>NC_135622.1:29097051-31742051 GCF_053574225.1 Canis aureus | reverse complement strand
ATAACTAGCATTAATTTTAATAAGTAATACTTCATTCAATGGGTAGGATCCCAGTACAGTGAAAAGAACCCTTTTAAGTTAGGAAAACTGTGTTTTTAAATAAATAAATAAATAAATAAATAAATAAATAAATAAATAAATAAATACTACAATTAAAAAAAAGAAATAATAAAAAAAAGAAAAAATTAAAAAAAAAAGAAACCAACATCAAAAAATTCTATTTTGTAGCCAAGGAACTTGGACATGCAGTAAGTAAATTTTAAGCTTTCAAATCAAGTGAGGTGATATATGTGAAAATATTTTAACTGGAAGGGTGAGTCATTCTATTATGATTTGCCATTCTCTACACTTCTGAAATAGTCCCTTAAGAAGTATAGAGGCAACTTATATTCTTTCAGAGCCAATTAACTCAACAACCAACTCAAGTCTTTTGAAATACACAGAAACAGTCAAATCAAATATTAGAAGACAGGCCATCCTCATATATTTTATTTTTCTCCTAATACAGAAAAGAACAAAAACATTAGATAAATGAACTAGTGAGTATATACTTGATGAAGCTTGAATTATAGTGATAATGACAACTCCATCCATTTTCCCCATGTATCCCTCTATTTATATATATTTATATATTTGTATAAAATTATAAATGTATATTTTAATAACTAAGAAAAGAGGACTAGGAAAGGTTCTTTTTGCTTGATTTATAAGGGAAAGAAGTAGAAGCAGGATTACTATGATTTCTCACCTCTGGGAGTAAAATTTCTTTAAGATGACCATAGGTCAGGAATGCCTGGGTGGTGTAGCTGTTAAGCGTGTCTGCCTTCGGCTCAGGGCGTGATCCTGGGGTCCTGGGATTGAGTCTCACATTGGGGTCCCTGCGGGGAGCCTGCTTCTCCCTCTGCCTTGTCTCTGCCTCTCTCTCTGTGTCTCTCATGAATAAGTAGATAAAATCTTTTTCTAAAGAAATAAGATGACTATAGGTCAACTGAGAGCATTTTCTCAGCTCCAGGAGGTAAGAGGGATGTACTATGAGCATCTAGTGGGTAGAAATCACAAATGCTCTAAACCTCCTGCAGTGTACAGGACAGTCCCTGAACAAAGAATTACCTGACCCAAAATGTTAAATGTGCCAAGGTTAAGAAACCCCAAATTAGACTTAGAAAGACTATATTTCCTTGCAAACATTTCAAAAGGTTCAATGTATACATATGCCTGAAATGTCTATCTTTTACAGTCTGTTAATTCATTGCAATTTTGATCTTGGAAGAACAGTCATGTAAACAAAAGCAAAATGATAAACTAATCCATTATTAAATTATCATGCAAAATGGAATCTTAATTCTCTCTGGTCTCACAAACCATAGCAAGGCAGATTTTTGAGTGATTATTGAATAATTAAGTTAATGCTGCTATTATGAGTTAACCATCTACTTCATGTATGCACTAGTAAACTAGTTAGCTCAAATGTGCTAGGCATTATTCTAGGTCCTGTGGGGTATATGTTTCTTACATGTGGAGGATACTAATCTTCCCATGTACAGTGGGAAAGGGAGAGAAAAATGGTTTTTGGCTCTTTTTTAGTTTTGGTATCCACAGTACAACTGTGGCGGCTGACTCATACTAATCTCTCAACAAGGCTGATTAAACAAATGAATTCATCAATTCCAGTTCTTTCCCACAGTTTTTTTCCATTCATTTGGCAAATCTTTACTAGCACCTTGATTTTACAACCTAAAATGGATCATACCTTCAGTTTGAACATTTATTTGTATATGTGTATTGGGGGAATAAGTATTTTAATGCATTTTAAAAATAGCATTGGGAAGACAGTAACTTAAGGTATTATGATAGACAATGATTACAGCAGGGAATCATTTTTATATATAATTATCATCAAAAGCCTCTGAGGAGGAAACTAAGACCTGAAAAATACTAACAGCTAGCATTCATGTCATGTACGTGATGCACCATCCTGACTGCTTTACACTTCACTATTCCTGTAAACATCATGACAACCTTATAAGGGAAGTGCTGTTATTATTCCCATTTACAGTTGTGGAAACTGACACCGTGAAGTTACGAATCTTGTGCCCTAGGTCACAGATATGCTGATGGGTAAAATTGGAATTTGGAGGCAGTCTGTCTCCAGGGAGTTCATGTTCTTAATTATTACCCAATATTGTCTCTGATAGTAGAGGTACCAGCTGCATAAAGCTGTTGGAAAGAATTTTTTTAGCCGTAAGTGCCCGAGACAAAAATCAGCATGCCCTTACCATGTGAACAGACATGGCTCTTTTTAAATGTTTTTGCCCTTCTATTCCTAAATAACCTCCTGGTTGGTCTTCCTATGACAAGCACATGAAAGGCAACTCATCACTTTCTCTGCCTTTATCCTGTTATTTCCTTTGCCTTGGAACCAACCTAAATTATCTTTTCCTTTTCTAGGTTTGGCCTAGGCGAGGTTTTTATATACTCAAACTCCAGGTCTCTACTGTCTCTTGCCCTAGATAAACTATTGACTTAAAATGGAATGCAATTCTCTTTTTCTCCACAGCCTTTCCAAGAACTCAGCTTCCCCAGTAAACAGTAACAGGAGCAAAGAGCTAGGAACAGTGTCCACTGGAAAGCAAAGCGTCTAGTTCCCCTGCCAGACTCCAAAGCCCCATGACAAAGAACTTTATGTAGAGAGATGGCCCTATTTTTCTTTAGCCCTAGCCATATGTGTCAAGATTCCTGAGTCACTAACATTTCCTAAAAGAGCCTAAATCATCTCTCTGTAATGCAGCTTGCAGAATCAATAGAGGTGGCTTGCTTTGATTGATATGGCAGTTGCTGCTCTAGTCATTAAAAAGCAGTGAACAAAAGATAAGAGATTAAGAACAAGATAGGAAGGGAATGATAGATTTGGGATTGATTCTCTAATGACCAAGCCAAAGGGGACTGGAGGATGAACAGCCAGGCTACCCAGCACAGCAAAGAATGCTAGCTGGTGGTGAGTTTAATAGTTCAGGGTGTTCTATAATGAATTCTATGGCTTGGGAACTTCAACAGAACATGCATCATATTTTCAAGGTACTTTCCCTGGAATATCTCCTCATTTAAGATTCAGTTTCAGAAAAAGGGAAATATCGAAGAATAAAGTGATTTAATAAAGAATTAAGTGCTCTTCTGCTCTAAGGTTGACTCCCAGAACACCCCAGAATTGACCCAAAAGGGAAATAGCTCTCTCTGTTATTGCCAGGGAACTGCAGAGTTTTGAAGTCATTGTGCCAACTGCTGGTTCCAGCATCCCACGATCTAGGTCACAATCTTGATGTCCAGAGACTGCTGACAGAACCGCTGACTCTGATACCATGTCACTCATGTCAGAGTCATGTCGACAAAATGGATCCCTGAATGCCACTGCCTCTCTCTCTAGGTAATTCAGTTCTGAATGCACAATTCCATGTGTGCATCTGAATGGTAGAACCTAATCATACCCAGAGTCTGAGCCACAATAATATCTGAGAAATGTTGTTTTTAGCTCTACAACATGTGTACTATGGAAAGAAATACTAGAAAGAATTGGAATAGAGATTGAATGATGCAGGCTACCTTATCTGCAACAGATATTTTCATTTACTATTCAAAAAGGATAGTGTTTTTTATTTACTTCTTATTTAAGTAGGCTCCACACCCAATGTGGGGCTTGAACCCATGACCCCAGGATTAAGAGTTACACACTCTACCAACTGAGCCAGCCACACACCCTGAATAAAGATAGTGTTTGTTGTTGTTGTTTTTTTAAAGTTTGATCAGTAAGTGTAATAACCATTTGCCTTATTTATTTAAGAAATAATGTCTGCCCAAATCAGATACAGATATCCTATATTATGCATATGTTCCTCAAAACAGCTGTGTCTAAGTACATTTTTATAAATTGAATATTACATTCTCATTGATTTGAGCTTTTTTAAGATAACATTTTTAATTGATATTCAACTTTTAGTGGCCCTTGATTATTTACATTTAAATTTCTCTGGCCGTCATCTTCAAGCAATTAGTGATTCATTAGTAAATAATTTAAAGGACTAGTTTGTGAATGAGAGGATAATATATAGAAAATTGTAAAGTAGCATACCACATACACTCTTTTCAATTTTGGCACTTTTTTTAAACCTAAGATACCCTGGAATTCACTCCAGATCCATGCAGAGGAAACTTCCACATTCTTTTTTAATGCTGCCCAATATTCTATGCAATGAACAGTATATCTGTCATATAAAAATTTAGACATTTTTTGTGAATATAGAAATATAAAAATAGCTTCCTTTTAAATGGTGAGTTTATTCCAGTCATTTAATGATATAAGTGAAATGTTTAGTCTCTATCTCATATTATCTTTTGAATATTTGCATTATATTTAATATGTTTCTGTCAATATGTTTCTACGTCTTTGATCTCTTATACGTTTATTTTTTTTTTAAGTAAAGAACTTTATTTATTTTTATTTTTATTTATTTATGATAGTCACACAGAGACAGAGAGAGAGGCAGAGACACAGGTAGAGGGAGAAGCAGGCTCCATGCACCGGGAGCCTGATGTGGGATTCGATCCCGGGTCTCCAGGATCGTGCCCTGGGCCAAAGGCAGGTGCCGAACCACTGCGCCACCCAGGTTTATTTTTGTATTTATAAAATTTTATGGTTCTAATGATGATTATTATACCAATGTCTTTTATCATGTTCCTAGGCCCCTTTACCTTACTTAACATTCTACTATAGGTTTAATTCCTCTTTTACGTATGTGGTGATTAATTTACTTTCTTTTCCTCTCTCACTTAACCTTATCTTTCTGTTTTAGTTGTGTTATTTAGTTTTAGATAGTTATTTCTATTTTATGAGAACATATAACATATAACACTCACACAGTGCCTCCCAAACCCCCACCATCTTTGCTATGGTCTTAGATCTACAACTAAGTATACTAAATACTCAACATCATTCCTTTTGCTGAGTTATTTCCTAACCATCTCTTGGTTTAATGAAGCTTATCTCCCACAGGAAGGTTTGTAAGTTCAGTGTTTCTTGAGTTCTTCATGCTTAGAATTATTTTTCTATAGCCTTGATACTTAATGAACTTCAATAAATATCCAATCTTTAGATTATATTTTCTTTCCTTTGGTTTTATGACAATGCTGTTCCACTCTCTTTATGCTGTATTGCTGTAAACGTTCTAAAGCCAGCCTGATTTCCTCTGTTGTGTAAATGACTTGACCTTTTACTCAAGAATTTTCCTTAAGTCGAATGGTTTTACTAGGATACATGTCAGAGTGACAATTATGGTCAATAATTCAGGTACACAGTAGGCTCTTCCAATATTAAATGTTAAGTATATTTTTAAATTTCCATAATTTTTATTGCTTTATAGTTTCAAATATTAGTTCTCTTCTATTATTTTCTTTTTATTTCCTTAAGGACTATAATCCCAGGTATGCTAGATTCTCTTTGTCTACCCTCTAAGCCTAATTCTTTCTCATCCATTTACCTTTTATTTTGGTCTTCCTATTCTTGGCTATTTCCATGCTTCTCCTTCATGTTTTCAGTCCAACTATCTAGTCTTTCTTGAGTAAGTTGTAATTTCGTCTTTACTTCTGAAACAATTTTTTTTTATTTTTCTCAGTTTTTTCCCAACTTTATGTGATTAACATTTGTCTCACATCTTCTTTTTTCCCTTTTTTGTTGCTGCTCATTTCCATTCTAAGTTTGTTTTTGAATTTCTGATTCAAAGTTTTCTTTCATGTGTGGAAATACTTGTTTAATGATATTTAATGAATATTGAAATGCATTTCGGTTGTCCTCTGCTTCATGGTTGTTTTCCTAGTGTTGTGGGAGGTGAGAAATGTTTTTACCATATGAAAAACTTTGATTTTCACTTCTAATGTCCTTCTTAAAGTAGCTTTGTGTGGGTGTTATCTGTCATTTTCCGTCCAATTTATAAATGTTTTGGATTTTTCTGAACCATAAATAATAAATGTTTTTCGGTGGGAAGAGTTTCCCATAGCGGTGAAGGCTTTGGGTAGACTAATGGTGTCTTAGTTCAAGATAATCCTCTTTTATTTGCATAGAAGAGTTGATTTCTTTAATAGAGGTACCTTTGGGGGATTGACCTTTCCTGTGATTCAGTAATATTCTTTTATTTAAGGCACTTAAATTTTATATCTTGCTTGCTCCTTTATTTGCCTTTACCCATCAACCTTCAAAGAAAACTTCCTTCCCTTCTAAATTGTCTCCTGGTATCCCAGATTCGGTGCCTCCTCAAGTTGGTGGCCTCTGGCTGCATAAACTTTCAAGCCTCTTTTTTTTTTTTTTTTTTTTATTCTCCAGTACTCAGTATTCCCTTACACCAGGGCTCACAGTGATTCTAAGTACATTCACTCTAAGATACAAAGTGAGAACCTTTGTTGGGGTGGGGGTGATGTAATCTGTGTTTCAATTCTGCTAGTATCTGTTTCCTCTCCTTGTTTCTATCTAGTCTCTACCTGACCCTGCCCTAGAATGGAGTTCAGGGGTGACTCTGATGGTTTTAGATACCTGTTGTCCCACTTACAAGTTCAAATAAGTTTGTAGTTAGGATACCCGTAGTAGTGAATTATGCATACATTTTTTCTCTCTTTCTTAGTATTTTTAGAGGATACAGGAAGAAATTCAAACTTAAATGGTCACCATAATTCTATAAGAATCTGGAATTCTGTAAGAATCTGAATTTTTAAAGCCATTTAAATGGTATAATTCTCTGACTATATATTCCTAATATATTCCTAGTCAGTTCATCTTTGTACATTAATTGGTATTTGGGAACTTGCTAATCTCTTACTGTAATAATTCATATATCAATTTGGGGGGATTTTTTAAATGTACACAAGCACATCATCTGTGAATAATGATAATTTTATATCTTCTTTTTTAATCCTTCTATCTTTTCTATCTTCTCTTCCTATTGCCTAATATCTTCAATAAACTGTGAAAAGAAGTTTTAATTAGTGACATTGTTTCCTATTCCTAGTAACAAAGAGAAAATTCAATGTGTCACTGTTAAACAGAATGTTTGTCCTTCATGTTTTTATCTAGTGCACTTTTAGTGTAATAGAATGGTATGTAATTCTAAGTGAAACATATCCTATTTTACCAGTTATTCATTAAAGCTCATAGCTAAAGGTGAAAGATTCTAAGCATCACCAGCTGTTGGGACTATTCACCTGCTGCAGGGCTCACTGAGCAGAAATGTAATTCTTGAAATTGAGCAATATCAAGTCATGAGATATAAATATAAAAGAATTTTGTTTTTATCAATAATTGTTACCAATATGCCATATTAAGTTCCCCTTTCCTCTAGACAGTGAATTTCATTATTATACATTAACCTCTTTTTCAAAAATTTTAACATGTACAGTTATAGCAGTCCACTTTCATTTAAGACTTCATTTTGCTTACTTAAAATATTTAATCTCACAATTAGAGAAAATTCTTTATACACATAACAGGTGAGAATGTTCTTGTACCAGCACTATCCCTAGTTTCTGCTCCCCAACACTTTGATTTGGGTTCTCTTTGATACTATTACAGGAAGGAGGAAAAAGGAAAACAGACATTTTGATATGTGTTGCCTATAGCAAACTTAGCCCTCTCTTCTTGTTTTAAGCACCCCCAAGTACTTGTATCAAGCAGCATTTTTCTGCACATAAGCATTTACTCTGTGCTATAGCAATCCCCAGCAAACTTGCAACCCAATCTTTGATACCCACTGTAGCTCTCAGAAGACTGATCACATAAATAAGTACATTCCTCCTAATTCTTAGGACTAAAAACTTAAGGAGCAGTACCACCATGCCAACTCTCCTCAGAGCTCTTTGCCTGATTCAGCATCATCACACAGGTCAACAAGCTTAATTGTTTGGCAGAGATCTCACAGGACACTAGATGTCACTTTTCTTAGCCCTTTCCCTTGCCCTAGGAGAAAGCAGCTGGTTGAGTAACTTTCTTATCTCCCACAGGACAGGGAAGGAAAACATAGCTTCTTTCCATGAAGAATGCATTCCTCACAACGCGTAAGCAACTCACTTCCAGCCTTTCTCTTACATGACCTGAGAGGGGTGGAGCTAGGTTGAGAGGGCCACCTTTAATGAAAAGGAATTTCTGAGCCATCCCTGTAGGGACATGGCCAGTCCAACAGCTATTGGGTTCTCTAAATTTAGAACGTGGAGTAAATAGTCATTTGTGCTCAGCTGTGGGCTCTACTTCTCAATTTCTGAAAAACAGAGATGCTCCTACTTGGCATCATGTAACTTCACCATCATAAAGCAATTTTTTGTATCCTTATCCTGTGGGCTTTGTCTCTGTCCCAGGCTTATCTCAAACCACCAACACATGAAAATTGATAGATACTGCTGAATTAGTTTATTTCATAGCCACTTGATCATCTGACCAAAATTTGTAGTGCAGAGAAACTATACATCAGACACCTGATAGTGTTGAAAAAAACAAAAACTAGAGTTGTCATCAGGGACATTTATGAATAATGGTATCATGCCTGGTTCTTTACACAAAAGATGAAGAAGCAAGCTGAAACAATCAGTCAGCTATTTCAGGGCCAGCAGATACAATTCAGAAAAAACTGAGAGCCTCTGCACATAAGCATTTACTATCCAGTTAAAGCCATCTATAATATTCACATTTATTTTACTGTGACTTCATTATAACTTATGAACACATTATTAATACAGCTCAAGACAGTGACAACAAATTTCATGAGAGGATATATCCTCATCTTCCCTCCTTTCCTTCTTGGTCCCTCACTCTTTATTTCTTTACATTATCATTTATCTCTTTCACCTTTTCTCTCTTTACCCTATCCTCAACATATGGCATAGGTCTAGCCCACTCTAAGTGCTCAATAAATGTGAAATTAAACAAAAATAGAATGTACTATTAGAAATGAATAGGATACAATTGGCTGCCTAGATGTTGGACTGTCTTCAACATCTTCAACTGCCTGGGCAGTTGCACAAAAACCTTTATAAAGGTATGCTGTCTTTGTGCACTGTTAACTTGGCTTGCTGATTGATTGATGGAAGGATTGATTGATTCTGTCACCATGATCTCTTATCAGTTCTACAGGCAAACTAGAGAGAAAATAAATATGCCCCGCAATGTCATTAGACTCACCCTTCCTTATTTTTAATCTTTCCTTTCTCACAGCTGAAGAATCAGGTATTGAAAGTCCATTCACCCTGTAGTCCTCCAATCCTTCCACTTTCCCAGATGGAATTCCATTTTATAATCATCTAATCCATATTATACCTTTGTCCAGATTTTATTTTAATCCCCTTTCTCCCCTCTCCACACACATTTCAGGAGGTACTTAATGCTACTGTTGAATCTACAGTACTCATGTCTACTGAGTTACTTTGTGGTTTTTAGGGCATTTGGATTTTGAAGGAAGTAATATTAAAGGCACAATTTGGTGAAGAAGTAGAAAACCCATTGTAAAAATAAGATTAATCATATTTTTAAAGTTCTACATTGACTCTCTGGGCCCTTGAGAAATGACAAGGGACCAATGGGCCTAAAAGTCAGAGACAAAAAGAAATTTTGAGAAGAAAATAGAGGTGATTAAAAATAGAAGGTTCTTGGCCAACTAAGGTGTGGAATAGGACTGGATGAGAAACTATGGAATATGAACAAGAGAAAATGTATGGGAATAAGGCCTGGGAATCGAGGTACGATAACTCAGTATTCCAAGTGAGCCCACTTCTGCGGGCTGCTGATGAGCTTTGGGATCTCAGCCTTTCTGACATTCTGAGACCCCAGAATCAATTCCCCTCTTCCACCTGGAGACCTTCAATTGCCAACTCTCCTGGCCTGATATTTCTTATAGCCCTAGAAAATATCTCTGTAAGGGCAGGCTGGGATAATAGCTGCATTCTGTGGTCATGAAATTGATGGATCTCACCAGTGATTACAAAATATGTGTATTTGACTAAGTGCATCCTGAACCATCACAGGACCTCACTAGGAAAATCAAAACAAATAAGTAAATAAAAGTAAAAATCAAGTTTTATGTATACAAAAGCACAATTTTTTAGAAAAATGAAATGGTGCTTAGAAAAACTGAAAAGAGTCTGTACTTGCGCTTGATGTTTTGTGTGCCTGACTTATTATTTTTTCATGGAAACGAATGGTATAATTACAAACAACCATCACTTGTCATTGCAACATATACCTATAACAAATAGCTTCCATTGATGGTTATTTCCCATTTTGTTTCCTGAGTCCTAACATTTTGAAAAGAAAGAAGAAAAAAAGAAAGAAAGAAAGAAAGAAAGAAAGAAAGAAAGAAAGAAAGAAAGAAAGAAAGAAAGAAAGAAAGAAAGAAAGAAAGAAAGAAAGAAAGAAAGAAAGAAAGAAAGAAAGAAAGAAAGAAAGAAAGAAGAAAGAAAGAAAGAAAGATCTAAAACTCCATAAAAGTGCTATTCGATTTCAAAGTTACAAAATTCTCGAGTCGAGTTATTTTTAGTAAAAATAACTTCCGTCACACCAAAGATGCAAACCCAAATTCTGGCACATAAGCAGATGTGTGTGGCTATGCTCCAAATAAGTGAAGAAAATAATTACTTCCATACTGAAATGGCCAAGCTACTTGTAATTCTCTACTTTCTCTTTATTTCATCATTCTGACTCAGGTTTGCATTTCGACTCTGGCTTTTTATCCCATTTTTCTTAGGGACTCCAAACAAGGAATGACTTATTGTAAAAGTATCTAATTCTGAAATTTGATGAAATTGATTTGAGGATGTTAATGTTTCTTAATAATAGGGTTCTTGTACTTATTTTTTAGGATGTCATGAAAAAATAGATATCATTTACTGAATACCTGTTCACAAATCAGAAGTATTGTGCATGATTTTTATCTTCAGAGAGATTTAATCTAGTTGGAAATATCAGACAAGTACGTGCGACAAATCAGTTATATTGTTACACAAAGAAGGCAATTAAAGTTTGTTGTAATGTTGAAAACACTCATGTACATATAGAACTTGAATTGGACCTCAAAAGTTGGATAGAATTTGTTTTGTGTACATACATGTGGCCAGGTCTAGTTACAATACGTGTTTTGTTAGAAAGGAGAAAAGAAATATTTAGGTTCTCTTGATGAATGAAAAAACTAATGTAAAGACAATTTGTGTCATTACTAAACATACTGAAGAGTGAGGGAAACTGGGATATGTTAGAATACTGTTTTTTTCTCCTCGCTATTTAATCTTCAGTGACTTTATCTCTAAGACTTAGTGAAACCATATGCACAATCTTACTCTCCACAAGTTAAGAGAGAATCGATTAGAAAGAAAGACTCTATAAGGCCCTTAAAGAAGAGATTACCATGCCAATATGCTCTAATACAGGGCTATTGTGCCAGTCAAAAAATTTCAGAAAGCTCAACTGCTTGTAGAGCTCCAATTCCCAAGGAGTTACCTTCATTTCCTCTGCAAATTTTGTCCTTAAATTTTCAGTACACCATGTGGTACAGTCATTGAAATAAGTCTGCCTAATTTGGCCAGTCCTGAAAGATAAAGCTCCTATAGCTTCACCTAAATGGAAAACTGAAGCGATTACAAGGATAATTCAGTTGGGTCTGTGAGGTAGTAAGCCATTCCAGGCAAGTCTGGACAGTGAGGGGAATGCAGTGGACAGGAATGCTCACTATCTCCAAAGGAGATAATCAAGTTGTTAGAACATAATAAACTGCTTTTACTATGCATTAGGGCCTTGTTATATTTTAATTCTATGATGAAGAAGATATTTTTATTCTGTACTTAATTCTGTTGTAGGTGCCTATACCAGAGCTCCCAAGGAAATCTTTATTCTCACATGCACAGAGAGAAAAGAAAAACCATAATCTGTCATAGCTACTAATCAATGTAAGGGTGGCCCAACCAAAAACAAAACCCTCAGGAGACCTTTTCAAACCAGTCTCAATAATTTTAAAAATTCCAAATCAAGGCAATTCTTTGCAATCCTCAGATAAATTTGAACTCCGCAAAAGGATGAAGGTGGAAAGAGAGAGAGAGAGGAAGAGAAATAAGGAAAGTTTAGGATTAAAGACTTTAAGAAAAGGAGAGACCTTTCTTTCTGATTGGAAACATTCTCCAACCTTTTGTAAAAATGCATCATCTTCCCCATTCTGTCCTGGGAGAGGTAGGCAGTCCTCTCCCCTGTGCCCTGACCTCATCCCCTCACCTCTTTGAGGCAGTATTCCCTCAAATTCTTCCACTCCCTCCCTTATACTGGCCCTTTCCAGTCAGCATATAAAATGGAGGCAAACCACTCCAAGTTTTCATTTGTTTTAATAAACTTTTAGTAAAATAAGATAATCATAAAAGATGAATTTTCAGAGTGAATGCACCTGGGTAAACGCCATCCAGATCAACAAGTAGAATGTTACCTGTATGCTAGAAACCTCCCCGTCCCTTCCCTGCTCCCCTATTTCCAAGCTTAATTTAGGAAACCTTGAGCCACATACCCAGCTTCGCAGCCGAGTTTATTAGGTGTACGTGAAGCATTTTGCCTTGGAACTCAAGTTACTCATTTTAAACAATGATCTTCTCTCTTTTGTTGGTGGCGACCAAGGAGGACCAGGAAACAACCCCACATCCTGGCTAAAAATCTCTTCTCAGCTTAGAGGAGTAACAGTGCTTTCTGCTTCTTGGGTTTCCCTGTTTCCAGATACCAAACAGTCTTCACCCCTCTGCCTTGTGGCTTCATAGCCCAATAAGGTGGGATTAAATTGCTTAAGAGGGAGGAAGCATAAGGGACTGAGGGGGAGTGTCGGTGCAAGATCCCTTTCCACGTGGCCTCTCTCTGCAATGCTGTACGTAATAAAGTGTGCACTTAAAAAAAAAAAAAAAACCCACCAGGTATTCCCTCTGCCAAAGGTAACCACTATCCTGACCTCTAACACGATTGATTAATTTTGCCTATTTTAAAATTTTCTCTAAATTGAATCATCCAGATATTCTCTCTTGTATCTGGCTTCTTGGATCAGTATTATGTTTGTGAAATATATCCATGTTGTTACATGCATGTAGTTTTGTCCATTCATTCCCATTACTGTATAGCATCGTGTTGTATGAATACATGACAATTTAGCCCATGGTTGGTAAAGATTTGATTTGTTTTCTGTGTGGATTGTTTTTAAATAGGAATTGTAAATTAGGACTACCATGAACATTCTTAGATTAACATATATATACATTTCTGTTGAGTATATACTTGAGAGTGGCGTTTCTATATCATAAAGTATGCCTATATTCAGCATTAGTAAGATACTGTCAAACAGTTATTTCCAAAAGAGATGGATCTATTTACTCTCCCAACAGCAATATATGGGAGTTCCAGGTGTTCCACATCCTCTCCAAAACTTTGTTTGCTTTTATTCTCAATTTTGTAGGGGTGTTGGTAATCATTCTTGCACCAATGAAAAGATATCTAATTATCTTAATTTACATTTATCTGGTGAGTAATGACACTGATCACCTTTTCCCATATTTATTGGCCATTTATTTGTGAGGGATCTGTTCAAGTGTTTTGCCCACATTTCTATTTGAGGGTTTCTGGTTTCTTTTATATACTATGCATATGTTATTCTCTGCCCCCACTTCCAACTCTCTTGCTCTCGCTCTCTACCTTGCTCTCTCCTTCTCTTTTATATGTAAACTATATTTATAAGAGTTATATTTATAAATAGAACATAGAATTATACTTTATACATAAGTTCTTATATATGCTTATATATCTCATGATACATATATACATATATATTTTAAATACTTATTATACATATGTAAAACATCTTCCACACTTCCCTTTAAGAACTTGCCTTTAAGTACTTTGAATAGTGTCCTATTTAACAGAAGTGCTTCATTTTAATGGAGACCAATTTCTTATATTTTTCCTTCAGGATTAGTGGGAAATGTTCTATTTAAAACATTTTTATCTACCACAAGAATATACTGTCTGCTCTTTTATTCTAGAAACTTTGTTTTAATATAAGTGGCTTCCTACCATCCTCTGTAGCTATAACTCCCATTCCTACCTTCATAGTGAGTGAACTTCATATAATAGTTGTACATAATCCCCATCTTTTCTTCAAAAATACTCCAATTTTTGACTGCTGCTACTACTCTCCCCCAACTACTAACTCCCACTACCCCAATGAAGCTTTCTTTCCAAGCCAATCCATATCTCCCCAGTTGCCAAATGGGAATTTTTCCATCTTACTCACTTGACTAGCATTTGACGCTGTTGACTAAACACTCCTTCTTTAAACTTTCTCTTTAAAAATTTCAGGATTGCATTTCATCCTTATGCTACAACTATTTCTCAGCTCATTTGTTCTCAATCTTCTTCAAGGGCTCCCTCTATATTTATGTTGTAAACATACAACTACAACATTCATAAAATTCTGCTGTGTACCAGACACTATGCTAAACGCTGGAAATATGGTGATGAGCAAAAACACATGGTCCCTGATGTCATAGAGCTTAGTATCTGATGGTAGACACAAACATTAATCAAATAATTACCATGATGAATATATAATTACAAACTCAGATTAGAGCTCTGAAAGAAATAAAAATCTATAAAAGGACTCAAGAAACTATTGCCTGGGAGCTAAATATGGCCCACTGACTATATATGTAAGTGAAGTTTTATTGAAACACAGCCATATCCCTTTATTTAGATATTGTCTATGGCTGCTTTCATAGCAACAGAGTTGAGCAGTTATGATAGAGACCACATGGCATGTAAAGCCTAAAATACTTACCATCTGGCCTTTTACAGAAAAACATTTACCAACTCCTGATCTGTAACAAAGAAACATAATCTCCACTGGGCATGTGGTGATCAGGAAAGGCTTTTTTCTTAAGGCAGTAGTTCTCAGGTCTCAGAAATAGTAGGTATTTACTAAGCAATGAGTGAAAGGTAAAACTCTAAAGAGAGAAACAGCATACCTGAAGGTCCTATATGGAAAGAAACATGGTACATTCTAACAGAATGAGAGAAAGATGAGGATGAAAAGATAGCCAGGGAGAAGCTCATGTACCATCTTGCAACTCACATTAACAATGCTGCAGGCTTTTGTTTTTTCCTAATGGAACAGTATTCAATATTTTTTAAACAGAGCTGAATGGGGAAGATTTTTTTCATGACTCTTTCACTCTGCCTCTTGGCTCTGGCTTCTTTGGTGTTTGTTGGTTTTATATTTGGGCTATTCAGGGTGCCCCGCTAGCTAACAACCTCCAGATTCAAGTCAGGAAAAAAGAAAGATGTCCTCCCTACAATAGTTCAAACATAAGTCCTGTTTCTGACTATCGCTGCCTATTGCAGTCACTTTCCCACCAAAGAAACAAACACAGAGGCCAAAAAAATGGGTCAAGCCAACTGACTTACTCCTAGCTCCATGGCCACCCCTAGAGCAGGACACAGGATCAGCCTCAACCACTTGCCACAAAAGTTAGACAGAAGTAACAACCAAAAGGAAACATGGAGTACTCTTTCAAGGCTTAAGATGAACGAATGCTGAACCAAAATATTTTCAACACACTATACAAAGAGGTGACAATTCCTCTTCTTGTATATGCTTTCTAAGAACATCTCATCTAAACCTGTTTTCAACTACCACCTATATAATAACATATCTGTAAATACCTGTGTGTAGCCTCAAATACTTCCCTGGCCTCTAAATCTTTTAATCCAACTACTTACTTAACAATTCCACTTGAGTATGCTACAGATTTAGTTTAATGAGAAAAGCCAACTAATTATCTACCTGTCAGACTTATATTGCTCCTTCATGCCCAAATCAGAATCTAAAAAATTTTTCTACATTCCTTCTTGAATCTTATCAAACTTTTTAATCAGTCATGAAGTTAGGACAGATTTTTCCTGCACCCTCCACTTAAAATTCTTAAAAGGATTCTCACCACCTCCAGAATGAAATTCAACCACCCTACCAAGATAGTCAGGATGCTTCATGATGTCCCTGCTATCTCTAAAGCAATATTTCTGCACTCACCTCTTCAGACACCTTATGGATAAATCTTTATCTCCTCTGTCCCTTTGCCCATACTTTTTCCTCTTTGTAAACTGCTCCTTCTAATATCTTTCTCCTTCTTCATGTGGTGACTTCCTGTTAGTTATTCAAGAATAAGCTTAAGCCTCACTTTCTTTAGGAAGCCTAACCAGAATCACTGCGAGTCCAGTCATCTTATATGTGCCCTCGTTAACTTATACACATTCATGTCTCAAAATTCATCATATAGCCACAGTGTATTCCTCTGTCTCTCATAATCTGCAAGATGCCTCAAGGCAAAGAATGTGTCTTTTATCTGTCTATCACCATGACTTAATACAGTAAATAATTATTACACAATAAACACTCAAATATGCATTGAAAAATTCTACTCAAGTCAACTGGGAAGTGAAATTGCACTTCCTTTTTTTTAAGATTTAATTTATTTATATGAGAGAGAGAGAGAGACAGGAGCAGGGGGAGAGGTACAAGGAAACTCTCCACTGAGCGTAGAGCCCAACACAGGGCTTGACCTCAAGATCTTGGTTTTGACCAAGAGTTGGGACGCTCAACCAAGTGAGCCACTCAGGCACCCCAAAAATATACACCAATATAGAAAACTGCTTTGATGGAAATCAAACATTAAACATGGAAACTATATAGTAGTGGTAGAGTAAGGTAATCAAAGTAAATATAGTTCATTAACATTTTTAAAAAATCCATTCTGCTCCCCTCTTTTCTAGCAGATTGTGTCCACTCTCAGAGAAGCAGATGTTTAATAAAATATTTCAACCATAAAATGCAATGACAGAGACCAGCTTAATAATAAGGACAATGTCTTCTCTAGTTTCCATTAAATGCCTCATTTAATGCCTTGTGCCCCATGGACACCCATTATTTAGTAATTAGTAATCACAATCTTCAGGCAAGTACATGATCATTGAACTTATGATGATAAGCATACTCTAACATCTACTGTTGCTGAGTAATGTCAGTAAATAACAGAAAACACTTTTTAGAACCAGTCCAGGTTTAAAAAAATTTTAGTTCATGAAATTTCTCTGTAGTCTCAGTACTTTTAGGAGTTAATTCCCACCCATAACAAATACTTCTCCTTTTTATTTTTTTTCTTTTACAATTTAAAGATAATTCCCTTTAGTATATTCCTTTACTTTATTCAATTATCACATTCCTTCAGAAATTCAATATTTTTTATTGTGGACTAGGCATCCTTTCTGCTGCAGATACAGTGGAAAACAAAATCAACTTAAGCCCCACTCTTATAGTGCTCAGAGTCTAGGGAGGAAACCAAGTCATTAAACAAATAATCATATACACATACACAAACTGAGAAGCAGAACACTATGACATGTTGTTTTTTTTTTTCGGAAAAAAATATAGAGATTTCTATAACAAGCAACTAAGTTAATATAGAATGTAAGTGAAGACTTCCCTGAAGAAAAGATACTGGAACTGAGATCTTAGAATGAAGGTAGTCAATTAGCTAAAGGAAAATGAAGCTGGGAGAAAACAAAATATTCCAAGCATGAAAATGTCACATGCTTTGGACAGGATGCTTCATATAAATAAATATACATGGTATATTCGAGGAACTAAATTAAAAAATAATTAATCCTAAATTTCCACTAAGTACAATTTTTCAAAGACAGGAAGCAACAGAATTTAGTAAAAGATACCAAATTCAAAATCTATAAATATGAACTAAATCCCAGTTCTTCCTCTCAATTTCTTGTATGAATCTAGTAAAGTACAGCCTTTATGGATCTGCCTTTCCAAATCTGTAAAGTGGACTAAACTAACTTTTTCTCCATAATTCTCAGAGTGTACTGTACTTCAAAAATTAATAAGAAACTATTCCAGACCAATGTCAAGTATTATTATTGATTGTTTTGTCATCATTTATTTTCAATTAAAAGTAGCTTCACAGAATCAGGATCGCGCCCTGGGCCAAAGGCAGGCGCTAAACCGCTGCGCCACCCAGGGATCCCCAGAATCTTAACTCTTATATAACCTTCCTCATACCAGCAAACAAAGATTCATAAACCATCGTTAAGATCTAAGGGATCTTTTTATTGACAGCCAGTATTTGCCTAATTTTATTTTAAATGGGAAACTGTTAACCATGAAAATTGAATAATCAACAATTGAACATAAGCATGAATCATGAAAAATTAATCTATTTAAATTAGTTACAAAATAGTAATTTGCTGAAAAACAAGATTGAATAGTGGGCAAATACTGAATTATGATTTGTAGGCTTTTTCACTGAAAGAAACTGGGAAAGCAATTTGCTTAGGTGAAAAATAAAGGTAGAAAATCAGGTTTGGGAGAGGACAATGCAGTGGTTTTACTTTAAGGCAAGTATAATTGGAGCCCAATGGAGATCCAAATAGTTTCCTAGTAATAATTAGTTAAAGATATAGGATCAGACCTGCTGGAGAAGGCTGGGGTGGATTTATGATTGGAGATCACCAACTCACAGGCAGAAGTTATAACTTTGGGAGTAAAGATTTTGTCCATTCAACAGATAAATATATCTGTTCATTTCAGATAAAATACACTCAAGTAAATTCTAACTGTTCCCAGTCTACTTCAAATTACAATTTACACAAGTGGAAAAATAAAATTAGTTAAATGCACTTCAAAAGTAAATACATAAACAAATCTTTAAGAAGAGCCAAAGGAATATATTTTAAAACACATAAAATACGTTTGAAGAAACTAGTGAATTTCTATTTTAGGTAAGATCTTTCTTTTGGAGGCAGCTATCATTCTACAGGATGGGGAGTATTATGGCAAAGGTAGTATAAGCCATGCAGTTCACTCTCACTGTGCTAATGTCTATGGTCTATAACTCATACAACATTCCTGGGTTTAAAAAGCAAGAAAAAGTGGTCTTGATACAATATGGCCCACATGCACTTAAATTTGGGGTCTTAGTGAAGTCACTACCCCTAGACTTGCTTACTCTAGGCTTTTTCAATATACAGCAAAATATGTAGACTCTGATACTGCTTCTTATTTAGAGTAGCCTCTTCTGAATGCATGTTTTACATGCTTAAATATAGGCCCATTTACTGGATAGTCCACAGACTGGCAAAACTGGTTTGAGTGTTAGTTTCACTAATATTTCTTCAATTTATCGAATGTACAGTGGATTGTTCCAGTTTCACTAGATCTAATTTCATGGCAGCCCAGGACCCTGTCTCCATGGAGCATACATACTACTGAATTACTTTTGTTTGTGAGAAGAGAAAACTGAATTATAATATTCTATATCTGAGTAGTATTTATCTCCAACTTCACCAGAGTTGTTTAAAAGCACAATTAAAAAAAATTTTAAAGTACATACTGATAATGATTAAGTAGAACAATCAAGAAATTTTAAATACTTTGCTTTTTAAGAGCTCTGGTGGGGGGAAAGATATCCATTAATTTTATTTGGGGAAGGAGAGAAGATCTGTAATATTCTGAAGATGAGTAAGATTTAATCAAATAGCCTTTTCAGTCTTGACAACTACTCCTTTTCCAAGAAACAGTGTTACAACACATTTTCTCTTCATTATATCTCTTCAACTGAACTTTGAAAAGTCTGTAATGTAGAATTACACTGACATTTTCTTCTCCTTAGATATCTACTCAAGTTGACCCAAAAAACCTTGGGAAAACTTAAAAACAAGATTCATCTCTTAATGGAAAGAAAATGTTACTGTGATGTTTTTCTTTTTCCTTTTTGCTACTCGGTTCTACATTTTTCTCCCTGACAATAAAAATTCATATCCTATCAACAATATCTTATTTGGTTCCAAAATCAAAGCAATAACTTCTAGGATTCCTTGGTAATTCAAGTCATTTAATATATCTCAGTTGCACAATTTATTTATCACAAAATGAAGATACATCGTCCTAAATGAAGATTTCTCAGCTATGGTCCCGCTGACATTTTGGACCGAATAATTTTTTGTTGGGGGATGGGGATGGATAGTGCATTGTAAGGATGTTTAGCAGCATCCCTGGCTTCTACTCACTAGATGCCAATAGCACACAACCAAAAATGTCTCCAGAATTGTCACATACACTCTAGCAAAAGGGGTCAAAATGGCCTCTGATTGAGAATATTTACCCTAGATTAAAACAATCTGATTCTTTGATAATGGTATTGTTTACAAAGCTCTCCAGAAACTGAAAACCTAAGATGTTAGGGACATACAGAAAGTTTTGCCCCAATTTTAAAGTAGTTTGAGCATTAAAACTTACTTACCACTCTACTCATTTAAAGTTATGTTGCATATTAATTATAGATGATAACATTGCAAAAGAAACTTCAAAAACTATTTAATTATAATTTATGGGAACTAATGTTCCATAAGGTATTAGGCTGTGAAAATGGTACACCAACACAATGTTGAAGGCAGGCTTATTTTTAAGTCTCAAAGAAAAAAAGAAACATTAGAATGGAGAATCCAATATGAACAACATGATCGGAGAATTAACATTAGGTGCATTCATTTGCTAACTAGTTGATTACATTTTAATGTGTTTTATTGTGAGTGGGAAGTAATATTATATGAATATTAATAAAAACCATTTATATTCCTTCTTACCTAAGAGCTCTACTTTTGTTAAATGTAGAAAACATAATGTGTAACTATAGAAACCTGCCATTTCCATTATTGGAATTTTTCTCATAAAGGATGAAACTGATTAAACTTTTATTCTCTGTAAAGTGTCTACAAGCCTAGCAAAGAAATCAAATCTTGGCCCTCATAAAATTTGTTTTACCAGCAGAGAATAGATTTATAGTGGGAAATTCGGGAAAGAGGATGAGGTCAGCACATCTGGTAGGAAATCTGAAATATTTGCATAAATATTTATAAATTTTGCTGATCTAAGGAGTCTCAGTTGTCCCAATGCTGATAAAACCAGTTCACACTATTGCTAAATGGTGGCTAATATCAAATGTTAGGGACTACAGCAGAGCTGTCACCAAGAAAAATAAGTAAAACCTAGGCTCAGCATCTAAACACAATGTTAACAAGACTCAGAAATCTGTTCTGATTAGGAACACAATCCAAATTGGAACTGGAAAATGTGATCCGGAGATCCCTGGGTGGCTCAGCAGTTTAGCACCTGCCTTCGGCCCAGGGTGTGATCCTGGAGTCCTGGAATCGAGTCCCATGTTGGGCTCCCTGCATGGAGCCTGCTTCTCCCTCTGCCTGTGTATCTGCCTCTCTCTCTGTGTGTCTCTCATGAATTAATAAATAAAATCTTAAAAAAAAAAAAGAAAATGTGATCCATTATATAAAGGATGTCTCTCCACAGCATCCTCATTAATACCCTAATAGTCCCTATATAATTCTAAATTCATTTTTAATAATTTATTTATACATTTAACAATCACAATGTTGAGTTTGTCCAGGATAACATTAACAATATAATGTCCAGAAATAGAATTCATGTACTAAATTATTCACACACACACACATACTGCTTTTAATCCATCAGAATTAAAAAAAAAAAAAACACTCCCAACTGCAAAACTATTTTCATACTGGCTAAAATCCTTCTTATGCTTAAATGGAGCAAGTAAACATTTTGATAAAGTAAATTCCAGGCTCTGTGTGTGCTCTCTATGTATGGAAAGATCATTGAATAATCACACAAATTCAAGTGAGACTGCATCTATTTGACACCAAGATGATGAGGCCTTTCTGTAGACCTAGTAATAGAAGGATATGGGAGAGGGGCAGAAATTAAAAACTCAGTTTGCTCATAAATTTTCTGATATGCTGTACAAAAATAGACAGCAAACCTCCTTGCCCCACAGTATTATGGACATGACCCTTTCCTAAAGCCAATTCCCTTCTCTTACTTTATTGTATTAAGTGTTTGGCCAAGTAATTAATTCTTCCATTATCTAGTTCCCTATATACATTAAACAAGGTGACATTTGTTTTAGAATTATGGAATGATCCATGCTCTTTTACTTCTCAAAAAAGATTACATTTGGGGCACCTATATGGCTCAGTCAGTTGAGCATCCAGTTCTTGATTTCTGTTCAGGTCATGATCTCACGGTCATGAAATTGAGCCCAACATCAGGTCCTCCACCAAGCATAGAGACTGATAGGGATTTCTCCCTCTGCACTCCGCCACATCTGTTGGCACACATGCTCTCTAAAAAGAATATTAAAAAAAAAAAAAAAAGACTACGTTTGTCTATTTCTCCTCTTGTCTACAAGAATATGAAAACCCTAAAACATGTTTTTAAGTAATAAAAGGATATGATCAGCAATTTGCTATTAAAACAGCCAAAATAATTTCATTAAAGCAGATACACTGTTTTGGAGTTTTCCCCCCTTGGACTATTTTATTGCTACAACTTGTCTAGGGTGTTGATTAGTTTAAAAGTTTTGGTTATGAAACAAAGATCCTAGGGAAATTCACTAAGGAAGCACTTTTTAAGAACCCTGAAAGTGCCATGTTGCACTACATACTTAAGTAGCAACAAGTAAAATAGCTTTCCTATAGCATCAAAGCTTTTCTCTGGTCCAGATTAGTGTGTTCTCCAAATTTGACGCTGCAAATCAAAGCCACTGAAAGATGTTGCAATAGCCCCCGAAAAATGTCTTTTTGCTGCCACCTAAAGAGGAATGAGATAGAGTTTGCCCTAACTTATTGCTTAAGTGGCTCTCAGCAATAAAAAAAAAAAAAAGCTCAATCTATATTCACTCTCTTAAGAAAGAGATCTCAAATCACTGAATTCTCTGCTTCTTAGCAGTTTGGCTGCAAAGTCTGTCAAGGTAGCAAAGTAAAATGAATGGTTATCTGTAGAAACTAACACTCTGCTCTTTCTCCCACTAATAGCTCAGATGGAAGGATCATCGATACGTCCTTTGTCAGTTAAGGGAACACTAAAGAATGTTCTTATTAATATTTCATTTAGGTGTTCTCCAATACTGCCAGAATGACATTCTCTAAATCTTACTTCAACAGAAATCTTTTTTAAGAAGAATTCCTTTTACATCTTTCAATATAATCTGAAATATTATTCCCCAATGTTCAGATCAAAGAAGTCTTTGGGAGGGGTGCAAAATAGCTAATAATAACCTACATGATACCTGTGTAACGTAGACTTTCAGATAAAACTCATCTGACTCCAGAATAAGAGCTCAAATGTGGAATGGAGAGACAATTTATTTTTTAAGATCATATTTGAGTATGCCTTCAGGTACACAGATCTTCACCTCTTTTCCCTGACCACCCCACTTACCCCAGGCATGCCTGTGTGGGGTATCCCACACAGGCTGTCCACAGGGTCAGTAATGTGAAAGGTGAGCCTCTGTAATTGCCCTTCAGCATTGTTCAGAAAGATGGTAATTAAAGAAAGATTAGTTTACATTTCTGAAGCCACCCTAGTAAAGGGACTTTTCAAACCCTAGAAATCATACTTAAATATCCTGAGCTTAATCATATCGGGGCTAATGTTGGCAGCAAATAAAATCAGTCCATACGACTTTCCTTGGAAGGAATTAAAACACTGGCATCGCTAGTCAAACTAATATATCTTTGGTCCTGAGTCACTGATTTACTTGAAGGCTGGAATATTTACATTGGGTGTATGAACAATATAAGTGAAAAAGCAGCTGCACATATGGGCCAACAAACATCAATAATTTAATTATTTTCTTCCACAGCAGATAGAGAGAAATAACTTATGGGGCCAGTGGGAACATTAAAATAAGCTTTTCTCTCTTGGCTAATAAATCTGATGAAAATACCTCATCTCTGCCAGGGCAATATTCCTAGAAAAGCTTTCCTAAGCCCAAGTAAGTTTAACACTCCTTCAAATTTCATGGTCTAATCATGTGCAAATACTCCTCTATAATTCTGTGATTTTCCAATGAAGGACAGGGAAAAATGCTTTTCTTTGGTGTGTAAAGACTGGAGGTTTAACCCAACTTAGAGGTTGGTCATGGAGGATAATCTCCCAGTTCTTCCACTGAGCTATTTGTATACCACTATATAAAGTTTGTAATACTATCTCTGTCCTTGGGAACAGCTAAATGACTTTCCAAAGACCATAAATACCAGTTAGAGAAATTTGTATTCATAGGAGTTAAAAAAAATGGAAATGGAATTGAGAGGCATAATAACATCTGCTAGGTTTGGAAAATATGATTTTCCTCAAGTTATTTTGTAATACACATCCAAGCTTAAATAATGTTCCAATTTATTAGTCTATGTTGTGGTTCCAGTTATATTTTATTTTTAAACATAGTCAGTTTTACATATAATTTTACTAATCTGTGTAAAACTTTCTATCTATTTTAATAAAAATAAAATAATTTTACTATGATACTTCTTGATGCAAATTTTTATGGAAAATTTTCTAATTGTAAAGAAGCAAATAGCTATTAACTAGCACATGGTTAAAATATGACTGAGGATCTCACGTGAGTTTTGAGCTGAGCACTGGAGGTCGTCTTGAGTTTCCCACCCAAAAAATAATCAAGAGCCCTATACCATCACCAAAAATATATATCATAGGGATGCCTGAGTGGCTCAGCAGTTGAGTGTCTGTGTCTCTGCCTCTCTCTCTCTCTCTCTCTGTCTCTCATGAATAAACAAATAAATAATTTTTAAAAATAAAATAAAATCCTTAAAATATATACATACACACACATATATACATATATATCATATACATATATTTAGTGTAAATGGGTAATGAACAGTGGGCTTATAAGGTTTCTGCTCTTCCAAACTGTGACCAGATGGATTACATTCAAATCATGGAATAACTTTCACTTTCAAGCTGTCCCAGGACCATGAAAAGAGGACAGGGTGTGGTGACTACATTGCTGGTTTCATCTACATGGCATTGATCAAGTTCTGGTTTCTCTAAGTAGCAGTTTTCATCTGTTTCAGTTTTCTCATCTGTAGCATGTGAGTGATAATTTCTGACTGGGTTGTTGTGAGAATCAAGTATATAAGCTACTATTAAGCTGCAGTCTATCATATCCAGTAAGTCAGATCAAGAATTCACTATTCAAGTGGATTTTCAGAAATAAGAAATAAGGATTATGCCTTAATCCAAAATATTAATAGTTATACGAAGAACATTTCACAACCTAAGATAGCCATGCATGGTAGGTAATCAGTTACTGCTCCCTCCCTTCGTTCTTCGCCATTAGGCATACTTTGCCTAGTCTATTGTCTACAGCCTGCAGCACATTGGCCAAAAGAAGGCCCAACTTATCATCTGCTGGAGGGAGCTCCACGGCCCCTTCAGCCAGGTGGAGGACCGGGAACAAGTGGAGGTTACATCCGGGAAACAGATGGAGTCATTCCTGAAGGCGAACATCCCGGGTCTCCCCGCGTGCCAGCGTAGCAGCCCCTCCTGACTGCCAGCTCCTTTCCTCATTCTTGCCATTTTTTTTAATCCTCATATAATTGCATGTCATGTAAATACAATTTTTACTCTGGGAGTGGAAGGAAACAGCCAGCAACTCCACTGATAACAATGTCAGAGTTTTCAAAAATATAAATTCTCAAAACTTAACAGTAAGAAAACAAACCAATTTAAATTAAAACAAGCAAAAAAAAAAAAAAAGAACATATACTTCATCAAAGAAAATATACAGATGGATGGCAAATAAATGCTGAAAAAATGTTCGATACTATTAGCCATTACCAAAATGCAAATTAAAATCAAAATGATATCTCACTATATGCCAGTATCTTTTTAAAAATTGAGATACCAAGTTTTGGGAGAATGCAGAGCAACTGGAATTCACACACACCACTGGTGAGAATGGAAAATTGGAAAGCTACTATGGAAAAAGAGTTGGGCAGTTTCTTATAATTTTTTTATAGAGTTATATATACACACTCTCCAGAAATCCCACTCTTGAATTTAACCTAGAGAAATTAGAACTTATGTTCACACAAAAATCAGTACACAAATGTTTATAGTAGCTTTATTCGCAGTCACCAAAACTGAAAATATCCCGAATGTACTTCGGTAGGTAATGAATGAATAAACAGTGGCACATCCATACAGTGGAATAGTACTTAGCAATAATATGAAACAAACTATTCATGCATACAACCAAGGTATTATGCTGAATGAAAGAAACTAGTCCTAAAAAGATATATGCTATGTGATTCCATTAATAAGACACTCTCAAAAAGAAAAAAATCTATACTCATTGGGAATATATCAGTGGCTGCCAAGAGTTAGGTGTGGGTAACATGAGCATAAGGGGGCAGCACAAGGGAGTTTCTGCAGCAATGGAACTGTCCTGTAGCCTGACTGTGGTGATAGTTACATTAATCTACAAAGGTGTTAAGATTAACAGAATTGTACAACAGAAAAATCCAATCATACTATAGGAAATCTTTAAAAATAAGATTTAAAAGTATACTATATAGTACTCTAATATTCAAGAGATTTTAAGATTCTTTATTTTATACAAAATAAAATTCAAAATTCAAGGCAACATCTCCTCCTTCATCTTCTTTCACTTCTTTTATCTTCACCCAGCACATAATCATCACCAGGCAGCTAGTAATTATATGTGTGATTTAAGTCTTCACATTTACATAATAATTAACATACTAAAGGCCATCTGAGTGGCTCAGGGGGTTAAGCAACCAACTCTTGATTTTAGCTCAGGTCAGGATCTCAAGGTCATGACACTGAGCTCTGCCTCAGACTCCATTCTCAGCAGGGGGACTGCTTGAGATTCTCTCTCTCCCTCTCCCTCTGCTTCTCTTCCCACCACACTCTCTCTCTCTAAAATAATTTTTAAAAATAAATCTTGAAAAAAAGAACGTAATAATGAACATATCAAATATGAAAATTCAAATAGATACCTATACAATTTTAAGTATTAAAATATTTGCAAAAATCTGGATGGATAATTATTTTTACTTCTTTTAAATATTTAGCACTTTACCACACCGAAGGGGGTTTTTTTTTTTGTATTTTTTTTGTGAATTTTATCAAAACTTTATTTTTTTTTATATTTTTTTATTGGAGTTCGATCTGCCAACATATAGCATAACACCCAGTGCTCATCCCATCAAGTGCCCCCCTCAGTGCCTGTCACCTATTCACCCCAACCCCCCCGCCATGTCCCCTTCTACTACCCTTGTTCATTTTGCAGTCAGGAGTCTCTCATGTCCTGTCACCATCACTGATATTTCCCACTCATTTTCTCTCCTTTCCCCTTTATTCCCTTTTGGGGAATAAAGACCATATAATGTTTGTCCTCAGATTGACATATTCACTCAGCAGAATACCCTCCAGTTCCATCCACATTGAAGTAAATGGTGGGTATTCGTCAGTTCTAATGGCTGAGTAATATTCCATTGTATACATAGACCACAGCTTCTTTATCCATTCATCTTTGGAAGGACACCGTGGCTCCTTCCAAATTTTGGCTATTGTGGACATTGCTGCTATAAATATTGGGGTGCAGGTGTCCTGCCATTTCACTGCATCTGTATCCTTGGGGTAAATCCCCAGCAGTGCAATTGCTGGGTCATAGGGTAGTCTATTTTTAACTCTTTGAGGATCCTCCACAGTTTTCCAGAGTGGCTGCACCAGTTCACATCACATTCCCACCAACAGTTTAAGAGGGTTCCCCTTTCTCCACATCCTCTCCAACATTTTTTGTTTCCTCTCTTGTTAATTTTCACCATTCTCCCTGGTGTGAGGTGGTATCTCATTGTGGTTTTGATTTGTATTTCCCTGATGGCAAGTGATGCAGAGAATCTTCTCATGTGCTTGTTGGCCATGTCTATGTCTTCCTCTGTGAGATTTCTGTTCATCTCTTTTGCCCATTTCATGATTGGATTGTTAGTTTCTTTGCTGTTGAGTTTAATAAGATCTTTATAGATCTTGGATACTAGCCCTTTATCTGATATGTCATTGGCAAATATCTTCTCTCATTCTATAGGTTGACTTTTAGTTTGGTTGGCTATTTCTTTGGCTGTGCAGAAGCTTTTGATCTTGATGAAGTCCCAATAATTCATTTTTGCTTTTGTTTCCCTTGCCTTCATAGATGTATCCTGCAAGAAGTTGCTGTGGCCAAGTTCAAAAAGGGTGTTGCCTGTGTTCTCCTCTAGGATTTTGATGGATTCTTGCCTCACATTTAGATCTTTCATCCATTTTGAGTTTATCTTTGTGTATGGTGTAAGAGAATGGTCTAGTTTCATTCTTCAGCATGTGGCTGTCCAATTTTCCCAGCACCATTTATTGAAAAGATTGTCCTTTTTCCAGTGGATAGTCTTTCCTGCTTTGTCAAATATTAGTCAACCATAGAGTTGACGGCCCATTTCTAGGTTTTCTATTCTGTTGCATTGATCTATGTGTCTGTTTTGGTGCCAGTACCATACTGTCTTGATGATCACAGCTTTGTAGTACAACTTGAAATCAGGCATTGTGATGCCCCCTGTTCTGGTTTTCTTTTTCAATATTCCCCTGGCTATTTGGGGTCTTTTCTGAATCCAAATAAATCCTAAGGTTATTTGTTCCAACTCTCTGAAGAAAATCCATGGTATTTTGATAGGGATTGCATTAAACATGTAAATTGCTCTGGGTAGCATTGACATTTTCACAATATTAATTCTTCCAATCCATGAGCATGTAATATTTTTCCATCTCTTTGTGTCTTTTAAATTTCTTTCAGAAGTGTTCTGTAGTTTTTAGGGTATAGATCCTTTACCTCTTTGGTTAGGTTTATTCCTAGATATCTGATGTTTTTGGGTGCTATTGTAAATGGGATTGACTCCTTAATTTCTATTTCTTCAGTCTCATTGCTAGTGTCTAGAAATGCCACTGATTTCTGGGCATTGGCTTTGTATCCTGCCACACTGCCAAACTGCTGTATGAGTTCTAGCGATCTTGGGGTGGAATGTGTTGGGTTTTCCACGTACAGTATCCTGTCATCTGCAAATAGGAAGAGTTTGACTTCTTCTTTGCCAATTTGAATGCCTTTATTTCTTTTCATTGCCTGATTGATTGCTGAGGCTAGGACTTTTAGAAGTATGTTGAATAGCAGTGGTGAGAGTGGACATCCCTGTCGTGTTCCCGATCTTAGGGGAAAGGCTCCCAGTGCTTCCCCATTGAGAATGATATTGGCCATGGGCTTTTCATAGATGGCTTTTAAGATGCTGAGGAATGTTCCCTCTATCCCTACACTCTGAAGAGTTTTGATCAGGAATGGATGCTGTATTTTGTCAAATGCTTTCTCTGCATCTATTGAGAGGATCATACGGTTCTTGTTTTATCTCTTGTTGATGTTGATTGCTTCACAAGTGTTGAACCAGCCTTGCATTCCGGGGATAAATCCTACTTGGTCATGGTGAATAGTCTTCTTAATGTATTATTTGATCCTATTGGCTAGTATCTTGTTGAGAATTTTTGCATCTCTGTTCATCAGGGATATTGGGCTTCAATTCTCCCTTTTGGTGGGGTCTTTGGTTGTGGAATTAAGGTGATGCTGGCCTCATAAAACAAGTTTGGAAGTATTCCTTCCCTTTCTATCTTTTGGAACAGCTTTAGTAGAATAGGTATTGTTTCTTCTTTAAACATTTGATAGAATTCCCCTGGGAAGCATTCTGACCCTGGACTTTTGTGTCTTAGGGGGTTTTGGATGATTGTTTCAATTTCCTCCCTGGTTACTGGCCTGTTCAGGTTTTCTATTTCTTCCTGATCCAATTTTGGTAGTTTGTGGTTTTCCAGAAATGCGTCCTTTTCTTCTAGATTGCCTAATTTATTGGCATATAACTGCTCATAATATGTTTTTAAAATCGTTTCTATCTCCTTGGTATTGATTGTGATCTCCCCTCTTTCATTCATGATTTTATTAATTAGAATATTTTCTCTTTTGTTTTTAATAAAGCTGGCTAATGGTTTATTTATCTTATTAATTCTTTCAAAGAACAAACTCCTGGTTTTGTTGATCTGTTCCACAGTTCTTCTAGTCTCCTTTTCATTGAGTTCTTTTTTTTAATTAATTTATTTATTTTTATTTATTTATGATAGACAGAGAGAGAGAGAGAGTGAGAGAGAGGCAGAGACACAGGCAGAGGGAGAAGCAGGCTCCATGCACCGGGAGCCCGACGTGGGATTCGATCCCGGGTTTCCAGGATCGCACCCTGGGCCAAAGGCAGGCGCCAAACCGCTGTGCCACCCAGTGATCCCCCTTTTCATTGAGTTCTGCTCGATTCTTTATTAACTCTCTTCTTCTGGTTGGTGTAGGTTTTATTTGCTGTTCTTTCTCCAGTTCCTTTAGCTGCAAGGTTAGCTTTTGTATTTGAGTTTTTTTCCAGTTTTTTGAGGGGTGCTTGTATTGCAATGTATTTCCCTCTCAGGACTGCTCTTGCTGTATCCCAAAGATTTTGAATGGTTGTATCTTCGTTCTCATTTGTTTCCATGAATCTTTTAAATTCTTCTCTAATTTCCTGGTTGACCCTTTCATCTTTTAGCAGGATGCTCTTTAACCTCCACGTGTGACTTTCTTCCAAATTTCTTCTTGTGACTGAGTTCAAGTTTCAAAGCATTATGGTCTGAAAATATGCAGGGGCAATCCCAATCTTTTGGTATCGGTTGAGACCTAGTTTGTGACCCAGTATGATGTATTCTGGAGAAAGTTCCATGTGCACTTGAGAAGAATGTGTATTCTTTTCATTTTCAGGCTGGAGTTGTCCCTAGGTCTAAAATGAGTCTCTTGTAGACAGCAAATGGATGGGTCTTTCTTTTTTATCTAGTCTGAAACCCTGCGTCTTTTGATGGGATTAAGCCCATTCACGTTCAGAGTTACTATGAAAGATATAAATTTAGTGTCGTCATGATACCTATTCAGTCCCTGTTTTTGTGGATTGTTTCTTTGGGCTTCCTCTTTCTTTTACAGAGTCCCCCTTAATATTTCTTGCAGAGCTGGTTTGGTGGTCACATATTCTTTCAGTATCTGCCTATCTTGGAAGCTCTTTATCTCTCCTTCTATTCTGAATGAGAGCCTTGCTGGATAAAGTATTCTTGGCTGCATATTCTTCTCAGTTAGACCCTGAATATATCCTCCCAGGTCTCTGTAGAGGGGTCTGTTGTTAATCTAATATTTCTCCCCATATAAGTTAGGGATCTCTTGTCTCTTGCTGCTTTAAGGATTTTCTCTTTGTCTTTGGAATTTGCAAGTTTCACTATTAAAATTTCACTATTAAATAGTTTCACTATTAAATGTCAGGGTGTTGAATGGTTTTTATTGATTTTGGGGGTATCTCTCTATCTCCTGGATCTGAATGTCTGTTTCTCTCCTCAGGTTAGGGAAGTTCTCAGCTATGATTTGTTCATATATGCTTTCTGGTCCTCTGTCCCTCTCGGTGCCCTCTGGAACCCCAATTAAATGTAGATTTTTCCTTCTGAGGCTGTCGTTTAATTTCCCTTAACTTTACATCATTCTCTTTTAATTGTTTTTCTCTCTTTTCCTCAGCTTCCTTCCTTGCCATCACCTTGTCTTTTTTGTCACTCACTCTTTCTTCTACCTCATTAACTCTCATCATTAGGACCTCCAGTTTGGATTGCATCTCATTTAATTGATTTTAATTTCAGCCTGATTAGATCTAAATTCCAGTCATGAAGTCTCTTGAATCTTTTATGCTTTTCTCCAGAGCCACCAGTAACTTTATAATTGTGCTTCTGAATTGGCTTTCTGACATCAAATTGTAATCCAAATCCTGTAATTCTGTGGCAGATACTGTTTCGGATTTTTTGTTTGTTTGTTTGTTTGTTTGTGGTGAGTTCTTCTTTCTAGTCATTTTGTTCAGTGCAGAGTGGCTAAAAACGAGTTGTACTCTTAGAAGGCCAAACTCTTCTCTCTGTAGCATTTCAGCTATTCTCTCTTTAAATCTCAGGTTAAATTCATAGGTTTTCAGGATGATTTGAAAGTTATCTAGGTAAGTTGGTGGGGACAGGTAAGTTGGGGACCCTATTCCTTCACCATCTTGCCCCACCCCTCCAACACCAAAGTCTTTGTATATTTCCAGTTCCTGAAGGAAAATAGTTTCTCATTTCATATGAATCATCACATTTATGCCTCTTAGTGTCAACAAACTGGGTCAATATTTTAGTCCAATTTTCATAAATAGTTTATCATTACATTTGTATGTTCAGTTCTAGGAAAGACACACTATTACTAACTTAAATTGAAATATGACCTCCATCTATCTTTCTCTCTCTCTTTTTCCTTCCCCTCTTTCTCTCCCTCCTCTACCCTTATTTTCAGTCTTTCTCTTTCATATTCTAAACTTAAACTACTGAAATCTGGTTTAAGTTAACATTTGGGAGGGATGCCTAGCCTGTATCTTCTCTTCTATGTAAGCTGTCACCCTCATCCCAGGTTTAGGTTCTAGCAGATAGCCATTTTTATATTCTGTGAATGATTTTTCAAGGTTTTTATAAAGAAATATAACTAAGGTGTAATATGGAGATTGGGCCCATGAGAGACTATCAAAGACTCTTGACTAGAAAAACTGACAACTGAACAGAAACCAAGTCCTCTGTAAATCCAATATAACACATTTATAATAATCCTGCTAAAAAGAAGTATATTTTAAAATAATATGACTGGTTTGGGAATCAATTAGCAGTTAAAGGGAAATCTTTAAGCATAATAGCAGGGTCCTGCAGGGACATAAGGGGTATGAGCAAGCAGGGAGTTCTCATGCAAATCACATTCACCTGCACATAACTTTGTTCTTGAGGAATCATTCAAGGGAACTAGGCAAAGCCTGATCCAAAAATATCCAAACCATCAACTTTCCAAGGCTAAAATACCACTTTCAGTCTAGAGAAAATAACTACACATAAAAGGCAGGGGCCTTGAATGAAATGCATGATAGGAAATAAACTTGTATGTTTGAAACAATTTTGTGAAAAGTAAATTTAAGATATTATGGGGAAAGATCTGTAAGCAGGAGGAAATCAGAGAAATGAGTGGAAGAGGATTAAAACACTTTAGAGGAACTGAGACTTAGATTGCGGCCTGATAACTGACATTCAAAGACAGACAGACTGGAAAGATAAACTGAATGAAGGATGCCAACAGGTCTGAGACTAGAACTGTAAAGTTAGTGCCAAGACACTGATTAAATTGTTTCCTTTACCTGAAGTACTGGAATAGGAGGTTAAATATAAAAGCGTATGACCGACAAAGGTTGAACAGATGTCTCATATGAATTTGAAAACTAAGACTAAATGCTTGTTTTCTGAAATACATTCTGAAGGTCATGGTATAGACTAGAGGATGTAGTTTTTCCTCAAGCTTCAGGATGCTGGAAGAACTGCTGTATTATCTAATGGACATATTCTTGAACATACACACACATGCCCAGAATAAAACACAAGAACAGATAGAACCCTTGTTAGAAAGAAGCAAAGAAAAGAAGAATGTGTTACCTGCCTGCTCTAAGCAATAGTAATTTTAAATACATATGCAGGATATCTGGAGCAAGGGAAATATTTATAGCAGAATTAAAACTGGGAAAATTCCCAGGAGACTCAATCTGGTACTTTTTTCCCCCAAAAAGGACAGTATATTTTAGAACTCTCAAAGAGAAAGGTCAAATAAGTGTATTAGGTTAGAGAAATGGAAAGTCTGCTCTTCCTTCACATCTTGTCCGTTTGTTGCATGGTATCAGAGAAAAGGGACTGATAATATTTCTTTAAAACTGTTTAAGTGAAACTGCATATTAGAATGATGGGCTACATCCAAAACAGATTTGGGGTAAAAATATGGTATTTCTAAGGAAGCTATTAACCTTTAAGGAAAACTAGAATTTCCACTAGTCTAACTTTTGTCATCAGCTACCCTACCATGATTGCCATAAAAATCCCAGAAGCAAAGTCACAGACCATCTTGCCTGCCCAAAGATATTAATTTACCTGCTAGACAAGGAAACTGAGAATAATAAACTTAAGGTTTCCAAAATAAATTTAAGAATCCTCAAGAAATAAGTTTTATTAAACTACTGTTATAGAATAATTTACTATTAGATGAGTACACATGAAGCACTTACATTTGTATCCTATAAGACAATACTGACATAGGCACTAACAAAGAGACAATTTCTCTTACAAACAGGTGATATAATTTACAGTATTTTTATTTATTTGTTTATTTTTATTTTTATTTTTTATTGCAGTTCAATTTGCCAACATATAGCATAACACCCAGTGCTCATCCCCTCAAGTGCCCCCCTCAGTGCCCGTTACCCAGTCACCCCAACCCCCTGTCCACCTCTGTTTCCACTACTCCTTGCTCATTTCCCAAAGTTAAGAGTCTCTCATGTTCTGTCACCCTCACTGATATTTTCACTCATTTTCTCTACTTTCTCCTTTATTCCCTTTCACTAATTTTATATTCCCCAAAAGAATGAGACCATATAATGTTTGTCCTTCTCCGATTGACTTATTTCACTCAGCATAATACCCTCCAGTTCCATCCACATTGAAGCAAATGGTGGGTATTCGTCAGTTCTAATGGCTGAGTAATATTCCACATAGACCACAGCTTCTTTATCCATTCATCTTTCGATGGACACCAAGGCTCCTTCCACATTTCGGCTATTGTGAACATTGCTGCTATAAATATTGGGGTGCAGGTGTCCTGCCATTTCACTGCATCTGTATCCTTGGGGTAAATCCCCAGCAGTGCAATTGCTGGGTCGTAGGGCAGGTCTATTTTTAACTCTTTGAGGAACCTCCACACAGTTTTCCAGAGTGGCTGCACCAGTTCACATCACATTCCCACCAACAGTTTAAGAGGGTTCCCCTTTCTCCACATCCTCTCCAACATTTTTTGTTTCCTCTCTTGTTAATTTTCACCATTCTCCCTGGTGTGAGGTGGTATCTCATTGTGGTTTTGATTTGTATTTCCCTGATGGCAAGTGATGCAGAGAATTTTCTCATGTGCTCGTTGGCCATGTCTATGTCTTCCTCTGTGAAATTTCTGTTCATCTCTTTTGCCCATTTCATGATTGGATTGTTAGTTTCTTTGCTGTTGAGTTTAATAACTTCTTTATGGATCTTGGATACTAGCCCTTTATCTGATATATCATTGGCAAATATCTTCTGTAGCATTCTAGCTGTTCTCTGTTTATACTTCAGGCCGAATTCATAGGTTTTCAGGATGATTTAAAAGTTATCTAGTAAGTTGGTGGGGACAGGTGACTTGGGGACCCTACTCTTCCACCATCTTGCCCCGCCCCTCTCAATTTACAGTATTAATAAATACAGCCCAGTACTATAAATGCATTGTCTCTTCCTTACGATTTTCTTACTAACTTTTTCTCTAGCTTACTTTATTGTAAGAATCCAGTATATAATACATATAACATACAAAATATGTGTTCATAGGCTATTTATGTTATGGATAAGGCTTCTGGTCACAGTAGGCTATTAGTTAAGTTTCAGAGAGCCAAAAGTTATATGAGGGTTTTCAACTGAACAGGAGTTTCAACTCAATAACCCCATGTTATTCAAGGATCAACTTTATACAGAAATTGAGGCAGCATATCCCAGTTCTTAGAGACTTGAATGTTATATATGCCCTAGATCACCATATATCTGCCTATGAAGTACAGGATTCCAAATGAAAATTAACAAATATTACTCTTTTTATAATCACTAATGCTTCTGTTTTTAGCATCATCAATTTTTAAGATAAATCACATGAGATGGCAAATGGAATTTACCTGAACAACCTAAGTCTGTTTAACGCTTTGTTTGAAAGGTTGTTTTGTCTCAAACTGAAACTATGCTAATTCTTTAAAATGTTGCAAATTATTAGATCAATATTAACTTTTTAAGATAAAAATGGTAAACCTATATACTTCATAATCATTTTTAAAAACTTTTTTTCCTTTATTTAGACTGTATTTTTTGTTCAGAGTCCTTTTTTACTTCCTCACCCTTGCCATGCCTCAGTGTGAGTGGAATATTCTTCCCAACTCCAGGGACTTTGGGAATGTCGTTGTTTTGACCAATGAGATGACAGCATGCCAGCTCCAAGTGCAAAGTTTAAGAGGCAGCTCATGTTTCTACTTACCTTTGAGTAAGTACTTTGCCCTCCACTCCAAAAGCAACATGTACCATGCTCCTTGAGAACTGGGTGGCAGAATGAGAACAAATTTCGAGTAGACTAGAACCTGTTCTGATACCTGGAAGTAAACCCAGCTAAGACCTGACAAGCACAACCACAAGCAAAACTTAGACCAATTTGCAGGAATAAATGTTTCCTGTAATTAGACACTGAAATTTGGAGCTATTTATTTTATAGGAAAAGCTTACTAAACCAGTTTATTTAATAATAAAAAATAATTATAAATTTTAAAAATAAACAAGGTAGTCTTGGCAGGAGAAGCAGAATGTATAAGCAGGTCATCAACAATTTCCAAACCATCCATACTAAAAGTTTGTCTTCCATTCTAAACATTATTGTCCAACAACAACAACAAAAAAAGGCAGAGGACCCGAATAGACATTTTTCTAAAGGAGACATGGATGGTCAACAGACACATGAAAAGATGCTCAATATCACTAATCATCAGAGAAATGAAAATCTAAACCACAATGAGAAGTAGATTAAAGGGTGCACTTGTTGTGATGAGCACCGGATATTGTATGGAAGTGTGGAAGTACTATTGCATACCTGAAACTAATAAAACACCATATGTTAAATAAAATTAAATAAAACAAATTAAATTAATTTAATTTGGAATTAAATAAAAACAAAAAAAACCACTATGAGATATCACGTCACACTTCCCATAATAGCTAGAATCAAAAAGATAAGAAATAACAAGTGTTGGGAAGGATGTAGAGAAAGAAGGAGAACTGGCCATTAAACATTTACCAACTCACTGCTAAAAAGGAAAACCAAAACTCATCAGGAAAAAAAATGAGGTTTTGTTTTTGTTTTTGTTTTTTGTTTTTGTTTAGTGCCATATCTGATCTCCTTGGTTTCCTGGATGTATAATTAGACAACTGTCCTGAGGACTTATGAGCACCTGAGACCCTTCCTTCTCTCAGCCCAAGCATATTTCTATTCTGTTAAGTCAAACCTAGCAAGCAAAATCATTTTATGGGAAGTTTGAAGCAACAGACAGAAATAAATAGGGCCAAGAGAGCATAACAAGGTACCTATTTGCTCCCAAATCAGCTAGTTTTACTCTTTCTCCCTAAAAAGAATTAAAGGGAGTATATTGTGTGAGCTATAATTTACTTTTGTCTGTATCTTATTCTGCTTCCATACTTTAATCCTCTCGTGCTCTTGTATACATACTATGTGCGCACAGTGTTTTTGACAAGCCAACTAAATACCTCCATTTCCATACATATTTTTTCATATAACTCTTTTACAATCTTGCCATCTTAGTCACTCCTTTCACATAACATTCTAACATAAAAGTATTTTACTACATGAACTCTTAATATAGGCTGACGATCAGAAAACTGGCTCTCTGGCTTTGGAAACTACATTTCTATAAAGGCAGTCTAAGACTGTGTCGACCATGTTAGTTGTCACCCAATACTGTAGGCTCATAGCAAGCTTAAGGTTAGCTAAACTATTTCACATGAACTATTCAGAAGTTGGTCTCCTCCATCTTGTACTTGGAAAGCCTAAGGCAGAAATAGCAAAGTTGAAATGTGAGAGTACACTAAGAACATATGAGACAAGATGAGCAAACATGAACACAAGATGGTAAGATTCAAGAAGTATAATGAGAAACGAAGATCCTTTCATATCTAAATAACATTGAGAAATCATATCATTACCAATGACCTTATCTCAGTACATAAATAATAATCATAGCAATGACCCCGCACTGTCAATGTTTCAAAGGCAAGAAAATGTGCCATACTTTTTGGAAAGTTGTCCATCAAGTTTATTTTAAAAATTATTTGTGCTAAACTGATCATTTTTATGAAAGCATAAAATTCCCTTAAAATTTTTAGAAGCCCTCAGAACCTTCAACATAATAGATTTTCCTCAAATATTTCTGAAACAAATTAAAGGAGTTAGTACATGCAAAATCTGGAAAACTCTGACGTAAACAAAAAACATCAAAATTAGTGATAGCCCTGCATTACTATTTATAATATGAGCAAGCACTTGAACTCCTTCTAGGATAGTAACTTTGTATATGTTATTTCCAATCAACAACAACACTGAAAAAATTAGTATTATTATTCCTATTTTACAGATGATGAAACTGAGATATTGAAAATTTATATAAATTGCCCAAGTTCATAAAACATGTAATTGGCAAAGCTGGGATTCTAACTCAGAGTTGTTTGATCCCAAAGCTTGAGCATTTTCTCCTATTCCACATTCTTCAAACAATGATGAATATGTGTAATAATTACTATGTATTAATTTTGGAATCAGTTTTATTTTATTTCAATTGTAAACATTATTGATATATGCTTAATCAGCATGGCCTAATATTTACATCTTTATGAAAGATAAACAAAATGTGTCTTAAATTCTATTTCATAAAAGATACAAATAACTAAAGTGGTTTTTATCAGTTGAGAATAAAGAGTAATAAAGCCTGGCATAACCTGAGTAATGTTGACAAATTCCATGGGGAAAACCTGGGTACATGCACATATTGAACATGCTCCATATGTTCAATCAATACCCCCATAACTAGCCATTTAGTGTCCTTACTGATCTGGCTGTCCAGTGTCTAAACAGGCAAATGTAGAATGAAAGAAAAGAATGGCTTTGGTAGACCTCTACTCCCTTCCAGTGTCTTTGACTACTTCCAGAATTCTTGATTTTCCATTCATCTCCAGCTCTGGAGACCTAGTGTGCTTTCAAGAAACTGTCTAAATTCCAATGAGTGATGAAAGTTTGAAGAGTTGCCTGCCTCCCAGAGTATTTGCATGCTATGTAGTGTCCAAATGTTAATTGATGGTATTAGTTTCTTTCCTTTTTAATTTAAGGTATCAATACCATAATGCTCAACCAAGTTATCAATGACCTTATCCAAAAATAACACCACATCATTTTTGTATATCAGAAATGATACACATTTCTGTGTATCATCACAGTAAAAGTTGTCCCCAAGGTATCATAAATGTAGAATGTTTTGACAACTGTAATAAGAGCAGACCAGGAAAGAATTTTGAGAAAGTTTGATCATTTAACTTTCTTAAGGTAACTCATACTAATAACTAATTTAAGAATAAAGTATAATTATTCATGTAGACTTTAAGTTACAAAAATGCATGTGTATGCATGTAAAAGAGCAAATAAACTCATATAAACTGGCTCAACTTTAATTCAAAATCAAATAAGGCTCTTCCCTAAAATCCTGAAATTGGCAAACACAGACAAAACCTGAGAAAGAAGAGGCACTAAATGCCCAGTCCACATACAAAAGAGAACTATCAAAGATTAAAGTCATGCAGCCTCCCCAGGGATTATAAGGAGACCAGGGAAATGGTCTAATTACCATAAGCATTTAAGAAAAGAGAATGAGGAGGGATGGAAACTGATGGAACAGGCTACTCCCCCAACTCCTAGCCCCATACCCAGACAATTCCCTAGCCAATATGAACACCACTACATTTAGTAGTGGGACCATGGCTAATGAAAAGAAGCTGCTGATCTACCCTTGTGCCTATAGAAGAGAAAAGGGAGCTGGAAAAAGATGGCAGACAGGGGGTTTAGAATGCTCAGCAAATGAGGGAACTTCACTTCTACTATTTGGGGTGCTCAAGGTAAGTCAGTTTCCCAGAGATCAAATGGACATCATGGAAGGGGTCTGGGCTATAGACATTTTGCTAATACCTTCCTAAAAATGTTAACACTGGGGAACACACACACAAACACACACACACACATACGTGTGCACGTACATACATATATACACACAGGCTCAAGAAGCTGTGAGGTATTCAATCTCAGTGGCAGCCTTTTAAATCCAAAGATTGGGTGGAAGTGATGGAGTTGGAGTCATATCTGCCAAGATAGTAATCTATGCAGTGAGACAGCCTCATAGATCCTCCAAGCCCCAGGACCCACCTAAGAAGTCACACATTGTATACACAAGAAAGCCAATAATTGGACATCTGCAGTGCAGAGAGTATAGATAACTAGTCCTTATTAACCAAAGAAGCAGCAGTAACTCAAATAAAGGAGTCTACCAGAGTGGTCTCTTGTGCAAAGAAACTTCCTCCCTCCTTACCATACTAACACTCAGGTCTGACATGGGGAAAAGAGGTGAGGGAGAACTTGAATGACATTTAAGCTAGATAAACCTTATAGAAACTGAACATGACCAGGAAGTTACACGATCTGCCCAAGTTCTGTTGAAGACCAGGAAAGGGACAGTCAGAGTATCCTCACTAAAGACCATGATGGGAAGAAAAAGTAATAAGAATAAAAATGGTTTCATGTTTGTACTGCCAATAATTGATACTGTTTAATGAATAATTTATTCCAGTTTTTCAGTTGAACATTTTTCACCACAAATGATAATCAAGAGCATAATAATTACAATACTATACAAAAAGACTCTATTCTCTTTTTTTCTTGGCTTCTATTATTTTTAAGTTTTCTTCAGGATTACTCCACAATTTTTCTCTTAATCTTATCCAATTGGAATTATGAGTCAGGTTGTGGGAACAGTCAATTCACTCTCTTAAAGGACCATATCCTTGTGTTTCCTATTTATATAATCCTATGTCTAAAGACAAATCCATTATATTTTAACAATATTTAAAACCATACAAAATACAATTATTCATCAACATCTGTTATTAGTATTGTGCTAGGCACCACAGTTATGCAAATAAATATATAAATAAAAGCAAACACACAAAATAGAGAACAAAATGAAACAAAAAATAATGTAACCCAATGCTAGGAACAGAAGAAGAGAGTGCATTCAGGCATGCCTCACAGAAAAAATTAAGACATCCTAAAATAGTTAACATTCTCTTTATTAACTACATATACCTTGATCAATTATTTTAAAAACTAACCTTAGTATACTATGTATTTCCACTTTTCTATTTCCCCTAGGCCCAACATCCCTATAAATCATTTAATATGTAATAGAATGGAGACTTAGCTTACACAACTGGGTGAGAACTTTATGAGGTCATTTCTACTAAAGTAAATCAGCTGGGACTCTAACCCATGGTATTTAATTACTTTATTTACTAGCTAAGTCCAACCAAGGAAAGCATTTTATTATGCAACATATTTCACATCTAAAAGGCTCTAAGTTTATATACCGAAGGAGATATGAAACTGATGAAACAGGGAAGTAGTTTATAGCTCTAGTACTAAAAGTATTTTTATTACTTAAATCTATCAAGACAGATTACTATTGACTAATAATTTAGAATATTAAGATGTCCTTGAGGGGATATATCAGATTTCAGTATATCCTGACTTTTGTTCCAAGCGTTTATTGCTTGTGATATAGTAAATCCTCATAAATTGTTTTTTGTTTGTTTATTATGGGGAAAAGGTCTTAAATGTCTTTAATCAAACAATGAACAATACTGCTCTATGCTTTTGAAAAATCACACAGATGTTAGTAAGTATCCTTTTGCAACTTGCTTTTGCATTCTATATCATGTTTTTGAGATACATACCAACTTGAGGGAAGGAGGAAGAAAATGGGTGAGGTTTTGCTGTATTTGTAATTTGTCTTTCTTTGAGACTTGAAATGGAAGAGAAAGAGAAGAAGGAGAAATAAAAGGAGAAAAGGAATGGAGAGGACAAAGGACGATAGAGAGATTTGAAGCAAATATGGCTAAATAATATTTCTTCAAATTGAGAGATGGGTATGTAGGTGTCAGTTATATATCTTTAAACTGTTCTGTATGTTTGAAATATTACAATTTTTAAAAAATGTAATATCCTTTAAATTAAGCAATGTCACATGTCACAGAAAAACATGTTAAGAATGTTATCAGTTCCCAAACCCATATTAACAAATAATGTTCTAATTAAAAGTTCTAGACTACTGGTTAAACCGGTATCCTAAAGCTCTATAGTAGTCAACCTTTATTTATCTGAGAACTTATCAAATTCAAGACATATGAATTTGAAAACAGTAAAACCCTATCGTTTAAAATTTAAGTGCTTCTGAAGATTTGCTCATTGACAGACTTAGCTGGATCACCATGAGTTACAATGTTTCAAACTTTCATATTTAACTTGATGGTCCCTATAGAACTAAAATCTATGAAAGAGCATACTAAACTGAAAGCCAAGTCCTTCTAAAGTGAAATATGCCTCATGCTGAAGCTTTGAGGTATTTGTCTAAATTTTTTACAAAGACAATGACCAATAATTGATATTATCAGTTATTGATAAGCAGATTAGACATGTAGGTATAGTTTAATTAGAAGTCAAGAACTGGATCATCACCTTGGGGATCAACAAAAACATAACTCCAATCAGTGAGAACAACAGCAACATGGGAGGGCAGGGCTCACTCTTCCTTCAGGTTATGGCTTTAGGAGCTCTGGCAAGAGCTTCTAAAGCCCACAAACCAACACTACTAGAAACCATGGCTATTCAACAGCCTTACTTTAGATGCAATACACTGCATTCCTTGTTCTTAGATATTAAAAACATGTAGAACCTCCAATTTGTTGACAGATTTTTGTTTTGAGTTCATTGTTGTTTTCTAAATTTCACCTTGCTTTCTCTGTGACAATCATGGACTCCTCTGAATATCTAATGCCAATTGCCATTCTGACCTCAGAGTAGTAGTCATTGGAAGCCCTTACTGTACTTTGTCATCTGTAAAATGTAATATTCCACAAACAGCAGAAGAAAGTTTAATGTGGAGGCTTATTGCCAGAAACTTCCTTCCTTCTCTATTATCCTCACCACCATCACATACATCAGAATTCCTACAGAGTATGGATAATTAAAGAGAATAACATAAGATTTAAGGTTATATATTAAACATGTCTTTCCTCATAGTATGTCATGTGTGGAAAGTGAGGGAAGGATCCAAAGAGTGAAAACCCTCTCAGGGAACCCCTGTATGGAAAGTACTTCTTGTTTTTAGGTCAGCTCTTTCCTCTCAGTCCTCTCCTTAAATTTCTTCAATTTCCCAACTTACCCCAGGAGAATTTCCATCCTCTTTCTAAGAGCTCTGCCCTATATCCAAAGATATATATCTTACTTCAAAACCCATCTCACCTTCTCCAGCAATTCATTTCCATAGTGGAAGGGAGGTCTTTCAAGTCAGTGATTCTTTCAGATATCACTGGTCATCAGTGATATCTAACAACAAACATCCAGTATCTGAGGACAGTTCACCTTTAAAATCACACAAGCACACAAAGCTGACAAACATTAATTCTGAAAGTCAATACTGTCTTAACTTGTAAATATGATGAACGATATTTCTATAACTCTTTCATGATTTATGATATTCCTCTCCCTCAAAAGAGCTAGTATTCAGTTTCTTCTCATCATTCAAATTGTGCTTAAGTAAGAAAGGCACTCTTACTGAGCCAGGTACCTATTAATAACTGCTCTCTTAACTAAAGAAAGAGAAAGCTGAGAAGTTTTTAGAAATGCTTAGTGAAGTGTACTATTACTAATAAGTTGTACTAATAAGCTGTGTTCATTATTTATACACAGCCAGACAGTACAAGTCTAGATACAAGGTGAGCTCTATGCAGAGCTGACATAGAAGAAATCACTACTTATTTTCTGGATTGTCATTCTGTGTACCTCCCTCCACTTCCAAATACATATGTACATACCAAAGGCTCTTTTTCTTTTTAGAAACTTATACCCTCTGTGTACTAGATTCCAACTGCTCCCCATCTTCATTCCATGACTCCTTCTCTATCAATTTCCATAAGTTACTTGTATGGAATTACTCTCAACACTTTCATGAAAAGACATAATAAACTCATTTTTGGGAAGCCCAGGTGGCTCAGTGGTTTAGAGACACCTTCAGCCCAGGGCATGATCCTGGAGACCTGGAATCAAGTCCCACATCAGACTCCCTGCATGGAGCCTGCTTCTCCCTCTGCCTGTGTCTCTGCCCTGCCCCCCCCCCCCACCCACCTCTCTCTCTCTCTCTCTCTCTCTCTCGCTGTGTGTGTCTCCCATAAATCAATAAATAAAATCTTTAAAAAAATAAAATAAACTCATTTCATTGTAAGAGTCAATAATTACTTGAAGTTTAAAGTTGTTATCCTCCTCAGGATCATTAGCTCAAAGACATGCAATATTAATGGTAGAATGTCATGTATCAGTGATATGCTGATGGGAAAGAAATGTTAATACCCCCAAATCTCACTAAATAGAGGATTCCTTTTCATTCCCAGCAGAAAAAAATCCTGTTGGGTCCACTGGATTGGCAAATCATTTTCATAAGAGATGGCTTAATAGCTTGACTAAAGATTAACATCTAAAAATTTATAAACTAGTTTTGGAAGATTTATGTATGTTCACTGTCTATACATACTCAGTTGTCATTTACTTTTCAATCCAATACAGTTTGGGGCTTTTACAATCACTACTTTATTGAAACTATTCTCACCACAGTTATTAACTTCTTTATTGCTAACACACTAGAGAATTTTCTGACTTCATATTAACATCTCTGTAGCTCTTGACACTTTTGATCATTTCTTCCTCCTTAATACTCTTTATCTGATTTCTATGGCTGTCTTCATGTTTCTTCTACTTCTCTGTTCTATATCATAATGGTTAAAAGTGAATCCCAAGGCCAAATTGACTGGATTCAAATCCCAACTCTGCCTCATTCTTTTTTATGGATGAGTAATACTGATCATATGTATGCATGTATGTATATATACATATATGTATGTATACCTCTTCTTTATTCATCTATGGATAAATGTTTTGGTTCCTTCCATATCTTGGCTATCAAAATAATGCTGCAATAAATATAGGGGTGCGTGTCTTTTCAAATTGTGTTTTTGTTTTCTTTGGACAAATAACCAATAGTAGAACTATTGGATCTTCGGTGATTCCATTTTAAATTTTTTTAGGAAACTGTATAACATTTTTCACAGTGAGTGCACCAATTTGCATTCCCACCAATAGTACCCGAGAGTCTCTTTTTCTTCACATCCTCATCATTTTTTATTGTCTTTTTTTCTCCTAGCCATTCTGACAGGTATAAAGTGATATCTCATTATGGTTTGTATTTGCATTTCTCTGATGATAAGTGATGCTGAGCATCTTTTCATGTGTCTGTTGATAACCTGTATTTCTTCTTTAAAAAATGTCTAGTCAGGTCCTCTGCCATTTTTAATTGAATTATTTGGTTGTTCTGGTGTTGAGTTGTAGAAGTTCTTTATGTATTTTGGATATTAACCCCTTAACAGATGTATCATTTGCAAATATCTTCTCCTATTCAGTAGGTTGCTTGTTATTTTACTGATGGTACAGAAGCTTTTCAGACACTTTTTATTCTAGTATAGTCCCAATAGTTTAATTTTACTACTGTTTCCCTTGCCTCAGAAAACACACATAGAAAAATGTTTCTATAGTCGATGTCAAAGAAATTACTACCTATGTTTTCTTCTAGGAATTTTATGGTTTCAGGTCTTACATTTACGTCCTTAATACACTTTGAGTTTATTTTTGTGTATGGTACAGAAAAGTAGTTCAGTTTCAATCTTTTGAATGTAACTGTCCAGTTTTCCCAACATTTGCTGAAGAGACTGTATTTTCCCCAATGTATATTCTTTTCTCCTCTCCCAAAGATTAAGTGACCATGAAAGTGTGGGTTTAGGGGCACCTGGGTGCCTCAGTCAGTTAAGTGTCTGACTCTTGATTTTGGCTCAGGTCATGACGTCAGGGTTATGAATTTGAGCCACACATTGGGTTCTGCACTGGGCATGGAGCCTGCTTAAGATTCTCTGTCTCCCTATCCCTCTGTCTCTCCCCTACCTCTCTCTCCCACTCTAATTAATATTTTTAAAGCATGGGTTTATTTGTGTTCTCTCCATTCTGTTCCATTGATAACCATCTATTTTTGCATCAATACCACAGTTTTGATTACAACAGTTTTGTAGTATATTTTAAAATCAAGGATTGTAATACCTCCAAATTTGTTCTTTTTCAAGATTGCTTTAGCTATTCAGGGTCTGTTACAGGTTTTTTTTTTTTTTGGTATATTTTTTATTGGAGTTTTATTTGCCAATATATAGCATAATACCAAGTGCTCATCCCCTCAAGTGCCCATCACCCAGTCACCCCATCACCCCGCCTAATTCCCCTTCCACTGCCCCTTGATCCTTTCCCAGAATTAGGAATCTCTCATGTCTGTCTCCACCACTGATATTTCCACTCATTTTCTCTCCTTTCCCCTTTATTCCCTTTCACTATTTTTTATAATCCCCAAATGAATGAGACCATATAATGTTTGTCCTTCTCCAATTGACTTACTTCACTCAGCATAATACCCTCCAGTTCCATTCACGTTGAAGCAAATGGTGGGTATTTGTCATTTCTAATGGCTGCGTAATATTCCATTGTATACATAGACCACAGCTTCTTTATCCATTCATCTTTCAATGGACACTGAGCTTCTCTCCAATTTTGGCGATTGTGGACATTGCTGCTATAAACATTGGGTGCAGGTGTCCTGCCATTTCACAGCATCTGTAGCTTTGTATCTGTATCTGGGTAATACCCCAGCAGTGCAAGTGCTGGGTTGTAGGGTAGCTCTATTTTTAACTCTTTGAGGAACTTCCACACTGTTTTCTGAGTGGCTGCACCATACACGACAACAGTGCAAGACGGTTCCCCTTTCTCCATTTCCTCTCCAACATTTGTTGTTTCCTCTCTTGTTAATTTTCACCATTCTCACTGGTGGGAGGTGGTATCTCATTGTGGTTTTGATTTGTATTTCCCTGATGGCAAGTGATGCAGAGAATTTTCTCATGTGCTTGTTGGCCATGTCTATGTCTTCCTCTGTGAGATTTCTGTTCATCTCTTTTGCCCATTTCATGATTGGATTGTTAGTTTCTTTGCTGTTGAGTTTAATAAGATCTTTATAGATCTTGGATACTAGCCTTTTATCTGATATGTCATTGGCAAATATCTTCTCTCATTCTGTAGGTCGACTTTTAGTTTGGTTGGCTGTTTCTTTGGCTGTGCAGAAGCTTTTTATCTTGATGAAGTCCCAATAATTCATTTTTGCTTTTGTTTCCCTTGCCTTCATAGATGTATCCTGCAAGAAGTTGCTGTGGCCAAGTTCAAAAAGGCTGTTGCCTGTGTTCTCCTCTAGGATTTTGATGGATTCTTGCCTCACATTTAGATCTTTCATCCATTTTGAGTTTATCTTTGTGTATGGTGTAAGAGAATGGTCTAGTTTCATTCTTCAGCATGTGGCTGTCCAATTTTCCCAGCACCATTTATTGAAAAGATTGTCCTTTTTCCAGTGGATAGTCTTTCCTGCTTTGTCAAATATTAGTCAACCATAGAGTTGATGGCCCATTTCTGGGTTTTCTATTCTGTTGCATTGACCTATGTGTCTGTTTTGGTGCCAGTACCATACTGCCTTGATGATCACAGCTTTGTAGTGCAACTTGAAATCAGGCATTGTGATGCCCCCTGTTCTGGTTTTCTTTTTCAATATTCCCCTATTTGGGGTCTTTTCTGAATCCACATAAATTCTAAGGTTATTTGTTCCGACTCTCTGAAGAAAGTCCATGGTATTTTGATAGGTATTGCATTAAATATGTAAATTGCCCTGGGTAGCATTGACATTTTCACAATATTAATTCTTCCAATCCAAGAGCATGTAATATTTTTCCATCTCTTTACGCCTTTCTCAATTTCTTTCAGAAGTGTTCTGTAGTTTTTAGGGTATAGATCCTTTACCTCTTTGGTTAGGTTTATTCCTAGGTATCTTATGCTTTTGGGTGCAATTGTAAATGGGATTGACTCCTTAATTTCTATTTCTTCAGTCTCATTGCTAGTGTCTAGAAATGCCACTGATTTCTGGGCATTGACTTTGTATCCTGTCACACTGCCAAATTGCTGTATGAGTTCTAGCAATCTTAGGGTGGAGTCTGTTGGGTTTTCTATGTACAGTATCATGTCTTCTGCAAAGAGGGAGAGTTTGACTTCCTCTTTGCCAATTTGAATGCCTTTTATTTCTATTTGTTGTCTAATTACTGAGGCAAGGACTTCTAGTACTATGTTGAATAGCAGTGGTGAGAGTGGACATCCCTGTCGTGTTCCTGATCTTAGGGAAAGGCTCCCAGTGTTTCCCCATTGAGAATGATATTTGCTGTGAGCTTTTCGTAGATGGCTTTTAAGATGCTGAGGAATGTTCCCTCTATCCTTACACTCTGAATAGTTTTGATCAGGAATGGATGCTGTATTTTGTCAAATGCTTTCTCTGCATCTATTGAGAGGATCATATGGTTCTTGTTTTTTCTCTTGTTGATGTGATCTATCATATTGATTGTTTTACGAGTGTTGAACCAGCCTTGCATCCCGGGGATAAATTTCATGTGGTCATGGTGAATACTCCTCTAAATGTATTGTTGGATCCTATTGGCTAGTATCTTGTTGAGAATTTTTGCATCTCTGTTCATCAGGGATATTGGGCTTTAATTCTCCTTTTTGGTGGGGTCTTTGTCTGGTTTTGGAATTAACGTGATACTGGTCTCATAAAACGAGTTTGGAAGTATTCCTTCCCTTTCTATCTTTTGGAACAGCTTTAGTAGAATGGGTATTGTTTCTTCCTTAAACGTTTGATAGAATTCCCCTGGGAAGCCATCTGGCCCTGGACTTTTGTGTCTTGGGAAGTTTTGGATGACTGCTTCAATTTCCTCCCTGGTTACTGGCTTGTTCAGGTTTTCTATTTCTTCCTGATCCAGTTTTGGTAGTTTGTGGTTTTCCAGAAATGCATCCTTTTCTTCTAGATTGCCTTATTGGCGTATAGCTGTGCATAATATGTTTCTAAAATCATTTCAATTTCCTTGGTATTGGTGGTGATCTCTCCTTTTTCATTCGTGATTTTATTAATTAGAATCTTTTCTCTTTTGTTTTTAATAAAGCTGGCTAATGGTTTATCTATCTTATTAATTCTTTCAAAGAACCAACTCATGGTTTTGTTGATCTGTTCCACAGTTCTTCTGGTCTCCATTTCATTGAGTTCTGCTCGATTCTTTATTAACTCTCTTCTTCTGCTTGATGTAGGTTTTATTTGCTGTTTTTTCTCGAGTTTCTTTAGCTGCAAGGTTAGCTTTTGTATTTGAGTTTTTTCCAGTTTTTTGAGGGATGCTTGGATTGCAATATATTTCCCTCTCAGGACTACTTTTGCTGTATCCCAAAGATATTGAATGGTTGTATCTTCATTCTCATTAGTTACCATGAATCTTTTTAATTCTTCTCTTATTTCCTGGTTGACTCTTTTGTCTTTTAGCAGGATGCTCTTTAACCTCCACGTGTGACTTTCTTCCCAATTTCTTCTTGTGATTTAATTCTAGTTTCAAAGCATTATGGTCTGAAAATATCCAGGGACAATCCCAATCTTTTGGTATCAGTTGAGACCTGATTTGTGACCCAGTATGTAGTCTATTCTGGAGAAAGTTCCATGTGCAGTTGAGAAGGTGTATTCATTGCGTTCGGATGTAAAGTTCTGTAAATATCTGTGAAATCCATCTGGCCCAGTGTATCATTTAAAGATCTTGTTTCTTTGGAGATGTTGTGCTTAGAAGATATGTCATTTGCAGAAAGCATCGTGTTGAAGTCTCCCAGCATTAGAGTATTATTATCTGAGTATGTCTTTACTTTGGTTATTAATTGATTGATATACTTGGCAGCTCCCACATTAGAGGCATAAATATTCATGATTGTTAGGTCCTCTTGTTGGATATATCCATTAAATATGATATAGTGTCCCTCCTTGTCTCTTACTACAGTTTTTGAGATAAACTTTAATTTATCTGATAGAAGGAATGCTACCCTTGCTTTCTTTTGAGGACCATTTGAATGGTACATGGTTCTCCAGCATTTCATTTTCAGGCTGGAATTGTCCCTAGGTCTAATGAGTCTCTTGTAGACAGCAAATGGATGGGTCTTGCTTTTTCATCCACTCTGAAACCCTGCATCTTTTGATGTGATCATTAAGCCCATTCACATTCAGAGTTACCATTGAAAGATATGAATTTAGTGTTGTCATGATACCTATTCAGTCCCTGTTTTTGTGGATTGTTTCTTTGGGCTTCCTCTTTCTTTCTTTTTAATTTTTAAATTAATTTATTTATTCATGATAGAGAGAGAGAGAGAGAGAGAGAGAGAGAGAGAGAGAGGCAGAAATACAGGAGGAGGGAGAAGCAGGCTCCATGCCGGGTGCCCAACGCAGGACTCAATCCTGGGACTCCAGGATCGTGCCCTGGGCCAAAGGCAGGTGAGCTAAACTGCTGAGCCACCCAGGGATCCCCGGGCTTACTCTTTCTTTTACAGAGTCCCCCTTAATATTTCTTGCAGAGCTGGTTTAGTGGTCACATATTCTTTTAGTTTCTGCCTATCTTGGAAGCTTTTAATCTCTCCTTCTATTCTGAATGAGAGCCTTGCTGGATAAAGTATTCTTGGCTGCATGTTCTTCTCAGTTGGGACCCTGAATATATCCTGCCAGCCCCTTCTGGCCTGCCAGGTCTCTGTGGAGAGGTCTGCTGTTATCTAATACTTCTCCCCATAAAAGTTAGGGATCTCTTGTCTCTTGTTGCTTTAAGGATTTTTTCTTTATCTTTGGAATTTGCAAGTTTCACTATTAAATGTCGGGGTGTTGAATGTTTTTTATTGATTTTATGGGGATATATCTCTATCTCCTGGATCTGAATGCCTATTTCCCTCCCCAAGTTAGATAGTTTTCAACTATGATTTGTTCAAATACACTTTCTGGTCCTCTGTCTCTCTCAGCGCCTTCTGGAACCCCAATTAAATGTAGATTTTTTCCTTCTGAGGCTGTCATTTAATTTCCCTTAACCTTTCCTCATGGTCTTTTAATTGTTCTTCTCTTTTTTCCTCAGCTTCCTTCCTTGCCATCAGCTTGTCTTCTATGTCACACACTCTTTCTTCTACCTCATTAACCTTCGTCATTAGGACCTTTAGTTTGGATTGCTCTCATTTAATTGATTTTTTATTTCAGCCTGATTAGATCTAAATTCTGTAGTCATGAAGTCTCTTGAATCCTTTATGCTTTTTCCAGAGCCACCAGTAGCTTTATAATTGTGCTTCTGAATTGGCTTTCTGACATCGAATTGTAATCCAAATCCTGTAACTCAGTGGCAGAGAGTACTTTCTAATTCTTTCTTTTGTGGTGAGTTCTTCTTTCTAGTCATTTTGTTCAGTGCAGAGTGGCTGTATGAGCAGGCTGCGTCAAGAATATCAACCACGACCTAAATAAATTTCACCCTAATGATTCTGCTGAGGTCAGAGACCAGAAAGAAAGATCAGAATGAAATAACACAAAAGGACCACTAAAGTGAAAAATAAATTTTAGAACAAAGTAGTAAAGAATAAAAGGCCAGGAATCCTAAAGAGGAAGTGGGAAAAAAAAGAAAAAGAAAAAAAGGAGAAGGAAAAAAGGGGGCACTGGGAGATGGTGGTGGTGAAGAAGTTGTAGTGGAGGGAGGATGTAGTCTACTGAGGGGTTCTAGAGGGTGATCCTCTTGTTTCTGAGTATGTTAAGTTCTGTACGTTAGAAGATGCTCAGTCCCAAATTTATATAAACCAGAGATACTTGTAGAGGGCCCCAACATTGACCAACAAAACATAAATGAAATAAAAGAGGGTGGCAGAATGGAAATGAGGAATCTCACAGAATGGACCAGCACAGTATACCACTTGGTTTTGGGTGCATGCTGGTCATGTTTTAGAAGGTATTAACTTCTGTCATTGTAGAACAAAATGAGGCAGAGAAAACAAAAAACACAAAACAAAAGGAAGCATATCTTGTATATATTCCAAAATTAAGTTGAGTATGTTGAAGGGAATCTAAAAGTGGAAAATTTATCTAGGACTTGTAATTGTAGAAATATGACAGTCAAAAAGGAAGAATCTTAAAAATGAAGAGGAGGTAAAATATTGTAGTTAAGGTGTGAAAAGATAAAAAAAAATTGGAAATTTACAGACTGATATAAAAACGAGTTATACTGGAAAAAGGAAGAAAAAAAGGAGGGGTACCCTCTGGTTCTATATACTGTAAATCCCTCGACTTCCCCTGGAGCTTTCCCGCGCTGCCTGGTCAAGAACTTGCTCTTCCCCTGTCCTTCCAGCTGGTGTTTTGGGGGAGGGGCCTGCTGTGCTGAGTCTCAGGTGTGTGCACCTGGGGGAGCTGCCCCGGCCTCCTGCCAGGTGCTGGGCTCAGTGGGAGTGGTTTACCCCTTGAGGCCCCTGTTCCCTGGTGGCCCGCCTCTCCCAGGCACAGGGTGACCCCAGGAGGAACAAGCACACTGGCGGCGGCCAGCTCTCCAGCCCTGGCGTCAGCATCTCCAGTAATTCCCGCAGCTCCTAGTCCACACTGGCTTGGATGCTCCAGGGCGGGGGCGCTGATCTGCACAGCCTGGGGGCCCCCAGCGGCTGGAGTGTCCCGCTGCCCTGTCCCTCCCCGCCTCCGCCTGTCCCGAGGGGAGCGCCAGATCCTGAGCTGTGTCCTCGGTGCCCTGGGATCTGGGGCCTGCGCTGCTGGAATGCGCTCCCGGGGCCCGGCTCCCGAAGGCAGCAGGCGCAGCCCCCTCCGCCCCGAGCCCCCCACCCTGAGCTGCTCCCCAGGCCCCGCCGGGCGCTCCAGCCCTTCACCGAGCTCAGCCCACGGGGTGCGGCGCGCTCTCGCCGGGGTGCACCTCCTCTGTTAGTGACCCCGGGAACCTGGGGGCTCCTCTGCCCCCCTGTGGTGCTGCCCGGGTTCCCCGCTGAGCGCCTCTCCCTCCGGGAAGAATCCGGTGGATATTTTTAAAGTTCCTGCTTCTCCGGGGCTGGGCTCTCCTGTCCTGGAGGCTCTCGCGGGGGGCCTTAGCCCGGCTCCTCGCGGGGCCCCTCCCCCACTTGATTCCTTTTTATTTATTTTCTCTGCCTTCCTACCTTGTTTGAAGCGAAAGCTCTTCTCTCTGTAGTGTTCCAGCTGTTCTCTCTTTAAATCTCAGGTCGAATTCGTAGGTTTTCAGGATGATTTGAAAGTTATCTAGGTAAGTTGGTAAGTTGGTGGTGGGGGTCGGGGGGGTGAGTTGGGGACCCTACTTCTCCACCATCTTGCCCCGACCTCTATCTTTTGTGGTTTTATACAAATTTTAGAATTGTGTGTTCTAGTTCTGTGAAAAATGCCATCAGTATTTGATAGGGATTGCATTAAATCTGTAGACTGATTTGAGTGCTACGGATGTTTTAGCAATATGGGTTCTTCCAATCCATGAGCATGGAATATTTTTCTATTTGTCTGTGGTTAGGTTTATTCCCACATATTTTATTATTTTTGGTACAATTGTAAATGGGATTGTTTTCTTAATTTCTCTTTCTGCTGCTTCATTATTGGTATACAGAAATGCAACAGATTTCTGCACATTGATTTTATATCCTCAGACTGTACTGAATTCACTTATTCTAGCATTTTTCTTTTTGGTGGAGTCTTTCAGGTTTTCTATATGTAATATCATGTAATCTACAAATAGTGAAAGTTTTACTTCTTCCTTACCAATCTAGATGTCTTTTTTTTCTTTTGGTTGTCTGACTGCTGTGGCTAAAACTTCCAGTACTATGTTGAATAAAAGTGGTGAGAGTGGATATCTTTGTCTTGTTCCTGATTTTAAAAGAAAAATTCTCAGTTTTTTACCATTGAGTAAGTATGATATTAGCTGTGGGTTTTCATATCTGGCCTTAGGTATGTTGAGGTATGTTCCGTCTAAACCTACTTTGTTGAGGGCTTTTATCATGAATAGATATATGTTATCAAATGCTTTTTCTGCATCTATTGAAATGATGACATGGTTTTTGTCTTTTCCTTTGTTAAGGAGATGTACTACATGGGTTGATTTGTGATTAGTGTAGCCCAGGAATAAATCCCACTTGACTGTGGTTAATGATTTGCTTAATGCATTGTTGAATTCTGTTTGCTAACATTTTGTTGAGGATTTTTCCATCTATGTTCATCAGAGATATTAGCCAATAGTCCACTTTTTTGTAGTGTCATTATCTGGTTTTCAATTCAGGGTAATGCTCACCTGAATTTGAAAGCTTTCCTTCCTCTTCTGCTTTTTTTTTTTTTAATAGTTTGAGAAGCATAAGTATTAACTCTTCTTTAAATGTTTGATAAAATTTACCTGTGAAACCATCTGGTCCTGGACTTTATTGGGAGTTTTTTTTAAATGACAGACGTAATTTCATTGCTAGTAATTGACCTGTTCAAATTTTCTATCTCTTCCTGATTTGGTTTTGGGAGATTATAAGTTTCTAGGAATTTATCCATTTTTTCTAGACTGTCCAATTTTTTGGCATATAATTTTTCATAATATTCTCTTATAATCCTTTGTAATTCTGTGGTGTCATTTCTGATTTTGAGTCCTCTATTTTTTTTCTCCTTCATTCCTGACTTTGAGTCCCTCCTCCTTTTTTTTTTTTTTTGATGAGTCTGCCTAATGGTTTTTTAATTATCTTTCCAAAGAACTAGTTCCTGATTTTATGAATCTGTTCAATTGTTTTTTTCCGGATCTATTTCATTTATTTGTGCTCTAGTATTTATTATTTACTTTCTTCTATTAGTTTTTAGTTTTGCTTGTTCTTTTTCCAGCTCCTTTAGGTGTAAGGTTAGGTTGTTTATTTGAGATTTTTCTTGCTTCTTGAGATAGACTTGTGCTGTTATAATCTTCCCTATCAGAATAGCTTTTGCTGCACACCAAAGATTTTGGACCCTGTATTCTCACTTTTATTTGTCCGAAGAGGGAGAAATCTTGACATAGACTTTAGAGTTTAAATATCTCTTCACTGGCTCAGCGGTTTAGCACCTGCCTTCCGCCCAGGGCGTGATCCTGGAGTTCCGGGATCAAGTCCCACATCGGGCTCTCTGCATGGAGCCTGCTTCTCCCTCTGCCTGTGTCTCTGCCCCTCTCTCTCTCTCTCTCCCCCTCTCTCATGAATAAATAAATAAAATCTTTAAAAGAAAATCCCTTCATTTCCTCCCAACAAAAGAAATACTCAGATTACTTAGAAAAGAATATGACTTACAAAATCAAGGTCATTCCCCTCTCCAAATTTCTACCTAGAAAATGGAATATATTTTCCCCTCCCAGGAAGCCCAGATTATTTTGAACTGAGAATAAAAATGTGTAATTTTAACTTTCTAGACACACTAATCAAATTTAAGGTAAACGATATAAAAATTGAATCCACAATGAATCATCCAAAAGCACTGTTCTAACACTGGCATATCAACTCATTCAATCCTAACTCATGAGATAGGATTACAGCTATTACCCAGTACAGATGGAGAACTCAGCATAAAGAGTATAGTAATTTCCTCAAAGTTACACAGTTTGTAAAGTGGCTGAGCTGATGTATGAACACAGGCTCAGTAGGTAAAACACCGTGCTATACAGCACAGCCTCTCACTAAACAATTTTGTCTCTTGACTAACATTCTCTTTCAAAATTACACTGTTCTATTACATGGAGATGCAGTGATGAACAAGGTAATGGGGACACCATAATAGGAAAGATGACCAAAAAAAGTAACAAGAAGAAAATGTCAAGAATGTTTTGACAAGGAAAGTTCAGGGACCTGGAGGAATAAAGCGGGACTTCTCTGATCCAGTAATAAAGAAAGGCTTCTTATAGAAATGAAGATGAAGATGAACCCAGAAAGATGAGTAGGAATCTGCCTCGTAAAGAAGGAGAAGATGGATTCACGCACGTGCAAGAAACTAGTAGAAATTTTATAAAACTAGAGCAGAGAGAGCAAGGGATAATAATAGATGAGGCTGGAGACAAAGTCAGCCACATTACAGTTTGGGCATTATGGAAAAGGCAATGAAAAGCCATTGGAAGGTTTTCTGCAAAGGAAATCTTCTAAAGCTATGGTATAGAGCCTAGATAGGCAAGAAACAATACTAGAAGCACAAGCTGCAAAGGGGAGGAAACTATTTAAGCACTCCAAATACAAGATGCTAGTGTGGAGATGGTGGGGATGGAGAAAAGTGGATATATCTGAGAGACATTTATGAGACAGGATCTACAGGACTTAGTGATATACTGGATGGGGTAGGTGAGAGAAAAAGAGAAGTCAAGGGTGACACTCAGGAAGGAAGCATGAAGAGGGCAAGGAACCAAATCTTTGCCATAAGCATCATGATAAAAATAAAAACATAAAATGTGTTAATGTTTACCAACCAATACCACTGATCAGTTGAGTGTCAAAGAGAACAGGTCAATACATCAATCAGGAAAATATTTACTTTTGAGATGCAGAATATTAAAAGGTGGGACAAGAGGAACAACTACCTGAATTATAAGTATATGCATACTGGAAGTATCTCAATATGCAGAAAAAAATAGCACAGAAAACCAAAGCAGAGATCCAGAAAAGTAAATGTAGAATGGGAATAAGAGCTAATACTAGTGAGTCTTACAGAAGCATCTCTCTTAGCTTAATGATGTTTGTAAACTCTGAAAGGTGTCAGTGTTAGAATATATGGACAAGAATCAGCACCTAACCAGAAGAGAATCAAGGGTCCAATACTTAAAATTCTATAAACAAGAAATCAGGATCTACTAGTAGCAGCAGCATCAAAAGGAGTATGCTAAAAGAAAATAAATCCAAGGCAGAAGGGATTTTTGTTCCTGTGATCAGCTGGTACCCTTAAGAATATGATTTTCTGGGATTTGAAACAGAGGTTATAAATGCCTTCCTATAAATTTTACTTAATACAGCATCAATTACTTGGAAACAGTAAGACATTAACAACAATAACAAAAAATAGAACAATTATATTGTAATGAAGTTATGTGAATGTAGTGTCTCTCACTCTCTGACTCTCTCACAAAATATCTACTATACTGTACTCCCTTTCTTCTTGTAACAAGAGATGATAAATGCCTACACGATGAGATGAAGTGAAGTGAATGACATAGGCACTGTGACGTAGCATTACATTACTACTGATATTTTGATAATACATCAGAAGGAGGATCATCAGTTTCTGCACCACAGTTGACCAAGGGTAACTGAAACTGTGAAAAGTGAACCCATGAGTAAGAGGGGATCACTCTACTGTCTTTAGGGATTCCAATTGGAACATGCTGCCATAAGGTTGGTAGACATTATCCCAGTGTGTTATTGTTTAGTGGCTGTAAGTGGTGATGAACTTCCCTAGGGACAATGGAGAAGAGTTTCACTGCAGCTTCCCAAAATGGTAATGACATTCTGCAAGGACTAGAGAGAAAATCTGCATTATAATGCACTGGGGTGTCACTAAGTAACATGTGAGTTAATATTTTTTAATCAATAATATCTGAATAGTCACCAGGCAGGAGAAAGTAGCATTTTCATGAGGAACTAATGCCCTTGTTCATTATTCCAACATTCTAAAAGAATAAAGACTGGCATTTAAAAAGACTACTACAGTCTTTTGTAAATTATTATTTCCTTCAATGACTGTCATTACAGAGGTGGCAGACTGGTAAGGTTGAAAATCTTGTTTGAAGTTTGTCCAACAAATAATAATCCTGATAATTCATTGCAAATAGAAGTAAACTTACCTGAAATATACAAAAGACTGAATGGATTTGCCATTACAATGGCCTCGTTTTTCTCCTTCACTCTGTAAGTTAAGTGGTTCCTCACCCAGAATGACTATATGCTACCATGATATGGAATGAGGACTCCATTTGTTTCAAGTCCAGGTTCTACTGTCAAACAGTTATGTCACCTTAAGCAGGCACTTAAAACTCTGTAGGCTTCAGTTTATTCATCCACTAAATGTAAGATTAACTGATCTCTAAATTCCTTTTAATTCTGAAGTACTAGCTATGCTTATTCTAATAGAGAAAAAAGTATTCAAAGTTTAGCAGTCGAGCATATTTAAAAGCATATGGCACCCTGAATGTCAACTGAGGAATTAAGGAATTATGTTTTCCTGTTACTCACTACTTTCTGACCAAGCCCATATTTCTAACACAAGAATTACTTTCCATGAAGACAGCTCACAAGGTGTTTTGTGATAACAATACTAATAACAAGAATTTCAGGTCTGAAATTCAGTTAAATAATCGCATTTCCTCTTGGAATACACTTACTTCACAACATCAGAACTTGATATATCTTTATGTTATCAATTACAATCTTTTGGAAATTTAATTTAAAATTTAACTGTTGATAAAACTATAATTGAATTTAGATAATAAAGCACTAAAAAATTACTCCTGAAGAAAGGTCTTAATAACCTGAGAGAAAGGTGACAGTAGTTGTAAAATCAGTGCCCTCTCCAAGTCTGCTCATATTATAATCATTGTCTCTCTCATGCTCTCTGAATCGGTCTCTGTCTCTCTCTTTCTCTCTCTCTCTAAACTGACTCAGAACAATTACCTCAGGTGACCAAAGGAAACTAATAGGTATTGCCTTACTCTGATGTAGTAAGGTTAGCTCTCTATTCTAATCTTCTCCAGCACACTCAAATGTCATTAGTGGCCAGCCAAACTTGGAGATAAGCAACTGCTTTCACAGGAATCAGCTCTTGAGATGAGAAAAAGTTTGGATCCTACTTCTGCATGCTACTTCTTGTGAAAGTCTGTATCTTTTATTTAGGATTTTCCTTCATTCTGACCTTGGTACTCAGACTTTACCTGGGCTGTAACTGCCTGGATCCAAGACCTATTTTTACACCCCTACTTTTTAAATAAGTATACTAACCACAACTAGGGTACAAGGGCTAAAACAAAACAAAACAAAAAAACAACTATGTATAATTATTGGACAAATATGATGCAAGTTCCTAGAGAATGAATCTTTGTCTTGATAGTGATATAAAAATATTTTATTTAAAAAATATTTTATTTAAACAAATGTGGACATATGAAGTATAGTACACTACATAATATAAGTGAATTTTAAAAATTAAATTAGAGATCTCATAGTATTTCATTTTTGTATCAGGCAAATTTCTCTGGTTGTGTTTATTGATTTGCCTCTCCTATTAGGGATACTTCAGTAGAAATTTCTTGGGGGAAAAATGACTGACTGTATCAGCAACAATCCTTTGGGGACATTACTTATGTTTCATGGTAATTATCTAATTGCATGCAAGTCCCCTTCACTTCACTGGCTGAACAAAGATAAAGTCAAAGTCAGCAAATTGACAGCAAATTCCCCTAGTGACAAAATGAATTACTGAGATTTACAAAATGAGATTCAATCTAAGCTAATATAAGTGCCACTTTGACTAAATCAGCTCACTTTGACATGATGTAGGATTATGAAATATAATTTACACATATTTCAAAAGACTGTAGTTTCATCTTTTTAATGATCTGGTCCTATCAAAAATATATTAAAATTTCTCTAAATACTGTAATCTTAAACAATGTTGACATTATGAAATTTAAAGATATTTTTAAAGTAGAAAATTACTTCAGAAAAGCAAACATAAATGTAAAAGCAAAAGTTTTTAGCCAAGTACAATTAACAATGATCAAGGTCACAAAAATCTCTGACATGTTTTCTAGTTCAGCTGATCACTGTGGGAAGAAATATCAAAATTTTTAGTCAGAGTCAACAAAACAAAAAATATTGGTTTGCATTTTACCACTAGAAGGATAATGAAATTTTCATTTTCAAAGTGAAACTTTTTTTTAAAAAGTGAAACTTCTTAAAGAGTGTGAATCACATTATATAAATCGGAGCTGAATAACTCTACAGAGCTCTTCTCTTGATAGTAGAAAAGGAATAGAGAGTAGATATTTCACTTTTCCACTCACTCATTCCTTGGGGATAGACTTACTCAGTCCCTCAATTAAAGGAAGGTTTCTTCCATTAGAGATTCTGACCTGCTGCTACTCTTTCTACTTAGTGCAATTCTGGGAAATAGGACATAGATATCAGAAAAAAAAAACCATTCTGAGAATAACCACTGTTGGGGAAGAAAACATATGATTAAGTGGCCTCTCCAAGCCATAGGGTTTCAAGTATGATCTGGATACAGAGGGCTGGGCTGGGTGATGTGGTTGGCGTCTCACATCCAACCAAGAGCTATGATTTAGTCATGTTTTCCTTTTACTTACTATCATTTTCTTAAACTTACAATATTCTCAGCCCACAAGACTGAGTAGGTGGTAGCTACTTCCATAATATCTCCCTTAGAACAATGACACTTTGGCAATAGGGACAAATGAGTGTTTATTGTCCAAATATTATGGGTCCTACTCTTAAAATTACTGTTGAACTTTTTACTTTCTTATGTTCTGAATTCTTCAAGGCCCAAACTATATTTAGTTCATGGGGAGAGAATTAATACATGTTTATTTTCATGGCTACTTTTGGGGATTCCAGGAACCTCATCTGATATTTGTTATTTCAAAAGTGACCTTTAATGATGCTGAATTTATTCCATGCATGTGTCAAGGTAAAAGCTAACAATTAAACAACTCAGTTCATTCTTACTTGCTTGGAAAGCTGCAACAGGTACAATACCCACTCTAAATGTCACATTTAACAGAAATGAATTCAGGTTGTTCTTTTTATTTTTAAAATTTTTATTTATTTATTCATGAGAGACAGAGAGGCAGAGACATAGGTAGAGGGAGAAGCAGGCTCCCTGTGGAGAGCCTAATGCCGGACTCCATCCCAGGATCCCAGGATCAGGACCTGAGCCAAAGGCAAATGCTCAACCATTGAACCACCCTGGTGCCCTGAATTCAGGTTATTCAAACTCAGGATTCCCTAAAGGTGAAACTTTTCGTCAAAGGAAATTCTTTCTACATCTACATTGAAAAGGTACAACTGGTATATCAAATTCATCAGTTTGTTGTTATCCTTTGAAAACATTCTAGAAAAAAACACAGTGACAACCTTATTCATTTGTTCACCAGCCTAACTGGGACACAGGGAGGTGAAACTGAAGTAAGAAGGACAAAGCAATAACATTCTTATGGAAGAAAACTGCTAGACAGAAAGCATGTGATTCTTTTCACATGGAGGTCCCCAACTGCTAAAATTCCAGTTCCTTCTTTCTTGTTAGACTTATTTAAAACAAAAACCCAGTGTTATTGAGAAATGGAAGTCATATTGGTACCTGGTAGAAAGTTTTGAAGGTAAAATGCCAGGCACCAGTTTTTTTTAAATGGAAGCATAAAATGCCAACAGCACTTGGCATAAGTTATATCATGATGAGAATGCCTCTGTATGAAGTTTAAACTAAAAATGTACTCTTTATAAGTACACACACACACACATACATACATACATTGAGTCACACAATTAGTAGTTTAACAGTCTACAGGGATTATTCCATAAATGAAAACGAGAATGGATCTATCTTTTTTACTAGTGCATTCAGTATTGGAAGTAAATTTATAATTCTATAGGTATCCCATCATATCTCTTCAGAACACAGTGATGCTGGAAACATTTTACATCACTATGCTATAAAATAGAGAAGGAAGTGCTTTAAACTCACAATGTATGATGTGAATAAAGATACTAAGTCAGTTAGTTTATTTCTTAATGCATTTTTCCCTTTGGATCTTTCATATTTTGGCAAGTGTCAGGTTTTTTTTCCACTCATTATATAGGTGGTAGTAAAAGTCTTAGAAGCAGTACACAGCTGTCCCATTCTTCTGCTCACTAATACAGGAAAGATCTGTTGACCAGATATCTCTGCCTGGGTGCCAAAGGTGTATGCTAGCTTAAGAGAGTCTAATAAAATTAAGTTTAAGCAACCAAGTCATTCAACAAGACACTCCCCAGGTTATGGGGGGCAGATCCCAGTGTAATATATATTAAATGTTTCCACTGCATTTATAGCAGGGTGAACAAAGGGTGGTAGATTAGAGTAGGAAAGTAAAACAATAGCTCAATAGCTGTAAGTAAAAAAGGTAAATATATATGTGTGTGTGTATATATATATATCAAAATGATAAGTTATAGAAATGTGTGCAGATGTAGGAAATGCATCACATTGTCTTTGTTCTAAACAGTTTCTGCCAATGGATAAAGCGATACATTGATCCATTCATTATGTTCAGCCTCTGCGCCTTAGCAAGACTCCTGCTTGAGCATGTGTTCAGATGTTGAGAGGTGCCTGAGCTCACAATGATGATCTCTTAAAATAGAAGTCAAAACAGACATGTGCCTCATAAGCAAGTGGACATTATTACCTTTGGATGTTTGCCAACTGAGGCCTTTAGAATCAAAATGATTATGACTTCCATATTACAGCTGCAACTCTTATCAACCAGAGTAGGGGCAAGAAATGGGGGTAGTGAAAAGAGAAGGAAGCAATCAAGTATTATTTCTAAGCTTTGAAAAACCATAATGTGACAAAAGAGAAGGCAGGATCACCTACTACATAATTTGTGGAACCCAGTACAAAATAAAAATGCAGAACTCCTTATTCAAAAATTAAGAACTCAGAAAAGAAAGAATGAAGGGCTAAAGCAAGTGTGGGGCCCTTCTAAGTGCAAGACCCAATGCAACCACACATGCATGAAGCCCAAAGAAAAGGCATGCTAGGTGGAGAATGGTATTTGTAGAGGCTCAGAACCCAAAGAGAATAAATTGCAAAAAAGAAAAAAAAAAAAACCCTAGTATAGGGGAAATCTCAACCTCACAGATGATGGCAAAGAATAACAAGATTCCAAAAGAGATGATTAAGCACACAAGTAGATTGGCCTGCTATAACTCTGTAGTTGCCAAATTACAAAATGAGACAGTGGATCAGAGCAAGATAGTTTATAACTCACAGCACAGCAGACAAACAGGAGCATCAGTCTATTAACACTATCCCCTTGTCTCCATGTCTCACCAAGTGATGAGAAGTCTTAGATTGCAGCTATTCTTGCCGAGGGTAACACCACAGTTGAGGAACTCGGGGCTAAGGGCTTAGCAACTTTTAGAGCAAGTAGTAAACAAACCATCCCTCCTCCCCCAGCAAGATAGTTGTCATATGTATTATAGCCATGGCATTCAGAATGCGTTAAATGTCTACCCAACTAGCTACAGAAATGGCTCAAGACTAGAGCATATTAGGCCTTGTATTTTAGCATATTTAGAAAAGTATGCAGCAAGGCCCTTGGCAGACTGCCTCTCCCAGCACACAGCAAAGAGCTGCATATGCCCTTCAAATAGAGTCTCTGTTATGGGTTCGGTTGTGGCTCACAAAAGGATATGTCCAAGTCCGGACCTTTGGTATCTGTGAATGTGATTTCATTTGAAAATACGGTCTTTGCACATGCAACTAAGTTAAGATGAAGTAGGGGCACCTGGATGGCTGAGTGATTGAGCATCTGCCTTCAGCTCAGGTTGTGATCTCCACATCCTGGGATAGAGTCCTGCATCATGCTCCCTGCAGGGAGCCTGCTTCTCCCTCTGCTTATGTCTCTGCCCCTCTCACTCTCTGTCTCTCATGAATAAATAAATAAAATCTTAAAAAAAAAAAAAGTTAAGATGAGGTCATACTGAATCAGGATAACCAATGACTGGTGTCTGTCTCAAGATGGAAATTTGGACACAGATATAGGTACACACTCTGATAATAAAGTCAGAGATTAGAGTGATGCATCTAGAAACCAACAAATACCAAGGACTGTCAGAAAATGGAAAAGCTAGGAGATGAGCAAGGAACAGATCTTCCCTGTATTAATCAGCTTGGGGTACCACAACAAAATACTATAGACTGGATGGCTTAAAAGACAGAAATTTATTTCTCACAGTTCTAGAGACTAGGAAATCCAAAATCTCTCTTGCTTTCTCTTCTTATAAAGCCACCAATCCTACAGGATTTGGGCCCTACTCTGATGACCTCATTTAACTTTAATTACCTTCAAAAAACACTAGCTCCAAATATAAATAGCGTCGACTACACTGGATATTAGGGCTTCAGCATGTGAATGGGGGCACAATTCAGTCCATAGTATTCTCTCAGTGCTTCCAAAGAACCAACCCTGCTAACACCTTGATTGTGAACTTCCGGCATTCAAACTATTAGACAAAAATTTTTGATGTTTTGAGCAACCTAGTTTGTGGTACTTTCTTGCAGCAGTCCTAGGAAACTAATACAGATTTTGGTCCTGGCAATGGGATGTTGCTATATAACAAATACTACAAATGTAAAAGTGGCATTGGAAGTAGGTAAGAGGTAGAGGCTGGAAGAATTTTGAGTTACATAATAGTAAAAAGCCTAGACTGACTTGAACAAAATGCTGCTAGAAACATGAATATTAAGGGGTGCTTCTGGAGAAGTCCCAGATGGAAATGAAGGACATGTCATTGAACACTGGAGGATAGGCAATACTTGTTACCAAGTGGCAGAGAGTTCAAGTAAATTTTGTTCCATTGTTGGGTGAGAGGTAGAACTTAAAAATGGTGATTCAAAAGACAAGATTTGGGACTTTTTGAGTTGATTATGTTTGGATGAGATTTTGGACTTACAGTTAACGGAATGAGTTAAAACTTTGGGACTTTGGGAATGTAGGCATAGGATGAGTATATTTTACATGTTAGAAAAAGATAAATTTTGGAGGAGGGACAGAAGGTGGACTGTTATGCATTGAATGTGTTTCCCAAAAACATATGTTCAATATGAATGTGACCTTATTTGGAAATAAGGTCTTTGCAGATGTAATCAAGATGAAGTCATACTGATTAGGGTGAATTCTTATCCAATAACCAGTATCCGTAAAGAGGGAAATTTGAACACAGACACAGAAGGAATGCTATGGTGGCAGTCGATGACAATGGAGTGGTGTATCTATAAGCCAAGGAACATCAACAATTACTGACAACTGCCAGAGCTAAGGAAAAGGCATGGGACAAGTTCTCCCTCAGTGTCTCCTGGGGAAACCAATCCTACTGACATTTATTTCAGACTTCTAACCTCAAGAGAAGATATAATAAATTTATGTTGTATTAAGCCACCAATTTGTGGCATTTTGTTACTGCAGTCATAGGAAATACCATTTCCTTTGGTATAATGAGAAGACAGTGACTATACTTCTAGTATATTGAGATAGAAAATCTAAAGTCAAGCCTTCTAGTTGTGAAATTCTTACAGACTTAACCTAAGTGTTTACTAGAATTTAGTTTGCATGTTTACTTTGGGACACCGTGGCCTTAATTGGAAGTATCCTTGTACCCTGTGAATTGAACATCTGAAGAGAAATCTGGAGCTATTACCAACATCTTCACAGCAAAATGACAGAAGGGGGAAAACAACTTAGCATCCTTGACTTACGAGGCATACTCTCTAAAGCAAAGGAAACTCATCATATTATTGTCCTTCTTTGACATAAATGAGTTAAAGTACAACAAGGAAAAAAAATAAAGTACAAGAAGGATCAGAACACTAAATTGTATTTAGAATACACACTTCAAGCAGCAAGCCTATCTATCCTACATTTTCTTTTTGGTAAGCCGCCACTGACAGCCTCAAATAAAAGGGTTAGACCCTGATGCCATGTTTCCATTCCTTGCCAACCCTAACCACATTGGATGAAGCTAAGGTTCAGACCTCTGGCCTCTGTGCTGAGACAAATTCTCTCTTTCTTAGAATTTTAAACTAAGGCATAGCTGGAAAGCAGTTAGAAATAGCCTCTAGGGCAGCCCGAGCGGCCCAGCAGTTTAGCGCCGCCTTCAGCCCAGGGGGTGATCTTGGAGACCCAAGATCGAGTCCCACGTCGGGCTCCCTGCATGGAGCCTGCTTCTCCCTCTACCTGTGTCTCTGCCTCTGTCTTTCTGTGTATCTCATGAATAAATAAATAAAATCTTAAATAGATATTCTCATAAATTTAGAAGCTGGGGCAACCATTCTCAAACAATGTATACTGATGACCAATAAGACTGCATCGGTAGCAATGGGCAGACAAGAGATCTGTGAAAGTAGAGGGATAATGGAAGGGAAGTTTCTTGGGTTTTGCTGGAATTTCTACTCTCGGGTCTGATTTTTCTCGATAATCAGTTGTACATCCCTTGTTTCTGTGAAATATTCCTGCTTCTTCATAATAAAACACCTTTACACCATTTAAAATGGAATTTTTTTTAAATTTTTTTTTAATTTTTATTTATTTATGATAGTCACACAGAGAGAGAGAGAGAGAGAGAGAGAGAGGCAGAGCCACAGGCAGAGGGAGAAGCAGGCTCCATGCACCGGGAGCCCGACGTGGGACTCGATCCCGGGTCTCCAGGATCAGGCCCTGGGCCAAAGGCAGGCGCCAAACCGCTGCGCCACCCAGGGATCCCTAAAATGGAATTTTTATTTCTTCTAATCAGGTATCTAATCTCCTTGACATGCATCTTCAATACAACTCAAAAGTTTGTAATGATATTGTTTAAGGAATGATTCCTCAAAAGGAGCACCATACAAATAACTTTCTAGTGGATAGAGAAAACCCCTTAGAGCTGGCCAAGAGTTGAGAGACGACAATGCCAGTTAGGAGGCTACCGGGAGAGCCATTGCCAAAGGAAACAGGCTCTAGGCTAAGAATTAGCTGCTAAGACCTATGAATGATGCCATGAGAAACACTGATCCATTACAGCCTACAGCTTATCATTAGGTGCACCCTACTATTTGCAACTTTTCCACCTCAGGGAGAGGAACTTTTGGAGGAGAGTGGGGACATCACCCTTATCAATTTCTCCAAATTGATAAGTCATCACCCAAATAACCATTCAAATAATAGACTAAACAGTCCATTTTTTAAAAAAGAAGCTTTAGGAGTAATTTGTAAGCTTCATGTTAAGTATTCAATTTATAAAATTAAATATAAAAATTAAATTTTCAAAAAAATACTTTGATTCTTTGGTATAAAAAGGATGAATTCCAGGTAGTAAAGACAGAATATCTGGCCTTTTACATTTTTCCTAATGCATCAAATTTATGCATTTTTCAAATTAAGTCTGTGAGTTCCATTTTTTAATTCTTGTTCTGAAAACATAAATCCTGATGAAATGGATGCAGAGTAGGTTGGAAAATCATTGAGCAAAATGATGAAAAGATAGCAAGAGAATACAAATGAAACTCAACAATCCATAATTCTTAATGCGGTATAATATTTAAAGTTTAATCCCCAAATAGCTCTTAGAGTCACCAGACCTAAATATATTGGAACGGTAGCACCTGATCTTAGTTAAAATACATTACTAAAATCCCAATATTTCAAGAAAACCAAAAAAAAAAAAAAAAAAAAAGAATTGATGTTTACCCCTTAGAGTGCAGACAAAACTCATAAGAATCATGTAGGTATGTGAACATCCTTGAAGAACTGTCTTTTGAAGTTTAGCTTGGATTTCAGTGATCTTGATATGCATATATATCAGTCACAAGCAAATGTTAGGCTCCATCAAATGCTCATTCCAGATTCTTAATCTATTTTAAGAAGCCAATTTTTAAAAATGCAGTCTCATTTTTGTTAAATTAAACCTTCTAAAAGGGAATGGCAAGTCTCTATACATATGCCATCTTCTTTATTCTCTGTGAAATCTATGAAGTTAATTCCATTTCACAGTGGGCAAACATCAAACAAGACTTTGTGTTGTTCTCTTCTAATAGAGAATTTTAATCTTTCCTGTAGGCCTTTATCATGAAAGAATATAAGTGCCTCTGTTAGGTCATTTCTACAGACAGAAGTAAAGAGATAGGCTAAGACTGAAAACTCAGGAAGTCTATTGCAATGGTATTTCCATTAGGGATACAGAGCCATCTGCCTACTTTTTTCATTGCTACCCCTCAAGGCTTAGTGACAGCAATTTTGGGAACAAGTTCTTTATTTCTTCCACCCATTTGCAGAATAAATCATCATGCCAGCAACTTACGCCCAGGATAGTTACTTTGACTGAAGAAGTCTATACTTACCAAGGGCATGCTTAACGTTTAAATTTAGGCAACTCTAATTCATACAAAAGGAATTCACCTTCAAAAGAGTTCTTGGTAACAAAACTTAAAGATTTAGAAAATTGTTAGCATAATCATGTCCCAATTATCTTAAGAAAAAACTGTGAGTCTTAACAGTAATAAGATCTTTATTTGGAGTCTCTAATTCAACTACTTTGCCTGGGATTTTCTGAGAGCCAGTCTAGACCAGCATAATATGGATATCAAAAGTAGGATCTCTGGGACACCTGGGTGGCTCAGTGGTTGAGCATCTGCCTTCAGTTTAGGTCATAATCCTGGAGTCCAGGATTGAATCCCACATTGGGCTCCCTACAGGGATCCTGCTTCTCCCTCTGCCTATGTCTCTGCCTCTCTGTGTGTGTTTCATGAATAAATAAATAAAATCTCAAAAAAAATGTAGGATCTAAACTACTTAGAAATTGGGTATACACATACACAATCTTATCTTGCAACATTGGCCAATGTTCCTATTCAGGGAAAGGGAAAAATTTTTTGATATCTTCTTTTTACATAATTTATGAATTGTTCTCATTCATAAATCATTAATAACTAAGGAAAGAATATGAATTGCATATCTATGAATATAATGGTAATCAGTTTAAACCAAATTTCTGACTGTTTTTCATTTCTATGTTATTTCTACAACTCATTTATTTAAGTATGTACTGAGCACCTAACTATGGGCCAACTATATGCTGTGAAATAAATAAAACATAGGGATATGCTAGAGAGTTTAGGAGTAACAGTAGACTAGCCTGGGTGTCAGAAATAGCTCTCAAAGGAAATGACATTGAACTAAGACTGACTAACAGAAAGTAGATGCTCATGGATTCACTGTTCTCAGCAGAGAAAACAGCAAGTGCCATCCTACGTTAGAATGAATTTGATATATTCAAGGAACAAAAAGAAGCTCTGAGTGACTAGATTTAGTGAGAGAGGATGAGAATGGTTAGGGATGACAGTAGAAAAATAAGCAGGAACAGACTAGATAGGATCTTGTAAGCCATTGTAAGGAGTTGGGATTTTATTCTCAGTACAATGAAAAGCCATTGAAAGAATTTAATCAAGGGGATTATATGACCTGATTTACATTTTTAAATGTCCTTCTAGCTTCTGGGACCAGATCAGTGGTTCACACCAGGCTTTCTGTTCCTGTGGACTGAGAGCTCAGAGGAACTGGAATTTTCTAGACTGCAGTGACCAAGACTACCTGACGCTGAGAGGACCATATGAGGATACTGTATTCAACACCTATACATGAGTGAAGCTAGCTATAGCTTGCTCTCCAGGCATGAGGAAAGGCCTCAGGTCACTTTTCCTGCCACTTTAAGTCATGTTATTTCATGAAATAAAGTACCAACAATGCAAGAAAATCCAGCAATTGAACAGGCTGTAGCTGGACTACAATTGAAGTTAGACTGTAATAGTCATCTATAAAATGCTAAAGAAACCCAGAGTGCAGAGCAGAAAGATAATAAATCCTGGTTTGTAGAATTCAGTGATTGTACTAAGAAGTAGCAAGTCTATTTGTACTGAATGTAAATGTGAAACATAATGGATTGTTGCCTAGCGAAGGGGAAAAATGCTTTGTCACATACAATATTTCTGATGGTTGTTTGGTTAGAACATGAAGTGATTGATATTTCCTAATGCATATTGTTTAAAAGGCACATTTTATCGGCTGTAGTCTTATAAATGATCTTTTTTTAATGGTCATGAATTCTCAACAAGCTGAAGCAGGAAAGGAAAAACAAATCTCCAAGGTGAAATAAGCCTACAGAGGCCAACCTGAGAAGAAAAACAGTAATCATTATGCAACCAGGCACTTCTTATAGCTATATCATGTCATTCATATAAAACTCTACCAGTGAAGGGTACTACCCTTTTATTACAGACAGAAAAACAGGCTCAGCGATGTTATAGAACTTGCCCATTATCATAAAATGAGAAAGCATCAGAGCTGTCTCTGTAATCATTGCTATTCCTGGTTATAGAGCCTAAGTTCCTTCATTGCACCAAGCAAGGTTAAAGCCAACAATAAAAATTAAAAAATACAATAAAATAAAATCAGATAGTACATTCCAAAGGAGTAAAGCAGATGAATCTCTGGAGAACCTATGTACAAAATGAGCCCATGTGTCCTCCCAATCAATCTTCCATTTTCATCACTGTTAATCTTTCTCAGAATACTACAATGAAAGGGGCAATTCATACATAGTCCCTTGCTCTCTTTTTGGATCCTTTTCCTCCCCAGCATTGCTTTCATGTTTTCTTTGTTTTCATATTTCCTTGGCCCATATAATTACCAATCTCTGCTCTCATAGTCTTTATTCATGTTAGAACTGAAACAACTCACACCAAGAAGACAAATGTAAAAGAGCTTCATTTTATGATGATGAGAGACTTAAGTTATTAAAATTAATCTCTATATTTTTCAGAGAGGAGTCCATAGACACAGGAAATTTGTGGAGAAACAGGACCTACTTCAGTTATGAAATCAATCTGGATAGATAGGATTTGTAAATAACTAAAGTAGACTCTGGTCCAGTAATTGCCCTATCAAAGCTTACCTGCCTTATCTCCTACTTTTCTCCCCTCCAGCCATTCCATCCAAAATACATCACCTTTTTCCACTTCTGTAATCTGGATACTACCATGCATCCCACCTAAAATTCTCTGCTTCCTCTTCTTTATGCAAGTCCTACTCATCCTCATAACTCTTGTTCAGGACAAGTTATTTTCTTTTTAAGATTTTATTTATTTACTTACTTACTTACTTACTTACTTACTTACTTACTTGAGAGACAGCATGAGCAGGGAGAAGGGGCAGAGGGAGAGGAAGCAGCAGACTCCCTGCTGAACAAGGAGCCCGATGTGGGACTTGATCCCAGGACCCTGGAATCATGACCTGAGCTGAAGGCAGATGCTCAACTGACTGGGCCACTCAGGCGCCCCCAGGACAACTATTTTTTAACTAATACATTTTATTAGCCTTGAATACATGTTAAGTATTAAAACTTTTAAAATACAAGCATATAAAGAATAAAACGTTTAAATCAATGTGATTCTATCACCAAAGTAACCATTTTTAGTAAGCTTTACCTGTCCTTAAGTCTTTTCTGATCATTTCAGCTCTCTCTCAGTCCTCAATCTCTCTCTTTCCCTCTCTGTCCCTCTCTTTCTTTTGAACTCCTTCAGTTTACTGACTACAATATTCAGATGCTTATGTATTTATTCAATTATTGCTTTAAAAAGTGTTTATAAAGTCCACCTCTTTTGTACCAGACATCATTCTAGATTTAGGGTGGTAAATAAGACAGATTTGGTTTCTGCCTGCGTGAAACTTACAATCTAGTGCCTATAATAACTTACTACTCAACATATCTAACTTACTAATTTAACAACCTGCATTTTATAAGTGAGTATTATCTCCCAAGTGAATGGAAATTCCTCGGGGTCAGAAAGTACATAATATCATTATGAGCAAATATACAGCCAGTACTATTTATTGCAATGCCCACAGGATAAAAAAGGAAGAAAGCTGACCTTTCTTCACATCAAAATCAGCTTCAATTACATGTAACAAAAGCCCTACCAATGAACACATTGTTGATTTATAAATATTGTTATGTTCTATTCCATGCTAGATCATATCAATTAAAAATATTTAACATAGTAAAATCTTAATTGAGGATAACAGTTTATAGTCTGCCTAAGCAGAAATGGAGTCTACTCTATAGTAACACGGTTTCTGAGCAGGATAAATTAAACAACTATTATCTAATCAGGCACAATAAAAAGATAGGAAATTACAGGAAATAGATGACATGTGTTTATTGTATATAACATAATAACTGTGACTTAGATAGATCTAAGCACAGAATGGGTGTTCCAAAATATTTGCTAGATGAATGAATGGTGTTGAAAGTTCTTGCGTAAGAACAGCAGGTGCATGACTGAGCAGTAGATTCTTGAGGTGACCTGGGTTCTAATCCTGATCTTGCCTCTTCAGTTAAATTCCTTTACCTTCATGGGCCTTAATTTCACATACAAAGAAGGGCCTGGATTATCCACGTTCAATTCTTTTTTATTCTTTATTTTCTATTCATTATGTTACTGCCTAAAACATAAAGAGCGGTAGAAAAAGATAATCTATGCAGTAGATGCTAATTTTTTGCAGTCAATAGCATTTGTTTATTTATTTACATATTTATTTTAGTTGGAGTATAGCTGACACACAATGTTACATTAGTTTTAGGTGTACACTAGCAATTTGACAACTCTATATATTATGTGGCACTCACCACAAGTGTAGTAACCATCTGTCACAACACAAAGCTAGTACGATACTACTGACTATATTCCCTATGCTGTGCCTCTTATCCCCATGATTTATTCATCCTATAACTGGAAGACTGTATCTCCTAATCCTCTTCATCCATTTTGCCCATGTCCCCTGCTCCTCCCCTCTGGCAAGCATCGGTTTGTTGTCTGTATGTATGGGGTTACTCCTGCTTTTTTTGTTTGTCATTTGTTTTGATTGTTAGATTCCACATGTGAGTGAATCTACACTCAATTCTTGAATAGTAAATGCAATGCATGTACAAGTAATATATTTGTTGTGACATATTTTGCTAACTTCTAACAACAGAACAAAGATGAGTAATGCATTCTTTATGTGACTTTCAAAAAAACTTTTAATTGCAAAAGTATATACAAATCAATTCATGTTGTATAGAATGAACCACAATCAATTCATGTTGTATAGAATGCACCACATTCTATAACATTATGATATACAAAGTAGAGCATCTTCTAGGAAACATTTAATTACATTACAATCTTCTTTGTTAATCTAAGTTTATCAATTTATTTCATAAGCTAAAAAATAAATTATATGCTTCTAACAAAGAGAATATTCCTTCCTTTTCAGCAATGACCTTCTTTTTCCTAGTTTTTATATTCTCTGTATTTCATCTCCCCCATGATCATCCACTTTCAACCTCCTATAATTCTTTTTTATAGAGTATCAGGGAAATAACAAAACCAGGCATATCTTTGCCATTTGTTTTTTCTAATGTATTAGTGAACAAATATTAATGAAAATAAGGAGACTTACCTTCAAAAAAGCAGGTATCAGGTCACAGAAGAAATCATACACCTTTTATTCTTTACTTTTTTAAAGAATCAATTCATCTTAGTTAGGGTATCAGGTATGGTATCAGGCTTACTCGCATTCCAGAGTACTCCCCATCTCATGTACAGTAAGCTCAAGCCATACTGAACTCAATATTCTGAACTAACCATTCACACTCTTATTTCAGGACCTAAGCCCATAGCAGCCGCTCTATAAAAATTCTCTCCTAGCCTGGCCCCTCATGTTTAAATCGCTCCTGCTCATTCTTCAAACTCAACTTAAGCATCCTGACCTCTGAGGAGTGATTCTTGACACCATCTGTCCTCCCTCTCCACTTGCCCAAGTAGACATTAAGATCTCCTCCTCCTCCCACAGTCTTGATACAAACTTCTGTGACTGCCTATTTTCCTTTATACTCCTCACATTAAACTATTAGCTCTTGAGAGATGGGAATCATCTCTTATTCATCTTCCTTGCTCCAACAACAACAAAAAAAGCACAAAATAGGCACACAAGAAATTCTCATTGCTGGGTGAATTACTTAGCTAATAATGAATTAAAAAAAAACTTCCTGTGTCAGATATATTTGAAAAAATAATTTAAATGAATAAACCAAACATGGGTGTTAGGACTTGTGTTCCCTCACAGCATGTTCTCCAAATGGTAGTGGATTTTCTTCAGCATGGCCATTATACCACAGGCTTCAGGAGATCAGAAACCAAGTCTTTTCCTTCATAATTTCTTCTGATGGCCCATACAGAAGAAAGAGTTTTAAAAAAATGGTTTTTGATGAAAATTATATATCTCTTTCTATCCATAGACATTTAAAATTTCTCACAGTTTGAGCCAAGTGCATAGGACTACCTAAAAGTTAACTTAGCATAGGATCCAAGATGATAATTTACCTACATAGATACTTCATGAAAATTTGTTGCAAGTGGTCCTAGACCACACTTGTAAAAACACAAGTATAGATCTTTAAAATAGATGGACCCTCACAGAACTTTGAGCTCAACCTCTTCATTTCACTAACAAGGTCAGTAAGACATAGAGTTCAGATGAATTGTTTGCATCTATGTAGCTAATTAGTTGAGGGCCCAAGTGATGGTAGCCCTACAGGATTAGAAGCTTTCTCCAATTTACTTATGAACAGGCCCCTTAAGATATCTCAAGCCAAGAATTCTGATTACCTTTAATTCCCTTATTTGATATTTATTCATTGATTTCATAATAAATGCTTGTTTTCCTACCAGTATTTTTCAAATTAAATATTCAGAAAAGAAGAGGAATTAATAATGATTATTTAGATGAAGACTGGATCTTATATATCAAGATCTTTAAATGGTACTTGAACTGATGAGTTGTTTGGCAATATTAAGAGGAATATATGAGAAGTGTTTTCAGAGAGGCTCTAGAAGTATTTGAGGAGTTTTAGTAGTACCTGCCATTTTAGAATAACTGTAGAAAGCAAAAGAGTCAAATGCCCAAAGCTTCTTTTAATATGAGAATTAAAGTAATACCAGGGTATTACTGTATTAGTTACTGCCTCTATAATGCTATTTAACAACCCAGCCCCAAACTCAGCAGAACATAACAATAACCATTTGTTCTCATGCTCAGAAGTCTTCAGGTTGGCCACAAATGGACAGATCTAGGCTGGGCACAACTGCCTAGCCTAGTTTCAAGTAGCAGATCCAGTTGGACTTGGATCCCCAGTGCAGGTTGGGTTCACATCTGCAATAAAATTTATGTACATTCTAGAGCATACACACACACACACACACACACTCACACACACACACTCACACATTTTAGGACCAAAGATGAAAAGGAAGCAGCTACCTGGAAGATGCTCTTTTCATGTCAATGGTGAAGAGCGAGCTCCACCACACAAGCCTTTCTTTTACATCTAATGTCTACTAACAGCTCACTGGCCAAAGCAAGTCACAAAAAATCAATAAAAGAAGTATACTCTACTTAAAATAAAGATGTGGAGGGAAATGAATATTTGCTGAACAAGAAGTTATACAAAGCTACACAAAGCTATACAAAAATTACAAAACTGGTTTAAAATTTGAATCCTTCTGACCAGTATTTCGAAAGAAGTATATTGTTTAACATAAGCTCAACATGAACATATTTAAATATCACTTACCTTCTCATTCTATTCAAAGCTATATGGAGAAAAAGGCAGGTTATAGCAAAAAGAGCTCATTAGGAATAATGATCAGATGCCTTGGTTGACACAAAAGGACAGGACTCAGCCAAATTCACTCCATATAGGTCATCCTAAAATTTAATCTGGGTGATAGCTTTGGGAAAAAATGCTATTTATCATAGGTAACAAGGGGATGGAGATAGAGATAGGTTTCATTCTAATATATTCTGGTTCTAGCAAGTCAGTAGTAGAAATGTTGATTTCCCTCCTTCTATTTTAGTCTAATACTTATCTCAGCCTGCTTCTCAGCACTCCACTGGGCCTATCTACTTCTTACTTTGGACAACACAGGTCTCTGACTATGATATTATATATGGGATTATTATATCTTATCATTAAAACTGACTTCTCACAAATAAATTCAGTACTGAACTACCAGCAGTATCACTGATTTTTAGTTGTTACATTTATTCTAAAGTCATATATTTATTTTTTTAATTATATAGACAAATTATATGTTTTTCTGGGGCAATCCTAATGTAAACTTGATGTCCCAACATTATTGAGTGCCATGTCCTATTCTCAAAATTATCCTGATTTATTTCAAAAATTATATATTGACCCTAATTATAAAAGACCACCTGATGATCTATAGGCCATCACATTGGCCAGTTACCCCCATCAAAACTTCATTGAAAATAATTAAACTACCAGTGATTTCAGAACTATTTGATAATGTCATCAAAATTTCATTTTTACAACCATGTTTGACCAAAGGAAAAATCAGTCATACCAGTTTGTGGTTGCATGATAGAAAAAAATAAATGTAACCCTGTCCTTTGCAGTTGGTTCTGATGATTAGGAATATGTTATAAACACACACACACACACACACACACACACACACACACACACAAGAAAACCCTCAATTATCAGACTCCAGGAAAACTCACTTCCAAATACTACCTGTAACATTAGAAATTGGTGCTTACAATTACTAGACTAGTCCTCCTAATTTTCTGTTGAAAATTCTCAGTTTTCCATAGCACACATGACATGGTCATGTATATAGTAAATGCTCAACTGGGTATTAAATGAGGACCAAAATTTGGCTACATAGAAACTAAATAGTGCCTGCTATGGTCAGTTTCCTCTATTCCACAAAATATTAAGTACCTAGTATGCTTTGCAGAAGCTTACTAGATTACTCACTTTCTGAGCAATCACTGTCAAAATTAAATATTCCAGAAAAAATTTCTTTTGTATCTGTTATTCTTAAGCCTTTTTACAATATCACATTTAGGTCCTGTACACCTGTTTGAATCACAAAGTACTATGGAGTCCCAGATTACGCTAGGAAAGAACAAAAACAGTATTCTGTGATGTCATAAAATGGGGCATTTTATATAGCCAAATATTCTGATTAATAAGATATCATTTATGTATATATATGCCAATATACATGCATATATATGTATCTTATACTTGAATTTAACACTAAACATATATTGAACATGGCCATTTTTTCTTTAACTATTTATAAAATACATCATAAAATATATCCAAATCCTCCAAAAATCTTGATATTATCATTTTGAAGATCAATCTTTTTTTTCTAATTGTGGAAGATTAATAGATTCACAGAAATGCTAGGTAATACATAATAGGAAAGCTGGACATGCCAGCTTTTACTGTAAGTGGTACTAAGAGACCTTTGTTTTTACCCTAACAATTATCCTCTTACATGAAAAACTATTATTTCATGAACTAAATGAAATTTTATACAGGAGGAGTCTATAATGGATTCAGAGTTTCTTGTTAAGGGGATGAAAATGTTCCAAAATTAGATCATGGTAATAGTTGCACAATCTTTGTGGATATACTAAAAACCTCTAATTGTGTACTTCAAAGGGATGAATTTTATCATGTGACTTATAGCTCACAAAATAAAAAACAAGTAATTCTTCTGCCTAATAAACAATCTGACCTATTTAACATGTTAAATAAATGCATAAATACAATACAATTTATACAATGTTCTGATTATATAACCATTATATATTTTTAAAGTCTTACTTCAGGATTAAAAGCGAGGAAGGCAGGAATCTGTCAGTTTTGTTTTATTTATGGGGGTGGGTAAGGGAAATAGATCTCCCATCAAGTTTAGGGACTAATTTCTTTGAAGTAGACACCTGTAAGATGCCTCAGCTAAAGAATGTTCCTAAGGTCATCATCACTCTAAATACACTAAAAAGTCAGGGAAAAAAATCACCACAAAACTTCAGCAAAAGTACATCAAGACTATAGGAAATTACTCAAAAATAAGCCTTAGGAACAGTAAGCAGATAAAATAATACTTTTTTGTGATGGTAGCTGCAAAACTAAATACTTTTTTGCTAATTTCAAAAACTTGAGAGTCTTGGTAAGGCAAACCATTTAGAATGGTAGCTCCACTGGATTTCCTTAAAGATGGCAGATGTCATATCTGATTCCAAAATAAATATTTTAGGAAGGGGTTAAAAACAAGTAAATGTTACCAATCACTTCATATTAATTATCTGCCAGTATAACTGGATAGTGTCTCCTCATCCTCATAACAGTAGGACCTGGACCAGCTAAACTAGATATTATCTACAGCTTATTCATTTAATTCATTCATTATTCATTTACTTTTGCCTTGATTTACTTAGAGTGGAGATGTCATTTAAAAATTAAAGGATATATATATTCTCTAAAATAAAAAGCATTTAAACTTTCTACATAGCTTTCCATTTGCTCTATTTGTCAGCATAATATAATTCTCCTATGGACATTTGAGTAACAAATAATAACACAATGATTCAGAATGCTCTAGGAATGGTTTCTTTACTAATTATGCTTTCCTGGTTAATTGGGAATATTTTAATTCCCAAATCTTACAGTAAAAATCTTTCTCAAACTTTATTTGTGTACTTCCCTTATCAGATAGAGTGACCATAACTGAATAGTTCTTTCATGATCAGAGGTAAAAGTAAGTATACACTGCATTAGATATTGAAGTAAATGATAATAAATTCAAAATAATTTTTTGAAGATTGTTTTAAATAAATGAAGCCAATCTGCTTTTTTTAATTTCTTGTTATTTTAACCCATTTTTAAATGTTTTGTGCAAAAAATAAAAATGAAAAGAACTAAATTATAAGCAGTTATATGTCACAGAACAAGAAATCAGTTATAAAAAATAAGTATTTTATTTTACTTAATTGTGTTCTAGTTAATAAAAGTAGAGGACCAGAAACTTCATCTTTCTCCTAATTTAATTCAGTGGTTTTCAATCTTGGATGCATAAGAGAATTACCTAAACTTTTTAAAACTTCCTGGAACTCCTCACACAGATTGTGTTTCAGGTGGTCTGAAAAGGCACCTAGTCACTGCTAGTTTTTAAGGTTCCCCAGGTGAATCTGTTGATCAACCAGAATTAAGAACCTCCATTCCTAAATTTTACCCCCCACAGAGCTCAAACTTTGCCCCTTCCTTTAAGCTCCTCTGAATAGTTCTGCTTAACATAAGATTTTTCTCCCCCAAATTACCTGTATACGTAACCTGTGTATATAACCACCTGGATCTTGCCTGTTACCACTTCTTGACCTACCTGGTATTCCATTCACATGGATATAACTTTTACTCAACTACATCTGTGCTCTTGGAGCTGACAAATGCCTCTCTAATGGATAATTAAGTTGGGTGACTTCTTTAAAATCCTGTAGGAATATAGAGGTCCATTTCTTGGAGGATGCAAATGAACCAGTTTAAAGAAATATCTGATTATTCAAAGCATGTAGGATGAGTCAAGAGTCAACCCACTGATGATTGTTCTTTTTAATGATCCTTTGTCAACCACCTTCCTCTTCTCACCCTCAATATATTTGTTTCCCCAAACTTCTAGTCTCACTGTTCTCTTCACATTGTATAGATTCTCCCTTGAAAAGATAAATTCCTTTTTTCCTGATGACAAACATTCCAAAATATGAATATAATCATTCTTGATCCTGAGCTTCTGATATGTAATCCAACTAACTTTTGGGCATCTTTAACTCAATGTCAAACATGACATGACTGTATAAACTTGTCATCTCATTCCTAATCAAATTCTTTTTCCTCTATCCTCTCTCTCAGTGAACAGCAAGCTGTCTACCCACATGTAGCTCAAGGGAGGAATTTGGGGGATCTTCACACAAATTTCTATCTCTTCATTTGCCACCATCCTTGAGGCAATGCATGTTGGCAATAAATTCTCTCCTTTATATCCCTAAAACCTGATTGATTCTTCCATCCTTTGTATTGCTACTATCATCATTTCTCCCCTATATAATATTAACTATTGAATTGTTTATTGAAAAAAAGATCTAATAACATCATTTCCTATTTAAAATCCCTCCCATCCACAATAGCCAAACTGTGGAAGGAGCCTCGGTGTCCATCGAAAGATGAATGGATAAAGAAGATGTGGTTTATGTATGCAATGGAATATTACTCAGCCATTAGAAATGACAAATACCCACCATTTGCTTCAACGTGGATGGAACTGGAGGGTATTATGCTGAATGAAGTAAGTCAATCGGAGAAGGACAAACATTACATGTTCTCATTCATTTGGGGAATATAAATAATAGTGAAAGGGAATATAAGGGAAGGGAGAAGAAATGTGTGGGAAATATCAGAAAAGGAGACAGAACATAAGGACTCCTAACTCTGGGAAATGAACTAGGGGCGGTGGAAGGGGAGGAGGGCGGGGGGTGGGGGGGAATGGGTGACGGGCACTGAGGGGGGCACTTGACGGGATGAGTACTGGGTGTTATTCTGTATGTTGGCGAATTGAACGCCAATAAAAAATAAATTTATTATAAAAAAATAAAAATAAATAAAATCCCTCCCAAGCCAACTATTTTTTAAAATAAGTGAATATAATATGGCATACAAATATCTCTGTATTCTGGCTCTTGCTTGTCTCTCTTCTTCACAATCATCTCAAGCATTAATTGCCCTCTCAGGAAGTTTCCCCCTGACTCCTCAATCTGGGTTAAGAACCTTGCTTGGGATCCTAGGAAATGTTGTGCTTACAGAATCAGAGCATGTATTGTTATGTACTGCATAATTAATGGTTTACTTGACTCTCCTGCCATCTAAAAAGTGAACTCCTTAAAGGTAGAACTTCATCTTCATTAAATTTTAAATTCCCAGCAATTAATATAATAACTGACAGAGAGCAAGCAACTAATAAATGCTTAGTGAATAGATAAAATGAAAAAAATAAAAATGAAATGGCATTTTTCTTACATAAAGCAAAAAAGTGCTGGGGGTGGTGAAACGAAAAAGTAGTAGGAAAAGAAAAAGACTTCTAAAATAAAAAGAAGTATAGTAAAGGACTGGGAAAAGACCAACCTTCTTTATCAGTTTACAAATCCCTTAAATTGCCACAGTGGCTAGTATAAAACATTTAACATTCCTAATTCCTTTTGGCCTTGCTCCTGAATCTCAGATGGCTGAACACAGCATAGGATTCTCTTTAAATCCTTAGCCTGGTGGTAGAATGAGTTAGGAGAAATATGAAATCTTTTTTCTCTCCTTCAACACTAAGAATTGTTTGCATTATGCTAAAAAAGACAGAGCCATTTTGCAGCTCTATTCTTCATAAATACGTTCCTTACAGACTTGCTGAACACAGCAAAATTAAAACATCCCTTTTTCACTGGCTTTCTCCAGAGAAGAAAGAAAGCAAAATTTAAAAAGAATTTTTAATAATTGTAGAATTCCTTGGCTTAAAAAAAGCAATGTATCAGAAAGTATGCATGAAATTAAATCCAGTCAGTCCAGAGCCTAAGATTAAAAAGTTGTCAGGGCATGTAAGTGATCAATTATGACATCTATGAACTTGGAGCCAAGAGACCTTGATTTCACATCTTTGTTTGGGATAAGTCATTCAAACTCTCCTGGCACCAGCTCTATGTTGTAAAATAGGGATATCGCTCCAGTTTGCCTCATAAGATTATTTTAAGAATCAATTTCATGCCTTCCAACATGTATTTTAACAAAGACTTTTTGAATGTCACTCTTCTAGGCATCATTGATGCAGCCCTCCTAGAACTCACATTCTAGTAAGAAAGATATAGAAATCAAGTAAGTAGATGGATGTAGAAATTCAAGGAATGATGAGTGCTCATTAGGAAAGTATACCAGAGTAAGGGGATAGAGAATGACCGGGAAGGCATGCATTTGTTAGGGAAGAGAGGCAACTTCTCTCTGACAAATTGATTTCTGAGAGGAGAGCTGAGTGAAATGAGAGGGTAAACTGTGTCAACATCTATAAGAAGAACAAGCTGCAAAGGAAAGGTCCTGATGTAGGCACATGCTTGGGACTACCCAGGACCAGCAAAGAAGCCAGGGTGATTGAATCCAAATAAATGAAAGGAAGAAAAAAAAATAAGATTAGAGAGAGAGACTGGAGCCAGATATATGTGTGCAAGTATTTTATAAACTATTGCTGATTACAAAATTACAAGGTTGATTTACCCCAAATGGCAGGAAATATTGGCATCATTCTTCATAAATTTTAAATGGTTTGTATTTATCACTTTAGATGTTGAAGTAGTGTTGTTCATTGTATAGGTATAGATTACTTTATCAAATGAACTATCTTTGCCGTACATGAACACATGTGTACATACACACAGTGCAGAGCTCTGTCTCTACCCTCTATGCCTGTGACAGAACAGTATGGGATTTCTCATTTTCCTTAGACATTAACAGCAAAGCAACAAGAACAAATAGTACCATAAATACCTCCAAAGTTATGACTTTTGTTGAGTCTAAGGCAAAAGCCAGGCCCTTGTTACAACTGTAGCCTAACATTGGTTTTACTATTAGAGAAGAACACTGAAAACTTAGAGATGAGTCAAAACAAAAGCAATAGACATCAATCAAAGTATTGATATTGGAAACCAAATGAAATAATTAAATGAGCTAGGATATACATGGAGATTATAAAGAAAAATCATAAACAGAAAGAGGGCACACAAATTCTTGTTAGATGACAGCCGAGGTTGGGCCACTAGAGTAGACAATGCTATAACCAGATCCCTAGAGAACATTTGGTTCTATAGGGATCTCAAAAATATGCAGCCCACAGAAAGCTTAAAAATAACAGGAACTTCAACATAGTGAAATGCACAGCTACAGTTTTAGAATTCCTTTTCTCTGACCCTCTCCTTTGCTACTAGCATCTGCCCCTCTAGTACACTTACCTGCCACCTCTGACCTGCCTCTTCTACAGTCCTCTCTCAAACATTGTTTGCAATGCTTATTCTCTCTCCTATGTTTAATGCCTACATGGTTTTTTTGCAAGACAACTCCCCCAGTGTGTCTTTCTGTGCTAGTTTCTCAGTGTATCAATGAACAAAACTAATCTTCCCTCTCTCTCTAATCAGTTTTCCTTTATAACTCCACAATTTTTGTTCTATACACCCTCTCACCTACTCCCCAGTAATCAATTACTGAGCTCCATTAATTCCCCTTCAATATCAGCTGTCCCCTTCCCTCTGTTGGCCCCACTTCTCTACCCTTTGTGTACAGAGGAGTGGCTTCTCAGCATACCTCTTCCTCTAGTCTGTCTCCTTTTAATGTATTTAATAAAATACTACCAGGTATCTTCCAAAGTGTACCCCTAATTAGGCCACTCCTTTAAAAAATCTTGTACCTAAGAGTATTAGAGCTATAAAAATATCAAAACAGAAGTTTGTAAAGAAATTTGGACAAAATTAGAGATCAGGACCTGTATTAGTTTGCAGAGTGATCACAGATCACTCTAATACCTTATTATCTAGATTCTACAAAAAATCCAAATGTGAATAATTCTTAGTCTCCAGATTTATGAACATTTCATCTTCAAGAATACATAAATACTTTCCTTCTACAATTCAACATGTTCCAAATATGCTGCATTGACAGTTCCCAGTATAACAAAAGCTTATTTCTGGTTTTGTTGTTGTTCCCTGACTTTAGGTAAGAACTAAGAGTTAAGTGTAATGGCATATTCATTTAGAATTTCATGTGCATTCCACTGATGTCAGTAGATTGGCATTAATTATACTGGAACAGAATATTTGATGTATCTTAAAAAAAAATCAGTCATGTGGAACAGTACACAGCCTTGAGTTTTAAGTACGAATTTGGAATCTTAATTCAGAAAGCCTGATACTCATACAACTCCCACTGTGTAAAATTTCTGACCTTCAGATAAAGCCTCAGTAATGTTTTACATTTATCCATAAAGCACTAGAATGAGAGACAGTGTGTGCTTGCTTCCCTGAAGCTTTCATCATTCTCCAGTGTTTTATAGTAAAATTTGTTTCAATTTCTAAGCTACAGAGTCAAAATGCTGTGACCAAAAGCTATGGGTCATATTTTCTTTGTATTACAGAAGAACTAAACTGACCATCTTTTTGTGTGCAATATATATCAGAGTGGCAAGGAATGTTTTTTCCATTGTATAAAACTTCTCCCAAGAAACACCCCCAAGCAATACATATTTTTTAACACCTAACCCAAAAGCAACTCCCACAGATAATTTTTTTCAGTCTAACAACCCATAAAGTTCAAAGTGTTCTAGAACTTTTCAAAACTATAGTATTGAAACTACAATTCACATAGCATGCCTGCACATGCATGCATACATACACACACACACACACACACACACACACACACACATTAAGCAGTTTTTCAGCCATCTCACCAATGGATCCCCCACGGATAGGTTCTAAGAACCAAGATGGGCAGGTGGAGGCAGGATAAATATGTGGTTGTGAAATGAGGAGCAAAGGAGATCCAGAAAGACTATTCTAGAATAGCAGTGATCTGTGAGCCAAAGAGGCCATCCAAAGAAAATCCAAGACAAGGAGGACCAAGTGAAAAACCATGCCCAGAAAAAAGATTTTCAGCTGGGTTAAGTGAGTCTGAGAGGAATTTGAATAGAAGGCTCAGGCTTGAATTCCCTGAAGCACCAATACACATAAAGCATGACCACATACCACAGCAGATTGGCTTTGCCTGTAGGTAAGGAGGCTACTCATAGCCAGGAAGGCTATTCACGCACAAGATGTTTTTTATACAGGCTAAATGTCCACTTTGAAAAAAAAATTGTTATGAAAACTGTCATACACTCAAAAGACTAGTATGTGATTATTAAACACAATTTTTATAAAAAGCCCCTGACAACATGGGGGAAAGCATGTGTTTTAATAACAAATAGAAAAAAAGATAGCAAACTAAGTGGATACAATATAACTGCTAAAAACAAAATTATGAATTAAAGAGAGGGCTGACAAAAAAAAAGAGGGCTGACAGATTACACCAAAATTTTGTTATAAATTATTGTAAGGTTTTTCTTTTTTGTCATTGTTTTCTTTTATTGTTGCTTCATTTTCTGCATCTGTGCATTTTCTTAAATTTTTTTCTTTTTGTGCATGAATTAGTTTAATAAGAAGAAAAATACTAATAAATCTCGTTTATTTTCTAAGTTATACCATCCAGAATTGTGCTGTCACAAAAAAAGAGTTCAGAAGTGGGAATCAGAGGTCCTGAGTTTGAGAATAAACCTGATGCTGTCTGATGGTGTGGATTTAAGCAAGATACTAAACTCTATAATAATAGCCATCATCTTTTGACCTAATGAACATCTACTCTTTGCCCACGGTATCTCATCAAATATTCACATCAATGAAGTAGATAGGTCTTGTTCCACCATTAATTATATAGATGAATGAACTAAGACTTAAATTAAATAACTGCCTGAGACTACAGAGCTAGCAAATGGCAGAACAAGGAACAGAACTCAGAACTGCATCTCCTAACCTTTTCAACCATAAAGATATGCCGTGAGTCTCAGATTGTTCTATGCATGAGTTCCCATGAAGGCAGGATCTTGTATTAGTTTGGCTCACAGATATATCACAAGCACTCAGACCGTGCTTAGGACACAGTAGGTACTTGGTAAATATCTGTCAAAATACCTGCACAGGGGATTGAAATCACAGATTTGAGAGCTCTGGAACAGCTCTCAAAAGTCACCTTTTACAAGCTGAAATTTCTTTGGAGTCTCACAATTTAACTTAAAGCTTTATGTGGACTTTGCATTCTACCTCATAACATCACATATGTGGTTTGTTTTTTTTTTAATATATTTTTTTAAGTTTTTTTTATTTATTTATGATAGTCACAGAGAGAGAGAGAGAGGCAGAGACACAGGCGGAGGGAGAAGCGGGCTCCATGCACCGGGAGCCCGATGTGGGATTCGATCCCCGGTCTCCGGGATCGCGCCCTGGGCCAAATGCAGGCGCCAAACCGCTGCACCACCCAGGGATCCCCACATATGTGGTTTAATAACAACATCACAGTATGTGGCTTAACCTAAATATTTTTCAAACTATTCAACTCTTAAGTAATCCTCTTTCCCTCATCAAATAGGTAATACTGGTGCTCCTGGAAGATTCAATAAATTTATTATATGGTTTCCTGTATGCCTGGGACACACCATATACCACCATGTGTACATACGTGGGTAAGGATCTTGGACCTAAGTAGCCTCAAATGTTTTCATCAGCTCAAAAATGCTTTGCTTTTGGAACAGAGCATAATCTACCAGATAAAAACGAACTAATAAGACATACAATGGAACATCTGTATTCTGGACATAAAAATGTTATGTCTTTCATCGAAGACTGCATTAAGGTTTTTTTGGCAGCTGAAATTAAAATTAGTTCATTTTAGCTTATAATGAACCAAACCCCTAGGTCTTTCTTATAGAAACTGTTGTACACCAGATACTCCTCATCTTATACTGGCATATTTTTATTTTTTGAACCTATGTGAAATATTTTATATTTCCTCCCTAATAAAATTAATCATTAGGTTCAGGTCATCATTCCAGTCTGTTGAGAACTTTCTTAAACCCAGTAGTGTCATCTATCATAGTATCCATCTGACAGAAAATTGTCAGATATGCCTTTCATATCTCCAGCTACAGCATTTACAAAATAAACACATAAATGAAAAGTGCAGGACAGAGCTTTAGGGTGTGCCACTAGACACCTTCATCTAGGTCAAAGATACTCATGATCAAGAGGAAACACATGCCTTAGTAAAAGGACATATCAAAATCCCTGTGTGAGCATGAGATATTTTTATATTTTTCAAAATAACATGAATTAGCTTTAAACGACTAGACACGCTGAACTAGGATGACAAAGAATAATTCATCAACATTCTAGGTACTGTTGATCAATTACCTGTGAATTTGCCCATCTGCACTTTCATCTGTTTTTGTCTACAGGATATAAAAAAAAAAAAATGTTGACCGCATAAGCTTCTAAATCAGGATCTCTGATGAACCATTCTAGTAGTTTGTTTTTTAATGATGCTAATTTGGCACTATTTAGTTTCATTGCTTTCTCTCTGAGAGTTCAAAAACAATAGGTATTTTTTTCTAGAAATTAACATACATTTCACTGGTACAAAGATTCTGGAATTTTCCTTTTATCCATCACTTCTAAGATCACTTTCATCTATCGGGAGCAGATGTTTACAGAACCCCACTACATCACCCCCCTCCAATCTTCCCTGAAGGTCACTAACACTTTCCTCCTTCATATCTGCCAGAGAACCTTCTCTGCCAGAGGAGCCTGCTAAACCTATGAGCAGCGCAACTGAATCCCCCTCAGAGAGACAGCTGTGAGGCACTGTTCCACAGTCTCTCAGGACCATGAATATAATTCCCAATGGAACAATTCACTACATTGTACGTCTGCTAGCTTTCCTCCCTTCCTCTCACTTTCCTATTCCCATTCTGTTTCCTGGGATCACTTCCCATAAAACTAGTTGCACCCGAATCCTTATCTGAGTATGCTTTGGGGAAAATCAAAACTAAGACACAATCTCCAACCTCCCAGTACTGTTCCATCTGTGTGATTTTTCTAAAATTACTGAAAGTGTTTGCCCAGTCACATCTAATGTTGCTTCACTACCCATGAATACAGTGCATTTGCACATATAGACTAGAAATCATTGAAAACTGACATATGGGTACTTTCCTATCACTGCTCCATTTCTTTTGTGCTTCAGTGGCCCTTGGTCATGCTTATGTCACATTTTACAATATGAAAGTCATCCTTCTTGCTGGAGAAGTGGAAAACAAAATAGCAGTTAAGCAGTATTGTCTTTTTCTCTCTCAAAATACCTCAAGGTCATACTGAAAGTCTTCAAAAGAACTCAAGGCTAAAATATATATATAGTTCTAAAATGAAGCAAAACCCAGATATTCATTTAAAAAGTTAAATTAACCATTTATAAGATAGTTAGCATCTATCTGTAACTTACTAAGAGACTAAGTAGTTTTGCAAGTGGGACTATTGTTCTGATCACCCAAGGGTCTAAATTCCAAACTAGGGTTCTATTATTCTTTCAACAAAAACTTCTTTAGTTCCCAATATGTGTCAGTCACCGTGCTAGAAAATGGGGAGCTACATCTGAGAAGATATGCCCCCTGACAATAAGAAGCTTACAGCTGAGTGGACAGCATTAGCATAGGTAGAGGCAGAAGTGATCCTCTTGACCATTCCATATCATTCCACTATAGCCACTTAAGTAGGGTCTTGAATTTCTATACTGAATTGATAATTCATATCCTAAAGCTTCTGGGTCCTTTTGATAAACTGGCATATTCTTCCTCCTACACTTTTTTACCCAGATGATAACATGGAATATTCCTCACAGCTCCCAAAATTCTTTGTGATGTTCTAATCCCTTTTAATTCTCTTCCACTAGGAAGTTTCATTTGGCTGAAAGTAAATGGCACCTTATTAAAGATACAAGAAGATTATGCTGGAGGCAGAGGCACTGAGGGGGATGTGCAGAGTCTATACGAAATGGCCCTCACGGGAAACCTGCCAGATGAGCACAGTATGCCAAAAATGACCATCTTGTGGTCAAGAACATCAGCCTTAGAAAACGGAACACCTTCTCTGAAACTGCCACAAAGCAGATCTATTCCAAATGTGGCCTGGCACTAACCTGCATTAAACCCTGGTAAGGAACCAAGGTCCCACAACACTAGTTACATGTGGTAACTGGAAGGACACACTTAGGGATATGTCACTTCAGATACTGCTTGTCTTTGCAAGAAGCCTTTTCAGGCTGAACACAAAAAATTCACTTCAGACATACCACATGTGATTTTGTACACTGTTTATAATGACCTTTTTCAGAAAATGCACTGTTGACATGATTCTTTCTTTTTTTAGACCAGCATAGCAATCACTTTTAGAAAACTCAGCTATTGAAATACCTGAGTTTAAAAGAAGAAAATTCACTTTCTATTATGTTTCTTTCATTAAAGTGAGTCAGATGTATCATTGCTGTTTAAGAAGCATTATTTAACATATTTTTTTCTGGAAGAAAAACACTTCAGGAAACACAGTAAGAGGTTTTCAAGCCCATGTTATGGAAAAGCTTCTTGCTAATGTCCCATTTCCCCTCCTCCAATCGAATAAGCCTGATATAACCTGGCTGAAGAGATGATAAATTATAGAGACAGAGATACTTTGGTTTTCTGTTCCTTTACTAGCTCTGTGGCCTTAAGACAGTCACTTAATCTTCCTGAAACTCAGTTTCCTCTTTTTCAAAATAGACTCTTCAAGGATTAAAAGACATGATATATTTACAATGCCTGGCGTAGAATCAGTACTCTGCAGAATAACTGATGGTCATGGAGTTAGTAATTGCAACAGCAGCTGCTGTACTCGAAGACAACTTGCAACTCAGGCCTCTGCTCTGGTGCTCTAACAATTTCCATGCCCTGGCTCTGGGAGTCCACAGGTTTGGGAGATCTCCTATTAGTTTTCACTCCTAGTATCTTAGACAACTGAAGTTTTCATGCATATACAGTGACTCAGGATTAAGGACAATACCAACTTACTCCAATTTGTGAGGCTGTCATCCCAAAGACTCTAGGCTGCCTACATGTAATTTATTATTCTTAGAGAGTTTCCTCGCCTCATCATAGAGGGTAAAGGAGAGAAGTCTTTGTCCATTCCAGAAGTCTCTTTTAGAGGATGAACCTGTACAGTAAATATTGTTTATTTAAATCAACTCTTACTTATTAAATCTTATTATTTAATCAGACTTATTAAAACAAGAGTTACTTCTAATGTTAATTCATCTGATATGGGTATTTTCTAACAACATTAAATGCTAAAGAATCAAAACCTGGCCTGTCAAACATACAAAATGTTTGATATACAGAGGAATGTCAAGATATGTGATGCTTCTAGACTAAACACTCAATGTTTGTCAGATTGTTTTACTTGTCAACCACATTACTGTATAGTAAAATACATCATCAAAAAGCATTTCTTGGGCACCCTGGGTGGCTCAGCAGTTTAGCGCCGCCTTCAGCCCGGGGCCTGATCCTGGAGTCCTGGGATCGAGTCCCACATCAGGCTTCCTGCATGGAGCCATTTCTCCCTCTGCCTGTGTCTCTGCCTCTCTCTCTCTCTCTCTCTCTCACTCTCTCTCTCTCTCTCTGTCTCTCATGAATAAGCAAAAATTTTAAAATCTTTAAAAAATTTTTTTAAAAAAGCATTTCTTTGAAAGGGCATTTCTTTCGTTGGTCTGCCTGCTTTTGCTGTAAAGCTAATTAGCCATGACAATTAGCATAGGTGCAGATCCTAAAAGAAAGAGGATTAGCTGAAATGAAACCATGCTACAGGTAAGCCAATGTAATAAAAATAAAGCATGAGACCTAACACCAGGCAAAAATGCTGTACTTCCTCAGGCTCACAGACACCAAATACATCCTTTTTGACACCTGCTGGAATGATAAGCATTTTATAGTCTGGTAGGTATTTTTTTTTTTAAGTGAACTTGCACAAATGGCATTTTAATACAGAATACAATCCAAATTCAGAAATTTTATACATTTCAAGGAAAACATTCAGGCAACATCAAAGAACTCGAGACCAGAAAAGCCTTGATATGTAAAACTCAAAATTTACAAGAAAATCAATATGAAACTTTTTTTGTATATGTAGATACTGCTGCATCACATTTAAAGCAGATCAGAATTCTTCATTGATAGTTCAAAAATATGAACTCTAAACAGAGTACATGTTGTAGCAGAAGCATGTCCATACACCAGTTTCCATGGTAGTCTATGCTGAAATATTCCACTAGAGGGATAAAGTACTTGAAAGAAGTGACAATTTGTCATCTGGTAGCACCTTGGACCTCTGCAGCTCTTTAAAGGGCTTTAATCGCTTAATTTTGAGAGGTTCATTGGGAGCTATAGTTTCTGCAGATTGTGGATTCCTTTTCCAAGGAATAAACACATTGCATTTTTTGAAGGGAATAAACAGCAAAAATGAGGTTCCACGTACTGTGAAGGTCATGGTCACCACCATTAGAATAAGTTCCTTCTTTTTAGTTGAGAATTGGAATGAGTTTACAATGACCTCAGTGTAGAATGTCACATCTCACAGATGAGACTAAGCCAGAGAAAGAAATTAATGCTCAGGGTAAGGCCATTTTACCAATACTCCACAATCCACCTTGGTATTTTATGCTCATATAAATTATTTTCCTTTCAGTTAAAAAAATCCATTGTTCTATGCTCTATGGTTTTTTTTATAAAGCTACATAAAAAAAAGAAATTTAGTTTTGCTGTTTGCCTCTGAAGCAGGACAGATGTTTAAGAAATTAGTTAACTTCAATATATGCAAATCTTATTTTTCCTAAAGGGAAAAAATTGCTAATGATGTTCTTGCAACTACAAACTTCTCCTCACCTGAGGAGGTCATTTTAAGAATTACTTGTTATTCAAATTGAAAACAGAATTAATGAGAACAGTCTAAATTGTTTCTTGGGCATATTACTCTAATGGTGGGTAAAACTTAGAAATATTCATTCCAGGGATTCCAATGATCAGTTTTACTGAGTCATCAATTCCTTAATTACTCAATAACACACTTGCTATTCCCCTCCATTTCTAATGAGAATAATCTCTGTCACAAATTTGGTGAGTGATTTCATTATTTTAGTACAGCTAAGAATAGCAACATTTAGAGAAACCATTACATTTCAGAGAGACTTATACCAGCTTCAAAAAGGGAAGATACAGTTTTTTAAAAAAATAGAATTTAAGGAATAGGCATAAATTTGAGACCACCAGTATATTGCTTTCATTATCTGCATGTTTGAAAATTCTTAATGATACTTTCAAAGGCTTATAGAATGCTTTGTTTTGGTTTTTGATTCAATAGTTGGTTGAGAAAACCTGAATCCATTAAGTGAAGAAATTATCAAATCTCAGGCCTGGATGGCAAGAGACAGAGAATGTGTTGTGTCATCAACTGCAAGGATGATATGCACCAACACTTAATCCCTCAGGACCTCACTGTCTGTCATAGCAAAGTGACAAGGCTAGACTAAGTAATCCCTAATGTCATTCTTTGTATTTACTGCTAGTACATATTTGAAAGACTCATCAGAACTTTTTTTAACATGTCAACTAACTTTTATGAATATTTTTAAAGATAATTAAGGTAAGAAGATAGCCATATAATTGCATGTACATTAAAGAAAAGTTCAGAAGGATACATAATGGTTCATGGGAAGAAGTTGTGTGTGCACGTGTGTGAGTGGAGAAAGGAGAAGTGCTTTGTCTCTTTATATTCTTCTGAAATCTATGAATGTTTATGCCAAGAGCATTTAACTTTTGCAATTAGAATAAAACCAAATATACATGAAAAATGCAGTACAAATATTTCTTCACAATTACTATTTTTGAATTTCAAATATACAATTATTATTCCATGGCTGTACTGATACAGTATTGTTGTTGTTTCTTTTTTTTTCTTTTTTTTTTCAGAAAATATTCAAGTTTAGAGTGGTCTTAATCCTGATGTTCTCCTTTTTGTCTGCTTATCTAGTTTCTACTTAACTCCCACATCCTGTTCACATATCACCTCTCTCTCCTCCTGCCCTGGATTTTCATAAGCAGCTCCACTCTAGTACTTGAATAGTCATGTAGTCATGTTCATATGTCTCTCTCTTTCTCTCTCTCTCTCTCTCTAGGACCCAAAGACAGAGACCTTGTCTTACTCTATTTCCTCTCAAATTCTTGTTTTTTTAAGATTTTATTTATTCATGAGAGACACAGAGAGAATGGCAGAGACATAGGCAGAGGGAAAAGCAGGCTCCTCAAAGAGATCCTGATGCGGAACTCGATCCCTGGGATCACGCCCTGAGCTGAAGGCAGGCACTCAACTGCTGAGCCACCCAGGTGTCCCTATTTCCTTCTAAACTCATAGCACAATGCCGGGCATTGGGAGGAGACTCTGTTTATTTTATCCCTGGAACATACTGTGATGGAATCTGACACCTTATAAGCTCTACTCAAGAGATTTTTTTTTTATGCCATTATAAACATATGGAGAAAGAAAAAGTAAAAATCTGACTGCATGTTGTAAACATAGACACATTAAGAAAAGTAACTATTTGAGCTAATGTCAGTAGAAGTATGTTAACTGAAGAAGAAACTGTTTTAGGGCTGGTTTGCCTGGGCTTCCCAGGTAGAGTCAGATTCATTGACAATCATCTAAAGGTACTCTATCATCTAAATTTTTTTTTAATTTCTAATCCAAAATTCTGCAATAATAGGAATTAAATTTAATGAAAAATGGTGAAGTGTCGGGCTGGGTGAAAATAGTAAGAATAGAGTTGTGAATTGTGTCTCTCTGTACATGACTGCTAAGGTTAGCATCAAGAAGTGGCTATTTCTTAGAAGAGGCAGCTGAGACCCAAGACTGAATCAGAGGCAGCTGATTTGTAATGGACAATAACTTGTAATGCTTAAGGATATGGAAACACAGAATTCAAGTTCACTTTTTATCACTCATTCTATGACAATTTGTCCAAGTCACTTCAGTTATCTGAGCTTAATTTCCTAATCTATAAAATAACTTAGAGCAATGCCTGCCTATGGGATTTTTGGAAAGATTAGATGCCCTAGTATATAGACAACCAATGCATAAGCTATTTATTGTATATGGATATAGAATACTATTGCTCACTATAGGGATTTCTTCAATAATTCTTCCCTGACCTCCAACATTAGGTGGAAATGCATGGTGGAGTGGGAATAGGCCAATGCATGGGAACCCGAAGACTTCTGGTCTTTGCTCATACCTTTCTAATTGGGTAGCTTATGGCAGTGTCTTAACCTCTCTGCATTGATTCCTCACTGGGAATAAAATAATAATATTATGTTTAGATAGCTGAAATATTTAAAATACATGGAAAAATGGTCGTGAAATGCTTTTTTGCAAAGCCGAGAGCTTTCAGCCAAGACAAGCACATTTGTGTCTTGAAAAGTGGGTGACAGAAAGGTAAAGTGACTCATGCTAGGATGTTCAGCTTACTGTTATATATAGGAATAAACTAGGCTAGAAACTAGTTTCAAATTCCTTCTACTCCACTACCTATCTGAATAAGTAGATCATGTACACAAAATATTGGTCAAAAAATATATAACAGTATACAAATGGAAGCTCTGTTTTTTAATATAGAAGAAGAAAGCAAAACATATTTATAGGCATAAATAGGCTTAAATAATATTCAGACATTGAGGCATTACTGTTCAGTTACATTATGAAACAAAATACATTTACTGTATATTTTTGACAATGACTTCACTGACTAGCTCTTCACAGTTACTACTGCTTTCTAGCCACTCATCTACTTTTCATCAAAATTATAAACCTTTTATTTCCAAGTCTGTTTGGGTATAGCTGGTGCTTGTCCTGGTTATACAACCAATAATTTATTTAAAAATTCATCTCAACCTTCACCAAAATGTTCTTGAGCATTTACCAAAAAAATCAACCTGACTTTCTTGCAATCAAAGTTTCTAATGAACTTTATCTATCTTTATCTATTATCTATACCTTAATTATCTATTAAGGTATATGAGTTGCAAGTGCTTGTTTTTTTATGTTTTGATGTGTTTTATTTTTTAAATTAGATCAACTTACTATTGAACACCTTTCCTGATATTGTTGCAAGTTTCTGTTGAGTTCAGATTTTGAAAAGAAAGGTTTTTTTTAAATTCTTTTAATATTTTGAGAGCCTAACAAAATAACTTTTTCACAAGCTGGCTACCTGAACAATGTCATATTGTTCTCTCTCTAGAGATAATCTTTATGAATTATTCAAATTTACTATTAATGACACAAAAAGATGGCTCCAAACAAAATTGCTGATCCTTGTTTATACACACAAAGGGATTTGAAATCTAAGTCTTCACACTAGCACGGTTTGTGAAATGTCATTCCATTATGGGATAACTTCCTGTTCTATAATTTGGGTCAACATCTGAAAGAAATCATTATATTATTACAAAATTCTACAAAAGTGCCCTCTTTCCAAAAAACTTACCGTTTACCAGATTTGGGGCAAAAACCTCAGAAACTCTGCCTTGCTCCTTTCTTTAAGACTCTTACTATTGTCCTATTAAGCTGTAGCTATTTGTTCACGTCTCCCCCAACATTGGATCATAAACTCCTTAGGGCAGGGCCCATGCATAAACCATCTGTATAATCTAAAGAGCTTAGCACCTAGAAGGTGCATCAAAAGTATTTGCAGAAAAAAATAAAAGTGTTTGCAGAGTTGAGTTTACATAACTAAAGTGATGTATGGCTACACTCTTACAACTTCATCCTTTCTATTATTAACCTCCTGTGGAGACGGAGAAAACACCCCAAAGAGCATGCCCTTTCACCAGCCATAAACACCTGCTCAACCTGACTCTTTCTGAAGACCAGGACCTGCTATCCTGTGTTCTAATACCAACACAACTATGTAAAGACATGGCAGAAAGAACCAACACATTCAAGGGGTCAGTAGCTTGCATGACCAAAAATTCCCATTTTCCAAGGGCAGGCCTTATTAACACACATTGTCCTAGTATCCAGTTTGGCCTAGTGTATCCCTTTCACCCTCAAAAGTGTTGTCTTTTACATGATAAGCTTTACAGTCCTTTTATTAATACCCATGCTTCAACTGTGTCCTTTTTCCTATACTTGGAGCCTTGAGGGGAGGTTCTGGAAACACCAATGATATGCAAAATTGTGCAGGGAACAAAGACAGGATAACTGGAGGTTGAGTGGGACATTTTCTGTTACCCTTTAATAGTACCTAAAATCCAAAACTGAGAATTAATAGACATAGAGTATATCATATTCTATTTTATTTTATGGGTTTATTTATTTTAAGAGAGGAGGAAAGGAGAGAAAGGGGGTATGTAGAGGGAGAATCTCAGGGCTCAATTCCACAACCCGGAGGTCATGGGCTGAGCTGAAATTAAGAACTAGACCCTTAACTGACTGAACCACCCAGCTGCCCCCAAGTATGTCACATTTCAAACGGAATGGCCATCATCAAGAGTCAGAAATCCATGTCACAGCTCATTAGGAAACAGACAAACTTGCCCCAATACTCCTAATTCATCAGTCCAGCCCCCTCCAAACCCTCAGCCCAAGCACTCCTTTTAGCTTATAAACTGAAATGGACAGAAGGAAGAAATATAGGAGTCCTGAGTTATTGGCTAGACGGTGGTTCAGAAACCTAAGCAGAATATAGACTTTCCCAGTGAAGGAGGAAGCTCCAGGAAATCATTCAGAGAAAAGGAGGCAATTTGGGAAGAGACCATGATCTCATTCCCCAAAGGACATCTGCTTATGCAGAAAACCTTGAGATCTTCTCCACTATGCCTTCAGAACTAGGGGAAGAAAAGTGGCAAGAGAAATCAGGTCAGAGAGAGGAGGAACCTGTGGAAGACCTACATATCCTCTGTTTGGAGTGGCAAAAAGTATTTCTTCCTTCAGGATCATATGGACACAGCAGAGAAGCTAGGCTTAAGCTGTCCTCCCAATACCAGACCCAGCAAGGTTGGCTGCCAGGACAGGTGCATTCAAAGAGGTCGAGTCCAAACCAGAACCATATTTCAACCAAAGACAACTGTGTGGTAAGGAAATACCATGCTTTTCACACACACTTCCACAAAGGGTCATCCCAAATACATGTGCACTTCCAGAGAGACAGCCTTTGGACTCTTATCACACAAAGGCCATCAGTGACTTGGCAGTATTGTTCAGACTTACTGGTAACAATGAAGATGCCACACAGGGGCAAGTTAAGGAAAATATACTAGTATCTTTCTCCTCCCCACTGACCAGTATTACTGTGTAAGAGGAGCTAGAAAAAGGAGGAAGACAGTGATGAAGAGCCCCAGGGGTAATATAACCCTTCTCGCTCTAGGTCATCCAGAGCTACAAGATTTAAATTAGAGAGGAGATTAGAATTCTAAACCAAAAAAAAAAATTTTTAAGCTAGAAGTGACTGGGAAACCTCACATACTGCCCAACTGTGTCATTTAGGATGCTATTTGATAATAAAATTTGAAATCAAGAGTTGAGGGAAATAATTAGAGCAAAGTAAAACTTCAAATTTGTACCTTACCAAGTTGAGCTACAAGAATTCAAAATCAAGATTTTTTTCCTCTAAGTTTGAGCTTCATAAATTAATCAAGTGCTCAGAGACAAGTGCTCAAGGTTTTATGAGCCTGGAAAGATATTCTGGCTTAGTGTCCAGCAAGGACTGACTTCTAGCCTGCACCCTATGTTCATGTTCTGCACATTAAATGGCTGCTCAGTAATTCATGAATTCGTATCAATGGCTTAATTTAACAGATTAGAACCTGGCTGTGGCCTGTTTGTTTCCCCAACCAGTTTCCAAGGTCATGCTTTCTCTCCTCCAAATCTGAGTGTGCCTAAGGCTTGAAAAGATTCCCAGCAAGAAGGACACAACCAAGGGTGTCCTCTATTACATAGCCTAACTCCCAGGTAACAATACTTTGTCTTCATTTTCTGTGTTTCCCCTACATTCAGATGACTCAAGATTTGAGAAAAGAATACTCTTCCTTATAAAAATGCTGAGAATCCCTCTCAGGAAGGGTAATCTAAGGGCCAGATTTGCTGCACTTTCAAAGGGTATTCTTTTGAAAACATTCTGAAACACTATATTAAGTCTATAAGTTTCAGAAATGGCTCTGATAAAAAAGCAGTTTAATCTTAGCATCAATAAGTTTAGCAAAAAGTTTAATCTTAGCATTAGTAAGTCTCTAACCCAGACTCTCTTGGAACTGGGTTCCAACAGGCCAGAGGAATATAAAAACAGTTAAGCTCCATCAAAAAATAGTTAAGTATTAAAGAATTATCTTAGATGTGAGAGCCTTGAACCCTTCTTCCTTTCTTCACTATACCCTTGTCCCTATGAGTTTTGTAGCAAGGTTTCTATAAGATAGAAGTCAAATTAGTGGTTGGTCAGGGGTCACAGATTTCTTGGCTCCCGATTTTATCTGGAACTTGGAACTAACCCCAATGTTTCCATGCCTCTCCTGGCTTTTGACTCAGCAATATTCAATTTAGTGTGTTCCACTGTACCAAACTTTTTGGTCCACAGCTACCCACAACTCCCATCATGGGAGAAAGATTAGTAATAACAATTCTCCACAAGTATTGTAGTCTAAATTTAAAAGAAAGAAAATTCTTTTCCATATATTTCCAATGCCTCTCAAATTACAGAAGTGGCTATAAACTCTACTTATATGTAGTATCAACGCTTTAAGTTTCAGGAAATATGCTGTAATCTTAACCATCCCCCCACACACATACATACACATTTCACCATCACAACGACCACCCCTACCACCAGGCCAAGTATACAATTTGGAAAACAAAATGCCAAATTCTGTTACTCACCAGATAGCTAAGAAATAGACAGGAAAGAAGCTCATTAAGCAGAATATACCACAATGAGCAAAACACATCATAAAATGTTTGAATAGAACTTTAATAACATAATCTGAACCAATATACTTATACTTAATTTGGTTTGGGTAATTTTATTTGTTCTACCTAAAAATCTGTGGTGCTTTCTTGTGCGTTATAAGTAAGAATGCAAATTGGCATAGCCACTGCAGAAAACAGTATGGACATTCCTCAAAAAATTAAAAATAGAATTACCACAGGATCCAGTAATTCCACTACTGGGTATTTACCCAAATAATACAAAAGCACTAATTCAAAGAGATATATGCACCCCTATCCCTATGCTTACTGTAGCGTTATATACAATAGCCAAATTATGACACAGCCCAAGTGTCCATCCATAGATAAATCGATATAGAAGAGGTGGTAGATGTACACAATGGAATATTATGCAGCCATTAAAAAGAATGAAATTTTGCCATTTGCAAGAACATGGATGGATCTAGAGGGTATAATGCTAAGTGAAATAGTCAGAGAAAGACAAATACCATGTGATTTTACTCATGTGGAATTAAAGAAACAAAACAAAGAGAAAAAAGAGAAACAAACCAAAAAACAGACTCTTAACTCTAAAGAACAAACTTATGGTTGCCAGAGTGGAGGTAGGTAGGACAGGAGTGAAATAGGTGAAGGAATTCAGACTGTACTTACCATTATGAGCAGTAAGTAATGTATAGAATTGTTCAATCACTGTATTGTACATCTGCAACTAATACAACATTCTTGACTATACTCGAATTAAAATTTAAAAAGAAAATAAAACTGACCCAAAACATCTGTGATGTTTTAAGAAGCAGGAAAGAAAGTTAAAGGTATTATACTGTCCATGTACACCCCCAATCTGGAATACTTAGAATTGAACTAGCCTCTTGCTAGTACTCTTCCCTCTGTCTTTAGCATCATTTCACCACCCCACAGTCATATTCTCAAGAGACTTTCAGGAAGCCTCTAATATTCTTAGAAAAATTGCAGCATCCATTTGATGTGAAGAGAATTGTGCTTACTGAAAGACAGGTTGCTTAACATCCTCAAAAGAGCCTGAGCTTTGCAGTAAAGGCAGAGTGGGGTGAGCTCCTGCCTCTAAATATAAAAATTTCGGTTTCTTACCTCTCTAAGCCTCAGTTACTTTATCTGTAAAATATAATTTGATCTCACCTCTGAGTGCTATAGTGACCATAATAATATATGTGGAAGAGCTAGGACACAATAATTTTTTGATAAATGCTTTGCATATGAATTTTTAGCACTGAAGCTGAAACCTAAAAGCAGTTTCTGGACGTTTTAATTATATAAAACTTAATATCATTAAAATCTGCTACATAAGTGCTTCGGTTCCAGAGATCTCATACCTCATCAGCTTTCCCTCTTTTCTTGTTAATTTTCAACTATTTACCCTCTGATTTTGGCTGGCAATTCATAAATTGTTATTGGCCCTCTCAATCACCTGAGGAAACAACAAGAAGATTTGTTTGTACACAGCTCAAAACATAATCAAGATTCTGATAATCTGCTATGCTGAACCCCAGGAGACCATAAGAAGAAAAGATGATGAGTAAGGATTGCTTCTTTGATCACATTTTCAACAAAACAGCAAAATTCAGTACTGTTTAGCAGCTTATAACTTTTAACAATTTATATTTGTAATAGAAACAGTATTATTTCCAAGACCTCTTTTTCACTATTGCAAACAAATTCTGCTCTTCTAACCAGCTACATGGTGATAACATTTAAGCAAGGAGCAGTCAAAAAGGTATAAAATACAAGTGACTGAGATCACTGTTGCAGTGAGGAGGGTAGGGGAAAAATATTTTTCAAATGTTATGATGGTCCTCTCCTTGTACCCCTGTCCCCATTACAAAGATAAACCTCTTATAGGCCAATTATAAATATACTAGAGAGATACAAGCTTGGTTACAACAAAAGCCTTTAAGGCTGGATAGGCATTATCTGCTTTTAACAACCCAAACAATGATCATGAAGAACTGCTGACTTAGAAATTGAACTCTGATGACCCTCTGGTCTAACCACTCACTCCATACAGAAATTTCTCTTGTAACAAACCACTCCAGTGGGAGAACTGCGTTAACTTTCTTCCAGGCAACCCATCCTATCCTTCTACAGCTTTAAAACTCAGGTCAAGCTCAGGAAAACTGGGCACTGAAAATTTTAGAACTATAGAGCTACTTTACATCACAGGCAGGGTCTTGAGATGAACTGCCAGAGGACAAATAAGGAAGAAGCAGACTTCTGGAGCTCCACTGACTCCCAGTTAGGTGCCTATTTGTGAGGCCTAACATTAGCAGCAGTTCTACCACAGGCAGAAAGTGGCTCTCCGAAGATGCCGGTTATCAGCCGACAAGTATGCCAAGGTTCAAGAGAAGTGAGGACTTCCATCTACTCTAAGGGATCTAAAGGGTGGCTCAGCCTGGTGTTTAAGACTGAATTTCAAAGGGAAAAAAAAAAAAAGATCTTGAACCCCTTTCTTTAATCTTGCTTAGTCTAGTCAATACCCAATTACTCGAATGGCACTAAAGTTTGTGGCGCCCAATCCTAGACCAACAGGGTGTATGAAACATGAAGTAAGGCAGGCCTCCCGCTCGATCACCACTTTTCCCTCTGTAGGGGAAAGACCCACTTAAGGTGACTTCCTCCTCAATGTCAGAGAAGGAGAAGGTTGTGCAGCAGAACCAGCTTTATTGCCTGCTGCCTTGATAATTAAGATGATATGATGTTAACTAGAATTATTGTGATCATTTTGCAATACATACAAATATAAAATCATTACATTGTACACCTAAAACCAATATATTTTATGTCAAATATTATCGTCAATAAAAAGAAAATGGCCTTACATTTAACTTCTCACATGAATTATCTAATGCAAAATTTACCTCCAACAACTGAAACAGCAAGAAAACTGGACTTTACGAACCAATTATGGTGCCCACGTCTTACTCATTTTTGTATTCCCAATGTCCAGAGCAGCACCAAGGGCACAGGCACTTGGCAGACATTAATTAGGCAAAGGACTAAAATGTGTTCAAACACTAACCTTCAAAAGTATTTCTTCATATTGGAGATTCTCAGAATCAGAGGGTTTTCTGCACAGTTTTTCCATGTCTGCAATAAGGTTTTTCTACCCAACTATTTGCAGAAGGCAAGCCCGAAGAGTCCCAACCTAAGAAGTTCAAAAACAGGAGAAACAGACATGAGGTAAAACAACACATTCTTTGGCGTTTGTTCACTTGATCTATGTGCAATAGAACTTTTCTTATTTATATATTTAAAACATTGCTCAAATAGGATCTATTTAATAGAGGTTCAATTTCTTACTACAGATCCATGTGGACTGCTGTGGAAGTTGGGTAAAATTTACCTCTCATTTTGGACTTTTTTAAAGCCAAGTTGCAACAGCATGGTTCAAAAAACAAGGTAATTCTTTATGCAGGTGATGTGAAAGTAAGATGTAGAAAATACAGTGATGGCTTCTTAGGGATCATTTAGCCACCCCTAAGGGGGTACATCAGAAATATCTCCAAAGGGTGTGTGTGTGTCAAAGAGAGACAGAGAGAAAGAAATCTCCCTCAGAGATTCTTTTCAAATAAAACATAAAACTCTGCCTATAGGTGGTGTCAGACCACATCTCCAAGGCCTTCCTAGTGCTAACATTTGAAGAGGATAGTAAAGGGGATCCCTGGGTGGCGCAGCGGTTTGGCGCCTGCCTTTGGCCCAGGGCGCGATCCTGGAGACCCAGGATCGAATCCCACGTCAGGCTCCCGGTGCATGGAGCCTGCTTCTCCCTCTGCCTGTGTCTCTGCCTCTCTCTCTCTCTCTCTCTCTGTGACTATCCTAAATAAATAAATAAAATATTTAAAAAAAAAAAAAAAAAGATTTGAAGAGGATAGTAAAAATAACAACACCTATTTTTAATGTGATCTTTTCAAACTCAGGTATGAGATCACTCCCCTGTTTAGGGGCTAGGGAGAGAGATGCCAAGGATGCACCCCTTCAGGACAGCCGAGTTGGGATGCTCTGTCGGCTGCACTGCCTGCCCTGTCCACTCTGTTGGACCACACCAACGTCAGCAGCTTCCACTAGTTCCCAGGGAAGGCCCTCACACTAAGCCTACCTGGGACGTGTGGCCTGTCATCATCACGGAGCAGATGGCCTTCAGAGACTTCGACTTTTCGGGCGTAGGGGCTGCTGGCCCTCTCCCCCAACCCTGTCCTGACTTAGCTCCTAGTAGATTTTTTAAAAGGTCTTTAGGTCTTGCCCCAGTCAGGCAAAAATAATACATAAAATTTTGTAGGGTTTCTCACCAGCATGTGCTCAGCACATGGATCCAGAGGATGAAGGATTACTAAACATTTGGCCCCATTCTTTAAATTCACTGCATTTCTGTCCTGTATAATTTCTCTGGGGCATAAAATGGTTAGAATTGCTTCAGATTGCTTTTTCACATGGATTTTATACATGGGGTTCCTCTCCAGGTTGAGTAGGTGCCTGATAATTAAAGAATATGTAGTAACTGAAGGTTTTCTCACTTTCATTGTACTCAGGGATTCTTCCCCATAGAAAACTGTGCTTTTTTCCTGACAGTATATGGTTTTCCCCAAATTTCATTCTGGTTTGCAGTGGTCTCTTTGGTTCTAAGTTGAGACTCCTGGTCTTCACAGATGTCTTAGAGAAATCTCTCTGGGGCCCTCAGTGCTTCCTGTTCCTCCAGGGTGAACATGTTTGGGCTTTAAGAGGTGAGACCTCACTGAGGCCAGGTTTCTAAAGATCTCCAGCGTCACATCATTGTACAGGATTTTCTGAGTAGAGGTCAGCAATGTCCACCCCTCCTGGGATAAGTCCACCACCACTTCCTCAAAGGTCCCCCTGTCCTGTGACCAGGTGGTCATCAAGCAGGAGCCATCGCTTCCTGCTCCACGTTCCCCTCCTGAATACAGGTGGGGTCTTACGCAGATACAGTGATAAAAAGTTGCAAAGTGTCTCCTTTTTAACAGACAAGGACAGCAGATATCACCAGTTTAAGTCTTGATGGTGCTGAAGGTCCTCCCCACAGACCAGAAAAGACTAGCTGCTCGGATGCCAGGAGCCGTCTCAGTGTGGCTGGCCCCAGCCTCCGCTGTGGCTGCCTGTTTCCACTTCCACTTCCTCCACTTCCTTCAGGTCTGGGGGGGTGGGCGTGCCTGAGGCAGAGGGGTGGGGGGTGCACTAAGCCGCGGAGCAGGACCGGGTCCCATCCCCTACGTCAACAAACTGTCAGTCCCGTACCAAGGCTCGAGGTCCTTTTGCCTAGCCACTGCCTTCTCTTCTGGCCTCTTCTCATTCCATGCACCCGCCTACGCCCTACACTGACACCCACCACTCGCCAGCTTCACCTCGGCCACACTGAGCCTCGGTTTCCACGAACTTACAGTAGTAATGCTCTCACATCCCGGCAAATTGACAGCACATTCCTCTGGACAACCTCCTCCAACAATTGATAATGAGGCATTAAGTTTGTCAACCAGCTCACTTCTAAAACAAAAGACATTATTCTTCAAACCGGTTGTGGACAGATGGATAGAGCATGTTCAAAATAGGAGTATAGAATATGAGGATAGGCCACAATAGGTGAACAGTATAGATGAACCTAAAAGACCTCATTTTTTTTTCCTTCCACGTGCAAGGAGAGGTTCGTTATTAAGGATCTAAAGAACGTAAGGATTTATTCCATAAGCATTGGGTGACAATGATCTCTGTGAGGAGGCAAAGTAAATATAACCTTATTATATTGATGAGATTGATTATATAGTCATTTTCCTTTTAAATTCTAGTTTACTCACAATCCATTTCAGCATCTAGTTAAACTAAATTAACATGAGTCCTGGATAAGCCTCATATATCTCACTATTACACAGCAGTCTCAAAATTTGGTGTGCTTATTTTGTTATTGTTTGCTTGCTTAAAGTGGGCTTCATTAAGGAAAATGTGCATATTAAACAATTTTTAAAGTTCTCTAGAGGTCAAACTTCGTCATAATCAATGTTTACATCTCTTGAGAGCTAACCAAGCCTCCATGAACTCTTCAAATCTGAGCTGATACTGACAAGCATGCAAACTGCCATGAAGATGAGGATCTCATGATGGGTGGTTTTCCATTTTCTTGCTGTAACACACTTTTCTCCATTTGTTTTTATAGTACTAAATGTCTCCTAATGCAAGGTCAGGAGCAAAGAAGAGTTGCCGGGCAAAGGAAAGGCAGTAGATCCTTGCCTACAGCATTTTTAGACAGCAGCAATTAATTTCCTTCATAGTTTTCACACCATACTCTGATTCAGTCAGAATATTGCTATTAGACATATTGATCCAACTGGCATTAGATTTTAACTGTGAAATGAAGAAAACAGATGTAACTTACTTTTCTGTTAACCTAAATGATACTTAGTAATTGTTTGAGTAAGACACTTATTTGAACTCCCTGAAGTTAATCATTTGACCAAAAATTCTTAGGCCCTAGCAGGTAATCCCTGACTTTTTTTTTGCAGGGAAAAGAATATGGCCAAAGTAGTTCTACACATCTCTGAGTTGGGCAAGTATGTATACCCTATTTTGTTTATTAATTTTAAAAGGTGATCTGTTGGGGCACCTGGTGGTTCAGTTGGTTAAGCGTTTGCCTTCAGCTCCAGGCATGATCCCAGGATCCTGGGATAGAGACCCGCATCCGGCTCCCTGCTGAGCAGGGAGCCTGCTTCTCCCTCTCCATCTGCTGTTCCCCCTGCTTGTGCTCTCTCACTCTCACTCTCTCTCTCTCTTAATTAAAGAAATAAATAAAATCTTTTTTTAAAAATGGTGACTTGTTTTTTGATATCTTTCCTTGACTTGAGAGCTGAGAATCAATAAGCATGTGATTAAAAAACATTAAGATATAGATATTAGAGTTAAAATGATTGCTATCAGGAAATCCAAAGATAATCAAACTAATGTCATGGTTCTTTAATTCATATGCAACCCTTACTCACTGCTTTATGATTAAAATGCTCCTTTGGAACTAAATTTATTTTTTCCCTCTTTGCAGGATGATCGATGATTAGGGTTTTATTTGCAGTCTGCCAAAACTATCCATTTACATACTACTGACCACCCTCTGCAATAGTGACACTTTTATTGATGAAGCTCAATTTTCTATTAAGAACTAGAAGTGAAATATTATGTGTATGTAAGTCAGTAAATAAGAGACAAGTGACTTTGATGGAATAATCTAAAGCAAAAACAATATTTTAAAAAATGAAGCAGGAAGATAGAGCATTCCTTTCTGACTCCTGAATGATGAAGCCAGCTCACATCCACTGAACAGTACAGGGAGTTCATAAAAACCTATCACATTTGCCTTTTGTTCCCCAAATGTATCCAAGTTAGTTCCCACTTCCCTATTTTACTACCTCTTGCTCTGAACTTTCCTAGCACCTCAGTTCACCCCTACACACACTTTTATGCATCATCCACTTTTTTTACTCCATACCTCAGGCCTAATTTCCCACTAAATCCTCTTCATCAATCATCCAGTAGAGACTCACTGCTTGGACTTCCAGTAGATACAACTTCATCTCTTCTGAGGCCTGACTATTGTCACAAGTAAAAGAGTTTATCCTTAGCCCCAGAAAATACATGGGCTGAATAATCCCACCCTAGTCGCTCAAGTTAGGAGGAGTTGATGGTTGATTATTTAAGCAATGTAGGGCCATAATTACAAAGATTGGAATGACACAAAAAAGAAGAAATATGAGCTTAGGAAGGGAAAAAATAAGTTATCAACACCTACTATTTGGTACTGATAAACCCATAATGACAGGTCTGATTTTTACTGCAAACAAAAAGGACATTAAGAACATAGAGAAAATGCAAACGCCCACAGATATTTAAACTTTTTTTTTTTTAACATTTTCTGGGTCTGTATTATCCTTGGAAAAAGAGACATTCTCTGATTAACATATCTGATTGTTTTTTATTCCATTACTTCCCAGACCCTCTCCAGGCAAAATCATATGGGGATTCTGAAAGTCCTACTTTACTTTGTTCAATCTTATTTGTTTTATGTCATATGATATAGTTTATATGATTAACATGGCGATTCTGATGCTCCTGTGTACTGCCATGTGATCTCTCCCTCTTCTGTGTGCTTCACAACCTTGCTTCCAGTAATTTTGTGTTTATTAATCCTATATTTCTCCTTGTGGTTTTGTCACATATGGCTGTAACTGGACAATATAGTATTAGTTTTGCATTATTTGAACTTCATGCAAATGGCATAATTCTTCTGAAAATTATCTATTTGCTCTGAAACTCTGATTCATGCAGGTTGGCCTATAGAGCTAGAATTCACTAATTCTCAGTCTTGCATTTTGTCTTACTGTATGGATACACTAATTTTCAGTTCAGTTGGAGTTTTGGGTTACCTAAAAGATCTGGGGTATGAGATTAACACAAGTATTTAAATTTACAAGATATTGTCAAATAGTTTTCCAGAGTCTTTTTATCAACATATGCTGTCGATTATTGTGAGATATGTGTTAAAATACTCCACTATGATGATAAATTTGACAAATTCTACTTATAGTTTTGGTGGGGTGGCCTTGTCCCTAAGTTCGTAGAAGTTTTGAACTATTATAACTTCCTAGTGACTTGAAACTCATGGTTAAGGAGTAATTTTTTATGTCTCTTCTAATACATTATTTGAACTTTAGGTCTTAAAGTTTATTTGGTGTGATATTAATATAGCTTCTTTAGCCTTCTATTAGCCTCCTGTATCATTTTTTCGAACTTTTACTTCCAATTTTTCATGCCCTTATGTTTCAGGTGTGTATCTTATAAACAGCCTGTATCTAAGATGCTTTTATATAATCTGTAATATTTTTTAACTGAAAAATTTAATCAATGTACAATTACTATTATTTCCTACTTTCTAGTCCTTATTCATTTATTTTAAAAATATTTAATATGCTACTTATTTGTGCTTTCCCTTTGTTTTTTTACCTTCTTTGATTTTGCCAAATATTTTTCTGGTTTTCAATTTTATTCTTTGATTATTTCTATTGTGTCTTGATTTTCTGTTTCACTGATTTTTTTTTTTTTTTTGCTCTTGTCTGTTACTTCCTCCCACTTCCTTTTTTAAATTAATATTGTTATTCATTTGTTAATATCTTAAGTTGTATACTTCATTAATTTTCAACTTTTATTTTTCTCTAAGAACTTAAGACTAAAAAATTTTCTCAAAATATTACTTTTGAGTAATGTACTTTTGAGCCTCCCACAAGTTTTCCATGAAGAATTTTTATTTTCTTTCAGTTCTTACTACTTATTTTTAATATTCATTATGAATTTTTCCTTGATTTTTGAGTAATTTAGAAAATTATTTTAATTTCCAAATAGTAAGAAAATTATCTCTCTTTCTATTTTTAAACTCTGACTTAATTGTACTGTGTTCAGAGTTCTGGCCAGCACAATAACGTTGAAATTTAATGGAAACTTGCTCCACTGCCCAATGTAACCAATTTTATAAATGACCTACTTATAAAAGTTTGAGAAGAATGTATATTCTCTAATGTTGGACACAGAATTCCACATATTTTCATTAAATCAAGTTTGCACCTGTCTGCTGTAATCTTGTGAAAAGTTTGCTTAATTTTTTGTCAGGTTTTCCTACCAATAATAGGGAGAGGTAGGGAATTTCTCACTATGGTGGCCGTGAGTTTGCCAGTTGACATATATTTTGAGACTATTTTAATACTTGCACACGTATTTGGAATTGTTATATTTTCCTAATGAAACCAAATTTTTCTCACTGTGCTGTGACTTTATGTATGCATTAGGCTTTTTGGCTTAAAATCTTTTTTTCCTTTTCTGATATTAATATAGTACAGTAGGTTTCCTTCATTAGGAATTTCTTAATAAATCTTTCTCTATCTTTTCACTTTCAACTCTTATGTGTCCTTACACTTTTGATGCATCTTTTGTAAACGACATTTATCTGAATGATTTATCAATTTGCAATCTCTGTCATTCAAATGGTGAGTTAAATCCGCTTATATTTATTATAATTATTGACATAGTTGAAAAGATTTTTACTCTATTTCTTTTTTATGTTTGTCTCACTTCTTTTTTCCTGTTTTCCTGCTTTTTTATTAAACTTTTATTCCTTTTTTATTAATGTGCTTTTCCCCATATATTGGTTTTAAATTTCTATTCATTTAATGATTACCTTTAATATTTTACCACACTTGCTTAACTAAACAAAGTCTAAAGTTAAACCATCCCTGAACTTTAAAACACATTAGTATTGATCATATAACTTTAAAATGCATTAGTATTGATCCTTTCCCAATTTATATATTATTACACACTTCCATCATTATTTTATTCAAGCAATGTTTATCTGGATTGTTCAAAAGTTGTTTTTCTTTTGTTTTTGTGATTGTTTTTGCATTGTCTTCAAAAATGATCTTTAATTTTGGAGGTTTCATGAGAACAGATTTCTTATAATAGGCTTCTATTTCTTGTTTTTTTTTTAATCTTCAAATGTCTTTTTTAGAATATATTTGACATCATTTACATCATTTTTAACTGTAAAAATATTTACATCATTTTTAATTGTTTTCAGTAGAAGTATTATTTAGGGAAGTTGGTTCTTATTTCTGCAGAAATAGAAGAGCAAATCACAAAAATCTTTAAATATTTGTAAAATAGGACCTAAGGAAGTAAATTGAGAAAAATAGACACTTTATAGTAAGAATTGCCATCTTTCATATAAAAAGATAATCCACCTATTAGTTGAGCCTGTGTTTTTAATTAGACTGATTTGTAAAGCTCTTGCCTTATTGCATGCTCTGTTTCCCAGGTGGGCATTGGCACACATTCCTGATTTGGCAGAGAAAAATTATAGTCTGGCTTTGAAACTGAGCCTGAGTAATTGATCCATATGAACACTGAGGCCATGGCCCCACCTTCCTTAGCAGCATGTGCTGACCAACTAAGCCATCTCACAAAAGCTGACCACCTTCATAGATTATTCCCAACAAAAAAAACAAAGCTAATTTTTTAAAGATTTTATTTATTTATTCATGAAAGACACAGAGAGAGAGAGAGAGGCAGAGACACAGGCAGAGGGAGAAGCAGGCCCCATGAAGGGAGCCTGATATGGGACTCGATCCTGGGTCTCCAGGATCATACCCTGGGCCGAAAGCAGACGCTAAACTGCAGAGCCACCCAGGGATTCCCCCAAAAAAGCTAATTTTTATCCTTAATTTCAGCCATAATGATTATGTACATGCAGAAATATAGCTGATAAATGCACGAGGACTAAACCAGAAAAACATCATTTCCATTATCAAAGTAATAGCTGACCCAGATGAGGACCATAATTGGATGCCAAAACCACCAAAATTCACTGTTTCTCCTATCATCCTACAAATTACATATTAAATGCAAAGAGGAAAGTACATTTTACAATGGAAAGATATCTTACATTAAAAACCTTAATCAAGTGTACAAACTTGACATCACCAGCTATGGGACAACCTGATGTCCATTGATGCAATAAGAAATATCAACATTATTTGAGCAGTACTTTGCCAAAAACAGTTAGCCAGATTCTAATCATGAAGGAAAAACAGTTTTTGAGGAAAAATTTATTTAGTTTCAGAATAAAGAACATTCTACAAAATGATAGATCAATACTCTTCAAGAAAAAGTCAATGACATTAAAAACAAACAAAAAAAAGCAAGCAAAATGTTCCAGATTAAGAGATTAAAGTCACATAACAACCAAATATAATGGAAGAACTTTGACTGGATCTTAGATTCTTAAAAGACATTTCTCCGGTTGAATATAGAGAGCACCCTAGGCGATGCTGTTGAAGTAATATTATAGGTGTGAGATTGGCTTCATAGTTATGCAAGAGAATAACTTGTTCTAAGGATTACAAACTGAAGTAGTTAAGGGTGAGTGTCATGATGATTGAAACTTAGAATAAAATAAAGAGCGAGAGATTAGGGGAGCACAAGGAGAAAGAAAGCAAAGGTAGTAAATGTTTACAATTGAATGAAGAATATATGTGTTCATTTTCTTAAGCCATAAAGTTTTTCAAAATAAAAAGTTGAGGAAATAATGTGGATGACCCATTCTCTTCCCTTCCTTCACTGAACAAGAAATCTAATTCTGAAATGGAGCCTAAGAGATTTAGGTAGATAGAATATATTTCAGAGTAAAAATTCATAAATGGTGAAACAAATGTCTAAACAAATTACAGCAACTCCTTATGGATCTAAAACTTTGAGTGTGTGATTTTCTAGGATGACTTGATGTTACAATCACTCAAACTAAATGTCTGGCTAAAAGCTAACACCTCAATATTCCCTCCTGCTTAGGAATTTCTGATCATTAATTTACATTAAGAACATTTATTGGGATCCCTGGGTGGCGCAGCGGTTTGGCGCCTGCCTTTGGCCCAGGGCGCGATCCTGGAGACCCAGGATCGAATCCCACGTCGGGCTCCCGGTGCATGGAGCCTGCTTCTCCCTCTGCCTGTGTCTCTGCACCTCTCTCTCTCTCTCTGTGACTATCATAAATAAATAAAAATTAAAAAAAAAAGAACATTTATTATCTTATAATTAGTTAGGAATTTAACGGAATAAAGTGTTATTGAGACCTTTGAAACTATTCAATATCTCTAGAATAGTTTAGAATCCAATTCTAACACCAATGGATTAGGGAAACAAATATTTTCCCCAAGCCTAAAATCAATTTCTGACCAATCTGAACTGTTGAATCATTTTATGCTAAAGACATAATTAGCTAAGAATGTGCATTTTAGGGGCATCTGGTTAGCTCATTTAGTAAAGCATGCAACTCTTAATGTTGGGGTCATGAGCTTGAGCCCCACATTGGGGGTAGAGATTACTTACAAAACAAGAAAAAAACATTTAAAAAGGAATATGTGTTTTAGTTTGCACATTATGCCATCTTGGAAGAATTTGAGACTGTTTAAGGCTGATTATAGATTAATTTTTAGCCTAAATATTGGCAATATGTTAGGGATAATAAAAGCTATTTGAGCAAATATATATTTTACAACAATACAATACTGCAAAAAAGTAAGGTGATTACAACATAAATTATGAAACATGCAAATTTAAAGGAATGTCAATTTCTAATTCTGCAAATTCTTTATTTGCATTAAATATCAACATTCATAAATCATTTCTATAACTACCAAAAATGGCCCTATTGGTTAAAACAGCTAATGCTTTAAGCAAATTATCTACAAAAAGCATACCAACAGTATATACAGCTTGAAAATATGAAAATTTAAATAAGTAATTTTGCCTAGATATTGAGTTATTTAAATGATAAAGAAAACAATTATTGGAGCAACTGGGTGGCTCAGTATAGTAAGTGTCCTACTCTTGATTTTTGACTCAGGTTATGATCTTAGGGTTGTGAGATAGAGCCCCACGTCAGGCTCCACTCGGCGTGGAGCCTGCTTAAGATCTCTCTCTCTCTCTCCCTCTCACCACCCACTCCCTAAAAAGGAAAGCAATTACTTTACCAGGTGACAATTCTTAAATAGTCCATGGAGACACTAACTCAAGACTCAAATAAAGCATTGTATCCAGAAAATGCCTAAATCACCTAAGGAACTCTTGAAATTGTTTTTAAAGATTTCCAGGATTGAAGATTTGTCTTGTTGATTAACACTTTTTTATCAAGAGCTTCTTCCTTCTGCTACTACAAGTTATCCCTTGTTATGTTTAGTACCATTTTTCTTATTTAAACTAATCTGGTCAAAACTATGTGCTGATATGGTGCAGTCATACCAATCAATTCCAGGTTATTTCAATTTGCTGTAAAAGGACTCATTTTCAATTCTGTTTTCTTGCTTCTCTGTATCTGTCTTGCAGTGGAATGACTGACTGGTAGAGCCGGAAAGAACTTTTAAGCCATATTGTTCAGTGGTTTTCAATATGGGTGCTGAGAAGGCTTCATGATTTTCACAGATATATCTTCTCTTTCTCCCAATCTGCAATCCAGTTTCCCAGAAAACTGACATTCACTGTAAAAACTTGAGGTCTACATTTGAGGCTCATGTACTTGGTTATTCACTTTTATTTAATTCTTAATCTTTTCAATTTTTTTTCTTTTCCTCTATGGGCAATGCCAAATTTCTGAAAAAGCCATCAAATTTTAATACTGTAAAACTGGACATATATGCATAGTCCAAAAAAAATTTATAGTTCTCAAGTGAAGTGCTGACCAAAAAGTAATTACAGTAAAATTTATTCATAATTTATGTCCCAGATGTTGTACTTTGGTTATTTAGAATGCCTTGAGTAAAAAGAACAAGAATAAAAAAGAAAGAGTAGCAAAAACAAGAAGCTGAGAGCCATGCTGCTTATAAGAAAGATTTCCTAAGAGTAAACAATTCATTTTTAAATATAAAAAATTCGAATTGTGTTTATTTTAATTTAATTAATCTTGAATAAATAATATAGTGACAAAATTCAAAAATCAAAAAAAGTATGAAAATGTCCACAGTATAGCATCTCTCCTAGCCTGGTCCTCTGTCCATCAAGTCCCCCTCCCTTGCTCCACTCCAAACAAGGTAACTGTCATTATTGTGTTTGTCATTCCAGAACAAATTTATACTTAAAAATATCAAATTTTACAATATGTATTTATCTACCTTCCTCCATTTTGCATGAATGTAAATATTCTACAAATGCTGCTCAGAAAACTTATTTTTTCACTTAATACAATATACCTTGGAATATTTATTGAACCTGGCACCTTTATGTTCCTGGCACCCTTACAGGAAGCTATAAGAGAATTACACAAATTTCTACTTCTAATTCTCATCACAGTATTCTTCTAGAAGTTGTCATAAACTAAGTTGTCAATAACTGGGCCATATTTCTTCATATGAACAACGTTATAATTAGAGGATTGTTTCCATGACCAATAACCAAATCAAATAAATTATAATTATGACAAAGATAGAAAAGGGACTTTTAAATTAGTGTTAAATAGTTAATATAATTATTTCTCAAATACCATAATTATACACATATAAATACAAATTTCCAAATGATTATATAAGCTTGCAAACACTTTTTTTTTTTTTTTTTTTTTTTTTTTTTTTTATGATAGGCACACAGTGAGAGAGAGAGAGAGGCAGAGACACAGGCAGAGGGAGAAGCAGGCTCCATGCACCGGGAGCCCGATGTGGGATTCGATCCCGGGTCTCCAGGATCGCGCCCTGGGCCAAAGGCAGGCGCCAAACCGCTGCGCCACCCAGGGATCCCTTGCAAACACTTTCAACATAAATTTTACCTATCTAAAAATACAATCAGGGGATCCCTGGGTGGCGCAGCGGTTTAGCGCCTGCCTTTGGCCCAGGGCGCGATCCTGGAGACCCGGGATCGAATCCTACATCGGGCTCCCGGTGCATGGAGCCTGCTTCTCCCTCTGCCTGTGTCTCTGCCTCTCTCTCTCTCTGTGTGGCTATCATAAATAAATAAAAATTTAAAAATAAATAAATAAATAAATAAATAAATAAATAAATAAATAAATAAATAATAAAAATACAATCACTACAAACACATTTGATGATGTTTTTCTTGTCTTAGATTTTTTAAGATTTTGGGGTTTTTTTTGCATAATTCTGATTCTTGAATTCTTCTTTTTTGCAAAGTCGCATGCTTTTTTTCCCTTGGTAAATGTCTTATGCAGAAGAATTCAAAATCATTTCACTGATACTATTCTTTGAAAAATAGCCATTAAAATAAGCATTAAAAAAAATTATATATATATATATAAGTCTTTTCAATCAGGGCTTCAGTTTTAAGAGTTTATTTAAACCTCTCTTAAATTGATCTTTTTGTTCTTATTTTCCTTTGTCTTTATCTTTTAAATAATTTCAATTAGGTCTTTAAAGGGAAAAAGTTGCATGAAATCTCTGGGCAGAGAATGTGAAAGCTGTGGGGTCAGGCTCATGATCACTTGCTTTGGCCAAGGGTAAATGGAGCAGAGCAAGTGGAAGGGGTGCTTGCTCTACATCATGAAGACGTCTTTTTTTTTTTTAACTGCCTAAATCACTCACTGTGTAGCATCTCAAATAAATAAACAAATATGGATGAACAACATTGAAAACCCTTTGGCAAAATGGAATCAATGAAGTAATCAGCAGGAATTGCCTGTTTTATTTTTTTTAAGATTTTATTTATTTATTCATGAGAGATACAGAATCAGAGAGGCAAAGACACAGGCAGAGGGAGAAGCAGGCTCCATGCGGGGAGCCCGACTCGGGACTCCATCCCAGATCTCCAGGATCAGGCCTTGGGCTGAAGGCGGCACTAAACCACTGAGCCCCCCAGGCTGCTCAGGAATTGCCTGTTTAAACCTGATTCTTGGCCAGAAATTACTTATGGTTCCTAATTTTTTGTCATTTCTGTTTTTAAAGACCTAAAATACAATCTCTAAAGACATTAAAACATTAATTTTTCACTCAAAAATAACTATTTTGATCTAATGATTTTAAATGTGGCATGTGGTGATTATTAGTCCTGTGTATAGGTTCACTACAACAGGAGTCTTAAGAAAATTTTTTCTTTTGAGTACTCACATCACCCTTTCTGTTCCTCTTACTCATCAGCCCTGCTCCCCAAAGGTTGAGTATCTTCCACTGCTTCTGGCCTTCCACAGCTCTTTACTAAGAACCACTCTTTCCCTGAAAGTTAAGGACCTCCAAAATGGCCAGCCCATTTTCCAATATTTAATCAGATCCTCCCTTCTCCAGGGAAAGTGCATGATTTGGGGGTGATGAGTACTGACTGGAGAACCCAGAGCTGTCAAAAATGCAGAATGTGAAGCAAGTGGTTGAGCCAAAAGGAAGAATGCCAATAGGATTACACTTGCATTATTACAATTACATGCTACCACTGATTGTAAAACATCAGTGAATTTGGTTGCAAGTTTGAGTTTCTGACACAAAAGTCAAATGGGTGTTAATGGCCATGATCCTGGCAGTGAACCTGAGCTCCTGGCACTTCATCTTATTGGGACAACACAAAATCATTCTCTTCAATATGACAGTTCTGCAGGGAAATGTTGAGAGTTGTTTCTAGATGCATAGCTTTGAGTGTGGTCCTCAGCCCCTTCAAAGATTTCGATACTTTTTTATATGCCTGTGGTTTGTGGTTTTGGTAAGCTATCCAAGGTAAATTCTGTTGTTTGCAACTAAAACTTCAAACTAGTAAATTCTACTTCACAGAGTTGTGAGGCCCCAAAGAGATATTGTAAATTAATTGATGTAGGTTGGTATTATGATAAGTTGTTAAACTTGTGCTTAAAAGAAAGGATAGCATTTAGTTCTGTTAAACACAGTTGACTCTGTAGTTTATTTTACTTTTATTGTATGGCCTCTCTGAATAACACCTTATATAATTTGGGCCATTTGAGAATAGTGAACACTAGCTAAATACATATTACAGTATTGGATTTACTACGAAGATCCTTACTTAAAATATATTTAAAACCCTTCACTCAAGCAAAGTTTTAATCAAAGTAATTTTCATTATGGATTTATTTGCACTCAGCAATCCTTGCAGTGTTACCCATCTGAGTCTCTGAGATATAAGACTGTCAGGACTTTATAGGCAGGCACCATGCATCATTCATTATTGTACCAGCACTGGGCCTGACATTTGATAGATACTCAATGAATGCTCAAATAAGCTAAATTATAACCAGAGAGGCAATAACCTGATCACTGTATCAATTTCATTTGCCTTTAGTAGAGGCATGCTATGTATGTGTGGAAAAGTTTCCACTAGTCACTTGGTGTTTAACTCTATTTCCTTGTAGACATTTTTTAAATTCCAAATGATGAGCAACCTCTCGATTCTGTGTAATATATAAGCGATAGATAAAATAGCAGTATTATTTTACTGAAAAAAAATATTTTATGGCAAACAACGCATTAAACTCATCTCTTTCCCTTGGGGCTAATAAAGAGGTAATTATGTGTACGTGTGTAAAATGTGCAGCAACTTAAAAACAAGGTCTTTATGTGTGGACCATAATTGGTTGCATCTACCTAGACAGACCAATAAGAAGCATGAATACCCTTGAGATCATCACTAAGAAATCAAGTTAATTTCTTCTGGGTTGTTTCATGGTGATCAAGTGACTAAGCTGACAAAGTAGGAGGAGAGAAAAGAATGCTGATTCATCTGTGAAATGACCATCCCTTACATAATAATTTTTGTTCAAAGGGCCCTTCTGTACAAATTTAGCAGAAGTGCATTTGGATGAAATTCTAACGAGATGCTCCCTGATGATCTCAACCATGAAACCACCAAATCATTCCGTTGGAATGTATTATGATTCTCTCTTCCTTGATGCTCTCATTTCATTATGGAAACTGATGCAAAGGTAATGAGCCATCTTACATAGATTTTAGTTAAATGCCTTACTTTAAAGATTATTTGATCTGATCATAAAGAAGAAAGCTTAACTTTATTTCAAACTTTTACCTTTATAATTTTTTCCCCAAGGAGAATTATAGTTCCTAGCTTGCATCTAGTGTATGTAAACACTTACTATCTTTAACATCTCAAATATCAGAAGGCTTCTGGTGTTTACTTCCATAAGGTAGCCAGCAGGATGTAGAATATTTCTAAACTCATCAAAGAATGGAATACTTTATATAGAAGTACAGATTAAAGATTAGGAACTTTCCCTTTGAAAAGATAAAGGCTAAAAGGAGGCTTGTTTGAAATGCATAAAATCATGTAAGTGAACATAGACTGGGTTTCCAAAAGTAACAATACTAACTGCTGTAAACTCAATGTGTTCCCCCAAAATTCACTTGTTGAAATCTAGCCCCCATTGTAATGGTAATTCAGGGTGGGACCCTTGGGCAGTAATTAGATCATGAAGGCAAAGCCCTCATGAGTGAGATTAGTGCTCTTATAGAAGAAACCCCACAAAGCTCCTTGTTCTTCCCTTTGGCCATGTGAGGAAAGGAGAAGACAGTCATCTATGAAGCAGGAAACAGGCCCTAATCAGACACAGAGTCTGCCAGCACCTTGATCTTGGACTTCTCAGCCTCCAGAACTGGTGGAAATAAATTTCTATTCTTTACAAACCACCCAGTGTATGGTATTCTGTTACAGCAGCCCAAAATGACTAAGATACCTTCTAGTGCCTTTTCTGTATAAACTCAAAAATTTTTTGGACAAATAAAGGGATACATAACTTTAACACAGTTGAGAGAGGAACAAAAGTCTCCAGTGAGAACTCCTTTCTTAATAGTCACTCCTTTACCTATTATACTAAAAATTGATTGGAGTTGGCAAGCTTCTTTTTAAAACCAGAAGCAGTCCCAGGAGAGAATCAAAACCACTAAACATTCACACTATAGTGCAAGCTATCATATTTCATTTATTCTAAACATTTAAAATTAATACATACTTTTAGTAATACCTCCTCCAATAAGCAGATGCTTCCACTGCCATTCCTACCAGCTAAACAGAATCAAGCACCCAAATTCTTCCTTCCCATTACTTATAATTGAAATATAGGCTCCCATGGTACCTTTGACTGGTGAAGCCCAGGTGTATTCTAGGTGCTAAGGAAGCTGGTGGGAATTTCAGTTCTGACCTCAATAACAATAAGGCTATCCTCATAACTAGGGGATTTCCTCCAAATATAAAAAGACTAATAAAAGATGATGGGACAACTATGACAAACATCCAATAAAAAGCAATAGGTTAGGACTCACTGTCCTCATTGTTCAAAGAGATTATGTCAAGTAATAAGATCACAACCAGGCGATGGCAGACTTCCTAGGACATTCTTTTCCTGACTGAATGTTCAAGTATCCCAAATTAATACTTTTAAAGAGAATATATCCACACACTAGATGACCAATGGACAGATTTTAACACGTATAGGCAAACTGTTTTCAAATCCACTAACTCTGCTTTAATGCAAAAGTAGTGAAAACTATGTCTGAGGATGCTATCACAATTACATATGACATCACCATGACACTTCAGCTTCTAACGAAGCCTTTGAAACAGGATCTAAGGAGTTGGATAAAGAAGTTGAACTGCAGTCCTTTGGATGTTTCAGAAAGCTTGCAGCATATTTGATCATTGCGGACAACCAGAGCCTTGGTATTCACATATGTGGAATTTTATGCACAATACTTAAAGCATGAGTTGCAAATGGGCAAAAATCTTGTGTTCACACCATTCCAATGGGCACTGGCTACAATTGTTCCTTGGCAGAGAAGAAAAAAAGAAAGCCTCTCTCAGCTGTCATTTATTCTATTCTCCATCCTTTTTTCTCTATGTCCTAGTTTGCAGGCCTGTTTTTGCACAACTATTTTTAAAAATGACAACAACTACAAAGCATGCCAATGACTGATATGACCAAACAGGATTTCCATACTGCTGCAGTCTTTGTTGATGCCCTGACACACATAGGACAGGCACTTTTGGGTATGGGCACTTAAGATTTCAGATATAAAACAGTCCTCAAAACAGTGGAAATCAGTTACATTCTGTCAAGTGAGTAAGGCTGAGAAAATACTAAAGTAGGTTTTGGGTCTCTTCTGTTCATCCAACGTGGCTACTGTTGTTTTCTAAGTGATTCAAAGAGCAAATGCATCTTACATTCACACCAGGTACCTTGAATACAAAATACAAATTAAATTTTTTAAATCTATCTCTAATAAATAATGGTAAAATTAGGAAATGGTTCTTTGGGGCATATACTAAGGGGGCACAGTGACTTTAAAGGACTTTAATACGGGATAGCTGGGTGGCTCAGTGGTTGAGCGACTGCCTTCGGCTCAGGGCATGGTCCCGGAGACCCAGGATCGAGTCCCACATCGGGGTCCCCTCGAAGAGCCTGTGTCTTCTCCTTCTGCCTGTGTCTCTGCCTCTCTCTGTGTGTCTCTCATGAATAAATAAAGTCTTTTTAAAAAAATAAAGGACTTTAATACTGAGGTTCTAAATGCAGACATACGGATATCTAAGTCAAAATCCTTCTTAATACTATAATGCAGAAAATTGGTCCATATTATACAGAATAGTTGTTTTGTTCATCTATATAGGCTATGCCTTATTGTAGTACAATTATAATGAAACTAAACTGGGGTCTAGAAACAACCATTCAAATAACTATCTGCGACCATCAGTGTCAAATCTCTTGGAAAAGTTACTCCTTGTTTCATTGGCAGGTGAATCTAAAACTATAAAAATTGTGAAGTGAGCAAGATCCTAAGAAAGAAAAGGAGCCAGGTATCTGTGACTTAAGGGACTAGGAGTTACCTAACAGTTTTCTAAAACTATTGGGTTTTTCTTTTAAAAATCTAATGGATTTAAAAAAAAAAAACACACACAAAACTAATAGAATTTAAAATATTTCATATCAATTTAAAAAATAAACTGAATTTGCATCCAGGCATTGAATTTGGCTTCCTTATTCTGAATCCTTGAAAAATAGTTCCAGGTTATACTCAAACATTAAATTTGCCACCGAGAAGTTAGTGTTCTTAGACATCACCCTGTATCTTGAAAACATTTTTTGTGCCCCCTAATTCTGTCATTTTCACTCTACCCTAGTCTTTCATTTAATTTTAGGTGCTCCATTCAGACATGGCACAGATTTACTGAAAATTTTATGAAGTCCAAAATTGAAGTAACATAGTAGATGAGAAGGAAACGTGCTAGCTCTTCTAATAATTGGTAATTTGATTTACCTTCTGTTTTATTTGTTTGCTCATTGTTTTCCTACAGAAAGTGCTGGATGCTTGGGCAAAGTCCATAAGATGTGTTTAAAATTTGTGAGTGGAGGACAGCCCCAGTGGCTCAGCGGTTTAGCACCACCTTCAGCCCAGGGTGTGATCCTGGGGACCTGGGATCGAGTCCCATGTCAGGCTCCTGGCATGGAGCCTGCTTCTCCCTCTGCCTGTGTCTCTGCCTCTGTGTGTGTGTGTGTTTCTCATGAATAAATAAATAAAATCTTTAAAAAAAATTTGTGAGTGGAATTCATCAGTAACCCATAAAGCCTTTCCATGGGCCCTAAAATCCAAGGTAGCACAAACTGATCATTTGCTCTTACCGCCTTTAAAATCACTGGCAAAGGAATGAATTGTAAATTTCTTGAGGTTAGAGAATCTTTTTTATTATCATTTTTTTCTTTTGGTAAAAAAATATCCCATACCACAAAGAATTCAAGGATAGGAACTTGGGCTCGAAAAAGAGCATAGATTATGTCCATTATCACCAGCTTATAAAAATGGAATAACACTGAGAGCTAAGCCAATGATGCAAAGAATTCCCAACCACCCTTGATTTTTCTTTTTTCCAATAGAGTTTCTAATATTCTTACATTTCACTTTTGAGTCCTTATTTTACTCTTTGATCATTAAAAATATTGGGCTAAACCCCACTGGTAAACCATAGTCTAGGCTTTGTGCCACTCAAAGATTAAATAGAGAATATCTTACACATCATAGAAAAGAAAATGGTCTTTACCCTTATTTATTTCTATGGAAATATTGTTAGTGAGTTGTAAACATTTTATATTTGTTGTAAACATTTTCACCAGTTTATAACCAATAAAAAACAAGCAATTGCACTAGATGAAGTTGAGGACACAAATAGCAGAATATACAACTGCTATTTGTATAGCGGTTATCTATAGTTATCTCTGGATGGAAAGAATATGTATTTTGCCTCCTTTTTATTAGTAGCAATTTTAAATTTTTCAACAAAAGGCATTTATTGCTTTTGTAAAGAAGAATAAACGATAAAAGTCATGTTTATTTTTTCCATTTTCCCTTTTTTATTTAAATTCAACTAGCCAGCATATAAGTACATCATTAGTTTCGGATGTAGTGTTCAGTAATTCATCAGTTGCATGGAACACCCAGTGCTCATCACATCATGGGCCCTCCTTAATGCCCATCACCCAATTACCTCCCCTACCTCTCCTCCAGGAACCTTCAGTTTGTTTCCTAGGGTTAAGAGTCTTTCGTGGTTTATCTCTCTCTCTCTCTTATTTCTTCATGTTCTAGTTCCCTCCCTTCCCCTATAACCCTCTGTGCTGTTTCCTATATTCCACATATGAGTGAAACCATATGATAATTGTCATTCTCTGTTTAATTTTAAAAATGTACCGCCAGAACTTAGTCTACAAAAGAACTGCAGAGTCCATCTATTCATCTATTCAATCCAGTCTTGCAGGATGATAAGGATTTAGGAGAGACTTTTCACAAGTATACAAAGATCAACTGAAGTACATTACAGTGGTTATAAGCATAGGTTCTGAGATCAGACCGACTTATTTTTGGAACTGTAGCTCTGCCTCTTACCCTGTGTGTTTAGCCAAGTTTCCTAAGCTCCCTCAACTTTGGTTTCCTCTGTTATGAAATGGAACTAATGGTACCTACCACCAAAGTTCAAAGTCACTGTGAAGATTAAGAAATCACACAAGAATGTAGCAACAAAATACAGGCTAAGTAAATAATAATAATAGTAAAAATAATAATAACCACAACATTATCTAAAATTTATAGTCCATACTGGGGGTCAGGCTCTACTTTAAATGCATTCATGATTTACTCCTTGAATTGTAACAACTCTAGATGAAGTAGGTAGTTCTATTTTCATATTTTACACTTGAGGCAACTGAGATACAGAAAGCCCCCAAGTCCAAAGTCTTGACTTCCTCACCATCACAATGTCTCTTAAGACTATTATTTTTGGGGATCCCTGGGTGGCGCAGCGGTTTGGCACCTGCCTTTGGCCCAGGGCGCGATCCTGGAGCCCCGGGATCGAATCCCACATCAGGCTCCAGGTGCATGGAGCCTGCTTCTCCCTCTGCCTGTGTCTCTGCCTCTCTCTCTCTCTCTGTGACTATCATAAATAAATAAATAAATAAATAAACTTAAAAAAAAAAGACTATTATTTTTGCTAGTGAATAATAACATTAATTTGTATTTACTGATTTGTTCAAGAGAATTATTTTGGATAATGCGTATAGTATTTTTGAACCTCAGAAGTTTAGAAACCTAGCTTTAAATTTTATGTTAATTGAAACATACTTCAAAGACTATCAATGAGGGGTAATAAAAGGGAAGTTAATTGAAAAGTCTGAAGCTGTGATTGATCCCCTAGAGCGTTTGTTGGCTTTTCTTCCAAAAGCATTTAGGACTGGGGTTTGTCCTAATTAAGGAAACGAGCATCTTAGGAGCTATACCGTGGTCCCTCCATATGGCAGAGCAGGAGACCAGTATTATTTTAGCCTTGGTCCCCTAAATAATGTTTTCTTCTCTTTGGAGTCCCAGAATGCTTCCACAGCCTTAATGGTGGTTCCCCTTATATGAGACATAAGGAGAAAGATAGATAACAAGCCTTCCAGAAAAATGTTTTTCTTGAGGATAAATGACAATGTTCTGTTGTCTTTAGAATTTTCACTTTCCCTTTTCTAAGAATAAATAACCTCTCACATAATATTGTAAATCATGATCCCTGAGCTTTCTCACTCAAATTCTCGTGAAATATTAAGGAAAACAATCCTATCACATTAAGAAAAACCTAGTGAGATACTTTATACTTTGAAATGGAAAGCTAGTTTATTTTTCTTGAATTCTATGAGGACTATAGTCATCCTTCATATCAAGTGGGTGCATTTAGCTACTGCTTCTTCCTATGCAGGTCCTAATTTCAAGTTTTCTGGGAATATATATAATTCATTTACAAGAGCCTTAAGATTGTTCATATCCACATCAGAGAGCAGTATAATAACGATGACCACCTATGGCAAGACCTTCTTTTATAAATTGCAAAGTATTAATGCTTTAATTTACTCTCTCAGGATCTAGATGATGGTTGAATTCATAATCTTATTCTATCCTCTGGGCAAACTTCATGCTGATTTATAAAGTGTGGAACTTTTAGCCAGTTCTGTTCTTTAGGATGTTATTAATCAAAATCTAGAAGGAGAAGGCTTTTAGATGAGGCAAGAACTCCTGGATTCTAGCTGTAACTCTGCCACTTCCAAGGTCATTAGCCTTGGATAAGTTTATATTTCTGACCCTCAGTCTTCTCAACTGCAAAATAAAAGCTTAAACAGATGATTTTCCATAGGCCATTTCCAGTTCCAAATTCTAGGGTTTTTAAGAGACGTTTAGTTTTATGTACTGAGCTTCATAAAATGAGAAAATTGGAAAGATACCCTGACTCATCAAAGGCATGTAAACATTAAATTTTAACTGTCCAGAACACAATAGCCACACATTATCAGTAACGATTATTTATTTTTTCATGCATATTTCCCTATGAACATTGCCCAGAATATATTTCCTATGTATACAGAATATATTATCCAGAAGGACACACATCAAAAATTGTGTTTATGGTGCATAAATTATAAAAGGAAACTACTTCTTAGCCTTTGCTCTCACCAATCTTTCCTTTTTAATTAATCAGGTTCTCAATCATTCAGTAAACATTCAATAAGCATTTTGTGAGCATGTACGTGCCATGTGATATAAACAGACATTCCACTATTTATATTTAATTCTCCCAGAAATCCTGAGGGACAGAAAACTGAACATTAAAGAAGTTATATCTGGTTAAGCAACAGAGTTGATAGGTAATGGCACCAGAATTTGAACTCAAATTTGTTGGCTCTGTGCCAAATATTTTTGTTTGCCTTTCAGATCCATTTGTTTTCCATTCTTTTCCACCTTGCCCCCATCAAGAATGCTGATCTATATGATCACATCAATGTGCCAATAGGGATGCCCAGAAAGAGATTCTAGGGAAAATAGGGAGTGAGAATAGATGAGGCCAGATTATGTTCTTGCTTCCCTCTCTGCAGGTTCACCAAGAACTGGATGGGTCCTTTCACCAGGCTCAGGGTTCCACTGAAGTTGGCCTACCCTACGCAATTCCCCTTTTCAGGTTTTGGTCACATTCCTTATGCTAATGGGTCTACTCTTGATGACAGGTCTGGGGAACTGCACTTCACTTAGGATTTCCTACATTCTGCCTTTGCCTTGGGAAATAGTCCCTTTTTAAGCCCTTCTCAGATTATTCTAATTAGAATGTACTTTCTCTTTCTTGCTGGGACCCTGAATAATATAGTCACCAAAACTCTTTCTGCCAAGCCATGCCATTTCACAAGTTAGAATGTAACAACCAACTGATTTAATCAAGTGTTTGAGACCAGATATCCTCTAATAGCGTCAACAAATGCTGGTATTTAAAAGACATTGTCATTGCTCTGTTCCTGTATTTCTTTCACTTAAAACTTAAAATGAAATCAACAAAGATACAGGATTGTATCTGATCACATGATCAGAATGATCAAAATTCTGTTACTGCCTCTGTATGTTTTGCATCAGAATGATTCAAACAAACAAGTCTAACCCACAGTGATACAAAGTAACTGACCTATAATCAACTCTTCCATTAGATGGAAATACCCTTGACATGCTAGCTCACCCTTCAAGACAGGGCCTAGGATTAAGTTTGAAAGAGAATTATAACATAGGAGAGACCATGTGACATCACAAAAAAAAAAAAAAAAAAAGCACATCAACTCTTCATGTTGTTATTTATATTGCCTGGAAGTTGACATAACTTTAATTTTCTGTCTCTTCTATCTGAACAAAAAGTAGTGGGAGGAATTTCTGCTGATTCTACCAAATAGGCAGAATTCTAGGACTATTGGTGTTCTTACATCCTAGCTGAGGAAGATACCCACACACCAACCTCTTTGTTTGAGTCAATTAGATAATGAGTCACGAGCTATCAGAATTTCTCGGCATGAAGCAAGCAAGGACTGATTAATCTAAATGTTGCAGTAATGGAAAAGACATGCTTATACATTGAAAAGGAGGTCTGAAGACTGTGAATCACTAGCCTGGGGTCTATTAACCTGAGATTTTAAGTCTTGGTTTTTGGGAGTCTTTGAAACTACTGAAATATGTGAAAAAGCTTGTGTGCATGTGTTTTTGACTGGTGCAAGATTCCATGGCATTAGCCAGAGAGAGTCCATGGACTCTCAAAAAGACCTAAGAACCAAAGTTGATAGAGAAAAATGGGCACTGCGTCTGCTTCATTGACAAGACCATATTACACAGAGTAGTATACAAGATTACTTAGATAGTATTCTGATTCTATATACTCATCAGGCAATTTTCTGACTTTTGCTTTAATTTCCCATGTAGAGTTTTGGAAAGATACATATCTTAACTTTAATTATTGCTTTAGCCAAAAATCAGTTTCATGGATTTGAAATAGGTCTTTTATGTCTTTTTTCTCAAGCCTTGAATTTCCCTGAATAAGTTATTTACTGAATTTCCAGATGTATAGAGCTGGAGAACTGGACCCATGAACAAGGACAACCAAATATATCTCTGATGTCCTTGAGATCTTTCCTGACCACCAACATAACCCCACAACCACGTTAAACTCTCACTGCCACAGGTTTAACCTGGAGTTTTAATATGCCAATACTGAATATCAAAAAAGTTCATACGTTCTAGTACTTTCCTTCCTTTATATGTTTATTACTTTTTTCTCATCAGAGAACCAGCAGTGAGCAATTTAATGACTGTAAAATATTTTTTTCATTTGAAAAATAGATGTCCTGAGGATATAATAAAGAATAACATTTGCTTAGAAGGAACAAGGTAATAATTGTTCCTTTCTGTCCAGATCAGTGGACTTCACTTTTTGTGCTATGAGGTAAGAGGTAATAGAGTTATTGATGTGATTTTTAAGAAGTTATATTTTTTCTATTATTATGTTCTCATGAAGGAGTGCTCTCTTCAAAGGAAATATGCTAGAATGAAATCCATTATGATGCTGTAATGAGTGTCCTTCACCAAATGCAGGATAGAGAATTAAACCTCTAACTCCAATGTTCATGCTGGGAAAGATTTTGTATCTCCAGTTCCCATCATGGAATGCTCAGAGTTATTTTAACACCATTACATCCAAAAGGCACTGCTAGCTCCCTCAGTAGCTCCCAAGTTTCTTTCAAACCCTCTCAAAATCATCACCCCTGCCTTCCAAGGCATTAACCCTCTGCTGGTCTCTATCATTCTTGAACTGCCTTTACCATTTGACACTAATAACTCCCTTCTTCAAAAACTCTATCTTTCTGGTCACTGTTTAACTGCTGAGGATATTTTCTTTTTTTCTTGGTCTTCTCATACCTCTCCATTCATCCTCCCTCCTCTCCATTACTGACCATTCAGTGCCTCAGTCCTCCTCTTAAATGCTGCATTCTCTAAAGTTCCACTCTTGATAATTTTCTCATTGAGAAATCTTACCCACTACTTCTATAGTGGCAACACCCAGATCTGTGTCTTCATGCCAGGCCACTATTCTGAATATCTAGGTCCAGTGCATCTAAATATCAACCAGGCATCCCTATACAGGTACTTCAGACTTACCTGTCCAAAATGGAAACCATCATCCTCCTCACCCCTCCCAAACTAGTTATCCCCTCTATGAGCCTTCCTTAGCTTAGCTTTTGTCTCTATTCACCCAGGCATTCAAATCAGCAGTGACTAACTCTCTAAGACCTTTACACGAGTGATAACATTTGAGTTTCATCCTCATGAATTACAGAAATGTATCAATTTGAGTGCCTGGGTGACTCAGCTGGTTAAGTGTTCAACTCTTGACTTTGGCTCAGGTCATGATCTCAGGGTTGTGAGATCAAGCCCTACATTGGGCACCACACTGAGCATGGAGCCTTTATAAGATCTCTCTCTCTCCCTCTCCCTCCCCCCCTTTTACCCTGCTCACTTGTGCATTCTCTCTCTCTCTCTCTTTAAAAATAAAAATAAAAGTAAAAAAATTTTTTTGAAAATTTAAAAAAAGAAATGTACCAATTTGGAAAGAGCACAGCATTCCAAGAACGAGACAAGATTTTCAAAAAGTCATTGAGTTGAGCACTTTTCCTTATATGATCTTTCAAGTTCATAAAAAAAGGAAAGGACAAAGATAGGGGGGAAAGTCATTGAGTCATAAACAGCATGATGTGTTTAGAGAATGATAAGAAACTATATTGGGCTAGATTATAGAAAGCAAAGTAGAAATTGGCAGGAGATGAAATAGAAATAAACTGGGGTCAGATTGTAAAAGATCTTGTGTATCATGCTATGGCTTTGTACTTATTCTATAAGCAATAGGAGGTCTCCTACAATCCTCAGAGAATGGTCTTTTTTTAGCAATACCTTGTGGCCTTTACACTGACTCTAGTCTCTTCCAAATTCTCATCAGATCTGTCCTGAGCCATTTTTGAGAAACTCATAATTCCCAGAGAGGCATTCAATATTTGTTGCTCAAGATTCATAGAGGCTACAATATCATAGTACTACCCTTATAGTCTTCTTAATAAGGATATTATAGTGAGCATTTATTGTGTGTGTTAGCCATAATCTAGTCCCCCATCTTTTGGAAACAGAAAATCAATTTTCCTTTAAAGATCACCTCTCTTCTACGGAAGTCTGTGTGCTCTAATTGGCAGTGACTCTTTGTCCAGATTCTGCACCCTTTCCTCCCCCAACTGGGTCATTTCACCACTTTGACCAATGTAACACTCCAGGCTACCCATGGCTTAAAGCAAATGATAGGTCGAGATATTTTGTTTGTACTGTTAAAGATGCTATCTCTTTTATGGAATCATAATGGGAGAAGATGTTAGGAGTGTAACAACTGCAAACCAGCTTATCCCCACCAAGAGACTGAGGATAAAGACAATACAGAATAAAACATATGCAAGAGGTAGCCATAGCTGTGTTGTGAGTGCCATGGGGGATACAGTGCAGTAATTGCAAGGTCTCTGCCTTCATTAAGCTTAAAATATATCTGAGAAAACATAATAATGCTTACATTTATTTTAAATGTAATAATAAGAACAATACTTAAGAAAAAGAAGAAAATTGGGAAACTACCCTCTTCTAGTTACACTACAAGGAGTTGAGAAAATAAAACAGCAGTGTTCATCTCTTCTCTATTAAGAAAAGCAGGAAAGTCTGCCAGTCTGCCCAAACTTGAGGAAGACGAGTTTAAAGAAGTATTAAATTAGGAATTTAGGCTTTCCTTTATCTCTCAATAGCTCACATTCTTAAATATTAATGGGTAAAAATATTCTTACCCCTCACTCTGCCCCAGCTGTATTGTGAGCTATCTTATAATCATGTTTTTCTGTAGAAAGGAAGGGTATGGGCATACTAATTTTAAAACAGACTGACAGGCAACAGAAAGTTAGACTGAGAAATGCTCACATGATCTGAGTGCAATCCAGGGATGGTGATGGAAGAAAGATGCTTAAGAAAACTGCAGAATCAGGAGACAGGATAACTGAGTGAGACTAAAGAATGGAGAAAGAACTTAAGGGAATTTGGGCAGACCAGGGCAAAAAAACACCAGTAAGTAAAACTATCCAGGAATAGAGAAAGCACTTAGAGGAGACATATTATTAATATATTTTTTATCATGCTGAGAGGAATCAAAACAAGTGAAAGAAATGTAAAATGAAAGTTCCAAAGACAGTTGTTTTGAACTGAAACTAAGGAGTAGACCTGCGACCAAAGTACAGAGCTGAAGTTCAGAGGACTGTAACTACCTCATCCTGTAAAAGCCCAGCACTGTTTCTATCTGGCTCGTGCTGGATCTAGTAATGAGGCCATCTGCTTGTAATGCTTGCTCCATGTGTGGCTTTTGCCCAGAAATCTCCACGCCTTCCAGCAAAGTCATTTTTACACTGTACTTGACAGACAGAGCATGTGTTTGTGCTAAAAACACTGCAGGAGAGGGGTACTGGAAGGAATCAGAAAAGCCTTGACCTTGAAAGAAGACAGCCATGAGCTCTGAGGAAGTAGTATCAAAAAGCTAGAGGCAGTGGAATGCTGAGGAACCTACTAGAAGTAATTCCTAAGACTCCTATCATGCCATGGTAGGCAAGAACATCTGTTTGCACTTGCTTTGGGGGGAAGACAAAGCATGGTGGCCTTATTTATTTGATTTTAAATAGATTTATTTTCTTCAATATTAGCTAAAAGTAAAGCCAAAAAATGACTGAAAATCTTAGTGGGGACCCCACTGCCAATTGCATAAAGCCCAGATTACTCATCATGATCCTTTACAATATGACCCCAACTTACTTTGCAATCAACCCCATTTCAAGCCATTGACTACCCCGCCCACTCACATTTTTGACAATCCACAAATGTGGCATACCCTTCAATGACTCCACACCATTTAAAGTATAGTTTGCACTGTCTGAATTATCATTTTCACCCTTTTCCAAGTGGATTATAATCCTGATGAAAGAAAAATATTTCTATCCAGTTTGCTACTTCCAAATAATAGACATTGTATTTAAATAACATTCATTATATTCATTTTCTGCTCAGCATCTTTCAGCAACTATTTTCAATCACATCAAACCAGATGTATTTTCTAGTCCATTTAAGACCTAACTGTTCTCCCACTTTTACCTCACAACCCTGACTGATTTTAGTACTGCTTTTCTAAATTAAGCAAATTGTTTTTGTTATACACACACACACACTCACACTCACACACACATACATGTTTGTTCCCTGACTGTCTTGCACAGAGGATGCTGGGCAGCGAGAATAGGAAGAGATCTGGCAAGTCTGAGGCGTAAATGAGGTCTAAGAAGCAACTATCTAAATGTAGCTGACAGAGAAACTAGAACCAGATCTCCAAGCAGTAGCCAGCAACAGAGAATAGGAAGACCGGAACAAGGCTTGGAAGGGATAAAACCTTTTGAGGTATCTACTACAAGCTCATGTAAGAAAAGGAGCTATGGAGGTTATCTTGTTTTTAAACAGGGAATAATGCCTCTGCCTCTGCAGAACTAGATTCCTAGTTCTTTTTTATTATTATTATTATTATTATTATTATTCCATTTTACTTAAATTAGAGTGTTATATTTGTTTCAGATGTGCAATATAGTGATTCAATAATTCTATACATTACTCAGCACTCATCATGATAAATGCATCCTTAATCCACCTTCACCTATTTCCCCCATACCCTCACCCACTTCCCCTCTGGTAAACATCAGTTGTCCTCTATAGTTAAGAGTGTTTTTTTGATTTGTCTATTTGTTCTTTGTTCATTTGTTTTGTTTCTTAAATCCCACATGAGTGAAATTGTATGGTATTTGTCTTTCCCTGACTGACTTATTTTGCTTAGCATTATACTCTCTAGATCCATCCATGTGGTTGCAAATGGCAAGATTTCAGTATTTTTTTATAGCTGATATTCCATCATACATGTGGAATATATATCTCCTATTCCTTATCCATTCTTCTATGGATGGACATTTGGGAGGCTTCCATAATTTGGCTATTGTAAATAATGTTGCTATAAACACAGGGGTGCATGTATCTTTTTGAATTAGTGTTTTTGTTTTCTTTGGGGAAATATCCAGTAGTGAAATTCTTGCATCATATGGTAATTCTATTCTTAATTTTTTGAAGAATGTCCATACTGTTCTCCACAGTGGTTGCACCAGTTTGCATTCCCACCAACAGTACAAGAGGGTTCCTTTTCCTAGACTCCTAGTTCTCATTCTCCCTGCCATTGCATGTGATGCCCAGAACTCACAATCTCTAGAAAATCCCAATTCCACTCTGATATTCTGTTATATCCTTTGCTCTCGTATCTTTGTCAGCTACTTCAATGTGTACATGTTTGCCTCCACAATGAGACTGTAGGTGATCAGAGAGCAATGACACTATCCCACATAAGTTTCTGACATATACTCTAATATATGGGACAGTTTGTGCTGAAACAATGCCTATTGACTGTATGAATGAGAGGCATTTTAGCCCCTACCACTCATGTCATAATTGTTCTGTGTATGAATTGAATAGGCAATATGTTCTTTACCTCTTTTGCTGTTGAGATATGTAATTTATTTTTTTTACATCCTCATATCATCCATGTTTTGTAAAGTTAAATGAAGTTCCCCTTTGTTCTACAGTACCTTGCTGTGTTTCATGTGAAGAACATTTGTCATCCTTCCAGGTCAGGAGTATTACATATTTGGATTGCACAATTTTGTTTTTTGTGAGTAACTGCTTCTTGGCTATTTGTCCAGTTTCATCATGGTGATAATCTGAGGAAGCACTTTGAAAAAGAAAAATTGTTCCTTATTTTTACATATTTCACATGTCCTGATTTTACATGCTTTGTAATATATTAATAGCATATTCAGTTATAGCTTTCCAGGAATTTTTTCTTAATGAAATTTTAATTTTATTAATTCCAAATCCACATAATTGGGACAGAATGGGTTGAACTGTGATTTTATTCAGTAATATCATTCTTCATGGTCAGATTATGCCTTCAAAGTCCCTCAAATCTTCCACCCTACAAATGGATATGTAAAATGCTGCAGAGACACTCTCTGTCATTGTCAAAGACAGTCACTGCTCTGCCCTCTGAGAGAAAATACTGTATTCACTTAGGTTAAGATCCTCTATGCCAGGAATGTATCTTTCATAATATCCTACAGTGAAGAATTTCTTTATCAAGGCAGGTTCATATTTTTAACCTGTAAATCTTCCTAAAGTGAAGAACTTTTATTACAGTGAAATGTCATTTCAGTTTAAGTTTTTTGGGTTTTTTTTTTTTTTTTTTTTTACTTTAAGAGGTACGTTATTTCTAGTGGCTTTTTCAAAATCTAATTTTTTAAAACAAGAGTTGGAGTCTCTAATTCCTTTAGAAATCTCATAACTGTTTGGTCTTCAATGCATTGTTTATATAGAAATAGACTTCAGAATTTCTACCATCTTCACTTCATGTAACTAGAATCTTATTCTAAAAACCAAAATAATGTAATTATGATAAGGGTCATTTTGCTTTTGCTTTCTTTTTTCCATTTGAAATCCCACAATGAATGTGGTTTAATTTTTTTTTCCCTAATCTGGACAAGGTAAAAAAAAAAAAAAAAAACATAATTTTTCTTTTCATTGGTTTTATTATATGGTACTGCCATCTATGGGTCCTACTCAGAGAATAATTTTGGCTTGAAGGAAAGAAATTTATAATTTGGAACCTGAAAAACTATCTAGTCCTTACTTCATAGTTATAAATATGAAATTCAAGACTTTAAGTGGCTAAATAACTTCAGTATAGGTACATGGCTAGTCAGTAACAGAGACTGAATTATTTTATTATTATTATTATATAATTTTTGCAAAAATACATGTGAACGAAATTGCTCTTTGATTTCTTTTTTACTCAGCCTTGGGAAGTTCTAGAGGTCAAAGTTATACTAGCTTCTGAAAATGAATTGGGAAATTTTTATCTTTTTTTATACTACACGGCAGTTTTAATGGTATTGGAAGTATACTTAATGTTATTCCAAAACCTCATTTTAGGCCACCAGCAGCTTCACAGGTACTTCCGGAAATTGTTACTGTATCCTGAATATGTTTGGGTTCTATGCAAAATGTTTTTTGTTGTTTTGTTTTACAGGTTTATTGAGGTATAACTGATAAAAAGGGAGCTGCACATACTTATGTACACAGTTTGATAAGCTTGGGATATATGCGTACACCTATGACAGCATCATCTATCAAGATAATAAATATATTCATCACTTCCAAAGGTTTGCATGCCTTTGGAGCTTTTTCATTTTGTTGTTTCTTTTCATTTTTTATTTTTTTCTGTGGTAAGCATGCTTTGCATGAGATCTACTCTCAACATATTTTTAAGTGCACATTCACTTCTTTCCTGACATCAATACTATTACTATTTCCCAATTGTGTTTAGTGTGATGACTCAGATGTTAACATTTCCAAAAATCATGTCATTTAACCACTACTGAGTATCGAACACTAGACGTGAAAGTCTATATGCAAAAAACTGAAATTGCTAGTAGATTGACCCACACTCTCCCACCTACCTACTGATTCTCTCTGACCTATATTTGAATGATACTCTAAGTTCACTGTAAAACAAGGAAACTATGTGGTAGATAACTATTTATTCAGGTAGAAATAATAATTGGGGTAAATTGAGGAAGTTATAGTAAAAAGTACATTATTTCCATTTGTATTTATTTTTAAGGAGATTCACAGTTATTTTAATGATCTTTTACAAGATACAAAGAGAATTTACTTCAAGAAATTTCTTTGCTGTGTTGACACCTACCTTAACTTATCCAAAGAATAGAACTTATCAGTCTCTCCAAAAAGGCTTATAATGAATGTCCATTGTAAATAGGAAAATAAATCTTTTCTCAGTTCTCCCCGTATAGAACGTACTTATTCTTATTTACTAATCAGTTTATAAGCAAGGTAGGAAATAACGTGAAACTGTTTGTTTCAAATAAATGTAACCATATTTTGCCAGAACTTAACTGAAAATTTCATAACAAAAATCATTATAATTAGCACTTAGAAGTGTTTACTATGTGTGCCAGGGAGTTCAAGCTCTCAAAACAACATTATAAATTTACTTTATAGAAAGTTCTGGGTTAGATGCTACAGGAATTACAAGTTAGAGTAATATCTAGTCATGGTCCTTCAAAATATTGTAGTTTCATGAAGAAATAGTTTTACAAACCACTGGAATACAAAGAAAATCTATGCACAAGAAAGACGCAAACTTGGACAAAATTATTGGAAGTGCTCTTGGACAAAATTATTGGAAGAGATATCCTTTGAGAATGAAATTTAAAAGCACAAGTAGCGGGATGCCTGGGTGGCTCAGCAGGTGAGAGCCTGCCTTCAGCCCAGGGTGTGATCCTGGGGTCCTGGGATCGAGTTCCACATCAGGCTCCCCACATGGAGCCTGTTTCTCCCTCTGCCTGTGTCTCTGCCTCTCTCTGTGTGTCTCTCATGAATAAATAAATAAATAATCTTTTAAAAATATAAATAAATAAATAAATAAATGCACAGTTAGCATTTGAATAAAAGTTGAGGCCAGAAGTATATACCAGAAAGAAAAAAATAGCAGAGGAAAGATAAGTGGGAAACTTCAGATGTGTTCAAGTAAATTCAAGTTACCTATTTTGGCAAGAGCCTCAGTTAACATTAACTTTAAGAAGATAACTCCAAACAGTTGAATTAGAAACATACTGTGAAAAAACTCATAAATCAGTCAATTTGTGATGGACTTAGACACAGAAGGTAACTAGAAAGTTATATGAGCTCTGATCTGGAATGGTGACAAATAAGAAGCTAGAGGGATGAAGGAGACAATTTACAACTTTAAAAGTGGTTGGGATGGAATAAAGATATAAGCCAGAATGGTGGTTGTGAGAAAAAAACAAGTGGACAGTTATGGGAAACATTACAATGATGGAATACCCTGTGCCTTGGTATTCACTGACAAAATGTTAGAAGGAAAGCGAAGTCAAACACGTACCTCACAGGTTTGAGTCAGAATGACCTGGAAAAATGATGCTACCATTAAGAATAGGTAAGTCAGGAGGGGCACATCTAGATGGAAGACATGACAAGTTTCTAGTGACAATATTAGATTCCAAGTGGCAAAAAGTATTCAAATGGAATTCCCAGGAAGGCAGGTAGAAGTACAAATCTGGAAATCCAGGCTGGAGAAGGTCATTTGAATTATTTTCACATTGAAGAGATCACTAAAATCATAGAAGTAGCTGAAAATGGAATTGCTTAGCAATAAAAGGGCCAATGAAAGCATTTGAGAAATCCTTATTTCCAGGAAGATAGATATTTCAAGAAGGACATACAGAGGTCTTCAGATAGCCAAAAAGAGAACCAGAAAAAAATGCTATAGAACCAAAAAGAGGAACAAGTTTCAAGGAGGAAATTGTCAAATGCTTCAGGCCAGTGGAAGACCATACGGGCTTAGAATAAATTTCAGGTTATACTAGGAGATTATCAATGGTCTTTGACAGAAGATTTTTATTAGAGTGACCTTCCCCAAGATATAAATTTTCACCAACAGTGCCCTTTACCAACAGTGTTAGATTGCATTATTTGCTCTCCATTACTAATTTACTCCCCATTTTCACCATTCTTCTCAGTAGAAGGAATATGCTTCCAACCCAGTAACTTTGGGCTTGGCCTTATGAATTGTTTGAGCGAAAAGAATGTGAGCAGACTTATGCCATCTTTTACCAGAAGCGCAGACTGTGCTTGTGTGGTTAGGCTCTGATCCTGTTGTGTTCTGCCTTCCACCATGAGAATAGCACAACCTGGATAAGAGCTTCTCCTTCAGCCTGGGTCATGGAATGGGAAGATAGATGGAGCTCATCCCAGCTGACCCCAGCCAAGACAGCTCAGCCAACTTTCAGCCTTCTTGCAATATAGGTTAAAAAATAAATGCTTGTTCTTGCAAGCCACTGAGTTATTGTGATAATTTGTTACAACAACAAAAGGTAATATGCTACCTTTAGAAAACAGATAAGACTGTTTAAAATTTCTACAATCTTTGGAAATGTTGTTGTTCGAAGTTCCTTGAGGCATACAAATTAAAACTAATTTACACTAATCATTATCATAAACCTGCATCAATGTTTGAAAAACATTGCCTATTAGCCTTTGGTCATTAAGTAATTTGTAGACATATGTGAGCCTTTGTAAAGTCCTTCTAATAATGTGATATACAAGATATAAAGCATGCTTTCTTTTCATTTGTCTCCATGGGCTATTTAATAGCCATATAGCCACAGTCTCCCAGTACTTGGATTTACCATGGAAAGTACTTTTCTTCTCTGTTATTGTTGGCAAAAGCTGCATCATTCTGGTCTGTTCAGAACTCAACAATCTGTACTGCCAATTGTGCTATTACAGTGTCTCTTAAGATTTCCACCACTGTTCCTTTATTCTTGGTACTTCCTTTGTGATTTATGAGTTGTTTTATGGCATCGTAATGTGGCTCCTGACATATAGTTGCAACACACTAAATTACCCCAATTTCAATAAACAACTTAACATGTGAATGTATTTAAACATTTTTAAATGTGGTATTTTTCCCCTTGATTTGGCCGAAAAATCAATGGCATAAAAGTTTAAAAACACCCTGTCTTAGCTTATAATGTGCACAATGTTTCCTTTGCTTCTTCTATTTGTGATATTGCTGGAAACTAAAATTGTGTGTTTTTGAGGAAAGATAGTATATTGCTTTAGAACATAAGGATTTCTTTCATTTATCATCATAGTATATCCAAAATCATATGACTGCCTATGCTTATGTAAGTATACTTGTATGAAAATATTGATACTTGTATAAAATATTGATAATTCAGTCTTTAATTATGTTTCATATCAAATAATAAAGATGCAAAAGAGAGGTCAATATTGAAAAATGTACACTATTTCCCCCATAAATATTACTAGTCTACCCTATGTGATCAGAAGCACGTTGACGATAGTAATCTGCTACATTCGAAAAAGAATAAGATTGAAGACATGCCCCCAAATGTGCTACTATCTTGACTGCAAAAATCACATCTGTTACCACTGTTGACTCAGGCAGGAGGCAGAAAATGGCACAATGGGTGCAGCTGTAAAGTCCAGGAAAATACAAAGAGCCTAGTATGGAAACAGTGAAAAGATAAAAGAGATTTTTCAGAAATGAAAACTTACCAGCTTTCAAGACAAGGCAAACTAAGGAGGGAAGGCTCTTAGTGGGAAATACATCAGACTTACTTCAAGAAATATTTTTAATAAAAGGAAATCTGTATTCTTAGAAAATAGTACCTATCCATTTAAATGTTCTTTTCCTTGCTTTTATTATTTGAAGTGTTTAGTTCTCATTCCTCATTAAATAATAGTACTACTGGCCTAATTGTGTTCTCAAGAGTATATTTAATTACAGTTTCTACATTTAGTTATTTGGTTATTAAATCAATATACTATGACATCATGTTTCTATTGGAGCACACTCAAAAAAAGCATAATCCACTTGGCCCTTAGATTTTCCTTTTTTTCTCTGAAAACATTCTCTTTCTATACACATGGTAAAGTATGGCATTTCAATTCCACTGTAATTTCTTCCTTCAGCAATGAAGCACCCGTAAGATTGCCTTGAACTATGAGCCTACTCATTCTTTGAGCCTTCACAGAGAGGCAGTCCTGAGCTCTGAATCTCATAAGATTGAGTGGGCGTCGTACTTGAGCGTAGACCTCAACTCAACATCCAAATCAGTTCTTAGTTCCATTGTGGAGGTTGAAAAAAATAGGAAAATTTTGACCTTAGAAGTTCATTTTCTCACATATTCCACATATGAGTAAAGCTAATGATTTATTTCTCCCTAGTTTTTTCTTTCCTTCAGGAAATCTTATAGTTCAGAAATCAGAAGAGACCAAACATTAAATTTGTTAATAGGAACTATAAAATATAACAATGCAATTTATTTTCTGGTATAGCTCTCCAATAAAATTTTGGAAGCCATGAACAATAACAACACCAAAAGTACTTCTCTTATAAAACTCACAAAGGACCTACTTCAGGAATTAGTAAGGTAAATAAGAGAACATGTTAAAGATACCAATCCATATCACGAGGTTAGGTAAAATTTTATTTATTAATTTCAGCACACCAGTGAAAATGCGTACTAGGGATCCCTGGGTGGCGCAGCGGTTTGGCGCCTGCCTTTGGCCCAGGGCGCGATCCTGGAGACCCGGGATCGAATCCCACGTCGGGCTCCCGGTGCATGGAGCCTGCTTCTCCCTCTGCCTGTGTCTCTGCCTCTCTCTCTCTCTCTCTCTGTATGACTATCATAAATTAAAAAAAAAAAAAAAAGAAAATGCGTACTAATAGACATAATATACATTTTCCCAGGACGTCTGAGTGGCTCAGTGGTTGAGCATCTGCCTTCAGCTCAGGGCGTGATCCCAGAGTTCTGGGATCAAGCCCCACCCCCCCCCACCCCCCGCATTGGGTTCCCTGCAGGGAGCCTGCTTCTCCCTCTGCCTCCTTTGTCTCTGCCTCTCTCTGTATATCTCTCATAAATAAATAAAATATTTTTTAAATGTACATTTTCCCCTCTCCTTAATGAGTTTAGATGTTTAAGCTCAAATATTAAGTATAATCATATTTAAATAATCAAATTATCAGTATGTAAAAATCAAATTGAAAAGGTTAATACTCAGAATTAGAGCAGCTTACATGACAGCTTACATTCTCATATCCTTTCTTCTACTTCTATTATTTCCTAAGATCCCCAATTTTTTTCTTGTAGGCATAGCTTCAGTGTTTATAAAAGTTTACATAAAATAATAATATTGCTTCTGAATAAAGACATATGTTATATTTTCAGATTCCTAAAGATACTGGTAAGTTCTAGGTTTATTTAACATCAATATTTTAATAAATGTATAAGCAAAGGACATACTTAAGCTTAACTGAAAGTCAACAAGGTAGCTTGTATATTAGGTGCTGTCATCACCACTTTACATATGAGAAATTGTAATTCAGTGAATTTTTCTTTTTAATCTTGCTTTAGGTTAAAATTAGTATGTTAAAGCGCCACCCAGGTTTGGCTCTTTTTGCCACATCACCCTTTCCTTCCATATCTGTTCTTTCCTTGGTTCCAGTGTCATCCCCCGACACTTCTCACTGCCTACCTCACCTCCACCCTCCAAACACATGACCATCAGGCCATATTAAACAGCCTTGTAGCTCTGAACATTTTCCCTCACTATTGTGGAATTTCTTACTCTGCTTATGTCTGCCTGAAAACTAAATAATTTTGGAAAAAAATCACAGCTCAGAAGTCACCATCTCTCAGGAGAGCTTCCATGAACTCCCTCTTATATTTTGCACCTACTACGCCACATTGTAATCTTCCTCCCACTTATCTCTTTATCCCTTCTCCTCCTTGTCCTGAGTCTCCCCCCAGATTGTGAGCAATTTGAGGACAGGGACTAAGATAATTCACCTCTGAATCCACAATATCTAACTGTTGAAGACATCACTGGCTCTAACTGAAATTTGTTAAATTAGGCCCTCAACTGTGGACAACAATCATTTAATAGCTATACTAGAGTCAACCTTAACAACCAGCTAGTGACTCAGTCCCATTTTGAAGCAGGGTCTATATAAATAGCAGGTGGATATAACAGAAGATGATGTTTCCAGAAGAAATAAAAGAATACATTACTTTGTATTCTTAATGATTTGATAATATTTTTTTAGTGAACTGTTCTCCATTCATAAGTAAAAGAAAAATTTACAACCCCTTAAACTTTCCTAGTCTCACAAAATAAGAATGGTGTCATGAGTGGTCCTACTATCTAATAACTGTCAGAAAGTATTGCAGATCAGTTACTTCAAACAAAGAGCACTTTATTCCGTTTACAGTGTATACTTTTATATGGTAAGGAATCTTATTTATTTACGTGTTCATATTTGTACTAATTATCTATTGCTGTATAACAAATTACCCAAAATTTAGTGGCTTAAAAAAAAGTTTCTGAAGGTCAAGAGTCTAGGAACAGCTGACCTGGGTGGATGTGGTCTCTCATTAGGTAGTAGTCAAGCTGTTGACTGAGGTTGTGGTCATCCCAAGTCTCAACTAGCACTGGAGGATTAATTTCCAAACTCATTTACAGGGTTGTTTGCAGGCTTCTCAGTTCCTCACTGGCAGTTAGCTGGGGGCTTCAGTTCCTTGCCATATGGGCCTCTTCACAAGGCTGCTGAAAACGGGACAGCTCCTGCCTCCTAGAGCAAGAGAAATGAGAAGGGAGGGAGAAAAGTGAGAGAGAGAGAGAGAGAGAGAGAGAGAGAAAGGGAGAAAGGGCAAAGAAAAGGGAGAAAGAGTAAAAAGAAAGAGAAGGGAATACTCAAGCTGGAAGCCATACTACTTTTTATAACCTAATCTTTAAAGTTACATCCATAATTTCCACCATTTCCAGTTTGTTAGAACTGAGTAAATCCAATACATGACAAGTTTATCCTAGAGTATTCACCTAGAGGATACATCGTTTAAAGCTAGTTATATTTTAGAGATAAAGATATTTATGGCCAAGCTGGGCTTCCTGTTACACCTATTTGAATTTCATTTAGCCTAAAATTATTGCTATCATGCTTTATATTATTGAAACTTGAGTTCTAAGTTATTAGTTGATGCCTTTTTTAGACTAAGTCCCAAATTAATTTGTTTAGGAAGATTCTTAGTACTGACTCTAACAGCTTTGATGTAAATACAATTTTGTTTCATATGGTCTCGTAAATATTTAAAAATTTCTTTTACCTCAAACTTGGCTAAAGTATTAAGGATATGGCTCCATAATTAACTGGCAACAGAGACCAGCCAGCCACACTCCAAATATTGGCCAGGAAACACAATCTCCAAATGTTTGCACACAACATTTTAGCTCAGCTGAGAGAAACCAAATTTTCAGATGACTTACTAAAGTATATGGAGTCCAGTTGTTTCTCTAGACTCTAAAGCAGTATTTTTCAAGTATGGTATAGACCTCTTGTACTATCAAAGACTCCCAAGGTGATTATCCAAACACAAATTCTAGGAATCTACTTCCAAACTACTGCATCAGAATTTCTAAGAGGCAATAAAGATGGGAGAGATTCATAAATCTACACTTAAATGAATTACTCACAACCTTTGCTACATACGCCAGATCATTAAAGAATGATCATATTGGACCCCAAAAAAACCGTTTCTACTGAATTATATTCTATAATCAGTGCTATTTTCCAACATTGATTAATCTTATGAGAAATAAATCTATGAGACTCAGTATTTTGTATATTTAAGAATCTGTAGGAAAATTTTCTCAATGGTCTTAGTAGATTTAATTACCAAATGAATGACTTGATTCTATGTTATCATCATTATGAATCTTATCACTAATCTGTAGCCCACTTCTGGCCTGCACATAAAACTTCATAGCTTGAACTTGAACTTGTACTCTTTTCATTCCTGCCTTCATTTTACTTGGCTGGCTTTATATTCCTTTACCTTGCTTTCGCTAAAACAATTTTAATTTACTTAACCTTTCTATATTTTATGCTTCACTGTAAGTTTATTTAAAAACTTACTGGAACAAGGAGGATTAAATGATTTAAAGACATGACTATTTTGAATGAATGAATGAGAAAAGCATATATAATGTTTTTTTATTTTACCTTTCTAAACTCAGTTTTACTTATTCATGTAGTTGTTTAGTTATTTAGTTAGCTTTTACCAAGTCCCTGAGCCAAGGTCTAAGTTACTTACTTATTCCGAGCCTTCCTTGAGAAATGTTAGCTTGGAAGTACATTTACCATGTGGTTTCTGGTCTACATTATTTCCCTTTAAATTTGTACTGCTTTTCCTTATAATTTTACCAATTTATAGAATATTTAAGAATTATTTATGCTTTAATTTTAAAGATCTAGTTGGCTTTATTAAACAATTCATGAATCAGGCAGCATCCCATCTTGTAGAGGGTGCTGCCAAGGAATTGGGTTTTTGGAGGGTTGTGGGGGTTTTTTTTTGTTTTTTTTTTTTTTGTTTTTTGTTTTTTGGTTTTTTTTTTTTTTTGGCTTTTTAAAGATTTCATTTATTTTTGAAAGAGAGAGAGAGAGAGAAAGAACATGAGCTGGAGGGAGGGGCAGAGGGAGAAGGAGACTCCCCACTGAGCAGGGAATCCAATGCGGGACTGAATCCCAGGACTCCGCGATCATGGTCTGAGCTAAAGAGAGACACTTAACCAACTGAGCCACCCAGGTGCCCCAAGAAATTGTTTTTGAGTCACTCAAGATCCCATCACTTGAACACATCTATTATTTTTGTTTTGGTGTATTTCCTTCTAGTCACATTTTGTTAATCAATAGCACTTTTCAATTTTACTCAGCAAACATTTTCTGACTGCTGACCATGTGCCAGTTGGTATGGTATACACTGGAGTACAAAGATGCAGATAAAGTAATAGCCTTCAGCTCCCAGTCTAGCAAATCATGTCACATGTAAATAATTAATGCAATAGAATGTGACAAGTGTGAGGAGATCTATAGTCCTTCACAAACTGATAACCCTTAAGTTGGGACCTAAAAGATGAAGAGTTCTGTTGGTAACTGTTGGAGAGAAAGCATTCCACATTGACACGGTGTGATGACTTGAGGGGAGAAGTTACAGGGAATGAGACAAGAAGGGTGGACAGGTAGGGACCAGGACTGAAGAGTATTACATGCCAGGAAAAGGAATTTGGATATTCATTCTAGAGACAATTGCAAAACCAGAAAGAGGTCGAAGTGAAAGAATAACATGGTCAGATTTGCATTTCAGAAATCATTTTGGTAGCATTAGGAAAGACTATTTGGAAGAAGGGCTGACATTAAGATAAGCCATCTGGGAGGCCATGGCAATGGTGGCAAGAGACAGTCAGAACTGGGTCATAGTAGTAAAAGTGAAGAGTCAAGGGACAAAACTGAGAAATGTTTAAAGAGAATTAACATGACTCAGTGACTAGACAATAGTAACCATACAATAGGGCGCCAGGTGGGAGCGTGGTAGGAAAACTGAATCTTAAGTGATTTCAAAGTTTCTGGTGTAGGCTGCTGGAATGAAAACATTGCCATTAACTGAGAATGGAAACATCTGTTAGAAAGAGTAGAAACAGGATTGTGGGGGAAGGGTAGAGACTAGTGAGAAAATGAGAGTTGTCTGAAGCATCATCTTGTTTGAAGTGCTAGTGGAGCTCAGAGAGATGTCCTTTGTGGCTCTTGCATACATAGAGTTGGTAGAGATTTGGAGAAAGGAATTTGGGAGCATTCCCTAAACAGCTGGTAATTAAAACTAGCTAAGCCTTTGTTGAGGCTGATTTAATGTGTGCTGGAGGAGGAGGGAGGCAGAAAAACCTGATGGAAATGGATGAAGTGGTTAACAACAAGAAAACAGAGAACCAGCACAGATTGGAGCCAAGATTTGGCTGCAACTACAGAGACACACAAAGCCACAGGAGAGACTTTTTAATTCAAGATGAGAGAAAGGCTAGAGTATATTTTTAGTCCACAGAACAAGCACTTACAGAGCAGACAAAGATGAGAGATAGGAGAGAGGAATTAATCAGTGGAATAAGACACAAGGAGGGGAAGGAAAGGATGGGATCAAGAGACAAATGCAGAAATCACCCTGGAATTGGGGAGGAAATGCTTCTTGTAAGAAGAGAGGAAAGAAAGAGAAGATGGGTAGTGAAAGAATATTACAAGTGTGAGAAGGTTTAAGGATTTTCAAATCCATTAGTTTCTTGGTGCTCAGAAGATGATGTCATCTGCTGGTCATGGACAGGGTGGGCAAGATTCTCAGAAGAATCAGAATGTAAGTGGAGCTGCTACAGGAAGGAAAGAAAGCATCCCCCAATGGCAAGGGAAAGATTGTGCAACACCATCCAGGCATCACTGAAAGTTTACAATAGTAGTGAACTGATTTATGGCCATACTTGGCCAACTGAGTAAAGTAGAGAACCCATATTTAAGCACTGGTTCAGAGTTGGGGATTCTTTTTAAGTTTTGGTAATACAGGGAACAACATATAACAACCTTTAATGATGAAATCTAGTTTGCAGGATAGCCAAAAATTTAGGGAGTGCTAAATAATGTGAGGCTTCCCCTTTCACTTTAAGGAGTACGGAAGAATGTGTGCTCTCCATAGGCAGGCAGAGTTCAGAAACAACTGAGTGTACACTGGCTCTGCAAGCTGGAAAATCCCAAAAAGGATCTAGAAGGTGAGAAGAGCATTTTAGATCCTCTTCCAAAATTCATCATTTAGGTTAGTCATTCGCTGTCCCCTAAAAGGAGCACATGCAAGAAGAAAAGCCAGGAATTTTATTCTAGTGGAAGTCTGACCACAGGGAGGAAGAAAAGGAGGGGAAGTGTCCCTTGTGCCTTAACAAAAGCTGGAGAAAAACAGGGGATAGAAACTTAATGTACTATTGAGAGTGATTCTAGTGATTGTCCAGCCTAGAATAGGAAGGAAGCATGGATGAGAGAGGCTGATATAAAGAAAAGAACTGCAAAGGGTGATGATATATAAGGACAGGTTTGGTAGGTGTAGGTAGATTTGGTGGAAAAGAGGGAGTCTGATAGGCAGATTTTTTTTAAAGATTTTATTTATTTATTCATGAAAGACACAGAGAGACAGACATAGGCAGAGGGAGAAGCAGACTCCCTGTGGAGAGCCCAACATGGGACTCGATCCCAGGACCCTGGGATCATGACCTGAGCCAAAGGCACAAGCTCAACCACTGAGCCACCCAGGTGCCCCTGATAGTTGGATTTTTATCAGCAAGTAAAGGAGCTCAAAACTTCAGAAAGCAAGCAGTTCTGATGACTGAAACAGGAGAATGAAGTGGGTTGGGCTGCAGTTCACACTGTAGTTGAAAACATCATGAAACTAACAGGTGAGGTACTGGATAGGTTGACTACATAGACACTCAGATAATTCCCAATGTTGACAAGACTCAGAGTAGGGAAGAAGACAATTAGTCAAATACCAGAGTCTTTCAAGAATGTGAGGCAATGAGCTATACTGTAAGTGGATGATAGTAGCTGCTAGGATGACTCTAGCAATGAGTAGGGGGATAGATAACACAAATGTTGGATGAAGCCTAGAGAAGATTTTGTTTCTAGGTGAAAAAAAAATGCCTTAGTAACAGCAAGAGAGCATTAGGAGAATGCATTCATTGCCTCCCTCCTCTGTTATCACTGGACCAAAAGAATGAGCAACTTTAATGAGGGCCTATGAATGTGAAACCCCCACTCTTCCAGACTGCCTTCTTGAGTGTCCAGAATAAAACAGAATGATATAGGAGTGGTAAAGGACCATGGACATCTTTCCAAGTCACATTCCCATGCAGTATACCAGGTCATGTTCCTATCTAGTGCATCCTCTCTAAGGAAGTCTTAATAGCCAGAGAAGAAGACCTATGAAAAACCTATTTAATTTGCATAAACCAAAAGTTTCCTAATGATGTGATTAAAAAGTTGCCTAAGATTATTAGTGTTAGGAATAAAATCCAGGTCCTTCTGAATATGAATCCAGGGGTCTTTCCAAGCACCCAGCAGTGCTTTACCTGCGTCCCTTGGAGTCTGGTGCTGATAAGATACCTCAGAAGACACCAGATGAGATAGTAGACTGGGTAGGTGGGGCTCCAGGTATATCCTACCATTTCATTCGAAACAACTTTGCTTTTACCTGTTTTATATATCAGTGTCCCATTTAAAATTTGAAATTTTTTAATGTTTTCAAATAGTCTACAAGGCATATGAATGTTTAAAGTAGAAAATGGTATTTTGATATAGCTAGTTGGATGATTTTGTTTGGATCAAAAGCTTTAACCACCCAAACAAATTATAGGTTCCTTTAAGGTCAGAATTTTGTCTTAAACTTCTTTGAATCTCCTGCTTCTTACCAAGGGGCTTTACACAAAATAGATGACCAGAGAAAATATTTATGAATGACAGGTTTGATACCTGGACACTTTATCATTCAGTGGCCTTTTCTCAAATGTTTCCATTAATAGAAGACATAGGAAAAGTCTTGTGCTAACAAAGGATCTTCATTTCCTCTAAAGTGTGAGTGTAAGCTGGGGCCCTTGAGAACAAAACAAGTCTTATTTACCAATATGTTCTAACTCCTAAGCAAGATAGGAAGCATGAGATGAGAACTGTGGTTGGAAGTTAGAGCTCAGTCCCTTCAGCAGCCCAGAAACTAGAACCCATGAAAGTAAACAGAGAAAAATTAGTTCAGAGTGGCTAAGGAGTTTCTCATTTATTCTTACAAGAATCAATATCATATAGTAGAAGGGAATGAGATAGACACAGATATAAAACCCGTTCCATGACTTAATAGCTATGTGATTTTGACTGAGTTCCTTAAACTGCCCCATCTTCAGTTTATTCATCTGTAAAATGGGCTGAACACTGCATGCCTCACAGAGATGCTGAAGATTAAATAAGGTAATTTGTTTAACATGCATTGCACTATATGGTATCTCTATATAGTGCATGTAGTAATCTCTCAATAAGCAGTAACCATTATTATGTAGGAAACAGCACAAAGAATAGTAGAAAAAGTTGGGCTTCAGTGCCGGGAGGGGCAGGGGGACACTGAATCTAATCTCTATCTTTAGTTCTACCCCATTAATGAATCAGTTAACATCTCTGGGTCCCCTATTCTTTAAATGTATAATAAGTTGATGATACCTAGTTCCTTCATCAAGTGATAGCTCCCTGAGAAGGATTAGAGATCTGGGACCTTTTCTTTCTTTTTTTTTTTTTAATTTTTCCACAACAATGCAATGCTCATAAACCCATAACCCATATAGTCTAGGTTGTAAATCATGCAGTACTTAAGAAAGCAATCCCCAAAGCTAATTTCCAGTTTTATTTTCTTCTTTCAAAATTACCCATTATTTCATATTTTCTGATACCCTATAATCCCTGAGAGCCTCATATGTTTCCCCATGAACATTTTCTGCTTCATATATACTCTCAGATCCCTGCCATCTTGCCTCCTCCATCATATCTCCCGCTGTCCTCTCAACCAAGCACATCCTCTATTGCACGCACCCCCCAAGTGGATAGTGTGTCCTTTGAATTTCCTCAAAGTTGGAAAGGAAGAAACCAAGTGGTATCATCTAAGATTTTTCTATTCTTGTCACATGGGGTATAGGAAAGGCTATTTACCTTCACACGGTAATGATTTTGTACTATCACCAAGAGATGATACTATCTTGTCTTCTCTACCCAGGGCCCGTGAATTTGGTAATTTTGTGACTGTGTGAACTCAAAGCATAACAACACTTGACTTAGCTCACACTCTGCTCCCTAAAGATATGCCATGGCATGGGCTGAGAAACAGTATGTTTTTACTAATTCTTCTACTTATTGGGTATTTTTTTGTAATTCTCAGAGGCACTGCTTGTGTTGGAGACAACTCTGGCATTGCTGAAGAGTTTATTCTAGGGCAGTGGGTCTCAAACTTTGTTTCACTTTAAAATCACCCAGCAAACATTTAAAGACTGAATTGAATACCCAGACTAAACCACATGCTAGTCAAATCAGAATCTCTGGAGGTAAGATTCAGGGATCAGTAATTTTAAAAACAAAATTAAAAAAAAAACCCTCCATGTGATTACATGGTACACCCAAGTTTAAGGAATAGTATTCTAGGACAGTGCATTTCAAACTTGAACTACATAAGAATCCCCTAAGGAGATTTTGAAAAATTCTGATTCCCAGTCCCTACAATAATTATATCATAATCTAAGGACCTAAAGAATCAGAATCTTTTAAAATATCCTGGGTTATTCTTTGTGGCCCATTTAAGAAGTACTGTTCTGTGAAAAGAATGACAAGACAAACCAAGACAAGGAGCAATATAAATATAATAAAGAACAACTACACAAAATTCACAAAGGACTCATAACTCAATAAGAAATTTAACAACCTGGGATCCCTGGGTGGCGCAGCGGTTTGGCGCCTGCCTTTGGCCCAGGGCGCGATTCTGGAGACCCGGGATCGAATCCCACATCAGGCTCCCAGTGCATGGAGCCTGCTTCTCCCTCTGCCTGTGTCTCTGCCTCTCTCTCTCTCTGTGACTATCACAAATAAATTAATTAAAAATAAAAAAATAAAAATAAAAATCTAAAAAAAAAAGAAATTTAACAACCTAATTAAAAATTGGACAAAAATCTGAATAGACACCCCAACAAACCATCTCTGAGCCTCAGTTTCCTTATCTACATAAGGCAAATAAGCTATGAGAAGATGTTCAACATCACATATCAGTACATCTCAGTTCCAACCAGAGATAATTTTCAATCCAGCTCTAAAACCAGCAATTATTTAAACGATATGGAACTACAGAAAGAAGAAGGTGAAAAAGAAGAAAACAAGAAGGAAAACATCCCATAAAGACCTTGGTTGAAGTACAGATATACTACCTTTAAATGATCAAGTAGCTAATACAACTCCCAGGAAAAGCCGATCCAGCGTTTCTCAACTCCTCACACCTATATCACATGCAGATTTTTGGGCCCCACCTACACTTGCTTTATCTGAATCAATAAACATGAGGTAGAGAAATGTGAATTACTAACAAGCATCCCAGAAGATTCACATACCCAAAATATGTTTGTAAAATACTGATTTAGGGGAAAGCCAAGTTCTAGTCTCATGGTGCCAAATCATGTAGCTCTCTTTTTAGCTACCTGGAAAAGAAAGCTTAAGTCTCTGATAGTAGGATGAGAACAAAGCTCCAGCTGCCCTGAATGGAACTCAACACATCAGTGTCCTTCCCAGGACTAAGGGCCAAGATTCCCATCATTCAGACCTTTTACTGAATTGCACCCAGATGACACTCAAATCAGCTTGCACTGAGAGATGCCATAAAAAACAGAATTTTGTTGTTCTGTCTCCTACAATGAAGTCTTGGAAAATATTGCTGATTTAGAAAATGTATTCTCTTCATAAGACACTCAGGAAACATTTCTTTCTTGTATTGTAAACAGTGGTCCATCTTCTGAATAAATAGATTTTTTTTAATCTTTGGAGGAACTGAATTGCTTAAGTAATCAGAATTCCTTCTGTACATTGACCAGTAGAACATTTACAGTCTAGTCTGAGGCTTATGTGCATTAAATAGCTAGGGTTTAATAAGGTGCATTTCTGAGTTAATTTCGTCCTCTTTTTATGATCTTGCTCCTTTTCACCCTTGCCTTTTTCATCTACTTCCAATTTGTTATCTTTTTTTTATGTATCCTTACAAACCACTTTAAAATACTTTTTGGAACAAAGCATGTTTGAGGCAGATAGATGAGTAGACAGAAAGATAAACCCTTATGGACTTCATTCCTCAGTTATAAATGAAGGATTCAGACCAGGTGATCATTAATGTACCTTCCAGGTCTAAAGTTCAAAATTCTTATAACAATTTGGTACAACAATGAAATCTCCTTTTAAACATACTGTATTTCTAATGTATCACTGCAATATTTTGCTAACCAAGAACTTAGAAAAGTGAAGGAATATCAATTTCAGAAAGGATTTTCTATCTACAAAATGTAATTGCTTTCTATTTCATCTGATTTTAGGATAGTGTTTTATGACTTTATGAAACCAATTGAAAAATAGAAAAAAACTAGTGTCAGTAAAAAAAAATATTTTAATTTTAATCGACTGCTTATTCCTCCATCTTCTACCCATTTTTTTAAATCTTGTTCATTTGTTTCCTTCTGCCAATAGATGGAGACAGGAAATTTTGATTTAAAGTTACGAAATTTTGATTTTCAGAATATAACACCATCAAACTTTGTGAATGTATTCACACTAAATACTATATATATATACTAAATACTATATAAATACTTACAAATGGTTAAAATGATACATATTATGTTATGTATGTTTTACCACAATTTAAAAAAAAAAAAGTTAACAATATCAATTACAAGAAGTGGCTTTAAACCTTACCCTGAGCATTAGCACCTATGTATTATTCTTTTCTAATTTATATGTTTGAATATTGCATAAATTCAGAAAACCATAAAGTGGCAGAGCTAATTTGTAAATTCCAATCTCCTTTCAATATGTCGTTATTTAAAGAAACATATACAGCAGTTCACAGAATGCAGCGCCACAGAATTATTAGGGAGATACTCTTTTCTCCTAAATAATTTGTACACTTTTAAATTTATTATCATTACCTTATTTGGATAACATTCTAGAGTCTTTCCTAGGATGTACTTTTACTCCAAAATACTTTAGTGATACTTCCCTAAATCATTACCCCTGCCTAAATAACAAACTAGGTCTACTTTCAGCCCCTCTGACCAAACATTAAGATCTTATTCACATTCCCTAAACAAAAGTCTCTTTTGTTTTACTTAAAAAAAAAATGTGTAGAGTCATATATGTAGAAATATAAATGTAGCTAGAGATAGACATAGACATAAAGATAACTGTTACTGCCAGATTGAAAATCTGCATTTAGCATGCATGAGAAATATGGAAAAGAAAACTCAAAAAGATGAGAGACAATAGGAGAGAACTTAACCTGATCTTTATTGAGACCTTTTGTGTTTTGCAAGGTATTTGAAATAGAAAGTCTCATTGAATTCTTGTCCTCCAGCCTCAAAACAACAACAAACCACTAGCATTTGAGACAGTCACATCTCTTTCACCTAACCTCCATCTACTAACATTAATACCATTGTCCTAGTTCTAAACTGTTGGTTCTGTGGTGTCACATCAGGCCCCACATTTGACCTCTTCAGATACAGCATTTTGACCTTTCTTAGAACAGAAAAACTAGCAAAATGCAGCCTCATCACCTGTTTCCTGCTGACCCTGAAAAGGCTGAATGACCTTCCAGGTCCACCCACTATGCCTTCTCTGATATAAGCTTATTTTTTGTAAGATTTATTTATTTATTTGAGAGAGAGAGAGTGCATAAGCAGGGGTAAGGACAGAGGGAGAGGGAGAGAAATTCTTAAGCAGACTCCCCACTGAGTGGGAGCCTGAGACAAGACTTGATCCCAGGATTCTTAGATCATGACCTGAACCAAAATCAAGAGTTGTTCACGTAATGGATTGAGCCACCCAGGTGCCCCTAGGCGGGCCTACATTTTCACATGTGTATGCTGACAGAAAGTACCACTCTAATCAAATCACAACCTACCCTAAAGGCAAAAGGAGAACCAGCCCTTTTCGGTACTTGCAACAAGCCCTAGCCTGATGGAATATTTTGAAAAACCACAGAACTAGAAGTAGTAGCCACTGATCTCCCAATCCACATCACAGTAAATTCAAGAACACTGTGGAGTTTTATAGGCTTGACCTTGGTCCAGCCCAACATGGTCTCATATAAGTGCACTAAGTAGACAGAGGATCCTTCGAGGTCAGCCATACAAGAAACCCACCTTACACATTCCCAATTCTTCTCTTGGCCTTCTGTCTCTTATGGTTGGAGCCCCATACACTACCACTGATCAAATGGTCCCACCCTCCATTTTATACTTGGGTTCTCTCACTAGCCCAGATTTGAAATGTAAAGAATGTGGGCCTTTTTTAAATACTTTGAAAAAAATTCAACCTATACTTTGAATAAATTTAACTGGCTGTCAAACCTTATTTTATCAAGTTATCACTGTTGGAGCCTTCATTTCATATAACTCATGGTTACTTATAAGACTTAATATTAAAGCAAACACCCAAAACAGGAAAAGGAAAGAGCAATAAACAGATTTTAAATATATAGATGAAAGCCTGTAAGAATAGCTTCTTTTAAAATCCTTTTGAAGCCTTCTGTTAAAATAATCATTAATACAATTTAATTCACTAGCATAATGACAATTAAAAGTTGTTACAAATAAGAAAAATGAGCAAGTCACATTGTTACAAATATTTTTGTTACCCTTTAAAGATTTGTGAAATATAAGGTTGAACACAGTAATTTAATGCCTTTTAAACTGTCACCTAAATATCATGTTCCTTTTAAAATTATAACCTCTCTTAGTCCTAATGAGTCATAAATCCATTACTGTTAAACTCATTACTGATTCTAGGCTAAAGAGCACCCCATAGTTGGCTTACATTTTATTGTGCCCTGTTAAGTTGCTTTTGCTATGTTCTTTTAAATTTTTTAAGTATGTCTTTCATTTAATACACAGTAACCTTATATAGTTAGAAAACAGAGGTAATTTTTTAAATGAAAACCTTAAGTTTTATTGCAGAATGCACAGGCTTCATCTTAATTATCTTTTTAAAAAAAAATATTTTATTTATTTATTCATGAGAAACACAGAGAGAGAGAAGCAGGCTCCATGCAAGGAGCCCGATGTGGGACCCAATCCCAGGACTCCAGGATCATGCCTTGGGCCGAAGGCAGGCGCCAAACCACTGAGCCACTCAGGGATCCCTTCTTAATCATATTTTTAAGACTGGTGCTTAACATAGAGCCTGGCATATTGCTAGCATCTAATAAATGCTGATTGGATTAAGAAAAAATTATTTTTGCACAATCAATTCCTGCATATATCTAAGCTAAAGTTGTGCTATGATCATGACACTATTCTCTAGGCCTGCCCATGTAAGACTTAAAACTTCTAAGAGAGCTATTTAGTTCTGATTTTTTGCTTTCTTCTGGCTTGTTTGCCACTTGTGTTTAAGATGACATATTTCTTTAATTCTAAGGTTATATGGGTTATAAAGGAAACATCAGTTTAATAATAGCTTTTCAGATGAAAAAAGGGAAAAGAGGAACTACTCAAGCAAATGTATACATTGATTTTATGATGTATACCAATCGTACAAATGTGAAAACATAAAAACTTAGTGTCTTGGAACCAAGTAGATAGAGCATAATGGTGGTGACTTGTCATGTTATTATGACCTGTCTTTGTTCTGTTTTCCAGCCCATCCAATGAACATATGATGGGATGTGTACTCCTGATACTGTTTGGGAGACGTCTATGGGCAGTATTACATCAAGGCTACATCTTCCTATAGCCTTTTGTTCAGCATCTCATGTAACAAGGGAAAGGGCTATACTTTTCACCAGGCATAGATACCAGTAGTACCTTGAAAGAAAGCGAATTTTGTAATGTACATATGGAAATTTATGTAATGGATATGTTTTCATTTAAGTAATTATGAGAAGAATTAAAGTTTAAATAACTCAGATTTCTCCTTTCTTATAACCTAGTCTAAACTACTCTGTTTTTGAAAACTTTAAGTTCAAATGATTATCAGGTTTACCATTGCAGATAAAAACAGCTGAGAGAATAATAAGAAGGAATGGAAATATGGTGAAAAACAGAGAGAATCAAGTGTAAAACACAGGTCAAAGAAGTACTTGGAAACTCTAGGACATTGTAATCCAAATCACCAATTGTTACTTGTCTGACACAAAATGCTGCCCATTTATTTCTGGAATTGTAAATGGCCTGAAATAAACATCCTAACAAGGCACGTGTAACAAAGCATAAAAATTCTGTCACTGAGTCTCCTAAACAAGATGCTTTATTATGCCCAGATGATTTGTAACTCAACTTTTAATTCTTCCCTGCCTTTGAGAATGCTTCTGATTTGTTTCTCGCTAATAAGAGTTTTCATATGTCCAGGAAATGCAAGTTCACTTTCATTCTCATCTAAGCAAATCAGAGAGGAAGATAAGCATGATCCTGCAAATAAAATAATTTGATGTATCCCAAATTCTCATTTAAATGAAAGAAGGCTGCTACCATTCTTATTTGTGAATGTGAATAAGCAAAAGTTGATTATAGAACAGATTTTTTTAAAATTTCCATCATCTATTTATTTGATGCCACTATTTATATTACAAAGTAATCATTTAAAATGAATTTGTTAGTAGAAATTGTAGCAAAAATAATTCTCAAATGCTTATTTTCTCTAAATAGAAAGCAACTATTTTTGAATAATAATCATAGTCCCATTGGGACAATTCCTAATTTTTTATTCCAATTAATGATTATTGGAACACAAAGGTAAGTGTTCTTTATGAGCAGAGCTCTGATTTAGTAATGAAAATAAACACTCAGTATATCAATGTAGAAATTACATATTCATGTTAGTATAAACCATCATTTAATTCATTCCCCAGGTTTCTATGTAAATGATGCAAAATGAGTTTTGGTTGATGATGTTCTTAAACATATATAGTGGAGATTCTACTTTCTTAAACAATAATTAGATCTAGTGGCAAATTTCAGAGAATTCTTAAAGTAATCTACCCTTGGCTAATCTAAATCCCTTCTGAAATGTTAAACCTATTTTTTCTCTAGTGTCAAGAGGAGCCCAACTGGTAAAACTCTTTAAAAACGTATTTATCTTCTTCAATATGCACCAAATAAGACTGTGATATGAGTCAGGAAAGTAGCTTTTTTTTTTTTTTTTTTTTTTTTTTTGCCTTAGCTTCTAAGTCATCTAAGGATAAGGCATGCCATTTCATCTCCATAACCCTGGGTAAGACTATGGGTATGAAGATATGCATATTTGTATACAATGCTTACATCCTGGGTTGTTTGGAGTTTTTTTTTTTCATGGATTCTTCACTTGAAAAATCCTTTTTGAGTGCCTTGAGTGTAGTTGTTGAGTAAACTGGAAAAGACCTACAAAACATTACTCTATTATTTCTCAAATAAGTAAAACAAGAGTCGGGAGGATTTAGAGTGTATCACTCTCAATTTCTCCCCCAGAATTATTCTCAGAGAGTAAAAAAAAAAGATTACATCTAAAACTGTAAAAAGTTTGATAATGATGGGTTTTGGGGGTTGGAGTCTGGGTTTTTTTTTTAATCCAAGGAATTGAAGAATATATTACAACTTCTTTGAAATCAGTAAAGTAGATTAATACCTAATATTAAACAAAGAAACAAACATTGAGAACTGAGCCCTGAAGGAAAAGCTACCTGGGATTTGAGGTCAATTTAGGATTTATAGAAAATAGAGAAAAAATAAAGCTTTTAATGTGTATAGCAAAAAGGAAGGAGGAGAGAAAGAACGCCAAATATTACATGACAAAGAACACCTGTATATATCAGAAACTTTGTTTTGACTCAACAAGTTGCTCTACAATACTTTTAAGTTTCAAAATTTATTTAATACTTAAATTTAGCCATTTTAAGAAAATTGGTATTTTTAAAAATATTGTCTACACTCAAGGCGGGGCTCAAACTCATAATTCCAAGATATAGAGTTGCATGCTCTACCAACTGAGACAGCCAGGCACCCCTGTAAATTTTTAATTGTAAGTAATTTGTGGTTAATTTTTCCAAAAATTTTCTCCAGTGAGAATGAGCAACTGAAAGACCCTGCCACCACCATAACAATGAGTATGTACTACAGTAATAGCTCTAGTGAAGAGAAATCTCATTATTAGAATACAGAAACTGCAACATCACTTATAACTAAGAAATGACTCTTCAGAACTGTAATAAATTTTAGGATTCTGTTTTCTATTTCTATAAAAAATGTCATTGGGATTTTGATATGAATTGCATTGAATCTGTAGGTTGTGTTTGCCAATCCATGAGCAACACTATGTCTTACCATTTCTTTGTGTCTTTTTAGATTTCTTTCATCTATGTTTTATAAATTTCAATATATAAGTCTTTTACCTTCTTTGGCAAGTTTATTCCCATGTATTTTATTCTTTTTGGTACTATTGTAAATGGGATTGTCTCTTCATTTCCTTTTCAAATGGTTCATTGTCAGTGTATAGAGACACAACTGATTTTTGTGTTGGTTTTGTATCCTGCAACTTTAATAAATTCATTTATTCTAACAATTTTTTGTGCAGTTTTAGGGTTTTCAGTATATACAAATACAATCTAAAATTCATATGGTAATCAAAAAGAACCCCAAGTAGTCAAAACAATCTTAAGAAACAAAAACAAAGCTGGAAGCACTACACTTCCTGATTTTAAAATATATTAAAAAGCTACAGTAATTAAAACAGTCCAGTGCTGACATAAAGATAAACATGTATACCACTGACACAGAATAGAAAAATAAACCAAACATATATAGTCAACTGATCTCCAATAGGGTACCAAGAGTAAATAATAAGGAAAAGATAGTGTCTCAAACAAATGCTGTGAGAATTGGATCCCTATCCTACCTATAGGGGAGAAAAACTTTCTCCTTCCCTTCTGGGTTCTTTGGCTGGCCTCATAATTAAATTGATATAAGACAGATTAACATGAAAAAAACAAATTTAAGGGGCACCTAGATGGCTCAGTCAGTTAAGTGTCTGCCTTCGGTCCTGGGATTGAGTTCTGCATCTAGCTCCCTGTTTAGCAGGGAGCCTTCTTCTCCCTCTTCCACTCCCCCTGCTTGTGCTTGCTCTCTCTCTTTCTCTCTATTTCTGTCTAATAAATAAAAATATTTTTAAAAAAACAAATTTAATTTCATATTTACAGGAGCTCATAAAAATATGTGACCCAAAGAAGTGACCAAAGCAAACAGTTTTCATACCTTTTAGACAAAGAAATGATGAATTTTTGGAAAACTGACAGGACAAAAAAGTTTGGCCTTGGTGTAGTGAACAGTGAAGAAGAAACAAGGTTTGTTTATATACCTTCTCTGCCCTAAATTCCTTATCTTTGATAATAAAGATGTCTTTCTTTCTCCTGGTACAAGAAGGGTACCTTCCAGATGGGAAATTTCTTTCCTGCTTTCAGGAGGACAAAGAAGGGTCAGTGTGTCTTTCTTACACCACCTATTTCTTAAGTAACTTTAATTCAAAATAATCAATATGCCAGGGTGTGTGGGTGGTGCAGTCAGTTTAGCATCCAACTCTTGGTTTCAGCTCAGGTCATGATCTCAGGGTCCTGGGATCAATCCCCACATAAGGCTCCATGCTCAGTGCAGAGTCTGTTTGAGATTCTCTCTCTCTCTCCCTCTGCCCTTCCTGCTTATGCTCTCTCTCTCTCTCTACCTCTCAAATAAATAAATCTTAAAAAAAGAAAACCAGTGCACTAAAGTGGCATATTTTGAGGTAGCTTGCCCTGAACCCCATCACATCATATGCAAAAATCAATTCAAAATGGATTAAAGGTTTAAACATAAGACCTGAAACTGTAGAATACCTAGAATAAAACACAGGGGAAAAGCTTTAGGACATTGGATTTTACAATGATATACTGAATTATCACACTAAAAACACAGGAAAAAAAAAAAGGAAAAATAGACAAATGGAGCTACATCAAACTACAGAGTTTCTGTACAGCAAACAAAACAATCAACAGAGTAAAAAAGGCAAGCTACAGAATGGGAGAAAGTATTTACAAACCATGTATCTAATAAGGGATGAATATCCAAGTATATAAGGAACTCATGCAATTCAATAGCAATCAAAGAAATAACTAGATGAAAAAATGGGCAAAGGACTTGAATAAATATTTCTCCAAAGAAAAGATACATATGACTAACAGGTATATGGAAAAATGCTCAACATCACTAATTATCAGGGAAATCAAAATCATAATCAGATAATCACCTCACATACGTTAGAATGGCTATTATTTAAAAAAATGTATTTGTCAATACAAATATTTTGTGAAAAAATTGGAAAACTAGTACCTTATTGGTGGAAATTTTTAAAAGTTTAGCCACAGGGAATCCTTGGGTGGCTTGGTGGTTTAGTGCCTGCCTTCAGCCCAGGGTGTGATCCTGGAGTCCTGGGATCAAGTCCCACATCGGGCTCCCTGCATGGAGCCCGCTTCTCCCTCTGCCTGTGTCTCTGCCTCTCTCTCTCCTCTGTGTTTTTCATGAATAAATAAACAAAATCTTAAAAACTAAATAAATAAATAAAATAAAAATAAAAAGTTTAGCCACAATGGAGGTTCCTCAAAAATTTTTAAATAAAGCTACCATATGATTTAGCAATCACCATTTAGAAGAATTGCAAGCAATATCCTGAAAGACATTGGCACTCCCATTCAATGCAACATCATTTACAATAGCCAAGATGTAGAAACAAACAAAATGTCCATTGACAAATGACTGGATAAAGAATATGTGGTATATACACAGAATGGAATAATGATTGGCCTTTAAAAAAAAAGGAGGGGCAGCCCAGATGGCTCAGTGGTTTAGCACCGCCTTCAGCCCAGGGCCTGATCCTGGAGACACGGGATCAAGTCCCACGTCGGGCTCCCTGCATGGAGCCTGCTTCTCCTTCTGCCTGTGTCTCTGCCTCTCTCTCTCTCTCTCTCTCTCTCTCTCTCTCTCTCTATGTGTGTGTGTCTCTCATGAATAAGTAAGTAAAATCTTTAAAAATAAAGAAAGAAAGAAGAAAGAAAGAAAGAAAGAAAGAAAGAAAGAAAGAAAGAAAGAAAGAAAGAAAGAAAGAAATGTTATCATAGGTAATTACATAAATCAACCTTGAGGCTATTATGTTAAGTAAAATAAGCCAGTCACAAAAGGACAAATGCTGCATGATTCCATTTATATATATAAATTAGTCAAACTCATAGTAGCAGAGAGTAAAATGGTGGTTTCTAGGTTCTGCAGGAGGGGGCAGTGGGAGTTGCTGTTCAGCAAGTATAAAGTTTCAGTTATGCAAGATGAATAAATTCTAGAGATGTGTACAACACTGTGCCTCTAGTTAACAATACTGTACCATACACTTTAAAACTTTAAGAGGGCAGATCTCGTGTCAAGTGTTCTTACCACACACACCCACACAAAGGACTGTAATAAAACTCATTTACAATAAACCTATTATAAAAAGAGATATCTATGCATATGTGTGTATACATCTACATGTGTTATGCATACAGCTAGAGTTCTGAATGCCTGTTTCTTTTATGTTTCTTAGAAATGAAAATTGGGTAGCACTTTTTATAAATCACAACAACTCAGGCCCTGGCTTTAGACATATGTTTGGTAGCTCTTTCTAACCATTTCTAAGAGAACTTATAAAAGGAACAGGCATTTGTTGGGCCAGTGGGATCAAGGGGGATAGGGAGGCACCAACAAAAGGGCGGAGGACCCTCCATCTTGTCACCCTCACCTCAGGACTTTCCCGCCATTAGCAGACTGCCATTAGCAGACACATCATCATGGGAAAACAGGACCTATGCAGGAAACAGAAACCGAATCCCGTACCACATACAGACATAAGCCACTATCACCCTATACCCGCACCACCCTACCCACCCTCCCATAAAAGCCTGCCTGTATTATCCCCACGCGTGACTTCCCTGGTCTCACTCCCTTGCAGGCCACAGAACCTCACCCGAGAGCGCTTCCATTAATAGCTTGCCCTGACCCACCTTGCCTGGCCTCTCCATTTCATTTCACTATCAACCGGATCAAACCTGACAGTATTCAGAACTATATTTCTACACATAACCCACGTATATGCACATAAATATATACGGAAAGATATATACATATACACAACATAGACACATATGTATATAAACACGTACATACATACGTATATGCATGCATATATATGAATGTACATACCACAGGTCATATCAAAGCTAAATGAAATAAATATCACAATATAAAGGACATTATAAATGACGTAAATATCCCCTTCACCATGCTCTATCCTACTAATCGGGGCACTTTTTCAAGTTTTTAGTTTACTTTCAGTTAGCTTACCGTGCTATATTACTTTCAGGTGTACAATATAGTAATGTACTGCTTCCATACGTCACCCTGTGCTCATCACAACAAGCATATGTGTGTGCGTGTACATTTTCTTTATCCATTCATCAATCAGTGGATACTTGGGCTGCTTCCACACTTTGGCTTTTGTAAATAATGTTGCTGTAAACATTGAGGTGCATGTACCCCTTTGAATTCATGTTTTTGTATTCTTTGGGTAAATACCTAGTAGTGCAATTGCTAGATCATAGGGTAGTTCTATTTTTAACCTTCTTTAAAGATTGTATGTATTTATTCATGAGAGATGCAGAGAGGCAGAGACATAACCAGAGGGAGAAGCAGGCTCCATGCAGGAAGCCGGATGTGGGACTCGATCCTGGAACAACAGGATCACACCCTGAGCCAAAGGCAGATGCTCAACCGCTGAGCCACCCAGGCATCCCTCTTTTTGACTTTTTGAAGAACCTCCATACTGTTTTCCGCAGTGGCTGCACCAGTTTGCATTCCTACCAACAGTGCGCAAGTATTATCTCTTCTCCACATCCTTGCCAACACCTGTTTCTTGTGTTGTTGATTTTAGCCACTCTGACAGGTGTGAGGTGGTATCTCATTATAGTTTTGATTTACATTTCCCTGACGATGAATGATGTTGAGCACTTTTCATGTGTCTGTTGGCTATCTGTATGTCTTCTTTGGAGAAATGTCTGTTCGTGTCTTCTACCCATTTCTTAATTGGATTGTTTGCTTTTTGGGTATTGAGCTATACACATTCTTTATATATTTTGGATACGAACCCTTTATCAGATATATTATTTGCAAATATCTTCTCCCATTCCATCAGTTACCTTTTTGTTTTGTTGATTGTTTCCGTTGCTGTACAAAAGCTTTTTATTTTTATGTAATCCCAATAGTTTATTTTTGTGTTTGTTTCCCTTGCCTCAGGAGAAATATGTAGAAAGACGTTGCTATGAGTGATGTCAAAGAAGCTACTGCCTGTGTTTTCCTCTAGATTCTTATGGTTTCAGGTCTAATATTTAGGTCTTCGTTCTATTTTGAATTTATTTTTGTGTATGGTGTAAGAAAGTAGTCCAGTTTCTTCCTTTTGCATGTTGCTGTCCAGTTTTCCCATCTCTATTTGTTGAAGAGTGTCTTTTTCCCATTGGATATTCTTTGTTGCATTGTCCAAGATAATTGACCATATGATTGTGGGTTTATTTCTGGATTTTCTATTCCATTCTATTGATCTGTATCTATTTTTGTGCCAGTACCACACTGTTTTGATTACTACAGCTTTGTAATATAACTCAAAGCCCAGAATTGCAATGCCTTCAGCTTTGCTTTGCTTTTTCAAGATTGCTTTGGCTATTTGGGTCTTGTGGTTCCATACAAAGTTTAGATTTATTCTAATTCTGTGAAAAAATGCTGTTGCATTTTGATAGAGATTGCACTAAATGTGTAGATTGCCTTGGCTAGTATAGGCATTTTAACAATATTTGTTCTTCCAATCCATGAGCATAGAATGTCTTTCCATTTTTTTGTGTTGTCTTCTATTTCTTTCACTAGCATTTTATAGTTTTCAGAATGCAGGTTTTTCACCTCCTTGGGAGGTTTATTCCTAGGTATCTTATTTTTGGTGCAATTGTAAATGGGATTGTCTTCTTAATTTCTCTTTCTGGTGCTTCATTATTAGTATATACAAATGCAACAGATTTCTGTACATAGAATTTGTATCCTCAGATTTTCTTAAATTCATCTATCAGTTCCAGCAGTTTTTTGGTTTTCTAAATATAGTATCATGTCATCTGCAAATAGTGAAAATTTTACTTCTTCCTTACCAATCTGAATACCTTTTATTTCTTTTTCTTGTTTGACTGTTGTGGCTAGAACTTCCAGTACTATGTTGAATACAAGTGGTGAGAATGAACATCTTCGTCTTGTTCCTGACTCTCAGTTTTTCCCCATTAAGGATGATGTTAGCTGTGGGGTTTTCATATACAGCCTTTATTATGTTGATGTATGTTCCCTCTAGACCTACATGTTGAGGGTTTTTAATCATGAATGGATGTTGTACTTTGTCAAATGCTTTTTCTGCAACTATTGAAATGATCATATGGTTCTTATCCCTTTTCTTATTGATGTGATGTATAACATTGACAGATTTGCAAATATTGAACCACCCTAGCAATCCAGAAATAAATTCCACTCGATTGTGGTGAATGACTTTTTAATGTATTGTTGAATTTCATTTGCTAGTATTTGATTGAGAGTTTTTTCACCTATGTTTATCAGGGATTTGGCCTGTAGTTCTTTTTTCAATAGTGTCTTTGTCTGGTTTTGATACCTGGATAATACTGGCCTCGTGGAATGACTTGGAAGTTTTTCTTCCTCTTCTATTTTTTTGGAACAGTTTGAGAAGAACGGGTATAAACCCTTCTTAAATGTTTAGAATTCACCTGTTAGGCCATCTGGTCCCACACTTTTGTTTGTTGGGAGTTTTATTTTCAATTCAGTTTCTTTGCTGCTTATTGGTCTCCTCAAATTTTCTATTTCTTCCTTCCAGTTTTGATAGTTTATATGTTTCTAGGAATTTATTCATTTCTTCTGAGTTACCCAAATTGCTGGCATATAGTTTTTAACAATATTCTCTAATAGTTGTTTGTATTTCTGTGGTGGTGGTTGTTATTTCTCCTCTCTCATTTGTGATTTTATTTGAGTCTTTTCTCTTTTTTCCTTGATAAATCTGGCTAGAGTTTTGTCAATTTTATTAATTTTTTCAAGAATCGGTTCCTGGTTTCATTGATCTATTCTATTAGTGTTTTTCCCTATATCATTTATTTCTGCTCTAATCTTTGTTATTTCTGTCCTTCTGCTGGTTTTAGATTTTGTTTGTTGTTCTTTTGCTACCTCCTTTCGGTGTAAGGTCAGATTGTTTATTTGAGATTTTTCTTGCTTCTTGAGGTAGGCCTGACTTGCTATAAACTTTCCTTGTAAAACCACTTTTGCTGTATCCCAGAGGTTTTGGACAATTGTATTTTTAATTTCATTTGTTTCCAAGTACTTTTTATTTCTTCTTGTATTTCCTGGTTGACCCATTCATTGTATAGTAGCATGTTATTTAACCTCCATGTATTTGCATTCTTTCCCGATCTTTTCTTGTAGTTGACTTCTAGTTCATAGGTTTTGTGGTAAAAAAAAAATATGCATGGTATGATTTCAATCTCCTTGATTTGTGGAAGTTTGTTTTGTTGGCCAATATGTAATCTAAATTGAGAATGTTCCATGTGCACTTGAAAAGAATGTGTATTCTGATGTTTAGGATGTCATGTTCTAAATACATCTGTTAAATCCATCTGTTTCAGTGTATCATTCAAAGCCATTGTTTCCTTGTTTATCTTGTTTAGATGATCTACCTATTGATGTAAGTGGGGTATTACTATTACTGTATTATTATCAATTAGTTCCTTTATATTTGTTATTAACTTTTATGTATTAGGGTGCTCCTATATTGGGTACATAAATATTTACAATTATTATATCTTCCTGTTGGATTGTCCCCTTTATTATTATATGGTGTTCTTCTTTGTCTTTCGTTACAGTTTTTGTTTTTGAAGTCTGTTTTGTCCAATGTAACTATTGTTATTGTTACTTCAGCTTTCTTTTGACATCAATTTGCATGATAGATGTTTCTCCATCCTCTCACTTTCAATCTGTAGGTATCTTTAGGACTAAAATGAGTCTCTTATAGGCAGCAAACACATAGGTCTTGTTTTTTTATCCATTCTGTCACCCTGTGTCTTTTGATTGGAATGCTTAGTCCATTTACATTCAAAGTAATCATTAATAGATATATATTTATTGCCATTTTATTATTGTTTTGTGGTTGTTTCTGAAGACTTTCTCTGATCCTTTCTTGTTGATTTTTCATATTTTGCTAATTTTCTTTAGTAATATATTTGGATTTCTTTCTCCTTATTCTTTGCATATTTATTAATGGGTTTTAATATATGGTTACCATTAGGTTTATATAAAACCTCTTCTGTATATAGCAATCTATATTAAGTTGATGGTCATTTAAGTTTGAATACATTCTTTTCTCCTCTCTACCCCATGTTTTAGGTATATATCATTATATTTTATGGGTTTTTTGTGAGTTTCTTGACTGATTTTTTACAAAAATATTCATTTTACTGCTTTTATGTTTCCCACTTCTGTACTGTCACATTGGGTCTGTCTTTTCCACTCAAAGAGTCCCCTTTAAAAAAAAAAAAGAGTCCCCTTTAATATTTCCTGCAAAGTTAGTGACCATGACCTTCTTTAGTTTTTGTTTGTCTAGGAAACTCTATCTCTCCTTCTATTCTGAATGATAGCCTTGCTGGTAATTTGAGAAACTGGATAGAGAGAAAGAGAGAGAACATGAGTAGAGAGGAGGGCAAAGGGAAAGGGGAAAGTAGACTCCCTACTGAGTGAGGATCCCAACACAGGGCTCCATCCCAGGATCCTGAGATCATGACCTGAGCCAAAGGCAGACACTTTACTGACTGAGCCACCCAGGATCCCCAAGTTTTCAGCTCTTATTTCTTCAAATATATGTTTTGCCCCTTTTTTTCTTCTTCTTCTGGGATTTCTATAATACAAATGTTACTATGTTTGAGCAAGTCACTAAGTTCCCTAACTATTCTCATTTTGTATAATTCTATTCTCTCTCTTTTGTCCAGCTTGATTACTTTCAATTACTCTGTCTTCTAGGTCACTAATTCATTCCTCTGCTTCTTCCATCCTGCTGTTCTTTCCATCAAGCATGTTTCTTGTTTCATTTAGTAAGACTTTTTTCTTCTATGTTATTCCTTATCTCTATGTTAAGGGTCTCACTCATGTCCTCCACTTTTTTCTCAAGTCCAGTGAGTATCCTTATGATCATAGCTTTAAATTATCTATCAAGCAGGTTACTTATTATCTGTTTTTCTTAAATCTCTGGCTGTGACCTTGTATTTTCATTTGGTATAAATTGCTGTCTCATTTTGCCTGCCTCTCTGTGTTTCTCTGTGTTAAGAGAGTCAGCTGTGTCTTCTGTTCTCAAAAGTAGTAACTTTATGAAGAAGTGGTCCTGGAGTACCCTGAAGTGCAGTATAACCTATTCACCAGAACCTGGCACATCAGAAAGAATATCCTATGTGTGTTGTTTACACCTTATTGTTGTGTCTGAGTCACTTTTCCTTTTGGTGCAGTCATCTTCACTGACTCTCTGCCTGTTGTAGGATGTGCTTGCTCTCTGTGGTGTTAGTGGGACTCAGGCAGACCAGCTCTGAAGGGACAGGAACTTGGGAGCAGGGCAGTGGTGTTAGCAAAATTTGCACTGGGCCAGTATTCCTATGCCAGGTCCACCAAACCACTGCGATAGCTGGGGGCTGCACACTGGGGTGGCCAAGGGCATGAGGCTAGGTGTGGCATGCAATGATCACTGGGCACAGCTGGGCCCAGAGTGAGATGGTGACTGGGGGCATGAGGCTGAATATAATGTCGCAACTGGGCACCATGCAGCCATTAGGTGCAATGCACAGTGGCAGCCATGCATGACAGCAGCTGAGAGCACACAACTGGGCAGGGCACACCCATGGCCTTAACAAAATTTGCCCTGAGCCCAGGACCCAAGCTAGCAGGCCTGGCACACTGTTAGCAGATTAGGTAGCAAGTGTTCGTAGCCCCACCTCCCACAGGTTGCTCTGTGTTTATGCTGGGGTGCAGGAGAGGAAAATGGTGCCTGCCAGCTCCCTCATTTTCAGAGAAGTCCCCCAACATGCTCCAAAATCAATGTCACTAGATCTGTTTCCTGTTTGCCACCCCACCCCCAATGTTGTGTAAACTGCTGTTTTTATGTTGCCTTTCTGTTCAGACTATCTCTTTAAGGGCAGTGACCAGACTATCACTCATCCTCCCAGCTCTCCCAGTGCTGAGTCAGCTGACTTTTAAGGCTCCAGGCTCCAAGTCCTACTAGTTTTATGAACTCATGGAATTCAGCTCCTGTGGGTTTTAGAGCCAAATATTATGGGAATTAGTCTTCCTCATGTGAGCTCCCAAGTGCAAGTGCCAGTTTCTCTGCCTTCTCCCCACACTCTGCTCTGTCCCTCCTGTGAGCAGCCTCCCTACATCTTCCTGATTTTCCAACTTTCAGATGCAGCTTCTTCTCTGTATTTAGTTGTGGAGTTTGTTGTGTCAGTCTTTGGATCAGATCACTCTCTTCAGTTTATTGATTTGGATTTGGATGTGGATGGTATCTAGTTGTAAACATGAGATGGGGTGAGCTCAGGGTGTTCCTACTGCACCATCTTCCCAAACTCCCTTCTAATAGATGCATTTTTTAAACATTTGCAAAAGTATAACAACAAATAGTGTGAATAACTTTTGTTTATTACACAATTAAAATGACATTGTTTTTAGCCATAAATTTTGGCTGACATTGAATTTTATGTTTATGCATCTAAGCTCCCAATCTTTATGTTTTTATAATCTATTTCTATATGTAATTCTGCTATAAAACCATATTTTCTCCTGGTTTAGGAATTTACTTTTTTTAATGTTTGTAGTCTTAATTTAGTCTTTCAGATAACAAATTTAAATATTCATTTCATTTTCTTTTGAATATATTCTGCCTAATTTTGTCCAAAATCCCAAGAACACCTTGGAGAAAAAGTAGACCATTTACAAAATGAGAACACAAACAAATATTTGTCTTGAGGTCATAAAATAATCTAAACATAAACCATAAAGATGCTGCTGATCAATTTTTAAATCTTTCATTTACCCACATAATTTATTTAAGGAACTTCGTGGTATCATTACACATGATATAGATGAGAATTTTCAGGATAAGAATTTATGAAGTTTGTTAAGAATGATATTAAAGCTTTCTTCTGATAAGACTAGCCACCTCAAAACTTTGATAGGTTTCTGTGGGTAAAATGCTTTGAAATTCCTCGTGTTCTGAAAGCAGGGCACTGAGCAATAGACTAACTGTTAAACAGCTCATTTGTCATATAGTTGAATATAATAAGGACAAACCTAGAAAATCACACACATCATGTGCCACCTTTGAAATTTTGTTATTCAGGGATGCCTTGATGGCTCAATGGTTGAGCATCTGGCTTCAGCTCAGGGCATGATCCCAGAGTTCTGGGACTGGGTCCCCCATCTGGCTCCTCACAGGGAACCTGATTCTCCCTCTACCTATGTCCCTGCCTCTTTCTCTGTGGTTCTCACGAATAAATAAATAAAATCTTTTTTAAAAAAGAAAAGAAGAGAAATTTTGTTATTCACTCTTTATTTTGGCCATCTCCTAAAGAAAAAACTATTAAAGGAAACCACATGATATGCCAATTAGTTAAGTATTATTAGGAGCATATTCCCCAGTAGGCATGCAATCCCCGGAATCCTGGGCTACAGTAAACAGCAATGGTAGGTCTGGTGGTATGATGAAGTCTAAGAGGTGCTAGCTGTGTGCAAGCCAAGCACTTATCACATTTCATAATCCCCAGCCCACTAAAACTACAAGATGAAGGTGGTGAGAGAACTGTGCTAAAGATTACAATTATAATCTCTGCCCCACTTCAGAAATGTATCTCCTCTGGGACCTTATCTAATGATCTAAATGTCTTCTTGTGAGACTCAGAAATCTTGTGATAGGCTACATGCTCCAGTTAGCACTGAAAAAGTTCCCCAGTGGCTTTTGAAATCTCCAAAATCTTGGCACAAAGATGATAGCTTAGATTCAAATATTTCTCCCCAACATTCAGCCAACTCCAAGACTGTGAATTCCAAAACACTCAGCTTGATCCATATAAATCTAATTCGATCAGAAAAGGAGACCATGCATTGCTCTGGAATAAAGAAGAATGGACAATTACATAAAGCATCACAATGCATCACAAAGGCACAGTCTCCCAAAAGGGAAAAGAGAAGGAAAGTTGTCCCTTCAAAGCTCTGTCTAGTGTAATCATATTTCATTTCCCACACAATAGACTCCAACATTTTAGTCCATTAGCATAGCAAGAAAGGTTCCATTCTTCAACCAGCCACTCACCAGTCCATCTGTACTGCCACACTCAAAAGGCCTTTCATTCACACATACACATAACCACTCCTATGTACTCCTACATCTACTCCAGTAACTCATTCTCTTCTTTCTGCCCGGTTATACATACCAACAACTTTCAAAGCCATAGAAGATCACCAAGAAACCAAAATGCTCCAGCTAATGGTAACAAACTTGATAGAGAACATGATTATTCTGTTAGAAGTCAGACTTAAAAGAAGCCTGATCTTGGTCCACCTTCTACTTTAGGCAAGGCACTTAACATTTGTTTCCTTTCTTATAAAATGTTTATTCAAATACAGATGTGTGGTAGAGACAGCTAGTTCTCTATATCCTTCATTGTTGCCCTACTTCACTCAGGGCAGTAAGGCACCAGCTTAATGACAGTGTTCCCAGATTCCTTAGCATTCAATATGATAAAGGGATTTAGCACTGAACCCTGAAAGATAAGAGGATTGCTATATGTATGGAATTCTATGGAAGTTTCTTAAAGGGCTCTGATTGAGCTGGTAATTGCTCGTCTCTTGTCCTTCTCCTTTCTTTTGTGTTGCTTAGGACACAAACATGATTACTGACATAGCTGCAGCCATCTTAAACCATGAAGAGAGAGTGGAAGTCATATTCCAAGACAGTGGAGCCAGAACATAGAAGTTCCTGGCTCCCCAATGATAGAAGAATGACCATCCCAGCCATTGGAGATTATACCTCCAGACATCTTTTACTAGAGAAAGAAACAAACTTCTATTTTGTTTAAGCTTCTGTTGCTTTGCATTTTCTGTTATATGTAACTGAACTTAATCTTGTCTGAAACAAGGTTATGTTTTTTTCTGACTTGAAATTATATTAAGCCCCTAAGTGCTGACTTATTGACATAACTGTTGTCTAGAAGACTTATATTCACTATAGAAATATAAAATTATTCGATAAAAGATTGAGTAGTACTCCTACAAAATCATAACAGACTCAAGCACTGACTTTAGACATATGATTGGTATCTCTTTATAAACATTTCTAAGAGGTATTACAAAAGATATTCAGCTAGCTCTACATATAACACTGCTTAAATGAGGCCCAAAGCAGACCTCTGATAAAATATGAGGTTAATTCATTTATTAATATATTGTCAGCATCTTATTATTTTAGTACATTTTCTATCCATTTTAATGGTTCCTTTTTAAATTTTGATCTCTCTATTCTTTATTTACATTTTCTTTTTAGATGCCATTTCTGCTAAAATTCTAAAATGATATATGAGTCACACAGACCTAACACTCTTAACTCAACTATGCCAAAAAGCAGGAACACACTGCTTACATACCAATTAGTTTTCCTGAGTTAAGGCCCTAAGCCCTGCTCAGTAACATTCTTCTCTCTGGAAGATGCACATTGAGATGTCCCTCTGTAAAATAAATGTGGTCAAAGACTGGGACCTGGACAAAAAGCAGGAGACTACAGAAAGGAAATGTTTTGTTGAGAAATGCTTAGACAATTAGGATTGAATATTATTAATGTTTAACGGAAGCACGTTTTGTATTCTAAAATGAGGTCTCCAGGATAAGTACCGTAAAACTCATCAACCTCTACTTCTGATCTCTCACATATGCAATTCCTTGACATTTGTCCTTGACATCCAGAAATGGAAAATGAGCTTGATTTAACTTGAGGAACTTGAGTTTTTGAAGCTTAAAAACTATAAAATCTACATCATCCTGTATAGTTGGAACATAAGACATGCTTATCACCATATCAAATTTTATTTTAGTGTTAGTAGTCAGTATGAACTACTTCCTCCAAATTAGAAACATTTCACTGATTTTATAAAAGCATGTGGACTCAGATTTGGCATCTAAACATATTCATATTTCCCACCCCAGTACTCAGCTCTAGCATCTTCAAGATGCCAATGCTATACACAGAACAAAACCCTTCAGATACCTCTATACTCTCCCCACTTTCCCAGGATTCAACCAGTGAAACAGACAGTAGGAGATATATAATAAGACAGTTATTGCAAGAAATTGGCTCACACAATTGTGGGAGCTGTCTGGGCACATGTGAAACCCACAGGGCAGGCCATCAGGAAAGGCAGACTGGAACTCTCAGGAAAGACTGAAGTTGCTGTCCACAGGCAAATTTTTTCCTATTAGGGAAGATTCAGCTCTGTTCCTAAGGCCTTTCAGCTGATTGAGTCAGAGTCACACAAATTATCTTGAATAATCTCCCTCACTTAAAGCCAAGTGATTATAGACTTTAATCATATCTACTAAATACCTTCACAGCAGTACCTAGATTAGTGTTTGAATAACTCGTAAAGACCATCAAACCCTCTTCCACAAACTCTTAGGCAGTAAGGCAGTAAGGTTGCCCTCTGCCTTGGATTTTGATCCCTATTAACAAATACAATACAGACAGAGTACAGCTATTTGAAGTCCTAATCTTCACCTTCTCACAGAGAATTTTGTAAAAGGCTTTCAAGAAGCTGTCATTGCACGTCACTCTTCACTTTTTTATCTTCTCATATGCCTCAGTCTCCATGACTAAGATGATTGTGTATTAAGTACCCAGTTTAATACCATCCCAACTGAGACCTATGACACAGGAAAGAAAACTCTCCAGGTCCTATGGAATTATTTCCTCAACTGTTATCTCAAGGAGGAAACAGGCAAGGAAAGCAAAGATGTGACCTGGTTTCAATCCAGCAAACTGGTTTGACTTTCCTCCAAGCAAAGACCACCCAGAATCCTGCAGATTCTCTTACCTCCTCCTTTCCCCTCTTCTTTTGTCATTTACCACATAAAAAATATACCCATTTTTATCTTGTACCAGCTGTACAAGTCAACTTTCTCCATAGTATCCCAGCATTTTTAGCCAAAATTGTTGCATTCTGATACAAAAGACAGGACCCTAAACAATGATGATAGTACTCTAAATAAAAATTTGCCATGACAAAGGTTCAGTGGGTGAGTTAGAATTTTAGGTTTGAGGAAGAGAGGGGAGGCTTCTAGAAAATATTTTAAAAGGGGGGTTAAAGTTGGGAAGGTTATTTTCAAAGACACAGGCTTGGGTCTAATTTGTTTCCTTTATTAATTATATGAACTTTGAAAAGTTTCAACCTTATCATCTTTCAGCTTTCTTGCCTATAAATAAGGAGAAGAGATGAAATTCTCTTACAGGTCTATATTCTTTGGCCCTATGGACATAAAGCAGCATAACATGGAGAAGAGCTGACCAGGAAAAGTATAGAAGAGTAACTTGAGGCATAAAGTAGAATGAAATGGTCAGTTTGGAAGGAAGGAAGAAGGAGGAAAAGAATAAGGAATGAGAGAAGAAAAAGATGGGGCACAAAGGTAAAGTATAAGAACATGCAGGTACATACAAGGAGAGAAAGGTGGGAACTGTGGCAAACTGGAGAGTTCAAGGCCCCTCTATACAAAGTAGCTCCTATTAATCTCTATTCCAACTGCTTTGTGTAGGAAATACAGATCTAGTGGTGCTGGGTTTTAGAATTTTTCCAAAAAAGCCATAAATTTGGATGCTTATCTGACAACTGCTGATTTTTAAATGTGGACATAATTATTCAAATTTTAAAGAACAATATGCAAAACAGACACAATATATCTACAGATAGATTTATATATATATTAAAATATATATATAAATCTGAATCTTTCAGAGCCAAGACTAGGATGAAGCAAGAGAGGTACTCACCTCATGCACATTTAAGGAGACACCAAAACTTCAATAATCAAGATACATAATATTTTAATGCAATAATTTTTAAATAAAAATTATTGCAAAAAATACAATAACAAAATATCAAAAAAATATGAATTTTAAAAAAGGTTTATTGAGGTGTAATTTACATACAATAAAACTTATCTTAAACTTAAAGGAGACTATTTATTTTAAATTTTTTAAACATTAATTCCAATATAGTCAACATATTAGTTATATTGATTCCAAGTGTACAATATAGTGATTCCACAATTCTACATTACTCAGTGCTCATCTCAATAAGTGTACTCCTTCATCTATTTCACCCATGCCCCACCCAACCCCTCTGGTAATCACCAGTTTGTTCTCTATAGTTAAGAGACTGTTTTTTGGTTTGTCTCTTTTTGTTTTTTAAATTCCATATACGAGTGAAATCATATGGCATTTTTCTTTCTCTGACTTACTTCGCTGAGGATAATACCCTCTAGGTCCATCCATGTTCTTACAAATGGCAAAATTTCATTCTTTTTCATAGTTGAGTAATATTCCATTGTGTATATCTACCACCTCTTCTTTATCCCATTCCTCTGTGGATGGATACTTGGGCTGCTTCCAGAATTGACTATCGAAAATAATACCGCAATAAACATAGGGGTGCCTATATCTTTTCGAATTGGTACTTTTGTATTCTTTGGGTAAATACCCAATAGTGGAATCCCTGGATCACATAGTAATTCTATTTTTAATATTTTAAGGAATGTCCATACTGTTTTCCACAGTGACTGTGACCAAAAATATCAAAAACTTTAATAAAGACAGGCTCTGATCCTGTACTTGCACAACTCACATCCCTGGCCTCACCCCAATTCTGGCTCCATATATCCTTTACAGCTTCTGGGCTAAAGGCTTATAACAGGGGGCATGCTAGTGCCATAAATGCAAATAGAAAGCAGGATTGGGAGTGGAGATACTGAATTCAACAGCAGTCATTTATTCTGAGGTGCTGTGTGGGCATCTAGATGAAGGAGACTCTAAGCATTTGTGAAAGTGATATCAGTAAGTAGAAACAAAAATTAATACTTACTTGGTGTCTGTTATATTCTGGACAGACATATAATACCTGTTATATGCTTGGTGTCTGTTATAGGCTGGACAGACATATTATACCTCATCTAGCAACACTTATCAACATAACTCTTTAATTATGAGGTTTAATCTCCATTTAAGATATTTTTTTAAAGATTTTATTTATTTATTCATAGACACAGAGAGAAAGAGGCAGAGACACAGGCAGAGGGAGAAGCAGGCTCCATGCAGGGAGCCCGATGTGGGACTTGATCCTGGGTCCCCAGGATCACACCACAGGCTGCAGGTGGCACCAAACCGCTGAGCCACCGGGGCTGCCCTCCATTTAAGATATTTTTTAATGGATATTAAGGTCATTGCCTCAAGATCATACAAGTAGCAAATAATACAACTGAGCTTGTCTGAATCCCAGGTCTGTCTGACTCCCAAATCCATTCTTGCCAATAAACTGTGCTGCCACGAGCAAGTCACATACATTTGCATGTCATCAAGAAACCCTGAGATTGGATGAGATTCCCAGAGAGCATAAATGACCCATCAAGCCTTTGTTGTTATCCTGGGGATCCTCTCAGTGATGGAGGCCCTTCCTTCTTGTTACTCTCAGGACAGGATCTCTTTGGACTAGAGTCTTCCCATCCACTAAGAAATTTCCTCTGCAGCTTTCTGGTCTTCAAGTATTATAGCCACTGAATTCTAAGCTCTTCTCACACATAAAGATCCCTGGCTTCCTTCCATATTTACTCATACCACTGCAGCGTTGTTAAAACAAAACCTGTTTCCACACTCTTTGGAACTTTGTGACTTGACCACCAGATTCTCATACGACTTGCATGTGAGTCCCTATGCCTTAACAACATTTAGCTCCAGATCATAATTCTTCCCAAATGTCCTGTTCATCAGGGCAAAATTAGCCATGTCTCAAAATATAACACCCCCAAATTTCTTGGTCAGCCTTATTTCCCTAGCATTTCTTACATAGGAGATTGACTACAGAAATGAATTATTTGTTTCTCGAATAAATTTTGTATCTTTCTCCTCCACCCATTTCTTACAGTTATGTCTTTCCCTTAGACTATCATCCTCCCTCCACTAGTATGGATCCTATCCATACTTCTAAAAGTAGCTTATATTTTACCCCCTCATGAAATGTTCTTTCACTAGCCCAGTCTAAATCAATCACTCTCTCTATAAACTATGACAGTGTTGATTCACTGGACACTCATATGCCATTTTTAATCAACAACACATCTATCTTATCTACCTAACTAGAAGAAGAGGAGCCAATGTCTTTTGCTTTGTTAATATTCCCAAAACTTCACACACAATGGAGGGGCTCTGATAAATATCCACTGAATGATGTGTTTCCAAAGCAGGGAAACCTGAAGTTTCAGACTTGTATATTCCTGACTCTCCTTAATTTCTCTCATTGGCTTTTTATTTCTAAAATAAAGATAGCATTATATGAAATTTCAGGAGTTTTATGAAGAATATGATGAGGATATTTTTTAAATATCTACTGATAAATTTTCCTTTTTGGTTTCTCTCCTAGCAATCTTTAACCATTTTTGGCCCTCTAGTTAGGTAGCAAATCCACCTAAGAAAGTATAAGATTTGGCTGAAAGAAGCCCCAATTAGATAAGAAGAGAAAGAATAAAGCCCTTTTAACCAAAGGAAAAGGAACCCAATAGAAAGGGGAAAGAGGTTATTTGTAAGTATCCTCCTATCTCTTGCTTTTTTCCCCAGTACCCTCATCACCAGGGCCAAATATAAGGAAAAGCAATAGGAAGAGCCCCAAAATGCTAGAGAAACCAGAAGCAGGTCTGTACCATCATTCTCATTTGGGACTATAGAAAGAGACCACTTTGAAGAAGGTTGTGCATTAACATAAAGAAAATATAGTACAGTCAGGATGCTGTGTTTTGGCCTATGTCAGGTATGTAGAGGATGCAGAACACCCAACAGGTCCCACAGAAGATGTGAAGAGTAGCTGAGAGTTCTAGCTGGTGAGCTCACTAATAAGATTATTGCAGGAAGAAGACAAGGGATTCTGTAGTAGAATGTTTATAGAAGACACCATCTAAGAAAATGAGCAAATTGGAATCTCAGCCAGAATCAAGGAAACTACTGCTAGCAAGACCTGAAGACAACAGAGGCCACATCTGCATCTTGACCATGTCAAAGAAAAAAACAAGAATCACACTAGACATGGACCATCAATCATGAACAGATGAAAGGGAGTAATCACACAAATTTTGCTGCCTAGAGACCATTAAGAGAAACACCTCAAATGGAAGAACAACAAATGTGCATGGGGATCTCATTCAATACCATGTGGGAAAGAGTTTTCCATTTCCCAAGATAATGACAGAAAAGACCTGAATTATTTGTCAATCTCCTCAAAAAAAATTAGTTTTGACAGAGGAATAATGGAATTACTTTAATTGACAAATTAAGTTTTCCTTTCCCTTTGTATGATGAAGGGCTTGAGGACAAAGACAACAGTTATAATATAAAGAAAGAGAGATGGTTTTCTTCACACATTTGAGTTATGGTGTGCCAATCTTGACATATATCTCCCCTCGCAATAAATTTACAATGAATATTTTGTATTAACTTAAGAAAGCAACTTATTCTACAAAACTAAGGACACCACACCACTAGATGTGCTTTAATCACTTATTTTCCTGACTGCTTTAAAGTAGGTTAAGAAAAAAATCTTCCCCAAGTAAGAAAAGAAATCATTATGACATGAGAGTTAACTGAAATTCTGCCCTATTAGATTTTGCTAAGAAGAGAAAAGTGCCAGGCAAGGGGATTTCAAGGATGAGTTATTATATTTGCAAATTGGTATAATGAAAATAACCTAGGCAGTACCATGAATTTAAATGAGCTGTATAATTTTTTCATAAGTTTTAATATAATTGTTCATGTCTTCCATGAAATAGTTAAAGTTGCTGATTCTTTTGCATAAATCAATATGCTCTGAACAATAAAGCTAATAGCCCAGTAAAGTCTATAAAATGTAGTTGTGTAGCTGTTTCCAGGGCTTTACTGCAGGGGCTAAACAGCAGTTTCTATTTCTAGTCGACTGCTGTCTTTATCAAATTACTTCCTTGATTCAGTGACAGCTTTTTAAGACATCTTCTAAAGGAAAACTTCAATTTCTCATCTTTGTTCTTTAACAATGTACTTTTTAAAGTAATAGGATAGACTACTGTTATATTTTTGAAGGTTTTTAATAATATTAAAAACAATTATGTACATGTAAAGCTGGATGTACAAAATATAATTCATTTTGCTATTCATCATAGAAACATGCATGGTCTTACTAATTTCACTAATATTATGTTATTATATTTCATAGCCATCTAAAGTATTAAGCGCTAATATAAGCAAACAGAAGTATTTTAATCCAATGATAAATAATTTGTTTTTAAGCTTTGTGTTCTTAGTTATGTAGCTTTTTCAAAAAGAGATCCAAAGAAACAAATATAAGAATGCATGATCAAAGAAAAGGCTTCTACTGAGAATGGGGGTTAGCAGTCTCACAATTTTAGATTATTATGTTAAATATATCTTATTAGATATAAGATGGTAATGCTAATGGATGTTCACCCGTCAGCTTTCTCTGTGCAGCAAAATTACAAAAGATGTTTTTAATGACTATAGCACACTAGCTATGTTTATCTGACATCTACTTGAAATTAAAAAGGCTTAAAATATTATGCAGATTTAACTATTATAATCCAAAAAACACTTTAATCCAAAAAAATATTTTATATCTAATTAAATTCTTGCTTATTTTTATTGCAACTCTTTAAAAAGTTAGAACAAATTGCTTGTTATGAATTGATACCCCAATAATTTAACGTCCTAAATTTAAACCAGATTTGTTTTCTGTTCTGTATATAAGGAAAATGAATTAGATGACTTTCATGATTCCTAAGATTATCTACTGTTTTACCTAAATTTTCATGCTAGAATTCAGTCATAAGGCATACCATTTATCTCAAAAATTTCTTAAAATATAGAGCAGTTGTGGCAGACACACAGATTGTATGAGCTCAGAGTAACCTGAGATTTGAACTGTCCCTCTGGCATTTTCTCATTCTAAATATGGAGTGGCTTGATAATCCCCTTGGTTTCTAAATTGATGGAGGATGGTCTGAGAGAGGCCTGACATAATTCCTACCCTCAGGTATAGCCTCAGAGCAGTGTCTTAGGGAGAAAGCATCAGTCCTAATTCAGGCCCTAGTACATTCTGATCCATCTCCAAATCTGTCTAGGAATCCCAAGACACTTACAGGGAAGTCTCCAAAGCCCAATTCCAGCGGGGTATAACTATTTTTAACAATTTAAAAAGGGGTATAAGTGTGTGTATACATATACATACAGACATACAACTTATGATAAGTTGTCCACTCTGCGTCTTCAACTTTTTATCTATATAACGAAAGGAACACACTAATGATCTCCAAAGCCTTTGCCTGTTCAAAAATTCTGTAATTCCTCAAATGAGATCTCTTTCTCCCCACCTCCCTTCAAAATGGTGATGGATGAGACATAAAATTTTTCAGTGGGAAGAGAGTACTGAAAGTTTGTGTAAGAAATTAAACATCTAAAAGGAGTTTTATAATGAAAATAAAGTTTATATTAGGTGTAGAGTTTAAAGGATTTAATAACATTAGTTATTAAATGGAAAAAAAATCAATGTGAAACCAAACCTTAAGGACAATCTTTTTTTTTGCATTTCTATCAATAGACCTCAAAATGTTTGCTCATCAACATTTGTGTACACCTCCTTGCAGCAAAAAGACAAGGAAACTTGAAAGGTAACCAATTCCAAATAAACTCTCATGAAGATGTAACACCTTGTTGTAGTTAAAAAGAAGGAACATTTTCAAAATGTACACAATATTGGGGAATTAAAGAAACATCTCATAGGAACTCTCATTGGCTAACTTGCAACCTTTCAAGTATCCAAGAGGAAAAAATAGTCAATTGATACAAACTGAATGATTAAATATCCATTATTTTATTTTTTTAAAGAAAATTAACATAAAACCACACAAGAAAAGTGATCCTAGCAGAACAGAATCACTTAGTATTAATTATAATACTGAATAATATGTGAATACATATGAGAATTCTCTTTATTAACTATATAACATATGAGATGTACTGTCCTCATCCTGTATAAACAGGGTAGATACAAAGAACTGGTAAGTCAATTCTGTCCTATTAATGGCAGAAACTACTCTGAGAGCAAGCAATATTCACCACAAGGGGCATTTCCAATAACCAGGCAGAAAGTTGATCCAAAGTTACTTGACCTTGTTGGTCACGTCTGGCATAGCGACTGTGTTCCAAGATGATGGATTAGCCAAATATCCTAAAAAAGAGATGTTTTTATGCAGGCTTCATCCTTTGTCTCCTGAGAGATGAAGTCTTGATGGCCTTACAATTAAGGCGTTAATATTTATTAAGTATAATTTTCCAGTAATACTTGCAAAGGAGGTCAAAATATAACAATTTCAGGACAATGAATATAATATTGTCTAAATTGAACTTAAAGGTCATATCATTTGGAGAAAAACACCAAGTTTCAAACAACTAAAACCTACAAAAAAGGCATATGTTGAGTTTTTAAAGCCCCATTGATATAGCTGCTTTATTCCTATTAAAAAGAGGCCCAGCCTCTTTTTATCTCTATCTTTTCATCTCAGACTGGAAAATTGCAATTGGACTCTACTAGGTAATAATTCAATATCCCAATTAAAAAGCAGTTGCTTGGTAATTCAAAAAAATTTATAACCTGGGCAGCCCCAATGGCCCAGCGGTTTAGCGCCGCCTTCAGCCCGGGTTGTGATCTTTGAGACCCAGGAACGGGTCGGGCTCCCTGCATGGAGCCTGCGTCTCCCTCTGCCTGTGTCTCTGCCTCTCTCTCTGAGTGTCTGTCATAAATAAATAAATAAAATATATATTTTTTAAATCTGTAACCTTGGAAAGTTCAAGGTAGGATTCCTAACTCTAGGAAAGAGATATAACAATAATATGTTCTAAGCTAATAAAGCAATAATCTGAACTTCATAGAATCAATATCTCTGTAATTCATTTAATAAGTCTTATAAGAATATTGGCAATGTTTGTGTATTTTTCCTGATCTTTAAGGTATTCAAATTATTTTTAAAATATGACATATAAGCTGTTAATTTTAGTTCTTTAGGAGAATTTGCTTAAAAAGTTTTGTAATCCATATTTTTATCTCTGTAAAATTTTAACTTACAAAGGTATAAATTTTAACATTTATATAATGTCTAAAAGTTTACAGTTATGTTGTCCAATATGATACCCGCTAGCTATCTGTGCTATTTAAATGTAAACAAATTAAAATGAAATACAATTAAAAATTCAGTTCGATCACACTTGCCACATTTAAAATGTTCAGTAGCTAGAGGGACGATGACTAGTATATCTGACAGCACAGACATGGAAGTTGTATTAGCTTACTTTCAGATGTGTTAGGACATAGACTAACCAACTATACTTATAAGACGCTCAAAAATACAGTGGTTCACTTAGCCCAGTCAAGAAAGAAGTTCCTTTCTTTCTTATCTAACAGTCTAGAATTGGTGGGTGGTCCCAGCACAGGATTGGTAGGTAGAAAGGCAACGTTAGTCCATGTGGTTTCCAAGAAGCCAGGTCTTTCTTTCCTGTGTTGTTGGTCCTTAGGGTGCTACCTTATTCTGCAGGATTGGAACTGTCTCTACAATGTCTTATCTACATGTTCCAGAGTATCAGAAGAGGAAGAAGAGAAAATGAAGGACAAGAAATTGCATTTACAGAGAATATGACAGAAAGTTGCACACATTACTTCCATTCACATTTTGTGGCTAAAAGATAATTGAGCCCACATCTGGTTGTTATGGAGGCTGGGGAAGGTGGTCAGGTTGTGTGTCTGTATACTCATCTGCAACTTGGGCCAGAGCAGTGTTATTTCTTAAAAATACAGGAAAATGATTGCTGAAGAACCACTCTTCCACAAGGGAATACATTTAATGGGTTTATGGCAGGGCAGGGCAGATAGTGGAAATTAAGCAACATTTAAACAGTAGATGTTTTCCTCACACAACCATCTGTGAAAAGTAAAACTCTAATCAACTTCCATTCTACTGGTTATATAAATTCTACTACTAATACATTTTGTTCTGGGTGAAATAATGTAAACCAGTAATAGAAAATTTACAGTTTCATTTAAAAACTCACTAAAATAAAGTGTTACTGCCCTGGCTATTAAAAAATAAATATTAGCTTTCACTTTTAACTCAACTTCTTAATAAGGAAAAAATTCTTTAAATAATAGTGCTACCCATAAAATCTGTAAAATAATGTACTCAAGTCAACACTGCATAATTATTAGGTCACTGTACATTCCAGCCAAAAACAATAGTTAAACCACATATATAAATAAATCTAACAATACTACAGGCATGTTTTATAGATTAAACTTAAGTTTCAAAGTAAATGTCTAAATATTTGATTTTGTGCATGAGGAACTAAAAAAGGACATTAAAATACATTAAAATAAAATTCATTCTTCTTTAATAAAAGATGATTTGTTATTGAGCTTCAATCCTCCATTTTTAACCTTCCAATGAAAGTGGTATAATAATGGTTTATATACTTACCTTCCACTTGTGAAAAATTGTTTCTTAAAATCACATATACTTATTAAATATTTAAATTACATATTTTAGACAATAGAAATTACCAAAAGGACAATAAAAATTACAAGACCACAACCATCTTTTAGCTATTGCATCTAAAAATTCAAAAATGTGCTTTATAATTATTGACAATAATTTCTTCTGATATGTTTTTGTTCAAATAAAAATGTATGAAGAACTTTACTCATAAGTCTTTTTTAGAAATAAGAACAAATTTCAACTGTTGGCTGAAAACTATTTCAAAAATCAAAACTGATTAATTTTGCATTAATAATAAAAGTTTCTCAGACCAATGATTCCCATGTGATTGCTAAATTATACTGACAGGAGCCCCTAGTACTGGCAAGTCAATGTTCATGTTAGTCAACAGTGTCTGTAAAACAATTGTGTATATTTCATTACTTTTTAAATTGACCTTAAATAATATGTTAAATGCACTATCTCTAAAGCAAATGAATTCTATTTTAATTTCTTATCATTGGATTTGAGCAAGCAGTTTGAGAAACCCGTTTCAATAGCAATCAAGATATTTCCCTTTCTCATTTCCTCTTATCAACATCTAAGAGGGAAGAGTGCAATAAAAGGGAAGGGTAGCATCCTTTCAAGTTGCTTTCTGCATTGTCTATTATTAGTTTTTGAATATTTTCCCATCTGACTCACATGGTCCATTTACATGCATATTTCTAATCTGCTAGGATTAACACCAACAATTCCAACCCATTCAAAAAATTACATAAAGCAATGGAGAGTGACATTTTATAATGATTATTTTGTATCTATTCTACAACTTTAAGAAAAAAAAAAAAACACTTCACTTCTTATTCCACAATATGAGTCATCAGATACCATGCAAAATCCTTACAATATAGAATACTTTTAAAAGCTGGATTCAGGGGGGTGGGGAGCAGAAAAAAAGAAAAAAAATTCTATAACTGCACAAAAGAACTGACAAGAAATTGAAAGCAATCCTCAGAGGCCAGAACTGACAAGCAGAATCCAGAGAGAGAACAAAATGCTTATGTTGGTACCTGTCATGGGAACATCTGCTGATCCCGAGAGGCCTACAGCTTCATGCTTACCAGGCTATGTGACTAAAGAACAGGGATAAACCTAGGGACTAAACCAAATAGGAAGTTGGATTAGACTCTCATAAAAAAAAATAAATCCCTGAGAGCTGACATCTTAGTGAAAGAATGAACTGAAATTTTAAGACTCCATACTGCACAAGGAGAAGATAAAGATACTTGCCTATTTTATTTCTGTTAGCTCTAGGATGAGAAGGAATGATCATCTCTTCTGAAAATTCTTAAACCAGAAGCCTAATCTCAATTGAAATGGAGCAGAAATCATATTATTTGCTTATGAGGCTCCCCAGAAGCCTTGGCCAATAATTTAAAGTAGTCATGAATTAGTAGTATGCCTTGACACCAAGCAGAGGCAAACTCAAACACTCTGAAAGAAAACACCTTAAAATTAAAACTTGAGAGAATTTTCACAGATAAACTCCCAAAGAACATGAACTCACAGTCAAAAAACTTGAAAACACAAGGAATCAACTTACTATGAACAAAAATCAATAGAAATAACAAATAAGATCAAATCCACTTAGATGGCATATATTAGAATTATTGAGTAAAGACTTAAATATATATGTTTACTGTACTTAAAGAGTTAAGAGAACTGACATAGAACATACATCAAAAAGGGATTTTACAATTTTAAAACTTCCAGAAAGCAATATAAAAGATAATCTGTTTTTAAGAAGAAGAAGAAACATAAATGGCCAATAAATACATCAAAAGGTGTTCATTCAGGGAAGTAAAAAGTAAAATCAGAGAAAAACTATATTATACATCAAAATACATTAGAAAATTCTCAAAAGTCTGACAATGTCAAATTTGGCAAGTATATAGATAGAGCAAGGGGAATCTCACTCTCATATGTAACTGGTAAGAGAATCAACTGATAGATACACTTTGGAAAAGTCTGGCATTATCTGTTAGAATGGAAAATACCCCTACCCAAAGTAATTCCATTAATGTATGAATACTCAAGAAAAATTCATGTACACTTATATGCTACACAATAGTGGTTATAGCAGCCTTATTCAAAATACAAAAAAAAAAAAAAAAAAAAAAAAAAACCCTGGAGACTAAATGTCCATCTCTAGTTGACCAATGGAATGAACAAACTACAACTAGATGCAAGAACACAGATGAATCTCAAGACATAAGCAAAACAAACAAAAATATGTGCAGTATATACAGTCTCAAGCAAAACTAAACTACATTATTTAATGATGTATTTATAAGCGGAAAACCATAAAGAATAATAAGGAGATGGTTAATATAAAAGTCAGGATAGTAGTTATCTTTGGGGGTAGGAAAATTGCAATGAAGGAAAGCAAATGTATGCTTTGGAGTGCTGACAGTATTCTTTTTTCTTTTTTTAAGATTTTATTTATTCATGAGGGACACAGAGAGGCAGAGACATAGGCAGAGGGAGTAGCAGACTCCCTGTGGGGAGCCAGATGCAGACCTCGATCCCAGGACCCCAGGATCATGACCTGAGCCAAAGGCAGACACTCAACTGCTGAGCTACCCAGGCATCCCACAGATAATGTTCTTAACTAGGATGGTGGTTATATGGAAGAATTTCTTATCATTTATTAAGCTATACATATAGTTTTATTTTGCCCATATGTTTATATGGCAAAACAAATTTATGACTAATATAGATAAAAATCTAAAACTGAGAGATTTTGCAGAGAGTATTATTATTCACTGATTATTCCATGTGTTCCTTTACATTTTGCAGTCTTCTCTGAAATTCAGTTGTACCAATGTGATTATTTCTGGTTAATGAGCTATTAGTAGAACTCATACGTGTCTTCTCCAGGTTGAAGAACTTAAAAATAGGCCTAAGTTCTCCATACTCCCTCTTCCCCTGCTGTGGCAAGACTTGAATCCCCATTTTGAGATAGTAAAGCCACAAAATGTAAGCAAACTTCATTCCTTGATGCCAGTTTGGAATGGAGATATTCTGCAGAAACACTGAGCCCTCAGAGCAATTTCCATGAATGAGAAATAAAGCTCATATTTAAAGCTATTAAGAGTTCAGGATTTAAATATTTCTGCAGCATAACAGCCTAAGTGACCAATGTAAATGAATTAAGAACAAATAAGATAAAAATAGAACTAAACATATTAAATAGTATGCTCCTCAAAAAATTTTTTCATGGTATATGTGAAAGAGAGGTAAAGCGACATGGAGAATAAAATGAGAATTACAGCTCCAGAAAATTTTCTACAGAGAAGAGAAGAGGTAAAATTCATAGAGATATTGGCTCTGGATCTTTCTAAATTATTTAAAGAGAACATTCCTCAAATTCAAGAAACCCTGTGATGTCAAGATAAAGAAAAAGAAAGGCACATGTAGACATGTCATATGGAACTACATAACATCAAAGACAAAAAAGAGATATAAAAAGTAGCTAAAGAGCTAGAATCAAAACACAAGAAAGTTTTATCCTCTTTATGGTTTTTTGTTTTATTTTGTTTTGTTTTGTTTTGTTTTGTTTTGTTTTGTTTTGTTTTTTTACCACTGGAGAAGGAACCCTCATGCACTCTTGGTGGAAATGTAAATTGGTTCAGCCAACATGGAAAACAGTATGGAGGTTCCTCAAAAAATTAAAGATAAAAATACCATATGATCCAGTAATTCCACCACTGCTTACTCAAGGAAAATAAAAACACTAATTTAAGAAGATATATGCACCCTTATGCTTATTGCAGCATTATTTACAATAGCTAAGATACAGAAGCAACCCAAGTGTCCATTTATAGATAAATGGAAAAGAAGATATACACACACATACACACACACACAGGAATATTATTCAGCCATAAAAATGGATAAGATCTTGCTATTTGTGACAACACGAATGGACCTAGAGGGTATTATCCTAAATAAGCCAGGCAGAGAAAGAGAAATACCATATGATTTCACCTACATGTGGAATCTAAAAAGTAAAACAAATGAATAAGCAAACAAATAAAAGGCAGAAACAGACCCATAAATACAGAAAACAAACTGATGGTTCCAGAGAGGAAGGGAAACTAGTGTAACATTGTGTGTCAACTATACTTCAGTTCTTTTTTAAGTACCCAAAAAGTCACACTATCCATAAAGGTATAATAATTTAGTCTTCCAGCTGACTTCTACAAGCTACAATAATATCCAAAAGGCATTAGAATAATGTCTTCAGAATACTAAGAGAAATTGATTGCCGAAGTGTAATTCTATACTCAATGAAACTACCATCAAGAGCAAGGATAGAATAAAGAAATCTTCAGGTTTTCAAAAATAGAGAATTTATTGCCAAAAGCTTTTGATCTGTCACAGATGGGACTGCTAAAGGGATCAACCTGGCAATGCCTTCAAAATATCAATCACCTTACTCTGGACCAACAATCCCATTTCTAATAAATGTACATCTTAGTGGATGATTAAAGCCAAATTCTGGACTCATCTTTGACCCCCTTTCTCATCTCATGTACAGAATTCAATCATCTGGAAATTCTTTTGTCTCTATCAAAAGAATATTTACAGAAGTGGCCATTTCCTACCATTTTCATTGACCCTACTCTCAAGTGAACCGCTTTATATATCATCTGAATTATAGTAATGGCCCCTAAACAAATCTCCCCAACCTACCTTAGGCTCCCTAGAGACCATTCGCACTGCAGCAGCCCCACCTCTCTTCATAAAACTTAGAGTCAATCAGGTGGCTCGTCTTCACAAAACCCTCTAGTGGCTCCCCATTTCACTCAGAGTATAAAACAAAATGTATATAATCACCTAATGTGAACTGGTTCCACTACTCTTTAAACTTTTCTTACTACTAATTTCCATGTTGCTCATCCAGCCTTATGGTGGTCTCTTCTGTTTCTCAAACATACCAAGCACACTCTCCCACTTATTCTGCTACCAGACTGGTACCTCCAGCTGGAATGCTCCTCCCCCAGGCAGCCACATGGCTAAATCTGTCACTTCCTTATTCTTTGTTCAAATGCCACCTTCTCAAGGAAGTCCACCCAGACCACCCAATATGAAACTGCAAACGCTCACCTACTGCTCCAAATACTTTTCACCCTGCTCTTTTTCTCTCCATACCACTTATCAACTTGAAAATACTGCATAATTTACTTTTTTATTTTATCTATTATTTATTGTCTCTCTCACCAGAATGTAACCCTGGTTGTTTCAAGCAGATCCTGAAATAAAAACGTGAATGTAAATAGTAGTTCCTTTGAAAGGCATTGCCAGAAAGCACAGTGAGGGGTTGGGAGGTGAAAAAGGAAAGAGAAAAAAGCCAATATAGTGTACGATACTGAACAGGCTAAACTGGAGAAACGGGTGTCTTCCCACTGGGGACCCTCAGAAATACTGCTGTGGGTGTGCTTCAGAATCATTCCATACTTTACTGGTTGAGGATCATTCTTGGGCACTAACTCTACAGCATTTCTGAATTACCACATAACCAAGCTTGCTTCTGTGGCTAGAGAATATCCTCTGGCAGAGAGAGATGAAGAAAGACATTAGCATATCGAGCATTTCCTCTGAGATCTCAAAGATAAACAAAGAGATATGGGCAAGTACCAACAGCTTCACTACCATAGAGAACTTTGTCTTTCTGTGTATTTGTTTTAATTGATATATCCCAAAGGTCTAGAAAAGCCCCTGGCACTTGGTGAGCGCACACATTAAAAAAAAAAAAAACTATGTTGAATGTTGATGAATAAAGGGCCAAAAAGAAGTTACACGAATTTAGAAAATACTTCTAACTAAACAAAAGAGAATATCCCACATGTCATAACTTGTGGGATACAGCCAAAATAGTACTTTGAAATAAATGGATAGCCAGAAATACTTGTATTACTGAATTTAAAAGTTCAAAAATTAATAATCAAAGCATTCATTTAAGTCATCAGAAAAAAACAGTATGATAAGCTCAAATGAATCCAAATAAAAGAGTTAAAGACAAGAACAAAATTTAAATAGACAACAAAAGTACAATAAAGAAAACTAAGCCAAAAGTTGGTTTTTAAAAAAGAATACTAAACTGATAATATTAGCAATATTCATCAAGAAAAAAAGAGAGAAAGTACAAACTAAAATGTGATTAAAACAAGAACACAATTGCAGATAGAGAATGAAAAGATAAAAGAACATTATGGGTAAAATTATGCCAACCTGGAAACCCCTCTAACAAAATGAATTAATTGGTAATTAAGCATCTTCCTACAAAGAAAATACCAGACCTGGATGGCTCCACAGGCAAGTTTCTACCAAATGTTTAAAGAACAAACTCCAATTTTGTGCAAACTTTTCCAAATATGACAAAAGAGTTGGGGGTGGGCATTATTTAAAGAGGCTACTTAATTAGCTATTGCTGTAATAATGTTTAGTATTTTACAACCACAAGTAATTATATGACGTTGGTAAGGAAAGAGAAATATAGATCAATAGAACTGAGCAGAGTCCATGAAGAAGTATGCATTCTTGTATACATCATATGTGATGGAGATGCAGAAACAGGCAGGACCATGCAGTAAATTGCACTGGAACAAATGGCTTTTCATATGGGGGGGAGGGGGTGAAATTGAAGGATGTAAATAAAAAGAAAAAAATGAAAATATTTTAGAAAAAAAATACATAGGTGGATTTCTTTATGAACTCCTGATAAGTAAGACAAAGAAACACAGACCCTAAAGGAAAAGATTGGTAAATTCAACTACTTTAAAATTAAGAACTAGGAGAAGTCAACTGCAAGACACGTAATCCACAAAAGAGTTTTAAAAGAAAACCTACAAATATATAAGAAAAAGGAAAATCTATTAGAAAAATGGGCAAAAGGCAGATACTTCACAGAAGCAGAAACACAAATCTAAAATATAGAAATGCACTCTATTCTCATTAGTAATTAGGAAAACGTAAATAAGACCAGGAGATTTCATTTTAAATGTACGAAACTGAAAAAAAATATATAACCAGGCATTAAGAAGTTCTGACACAAAGGGACTTTTTTGTGGTTTTTAAATTTTATTTTTTATATGTATATTTTTATTGGAGTTTAATTTGCCAACATATAGTATAACCCTCAGTGCTCATCCCATCAAGTGCCCCCCTCAGTGCCCATCACCCAGTCACCCCATCCCCCACCCACCACCCCATGTTTGTTTCCCATAGTTAGGAATCTATCATGTTTTGTCACCCTCTCTGATTTTTCCCACTCATTTTCTCTCTTTTCCCCTACAATCCTTTTCACTACTTTTTATATTCCCCGAATGAATGACACCATATAATGTTTGTCCTTCTCCAATTGACTTAGTTCACTCAGCATAATACCCTCCAGTTCCATCCACGTGGAAGCAAATGGTGGGTATTCATCATTTCTAATGGCTGAGTAATAGTCCATTGTATATACACACCACATCTTCCACACAAATCTTAAGAGTATTTGTTCCAACTCTCTGAAGAAAGTCCATGGTATTTTGATAGGGATTGCATTGAACGTGTAAAATGCCCTGGGTAGCATTGACATTTTCACAACATTAATTCTTCCAATCCCTGAGCATGGAATATTTTTCCATCTCTCTGTTCTCTCAATTTCTTTCAGAAGTGTTCTGTAGTTTTTAGGGTATAGGTCCTTTACCTCTTTGGCTAAGTTTATTCCTAGGTATCTTATGCTTTTGGGTGCAATTGTAAATGGGATTGACTCCTTAATTTCTGTTTCTTCAGTTTCATTGTTAGTGTATAGAAATGCCACGGATTTTTGAATATTGATTTTGTATCCTGCCACATTGTGAATTGCTGTAAGAGTTCATGCTGGGCTCTCTGCTGCGGACCGTCGGGCAGATGGTTCCTTCATCAGCTTCAGACCAAGTTCGAGGTTATTATGTGGACTGGAAAACGTTGCGTGATGTGAAGAGACGAAAAATGGCCTATGAATATGCAGATGAGAGGCTACGGATCAATGCACTCAGAAAGAATACCATCTTGCCAAAAGATCTTCAGGAAGTGGCTGATGGAGAAACCGCCGCCCTTCCCCGGGATAGCTGTCCTGTCAGAATCCGAAACCGGTGTGTTATGACATCCCGTCCACGTGGTGCAAAGCGGCGCTGGAGGCTTAGTCCTATTGTCTTCTGTCACTTAGCAGACCACGGGCAGCTGTCCGGGGTCCAGCCAGCAGTATGGTAACCGGCTTCTGAACCTTCTGAGCAGGGAAACCAGTTCTGGCAAGAAGAGACCTCTCCGCTCGGGGAAAACCTAGTTTCACAGGGGTGCAGCATGGGAGTCTGCTCTGCCTGATGCTGCCTACGGCTAAAGTACTTTTTAACTTCAAATGAAGAAATTTGGATGTTTCATTCTGTCCGTGAATTCCAGCTATCTGGGAATTATCTTTTCTCTTGGACTTAAAAATGAAACACACTGTTTCCATGCATGGTACAAGGAGTAGAGTAATAAAAAATATTCTGTGAAAAAAAAAAAAAAAGCTTTCTGTACACCAGCATGTTGGGCGATTTTTTTTTTTTTTTTTTTTTTTTTTAGAGATGACAAGTTTTAATGACACAGCCAACACTCACAATCACAGTTGGCTCTTCAGACAACTTGATCTTTGGGGCAAGATTTTGTGTAGAGTCAAGCAATACACAAAAGCACATGAGCAAGAGAGGCAGCATTCCGGCTTCTAGTGAGGGAGCGAGATATCTAGGTCTCATGATATCTCATGATATCTCATGATATCTCAAAGTCCTTTTTTTTTTTTGATTGTTACATATATATTTTTTAATTTTAATACAGAGTCAGATTTCAGAAGCTGTACAGAGGAGAGCCAAAAACACTTTAAACATTCATGATTAGCTTTAGTATTTTTTACGGTACATACTGAAAATGTTATCATTTACTAGTAAGGAATGCCAAGTGTGTCCATCACCATTTGAATAGCTTGTAGGGGATTTGTGATTTCTTCCATGTCATCTCTTCTCAAAACCCAATCCGGTTTAAGTCTTGAAACTATTCTGGTTCTTACAGGTGTTTCTGGAATAAAGGGAGTACTTATAGAAGAATTCATCTTTTGTTTATAAAGTGTTCTTTCAGTATTCATTTTATGTTTACGAGCTGTAAGCTTGTAGAGACTATAAATACGGTCAACAACTTTGGACTTACTTCGAACACTAGAGGCCCTATTCGTTGTCTTCAATAAAACAGCTAACAAACAACAGGTTTTTGTAAAAATGCTTCCACCCTTGTCTGTAACTTTGTCAGCAGGTTTTTCTCGGTACATCTGCAAAAGGTCCAGCAGTGTATCTATGCAGTGGAGTCTTTTGGGTTTTCTATGTACAGGATCATGTCATCTGCAAAGAGAGAGAGTTTGACTTCCTCTTTGCCAATTTGAATGCCTTTTATTTCTTTTTGTTGTCTGATTGCTGAGGCAAGGACTTCTAGTACTATGTTGAATAGCAGTGGTGAGAGTAGACATTCCTGTCGTGTTCCTGATCTTAGGGGAAAGGCTCCCAGTACTTCCCCATTGAGAATGATATTTGCTGTGGCCTTTTCGTAGATGGCTTTTAAGATGCTGAGGAATGTTCCCTCTATCCCTATACTCTGAAGAGTTTTGATCAGGAATGGACGCTGTATTTTGTCAAATGCTTTCTCTGCATCTATTGAGAGGATCATATGGTTCTTGTTTTTTCTCTTGTTGATGTGATCTATCACGATTGTTTTACGAGTGTTGAACCAGCCTTGCAACCCGGGGATAAATCCCACTTGGTCCTGGTGAATAATCTTCTTAATGTACTATTGGATCCTATTGGCTAGTATCTTGTTGAGAATTTTTGCATCAGTATTCATCAGGGATATTGGTCTATAACTCTCCTTTTTGGTGGGGTCTTTGTCTGGTTTTGGAATTAAGGTGATGCTGGCCTCATAAAACAAGTTTGGAAGTATTCCATCCCTCACAAAGGGACTTTTTATACACTACTGGTGAGAGTATAAATTAATATAGCTACTTTGGAAAGCAATTTATCATTATCCAGCAAAGTGTAAATCCACATATCCTATGACCCATCAATTTCTACTCCAAAGATTATATGCTACAGAAAATTTTGCATCTGTTTATCACGAAACACATATAAACATATTTTGGGGATGCTTGAGTGGCTCAGTCAGTTAAGCTACAGATTCTTGATTTTGGCTCAGGTCAAGCCCTGCATTGAGTTCCACACTGGGCATGGAGCCTGCTTAAGATTCTCTCTCTCTCTTCCTCTGTCCCTCCTCTGCCCACACTCTCACTCTTGCTCTCTCTTTCTCTCTCTCTCTCTCTAGAAAAGAAAGAAAAGAAAAAGAAAGAAAGAAAGAAAGAAAGAAAGAAAGAAAGAAAGAAAGAAAGAAAGAAACCAACCATATTTGGAACATCATTGTTTTCCTCAGCAAAGAAAAACTCAAAACAACTCAATTTTTTGAGAAGAGAAGAAATGAGTGAACTATAGCTACATGCATCAACATGAATAAGTGTAATACAAAAGTGAACAAAGCAAGTCTCAGAATATATACATTTCTTTTTTCAAAAATGTCAAAAACATATAAATCTAAGCAAAATTTTATTCGAAAACATATAAGGGAAGCTGTAAAGAAATGTAAGGAGGGATCCCTGGGTGGCGCAGCGGTTTAGCGCCTGCCTTTGGCCCAGGGTGCGATCCTGGAGACCCGGGATCGAATCCCACGTCAGGATCCCGGTGCGTGGAGCCTGCTTCTCCCTCTGCCTATGTCTCTGCCTCTCTCTCTCTCTCTTTGTGACTATCATAAATAAATTTAAAAAAAGAAAGAAAAAAAAAGAAATGTAAGGAAATGCTAATCACAAAATTCAAGATTGCAGTTACCCCTGAAAATGGGGGAAGAAGAAGGATATAATCAGAAAGAGGCACACTGAACACTTCATAGGTACTGAAACATCTATGTATATACATTACTACCTTAACTATTATTAATTTTTAAAAATTACTACATCACAAGTAATTTCAACATACCAATATATAAAAGAGCAATTATGATCTTGGCATTTGTCCAACGTCTTACGCAATTGTCAAATTGCAACAAATGAAGGAAAGAAGGGGAAGAGAAAATGCTATGTTCTCACAGTTCTTATTATATAGTGTGGGCTCAGCCTTCTCAACTCATCGCTGGCTCCATAAAGTCTTGAGTGTTATTATATATGGAAATGTCTATTGGTTGGACTCTTCTGGACTATAATGGTTAAAGTAATTGGACTCTAGAACAGCATCCTACAGACTTGTCTTAACCAGATATATGTTCTGTAGGAATGCAATATATTACATAGACACATCAAAATACATTTACAGTTTTTTACCATGTATTTAAATTAAAATTTAAGACTATTTAGAATAATATATCAATTAGATTGAAACTATTCTTTAAAAACTCATATCAGAAGTTATTAATTAAGAAAAATTGTGGGGCACCTGGGTTGTGATGCCAGGGTCCTGAGATTGAGACCTATATCAGGCTCCCCACAAAGAGCCTGCTTCTCCCTCTGCCTATGTCTCTGCCTCTCTCTCTGTGTGTCTCTCATAAATAAATAAATAAATAAATAAATAAATAAATAAATAAATAAAATCCTTAAAAAGAAAGAAAACTTGATACATCAAAGTCTGGCTGTAGGATGCAGCTGGGCAGTTCTCACATTATTATAGAATAAAAAGGCATTAGGTTTGTCAGTATCTTTCAAAGTGAAGTTTAGCAGTTACTTATAGAGCTAAGTATTCATCTACCCTACAACATCAGTTCCACATGCACATATTTACTTGAGAGAAATGAAAAAGTATGTCCACAAGAAATATGTGCATATGTCCAACAAAGTCTAGCTCGAACAGCTCTTTACATAATAATCAAAAACTGAAAACAATCAAATGTCAATCAACAGGAGACTAGATAAATGGTGGTGTATTTACACAATGAAATACTATTCAATTCATTTATTTATTTATTTATTTTTGAATTTATTTTTTATTTATTTATTTATTTGGAAAGAGTGTGTGCAGTGGGGACAGAGGGAGAGGGAGAAGCCCACTGTGAAGCCCAACATGGGGCCCTATCTCACAACCCTGAGCTGAAATCAAGAGTTTGATGCTCAGTCAACCGAGCCACCCCAGGAACCCTTCAAATTTTTTAAGTTAGCTACTGATGCACATAAAAATATGAATCTTAAGACTTTATATTTAGAAAAAGCAGCCAGATATAGATTACATGTTATATAATTTCATTTATATGAAGTTGAAAAGAATTAAATTTAATCTATAGTGATTAAAATCAAGCAGTGGCAGCCTAGGGGCATAGGAATTAACTGGAAATGATCACAAGGGAATTTTCTGGAGTGACAGAAATATTTACCACCTCAATTATTGTTGTGGGCACATGGTGTATACATTTATCAGAAGTCAACAAATCATACAATGAAGGTCTGTTTATTTCTCCATATTTAAATTTTACCTCAAAAGGACATTAAGTTTTGAATGTTACATATTAAATGTAAAAGAAATGACTAATTTATTCTGGTAAATGAACGTCATTCAGTCTCTAATCTCAAATGAAAAAATTTCTTTCTGTTGTATTTGGCTCATTACAAAGGTATTTTTCAGGCAGTCTTTTAAGAGAGAAGGCATCTGGGGAAATTATGTATTGATGCACAATGGCTTATTTGAAAAGGCATACAACAGTTTTGTAGAGTCATTAAAATTTATAGTAAATAATAGATTCAAGAGTGTTTCATTGTTGGCATAAATCATTAGAAATGATCTGCTGTCATCAAAGTTCTCAGCTAGTCATTAAACTGAAATGCACAAACTATTCTCTATACATGTTTACTCAGCAGTGCAAGCTAAAAGGAACACAAAATAAAATTAGCGTAAGAGAGAAGAAACTCAGAAGGCACAAAACCTTTAGTTTTATAGTGTAGTTGAAAAAACTGTTTTCCAAGTGGAAAATAACTGGTAAAATATAATGAAGAAAATATAGTAGGTAGAATTCATTATATAAATATTCTCTTCAAGAGTTAACAAGCTGCACAGTTAAGAACAAAATCCAAAGGTAAAATACAAGACACTGAGTAGATTCACATGTGACCCTGTGCTACATGAAGGAAGCTACTCTAAAATTGGAATCCAGCCTATTCCAACACCCTTTCCCACCTCCAACCATACACATAAACACATAAACACACACACAAACACCTAGCTTATTAGGCCTTTCCAGATCCAGACAGGAAATTTAATGACTGTCTATTGAAAAATGAAAATGGTATAAAAGGCCCCAACATTCTTAGCAAGAGAAATAAAATTAAGCCCCACAGTACACTTTGAAATTGATATTTCACTACAGCCAAAAAGCACTTTGAATATTATTTGTTAGTGATGGCTTGTGTCTGTTGCTAAGCACTAGGTTAATGTTATTTTTTCAAGATTCATTGCTCTATGCCAGTCTGGACATTGACAATGGGTATGGAAAAGAGAATAGCCCCCACAGGAGACAATGAGGGCCAGTGGATAGATGTTAAGGGCCACCAACGTCAATGCAAGATGAGGAAAACAATTCTCACACTCAGAGAATGAGCTGCCTTAGATTGCCATGTATTCATGAGTCAAACTTAACCCATATGACAATTTGCAGGATTACTGTAGAGGGAAGAAATAGAGCATGTTTTTTGGAGTGACAAGAAGACTTAATTCTATCATCTACTAGCTGTTTAAATTTGGCCAAGAAATGCGATTTACAACTCCAACTGTCATTGTCCTCATCCTTGTAGGATTGTGGTATGGATTAAACGAGATGGTATATGTTGAAGATCTTACCACAATGCATGTCACTTTGTAAGTACCCAGGAGTGTCATGATCAGAGGGAATGAATTCCTTACCTAAAGGAGGAGCAGCAGGTGAGGAGATAAGGCTACACACCTAATACTCAATCCAATTCCAAGAATACACGAGTCTGTGAAATAATGCCTTCTAGATGAAGTACATATTTTTAAGAATGATGAGAAAGTGGGGTTTTTTACAGCTTATTTTTTTAAGATTTTATTTATTCATGGGAGACACAGAGAGAGAGGCTGAGACATAGGCAGAAGAAGAAGCAGGCTTCCTGCAGGAAGCCCAATGCAGGACTAGATCTCAGGACCCCAGGATCATGACCTGAGCCAAAAGCAGATGCTCAACCACTGAGCCACCCAGATGCCCCCTTTTTACAGCTTATTAATAACATTTTATACATCAAAAAATAGAGATAAGGTTATTTTATTTAGAACAAGAATTATGTGAGCACAGTAGTTATTTTATTATAAGAACGAATCTTGTCTTCAATTTACTGAAAACAGAAACTTGCCCAAGGTCATGTTCGACAGAGGTTAAATAGCTAAAGGATGCTAAATGTGCAGTTTTCCTATAGTCAAACCTATGCATCCAGTGACAAAGACCAATACAGCCAGAGGGCTAAGGGGTTTAAAAAAAAAAAAAAAAAGGACTACAAAGAGGCCAAAGGGAGGAGATTTTCATGAGGAGCCAACTTGGCCTCAAGAACAACTCCGCAGAGCTTGTCTTCAGCTTCAGGCTTGCTCAGCATAACCTCTCCTGGAACATTAGGGCAAATGATTTGCCTGTTGTAGGCTTTGGATTCTCCATGAGAAAACTGAGTGACAAGACCATGCCAGTTGCCTAAGAACACATTTCCTATAACACAGCTAGTGGTGCTAGATTTATCTTCTTTTCCACTGTAAGATATTAAGATATTTTTGGTGGGGGGGGGGGCGGGGGAGCAAACATGTTAGTTTGTCTTAGGAAAACTAGTATTGTCTTGCAATATGGTGGTCTCTAGTTCTGACAGGGAGACAGAATTGGCAAGATCAGATTGCTTTTGTGTTCTTATGTAATTTTCCTCTAGAGCAACCAAAATGTTTATGGGGATCCTCTGCAGATTAATATGCAGACTCTAGGCAAACTCTGTCTTCAAATTAATGTCTGGACTATCCTTTCTACTCCTTTTCCCTTAAAAAATGGCTATGCATGTGTATGGTCTGAATCAAGATCCTTCACTCTTATGTGACAACTCACCCAGAACTACTGTCATTTTAAATATTTTATTTTTCATTGTGGAGTAAAGGACTTTTTTTTTTTTTTTTTTTTTTTTTGGTAAAGGAATATGGATCACTTGGGAAAGATGCTAGTGTGTGTGTTGGGGTGGTTGTATCATAAGTGGGAAAAAAAGGATTTATATTCTTCAACTTTCCTTTAAAAAAAAAATCACACTATCTCTAGACTGATCCTGAAAGATGTTGCCTTGGTCACTGACAAGAAGTTATAGGGCCCAAATCAAAAGGAAAAAAATGTTTAGTTCTTTTTCACTATCCCTCTCCTCCCTCAAGGGACCATATTCCTTTTTACATGAAGAATTAGAAGCTCCTGTTGGCCTCTTCTTCCAGGTAATTTTTAATATTTAGAAGCAAGAGAATCTCACAAAAGTACTTTCTCTTGTCCCTGTTTCTACCCTAAGCATGGAGATGCCATTCCTTATTCCCCTAAGATCCCAGATGCTGGAAACACATTGCCAGTTCTCTGCCCCTTGTTCCAACTCTCTCAGCCTGAGTCTTCCCCAGTACTCTCCAGTCCTACTGTCACATGATAACGAAGTCCTGATCCCCAAGCAAATGGCCCAAAGTTTCACAGACCAAATTTCAGGTGGTTCAATTCTTCAAGGCACCATAAAGCCAGAAACAACAGGAGAGCTGCTAAGAAGAAAAAGGAGGATCCAAAGTTTACTTCATCCTAAAACAAGATCAGCCCCAGCCTTGTCCCCAGTGACTCAGGTAGTTCAGAAGTCTGCTCATGACTTTGAAAGAAGGCATTTGTTCTAATCATGTCTTCTTCTTTTTGTCAATATTAAGAATTTTATTCTGCCAAAGTTAATAGTATCGCCTTTCCTAGAGACTGGATTAATTTTTGAACCATATGCACTAATCAAGCCTGTGAAATTTATGCTTAACCCCATTCCTAAAGCTTTTTATTTAAAATATTAATAAATGATTAACAAGATCAACTCACAGATGGGTATTAACTTGTCAACCCTGTTAAATAATAGATTTATGGTTACTGCATTGAAGTAAAATCATAGAATAAGTCATAAGAATAATAAAAATTAGTAAGAAGAAAAATCCTAAGAATTCATAACTGTTTTCTTAGAAAATAGTACTTTCTTACAAATACTGAACCATTACTAATATGTCAGTCATAGTGCAACTTAAAAAAGAAAATAGTACCTTCAGGTGAATTAAACTGGAAACAGAACTCTCCTTACGTCAAGTGAATATAGACAATTCTCCAAATTACTGTGGTGGTTTTGCAGTGAGAGGCCAGCACATTGGATAGTTCTTTGATATCTCCTAAGAAGATGAAAATGAGTGACAATTAGGAAAGAGATTTCCTATTTAAAACATTGAAATATTTAATTTGAAGAAACATAAAGAAAAAAAATGCAGCCATCTTACCAGTGGGCTGTTTCTATTTAAACAGTACAGGATAACAAGGAATTCAACTTAGCTTAGTTTTTAAATTCTCCAGTCAATATCTAGGCCCACAAAGGTCACACATGTCCTATACTGAAAGACATGCTCACTGCAAATTGACTGAAATGATCTCACTTACACAGTGTCCCACACAGAGACCTACATTAGAAGGAAATATGTTCTGTGGCTTCTCACAGAAAGAGAAGGTTGTGATATTTGTTGCCGACATAAAATGCTTTAAACAATCATATTTTCTCTTCAAACACTCTGTTCCTATGCTGTTTCAGTATTTCTCACTATGTTCATGATCAAATCTTAGTACCATCTCATTTCACTTTTTTAAGGAAGGTATAACTTCAAGCTGAATTGATATGAGGAGCCTGAAATGATAACTAGAAGAGGTAATGGAACTCCCACGAGGACACACAGAAAATACTAGGCTCTCAAATTTAAAAGTAAGAAAGAGAGAGGGAAATTTAAAGAATTAAACATATGGTATCATTCATTTATTTAACAAAGATTTGTTTAGTGTCTAAGTACTATTAAGCCAAATATTTGTTTGTAGATGGTACATTCTGTAGAATGTAGTTTACATTCTAGCTGAGGACAACAAATGATAAGTAACAAAATAAATAATTAAACCACATAGAATATAATGTAAAAAGGTGCTCTGTGCCTATGGGGGAAAAAATAGGGTGAGGGAGACTGGGACTGTCAGATTTGGGTGGGGATAAAAATGCAGGTCAGGGCAGAGTCCATTGAGAAGGGAGAGTTAAAAAAAGCCTTCAATGAAGTTTCAGTCTCAGTAGTAAATCACTCACTGAATAGCCAAAAAAAGATGAAAATTATAAGATAGGTGTCTTGTCAGTGTGGTACTGGCACAAAAACAGACACATGGATCAGTGGAACAGAATAGAGAATCCAGAAGTGGACCCTGAACTTTATGGGCAACTAATATTCGATAAAGGAGGAAAGACTATCCATTGGAAGAAAGACAGTCTCTTCAATAAATGGTGCTGGGAAAATTGGACATCCACATGCAGAAGAATGAAACTAGACCACTCTCTTTCACCATACACCAAGATAAACTCAAAATGGATGAAACATCTAAATGTGAGACAAGATTCCATCAAAATCCTAGAGAAGAACACAGGCAACACCCTTTTTGAACTCGGCCATAGTAACTTCTTGCAAGATACATCCACGAAGGCAAAAGAAACAAAAGCAAAAATGAACTATTGGGACTTAATCAAGATAAGAAGCTTTTGCACAGCAAAGGATACAGTCAACAAAACTCAAAGACAACCTACAGAATGGGAGAAGATATTTGCAAATGACATATCAGATAAAGGGCTAGTTTCCAAGATCTATAAAGAACTTCTCAAACTCAACACCAAAGAAACAAACAATCCAATCATGAAATGGGCAAAAGACATGAACAGAAATCTCACAGAGGAAGACCTAGACATGGCCAACATGCACATGAGACAATGCTCTGCATCACTTGCCATCAGGGAAATACAAATCAAAACCACAATGAGATACCACCTCACACCAGTGAGAATGGGGAAAATTAACAAGGCAGGAAACAACAAATGTTGGAGAGGATGTGGAGAAAAGGGAACCCTCATACACTGTTGGTGGGAATGTGAACTGGTGCAGCCACTCTGGAAAACTGTGTGGAGGTTCCTCAAACAGTTAAAAATATACCTGCCCTACGACCCAGCAATTGCACTGTTGGGGATTTACCCCAAAGATACAAATGCAATGAAACGCCGGGACACCTGCACCCCGATGTTTATAGCAGCAATGGCCACGATAGCCAAACTGTGGAAGGAGCCTCGGTGTCCATCGAAAGATGAATGGATAAAGAAGATGTGGTTTATGTATACAATGGAATATTACTCAGCTATTAGAAATGACAAATACCCACCATTTGCTTCAACGTGGATGGAACTGGAGGGTATTATGCTGAGTGAAGTAAGCCAGTCGGAGAAGGACAAACATTATATGTTCTCATTCATTTGGGGAATATAAATAATAGTGAAAGGGAATATAAGGGAAGGGGGAAGAAATGTGTGGGAAATATCAGAAAGGGAGACAGAACGTAAAGACTGCTAACTCTGGGAAACGAACTAGGGGTGGTGGAAGGGGAGGAGGGCGGGGGGTGGGAGTGAATGGGTGACGGGCACTGGGGGTTGGTTATTCTGTATGTTAGTAAATTGAACACCAATAAAAAATAAATTAAAAAAAAAAAGATAGGTGTCTTGTCATAAGAATTGTAACTATAAATACATACCTACATATATTTTTTCTTACAATAAAACCAAGCTTTTACTCTAAGCATTTTGATCTAAATGTTCTTTTATGGGTTATATTTTCAATTCAGTGTTTTCAACCTGACCTTTTATTAACAGATATTTGTTACATCACAGATTGACCTAAAAATAGAAATTTTAGTATCAGTTAACATTTGATTCTTAGAAAATCTTCCATGCAGAAGTAGATGACATAAACATTCAGTCTACCCATTGAACCTTTAACTAGATACTGTGAATACAGCAATTTGAAACATACAATGACCTCAAAGATGTTATGGTCTAGGACTTATAATTGTTGATACTTATTAAAGTGCCATATTTGTTACCACACCAGGCACTGATCCAAGTATTTCACTTAGCCTTCAGAACAAGATTATGAGTTTGGTCCTATTATTAGCACCCTTATTTAAATGTGGAGACAGGCCCAGAGTAGTTCAGTGACTCGTTAAAGGCAGCAAAACTAGTTAGCAGAAGAGCCAGGCAGTGTAAGTGTAGGGCTTGCTCTTCTCCACTCCTAAGAGGATACAGAGTAGTTAACAAATACATTCAACATGATGATGCTTAGATTTGCCTAAAATGGAGCAGGTGTCAGCTTCTTCGTTCAAGTTCATATGCCAATTTTTAGCGGAAGCTGCCCTTCAGCCTTTTATTTAGCACTAGTCTTGCAGCAGAGGTGGTAAGAGACAACTTCAGGCAACCTAACACCAAATTAAGGAGCATGGCTCAGATGGCATCAAGAACTGAAGAGTCTGCTCTGCCACCACTCACCAGACCCATGCACCTCTAGTGCCCTCCATTCCACCATGAGCCAATCCTCCCAGAAATACTCTGCCATGGACCATGTTTAAGTTATGAAATTACATCTTGCTGAGTAATATGACTTTCTCATTCTTTGCACTTTACATGGCTTTGTACTTTTAAAAAACATTTTCAATTAAAATTCTCCTGGATATTATGAGTACTTTATGTATTCAATCAATTATTTCATACAAAGTTAAGAAGAAATTTCCCCTGGGGCACCTGAGTGGCTCAGTAGTTGAGCATCTGCCTTTGCTCAGGTCGTGATCCCAGAGTCCTGGGATCAAGTCCTGCATCAGGCTCCCCTCAGGGAGCCTGCTTCTCCCTCTGCCTATGTCTCTGCTTCTCTTTCTGTGTCTCTCATAAATAAAGAAATAAAAATCTTAAAAAAAAAAAAAAAGAAGAAGAAGAGGAAGAAATTTCCCCCTATACCACTGCTTTATATTTTTGATGAGAACTAGTAAAGTGGCTATGAAGTTCAAACAGCTTTAGAAGGAAAAAAAAAACACATTACAATTTTTTTCTCAAATTAATACTATAAACACTACTGATCTGCTCACCATATAAGAAATTAGTATTTTTTTATAATGGCAGAGAAGACCATTATTGAAGATTATTAAGTCTCAGATAAAGAATTTATAAAAATAATAAATTAAAACAACTTATTAAGCTGACATTATCTTATTCCTTGTTGTAATTTGCTATTTAAGCTGTGTTATTCGTTGCTGCTCCATAGAAGAAAATTTCATATAAAAACAAATTCCAAATTGCCACATTTGTCATATATATATCTGTGTGTTATTCAACACTTGTCATCAGATTGATGAGATAAAACTGGAAGCAATATTCTTAAAATAAGATTCACAGATTTTTTAAGAGTTCATTACTTATATTTTCATAGTAATATTCAATGTGTTTAGGAGTCAGACTTCTGACAATCCAAACTATACATAATATACCGAATTCAATAAAAGAGACTGTCCAAAGACCAAGCACTTCGCTAAAATGTATAGCATTTCCATTCTATTGTACCATCATAATCCCCTACTTATGTAGTCTTAATTCAATATTTCTTTAGATCAGTGATCCTGCATGTGCTCTTATCACATCTTCCTCATCTCTGAGTATAATATGTTGACTCATCCTTTGTTGGCTGGGTCTTTTTTGTTTTGCTTTGTTTTTTGTTTTTTTGTCTAGTAGTGCTTTTTTAAAGGAATCATGGAGAATATATTCCATACATTCTTTCATCTTTAAAAGTATTTATCTGCTGCCTTTATAAATGAATGAAAACTTGGCCAACTATACTATGTGGGAATCATGCATTCCTTCAGAACTCTGTGGAGGCTGCTCCTGTCTCCTAGCATTGAATGCAGGGAAGAAGTATGAAACCATTCCAAGCATTGACCTCTTACAGGTGCATTACTTCTCCCAGAAGTACTTCTTTTTAATCTTTGATATAATTCATAACTTAGGCAGAATAGGCTCGATCGAGATCACTATATGTTTCCAGGCTATACTGTGTCTTTTCATCATGTCATTTGGTTCTTTTTTTATTTCAGGAGAATCTTCTTGAATTATTGTTCAGAACACTTTTTCTCTTCCATTTGATGGTTTCTCTATTTAGGAGCATAATCTCCCATTAGGAATCTTTTGTCTACGTTAGAGAGCACTTTCTAATTGTTTTAGTTTTTTTTTCTTTGTCTTCCCTGCCATTGGAACTCAAGCTTCTCCTTCATGCTAGTGATTGGATTTCAAGCTTTGTCTCTTCTGTCACTCCCTATCTGGGGTTTATTCGTTATCTGTAATGGAATTGTATCAGCACTACAATCGCTCCTTCCTTCTAATTCTATTGCTTCACCACAATACCTTGGGGCTCCTGTTTTATCAAATTCAGGCTCTTATTAGATTTTTCCAGAGCATGAAGCACACTTATACAGCATATTCCTCTCTTCTTTATGTTACACTTAATTTCAGACTCTCTTCAGCTCTCTTTTACATGTTATGTTCTGGTTTGTTTCCTTTTGACTATCTGTCAATGGCATCATTGCCCTGCCTTTTCTTTTCCTCTGCCTTAGCTTCCAATGATTCAGTGCAGAAATGTCTTTGACACCCATTCCATCACAACTAGAATCTGCTTCCCTCCACCCCACCTTCTGCCTTTCTACTCTACAATTCGAGGCCTAGGAGCTTATAATATTTATTTTTCTGCTGGATGAGCAGGATTATGAGAGAGAATACATTCGAGCTAAATATATTCCTTAATGGGGGACTAGCGCTGAACTCTTGAGAATGTCTTTACAAGAGTGGCTGAAGGATGAGTCATGAAACTTTAATCACTATCCATGCATATATCCACCTTCTAATGGGCGTAGCCTCAATCCCCCACCTGACCCCTCTGTTGATGGTTTCCATATCACACTTCATTATGGAATAACCAGCTTCCCTAACTGTATCGGATTGGATTGGATATCAGGGGATTAGAAACCCACTCATCTTTGACATGTTTTCGGAGAAAGCTGCCAATAGGCATGCATACGGATGATAAGCCAATCTCGTCATTTCTCTAAAGTATACAAGTAGTTCCTTGAACTCAGATTGTTTTTCTCAGTAATGTCTATCAATTTGTCTCCTTCTCTCTGTAGCCCATGGCATATCAGTGTTAAATGTGGATGCTATGGCATGTTTCCTTGTATCTTTATACTCAACCTCCATTAAAAACAAGGGCTTTAGAATCATAATTTCCTGGGTTCCAATATCAGCTCTACTGCTTACTCTTTGTGTCACTACAAGCAAGGTAAAGCCTTCCAAAGTCAGTTCTCTTGTCCTACAATCTGGGGTTGATATCCATATAGAGTTATTAGGGAAATTATATGAAATAGCATATAAACGGTACTAACTAGGATATGCCTGGTATATTGGAAGCACTCAATATGTTTATACAGCTATTATTCTTACACATATGCAAAGTATCATGGAGGTACTAAGAAGGAGCATCTTCTACAGATTCTATTGGGGGCATGCTGTAACTAGGGAGGCTTTTTGAAAAGGTAACATTTAGCTACATGTTACTGGTTGAAGAATAGTGAGCCAAGCAGGAGAAAGGAATGTCAGAGAAGACAGACTCTGCTCATTCATTTATTCACTAATCTTAAGTATTTATTAACCATCCTCTCTATGCCAGGCCCTATTCTAGGGATGGGTTGGGGAGATGGGTACAGCAGTGAGCAAGACAGACAAAACCCACATTCTACTGGTGAAGATAAACAGTAAATAAATAAATGCACACTAATGGCAGATGCTGGGAAGCATTAGAAAAATAGAAGTTAAAAAGATAGGATAATGGAAAGAAAGGGCTATTTTAGATAGTGTGGTTAGGAATGACTTCTCTCATGAGGCAACATTTAAACAGAAGCAAAAATGAGGAATCAGTAAAGTTTTGAGGTAAGATATAACATGAGGAGAAAAAAAAAAAGTTTAGAATTTCAGGACACCACGATAATTCAGTGTTGCTGGACTGTGAAAGGAATCTAGGGCAGGTATAGGTATCAGCTATGCTAAACTAATTGATCTTTACCCTGTGCTGACCAGGAGCCACTGAATGGTTTTAAGTAAAGGAATGGGACCAATCTACTTGTGCTTTAGGAAGACTACTCTAGAAATGGTGTGCAGCATAGATCTGAGACAAGTCAAACTGGCGATGATGGGAAGGAGCCTCTTTGGAGGCTAGAGAAGAGATAAAGAATTTAAAAGTTATTTAGAGGTAAAACAAGGAGGAGTAGGGATAGATGGATTAGCTCAGCATATCAGGTTCCTAGCTCTGAGAACCAGTATTTGGGTTGAGATCTGGCAATTCCCAAGGAAGAGAACTGGGAGAAGATATAGGTGCTAGGAGCTCATTCTAGGTCTGACCGACAGGAGGAAAACAACACAGGGGTCCAACAGTAATAAGTATACCATAAGTCTGCAAGTCAAGGAAAATTGAATTCCAAACCCTGCCAGAAGACAAATCTAAACTATTAATATGAGGCTTGCTCTCTAGCTCTGTCCAGGACTGGAATAAATCTGAGTTTCTTTCTAAGGACTGTAATTTGATTTTGTTTACATGGAATGAGAAAGGAACAGGTGGAAAGAAACCAGAAAAAACAGAAAATGACAAAGCTTCCTTTGGGACCTTTGAAAGTACATCCCTTAATTGGCATCTAATTTTTATATGCACCATGACTTCATCTTGTCATTTACCTTGGTGATCCAATGATAGGTTTTATATTCTTCCCCAAGATGTTCTCCAACTTTTTCCCTGACAACACACTAGTGGAAAGAAGGTGGGCTCTGGGGCTCAAAGACCTGACTTCCAATCCTGGTTATGCCATTAGTCAGTCACATGACCTAGAAGCCAAGCCACTCCTCCTGTCCACATCCCTGTTTCTTCACTAGGAAAATAAGACTCAGAGTGACTTCTGAGGATTAATTAAGGTAATGAAAATGACAGTACCTGGCACAGAGCCTGGCACACAGTAGGTGCTCTATGATTGTTACCTCGATTTAGCTCAAGCATAGGATGCATGTGGAACAGGGGAGGGGTGAGAGATGAGGAAGGATTGCAAAAAATGTATTATGTCAAACTAAGGCATTAGTGAGGAGTCATCTAAGAATTTTAAGAAGGAAAGAAACAGATTTTCTTGCATAGGCCAAGCTAGAGCAAGGAAATCAGTTAAGAAATATAATAATCCTAGTAAGAAATAATGAATTCAGGCAGTACAGTGGTAACAAGACTGAAAAGAAAGGTCAATTTCTTTAGCTATTTAGGAAGATGATTAATTAGCAGTGGAAGTGAGGGAGAAAGAGTCTAGGAGATTCCCCATTTCTGGCCTGAAGTACTGAATCCAGGGTCCTATTTAAAAGACAAGAAACACAGGAGGAGTAGCAAGTATAAAAAGGAAGATAAGGAAATCACTTGCTGGGCATTCAGTCACTGAATGATTCCTATCATTCAACAAATATTTGTGGAATGCCTACGATATAAAAGCATGGAGCATACAGCAATGAACATATGGAGATGGTCCCTCCCTTCATGGAGCTTACATTGTAGTGAAGAGTGAACTACATAAAAAGAATTCAAGGAAAGAAATCCAGGGAGAGAGAATAGCATATGTGAAAGTCTTGAGGATGAAAGAAAAATGTCACCTTCAAGGATGTAAGGGAGTCTCAGGCTCAAGTAAGGAAAGTGAGGCACACAATCAGGATGGAGGCATTTTCTAGATCGCATAGGTCCTAGCAGACCATTTTAAGGAGGTGAGCTTTATCTTTATAGTTTGTGAAACCACTGATGAACTTTGAACAGTAAACTGAGATATGGTCAAATTCACATTTGGAAATTTCACTCTTACTGCAGTGTAGAGATCACTAAAAGTTCTGAAAAGCCCACCTGCCACAGCACATCCAGATATCGGAAATAATGGAAGCATACATTTAATGCATTTCTAGGCTAACAGGAAAGAAAGAGAAATCCCCAAATCTCATGAAAAATAACAATGTGCTGAAATCAATGGTAGGCAAACTCTGTAGCCAGCGCTGCCCTGGGAATAAATGTTATTAACATACAACTAGACCTCTGGGGACTAATGGCAGAGTAAGAGAACAGGAGCTTAAACCTTGTGTCCATTGAAAATCCCCTGAAACCTTGGGTCCAGACTGCAAATTTGTGATTATCTTTTCTACCAGATGGAAATTATTTGCATCTCTATCAAGTAATGTTTTTATATTGCCAATTTTTAACAAATAAACATGAAAGGGGGGCATTATGTTTAAAAGATCTACACTCAGTGAAAAAGTGAGCTAGAAGAAAAATCCACATGCTTTCAAAGGAAAAGATAAGGATACCTATTTATCCCAGCTGCAGGAAAAACCATGACTCTAAAAATTTAGATTCCACATGCATCAAAGATTTACTTCATTGATTAATAAGGGAGCCAGCAGGATGGACCCAGGTGGAATATGATTGCTATGTTAGGTTAATATCTTATAAGGCAATAGAACTGTAACTCTGGGGTTATCTTTTCTCCCATACAGAAATTAGCACCTCTACCAAATAACTCTCTTTATATCTTTTCTACAATCATATAAAACATACATATAATTTTCTACTAATAAACATGTAACTTCATGGAGTCTGAACTCTAATTAATAGTAAGTCAAACAAAGGTATGTTCCCCTAGAGCTACACTGTCCAATGTAGGAGCCACTACCCACACGTGGCTATATAAATTTAAACTTAAATTAACTGAAATTAAATAAAATTTGAAAGTAAAATTAAAATTCAGTCCCTCAGTTGCATTCATCACATTTCAAGTGTTTAATAGCCATGGGTGGCTAATGGTTTCTACATGGCACACCGCAGGTTTTAGACATTCCTCTCACCACAGAAAGTTCTGAGCCAGGCTGCCCTGGAGAACTAAATGATCCTGGGGTAGGCTTTGTTGACAATGTTCCAATATGACACTGAAAGGACATATAGACATCCTTTTATCTTATTTTCAAGTTTTGGATAATTTTTCTTAACAGTGGAAATATTAATAATGACAATTATATAGACCCTGAGAATTTGTCATCTTGTATTTGTTTCTGCTTTATTTCAGGCCTCGGTTTCACACCGCTCTCACTGTAAGTGATACCCTAACTGAGAAATTAAAGAGACCCCAGGTTGGTAGTACATGGCAGGGTCTACCAATATAATTCTTTTTGGAATTTTATTTTTAAACACCTTTAATGAGGTATTATTAACATACAAAAAGCTGTACCTATTTCTGTATATATATAATTTGGTGAGTTTGGGGGAAAGCATATACTCATGAAAACATCACCACAATCTATTCCATAAACATATCTATCAGCTCTCAAAGTTTCCCTCCACTTTATTTATTGTTGTTATTTTTGTGTGTATGACAAGAACACTGAACATAAGATCTTAGCAAATTTTAAAGTACACAATTTTTTTAAGGATACAATACAGTACTGTTATCTCACTGGAAAGTTTCATATGCACCATCTTATTTTATCCTCTTGTCCAAGGACATGGTGAAAATCTCCTAATAAAGTTCTTGTGCCACTCTTTCAGCATACATTATGTTACCTGAAAATGTATTGATATGAATTTTTTCCATAAAGTTTCCAGGAAGCACAAGGGCTTCTGGGCAACATATAAAATTAATGATAATACCTAGCATTTGTTACATGATTTATAGTTTATAAAATGCTTTTAGGAACAAGAGATAGAGCTATTCTCTCTTCTGGGAAAGTTTGCTTATCTAGTATCAACTCTTTAGAGAAGTCACACGTGGCCTCCTCTACCTGTTGCCTCCCAGAAGAACTGCCCAATGAATGACCAAGTCAACAATACCTCTATCTCTTGGATTTCTTGTACATATTAGCCATTCTATCTCTTCTTTTTAAAGGTCATTTACTTTTCCATGTGCATCTCTCTCTACTCCAGTAGGAAAAGAAATAGATGTGAATTCTCTTTCCGTAACTTGTAAGTTATGTGACTCTATGCAAGCTACTGACCCTCAGTTTCTTAACCTGGAAAACTGGGAATAGCAACATCTACCTCAAAATTGCTCTGAGGACCAAATAACATAAAGATTTGGTTATTCTCACACGGATTTGTATTATGTTGTTTGCCCTCCTTAACTTCCTCGGCTTACCCGTTATCCAAAAACAGAAAAGCCCTCCCATGGGTTTACCCTTTTAGATTTAGGCATATTATTCTTCAGTTTACATACAAAGTTGTTGCTTTTGAGAATTTTTAAATCACTATTTTGATATCTTTCTTGTTATTGGTACCTAATATTATTATTAATATTATAGTTGTAGAACATGATCTGTATGATAGGCATTCTTTGGAATATATTAAGACTTAACTTTGGACTAAATGTGTGTTTAGTATTTCTACACACTTCATTTGCACTTAGAGAGAATATGATAAATGTTTTTCTACTTACCTCTTTCAGAAGAAGTCTATTAATCACCTACTAGGACTACGAACTTTTATCAATTACAATTGTATTCCTGTCAGTTTTTGGTTCTTGTATTTATATATTTTACAACTATGTTATGAAGTACACCGCACCTGAATTATTATTCAGTGTATTGGCTATACTGCTATATTGGTATAGCCTCCTGGTAAACATTCCCTATTATCCACAATTATCCCTTTCATTCCTAATATTGTTCTATGAGTTAGAATCTTATTTAGTTTGACATTAATATTGTTATACCAGGATTCTTTCAGTTCTGATTTGTCTGATATGTGCTTTTCCCATCTCTTTACTGTCAGGTTTTAGCTATGTCTCTTAAAAAAGAAAAAAAATCTTCCTTTCAATCTGAGATTTTTGTCTTTCAGCAGTCAAATTGAATCTATTTACACTCATTATTATTATTGATATTCTTACCTTTATTTATTTCATCTCATTTTGCCTTCTCCACAATTTGAATTGGATCTCAAGCACAAGGAATTGAGTTAATCACATTTTTCATTTTACCACAAATTATCACTAGTTGTACACAATTTTTTATTTTTGTCCCATTTCCCTCCTTCATATATCACCCTTCTCATGTGATTAGAACACAATTTTAATAAGCCTAACATGAGGGGCACCTGGATGGCTCAGTCATTTAAGCGTCTACCTTTGGCTCAGGCCATGATCCCAGGGTGCTGGGATCGAGCCACACATTGGGCTCCAAGCTTAGTGGGAATCTGCTTCTCCCTCTTCCTTTGCCCCTCCCTCTGCTTATTCTCTCATTCTCACTCTCATTCAAATAAATAAATAAAATCTTTTTAAAAAATAAGCCTAATGTGATTATTAAATATGTAGCTGTGTTTTGAATAGGTATTTTTTTTCAGTTTACATAAATAGCATTTATACTAACTTTCATTCTGTTTCTTGCATGTTTCACTCAACATTGTTTTTAAGACTTATCTATGTGGCCATGTGTACGTCTAGTTTTTTTATCCTAAATAGTATGTATTATCTCATAATATACAACCATTACATCTTACTTAGCCATTCAAGATTGGGGACCCCAAGTGTCCTTCACTTTCTGCTTCTACAAACAACATGCAAATAACATTTTTATGTGTGGCTTCTAAACTAGAGTAAGAACTTCTCTGAGGATTGGCATTACCGGGTAATACAAAATTTGCATGTGTAATTTTACTAAAAACTGACTGTGAATTATTTTCCAGAATGGCTGGAAACTTTGAACTTGTACCACTAGTACTCGAGAGTTTCTGTCTCTCCACATGCTTGTTAATTGTATGTTAGCCATCTGTTTGGTTTTTACAATTTGATTGATATAAGCTAATATCTTACTGTTATCTTCTCTTATAATTATCTGATAATTAGTGACTTTGAGCATTCTTTCTTCCTCCTAAACAATATAGACTCCAATCTTCCTTGGCTCCAGACCCTCATTTTCCATGATATTACTGTAGAATATTTTGCTTCCACTTTAACAGCCACTCAAATCAATTTTATTTTTATTATCAGTGTTTATTCAAATTTACCAATATTCTCAGTAATATCTTACCTCACCACTACTTTTTATTCTAATTCCTTCCTTCCTCCCTCTTGAAGTACACTCTTTTTTAAGTTCTGAGAGCAAAGGTCTTTAAGTGTTCTGTTTTTGTTAACCTGGAAATGTTTATATTTTATCTTCACTCCTGAATTATAGTTTAGCTTGGTATATAATTCTAAGTCAACAAATTTTCTTTCAAAACCTTCAAACTATTATTCCATTTTCCTATGCAGTACACTGTTAATGAGACATCCATCAGCAAGAAATTAGCCTTTTCTCTCTGGTTGCTTTTATGGTTTTGTCTATGCCTTAAATGATTCTGTGGTGTTTGCCACAGGATGTCTATATGTAAATGTATTTCAGATTCTTTATAACCTGAGTAGTGCTTCTTGAAAGTGCAGATTGATAGATTTCTTCAGTTCTGTAAAAAAAAAAAAAAAAAAATATATATATATATATATATATATATATATATATATATAAAACCATTACATCTTACTTAGCCATTCATTCCATATATATCAGGAATTATACCTTAAGTCATTAAAAAAGCTCTCTTTTTATTTTCACTATTAGATTTAGGCTGGGCCTTCTCATTCTCTCCTCCAGGTTTCTTAGCCATTTTTCCATACTTTCTATTTTTTTTATCAGCACATGAGGTGACTTCCTCAAATCCATCTTCCACTTCATTAATTATCTCTTTGTTGTACCTAATATGCTATTTAAGGCATGTGTTAAATTTATAATCTTAAAGAATTATTTATTTATTTTAAGAGAGAGCAAGAGAGAATGAGTAGGGGAAGAGCCAAAGGCAGAGGGAAAGAGAATCTCAAGAAGACTCCCTGCTGAGCACAGAGCCTGAAATAGGGCTCAATCTCATGACCCTGAGATCATGACCTGAGCTGAAATCAAGAGCTGGATGCTTAATTGACAGAGCCACCCAAATTCCTCTGAAATTTATAATTTTAGTAACTATTTTTTTATTTCTAGAAGTTCCACTTGACTTGTTTCAAATCTACATGTTCTTTTTCTATACCATCAGTTCATTTACTTTGGTTTTTATTCCTTCATTAAGCTTTATAAGCTCTTTAAATACACTTACTGTATAAAATCTTTCAGATCGTTCTCCTTCCTCTATTTAATGGAATACTAATTCTCCTATATCTTGCATCGGTTAATTTTCTCTCGTGATGCATAATTTTCTCACATAATTTATGATTTTCATTATGAGATCATTTTCAGTGAGGGTAGTATTTTCTAAGATGTCTCAAGGGCTCTGATTTATGGAATTATCCATAAAGAGTGGTTTAACATTTGCTACTCTGAGGACTTCAAAAGTATCAGAACCAGTTTTATTAATAATTTAATAAAACTCTAATTCTAATACTAAATAGTAAAATAAGTAAAATTGGGGGCTTTTATTTCTTTTTTAAAAAAAAGATTTTATTTATTTATTCATGAGAGACACAGAGAGGGAGAGAGATCGAGAGAGAGAGAGAGAGGCAGAGACACAGGCAGAGGGAGAAGCAGGCTCCGTGCAGGGAGCCCAACATGGGTCTCCATCCCGGGTCTCCAGGATCACGCCCTGGGCTGAAGGCAGCGCTAAACCGCTGAGCCACCCAGGTTGCCCGCTTTGATTTCTTAAAACTGATTTTTTACCTCACATTCCCTGGCACCCAGAAAACTTCCCTGCTTCTTCCTTAGTTTCCCCCAGTCTCCTTTCCCGGTAGCTTTATGCAAGAGCCCCCTCAAACTCTCTGCAGCCTAAGTCTATATTTCCTGCCCCTCTGTGGCTCTTGCTTTGAGTTCTCTCTTTATTTTGCACTTAATTATTTCATTTTTTTAAGCTCAGCATTCATTATTATGTTGTTGTTGCTGTTATTGTTATCTAGTATGTATCTTATTTGTAGCATTAGGGATACCAGTCTATAGCAGTTTGATCCACTTTGTTGCTAGAGTTTCCATTTGGGTGCCCTGTTATATGCAGGGGTTCAGGTTCTTTCCTAATTCTCTTGTCCTCTTAGTTCTCAAACCTAGTCTTGACTTGAAATACCTCACTCACTCATTCTCAGCATTTACTCATCCAATTTAAAGGTATGCCTGGAGAAAAGCAAAGCCAAGTAGTCCAGGTGTTCTTTGAATTCTTCAATCTGAATTTCTATGTAATTTCTATGTAATTTCTAAACTTGAAGTTTTTCCATTCCTTTAAGAAACTAATGTCAAAAAAAAAAAAGAAACTAATGTCATACAAAGATACTGACTGCACTTTTTTTATGCAGAAATATATCTTCCTTGGCTCACCCAGTAATACTTTCATTAGGTCTTATATACAATTATTGGATATTTCTATTTCTCTTTCATGAGGTTGCCTGCCTAATTAAGAGCACTTCAAGACCCAGAACGCAGGTGATGTGCTTTACAGAGGGCCCAATTAAACGACTGTTTTTGCTATTTCATTACAAACACCATCAGAAATAAAAATGAGGATCTAATCTTACATGTAAAGGAAGTTCTGCTGTTTTCAATATTCCTCTAATGTATGATTACCTTTGGTGAATAGAAGATAATTTCTCATGCAAATAATTTACAATAGTCCCCTCTTACCTGTAAGAGATACATTCCAAGACTCCTAGTGGATGTCTGAAACCACAGATAGTACTGAACACTATATATACTATATTTTTTCCTATACCTACATGTCTATGATAAAATTTAATTCTAAAATTAGATACAGGGCAGCCCCAGTGGCCCAGGGTTTAGCACCGCCTTCAGCTCAGGGTGTGATCCTGGAGACCCAGGATTGAGTCCCACGTTGGGTTCCCTGTATGGAGCCTGCTTCTCTCTCTGCCTGTGTCACTGCCTCTCTCTCTCTCTCTGTGTATCTCTCATGAATAAATACATTTTTTAAAAATCTTAATTAAAAAAAAAAAGGAATGTCAAGTGCTACTCAGTAAAACTTACTACTACCAACAAAGATTTCTAACAGCAGCCCTGGGCCTATGCTTTGTCCCAACTAATGTAGAAAAGGGACTAAATTCAAAGGCATAGTCAGATTTTCTGTGGGGCAAGGACAGAAAAAGAAGAATATTGGATAGGTCTCTATTCCTCCACTCTGCTCCGTTTCCTCTCTCTGTTCCATCCCTTCCATCCCTATATGCTCTCTCTTCTCTTCTGTGACCACTGGTCTACTCATAGTGATCGGAAAAATTAAAGATGGAATGACTTTTTGGCTCTCTACATGTCCCTCATTTACAAACTTTTAATGTTTACAAAGAAAAAGCAGATTCTTTAACTAAACACAGCAGAAATTATACTGCTCCAATAAAACCCCATCATTTAATTATTCAACCTTTATGATCTTTCCAGAATAGTAGCTCTTCATATATATTTTCTAGTGGCAAAGAAATTCTCACTGTTGATTTAGCAGGTGAAAAGGATGACAGCTATTATAAATAACAGAGAAATCTCATATCCTGGATCAACATACAAGATAATAGAAACTCCTCGTTTGAGCAACATGCCAGAATTCAACATCCAAATGATTTTTTATCTCCTTCAAAGCAGTCAGCTCAGAATGTATCCTCACTTACTCTCACAGGCATTGCTGCCCTTGCTCAGAACATTCTGGAGCCTCTCAAGGGGTGCCTGGGTGATTCAGTCGGTTAAGTGGCCAACTGTTGATTTCAGCTCAGGTCATGATCTCGGGGTCTTGGGATAGAGCCCTGCCTTGTGTCTGGCTCCCCGCTCAGTGGAGAATCTGCTTGAGGATTTTTCCCTCTCCTTCTGCCCACCCCAATCCCCACTCCCACCCCTTGCTTGCACACACTTGCACACTTTCTCTCTCAAATAAATAAATCTTTAAAAACTAAAATTCCGGAGCCTCTCTTTCAAAACTGTCTTGAGGGCTTGGTACATGTCGCTTTGAAAAGCCTCTGTGGCAGGAAATCAGCTCATGGTAGAGTTGCTCTTATTTCATTTTGTTTTCAAGATATAAACATTATTTTAAGCCAACTGAAATAGGTTTTCAAGTTGAATACTATAGTTGGGTTTGCTCAAATACTAGGTAGCAAGACTGTGGAGTAATGGGAGTAGTTTCCTGGTGTACCTTATAAACTGATCCTAAAGCTATGATGAATTTCAAAATTAGTTGAGAAAACAACAGTTTCATAACAACAAAAACATATTCTTTCATAGCAACCCCTCTGAAGGACAATACTCCTCTCTTTTAACAGCTTAAGTAGTGTTGTGTTTCTTGTGTGAAACTGCTTTTTATTTATGACTCATATATTCATTCTCTTTAAAAATATTTAGGGATTTGTTGACAATATCTTTATGTTCAAGTTGTATCAAGTCTTTTTTTTAAGACTTGTTTTCAAAATATGCTTGGACACTATTCAAAGGTAAAGGTTTTCTGGGGGAAATGCTAGGATGTAATTGTCAGAGTTTCATTCACTTCAGAGTAGGCTTTCTTGGTCACATAAAGCCTGCAAACGTGTGCAAAGTTCCCTTTCTTGTGGCACAGGGAGGGAGTGAAATAAAAGAGATGCTGTGGATTTGGAATTAAGGAGTGTCACTTCTAGTCTTGGCTGATTTTTTGGGTAAGTGACTTAACAAATATTGGTCCATTTTTCCATCAGTGATGCTTATCAGCCTCTGAGAATTGGAGGAATTAAGTAAAGTCACTTTTGAAGGCCCTATGGAATGAAGTTGTAGCAGAAGAAAGATCCCTAGAGCTCTGAATGGGGAAATCCAAAAATACTGTTGTAAACTGGTCATTAGAGTTTAGCTCCCTTTTAGCCTCTGACCCATTCACTGCACTCCTGGCCTTGCAGAAAATGCTGACATGCTGGATGAGCACAAGTGTTGTGGAGCACCTGACTCAAAAATCAGAAGCAAAAAGCTTTTCTGGAATCATGATTATAATCAGTGACCATAGTAAACATGACCACAATAGACACCAGCTACTAAGTAAAGAGGGAAAGTATACATATGACATAGTACATAGCTTAATTTATCTACATATGCATTTTTTTAAAACTGGAAAGATATATATATATCATATACATGATATATATATATATATATATATATATATATATATACCACAAGCAAAAGAGGCCATCTGTGAGATGAATTTTTTTCTTCCTTTTTTGCTTATCTGTATTTTCTAATTTTTCTAAAATGAACACAGAGGAATATGAATAACCTCAATTCTCATAAAAATAAAACAGTCACTGTAAGTAGGATCACTGTACAGAAGGGACACCAGAACACAGGTCTGTTAACACCATGTACACTCCTTAAGGGACTGCACAAATCCAAGAAAACTATGGATTTTCTTGCTTAGCAAAATTTCAAATTGGTCCATTGTCCATATAAAAACTGATTAAAAGTTTCATCCATTACACTGAATTCAAAGTCATTTCTCTCTGTACAACCACAAAAACAATGCAAACAAAACACTCAGGCTGCACTGCTCTCATCATTTATATCTGTCCATGCTAATTAAAAGTAGGGTTTTTTCCATTGTTTTATACTCAGAAAAATGAAAGTTGTTTGTTCTCTTTGTACTACCAAGAAGTAGCATGCATACGAAGGTTGCCAACCTTAAAATAAGGTGCACTTTAATCTTAGAAACTGGAACTATATTTAATTTCTAATTTTTCCATCTTTATTGTCATTCTTCAATACCAAAATGTTCTTTGGAGAGCACATAGAATGAAAGACCACATCCATTCAATAACTTACGGAAGAGGATGACTCTCAATGAGCTTTTGGAAAGAGCACAGTGGAAGAGAAACACTTTTGAGTGAATTACTATGAAAAAATTGTAGTACATGAGAACCATTTGACAGTTTTTGACTAAAAAATTATAAGGTATCCATGTTATTTCTCTAGGTATTCATTTTCTTCAAATTAGACATTGGTTCAAATACTCTTTTTAAAAGGCATTGCTTGTAGGTATGCTTTTTCTTGGGGGGGTAGGGGCGGGAACCACTGAAGTATAGTCTGGCATTATCATTGGCTAAATGGTGTCCATTAGCTTTGCATTCAGAATTTAATGAAAAGGATTTTAGAAAAATTTCAAATCAGCATGGTGAGTGAGGAGGTGGGAGGGTGGGTAAAGGATGGGGTGGATAAATGATGCATGCTGCTTCTGGATACTATTTTAGCAGATTTTCCAAAAGAAGTTATTTTAGTTCATTCTTAGCTTTCAAGTCATCATTTGGAAAATATATGTTGCCTTTGAATGGAACACAGAATTTCAGAGTAATATAAAACTCTTATTAGAGCAAAACAAAAAATCTTGGTTTCTGCGAATATCACATATTTATAAAACTGGTGTTTTTAAGCCACTAAGTCCAGGAGATCTTGCCCAGGATCACTGTGGTGGCAGAATTTTGCCCCCATGATCTTTGCTCCCTGGTCTTGCTCCTGTGAATCATTGTTACATAATTACATGGCAGATGTATTTAAGGTACCTAATCAGTTGACCCTAAACTAGGAAGATTATCCTGGAGTGTTCAATGAGCCTAAGCTAATCAAATGAGCCCTTAAAAAGAACAATCTCCTCTGGACGGTAGCAGAAGTACTTAATGATTCAAAGAATGAAAAGGACTCGACAGGTCCTTCTTTATTTAAAAATGAAAGGGGCCTGTGTTTAGTAAATAAGAGTCTTAGTCCTACAATGGCAACTGAATTGAACTAAATTCAGCCAACATCCTGAATTACCTTAGAAGTAGAATCTTTCCCAGAGCCTACATATAAAAGCATAGCCAAAATCTTGATTTCAGTCTTTTGAGTTCCTGAGTAGAGGATGCTTCTAAGCCACACTTTACATAAACTTCTGACCCACAGAACTATGAGATAATAAATGGGTGCTATTTTAAATTGTTATTTATAGGAATCTGCCACAGCATCAGTAGACAAGGAACATGGTCACATAGTGAACAAGGGGTCAAGTCAGTCACATGGGTAAGCCCTAGGTTGTCTGATTCTCAATTCCACACTCTTAGACAACATACCACACTGTAACCACCCTGCCTGCCAGGTGAGTCAGCACACACCACCATCCCCATCACTGCCCACAGGTGCCTCTTTCAGCCAGGGCTACTTCCCCCTCTTATGTTGCCAAGGGCATCAGTGTCTCATACTTGAGGCAGAGCCACATGCTTATGAGCCTCCACACACTGCCTCTAACTACCATGGCAGTCCCAGTGCCATGGATGTTGAACTGTACCAACAGTGCCTTTAGGGGATAGCTTCCATTGCATCTGGGAGAGTATTCTGGACTCTCCTCTGCACCCCAAAACTGGGCATTGTAGCTTCTCCAGGTTAGGCAATATTTTGGTCTGTGTAACATAGGAGAAAGAATACGGGCTCTGACATCCTACTGCAAGGATTCAAATCTGGACTCCATCTCTTATAGCTATGTGACTTGGGCAAGTTGCTTAACATCTCTGAACCTGTGTTCCCATCCATAAAAGGGAGCTAAAAACTGCTCTGCCTCAAAGACTGTGGGGAGCTTTAAATGAAATATTCATATAATGCTTAGTGTAGTTTCTGACATACAATAAACACAGAACTATGTTACTTTATTATCTTCTTTCTGCCACTCATTAGGAATTATGCTCTGCTGTCTGTTCCTACCTATTCAATTAGCTCACCCAGTGAAAATACACATCTTCTTATTACTTTAGAATGTGTTTCACCTGTCCTTGGATTCAATGATATCCAACCTCACTAGGCTTTAAGAAACACCTAAAGTATTTATTAAAAGTACAAATTCACAGGTGTTTGTCTCCAAAGCTTCTATTTCAGGAAGACTTAGGTAGGAAGTCAGGAAAGCTCCATAAATGTACATTTTTATCAAGGACCTCAGATAATTATGAACTGTCCTAGTTAGCAAGTAGGATCTATGTAATCCTGGGTGATTGTAGTTACTGATACTGGTTGTGGGGGGGAAACCACGTGCCAGAATATCCAAGAAAGATAGGAACCTTCTCGTGCCACCATGGTCACTGTCACAGGATACCAAGATCTCACAAGGAAAAGATATGAGCATCCTCCAGCTAATGGTAAAGTTGCAATAGCAAATGCATTGGGCCTTTAAGAAAGTGTTCTCTCCACCTCATTCTCTGTCATTCAACATAGCTGGCTAAAAACAATCTTTTAAAAAGATGTACAAAACTGGAGGTACTACAATCCCAGATTTCAAGATATACTACAAAGCTGTAGTAATCAAAACAGTACAGTACTGTCATAAAAACAGACACATAGATTAATAGAACACAATAGCCCAGGAATAAATCCATGATTTAGGTCAATTAATTTATGACAAAGGAAGCAAAAATATGCAATGGGGAAAAGACATTATCTTCAACAAATGGTGTTGTACAGCTACATGCAAAAGAATGAAACTGGACCACTTTCCTATACCATACACAAAAATAAACTCAAAATGAATTAGCGATGTAAATGTGAGACCTGAAATCATAAAATTCCTGGAAGGAAACATACGCAGGAATCTCTGCTATCAACTGTAGAAACATTTCTCTAGATATGTCTCCTGAAGCAACAGAAACAAAGGCAAAATTCAACTGTTGAGACCATACCAAAATAAAAAGCTTTTGCATCCTGGGGAGCCTGGGTGGCTCAGCTAGTTAAGCATCTGCCTTTGGCTCAGGTCATAATCCCACATCAAATCCCACATTGAGCCCCGCATCAAGCCCTGCATCAGGCACCCTGCTCAGTGGGAAATTTGCTTCTTCCTCGCCCTCTGCCCTTCCCCCTGCTTGTGCCCATACTCTGTCTCTCTCTCAAATAAATAAAATCCTAAAAAAAAATTTTAAAAAAGCTTTTGCACAGTGAAGGAAACGATCAACAAAAAGGCAATCTACCAAATGGAAAAGGACATTTGCAAATGACATATCCAATAAGAGGTTAGTATTTAAAATATATAAGGAATTCATACAACTCAACACCAAAAAAATAATCCAATTAAAAATGGGCAGAGGACCTGAATAGACATTTTTTTCAAAGAAGACATACAGATGACCAACAGACACATGAAAAGATGCTCAACATGACTCATCATCAGGGAAATGCAAATCAAAACCACAATAAGAGGGGCACCTGGTGGCTTAGTAGTTGAGCATCTACCTTCAGCTCAGGTCATAATCCCGGGATTCTGGGATTGAGCCCCACATCACACTGAACCCACATCAGGTTCCCCACAGGCAGCCTGCTTCTCCCTCTGCCTATGTCTCTGCCTCTCTCTTATTTATTCTCATGAATAAATAAATAAAATCTTAAAAAAAATAAAATAAAATAAAAATAAAATAAATAAATAAATAAATAAAATCTTTTTAAAAAGCCACCATGAGATATCACCTTACATCTGTCAGAATGGCTAAAATCAAAAATAGAAGAAACAACCAGTATTGATGAGGATATGGAGAAAAAGGAACCCTTATGCTGTTGGTAGGAATGCAAGCTGATGCAGCCATTATGGAGAACAGTATAGAGTTTCCTCAAAAAATTAAAAATAGAATTATTGTATGACCCAGTAATTCTGCTATTGGATACTTACCCAAAGAAAATGAAAACACTAATTAGAAAAAGCATATGCCCCCTCTGTTTGTTGCAGCATTATTTATAATAGCCAAGATAGGGAGGCAACTCAAGTGTCCATCAAAACATGAATGGATAAAAAAAAGATACGGCATATATCCATATATACAATGGAATACTGGCCATAAAAAATAATGAAATCTTGCCATTTGCAATAACATGGATGAATCTAGAAGGTATAATGCTAAGTGAAATAAACCAGAGGGAGGCAAATACCATGATTTCACACATATGTGGAATTTAAGAAACAAAACCAAGAAAAAGACAAACAAACAAAAACAGACTCTTAAATATAGAGAACAAACTGGTAGTTGCCAAAGGAGAGGCGAGTGGGAGACATGAAATAGGTGAAGGTGATTAAGAGCAACACTTACCATGAGGAGCACTGAGTAATGTATAGAATTGTTGAATCATTATGTTGTACACTTGAAACTAATATAAAACTATATGTTTTATATTAGCACCAGCTGTGCTAACAATGCCTGGCATGAAGTAATAATCAATGACTGATGGTTTCTGTAAATCTTGACCAAATGTGTATGACTTAGTGACTGACAGGCTCAAGATACTGCTTTACCTATCTGCCATGGCATTTGCTGGCTGCATGAGGTTCATAAAAACCTTATAGGCAGTATACATTTTGCAAGTGACCCCAAAAGTTGTTGATAAAGGTAGAATTATGTGAAGCTAATTAACCTGAAGCCCTAGCAAGGTGTTCACATGTCATATATACAGATTTTTTTTTAAGATTTATTTATTTATTTTAGAAAGAGAGAGAGAGAGAGAGAGAGAGAGAGCATGAGCAGGAGGGGCAGAAGAAGACGCAGAGAGAATTTCAAGCAGACTTCCCATTGAGTGGGGAGCCCCATGCAGGGCTCCATCCCAGGACCCTGAGATCATGACCTGAGCCAAAATCAAAAGCCAGTTGCTTAACCAACTAAACCACCCAGGTACCCCTCACATGTCATATATTTTTATAAAATTTGCAAGTTAAGGCATTTTTTTGCTCATTTCTTCATGGGTTCCCAAAATTTTATAAACTTCAGCTTTCATAAAACCTGGACTGGCCACCATAGCTTCTCAAAGCGGGGCTCAGAAGTGCTAACAGCACAGGGAAACAGGATGTTTGAAATAGCCATACCTTCCTGGCAGTCTAGAGCCCTCGACAGTTATGAATTCTGCTGCAAGTGAGTTAAGAAACTGCAATCCCTGCCTCAGGCCTGGCTGACGCCCTCTCCTCTTCTCTCCACACCTGGCCAAGAGTGCAGAGATCCTCTCCCTTACCTGGTATCAACAGCTACAAGGAGCCAAGGAAAACCCTCTGCAGCCCTGCAAATCACTTAGGCCCCTTTTCATTTACTCCAGGGCTAGGAGTTTCTCACTCCTAGACCATTCCACATGTGCCAATTCCATTTTGGCCCCAACCTGCGGGTCCCCCACTCCATCCCCAACTCAGGACCATGCTACCTAGCCATAAACAGCAAGGTGGCAATAAAAAATGGGGATGCCTCATGCACAAGCAGTGCTTTACAAACACTCTGTGATTTAATTTGAAATATTTGCTTTATGTAATTTGTAGATTTTAGCTATTGGACTAAGATCATTCACCAAAATAGATTATAATTTACTGCTGTTTCTCTGGTTTTTTTATTACTGCATAATTAAAACCTACTGTTAGCTAGCACTGTGGGGAAATGTTGGTGCTATGCAGTATGCATTTTAATTGTCTGCATAACCACCATCCCTTCTTCCAGCAATCCTGCTTCTCTGCAGTGTGTGTGCATAATTCTCAGATTCCATTAGGTGCCTGTAATCCACAGTCTTTCAGTAAAGCTATGCTCTGGTTCTCCAATGCTCAGCCCAACAAATGCTTCAGAGTGAAGGATGTCTAAGTGAGGGTGCATGGGCAAGGGGAAGTGGGGCATAAGTAAGCAGGATGTCTGGAGGAGGCTTGGCATAGAGCATGGGTTTTGAGCTGTATTCCCTACAGCCAACATGGTAGATGTCTTGGATGCAAAGATGGGAAGAGATGGAGCACTCAAGTGGGCAAACAGAATGAAAGAGGACTTCAGATTCTTTTTTTTTTTCAGTACTGTTGACACACAATGTCACATTAGTTTCTCGTATACAAGATAGTAATTCAACTTTTCTATACTTCATGCTATATGAACCACAAGTGTAGGTACAATCTGTGACCAGATATTGCCACTGGCTATATTCCTTATGCTGTGCCTTTTGAATAAAAGTCCTCCCATGAAGAGGAGTTCAGATGCTTAATAAATAATAAACCTCCACCCATTCTATAGGGTCTTTTTTTTTTAATTTTTATTTATTCATGATAGGCACACAGTGAGAGAGAGAGAGAGGCAGAGACACAGGCAGAGGGAGAAGCAGGCTCCATGCACCGGGAGCCTGACGTGGGATTCGATCCCGGATCTCCAGGATCGCGCCCTGGGCCAAAGGTAGGCGCCAAACCGCTGCGCCACCCAGGGATCCCCTATAGGGTCTTTTAGTCAACAAACACATATCTACTCTGTGACAGTCACTGTACTTGGCACTGGGGGTGTAACAAATAATACATAGCTCTTGTCCTTGGTAAGCTCACATTCTAGTGTGAAAATATTCATATAAACAACTGCATTGCATCACTATAGGTTTTACTAGAGATATGAGGAACTATTTGAGGTAACAAAAAGAACATGGTCTTTGGAATCAGGGAGACCAGGATTCAAATCCCACTCTGCAATATATTCAGCTCTATCACCTTTGGAAAACCTACTCCATTCTCTAATGAATGTGATGTCCTGAGAGTAAAAAAAACACTACCCTAGAGTGCTGAGAGGCTCCAGGGCTGCAAGGAGGCTAGCAAAGTGTCCTGCTCCCCTCTGTTTTTCCCAGTTCCAATCCCTCATGGGGGGCAGGAGAGTGTCCTGTGACAAAGATTAGAAATGACAAATGGCAGGTACCAGGTACAGTGATAGCACATCACAGGCATTTGACAAATGGCAATGGTCATTGCTGACAACTCTTTGGGCAACACCATTTCTTTATGTACCTGGACTATTTAAGTAAGCACAGGATTCCACTCTTGTCCCCCTGAGCCTTCTGATGGAGTCCCAGGAGAGCTCGTTCTCTCGCTTAAAGATTAACCCATAAGGGTACAGTGCTCCCACATCTGCGATACAAATAGAAAAGTTTTGCCATCAGGTAATATTATGACCAAATGCAGAAAAAAAAAAAAAAGTTTAATTTCCAGGACTATACTAAAAATGTCTGCAATCATGAAGTGGTCAAGTTGAGTTTTTAAGTAGAGTAATATTGGTACTAAATAGCCATGTCCCACCTTACTCTTGAGAGGGCTTAGCCAGGGTTTCTATTGATACTCTGAAGAGTATCTATTGAAACCTCTGATACCTTGAAGAACAGAAGGAAGATCTTGTTCAGGACTTAGAAGAAAAGAACAAAAAATGTTAGGAGAAGGATAAGGAAAGGTAGGTTGAAAGGACAGAAGAGGCCACACAGGGATCCCTGGGTGCCTCAGTGGTTTAGCACCTGCCTTTGGCCCAGGGCGTGATCCTGGAGTCCCAGGATCGAGTCCCACGTCAGGCTCTCTGCATGGAGCCTGCTTCTCCCTCCGTCTGTGTCTCTGGCCCACACTCCCCACCCTGTCTCTCTCTCTCTCTATGTCTATCATGAATAAATAAATAAAATCTTTTTTTAAAAAAAAAAAAAAAAAAAAGAGGCCACACAGTGACATGTAAAGAGCTTGATCTCTGAAGTCAGTGTAAATTCACACCCAGTGAGCATTCCTTTCCTCAGCAGCCCTGGCTTTGGACAGGTCCCCTGGCCTCTTTAGACCTCGGGTGAAAAATGAACATAAATTGCCTTGGTTGTCATAAGAATCAGATTATGTAAAACATGTCTGGCATAAATGGGAAAAGCACCTAGTAGTCAATGTTCATAGCCTCCATTTATCTGTATTTGCTCATCCAAGTATTTAGTACTTCCTTCTTTCCTTCCATCTATTTACCTGTAAGAGAGGAGTAACAGTAGTGTCTACCACACAGGGTTGTAATGAGGGTTAAATGAGTTAGTTAATATATCAATATTATATCAATATCAAGTTGGTACTTGATAACTACTACATAAGGATTTGCTACTTCATTATTATTACTTTGCCCAATTGGGGAAGTCAAAGAAGGATTCCTAGGAAGTGACATTTGATCTGAGATAGTCAAAGATTAGTAGTGCTATCTACATGAAACAAAAGAGAGAAGAGCAGAGGTGGGTGACTACAGATGAGAAGAATAGGAGCAAATCCAAGGAATGAAAAGCAGGTCACTAAGGGTGCAGTTGAGAAATGAAATCAGACCAGGCAAGACTTCGTAAGTAAAGTGTTATCTTCAACCTAAAGGCAATTGGAGCCTGTGGGAAGACCACCACTCTACCTTCAAAGTCAAGGAGAGACCTTGAAGGGACTGAGTGAATGCATGTATGCCAGCTGAAGGTTTACTGTAGAAATCCAGAAGAAATTAGGATAAATGGACAAGAGGAGTGAAATACAGATGATGAGACACGGCACAGATCTGAGAGATGTTTTAAAGGTAAGACTGACAAAACCTGGTGACGTGGCAGGAGGTAGAGAGATGGAGAAGCATGATGTAGGTCCTTGTAGGAACAGCATGAAATGCAACAGATGATAGGATGCCATCTACATAACAATGAATGTAAGTAATCAGAGGACAAGGAATCTGGGTGCTCTTCTCTTGCAGAAGTCACATGACCTGTGTATCTCATACTCTCATAATAGCTCTACCAAAAGGGAAGACAACTGATCATCCAAAGGTCATTCCTATTTGGCTGTGGGATGCAGTGATGTGAGGACAGTGTATATTTAACCTGCTCTTTTTAGCCCAGACAGTCCTCCAAGTCAGATCCCTCCCAGCAGCTTGAGACCAGCAAGGGCAGAAAGGATAACGTTCCATCTAGATGGCCTACAGAAGCAAAGAGTTAACTAAGCAAAGGGCATTAGAATAAAACCCTGTTCTCCCTGGTGTACAAAGAATCCAGGTAAATCGTTATAGGAACAGTCAATAGATTTTGAACATCATTATTATTTCTAGCTATCCTTGACAGAGCACTTACAGGGTGCCACACATTTCATTCTAACATCTTCACACGGCACCTACAGACAGGAAGAAAGATTCAGAGAATACCTGAGTCACACACCCACTGGGTGTAAGAACAGGGACACAGATGCAAGTCTGCATGACTCTGAGACCAATCTTTTTTTAACCCAAGTGAATCTCTTTGAGCAAACTACTTCAGCATTGTCCCCCACCCCCCTTCCATGCCCAACAGGCATTTCCAGGTGGTTAAACACATTTAAGGTAAAGTCCTTGGCCACACAATAAAACAAAACTAATTGGCCTCTGCAGAGATCAAAACCACGACCTTGTCCTCATTTGATCATTATGCCAGTGGAGTGCTCAAGGCAAACACTCGCCATCAAATGGCTATCAAGCGTTTCATTTCCTTCATATTGTGTAGGTTGCTCATTTATTTAAAAAGCTCAGCTTTTCAAAATAAGCCACTGGATAGAAGAGAGACAAGTGGTGTTTCTACAAATTATCAAATGGAAAGGTTTTTACAGAATTTGCCAGACTTAAAAGGTAAGAGGTAGGGGACTGGAAGCCTACGTTCCGGGATATGCAGAACCAGCGCCCACCATTGCCTTGCTACGTGCTCACACTGCCACCTGCTGGACAAGGCACGCATTTCCCCTTTCCCTAAAAGTCCACCTGGAGACCTGCACCGCCCGTCAAGCAGATTACTCACACTTTATAACCTCCTTTTCGCATTTTAAGGTGTCATCCTCAAGAGGAATTTTTCTTGTCAGGCCAAAAAATTCTTTTCAGACTGATTAACAAAGAGATACAGGTGGGAATCCATGCATGTGTTAGTGGTGAAGAGCTAGGAGTACAAGAGAACGTTCCAGGGACAGGGGAGGGCAGTCGGGGGAGGCCCTGTGGGCTTGTAATAGCAGCCAGGAGAACCTACTGCACCAGAATCCATTTGTCTAATTTTCAGAGCCCTCAAGGCTTTATTGCCACTCTCTAATGACAAAACCTCTCCAAATCCCTTTTAAATACAATGAGGCCCATTCCTCCCTGCATATTTTTCTTTTCCTACAAGCACAGCTTGTGTATCTAAGGGCAGTGTGGGCTTCCAGCTTCAGAACATAGTGCTATTATTTTACGAGACCACAGGCAGCAGTCTTTCTTTTTAAAAGAATTTCAATTTTCCCCTTTCATTCACTCACAGCATGAAAATAAATCACTGTGCTCAAGCATTTTAAAAATTAAAGGCTTAGATAGCACATGCTGATCAAAAGCTGATCTTCAAATACCTATTTCCATCAGCTATTACTTTTTTTAAGTTTTCTTTCTCATTTTTCTTTTATTTACTTCATGTGGCATTAAAGAGATGCAGCAGACTGAAATGGGTGTCTCTCATTGCAAACTCGATAGAATGCTAAACCCCACTCCTTCTAGATAAGTTTGGAACAGAAAGATTAGAGAGGATTGGAGGTAAAAGTCAGAGACCTGTCTATTGACTTTTCTTTCTTATGTGTAAGGTTCAACAACTCAATAAGAAATAAAGTACAACCATGCTCTGAATTCACTTTCCAAAGGAAGATATTCAAAGACTGGCTTGTCCAGATTTCTAGAACTTCTTGGTAATAGAAGAGGACCTGGAGTCTCCCAGCCAGTTTTCAGGTTTTCTGCATTATTCACTGAACCCCATTGCATTTTCTTATTTAATGTGCAGAATTGAAACCATATAGCCAGTCCCATTCCAAGAAGTCTTGCTTCAAGCATAGACTTGAGTGTCAATAACTCCCAACTCTATGTCTTCAGTTCCAAACATCACCTGAGGTTTAGACCCATTTCTCTAAATGCTCACTAAATATTTCACTCTAGATGTCCAACAGTACCCTAAACTCATTGTGTCTAATCTCAAATCTTGGTCACCCTGGCCCCATCTCTCAAACCTACTCTTTCCTCATGTAATCATCCCAGTTAATGGTAAAACTATCCACTCGATTATGTAAACCCAAACCCCAAAGGTCACCTGATACTCCCACCTTCCATGTATGGTTGATCACAAAGTCCTATTATATCAGCCACCAGCAAAAGTATTTTTCTCTTCTCTCTAGCTATATCGACACTGCCTTTTCCCTTGGGCTGTTGAAAAAAACCTCGCAACAATCTACCTTTCCCCATGCTTAATGCTCTCCTTTTCATCCTTCACATTGAAAAATACATAAGATCACATCCTTGACATCACAATAATAATACATAAAAGGAAAAATTGATAAATTAGACTGCATTAAAATTAAAAACTTTTGCTCTGAAAAAAGATCCTGTTTAAGAGGGTAAAAAGATAAACTATAGACTGGAAGAAACTATTCACAATCACATATCTAACAAAGGACTTGTATCTAGAACATATAAAGAATTCTCAAAAAATTCTCAAAACTTAATATTAGAAAAACAGTCAATTCAAAAATGGTCAAAAGACATTCATAGGGATCCCTGGGTGGCGCAGTGGTTTGGCGCCTGCCTTTGGCCCCGGGCGTGATCCTGAAGACCCAGGATCGAGTCCCGAGTCGGGCTCCCTGCATGGAGCCTGCTTCTCCCTCTGCCTGTGTCTCTGCCTCTCTCTCTCTCTCTGTGTGACTATTATAAATAAAAAAAAAAAAAAAGACATTCATAGACACTGTACAAATGAATATACAGATAGCAAATAAGCACATAAAAAAGTGTTCAACATCATTAAATTAACCATTAGAAAAATGCAAATTAAGCCTACAATAACATATAACTACAGCTATCAGAATGGCTAAAATAAAAAACAGCGATAACACCAAATTCAGGGGAGGAGGTGGAGAATCACTGGTGAGAATGTAAAATGGTAGAGCCATTCTGGAACATAGTTTAACATTTCCTTTTAAAACTAAAAATGGACTTACACCATACAATCCAGTGATTGCACTCTTAGTCATATATTCCAGAGAAATGAAAACTTATTTTCACACAGAAATTCATATACATATACAAATGTTATAGCAGTTTCACTTGTAATAGCCATAAACTACCTAAATGCCCTTTAGTGGGTGAATGGTTAAACAAACTGTAGTATAGATATCCCATAGAATATTACTCAGCAAAAAAAAAAAAAAAGAAGAAGAATATTACTCAGCAATAAAAAGGAATGAACTATTGATACGAGCAACATCTCAGATGAACCTCAAGGAAATTACGTTAATTGAAAAATGCCAATGCCAAAAGGCTTTATTTTGCATGATTTCATTTATGTGACATTTATGAAATAATATAATTATAGAAAGGAAGAATAAATCAGTGGTTGCCAGGGGTTAGGAAGGTGTGAGGGAGGAGATGCAGGAGGCTATAAAAGGCTAGCATGAGACAGTCTTACAGTAATTATACAGTTAAGAATCTTGATTATAATAATGGTTATATTTGATACACATGTAATAAAACTGCATAGAACTACATACACATGCAAATGAGATAATGAGTGCTTATATTAACTGGTAAATCTGAATAAGCATAGTATACCAATGTCAATTTCCCAGTTTTCATATTAAACTCTAGTCATACCAGGTGTTCACATTAAGAGGCTATGTAAAGGATGCATGCCACCTACCTATACATTTCGTTACATCTTCTTGTGAGTCTATAGTTATTTCAGAATAAAGGTTTATATAATTGATTATGTCACTCCCTTCTGAAGTTATTTCTAGCTCTCATTATTCATAGAATAAAACACATTAATCTCTGCTTAACATAAAATCCTCCATTCCAACTTCATTACCTATTAAGTGTTATGGTTAATTACAGCTTTGCTGTCTTTCATCTCCTTATTGGGTATGCTAAACCATTTTTTAGACATTCACTTTTACTTCTAAGATTATAGAAAATGTATGCATGCAATCAGAAACTTCTCAAATTCTTTAGACATTCTAAACACATTCCATGGCCATTTAGTAAATCTTTTCTAAAAGATTAAATAACCAAATAAATCCATCAAATAACCATCCGTTCTGGATACTACAGGCTTTATGCAATTTCTCTAAAGAGAAAGGAAAGATGGGATACTGTGGTAAAAGCAATAGATGACTGAGAATTATTACAGCACAGAAAGCATGGAAAATGTTAAAGGAGTCCACAAACTTAGAAAATACCTTTCATTGGTGATGTTGCTAATTACACAAACACAGTGTGTTAATTTCCCAGGGCTATAGTAACAAAGTATCACAAACTGGCTTAAATGATGACAGAGATTTATTGTCTCTCAGTTCTGGAGGCTGAAAGTCTAGAATCAAGGTGTTGTCATAGTTGGTTCCTCTTGTGGGTTGTGAGGAAGAATCTGTTCCATGGCCCTCCTCCAGCTTCTGCCAATTCTCTCACAATCCCTGGCATTCCTTGGCTTATAGAAGCATCACCTTAATCTCTACCTTCATCTCAATAGGACATTCGCCCCATATACATATCTGTGTCCAAATTTCCCCTCTTCCTAAGGACATCAGTCCTACTGGATTAGGGGCCCAGCCTCCTCCAGTAAGACCTTATTTTAACTAATGACATCATCAAGAACCCTATTTCCAAATAAAGTCACATGCTGAAGGATTAGGGGCTAGGATGCTGATATGTAAATTTGGGGGGAAACAACCCCACGCATAACACCCAGGTAGGATTAGTAACCATAAAAACTGTGCTCCTTCTTCCATTTAAATGAACAGACAGCCTATGTGTCAATTATGTGCCTGGGATCAGAGGGCACAGAAAATTTGATGTGGACACTGACTGGAGTGACTACTGTGAAGATTCTTATGCTCATCAAATAAGACATTTAATAACCACATGAGAGTGTTTGGCACTCCGTTAGCACATATTTGATGGCTTATCAAGTAAGCAGGTTGGATTATTCTACAATCAAACTGTTAATCACATGATCCTCATATTTCAGTGAAGGAGTGCCTAGGGGCTCAGTTGGTTAAGCGTCTGACTCTTTGTTTCAGCTCAGGTCATAATCTCAGGGTTCCTGAGATCAAGACCTGAGTTGGGTTCTGTGCTCAGCACAGAGTCTGATTGTCTCTCTCCCTCTCCCTGTACTCTTCCCCCAACCCTCTCAAATAAATAAATAAATAAAATCTTTTTTTAAAAATCATATTGCAGTGTATTTAGTTGACTCTCCTTGTGAGCCGGTCTCGAGTCATCAATTATCTATAAAATTCTGAGGAAAAAAATTCTTATTGGAAACAAACCATAGTTGGTGAATTATTCATTTATTTGTTATGAGTCAAATAGCTTAATCAAGGTATTGTAACCAATTGTGACAAGACACTGTGAGTAGAAAGTGGATATGGTCATTCTAAACACTGCCTAGGAACTGTTTTATGGCTTTTGTGAGATCAGACTGTCCAAGGAAATCCTCTCTACAATCCTCCTTCATCTCCAACAACTCAGTCCATTCATATATGTTCAGTGCAGTTAGGTCAATCTAACCAGTTCCTGTCACCAAATTTGAAGCTGTTGTCTGATAACTTCTGGTATCTCCAATCCTTTGGATCTTAGCACTTTAATCTAAATTTCTATTATAACATCCCATATGTGTGTCTATTTTCTGCTGAATGTGATATAGAATTATTTGTGCTTTTTAGAAACATCCATCACCTACTCAGGAGTTTAAATTTGTATCAAGATGTTACATGAGACATCCATTCAGGGAAAATTAGCATACAGTAAGGTTTCACGAGAAGGTGTCCTGTGAGATAGAACTCAGCTGATGTTCAGCAAATAGTCTTGCAGAGATGATAGGAAATGACATGCCAAGGAAAGCAAAGAGAATCATGAGAGTGAAGTCATTGTTTCAAAAATGGTACAACTTGGGCATGGAGCCCAGAGCCCACTGAGAGTGCCCTGAGGAAAGAAGAAAACAAGGATGCCCAAATGGGATACAGAGTGAAAAAACAATCAGAAAAGAAGGGGCTGGAGCCCAAATCCTAAATCTGCAAGACAACAGAAATCCAGGATGGCACCAACACCCAAGAGATCCAGTCTGAGGGAAGCAACTTAGATTCCTAGCATAAGGTAGATATCCAAATCACAGTCAAAGATGCCCTAACTCTGTGAAAAAGATGCTGAGAATAGTTTTGTGTCTCAGTGCTGAAGACTACACATTCCAAATTACCAGGGACAGGAAGTTTCCCTCCTCTGAGTTGGAGTAGGATGGGTGTACCCAAGCCGCTCAAGCTGCCTAAGATGGAACCAAGGGGAAACCTGGGAAAGAGACATAACACAAGTATGTCCAAGTACATGCAAAAAACTAACAACTATTGTTATTGTCACTATCATCGTCACTAATGCTTATAGAACATTTATCACTTGTCTGGTACTGTTTTAAGCACTTTATATATAATTCATTTAAACCTCACAATAACTCTGTTAATATCTTTTTTATAAATGAGGAAACTAAGGCAAAGAGAGATTAAGTCACTTGCCCACATCATCACTTGAAAGTAGCAGAGATAGCAACCAAACCTGGGCAGTCTTGCTCTATAGTCTAGAAGGAACCACCACAGCCTGCCCTGCTTCCCTCACGTACCATCTGCCTTGACTTCAATGGGACATCCTACCTCTCATTCTTCTGCCTCCACCTCCTGAACTCCTGCCTCCTCCTGCTATTACCTATGCTAACCAACATTACCCTGTACATGGTAACAAAGCTAGACAACTTGTACTTTGCAGCCAAAAGGAAAAGAAGAGGGCTAGAGCAGGCTATGAATGGGATTGTAGGCTAGAATGAGAGCCCAAGTAGGTGACTAGCACAAGCTCATTTCTCCTTCCTCTTTGTTATAAAAACAATAAAATTACAATGATGAAGGCAAACAGGTCTGCAAGCAAATGAAGTAATGTTTCACCTTCATATTGAACACAAGTATATTCTCTCCAACACTGTCAAACAATTATCCTCCTTGCTGGATGCATTAGTCTGTTTTGGACTGTCATAAAAGAATACCACAGATTGGGTGACTTAAATGACAGAAATGTATTTCTCACAGTTCTGGAGGCTAGAAGTCCAAGATTAAGATGTCAACAGACTTGGGTTTTTCTGTGAGCACATATCCCTGGTATCTCCTCTTCTTCCTATAAGGTCACCAGTCCTATCAGATCAGGGCCCCATCCTTATGACCTCATTAAATCTTCATTACCTTTTAAAGACCCTATTCCAAATATAGACACATTAGGAATCAGGGCTTCAACATATGAATTTGGGCAGGTGGGGGGCACAGTTCAGGCCACAACGCTGGAGTTAAGTCATGTGACTACAGAGCTTATAAACTCAAGGCTGCCTTTGGGCATGGCTGAAGGGCCCTCTAGAGGGAAAGCCAATAAACTACCATAAATTTTATGAAAGCAGGAACCAGTATTCTTTATTATATTTTTTCCTCTACATTAATGTACCATATAATGAAATATATCAATCAATGTGTATTAAATTAAAATAAAAGAATTGAGAGCAATATAATTAAAGGCCCTTTCTCTACATGAATGTAGTTCATCAAGAACACAGTCATGGCCCCTTTGCTAACACACGTCCTTCACAACTGGAACAGAAAAGAAGTATACAACATCTGGTCCTCAATATTAAACAATACAAAAAAAATCATATTGTTTGCAAATACCAAGTGCACTTTTTATTTCACACAATAAAAATGAGTTTCTCTCCTTAATAGTCTTCCACTTTCACAAGCCTAGAGAGAAAGCAGCAATTTTTAAATACCACTTAATTGATTTAAATGGCATACTACCTGGGTTTCACAGCTTTCCTGCCTTGGCTTATTCCCACAGGGTGCCTTAAAACCTAGTAGTGAGGCACAGTGATTGCACACATGAAGGACGAGAGAGCGTGCATGTGAGCTACGTGACAAAGCCAAGCTTGCAGTGCAAAGAAGCCTCTTCTCTGCAAGGAATATGGACCTCGCTCTCAATTTTCATTCATCCTTATATCAATCACTGAGCCCACAAAGGGCACTGAAGATAAGTGGTACCACCGTTGTGGCCATGTTTCCCTTTAAGTAGAAAATTGAAACAAGCAAAATGTCTTTAAGATTCAAGAGTAGATCTAAAGTCCAAAAAGTCCCTATGGCTAACAGCAAATGGGTTAACCATGGGGGAGAAGCTGGTAATAAATTATACATGCAGTCACGTGGGAAAACTAAAGGGTAATGTAAATGGAAGGTGGAAAAGTAAACTCAGGATTGTCAGGAAATCCCAACTTTATGTGCCATATTAGTTTAGCAATTTGACTCAGCTGCAGAAACTGTCTGGCAATATAGCTCACTTTATAAATGTAAATAACCCTGACTAATTTAATTTTTCTAAGTTGGAGTCCTTTTAACAGACCTGCTCAGTGCTTGCCTTTCCCCATCCTGAACCATCTGACACATGCTGATGCCAGAGTAATTTTCCAAAACAGCATGTCCAATCATATTACTTCAGAGCTACCTCTAACATACAGAGCATCTTTGAGCAAATTAGTAATATGGCATCCCCTTAAGTTCAAGGGAAAAAAATGTGTGTGTGTTTGTGTGTGTAAATCAGTTGATGAATGCACAACCTGAACAACATGCCATAGCCATACAGTCACCTGCTCACATGTCCCCAGAATGCCAAGAAGTAAGTGTCACTGACAAGAGATATCCATGTGCATGACTACACACACAAACACACTTCAAATCAGTTACTATAGTGTTTCTCAAAGTGTGGTCAGAGGCCTTGGAGATCCTCCAGGTGCTTTCAAGGGACCACGAAGCCAAAAGTACTTTCCTAATAATAAGACATGTTTTACACTCTCAGTGTTTCATGAGAGTACAGCAGAGATTTCCAGAGGCTATACTACATGTGATGACCTCATCACTCTGAGGGCTAATTGAATGTATGCTCCTATACTATAAAATTTTCAGTTAATTTCTAAGACTGAAAGATTTAATCCACACAAACAAATGCTCTTTGGAATCCTCAGTCACTTTAAGAGTGTAAGGGGGCCTTAAGACCAAAAATGTTGTGAACCAGTGAGTTACATGTCTACCGTGACTGGTTCTCCCTAAGAAGTAGCAGCCACATATGGTGATCATGATCACTCCCCTGGTCAAAACCTACAATGGTTCACAGCAGTGAGGCAGCATGGAATGCATGCTAGTTTGGGGGACAGATGTTCAAACCCTAGTTTGACCACTTATTTGATCATGGGACCCTAGGCAAGTTATTTAATCTTTTTTGAATATGAGGACCTGTGGGGCCTTAGAGTAGCATCTTAAATCCTCCCCCTTCTCCAACTGTCATTCTGAGATTCTCAACCAAAAGAAACACACCCATAAGAATCAACAGCTATATGAGAAACAAATACCAATTTTCTCAATAATTGGGCATGTGCCCCAAACTCCAACTCTACTAACAGGTAGACAGAAGAACAAGGTAAAGAATTCAAGCAAGTCTTCCTCCTCCCTGTTCTCCAAACTCTAGAATGATGGCCTAACTGAGCAGATTCCTTAGTCTATTTACCAAGCTGTCTGGACAGCATGCCCAGCCTGCCTTACCCTCATAGGCACAGGAGAGAAACCCATGGACTCAGAGTGCAGGAAGAAAAGGTACAGATGTGAGCAGAAAGTATCTCAGAATCCTGTAATTCCGTTCCCCAGGGAGATGAGAGCCAAGGAATATGTATGTGCTGACCAGCAAAATTAGCTGTTTTCAAAAAAAAAAAAAAATTAGCTGTTTTCCCTTCAGTGGCAAGTAGTGAGTAATAGATAAGAGGTAAAAATATTAAGATAACAATGGAAGGATCTCCTACTCTCATTAGAAATTACAATACCTCATGACCTGGCACATACCAGTCACTGAAGAATTGGTAACAGTAGGAGCGCCCAGGTGGCATAATTTAGCATCTGACTCCATTTTGGCTAAGGTCATGAGCTCAAGGTCCTGGCATCAAGCCCCACATCAGGCTCCAAATTTAGCGCAGAATCTGCTTGAAATTCTATCTTCCTTTCCCTCTGCCTTTCTCCTCTGCTCATGCTCTCTCTCTCAAATAAATAAATAAATCTTTTAAAATAAGTTAAAAGAAGTGATAATAGTAGTATAAGCTGGAGTTAATAGGAAAAGAGTCTGAAAAATATTGCATTTTATAAATTAGGGTCTTGGGCAAGTCTTAAGGCAGCCATAAAGAAAACTGCCCCAGTTTTTGCTCCAGCCCCAAATCTCTGGTCTGTTAGCATTCTCAGCCAGCTAAGAAGGAGCCCCAGTCTACTTAAGGACTTTTAAATGGCTAGAAGATTGAGAGATAAATAGAAATGATAAAGTAAACAAATCCACAGTATCAATATTTTTAAACTGCTTAATTTGGCACATCAAAGTATCTGACAGATTAAAATACATAACTGAATAATTGATATTTAGATTTAACACTGTAAGTTAAAAGGTATAAGTGGATTTGCCTATGTTTGTCTATAGTATTAGGATATACATAAGAATATGAGATGTACAATATTTACAAATTTTATTTGTTACATTACCTGGAGTGTTTTAAGTACTTAGAAGTGATATACCTATTATAGGTGTTTACTTCTTAAGAAAAGCAAATCCATCAAGGTTTAAAATACTTAAGAAACAACAATTAATTAGGTTAGTCAATAAACTTTTTAGAGTGATTGGTAACATTTACTGGAACTATAAATAGAATAATAATTAGAGGGGTGCCTAAGTGGCTCAGTCAGTTAAGCATCTGCCTTCAGTTTAGATCATGAGCCCATGGTCCTGGGATCCAGCCCCGCATCAGGCTCCCGACTCAGTAAAGAATCTGCTTCTCCCTCTCCCTATTACTCATGCTCTTTCTCTCTTCCTCTAGTCTCAAATAAATAAATAAATAATTTTTAAGGAAAAAAGAAGAATTAGGAATTCAATCTAATGGTTCAATTAAAAATATTTTTGTTTATAATTTTAATATATCAAATGCTAATTTTAAAAACAAAAGTAACTGCAAACACTCTTCTGTGAATGGTATCCACTCCCAATACCACTAAAACACACATGACATCTCTGATTCCGTGTTCCTTTGATTTCAAGCTCTCAGCATTTGGTCTTTTGCAGAACATAACTATGATCCATAAAGAGCCAACTTTTCAGAAGGAGGAAAAATCATTTACATATCAAATGTGAATCTATTTCCTTACTATCTTTAATCTTCAGGAATGGCCTCATAAAATAATAAAAGTCCCAGTTCAAATTAGTATCTGCTACTTCATTCCATTATCAAAAACCATTACTACATAATTTATTGGCCGACAGAAAGGAAACTCCTTTTCTCTTTGGTCTCTAACTCTATCTCAGTAGATCAAGTTCTGCTTGTCTGTATGCCCATTAATATTAATCAAAATCACACAGAGACTCACACTGTCTATATAATTTTTAGCAAGATTAAAACACATGAGTGCAGAATCAGTTGTAAATATTTACAACCTGAGATTTATGTAAGTGTGGCTGACAAAAGAAGGAATGCAAAACGTGGAAGGACATGTACAGAATTGGTAGAAGTGATAACATCGTAGTGAGGGGTCAAGAGAAATGACTGAGATATTACTGAAGCTGAAGAATCAGAAATAGAGTATTAGGTATACTATTTAATTAAAGTTATGAAAGTGACCACTAAAAGAACAGAAATTACAAGTACAAATTATATACATATACACAGATACACACATGTATGTTTGCATGTGTATATATATCTAAAATCATGAGGAAGAGGATAGGAGGAAAGAGTAGGGTATAAGCAACCTTATTTTTCATATCAGAGAGAAATTATATATATTATGTATTATGTATAATAAATGTATACTATACATTATAAATTTTAAAATATGATCTGTCACACATTACCTGGAGCATCGCTGTCCAATATAGTAGCAGCCAGCCACATGTGGCTATTGAGCACTTAAAATATATCTAATCGAAATTGAAATGTACTGCTACAGGTATAAAATTCCTAACAGATTTTGAAAATAATACAAAAATGTAAACTATCTCATGAATAAGTTCAATTTTATTATATTTTGAAATGATAATATTTTAGATACCGTGGGTTAATAAAATCTATTATTAAAATAAGTTTTACATGTGTACTTTTACTTTTTCATATAGCTACTAGATAATTTAAAGTTATATATGTGGTTCACATCATATTTCTGTTAGACAGGACTAATCTAGAGTGTTGGCAATGAACATCAGAAGAACTAAAATTACAAATAAAGAGAATGGCCTCAGGGAAATAGAACTAAGGGAGACACAAGGGGGAGCTTTTTTTCAGAAACTCTTTTATACTACTCAAGGTATCTTAGGCATAAGTTACTTTGCAGAAAAGTTGAAATTTTTAAACAAATTTAAAATGGAAAAATAAAATCTTATCAAAGGAGAGAGTAAATGAGGCCATAGGTAAAGATGTTAAAAAAGAGAGAAAAAAATAAAAAATAAAAAAGAGAGAGGGATGGAAGGGCACCATAGTCACATGCTCTACTGACTGAGCCAACCAGGCACCCTATTCAGCACGAATTTGGAATCAACAAAGAGATAACTATTTATTAGGATGAGTAGACCTAGAGACCAAAGAGAAAAGGAATTTCTTTTCTGTTTGCCAATAAATTATGTAGTAATAGTTTTTGATAATGGAATGAAGTAGCAGATACTAATTTGAACCAGGACTTTTATTATTTTATAGGGAATGTAGCTGAATAACATCCACCTGCAGGACAGAATCAAAAGGTCGCTCCCTGGGTCAGGGTGACAGCATCAGGGCTCATGGTAGGCAGGTCTCTATCAGTTGCTTTCATGAAGAAAACATATTCACCTAGTCTCATTTCAGTTCACCTTTGTCTCCAGTCCTCACTCTTATACTGTCTAGTAAGACTACCTTTCTCTCCCCACAGCTTGGTAGTAGCATCTTCAGCATCTTCAGCACTGCCGTGGAAATCATAATGTCTTTTCTGATTTCCTAATAGCTTCTGGCACCCAAAGTGCTTGTGAAGTCCCAAGTCAACATCTTCCTCCTATCACCTCACCCTCTTTACCAACAGAAAGTTCAGTATTTCTAAAAGTATCTTCTTTGACCAAGTTCTCAGTTGTGGATAGCTAAGTGTAGCTACCTCTGAACAGCTAACATTTGGACCTTCTTCCATTTTCTCACATGGTAAACACAGTATCCCAGGTCCTAAGATAGTAAGAAGTGCAATCCACACACTAAATGCATTTGTGCAACAAATATTTTGGAGTGCCCGCTTGTACTGAGCACTATTCTAGGTCTGAGAGATAGCAATGAGAGCCAAACAACATCCTCTGCTCTCTTGGAACTTGCATTTTAGTGGGAGAGACAAATAACAATCACATAAACAAATGTATACATAATCTAATTTTAAGTAATTAAATGCGATGCTTTATATTTTTATAATTGTATGAAAATGTGCAGATTAATGTGTTAGAAGGTGATGGGGGGAGCAGGAGCGACTGAGAGATTTCTTACTGAGGAAGTGATATTAGAGAGAACATTTGGATGATAAAAAGGGTCCAGCTATGGAGAAAAATCTGGGAGAAAGAGGAAAAACGTTCCTTATAAGGAAAGGCAACATTAAAGGGCTTCAGGTGGAAATGAAGTGTTTAAAGACAGCAAGATGCGTGGGACTGACTGGTACAGCCTGCCTCCTACCTTGTAGGGCCCTTGGGCCCTGGTAAGGACTTCTATTATTTCAAATACAATGGACTCCATCAGAAGGTTTGGAGCAGAGAATGATAGACAGGAGTTTTAGCCTTACTGATTGATTCTCTTAAGGAATTATAATAATCCGAAGATCCTTCCCTTTTCCTTCTCCACTCTCAAGGTTAGTGAAATAAGAATTAAATTAGAATTCTTTATTCAGGGATGCCTGGGTGGCTCAGTGGTTGAGCATCTGCCTTTGGCTCAGGGCATGGTCCCAGAGTTCCAGGATCAAGTCCCATATCAGGCTCCTGGCATGGAGTTTGCTTCTCTCTCTGCCTTTCTCTGCCTCTCTCTGTGCCTCTCATGAATAAGTAAATAAAATCTTAAAAAAAAAGAAAGAATTTTTTTATTCAGCATGAATTTGTGTTATTGTTTTTTACCTTGTAATAATATTAGACTCAATTTTGTCTTTTTTTTTTTAAGTAAACTCTACTCCCCTATGCGGGACTTGAACTCACAACCATGAGATCAAGAATTGCATGCCCAACTGAATGAACTAGCCAGGCACCCCTATTCAGCATGAATTTGGAATCAACAAACATAACTATTCATAGGACGGTGTCACTCTTCACTGCTCTACCCCATTTGCAGGCAAATTTAGGTTTCATACCTGATTTCTCCAGGGTTAAGCACTGTGCTGGGCACTTGTCTACATGATCTCATTTCATCCTCTTAACAACCCTGTGATAATGGTAAGAATATCCCATTGTATATTTGAAGAAGCAGGCCTAGAAATTAAATGACTTGTCTAAGATTTTAAGCCAATAAATGACAGAGCCTGGATTTGCACCCTGCTTTCTTGATGCAAAGCTCCACGCCACATTGTCTTTTTTATAGCTCTCTTATCAGCCATAATGTTTTTTTCTGGCATTTTGAAAGATAAATATCAAAAGGAATAATCTACTTGGAGGTAAATAGTGGCAATTGCTGTCAGTTCCTGATAGTAAAACAGAGATTCAGCAAAATAGAATAATTTGCTTGCAATTATGCAACTTGGTAGTGGCCTAGCTGGGATAATTATTAGATTTTCCCAAATGCTTCCACTGTTATCCAATCCCATCTTTGAAAATTCAAAAGCAGAAAGACATAAATTAAACCTAAGAATGAATATGGGTTTCAAAGTAATAAAGGTTAATTAAACTCTACATATGCTTACCAAAAAAAGTTCATAGCATCTGCAAAAATGAGAATATTCAAAGTATGCTTCCAAAGTAGTGATGTGGGAGAGCATATTATGAAGTAGAAGCAGCAACTAGGTGGGTGGAAGGACGTGGATGAACAGGACACCTGGTACCACCCAGGCTGGTACATCGATTCCACTGAGGCATTAGGTTTCTTACAGATTCATCATTAGGAAATGTTTGCCAGGACAACCTGTATTTTAAATTGAAAATGTGTTTATCTTGTGTTTTGACTGTGATTTCTCAATAAGATTTGTGTCATACTGATTAGGGTATTATATCAATCTGGGAAAAGCTGGTGAAAATGCATATTTTTATTAAGACTTATAAAAATAATATATTGTATATGGTGGCTCACACCACTCCACTGCAGTAATGTCATTAGAGTAAACAGAGGGGAAAATTCTATTATAGTAGTACATGCTTTGCTGCACTAATATTTTCCTTTTGATTTTAAGCTGTATTGTAAAACAAACTGGACCTCTCAGAAATCATTTGTCTTAGCATTTGAAAAAAAAAGCATTGATTTTAACACTGGAGCACATAATCAAGTCTTAGAAATATTCACATTGAAATGATCTTTGAAAGGCAATTTGTCAGTGTTCCATTTGTCCAACCTCTAAATATTAAATTTCTAAAGTCTTTTTCCCTGCTCCTCTATCTCATATATAAAGTTAATTCCCTTTAGGATTATGTCATTATTTTTAAATTGCAAACTTACCATGTTTTTTATTTATTCCACTTACAAAATTAAAATACCTATACAATAAGGTAAAGAAATGGGGAAGGTATTTTTTCCCTTTTACTTGCATAATTAAAATGATTATATGACTTTCATGTCAAAAATAATTATGGAATCGTTAAGAATTTAATTAAATGACTCAGGGATTAAATCTCCTTATTTTTTGATATTGCCATCCCCAACACTTGGCTTCTCCCAAAAAGGGAAAGGGAATGTGAAAAATTGCACAGTGGGCTTTATGACCTGCCTACAAGTAGCACACATTAATTTCAACTATATTTTACTGGACAAAACCCAACACATGGCCCCAAACCACCTGAAAGGGCTATCAGGAAATGGAGTTTTCCCGTGTGCCTGGGAAAAAGAAATGGAATGTATTAATAGAGAGCAAGTAATACAAGGAAAAAAAATAAACTACACAATGATAAGATACTCAGATTTCCTTCTATAACATCTGAAAGTAGTTCAAAGCTTCATCCCAGAATTCATTTCTATGTATATCTTTTTATCCTTACGAAGAAAACTCATGAGCAGTTGGCACAAAAGAAGGGCCTTATTACTACCAACATCCTGAGAGAAAAATAAACCTCTGAAGTTATGATTCAACACATCTCAAGAGGTTGTTTTTTTAAAAGCTGATGAAGATTAAGTTCTGGACACACCAAACCTGTCTAGCACCAAGTCAAGCCCCATCACAGATAGACATCTCCACTCTACTGTCCACTCCCATTCTATGGTTAAATTGAACAAATAACATCCAACCATGCTGCTGCAGCCGAGTTCAGGACCAAGTGGAACTGTAGGAAAAAACTAAATATATGCTGACCCTATGATGTCCCTCAAACCACTTAGCAGAAAGGAAGTATCAGATGGAGGCAGTCCAACTTGGAACCATCAACAAGGTTATGAATGGTGAGTACAAAACATCATTTAATTTCTACCCTTGGGCGGCTTTCAGATTCTGAATTATTTCAGTGCCTCTGCCCAAACTAGTAAGATTGCTTTGTGGAGCACAGAACTGGAAGATAATTACAACTTTTATAACAAAATGTGTGGTGCCATAATGGATACACTGCCTCCTCAAGTAGTTAAAAGTCCTTCCTCACTCGCAGTTCCAACAGTGAGAACAAGACCATTTGACAGAATGCTGGAAAGGGCTTCATTATTAAGTGTGAAGCCCAAATGATATCCACATATCACCCAAGGCTCAGATTTCAATATTCTATGCACTTAAATCTGTCTGCTATTTAAAATTTTTTAAAATGGCTCTTTATCAAGCCACAACTCCAGTTCTGGCCATCAGTGTCCTTGGTTCAACAATTTTTTTTTTTTTTTTTATTGCACGGACCCAGAGCTCTGCCCTAACACCCGCTCCCTTCTAACCCCCAGGAAGCCCACAGCAGCCCCCCACTCCTCAGTTGCCCCTAAGCTCACAGCTCTGCATTTAGGGTTGTTGGGGCAGGTTTCGCTCTCTTTTAATCTCCCCAGTGGAAGGCTGCACCTAGGCAGCCAGTAGCCTCTTCAACAATTATGTAGGAAAAGCAAAAACTGAACAAAAAGAAAAAAAATCTGATCTTTAACTGTAACCTAAATGAGAGTTTTGTTTCTCCCTTCTCAAATAGATTGTTTTACTAGCTACCACTTATACACAAATCCAGGACATTCTATTTAAGTCATTTTCAACTCAAAATAGCATTCAGTTTTGCCATCTGAGGGTATATCAAGGGTCATTTACATACAGAAAGGAATATAGGAAATGAAAATACAAGTATGGTGAGGTATATTTTCAAAAATTATACTTAAAGATCTATAATTACTTTTTTAAAAATCTGGGTATATAATTATACCCGGAGTACCATAGATTAAATCATCAGAATTTAAATGGTTTAACCATGTTAAGCCTAGAAATGATAGAAAAGCTTGATCTGAAATAAAAAGACCAGCAACTTCAGAAGGCTAGGGATTAGTTCTTGGTAGCATCATGGGAGTTAATAATTCCAAGGGAAAAAAGGAGCCACGACCGTAAATTAAACTTGGTGTTTCTTGCTGACTAAACTCCGCATGTTGCTGTTAAAAATGCTTATTTCTTATGTAGCAAAACATCTGCTTTTTGATGCTAAAAGCAGGATCCTAAGGGAAGTTGTGATCTTTCCCAAGGCAACTTGATTAATAGTAGGCTTCCAAATTTTAGCTAAAAGACATTTTGATGAAACCAGCAGTACTGAATAATTGTTTCTACAAATAATCTTAATGTATATTTCCTTTCTCTCCACGATTTTAGACAGTGGGACTCTGAGATGTACTGGTTTCCTTCTACACAACTCTTGCTCTTATAGTTACTTCACAAGTCAGGGGTGTGGACTGACCACACACACACACCTGGGCCATGTGCTGCAAAATGTCCTTGTTTGCTGGTTCCTAGGAGTCTATGAAGAGAAATCATCTGAATGTGGAAAAACAATAAACAAATAATAAACAAAATGGACTTAAGGTTTAAAACAAGAATTAAAACGTTTATTCCAAGAAGTTCACTTCATTGCAATAAAGTAGAAATCAAGAATAAAACTGTATTCTCAAACGCAAACAGGTGGGCAAATCTTATAACTGGATAATATATAAACATTATTGTTGAGGGTGAATAATCTTTATGCAAAGTAAGTAGAAGATACTTCAAGGGCAAAGCAAGGTTTTTAAAAGCAGACTAGAGCAGATGATGGCTTAAAAACACAAAATAAGTCCTTAAAACACACCAGAGGAGATGAGAGAGATGGAGAGAAGGTAAAGGAAATGGGCCAGAAAAAGGAAATAGAAGAAACAAAAAGTCTGCTGAATTAGGAATTACAAAACCTGCATTTATGCCCCTGGGCTGTCCCAGTCAAGTAATCTTGATCCACTGTCATTGTCATCTCTGTCAAGAGCTGTAATTTACAGAGAATTTACAGTGAACTGGGCCCTTCCCACAGGCCGCCTCCTTCAATCCTTTACAGCGACTTTACAAGCATGCCCTGTATTCCCAAATTATGAAATGAGAAATAGATTCAGAAAACTTAAATATCATCCCAAGGTTTTACAACTAGAAGATATCAGAACCAAAGGTTTCCCCTGGTTTGAAAGCATATGTATAATTTGAAAGCACTCATCCTTTCCACAAAGGTGGGATGCTTCTTAAATATAAACTCTTAAAAACTCAGTCTCTTCAGCCAGAGAGGGATTATTATAACCCCTTCTATTGTCACATGAGGATGTGTACCTGTTGTCTTTTGCCACAATTTAATTTGTTATTTCTCCTGGATCCATGAGAATGTGAAGCAGTCTGCTGTTCTTGCCTGGATTGGTAAGTTTTAACCGTCTGCCTATGAATCAGGTAGTCAGCTAGTTGTTTGCTGACCTAGCATGGCATCACTGGGCTAACTAGCTCTGTTCTTGTGGTCTCTCATTTCTAATAGCCAAGCCCAGGCTCATTCCCATTACAGTGGCAAAGAAAGCATGCAAATCCTTTTGAGTCCTAGGGTCAGAACGGACATGCATCACTTATATCCCATTCTGTTAGCTAAGTAAATAACAAGACCAGCCCAGATTGAAAGGCTGGAAACAAACTCGAAAATCACATTTCAAAGGACCTGTATACATGGAAGAGTGAAGAATTAGAGCCATTTTACAATCGCTCTATGATAGAATATGTGTAAAGATGCTTTATAAAATGTAAAATGCCATATTAACAGATCCTGTTTAAAACCCACTCATCTCAAAAAGCACTAGCCACTGCCACCAATCCAAGGACAGCTTGTTTTCATAGCTGTCATCTCTTCCAGCTCAGCTTGTAGAAAAGAGCTAGACAAAACTAGGTAATGAGAATCAGTGTATCAGGCTTTCCTTATGTTCTCTGAATTCAGATGAGATTTTTTTCCCTATGCCTTCACTCTGAGACTCCATCCACGGTTACATTCTATTAAGTTAGAAATTTCTTCCAGAATTAAAAATCAAGGAGAATAATTTCCAGGATTGGTGCCATTTATTCTTGGCCTTTCTAAAATTGTACATTCTACCATTTTTGTTATTGAAGTATCTTGCAAAAAAAAAAAAAAAATGAAGTATCTTGCTTTCTTCCTAAAGCAAAATCCCAAATGTTAAATCTTGAAATCATAGTTAAAATGCTTTAAAACCACGTCTTATATATCCCTAAAGGACATCGTCTAGGAGGGCATCAAACCAGAACTGAGATTCTTGTTAAGCAATGAAATGAACTGTGATTTGGACAAAAAGCTGCTGTAACCAGAAACTCCAGAGATTATCTCTTATCTGTTTCAGAAATATTTATCTATATTTTTAAGTCTCCCATGAACCACATCCAGATGAGCTGCAAGAGGATGTCAATCCTTATCATGTCATATGATCTCTCCAAGCCAGTGGTTCTCAGCCCTGGCTGGCTAAACATTAGGATCACCTAAGGAGCTTTTAAAAAATCCCCATATCTAAGACACACTCCAGGACAATCAAATCAGAACCACTGGGATAAGACATAAGCTTCAGCATTTTTTCAAGCTCCCTGAATGATTCCAGCATGTCCTCAAGTTTGAGAAACACTTCATGAGCCCTAATCTTTCCTGTCTATGAATGGAAGGTTTTGCATTAAATTCCAATTTTTACTAGAATGCAATTCTATTTCTCTCTTTGAATTGCTGACAAAATAGCTTGACTATTTCTCATTAAACTATTTTGAAGTAGTGTAGAGTAGAAAGCCACTTTGGAATCCAAGCTGCAGTTAAATCCCTGGTCAATTACTTATTAGGTACATGACTTGGAGCAGGTTATTTAACCTCTTTAGCCTCTTTGAGACTTGATTTCCTCCTAAGGCAAATGGTATAAGAATTCTGACCACATAAAGTGTTATAAAGATTAAGTGAGATAAAGTATATCAAACACCCCCAAAGAAGGCAATCAATAAATATCCATTTCTTTTCCCCTTTGCCTAGGGATTCTTGAACAGGCTGCTCAGAATCCTCAGGTGGCCTGCCGTCAGCTGCTGAAGCAAAAGGAAAGAATGACATTCAGAGTGTAATACATAGGTCTATACACAGTGAAGGGGTTCAGTCATCTGCCTTTCATATTCATCAGAAAATCCCGCCGCTAATTCTCTTGGAGTGAAATATCACTATATCTGTTTGCTGGGGCCCACTCCACAGGAGGTTTAAATGTCACTTGCTCTTTGTCCACACATATCATTGATGGGGTCTTTATTTTTTTCTCCATCAGCCCAACAGGCCTGATGCAGACTAGGTTTGAGGGGAAAGCCACATAGGGAAGCATGGCCAAGGACCTGGCCAGCCTTCTGCACACACCAGCTCACCACAAAAACAAAGAACCAAAAATGACTGCAGAGTAAGGTAATAATCACCATTACAGCTACAGAGCAGCAAAATCAACCTGGATAGTAGACTAGGGTTGTTTGTTTTTGTTTCTTTGTTTTGTTTTGATCATAAGTCTCCTAGACAGGTCTGCAAATGTACTTCTGCAAAAAGGAGTATTATCAAATTGCTATAGTTTTTTAAGAAACCTGGCACCACAAAGCAAATGAAACTTTGGCGGGGGGCGGGGGGGGGGGGGTTCTGTATTGGTAACAAAGAAGAAATGCATTTAGATTTTCCCCCTAAAAAGATGTTATTAAGGTAAATTGGTAATAACATTATAAAAGTCTCAGGTGTACAATATTATAATTCAACATCTGCATGCACTACAAAGCAATCACCATCAAAAGTCTAGTTACCATCTATCACCATACAATTGACACCCTTTATCCATTTCATTCACCCAACCTCATTCCCCTCTGATAACCATCAATCTGTTCTATGTACCTATGAGTATGTATTTGTATTTTTTGTTTGTGCATTTGTTTTGTTTTGTTTTGATTCCACATATGAGAGAAATCAAACAATATTTGTCTTTCTCCATCACACTTATTTCACATAGCATATAACCCTCTAGGTCCAGCCATGTTGTTGCAAACGGCAAGATTTCATTCTTCCTTATTGCTCAGTAGTATTCCAGTGTGTGTGTGTGTGTGTGTGTGTGTGTGTGTGTGTAAGTGTATGTGTGTGTATAAGTGTGTACCCCACATCTTCTTTATCCACTCATCTGTCAGTGAACACTTAGGCTATTTTTGTATCTTGGCTATTGTACATAAGGCTGCAATGAACAATAGATATCCAGAAGTGTAATAGTTGGATCAGGGACACCTGGGTGGCTCACTGGTTGAGTGTCTGCCTTCAGCTCAGGGCATGATCCCGGGATCCGGAATTGAGTCCCTCATTGGGCTCCCTCCGTGGAGCCTGCCTCTCCCTCTGACCATGTCTCTGCCTTTCTCTCTCTCTCTCTCTGTGTCTCTCATGAATAGATAATAAATAAGTCTTTAAAAAAAAAAAAAGGAATAGTTGGACCATATGGTTAAATCTATTCTTAACTTTTGGAGGAAACTCCACACTATTTTTAGTATTGGCTACACCAATTTATATTCCCAAAAACAGAGTACAAGGGTTCTCTTTTCTCTACATTCTCTCCAACCCTTGTTATTTTTTATCTTTTTGATAATAGCCATTCTAACAGGTGTGAGGTGATAATATCATTGTGGTTTTGATTTGCATTTCCCTGATGATTAGTGATATTGAACATCTTTTCATATGCCTGTTGGCCACCTGCATGTCTTCTTTGGGAAAATATCTATTTAGATCCTCTGCCCATTTCTTAATTGGTTTTTTATTGTTGAATTATGAGTCCCTTATATATTTTGGGTATTAATCCCTTATCAAATACATGATTTGAAAATATCTTCTCCCATTTTGTAAGCTGCCTTTTCATTTTGATGATGGTTTCTTTGCTGTGCGGAAGCTTTTTAGTTCAATGTAGTCTCACTTTTTAGTTTTACTTGTTTCCTTTGGTTTTGGAGTCAGATCCATGAACACATAACTAAAGACCAGTCAAAGACCTATCTTTTCCCCTAGTAATTTTATTGTTTCAGGTCTTACATTCAAGTCTTTGATCCGTTTTGAGTTAGTTTTTGTGAATGGTGTAAGATGGTGGTCTAGTTTCAGTCTTTTGCACGTGGCTATCTGGTTTTTCCAGTACTGTTTATTGAAGAAACTGTCCTTTCTCCATCATACATTCTTGGCTCCTTTGTCATAAATTGTTTGAAATGTATGGGTTTATTTCTGGGCTCTCAATTCTGTTCCGTTGATCTATGTATCTCCCCTTACACCAATACCATACTGCTTTAATTACTAGAGTTTTGTACTATATCTTGAAATCAGCTCCAGCTTTGTTCTCTCTCAAGATTGTTTTAGCTATTTGGGATCTTTTGTGGTTTCATACAAATTTTAGAATTGTTTGTTCTAGTTCTATGAAAAATGAAAAATGCCATTGGAATTTTGATAAGGATTACACTGAATCTGTAGATTGCTTTGGGTGTTATGAACATTTTAACAATATTAATTCTTCCAATTCATGAGCATGAAATATCTTTCCATTAACTTGTTTCTTCTTCAATTACCTTCATCAATGTCTTATAGCTTTTAGTATATAGGTCTTTCACCTCTGTGGTTAAGTTTATTCCTAGGTATTTTATTCTTTTCAGAGCAATTGTAAATGGGATTTCTTAATTTCTCTTTCTAATAGTTCGTGATTAGTGTATAGAAACACCACAGGTTTCTATATGTTGGTTTTGTATTCTGCACCTTTACTGAATTCATTCATTAATTCATTAGTTTTGACGAAGATTTTAGGGTTATCTATAGATAGCATCATGTCATCTGTAAATAGTGATAGTCTTCTTCCTTTTTAATTTAGAAGACTTTTTTTTTTGTCTAATTCCTATGGCTAGGGCTTCCAATACTATGTTGATTGAAAGAGTGACAAGTATGGGCATCCTTTTCTTGTTCCTGATCTCAGAAGAAACTTTCTGATTTTTTACCATTGAGTATGATGTTACTTGTAGGTTTGTCATTTTTGACCTTTATTATATAGAGATATGTTCTTTCCATACTCACTTTGCTGAGAGTTTTTATTATAAATAGATGTTGAGCTTTGTCAAACGCTCTTTCTGCACTTACTGAGATGATCATATACTTTTTATCCTAAATTTTGTTGATGTGGTATATCACATTGACTGACTTGCAAATGTTGAATCATCTTTGCACCACTTGAATAAATCCTGCTTGATCATGGTATGTAATCCTTTAAATGTATTTCTGGATTCAGTGTGCTGAATTTTGTTGAGGATTTTTGCACCTATGTTCATCAAGGATACTGACTGATAATTTTCCCTTTTTTGTGGTGTACTTGTCTGGTTTTGGTATCAAGATAATGCTGGCATTATAAAATGGGTTTGGAAGCATTCTCTCCTCTTCAATTTTTGAAAGAATTTGAGAAAGATAGGTATTAACTCTTCTATAAATGTTTGCTAGAGGGACAGCCTGGGTGGCCTAGTGGTTTAGTGTCTGCCTTCGGCCCAGGGTGTGATCCTGGGGACCTGGGATCAAGTCCCACGTCAGGCTCCCTACATGGAGCCTGCTTCTCCCTCTGCCTGTGTCTCTGACTCTCTCTCTCTCTTTCTCTCTCTGTGTGTGTGTGTGTGTGTGTGTATGTGTTTCTCATGAATAAATAAATAAAATATTTTTTAAAAAATTTTAAAAAATAAACGTTTGATGGAATTCACCAGTGAGACCATCTGGTCCTTGGCTTTTGTTGGGAGGTTTTATATTACTGATTCAGTCTCCTTACTAGAAACTCATCTATTCACATTTTCTATTTCCAGGTGATTTGTCTTGGAAGACTATGTTTATAGGAATTCACCCATTTATACTTAGTTGTCTAATTTGTTGCTGTATAATTGTTTATGATAGTTTCTTATCATCCTTTGTATTTCTGTGGTACCAACTATAACTTCTCTTTTGGTTCTAATTTTATTTATTTGAGCACTTTTTTCCTTGGTTATGATAGGTTAAAGTTTGTCAATTTTATCTTTTCAAAAGAACCAGCTCTTAGTCTTGTTGACCTTTTTTTATTGTCTTTCTACTATCTATTTCAACTTTCACACTCTGATTCTTATTTTCTTCCATTAATTTTAGCCCTTTTTTGGTTCTTTTTCTAGTTCCTTTAGGTGTAAATGTAGATTGTTCAAGATTTTTCTTGTTTCTTGAGGTAGGTCTGTATTGCTAAGACCTTCCCTCTAGAACCACTTTTGCAGCATCTTATAGATGTTGGTGTGACATATTTCTGTTTCCATTTGTCTCTAAGTATTTTTTTATTTCTCCTATAATTTCTTCAATGACTCACTGATTGTTCAGTAGCATGTTGCTTTATCGCCACACTTTTATGGTTTTTTCCAGATTCTTCTTATAATTGACTTCTAGTTTTATACCATTATGGTCATAAAAGACACTTGATATGATTTCAATCTTTCTTAATTTATTGAGATTTGTTTTGTGGCCCAACATGTGATCCATCCTGGAGAATGTTCCATGTGCACTCGAGAAGAATGTGCATTCTGCTGCTTTTAAGTGAAATGTTCTGTATACATTTGTGAGGTCCATCAGGTCTAATGTGTTGCTTAAGGCTGATGTTTCGTTAATTTTCTATCTGGAAGATCTATCCAATGAAGTAGGTGGGGTATTAAAATCCCCTACTATTATTGTATTGCTGTGAATTTCTTCTTTAGGTCCATTAATATTTGAACTATATATTTTTGTGCTCCTATGTTGGATGCATATATATTTATGAGTTATACCTTCTTGTTGGATTAACCCTTTATTCATTATGTAATGCCCTTTTCTCATCTCTTGGCACAGCCTTTGTTTTGTTGTTGTTCTTGTTTCATATGATCTTTTCAAATTATTTTAAAATTTTATTTAAATTCAATAAAATAGCATACAATGTATTATTGGTTTCAAGTAAAGGTCAGTGATCCCTCAGTCTTATATAATATCTAATGCTCATTACATCATGCACCCTCCTTAATGTTCATCACCTAGTTACCTCATCCCTCCACCTCCCTCCCCACCAGGAACCCTCAATTTGTTTCCTATGATTAAGACTGTCCTATGACACAGTCTTTGCTTTAAAGTCTATTTTGTCTGATAAAAGTATTGCTATTTCAGCTTTCTTTTCACTTCCATCTGTATGCAAAATCTTTTTCCATCCCTTCAATTTCAGTCTCTGTGTGTCTCATCTGAAGTGAGTCTCTTGTAAGTACCATACAGATGAGTCTTTTAAATTCATTCAGTGACCCTAAGTCTTTTGATTTAGTACATTTACATTTAAAGTAATTACCAATAGGTATGTATTTATTGTCATTTTATTAATTATTTTCTGGATGTTTATGTAGTTCATCTATATTCTTTTCTTTTTCTCTTTCTCTCTTCCCTTGTGGTTTGGTTTGATATGATGGTTTTCTTTAGTGCTATGTTTAGATTTCTTTCTCAATTTCTTTTGTATTTACTAAGTCTTTTTCTTTCTGGTTACCATGATGCTCATGTATAGCATCCTACATATATAATGCTCATTTTTAAGTTGATAGTAACTTAGACACACCCAAAATCTCACATATTTATGCCCTCCCTCTCAACATCTTAATTTTGGTATTACACTTTTCATCTTTTTATTTTATGTATTCCTTAACAAATTATTGTAGTTTTAATTATTTTTCAGTAGTATTGTCTTTTAACTTTCATATTTGCTTTAAAAGTGATTGGTCCACTATCTTCACTATACATTTATCTTTTCCAGTGAGATTTTTACTTTCATATGTTGTCTTATTATTAATTACTATCGTTTATTTTCAGCTTAAATAAGTTCCTTCAACATTTCTTGTAAGGCCAGGTTAGTAATGATGAACTCTTTTAGTCTTTTACTTATCCTAAAAACTTTCTTAAAGATTTATTTATTTGAGAGAGAGAGAGAGAGAGAGAGCATGAGCAGGAGGGACAGAGGGAGAGAGAATCTCAAGCAGATTCCATGCTTAGCATGGAACCCAACATAGGGCTTGAACTCATGACCCTGAGATCATGACCTGAGAGTCAGACCCTTAACCAACTGTGCCATCCAGCTGTCCCTATCCTGAAAACTCTTAATCTCCCCTTCAATTCTGAATGATAGTCTTGCTGGGTAGAGAATTCTTGGTTGGAAGTTTTTTTCTTTCAGCATTTTGAATACATCATGCCACTACTGGCTTGCACAGTCACAGTTTCTGCAGAGAAAGCTAATGATAACTTTATCAGATTTCCTTTGCATGCAACAAGTTTTTTTTTTCTCTTACTGTTTTTCATATCCTCTCTTTATCTTTAAATTTACCATTTTAATTATAATGTGTCTCAGAAGGGATCTCTTTTGTTCATCTTATTTGGAATTTTCTGGGTTCTCTTGACCTGGAGGTCTGTTTCCTTCCCCAGATTAGGTGAATTTTCAGCCATTATTTCTTCAAATAAGTTTTCCAGCCATTTTTCTGCTTTATTTTTTTTAAGATTTATTTATTTATTTATTTATGATAGACACAGAGAGAGAAAGAGAGAGAGGCAGAGACACAGGCAGAGGGAGAAGCAGGATCGCGCCCTGGGCCAAAGGCAGGTGCCAAACTGCTGAGCCACCCAGGGATCCCCCATTTTTCTGCTTTAAAAGAGATTGATTCACCCTCTTTCTGGGACCCTAAAATGTGAATATTATCCTGCTTAATGATGTCCCAAAGATCCCTTACATTACCTCCACTTGTTAAAAATCCTTTCCCTTTTTGCTGCTTTGTCTGAGTGAGTTACATTGTTTTATCTTCTTGCTCACTGGTCTGTTCTCCTGTTGTTGAACCCCTTAAGAGTATTTTTTTAGATCAGTTATTGTATTCCTCAGCTCTGTAATATCTTTTGATATTACCTTCTATTTTCTCTTTGTTGAAGTTCTCACAGTCTTCATTCTTTCTTCTCCCCAGTTCTGTGAGCATCTTTATGACAATCACATTGAACTCTTTATCAGGTAAATTGCTTATCTTTATTTCATTAAGGTCTTTTTCTGAGGATTTGTCTCATTCTTTTGTTTGGAACATATTTCTCTGTCTCCTTATTTTGCCTGACTCTCTTGTTTCTATGTTTTAGGAAAATCAACTATCTCTCTCAACCTCAAAGGAGTGGCATTGTGTAGGAGATGTCCCACGGGTCTCTAAGCACTATTCCCCCAACCATCTGTACCAGATACTCAGGAGGCATCCCCTATGTGACCACATGGTCATGTCATGGCTACAATATGGGGGTGGGCAGAGCTCTCAACTAGCCCAGCTGTGACACACAGGTGCAACATGGGTATGGATGGGGACCTTCAGTGGGACATCAGCACCAGCACCAGCATGTTAGAATGATATTACAAAAATAGCACCTGCCAGTGTCTCCATCCACAGAGAGAATACCAGTAAGCTCCTGCCTTTCCAACAAATCCTTCAAGATTAGTAAGTGGGATTCTTCACATATGATCTAGGCACTCTTCAAACTGCTATTTTTGTCCTGGATCCAAAGGTGAATGAGTCTGTGCACAAATCATTTAAGAGCAGGTTCTTTATTCTCTACAGTTCTACAATTTCCCTGGATATAATCCACTTTGGTTTTCAAAGTCAAGCATTTTGTAGATTCATTTCTCCTATGCATCACACTAGGGGTTGAGGGGCCTGATGTGAAACACAAACCCCTCACTTCTCAGACAAAAATTATATATTTTTAAGATCCCTCCTGATCGTGGATCCCACATCTATGGTAGGTTTTTTGTTTGTTTGTTTGTTTGTTTGTTTGTTTGTTTGGCAAGGCCACGTCTCTATCTCTCTTACCCATTTTTTTAAGTTTTTATGTAAATATTAGTTAACATACAATGTAATATTAGTTTAAGCTGTACAATATAGTGATTCAACACTTCCATTACATACCCAGTGCTCATCACAATAAGTGTACTCCTTACTTTCCATCATCTATTTAACCCATCCCCCCATCCAAATCCCCTCTGGTAATCACCAGTTTGTTCTTTCTCTTTTTTATCAGCTTTGCTTGTTTTGTTTCTTAAATTCCACATATGAGGGAAATCATACAGTATTTGACTTTCTCTGATTGACTTATGTCATTTAGCACAATACCCTCTAACTCTATCCATGTCATTGCAAATGGCAAGATTTCATTCTGGTTTATGGCTAATATTCCATTGTGTATATATGCCATATATTCTTTATCCATTCACCAACAATGGATGCTTGATCTGTTTCCATAACTTGGCTATTGTAGATAATGCTGCTATAAACATTGGGTTTATGTATCCCTTCGAATCACTATTTTTGTATTCTTTGCATAAATATCCAAGCTGGATCATAGGTCTTCTACCCGTTTTGCTGCTACCTTTTTATCTTTTGTTGTAGAGGCTCTGTTCATCCAGTTTTAGATCTTTTTCAAAGGAAATTATTCCATATGTAGTTGCAAGTTTGTGGTGTCCATGGGAAGAGATGCGTTCAGAATCTTCCTATGCTACCATCTGGAATCCCTTTCCCAAAATATATTTTTAAATAATTAAACCCGTTTTATTGATTGTGACTCATTTTCCAATTATAGAAAATCTTAATATATGTTAACATTGATTGAACAGGAGCAAAGCAGAAATTGTAGTATTATAAATTATATGTAAATAAATGCCATAATTGTAATTTCAAAATGGCCAGTCTCTGTGGAAATTTGTCTGCTTTCAGCAGCCCCTTATCTTACAATCTGGGACAAGTCATGGCTGCTCCATCTTCAATCTGATGCAGATAAGCTGTCCTAAATTCTACCATGGCAAAGGCTGCACCCCAGTGACTAATTATATGTTGGCACTTATAGCCCTAGTCTTTATCTTCTTATTAAAGTCAAGGATTTTTTTAAAGATTTATTTGAGAAAGAGATAGAGAGAATGAGTGGAGGGAGAATAAGAGGGAGAATCTCAAACAGACTCCCCACTGAGCACAGAGCCTGACACAGGGCTCAATATGCGGCTTGATCTCATGACCTTGAGATCTTGACCTGAGCCAAAATCAAGAGTTGGACACTAACCAACTGAGCCACCCAGGCACCCAATAGTCCAGGATTTTTTTAAACAAGCATACTTAGATTCCATGGCACAGGGAATACCTAGCCAAAATTTAAGCCTATGCAAAATGAGGTTGTTTGGATCAGAAATACCGAGTTGTTAATGAATGTGGTATTTCTTGATCTTGTATCTCAGTGAAATTGGCACTTACCACTTACATATTATATACCTATCTGTTTATATACTTACTAAATATCTCTACATTTTAGGTCACAAATCTACAAGCTATGGCCTGTGGGCCAAACAGGCCACACACACTTGTTTAAGTATTGTCTGTGGCTGCTTTCCCATTACAAAGGCCAAGTTGAGTAGTTGGGACAGAGACTGTTCCACAAATCCAAAATCATTTATTATCTAGCCCTTTACAGAAAAATATTGCCAGCCCCTCTTCTAGACTCTAGGCTTCCTAAACAAAGACTTTACTGTCAACTCAGTGACCTACACATAGTAAGTATTCAAATAAACATTCCTTGCATAAATAAATTCTGTGAAATGAGTTTACTATCTTAGCCACAAAGCTAGTTTCCAGGTGCAGATCTTCAGAAAAAGGAAAAGCAGACATTTGTACCTTATTTATAGATTTAAAAAGCTGAAGAGATCCTGAAGATGAACAAACCCTGAACTTTTCCGCTGAGAAAACTGAGGCTCAAAAAGCGGAAGTAATCCTCCCAAGGTTAGCCCAAGGAGAGGAAAGAACTAATCCCATAGCACGTTTGTTTTTCTTTTAATTAATAAGACACTCTGTGAAGTCAACCAATTCCTGGGAGGGCCAAGGGCCTGAACACAATATGCATGCAATAATAATTACACTTGTTTGGCACTTTCAATTCTGACTTATTCCCTGAAGTTCTTTAAATGCTCACCATCCCAATACATTTTCATAAATTTGGTTAGGAAATGATTTGCATGCATTAAAGAACACAAAGTACAGCTTTGCAACAAACTTTCTTAATTAAACCAACACCCAGAGAACGTTTCAGGGTATACTGAATGATTACTCCATCCAATACCTTTCTGTTTTGACAAAAGTGTCTCTAGATCTGATATTCCAAACAAGGTACTGGTTTAAATTTTAAGGCATCCACCTACTCCCTCAAGTGCGAGAGAGAGAATAGTTTAATTCTGCCAAGTCATATTAAACAGTAGATAAGGATCGCCCAGCAGCACAGTCTCTGTCTCTTGCCAGCATTGACTAAGAAAGAAACACTGGGTGGTTTGGTGCTCACAATGCACTAAGGCAATTTTTCTTACATTATCATTTATTTGTTTTCCCCTGGAAGTTCTTTGTAACTCAATTTCATAAAGGAAGGATCAGAGACAGAAATAAATCAGGGAACAGAGACACATTAGGACTGCAAGGCCTGGACCCCACAAGTGCAGCTCCTTTCACTCATTTAGTAACCATTGATTAGGTGCCTTGTCTATACCAGGCACTATGATAGGCACTGAGGGAAACAAAGAGGCATTTGACATAGTCCCTGGGCCCCAGAAAGAGTTACATTTCATACGGGAGAGAGTCAAAGAGAGCATTACAGACGGCACCATGAAGTCCAATGTGTCTACAAGGTAAGCCCAAAGTGCACTGGAGGACACTGAGGGGACACTCAGACCAGACTATCCTGACAGTCAAGTTAAGACTTAGCCAGGTGAAAAATGGAAGAAAAACAAACTCTATGAGTGTGAAGTTACGTGTTCAAAGATAAGGAAATAAGGGAGAATAGGACATGTTTCTGGAAGTAAAAATAGTTCTGTATGTCTAGAGTCTCAAGTGAGAGGGAGCCTGGAATAAAAGGGTTGGACCTTTAAGCTTTCACAATGTCTACCCTACAACATGCATTTGCTCTAAGCCCTCTGTCCTGGGTGTGGGGATAGAGGCACTAAGACATGCCTTTAAGGTAAAAAAGGTACCCTTGAAGTTACTCTTCTGTGTACTCTAGTCTTCCATTCAACACAGAAATCATATTCCAACATCCTAAACAGAAGATTATCTGCTCTTAGTCTAAACACTTCCAGTGACAGGTAAATTATAGCCTCAGAAAGCAGCTTCTTAGAAAGATCTTTATGTCAAGTTGGAAGCTGCCTTCCCATAACATCTTCCTGACTTCAATATGACATTAGGCAACAGCTTTTCCCTGAAGAAAGGCTCAAACTCCATAAACAGAATCCAAAGATCAGGTTCAGAAATGTAGACAATCTTAACTTAATTAACACACTGTTCAATATCCCACCAACCACATTACAAGATGCAGGTAATTTCCTTCTCACCAACAGACCCTGACCATGCCAGGATCAAAGAAAGATCTTCTGAATCAAGACACATCTCCCTAGAAGGATTAAACATCTGAACCCTGAACTTCTAGACCTAAGTAACAAAGTAGGTCAGGGGAGAAGGGGGTCGGGGGGAAACAGACACTGAACCAAGCAAAATATAGAAGCCAAAGCACATAGCTCCATGGGTAGGAGCTAAGGAGAGAAAAATGGAATGAGGCAGACAAGTTCTGGAAGGAGCATAGTCATGTTGCAGTGGTTCAGCTGCAGGACTCAGATTCAACAAAGTATAAGGGAAGCCTTGTACAACACAGCAGAGACAACCATAAAAGCACATTAAGATATATATAAGAAGAGAATGGGTGCAATCCTCAGCTCAGAAAATATCATGTTACTCTGTTGCAGAAAAAAGGCAGAATTACTCAAATTCTATTTTGCTTTCCTCTTTGCTACTGAGAAAAATGATGCTGACTCTGTAGAGTAGAACATGCACCGTCAATAAAGAATGGAATCCAGGGAAGGATGAGAAGACAGTAAGATCCCATAACTGCTGTTGTACATTTTTTCAAGGCCCTGACCCACATTAATCAATTCTAAGACACTAAAAGAACCCGCAGATGTTATCAGAGCCTCAGAGCTACAAATCTGAAATCACAAACAATGAGAACAGAGTCAAAGACTAAAGCTAGGCTACTACCATCCCAGTTACCAAAAAGATAAGTAGCTGGATTCTGTGAAAATATGGAATAGACTGAGAGGCTGAAGTACTAATAAGGAAACAAGAGAAGCTTAGAACCACGTAGTCAGAGAGAAAGAGGCAAGGAGCCATGACTCACACATATCAATAAACAATTAACAGTGAGAGAGGCAAATGCAAAACTGAGGATAGCAAACTGTGCTCACCATGCCAGGCACTTCCCAGCGCTTAATCAATCCTTAGACCAACCCTAAGAGGTAGATGCTATTATTACCCCATTCACAGATGAGAAAACCAAGGCATAGACTTTATATAATGTGTACAAGATTGCACAGCTGGTAAGTGGCAGAACCAGGATTTGTACCACCATATAGTGCTGCTTCCCGAGGAATACAGAGGGTGGTATGGAGGTGACCTTTGAGGAGGAAGCAGAAATTAGACAAAGTTGAAGGATGAGATTGAGACGGGAATTGATGAGGCAGGTGGAGGCCATAAAAAAGAAGGTCTTTGCTGGAGTTCAGGGGGCATAACGCGGAAAGAGAAGAATATGGTGGGAAATAAGAGGCCAGGCTCAGAGCACCTTGAATGGGATAAAGAGGAGGTTGGCTTTCCTTTCCACTCTTCGGTGCTTTACCATTGATGGTTAGCCTCTCAAATTTGCTCCCTGCTCCCAAGATCTCCCTTCTTTTCTTATTAAAGGCACTTTTGGTTGCAAATAATAGAAATCTCTTGAAGAGAGAGAGGAACTTACTTTCTTTTTCTTTCCTTTATTTTCTTTCTTTCTTCCCTCCTTTCTTCTTTCTTTCTTTCTTCCTTCCTTCCTTCCAGCCTCCCTCCCTCTTCCTTCCTTCCTCCTTCCTTACACCTTCCTTCCTTCCAGTTTCTTTCTTTCTTTTTCTTTCTTTCTTTCTCTCTTTTTCTTTCTTTCTTTCTTTCTTTCTTTCTTTCTTTCTTTCATTCTTTCTAGGGAAACTTTATTAGGAAAAATCCAAAGTCAGGAAGAGCAGCTGAGGTTCACAAGGGCCTTGAATCCAAGACTCTTGGTCAATAGACTAAGCCTCAATGAACTTTCATTTGGCATTGCTGATATAACCAGTTACCTATAAGAGGTTGAGACCTAGGAAAGGTCCAGCTGCATGTATATCTATCTTGTCTCTCCATCTAGACAAATATTTTTTTAACTTCTTTAACCATGACCCAAAGTAAGAAATATATCTTGCATCACAACCTGGTCTACACACAAATACAATGATAGGCACCATATGTTATACTCAGTGCAAAGAAGACACACCTTTTTAATTTTCTGTAATGAATCCGATTTTTCAAAACCACCAAACTCACTTGCCAAGTACAGATACCACACTGGGAAGATGGGGCAGACAAGTGGAGAAATACAGTTCAATTTAGTGAACACTCTCATTGACTGACTCAGTCAGTTTTCTCCTCCTCTTCAGGTCCTCTCCAAGATGGTATTCCGGCTGTATAGGGAGGATATGTGGCCCTATGGCATTGGAGGTTGAGATGAGGAGGAGAGAAGGCTCCATCCTCCACCACCATCTTGTACTAGTTCTTGGGTATGTACTAGCCTGGGACCACATGAGTGAGGTATATTTGCTCAACCCCATTACCCCACTGAGGCATTCCACTGGCTTCCACAACTAACACTTAAGCAGATAATTCATAGATTATTCTTTGTTGGCCTGGTTAGGCCCAGGGTACCCCATTCTCTTTTGGTCCCACTTCAGCTCTCACCCACCCTATAGTGGCCCTAAAGTTAGCTAGTGACTCCTCTACAGTCCTACCCCAATGTCCTACCCTGTAGCCTTGGCAACATGACCACCCACACTGTCCCACCAACTCCCACTGCTGGCAAACTTACCAATCAGGTTCCCTAAAGAAAGTTTCCTTCTAGGGCGCCTGGGTGGCTCAGTCAGTTAAGCATCAACTCCTGATTTTGGCTCAGGTCATGATCTCAGGATCATGAGATAAAGCCCAAAGATAGGCTCCAAGCTTGGTGTGGAGACTGGTTAAGATTCTCTCTCTTCCTCTCCCTCTGCTCCTCCCCCCCCCCCACTTGTATATGTTCTCTCTCTCTCTCTCAAAATAATTAATCAATTAAAAAGTTTAAAATTTTAAGCAACAACAACAACAAAAAGCTCCTTCTGCTTTATTTGGGAGCTAAGGTCAAGCCTTTACTCTGCCTAACCAAATGTCCACTCCAACTTGCTGTGGGTGTACTTCAAGGTAGTCTCTCATGGCCTCAAACAGGAAGTAGCACCAATATCCAGCTTCTGTCAATCTGCAAACTTAGGCTGCCTTCTCAGCTTTAGCTGAGAGGAAACAGAACACATGTGTCTTTCCTCCCATTCCTGGATCTCCCCTCTTCTTCCTACGGCTCCTCAGGCTGGAAGGGATAGGTTTTCTTCATCTTTCTCTTTGGTTAGAACATTCTTCTATTCTTCTCCTACTTCCTTCCTCTAGAGTTATAATGGTGAGCAGGAGAGGGAGGAGGGGAGAGAAAGAGAGAGGCCAGTTTTAGGTTCATAAGGGAACCTAAATTCAAATGTGTTTCAAAATTACAATATCCATTTTATCTAAAATAGATGAAAATGAAGCCAGAGTGGGGGACTCCGAGCCCCACTTGCTTGTTGGCTATCCCTTACTCATCTCAGAGCCCCTAAGGAATTTTTAAGGAATCCTGGAAATCCACTGAAACACATTTGGAGAATACTGATAGTCTAGCCTAGGAATCTCCGATAGAACTTTCTGCAATGATGGAAATGTATTACATCTACACTGTCCATTATGGCACCATGAGCCACATGTGTCTATCAAGCACTTGAAATGTGCAATTAAGGAACTGAATTAGGAACTGAATTTTTTATTTTATTTTATTTTATTTTAATTTATTTAAATAGCTACCATATTCGACAGTGCAGCCTCACCTATCCATTTTACAAACAGGCCCAAAATCACCCAGCGAATTTATGACAAGAGTTATCATGAAGACATAGGCCCCACATTCTCTGACCCTTTCTTCCTACCATTTCTCAGCTGTCATGTCCAGGTCACTGTCCCACACAAGGCTACCTAGCTGCTTCCAACTTTAACAAAGTGTGCTGGGACTTTGTTCAACATGCATTATTGTACCATAAAACTTGGTTTGGATTCCAAACATTCTTTTTTTAAAGAAAGATGTGTGAGCCCTCCAGAACCTTAACCATTAAGGAAAAGACTTAAGAATACTGCGATAAAATTTCAAAACAGTGTGATCTCAGCTATAATGGCATCTGAGGGAGTGGCTCCCACAGTTTCCATAAGTGCAAGTGAAATTTTTCATAACAAAATGTGACTTCCTGAGATATCTTGATGACCACAGAGAGACAGCACAACCCAATAAACGGACATTAGGTGAGGAGACAAGGGAGCAGAGAAAATGATCAGCTATGGATTCTTGGGCAAGGTCTTTACCTGTCCTGAGCCCCAATTTTGTTTTCTATAAAATATACACAGCAATACCTCCTCCTCCCTTCTCTCAAGGATGCTATGATAATAAATCAGCAATATATATGAAATGCTTCTCGTTGTACTCTATAAATCTTCCCACTTCTCATTATTAAACACAAAAGTCAAGTTTCCCTGAATGTAAGACAGTTAAGATCAAGCATCCTGTATCACTTTATGCCAAAAATTATTACTCCATCAACCAGGGGAGGACTACACTGGTGTCCATTTTAACTAGAAACTTCCTGTTAGAGTCATAATTTTACTGCCATTTAAAAGGAGAAAGATGATTCAAAATGACAGAAGCCAAATTTCTTTGCTATCTCTTGTTGCAGGGAGTAAGTTAAAGCATTAGATTTTAAAAGGATACATTTATCATGTGTGCACATACTGCTTTGCCAGCTAATACACTGGAAAGCTTAAAGAAAGTAAGTTAGCATAGGGTTTCAGGAAAACTCAATGTAAAACCAAATCATTCTTGTTATCTTTATTTTTTGCCTTCAACAGTAACAATAATAATACTAATGACATTGTATCATGTTACACCCAAAAATGAAACCACAGAAACACAGCTTTGAGACATCTTGTTCCCACCCTAAATAATACCCTTTTGGGCTATAGACATATCTGCATAAGCCAGTGGGCTGGGGAGTAGGATGTCATTGGCCTATGGAGCAAAATAGTAGATCATTTGCTTCCTCCTCTGCCCTCCCACTTCATTCTGCTTATACTTCTGTTATAGAAGTTGCCACGTTGTGCTTAGTAATTTATTACTATTCCATGCCCCTCATAAACCAGTGTAATTATAAAGGGTGGAGCTGTGTCTTATTTGGATTTGGATCACAAGCATATGCTGAGCAATTGGGAAGTTATGGCTGTATTAGATGATCACCATTCACCGAGTATGAATTATCCCAACTCCAAGTGCCCAAAGACCATCAGTGTCGTGCCAACTCTGCGCACAGTCAATCTTGCCTTGGAAAATTTTATTCTAATTTACAAACACTCTTGATTCCAGAGTTATAACCAAGGCTTCAATCCCTCTAATAAGGAAATACTACATGTTAGCAAAAACCAAAAATCCCAGCCCATTTCCTCCCTGGCCATGAAATGTAGGATATTTGCATTGGTTGTTTGCTTTGTAACATCAACAAAAGGGGCACTTCCTCACTCTATCACCCCAATATTTATCAGCATTATCTACCTCCACATCTCATATTTGATCCACAGTATTAAGAACATTTTTATCCACTTTGGTGCCTGAATTATTTCTATGACCTTTGAGAACAAATTGGATACTAGCTTCTCAGAAGAAAAGAAAATCCTGAAGTAAAGACACACAGGGTAAATTCCAAAAATAAGCTACCTCTTAAGCATAAAGTTGTCCCTGTCAAAAATATTAGGGACTTTCAGGATTATATGATCCACCCCCTCATCTTCTTAACAAAGTGAGTTGGCCAGGGTCATGTGCCAATGCAGTGGCAAAGCAAGGACCAGAACTCGGGCCTCTCTGCTCCTGGTCCAATTAGGATAACCAACTCCCCTAGTTTAGCCAACGTTCCCAGAACTTGAAATGTCCTGTTTTTAAAGTAGGGGAAGCCTTGGCAAACTGTCTGCCCAGGACTGAGAAGTTTCCCAGGGTACAAGATTTTCAGTGCAAAAAACAGGAAAAGTCTCAAACTAGTACCAGTTGGTCAATCCAAGTCCAGTGCTCTATCCTCTACATAAATCTGCCCCTCTTACCAGTTTGATAAAATGTTACTAGTTCTGCCTCAAATATGTAAGCCCAGGAAGAGTCCATGATAAGAAATAGAGTTTGACAGTTGCTGCACAGCTGTGTCCCCTCTAAGAGGGATCAAATTCTCTGCACTAATTAGAACACATAAATGATCAAAACTAGAGCCTCAAGATTCTCCATTAATTTTTTAAAAGATTTTTCAGGTCTTTAAATAATTAAAAGTTAAAAAAATTCAGGAGGAAGAAAATGAGTATCATGAAAATGAGCATTATGAAGCCAGTCTTGTTTAAGTACCAAACTATTATTATATGTCCACACTAATCAAGTTGTCATTGCTGAGAAAAGAAGGCCACAGAAGGCTTGCAAAGTTACGCTGATTAATTATCCCAAGAGCCAATTCAGAATGCAACCATTACTCATGAGACACCACTCTGACACTGTAATTAGCCTACAATTCCTACAATTCCAGGGAAGATTTCAGAGCCTGTGTTTGAAACTCTTACAACATTCCCTTACAAAAGGGAGCTAGAATTTGTATTTCAAGTTCTCTGAGGGGACTTGGGATTTTGGGTGCATGATATCTCTATTCATAATAGAACTAATCATCTTCCCTTCAATTTCAATCTGCAGCTTCACAAAATTGGATCCTAGGGTGGAGGCTGAGGCTGGGGGAGGGCAAATTCAGCAGGAAAGTGTTGCTGGATTCAGCCAATCCTGTATTCATGACATCATAGACTAACCAGTCAGACAAGTTGCACTCTTCATATATGCAATTCTCAACCTCACCAACACTCTTCAGAGCCAATGCCATTATCCCAAGTTTGTAGGTGAGAAGCTGAAGCTCCAAGCACTCACTGGCTGCAAGACCACAGAGCTAGTAAACAACAGTGCCAGTTTGAGTGTGGGGCTCCCCAGCACTTAACTCCAGGCCTTTCTTTCCCCAGTAGGTCTCCTCTCTGATGTATCCCCACCACCAGAGAAACTGCTGCTCAACTCCCATGTTCTGAAAAGGTCATGTTTGTAAAGGATAAAATGTATGACGTCATACAGAGAAACAAGCCTCATCAGGAAAGTGAAATATCTAATAGCCCTACTAAATGGAATGAAAATTCTACTTTATAATTAAAGAAGGAAAAAGCAAACATATCTGTCAACCTCCCATATGTCAGTTAAAAAAAAAAAAAAACAATTAAGGCATTTTCCAATACAGGCACAGTGAACAAGCTATGAAACACAACGATCTTAAATTTCATCAGCCATATGGAAATCTCTGGTTACAGAGTGGCTAATATCCCTAAACAAATCCCTACAGTCCATGTTCCATACAGAAACAAAATCTCTTGCTCCACTGAAAGTGGGTCTCTGGACCTTTAAACTTTTAGAGGCAGTAAGTTATAACTTACCAAGCGACAAGAATGGAAATCTGGAATATATACTTTCCTGAGGGAGAAAAATATTTCTTACCTTTGGCTTTCCTCCTCTTTTATTCTAAACCTTAGAAAGAAAAGAAAGAGAGAAAGAAGAAAGAAAGAAAAGAAAGAAAGAAAGAAAGAAAGAAAGAAAGAAAGAAAGAAAGAAGAAACTTCCAGTAATTTCAGCCCAAAAATTAACATTCCAGATTGCTCTCTTTTCTAAGGATGATGATAATCTGATTTATTGCCTCCTTGCCTGGTTTAAATCAGTAAAGAACATTAAGTATGAGTTCTAGATATTTTAAAAGACAAATTTACCATTGAAAAGGGCAATGCTGCATGCAGCCAAAGGCTTCAATGCCCTAACTATTAATAAATCCCTTGAGTCTTTGAAACTTTTACAGCAAGATCATCCAAATAGCAAGTTCCCAGCCCCGTGGGATTGAGCACTATGAGTTTCTAACCCAGCGTTCTTGTCCTATTAACTTTTCTTTTTGTGCAACTGACAGGTATTTCTGCTTCCTTTGCTCCCAGCAGAGCTCTGAGAATGGCCCTCTCTATCATCATGCAGGACTTCCTTCCCTGCACTGGGTCCCCTGGTGAAGAAAGACCTTTTGGGAAAGCTAAGAAGTACATCAAGAATTCCTGAAAAAAAAAAAAAAAAGAATTCCTGAAAACTCTACTATTTTGTACAGAAATTACATGACTATTTTTATGAACAAGTTTTGAGAACACAAATTTGGAGTTATCAGAATTTCCTAAGGGACTAAATTAGAAGCAGGGCAGCAGAGAGAGATTTCATGCACTCTCAATAATTGGAAATGCAGAGTTTTACAAAAAGATAATTTAAAAAGTCATTTCTCTACTTCTAAAGGGGCTCACATAAATTCCCTCAAAAGGCAATTCTCCCCAGTCCATTCCAAACACAGTTCGTGTTATGATGTAGTTAGAGCAGGACACAGGGAACTTGAGTTTTACAGTGGAATATTGTGCTTCTACAATCTTTTAAATGTTTACACCAAGCATAAAAGGCCCTTGTATATGGGAACACATCAGACCCAAGTAACCAAGGAGAAGTGAGCCTGTGTATCTTTGGGGACAGGCAGGAGATTTATGAGCTGCTCCCAGGCCTCTGTGTGAGCTGCTGCCAGGCCTCTGCTCCTCTAGCTCAAACCCCAGTGCCCAGGCAACTAGCTCCTCTCTCCCTGTTTGCCAGCTCACCTTTAAGCTTATTCCTTTGGTTTATTTGCAGCTCCCCTCCAGGTGGGCAGAGGAAATGGAACAAGATAAAATCAAAGCAATCATTGCTGTTGCTTCTGAACAGCTCTGATGAAAGACTTTCTACATGACAGAGACTGTGGTTACTACTATCAACAATGAGGATTTAGGAATACATGTGAATTTCAATTATCCATACTGAACCTATCTCTCTCTCTAGCCTGACTGCTGTCAGACCACCAAAAAAGATAACCTGCTCCTTTCAGAAGAATCATGATCTCTGACATTCTCAGACCTTCTCCTCCTGCTTACTTGAGAAAATTGCTGAATCACTGGCTTCCTTTCCCAGCAAACAATCTAGTTGCAAATTTTCCAAGTCCTATCAGCTCATCCTTCTATCCTAGCCCAATCTAATGGTGGTTCTTACCTCTTCTTTGTCCAGAGAGAAGGAGCACTTTTTCTTCCAACCACCTTATTAATTTTCCCACTACTCTTTGTCACCAATACACCCCTGATGCTGGCTCTTCTCCAAAAAATAGTCTGAGCCAAGAACAGCTGGGGCTGCCTAGAGCCATGCAGAACCAGCATTATTCTGTTAAGAGGCTAGGCTGAGTGACCATCAATTACTTACACACTTTCCCTGTTACAAAGATAATCAACCTTTTTTTCAGATCCAGGAGTGTACAATGGTCTGCACCCAAGTTGTTGGCTAGTTCCATATCTGCCAACATGAAAAATAAGATGTAGAGAAGGATCCCAGAAAAATGCCAAAAGCACTATGCTAAGAGTCAGACACTGAAATTGACATTGGTTTAAGCAGTGGAAAAAAAAAAAATCTGAACTCAAGTCTGTTTGTCTCTAAACTCTATAAACATAACCACAATTATCCTATTTCTTCATATTAATAATACATGAATGGTTATTGCACACAAACTACACTGGGTGCTTGATTGGGCATTGCTACACCCAATTTTTAAAGTTAAGGAAACCAACCTCAGTAAAAGAAGTGTAGTACCGATGTTTAAGCCCAATTCTGTTTGACTCCAAAGCCAGCCATGACATCATCCAAATGTCCAACATACACAGGCAGGTTGGAAGGTGAAAAAGGAGCAAGACTGCAAACAGCACCCATGACTATGGAGGATTGGTGGTGGTTGAGTCAGGGCAGGCCTAGCTATGTTGGGAAGAGGGAGGAGACAATGGCAGCATCAGGTGGTGGCAGCATGGACTAGGAGTGCACCAGCAGGGTTCAATACCCTGTGGGGAACCCTGGGAACACAAAAAAGCAAAGGGGCATTCCATACCCTCAAGGATGGCAGCAGGAAGGAACTAGAACAGACCTATTGGGAGCCAATATCAGGATACTATGATTGGCCAGCTGCTTCAGGCCAGGAAGAAGGTCAGAGCAACACCTGAGATCCAGCTCCTCTGAAGCACACAGGGCAGGAAACTGGTGAGGAGATCAGTAAGACACCAGGCAGTGACCCATAATCTCAATGGTATTCAAGGACCTCCAATAAAACATAAACCAGTGAATCAGGTTAAAAGCAGAGATTAGAGAAAAAGAAAAATGTCAAGACCAAGAAAATCGAAGTAGGAGCTCAAGCTAAGAAGGCTTTGGACAAGAACATAACCCCAAACTCTCTGGCAGCAACCATGGTCTGAGAAAAAAAGGCTCCCTGGCTCCAAGTTAGCCCCAGGTAGTTTCCAAGTAGGCAAGAGTGCCAGTGAGTTAGATATAACTTAGAATCAGATGTGTTACCAGGAAGCTCCCAAAGAGGGCATGCCTTTATTCAGTCATTAATTCACATAAAGGTCATTATCTTGGCTTCAATCAGGAGAATTTAAATACTAAATTACATACAAAAGGCTGCCTGAGCTACAAATGAGAATAGTGTTCATCTTAGTCCTATTGCCAAAATGCACATTATTAATGGTGATGTGTATAAAGTTCTATGATGTATGATCTAGAACCTGGGAAACCCAGGTTTGAGATTTGAGAATACAATTTGAGAATAAGCCATGGAAAAAAACCTGTTCTTTTTTCTCCCTACTTCAGCCTTCAGATGACTTCAGTCTGAGATTCAACCCACCTTCCATTCTATTGCCTATTCTCCTCTAACCCTCAACCCTTAGTCTCTCCTCCTACTTCTGATCAGCCATCATCATTTGAGTATAGAGGCATGCAAATTAAATACTATAGGAGCACATAAGTTAGGAAACCCAGAAAAAAGAGAGAAGATAATGACCTGGAAGGCAATGAAAAAGATACAGGTAAAAAACATCATCAACCTCAAAGCAAGAGAGCATGAACACAAGTTTAGTCATAGTCTGATGGTCACACTTCTTCACTAGCTAGAATGGGATTTTTGAATCATATATCAGCACCTATCGTGGTCCTCCAGGTATCTGCAAGATTGTTTGGACAGAGAGAAAAAGATACTGTCACCGCCCTTGAGTAAATTGCAGTCTTCTAAGCATTTATGCATCTTTATAGCCTCAAAGACTTGTCTCAGAACACAAACCCCAAGTTAGCGCAAGAGAGAATTTTATCCATTCTTGGGGATAAAAAAAAAAAAGTGCCTCAAGAAACTATCTCCTCCCCCTGGCCTCACAAAAATGGTACAAAAAATTAGGGAGGCTGGGAAGAAAGGTTGCCCTAGAGCTCATAATTATAATTAGGATACTAGCACTGCAGGGGTTACAGATTCTATCCCAGTCATGGAACCTTAAAAATACTGAGGCCAAGCAATAATACTACATTATCATCAAATCTAAGGTATCACCAATTACAAAATGTATTGTGGTTTCAGAGATGAAATTTGAAAGGATGGCTTTGCTGATTATAAAATGATATTGATTGTTCACTGTATCCCAATTTCAGAGATACTAAAATGGTAAAAAAAAAAAAAAAATCTTAAAATCAATGAAATTCAGCAATACCATCTATGGTTGGCATTTATTAAATTTCAGTGTTTGTGGAATGATCCCTTCCATACCCTCTTAAGTTGGGAAGACTCATCTTTCATTGAGCCAATGAAATGTGAGCAGAAGTCAATGTCATCTCTAGGCCAACGTCTGTAATTATCAAACGTGTGTTTGACTCTCCAGTGCTCTTCTCTCCTGATGCAATAATCATAGAAGTACACAGTGGTTGCATATGGAGAGGAAGTTCTATCACGAGAAGATGGAATCTTCACCAGTTTGGCTCTGTGAGAAACTTCACCGAGAAGAGTCCCCCCACCAACCCATCCAACCCATTTTACATACCTGAGGAAAAAAAAAAAAAATTTTGTTGCCTTAAGTAACTGAAATTCTGAAATTGTTTGTTACCAAAACATATAACTTAACCTCTCCTGACTGAAATACAATCTTATATTTAAATAAGGCATTATACCTCGTTTGATCTTCATAATTACAAAATAGGGCAGGCAAGGCATACACTATTGCCATTTTAAAGATGAAAGACACTAAGGCTCAAATAGATTCCCTGAGGGACCCAGATTCATCGGGGGAAGATGGCAGAGTAGGAGGAGCCTAATCTTACCCCATCCAATGGACACAACCAGATAATACTCATCTCAGTGTAAATACCTCAGAAAACAACCCGAAGACTAGCAGAACAGACTCCCCACAGCTAAATGTAAAGAAGAGGCCACATCCAAGTGTGGAGGGTAGAGACACAGTTAGAAGCTAAATGCCCTAGAAACTGTCCATAGGAGGGATGGATGCTGTGGTGCAAAGAGGAGAGAGAAACAAACCTTCACACCAGACACCCCAGACACAGGGAAGATGAATCCCCATAACGCGTGGCTTTGAAAACCAGAAGGGCCTAATTTCACAAGTTCTTACAATCAGCAAGGCTTAACGCCTGGAACTTTAAAAACCAGCAGTCTGGGCTCTGGGAGAGCCTGTAAGACAATAGGACACTGAGTTCCTGCCCTTAAAAGAACAGATAGAACAACAAGCAGCCTTGCTGAGATAGACCACAGAAGCAGCAGTTTGAAAAATGCCTGAGGTATACAGGAAGGAATTTTTTTTACTAATCTCAGAGCAAGTGCTGGAGAGGCAAGGACCTTTGGGAGACTTCTCCAAGAATAAAAGAGCTGATGGGCACCATTTCCTTCCCCAACCCCCACAGCCTAGATATACCCAGACCTGCAGGAACCACCATAGCTCCAACACACTCCACCTAGCTAGCTAAGGGTGCACCCCACCCTCTTGCACTTCTGCAGATCCACCCCTTCCAAGGCAGGTCCACAGGAGATTTCCTGGGTGGCTGCAGTCCCTTCCCCCCTGAAATCCTACCTCCCCAACTCTCCAACAGTAGACTTATGCAGACTTTGCTGGCACAAAGTGTGCACACTTTGCCCCCAAACTTTTCTGCCAACTCATTCCCTCCAGTCCTATGGCAGTTTTCTAGAGTGGCTCCAAATCCCTTCCCACAGCAGACCAGTGCAAACCCTGCTAATAATAACATGTCCTGCTCCCACCTTCTCCTACAGACCTGCCCCTCCAATACGCCCTTGTCCAGAGCCCATCCTAAGTGGTGCCATAAGCCTGGCAATGTGAAAGCCACCCCAACAGGGATGAGCACTACTCCAAAGTGATTCTTGCCCCAGGAAGAAGGGAAGATAACCACATACACCAGTACCAGCATGGCCCTACCAGTAGGCTACGGGCAGACATCTGATCTGACTGCAAGCCACACACACCAATGAAAACTTTCTAGAGGATAATACAGGGAAAATGCTCTGCAGTTTGGTGCTACTGCATCTCTGGAAAATGCGTGGTCTGACTCAACTCAAGTCCAAGGTGGCCCCCAACTGACTCACTAACAACATAGGGACTAAACCCTGCCCACAACAGGCAAAGAGAGCCATTACAAACAACTGGGCTGAAGGCAAAAGGGGCTCAACCACAACGATATAGTGCATACAACACACAGAGAAGACAACTCAAAGTGCCAGATTCTGGTGAACAGGGGACACTGCACTGCAGGGCATGACAGGATCTCTTCTTCCTAAGGTCACTACTTTCAATATCAGGAGATATAGCTGACTTTCCTAACATATAGACAGAATGAGGAGACGGAGAAATATGTCCCACATGAAAGAAAATGACAGGGATGCCTGAGTGGCTCAGCAGTTGAGTGTCTGCCTTCGGCTCAGAGCATGATCCTGAAGTCCCAGGATCGAGTCCCGCATCAAGCTTCCTGCATGGAGCCTGTCTCTCCATCTGCCTGTGCCTCTGCCTCTCTCTGTGTGTCTCTCATGAATAAATAAATAAAATCTGAAAGAAAGAAACAAACAAACAAAATAACAGCAAAAGAGTCAAATGAAATGGAGATAAGTAATATGCCTGATAGGGAATTTTAAGTAATAGTCATAAAAATACTCACTGTACTTGAGAAAAGAGTAGAAAACCTCAGTGAGACTCTCAACAAAAAGATAGAAAACATAAAAAGAACCAATCAGAGATGAATAACTCAATAACTGAAATTAAAAATACACTAGATGGAATAAATAATAGACTACAGGAAGGAGAAGAATGGGTCAGCAAAAAACCAAGAAGACAAAGTAATGAAAAGTAAACAAGTTGAACAGGTGATAAAATAATAAAAATGAATAGACTTAAGGAACTCAGCAACACCATCAAGCATAACAACATTCATATTTTAGGGATCCCAGAAGGAAAAAAGAGAGAAAAGGGAGCAGAAAATTTATCTGAAGAAATAATAGATGAAAATTTCCTGAATCTGGAGAAGGAAATAGAAATCTAAGAGATACCAAAAGCCTACAACAAAATCAGCCTAAGAAAGTCTGCACCAAGACATATAGTAATTAAAATGGCAAAGTAGTGATAAAGAGAGAATTTTAAAAACAGCAAGGGAAGAGAAAACAGTTACATACAAGGGAACTCCCACAAAGCTGTTGGCCTACTTTTCAGCAGAAACTTTATAGGCCAGAAGAAAGTGGCACGATATATTCAAAGTGCTGAAAGAAAAAACCTGCAATCAAGAATACTCTATCCAACAAGGCTATCATTCATAAAAAGAGAAATAAAGAATTTCCTAGACAGACAACAATTAAAAGACTTCATGACAATTAAACCAGTCGTAAAAAGAATTGTTAAAGGGGACTTTTTGAGTGGAAAGGAAGACAATAAGTAAGAGTAAGAAAATTAGGAAGCACAAAAACAGTAAAATTAAGTATATCTAGAAAATTTAGTCAAAGAATTCATAAAATAAAAGAATGTAAAGTATGATACCACATACCTAAAACATCGGGTGGGGGGAGAGGAGTAAAGAATGGGTTGAAATTTAAGCAACCATCAACTTTGTATAGACTGCTATATGCATAAGATGTTATATATAAACCTAATAGTAACCACAAATCAAAAACTGGTAATAGACATATAAAAATAATAAGGGAATCCAAGTATATCACTAAAGAAAGCCAGCAAACATAAAAGAAGAGAGCAAAAGAAGAAAGGAACACAGAATAACTACAAAAGCAACCATAAAAAAAAGCAACCATAAAACAGTAGCAAAATGGCAATAAGTACATACCTACCAATAATTACTTTGAATGCAAATGGACTAAACACTCCAATCAAAAGATATAGGGTGACAGAATAGATTAAAAAAAAGCAAGACTCGGGGAGAGGAGCAAGATGGCGGAGGAGTAGGGTCTCCAAATCACCAGTCTCCACCAAACTACCTAGAAAACCTTCAAATTATCCTGAAAATCTATGAATTCGGCCTGAGATTTAAAGAGAGACCAGCTGGAATGCAACAGTGAGAAGAGTTCGCGCATCTATCAAGGTAGGAAGACGGGGAAAAAGAAATAAAGAAACAAAGGCCTCCAAGGGGGAGGGGCCCGCGAGGAGCCGGGCTGAGGCCGGGGCGAGTGTCCCCAGGACAGGAGAGCCCCGTCCCGGAGGAGCAGGAGCTGCACCGACCTTCCCGGGCGGAAAGGGGCTCGTGGGGAGTTGGAGCAGGACCCAGGAGGGCGGGGATGCCCTCGGGCTCCCCGGGACACTAACAGACACCTGCGCCCCGGGAGAGTGCGCCGAGCTCCCTAAGGGCTGCAGCGCGCACGGCGGGACCCGGCGGGACCCGGAGCAGCTGAAGGGGCTCGGGCGGCGGCTCCGCGGAGGGGGCTGCGCGGCCCCGGGATCAGCTCGGAGGGGCTCGGGCAGAGGAAGAGGCTCCGTGCAGAGGGGGCTGCGCGGTTCCAGGAGCAGCTCGGAGGGGCTCGGGCGGCGGCTCCGCGGAGGGGGCTGCGCGGCCCGGGAGCGCGAATCCAACAGCGCAGGCTCCGGAGCACAGGGCGCCGGGACACAGCCCAGGATCCGGCCTCCCCCGGGACAGGCAGAGGCCGGGAGGGCCCAGGACAGCGAGGACGCTCCTGCCCCAGCTGAGCAGATCAGCGGCCCCGCCCCGGAGCCTCCAGGCCCTGCAGACGGAGCTCCTGCCGGAGCTGAATCCAGGTTTCCAGAGCTGCCCCGCCACTGGGGCTGTTCCTCCTGCGGCCTCACGGGGTAAACAACCCCCACCGAGCCCTGCACCAGGCAGGGGCACAGCAGCTCCCCCAACTGCTAACACCTGAAAATCAGCACAACAGGCCCCTCCCCCAGAAGACCAGCTAGACGGACAACTTCCAGGAGAAGCCAAGGGACTTAAAGTACACAGAATCAGAAGATACTCCCCGGTGGTTCTTTTTTTTTTTTTTTTTTTTTTTTGTTTTGTTTTGTTTTTGTTTTTGTTTTGTTTTGCTTTTTGATTTGTTTCCTTCCCCCACCCCCTTTTTTTCTCCTTTCTTTTTCTTTCTCTTTTTCTTCTTTTTTTTTTCTCGTTTTTTTTTCTTTTCTTCCCTTTTTTTTTCTCTTTCTCTTTTCTTTCCTTCTTTCTCTCCTCTCTTTTTCTCTTTTTCCCAATACAATTTGCTTTTGGCCACTCTGCACTGAGCAAAATGACTAGAAGGAAAACCTCACCTCAAAAGAAAGAATCAGAAACAGTCCTCTCTCCCACAGAGTTACAAAATCTGGATTACAATTCAATGTCAGAAAGCCAATTCAGAAGCACTATTATACAGCTACTGGTGGCTCTAGAAAAAAGTATAAAGGACTCAAGAGACTTCATGACTGCAGAATTTAGAGCTAATCAGGCAGAAATTAAAAATCAATTGAATGAGATGCAATCCAAACTAGAAGTCCTAACGACGAGGGTTAACGAGGTGGAAGAACGAGTGAGTGACATAGAAGACAAGTTGATAGCAAAGAGGGAAACTGAGGAAAAAAGAGACAAACAATTAAAAGACCATGAAGATAGATTAAGGGAAATAAACGACAGCCTGAGGAAGAAAAACCTACGTTTAATTGGGGTTCCCGAGGGCGCCGAAAGGGACAGAGGGCCAGAATATGTATTTGAACAAATTCTAGCTGAAAACTTTCCTAATCTGGGAAGGGAAACAGGCATTCAGATCCAGGAAATAGAGAGATCCCCCCCTAAAATCAATAAAAACCGTTCAACACCTCGACATTTAATTGTGAAGCTTGCAAATTCCAAAGATAAGGAGAAGATCCTTAAAGCAGCAAGAGACAAGAAATCCCTGACTTTTATGGGGAGGAGTATTAGGGTAACAGCAGACCTCTCCACAGAGACCTGGCAGGCCAGAAAGGGCTGGCAGGATATATTCAGGGTCCTAAAGGAGAAGAACATGCAACCAAGAATACTTTATCCAGCAAGGCTCTCATTCAAAATGGAAGGAGAGATAAAGAGCTTCCAAGACAGGCAGCAACTAAAAGAATATGTGACCTCCAAACCAGCTCTGCAAGAAATTTTAAGGGGGACTCTTAAAATTCCCCTTTAAGAAGAAGTTCAGTGGAACAGTCCACAAAAACAAAGACTGAATAGATATCATGATGACACTAAACTCATATCTCTCAATAGTAACTCTGAATGTGAACGGGCTTAATAACCCCATCAAAAGGCGCAGGGTTTCAGACTGGATAAAAAAGCAGGACCCATCTATTTGCTGTCTACAAGAGACTCATTTTAGACAGAAGGACACCTACAGCCTGAAAATAAAAGGTTGGAGAACCATTTACCATTCGAATGGTCCTCAAAAGAAAGCAGGGGTAGCCATCCTTATATCAGATAAACTAAAATTTACCCCAAAGACTGTAGTGAGAGATGAAGAGGGACACTATATCATACTTAAAGGATCTATTCAACAAGAGGACTTAACAATCCTCAATATATATGCTCCGAATGTGGGAGCTGCCAAATATATAAATCAATTATTAACCAAAGTGAAGAAATACTTAGATAATAATACACTTATACTTGGTGACTTCAATCTAGCTCTTTCTATACTCGATAGGTCTTCTAAGCAAAACATCTCCAAAGAAACGAGAGCTTTAAATGATACACTGGACCAGATGGATTTCACAGATATCTACAGAACTTTACATCCAAACTCAACCGAATACACATTCTTCTCAAGCGCACATGGAACTTTCTCCAGAATAGACCACATATTGGGTCACAAATCGGGTCTGAACCGATACCAAAAGATTGGGATTGTCCCCTGCATATTCTCGGACCATAATGCCTTGAAATTAGAACTAAATCACAACAAGAAGTTTGGAAGGACCTCAAACACATGGAGGTTAAGGACCATCCTGCTAAAAGATAAAAGGGTCAACCAGGAAATTAAGGAAGAATTAAAAAGATTCATGGAAACTAATGAGAATGAAGATACAACCGTTCAAAATCTTTGGGATGCAGCAAAAGCAGTCCTAAGGGGGAAATACATCGCAATACAAGCATCCATTCAAAAACTGGAAAGAACTCAAATACAAAAGCTAACCTTACACATAAAGGAGCTAGAGAAAAAACAGCAAATAGATCCTACACCCAAGAGAAGAAGGGAGTTAATAAAGATTCGAGCAGAACTCAACGAAATCGAGACCAGAAGAACTGTGGAACAGATCAACAGAACCAGGAGTTGGTTCTTTGAAAGAATTAATAAGATAGATAAACCATTAGCCAGCCTTATTAAAAAGAAGAGAGAGAAGACTCAAATTAATAAAATCATGAATGAGAAAGGAGAGATCACTACCAACACCAAGGAAATACAAACGATTTTAAAAACATATTATGAACAGCTATACGCCAATAAATTAAGCAATCTAGAAGAAATGGACGCATTCCTGGAAAGCCACAAACTACCAAAACTGGAACAGGAAGAAATAGAAAACCTGAACAGGCCAATAACCAGGGAGGAAATTGAAGCAGTCATCAAAAACCTCCCAAGACACAAGAGTCCAGGGCCAGATGGCTTCCCAGGAGAATTTTATCAAACGTTTAAAGAAGAAATCATACCTATTCTCCTAAAGCTGTTTGGAAAGATAGAAAGAGATAGAGTACTTCCAAATTCGTTCTATGAAGCCAGCATCACCTTAATTCCAAAGCCAGACAAAGACCCCGCCAAAAAGGAGAATTACAGACCAATATCCCTGATGAACATGGATGCAAAAATTCTCAACAAGATACTGGCCAATAGGATCCAACAGTACATTAAGAAAATTATTCACCATGACCAAGTAGGATTTATCCCTGGGACACAAGGCTGGTTCAACACCCGTAAAACAATCAATGTGATTCATCATATCAGCAAGAGAAAAACCAAGAACCATATGATCCTCTCATTGGATGCAGAGAAAGCATTTGACAAAATACAGCATCCATTCCTGATCAAAACTCTTCAGAGTGTAGGGATAGAGGGAACATTCCTCGACATCTTAAAAGCCATCTACGAAAAGCCCACAGCAAATATCATTCTCAATGGGGAAGCACTGGGAGCCTTTCCCCTAAGATCAGGAACAAGACAGGGATGTCCACTCTCACCACTGCTATTCAACATAGTACTGGAAGTCCTAGCCTCAGCAATCAGACAACAAAAAGACATTAAAGGCATTCAAATTGGCAAAGAAGAAGTCAAACTCTCCCTCTTCGCCGATGACATGATACTGTACATAGAAAACCCAAAAGTCTCCACCCCAAGATTGCTAGAACTCATACAGCAATTCGGTAGCGTGGCAGGATACAAAATCAATGCCCAGAAGTCAGTGGCATTTCTATACACTAACAATGAGACTGAAGAAAGAGAAATTAAGGAGTCAATCCCATTTACAATTGCACCCAAAAGCATAAGATACCTAGGAATAAACCTCACCAAAGATGTAAAGGATCTATACCCTCAAAACTATAGAACACTTCTGAAAGAAATTGAGGAAGACACAAAGAGATGGAAAAATATTCCATGCTCATGGATTGGCAGAATTAATATTGTGAAAATGTCAATGTTACCCAGGGCAATATACACGTTTAATGCAATCCCTATCAAAATACCATGGACTTTCTTCAGAGAGTTAGAACAAATTATTTTAAGATTTGTGTGGAATCAGAAAAGACCCCGAATAGCCAGGGGAATTTTAAAAAAGAAAACCATATCTGGGGGCATCACAATGCCGGATTTCAGGTTGTACTACAAAGCTGTGGTCATCAAGACAGTGTGGTACTGGCACAAAAACAGACACATAGATCAGTGGAACAGAATAGAGAATCCAGAAGTGGACCCTGAACTTTATGGGCAACTAATATTCGATAAAGGAGGAAAGACTATCCATTGGAAGAAAGACAGTCTCTTCAATAAATGGTGCTGGGAAAATTGGACATCCACATGCAGAAGAATGAAACTAGACCACTCTCTTTCACCATACACAAAGATAAACTCAAAATGGATGAAAGATCTAAATGTGAGACAAGATTCCATCAAAATCCTAGAGAAGAACACAGGCAACACCCTTTTTGAACTCGGCCATAGTAACTTCTTGCAAGATACATCCACGAAGGCAAAAGAAACAAAAGCAAAAATGAACTATTGGGACTTCATCAAGATAAGAAGCTTTTGCACAGCAAAGGATACAGTCAACAAAACTCAAAGACAACCTACAGAATGGGAGAAGATATTTGCAAATGACATATCGGATAAAGGGCTAGTTTCCAAGATCTATAAAGAACTTATTAAACTCAACACCAAAGAAACAAACAATCCAATCATGAAATGGGCAAAAGACATGAAGAGAAATCTCACAGAGGAAGACATAGACATGGCCAACATGCATATGAGAAAATGCTCTGCATCACTTGCCATCAGGGAAATACAAATGAAAACTACAATGAGATACCACCTCACACCAGTGAGAATGGGGAAAATTAACAAGGCAGGAAACAACAAATGTTGGAGAGGATGCGGAGAAAAGGGAACCCTCTTACACTGTTGGTGGGAATGTGAACTGGTGCAGCCACTCTGGAAAACTGTGTGGAGGTTCCTCAAACAGTTAAAAATATACCTGCCCTACGACCCAGCAATTGCACTGTTGGGGATTTACCCCAAAGATACAAATGCAATGAAACGCCGGGACACCTGCACCCCGATGTTTCTAGCAGCAATGGCCACGATAGCCAAACTGTGGAAGGAGCCTCGGTGTCCAACGAAAGATGAATGGATAAAGAAGATGTGGTTTATGTATACAATGGAATATTACTCAGCCATTAGAAATGACAAATACCCACCATTTGCTTCAACGTGGATGGAACTGGAGGGTATTATGCTGAGTGAAGTAAGTCAGTCAGAGAAGGACAAACATTATATGTTCTCATTCATTTGGGGAATATAAATAATAGTGAAAGGGAAAATAAGGGAAGGGAGAAGAAATGTGTGGGAAATATCAGAAAGGGAGACAGAACATAAAGACTACTAACTCTGGGAAACGAACTAGGGGTGGTAGAAGGGGAGGAGGGCGGGGGGTGGGAGTGAATGGGTGACGGGCACTGGGTGTTATTCTGTATGTTAGTAAATTGAACACCAATAAAAAAATAAATTAAAAAAAAAAAAAAAAAAAAAAAAAAAAAAAAAAAAGCAAGACTCATCTATATGCTGCCTACAAGAGACTCATTTCAGGCCTAAAGAGACATGCATAGTGAAAGTAAAGAAATGGAAAAGAAATTATCATGCAAATGGCAGTGGGGGAAAAAAGCTGTAGTAGCAATTCTCACATCAGACAAAACAGACTTTAAAGACTATAACAAGAGACAAAGAAGGATACTATATAATCATAAAAGGTATAATCCAACAAGAAGATATAACAATTGTGAATAATTATGCACCCAACATGGGAGCACCCAAATACAAAAAGCAGCTAATACCTAACATAAAGGAAGTAATCAATAGTAATACAATAATACTAGGGGCAATTAACATGCCACTTACATCAATGGATAGATCATTCAAACATAAAATCAAAAAAGAAATGATAGTTTTGAATGAAACACTGGTCCAGATGGATTTAACAGATATATTCAGCACATTCCATCCTAAAAGAGTAGAATACACATTCTTTTCAAGTGCACATGAAATGCTGTCTAGAATAGATCACAAGGTAGGCCACAAAACAAGTCTTGACAAATTCAGTAAGATTTAAGTCATACCATGCATCTTTTCTGACCAAAACACTAAGAAACTAAAAATCAACAAAAAGAAAAATCTGGAAAGAACACAAATATATGGAGGTTAAATAACATGCTATTAAACAATGAATGGGTCAACCAAAAAATCAAAGGGGAAATCAAAAAATACATGAGGAACCAAGAAATCAAAGAGGAAATTAAAAAAGCAAATGAAAATGAAAAAACAATGGTTCAAAATCTTTGGAATGCAGCAAAAGCAGTTCTAAGACAGGTTAACAGAAATACAGGCCTACCTCAAGAAGCAAGAAAAATCTCAAGGAAACAACCTAACTTTACACCTAAGGAGCTAGAAAAAGAAAAATAAAACCCAAAATCAGTAAAAGAAGGGAAATAATAAAGATTAAGCAGAAAGAAATGAAACAGAAACTAAAAAAAAAAAAAAAAGAAAAAAAAGAACATATCAATAAAACCAGGAGCTGATGCTTTGAAAAGATTAATAAAATTGACAAACATTTAGCCAGACTCAGACAAAAAGAGAGAGAGAGAGAGAGAGAGAGAAAGAAAATAAAGGAGTGGGGGGGAGACTCAAATAAAATCAAAAATGAAAGAGGAGAAATAACAACTGCCACCACAGAAATACAAAGATTTATAAGAGAATATTATGAAAAATTATATGCCAACAAATTGAAGAACCTAGAACAAATGGACAAATTCCTAGAAACATATAACCTTCCAGAACTGAATCAGGAAGAAATAGAAAATTTGAACAGACTGACTATCAGCAAAGCAATTGAATTAGTAACCAAAAATCTCCCAACAACAACAAAAAAAAAAGTCCAGGGCCAGATGGCTTCCCAGGAAAATTCTATCAGACATTTAAAGTAGAGTTATTATCCATTCTTCTCATACTGTTCCAAAAAGTAGATATTGAAGAAAAACTTCCAAACTCATTGTACAAGGCCCGCATTCCAAAACCATACAAAGACCCCCACAAAAAAAGAAAATTACAGGCCAACATCCCTGATGAACATGGATGCAAAAATTCTCAACAAGATGCCAGCCAATCAAATCCAATAGTACATTAAAGGAATCATTCACTACGATCAAGTGGGATTTATTCCTGGGTTGCAGAAGTGGTTCAATATCCATAAATCAATCAATGTGATACACTACATTAATAAAAGAAAAGAACTACGTGATCCTCTCAATACATGCAGAAAAAGCATTTAACAAAATATAGCACCCATTCTTGATAAAGACCCTCAACAAAGCCAATACAGATGGAACATACCTCAGCATCACAAAGGCCATATACAAAAGGGATCCCTGGGTGGCGCAGTGGTTTAGCGCCTGCCTTTGGCCCAGGGCGCGATCCTGGAGACCCGGGATCGAATCCCACGTCAGGCTCCCGGTGCATGGAGCCTGCTTCTCCCTCTGCCTGTGTCTCTGCCTCTCTCTCTCTCTCTCTGTGACTATCATAAATAAATAAAAATTTAAAAAAAAAAAAAAAAAAAACAAAGGCCATATACAAAAGACCCACAGCTAATATTATCCTGAAGGGGGTAAACTGAGAGCTTTTCCACTATGGTCAAGAACAAGACAGGGATGTCCTTTCTCACCATTACTATTTAACATAGAGCTGAAAGCCTTAGCCTCAGCAATCAGACAACAAAAGGATATAAAAGGAAGAGGTCATACTTTCACTATTCAAATCATCAAGGAAGAGGTCAAACTTTCACTATTTGCAGATGACATGATAATCTATGTAGAAAACTTGAAAGATTCTACAAAAAAAATTGCTAGAACTAATACACGAATTCAGCAAAGTTGCAGGATATAAAACCAATGTACAAAAATCTGTTGCATTTCTATACACCAATAATGAAGCAGCAGAAAAGGAATCAAGGAATCAATTTATTTACAATTGCACACAAACCCATAAGATATCTAGGAATAAACCTAATCAAAGAGGTAAAAGATCTGTACTCTGAAAACTATAGAACACTTATAAACAAAGAGGACAGAAAGAAATGGGAAAACATTCCATGTTTGTGGACTGGAAAAATAAACATTGTTAAAATATCTATACTACCCAAAGCAACACATTTAATGCAATCCCAATCAAAATATCACCAGCATTTTTCACAGAGCTAGAACAATCCAAAAATTTTAATGGAACCACAAAAGACCCCAAATAGCCAAAGCAATCCTGAAAAAGAAAAGTAAAGCTGGAGGCATCACGATTTTGAACTTCAAGCTATACTACAAAGCTGTAGTCATCAAGACAGTGTGGTACTGGCACAAAAACAGACATATAGATCAATGGAACAGAATAGAAAACCCAGAAATGGACCCACAGCTATATGGCCAACTAATCTTCAACAAAGCAGGAAAGAATATCCAATAGAAAAGGCCTTTTTCAACAAATGGTGTTGGGAAAACTGTATAGTCACATGCAGAAGAAATTGGACCACTTTCTTACACCATACACAAAAATAAATTCACAATGGATGAGTTCATGGGACACCTTGGTGGCTTAGCAGTTGAGCATCTGCCTTCAGCTCAGGGCATGATCCTGGAGTCCTGGGATCAAGCCCCACCTCGGGCTCCCTGCATGGAGCCTGCTTCTCCCTCTGCCTATGTCTCTGCCTCTCACTCTGTGTCTGTGTTTTTATGAATAAATAAATAAAATCTTTAAAAACAAAACAAAATGGATGAGTTTGACTTAAATGTGGGACAGGAAACCATCAAAATCTTAGAGGAGAACACAGACAGCAACTTCTTTTACCTCAGCCATAGATAGCAATTTCTTACTAGACACATCACCAGAGGCAAGAGAAACAAAAGCAAAAATGAATTATTGGGACTTCATCAAGTTAAAAAGCTTCTACAAAGGGGTACCTGGATGGTTCAGTCAGTTGAGTGTCTGGCTGTTAGTTTTGGGTGAGGTCATGATCCCAGTTTCCTGACATCAAGCCCCGAGTCAGCTTCCATGCTCAGCAAGGAGTTTGCTTGAGATTCTCCCCCTCTTTCTCCCAAATAAATAAATAAATCTTAAAAATAAATCTTCTGTATAGTGAAGGAAACAATAAACAAAAGTAAAAGGCAACCTATGGAATGGGAGAACATATTTGCAAACAATCTATCTGATAAAGGGTTAGCATCCAAAATTTATAAAGAATTTATCAAACTCAACACCTAAAACCAAATAATCCAGTTAAGAAATGGATTAGTTAAGATATAGATATTTATCCAAAGACATCCAGATGGCTGGCACATGAAAAGATGCTCAACATTACTCATCACCTGGGAAAATACAAATCAAAACCACATGAGATACCACCTCACACCTGTCAAAATGGCTAAAATTAACCACACAAGAAACAAGAAATGTTGGCAAGGATACAGAGTAAGAAAAACCTTCTTACACTGGTGATGGGAATGCAAAATGGTGAAGCCACTCTGGAGAACAGTATGGAGATTCCTCAAAAAGTTAAAAATAGAACTATCCTACTATCCAGCAATTGTATTACTAGGTATACAAAAATACCAAAGGATACAAAAATACAGATTCAAAGGGGTACATGCATCCCAATGTCTATAGCAGCATTTTGTACAACAGTCAAACTATGGAGAGAGCCCAAGAGACCATCAACTGGTGAATGGATAAAAAGATGTTGAATATAATGAAATATTATTCAGCCATCAAAAAGAATGAAAGCTTGCCATATGCAAAAAAATGGATGGAGCTAGAGTATATTATGCTAAGTTAAATAAGTCAGAGAAAAACAAACACCACATGATTTCACTCAGATGTAGAATTTAAGAAAAAAAAACAGATAAACATATAGGAAGGGAAAAAGAGAGAGAAGAGGAAACAAACCATAGAGACTCTTTTTTTGAAAAGATTTTCTTTTATTTGAGAGAGAGAGAGAGCATGAGCAGGGGGAGGGGCAGAGGGAGAGGGAAAAGCAGACTCCTCACTGAGCAGGGAGTCCAATGCAGGGCTTGATCCTGGGACCCCAGGATCATGACCTGAGCTGAAGACAAATGCTTAACCGGCTTGAGTCACTCAGGTGCCCCCAAAAGAGACTCTTAATGATAGAGAACAAACTAAGAGTTACTGGAGGAGAGGTTGGTGGGGGGTGGGCTAAACAGGTGATGGATACCAGGAGGGCACTTGTTATCATGAACACTGGGTGTTATAGGTAAATGATAAACCACTAAATTCTACTCCTGAAACAAATATACTATATGTCAACAAACTAGAATTTAAATAAAAATTCGGAAGAAAAAAATAATAATAAAATAAGTCTTGGCAAGAAACAAAAGAAAGAGACAACCCAAAAAAACACTCTTAACTATAAACTGATCTGTTACAAGAAGGGAAGAGGATGGGGAAATGGGTGAAATAGGTGAAGAGGATTAAGAGCATGCTTATTGTGATAAGCACTGAGTAACACATAGACTTGTTCACTAAACTGTACACGAAACTAATATAACATTGTATGTTAACTGTACTGGAATTAAAATAAAAACAAAATAAAATAAAATAAATCTGGGCTGCCAGTAAAAAAATAAATAAATAAAAAGATTATATGAATTATCCAAAGTCCTATAGGGTATACTAAGGACTGGAATTCATATCTTCTAACTAAAGAATGAGCACCACAGATAGTGTCCTTGTCTATCTCTATCCTGTCTCCAAATCCTCGCTCCACTTCTCACACGTGCATACATACATACAAATTACATATGTGCATACCTTCTGTGGGCACGTGGGCTTTGAATCCCAACCTCTTTCCTTTAAGCAGCAGCAAAACATTCAAGATCCTGGCCGACAGAGCTGAAGACTTAGAATACAGTAAGAGTTCAGGCCTGGCTGCAGGGCCACAGTAAAATATTTGCAGCTAAAAACAAGAATTGACAAGCTCTAGAAAGGCAAAGAGATGAATGCTGAGATGAAGAGTATTTTCACAATTAGTGGGTAACAAGTGAAGACAGAGAATGTAAAGAAGATACATTCTTCATGTTTTGCATTTCATTTCAGTTTCTTATACATACTTTACATCCTGGCTGGAAAATTAGACCCAGGCAGTGTTCATTTGTTCTGAAGTTGCCAGCAATCATCGGATAACTTCTAAAAACCTCTAATCTCTCACTAAAACATGTAGGTAAGAGACTTCCTCAACAAGAACAGGCAGTCTCTCTGGACCCCTGACCTCATCACTGCCACTCTGATTACTTCTGTACTCAGAACCCCAAACTGTACAAACCAAAATTATTTCCTTGAATCAACACCAGTTGAGAACTCAGTTACTTCATTTCCTAAGCAGCTTCCCAGAGTCAATGCCTAAAGCCAAAATACGAAACAAAACCAGCAACTGGCTTCGGGGTTTGCCCCAGATGCCCTGAAGGAGGTCTTAATGTTTAATTTCAACAAAATAAAATAAGCTTTATAATTTCCCCCATTTTAGGACAACCGCAGGACTATTCTTCTTTTCCATCACACTCCCTCCCTGAGTAGACCCCTCTAGCCCTGACCACACGGCCCTCCCAGGGCAATGGTTTCATTCCTAATCCACACTTGGTCAAGCACCGGTTCTGGAAATGTCAGTGTGAAACTGTCCCTAAGACAGGGATATTCAGAGCCCGAGTTGTATGAATTTGTCTATCCCTCTGAGATGCTCATGCTCACAAAATAACTGCCTAAGCCCTATTTCCCTTACCTGATGCCAGAGCAACTGTGGCTGCTTGCAGTAACTCAGTAAACTGACTTTCCCACTGAATAGATATCAGTGTACAAGATAAAAGCCTTCTGAGTTTCACTCAGCTTACCTGGAATGAATCCATTGGATTTTAAGGCTAAGCATCTTCTTAGAATGTCAAGCTTTTCTTTATTATTTTTCGGCAAAATATAAATCTGATCACCGTGGAGCCAGATGAATTCTCTGGGATTATAGGATTGGATATTTGTATTGTTTTGTGTAGTAATGTAAATATCCATAAGGCAGAAATCCTGAGTAAGACTCTGTGTCCCTGTGCTTTTGTATAAAGCACTATTTTCCCACAGCAGGTCTTTGGATATCAGTTTCTTAGGTAGTATCCAAGACAATCTGCAGCTACGGAATACTTGAACAATGGTTCTTAACCATTTGGGAGTACCTAACTCCTTCAAAAATTGGCTGAAGGCTGTGGACCTTCTCTCTCATAAAATGCACACAGGTACACATAAAGACCGTTTGTAATTTCAAGGTGTTCACATCCCGCTAAAGTCCATCCATTTCACCCCTCCTTTGACCTTAGTCTTGTCCTTCTTTCCCAATGAAAGGGGATGTTCATGCAGGAAATGCCAGCTTACCCCATCTGATGATGTCATCCTCTTTCTCCCTTGGAAGCTTGTTATTCACCCCAAAGAGGGTACTCTCTTTAATTCCTCAGAATCTCAGTTTCTCCACAAAAAGAGAACTATAATATGTGCCACCCCACCTCATGGGATATTGTGAAAATAAAATAAGGGAAGAAACATATACTCCTACTTACGGATCAAACATTGCACACTCATGCAATATTGCTGAAGAGTGCATGTGTCAGCTGTTTTGGGCTATCCATTCTGCTTCCAATCTCTTCCATCTATGTTTGCTGATCACACCAGATCATTGATTTAATTTGATTTTTCAGTGAGGGCTTCAGGGGTCCACAGTGCTTACACATGCTTTTGCAAATGAGGGTGTGTGTGAGGGGAACTGCAAGACTGCCGATGCTTTAATGAGAGTGAATTGGCACCCGGGGAACAGCCAAATGTTGCTGCAATCCCAATAATTCAGAGGCCTCCATAAATCACCCAGATGAGAAAGAAATGCTAAAGCAGGGATATTGCTTTCTGCCGCCAAGAAAAGAGAAAGAATGGTTTAAAGGTTCCTTTAGGGGTGACCTAATTGTTCAATAACCCATTCCTCAAGTCATGTGTAACCAAGGACCTCAAAGATAGGATGTGGAGAACAATAAAGATGATGATGAAAATATTATCCTGCATCTGTCTTAGACTTTTTTGCATGTTAACTGCTTTGATAGATTTAGAGTACTTATTTAGCCAAGTTTATTTGTTATGACAACTACTGTAACAAAGACATCCAAAGATGTGTATGTAACAGAGTAGTATGTAACACAGTAACATGTGTAGCTGGATTCTTACCTCTCCCTCACATAGTTTGGGGCATTTTCTGTTTGGTTCTGCAAAACTATATGGGGTTCCAGACTGACAGAGGCTCTGACAGCCTCAACACGTGGCAGGCAACGTTGTCCTGTCATAGACATGTTGTAATCAAGAGGGGAAAGAATAGAGAGAATTAGGTTTGGGGAGTTTAATGGAGCAGACCTGCAAGACAGACATAACATTTCTGTTCCTGTTGCATTAGCTATACTGAACTGCAGGCAAACTCTGGGAAGTAACTTCAATCTAGCTATGTACCTCAGGGGAGAAAAGGAAATAGATTTTCATGAGCATCTAGCTCCCTCTACCCACAAATCATTACAAAACAATGATTTTGAAATTATTTTGGGGTCAATTTTTGGGGAACAAACTCAGCTACTTAATGTATTCATATACTCCTTGATGTAGCATGCATTTGTCAAGCATCTAGTCTGTGCTAATCACTCTCCAGGCATCAGGAACACAGTTTTTGGTTTTTGGTTTTGTTTTTTTCACATGTTTATTTTTTTTATAAATTTATTTTTTATTGGTATTCAATTTGCCAACATATACAATAACACCCAGTGCTCATCCCATAGGAACACAGTTTTTTAAAAAATGACAGTCTTTGTAGGTGTAGACTTTACTTTGTGTGTGTGTGTGTGTGTGTGTGTGTGTGTGTGTGGTCAGATGGACACCAAACCTAGATGAGATATTAGTGATGAGTAGAAAGAGGAAGAAGTAGGGAAGTAAATAGGGAATGTTGATGACACGTGGTTTGCAACTTCAGATAGGGCAGCCAGGTGAGATGTCAATATTAATACCATCTGTGTTTGGTTTAAGTTCTTTCTTTAAGAAAGAAAGAGAAAAAGAGGTTCAGATTTTCCTCCTTTTTTAAGAAATGCATTATAAAATCATTCAGACACAAAAAGGTATATTATGCTTTTAACTGTGAAAGAAAAGCTCCCTAAAACTCTCCAGAAATATCATCTCTGCTTTGTTTGACAATCCATAATGTTGGAGTCTGCCTTAGGAATCATATTTTTAAAGATATGAACCAAACAGAATATATTCCAAAGGAAGCAACCAGGATGGCAAAGGAAGTTGACACCGCATTCTTATTCAATTCTCCATTTATACATTCAATAACAAATGTATTCTGAGCCCTGACTCTGTGCCAGGCCCTCTTCTCTTCAGAGCAATGAGAGAACTGACAATAAATAGGTAACAATTAAATAAGAGGGCTTAGCAGTGCAGGGCCCTAAAATGAGAATTGAGTTTGGCAGGTCTGAGTAGCAGGAGTGCAATTCAAGCACCATGGACAAGGGAGAGCAGTAGGGCTCTTGTCCAAGGGTTAGCAAAATGGGGCACAGACTTGCAGGCCACAGTAAGGTGCTTGGATTTTCCTTCCTAAGAGTATTTGAAAGCCATTTGGAAGGTTTGAGTAGATAGTGACATGACGAGCATATTACTTTCCTATTCTGCTATAACAAATTACCACAAATTTGGTTGCTTAAACCAACACAAATGTATTTCCTTACCATTTTGGGGGCCAGAAGTCTGAAATTATTCTCACTGGGCTAAAGTAACAGTGTTGGCATGACTGGTTCCTTTTGGAAGCTTTAGGAGAGAATCTGTTTCCTTGCCTTCTCCAGCTCCTAGAATCCTGCTTCATTCCTTGTTCCTTCTCTCATATCACTCCAGCCTTTTGTTCACTGTGACATTCCCCTACTTGTGTCTGTAGTTGAATGTCCCTCTGCCTCCCTCGTATAAAGACACTTGTGGGGCACATGAGTGGTACAGTTGGTTGTGCATCCAACTCTTGGTTTTGGCTCAGGTTGTGATCTCAGGGTCAAGAGACAGAGCCCAGAGTTGGGCTCTGTGCTCAGAATACTGCTTAAGACTCTCTCTGCCCATCCCTCTGCTCTTGCTCTCTCTCTCTCTCCAGATAAATCTTTGAAAAAAAAAAAACCAAAAAACAAAAAGACACTTGTGATTACATTTAGGACCCCTCAGATATTCCAGGACAATCTCTCTCAAGATCCTTAACTTAATCATATCTGCAAAGTCCCTCTTGCCATATAGATAACATTTATGGATTGCAGGGATTAGAACCTGGCTATTTTCAAGAGCCATTATTCAGCCTGCCACAAGCACCTGAAGAAACTCTAGCCAAGAGTCACATTTCCCAAATTATGTTATTCAAATCTGGAAGATGTTACTAATTGTTATATGAGTTAAAAAAGTTTTCCTGAACAAATTAGTTTGGGGAACATGGACTAAGCGAAATTAAGCAATTGTCCTTATTCCTCAGAGCCTCAAATAAAACTTTCTAAGATGAAACATAGTTGCAATTTATGTAAGCACTGAACCATCTGTTTCCACAGGACATTTTATAAAACTGATACTCCCTGAAGTTCTAGGATATACTGGCCTGGAAAAACTTCAGGGAGGACAAGCTGCTTTGAGATATTTGAAGAACTGTCATGAGAAAAGAAAGTGGACATGTACAAGGCCCTGGATGGAACTAGGAACAAATGGGAAAGTAACAGAAGGTCAAATCTTGGCTCAGTATCAACCTTTTAAGAAGCTGCTAAGATGAAATGGGCTTCTCCAAAATGCATGAAATTTCACCTCACTAGGAGTGTTTGTGGTGGTCTATATTGGAGCTTCTAAGATTTTCCTACAATATATATATCATTGAAGGGTCTTGAAAAAAAATGCAGATTTTGACTCAGTAGATCTGGAGTTAAGCCTGTGATTCTCCTTTTCTCCCAAGAGGTAATATTGATGTTGCTGGATGATGAAAAATTCAAGCACTCAGTGAGTGGTTAGACCACATAGTCCTGATATATCCTGAGTTCTATGCATTGTTGGCATTACCAGAAACTACCAGGATAAACCCTCAACAATGAACATGAAATAATAAAACAATAAAAACTATAGGATGATTGATTTTGCAACATGGGAAATATCATCAAGCCAATAAGTTTTGTGTGGTATGATAGACTTCTTTCCAAGTTTATATTAAATTTAGGAAGTTCAATATCTGGAAGAAAGACATAGACAAAGATATATAAATATGTGATTTCTATATAAATCTTACTTTTGATCACTTGTGAACTTAGAAACAAGGTAAATGAGCTTGTTAGAATTGTGTATGGAATAAGAATAAATCCATTCTGAATTGCAGCATAAAACTGGCCTGATTTTTCAGTTCAGTGACAAGCTGAACTTGATTCACTCAATACATAACTTAGATTTATTATGTACCAGAAACTTCATTAGGTACCAGGGAACCAGCAGTGGGCAAAACAGACATGATCTCAGCCTTCATGGAGCTTAGCAGACTCCCCAAAAATAACTACCCAGTTAAACAATAAAAACTATGATAAGCACTATGATTGCACTTAAGCAAGGAGCCTTAAGAGAGTATCGAAAGTATGGGAATAAAAAACTAAGCCGAGTCATATGAGACAGGTAGGTGTCTGAGAACAAACTTGGAACACCTCTTTCTTCCCAGAAGTTTCTCCAGAAAAAAGTGGCGAAAAACAATCTCCTATTCTCCTTAGTAAGCAGATGTCAATAGACTAGAAAAAAAAAGCCCCAGAAAACAAAAGGCAGTGCATCTCCCTAATAGGATGATTCTTTCCACAATCGTAAGAGAGGGGGAATCCCCATTTTTATGTTCAAAATCTTTTGAACACAAAGAGACATAAAAAAAGTAATAATGATGATGATGATGGACTCTTGAGCACCTACATCCTATGGACCCAACCATAGGGATGAAATTGGCAGTGAAGAAAAGACATTGTCCTAGTTCCTTCTTATTGTCCAAAGAATATTTTCGGTGGTACTACTGTTTATGGGTATACAAGTGCTTCCTAGTAAATTACTGACCCACTAATATTCAGTAGAGATTTGGAAACCTTGTGATTGGTCCTATTGCTTTTAAGTTGGATAGATGAAAAAATGATTTGTTAATCTTATTAGTGCATAGTGTTATATATCACTATTTATTTATTCATTCTACAATTGATAGACATTTGGCTTGTTTCTGGTTTGATGCTATTAAGAATGAGGTTGCTCTGAACATTCTTAAACATTTAGTCTACATTTATATATATTTCAATAGTCATATATATCCTGGAGTAGAATTCCTAGATCAGAGAATATGCATTTATGTCCAGTTTTTACAGACACTATCAATTTTCCAAGGTAGCTGTACCAATTTATACCTCCCACCAGCAGCATATAAAAGTTCCAGCTATTTCATCTTCTTGCTAAGAGTCAGTATGGTCAGTTTTCTTCAGTCTAGTCATTCTGGCAAATGTATAGAAATAATCACATTATGTAGTATCTCAATACAGCTGAGAGAAAAACAGAACATGTTCATCAGTAATTTTATTTAAAAGATTCTGTGTTACTTATTAAATGCTAACCCAGAGCCCATAAGAAATTTAAATTACTTTAAAAAATAAATATCCCATATGATTTTTATTTGCATCTCCTAGTTTACTGAAGTTGAGCAACTCTCCTTTTTTGACACTGAATATACTTTCCTGAAAAGGGTCTATTCAAGTCTTTTGCCCAATTTCTATTAGGTTGTCTTTTTCCTTCATTGATTTGCAGGAGTATTTTGTTTCATGTCAATGAGTTTTTTGTCAGTAATATACATTGCAAATATATTTTGCCACTGAATGGCCTGCTTTTTCATTTTCTTAATGGTTGCCTTAAATAAACAAAGAATCCTAACTTTGAATGATTGGTGCTCTCTTTCTTCCCAAGGTCATACTCACATTCTCCTTTGATATTTTCCAGAAGCTTGATTGTTTTACCTTTCACATTTAAAACTCCAACCCACCTGGAATTGATTTTCATTTATATGATAATGTAAAATTTCAAACTTATATAAAATTAAAAGAATATAATAAATCCAATGGTATCTTTTACCCAGCTTCAGTAATTGTCAACTGATAGCCAATCTTGTTCTAGTTATAACTCTATATTATGAACTCATGCTTTTTTTTAAGATTTTATTTATTCATGAGAGAGGCAGAGACATAGGCAGAGGGAGAAGCAGACTTCTTGTGGGGAACTTGATGCAGGACTCCATCCCAGGACCCCCAGATCACAACCTGAGCCAAAGGCAGATGCTCAACCGCTAAGCCACCCAGGTGTCCCTGAACTCGTGTTTTTTAACACTGTAGATGTTTGAAACCAATCTCATCTCATCTCATTTTTAGCTAATGGAAGCCTGTTCAAGTTGCTTCCTGAGTTCTTCTAGCACAACCCCAGTAGTTTTCATTAGCTTCTTTGCTCTGTGTTCCAAGTTGTTCCAAGTTCATACTGCTCATCTCCTACCCTGAGTAGATGCTACGGGTGCCACCTCCAGATCTCTTTCTTGGGCTATGTAGCTATCCCTCAGCTGCTGGGAACACAGGACTAAATGTTTTTGTTCCCCCAAAATGCATATGTTGAAATACTACCCTCCACTGAGATGGTTTTAAAAAGTGGAGCTTTAGGGAGGTAATTAGAATAGAGGGCTCTACCTTCATGAATGGGATTAATGCCCTTATAAAAAGAATGAAAGAGCTTGCTTCCTCTCTCTGCTCTCCACCACATAAGAATACAATAAGTCAGCAATCCACAATCTAGAAGAGGATCTTAACAAACTCAACCATGCTGGCACCCTAATCTTTGACATCCAGTCTCCAGAACTGTGAGAAATAAATTTTAGTCATATAGAAGGCACTCAGTCCATGGTACTTTGCGATAGCAGACTGAGTTTACTAAGACAGATGCTAATGGGGACGCCCGGGTGACTCAGTCAGTTAAGTGTCTGCCTTTAGCTCAGGTCATGATCCCAGGGTCCTGGGATTGAGCCCCACATCAGGCTTCCTGCTTTTCCCTCTCCTTCTCCCTCTCCCCCTACCCCTGCTCATGCTCTCCCTCTCTCTCTCTTGCTCACTCTCTCTCAAATAAACAAAGAAATAAAATCTCTAAATAAAAATAAAAAAGGCAGCTTCTAATGGCTAACAGTTTGCCCTATTTCTCCAGCAAAAGCAAACTGCCCATGAATAATAGGAGCTACCTAGCGTAGGAAATTATGCCCCCTCCCCACACACATATGTAGAGCAACTCATTACCAGCAACTGACTGATTCAGGGTTATCAAAGGGATTGGCACTACATGTGATTCATGCTCCAGAGCTCTTCCCCCCATACACCCACCCACATGGATCAGGTTAGTGCTAGACTTTACCTGAAACTTTCCAACTCATTACTCTTCCTTATCCTGACTCACTTCTTCCCTTAAGGATTGTCCTAAAAGGCACCCTCCCGATAAATCACAAGCACCAGAATCCCTTTCCCAAGGTCTGATTCTAAAGAACCCAAAATGAGACTCTGACCCTAAACTAAAGTCACTCATTTCTTCAAGAATGTGAGTTTCTTTTAATAGAAACTGGAACTTCAAGGTTATGACCTGGGTTTTAGGAGGTTCCATGAAGATATGGGCTCCTGAGAAGTATAAGAACACCAAGATGAGGAAGAGATACATGGGGGGAAAAAAGCTATCTGGACTAAAGAAAAACCTCAGTTATTTGTTTGTCCTGTAACCCTTTCTCACTGGATATTTCTGAATTCATATTTTCTGCAAAAACCTCTGAAATTTCCCAAGGCACAATCCTGGTTTCTTGTGGGCTAAAAACCTGTATCTACATTTAACAGGTCTTAATAAAGAATGTGTGTCAAAGGTTATAGGAGCAACTCCCTGGTAAATGGAATTTATATTATCTCTTTAAAACAACCTATTAAGCACTAGCTTAGGTCAGGCCCTGGTCCACCTCCCTGAGGGCATTCCAGGATTGCCGAGGCATTTTAATACTGAAATCTGCTTGAAGAGAAAATGCTCATTTTCTACTTGAGAAGATAGCCAGCCTGTCTTACAAAATATAATTTCAGTTTTCTTTCATCTTTTTCCATAAGCCCCACAAAATTATGAATTAGTGTCTATTAATTTTTAAGCTTAGAGAGGAAATTCACAAACATTCCCAAAGACGGGCTAATGAGAGTTTTTTTCTCTCTGAGAGACCCACCAAATTCACCCATGCTTATCTGGAGATTATCACACTGAGAACTTTCTAAGAACAGGATCTAAGATGTTCCCAGAGGATTGAGAACACTTTGGATCACACCTTTGGATCCCATTGGCCCTGAAAATTCTGTTGTTCCTTTGAGCAACCACCCTTAACACTGTACTATTCAAGATTCCATTCGTAATTCTCATAGGACTTTGCTAGGATTAGTCTAGAACTCTGGCAGCATCAATGCTATCTGGAACCTAGCATGATAAAACAGTAAGAAAGCTATATGAAAACAGGGACTTGGTCTGTTCACTGCTGCAACCACGTCTGACACATAGCATATGCTAAACAAACAACTATTGAGTAAATTGGGTGAATTAACAATATTAATAAAAAATTTCAAGTCTCTTCTACAATAAATCACAAAGCTGAGTTTTGAAGCCAAGTCTATCTTGCTTCAAAGTCACTGCATGGTGCTCAAATATACTAACTGGCACTGTGCAAAATTCCTTTAATGAGTGATGAGCAAGAACATGAGCCATGTCCTCAGAAAGCCACAATTTGGGGGTAGGAGTAGGGGGTAGTTTTAGTTGAAAATAATTTTGATTGTTTCTGCTTCAGCTCCAACACGTAAAGAGGTTGACAGTCATCACTCCTACCCTTACAACAATGGAGGGAAAAAACTAAACAAACTGAAAATCAATGACTTTTCTTGGACCTAAGAAAACTGAGGTCTTAGAGGCAACCACTACCCTAAAATCTGGAGGGACAGATGAATAAATGATATCACAATCATGATCAGTTTACTTATAGCAGAGACTCCTAGAGCCATTTAAATGGTCATGTTCATAAAATCATGGAGGCTGAGTATGCTATGTTAGGAATTAAAAACTCCTGGACTTTGATGGGTTTACTTCCAGGAATCCTACACATTTTTCACTGTAAAGAACCAAGAAAAAATCCCTTCATGAATCATGGGTAAGCAACCATAGTAAAACATACCTAGAGAATTCTCCATAACCAAGGCCCATTCTGTAGAGGAAAACACCTTACCAAAGCCTTAACTCATCTGAAGGGAAGGACATTTCCTCAACTCCCATCTTCTCTAGCCTTCCTATCTCACCAAAAATAGAAAAAGTAAAAGTGAAAAAACACCTTTGAAGGTCACAGCTCAGGGACACTGGATTACTAAAAGACTGAGATTTACTAATAAAAATATAGAACACCTCTCTACCAACACACTTTACCACCATACCAACAGCAGTCCAGTATGTTATCAATGGATTACATCTGTAAGTGCTTCAATATGCAGACTCTATCTAATGAGTTCTTAAGAAGCCCAGAGACAAGAGAGGAGACAAAAACAGGGACATTAGAAGAATTTAAAGCTCTGGCACCTAGAGATATAGGAAACAAACAACTCTTAGCTAGGTTAATATAAAACCTCACACTGAAGGCCTATTTACCTCAGTTCCTATTACCAAATATATCTATCAATATCATCATGTCTAGCTTTCAAAAAAAATACAAGTAATTATAAAACTACAAAGAATGATAAAGGCAAGAAAAAAGTACAATCTGAAGATAAAAAGCAAGCATCAGAACCAGGCTCAAATACAATGCAGATTTTGGAATTATCAGGCAGAAAATTTAAATCAACAATGATTAATATGTTAATGGCAGATAACATGCAAGATCAAATGGAAAGTCTAAGCAGAAAGACAGAAACTCTAAGAATCAAAAGTAAATGCTAGAAATCGACAACACTGTAACAGAAATAAATAATGCCTTTCATGGGCTTAGCAGTAGACTAGATACAGCTGAAGAAGAAATGAAACTATAAAATTTTCCAAAACTGAAATCTAAAGATAAAAAGAATGGAAAAAACAGAACATCCAAGATCTTCAGGACAATTTTGAAACTTATAGCCTTGATACAACTGACATACCAGAAAGATAACAAAAAGAAAACAGAAGAAAAAATGAAAGAACAGAAGAAAATTTTGAATGAATAACAACTGAGAATTTTCTCAAATTAATGGCAGACACCAAATCAGAGATATAGGAGCCTAGAAACTACCAAAGGAGATAAATACCAAAAAATCTACACACAGGTATATCATAATCAAACTGAGGAAAAAGAAAAAAAGAATCTTGAATATTTGAAAGAAGTCAGAGGAAAAACTTTTACCTATAGAATACTAAAGAAAAGAATTACACTGGACTTACCCGAAACCATGCAAGCAAAAACAGAGTGGATAAAATAGCAATAATTTTAATATATAACTTTAAATATATATGGTCTAAATACATCAATTTACAAAGAGGACATCCAGATGGCTAACAGACACATGAAAAGATGTTCAACATCATTTATCATCAGGGAAATACAAATCAAAACCACATGAGATACCACCTCACACCTGTCAAAATTAACACCACAAAATTAACCTGCTAAAATTAACAACACAAGAAACAAGAAATGTTGGCAAGGATAGAAAGAAAGAAAAACCCTCTTACACTGGTGATGGGAATGCAAAATGGTGCAGCCACTCTGGAGAACAGTATGGAGATTCCTCAAAAAGTTAAAAATAGAACTATCCTACTATCCAGCAATTGTATTACTAGGTATTTACCTAAAAGATATAAAAATACAGATTCAAAGGGATACATGCCTCCCAATGTTTACAACAATATTATGTACAATAGCCAAACCATGGAGAGAGCCCAAGCATCCATCAAATAATGAATGGTTAAAAACTATGTGATACACACACACACACACACACACAATGGAATATTACTCAGCCATCAAAAAGCATGAAATCTTGCCATTTGCAATGACATGGATAGAGCTAGAGTATATTATGTTAAGTGAAATAAGTCAGTCAGAGAAAGACAAATACCATATGATCTCATTCATTTGTGGAATTTAAGAAAAAACAGATGAACATATGGGAAGAGGGAAAAGAAAAAAAAAGAAGAGAGAGAAATAAACCATAAGAAACTCTTAACAATAGGATGCCTGGGCAGCTCAGTGGTTGAGTGTATGCCGTCACCTCAGGGCATGATCCTAGGGTCCAGGGATCAAGTCCCACATCAGGCTTCCCATGGGGAGCCTGCTTCTTCCTCTGGCTATGTCTCTACCTCTCTCTCTGTGTTTCTTATGAATAAATAAATAAAATCTTGAAAGAAGAAGAAAGAAAGAAGAAAGAAAGAAGAAAGAAAGAAAGAAAGAAAGAAAGAAAGAAAGAAAGAAAGAAAAGAAAGAAAGAGAGAGAAAAGAAAGAAAGAAAAAAGAAAGAAAAGAAAGAACGAAGAAAGAAAGAAAGAAAGAAAGAAAGAAAGAAAGAAAGAAAGAAAGAAAGAGAAAGAAAGAGAAAAAAGAAAGTCTTAACAATAGAGAGCAAACTGAGGGTATACAGAAGGAGTTGGGGGGTGGGCTAGATAGAAGGTGGGTATTAAGGAGGGCACTCGCTATGGTGAGCACTAGGTATTGTATATTAAGTGATGAATCACTGAATTCTGTGCAGAAACCAATATTTCACTCTATGTTAACTACCTAAAATTTAAATTTAAAATAAATAAATAAATAACCAAGATTGTCAGAGAAGATTTTTTAAAACAAGGGTGCATATATATATATATATATACACATATATATTTGTACATATAATATATATAATATATATGTATTATAATACATATACCTGTATATATAAACATACATAATACATTTAGACTCAATATATATACAGTGGGAAAAAAAGAAAAAAAAAATACTTTTGTTTTCCAATGACATCTAAGTAGGAAATCCCAAAGAATAGACTAAAAATTCCTGGAACTAATAACGAAATATAGAAAGTCCAGGATATAAAGTTGATATGCAAAAGTCAATTAATTACTTTCTTATATGCCAGAAGTGAAAAATTGAAATTTGAAATTAAAAACACAAGATACTAGCCAATAGGATCCAACAATACATTTAGAAGATTATTCACCATGACCAAGTGGGATTTATCCTCGTGATACAAGGCTGGTTCAACACTCGTAAAACAAATAAAAAATAAATTAAAAAAAAAAACACACTCGTAAAACAATCAATGTGACTGATCATATCAGCAAGAGAAAAAACAAGAATCATATGATCCTCTCAATAGATGCAGAGAAAGCATTTGACAAAATACAGCATCCGTTCCTGATCAAAACTCTTCAGAGTGTAGGGATAGAGGGAACATTCCTCAGCATCTTAAAAGCCATCTACGAAAAGCCCACAGCAAATATCATTCTCAATGGGGAAACACTGGGAGCCTTTCCCCTAAGATCAGGAACAAGACAGGGATGTATACTCTCACCACTGCTATTCAACATAGTACTAGAAGTCCTAGCTTCAGCAATCAGACAACAAAAAGAAATAAAAGTCATTCAAATTGGCAAAGAAGAAGTCAAACTCTCCCTCTTCGTAGATGATACGATACTATACATATAAAACCCAAAAGACTCCACCCCAAAATTGCTAGAACTCATACAGCAATTTGGCAATGTGGCAGGATACAAAATCAATGCCCAGAAGTCAGTGGCATTTCTATACACTAACAATGAGACTGAAGAAAGAGAAATTAAGGAGTCAATCCCATGTACAATTGCACCCAAAAGCATTAGATACCTAGGAATAAACCTAACCAAAGAGGTAAAGGACCTATACCCTAAAAACTACTGAACACTTCTGAAAGAAATTGAGGAAGACACAAAGAGATGGAAAAATATTCCATGCTCATGGATTGGCAGAATTAATATTGTGAAAATGTCAATGTTACCCAGGGCAATTTACACATTTAATGCAATCTCTATCAAAATACCATGGACTTTCTTCAGAGAGTTGGAACAAATCATCTTAAGATTTGTATGGAATCAGAAAAGACCCTGAATAGCCAGGGGAATATTAAAAAAGAAAACCATAGCTGGGGGCATCACAATGCCAGATTTCAGGTTGTACTACAAAGCTCTGGTCACCAAGACAGTGTGGTACTGGCACAGAAACAGACACATAGATCAATGGAACAGAATAGAGAATCCAGAAGTGGACCTTCAACTTTATGGTCAACTAATATTTGACAAAGGAGGAAAGACTATCCACTGGAAAAAAAGACAGTCTCTTCAATAAATGGTGTTGGGAAAATTGGACATCCACATGCAGAAGAATGAAACTAGACCATTCTCTTACACCATACACAAAGATAAACTCAAAATGGATGAAAGATGTGAGACAAGATTCCATCAAAATCCTAGAGGAGAACACAGGCAACACCCTTTTTGAGCTTGGCCACAGCAACTTCTTGCAAGATACATCCATGAAGGCAAGAGAAACAAAAGCAAAAATGAACTATTGGGACTTCATCAAGATAAGAAGCTTTTGCACAGCAAAAGAAACAGTCAACAAAACTAAAAGACAACCTACAGAATGGGAGAAGATATTTGCAAATAACGTATCAGATAAAGGGCTAGTTTCAAAGATCTATAAAGAACTTATTAAACTCAACAGCAAAGAAACAAACAATCCAATCATGAAATGGGCAAAAGACATGTACAGAAATCTCACAGAGGAAGACAGAGACATGGCCAACAAGCACATGAAGAAATGCTCCGCATCACTGGCCATCAGGGAAATACAAATCAAAACCACAGTGAGATACCACCTCACACCAGTGAGAATGGGGAAAATTAACAAGGCAGGAAACCACAAATGTTGGAGAGGATGTGGAGAAAGGGGAACCCTCTTGCACTGTTGGTGGAAATGTGAACTGGTACAGCCACTCTGGAAAACTGTGTGGAGGCTCCTCAAAGAGTTAAAAATAGATCTGCCCTACGACCCAGCAATTGCTCTGCTGGGGATTTACCCCAAAGATACAGATGCAGTGAAACGCTGGAACATCTGCACCCCGATGTTTCTAGCAGCCATGTCCATAATAGCCAAACTGTGGAAGGAGCCTCGGTGTCCATCGAAAGATGAATGGATAAAGAAGATGTGGTCTATGTATACAATGGAATATTACTCAGCCAATAGAAACGACAAATACCCACCATTTGCTTTGACGTGGATGGAACTGGAGGGTATTATGCTGAGTGAAATAAGTCAATCGGAGAAGGACAAACTGTGTGTGGTCTCATTCATTTGGGGAATATAAAAAATAGTGAAAGGGATTAAAGGAGAAAGGAGAGAAAATGAGTGGGAAATATCAGAAAGGGAGGCAGAACATGAAAGACTCCTAACTCTGGGAAATGAACAAGGGGTGGTAGAAAGGGAGGTGGGCGGGGGGTGGGGGTGACTGGGTGACAGGCACTTAGGGGGGCACTTGATGGGATGAGCACTGGGTGTTATTCTATATGTTGGCAAACTGAACACCAATAAAAAATAAATAAATAAATGAAATTAAAAACACAGTATCATTTACAATAGTACCCAAACAATGAAATACTCAAGTATAACAGAATATTACTCCACACCATGGATCATGATCCAGCCTTTAAAAAAGAACAAAATCCAAAAAAAAAAAAAAAAAAAAAAAGAACAAAATCCTGACCTTGGATGGATGAACCTAGAGGACATTAGGGTAAGTGAAATAAGCCAGACATAGAAAGACATGATCCTACTTATATGTGGAATCTAAAAAAAAAAGTCAAACTGATAGTAATAGAGAGTACAATGGTGGTTACCAGAGGTTGAGAGTGGAAGACAAGGGAAGATATTGATCAAAGGGTACAAACTTTCAGCTATAAGATAAATAAGCTCTGGAAATCTAATGTATACCATAGTAACTATAGTTAATAATAATGTATTATATGCCTGAATTTGCTGAGAGATCTCAAGTGCTCTCACCACACACACACAAAAAAGGGTAGCTATAGGAGGTGATAGATATGCTAATTTGTTTGACTGTGGTAATCATTTCACAATGTATACATATATAAAAACATCACATTGTATGTCTTAAATACACACAATGTTTCTTTGTCAAAATACATGAAAATATTTTTAAAACAAAATAAAATAAAATTCATGTTACTACCCTTTGACTCCTCTGCCAAAAAAAAAAAGATTTTATGCTAGGATATTTTTGTGATAACTTATTCTGGAGTTTTTAGCTTCAGAGAGACAAGAGAATTTCAAAAGCCACATGCTGGAAAACATGAGTTCCAAACCCAAGTTTGACACATTCTAGTTGTGTCATCTTTGAAGTCATTCGACCTCCTCTCCCAGCCCATTTCAGGCCTGTAAAATAAGAGAGTTAGACTAAATTTATAAAGACTGCAAGCTCTAACCAAAAATAAGGCCGATGAGCTGAGTTGAAGCTGAAGAGCAAGCCTGCTCTAAAAACTGGGTATTAACTCTCCCTAGGCAGTTCTTTTTCTGTTAACAGACAGGAAAGCATATTAAGCAACATAAAGTTCCTCAAGGGCAACATCTAATTCATATTGTAAGAATGTCCTCATCCCATGCATACAGTGGTCATTCAAGAACTTCTTGTTGAAGAATTCTATCCCCCAGCCAGAGTTACAGATTTAGGGGCACTCAGTGGGGCCTGTGGTGGTTATCTGTTGCACCAAGTTTCCCCTATCCATTCCCACCACAGACACAGAAGTGGTCCTAATAGTTATTTAACAATCACAAGTCCCTAGCCTGTCCATGTTCCCAGTCACAAAGCCTCCCAAGCAGCAGTCAGGGCTAACGTTGGCGTGGCCCATCTCAACCCAAGTCATTACATCTGATAAATAGCCAAATTTTGTAGATTCTCCCTCAGCAACATCCCCCACATCCATTTCTTCCCCTGCCTAGTTCTAGCCTCCCTAGTTTAGGCCCTCATCATCCCTCCCCTAGAACATCGCAGTCTCCCTGCCCATCACCTCTATGACATACTAGAGCCAAGATTATCTTCCTAAAGCACAGACCTGGTCATTGTCACTCAACTGCTAAAAAAATAAATAAACTAAAAACCCCCACTTCAACAGCTTCCAATTTTTTACAGAATAAAACCCAAACTACTCATCCAGCAGCGTTCAATCTCAAATAATTGGACTCCAGACTTCTTTCCCAATGCCCTCCCTGAAAAACCATCCTGATAAAGTTACCCAACTACCTTCAGTGCTCTCTAAACTGGGCTTTTGCTCTCTCCTCCACCTAGAAAGTCTGCCCACCTCCCTACCCCTACTCCACCCATTCCAACTTCTCCAAAGCATTCAGTTTTGTCCTTAGTCAAAATTCATCTGATTCCCCTGTTTTTCTAATCATTTTGCTTTAAAGAATATTAAATCACTTGCATTATATTTCTATTATTTGTCTATTTACTTTCTGGCACACCTGGGGGTGAGGGGAGGATCATTTTATGATCTTGTCATGCTTATCTCAGCCCTTTATGGTCCTGAAAGCATGTGGAATCAATGGATCTAACTTCATTCCAATTATTTTCACATACATTATCTCATTTAACCCTCACAACAACCCTACAAAATATTATCATTATTATCTTTTTCATTTTAAAAAGAAGGAAACTGAGAGACAAAGAAATTCAACATCTAGCCCTGGGACATGCCTCTGATGTGGTGAAGCTAGCCCAGGATTATCATGCTTCTCCTATCATATCTCACCACTGAGGATCAGAAGCATATTTCCTGCCACATTACAATGCTTCACAAACGACCCAAGCTCCCAAATAGGTAGTAAGTTAAATTTCTTTTTGAATACCATGTACATGGTAACAATTTTTCAATTCCTAAAATAGTAAGAACCAACTTTAAGGTATTTGACGGTGGCTCTAAGCTCTGTTCATTACATCAGATTTTTATTTTTAGGGATCCCTGGGTGGTGCAGCGGTTTGGCGCCTGCCTTTGGCCCAGGGCGCGATCCTGGAGACCCGGGATCAAATCCCACGTCGGGCTCCCGGTGCGTGGAGCCTGCTTCTCCCTCTGCCTGTGTCTCTGCCTCTCTCTCTTTCTCTGTGTGACTATCATAAATAAATAAAAATTTTTAAAAAAGATTTTTATTTTTGTTATTCACATATCCTGGTCTTCTACTCTAATTTAAAATAGAGAGCTAGGGGTGCCTGGGTGGCTCAGTCGATTAAGCATCTGCCTTTGGCTCAGGTCATGATCTCTGGGTCCTAGGATCAAGTTCTGTGTTGGGTTCCCTGTTCAGTGGGGAGTCTGCTTCTCCCTTTCCTTCTGCTCCTCCTCCTCATTCATGCTCACTCTCTTGCTCAAATAAATAAATAAAATCTTAAAATAGAATAAAATAAAATAAGAGAACTAATGAGACATTAGTCTGGGTTCTTTCTGCAGAGAACTGGCCATGCCTCACTTCTTTCCAGGACCTCTTCCCTCTGCCTCCCCCAACCTGTTGTCCAGCTCCAACAATATAGACAAGTTTAAAGGGACAAAGCTGCAAAGGCTTTGATCCTGATTAAAAGTATCAGGTCTCATGTAGGAGACTCACAAGTACCTCAAATACATGAGTTCAAGGCCCATCAACAAAGTTCTAGGGCACAATCATGCACCCCCTGAGATCCATCCATTGGCTGAACTCAAACATTGCACCAATGTTTTTTACAAATTTTTTTACAAGATGACTGAATAATGACACATTTTCTTTTGTCACAACTTGCACTGAAATGATTGTGCTCTGGGCCTAAGGGTGAATGGACACTCTTGTGAATCTAACACGCTGACCTTGTTTCTTCTGTGTGGGAGGCATTTCAATTAAAGGAGAGAAACAAGCCCCATCAAATTTAAGCATCAAGAAGAATACACAATGAGTGGCATTTCTTTTCTGCTGGAAACATTAATTAATCAAACAGAGCTGACAAGGACTAATAGCATCACCAGGCAAGGTAGCAAGGGTTTTTGCTGTTTTCTAAATTGTCAAATCAACTACCCATCCCTGAAGCCTGCTCAAGGGCAGTACTTACAACTTCTTTGGGTGCTAATTCCCTTTCTGATGTTGCCATAGCAACACAGGTTTGTTTGTTTTTTCAGGTTCCCAGGTGAAACATTTGAAGGAAAAGCACCATGTTATTTTTGCAGAGAAAGAGTAGCCCTTTTAGTCCTTGGAAATAGGATGACAATAACTTCTATTTGTGCAGCCTCTCCTATACTAAAAGGACCTTGATATGCCAGCCTTATGAGGAAGGGCAGGGCTTATCTCCTTTTTGCAAATTTTATGAACAAGAAAACTGAGAAATGGGGGAGAATCATGAAAATACAGTAGTACAAAAAAAAAAAGAAAAAAGAAAGAAAATACAGTAGTACAAAGAAAGACTGGGAAAAATATAAATGTCCTTGATTTTTTTTAATTTTATTTATTTATTCATGAGAGACACACAGAGAGAGGCAGAAACATAGGCAGAGGGAGAAGCAGGCTTCCTGCAGGGAGCCTGATGTGGGACTTGATCCCAGGACCCCAGGATCACGCCCTGAGCCGAAGGCAGACGCTCAACCACTGAGCCACCCAGGTGTCCCTATAAATGTCCTTGAATTCCAAGTTAAGATCATTAACCTTAACAATACTATTTAATAGTTATTAGTATTATTGATAAAATAACTTATTTTTTTTACTATTACATGTATTATCTCAGTGAATCCTTAGAACAATCCTGTACTGTAAGAATTCTACTCTTCTCCACTTTCAGATGAAGAGCCTATGGCTTAGAAGAGTTAAGTATTACAGCCAAGATCACAGAAGTGATAAGAATCAAATCAGGCAGGCCATTTCAAGGACACTGATGGACATGGGAGCTTTTGGAACATACTGAGAAAGAGGTGACATGGTCTTTCAAAAGTGCTGATCTGTTGGAAGAAGATTATAGAGAAGCAAGAATAGAAGCAAGGAGACCCAGGAGGCTATTATAGGAATCTATATAAGAGATGATGGTGGACTTGGGTGATAGCAAAAGAGGTGGTGAAACGTGGTCAGATTCTGGATCAATTTTAAAGATAAGGCCAACAGGATTTCCTGTAGACTGGTAACTAACAATAGGACATAACAACATGGAGATCATAGGTAACTCTGACAAGAGTCGTTTCCAGGACAACATCCCCTTCCTAAATCTAGGAAGGATTTAGGAAAAAGCCTGATGAAGCAAGTTTAAGGGAAATCAAGAGGAAAGAAATTAGAGACAGGGAGTACAGAAATTGCTTTTGAGGATTTCTGCTGCAGCTGGTGCAAAGAATGGAGTAGCAGCTGGTGGAGAAAGTGGACTGGGGAAGATTCCCTATTTTAAGATGGGAGATATAATAGTATGTTTATAAGAATGATTCAATAAAGAACAGTCAGTGATGTAAGAGAGAAGGGGAGAGTGGCTGTAATGAATGTCCTGAAAGAACGAGAGAAGAATGGGATCTAGTGCACAAGCAGAGGCATTTGGTATGAGTTTTAAAGGCAGACACTGGCAGGTGAGCAGTCTGGAAGCCATGTCCACCTGCTTTGATGTTCCAAATAAGTAGGATGTATGAACATCAGCATGCTGGGACAGAAGGTGTTGGAAGTTTGAAGAGAGAGAGGGTCTGTGATAATTGTCATTTGGGGGCAGAGGAGGAGGAGTACTTCATCATCTTTTAGCTAACAAGTACCTAAAACTCAAATGTAATACAATTACTTCTATTCCACGTGTAGAAGGAAAGAAATGCACATAAGCCATTATAAGATACTGTCTCATGTAGCATCTTTTTCAAACATAGGTTTCTACATCCAAGAACAAACTGAAATATTACCAAGTAAGGAGCTTGCTTAACAATTATCTGTGAGTGGTACAATGAAAAGATAGGATATCAGCCTCAAAGAAGAAAACACCAAAACCTTTTTCCAGATGGTATAATTTAAGGGCAAATCTGGCCTTTTTCCCCTGTAAGCAATGATGATGGGTGGCTGGAGTCAAGATAGAGTTCAAATGAGGAATGTTAAAAAAAAAAAAAAAAAAAAAAAACAAATGAGGAATGTTAAGTGAAACTACCAGTACAGCAAGCAAAAAAAAAAAAAAAAGGAGAGGTAGCTTAAAAGACTGGTGTAAGTCAAATACTTGATTGGGATCTAGAGTTAATGAAAAGCAGCATGGTTAATTTGCATAAGTGATTTATTTCACTTATAATGCTAAGTGAAATAAATCAGAGAAAGACAAATACCATCTGATTTCACTCATGTAGAATTTAAGAAACAAAACAAATGAACAAGCAAATTAAGATATTTTTTTAAAAAAGCAGATTCTTAAGTACAGAGAACAACCTGGTAGTTGTCAGAGGGGATTGGGTGAAATAGGTGATGGGGATTAAAAGCACACTTACCTTGATGAGTATTGAGTAAATGTATGGAATTGTTGAATTGGTATGGTATAAATCTGAAACTCATGTAACGCTGTATGTTAATTATAATCCAATTTTTTAAAAAATGGGGTGCCTGGGTGCTCAGTCAGTTACACAGCTAACTCTTGATTTCAGCTCGAGTCATGCATGATCTCAGTGTAGTGAGACTGAGCTTCCTCCCCTGTCCCCATCAGGTTCTGCATTAAGGTATAAAACCTACTTAGGATTCTCTCTCTCTCTCCTTCTACCTCTGCCCCTCCCCTCCTCACTCCCCCAACTCTTGCTCTCTCTCAAAAAAAAAAAAAAAAAAGAGAGAGAGAGAGAGAGAGAAACTGATCTAAGTAACTTTCGAAAACAATGTTTTGACTGGAATGTAAAAACAAAAATAAATGAAAATTATACCAAAAATTAAAAAAAGGAAAACAATATGGTTAATAATTGAGACAGTTTTCTGTGATGAGGTCAGGAGCAGCAGAACATTGTCTGGGAGTGAAAAAGGATGCCGCACCATCTAGGACAGAGCCCAATCAAAAAGCAGACTCCTATGGAAAAGAGAGTGCCCAATTGATAAGGGTTTGGCTCTACCCTGACCTAAAATTTGACCTTAATTAACACCACTAACTAACCTGTCCATTTCCTCAGTGAGTTCTAAGTGTTACTGAACCACAAACCAAAGAATTTTCAGTCTTTATATCCAGAAACCTAAGTAGAGTAATAGACACCATCAGAAGACATTAAGACATTAAGTGTTTTCAAGAGGTCATCAATGTTTTGGCAAGGAGGATTACAGACTCACAAGCCACAATACCACATGGCCCAGAGTAATTATAGAGCATTCTTTTCTGTCTTTTCAGAGAGAGCCTATTTTACCCTAGAGGTGTATAAAGTAGTCATGTGGAAATTCAGAGTTGCACTATTTTTCTATTGCTGTGCAATTAATTACCCTCAAACTTTACATCTTTAACATACATTTACTATCTCACAGTTTCTGTGGGTCAGAAATCTGGATGCTTCTTAGATGGGTCCTATGGGAAGGCTGCCATCAAGATCAACTGGAGTCACAATCATCTCAAGACTCAACTGGAGGAAGATTTACCTCCCAGCTCAAATGCTTTGGCAGCATACAGATCCTTGCTGATTGTTGGACTGAGGGTCTCAGTTTCTCACTGACTGTTGACTACAGGCCTCCCTGTTTCCCTACCAGGAGGGCAGCTCACAGCATGGCAGATGTATCCATCAGAAAAAGCAGGGGAGAGGGAAAGAGCGAGAGAGCAAGATGAAGTCACAGACTTTCTTTTAAGTGACACCCTTTACTTTTGCCGCACTCTGTTAGAAGCACATACTAAGTGTATCTCACACATTGATGTGTATGTGAGTAGGTGGAGATCATGGAGGGTCATTTTAGAGGCTGCCTACCATAATAATGGACTTAAAAACTAACCAAGCTCCTGGAAATCTTCCCTTCAGATTGTGTTCCTCTATTCCCAGCTCTGAGCAAAATAAAACTCAGAAATGAAAGGAGGCCAGCTCTTCATCTTCTAAAATGCTGGATTTCCTGGGCATAGTAGCCCCAGGGCGGGGGGGGGGGGGAGCTGTTTTTATTTTTTAAGACACACAAGCCTCTAGCTGCAGGCTTTGTGTCTGCTTTTGGCTCTGGACTCCTGGTCCCCACATCACTTACCCTTACAGCTCTCCTTGTCTTGCTCATATGGTCCCTCATGATACTTTTTTTCTCATTTCTTCTTTTTTTTTTAAGCTTTTTTTTTTTTTAAGAATTCATGAGAGACACAGAGAGAGAGAGAGAGGCAGAGATAAGCAGAGGGAGAAGCAGGCTCCATGCAGGGAGTCCGATGTAGGACTCGATCCTGGGACTCCAGGATCACATGCTGAGCTGAAGGCAGACACAACCACTAGGTCACCCGGGCATTGCTTTTTTTAAGCTTTAGTTCACTCATTGTTAGCTGCCACCATACTCTCCTCTCCAAGGGCCCGTGTCTACTGCCTAGGACACACTGCATATTGCTTCCTTCCAGGAGATTTTCCCAGGACAGCACGTAAATGACACATGCCTCTCTCATCAAATCCTAACCTGTCCTGCTTCCACCAAGAAGGAAATGGAAGGTAGCATTACATAGGCAAGAGATACTTCAGAATGTTTCCGCCTTCAGTTTAAACATAAATTTCCAAGCTTATGAGAAGAGAACTAAAAAGCCCACTGAGGAGCACTCTCCTAAGAAATGAGTTATTGAAGAATTCACACCACACCAGTAACAATCTCATGCCTGGTTATTGTCCACACTTTGCAGAAGGACACCTGCCCAAGCTTTTTCAATGGTGGACTTAACCCCACCTTCAGAGCTACCTGAGACCTCAGTGATAAAACCAATCAGCTACTTCCCTTCCTGGAAATTTCTAAAATTCAAGGAATGTGGGTGATGTGGGGCAATTACTGGTCCATGCACCCTGGTGCCATACAAACCTGGGCTTTAATCCTGGCTCATTTTCTTATTCACAATCCTGACAAGCCTAGGCACATGTCTATGCCTTCTGTGCTTATTTCACAGCCTTAGAGAAGGGATTAACTGATGCAGTTCTTGGAATAGAGTAGAAGCCAAGGGTCCCCACTGTTCCCGATTTCCAAGACTTCCTAACCCTCTTAGTAGTTCTGCTATTTTTCCACTCTCCTTTCCATGAAAACTCCTCTTTGAAAGGTACTATATCAGGAAAATCTCTGAGAAGCTCTTGAGTGAAAGAAAGGCTGGCAAGCTCATTTGTACAGTGGCATTTGGGACTTTGAGGCCTCTCTGTTACTCATCAAGGGGTCTCTATAGTTAAACAGAAACACATAGAGACACCTTGAAGTCTTCTTCCCAGATCTACTCCCAACCTATAATAACCCTAGTCATGCCAATCCTCAGCTCTGGTTACCCAATCAACCATTTTATCTACTCCTTTTGCCAACCTACTGAAAATTATAAAAGCCACTGACAGGCTCCCATTATAAATCTATGTTATTCTGCCTCAGCTGTTCACTAATTCTTTTATTCAACCTTATTAACTGTCTATCCTGTTCCATATGACAGCAATCCCAATCTATTCTGCTCTTTTATCATATTAAAATACCCTAGACCCTTCTTTCTGAGCCTCTTACTTCGCCAAAAAATGTAAGGTCCTCCCCCTCACTTCCCCCTTCTTTCATCTCAAAGAAACTTCAGTGCTTCACTGCCCACCCCCCTGACATCTTCAGTCTGCAAAGTAAAGATCTCAACCTGTCTCCAGTGCTAAAGGGTAATCACTGGGCTTTGATTTCCATCCCTCATATCTCCACATAGATTTCATCACATTCAACAGCCCATCTCCCTTTCTCAAATGCTTACTACCTCCCATGATGCCTCAGTGTAAGATACCTCTTCCATGTGTCCTCAGCCCTGTCCCCACATCAGGCAACTCTCCTTCCATCCATCCAGCTTGCAAACACATCACATTCACCACTCATGGCTCTCCCTCACTCACTCACCTCTCAACTGCCTAGAATCGAGCTTCTGTTTCAAATACTTCACCAAAACTGCTTTCTCCAATATGTCTGATATCTCTCTAATTGGAAATCCTATGATCTCATCTCAGTCCTCTTCCTATGTGACCCCTCTGCAGCATTTAATGTAGCTACCCTCTCCTGACACTGTTTTTCCTTCTGTGCTCCCTCCTCCTCTGGATCCTCCTCAGACTCCACTTCTCCTAGCCCTCAAATGCAAACATTTCAGATGTCTTCCACAGGTCTCTTCTCTCTTCCATGCACATCTCTTTCTGTACAGTCATACCTACACCCTCGGGTCTAGTTAGCATCACGTCAATATAGAAGATTCAAACCCACCTCACTAGTGCAGCCCTCACTTGTGAATCTCAGTTCCTACTAAGATTTCCAGCTTCCTACCAAGCATGACCCCAAAATGACCTGCTTTCATTACTAGCTCACCAATTCTACATCCATTTTAGAACTCATCACTTTTTCCACTAAACCCCATGCAATCCCCACCTGTCGGGGGGAGAGGGGCTCTTCTTCTTATCTTCCGTTTAATTATTTTCTCTTCTTACTCTGTTTATATAATTATGTTCTTCCTTAGTTTACCTGCATAGATCTCCAATTCCCTAAATGACTGCAAGCCATCCAGTCACCAGGTCTATTGATTCCTTTCCATTTCTATTGGCAATGTCTTTATAATTCTGTCATTTGGACCTTATTGCTGGTGATGCATCTCAAATCTCACCTCCCCAAATGATGTATATGACTCAGCAGAAACAGAGCCAAGGCAATGGCCATAAGGAGTGATATCAATCCACTAGAGAACTAAAGTGAACACAGGGAGGCAAGATCAGGTTCACAACAGCTGCCACATAGCACAGAGATGCCCCCATATGTCTGGTTACAAAGGGAGAGCCCAGTGATAGGGATCGCAAGTCACAAACACCTATGCTCTTCACTTACTGCCTCTAGTTATTGAGTCCTGCAAGAATAAAGGTTACATTTAAGGACGCTGAATAATACCTTATCCAGAAAAAGAAGGGCCTTGTGCTTTCTGGCAGAGCCACCAGGAGAGAGAACATTTCTGCAAAGCATTATGAGAGCTCCCATAAAACATGAGTGTCTTAGTTAGCTTTCCAGGGCCATAACTGTGGAAATACATTCAGTATGCCAGGGGACCCTTACTTGAAAAATCAGAGCTGCCTTTCCTGTTCCCCACCCTATTGGGAAAAAGCCTTCCTAACTTAGTCTTGGCAAGGTGGAACCAGCTTATCAGGGAACTCTGACGCAGGACACAGTGCAGAAGAGATACTTTCTCCGGTCACCTTCAGCTGCTTCGAAGGTTCTTGTGATTTATCAAAGCTCAGGCAAGAATGGGACATGGTTCTAAGCAAAGCATGTTTCCCCTACTGGCAATGAACTTGTGAAGCAGATGGGAAAGGGCAGTGACCATCAGATGAGCGTCAGCCAAGTGAGGCCAGCTTTGCTAACCAATAATTCAGACACATTTGTCATCCCCTGCCTTCTGTGTCAGGTCTGCATCTTAAAAACAGGACTCCTGTTTCAGCAAGCCTATGTAGAAATATGCAGCCCATTTCCACTTCCTTCCCCGCCGCATGTGTCAGTTTTCTCTATAGTTTCATGGTAATTTATAGTGATTGCAGGCAGTGAAGAGTCAGCAATGATTAACTGAAGGAGACACCTCTAAGTCACAGATCAATTCACTTCCTACTATAGCAATCTGAAGAAGGAATCTCATTTCTCTGTGGTTATTCCAGTACCTTTGCATCTTGGTAATAAATGAGACTTCCAGAGCTCATCTCTGCATCTCATAGTTACTTTAAATCCTGGCAGTTGGTAGGGGAGAAGGGCAGAAAAGAAATTTTGCAAAGGGCATCCCCTTCCAGGCCACATACCCCAGACAGCCTCACCCTGCACCTTTGAAAGACCCATCTCATTTTATGGACCATCAAAGACTGTTATAATAGTTCTCGGGTGGTAAGCAGAGAAAGGTTCAAGATGACATATTTCATAACTCAGAGAATAACTTCTTGGGAAGGAGCTCTCAACCCTGAAGTCAACACTCATCAAATTACTTTTCTGCAGCTGAGGAAGAGAACGATCTGAATTTTTTAAAATGTAATCAGTAGACTATTCTCCTGGGCCATTTCTCAGTCCCTTCTATCAGTTCTGTGGGCATGTAGTACCACATAAGACTGAGTCAGCTGGACCTTCTTTCCCTGCCACAACAGTGCAGTTAGCGATAAAGTGGTCAGAAAACCAGGGCAGTGGATCAAGTGGGAGAGAAAGGAGGAAAGAGGCACAATGAAGACTGTCCTTAAGAATGAGTTCACGAATATTGCTGGGCTGACCACAAGGCCATGCCCAAATGGCTGAGTGAGAAGGACTCTAGAAACCAACCACTGGGACCACTTAACATGTCTCTCTTCAACCCTGGGCTGCAATCCAAACCAAAGCAAAACTGCTCTGTTCTCTTTAAATACCTTTAGAACTCTATATCCTAACTAGAATAGAGACGTGCGTGTGTGTGTGTGTGTGTGTGTGTGTGTGTGTGTCTTTGTGCTGAAGAGTCCCTCCAGTTAAGATTTAGGAAAATATATAGTCAAATGCTGAAAAATCTGTAGGGAAATAAACTCGCAAGGGTTGTTTCTCTATTGCCTGCCTTGGGAGTTTTTTAGTATTATATTCTACTGAACTGTTTTGTTAAAAATCTGGATAGCTTCAATCTTATTGCAAGCAGTGCAGTCTCTGATGAAACATAAGAAAAGCACTTCCATTCATATTTCATTGGCCCAAGCAAAGCACATGACCACACCTAACTTCAGGGGAGTCAGAAAGAATTCTTTCATTATTCACATCAAAGTAGTCACCAACCTGTATAGATTCTACTTCCAAATATTTCTCAAATCATTTCCTCCCTACCCATTGCTACTGTGAGTTGAGCACTCACGCCTCTATGCTTCTCACCTGCACTAGAACAAAAGCTCCCAATACCATTTCCTTCTGCCAGTCTGGCCTCTCTCCAATCCATTCTGCAAGCAGTTTCCAGAGGTCACTTTTGAAAAGCACAATCTATGCCCTTGGTGGAGCTGCAGCTTTCAGGTCAGCATCCAAAGCTCTCAGAATGGCACGAAGGCTCTTGGTGTGGCCACTGCCCACATCCCTGCCCTCATCTCCACCCTCACTCACATTTACTTCACTGAACCCCTTACAATTATGTCTTCTTATCAAAGTTTATACTGGCCTACCTCTAGGCTGAGATACATTTCTACCACTTCTCTTACTAGCTAACGAAATCTGAACCTTCAAAAATCAAGTCAAGAAATTTCTATTCCAGGAGACCTTTCCTGATGACCCTCCACCCCCAGTCTGACTTAGGTACATTGATGCCCGGGAACACCATGTGCGTACTCTATTCAGTGCACTCTTCATACTGTGTGCAGCCTTCATTTTACTTACCTGGTTCCTACATGTGATTTTTAGCCTCTTGAAGTCAGGAACCAATACCTAACAGTGTGCCAGATATATATTAGGCATTCCTTAAATGCCAGTTGAGCGGATGTATCTATAAAGCTATGCCAAGTTTTGCACCAAGTCCTGAAATCTCAAAGGTGAATCACACACACTATGCACAGGAACATATATAACGTCACTGGGACTGTCTCTGGAGGAAAGAGCCAAACTGGCAGGAGCTAAAAATGGAGAAAGAAGAAAGGGCCAGTTTCCTGCCAACTAAGTAAGCAAATGTTTCAATTTCCTTTCTTTCCCAAGCCCCAGCATGGCAGCCCTTCCTTTGTAATAAATTATTTTTTCCTTTTCTTTTTTCTTTTCTCTCCACTGAAATCCCCTGTCCTCTCTCCTTCCCTAAGAATTCTCAGAAGCCTCTAGAACAAATGCAGAAACCTAATTTAGGTTATCCCTCCCAGATAACACTTTGTGCCTTAAAATGGTTTATCACAGTGAGCAACAAGTTTCTTCCAGGAGAAATTCAGGTTCACAGCTAGGGAAGAGTGTCAGGATTAAGGACCACAGAGAAGAGGAAAAACAGAGGATTCTGATCTACTTTTTAAAGTCACAACTTAAGTGGTTTCCTTATCTGACACACAGACCAGATCTAATGAGGAAGTACTATTCACCTGTACTTACTCCACAGGTATCAAGTCACTTCTCTGCCATCAGCACTAAAGAGCACCACACATAATGAGAAATAATGGACCGTGCCCTCTTTTCCCCAAGCTGCCAGAGTCTCCCTGCATCTTTGGTCTGACTCCACTAAGAAACTCCTCAGGAGAGAACTGGGTTACTTACTAAGAACTTTTGCATTTATTAAGTATAAAATTAGAAATGAAAATAGAATTCCATTTTTGTACTGGCTCCTAGAGATAAATCTAACAACCACACATAGTACTTCCTAGGATGCATTCATTATAACATCACTAAATAAACAAGGAGGCGAGACAGTAGCATGGTTATCCAGTTTTCTGACTTCTCAGTATCTCTATCTGTAAAATGCATATGACAGCACCTACTGTCCTATACAATAGGGTATTTCAACCTCAACATTATCAACATTTGGGTCTGGATAATTCCATGTTATGGAGAGCTATCCTGGGCATTGTAGAGTATTTAGCAGCATCTCTGGCACCCAACCACTAGCCTCCAGAAGCACTTGACCCTCCCTCAGTGATGACGATCAAAATATCTCTTAGGTATTACCAAATGTTCCCTGGGGTGCGACATTGTCCTTGGTTGAGCACCACTGCTATAACGGAATAAACAAATCAATATACATCAAATGCTTAGACCCATTCCTGGCACACAGCAAATGCTCCATGACTTGACCCAGAGGATAAGAGAGTCTGAAGAATAGAGAGACAGACTGTTCCATAACAAAGGACTTCACTATTCTTGTAGAGATCCTAACAAAGTTACACATTTATGAATCACCCTCCATCTTTCAAAGGCCTCAGTAATAGGATCCAGGCAGCACTGGGCACCTGACAAACTTGTAAGTACTACATTATTATCTCTCCCTCTTCCTTATTGAATGATACAAGCAATTTGTTGAAAATAGTGTTTATTATCCCCCTTGATACCTGAAAACCTGCTCAGCCAAAGACATTGTACACTATAGAGAGTATTTCTATTGGATTTTATGAACAATAAAAATAACCCATCTGGCCTCACTCCTTTTATCTTTGTTTAAAGGCCATTTTGTTAAGAATATAAAAAATTCTATCTCCCTACTGCAAATGGAAACATTACTGCATCCAGTGACTCTTTATAACCTGGCACTCTCCTGGTGCTCAGAAGTAACCAAAGCAGCCATTCCATTGACAAACAACTCTCACTGTTAAAAAGTTTATTCCATCCCAGCCTGACTCCCCTTCTTGTAACCTCTCTGTATACTGTTCAGTCAAGTACTAATTCTGCAGCTGTTGTGTGCAAGTGCCATGGCCCATAAGCCATTTACAAGTCCTACTCCCTTTGTGACAGATAAATGAAGATAATAACAATCCTCAGTTTGGTTCTCTCTTCCCTGACTAAAGACATGCAACTCAGTTTATGATTCCTCAGAGACAATGGTGTCCTGGCCTCTCACCATCTTGGTCTCCCTTCTTGAGATGCACTTTGTCAATGGAGTCTCAAAATAAGATGTCCAGACTGCACACCACACTCCAGGGGTGGTATAACCAGCAAAGAATCTAGCAGGACTATAATATCACTGATCTACATCCAGCCAACCTGCAATCCAACCCGAGATGGTTGTCTCTGTTTGCAGGCAAGGCTTCCCAGACTCTTCCTTTCTAAGGCAAAGTAAGACTCAGATCCTTTTCATGAAAATTCCCTCTCAGCAAGTTTACTCTCATCCTATATATTCAAGGTCACATTTTGAACCCAAAATTCATAATCTTCTATTATCTCTATGATATTTAATCTTGTTGTCTTGAGCAGGAGCCAGAACGCCAATATAGCTTGGAATGTTCATCCTATAAACCATGGTTTCAACTACTTCTTCCTCTCTGACTCTTCTCAGCAGCTGATTGAATGAATTGTTGCTTTCAACTAAATCAGGGATAGGCAAACTCTAGCCCATGGGCCAAATCCAACCTACCACTTGTTTTTGTAAATAAAGTTTTATTGGAACACAGCCACAATCATATATTTACATATTTTCTATGGCTGCTTTTCCACTATGATACCAAGTGAGTAGTTGCAACAGAGACCATAGTGTCCACAAACCAAAAACTTTACTATCTGGCCTTTACAGAAAATGTTCACTGATCTCTAAACTAAAGCCTTGAAATATATAGAGAGAATAAAACTAAGTCAAAGACTGGGTGCTATGGGCCGATGATTAATCAGCACATTCAAGAACAGTGGTTCACACAGTTTTGAATTCACATAAAAATGCAGTCATTCCTAGGGTCTGCATAGAATTCAAGATACATTTTGATCTTGGCATTGCTTGATCCTAATAATCCCATCAAAGTAAGGATGAATTAATTAACTGTTGATTAATTAATTCAAAAACCATTCTGCTCTGATATAGATAGATGAAGGAAAAGAATGAGAACCAGAACAAGTAAATTTTAAAGGAAAGACAGGAGGTTGGGGAGAAATTTGATTGTAAAAAGCAGCCAGAGGTCCAGAACTAAAAAGGAGCCTCTGCAGAGATGTTTAGATTTGCTCTAATGGTGGTTAATGCTTCCCACTCATGCTAGCCTGGGTTTGTTAGGGTTTGACATTGCTCCAGAGGCACATAACTTAGAAAATTACCATGGTCCCTGCCTGAACTGCTGCCAGATGGGCTCCCTCATGGTTGTCCCCACAGTTAGGTGATTACTTTCTAAATCCCAAAACTATATTGGAATCCAACATCTTGCATAGTAGTAAATTGTCACAGCCTTAAATCTAGGCAACCCAAAGCCATGTGCCACCTTTTAAACTCTCTGCCCCTTTCTCTTTCCAACAAACGGTCCCCACAGTGGGTTCCTAGAATCAGAACATAACAGTCTAGACTGTGCACGGTAGGCCTGGCTGCTCAAAAGATAAAACAACATTTGCATTTGAAAACACATACACACTAAAAAAAAAAAATTACCAAATGTTAAGTTCAATATACCAAGCCTGAAAATGATCTCAGAGTGGGTCATCTACCAGAGAGGGAGAGAATATTGCCAAGGCTAAGGTTATGGGCCTTGGTATCTGGCAGACCTGGAATGGAACCTTGACCTATTTACTTGAACCCTCCAAGTCTCAATTTCATCTGCAAAATGGAGGTCATAGTAACATTTCCTCACAGGGTTAGTGTAAGAACAGATGGTGTAATGCATTAAAAGACATAGTACCTGCTACCTAGTAAGCATTCAGAAAATATTCATTATTATTATTATCACTATCTTCATTTTTTACTATCTTAATGTTTATATTAATAAGTACATAATAGGAAATATTTGAATTTCCAATGATTTCTAAGACAATGCCCAAAGTATCCATCTTTGAACAAGAGCATTGAAACCACTGCCCCACTTAAATGAGAACAAAAAGGCATCCAAGATTTTATATTTTTCCCAAGGCAAGAAAAGAAGCAATGATGCAGATGTGGAAAGAATGTTTTCAGTTCACTGCCTCCTTGTGATACTCTCATAAAAGAAGTCGTTATGTTATTAAACAAGTAATTGCCTTTGTTTTATTATTTTTCCAAATAAAAATCAACCATGTTGAACCTAAGTGCCAGCAATGCAGGAGGGCCCAAGCCCTCCAGCCTTACCTGTGTAACCTTACCTGTATGTGTAACCTTACCTGTAATATTTGTATTAAGTAAGATACAGGTCCAACTGCTCTTTAAAAAAAAAAAGAGAGAGAGAGAGAGAGAGAGAAAGAGATATGAAAACACTATGGCTCCAACAAGACAGAAGTTGACTCCACTCTTCTGGTAACAGTCCAGAGATGACACAACATTAGATGTTTCCGCTCCACAAGAGCATCTGGGAACCCAGCCTCCTCTACTTTGTTCATGTGCCATATCCTGTGGTCCCTGGACAGCAGCACCAGCATCATACAACAACTTGTTAAAAACGCAAATTCTCATGCCCAACCCCAAATCTACTGAATCAGAAACTTCTAGGGGTAAGGCTCTGCAATCTGTGTTTGACAAGCCTTCTAGGTGGTGGGCTTATCATCATGGTCAAACTAGACTTCTAGTTTGGAACATGGAACTGTTACTTCCATGTTCCAGACCATAGAAAGGAGGAAAAGAGGAGAAGAGAGATAAGTTATTTCCCATCAAGAAAGTGAAATGGAAACTACTCACATTGCACATTTTGTTCACTTTCCACTGGCAAGATACATGGTCAAAAGGACACATCTAGCTGCAAAGCAAATGTAGTCCCTAGCAAGGCAGTCATGTGCCTTGGTGAAACCAATGGAGTCCTAGATGAAAAGCAAGAATAGCTATTGGGGGACAATTAAAAGTCATCCCTAATAGAGGAAATGGCTATAGCCTCCCAAGTCCCTCATAGTAGTAAACCCAACACTGCAGTATCTCTCGGGATGCATTTTCTTCCTCTAGCTTCAACTTCTTGCATCCCCTAAATAATGATCTTAGTCCCCTTAAAGCTATCCTCTTCTTTTCATCTCTACCATCCCCCAACCCAGTCTCTTTCCTCCCTTTCCCCAAAATCTTCACACAAGAGCAGTTATGTGGAACAGTGGGTGTGGGGGATACTAATGTCCAATGGATACCTTAAAAACAAAGACAACCTTGTTCTAAATATCGCCTCAATCATTCCTACCGGAACCCCTTCCTGATCAACTTTCTTGCCTTTCTCCATCTCGGAGCCCCTTATCCCCTCATTTCTTGGCTGCCCTTAGGAATCTAAAACTGCTCCCAGATTCTTAGAGAAAGTCCACTTTCTCTTGGGCTCTGACTCAGCCGATAGGGGAAGGAAAGTAGAAGGAGCAGGAGCATCCACATCTACCTAAAGAAGCTAACAATGAATTTTTCTAAGTAAGGGGCAAATCTCAGACAGGTACTCCACTACTAGGTTGAAAACAATAGATTTTTTTCCACCCCCAATATATGTCATAGTGCCACCCTGCAGAACAAGTCATCTCTGAAAGTGTTTTCTCAGCAGTGATGCTGTTGGACCACCAGGTAAATATAACTCGATCAAATCAAAGGGACATAGAAGGAATTATGCAATAGGTAGCATTGTTTCATATGTTTACTTTTCATTTTTAAAAATGGGCTTTTCATAACTAAATTCTACTCTGAAATGGCAAAGATCTATTAAAACATTCTTTCTAAAGGAACATTTCCCCCATGCTATCAACAGGCTATCTCACTTATTTGCCAGAGAGAGAAAAAATGTTTACTAAATTAAAATCTTTAAATAAAAGAAGCATTGGGGTAAAAAGCTAAACAGTACAAGTAAAAAATCAAAATAAAATCTCTCTCCCCCTACTCTGTTTCTCCTTAAAGGTTACTTGTTAACAACTATACACACATTTTTTTCCAGGAAAATAATGCACATATTATGATGATGATTACAGCTAAGCATTTATTGGATGCCTACTCTATGTTAGCTATTACCCTAAGCATTTTACATGTAAGCTTGTAATCCTCATGACAACCTTATGAGTGGCCCCCATTTTACAGGTGAGGAAACAGGCACAGGGAGAGATTTGGGCAACTTATCCAGGGTCACACGACAAGCAGCAGAGGTTAGGATCGGTCCAGGCAGGTGGACTCCAGAGTCCAAGCTGTAAAGCAGCACACTTAGAGGGATCATCTCTACCCAGTGGATCACCACCTCTCAAAGGAAACCTATCGAGACACACTCCTGGAACCCCAATATAGCTGCTCAAGAGATGTTCCCTCTCACAGCTGTGCACAGCATTTTCAGATTATTCCCCACCCAAGAAATAAAAACATTTTCTTAAAATAAAATTGCAAAACAGAGAGAACCTTGTGGGAAAAGCGATCAGACCCAAGAAGTAGCCAAGAAATGGGGATGGGTATCCCCCCTCTCCTTTCCTTTCCCATTAGTCCTCTCTCCTAAAGATGACTGATGTGAGCATTTCCAGGATTACAAATGAAAGAGGGAGGGGCCGGAGGGTTTCTTCCATCCCAGAAGTAAGGCGGGGAGGGGAGAGGCATCTTCCAGGGTGGTTCCATCTGGGAAGAGGAGGTTGCTCTATAGGGGGTGGGATGATTCCAGAGTTTCAGAAAGGGGATTTGGATTGAGCAGTGTCAAAGGAAAATTACACCATGCAGAGAAGCTGGCAAAGACTTTATTCAAGACTCTCAGTAGGGGAGAGATACTGAACAAAAAAGGCAAGGTCGGAGAGCCATTAAGTGTTGGTGTAAACTGATAGAAGAATACTGGAGGAAATTAGGGGAGAGGCTGATTAATGAGAATAGGCCATGTGTGGTTGCTAGTTGGTGCTCATGGAAGTTAGACTTCTACGTGCCTAAAGAGAATAGGAGATGCGGCACTAGCTGTCCTGATAACTGTATTTCAAAGGGATGCCTCCAGACCCCAGAAAAAGACACTCCTGGGTTGTAAAACTGGCGAGAGGAAAGGAGAAGATTGACTTCTCAAAGGAGCAGGGAAAGAATTAATAATTGAAGTTCTTCTAAAGTGAGTGCTCTAAGGAAAAGGAGGTCAGAGGCCTGGAATCAGGAAGAAGCTCTGTTGTAGGATTCACAACTGGGGCCAACCTGCAGGCCAGCTGGGTCAGCAGGTTCCTTCCAAGTGACAGGTCCTGCACATTTTGCAGACAGGCCCTGAAGCCCCAATCTGCAGCACCGGCTGCCTTTGTCCTCACTGCAGCACTTTGAAACTGATTTTTTCTCTCATTGTGAAAATAGCCTCTGTGTTTGGAAAGTTATTTTTTTCCTCCTTCAGCTTGGGCTTTCTTCCCTCTCCTTTGGCATCCAAACTGTTAGGATTTTGAAAATCATTTCATTTAAAGAGAATTGACTAGCAAAGCCTTCTTAATCAGTTCTCAGCACTGCAACATAGCTGACTTTGCATTTTTTAAATCTGCCCGGCTTCCTGCAGAGGCAAGATAGCAACCATTTAAAGAGGGCTGCTGCTAGCCGACTTTTTTCTGCTTAATTCTGGGCAGCTTTTACCTGAGTGGCTCAGGTACAGTTCTACTCAGAGACAAGACTCTCCAATGGGAGACTGTTGGCAAGGAAGATGCGCAAACACTGTCAATGCAATTCATGCAGAAAGGAAAAGAAACTCTGTTTAAATAGGATTACTAGTAGCATAGCTCATAGCTCTGACTATAGACTGTGCCTCTGTCTAACTTTCGAAATGAAAAAGAAGTCATTCATTTAAGCTTCTTCAAGAGAAACTTTGTCCAAACTCATTTCCCATCCCTTCTGCTGGGATGTGGAGTTCTTCCATAAACTCCACTATGCCACAAATCATCTATTTCCTTCTCATTAGAAAGCTTGGCATTTACATTATGACAGGAAACATGTTTAAAATCCAAAGCCTCAGCTGCTTCCCCATTTCACCTGCCTGGGAGTGGGAGAAAACCTGCCAAAGTGGCACTGGTCATTCTTGTTTATCCCACAGCAAGCTAAGTCCAGGACTAACAATAATGGGGCTGCTTGGAAGAGTGATCAAAAGATTGTGCTCTGAAGTCTGTTTCTTCATCCTGCCTTCTTCATTAGAAAATGGATCCCTCAGGAAGTGCCATCCAGGAGTCAAACATGGACCAGGGAGGCCCTAAGATAATCCCCTTCAGGGAATTCCAGGTCCCTGCCCTAGGAACCCTGTGACCCTTCAGTCACTTTAGGCAGGATATGAACAAGGAGAGAGACAGTTCCCATTTCGTGAACAGCAGCAGAGCAAGATGGCAACAATGCAATTGTGACCTCCAAGGTGAGTTATATAGCCCCTTTCTCCTCCTGAGGAAAGCCATAAAGAGGCCATAAGTAAGATCCACATCCACAGTGAAAGGAAGAAAAGAACTATCACTCAGTGAGCCTCGCAGAACCAGACAAGGACAAGCAAGGAAGGATCTGCCCCCATCTGATGAAGCTTGGTCTGCTCAGGGACAGAACAAATCCATCAACCTACAAAGCCTCTAGCCTGCCCTTAAGACCTGTGCTGCCTGCCATCTAGCTTCCTCTAAAGTCAGCTTTGTATTTCAGGAAAGAGTTTTCTTAACTGAAACAGATAAGGTGTTACTCTGGGTTTTGTTTTGTTTTTTAAATGTTTTTAAGGTCATGTCATTTTCATAAAACACCACTCAACTAATGTCCATGTGTGCCTGCTGCTTTTCAATCAAGCCTCAGAGATTTTGAGATCTTATTTTTAAGTAACTATTTTCAAATACACATCTGAAAGTAATTTCTTTTTCTTTTTTAAGATTTTACTTATTTATTCCTGAGAGAGGCAGACAATGGCAGAAGGAGAAGGAGACTCCCTGCAGGGAACCTGATGTGGGACTCCATCTCTGGACCCCGGGATCATGACCTGAGCAGAAGAAGTGCTCAACCACTGAGCCACCCAGGCGTCCCTGAAAGTACTTTCTAAAATGGCCAAATGAAATATAGGGATTGTTATGGAAAACTGAGAGTGGAGCATTTGAAAAAGAATCCAAATCCTTTCCGACCCATGGTATCCCAAACTCCAGTGCCTGAAGCCCTCACATGCCTGGATCAGCAAGCAAGTCAGCCTATCTCCTCACCACCACCTTTATAGATCCACAGCCCACACCATTACAATAATAACCAAGATAAAACCATGAAATGGGAGACACATACCCCAGAAACCCAGGGACAAGGAGAGTGGTTTCAATTCGCATTCAATTTGGCTTTGAGTTTTCCGTAAAATAATGCAAAAAGAAAAGCATCATGAGCTTCATGCCTTATTTCTCTTCTCATTAGTACAAGCTCTACTGGGGCCCAAATTCATCTTTCTGATTTTACAGATAAAGAAGCTTGGGTACAGAGGACATAGGAGTTTTGCACAGGTCTACCCTGCTAAGCTGAATCTGAACTTGAGCCCTGGGCAGTTGAACTTTTCTGAGTTCCTGTGTCACTTTGCACACTGGCATTTCCCTCTAGCCTTCAAATATAGCTCATCCCTGAACTTGGACTGAAGCAAGGCACACAGTAGCCAGGGAAGGCTTTGGCAACAGCAGTATTTGTACTTATGGGTCACTGGGTCATTAAGCTAGAGTTTGCATATGATGATGTGTGTACATATGTATTCACATCTTCCAAAGATTCCTCAGAGGCACAGGATGAAGAGAATTGTGCTTTTCCACTCATCAATTGTGTGAACTTGGCAAAGAGTGATAGGAAAGGAAACTAACACTTATGGCCAGGCCATCTGAGCTAGGCGCATTTGCATGTATTCATCTTACTTAGTACACCTGAATAGTTTGCAATAGTTACTCCTGAAATGGGGTTCAGATGAGCGCTCAATAACGGAGTCTGTAGGACTCCAAAGCACAGGCTTTTTCCATAAAACAATATTGGCTCCAAACTCTACGGTGTGTCCTTCTTCAGTGATAATATGAGGAGATTGCAGATGCTTATTAAGAAGTATGTACATGGGGGCAGCCCGGGTGGCTCAGCGGTTTAGCGCTGCCTTCAGCCCCAGGCCTGATCCTGGGGACATGAGATCAAGTCCCATGTCGGGCTCCCTGTATGGAGCCTGCTTCTCCCTCTGCCTGTGTTCCTGCCTCTCTCTGTGTGTCTCTCATGAATAAATAAATAAAATCTTTGGGGAAAAAAAGGTACATGTACATATATGTGAGTATACATGTATAGGAAGGACCTTAAAGAAATACTCCAACGAGTTAACAACAGGTTTTTCTCTCTAGGGGTGGGGAATAGAGCAGAAGTGAGCAGAAGGAGAAGAGTGGCATATATAAAATCTTTACAATTAAAATGTATTTATGTATCATTTGTGCAATTAAAATAAGACAAAATAATATAGACTGAAGCAGATAATTCCAGAAGTCCTTTCCAGCTGTGTATTCTGCTCACTGAGCAGTACATTCAGCAACCTGGAGACACAACCCAACTGAAGATGCAGTCGGTTGTGTTTTTTACTAACAATGTGGAGCAATTGTGCCATCCAGTGGTCACACTAAAAATTACAAAGTACCTTCTTTAATAAAAAGTTCAGCACTAGTCAAGTGTTCAGCATTTAGCCTTAAGGGAAAACAATAGTTTCATTTTTCTTTGGCAATGATAAGTAATTAAGTTAACTTGATAAAAGTAACTATATCTGTGATAAAATTTCTCCATTATCTGCCAAGCCAATAGTGCTGTGTTCTCTATTACCCCCAAGTTAATATTTTCACATTCAGATTCATAGATTCACACAAGGTTATAGCCAGAAAGGACCTGAGGTACCACTGAACCTGCTCGCATCATTTTACAGATGAGAAAAGTGGTCTCTAGGATGAGGATCCCCTTTTCATCCAGAACACCATTCACCTTCAAGTCAGCTACTGAAGGAAAGAATACCAAGAGGAAATCTCCTACCTAGAAATGTCCGACCTACAGGCTCTGAAATTGCCATCTGGTGCTGGATTAAGAGGCAAATCAAACCAAGCAGCATTTGAGATCATAATCTCCAAGACACTTGCCTGGATTCATACTAGATCAACATGAGTTAAAGAAATATGGTGGATACGGATACATATATTCTGTAACTTCCCAATAAGTTATCTGGGAGAAAAAAATATGATTTCTAGAAAATTCCAAATAAGTTTTAAAAGTCACCAAATGATTGGCCTGTCTGGGACAACCATGATAGTGTCCTATCAGATCTACTGCAGCGTGTGTTGGGCCTGTACTTGTGGGAGAAGTAGCAGAGCACTGCATATTTATTATACATGCAAACACACATACTCATACAAACACAAACATATATGCACACATTCATACCTGTGACAGTAGTTGTGAGGGCAAATCACTAAGCCTCAGTTCAACCCCCTGTGAAATGAAACTAGTATCACCAATCCCGTAGAGTCGTTTTAAGAATTAAATGAGACCATGTAAATGCATTTAAAATAATCTCATTAAATGAGATGCACTTAAAGTGCTTAGCATAGTGCCCAGCATACAGTAAATAATAAATGAAATTAGCAGTGGTATTGCTACTATTTCATTATTGTTAAGGCAGTGTTGGGCCTTATAGGGTCTTTGAGTTGTTCTCTATCTCTAGCATGTCAAGCAGAGGCCAGATGACTGACCATCACCCAAGTTATGCAAGAAAGTCCTTCATTAGATAGGAAGTTGAATCTCAGGGGCTCTATAGTGCTACTACCTCTATGTCTCTGTGACTTAGTCCTTCTATGATTTAACACATGCACAGGGTCAGCAAGGCCTTGAGTCTTCCAATCTCACCTCACCTCAACTGTGTCTGCCAAGAACAACAAACCTACCTGTCAAAATAAAGCAAGACTATAAGGCAAGATCTAATATTTGGGCAGAGAAAAGGAGGGGAAACTATATAGCTACAGCCCCTTATTTGTTTTTTATCACTTATTACAATAAATGTTTCTCAATGAAATATTTCTTGGCATGCTTGCTTTCTTTGGTCTCTACTTAATGAAAGCATTGACTTTTCCTTGCCCACTTAGAAGAATGAGGCTGGGCATCACATATAGCACCTCTCCGGGCTTATGTAAGGAATGTGGGATTTCAAAGCACATTCTCATTAAAACTAAAGCCCTTTATGACTAACCAATGCTGAGTTATTTATCACACAGAAGTTCTTCATCTTTTGCATGGGGGGATGTTTATATCAGTCAGTAAAATCTATAAATACACAAATAAAATACATTCTATCACAAAGGGACCAGTTATATTGAAATACAGTTTTATCCACAATCGCCAAGGCTCTGTGAATGCCAAGTAAGAACTTATGAGAAGGGACCCAGTGAAGGATACACTTACAAAGACACCAGTTGGGATGGACACACTAACCACTGATGACTACTGAATTGCCTTTGGTTTCTAGTTCCCCATTTTTGCAAGTAGGTCATTATCAGCCCCATATTCTCCTCTAATCCAGAGAAGACAGCTTTCTGGAGTTGGTGACCTCTTCCCTATTCTTTTATTCTCTACTGCAGGAAAGAATGTGTTTACCCAAGACAGCACAGAAGTTCTACTTTTTTGTGTCCCTGGGCACAATATACAACATATATTACTAGGGTCATCATGGTGTAATGCACAGAATAATGACTTTGAAATGAGCCAGCAGATTCTGAATCCCACTTCTGGCCTGGCATAAGTCATTGAGCGCTTCTTCCCCTGAGGGATAGGAGTGTTACAGGAACAGTCTAAGTGTCTGGCATACAGCCTAGAGAATGATTACTGTTCCGTAGATGCTGATTCTCTTCCTCCATACAAGTAGGTAAATAAACAATGTGCTGGTTATTTCCCCTTTACCCCTTCAAATCTGCTATCAATCTTTCTCAACTCTGCTGTGGAAGGTGGACAAGTATAAACTGCATTAGTAGATTTGCTTGCCCTTGGCATTACTTAGATCCAGACATTCAGAAGTACCAAATGGGTACTAGGAGGAAAGAAGAAAATAATAGCAGGTTTTAAAATCATCTAGCTCCCTCCTTACTAGTCAGCTGAGCTGGGTGCACACCTCTAACAATAGCAGTTATCACTCCTCCCTTGCTGCTCAGGCCAATGGATAGAATGGCTCCTCACCTCCTAGCCCTGGAATGATGCACTACCCCTTAGTGGTTTCCCTTAATCCTTCCCATACATTACTAAGTCTCCTCTCTTACCCCATTGCTATGGCATCTGCTTGCTACTAGAACCATAAATGATACAGACAATAACTGACAAAATGAGGAAGGCACCTAAGGTAGCTCAGAAGGCATGTGTCAAAACATTCAGACACAATCGTGCACATGCACACACACACACACACACATTCTAGCTTGGTATTTGTCATACTGATGTGCCTAAATAATACATCCATCCTTTTCCTTATCCTGGTGAGAGTGGCCCAGACTTTTGATATTTAAAAAAGTAGAAGAAAGAGAGAAAGAAACATACAGTTGAAAGATAAAGCAAACTTTCTTCATGATTACTTACAGCAATAGATAAAAAGCAGAGTGGAAGGTACAGAATTAAATGCTAGATTTCTTCAATTGTTTTATAGATTTGACTCTGGAACCATGTATATATTTTATAAAATTATAAAACAAATTAAATTTCAAAGCAAAGCTAAGATTCAAAAGCAAAATTAACTAAATGGATCTAAGCATGTATCAGCTTGATGACATAATCACACAAAAAGGAAATGTTCCAAAAAACTTGATAATACAGTAATTTGGCAATCTATCCCTAGTGGGATACACCTTAGGGCACTGATCCTCAACGACTGGCAATTTTGACCCCAGGAGACATTTGGCAATTCCCTCTTGAGGGGTGAGAATTGACACTGGTATCTAATAATCAGAGGCCAGAAATTCTGGTAAACATTGTGTAATACACAGGACAGCTCCCCACAGCAAAAATTATCTGGTCCAAATGTCAATATTGTCCTCATTGAGAAATCTTGTTTAGGTCAGGGATCAGCAAACTTCTTCTTAAAGGAAAAAATAGTAAATATTTTAGGTTTGTGAATCATATAGTCTCTCTTGCATGTACTCAACTCTGCTGATACAGTGAGAAAGCAGCTATAGACAGTATGTAAGGGAATGAGCATGGCTATGTTCTAATAAAGCTTTAGTGACAAAAACAGGCTGCCAACTCATAGTTATAATATGCTGACCCCTACATAGTACAGAAAGGATCTGAAAAGTTGCTTAAATTAATTTCAATAATTATATTATTGGTTATAGTTTTGGTATTTGTGGTTTGAGACTGTTGTCAGATAATGCAAATGAGTAATTATGTTGGAATTACCAGGAGCTTCCCATTGGAAGATGAATGAATAAAGAAGATATGGTCTATATATACAATGGAACATTACTCAGCCATTAGAAACGACAAATACCCACCATTTGCTTCAACGTGGATAGAACTGGTGGGTGTTATGCTGAGTGAAGTAAGTCAATCAAAGAAGGACAAACATTATATGGTTTCATTCATTTGAGGAATATAAAAAATAGTGAAAGGGATTAAAGGAGAAAGGAGAGAAAATGAGTGGGAAATATCAGTGAGGGTGACAGAACATGAGAGACACCTAACTCTGGGAAATGAATAAGGGGTAGTGGAAGGGGAGGTGGGCAGGGGGATGGGGGGACTGGGTGACAGGCTCTGAGGGGTGCACTTGACAGGATGAGCACTGGGTGTTACACTATATGTTGGCAAATCAAACTCCAATAACAAAATTTACAAAAAAAAAAAAAAAAAAGGAATTACCAGGAGCTAGAATTTTCTACCTATAGCACCAAAGAATTAAAACAAAAATTTTTTAACATTTTAGTAACAATAACATACACTTTGAAATAAATCTATTGAAATAACATGCAAGATCTCTACACTGAAAACTATAAGATATTTTTGAAAAAATTGTAAGAGATCTAAATATACAGAGAAATATGTTAGCCTCATGGACTAAAAGGATGAATATCGTTAAGATGTCCAAGCTCCTTAAATTGATCTATAAATTAAATGTTACATCAAAAAATGCCAAAAGCAACATTGAAAAAATAGACAATGTGATTCTAAAATCTACAGGAGGGGGAAACCTGGGTGGCTCAGTAGTTGAGCATCTGCCTTAGCTCAGGTTGTGATTCTGGAGTCCTGGGATCAGGTCTCTCATCAGGGTTCCCACAGGGAGTCTGCTTCTCCCTCTGCCTATGTCTCTGCATCTCTGTGTCTCTCATGAATAAATAAAATCATAAATAAATAAATAAATAAATAAATAAATAAATAAATAAATAATCTATAGGAAAATCCAGTGGATGTATAATATTCAAGTAATCTTGAAAAAGAATAAAGTAGACTTGTACCACCTTATTTCAAGACTTACTATAAAGCTGTATTAATCAATACTTAAAGTGGAACAGAATAGACTCCAGAAATAAGCACACAACAGCAAACTGACTTCAACAAATTGATTTTACCAGGTCAGTTAAAAGGGTGAAAATGATCTTTTTTTACAAATGTTGCTGGAACAAATAGGTATGTAAACAGGAAAAAAAATGAACATCAACTCAATCTCCTCCCACACACAAAAATTAACCTAAAATGGATCAGAGATCTAAAAGCAATGTGCAGACCCCTAATACTTCTAGAAGATTTCGCAGAAAAATATCTTCATGATTCAGGGCTGGCAAAATCTTCCTGAACCAGACACAAAAATCACAAGCCATAAAAGAAAGAAATTGATAAATTAGACCTCATCAAAATTGAAAATTTCTGTTCATCAAAAAGTATCACTAAGAAAAATAAATCACTGACTGAGGAAAACTATTTTCAGCATACATATGTAACCAACAAACAAAAATTAAAAAAGAAAACTTGTATTCAGTATATGGAAATGTCTTATACAAATCAGCAATAAATCACTATGCTTACATAGCATAGTGAAATGTGGCACATGATAACAATGCCATAGAGGCAAGCAAAAGATACAATTCTAAGGCCGGTTTTACGTAAAGATGTATGACTTTGCATTATTCCCAGCTCAGGACTGCCTTAACTCCACCTCTGGTCTGTATCCTCACCTATGGCTGGATAAGGTTATCTGTTTGTAGCCAATGTACTGTTTTCACTTTTATGACCTGACACATAAAGTATAGTAGCAGGTGTACTTGTTGCACCTTTGAACCATGGTGTACATTTTTGTGCTATTGTTAATTGCTATATCCTCTATGGCATATCCTCATTAAGTAGTTAATTTTTTAGAGAACTACTTAAGATAACAGTTTTATGTGCCCACCCTCACCCCACCACACAGATTGTGACATGAGGTCTGCTACATGTGAAAGCCTTTGACCTTAACACAATGCCCTCTGCATCTCCTTGCTCTATAAAATCTGTGGACTAAGGTCTGGACTTCATGGAGAATAGTTGTGTAGCTGCCGGGATCGTTCCCTGTCTGATGCCGCATCAGTAAGTTGCCCTAAATAAAACTGTAAACTGTAAAAAAAAAAAAAAAATCAACAATAAAAATATTACAGACTGATTTTTAAATGTGCAAAATAAATGCAGACATTTTTAAATGAAGACACACACATACAATGGCCAATAAACACGTAAAAAGGTAGTCAACATCATTAGACATTAGGGAAGTGAAAATTAAAACCACAATATCACTCCATTCCAACCAGAATGACAAAAATTAAAAGACTGACAACACCAAATGTTGGTAAGGTTGTCAGAGCCACCAGAACACTCATTGTTGCTGGTCAACATATAAAAGGGTACAACTACATTGGACAGGCCATGAGTTGACAACTGTTGAATTTGAGTCATGGGTACATGCATATCCATTATTCTACTCTCCACTTTTGTATATATGTGAAATTTTGTATCACAAAACCTTTAAAGGAAAAAAAAGAGTGGGTCTCTATAACCAAGGGAATGAATGACCCTTGATAATCAGAAAATAGGTGCATTTTTCTAGTGCCAACAATCAATACCAATCAGTGGTAGTTGTTGTTTCAAATTCAGGCTGCAAATTAGAGACTTGTTAAAAGTATCAATCCCAGGTCCTACTCTGGACTGATTAAATCTTAATCTCTAGAGATAGGGCCCAAGCACAGTATTGTTTAAACTCTCCAGGAAAATCTAATGTTCAGGAATGATTGAAAACCACAGATAAATATAATTTTAGGGGATCCCTGGGTGGCTCAGTGGTTTAGCGCCTGTCTTTGGCCCAGGGCGTGGTCCTGGAGTCCCAGGATTGAGTCCCACATCAGGCTCTCTGCATGGAGCCTGCTTCTTTCTCTCTCTTTCTCTCTCTCTCTCTCTCTCTCTCTCTCTCTCTCATTCTCTCTCTCATGAATAAATAAATAAAATATTTTTAAAAATAAATAAATATAATTTTAATTCCTGGTTGCTTTGCATGTCCTGACAAGGAATAGAATTCACCCCACATGAGACTATTTGTAGAAATCTGAGCAGGATTAAGGGAACAAATGCACCCAGTTGGAAGCTCTTAATACCCCGAGAGATGAAGGGGAAAGCAACAGAAGATCGTTACCAGAGCCCAGTGTAGGCCGGAGTTGTGGGAGAGCCATAGTCATGAATGTGAACAGATGCCAAAGCAGGAGGAAGCACATACAAGCATGCTGACCTCCCTCTCCTCCCACCTTCCAGCCTGGCAGAGAAGCCTGGAGTGACATATTCCAGAAGCGCACATGGAGTGGGACAGAACTGGCAGTACACCAAGGGGGTGGTCTCAGGCCAACAACTCCAATTCTCTGTGCCAATCTGGCCTATCCACCCAATACCTGACTTTCCCTCCTCCTCCTTACACACAGGTGATTGGAAGAACAACTGACTCACTTTCTTGAATCTACCAATGAGGAAGGGGTTGGAGGCCAACGTAGGGGTGGGAGTGGGGTACGGTCTTACAGATCTGCAGAAACTACATATCAGTCACAAAGAATTTAAGCCACCAATCTACAGAAACTGTGAGATCGAATGTTATCTCATCAGCAATTAGCCTCTTTCTTGGCCACTCTTTTTTTAAAAAAAAATAATAATAAAAAGAACAAAAGACTAGTATTGTTTTCAATGACTGATCTGAAAATGTAAAATCTCATTATTTGTTGTAGAAAAAAATCTAGGGACATCATCACCTACACCATTCCCCTCATTTTACAAATAAGGAAATTGAGACCAGGGAGGTGTAGTGATTTACCTAAAGTCACCATCTGGTTAGGAGCAGAGTCCAAGTATTGTGACCCCCAACCTGGGTACAACTCATTACATCCCCTAGCCTCTCAAATTGTTGTCCTCTTTGCCAACCAAAATGGACCATTAGACCCCCAGGGTAACAAGATCATGTAAACACCTGCCACTTATTTTACCCTTCAAAGTGACTGCCCAGTTCTAGTTCATGGAAATTACTTGGTCTATCTCTGAGGGCAGACTTGTTTAAAGCTGAGAAAGGAAAAAATTGCCAACAAGCTTCTGGCTGACTCCCTGGAGAACACCTGATCCAAAAGGCAGATACTGAGTGGGCCGGCCTAAGGCAGTGCCAAGTTCTCCTAGGGAGGCATGCATGAGAAGAAAGCAGTCTCCATTAGCTTCCTGCTAAAAACCTAGTCAGCTCCAAAATGACTGTTTCTGGTATACATCAGCCTGCAGGCTTCGGAGCTGGCCTCCCAGAAGCTGGCCTGGTAGCTACATGGTGAAGGCGTAGACAAGGGCCTTTCCTTGATAAACCAGGAGACTTGGTCCTCTGCTGAGGGTGAGATGCAGGTGGTAGGAGACAGATTCCAAGGCCCAGACCCAGAAAGGGGGCAAAAGAAGTGGTATGTTCTCCCCAGAGCAGGGTAGAAGGCAGGTAGCAACAAAACAATGACGAAGCAGCTCTTCTAAAATAAGATTCGCTTCCTTGAGCATGGGACTCTTAAGTGGAGTTCCAAACAAGGATGAGAGGAATGACTGGTGATGTCTCAGGGTTCCTTCCAGCTCAGAGAGCCGCATCTAAGAAGCGCACACAGAGGCAGCCCCCTTCAGCCCACATTCCAGAATTCTCCACCAACAGCCCTAATAATTCCCTTCACAGCACATCACAATTTAGAATTATACATTTAATTATTTATTTATCTTCTCTCTCCCCCATATGACTAAGTTTCATGAGGGCAGGGATTGTTGTGCCCAATGCCTAGGATGGATAGAAGCTTATACTTCATAGGCACACAAAAAATGTTAGAATTATTAAATAAATGGATAACTCTATGAAATACCCTTATTCCTAAAAAGGCAGAGGCAACCAAATTTGCATTTGTAAGCAGAATCAACTCCAGTGTATTCCTGTATCTCACTTACCTGGTAAACTGGAACTCCACTCTGCTTGTAAGATAATAACATTTGTACTGAGCTTTATGTATGTTGAACCATTTCAGTATGCTTGACTTGATCCTCACAAATACCCTCTTAGCTTGCTTTTAATTATCACTTATTTTTTTAAATAGAGTAGCCAACAGTTTAAAGATGGTAAATGGCTTACCCAAAATAACTGCATTGATAAGTAGGAAACACTTTTTCTAGCTTGAAATCCAATGCAGGATAGAGTTCTAGGTCTGAGCATACACCAGGGACAGGCACCATTGTTACATTTTTACAGAAGAAAAACAGAGGCTCCAAGAATGTATTGGCTTTGCTAGTCAGTTAGGCCTACATCAAGGGCCAAAACTCCTCACAGGATTTGAAAGGGGAAAAAAGGAAATTGAGGAGTATTCTTCCCTCTGGTAGGGAGGGAGGAGAGAAAAGGAACAGAAAAAGGAAGGGTTTCTGGCCCGTGATTAAGCAGTGAGATTAGCTGATGGCAGTAGGTGTGAGTCCACTAGGAAAGGGCAGGCCACTCCACTGGGAACTCCTGTGTCCTACCCCCACTCTTTCTTGTGATCATAACACCCCCGTCTTTTGAAGGGCAAAGTACTTGACATATATTAAAACTATTGTTATTAATAATGCCCACACTTTAGATTTGCATAGTACTCATCCTCCTAGGAGTTTAAAGCCTTTCATACAAATTGTCTAATTCCCTCTCAGAATTTGTATTAGAAAAGCATTACCAGGGCAGCCCCGGTGGCTTAGCAGTTTAGCACTGCCTTCAGCCCAGGGCATGATCCTAAAGGTCCGAGATTGAGTCCCGTGTCCCGCTTCCTGCATGGAGCCTGCTTCTCCCTCTGCCTATGTCTCTGTTTCTCTGTGTGTGTGTGTCTCTAGTGAATAAATAAATAAAATTAAAAAAAAAAAAAAGAAAGAAAGAAAGGAAAACATTCCCAGGTTGCTATGTAAATACACTTAAAAGTTCCTTAAAACATCTAAACACATTTCAGCCTTATCTCTACCCTACTCCCTGTTCCAGGATAGCACATTTCCATTTTGATTATCTGCCTTTGAAACATCAATTATCAAAACAGAAATGTTAAAGAACAACTGTGAACCTCCAATCTTTGGTCAAACTCTTATTTCTTTTCATACCTCTGTTATATGATATGTAGAAGAAGCTTCTTTCCTGAGGGCTTCAGGAATAGAAAAGGATTCACCTCTGTCCCCACTACCATGCTATCCTCTTTGCCATGCATTTTACTTTTTCTGCCCCTGATGTAATTAATGGGTGGAAACAATAGTTGACACACACTGAATGCCTACTCTGTCCTGCACACTCTGCTAATTGCTTCACACACATTGTCTTATTTAATCCTTGGGACAGAGAATTGAAATCGTCCACCAGTATCCATAGTAATAGAAATTTTAACCAGGCACACAGCTGTATTCCAGCCTCCCTTGCAGCTATGTGTGGCCATATGACTATCTTGTGGTTAACAAGTAAAAGTAGCTGTGGAACCTTCCAGGAATACACCATCCTCAAGCATGTTTTTCCTCTCCCTTGCCTTTACAGGGATTCCACTGCTTTGTATAGTCTAAGAACCTAAAGCATAACCCATTGATAACCTCTGCTTTGACTTTTTCCTGCTAATGGTAAAGAGATTGTTCACTGTTCCTTGAGTCCTCCATTTTATGCCTTATATTTGGATGATCTTTGTTCTCTCTTTCTGAGACCAACCTTAATTTAGAGGAAAATAGGCTACTTATGTCAAACAGGCTGGAACAATTCCCTCTTGTTTATTTTTTTCTATGGCATTATAGGCCCTCCCACTTCTCCTCACTTCTTTCCAACTCAATTTATCACCACTATTCACCAGGAGCCATTTTACCTCCTGAAAGAGACAGCTAGGCTGGGACCTCTGTGGCTCCCACTCTGCTTTCATCTGCTAACATCACCCCCACACAGCCACCTCCTGTTCTGTTCCCTCCCTGTGCTTGCCTCCAGGCACACATTATCTCACCCACTTCACGTCTTCTCTTCTCTCATGACTGCTACAGCTGTTCTGACTCTGCCCATTAGGCTAAGAAGTCAAATATTTATTATTATCCCATTTTACCAATTGGAAAATGGAGGCACAGAGAGATGTGAGGATCATACACAAGACAGCAGATGACCCCATAACCTTTGCAGTCCCAATCTAGGACCCTTCTTTTTCCCCTGCATTCCTTTCTTTTTCTCATATATCCTCCCACATTCCCTGAAGACCGGCAGAAAGTAGCAACTCTTACTTTCATAACTGGGTACATATGGTAACTTGTCCAAGGTCCCTCACCAAACCTGCACTGAAATAATAGCCAAGTGGTCTGCACTCTGCAATCCCATGCTCTATCTATAGCAACCTGATACCAGAGAACTGATGAAATTTTGGGTATGAAGAAGAGAGGAGTATAGTTTTAAATAAGGAGTCCCTCAATCCTAGAGAAGACCCACTCATGAAAGTTCAGAACCCAATGTTAGACAGAATGGAGTCTTGGCCTGAGCCCCTAGATTACCAGCCCATCAGGAAACACACTGAGAACCAAATACTACACAATGTGTGTCACCTAGAACAGGTGACTACTAGACATATAACCCTCATTGCTGGCCCCCTGGATGGCCCAAGGCAGCCCAGTAGTACAGTCCAAAAAAGAAAAAATTGCAAATAAGTGTCTCTAAGAGCTGACCAAGATGGGTAGGGATGGGGAGTCAATAGGCAGTTATGGCTTATTGGTACGGATGGGGCAGGGGAAGGCAAAGAAACTAACATTACTTGAGTAGTTACTATGTACCCAGTTCTATAATAAATACTTTACATACATCTTAAATACCCACAACAATGTTCCATCATCAATAGCATTGAGCTCTTTAACAGATAAGGAAACAGAAGCTTAAGAAAGTTACCTTACTTGTCTAAAGTCAGACAATTAGAAGACCACAAAGCTATTAACTCAAATTTAGGTCCCCAGAATTCCAAAACCCACCCTCTTTACACTCTTCATACTGCCAAAGTGTGAGGATATCACAAAAGTTCCAGAATCACCAAGGCTATCACAGGGATAGAGAAATGGCATAAAATGGAATTGTCTTTGTAGGGGTTGCTCAGTTGGCTACTGAGCATTCCATTCCTTTCTTTCTCCTTCCTAAAGGAATCCCAATTTTGTTCAACTACACATCCACCTTTCACGTGACTTGGAGAAGCTCACTTGGGGCATAGACTCCAATTAGTCTAAACAAATCAGTGGATGGCATTCACCTGTGATCTCACTGACCTAAAGGTCCAATCAGATTAAAGGACTTTTCATCCCATATTTGAGAAAGGCATCCCTCTCTCACTCTCTCCTTCTTTTCCCAATCTCCCTATCTTCTTCTCCCTCTCTCTTTCTTCTAAAGCATGAAATCAAGGGCACAGGTTTTCCCAATTTCTATTGGTGGCTATCTTGCAACCAAGAGGAGAACTAGTCTAAACATGAAACAATGGGGACACCTAGGTAGCTCAGTAGTTGAGTGTCTGCCTTTGGCTCAGGGTCCTGGGATGGAGTCTGGCATCAGGCTCTGCCTGTGTCTCTGCCTCTCTCTGTGTGTCTCTCATGAATAAATAAATAATATCATTAAAAAGAAAAGATGAAACAACGTATGATTACATATCACAGATATGGAGACATTCTGGCTTCTTGATGTTTCTGAACCACTGATCAATCAACTCTGAAGCTTACCTTACTCATAGACTTACTGTTACAAGATAATAAATGTTGTGTTTGTTTAGGCCAGTTTGAATCAAAATTTATACTACCTACAACCAAAATTCTTTTTTTTTAATATTTTTTTAAATTTTTTATTTATTTATGATAGTCACACACACAGAGAAAGAGAGAGAGAGAGGCAGAGACACAGGCAGAGGGAGAAGCAGGCTCCATGCACCGGGAGCCCGACGTGGGATTCGATCCCAGGTCTCCAGGATCGTGCCCTGGGCCAAAGGCAGGTGCCAAACCGCTGCGCCACCCAGGGATCCCTACAACCAAAATTCTCCTAACTGATAGCTTGTTTTGCATCTGCTGTTTTTACAAAAGATATGAGAATGACCCAAGTTACAGTGGGGGTGACTAATAGAGAAATGAGAGTTTGAGTCACTGATACCAGCCTTGTAATTCAGTACTTTTAAAACCATCAGTGCATCAATTGATGCAGCACATGACAGTACTCTTGACCTCCTACCACCTGTCCAGATGGCTATGTGGTAACTCTGAATTTGATGGATAAAGGCCCAGACTCCTACCATATAGCCACAGGAGCAAGGGACAGCCTAAACTGGTTCTAATTAAGCAGCTGGGGGCTGAAAAGAAACTCTTGGGTTAGAAAAACCTTCCACTTCATAGTTATATAAGACAGTGGCTTGGCTGAGCATAAAAGAAGCTTCTGAGTGAGTGGGAGAGATAACAAAGACCACACACGCGCACACACACACACATCCCCCTGCCCCCTGGTGTTGTATGGGCAGTTCTGATTCTCCATTTTGTAGGCATAGGAATATGTGAAAATAAGCGGCGAGGGGAGTATAAAAAGGATAATAGAAGGAAGGGAGGAAACAAAGTTCAGCAAAAAAGAGGAGTAGACCCAAGAGTAAAAAGGACCCTGTGACTTTCTGGGCATTCTGAATTGCCTGAAGGCTTTGGAATCTGGAACCTCCCACAGGAGAAAGCTAGCTAGCTACAAAGCAGCAGAAAGACCAGCTCAGAATGTGCACCAGTATTTTCAAAGACATTTCCAACAATAGTAGCAATCAGAAGGCATTCCTTTAGGCAGGCTGCAGGCTGCAGGCCACTGCTGGAAAATGGAAAAGTAAGGAAAGAAAATGAGGGAGTGGGTGAGAGGAGAGAGAGGGAGAAGCCCTCATTTCAGAGAACAAATGAGACACTGTCTGGAAACTCCTAGAAAAATCTGGGAGGGGCACCTGGGTGGCTCAACTGGTTAAGCATCTGCCTTCAGCTCAGGCCATGATCCCAGAGTCCTGGGATGGAGCCCCATGTCATGATTCCTGTTCAATGGGGAGCCTGCTTCCCCCCTCCCCTCTGCTCATTCTCTCTCTCTCTCAAATAAGTAAATAAAATCTTTTGGAAAAGAAAAAAGAAAAATCTGGGAGACTTTCAGAAGACTAGGTTCCTGCAGTTGTGATGCAGGGATTCAGAATTATTGATTTTTAGGTATTGCTGACTATGTGGTCATATTTGAGTACACAGGCTGCTGAATCCTGAGACATCTGGACTACAGTAGTATCCCTACAGTGACCAAGTCATTCCAGGTTGCCTGAGACTTTCCTCATTTTAGCAAAGGGAGTCCCATGTCCTGGGAAAACATTCAGTCCCAGGCAAACCAAAATGTCTGGTCACTTCCTAGAGCACTCCCTACCCACTCAATCCTTACACTGAACATGCCCCACATTGGCCATTTTCTAGTTTACATTAAAATGGCAACACTAAACGCAGTAAAAATAAAAGCTGATAATTTTCACTGCCCTGAGCCTCACTTGAGCTTGTATGTTATTAGCCCAAGGGCACCTGGGCAGTTCAGTCAGTTAAGTATCCTTGACTCTTGATTTCAGCTCAGTCACGATCTCAGGGTTGTGAGATGCTCAACGGGAATTTTGTTTGAGATTCTCCCTCTCCTTCTGCCCCTCCCCCTGCTCATGCATGTGCACTTGCACTCTCTCTCTCTCTCTCTCTCTCTGGAATAAATAAATAAAATCTTTTTTAAAAATAAATAAAGTTATGTTATTAGCCCAGAAAAAAAGGCAAGGAACATCCTAAAAGGAAGAAATCTGGGCCTAGAAGAAGTCAAGAGGACAGTGGGTGACATCAAGGAGTTACAAAAATCTCCAGTGTACTAAGAACCACATACCAGAAGTCAACCCTTGCTTACTTTGGGAAGCTGCCAAGCACCTAATGAGCAAAAGAAAGGCTAGTTCAGATTCCTCTTAAAAAGAAATTAGCCAGGGAACAATTAAAAGCCTAGAATGAACAATTAGCCCAACTGGCAAAGACTTATAAATTCTCCCTCGATCAAAATAGTTAATTGAATTATCAATCTTTGGAGAGAAATTACTCTTTTTAAAATTAGTGAATGTGTCATTAGGGTGAAGAAGAGCTATAAGGAAAAGGTCAATAAAGCACTTACTCAGAAAGAAGTGGTCCAACCTTTTTACTCAATGCCACAGTAATTAAATCAACAATGTATTTAGCCAACATGGGTATCCTTAAACTATTATGTAGAATATAATGAGGTATACTTTGTTCTAAGTTATCTTGGAGCAGATAGGCTATCTACCAACCCAAGGAAAGGAAAACCAAGCCAAGGAAAAGAGGAAAATGAAAGCCTATATAAACCAAGGAGTCTGCTATAATCATCCAAACTCAGTCCTTGGATGAGCAGGGAAATGGAGTTCCCCAGATGCCATCAAGTTTGGCCTACTTAAACATCACTGACCCTGATTTCAAGGCATCGTTTCTCTAATGTTCACTGTAGAATAACAGATGTTCAATAAGATGTAGTCATTTTAACTGCACTGTTTGGCTATTCCAATAATTTATATCAGCGATTTTCAAAAAGAATAAAGTTTGCCCCAGGGGACATTTAGCAATGCTTACAGATATTTTATTTGTCACATCTGATGGGTGGGAGTGGTTGCTACTGGCACATAGTAGGTAGATGCCAAGGATGTTGCTAAAAATCTTCAAATGTACAGGGCAGCTCCATAAAATAAAAATCACCCAACTGCAATGCTAGTAGTGCCACTGTTGAGAAACTTTAATTCAAACATACTTTAATTTGAAGTATGAACTATAAAAAAGGAAGACTTTCTTGACAGATTAATAGCACTAACATAATAAATGAAAATATTATTTTCATTCAGTAACCAAATTACAGCACATGAGAAACTTCCTTGTGTATCAACATTGAATGACAATTACCTTATTTTTTCCTTAAAACCAATATATCAGGATTTTTGTTCAGCAATCTTCCATTAGTTATTAATTCTTCGAAGTATTAACACTATACATCCATCCAAATATTCCATACTTTATTTTTTTAAGATTTTTATTTATTTATTCATGAGAGACACAGAGGGAGATGTAGAGACATAGGCAGAGGGAGAAGCAGGCTTCATGCAGGGAGCCCGATGTAGGACTCGATCCCAGATCCCGGGATTATGCCCCAAGCCAAAGGCAGATGCTCAACCACTGAGTCACCCAGGCATCCCAACATTCCATACTTTAAACATTTTTACTCATTAAGACAGGGTTTCTACAAATAAGTCCTGGGAATATAATGTACATATGGTGACCGTAGTTAACAACACTGTATTGTACATTTGGCAGTTACTAAGAGAGTAGATCTTAAAAGTTCTCATCACAAGAAAAAACAAATTTGTAACTGTGTGTGGTGATGGACACTAAATTTATTGTGGAAATCATTTTGCAATATATATATTTGAATCATAATGTTGCACATTTAAAACTAATATGTTATATGTCAATAATATTTCAATTAAAAAAGGAAAAAGACTGTTTCTCCTCAGGACTGAGCCAATTACAGTATTCAAAAATAGTGAGGGTTTTTTTTCCCCTTTCTGAAATATATTTACATATATATGATAACTATATATACATACTTATCCTAAAATGAGTTAATGTATTCCTTTTTATTTTTAATCAAACTTCTCTTTAATGAGAACTCAACTAGAAAAAGATTTTATCATTCTATGATTCTTTATCTAGTTGACTAATCATCCAGAGTTGAAAACAAAATAGCAAAACAACCACTTTGTCTCTTTGCCCAAATCTTGGCTTCAGGAGCTAAATTTCTGGCTGGGATTTAAGTCTATGTTTTATTCCTAAGCATTCAACATTTATTACCTGGGAGACTTCTTTGTCAACAGCACACATATTAAACCAGTTACTGGAAGTATGTTAAGATTACATATGTTAATTTACATTTGACAAACTTGCCTCTCCAGTGCCTGCTGGGACATAAGCTAAGTGTACAGCCTGGTTGTATTTATCAAAACTCACATAAACAGAAAAGCCAAATCCCCCACACACAGCATAAAAACATGAGCTACATGCTATAGTGAGGGTTCCTGAGGAAAATGGCAGCTTCCAAGAAAAAAAAAATATTCTAGGGTAGGTCACAATCTTTGATCAGTCACATATTTTTCACCTTGTTGTCTTTCTCCAGAGAAGTCAAAGAATCCCCTAGGAAGAACATAATGGGGGCACCTGGGTGGCTCATTCAGTTAAGGGCCAACTCTTGATTTCAGCTCAGGTCATGATCACAGGGTCCTAGGATCAAGCCCCATGCTGGGCTCTGCCCTTAGTGGGGAGTCTACCTGAGATTCTCCCTCTCTCTCTCCCTTTGCCACTCCTCCTCGTACCCTCTCTCTTTCTCTCTCTCTCTTTCTCAAATAAATAAATACATCTTCAAACAAAAATGAACATAATAAGCAGAAATATAGGTAACTACAATTGATGTATGCTTGATAGTTAAAGAAAAATTATACTACTTGCTGATACAGTTCTGAATGTATGTAGAGGAAATATTTAAGACATCTTTATTATAAATAAGAAAAAAAGACACCAAAAGGGAGTTAAGATTTTTACATTATCTGCAAAACTGGTAAAATGATGACACCAGGAGATTTGATAAGATGGGGGGGGGCATGCACATGTATCTGTAAATGTGTGTGCATATAAGTGTGTGTCCATGTGAGTATGTGTGGTGTAATACTTAAAGTAACCACTAGAAACACTCTACAGAGAAAAATACTCAAAAACACAATAGGTTTGGTGTTAACATCAAAATGGAATTCTATAAAATGTTCAAGTAAACCACAGGAGGACAGGAAAAAGAAAAATTCTAACAGAGGAAAAACAGAAAGCAAAAAGATAAATGGTAGATTTAAACCTTACTGTAGCAATAATTACATTAAATGCAAATAGGACCAAAAGTTAAAGGTTGAAAGCAACAAGGTGGGAAAAGATATGTCACACAAACATTAATCAAAAGAAAGCAAAGAAGACTATATTAAGACCAGATAAAATTGACCTCAGAGCAAAGAAAATCACCAAAGACAGAGAGGGACATCACACAATAACAAAAGGATCAACTCACCAGTAAAACAAAGCAATCCAGACAGCCCCAGTGGCTTAGCGGTTTAGCGCCACCTTGAGCCTGGGGTGTGATCCTGGAGACCTGGGATCCAGTCCCACGTCGGGCTCCCTGTGTGGAGACAGCTTCTCCCTCTGCCTGTGTCTCTGCCTCTGTGTGTGTGTGTGTGTGTGTGTGTGTGTGTGTGTGTGTGTGTCTCGAATGAATGAATGAATGAATGGACAAAGCAATCCTAAATGTAAGTGCACCAAACCACAGAGCTGCAAAGTATGTACAGTAAAAACTGATGGAATTGAAAGAGGAAATAATTGCACAAGTGTAGCTGCAAACTGCAACATCCCCTCAAACGCTAATAAATAGTACAAGTAGACAGAGAATCAGAAGGATGTAAAAGAAATCAACAACATCTAACCAGCATTTGTAGAACACTCTACCCAATAGCAGCAGAATACTCAAGTATCCACAGAACATAGAACAAGATAGACCACATTCTGGTGGTCTCAATAAATTTAAAAGAATTAAAATATTAAAATCTTACATAATATGTTATGTGACTAAAATGGAATAAAACCAAAAATCAAAAAAAAATTATTAACAAAGATAACAGGAAAATCTCCAAACACTTGGAAACTAATGAACACACTTCTAAATAATTCATAGGTCAAAGAGAAAGGCTCAGATAATGCCACTTTCTGACCTCCATGTGATGCCCCCGCTTTGTTCTCCTAACACCTTTCCCATACATACTTTCTCCATCATGACACTTATCACACCTTTCCGTAATTGCTCATTTACCTGTTTTCCCCATTAAGCCATAGGTCCCTTGAGAACAACTGGTCTACTTTGCTAACCTTTATTTCCATAATCCTAGCACAGTGTCTAGAACACACAATCAATATAGTTTTTTCACAGAATATATTAAAGAAAGTGAAGTATCAAGAAATTCAAGCCCAGATGGTCATTATTCTAGGACTCAGCATCCCCTCTGTTTCATATTCTGGCTTATGCAACCTTACAGCAACCCCATGTGTGCACCATTGCCTATATTCCCAACCTCTGCACTTTTTCATTGGGCCTCCCTGTTCACTGTCATGTCAGCTTTGAGAAAACGGTGCCCATATTACCTGACCTGCTGGATCAGCTTCAGAAAGGACTTCTGGATGTCAGGATTTCAAAAACCATGAGAAAAGTCACACAAAAAAGTACTTTTCCTTGGGTGATGCTCAAAATTCCTTTAGATGGGGATCAAAGATATAGTTTCTCAACTAGAGACAAGTCAAAATGCAAATATCTTTTAAATTTACACTACAGAAGTCAAAAATTATAAACCCCAAGCTCTAATTAATCATTGATTAAAATTAAAGTTCTGGGGATCTAATGTACAGGCCAGTGACTACAGTTAACAATTATTGAGTTTAAAAAAAAAAACAATTATTGAGTTTTATATATTCAAAAGTTGCTGAAAGAGTAAATATTTTCACAACACACACACACACACACAAAATGGTAATTATGTGACTGATGGAAGTGTTAACTAGTTTTATAGTGGTAATCACTTCCCAACATAGAGCTATACCAAATCATCACATTGTACACCTTACATTTGCACAAGGTTATATGTCAATTACACTTCAACAAAGCTGGAGGAAGAAATTAAAACAATTTTTTTCTAAGAAATTCAGAAACCACCAGTTTTTTGACAGAGTTTTGTGAGATTGAAAAGATTTGAACTCTTCACATGAAACTTTGACAATATTCTGCACAGAGCAAATTACAGCTTGTTATATAGATAACAGAGGAACTAGAAAATATTTGCCAGTCAGCTAAGTTAAAGCCACAAAGAATACAAACATAAGATAGGTTGAAGGGTAGAATGCTTTTTTTTTTTTTTTTTTGTCAGATTTGTACTTTTTCTGTACTTTGCAATCACAAAATTTAGTAGTTTTACATAAAGGTCTCTTGCAGTATTTTTTATATAATGGGTATTATAGTCTAACCTTGAGACTATAAAACTCACCTAGTTGTCTGTTGTAGGAAATTGCATTTAGCAATCACTATTTGTTATAGGAAATTGCATTTTATAATATTTAATCCACAACTACTTCACTGAGCTTGTTATAGCAAGTCAATCAGTATAAAAACTCAGATCAGATCCTCCTGGGGTTACTGAAAATCACCTTTTTCCTTTTGGGGGTTTTTGTTTTGTTTTGTTTTGTTTTTTTACCTGCCTTTTTCCTGTACTAATTATTGAACAAGTAAATATAAACAGTTGACTAAAGTAGAAACGTTTTAAAACACACAAAAAAATCTCAACTTTTTCCTCTGCAGCCCTGAAGTATATGACCCAAAGCAGTGTCTTCTGTAGGATTATAAATGAGGAGCACAGCTGGAGCTGGAGGGCACTAGAGCCCATTGATCTTTCAGAAGAGGGTCCCATATGCAGAGCAAGAAGGAGGTGTGGGTGATTCAGGGAAGAAGAGGATAAGAGAGTATTATTCTAGAGAGGCATGACATGATAGTGATTCTGCATAAATCCCTTTGGCTTTGTTGTTTTGTTTCATTTCATTTTTTTGAGAGAGAGAGAATGGAGAGGAGAGGCAGAGGGAGAGGGAAAGAGAATCTTAAGCAGGCTCCACACTCAGCACAGAGCCTGACACAGGGCTCCATCTCATGACCCTGAGATCATGACCTGAGCTAAAATCAAGAGTCAGACGTTTGACCAACTGAGTCACCCAGGCACCCCTGCATAAATCCCTTTGGGGCTCCATTTACTTGGGTTCAAGTCCTCACTCTGCCTGCCGCTTATGCACTTCGTAATCAAACAACTTGCTTAATCTTCCTGTGCCCTTGTTTCCTCAACTGCAAAATAATGATATTCATGAAGAATAAGGATTAAGGGAGAAATAGATTTATAAAGTATTTCACTCAACTTTTAGCATGAAACAATGTTGGTGCTCCTGCTATTGTTGTTGTCATGGCCATTACTATCTTCCCATTTCACTACTTCATTTAGGTCTGGTCTTGATGACAAAATGCCCAGAAATGTAACTCAGTGGAGGCATCCTCCACTGCCCTCACCCTGGAGCAATCACAGAGGCCACCAGGGTGTCTCACTGATGTAAAGGTTCTGCAGCAGCTTGTCCTGGCTCATCCTTCTCCCTGGAAATCTCACCTCAGGGCTCTGACATGGTGGCTTCCTGGGGAAAGCCACATCTTCTGGGCATCCTGTGAATTACAGTCAAAAGGCCATCCCAAAACAATCCCTGCCCCCAGGACGTGGTAGAGTAGAAAGAGCATAAGATCTGGGATCAGAAGTATCTGAATACCACTTGCTCACTAAGTTTGGCAAATTAACTTTTTTCCAGATTCTTCATCTTTTTTTTAAGATTTATTTATTTATTCATGAGAGACACACGGAGAGAGAGAGGCAGAGACACAGGCAGAGGGAGAGGCAGGCTCCACGCAGGGAGCCCTATGTGGGACTTGATCCTGGTACCCCAGGATCACGCCCTGGGCCGAAGGTGGCGCTAAACCACTGAGCCACCCGGGCTGCCCACAGATTCTTCATCTTAAACTGAGTTTACTGTCTTCTATCTATCAGACTCACTGTGAATGTAGTTATCACAATGCCTGCACAAGGTAGGTGTCTCAACAAACACTATCACTATTATTACATTTGTGAGAGTTTAGGTTGAACTCTCCCTCAGGTTCTGAGAAATACTGAAGATTAGAATTGGAATCGAGTTGAAAGGTCATGTCTCCAACCACATCCTCTTACATGGAAGCTGAATATTTCTATCTACCTAAATCTCAAAGGCTCTAAGCCTTTATCTTTCTGATGATAGGAAGGCTTGTCTTTTAGATGTTACCATTTCCTCTTTCCCCTGTAACCCTCAGGATGCTTATATGTATTCATGACTTAGATGTGTGGTCATGGCCACTGCCATGGTTCCCATCCCATGATGGTGTCATGGAGGTGAAATGTGGTCCTGACCCATAAGAACAAGCCCTTCTTCCAAAATGAGAAGGGTACTGTTCCTTCTATATCATACCCAGCTATGGGAGGAAGGATCTTCAAAAAGTTTATTGATACAGCACCTTAAATTCACAAAGGAAAGCTTTGTCCTAGGATAACTAGATGAGTTCGAGATTCTGCTACTGCATAGTACCCAGTGATGTATGTCTCATTTTAAAATCAGGTTCTCCTTGCCCAACTCCTTCTTCCTTCTGTTTAGTTCTCTCTCTGTGGCTTTTATCACTCACCTAGGATAGGACTCAAATCAGAGACATTACACATGTACCAACCAGATTAGACATGTCTACAAATGTTTGAAACCCAGCTGTGGAGAGCAATGAAGTCCTTTTCTCCTAGGCCCTTTGCAAGTAAGTGGTTGTTAATAGATACTTGGGGTTAGCAATGTCTCCTAACTCTATTCACCAAGAGTCCCAGCTTAGTCCTACCAAAACCCACTCTGTTAGAACAGGTGAGGAAAATCCAAGGTTAAGTGATTGAACCAGGACACATAAGCAGCTGGTGGCAGGGTGGGAACCAGAACCCCGATTCAGATTTCATTCTCCCATACCACACAGCCTCTTTCCATTGCACAAGCTCCATTTTCTACGCTGATGACTTTGATTTAGCCAGATGGTTGACACACTTTTTTGTTTTTTGCCAAAAGTATGATTTGCTTTCCAAAAAATCTCAAATTAAGCAGCTCATGACTACTTCTTAAGATAAAGAGAATTGAATTCTAACAAGGCATTGTAGAAAGCTACTTGACAGGACCATGTTGCTTCTGTTTCCTATCTCTGGATGCCAGATGTCTGCTTTCTCCTGTCCACCCACAGGGGATTTGTGATTAGGTTTGAATTCTTGAACACTGCTTCCTAGAAAAGGCCCAGAGCCACTGGTATGTCTGCAAGAAAGAAGAAATATTTTGTCAACCCATGCTTGGCATGCTTGAAGGCACTTTAGAGTCCTGAACTCAACATTGGGTGCTAAAAAATATTCTGGCAATTGCTGAGTTTCAGAAGCTAAAAAGAACTCAGACTTGAGGCTCTGTCTACTAAGAAAGAAAGAAAGAAAGAAAGAAAGAAAGAAAGAAAGAAAGAAAGAAAGAAAGAAAGAAAGAAAGAAAGAAAGAGAGAAAAAGAAAGAAAGAAAGAAAGAAAGAAAGAAAGAAAGAAAGAAAGAAAGAAAGAAAGAAAGAAAGAGAAAAGGAAGGAAAGGAAGGAAGGAAAGGAAGGAAGGAAGGAAAGGAAGGAAGGAAAGGAAGGAAAGGAAGGAAGGAAGGAAGGAAGGAAGAAAGAAAGAAAGAAAGAAAGAAAGAAAGAAAGAAAGAAAGAAAGAAAGAAAGAAAGAAAGAAAGAAAAGAAGAAAGAAGAGAAGAGAAGAGAAGAGAAGAGAAGAGAAGAGAAGAGAAGAGAAGAGAAGAGACAGAAAAGAATAGAAAGCAGTCCAAGGCTGCAGAATGAGTGAACTGACCACAGTGCCATCTTTCAAATGAAAATTTAAATTTGAATCTTCTACTTATGTATTGGTAGCTGGGTATTTGATACAGTTTAGGGCAAGACGTTTTTTATTTAACCAGATTTTTTTATTTCCCACGTGTTAAAGCAGGAATCTTTCAATTCCCCCAGCGTATCTTAAGATAAACCAGTCCAAAGAAACACAAATGGAAACAATTGCAAATGTACCTGATCACCCGATTACCTCAGAGCTGACAATGCAGATTCACTGTTCTGGAGAACATCTCACAGATTATACCCTTGGCACTCATTCGTTCTCAACTGTTCGGCTCTTCTACTAACCTGCGCTTCCTTTACAAACCAAGACTCCTTGCTCCCAACTATCCTCTAGCCCCCTTTCATATCTAAAAACACTGCTCCATATGCAAAATGGAAGAACCTGTGCATTCGCCTTCTCAGACTGCCATAACAAAATACGACGAACTGAGTGGCTTCAACAACAAAGGTTTACTTCTCTCCAGTCTGGAGACTACAAATCCAAGACGAAGGAGAGGGTAAACATAGATGGAAACTTTCACCCCAACTCCTTCCTACACTGGAAGAAGTGCCTCTATGTGTTCATGTGTATAAAAGATTCAGCTCCATTTCTGAACAATGAAAATAGGACAGAAATATGAATAAATCTGGGGATGACATACAATCAAAAAATATAAGGTGGGGTTTCTTCTGAGGCCTCTCCTCCTTGGCTTGCTGGTGGCTGCCCTCTTGCTGTGTCCTCATGTGGTCCTGACTCTGTGCACAGGCCCTGTGTCTGTATGTCCTAATGTCCTCTCTTTATGAGGCCACCAATACGACTGAGTTAGGGCCAATGCCTATGGCTTCATTTTAACTCAGTCACCTCTTCAAAGGCCTTATCTCCAGTTATAGCCACATTCAGAGGCAATGGAGGCTAAGGTTTCAACATAAGAATTTGGGGCGGGGGACACAATTCAGGCCCTAAAAGCCTGTTTTTGTGGAAAGTTTCCAAATTATATGAAACAATAAAGAAATCCACTCTGAGCTTAAGAGCCCTGTGGTTGTTTTGGGCTGTGAGGAAAGACGCAGCCAGATCTAACATGTGGTTTAATTTTAGGGACTGCATGCTTCTTGTTCCCTCCAAATACTTTGCATGCTTTCAAATTCTCTTATTAGAGCTTCATATTTTTTTATTTACATCAAACGAGGTTTTCTTCTGTTAAAATGCAAACAGCCCTAGATTGAGCCTCTTTTGTCACTGAGACTTCAGTATAGCCATCGCTTCTTTCCTGCAAGCAGTTTCTGATGAAGGACAGATGACTGGGCACCTCTAGGGCCAGGGAGGAGGTGAAGGGAGGGTCACAGAAGGGGGTAAAAGGAAAAGAAACAAGAAGCTGGGGGCATGAGAATTCAGACCCCACTCGCTTCACCATTTAGCTTGAGCAGTGGAGAGATTGAACATTCCTGCTCCAGTCCATAGTGCTGCATTTGTTGCTAGGAAGCAGCCATGCAGGCAGAAACCATATTCTCTCACCAGCTTTTCTTTGTCTCTAGTTGGGCCACATGATGGCTTCCTGGACAGTGGATTGTGGGCCATGATGTTCTTCAGTTCAAATCTAGCCTACAAAAATCTCCTACACATTTTTTGTTCTCTCTCATTTCCATGTAAAAGGTGGAAGCAAAGGATTCTGAATTCCTAAGAAATGATAGAACCACCAAATGGAAAGAGCCTGGGTCTCTGAATCACTACATGGAAGGCCTCCCACTGAACACCTGCACTGAAATGTTAATATTTAAATAATCCCTATTGGTTCAACCACAGAAACTTCAGGAACTTTTAGCAACTAGCAATTTCATAATTAATAAGTTAATACAGTCAATGTGTGGATAAGCTTGGCAGAAAATTAATAATCCCTTCAAAAGTGGGTGGTTTATGCTACTTTGTGCCAAGACTAAATATTGATAAGAAAAAGGGTATTATTTTATTTTTAATGTGAAATGACTTTTATTTAATTATTACTATTCAGCAAGTTGGCCTGTAATAGTAATAATCATGGAAAGCTGAAGTTTGTTACTATCATTGCATTTGAAAATAATTGGCATAATGAAATGATGAGACATTAGTAAAATGAAAAGAAATTTTGGACTGGAAATCAAGTGTCCTGAATTCTAGTTCCACCTCAATAGTATCAGCTATGACCAGGAGGCTTCATCCTTTCAGTCACTACCAGCTCTGAATGCAAGACTGGAGATGTTCACTTAAATTAGATAGTGCCTCCTATGAGAAAAAAGCACACCTAAGGAGAAATGGTCACAGTGACTTATGCATAGATGGTGCTCAATAAATATGTATTCCATAAATAAATGTTTTAGACGGGACTCTCAGCCTGATAAAGCAATTCAAACTAAAGCCAAGATAGCAGAGGGTAAACATAGATGGAAACTTTCACCCCAACTCCTTCCTACACTGGAAGAAGTGCCTCTATGTGTTCATGTGTATAAAAGATTCAGCTCCATTTCTGAACAATGAAAATAGGGCAGAAATATGAATAAATCTGGGGATGACATACAATCAAAAAATATAAGTTTCAAAAATTTTAAAAAAGAGAAAACCATCTGTCTTCCAATATTGAAGTACAACCCAAGTCAATTTAACTGAAATAATAATGTAACATAGACTTTTGTTTAGCCACAAGCTAGATCTTTGTCTAGCTAGCTATATTACATGCCAAGGTCAGTTCCTGAAATGTGGTAAACACTTAAGTATTTCCCGAATGACAGCATTAATAATTATTTGCAGAGTGCAAAGTGCTACGGTGGACGTGGTGAGCAAAGCCTCTCCAGAGGCTTGCACGCTAGTAAAAGAGCACCACTTGCCACCAAATCACAAACCCAAAGTAGAATGAAATACATGATAAACAGAGGTATAAAAATCAAAGGAAGTTAATTCTAACAGGGAGGAAGAGGAAGAGGTAAAGTATTAAAGAGTAAGTGGAATTTAGGCTGGGCCCCAAAGTGGAAGAATGGCTGAGGGAATAGAATGGCCAAGGTGATGGAAAAACAGAAGATCCTGGCCGGTTTGGGAAGACTGGGCACACACTGCAGGTAAGGAGACATCTGTGGAAGAGTGTGGAGCCCAATATCAGGGTCTGATTGTGACGAGGGAGCAAAATCTTTGCCTCAAAAATGGACCAAAGAAGTGGATTTCCTTTCTTTGTCTTCTCCCTCCAAATTTTGTAAAGCATTTACTTCCTTTAAACAATATGAAATGGCATGTTCATAAGTTGCTTTAGTCTGAGTAAGAGGACTGTCATGCTCAGTTTATTTTAATGTTACAGAAGTTAAAATAATGTGAAGGAAATATGTTATATATAAAACATGGATATATTCTAGTTCTAACTTCTTGAGTCATATTAATTTTTAGATAACAAAATCTCACTTTGTTTCAGTGCTTATCATTAGAAGGGACGTTCTTAGGTCTGTGTTAGCAGTCCAGGTGCATTCCCTGGTAACTGAATTCAGTCTTTAGAGTATTTACACGGCTAAGTCTAAAGAGAGGGTCTGCTCAGAGCTCCTCATATGTCAGCATACCTCAGTTGGTGATCCACAGTTATTCAAGGGATATAGAAATAGGACGACATAAGCAGACAGAAGTCATAGCTTAAACTGAAGCTCAGGAAAATGCCAAAGCCTTTGTTCTGTTCATCCAGCAAATATTAATTAATCACTGTAAATTGATTAATTAATAAATATTTACTTAGTACAAGCACTATTTTAAGTCCCAGAAATATGTAAGTAATAAATAAGATCATCAAGATCTTTGCTCATGTGGAGATTATGTTCTGGGGGAAACGAGCTCATACACGAGATATGGTGGAGAAGTAATAGTCTGAGACCTTCACGGCAGTTTCTCATTTCCACAGCCAACCTAATTTCACCCTCACACTCCCTTATGCCCTTTCAGAAGCAGAGGTCCCTTTCTACTGGCACTACTCTTGGTGGCTTTGAGTCTATGCATCGATTCTTTTCTTCTCATAGAAGAGACAATAGTATTTCACATCAAGATGTTTGGAGAGGAAATGCTTTATTTTGCCTTGTTTTGTTTAATTTCAAAAAACTTGGCCTTGAACATCAAGAAGAAAAGTCTGGAAGTAGAGGACACAGAGTTTATCCATAAACACAGTTTGGGGGAAAAAAAGAGATGAGATGTCAGCTTTCTCACCACATAAAGAGAAGATCAAAGATTTTTCTCAGTTGAAGGAAACAGCTTCAAAACTGGGAGATAAAAGCAAGAGAGAAAATTATTGGTGAAGGTGCCATAAACAGAGGCCTTTCCTCCTGGCCCGTCTCAGAAAAGAAACTTTAGTTGGGTGAAGATAGAGCCCCCAATTAGTTTCAGGAATCTGAGAGCTGAGAATTTCTTACAAACTCACATTATGTCCCCCACAGCAGAGAGTGTTCCCTACAGAGTAGAATGGAAGCTGGCCTGTACCCTCAGAAAGAAAACCCAGCATGGCTGTCCTGCGACCACCCTACCCCAGTATATGTCAGCAAAGAATGGTATGGGAAAGTATCATAAAGCTTTCCATAATCCAAATAAGGGCACAGAGTTGTCTGAGACAGCACCAGTGGACCAGGAGAGGCAAACTGCCTTACACAAAAAGGATGCTGAGTGATTGGCATGGGCCCAACTAGAAGGCATGTGGCTGATAACAACAGACAAGTCTGCAACCACTCAAAGGAGATCAGAGTGGACAAGAAGTAGTAACAGATCAGACACTCCTTCCCCTGCCTTCCTGCCCATAATCTCCCATTCTACTCTACAAGAAATCAACTTTATTGTATCAAGCCACTGAAATTTGAGGCTGTTTGTGACATTAGCTTAGCTTACTGTAGTCATTATTAAAAACAAGGAAATTTCCATTTCTTTTGCTTGCTTGAATATGTGACATACAAAATTTGTACCCAGTACGTGATAAACACTAAGAAAAGGAAGCAAGGTGAGGTGCCTGGGTCAACCTTAAGCGTCAACCTTCAGCTCAGGTCGTGGTCCCGGGGTCCTAGGATCAAGCCCCACGTGGGGCTCCCTGGTTTCTCTCCTCTCTCTCCAATAAATAAATAAATCTTTTTTTAAAAAGGAAGCAGGGTGACATGAGAGATAGCAACTAAAGGAGAAATAAATGAATGATTCCTGTTATGAATAAATTATCTCTATAAAAATAATATTTGAGCTGAAACCTGAATATTGAAAAGAAGCCAGTCATGTGAAGTTCTTTAATATGACAGTTCCAGGCAGAAGAGACAGCAAGTGCAAACACTGTGAGGTGGGGATGAACCTGGTGTGTTTAAGGAACCAGAGGAAGGCTCATGTGGTGAAAGCACAGAAAGCAAGAGAGAGAAGGAAGAGTTGAGTCAGAGAGATGAGCATAACCATATCATATAGGGTCTTTTTTTTAAGATTTTATTTATTTATTCATTAGACACAGAGAGAGAGAGAGAGAGAGAAAGAGAGAGGCAGAGACACAGGCAGAGGGAGAAGCAGGCTCCATGCAGGGAGCCGGGCTGCCCTCATATAGGGTTTTAAAGTAAGAAAGTAATCTTGGGACACCTGGTCGGCTCAGTGGGAAGAGCATACAACTCTTGATCTTGGGGTCATGAGATCAAGCCCTGTGTTGGTTGTAGAGATTACATACATACATACATATATGGAAAATAGTCTGGGGGTGCCTGGATGGCACAGTCAGTTAAGCATCCAACTCTTGGTTTTGACTCAGGTCATGATCTCAGGGTCGTGAGATGGAGCCCCATATCAAGCTCCATGCTCAGGGCAGTCTGCTTGAGATTCTCTCTGCCTCTCCCTCTGCCCCTCCCACTCATGTTCTTTCTCCCTCCCTCCCTCTCAAATAAATAAATCTTAAAAGAGAAGTAGTTTGAATTTTATACTAAATTCCATAAGAAACCATTGAGGGTGTTAAGAAGGGAAATGATATGACCTAAGTTATGATTTATTCTGGCTGCTGTTTGGAGAAAGGATTAGAGTAGGACAAAAATGGAAGCTGAAATAAGACTTAAGAGACCATTAAAATAGTGCAGATGAGAGCTTCTGATTGTTTGACCTGACGGTGACAGTTGTAGAAATGGAAGAAATGAACATATTGGAGATATATTCCAGAGATGGAACTGATTAACTAGATGTGACACACAAAGAAAAGAATGGAATGATTCCCAAGTTTTTATCTTAAGAAACTGGGATGATGTCACTTTCTGAGGAAGAAACTGGGAGAACAGTTTAGGGAGAAGGAAGAGTAGAGAGAGAATAGAGTTGTTTGAGACTCATTACAATGAAGATGCCTATTAGACATTCAAGTCATGGAGGCAATTGGACAAGTAAGCAGTTTGATTTATGAGCCTGCTGCACAAGGAAAAGTCAAGACTGCAGTCTTACATTCGGGAGTCATCTGCATATAGATGGTATTAACATGATGCGACTAAATGAAATCTACCAGGGAGATAGTGTAGCTAGAAAAGAGAACCCAGGAAAGAGTCTGGAGGTCAAGCAAAGAAGATGGAGTGAGTCAAGAGACTGATAGGGGATATCCAGTGACATGGAGGTGGGAAATCAAACATGAGAAGCTGGCATCACAGAAGCCAAGAAAAGAAATTACCTGGATTATCTTTACTCTGAAACTAGCACTGCTAGTTCAAAAGGTCTGCTGAGTTGCTTAGAACCTTGATTCAATAATTTCTATCTCATAGAAAGAAAAATATCAGGGTCATGGATATAAACTACCTCCAAAATGCATGCCCTTAGCTTCTTGGGGAGCTGATGAGCATATTAATAGCACTGATCCTCCCTCTCTAACACTGGAGTAGCTCCTCTTATTGGCAGTGACTCAGCAGAGCCTTCTCCATAGTCAGAAAATCTTTCAAAACAGATCATTCCAATCAGCTATGTCTTTGAGAGAATGACTTTCTTTTTACATATGTTATGTATCTAAGAATATCAGCTACAGATTATTATCAGACAGGCCACATATAATGAATGTGAGGTGGTTTGCTTACTAACTAGTTGCTTTGGGGCTATACATTAAATAGAATATTGTTAATAGCCATCACTTTAGTTTGACCTGCTGCAAATATTAGCTAACTCAACACTCCATAACCACTGATTTGTCTATTTGTAAGACCAAAGATAACATTTAAAGATCAAATGATATATGAAAGAAAATGCCTTAATCATCAAAACAACCTCATTTCCCACATTAATGGTAGCTTATAATAAGATAGTCTTTCAGCAAAATAAGGTTTCCAGATTAGCCAACATGACCTATATCAAATTCTGTACCAACTTTAATGGACTTCCATCACAACACTTGAGAATTCTTCAAGTTATGGCTTGAGATGTCGGAGTTGGATACCTTCAAGGGTTGTTTATTTGCTTGTTTTTTATTGATGTTGTCATAGTTGAAGTGATATTGATGATAATTAGGTACTTGAATGCCAAGGAGAATTTAAATAAAACTCTCTAGTCTCCCACAAAAATCTTTTTTGAAAAATATTTTATTTATTTATTCATGAGAGACATAGAGAGAGGGAGAGGCAGAGACATAAGCAGAGGGAGAAGCAGGCTCCATGCAGGAAGTCTGAGGTGGGAGTCAATCCTGGGTCTCCAGGATCACACCCTGGACAGAAGGCAGGTGCTAAACCGCTGAGCCACCCAGGCATCCCACATACAAATCTTAAGAGGTCTATCAAAGTACACAAACTGTACAGAAAAGTATACAAGTTAATTGATTCAGAAAAGTTCCACCCTCAAATAAAGAAAAAGTTAACTTCCCCATCCACTAAAATATAGGCGCATAATCTACTTCACAATTTTATATACAAGTTCAGGAAGGTCTCCGATCCTCTGAAGACTACCTGTTCTTCCACTGCCCCAGAATTCCAAGTAAGGCACACTCTGGAATTAAAATATTTTCTCCTATAAGGTGGGCCATGTACCCCTTCTCTTTGTCATCAGGAACCAGAACTTTCAGTTTCCCAAAACTGATGGGGGTGGGGATGGTATTCTCTAGGAAAATGGGCCAGCCCCTTTGAGAACTGGACTTCATTTCCCACAGTATATGAGGCTACAGATGCTGGGAGCTATCCTGCGTCCTGAAAATCTTGGGCCTGTGTCTCCAGGCGCTGTCCAAGGTACCAACGTCTTACATGAGTAAGTATGTATGGTCTACAGACTACCAAAAGTATGGTCTACAGACTACCTGTATCAAAATCAACTGGGCATGAGTATTAAAATACAAATTCCTGAAAAAAACAAAAAAAAAATAAAAAATAAAATAAAATAAAATAAAATACAAATTCCTGGCCTATTCCAGAACCAATGAGCTAAAATATTTATAGGTAAACCTCACAAATCTGCATTCCGACAAGTTTCCCAAGAGTTCTTATGTCTGATGCTAACTTATGACTCCCAAATACCAGTACCACTGTTAGGATTGGGGACTATTTATTCTCATCCAAATTCACTGATCACTGCAAGTATACCTGATACCTTTAATATCATCTGTATCAACAGTAATGATGAGTTATTTTATTCCTGAAAAATAGAGTAACCAAATTTCTTCCAGATGGTTTCTGTCACAATTTGTCATGAGAAAAAAAGATTCAACTCCATCAAGAAATCTCAGGAAAGGTAAACCCTTTTGAAAATCAGCTTCCTTGATCTTTTGTTAGCAAGTCTTTCCTGACCATCCAATCTAGTAATAAAAATAACTGTAATTACAACCAATATTCACTGTTCACTCACTCTCTACCATCTGTTAAGCCTATAGCAGTGATGATACAGATGGCCCCCAACTTACAATGCTTCAACTTACAATTTTTCTACTTTATGATGGTGTGAGAGATGTATCCAGTGGAAACTTCACTTTGAATTTTGAATTTTTATCTTTTCTTGGCCTACTGATAGGCAGTATGATTCTCAAGATGCTAAGCAACAGTAACAAGCTGCAGCTTCCACTCAGCCCCACAAAGTAAACAAGTGATACACTTACAACCATTCTGATTTTCACTTTCAGTACAGTATTAAACAAATCACATAAGATATTCAATACTTTATTATACAACAGGCTTTGTGTTAGATGATCTTGCCCAACTGTAGGTAACTATAAATGTTCTGAACACATTTAAGGTAGGGTAGACTAAATGATGACATTCAGTAGGTTAGATACATTAAATATATGCTCAACCTATGATATTTTCAACTTATCAGGATCTCATCCCATCGTTGAGGAAGATCTTTAGTAGTCAAAAAAATACCGTGTTCACTACATGCCCAGCACTGTTCAAAGTTCCTTGTGTGACTGTTTCATTTAATCCTTACCAGATACATTTACCTGTGACCCCAAAGAAAGCAGGAGAAATTATACCCTTTATTACTTAAAGTATTGGGACCTGCTTATATGCCTTGTCATATAAGTATATGATACTAAAGTTAATGCTTTGATATCATCTTTAAAAACATGTGTTAAGTGGGGGAGAATAGAAATGCCCTTTATCAATTGCTTGTGGTATTATTCCAGGAACTTCAATGCAATGTTCATCTTCAATTAAAAAAATCACAACTACTTAAAAATAGGTTTTACTATCACCATCTTAACGAGTTTACCGAGGTACTGACAAACAATTAACTGCAAACATTCAAAGCATGTGATTTAATAGGTTTTGACAGATGAATACACTCATGAAACCATCACTTCCAAAAGTCTCCTTGTGCCCTCCTTCCAAACCCTCTCTGGTTGCTTGTTTCCAGATAACCATTGGTCTGCTTTCTGACACTATAGACTAGTGTGTACTTTCTAGAATTTTATATAAATAAAAGCATAGAGTATGTACTCTTTTTTCTGCCATCTTACACTCAGCATGATTACTTAACATTCATTAATGTTACTGCATTTATCAATAGTTCATTCCTTTTTACTACACAGAAGTATTCCAATTATTGCCATTTCATAAATAATAAAACTGAAAATAAGAAATTTGTTTAAAATTTTGGTAAAGGGCTAGATTCAAATGTAATGCCCAACACAAAATCCTCAGATTTTCCTACTAAAAATTCTGTCTACATTTAACTGAGAAACAGCGCCATATATGTCTTCAGAAGGGAGGAAATATAGACTCCAGACTGAGTAGAATATAGCAATCATGCAAAAAATAGCTGGATGACTGGAGAAGATATCATCTGCCCTTCCCTTTCCTGCTCTTATCAATACCACCTCAACCCTTGGGCTTCCCATTATAAGCCGCTCACTCTGAGAAGAGCCCCAAAATCCAAGCTGCCAAGGTACATGGAGATCACTGGGCACATGGCCTAAGATGTAGCTAGAATCTCATCTTACAGGCCAAAAGGGAAGGGAGCATGTGGGACAAATGATGGGAGATGAGCAGATTTACAGCAAGGTAAGGAGGTATCCAAGGAATTATAAAGACCTCATTAAACTGGGTCACTTGTGTGACTTCCCCTGATGGACACACCAAGGACAGAAGAGGAGATAAGTAAAAAATAGAAAAGGTGAACTACTCTTGCCAAACTCCCAATTGCTCATCTGGTGATCTCAGACACCCGGGACTCTTAGAGTATAAAACGTAATGGAATGCATTCCCTGCCCCCAATCCTCAACATACTTCAGAGGAAGAATTAAAAACAATAATAATAACAATAACTAGAATTTACAGAGTGTATGTTATGTGCCAGGCACCATATAAGAGAATCTTGTATCAACTTTACTAACAAGGAAATGAATTCTCAGAAAATATAAGTGACTCATCCATAGTCATATAGCCAGAGAGTAGTTAAATTATATCCAGAATTTCAATCTCTGAGACTTAGTCCAGCACTCTTTCCATGCCTTACAAGGATTCCCAGGTGCCCAGCGCCCAACCAGCACCACACGCTTCACCATCACTGGTCCCATCCCAGGCGTACAGTAGAGTGTATGTTGACTTAGGTCCTTCACTTTCAAAACCCAGATGTCTTATCCTACCCCGTCAGAATATACCATTCTGTGTGCCCTACCCTCAAAATGCTGTTAAACACTATAATCAGTATAAAAGATACTCTGATAAATTAATTCTGCACCAAAATGATTATGTTATGCTCTTCTCAGGTACTCACTGGGGCTTAAGAAGACAGTGCCTAAAAGAACGATGGAGATGGTGGGCAGCACTGTGATGTAGAGATTATCCAAGCCTGGTCTTCACACAACTGAATGTGGCTGATTTACAGACTTTAATTCCAGGCAAAGTAAACTACTACTCCTCTTTCAGAGGGGCCAATTTGGGCTAACGCAGCCTTTTGCCTAGAGGAAGAAGAATGGAAACAGTAATCATAACAGTTAAATGATGATGATGAAAAAAAAATGATGATGATGATAATAGAAGCAACATTTATCGATTGAGATATATATATACATATATCTCGACTGTTATACGACAGTGATACTAACCACAATATAGATATATAGATATATATATACCAGTATTATCTCAATCCACAATTCCATGAAATAAGTGCTATTGTTAGTCTGTTCATTTACAGGTGAGGAACCAGAGAGAGGCTAAGGAATCTGGGAATCAATGGCTAGTCTTTCAAACTCCAGAACATGCATTCTTAACCAGTTCACAGAGCTCCACCAAGTATCGTTTATTGTGCACCTACTATGTGCCTGACACTGTGCAAACCTTAAGCATATTAATTCACTGAAACTTCACAGCAACCCACTGAGGTATTATTATCCCCGTTTTACAGATGAGGCTCAGCCAGGGAAGGCAGGAAACGGGGCTTAGGGAAACGCTGGAACCCACCCCAGGCCGTCCAGAGGCTTTCATTCCGGGAGCCAAGCAGGCCAGGAGCGGACTCCGCGCGGCCACAGCGCCGGTAGTTACCCCCGCGGACCACCAGGGGGCGGCGTCCGGCCAGAGCTGCGCGAGCCAATCAGAAACTGACGGCGCCGCGCTCCCCGCGGGAACGGCCGTGGATGACTAGATCGTCCTCTTAAGGGACGTTTGGTTTTTCACAAAAAGGTGTAAAGTGACGCACACGTGACGAGCAGTCTCCGCAGGAGTCTGTACCGGGAAGACAGAGATCCAGACATTTCTTCCCCGGAAAAATTACCCGAGGCGCCTCAGCCCGGCGCTCCGACGGCGGAGAAGGCGGCAACCAATCCCGACAGCCCCCTTCCGCGTGTGTCGCGGCCACCAATCCCCGCTGTCTTCCGGGGGCGGGGCTCTTACCATCTCAGCCTATCAGGAGCGCAGTTTGCCTCCTGCGGGGGGGCGGGGCGGGGCGGGGCGGGGCTTCTCGCCGCCGAAGCCCGCAGGCCGCCGGGAGCCGTGGCAGGTTCCCGGCCGCGCTCTGCGGGGACCCGCGGGGGTGTGGTGGGGTCGCGGGGTCCGCGGAGGGCCCGCGCCTCAGGCAGCAGCCGCCACCTTTCTGTGGCTGGGGCTGCGGTTGGCGTGGCTCTCGGTCGTCACCCGAAAGTCTAGGGTGCATCCGCACTCGTTCATTCCAGGCAGTGCCCGTGCAGCCCCCACCCCCCCCCCCCCTGCACCTGAGCCTCTCGGGATCCCGCAGACGTGACACCACCCCTCGCAGGGATTGACTGGTCCTCCCTGAGCACCTTTGGCACTACAGCATCTGCGGCGCTGTTTTATTGACTACTCTGTTCGGTGCTGTTATACGCTGACCTGAGGGCAGAGACCACGCCTTACACATCTTTGCATTGAGCGTGCAAACTTCACATTGCGTCTAAACTCTGTGCAGCCCTTTTCTCAGCTAACTGTAAAGTGGGGATAATGGTTATCGCCTGTATAAAATGGGTGCACTGAATTAGTATTTGCAAAGCACTCAGCAGAAGAATGTCTTGCGTACAGCAAGTGCTCCAAAAAAGGTTAGCCATTGTCACTCCTGTGCCTGGCTAAAGCCTAGAATATGCACTCAGTAGCGTTTAGAACCAGCGTCACATACTCATTCTGGGAAGTTTAAATCTGAACTTCCTCAGAACTGCAAGAAGGGGATGTCCAAAAGTTTTATGCAGACATAGGACTTAGGAATGTGTCCAGGGTGCTTCAACATGTTACTGCAGTTAAGAACACCGCTGTGATGTCAGGAGCTGGGTTCAAGTTCAAGCTTGCTGGCTGAATGACCATGGAAATTAAAAGTGCTTCAGTTCCAAATCATTAAAAAAAAAAAGGAGGAGGTGCACTTGGATGGCTCAGTGGATTAAACATCCCACTCTTGACTTCAGCTCAGGTCATGATCTCAGGGTGGTGGGATTGAGCCCCATATAGGCTCTGCACTCAGCAGGGAGTCTGCTTGAGATTCTCTCTCCTTCTCCCTCTGCACCCCTGCCCCTGCTCATTCATTCTCTCTCTCTCTCTCTCTCTCTCTCTCCCCCCCCCTCAAATAAATCATTTTTTAAAGTGCTTTAGTTCCTCAACTATGAAATGGGGATGATATTAATAATACTACTGCACAGGGCTGTAGTATATGCAAGTAATGCATGAGAAGTGCTTAGAACAGTGCCTATCCTATAATAAGCTCCCAATTCCTTCTGTCCTTATCCCAATTTCACTTTGGGAGCAAGGACAGGAATATATATAGTTTCATATATATATATTCAAATATATACATATAGCACAGTATAGTTTCATACCTTCTACCTTATACTTGTATCCCACTTTAACTTTTGCAAAGCACATTCAGGTATGGTTTCCTTTAAGACTCACAGCAACTCTGTGAGGCTCAGAGAAGTTACTGGTTTGCTGGAATCCTAAAACATCTTTATAGTACAGCTTCATACATGTGCATTTGAAACAAAATTAGTTTCATTGTATTTTTAAATTTATAAATTGCTTTCTTCACTAATAATACATGTTAGAAACCTTTTTATGTCTATATCCCCATTTCTTTTTAAATACTGCACAGTCTTTCATACCTGAATTTATTTAACCGTTCCCCTATTGTCATCCATTCAAATGCTTAAAGCCAAATTCTGTCAAGTCTCAAGGCCCACAGCTTTGATTGTTCAGACTCTGAGCAGTCTCCAGGCCCAAAGACTCAAGTCACCAGGAAATGAAATCCTGATGGTCAGGAGTTTCCACTTGGCTCCAGATTTCTCCAAACCGCAAGCCCAAGGCTCCAGCAAGCTGTGGAGGGACGCTCCTCCCTGTGAGAAAAGGGCTAGGAGAATGTGCACATAGGGCTGGGAAGGGCTGCTGATTACCCTTCAGGGGTGGTAGTGGACTTGGAGGGCCTCTCTCAGATAGCTCTTCCACAAACCTAGGGGTCTCTCAGCACTTCTGCCCTTGTGCCTACCCTCCCCCAGATCCCTCACACACTTTGCCCCCCAAGACGTTATTTAACTATAACCTCCCCCCCAAAAAAAGACACATTTCCTATTACCGAATACACCCCTGTTTCATTAAAAGCTAGCAGAATTCCTAGCAGAGTTCTCAGCCCAGCTTTCTCAGGCTCAACTAGGAGACAGAAGGAATGCAAGGAGGTCATGGCATCCCATCGTGACATAGGGAACCCTCAGACATCCAATTCTAAAATGTAGCTCTGCAGCCAGAAAAGTTCTTTTCTTCCCTTGAGACTTAGTTTCTTCATTTGTCAGATGAAAACAAAGGAAGGAGAGTGAGGATCCAGGATACATAAATAGAGGAAGGGGGCACATAAACATTATGTGCACAGCTGTCAGGGAATGAGGGGAGATGGAGGGGAGCCAGGGAAAAGCTCTGCATTCTCCTCCTTGGAATGGATGGAGCTGCTCCTGGAGCAAAGCCTGACATGGGACCCCCTCTCTTTGCTGGAAGAAGCCGAGAAACAAATAAGATTGTATCTCAGGATGTCATCTTGATGCTATTGCTCAAGGCTGTCACACATCTCATCCCTTACCAAGTGCTCTCTCCCCAACCCCTTGAAGATCCTGTACATCCCCAGAATCAGTCTCACATAGGGCACAGGTTCTTATCTGCTTACCTCACTATCCAGGCCTCTTCCTTAGTAACAGAACCATGACTTTCAGCTGGGATCATTGCCTTTCAGAATAAGACATTTCCCAGACTCCTTTGCTGCTAGTTTTCTGGCCAAAGAGATATAAGAGATGTTCTGGGTGAGGCTTCCAGGGAGGCACAGTGAAGGCAGCCCCAGCCCCCTTTTATCTTCTCCCTTATTCCCTTCCTCAGTCCTGCTTTCCGGGAAGAAAGTGACCTTCACTGAGGATGCCAATCACAAGCTAGGACAATGGAGCAGAATTATAAAAGGAGCCTGAATCTTGATAACCATTGTTCGTGATCTGCCTACCTGAAGACTTCTTTGCTGTGAGAAAATAAAACCCTTACATATAAATTTTTTTATTTTTTTTTTATTTATGATAGTCACACACACAGAGAGGGAGAGAGAGGCAGAGACACAGGCAGAGGGAGAGGGAGAAGCAGGCTCCATGCACCGGGAGCCCGATGTGGGATTCGATCCCAGGTCTCCAGGATCGCGCCCTGGGCCAAAGGCAGGCACTAAACCGCTGTGCCACCCAGGGATCCCAAAACCCTTACATATATATGTCACTGCTATTTTAGGTATCCTATTATATGTAGCCCGACCTAGTCCTTAACTGACTAGTCTCTCTTCTACAAGGTCTAGAAGTTGCTGGAAGGAAAGCTGCTTAAATCCCACTGTTTTCTTTTTCTTTGAAGAACCAAGCAGAGGAATTAAGGTCTATTATTGGCTCAGAAACCTTAACCTTAGAGAAATACATTTATAGATTACCAGAACATTCTTCTGATTGGACCATATTGACCAGCACAAAATTAAGCCTGGACTCATGAGACATTTGGGGACAAAAGATACAGGTATTCTCTAGCTAAATCACACGTTGGCATAACCTTGATGTCCTATTTTCATATGAAAGAAAACATAATATTCTGTGGAGGAAGATCCTCAGCACACAGAAAAATCCTGAATGCTTTTGTTGGTGGTTGGGTTCAGTTCAGCCTCCAAACTGACCTCTAAGTGACAGCTTCTTTGGAACAGAATCCAGCTACGTTAGAGTCTCTAAGGAATGTTCAGGCATTCACAGTTGACATCTGGCCCAAAGCCTTCTAAGCCTCCAACCTCTGTTTCTTCTCAGGAGGGGATTCAGCTGGCCCCTCTCTCAGCAAACCTTTTGCAATCATGCCCTCCGCGGGACATTGTGAGAGGGAACAGTTGTCCCAGAGCAATGGTTCTCAAACATGAAAGTGCCTCGGAATCCCCTGGAGGGCTTGTAGAAATACAAATCACTGGGCTCCAACCCCAGAGTTTCTGATTCAAGAGATCTGGGGTGAGATCTAAATATTTGCAGCTTTAATAAATTCTCAAGTGATGCTGATGCTGCCGGTCCAGGGAACACATTTTGAGAACCACTGCCCTAGAGTCAGGTAAAGTACTTCAGGCTATTTCTGGGGAATTTCCTCCAGTGTGTTGTGAGGTGGTGACCTCAGCAAAGCTGCCCTGAGAACTGTCCTTTCAGGACCTCTGTCTCCTTCCCCGGGCTCCCATCAGGCCCCTCAGGGAGAGCTCCTTTTCACAGGGCCACTGAGTAGGAACCTCCACAGGCATTTGCCTCCTCTGGAGTACCCCCTACAGTGTTGAGGATTGGGTCTAGAGAGGAAGAGAGGGTGGAATTACATAACCTATTTTTTCTTTAATGTCTAAATATGTTAAAACATAACATGTTATGTTTAATGTTTAAATGTGTTGTGTTAATGTGTTAATGTGTTGTTCTTACAATAAAGTAATAAAAGAAAAGGGTTAAGAAATACAGACTATTTTGGAAATGTTTGTGAATAACATTTATTGAGCAATTACTGTGTTTCAGGCACTGTAGTTAATGCTCATTTAGTTACTGTCACCATATTTGAGCCTAAAACAGGCTTAGAGAGGCCAAATAACTTGCCAGTGTGACACAGATCATCAAGGACAGAGCAAGGACTCTATTGCAAGTTAATCCAATTCCAAAGCTTGATCCTTAGGTAATGGTGTGGTTTGAAAATTCTGCTTTCTAATGCCACTAAGACATGCATTCTCACTGAGGGTGATATGGCTCTGAAGGGAGAAAAAATTAGTTCTGAGTGTAGGAGGTGAATAATCTTTATTCTTTTTATGAATAAAATACAGACATACACACAGTACATAATAGGTATACAATATATCTGTAGCATTAAATTTTACAGGGAGAGAGTAATTAGAAAAATATATCTAAGAAGTCTCTTTATAGGGACATAATGAAAACAAGATTGAGAAACACTGTGCTAGTGTATTTTGGCAAAGAGCCCGTTTGCTGAAAAAGTTAGTGCTGTCTTACACAACTTCCAAAGTTTTCTATGAAGCAGAGGACAAACAAAACATTTGACATTTATTGTTTAAAGCTTTTACTTGTTAAGCCATATGGTCCTCTCAAGAACCTCCTGATGAAGTCATTAAGGAAGATATTTAATATCCATATCTAATAGATGAAGGGATTGAACTTTAAAGATAACTATCCACCTAGATTTAATGCCAAACAAAACTATCCCTCAAGAATAAACTGAAATAAAGAAACTGGTAGACAGAGCAAAGCAGAGCTTGTTATAAACAGACCTCAGTGGGAAAACTCTAATGTCTGAGATACAAGAAGGAATGAAGCAAGCAAGCAAGATTGTTAACATGCAAACAAATCTATACAAATATTGATGTATAAAATAATAGTCATAAGATCTAATTTGGGGGCTTCCAGATATAAGACAGAACTAAGATGTTGGACAACAATGGCATATAAGTCATGAGAGATGGTTAGAATTAAAGCATACTCACGTCTTTGAGTTAGTTTGGGAGAAGAGTATAGACCGATTCGAGAATTTCAGTTAAACATCCAAGTTAAATTTCCAAGTTAACATGTAAAAGAATAGATGGTCAAGCATGTAACTGTCCAATGAAAAGAATGAAAAGTGGAAGGAGCAAATTCTATGCTGTCTCACCACAAATGTTGAGTCATGGGGGAAAAAAATCAAATAGAGCCTTTAAATTTACTTAAAATCATCATCTTTGAATATAGTGTTTTTACTAAATGTTGCTTAAAAATCAATTTCATGAGTAAAGTTTTCATACTAAAAACTAAAAAGTTTTTCTTATCTTCATCACTTAATAAGTGTTTAGAACTTGAACAGTGTCTCTAAAATGGTGATCCATACAATTGTGGCTTCCCAAGATGCTAAGCCCCAAGGAGAAGACCCATGATGCTGTGATTTGAGAGATGCTGCACACCACATCCTCACCTGGAGATTCACAAAGCTCTAAAGCCCTACGAAGACTTATATATAGTAACCCCAGTCTTTTCCAAACATTTTTCCCCACTACGTGAACTATATTAACACTCCATAGAACAAACTCTGGACAACTCTAGATTCAGCCTTCTTATTTAATTTCAGTGGCTCAGATTGAAAACGCACCAAAACACAAAACGTAGCTTCAATTCTTCTGAGGACTCGACAAAACCATTTTAAAAGTTTGAAACTGTGACCTCAAGTAATTTGAAACATAGCAATATCAGTCACTTGCACAACCTCACAGTTACACTCCTTGGTGCCTTTGCATGACAAACACATGTCCCAACACATACAGGCTCATGGAGTTTCTCCCCTGTAGTCTCCCACTGAACAGACAGCATCCTCACACATTCAACCTGCCCCCAAAATGACCACTGTCAGCTTTCTCGCCTCATGTGTTCTTATTTCTTCATTGCTTACCCACCATCTTCTTCCCCTTCAGTTTGGTTTTGGAAGTCTGAAAAGCAATGAGATAAATAAAAAAATTTTCTGAAGAAATAGTCTCTTGGCTCCTTGGGGGAAAACCCAGGAATAAAAGTGCCCCAGGACAAGTCACATCCTTTCACAATCTGGGCTTGGTTTCCCCAATGGTCTAAAGAAGGGACAAATGACATAGCGCCAGAGCTCCTTCTAGTCTCGGATTGTGCAATGATCAGCCTGGTGTTACCATTGCCAAGTTTTTGCTCTTGGCTCATCAGCTGGATCTTCAGTGCTAAAGGACACTGCCAAACTTAAGGGCATTTCAAGCTTCCTCTGTCTTCATCCCCCTGCAGTTCCTCCTCCTCAGCCATTGCACTCCGCACTTCCTGATCCATTCTCTCCTCCCACAGTCCATGGAAACACATTCCCCTCAGTGGCAGCTCCTGCAAATCTTTCCACTTTGATTGACTCTCCATGCCTCCTGACCACATTTTCTTAACTGTTTTGAACCTGATCCTAGTCACAAGCTCAGAAGACCAAAGTTCCAACTCCTCTTTCCACTGCTCCATCCATGCTGATATCTGCATCTCTAAAGCTCACTTATAATTCTGTTGTCTTCTCCACTGAAGTAGAGATTGAAAGTTAATATATCCTTATATGCAGTGTGGGAGGATTATGGGGGGCGGTGGATAGAAAGAGAGAGAACACAAATGTTGGGATAGTGAGAATTGTAACTAACTGGTCTGTTGCAATATAAATAAGGAATGTTCAGTATCTACAAATTCTTATATTCAAAGCCAGTCTGATTTCCAGAAATGTCACTCCCAGCCATGGGAAGAAAGTTCAGGGACACAGATTATATTAGCTCCCTCCTTCTCACCCAAATGAGTAGATTGTGACAGTTGCACCTCCCATCCCCAAGAAGAGCTCCTTCCAGGTTCTTTAGCACCAACACTATGTCTATAATCAGACCTGCCACCATCCATACCCAACCAGAAGATCCAACTTAGCCCCTGACTCTGTGATCCAGGGCAAAGGGGCTACAGTGAGTCATCTCTCAGGATCCCGTGGTTGATGGGAGGAGGTTGGGTTAAAGAGGTTCTTTGGGTGATAGAGAAGCAGGGGGACTCAGCAGCACTGCTCTGGTTCTGTTGGTTTGGAAGGAAGGCTTTACAATGTCCATCCATTTGCACTGCATGGACAGTGCAAATTCACAAAGGAGAGAGGCCGGAACACTACGCTCCCATGGTTTCAACCCTGGTCACCCAACAGAATCTGTGTGAGGCTTCTGAATAATTAAAATGTGCTGACTGCACCCCAGTCCAATGAAATTGAAACTCCAGATATGAAGCCCAAGAATCTATATGGGGGGGGGGGGAAGCTCCCCAGGTTATTCAGATACATAGAGGCATTAAAAGGCACTGATATAACCTGATAGCAGGAGCCTCCTGATGTGAGATAAGAAGGATACAATGTCACCAATGAAGGGTTCTTGCCACAAATGTCTCACCTGAACCCAATCATGAGCAAACAATCTGACAAATCCAGTTGTGGAACACTCTGTAACACAACTGGCTTAGACTCTTCAAAAAATCCAATATGAAAAAAAATTAAAGGTAAGGAAGATGGGCTATTTTAGATGGAAAGACACTAAAAGGACATAACAACCCTATATAACGCATAAGCCTTGATTAGCACTCAAATTTAAAACACATATACACACACACTTTCATAGGGCACTTTCATAACTGGGACAAGGACTAGTAAATGTTTATCTGTGGGGTAAAAATATAAATTACAGGGACTCCTGGGTGATTCAGTGTGGCTGAGCACTGCTTTGGCTCCGGTCGTGATCCTTGGGTCCTGGGATCAAGAACTACATAAGGCTCCCCACAGGGAGCCTACTTCTCCCTCTGCCTATGTCTCTGCCTCTCTTTCTGTGTCTCTCATGAATAAATTAACAAAATCTTTTTAAAAATAAAAAAAATAAATTACCTAGTGATAGAAGGGTTCGACGTCCCCCCACTCCAGGTCTAAAAAGAGCTCAGTAGTTTGGGAGCTCCTGCACCAAAGACAACACCTACCAGACATCCCTAATTTCAGCAGAGGAATACCAGGGCCATGAGATGTTTGGAGAGCAACAGCTGGACCCTCCATGACTCATTCAGCACAGGTGGCATAGCAGTGTAACCACAAGACTCCCCACAGCCTAATAGGCCACAGGCTCCTCTGTAGCAAGACTTCTCCACACTGGGGGCAAGAGAAGTCTGTCTCTTCCTTGCCCCAAATGTGCTATGTTCTCCAGCACAATGTCAGATACCAAGGGCAGGGGATATGCTGGTTTCCTTAGAAGTCCACAGCCAAAACATCTAATCTTCTCCAGGAAAATTTGTTGCAATGTGGTGATAATACCCACCAGGGGGCAGCAGACTTTCATAAAAAGATACTTCTTTGAAAGAAAAGGAATTGTCTGGACCCTCAGAGCCCCTTACTGGTCTCTGACATCCTGCAGAGGACTCAGGTGGGTGAGGAAACATAGGTCAGAGTATAATAATTCTTTATATTCTGTTAGTGTTTCATGGATTTCAAACTTTCCCATATATCACTTTATCAGAACTATCCAACAGTCCTGAGGCAATGGAGCATTCACATCTCTACATGACAGATGAGAAAACAGGGATCGGAAAGTTTACATTTAGGTGGCCTGTCCAAGATCTGAAAGCTGGTAATTTGTCAGATCAGGGACTTGGGCACAGGCCACCTGGCTCCACATTCAATCCTCTCTCTATCTCTTGTCTGCCCACAGTCAACACAGTGGTGACTTCTCAGTTGATCACCACACATACATTTCTTCCCTTCATCTCCACCACTACCTGTGAGGCAAGGTATCTAACTGGGACAAGGAAAGAGAGATGGAGGAAATGAAGTAACTCACCCAATTAATAAATAGTGAAGCCAGGATCGGAACTTGGATTTGTCTGACCCATGAACCCCTACCACTTCCCTACTGCCAGTCACAGTCAGCAACCATTGGTTGAGTACTGTGGTAAGCAGTTCTATGCTAGTCACTGGTGATGCACAGTCTCAGATCTCAAGAAGCATCCCATCTAGGGAAACGTAAGATGAAGATGACCGTACCAAGTGCCACAGGAAAGCCACCAGAGTACTACCACCATCCCCACTTTACAGGATAGGCAACAGGGCTTAGAGATGTTAATGAGTCTGCCCAAGGCTACAAGAGTAAGTGATGGATCAGGGATGTGCACTCCTGGCCATTTGCTACACCTGCTATTGTCTTATACCTCTCAGCACCAAATAATCTGAGCCAAAATATCAGAAATACGCTATGTCCCAAAACATGTAGGATATTCTGCTACAGTAGGCATTCCATCAGATCTCTGTGGCTCGGCCTGCAGCCCAGATCTCTGTGGCTCGGCCCTTCTCACACGCAGAGTCCCTTCCCCCTTCCCATCACTAAATCTGGCTTTTCTCCTAGAATGGCCCAGAAAAATAAAGGCAGATCATTTTGCATAATAAGGACGCTTGATGCATAGCTGCTGTGGAGGATCAAATGAGCTTCTCCATTACTCTCTTCTCTCTATACCCTACCACTAAGAGGCACAGAGTAAGGGGTAGCACCTTGCATCAGATATGAGGCCAAGGGCATACTGGTGTTTTCCTATGTAGGCCTTAGAGTTCTCTTACCTAAGTAGGGCTCACTCTCTAGGTACCCCTTTAGTTCTTCCAGCAGATTTCAGTCATCAATCTGCTAGAAAGCCCTCTCCTTATCTCCACAGCTGCCCTTTCCTGCTACACATGGAGATTCTCTACATATATCTCTTCAAGGTTCTTGCTAGAATATGTCCCCTCTGTACTGCACCTGAAAGCAAGTTCACATGCCTGCTACAAAAGCAGAGGTGTAGTGTTTGAAAAGAATATTGGATTTGGGAATCTGAGTTTAAAAATATGAATATAAAACTGAGTTTTAGCACTCAATAACGGAGGACTAGGGATCCCTGGGTGGTGCAGCAGTTTGGCGCCTGCCTTTGGCCCAGGGCGCGATCCTGGAGACCCGGGATCGAGTCCCATGTCAGGCTCCCGGTGCATGGAGCCTGCTTCTCCCTCTGCCTGTGTCTCTGCCTCTGTCTCTCTCTCTCTGTGTGACTATCATAAAATAAAAAATAAATAAATAAATAACGGAGGACTAGAACAAATCCCATTAATTTCTCTATGTTGGGCATTATTTTTCTCTCCTTATCATGGGAATGATGGCTTCAGGGGTACATATAAACAAATTAATGTATCATAGAAGGCACTTTGCCAACTTTTAGTTGCTGCACAAACATTAGCTCTGTTTACTGCTTATCAATATACAAAGGGAAGAGAGGGGATCCCTGGGTGGTTCAGTGGCTTAGCACCTGCCTTAGGCCCAGGGAGTGATCCTGGGGTCCCGGGATCAAGTTTCACATCAGGCTTCCTGCATGGAGCCTGCTTCTCTCTCTCTCTCTCTCTCTCTCTCTCTCTCTCTCTCTCTGTGTGTGTGTGTGTGTGTGGGTGTGTGTGTGTGTATGGAGGGGGGTGGGGTGGGGGATGTCTCATAAACAGATAAATAACATCTTTTTAAAAAATTAAGAGGGAAGAGAAAGATTTTAAATATGGATAAATGTATAAATATTCTGGAGATCACCAAGTATGAACTGCTGACATCAAATGAAATAATAATACAGCTAAATTGAGCCTGCACCCTCACCTTCTTTGTCTCATTCATTCTTTGGTTGAAGCTCACCTATCTTTCCCCTGTGTCTCTCCCTACCCTAAGTATTTGGAAACTATGCAACTTATACATAGTAATTTTTGAGTCAAAAATGAAGTCGTAAGGAAAATTAGAAAGTATCTTGAACTGAATGAAAATGAAAAGCCAACTTATCAGAATTTGCAGATTGCAGCTAATGTAAAGCTTAGAGGGAAGTTTAATACTTGCATTAGAAAATAAGAAAGTCTCAAATCAATAATCTAAGCTTCCACTTTATGAAACTAGAAAATAAAGGGAAAATTTAAACCCAAAGCAAGAAGGAAGTAGCAAAAATGATTCAGAATTCGATGAAACTGAAAATAGACAAATAGAGAAAAATCGATAAACAAAAGCTGATTCTTTCTAAATAGATCAACGAAGTCAATGAATGTCTAGCCAGACTGACCAAGATAAAAAGAACGAAGACAGAAATGACCATCGTTAAAAATGAAAGAGGAAACAGCATTACAGACACTACAACATTAAAAATATAATAAGGAAATACTATGAACAATTTCATGCCCATAAATTCAACAACTTAGATGAAACAGACCAATTCCTTGAAAAACATAAACAATCTAAGCTTTCTCAAAAAAAAATGGATAGACTGAATAATCCTATTTCTAGTAAAGAAATTGAATTCTTAGTTCAAAAATTTCTACCAAATAATTCTCTGGGATCAGATAGTTTTACTGATTGATGCCATGAAACATTTAAGGAAAAAATAATGCCAATTCTACACAAGTTCTTTAAGAGGAAGAAAATGGAATTCCCAAATAATTTTGGGAATTTTGTAAGTCCCCAATACCCTGCTATCCAAATTAGACAAAGATGGAAAGTAAAAAAAGAAAGCTACAGACCAACATTTCTCATAAATGTAGACCTAAAAGTCCTCCAAAAACTTTAGAAGGGGAGTAATGCATCATGACCAAAACAGGTTTATCCCAAGAGCATAAGGCTGGTTCAACATTTAAAACTCCATCCATGGGGACACTGGATCCCTCTGCATCCAGCTCCCCGCAGGGAGCCTGCTTCTCCCTCAGCCTATGTCTCTGCCTCTCTTTCTCTGTGTATCTGTGAATAAATGAATAAAATCTTTTTAAAAGATTCCATCCATGTAATTCACCATATCAACAGATTAAAGAAGAAAAATATGATCATCTAGATGGGTATAGAAAAATCAATGGACAAAATTCACCATTTGTTCTGATAAACCTTCTCAGCAGAATAGGAATTGAATGGAACTTCCTTAACTAGCTAAAGGGCATTCACAAAAAAAGCCTACACCCTAGCATCATACTTAACCATACTTAAGCTAAATGTTTTCTCCCAAAGATCATGACAGACATGACCACTCTCATCACTCCTACTCAGTGTTGTATCAGAAGTCCTTGCTACTGCAATAGGGCAAGTAAAATAAATAAAAGGCATACAAATTAGAAGAAATACAAATCCTTCTATTCACAGAAGACATGACCATGTACATAGAAAATCCCACATAATCTACTAAAAAACTCCTAGTTCTAGTCAATGAGTTTAGCTGGGTCCCAGGTTAACAATCAATATGTTTCTATACCAGCAACAAACCCTTAAACATTAAAATTTTTAAAAATAACATGATAATACAAAATACATAGGTACAAGTCTAACAAAATGTGTGCAGTCTCCATCTGCTGAAAACAATGGAAGACAATGGTATCAGGTAAGGCCTGGTGTACATAAAGGCATAGGAAATAACAGTGTTTATGAGTTGGGAGACAACATTCTTAAGATGTTAATTCTTCTCAAATTGATCACAGAATTAATATCCCACTTAAAGGATGTGTGTCCAGGATATATTTTAAAACCTCTCAAAACTCAGCAATAAAAAAATTAAACAACCCAATTTAAAATTGGCACAGGCCTTGAACAGACTTTTCATTACAGACATATGGGGGTGTCAAGTAATCATACAAAAAGATCCTTAACATCATTAATCAATCAGTATATGCAAATTAACCTCAAAAACATAGTACTACACACTTACCAGAATTAAAATTGAAAAAGGAAGAAAACCGGGGATCCCTGGGTGGCTCAGCAGTTTAGCGCTTGCCTTTGGCCCAGGGTGTGATCCTGGAGTCCCGGGATCAAGTCCCACGTCGGGCTCCCTGCATGGAGCCCGCTTCTCACTCTGCCTGTGTCTCTGCCTTTCTCTCTGTCTCTGTCTCTCTCTCTCTCTCTCTCATAAACAATAAAATATTTTAAAAAAAGAAAAAGGAAGAAAACCACATTGCTGGTGGGAATGCAAAATGGTATAGCCACTTCAGAAATCAATTTGACAGTTTCTTAAATATACATTTTTCATATAAACTAGCAATCTTCTTCTTAGTCTTCAACCAAGAGAAGTGAAAAACTATGTCTACAGAGGTTAACTCTTAATAACCAAAAGTGGAAACAACTCCAAAATTCTTTAGTTAGTGAATTGATCAACACACTGTGACACATCAGACAATTGAATACGAATCAGGAATAAAATGGAACATATAACTGATACACACTACAGCATGATGAATCCCCAGTGCATCAGGTTAAATGAAAGAAATCAGATGTGAAAGGATATGTGCTGTATCCTTGTGCCCATTTGTATGACATTCTGGAAAAGGTAGAACTATAGAGACTCAGAACAGATTAGTAGTTGCCAAGGGTGGGGAGTTTAGCAGAAGGGTTATCAGGGAGGGGCAAAAGAAGGAAAGGAGGAGCAGTGATGAACTGCTTCTGTATTTTTATTATGGTGCCAGCTAAGTGACTCTGCATTTAACAAAACTCTTAAAACTGTACACTAAGAGGCACCTGGGTGGCTCAGTGGTTGTATGTCTGCCTTTGGCTCAGGTCATGATCCCGGGATCCTGGGATCAAGTCCTGCATAAGGCTCCCCACAGGGAACCTGTGTCTCTGTCTGCCTGTGTCTCTGTGTCTCTCTGTGTCTCTCTCATGAATGAATAAATAGAATCTTTTGAAAAAACTGTACACTAAGATAATTTTACTCTATATAATTTTAAAATGTCTTTTTAAAATTGCATAAACAACCTAGTACTTAACAGATGGAGATTTTTTATCATTCCTTTTTCTGCTTGAACTTATATTTCCATTACTTTTCCCACAGGATTTTACCATAATGGAGTAGTTTTCTAGTTGAAGGTCTTACTCGTCACTGTATCATACATTTCACAACAAACATATAATTTAAATTTAATTTTTAAAAAATATCTTGTGACCCTAAGTAAAACTAAGTGGTAGAAATATTTCAACTGGATTGCCACTGTATTATTTAGTACACAATTGATCAAAACATTAAACATAAAAACATTTACATAAAATTTTCGTTAGAAATGCATTTCTTTTTGGAGCACCTGTGTGGCTCAGTGGTTGAACGTCTGCCTTTGGCTCAGGTCGTGATCCCAGGGTCCTGGGATCGAGTCCCACCTTGGGCTCTCCACGGGGAGACTGCTTCTCCCTCAGCCTATGTCTCTGCCTCTCTCTTTGTGTCTCTCATGAATAAATAAAATATATTTTAAATGCATTTCTTTTTTTGAAGTTTATTATTTATTTAAGTAATCTCTATTTCCAAAGTGGAATTCGAACTCACGATTCTGAGATCAAGAGTCACATGCTCTTCTGACTAAGTCAGCCAGCCGCCCCACAAAAAAGAAATGCATTTCTTAAGAATGAGTCTTAATTTGCTAATTAATTCATGTGTCCATTGCTACAAACATAGAATTTTGGAATCAATTCTGTTTTTCATTGTAATAAAAATAAGTACTAAGAAACTTGTCCACATAAAGTGTAGCTAGAACTAGGAGTTTTCTTATTGGAATGTCACTTTTTTGAACTACTGAGTCAAATGACAAGGATCATGGTGACATTCTTCCAAAGCACTTTTAATGATTGACAGATGACAGACAACTCAAATAACTTCTTTTTTTTTTTTTTTTTTTCAAATAACTTCTTCAACATACTTAAAACGTAAAGAATTAGAAAACTGCCATCTGGCAACAGTCATTTGCTTTTTTATTTTCTGAAAAGTATAGCAAAAATGCCTTTCCAAGACTTACCAAATAGTTAACAAGTATACCTTTTACTCGTTCACTTAAAACTACCTATTTATACAATATACTGAAAAAGGTTTAGGAAAAATGGAAATAATGGTAATCTCAATATATTTTTAGTCACACAATAGCTTTTGACAAAAGAATTTAATGTCATTGTATTTCTTTTATGTTTTTGCTAAAACTTTGGCCCATAGATGAGCTCATTCTACTTATGGGAAATAACAGCCACATCAATATTAAAGTGATATGACTCTAAGTAATCAATAATCCCTGGTTTTAACAGTTATAAAACGATGGGGCACCTGGTGGCTCAGTTAGAAGAGCATGCAACTCTTGATTTCAGGATTTTGATTTCAAGCCCCATGTTGGGTACAGAGATTACTTAAATAAGTAAATAAATAAATAAATTCAAACTTTTTTTAAAAAATTAAAGTTGTAGAACAAAATGATTAATCAAGATGCTATTTCTGTTTCCTTAATTTGCAATAACAGAAAGTAATGAGTAGCAAAAATCATAAGTTTTTTATGAAGCTAGAACTATGATCAAAATAATATTCCTTCAGTATGTATGTATGTGTTTCTCAAATTCTGGTGCTCGGGTTTTGGGGAAAAATAAACAAAATTCCACATTTAAAAATCAGAAATAATTTACTGAACATTGTAATCAAACTTTCTATCCACTCAATGATAAAGGTACATACTGCTTAAAAAAAAAAAAAATCAGTTCATCATATAACTTTGTATTTTTATTACTAGGTAATAGAAAATGTTAAATAATACGGTAAGCAATAGGTATAATCAATCCATTATTTGATTTGATAATACACATTTTAAGTATTTTATAGACTCAGAACAATCAAAAATAAATCACACAAGTTTTATCCATTTATTTGTTAAATGTATCTTGAATAAATTGGTAATCCCAGAAAAGATGAAAAGAATTAGCATCACTAATTGCTTCCATTGGTTAAATGTGAGTTTTCTCTAACAAATGAGGCACCCTAGAAGGAATGTGAGAATAGCTGAAAGGAATTGCTCATGATAAACATTCAAAAAAGAGTCATTTTAGCATTCAGTATTTCTTTCATGCTCTCTTTGCTTCTTTTTTCCTCTTGGAGGAAAATTTTGGGGAGGGAAGAAGCAATATCAATGATTAAAGTAATTTTGTCTTCACTCCAGCTTCCTCACTGTACAATATATTAGGATTCAAAAACATCACAAAACGGGCCAAAATACCCTTGTCTGATGCTATGTTTTGCCTTTAAGAGAAATGTGTTTGAGATACAAAACCAGAAGCCAGGTTTATGGTTCTTTGATTAATCATTAAAGGAGGTCCCTGGAACTGATGTTTCAAAGAATCCCTTTATTTGGTGCCTCTGAGGTTACACCCTGGGGCAGCACATCACAGGGAGATTTGAAAGGGCTAGGAGTCACTGCTTGCCTCTGGAAAGCACAGAAGGTGACTGTGGGAAACCGAGATGGCTAGAAGCAGCTGGAAGCATGGGTCAATCACCTGCTTTCAGCAGGGATGTCAGGAAAAATACATATGGAAGTTAAGGATTTGGACCCGGATTCCCTTCCCATGCCATCAGAGCTCTAGGAAAGCCTCCTACAACCCCAGTTTGAAGATGCTCTAACACATTGCTCAGAAAATGCATCCAGGGCTATTAAATGTGGATCCAGAACAAAAAAGAGAGGCTCCTAAAGCCTTTCTACATTCCTGTTTCCCCTACTTGTCTGTCCCCAAAGGTCGGTTCCTGCTCTCAAGACACCTGGGATTCCCATCCTGCCCAATTCAAGAAGTTCATAGGGATACAAACTCTAGGTCCTCAACTGCAACCACCCCCAGAAGTCCCCATGTCTTTCAAGATTCAGTTTATAACCCCCCTCATCTATTCTGTACCCAATATATACTTTTGCCATAATATTTGTGACACTTCATTGATTTTGTTTACATTATCTGTTTCCCTTATTCCTATAACTTTATTCCTTAACCTCAGTTCCTAAAATACTGTAGAAACACAATAAATGGCAGTCAAATGCATGAGCCTCAGGCTCACTTACTGTTTCTCCATTGATGGCAGCCTCTTGTTCCAGCCCTGTCCAACCTCAGCATGACTCAGGCCTGACATAATGTTCCAAAATGTGGCCATAGTGTGACCTGGCCGCAAAGCTCAGTCAACCCTGCCAGGATGTTGTTTGCTAGCTAAGCTACCGGTAGCTGTTTTTAGCTCTGACTGCATGTTAGAATCACCTGGAGAGCTTTTTTAAAAATGCTAATAATTTGGCCTCAACCAAGACCACTAAATCAGAAGCTCTTGGCAGCGGGACCTGGGCCAGAGGCATTTTTAATCCCACCCAGATTATCCTAATGGGCAACCAAGGTGGAGAAATGCTATTTTTAAAAGGGGGCGGGGGAGGGGGGCGCAACCTGGGTTGCTCAGTGGTTGAGCATCTGCTTTTGGCTCAGGGTGTGATCCTGGGTCCTGGGAAAGAGTCCTGCATCGGGCTCCATGCAAAAAGCCTGTTTCTGCCTATGTCTTTGCCTCTCTTTCTGTGTCTCTCATGAACAAATAAACAAAATCTTAAAAAAAAAAAAAACCTGCTATCTTAGCATGAAGGAGTACTTGGGTTTACACTACCTTCAGATGTGGAAGATTTCTCAGTTCAACCCCAAATTCATTTCCTAATCTTCCCTCCAAGGGTGGGCTCCCAAGCCACACACACATCCATCTAGAAATCAGTCCAGCATTCAAGCCCACCCAAGATACCATATGTCTAAATATTTAAAAGTCATTAATCAAGCTAAAAACTATTAAATATGTATGTCCTTTCTTCCTTCCTTGACAAATACAACATTTGTAGCATCAAAATTGAACAATGTGTGCAAAGCTATGGTTTTGGTATGACTACAAGTCGACAAAATATCACAGACAACTGATTGTGATGCCTGGTTGCACATCTTGATGAAATGATCGTATTTAGGTGGATAATACAGTAAAGACACACCATAATTAATTATTTATTATAAATTTAATTCATAAAGTCTGTATTTCTTGTCCTTCATTTCAACAAATCATTAATTGTACTGCTAGAATCAAAATTTTTCATAATGATGCCAAATTTGGCAATTTTAAATTTAGGGAAACATTCTGCAAAGATAGTAACCATTGAAATGTCAAGAAAAATCTTAAAGCAATACTTGAATTGGAAATGAACCATACATGTGACATAACCAAGCTCAAACACTGTAATGAGGTCACATATGGTAAATTAGCTAGAAATACAAAATATTTTCATTTCATTATGTAACTTGCTGTCACTTATATAGTGATTTTTAGCTCCTCTTAAAACAACATCTAGATCTATGCACTATTTCATAAATTTATCTTCTTTTAAATTTTTCTGGAGTAGTTATTATAAAGAAAACCGAAAATAGCAATATTTTGGGATATTTGTTCAAATTTCTCCCTGATCAAGATGATAGACTAGTGTACAGTGGCCAGAAAAGAGTCTTTAGAAACCAGTTTTCAGGGCAGCCCCAGTGGTGCAGCGGTTTGGCGCCGCCTGCAGCCCGGTGTGTGATCCTGGGGACCCAGGATCGAGTCCCACGTAGGGCTCCCTGCATGGAGCCTGCTTCTCCCTCTGCCTGTGTCTCTGCCTCTCAGTCTCTCTCTCTTTCTCTGAATAAATAAATCTTTAAAAAAAAAAAAAAAGAAACCAGTTTTCAGATCATATATATGCGAATCTTCTTCATCACTCAGATATTTTTGTTTCATTCAAATTTCCTTGTATTTTACTGGAACTGTACTTTTGTTGTATATTTATCACACAGCCTTTTTCTGCTTATAATAAAATGTTCTCTACATTTTTAAATACATTTTTAGACTCTTTCAAAGCGAAATAACCAAACTTAAAAGAGTTCAGGGATTTGGTAATTTTGTTTCTGTTTTTGTAAACCTTTGCTAACATCATTTATAGCAAGCAATAAAGATCAAGATTTGCTCTTTATTTGAGGACCTTCTGGTTTTTTCTTAGCTCTACTAACATTTCATAACTTGCCTAAATTAAATCTAATTGCCTTAACAGCATTTCATTGGAAATCCCATTCTATAGCTGATCAGATTTGGTATGTTTTTCATCAAGACGTACTGCCTTCAGGCAATACAATATAATATATTGAAAACAATGTATATAATCTTTGGGTTGTTCCAAGGAATGACAAAGCTATCATCAGAGCTGAAGCTATATGCGTCATTGTTAAAATTCAAACTACTGTTTACAGAACGCTTCTGTATTTCCAGCTAAACTTCCGGATTGTATACCTTTTTCTTTTTAGCATCATTATCACAGGCTTATTACCCTTAACAATCTTTTAAATCAGTGGCTAAAATTTAAAGCTGTGTCTTCAGATAAGGCAAAACCTGTATTTTTCACAACAGGTGTAAAACAAATAAAATACTCAAATTCAAGTTTCTTGTTTTCACCTGATAGTTTAACAATGAGTATCATAAATGTGAGTCGTGTAACGTGATTTTCAACTCTGCTACAACCTAGTTGAATTGAATACTATTAGCTTTTTTAAAACCTATGCAATTTTTTATCATTTTATTATCCATTAATTTATAATCTCTTCTTAATCCTCCATCCTCATAAATAATCACTTGGGTTCAAATGTCTTTTTCATGTTTGAACATTCTAGCTGCAAATTTTTAAATCATTTACATAAAACCCAGACAATTTTCCATTGTTTTCTATAAAAACTATATTATTAGTGCCATGAAAAGTTTCATTTTGTTTGGCTAAATTTGGGGCACATGATATTTTTTTAAAGATGTATATACTTATTTGAGAGAGAGCCCATGAGCAGCAAAGAGGGGCAGAGGAGGAGAGGGGAAGCAGATTCCCAATTGAGCGTGAAGCTGGATGCGAGGCTGGATCCCAGGACTCTGAGATCATGACCTGAGTGGAAATCAAGAGTCAGCCGACTGAGCACCACGGTGCCCCATAATACTTGTAATAATATCAGCCAATGTTCTGTCTTTTCATTTACCTGTTTTTGTTGACTACTCTTGTTTTCTGATTATTCATCTCTTTTTTCCCCCCTTAAACAATTGTGTGCCTTTTTGTTGTATAAGTGACTTTCCTCTTCTGGACCCAAATACCTTCTTTAACTAAAGATGATCTTCAAGATTGATTGTAACTGGTACAGAATTAACCAACTACTGTCTTAGAGCCTAGGATATAAAAGTTGGTTTCTGCAATTGCTTTCTCCAAATGAAAGGATTTGGGTGTAAAATGAATATTACATTTTCTGCCATGTTCTTCCAGGATTTGCATCATTCATTTGGTTGGGACATGTGTTTTAAGGAAACATTCTCCTGCTGTGAGAGGGAACATTTTCCAGAATAAGCCTCCCACAAGCACAGCGAAGCCCCTATGATTTCTGATTTCCATATCATCATTCTCCTCCCACAGGGGAAATTTCTCGAATGCAATTTTCTTTGTGTCTCCTAGGCAGGCACAGATTGTATCTATGGCGTCTGAGTTGTAAATTTGATATGAATAATTCCCCTTTACATTCTCATTGTTTTGTTCACTAATTAAATCTTCAGCAAATAAATAATTTGTAAGGTCCTGTGTAAAAATATTAGATAGAATGGTCCAACCAAAACCTACTCACTTTTATTATTTCTGTACTTTTTAAGGGTTTAAGCAGATCACTTCTTTGGCAATTTTTCTTTTTAGCTTCTGACTTTTACGGTCCTATTTTATCACAACATTGACTGTATTTATTCTCAATGCTAAAAAGATTAATATAAAATGTAATTCCATTCAAATTTGCCTCATTTGAGCATATTTTATAAAAAATGTAAAAAAAGAAAAAGTAAAATTACATTTACATATATCTTAAGTGTATTTTAATAATAATTTTAATATTCAAAATATCTATTCACATTAAATGGCAAAAAAACTATATGCAAAATTTTAAATAGTGATAACATTTTAATTTGATTTTCTGAAAAGGTAACTTGATTATATTTAGCATTTTTATAAAAATTAAGCATTCTTTATTTTTAAATTGCAATAAAGTATTGCAATTCCAGCATCTAAAGTCTACTTGCTAATGTAAAGAATGGGTGTTATCCTCATACATGTTATATCTAGATGTACATACATACAAAATTAAGTGTAATGTGAATTGTTTAGGTGGTAAATGGCAAATGTTCCTCAGCCATTGTCTATTTACAATTGTTATAAAGATCAGTATCATGTTAATTTCAGAATATCTCTACCAGAAATCAGAAATTGAAGAGAAACAAGAAAATGGATTCTTAGCACTTCTGGAAAATGATATTTGATATGAATCCATAGTATTCATGATATCTGAGATGAGTATTTTCACAAGTTAATCCATTTTTTCCCTGCTTTAGGGCTTCTGCCACTGAAATCCTCGGTGTGTTTAGAAGCAGTGGCCTTTCCTGGTGCTGGTGGCAACACAACCCCCCCCCCCCCCAACCTTCTTCACATCAGAACACAGCCACCTTTCATTCCAAGGGAATACCCCTAGGGACAAATGGAGAAGAATTTGCTGGAGGCTAAACAGTGTTAAGAAGGTGAAAGTCTAGAGTTGCGGGTCACATCATGCCAATACTAAGTGCCACACCACAGTGACATCTTTCTTTCTTTTTTTTTTCTTTGTTTTTTAAAGATTTCATTTATTTATTCACAAAAGACACACAGAGAGAGGCAGAGATAGAGGCTGAGGGAGAAGCAGGCTCCCTGTGGGGAGCAAATGTGGAACTCAATCCCAAGACTGGGATCACGACCTGAGCCGAAGGCACACGCTAACCATTGAACCACCTAAATGCTCCAGTGACATCTTTCTGTGTATTTGTAACATGTGGGGGCTATTAGAGCTCTCCTGCAGGTGCAGGGGTATTAAGTTCTGCCCTGGCCCTGGTCCCACCTCCCTGATGAGAAAGACTTCCGTTCCTGGCCCCAGAAAATCTGTCCCCTGACTTCATCCCTCCATTACCTAACACATCATTCTTCAAGCCACCACAACTGGGAAGTCTATGGATCCACCTGAAAACCCTACCCATCTCCAGCCTGACACTCTCTACCCTGTTTTCTTTGCCTAGAGAATATTTTCTCTTCAATAATGCACAAGATATTGTCATTTCGAGGCTCACCTTGGACATTTCTGCCTGATGGCACTAGCCTGAGCACCACACACAGACTGACACCCAGACAAGCTAAAAGTATGGAAGCTCCTCCAACCAATTTTTTAAAAACATATTTACAAGTGGTAGAACAGAGGGCTTAATTGCTAGAAATCCGTAGTGCTATAATCTGGGTTGGCATTTCAGCTCTGACACACACAAGCTGTCAGGTTACTTATCCTTTCTGAACCTTAATATTCCCTTATGTGATACAGGAATAATAACACCTACCTCACAGCATGCTGTGGTAATATATACAATGACATGTGTAAAGTACCTGACCCACAGGAAGCACTCCACAGCTATCTTCTTCATTATTTGTTTAACATTGGTTTCATGTTTAGGGACAACCTTATTTTACATTAATAAACGCATACCTCTTTCTTCAGGCTTGAGATATGATGTATATTGATAACAGGTCATTCCAAACCAAACAATTTATTGGGGGGAGCATATTACATCAGGCATTTTAAATTTGCATAATTAAGGCAATCATTTATATCTAGCAAATGTATTGAGCCAATTTGCCTCAGAATTGCAGCAACTGTAATGCTTGAGTCACCATCAAGCAGCTGTTCATGCTGGACTCAGGGTTAAAAGTACCATGCAAATAAAATGTTACATTCACGTGTATAGGAACCTTTGTGCGTATTGTGATTTATAATAAGAAATATACATAATAAGAAATATAAGAAATACATTAAAATATATATTTATTATAAGAAATATATAATAAGAAATATATATAGTAAGAAAAATATATTTATAATAAGAAATATATATATAAGTTTCTGACATAGTGATCTTAAAAACCCTTCGGATTTTGTAAGTGTTAAGTGCAATAAAAGTGTCTTTATATTTATATAACAAACCCCTTTCATCCACACCAAAGTTTACATTAATGAATTTGACTTTGAAAAAGCACCTAAGGGAACCAGCCATGTTATTGGAGGGTTGGACCTTTCAGCACCACCCCCAACTTCTGGAGCCAGGGAGAGGGGCTAGAGACTGAGTTTCATCATGAATGGCTAATAATTTAATCGATCTTACCTATGTAATGAAGCCACCATAAAACCCCAAAAGGACAGGATTTGGAGAGCTTCAGGTTGGTGAACACATGGAGAGTCGGGCATGGTAGCATTCTTGAAGAGGATGTAGAAGCTCTGTTCCCCTTCTCTATGCCTTATCCTATACATCTCTTCCATCTGGCTGTTCCTGAAATATATCCTTTTATAATAAGCCACAAATCTAGTAAGTAAAATACTTTTTGAGTTCTATGAGCCACTCCAACAAATTAATCAAACCCAAGGAGTGGGTCATTAGAATCTGTATCTATAGCTAATAGGCCAGAAGCACAGGTGACAAGCTGTCACAATTGGTATCTGTCACAATTGGTATCTGTCACAATTGCAAGTGGAGGAGAGGGGCAGTCTGTAGGACTAAGCCCTAAACTTGTGGAGTCTGACACTGTCTCCAGGTAGATAGTGCCAGAATTGAAGTGAGCTGTAGAACACCCAACTGGCACCAGAAAATTGGTGATGTGAGCAAAAAAATCCACACACTGGAGTCAGGAACAAAATTATAGTGAATAAAGTGGCATCACATTCCTGATGTGATCCACCAATGTCTGGATGCCCCCTAGAGACTGGCACTCAAATTGGCTCAGATGCCAGCCCCCCACTCTGCCTTTGCACCTGGTTTGTCTCATGGCCCCTACCATCTGTGGCCACTGTCCACAACCCTGTGGTTGGCATAGATCACGTCAGCACCCTCCAACAGCCCAGGCCCTTCTGGGACCCATCACGAAACCACTGTTTCTAGTGCCTCCCATCTGGGTGTGGTGTGGTTGGTGGTTGGTTTTTCCAGACCTACTCTAAAACCGCTAAGAACATATGCTTACAGCTCTGTCATATCAAAATACCTCAAACTTGCCTTCATGAAAAAGGAGACTCATTCCCTCATGTGTCCCCAGAGCAGGGATCTGCCTCCACAAGACACCAAATAGATCAGTCTCATCCATTCAATGAAGCAAAAACCAGTCAAACCAGTCTTTAGGCATCATGTGGACCAAGCACAAATACACTAGAAAACATGTGGTAGCCAAAAGCAAGGCAGTCTGCACGTTCGCCTAAGTGGTGGGTCCTGTTATACGCGCCTATTAACTGCGAGAGGACAGGGCAGGTGAAAGTTCTGGGTAGCCTGACTGGTAACCCCCTCAAAGTTATCATGGTTTTCAACCAAAGAAGCCCTTTAGAATTGTGAGAATCCTCCTACAGTAAGAAAAGATTCTCTCTGTGAGATCCCTTAGGAAACAATGGTCAATTCCTTCATGTTTGTCTAAGGCCTATAAGGAGATTTTTGTTTGATATTTTATAATGAAAGGATACTAGATAAAAACATGTTTTCTGATATGCTAATATGCAAACCCTGAACAGCCAGGAGCATCATCTTAGACAATTTTCCCCCTACCTTCTAACTACTGAAAGGAAGTCCTAATTCCTGTCGTCATTTTTTTTAAGATTTATTATTTTTTATAGATTTTATTTATCTATTCATGAAAGACACAGAGACCTAGACAGGAGAAGCAGGCTCTTCACAGGGAGCCTGATATGGGGCTCAATCCCCAGACCGGGATCACTCCCTGAGCCAAAGGCAGATGCTCAACTGCTGAGCCACCCAGGCATCTCAAATTCCTATGGTCTTATTGTCCATCAGTGGCTTTGTCTTTTGTCCTTCTCTCTGCTTCCCCAGCTTGGTACTATGCATCACTTCTCCTAATGATAGATCTGGTTTGATAAATGTTCATGTTTTTCTTTGAAAAAATAATTACACTTCCCCTCATTGTGTGTTTATATGTATATATACAAACAAGATTTGAGTACAACTTGTCAATATTTCCACTGCCATTCTTGTGTACTGTTTTTTAAGTTATTATATTCCAAGAGGAAATACTATCCCTAATCATAAACCGACCATACACTCAACTTATTCCTCCCATTTTTATATTACAGGATTTTGAACAAGTGACTGTTAATTTTCTTCTTAAAAAAACTGTATCTAGCTTGAGTATTGTCTTCTAAATCTCTATATTCTAAACCACATCCGAACACTTACCATGAACATTATATATATTCCCTCTCTGGTTTTTGAGTATCTCTTTGATAAAGAAAATCTTACCAGAAATACAAAGTAATATGACCACAATGTTTAAATCTGCTGATTTGGAGCTAGCATGAAATTGCTATCCAAGCAGACTGTACAGATTGGGCCTCAATCTTCTCATATTTAAAGTGGTCAGATTCATTATAATTTAAAGATAGTCTCTAAGGTCCTCTCCTGATCAAACTTTCCTTTATTCTGAGTCACTCTCATGGGGCAAAGGCAGCAGGAATCTGCCTGCTAAGCGGGAAGAAATGGAGAACAGAGGGGTCATTGAAATAAGAGAGGGTACTACAAATGTAGCAAAAGGGAAGCTGTCCAGCCCAGGGTGATGACCAACTGGGGAAAGGAACTGCTCCCTATCCGTTCACTCCTCACAGCCACAAATATCACTGCATGTGCACAAACCACACACACACACACACACACACACACACACCCCATAAGCACCCACACAAAGAGTTGGCTATGACCCCTCCTCCTTAGTTTCCATTCTCAAGTCTGGATTTGGAAATTGCTGAATGAATGAGAAAACAGAAATGGGCTTTGTATGGAGGCCTCTCAGGATCTCACAAGATGTCTTTTTAGGCCTGGACTGGTTTTCTGCTGTGCATGAGGAGGAAGGGCTGGGTGGCACCTGGGGATGGAGGGGGGCGGGTCAAGGTGGGGAGGACTGCAGAGGGTGGAGAGCTGGCAAGTACACCCAGGACCCCTGAGTCTGAAGGGTCTGCTGGACTTTGCACTAGACTGAGATGCGCTTTACCTAAACTCAGCCATTCGGAACCCAAAGAGATGTTGCTGCCTGGACTGGCCCGAGCTGACCACGGCTGTGTGAGCGGTAAGGGCTCTGTGTGCAAGGGTAGAAGGAGACAGCTCGGCCCCAGCCCGGCGCCGTAGCCACAAACATCCCGCAAATGACCGTTTCAATGAGAGCTTTTTAACACTTGGGTTCTCGAACCTTAAGAAATTCTCCACCCTACAATTTCTAAAAGTAGATCTCATTCGGGCATTTTATAGAAGGTCAGTAAGTTCTGCCACCTACATCAGAGACACACAGCTTTTCTTCTCTCCTCTTCCTTTTGAAATGATATCCAAACCCCAGTGGTTTCACTGCCTGGGAGAATGCTGTGCCACACGCAACATCTGTAAGCAGTTAATTCTCAAAATGGGAGACGGTCACCACAGATGCAGACCTTTTAAAAATAAACACTAGCAAAATATTACACTGGCAAAACTGAAAGCCCAGAATCCATGTGAGTGGGTGGGAGGTAGCTGGTGCCAGGACAGGATCCAGTCTGTGCAGATCAAAGCCGCATCCTAGCCTGCCTGGCTGCACAAAAGCAAAAGAATTGGAAGTAGAGAACTGCAGGGCAGAGAGGGGCCTTTTGAGGGGTATTGCAGCCCTCGAACAGTTTGGGAAATCAAAGCCGGGGGCAGGAAGTAAGTGCTGATCTGTGTTGAGACTGGAACCCAGGCCAAGAGTTTCGTGCTCCATCATAACCCTCATTTTTATTTGAATAGTTCAGCTTTTTCTCTTTGAAGGGGGAAAATAAAAGTCCTCTAACTTTGAGCGATTGCCTTTAACCCCTACTTGGGGCCCATTTGGGTTGTTGGGGGACTCTCATCCTGGCCTCCTAAGAATGGGTGCTTCCTACCCACCATATACACCCCTCGCAATGCCCTACAGCAAGACTGGCAAGTGATGAGAAGCCAGCACCCTGCAAAAGCCAAGATGGGGTGCAAGCACTCCACAGTGAGCAGCTGCTTCCTACTCACCTCACAGAATCAAACAGCTAAGTTTGTAGATCCGAATGAAGCGGCTAAGCTTGTAGATCCGGTGCCCCAAGACAAAAAAGGCCAGATGGTTGTGACCAGCAGCTAGTCAGGAGGAATTTGGGGCAGGATAACCTGGAGATCCAACTGCACCCACATCCTACCAAAGCCACTCCTCTCTTCCCCCAACAGAAAGATGGTGTCCCCGACAGAGAGTAAAAGGAGGCACAGAGCTGATCCCCAACACGGAGGCTGGCACAGACTAGGCGTTCAGGACATTGTAGTTATTTCAGATTGAATTTAAGTGTAGGAAATTTGAGAGACAAATGGCACATTGAAGCAAATGTATCTCTCCAGCCCAGATGAGCACCTGCACAGTGCTAACTTGCCCATTTCATCAGTGGTTAAAGCCTGATTACTAGTTTATCCATCTTTTGCAGGGAGGTTTCAAAAGACAAAAGTTGACTTCAAAAGAAAAAATATGGGGACTAGGTTTTTTAAAAGGATAAAAGGAAACAATTGTGGACAGTGGGGGCTTTGGGGGAAGAGTTCTGGACCTGGGGAGGGGAGAATGGGAAGCCCTCCAAGCTGGGACTGGGGAGGAGATCCCGGCCACGGTGGCCACCAGGGGGCACCGCTGCCCCGTCAAAGGCCCTGGGACCGGCAGAGACTTCAGGGGAGGCTTTTCAGAAACTGAAGGGGGCTTGGCTCCCTCTCTGACTACACTCCAACCCCCAGACTCTTCCTTAAGGCTTTGAGTTCTCTCCTCTTTGTCCCCTGAGAGTTGTCTGAGAAGACTCCGAGGGACCCCTTCTCTGTGAGCCTTTTACAGTGAGCAACAATGGCCAGGCCAGGAAGCCATGGGACTAATGGAGGCACTGGGTGCTAGTGAAGAGACCTCCCGGCTTGGTGCCCCAATTTTGTTCTCCGTGTTTGAGGCCAGGCTCCCACGGAGGTGGGAGCAGGAAGGCATCTCTGCCCACAGTTGCTCATGGGGTTAGCACATGCAGAAGACCTGGCTGGCAGCTGAGGTCCAACTTGCATGCTCTGGGGCTCTGTTTTCCCAGCAACTCCAGGAAGGAAGTGCTCGCCCTGGCTCTCCTTGTCAAACAGCAAGTTCAGAGAGGACTGAAGAGGTAAGCCAGAGTGTCAGGAGTCCACTTACAGGGAACCCCGGAGGGGAGGCTGAGGGACAACCTGTGGCCAGCAGTAGCTGGGCCTTGCACTACGGAGCACAGAATCAAGCCTGGGCATTGCATGTCCCTAGGGCCATTTGCAGCCACCCTTGTTCCCCTCTGTCTGAGGCCCAGCACCTGTTGTCTAGAATCAGCTCTTACTCGCCTCTGGGCAGACACCCTGACAAATTCTATACCCCCCTTGGCTTCTCCATTTTCAGTTCTGCTCCTCAAACACCAAAAGCTTCCATCACTACAACCTTCCTCATATTACCTCTTCCAAGATTATGGCTTAGTAGATATTAGTTACAGTTAAGGCCCAATGATGTCTCTCAAGATTTCAAGGAGACCTGTGTCTTCCAAGACTAAATCACATCTCAGGATGATTTCTCCACAAACCCAGACATTCTTTCAAAAGGCATTTATTGATCTGCTCTTGCTTTTCTAGGGGCATGAAAGAGGTGGGCCTAAGGAACCGAGTGTGTTGGGACTCTGGGCTACTTATTCAGCCTTGGAGGACTCTCCGGTGAGGACACTAAGCCATGCAAGGCAAGCCCAGGAGTGATTCTTGCAGGTGACAAAGAGGGCCTGGCCCTGCTGAGACAAAAGGAGACACCAGCAGAGTCTAGGTACCAGTAGGACCCCTGGCTGTCCATCCCCAACGGAACCCTGCCCAGCATGCTGCTGAGCCCTGGGGAGGCCCCAAGCCTCAAGGAAAGTGGGCAGGATATGGAATACTAGACAAGACTTTGGTCAGATTGTGGATTTGGGAATCTACTGCTGACGCCAGTGGGGGGTGGGGATGCATAGGAAATTCTGGAAGTTGCAGGCTGCCGGGGCTGCCCGGCTGACTGACACACCCAGTCCTCATTTGGATTTGAGCAAAGGAAACTGAGAGCAGAAGGAAGGCACCCAGGAGCCTGCAAGTCGTGTCTAAGCCTCTGGATCCCACATCTGAAGAACACGACTTACTATCAGCTTTGAGTGGTGGTAGCACCGTCGCCTCTGAGGTTTAACCAAGGCACGATTGTTACTGATTGAAACCATGAGACCAAATTCCAGGCCCCTCATCCCTCCAGTGGCAGACTGAGGCTCCACATCCATTTCCTGCCTTGGTCAGAATTGGCTGCAGAATGGGACATGCCTGCCGGTGGCTCCTGGGGAGAGACTGAGGAGGATAAAGGCAGAGACGCAGGGGGATGCCAAAGAGAATGAAGCGTGGACCTGAGGAGCTGATGTTCCTCCCGCCCCATCCAGGCACGTGGTGAGGGAGGGCTAGGAGCTCACTGGCATAAGCCCACTTTGTGGCCATGATGCTCTGGGGACACTCCAGCTGCAATTCCCCACAGGAAGAGGGTCTGTGCTTTCACAGCCATTGCCCTGACTCCTGAAGATGGCTGGCTCCAAAGCTCACAGAAAATCAAAGATACGCAAGGTATAATTAGAGGGATCCTAGCAAATGTCAAGTTTAACCAAGGCCATCATATTTTATAATCAGGGCTCAGAAAGGTTAAGCAACCTCACAGAGCTGGATCTAGACAGCAATTCTTGACTCCTGACTTCTTTTCTGACACTAGACTCTTTCAGAAGGTCTCTAAAAGAGGTCAAGAAATAAGTAGTTCTGATCAAAGTATTAAAAAATCAGCTTCAGAATTATGATTGGTGAGCAGTCAATGTGGCCATTTATAAATAAACATGCCACCTTACTATTTCATGTAGCATGGTCCTTGGGCCATGCCTCATGGAGAGCCATTATGGACACCTTTCTGTTTCTTTCTCAGCCCCTCTTCTGGGAAATAAAGCTATATCCCTGCCACAGTGGGATGCTATGAGGTTGCCATGGTAGGAGATACATGCAATAATGTCCCACCAATCCTGAAACCACTTCTTCAGCTTACAATGATGAAGAACAAGGAAGTAGAATAGGCCCCCAAACAGCCAATGTAGATACCATAAAGTCCAGGTTCCAAAGGTCAAGCCACATGCTCACTCAGACTCATTCACTTTTTACTCTTGCTTTTTTTAAATTGTTTGAACAAGCTTGCCTTCCAGGATTTTGTTTGTTTGGGTTTGGTTTTGTCATTATTATTACTTTTTAAAAATCTATGGGATATTAGAAACAGCCAATGAATTAGAAGAAAGGTGCTCAACTGCTAGCAGTAAGCATACTGAGAATCGCAGACATGATTATTATTTGTGAGACAGAGGGTAGCAAAAACTCACAAATAGGAGGCCCAGAAGCATAAGTCATTTTAGTGTAGGACTAACTCGCCACATAAATTTCAAAAGACTTGAAGGTATTACTGTCTGCCTGAATCATTAAAAAAAAGAAGTTCCTCCACCCATCTTTTGATTCTAAGAATAATGGCCCAGCCTCACCAGTTCAAAGGATTTTTACTCCTATAAGACCATACATCGTGTCAACGTCAAGAATGAGACCCCGTTTCTTGGGAACCAGGCCCTTGTGTTAGCATTTCCTCTTCAGACGCACTCCCACACACCCAACAGATGCACTCAGCATTTCTACCCTTTTAGCAGATAAGAAAATGACTGTAAATGAGCGCAAGGCTTCTTCAGAGATAGTGCATAGAAAAGTGCATGCAGGATATTGAAGGAATGTCTAAAACACTTGAGAACAAACCATTTCCAAGCTCCCATAAGCAGTTTTGAAGCTTCTATTTATCTACAAATAACTGACATGCTCCAGATAATCTTTCTTCCCTGTTTATGAAAAGAGGCTCTAAGAGCCCCTCTAGGCCACTGTTGAATGATTGAATGAATGGATGGATGGGTGGTAAATAAATAAACCTGGTGACATAACTGAAGTTATTTAAAAATAACAAATCCTCTTTCTTTAAGTATAGCCCAATGCAGACTCCCACTGGTTCACGAATTCCTCTCAAAGAATCTGTATCAGTAAGACCTGACTGTATTCATATTTATATGTTTTGGATCTTTTTTGCTGCTTGTATTCTAGAATAACATCCAACATTCATAAGGAAAGTCAAGGGTCCATCCATTTAGGCTTCTAAGTATCCAGATGGCTGGCATCAGTAGATGTAAGCATTGTGTATCCATTCATTCAACAAATATTTATTAAGTGTCTGCTCCATGCCTGGCTTTCTGCTAGGCCCTGAAAACCTCAAACTGAGCAAGATTGATTATTCAGTCAACTTCACAAAACCACATCATCTTGAAGCAGAAGGAAGAAAGCAACCATGCATATAACATGTTCTATGCCTAGAACTCTTTTAGGCACCTTCATATGATACCACTTTTTGTTTCAGGACAACCCTCAAAAGTAGGTATAACCATAAACAGGTGAAGAAACTGAGACTCAGAGGGGTCATGTAATTTGTTCAAGCCACATAGCTACCAAGAGTCAGAGAAGAAGGGCTGCCCATTGCTCTGCACAGCCCAATAGAAGGGCCTATGATGGGAGCCAGAGAGCAGAGTGAACTAATTCTGTCTCCCTTTGCTGCATCCCTTCAGGAAAGTGACAAACTCTTCTTAGTTTTCTCATCTATCTAATGGGATCATGATACCTCTCTCAGAACTCAGCTATGGGAATCAAAGGAAATAATAGATGTGGAGTCTCCTGGCTTTGGATCTGACACACATAGGTACTTTATTTTATGTTTATTACATGGGTGGGTCCATCTCTGAACCCTCTTATACTCTCACTTCCCATCCTCTGTGCCAGCGTCACCTGAGAGCAAGCACCCCACTCACTTCCAGAAGCTGGTAGCTCATGACTTACTGAAGCACTCCGTTCTGGAGTCGGAAGGCTTCACTTACCCGCATCCCCATGTGCACAGACCACAGAAGGGTGGAGAAGACAGGAGAAGACACAGACTTCCCTCCAGGAGGTAACAGTTTAGCTCTGGAGACAAGGTCTACAGGAAGCATTAGAGAAGGCTCAAGGTGCTTCATCTTAAAGAACAGAAATGGAAGGTGGTAGAGGCAAGGCAGGCTCTCTCTTTCTTCCTAGCCTCAACTCTGTGCATCTCAAGGGGGAGCTGAGTTGACTGACCCCCAGGCCAAATTTCCTGGATCAGGGGGCCAGGCCTCCCCCTCGGTCCTGATGTTCATGGAACTGACGCTTTGTTTTCTCCACCTCCCTCCACTGCCTGCCAAGTTCTTCTTTTGAGCTATTTTCTCAGGTGACTCCTAAGCCAGCCAGGTATCTCCTGGTCTTGTGAGAAACCAGTCTTACTCCAATGTTTTGAATCTAAACCACCATGAAAAAATAACAATAATTTAAAAAATTATTTTATGACGGTGTTAAATCAGAGCCAGAGAGAGCAACCCCCACAGCCCACCACTCTATCTATCCTGGAAGTGTTAAGTGTTAAAAGTTCAAGCTCTTGAATCTGGCCTTTTGGATTATATTCTAGCTCTATTGCTTATAACCAGCAAACTTGGACAAGTTAGCTAACCTCTTTAAGGCTTGATTTTCTCATCTGTAAAATAGTTCCCCACCCCCACCTTCAAGGGGGTTGTAGTAAAGAACAGAGGTCAGTAAACTATGGCCTGTAAGCCAAATCTAGCTCACTGTCTATCATTATGAAGGCCTATGAACTAAGAATGGTTTTTACATTTTAAATAATTGGAAAAAATCAAAAGAAGAATATTTTGTGATACATGAAAATTACATGAAATTCAAATTTCAGGGTCTATGAATAAAGTTTTATTGGAACATAGCCACAAACAGTTGTTTACATCTTGCTTATGGTTGCTTTTCTGCTACAACAGCAAAGTTGAATAGTTGCAAGAGACACATGACAGCTCATAAGCCTAAAATATTTACTATCTGGCTCTTACAGAAAATGTCTGCCAATCCCTGGTGAAGAAAGAACAAAAATGCCTGCAATAGTAAATACCTTAAAAATGTCAAGCTATCATTTTTCTCTTATTACCATCTAGCTCCCATTTGCCTTTGGAGACACGTTTCCAAGTGATTTCAACATTTTTCTACATTACTTTTTAAATTGCTGCATAATGTACATTCTCCTGTAGACTATATATGGTGGTAACTAGTTCTAACTGGCATTGTCAACACAGAAGCCATTGTCCTGACCTCACAGAAAGACGTTGAGAGAGAAAGACGATTCCCAACCTTCCAAATGTCATCCTCTGGACTTATCCTTGTTGGAATACACAGTGAAAAGCCTTAAAACAGAAGCAAATAATAAGTTTCCAGATTTCCTTGTATCAGAGAACACTGAATGGGAAAAATGCCTTAGGAATTCTCTGATCCAACTGCGCCTGTTTTACAAGTGAGGAATCTGACCCCACACTAAGTTAAAGGACTTAGCCCAGAGCAATCTACTCTCTTTGGCCACCCTCACCCCATATTGGTGCCTTTCTGGATTATGCTGTTCTCTGCCCTTCTTCCTGGTATGTGTGCAACCTTCCCCTTTGACTTTATATCCTTGGCTTAGATGACACATCCTATCATATGATGTGATCTTGAAAAACAGTTTATGTGCACGTCCTAGTTTATTAGATGTAATCATCACAAAAGCAAATCAAATCCATTTTTAAATTTTATTTTTTAATTAAAAAAATTAATATTTTATTTATTTATTCCTGAGAGACACACAGAGAGAGGCAGAGACATAGGCAGAAGGAGAAGCAGACTCCCCACAGGGAGCCCAATGGGGGACTCGATCCTAGGACACCGGGATCACACCTTGACCCAAAGGCAGACGCTCAACCACTGAGCCACCCAGGCATCCCAAATTTTTTTTTTCTTTTTTAAATTGAGGCAGGTATAATTGCTAGATAACATTATATTAGTCTCAGGTGTACAATATAATGATTTGATGTTTATGTGTATTGTGAAATGAGCATCACAATAAGTCTAGTTAACATCCATCACCATCCATGGTTACACTTTTTTTTTCTTGTGAGAACTTTTATGATTTACAAACATAAATAGCAATTTTCAAACATGCAGTAAGTACAGTATTATTAACTATAGTCACCATGCTGTATGTTACCCCTACAAGACTTATTTATTTTATAACAGGAAGTTTGTATTTTTTGACCCTCTTCACCCATTTTACCCACCTCCCAACCCCCCTCAAATCCATTTTTTAAAACAAAGGAGCATCTACCCTGCCCAGGCTTGACATCCATTTTCGAGCAAATACAGGCCGTTTAATGCCCCTAATCAAGATCTGTCATGTTTAACCAACCTCCTCATGGGGTCCGGGCATCAGCTTCACTCAGCCGACCCTCCAGGCTCAAGAACAGGTGAGGAAAATGAGAAGGCCTTTCTTGGGGGCGGTGGGATTTGGCCCTCACAGCCTGCCATTCACACAGCAGGACAGAAAAGGCATTCACTTTTCTCCTCCGTGTCATGATACCAGCCGAAATTACCTTTAAATGAGGAAGAAAGTCATTATTTAATCAATAGGATTGCGTCAATTGAGGAAAATTTGTCTCCAGTGTAAACAAGCGGAACGTCTTTGCGCTCTATGAAAACAAGGTTAAATTACTTGCAGATCCGGCGACGAGAGACACGTAGGAAGTGAACCTGAAGCCTGACATATTCAAGGTCTGGGAACCGAAAATAATAGGAATTGTTCTGATTTTTCCAGTGGAATCCAGCAAGAGTTGGGCCCGCCTCTTTGTAGAACCAAGGATCCCTATGCCTTGTCCTTTCTTTTGAGGAGGAGGAGGAGAACAGGAAAAATAATGACAAAGAACAAACAAAGGTTAAATGCAAGGTGGGCAGCTGATCCCTCCGGAGCTGGCCACTGCCACTGACCTGCAGGGGGGCTGGTGTTGGGGAGAGAGTGCCATTAAAATGAGGCGTGATCACATCCGTCCAGGGCTTCCTGCTCACAGCCATTCCTTTGCTCCATGAATTCCATTCAGTGGATCGTATCAAAAATAAATTATTATAATGGTGGCTAATGTGTATTGAGTGTCCGTGCCAAGCATGCTGAGCCCTAGATGTGCCTTGTGTTCTTCAATATTCACAATAGCCCTTAGAAGGCAGCTGCTGTGAAACGGATCATGCTCATTTCACAGATAAGGAAGAGGGCAGTGGCCACTGGAGAATAGTGGGGGCAGTTCCACTCGGTTCTGACACCTGCTGTCCTAGCTGCCCAGTCCCAGGACTCTGTCCACAGTTGGGTACCCATCCCCATGCTGTCATTGGGATCCAGACAAACCAGATGTGCTCTCCAGAAGTCCCCACAGCCACAGAGAAAGGGAAACAGCATTTACTTTTGTTCAGGGAGTGGCTCAGCTCATTCTCAGTCTCTGGCTGAGGAATGCCTTGGCTGCTTCTCTCCCAGTCCTCCTTCCTCCCTGCCCCCCCCCCCCTGCCACACACACACACACACACATCCATTTTGTCTCCTTTGACCACCTAAGAAGGAGCCTCGTGGTCAGTGTGATGTCTGTCAAGGCTAAAGGCAAATGGTGAAGTCTAAGGTCCCTGCTCCCTGACAGAACTTAGTAAGAATTTGACCTTCAGGTTCCTCTCACCTACTGAGGAGACTATGCCAGTCTCTGAATGAATTCCCTTCAGAACACAGGGAACTGTAACCAAATAATGTTAGCTCTGGACTTTCTAGAAGCCAGATTCCATCACACTTGTGTGATAAATTCTGGCTAATGGTTATTACCCGTATCTCCCCCCGTCCTCCCACCCACCCTTCACTCAGCTCCAATTTTGAAGTGTCCAGATATGTGGTTCGTAGCTGACCTTCCTTCCGTGACTGGATCTCTTACACGTCCATCAGGAAAATACAGTCACACCATTGCCGAGGCCCTGGGTCACCCTGACAGGAATCTGACAGGCCCTAGGCCAAGGTCTCTTGGCCTCATCTGGTGAGACTGTGGCATGCTGGCCTGCTGGTCGTGTGACGTTGTAGCCTCACCATGAGAACAAGAGGCTGGCTTGCTGAGAAGAGTTTCACATTAAAAAAAAAAAAAAAAAAGTGAAATGAGACATATTTGACCTGGAAAGAAATAGAAGAGCTCTCAGGTTGCCAAAGTGACGAATTAGACAGAGAGGCAGAGCAAATGGGAACTCCTGGGGAGTCAGTCAGAAGGAGCCCAGATGGAACAGTCTAGGCCGAGGTGGTGGGTGGAATGGAGACAGGATGATTTATCCAGGTTGGGTTGGGAGACCAGTCAGAGCACTCTGCAGAGCTAGACACAGTCCACCCTTTGTACCCTATTTATCTAACTCATCAATTTTATAGCCACATTACCTTCCGAGTGGGCAGGAAAGCAGATATTGGTGCCATCACAGGCCTGGCTGTGGTTTGCACAGCATAATGACAGATGCCAAAACAAGGGGGAGGGGAGAGGGCACTTGGGAGACCACAAAAGAGCCTTTATAATTATGCCTCTTCCTCTCTCAGGAGCCTGCCTCTCGCTCTCGCTCCCGCTCTCCCTCTCCCTCCCTGCCAGAGGTGCCAGGCTGGCTGCAGGGGTGCCGTCCTCCCGTCCTCCCGGATGCGGATGCGCTGGGCAGCTGCCTAGCACGCGTCTATTAATAACCGTGCATGGGCTTGAAGGCAGCTATTCCGGCCCGCCTCTCTTCTCCAGGCTAAATAGCGGCAATCCCTTTAACCTTTCTTCATGGGCCCGATTTTCCATCCCTTTAATCATCCCTGTCACTTTCTGCTGGATGGCCTCCACTCTCACCACATCCCTCCCCCAGGGTGGAGACTCTGAGCCAGCTGGAAGAATGGGCCTCTGGCCTCCTCCAGAGCTGCGCCTTTCCCCTTCCCTCCGCACAGCCCCCCCCCTTCCAGGCTGAGTGACTGCCTTTCGGAACACAGGGAGCCCTTCCCTCCCCACGTGGATGTTCCCCTTGAGCAGACCATCACTGACATCCAAGAGTCTCCCCTGAGGGGCTCCCCTACAGTTCTCTGCCCTGGCCCCACCTCATCAAGACACCAGCCCACCCTGCAGACCCTGAGAACAGCCCCCCAGCCCCCCAGCTTCCCTGCCAAAACAGTTAAAAGCTTGCTTTAGAAATAATTTCTTAGGGGTGCCTGTGTGGCTCAGTGGTTGAGCATCTGCCTTTGGCTGGGGTAGTGATGCGGTTCTGAGTCCCCATTTGGGCTCCTCACAGAGAGCCTGCTTCTCCCTCTGCCTATGTCTCTGTCTCTGTCTCTGTCTCTGTGTCTCTCATGAATAAATAAAATCTTTTTTTTAAAAGAATTTTTTAAATCAAATGTCATTTTTATCATGTCCCTCCCCTACTTCAGAGCCCTCACTAGGTAGGTCCCTGTTGCTTTTTGATAACAGCACATGCAAACGTTTGCCAGATTCTGGGTCCAGAGTTCTCTCCTCACCTCCTTTCGGCCCAGGTACAGATCCTCATTCAAAAACTTTCCCTAAGAGTGCCTGGGTGTCTCAGTGGTTGAGCGTCTACCTTTGGCTCAGGTGGTAATCCCAGGGTCCTGGGATTGAGTCCCACATCGGGCTCCCTGCATGAAGCTTGCTTCTCCCTCTGCCTATGTCTCTGTCTCTCTCTGTGTCTGTCATGAATAAATAAATAAAATCTTAAAAAAAATAAAAATAAAAAAGCTTTCCCTAGTTAGTCTTCTCACTCTGGCTACTCCTTTACCAGCCACCCATCCCCACAAAGTCTTTTTAGATACTGTTTTCGGTATGTGTGTGTGTGTATGTGTGTGTGTGTGTGTGTGTATATATATATATATATAGATATATATATATATACAAGTGCCACTCTGCAGCTCCCAGATGGGTAGGCATTCCTTCAGACCTGTGCCTGCATCCCCTCTAACCACCACAATACCCAGCTGTATGTCACACCTTACAAATTTCTTCAATTCATCTTCAAGATGGCTGTGGATTTTACTTCTTTCCCTTATGTTTTAATAACACAGCTTACATCACCTCAAAACTATACATTAACTGACACAAATAAAAAGGCTAATGCATCCTTTGGCAATCATTATTATTTATTTCCTCTCTACCTCTATTGAGGAAAAAACAACTTTCTTTGCCAACTCTCTTTTGCCAAATACTTTGAAAACAGCCCTAATGATAGTGAACATTTTGTATAACTTTTTACAGCTTCACACGCATTTTCACATTCATTATTTTATTCACTGTCGTAAATTATCATAATTAGTGAGCTAAGTGGTCGGTTGGCACCAGTAATACAGTCTCCCATTTCTCAGATGTGAAATTAAAACTTTGAAAGGTAGATTATAAAAACGAGTGTAGATTCCAATTTGTTTGATCCAAGGCTTAGAACAACGTGCTCTTTCCTCCACATTGGGGGTTAGCAAACTTTTCCCATAAAGGAGCAGACAGTAAATATGTCAGGCTTTGTTCACCATATGATCTCTGTCACAACCACTCAACTCTGCCACTGTAACACAAAAGCAGTCATAGTCAATATATACATGAATGGATGAATATTTCAGTAAACTCTATTTACAGAAAGGGTCAGTGGTCATATTTAGCCCACAAGCTGTGGTTGACTAATTAATGTCTCTTTTACACAACACAGTAAGCACTCTTGAATCTTTATGACTCTATCAAAGTTGGCCTCCAGTTGGGATGCCATAACTTTGACCTATATCAGTATTAGATCATTCTACTAATTTTCTCTCTCCTTACTTCTTATGCATCAGTATTGTTTGGACGATAACTGACTTGGCTCCCCACTACACCCTTGATGCCGCCTACACTGTGGCAAAGTTTTGTACTCTTGTACTGTGAACATGCCCAGCTAAGCCCATCCTGCCTCCCCTGGATCCTTCTTCACCTGCATGTGAGATCAGTTCTGACAGGCTTTGTGAGGAGGCACCTTTCTGGGACAGAGTTTTCCCTGAGGCCCCCAGGATTAACCAAGATAAATCATCCTTCCAGCTTCCCCTCACTGTGGGTTTCATGTGCCTCCTCCTTTGGGCATTCTCCAAGTCTGTCCCGAGGAAACTCATACACTGGAATGGTAACTCCACTGACAAGTCTTCCTACATCCCCCTTCAGCTCTGGTCCATGGAAGACAGAGATTATTTAGTCTACCTTTTGCCTTCAGAGTGGGAAGACTAGCTTAAATGTTCCTCCTGGAAAGAACAGGAACTCCCGCCAGCAAACCAGCTAGTTTCGTTAGTACCCTTCACTGTATATAGATCTGGGACAGTGAGGGGTGGGGATTGTGTGTAAATAGCATTCTCGCAGGGCTCAGATGATCAGGGTTGCAAATCCTGAGTTATAGTGATTGCCCACCTAAAATCAGATTCTACATTGTAGGAGCCAGTGGGAAGTGACTGATACCTCACTAAGGCATTCTAGGTCTTTAAGTGGGCTTCTAGATACATGTGTGCACAGACACTGGCCATAGAGTCAAAAAAGATTCTAGAGATCATGTTACCCAAACCCCTCATTTACAAATAAGGAAACTAAAGCCCTGAGAAATCACTTTAGTTTATCATGATGCCAAGGGATGAGGATCCACATTGTCTTTAAATCATATCCATAAAGATGATAATGAACTTGATCAATGAAACTGAAATTTATAACTATAAAGCTTTCTTTGAATATGATATATTTTATTTTAAATAGGAAGCAGAGCACATGCTCAGCCCAGCATAGCCCAAAGCCATGATGAGATCAACTTTTTCAGAAATAATTGAGATTTGGCCTTCTCAAAGCTTCCACATGTTCCAAAGGTGGAGTTCCCCTGGGAACATCAACAATCCCCTCCAATTCTCTTCAGAAAGTCTTCAAAAGTGTCAAGAGAAGCAACAAAAGGTAGAGAGTACAAATAACACTTGGGATCTGAATGCCCTGGCTCTGCCATTTAGAAGCTGTGTGACCTTAAGCAAATAATTTATTTTTCTAAGCCTTGTTTCTCATCTGTAAAAGAAGTATAAAAATAGTACTTATCTCAAAGAGATGATGTAATAATTAAATGAGATAACGTGTACAGAGTGTCTGGCATAGGTTGACTTAATAGTAACTATTCAATAAATATTCACTATTGTTGCAATGTTGACACCTCAGGCTTTTTGCCTAAAGCCCAACTCTGATTTTGAGTTGACCACACTGCCTACTTTCCTGACTGTGAAACAGGCATAATAATTTAGCCAGAGAGATGGGTAATTGGAAGTTAGTTATGACCTGGGGAAACAGATCTGGCTCCTTGCTCAGACCACAGTCTGGCCAAGATGACCTCCAGGCAAAGAGACAAGGTGCCTTTCTGAGCTGAGTCCCCTCAGAGGGGGTGACCTCGGAGCCAGGACTCAGGATCCCTGGAGGAAGAAGTAAGGCAGAAGTTCCAAGAAATAGGGAAATGTGGAAAAGGCTAATGCAGTTTTCTTTGTGGACAGTCTTTCTAGCATTATCATTTCTTTTTTTAATATTTTATTTATTTATTCATTCATGAAAGACACACAGAGAGAGGCAGAGACACAGGCAGAGGGAGAAGCAGGCTCCATGCTGGGAGCCTGACATGGGACTCGATCCCAGGTATCCAGGATCTCACCCTGGGCCAAAGGCAGGTGCTAAACTGCTAAGCCACCCAGGGATCACTAGCATTATCATTTCTGAGTCAAATCTTGTCATTCCTTATCCTCTCAAAGTCCTACAGGATGAGGGCAAGGAAAATCAGGGAATTCCTACAACAACAAGGCAAAGGGGTCAGAATATATCCTGGGTAAGGGTCATGCTCCTCAATAGACCAGACTGTGGTATTTGCAGCATCTCTAAACCATTCAAAAAAAAAGAAAAAAAAGAAAAGGAAAAGAACAAATGCAGATGGCCTAGAACTTTGTTTTCCTGGTGATAGAATGGTGCTAGACAAAACAATGCTTTCTCCTTTTCCCTGGGTTAGTTGGCAGCAGCAGAAAACTCTTGACAAGAAGTTCCAGGAGGGCTTCATATTGGGTTTGAAACGTACAAATTCCCACAACAATCAGTGACTAAAGTAGCAATATTTTAGCCTTTCACAGGAATCTGGTTATTATTACCATTAATGCCAAGTATCTTGTTTCTATTCTTTTTGATTTAAGGTAATTTCCTTTGTAAAAGGCCTACTTTGTTAAACCCTACACAGCTACATTGGCTGTGGGAGAAAGAGAAATGGGCATAATGGGAAAGTATCATGTAGTGTTGAAATTTTAGAGGGCCTGGTTGTGAAGACCCCCCTTTGTTTTTGCTTTAAGCCTGATGCAGTTCTCCAGTCTTCATGTTCTAGTTTGGGGCACTAATTTTAGCATTGTCCACTCTGAGGACGGCATCTCTATCTGAACAGTATGGTTTCCAAGGAAGATCTCCAGAAAGCTGTACCTACCTGGTCAGGCCTGGCTATGACCTGGCCAAAGGAGACTCAGGTCCATGTTCATATCTATAAAGTGACCCCATGACTCCATCTTTTGACAATGAAAAAAAACAAATATCAAAAAGTGAAATATCTAGTTCATTGGTTTTCAACTGGAGGCAACTTTGCAACCCCCCCCCAGGGGACATTCAACAATGTTTGGAGACATTTGTGATTATCACAACTTTGGGGGGGTGGGGGATCCTACTGGCATCTACAGGGCAGAGGCCAGAGATGCTACTAAACATCCTACAAAACATAGGACAAGATCCACAATGAAGACTTGTCTAACTCCAAATGTCAATGATGCCAAAGTTGAGAAAGGTTGCGACAGACAGAGATGCAGAGAACCCTGCACGGGCTGGACCCTACTCACCTTCCTCTCCATATTTTGCCCCATACTCATTCACTCCCTGGGCTACAGGTACAAAAACAACTTCCAATTCTTGACTGTACTCTGTTCCCTCAGCATATTCTGATCCTGCTGCCTGCCAGGATCTACCCTCTCATCCTATCTAGTTACTGTCTTCTCATCCCCCAGATCTTGGTCAATAGATAGTTTCTTGGGAAGCCCTTCAAGTAAGACTAAGTCAAGTCCCCTATTACATGCTATCTCCCCTTTTTCTTTCTTTTTCCAAGGATTTTCAAAGTGTCTTTGGGTTTTTTTCAGAACTCTTTAAGCTCCTTGCCTCTTGGCTCTTAAATGTACAAGCTATCAGCACTAACTGTGGCCAAATGGCTAGTGTTTGAGTTCCCACTCTGGCATATTCTAGTTGTGGGATCTTGGACACATCACCTACCACTTACTTAGCTAAGTCACACTTAGCTCCAACATGAAGATAATGACTGTACCTAGATCCTAGGGATGCTATGAGGATGAAATAAATGAGAGATGAGAACAGTGTCAGGCCCATCATGAGTACCATATGGAAGTTTACTATAATTATTACTTTAAGAATTAAAAACTGCTTTTCTGAGACATTGAGCTCCATGATAAGAGAGATATGCAGTATTTTCTCTTCCCAGGAGCATGACCCTCACACTATCTTTTCTCTACCAGAGGAATCAGAGTTCAAATCATTTAAGGCAGGGGGTCAAAGTCAATGCTTTATGTTTACAGATAAAAAAAACATTGAGACCCAGAGAGGTTAAGGGATTTGGAAAAATCACATGACAAGTTTCTTTCTATCTGATCAGTCTCTCTCTCTCTCTCTCTCTCTCTCTCTCTCTCTCTCTCTCTCTCCTTCCCTCACTCCCTCCCTCCAGCCCCCCTCTCCCCCCACCCAGGGCCAACCATTTCTTCTCCCCAGCCCCCTTTTGAGGTGAAAACTGGTACAATTCCTGATCTACTAAATAAATATTCCATAGCAACTATCTCCATCTGACTACAGGTCCCTGCTTCCCAGCTTCTCTACAAAAGACCTAGGGGTTATAAAATCCAAGCTTATCAGAACAAACCACACCAAACAGAACACAGCAAGGTTTCTAATCAGATATTTAAGGTGCTTACACAACAACCTAAAGAAGAAAATCTAGACCTGACAAAAAAAGTAGACCAAGGGCAAATAATAACCTAAATAAATTAAGAAAACACTGTGAGGCCAGTCTCCTGAGCTTTTCTGCCATTAGGTCATTAATCCTGAGACAGGGCTGGGGAATATCTCCCCAGAGCTTCACAGACAGGGCAACATCTCCTTTGTTTTAACTCCCTCAAATCCTATTTGACTCTTTGACACCCTCCCAGCATCTCATGGCTGTTCTTATTCTTTTTCAGCCCCGACAGGTTTTTGTAAGCTCAATCTTAGCCAATACTGTGGTGTTTTAGCCCAACTAGTTGCTGGGGCCTTAGACCTCATGGAGAGCAGTGTGATGTCTGGACTGTGGAGTGACAATAGCCTCTGACCTCTTGGTCTGGCCACACCTGGAGAACCCAGCTCTGTCAGGGGTCCTACTCTTTAAGAAGGGCATGAACAAACTGGAAGAGCATGAAAGAAGGACAATTAGGATAAGACACTTCATTGTGTGAGGGACAAGAGGGCAGAGAAGACCTAGCAAGGGGCCCAAGAGCTTCAAAAAATGGAACGGCCTTTCAGAATGAGCTAATGTGAACTTCTGATTCTTCTACAAATCCATACTAGCAAAATATAGAAAAAAAATTATAAACATAGCTATGCTTATAAATATAAAGCAAAATCTCTGGGTTCCAAGAAAGAAGAGAAAGAAAGGAAGAAAGGAAGAAAGAAAAGAAAAGAAAAGAAAAGAAAAGAAAAGAAAAGAAAAGAAAAGAAAAAAAGAAAGAAAGAAAGAAAGAAAGAAAGAAAGAAAGAAAGAAAGAAAGAAAGAAAGGCAAGAGTTGCCAAACTTACCATCAGAGTGAGAGATTTTATCTGAAAGCAGGATAAGGCAAATGAGTGGAGATTACAGAAAGGAAGGACATTGACTCAGAGATGTCCAAAATAGAAATGGGCCACCTTGGGAGAGAGCACCAAAAACATAGAGGTTTTGCAGAATCTGTAGGACACTGAATGAAGATGCTGCTGGATTTGCAAGAATCAGACACATCACTCCATGAGGGTAGAAACCGTGTCTGTTTTGTTCACTGCTGTATACCCAATATCTAGAGCAGAGTTTGGCATAGAACTGGCATCAGTAGGGTTCTATTGAGTGAGTGAATGAATGAATGAATGAATGGTCCCAATAAGACAATAGATAAAATAACCTCTAAAGTGGCTTCCAGTTCTAAGATTCAATGATTTTTACATTCCCATTGCTCTGTTCTTTTCCCAAACTTCATTCTGAGGCACAGGGTCACCTCAATCCAGGACACTTGAGGCTGGCACTGAGAGAGGCAAGGGCAGGGTGAGGAATGGACAGAAGAGTAACACAGGAGCCCAGAGGATGGAAGCCAGCTCTGCAAAGAGCTTCCAAGAGTCTCCCTGCCACAGACATTCCACTTGGCCACAGCAATTACCCTGGCCCTGGGCCTGGAGGAAGGCGGTGGCTAGCCTGCCCAGGGTAAGGCCTACTGTCAGCACATCTTGCCCGTGCTGCTTACAGGGGTGGAGAAGCAAGATTGTGAGTAGGTCACTGGGTCGGTAAGGTCTATCAAGCAAGCTTCTCTATCAAGCAAGGGAATGAGATCCCCAGGCCTAGGGATTTCTTATATCAAAGAGGGTCCCTGTACTTGGGTACCAGTCTGATAAGACACAGCCAGGCCCTCATGGAACCTATGGACTAGATGTTTCATATCCCTCCAAAGTTCATGGGTTAAAATTCCAAGCCCCAATGTGATGGTATTCAAAGGTGCGGCCTTCAGGGGCAATTAGATCACGAAGGTGGAAACCTCATGAAGGGGTTAGTGCCCTTATAGAAGAGACTTAGGAGAGCTCCCTTGCCCCTTCCACAGAAGATAGCCATCTATGAGACAGGAAGAAGGCTCTCACCAGACACCAAGTCTTCCAGCACCTTGATCTTGAGCCTCCAGCTCCAGAACTGTAAGAGGTACATATCTGTTGTTTATAAGCCACCCTGTTTATGGTACTTTATTATAGCAGCCAGGACAGAGTAAGACAGAGCCACTAGAATGAATGCCACCTGGAGTCCCTCTCTTCAGGAAGAAAATCAAATCTAATGGAGGATACCTGGCCTCAGCCCTCATCAGAGCCTGCTGTATCTCTTGCCCCTACCCCTTCATGCAAGACCAGAAAGGGAGACAGATGGGAGGCCCAGAGACAGGCCCATTTGTATGATGAATAGAGACTATGATCATGGTGCCAGCAGGTTCTCAGGGGACATTCCCATAGCCTTGCCAGCAGGGCCCACTTCCCCCCTTCCTCTCATGATGCTTGACCCATTGGAATAAATCCTGAGCCTTGGGCCTGTTTCTAACACAGGAATGTGGGCCCCATTGTCCCATCCTGCTTTCCCTCTCTATGTTTTTGTTCCTTTTCCCATTCTGTCTCCCCCTCCCCCACTTCGTTTCCAAACTTGCTCCTGAGAGACTAGACCCAACAGCCCACTGGTGATCTTGTTTTACATGAGACATTTCCAAAAAAGACCAAAAAATCCTTTCCAGGAAAATGCCATTTTGAAAATTCAGCTCCAGACACAGCGGCAACATTAGGAAAACAAAGGACTTGGCAGAAAGGTTCTCTGAATCAGGACTTTCTCTCTAAAATACCTTTTCCAAATTGCCTCCAGTGGGACCAACTCTGAGGGTCAGCTCTGGAGCACGTAGTCAATTTCAGATAGACCGTGGCTCCTGGTTTGGATACCATCTCAGTCTTACATTTCCTTACCTGGGTTTGCCCTGGGACTGCCCTGGGACTGCCCTGGGACCTTTTCCCAGGCTCAAGCAGGGAGCCCCTCCCAAGGGTCACCAGAGGAAGCAGCTGCCTCGGCAGGGTCAGGAAATGCTGCTGACCCTCCCTTCAGAGGACACTCCTCAGCTCCTTCTTGCCCCCATCAACAAGCTAGGGGGCCAAGCTGGAGGTCTGAGAGACAAACTGTGCTTGGTAGGAGCTGTCTTCTCTTATCATCCAAGTAAAGGAGAGAGACAATTTCCCCTCGGGCATCAAGTATCATCATGTTGATGTCATATATATGGTGATAGTGATGGCCATAATTATTAAACACTTATTATGTGTCCACCACTAACCTATTTTTTATATTTATCTAGCTCTTTTAAGCATCATAACAATGATTATGTGCTGAATTATATACCCTGTGCATCAAAATGTGACTATATTTAGAGATAGGCTCTTTAAAGAAGCAACTAAGTTAAAATGAGGTCTTTAGGGTGGGCCCTAACCCAGTATGACTGGTGTCCTTAGAAGAAGAGGAAATGTAGACAAAGACAGACATGCTCACAGAGGAAAGACCATGTGAGGACAACAGCAAGAAGGCAGCCATCTACAAGGAAAGAGGCTTCAGAAGAAAACAAACCTACTAACACTCTCATCTTGAGCTTCTAGCCTCTGAAACTGAGAAAATCAATTTCTGGGTGTTTTTAAGCCACTCAGTCTGTGGTATTTTGTTATGGCAGCCCTAGTAAACTAATGAAACAACCCATAAAATTAATATGGGGGCAGCCCCAGTGGCGCAGCGGTTTACCACCGCCTGCAGCCCGGGGCATGATCCTGGAGACCTGGGATCGAGTCCCACATCGGGCTCCCTGTGTGGAGCCTGCTTCTCCCTCTGCCTGTGTCTCTGCCTCTCTGTGTGTGTGTGTGTGTGTGTCATGAATAAATAAATAAAATCTTATAAATAAATAAATAAAATTAATATGGTTATTATCACCATCTTACAGGGGGCAAAACAGTCTCAAGATTGTTATGAACATTGCCCAGCAAGCAAATAATAGAGGTAAACTTTGAGTCAGCTCTCTGATGCCAAAATACAAACTCTAAAGCACTATGTCCAACTGCTTCCCTGCCACTATGTATGTGCATGTTTCATTTGCTTCTTGCTGTGTAACAAACAACCTCACATCATGATGGCTTAAAACAACAACCCTTTTTTTTTCATTCATCAGTAATTTGGGCAGGGCTTGGTGGGGACAAGTCATCCCTGCTTTACTTAGTGTCAGCTGGAGTGGCTCCAAGGCTAGATCAAATCACCTGAAGTCTAGCTCACTCACTTGTCTGGTGACTAATACCAGCTGAGAGCTAGAACCTTAGCTGGAGCTGCCGATGGACCAAACATTTAACGTGGTTTCTCCATGTGCCCTGAACTTCCTCTTAGCATAGCAGCGGCTTCCAAGAATGAACATCCCAAGAGACAGAGCCAAACAGAAAGTTGTAATCACCTTTACTAACCCAGCCCTGGAAGACTCACAGCGCCACTTTCACCACGTTCTCTTTCTTAGAAGCCAGTCACCACATCCAGCCCACGTTCAAGGAAAGAGGAATTCAGTGCTAGTTTCTGATGGGAGGAGTGCCAAAGAATTTCAGACATGTTTTAAAACCACTACGATGAATGCGCCACTGACAGGTGGTCCACAGTTTATGTCAGGTGTTTATTTGCCAGCAGCACCATACATTGAAAGAGCATTGAACTGAGAGTCCAAAGCCCTGAACAAGAGCCATTCAGCTGTATGGGACTGGGTATGAAACCCATGTATGAAAAGAGGAAGATGTGCTTCCAGTTCAGCCACTCTCCTCTATATGGGACTGAAGTTATTTGACTCCATTGCAGTCTCTAAAACATTGATCTCCATCAGAAGGAACTTTAGGATGCTGTTCCTCTGACGTTTCACTTGATTCTCAGTTATGACAGACTGAGTCTTGCCTTGTCTTTTCACTGTGCCTGAGTCACTGTCTTTAAAACACAGCCATCCATGTAGTGGGCACTTCCTTGGTGCTCACTACAAGGGCACTACCACTGGTACTTCATATTTGTTGTTTCATTTAGTTACCATATCAACCCTATGAAGGAGGCAATGTTCTCTATATCTAGTTTATAGATAAGGAGACTGAATCTCAAGGGAGGTCAGTAATTTGCCTAGAAGTTAGTAAAGGGCAGAGCCAGAACTCTAGCCTGTGCCCTGGTCAGCCCCATTTTCTCCAGGGCACAGTGTCCTAGCCATGGATCCCTGTCCAACAACCAGGGCCTGCCCTCTGTTGGCAGGCTCCTGCATCACTCAACTGTCTATTAGGACATATGACATTCTGAACTGTCCATCTCTCTGCTCCACTCACCTTTTGGAGCCTTCCCATGCTTCCTGTTGGACATTGGCCCTACCCTTGTTATGAGCCTCTCATGATACTTCTACGTGGGGATAGCCACCACACTGCGTTCACCCTCCTAACCTATGACCCAGCCCTTCATATCTTCCCAGACTATCTTGGTAATTAGATGGCACCTTAGTAATTAATTGGCATGGCTAGACAGCAAGACCAAGCAGGACAGAATCGTGAATTTAAAAAAACAAAGGCCCCAGAGTCAGACCAATCTAGATCCAAATCCTGACTCCACCATGTATTACTCATATGTAAAAGTAATGAGGCCCACATTGCCTCATTGTGAAGATTCTTGATAAGTTAATACATGTACAGGGCTTGGCACAGTGCCCAGTACATAGTAAATGCTTAATAAATATTAGCTATCTTCACTGTTGTTATTATCAATAATATTTGTAAAAGATCCACTAGAGAGCCTAGCATATGGGAGGCATTCAAAAATGATAGCTGTTAATCTCATTGTTTAAGTCCTGGAAAAGCTACAGGAATTCAGAGAAGGGCCAGATAACAAGGTAGTGAAGACAGAAAACAGGCTGCCCGAGCAACTGTGCAGATCTGCAGATCGCTGCCTAATCCTAGAACTTGGGTATGACTGGCCTTGATTAAGTGGAAACGCCTCCCTGCAGAACTGCCATCTTCATCTGCCTCAATTAGGAGATGACAAGAGCTTCCTGAGGTTGGATACGCCCGGGAAAAGGAATTTCAAGAAAGAAAACCAGAAACACTCTCTGTTTTTGCTCCTGCCCAGCATCTCCTGTTGTGGTGATGGAAGCCACCGGCCACGAGTTCCTGCCGTGCTTATCCAGTTGTCCTACTGGTCTAGTTTCATGGGCTTCACCTGAAGCTCTAAGTTCCCAGAGAGCTGGTGAACATGGTCATAATATGGAATTGCTTCCCAGCCTCAAACCCACTCTAGGTTGAGCTGTTAACAAGAATAGCAAACAGGTGGACAGAAGGTAACTATCAGGTTTATAACAGATGAGCCATCACAGACGCACACATACACACAGACACACTCACACTGCTTCGAGCATTTGGGAGCTGCAGTACTGCTCTTGCCCTCTCCCATTGTATTTTTCCTGCTGCTACTTTCCCAGAATCGTTACAGCCAGGTCCACCAATGCTCGCAGCTCCTGAGTAAGTCTGACCAAGCTGGACTAAGGGGTGGGAGTAATCAAGTTCGAACAGACCTGATGCCTTAGAATAATGTCACCAGCTCAGTTATAACTGCTTGGCTGCTGTGTTCCTTCTGATTTTCCTACAAGCCAGATGATCAATGAGGTGACAGTTACTTCCCCCAGACCACTCTCATTTCCCTCTTCCAATCAGACAAGGATCTGGTGCCCTCTGCAATGACCTCTAAGAGCTGACATTACTGCTCATGTTGCCTCTGAGTCTGAGTTCTTCCTTCCTGCTCCAGGCCTTATCCACTCTGGTATAGCCAGACTTCTTCTGCCTTGATTCATAGCACCTAATTCTGCTAGAATCCAGTTCTCCTCTGTATTAGTCAGCTATTGTTGTGAAAATACTATGTAATAAACACCCCCCCCCCCATTTGATGTCTTATAAGAACAGGGTTGTTGTTGTTTTTTTTTCACCCATAGCCTGTGGATGGGATGGAGTGACTGATCCAGTGTCTAGGTCAGGTATAGATCAGTTCTATATGTCATTCATTCTGGGACCAGCAGCTACCTAGGGCAGGTTCTTCTCATTACAGATGGGGGAAGCACAAGAAAAGTCTAATGAAAATTCCCTATGACTCTTAAGGCCTCGACCCAGAACTAGCCATTGTCAAGTCCACCCCATTCTATTTGCCAAGCCAAGTCAACTGGCCAAGCCCCAAATCAGAGGGATGAGAATATATGCTCCACTTATTCCAGTAGGGTGTATGTAAAGTCATATGGCACAGGGCATGGCCATATAATTCTATTACAGCAAGGGAGTGAAGAATTGGGGGTGATAATCCAATTTCCAACATCTCTTAAATATTTGTGTCACTTGCATCTCTTGCTGTGATTTACCCATGTGATCGTTCCTCCTGAATTCTTAGAGAAGCCTACTGGCCTACTTAGCTCCTCAATCCCTGCTATCTCCTGGCTTCAGACAGGCTAGAATCAAGAGTTGAAAAGCTAGAAAGCTTTTGGGGAACCAAAGCAGCTTCTCCCCTCTTTCAGTCCCTCTTGCCATATGCTTTCTCTCTGTTCTCTCTGCACATATGCTTTATTTTTCTCTCTGGACACCGGCTCTCTCTGCTGCTCCACGGACACAGTGGAATAGAGCCTGTTCTAGCCCTGGGGCTACAGAAGCTCTCATTTTTAGCATCACTACCCAGCTGAAGAGTATTTCAGTGTCCACTCCCAAAATCCCAGAGAAAGACCCCAGTCAATCATGACTGAGATCGTGTAGCACAAACACACTCACTCTTCTAGATGGAAGAAAAGAGTGGTGTGGGGTGCCAGACACACACACACACACACACACACACACACACACACACACAAAACCCCAAGACTCCAAACTGGAGTCCTCTGGTCTGACTCTGGTGAGAATATGTGTTTAGTTTGGCCATGAGGTTTTTAAATGTTTTGAATTACTTGACAAAATGTGGAAATTGAGAGTCCACATGTGAATTCAGATTTTTTTTTTCTTAAGAAAGTAAAAGATCTCAACTGGAAGGGAATGTGAGGGTGCCTATGGGGCCTGACAGTGTTCTGTTTCTTGATCTAGCTGCAGGCTATGCCACCATGTTCCATTTCACTTTTGTGAAAAGTTCATCAAGCTATACTCTTTAAATCCATACTTTTTAATATGTACATTACATCTTTTTTATATTTTAAAAATTTAGAAGATCTGGCAACACTGGAGGCACATTCCAGCAAAGGATGAGTCTGCTGGAACTGAGCAGTTTCCCATATTGCCGTACTCCTTGCCACTCCCTATTCTCTTCCTGTCACTCAGACTGAGGTTCTGTAGTCACTTATTGTGCTTAACTGTTTTCTCACAATAGACTTAAGAAGAAAGTCACCTTATTTCTTTTATATCCATAATTCCATCAAAAGCAGGGAAACAAAAGAGACCGGAGAAGGCCATGAATTTGCAGAAAAATGGAAAATGGCTTTTTTGGTTTGTTTGTAGAAATTAAAAATATTCTTCCAAATTTGACAAGCAAATAAAGTGGGTTGGTATCTAAAGAATTCAACCAAAGAGGCTGTGGCGGCTATACTGAAACTTAAGGATCTGAAAACAAAGGACTGAAGTTTCAACGCGTTTAATTTTTCAATGCACATAAAATAAGTGATCCAACTGTGAAACGAAGTTATGGAGTAAAACAGGTGAGAATACAGCTCAGGCACTGAAAACTTATGAATGGTGGGTTTGTAAAAGAGTATCTACTGAGGACAAAGGAAATTCATGCCTCGAACAAAAAAACAAGTATTTGCAAATGGAAGACTAAACAGAAATACTGTTGCTCAGCAAGATGACGACATGGCTGAGAACTTACAGGACAGGTTGTGTGAAAAAGTTCAATCATTTGTGGCATTTCCTAGAAAGGCTTATAAGAGCCCAGTTAAAATAATACCACCCAGTCAGCTATATTTATTTATGGTTCCAAAGAGACTTTGGTGTGATTGGAGAACTTTTGGGCATGGTGTCCATCACAGGCACAACTCCAGGAAATGGCTTAGTTTTGTTTGTTGAGAAGTCTTGAAAAATTTAAAACAGACAGGTCAAAATTAGTAAGACCGGCTGTGAAACAGAGCTCCTGAAGTGGTCAGCACTAACACTGACCTTGTTATCAAACTTAAATAAGTTTCCAAAGTAGCAAAATTTGCACAATGGAGTACCTAAATAATTCACCAGGAATTGTGCTGATAAATAAGAAACAAAATGGAACATATCGTGGCCTAGTGAATTGGATTCACACCCATGGCTGAAAGCATAAAATTCAGTGCATTAGACACATAATAGTCATAACATTCATTGGTTCTGATAAATTAAGATTAGTTGGTGTATAATGTTAGTGTCTTTATTTGCAGATGGGAAAAACAGTTGTAAAATTGTTAAATTACTCATATCATCCAACAAAAAATGCTTACCCCAAGTCACCAGCAAAGACTGAATCAAAGAAATATCATATGCAGGGTGCCTGGTGGCTCAGTCAGTTAAGCATCTGACTCTTGAATTTGGTTCAAGTCATGATCTCAGAGTTGTGAGATGGAGCCCCATGTCAGGCTCCCTGCTCAGCGCAAAGTTTGTTTGAGATTCTCTCTTTCCCTCTGCCTCTTCCCTTGCTCTCTCTCTCTCTCTCTCTCTGTCTCTCTCTCACTAATAAATAAATAAAATCTTTTTTAAAAAGAAAGTATCATGAGCTCTTTAACCCATTTGGGTACTTCTCTGCAAGAATCTTCACAACTATGCAAATACACTATCAAATTTGCTCATTCATAGTGAAATTATATCTTTGGGAAACTCATCTGGCAAGGAGTAACCTGGTCCACTTTCCTATGCTAAAATTAATTTTTAGAAATGAAAGTGATCACTTAAATTGCTCTCCCAAAATTGTGGGGTTGAAGACAAGATTTCAAAAAAAGTTCTAATTTTTAAAAAATTATTTATTTATTTCTGAGAAACAAAGAGGGAAGCAGAGGAAGTGGCAGGCTCCCCATGAAGTAGAGACCCCTATGTGGGACTCCATTCCAGGACCCTAAGATCATGACCTGAGCCAAAGGCAGATGCTTAACCAACTGAACCATCCAGGTGCCCAAAAAGGTTCTAATTTTATGAAAATAAAGTTCTGTTATTCAATTCAGCTTTCTTTTTTTTTTTTTTTTTTTTTTTTTTTTTAGTTTATTTACTTTTTAGTAATCTCTATACCCTACATGGGGCTCGAACTCACAACCCCAAGATCAAAAGTTGCATGCTCCACCGACCAAGCCAGCCAAACACCCCTCAATTCACCTTTCTTAATTAAGATTATGGCAAATGGAATTTTTGAACCACAATTGAGTCCTCAAAACTAAATTTTGCAACATTAGAATGCCAAAATTCTACAAATATCTCAAGAGTAGTTACCCTAAATATAAAAACCATCAAAGATTCTATCCGTGTTCAGCCGTGAACAGCTGTTTCCCATTATGAAACTAAATAAAACTATTGCTCTCAGTTAAAGGATTCAAGGCTGAATTCTATACAGCACATCGCAATGTGAAACGCAAGACCTGACATTGACATGTTGGGGCAAAAGAAAAAGTGTCATATTTCTGGTTATATAGCAAAGGAGTAATGAGTTATGAAAGAAAAATAATAATAATTAAATATTTCTTTTTTAATGTTATATTTTTCAATTCTGAATGTAATATATAATCTCTAATACCTGCATGTTTGTATTATGTTATGTGCTTATGCAACGTTCAAATAAAAATGAAAGAAAGCTTGATTACATTTCTAGCAGCTGATTTTTCTTCAACTCAGCCCACTTTACTCCTCTTTGTTGCATTTCTGAATTCTATAGAAATCTAAGTTTGCAACCTCTAGTGTACACCATATATTATGTATTATTTTATTTCAATACATGCTCACTAGTTTAATGGTGAAAATGTGGAAAATTCAAAATAGAAAACTAAGCCCACTTATTACCTTGAGAGTGCTTATCAAAACAAAAACAAAACCATGCATTATACAAAATACATATTTTAATAACAATAGAATCACACCACACATAAAGTTTTATCAATTTTCCATATATTTAAGTGTTCTACAAGTAAGATTTTAATGGCTGTGTATTATTGTATGCTTGTAATATAACTCAACATATTTGCTGTTATTGCATATTTAATTCATTTCCCATTTAGAAAGCATTGGTCTTGATACCAATTCTGTTTCCATCTTTTTCTTAAACATAGCTATGCTTTTACTCATCGTGTCTTAAACCTACTACCTCACTTTCCATTCGTAGTTTCCAATAAAGGCTAGAATTAGATCAAATTAGAATTTTGTAGTCCTCTGAGGAAGCTAAAAGTATAGCTTAAATTGTGAATTCTTCTTCACAATGTCAGAGCCCAACAACCTCTGACATTTCCATTAATCCTAAGCTGCATTTTTCTGGACACTTAGTTATTATTATTATTATTATTATTATTATTATTATTATTAATTATTATCTCAGAGGGCAACAGTTTTGTATGATGAGGGGGTCTCTGGTTGGTTCATTTGCTTATATAGACTCCCTTGAAAGAGCCAGAGCTATCCCAGAAAGATAAAATTCAAGCTCTCCAAGTCAATGATGCCTAAATATGGTGAGAGACAGCATCTCTCTGAGATTAGGACCAACAGCCAGCTGCCAGCCAGCCAGCCCAGATAGCAACGCTATTTTTACCTTCTTAGGCTTGTGTCACTTGACTGCCCTTGCCACCAACCCTACTCCTACCACTATTTGTATTCATTACAAATGTCCAAAAATCTCACACCTCTTAGTCCTACAAGAGATATAGGAGCCAATAGGATGCCTCCAATCTAATCAGGGAAGCACTCCTGCCAATAAGGAAGCCCTGCTTAATTATGAAATCATCATCACATCCTTGGGAATCTCTAGTTTGTACAACGCGACTCCACCATCAGGAAGCCTCTGGCTTGATAAAAGAAACTCAGCTTGCTGCCATGATGAAAGTTTCCCCAGAGTACCTGGCTGGCTTAGTCCTGTGGGGCATATGACTCTTGATCTTGGGACCATGAGTTTGAGACCTATGTTGAGTGTAGAACTTACTTTAAAAAAAAAGTTTCCCAGAAAATGTGCTGATGGCATTGAGTGGGCAGTAAAAATAACCAAGAACTTGCAAAGCTGGAAAAAAGACCTTGAGATCACCTGCTTGGGCTGGAGCTCCAAGACTGCAGAGCAGAGACAAGCTAAGAAGAGTCTATCTTTTGCAGCTGGACAAAGGACATCATGAGCTGACCAGAAAAACAGTCTATAGAGTAACTATCTTTGATAGAAATAATAAAGATATAAACTGAACAGCCTAAGTTTTTAAGTAAAAGAAGAATCAAGATTTTCTGGCAAAAGATTGCAGGTGAGCACATGCATTCACTTTCTCTCTTCTGTGAGACCCCATGAAAACTAATTTTTTAAATTATAAACCCTGAATACAGGACAAAAATGAGAGGAGTCCTTTAGCAGAGGAAGAATTTCAGCCCATTTCTGGAAATATTAATGCCAATAAAGAAGAGCTGATGAAGCAAAGGAAGTGGCTTGGGAAGGGTCAAGACTTGGAAACATCAGACAAGGTGGGTGATAAAAGTGTAAAGTGAGCATGTAACTTAAAATCTGTATACAGAATGGTGACTGACACTGGGCTGACAGAATGGACTGCAACCAAGGCCAGAGAGAGAAGGGAGATGTGTGTGTATATAGGGTTGGGGGTGGAGAACAGAGGAGAGAACAGTGGAGGAGAGCTCTTCTCTAGGGAATTTTGTCTAGGAGAACAGAAGTAGCAAGGCTTGTTGATGATACCTCAGAGTAAAGAAAGCAAAGAAATCATAGCATTTCAGAAAGCACCCACCCGAGCCTCCATTCTCACTCCAACCAAAGCCTCCCAGTGGCCCCAGGCATACTGCTTAGTCCCTCATCTTCCCATATAAATGACAGCCAGGGATTTCCCAGATACTGAGAAAAGCCTGCAACATGAAAGAAAATTATAGAAAGCTTGATCCTCATCCATCATAACCAGAAGTCAAAAGATAACGTCTGAAGTTGATAACTCAAGGAAGAATGATATAAGCGTATTATTTAGAACTAAAAACAGGAACAGATAAAAAGAGTTTTCTCAATAGCAGGACAGGAGATAGGGGAGTGAAGTGGGATAGGCATCTATTGTTTTTTATCATAAGCCCTTTGATAATATTTGGTTAGGGTGAAGTTTTTTTAACTTTTAAAATATTTTTAAGAAAAGGTCACATTGTGAAGTTATTGCCATAAAAGGAATCATCAAAATAATTCATTGCTATGTAACTTAACTTTGTGTTCCTAGAGTTCTCATTTTTGTTCCTGAATTTATTTTAAGTAACCAATGCAAATGGAGATTCTCCAGCAGTTATTTTGTACATGTCCATATCAGGTAGTAAGTACTTTATGCTTCAGGGAATTGTTATAAAGAAGGAACCAGATTATATTACCCCTAAGGAATTTAATGGAGGGTTTTCTTTTTTGTTTGACAATTAAGTCAAGGAGAAAAAAGAAATTAAGACCTAAAGGATGAAGTCAGAGTCCTCCACCACCCCCAATACTTCTTGAGCACATACTATGTGCCGGGCAAAGTCCTAGATGATGGATATGCCATAGTGACTGGACAGACAAGGTACTGTCCTAGAACTAACATTCTAGTCAGAGATGGGAGACAAACTATAGATAAAAAGAAACAAATAAATAAATGGAGGTATCATTAGATGCTGTCAAGAAACATGCAGAGAATTCAAATGGTTTGATGATAGAAAGTGGTTCATTAGCTACCTTAGTGTAGATGATCAAGATGACATGATCCCTATTTGAGGGATGACATTTAAGCTGACATCAAAATAAAAAGCCTTGTAAAGCCTGGGGGGTGGGAGAAAGGGGGAAAACATTCCAAGCAGAAAAGCTCTAAGTGGGAAAGGGATAGAGCTTTAACATGGCATATGTATATATTCAAGAACAGAGAGAAGACCATTCTGGCTGAACTTAGTAGGTAAGAGCAATGAGAAGATAGTAACAGGATGATGTAGGAAATGCGAGGACCAGATCATGTTGCATTTGTAAGTCATAGTAAGGAACTCGGATGTTATTATAATCATAACATTGTGTAAGGAGAGCCTTAAGCAAAAGAGAGATCTGATCCAGGTTTTCAAACCACTTCCTACACAATCTGCACAGCCTGCCCACAGAATAGTGAGAAAGAACCGTTTTTTTAATGTTTAAGTCAGTACCCTTTGGGAATGGTTTGTTACACAGCAAAAGCTAACTGGTTACAAGAATACAGAAAAATCAATTTACCTCTCACCAAGAAAAGACTCTCAAATCACATACTTCAGGCTCAGGGCTGTCTCCCTCTCCTCAATAACTTCTGAAAAGTATCCATCTTTTTCTGCCTAACATGTCATACATCTATTGATTCCCCCTTTGGACCCTCACCTATCCTAGGGGAAGAAAAGTTGATGGCCCTGGTCAAGATAAGAGCTGGCCCTGTCAGAGGTGTGTACGAAGGGATCTGATTGGGTGACAATGGAACCCAAGTTAAGCATGTGGTGACAAAGTCTGAGTAGCTGCATTGCAAATACAGGGTGGGACTGACAAGAGTGTAACTCAGAAGACAGCAGGGAAGAAATCTCCCCAAGCAGCTCTGCTCTGAACTCTGCCCTATCCAAGAACTCTTCACCCAGCCAAGAGATCCGCAACCCAGTGGAGAGTCCATGGACTCAGTAAGAAAGAGTTTACAGCTTCCTTCCTCAAAAGTCTCCAAGATAAACAGAATAAACACCAGTTGGTCTCAGCTGGTCGCACGTTGGCCTGCCTGGAAGAGGGGGATGCCAGAGATAGCTTCTTGAGGTTGCTTCCAGCCCTGCATTTCTAGGAAATAGACAATTATGAACAACATGGATTTTATTATCGTGACATCTCTAAGGTCTCTGCATAAAGCCTATATTTAAAAATATAAACATGTAAGTGAAAAAAAATGTCAGGGGAATAAATATTTGTCTTAAAAGAGACCATCTGTTTCAAATTTTTATTTAAAAAAAAACGCAACATGTGTTTTATTTTAAATTTGTATGTGTGTTGTTATCCTTGGGTTAAGTATTAGGTAAATAGACAGAAGCATTGAGAATCCATTTTCCAGCAAATTTTGGTTAGAAATCCTTGCACACGTGATGCAGGAGATAATTTGGGGGCTAATTGGAGCTTTGTGGGCAGCCAACCCTTTGCAGCCCTCTCCCCCACTCAGTCCCTGTGTGATGGGGATGAGGGTTTCTCTGGCACTGCTGTTTGTTTTGGACAAGATGACATTTTACACCTCAGCCGACACAACACATTGCAGGCGCTCCAGGACAGCCAGCTTCCAAATGTGGGTGCGGCCAGCACGGCAGAACCACAGGGCTCACTTTTGTTTGGGCCCCAGATGCAGCCTCAAATCTCAGTCAACTTGGATGCAAATCCTTTTCAGTGGCTGTAACCAGGCTGGCTGGTGTGAGGGCGGAATGGCGAGGAAAGACAACTATGAAGTGGTCTTGCTGGACAAATGGGGGAAAACATGAAAGAAGTCATTTTGGAAAGGGGATACAATATAGAATTGTGAAGTAGTGTGGTATGCTTTGGAAAATGGCATTAATTTGGAGTGCCTGGAGATGAAACTGGAGTGGTGGCTGGAAACCGTGAACACCTGTTCGGAGCTGCTCCTTCCCCTATTCACTGCGGGTGATTCTGGTGGAGGGGGCTGCCAAGCTCTCCACTCAGAACACACCATTTCCCCCTGGACACAGCCATTGGTGGAAGAGTGTTCATGTTACCCAGTTAGGTCCAAAAAGAGTCCTTTTCAGGGGGACTTCTAGAGATCCGTGAGAAAGAGCGCTTGCCTCCTAAGATGATGGGCTGAAAGGAAGCAAGGCATCTTTCTCATTTCTATCATGTGGAAAGTTCCTGCTCTTGAATTAAGGCCAGCATAGAAAAGCAAAGAGGAGAGAGGGAAAGTTGATTGACCTTATTTCAGTTCCTGGATCCAACTACACCTAATCAGGTTGTTTCCATTTTTACCAGAATTGGTCAGAGTTGGGTTTCTGTCTCCTGCAACTAAGAAATTTTTGGCTAATACAGTTGGAATCAGAAGCAAAAATTAAACTGGCAACAAGAAGCAGACAACCCTGCCTGATAAAGGCAAGAGTCCAGTGGCCCCCTATGGTAGAGAGAGTTAGCTGCCCACCAAAACATATGCTCCCACTCCATTATATAGGGTTTTTACTGGGAACTGGATGCCCAGCCAAGAATTACATTTCCCAGCATCTGCTCCTGCCTTGTATCTGGACATGGTATCCGAGGCCCAGAGGGACGATAGCACCACAAGACAGAAAGAGTGTGTATCCCTGACACATCACACTGAGAACAGCCACCACCAAAAAGGTGCACAGACAGCTAATGTCAGCCAGAAATAAATTTCTACTGAGTTTGAGCCATTAAGTCATTTGGGATCTTATTGTTTACAGCAGCTCTGGTTCCCCTAATTAATACACCCCCTTCAACATTCTGGAAGTTGCTTGCAGTCCTCAAAGTCTGCACCTCACTACTTTACTCTCTAGTGCCAGAATTACTCAGATCAGCGATTACTGCTGGTGAAATCTGTCACCACAGCATCTGTCAGTTTCATGCATTTACAGAGCACCTCCTATGTGCCAGGCTGCATACTAGCTATTCAGGGTTACAAAGGTGAATTAGATGTGCCATATTTCATGGACTCTAAGTCACCATTGGTTGTGAGATATATCATTATTTTATGTACCACTAAAAAAAATTAGTACCACAGAGAAGATATATTGCCAATTAAACTACGACATGTCATCAAAAGCTATTCTAATTTCAGAAATGTAATTGAGTGGAGGGGAGTACATCTTAAAACTAATGAAATGCAGTATTTCTCACCTTCAGGAAGCAGAGATCTTATAGGGGAGGCAGATAAGAAAATATATATGTACCATGTGATACAAAAGCATTAACAGGTATGTGAACGGTTCAGCTGGAACCCTGAGAAGTAGTTGACATAGCCATAGAACTGGGGAAATCTTCACAAAGATGACATTTGAGCTGAATCTTGAAAGAAGGAGAATGGAAGTGAATGCCAGGAGAGATTCTCCCCAGGGCCAGCAGGGCTAACAGGTCTTCTAGACGCCTTCTCCAAGGCTTTAGAGGGGCTTTCATGATTCTCCGGAGACTACAATGGTTTAGCAGAATCTCAAAATACTGTAGCAGTAAATTCCAATCTGACAGCTTTATTTTCTGGATAAATGGAGGTTAATCCCTTAGGTGCCAAGGCATAATTTTAACTGGATATTTTTAGTGGAAATCCTTCCAAAATGCACCATAGTAAACCCTTGGCATCTGCAAGGGGTACCTCAAGGGGTCTTGGTGAATCTCCAAATTCATGAACACAGCTAAGCCTAGACAGACTCCTGGCCGCTCAAGAATCACATTTACATGAAAAGCCACAGGTATCCAGTGTGCAGCCTGGCACCACACATCACCCTCCCTTGCACTGACTCTACAGTTTTCCTCTTGCTTGATGAGCAATTATATGTAACTGGTACATTGACCACGCATGACTTATGATGTAATCAAAGCACAATTTTATTTTCGTTTCCCATTATCCCTTTAAACCTGATTCCATGTGGGTAGTCTTCCTCTACCGCTGAATAAAAACTCCTGTTGGTCCATGGCTTTTTAGTTCAGTCTTGGACGATTGACACACAAAGTCACTTAAAACGACAGATACAGTCCCAATTCAGTAACTCGAATGTCCATTTCTATTTAATAATTAAACTTAAGAACATGTCTTCCTCCCTCTCCATTGTTCCACTTGGCTTTAGGCTGGAAGCTGTCTTGGGAAGGGAGGGAATGGATGGTGTCTCTATCTGCTTTGTGTGTCTTTTACACACACACATACACACACACGCACACAGTGGGGAAGGAGTCAGAGCACTGCAACAGCTCTCTCCAGAGAAATCTCCTTTTTGATCTATTCCCTCTCTTCAGTGCCACAACCATTTCATATTCTCAAGATGGATAAGATGGTGTCAACAGTTCTGTTTGCTTCGTACGTTCTGCTGGGTAATGAGCTAACTCTGTAATTTCACATCTATTGTTCCTTGATGTCTCTGTCTAATTTTAATTTTTAATACCCTATAGGATATATTGTTATGGACTTAAAATTTGTGTTTTCCATCCAAAATTCATAGTTTGAAGCCCTAACTTCCAACATAATGGTATTTGGAGATGAGGCCTTTGAGAGGTAATTAGGGTTCATGAGGTTATGAGGGCCCCACCTTCATGGGATTAGTGGCTTTATAAGAAGAGGAAAATCTAGGGCAGCCCAGGTGGCTCAGTGGTTTAGTGCCACCTTCAGCCCAGAGCCTGATCCTAGAGACCTGGGATCGAGTCCCACATCAGGCTCCCTGCATGGAGCCTGCTTCTCCCTCTGCCTGCATCTCTGCCTTTCTCTCTCTCTCTCTCTCTCTCTCTCTCTCTGTGTGTGTGTGTCTCATGAATAAATAAATAAAATCTTAAAAAAAAAAAAAAAGAAGAAGAAGAAGAGGAAGATCTCTTCTCTTCTCTCTCCTCCCTCTTTCTCACTCTTTCCCTCCCCCATCCCTCTTCCACAACCCCACTCTGCTATGAGAGGACACAGCAAGAAGGTAGCTGTCTGCAAGTCTGGAAGAGAGTTCTAACCAGAATCCAACCACCTGGCACCCTGATCACAGGTTCCAGCCTTCAGAACTGTGAGAAAACAAGTCCCTGTTGTTTAAGCCACCTTGCCTATGCTGTTTTGTTATGGAAGTCCCAGCTGACTAATACAATTACTAATCAGAGAACTTACTGAAATAGTTTTACTGACTGCTTTCTCTAGTTTCTATGCACACACATCAAAGGCACTCAAAAATATTTACAAATAAATGAGTGAAAGTCTAGAAGAATGACAGATTCCCTCACTTCAGATGTCTAAGCCATTGCATAAGATTACATTCCATTCTGTGAGTGATTTTCTTTGTTTTTTAAATGTGCAAGTAATACATGAACAGCATTCTTTTGTGTATGTATACGTGTGTGAAACAACACACAAGTAGACAGAGGAGAAAGTAGACATTCCCCTTCGCCAGCCTCCTCCCCAGCTCATCTAGAGACATACCTATGAAAGATCATTTCAGGTGTTTCTAAATCTTTCCTCATATGATGTTGCAAAATACATCTTTGACATGCCTTTTTGGGCTCACGTGCAAGTGCTTACCTGGCTTAGATGATTTATACACTGCAAGTTTGGCTTGCCTCGGCCACATTGCCGTCCTAAGGGCAGGGTTGACACCCCGCACCACCAAAAGTTGCCCCCACACCCCCAACACAGAATATTTTAAGCCCTTATCAAGTTTTTATCAATCTGATATTAGAAGAAAAACATCCCGTTGTTAACTTTTTACTGCAAATTGCTTTTTCCTATTCTGTGTCTATTTTTCTATGGGGTTGTTTGCCTTTTAATTGTTATTTTATAGAAACTCTATTTTGTGGTTACTAACCCTTTGTCTGTCATATATGTTACAAACACTCTTTCCTAGGCTATCATTTGTCCTTTAATTCTGTTCATGGTGTCTTTTTGTTTTGGACAAAATATTTTATTTTTATGTAGTCAAATATAACAGGTGTCTCCTTTCCAGCATTCTTTGCTATTTCCAAGATAAATAAAATATTCACTTAGATTTTCTTCAAATATTTTGAAAGTTTTTGTTGTTATTATTGTTGTTTGGGATTTTATTTCATTTAGCTCCTTATTCCATCCAGAATGGATTTTTATACATGAGGGGAAAGGGGAGAGCTTTTTTTTTTCCTAAATTTCCAGTGGTCCCAATCTCATTATTGAGTAATCTGGTCATTTTCTCCATCATTGGCAATGTCACCTTCATTGCTCACTAAATTACTACCTGAGGGCATGTGACATGTGTATGGCTGGTATTCCACTCTAACCTTTCCCAAATATCTCCTTTCCTAAACTTCTTCAGTTCCTTCACTACCATCAGGAGTGGTGGGTTCAAGGGGCAGGGGGATGCCTGGGTGGCTCAGTGGTTGAGCGTCTGCCTTCAGCTCAGGTCCTGATCCTGGGGTTCTAGGATCAAGTCCCACATCGGGCCCCCTGCGGGGATTCTGCTTCTTCCTCTGCTTCTCTCTGTGTGTCTCTCATGAATAAACAAAGTCTTTAAGAAAAAAAAGGGAGTGGGCTTTGGGGGCGGAGCTGTTTCTCATGTATACACATACATTGAAGATTTCACTTCCATGATGGAAAACAGAATACAAATGCTTGAGACCATTAGTAAGAGGCTCCTTCCCCACCCCAGGTGTGCTCTGTGGACACATCAAATGTGTATTTCAGCAAATACCAAATTCTTACACATTAGGGAGCATGCAAGCTTCAGATGCACCTATTGCGTCCCAGATCACTTTCACACTCCGTCCCTAGAGCAAATTGGATTATATGCCACTGTTGTTGACCTGGAGTGGACACCAGCCTAGGCTGCTACTTAGGATGTAGACTGTTGATACTGATCTAGAACACCTCTGAATGGTGGGGATGACAGTCCATGGCAGTGGAATTCTGTTTCTGGATGTAAAAAGTATGCAGACATGTCTTAGAGGGATGTGTTCTAGAATCATCTCTCTCCAGCTTATTTCCTAGACATATCCTGGATATCCAAGATGCCAATCCCAAACTCCTCTGCTACCATGCAGAACAATAAGAGGCATTCTTGTAATGTAGATGATGTTTCATTGTCTCAGATTAGAGGTGACCTGAAAATAAATTTGCCATACAAGGCAATTATTTCCAGAAAGTCCTCAGATCAACTGTCCTAAAACTAAACATGTTATCTCTGAGAAGCAGTCCACATTTTAACTGATTCATAAATAACAATCCAGTACAAGTTACTTCATTTAGTTACCTTGGCACTAACGTAGCGTTTGTCTTGGATAGGGTCCTGACAGTAGCACTGCCCAAAGCCAGGCATGCTCTGGTGTTTTGCCAACATTTTATTTGGCTGTGGCAAGAGTCTGGTTATACCAGTCTTAAACATTCTTAGCCACGGGCACTCCTTCAGCTGTGCTAAATGAGGTAGGCCTTGGGGACCCCTTTTGCCCATCCATTTATGCACTAGAATGGGCTCAAGGCAACTTCAGAACAGAGTCCTGGTCTTGCTGGTGGGCAGTGACAGGAGGTCTCAGTTTTCCAAAGGGACGCCAACCTCCCCCATACTCAACTCTCAAGTTAAGACATGTGGAGCGATACTCAGTACAACAAAGAGGGCTGCCCTCAAGGTCCAGCTGGGAAGTACAGTTTGAAAGCCCCAACACTGAATATTTATTTAAAAATCCTACTGAGAAAAAACACTATCCAGAGAGGATTGCTTGAAGGATAAGCAGTTCATCCATGCTTCCAGATTTTCTAACACCAATCCCGGGATCCCTCCAGAGCAGCCACAACACAGATACCTGGAGTACATCACATTGGCCCCAATAGAATTGTTTTTGCTGACCTGTTCTTGGTGTGATGCCATTAGCATTTTTTAATGTAATTACAAGAAACGGTCCCATGAAAAGCACCATTATACCTGGGGTAACAAGGCTGCTGAAGACATTGTTCATTACATCACACGGGTGTTTTCGTTATTAAGTATCCTCAGGGGTAATTCCGTCTGAATTTGTACTAAAAATAGTGTTTCTTCCAAGCAATTGGTTCACTTGTATGTGGCATGATTTTCTAGAGGGTGCTGTGAGGGACACCAGGCCAAGAGGCAGTTAACTGATGTTCCAGGAAAAAGGGACACCATAGTTCAAAAAAACAAAAAAAACAAAAACAAAAAAACAACAACAACAAAAAAAACAAATCTCGAGGCCCAAACTAGTTGTTTCGTCTTTACCACAGAACTTCTCTGAGTCCCTAATATGCTAACGTGCTGTCTATAATGTTACAAAGCATGACATTTACTTGGTGACTGAGATGATCATAATAACAGGCCACAGTCTTTGGGTCGGGCTCTGACCATAGAAGTCAATATCGTTACTTATATGCCAAAATTACCTTCCCTTACCCACCCTGAGACTCTGACTCACACTGCCCAGCACCTTTCAGCCTGGCTAGAGGCTCTGAAGTGTGACACGATGACTCTCAGATCTTGTCTCTTGCTCTCTCTCTCCCTCTACCTCTCCCCAACCTGACTGTAACCCAACACAGGCACTCATGCTCAGGAGAACCATCTGAGTCTTCAGACACTCCACTGCTGACCCATGGGGTGGCTGTTCCTCTGAATTCTCACAGATTGGCTCAGGTCCCATTTCACAGGCTGTCTGCTCCTGCCCCAGCCTCCGCTGCTCCAGCTTGTCAGGGTCTCTTATTTCTTTCTTTTCTCTTGCGTCACCTGGTTATTTCTGGAAGATTTGGCAAGACTTGGAGGGAAAATGCTGACATTTTATAGACATCACTACATAATTAAGATTCTGCTCTCCATCTATACAAGCAATAGACTCATTGAGGGCATAGTTTCCTCTTGGAATACCTAACATTTTCAAAAATTTGTGGCCATGGTTACTGGAGCTCCAAGGCTGCCATTTTGCAAGGAGGTCGTTCCTATCTCCACCACCATCTACTACCCACCCCCTTTCTGGATTCAAGGCTAAGGGAATGCCTTAGGATTCTAGAAAACTACATTCTGATTATGGCAGACTGTTGCTTATCAATTTCCCTCTCCTTTAGCGATAGAAGCCTCAATTTTTAGCTAGCATCTGGCAATCTAGAATAAATAATACATTTCCCAGCCACCTTTGCAACTACAAGTGAACATATGACTGAGTTCTAGCCAGTGAGATATAAGTGGAGCTGACATTTGTAACTTTTAGGAAATCTTTAAAGGCTTGCCTTTCTTAATCTATCTCTTCTTTCTTGTGGTTAGAATGTAAATGTGATGGCTGGAGCTCTAGCAGCCATCTTAAACCTTGAGGTGAAACACCAAGGAAAACAGAGCAGCAAAATGCAAGGAGCCTAGATCCCTGATAATTGTGGACCTACCATGCAGCCCTACACTCCCTAACTCTGGATCCTTGTATGTGAGTGAAAAATAAATATTCACCTAGTTTAAGCCTCAGTTATTTGGGTTTTTTCTCTGTCTTATAGCCATACTTTGTCCTAATTAAAACACTGGGTAAGTGGAGTTTTACTGAAACAGGCAAGAGCCTTGGATTCATAGCCAAAGGTTAAAAGGACTCTCAAGAAGGAACTTTCCAGTTTTCAAAACAAAGAGAGCATGTGAACAGAAAGTGAGAGGTAAAGCCACTAGATCCACAGAGATAACTGACTAGAGTCATGCTGGGAGCCTCTGTTACTTCAAGCACAGTTCCTGAATCACCACCATCAGTATCTCCCAGGAATTTATTAGAAATGCGGAATCTCAGGCCCACCCCAAACCTATTAAATCAGAATCTTCCTTTCTGAAAAATTCTCCAGGTGCTCCATATGCACACACAAGCGTGATATGCGTTGTCTTAGATGGCCTTTGATGTCACATAGAGACAAAAAACAAGGCCACAGTTCTATTCATCACAAGGAGCTGAAATTGGACAGAAATTATTTTGGAAAAGATAATTCCTCCCCCTGCCATTGGAAAAACTCCTACTACTCAAGATTATAGCAGAGAAATAGCCTGGCCATTCCAGGGTGTGCACAAGGGGAAAGAAAAAAGAGTTAATGAATGAAATTAGAACACTTACTCTGTAAATGCTAGAATAAAACTAAATTCTCACACTTCTTACCAGAAATAACCAAAGTCAACAAAATAAACTGATCTAGAAGAGAGAAGTCTATAATGTAAAAACTACACTAGAGGGATATCATCAATCCCTAGAGAATACACAATATCTGTAGAAGATACTTCCTACTAAGTGCAAGTTGAAAGTTACAAAGCACATGGGGAAATGGGGCACCTGGGTGACTCAGTCAGTTAAGCATCTGCCTTTGGTTCAGGTCATGATCCCAGGGTCCTGGGATGGAGCCCCGCATAGGGCTCAGTGGTCAGTGGGAAGCCTGGTTCTCCCTCTCCCCTTGTCTGCTGTTCTCCCTGCCTGTGCTTGCTTGCTCGCTCTCTGTGTCAAATAAATTAATAAAATCTTTTAAAAAAAACAAAGCACATGGAGAGAGATGCAAATGCTAAAAGTGAGAAAAATCAATCCAAAGGAATTCCTGAATATGGAGCATTGAGAAAAGGAATTTAAAATAAGTTTGCCTAAAGCATTCTAAAGCTAGAAGAAGAACATAAATCCATAGAACAAGCACAGGACAGTATGAGAAAAGAAGTGCTGGTTGGAAAAAGAACCAAAATGAGGTTCTAAAAATGAAAAAAAACCATAATCATTCAAATTAAAAAACAACCATTTCTAATGGTTGGTTAATTCATCCATTGACATCGCTGTAGAGAAAGCCAGTGACTTGAAGCACATGCGAGGAAATCCTCCAGAATACAACACAAACATAGTAAGGACATTTTTAACATATGAAAATGAAAAAATATATGAAAAAGAGATTGAGAAACATAAAGAATGTGTTTTAATATTCTCTGTCAGCTGGTGCTGTAAAAAAAGAGACAACACAGAATAGAGTGAGAGGTAAGATTTGAAGACATGATGGCTAAGGACCTTCCAGATTTGAAAAAAGGTTCTTAGCCTTGGGTTGAAAAAGCACACAGAATAAGTAAAAACAAATACACACTTAGACACATGCTCATGAAACCACAGAACATCAAGGGGAAAGATAAGACTTTTAAAGATACTGGAGAGTAGAGCAAGATTATCTTCAAAGAAATGTCTATCAGATTGATATCATTCTTCCTACTGGCAACAATAGCTGCCAGAGATGAGACAATAATATCTGAAAAAGTGCTAAGGGGGAAAAAGTCCATCTGCAGTTCTATATTCAGCTGACCCACATCTGAGATGAGGGACAAAGGAAAGATACTTTCAGAGAAAGATTAAGAGTTAACTAAACACAGATCTTCACAGAATAACTACCACAGGAGGACTTCAAAAAAATCAAAAGTGAGATGGAATGGTAAGAAGCAATTGTGTGCAAAAGAAATTATGAACACATTGGTAAGTCTAAATAGGTGCAGATTCTAAAAAATACTAGTAATGACAAATGGTGAGTAAAAACGTGGTAAAACGAAACAATAGACCAGGGAAAACAGGAGCCAAGTTAAAGCATTCTAAGTTCTATGTCTTACTTAGGAAGAGAATAGATATATCAATTAACTTAAAGTTTGTTCACAAAATATGAAGTATGGGTGTTAAAAATGTTAGGGAAACAACATAAATAATAAAACAATGTGTGATTCCCAAAGTGGAAGAAATACACAGTCTCGATATGGACACATCCTCATAAAGTGAGTGCAAATCACTTGAAGGAGTGCAATCGCTTGAAGGAATGCACATCAATTTCATGATAGAGATTGTCTCCAGATGAGATTGGAAAGCAGTTCAATGAAGATTTTAGCATGATCAGTACCCTGTTTTTACAAAATGTAAGCAAATATTCACTTAAACTTAGCTATGAGATGTTATTGTATTGTTTCCTCTATACCTCTCTGTAATTTAAATTTATTTTTTCAATTAAAAAAATGTTTAGGGATCCCAGGGTGGCTCAGCGGTTTGGCGCCTGCCTTTGGCCCAGGGTGCGATCCTGGAGTCCTGGGATTGAGTCCCGTGTTGGGCTCCCGGCATGGGGCCTGCTTCTCCCTCTGCCTGTGTCTCTGCCTTTCTGTCTGTCTATCATGAATAAATAAATTTAAAATTTTTTTAATGTTTAAAGGAAGGAGCTATGAATCCAAAAGGGTTTATGTTTGCTTAAGGGTGATGAAGGAGGAAATAGAGAGCCCAGCTCTGTGCCAGAAGGATGATACCCACTGGGAAGCATCCAGGTGTTGCAGGGATGGGAGAGGCTTCAAGGGCAGGACTATTGTAGGGTTCCAAGGCCCCGTTCCCACCATGGTCTTTGCATCTACTTGGCTTTTTTTTTTTTTTTTTTTATGATAGTCACACAGAGAGAGAGAAAGAGAGAGGCAGAGACATAGGCAGAGGGAGAAGCAGGCTCCATGCATCTGGGAGCCCGACGTGGGATTCGATTCCGGGTCTCCAGGATCGCGCCCTGGGCCAAAGGCAGGCGCTAAACCGCTGCGCCACCCAGGGATCCCCATCTACTTGGTTTTATATAACATTCTACAATAGCTTCTGCTCACCCTGCACGAAACCATCCAGTCCTAGGGTTTAGCTCTGGCACCTGTAGATGTATTAAGGGACCTTGTGAGGTGCAGCAAACTCATTAGGGAGCAAGAATTTGTGAGTGTAGATGGAAGATGGGGTCAGAAAAGGTGGCCTGTTCTATATGCCACATATACCTTTGTATCAATTATCTCATTTAGTTATAGCCTCATAAACAGCTCTTTAAGATGAGTATTATCTTCACAGAACTACTGTTTTGCCTGACGCCTCTTTCCCCCATGAACTGCAGAATTGGATCTGGAAATAATAATAATAAAGCAGGGATCCCTGGGTGGTGCAGCGGTTTGGCACCTGCCTTTGGCCCAGGGCGCGATCCTGGAGACCCGGGATCGAATCCCACGTCGGGCTCCCGGTGCATGGAGCCTGCTTCTCCCTCTGCCTGTGTCTCTGCCTCTCTCTCTCTCTCTGTGACTATCATAAATAAATAAAAATTAAAAATAATAATAATAAAGCAGTGACATGTCCTCTCACTAAGGCCTCCAACACTACTTTTAAACCTTGCCTATGTTCCTTTGTCCCCCTGCCCCCCAAGACTTCTGTCCTCTACTTTTGACTCTGAGAGACTTCCTACTACCTGCACCCATTGGCTTGCTGGCCTGAGTCTTCACAATTGGGCTGCATAACTCTAGGATGAGCCACTGGCTCTTCACCACCTACAGCCATCAACTTGCCCATTTCACTTTGCAATTTACCCAGGCTAGGAGTAGAGCAGGAGATGTGAGGTGAGGAGGCCCCACATTTACCTCTCAGGTGTGTAAGCAAGTGTCCATAGGGCAGGGATGGGACCTAATAATATCTGTGGTGTGCTCTGGAGGCTTTGCTCATATTTGCTCATCTAACCTTCCCAACAAGCCCACAAAGTATCACTAGCCCCATTTTAGACGTGGAAGGGCAGCTTCATAGAGGGTAAGTGACTTCCCAGAATTAGGAGTTGTTTCACTTGTGGAAATGGATGAAGATACATAGGCTCTAGAATCCTGAGTATATGACTCATAGTCTTCCATGGCCATCCTTGGGAAGTCCTCCAAGGGTTACAGATGCCCTAGGATGATGATGATGATGATGATGATGATGATGATGATAGTAACAACATAACAGAAACATTTACTGAGTGTTGAACACATATCATGTACTTTATATACATTACGTACTACTCTTAAACCTATAACAGTTATCAGATAAGTACGATAATGACCCCTATTTCACAGTCAAGGAAACTGGAAGCTTTTAAGGGTTAAGATATTTTCCACATTAAAGCCTATAAAATTATGTGGTGGAATTTCAACCCAGGTTATCTGACTTTAAAAACCAAACGTGTAACCACTGGATTAGTCAGGGTTAGGTCCTATACGTGACAGAAAATTCCAATGTAGCCATGATTTAAACAAGACAGTTTATTTCTTTCTGAATTAAAAGAATGCTAGAACCTGATGATCCAAGGCTATCTGGCATTTCCTCTATCCTCGGCATCCAGCTTATCACTCTGTCATGCTACAGTATGTCCCTCACGTCCTTATATTCTAAGGTGGTTGCTAGCATTCCAGCCATCACATCTGTATTAGTGAGATAGAGGGGGAAAAGCAAAGGTCAAATATCACTCATCTTTTAAGTATGTTTCCTAAAAACCAACCATACTAGGTTTAAGAAAACTTTATTCTGTCTGGGACTCTAGCCCTACACTTACTTTGGTGAGCTGGACTGAACCAAGTATAAGCCCAGTACAGACAGGCTTAACACCCAGATCAGAACAAAACAGTCCAGTGATTTCCCTGTGTCCTTTCTACCAGGCTCATTTGCCGCAGCTGCAACATCCAAAACAGTGAGAGAAAATACACCAGTAAACATCCTTGGTTGTGTCCTCCCCTTGGGTGAGGAGTGAGGAAGAACGGTGTTTGTGTCTTTTAGCAAAGGTGGCTGGCATCACTTTTGGATTTGAGCAAGGGTTGACTGATTCCAAATCCCATATTATTTCCACTGTACCAAACCACTTCTTTTTTAAAAACCAATAACAGTAGTTATTCAAATAAGTTAGTGAGGCCCATAAGGTTATCTAGCATGGATGTGTCTAAAGCTAAGGAATTGCTCTGAGGGCTCTGCCACTTGAGCCAGGAGCCACCCTGGTACTGCAGGGAGAGCAACTGTTCTAAGTCACATGATGATGGAGGGAAATCTACAGGATGCGACAGACAAGGGTGATTTCATGATATGTCATACTAGGGCCTCACTAGGGCGATTGGAGACTGTAAACAGGGGTCTTTAAGACTCACTGAAGTCTGCATTTTCCTACTGACTGTGTCCTTCCTGGTAAAGGCACGACTGCCCATGGGATGGTGGCAACTTCTTTTCACTCTCTGAGGGGCTTGCTTCCTCCTACTCCAGGACCTGGCAAAGACACTGAAACAGGATATTTTGAGCCTACTGCTTGACTCCATTTGTTCCCCCAGGACATTTGAGCTCACTCTCAGTAAAGATAGGTTTTGTCCCTTTTCTCCCTCTGTCACTCTACATTCACTTTATATCATAGACACCAGAGAAAATTCCATATGGCAAGAACATTAACTGATTGATCTGTTAGAAAAAGAAACTGATTAATGAAGTCACTCTTCCTGTAATAGGTCCACAAAGCTGACTTGATCCAGGTAGGAATCATTTCAATAAAATAAAAATGGAATAAATTAGAAATGCTCTAATGGTATCATGTATAGAAAAATTATTAAAGGAAGAGAGAACAGATCAGTTCCTTCAGAGCAAGCAAAACTTGTCTTAGTACTTAGCTCTAAAATAAGTTTTTCACACGAAGTGTCATGTTCACCTCCGTGGCTTCTTAGAACATTTGAAGTCACTGCTCTGTGAATCTGATTATATCTGTGAACCCACTCCCCAGTAAAAAATTTTAAAAAGCATATATAACAATGCAATCACATTTTTATTCAATTTCTGGAAATTCACAGGCTCCAGATGCTCATCCATGGATTCTACTTCAGGCACCCCAGCCTAGGTTTAGGTCATGACAGAGACACTTGCCTCAAACTCTTTCCAGGTGAGGAGAGGACAAGGAAGAGGGACAGAAAGAGAAAGGATTTCCTATAGCTAAAGGAGCCATGTTGGAAGATCTTCAAGATGTGGCTCAGTTGAAATATGCCACCATGTGCTTCTATGCCTTACCAAACACTGAGAATTCAAAATTAATAAATTCTTCCAGTGGTTTCTTTTAGGTACTTCCCTCCCTTCCTCTACCTTTTTTTTTTCCCCTCTACCTTTTTAGATTAAAGGTATATTTTAGTATAGTTGACTAAACCCCAACAGTGGTGACCAAGAGAATTTTGCTTTGATTTAGCTCATAAGCAAGTGCCTTCCCACAGGCTTGGAGCTGTGGAATGAGGTGAGGCCAGAACAACTGACGAGGCTAGGAGCAGAACACTCCACACACAACCAAAACACTCTACCCTCTGTTCTTCCTGAGCTCATGAACACCTCATGCAGAGGAATGAGGAAGGGCTTTGACATCAGACAAGGATTTAAATGCCTCTTTGTCACTATGTCACTTATGGCTTATATAGCTTGTGCAAGGCATTATATCCAAGCCACGTGGTCAGTACTATGTGCTTTAAAAACAAACATTTATTTCTCCCAATTCTGAAGGCTAGAATTCCAATATCAAGGCTTCAGTAGATTCGATGTCTGGTGAGAGCTCACTTCTTGATTCATAGATTGCCATCTTTTTGACCTAATTGCCTCCCCTCCCAAAGGCTGCACCTCCTAATACCATCACAGTTGGGATGCTTTGTGGGGCAGTGCGGGGAGGGGAGCACAAATATTCAGTCAATAGCCGAGTACAATGGGCAGGAAGGCCTCTGAGTCCCAGGGTGATAAGGAGGCAGTATGCTCATTCCCGGGGTCCTCCAGAATGTGCTAAAATTTGTTCAAGATGCTGGGGCCAGAGTAGAAATCTTGACTTGCTCACAAAGACTCAGAATGCAGCAGCATAGCCTAGAACCATTCTCTGAGGAGAGGCTGAAATGAAGGCCACACTCTTGTGTAAATGAACGAAAGGAAAGATTCTTAAATAACAGTGAAAGATGAGGCAAAGAACACCAAAGACATGGATGACATAGTGTTTGGGGTAGGTGGCAGAGCAGGCATGCATGCTGCTACTGGCATTTACCAAAGAACAATTTCCAAGTCCCATCTCCACTGTCAAGAGTCAAACCAACTCCTGCCTGGGGGTACTAGCTCCCCCTTCCTGCTTGCCCACACCTTGACTGGTCATCAGGAGCCCGGCTGGCTGGGTCCACATGCCCAGGAATAATAACAACTGCCACCCAAGGTGAAAAGAGATCTGCCCAGACTTTCCCCCAGATGAGATTACTTCCAGAAAGGAAATCTGCCTAGACAAGAGCTACTGAGAATGGGGAAAGGGCATGGCATATTGGAGCCATGTGGGAAAAATTGATTTCTGGGGCTTCCCACACCCAAAGATAGCAGAGAAATCAAATGTACCAGGAAGAGGTATCATCCTTCATAGCACCCACCCCCAGGCATTTATTTGAAGAGACATATCTGTGTCCTCTAGAACCCTAACGTGCTGTACTAGTCTGCACCAGTCTCCCTGGGAGGACCCATAGGAGACAAGGCTAGCCCCAGGCCCATCCTACCTCCTTTGGATATCACATATCAAATCAGCCTGAGCATCCAATCCAAAACCAAAGGAAAGAACACAGAAGCAAGGATTCCCAGAACCTCTCCACGCTGATTCCCAGCCACCCCCAGGCCTCTTCCCGGACTGGCCGTCTCGTTGGCAGAGCTCAAGGCAGGCTTATTTCCCCCAAGGTTGTCACAGACCAATTTTCTAAACTGCATGAAAACAGAAAACAAACAGAAAACCAAATCCACTAAAGCTTGAGTCTCAAAAACAGCTTGGCAGGCAGGAGCAACGTGCTAACAATTTCATGCTGTTTTAAGAGTTTCTAACGAAGCAACATGCACCAACAACCAGATGTGCCCTGATACCAGAAGGGAACACAGGCTTCTAGAGACAAAGATTCATAAAACAGGAAAACACTCATCAGGAAACATAGCTTCCAAGTGTGCTGGGCCCGGGGTAGCTGGTGGGGAGGCTGTCTCGGTCCATCTACCCTGTGAATTTGTTCGCACCACCCTTCCTTCAGTTCTGCCAAAGAATTTCGGTCAGCACCTTTTTCATGCTGGGCACCTGGGACACGGAGTGAGTGCTCACAGCCCACGCAGAGCAAAGGCAAAGAAGCAAATATAATTATAGGGTAATATGCTAGGTGTGAAATGGAAGAAAGAAGCCCAAGAAAAGAGGTCCTATTCAGGCTGGGTGGGAATCAGGGCACTTCTCAGAGAAGATTTGGATTCAATGTAGCTCAACATTATCTGTGGAGCCCTTACACACTGAGGACGCAGGAGGGAAAAGTCAGACATAGTTTGTTTACGTGGTTCTTACCCTCCAATAGGGAAAACAGCAGCCCCTCAAGAAGTGAATGGAAGCAAGTGGACTGTGCCTGTGGCAGGTGACTTCAGAGTATTTATATGGCAACTACTGCATGCAGGGTGGGTGTCAGAGCCGGCACAGCATCGATGCACACTGGCTACAAGCCGCACAGCCGTTGAAGGAAGCTGGTCCTGCCTCTTGTTTACGGGTCTGTGGCTTATAAATGGACCTTAGCTTCCCAGGGGAATGAGGTCATCCCTGAGTCTCTGTCACTAGGGCCCCACCACCTCTTAGATGACCACAGAGCCTACCATCAGTCAGAGCCCTGGGGTCCCAGCTGCCCCACAAGAGCATCCCCTGGGAGTCTGGTGGGGGCTGACCCGGGACAGACAGACGTCCATCATGCCACTTTCAATTTCTACCCCCTTAGCTTATCTTACTACCTGCCATGCTTGCAGTACACAACAATTAATATTTTTGTTACTGAAATTATTGTGAAATAACAGTTATAGTGCATCTGGGGTTGAAACTTCCTCATCAGATAAATGTAAACATGATGAGTTATAACAAAATTTTTGTAATACTCAATTTTGACATTTCTTCTTTATCAAAAAAAAAAAAAAATCTTCCTTTTTCTCAAAAAGTATCCGCTGGCCCTGGCCTCCCCTGGCCTGAGAGGTCACTCCAGGTCAGAAGTCCTTCTGCGCCTCAGGGAGTCCTCTCTCCCTGGCAAAGTCCATTAGCTCCGGCTTAATGCTGCCCTAAAGCCAGTGGCCCTTTTTATTAGGGCTGTGTGTCACCTGGTAACTTGTTTATTGCACCAGCTCTGAGGGGGAGGGGACAGTGGGCGTGAAGGTCACAAGTAGGTGGGAATTGCACACCTCAGGCCAGAGCCTCCCCTTGGTCATTATTTTCCCAGAATGACCTCTGGGGGTGGGGGGTCCCCAGCCCTCCTTGAGCTAACATATGACAAGCCAGCACAAAAGAACTGCAAACAGGCCCCTAATTAATGGGTTTGCTTAGAGTTGTTTCCCTGTTTAGGGACTTCATCCCAATAATTGCAGGCTCCATAATCATTAATCAGTCACTACTACTTTTCTGGGTGCCGACCACAAGCCCAGCTCTGTTCCAACAACTGTGAGGAGAAGAGTAAAGAACAAAAACTCGGACCTGTGCCAGAGCCTCACAAGGATCCTGAGAGAGAGACTTCTTTCCCCTCCTTTCAGATGAGGAGACTGAGTCACAAAGAAATTAACTAGCCCAAGGTTATCAGCTCATAAGCAAGAGAGTCCGATTTGAACATGGGTCTGGCTGACTCCAAAGCCTGGGCTCTGGGAAGTGACAGGTTAAGTGTTCAAAACTGGACCAAGGCAGAAGAACTCATGCTTGGGTTGTGCTAGGCATGCTCTCTGGATCCTAGGAGCCCAAAGAAGGGGAGGGACACAGGGCCAAGTTCCCAGAAGAAGGCCTTCCAAAGGGGTGGCATCGTAGGCTGGGCCTGAAGGATGTTTAACCAATTGTGCTCAGGCACTTTCTCCAACCACTAAGTCCAAGGTTGGAAAGGATTGTGGAATCTGTGCATCACTCAGGGCCAATAAATGATTACTCCTATGTCCAAGCAGGACACTGCACATACACACATGTACACACATGCAGACCTACCTTGATAGCTCCAAAGAGTGCCCAGAATGGGCATGAGAAAAGAAGACCCCAGTGGGTAGCAAGATATTGGCATTGGGCACCAATGGGGATTAGGGCAAGGGCCAAGCTGAGAGGAGATGCAGAGCCAGTGAGTCCTGTGATCTCCCTGGATCTGGAAGGTTGGCAGGTCTCGAATGTCTCAATTTAGACCTTGTCCCAGAACATGAGAAGTGCCAGGGGCAGAGGAGAGGGGCCAGGAGATGACAAAGAGCAAGGGCTAACTAGGAGCTGGGCCCTTTCTCCTTTATCAGTCATCCAGCCATGCCCACACTTCCGAGCAGTCTCCCTACCTGACCCCTGAATCACACACTAGCCAGAGGTTCAGACCTCCCCAGCTCCAGGGAAAGAAATGCACATGACAATCCCATTCGCATTCACCCATGAGTCTCTCTAGGGTCCCGGCTCTGTGCACATTGATGTCTCGACCAGGCAGAAAGTCAGAGCCCTCAGGCCAAGCCTGGGTCTCTCAAAGATGGCTAAATGAGAGCCAGCTGGGATCTGACCAGCTAGGTCCATACCAGCCTATCCCCTGAATGAGGTACGTGTGCCAGCCCCAGAGGAAACCCACGGAACAAACCATTCTCCCCTACAGCTGAGATAAGAATGTGAGCCTGCCCCCAGGGGTCACCCAAGCTCATCTTCCATGGTTCCCAGGATGTGACACACTGTGCAACAGTCTACAATACATAGGACTTTGCCTGCAGGCTGTTTCTGAATTAGATTCAGAATGAGCTGCTGGCCCATAGGAGCAGGCCAACTCTTCCTCCAGTGGCCAAGCCTCTCAGTCTCCAAGGAAAGTTCACTCTGGTCCTAGAAAACAGACTTGGAGGTAGTGGCCAGGCACTGACCAAGGTTTGATAAGCCAAACACCAAACATCCGGCAAGACTCAGGCCAAGCTCCACCCACCAGTCCGTACAGTTTATCTGGAAACCTGCTTCTTGCTCAGATGCCCACCCTCGGCCAGATCTGACCTAGGACCAATCCTATACAAGTAGGGGTCCCTGCAAGTATAAGCTGAGGAAACCTGGCCTCTTCTGAAGCAGCTCCCTCCTCTTTCCCTCCCTTCCCTTGGCTCTCTCCCAATCTTCCATAGAGCCTCTGGCTGTTCTGTGCTCAACTAAGTGGCCAGAGAGGCAAAAATAAAACATTTATCATTTTCATTTGCCACTAGCTCCTGAGGTTTCTCTGGAGAGCCTTCCCCGTGCCACGTCTAGAGTGCCTGGGGGAGATGTGCTGGAAAGCCCACACTGTAGCCCATCAGGAAGGAGACAAAGCACAGCCCAGATTTCCCATGACTTGAATCCCAGAAGAAACACAAAACCAAGTCTGTGACCTTCATTTATACTGCGGTTATTTATTATTCTAGGAAGAAGGTGGCGTCAGGAGGGAGATGGAGAGGATTTCCAACAGTAGCTATTGTATGGGAGCATTCCTCCTAGGGCACATGCCAGCTCTCCAGCCCCAACGCAGTCTGCAGGGTCTTGCCAGCATGTGAGCCTCACAAAGGGGCACTCACCTTCTGGAGCACCCAGGGAAAATGAGCCACGGCCTCAGAATTAGCCCAGCCTGTTCCCCAACCCACAGGAGCCCTCCAGGGCCCCCTTCCTGAGGCTAGCTGATGGAAGAGTCTTGGCTTCAGCGAAGAGACCAGCACCAGCTTAGGTCTGTAGTGGGACAGTCGAGGAATGAGCAGAGGATGCCCTTCCAGATCATCCTGCATCTTGCTGGACAGCCCCAGCTACCTAACCAGTTCTATCCTTCCATCCCTCCCTCTCTCTCCTCTCTAGCTCCTCCGCCTCCCTTTTTCCCATCTCACTCCCTCTCCCCTTCCCTCTCCCCATCTCTTCTTCATCACTCCTTCTCTCCATCTCTCTCCCTCTTCCATTTCTCTCCCTCTCCCTCCCTTTTCTCTCCCTCTCTCCTCCTCCCCCTCCCCCATCTCTATGGCTCATCCTGCACATCTCTTCCATGCGTGCATCTCACTGGCAGCTGGCTCTTTCCCACTCTCTAGTCCATGTCCCCCCGTCCTCCCCCCACCCCAAGCTCCCACATGCTCCGAAGACAAGGGAATGAGCTGTTTCAGAGCTGAATGGAACAGAAAACTGGACTCTTGACTCTGAATATGTTTCCGTGGAGCAGCCTCTGCTGAAAGCCAGTCACACTGGGCTCAGATGTGGGCAGGCAGCTCCAGGACAAGCTGTAGCCGGATTGTGAAACATGCTGCCTTTGCCCTGCATTTGTCCACCTTCGCTCGACACTGTCATCTCCAGTCCAAAATGCCTTTCAACAACCTTTCTCTTCAGCCATATGTAGACTGACTTGGGCAAGTGAGGACCTGATCTCCTAGGAACCATCTCAACACCAAAAACTGCAGGGAAGCAGCCTAGAAAAGTGAAGTCCAAGAACCGGGTCATCCCCATACATTCTTGCCAGTGCTAGCCTTGGGGTGTTGAGCAAGCCCTGCAGAACCCAGGAGGGTGGACCTCCTGGGGACAGGGTTCAGACAAACACACATGGACCTCACCTCAGGGGGCAAGAACCCCTTCAGGCGTAGAGGGAAAATCTGCCATTGCCAAGGGCAGATTCTCTAACATCAAGAATTCAGGGTTATCAATCAAGTAGGATTGTCAGATAAAATACACAATACCCAATCAAAACTGAATTTCAGTAAACAACAAAGCATTTGTTGCACATACACACATGTACACACATGCAGACCTACCTGTCATCTCCAGTCCAACTATATATAGTATAGTCGTATATTTCAAATTTTGAAATATTTCTAGTATAATATTTCAAATTTTGCATGAGACATATTCAAAAATAATTTATTGTTTATCTGAAATTCAAGTTTTGCTGGGTGCCCTGTTTTTATTTGCTAAATCTGGCAACCCTAATCTAGAGCTACCTGACTCCACAGTCATGTTGGAAACGGAGAGGGGGTGCCATAGGGCAAAAGGGACAAGAAATTACAATCGGCTCTCCTCTTTCTTGTCCCCAAGGGTATTTCTTCACACTTCAGCTGGGCCCCACCTGTCCCAAATTCTCCATCTTGACCTCTCTTACAACCATCCCACCTGATTCCTCAGCTGCTCCTAGTTCCTGTGGCCCAGATGTAGACCAATGCTTTTGCCCCTTAATTTGGCTGAATTGAAGTTGAATTTTTCAAAACAAGTTTTCTTAGAAAAGTAAAGGAGCATACAAATATTTGAATTCATAAAAAAAAGAAAAGTATAGTAGTTGTCACACATAAGATCAAATATCAAAGTCCTGAGATCAGATAAGTCTAGACATGGTCTGGTCGTTCTTTTCCTTCAACAGTTCTTGGATCCATTGACTTGTGGTATGATTTTCAACCTGGCTGGCCCTTCAGTGAAGCCAGCAGAACATTCTGGAACAGAGGCTCTTGTTGGCTGCATATTAGAATCACCTAGGAAGCTTTTTGCAGCCTCTCCCAGACCAATTAAATCAGAATTTCTTAAAATAGGGCTCAAGTATCTGGATATTTAAAAGCTCCCCAGGTGATTCTAATATGTAGCCAGGGTTGAGGACCCATGAACATCAGAACCACCTGAGAACCAATAAAAAAAACTACTGATGCTTGCATCCCACCCTCAGAAATTCTGACTTAATTGGTATAAGGGGCGGCCTGGGCACTGGGATTTTTAAAAGCTCCCTAGGTGATTTTAATATGCAGCAAAGTTTGAGAACCACAGCTCCACATACTTTAATAGACTTCAGATCTCCCAGGGACCTTGCTAAAATGCAGATGCTGACTCAGTAGGTCTAGGGTGTGACCTGAGATTTCTGCATGTCTAACAAGTCCCAGGTGACACCAACGCTGCTGGTCCCCAGGCCAGACTTTGATCAGCAAAGCCCTAGATCGATGATCTTCAAGCCTGGATGTACCTTGGAGTCATCTGGGGCACCGTAACAACTACCTCAGCTTGGGTCCCTGCCCCCGAGATTCTGAGGTAATTGCTGTGAGGTGGGACCTGGACACTGGGATTGTAAAAGGCTCCCAGGTGATTCTGATGTACAGCCAAGGCTGGGAACCTTGGATGCGGCCCAACGTCGAGACGTCATTTTACAAGTAGTCCCGTGACCCCCCAGAGGGGAATACCATTCTCCACAGGCTGTTCTGACTCACCTCTCGTCCCTGCCCCAGCTGGCAGAAGATCCTTTCTTCCCTTGCCTCAGAAGGCCATGCCCTCTAGTAAAAATTCCCTTTCTCCCACTTCGGCCTGAATAAAGCCTCCAATTCCCAGCTCTGTTGCAAAAGAGAAGTGATTGACACAGTACCTTGAAGCCAATGACTGGTCAGAACCCACCCACCTGCCTTGCTCGGCCACAACTGTTCCCTTTGCTCAGGGGGTCTTCTAGAACGATGCTTCTGCCGGAGGAACCCCGGGCCGCTGAAGAGCATGCTTCTCAGCCTTCTAGTAACACACGAAGAAGAGAAACTCTGCTGTGACCGGACGCCATCAATCACAGGTGCTGAGTGGTTTTCAGTACGTGGTAGCTCTCAAGCCAGGTTAACACACAGCCTCTCCCCTGTCCTGCCTCATCCTTTTGAAGTGAAGCTGTGGTGACTTGTGGGAATAGAAGTGGCCCTCGGAGAACCAAAGGACAATGTGGACTTGAGAAAATTATTACTCCCTTTTTGGTGTGACTTCCACGAAATTATTCATGAATCACTTTTGTTTTCCTAGGGGGATGACCATAAATACCATCTGTAATGCATCTTCATTAGGAGCTTTCATCCTCTGACAGGGTCTGTGTCTTCTGCTGGGAGTTGGATGCTGCTGAGAGAGATGCGAGTCCACGACTTGGGGCTCCGGCATTTGTGTAAAATATGAACTCTAATGTGTAGAATTTGCAGGTCGCCGAAGTGTCACAGTCTACTGAAATGGGTCTGGAATCAATAAGGTACACATCAAACTCAATTGTGTTTAATTTTCATTGCTACCTAGAGGAAAGCCCAGCATAGCCCTACACGAATGAAATTAAACATGAAAGCCCGTCTGAAGTGTAGGAGCAATACTTAAAATGACCTGTAAATAGGGTAAAACATGGCAGCCCAGCCCATCACAACATTACCATTCATTTTTCTTTCCATAGTGGAGGTGACGGCCGCCATGAGAAAATCAGAAGAGACACGAGCACATTGCAGATCTAAAAGAGAACAAAGTGTTTTCAGTTACACACCAGCAGGACTTCCTTCTTTGCACACCCCTGGAGTCTCTTCCAAGTGGAAAATCACACTCTGTCCAGCGGAGAGCAAAGAAGGAAAGCAAGTAAAACCAGGCCCTCCTGAACGCGGCTGCCTCCCGGCCCCAAGCTGCCCCAGCTTAGTTCCTTGGCCAGTGAGATAATGGAAGTTTCAGCCCTCCCAGCTGACATGGGTGGGGGGCAGACACCCACACTGGGCACTTCCAGCTGACACTGACCTTTCAGTCATGGAAACATCCCCCAGACCGACGCTAATCGGGGGCACATCTGGCGTTTGGACTGCGTCCAGATGGGGGTTGTGTTAGTCGAGTCAGCATGATAACCCGCTGGGGAGGCAGGGGAGGGGGGAGCGTAGCCCTGCTGAGAGCAATCAACATCTTTGGCTGTGTATGTAAGACATGGTCATGCTGCGGCCCGGTGAGTCATAGAACAGAGACCACCTCCTCCCTGTCCACCCACATTCCCTACCCCCACAAGCAGAGGAGACAACTGGAGAGAACCCCAAGAGCCGAAGCAACCTCTCCAGGCTTCCACCACTGGCCAGCGGAAGTCTAAAACCCCACAGTCCTGACTCCCACTATCATACACTTCCCATATTTCTACACTCTCTCAAAGTATAGTGTAGCACACATTATCTCAAGATAATATGCAGGCCAAGGTGATGAAAAGTATCCAGCTGTTTTTCCTCTGCTGACTTCCTGTGACTTGCAAAAGTCTAGGACAATTTTCCAAAGTAGTGACAAATCCCCTTGGTCTCCATCCCCTGTGCCCATCCTGCCACCCCAATTCTTCCACTTAGCTTCTTTTTTGGATTTAGAAGGAGAGGCTGCCCTTCCTGACTCATTCCTGGACTTTTGCCAGAAATGAACACAATACTTTCTCTCTCATCCCCAGGACAAGGGACTGCAATGGTGAATAAGACCTCATGGTATTGAAAGTTCAGCCCTACAGGTCAGGAATGACCAAAGATATTGCCCAGCTCTCAGCGTCTGCCTTACAGAGCCTGACACCTGTTGCAGCTATGAACAGCCCTGCTAAAGAGGTAATTAAGCAAACCAAAGCCAGGATAAAAGGGATTATGTCCCCACCCACCCACTCAGAAGGCTGTCTCCAGCTGTCAGAAGTTCTTTCCATGGCCCCTGGAGTACAATCTCTACTCATAGGCACCATGTTTCAAGCCTACCCCGGTGACCTTTTTTCTGTATAAATCTCCAGGCACAGATAATTATGGAAATCAGGAATCTCATCCACCTGCTCAAATCACAAAGAGATTAACAGGATTTTCCAGTATAAAAACTGCAGAGATCTGTTTATCCTTCTCTCTTTATTTGTTATAAATGCTTAAAGACAGAGAAATAACTCACGTAAAAACAAGACCCACATCAATGATCAGCTTCCCAAAGTAAATTTCAGCTTATCCAGTAACTAATCAGCTTGTAGAACTCCCGAGCACAGTCTCTTCCTTCTACATCCTGCCTCCATACAAGGGCAGCTCTTATCCACAATCCAGTCAGCTTTGTCCTCTTCTGGAATAATCAGAAAGGAAAATTTTCCTCACTCCAATTGGAGATATGTCATATCCCCCCACACACACACACCTGAAGATCACCTCCCCATTCTCAGACCCTTCATTTCTTTAAGATTTTATTTATTTATTTATTTATTTAGGAGCACAAGTGAGTGAGAGAGAAAAGTAGCAGGGGTAGGGGCAGAGGTAGAGGGAGAAGCAGACCCCTTGCTAAGCAGGGAGCCCAACTCCACTCTGGGTTCCATCCTAGGACTCCGGGATCATGACCTGAGCCAAAGGCAGACACTTAACTGACTGAGCCACTTTGGTGCCCCTCAGACCCCTAATTTCTGTGGTCCTGAGAAATAGGCTTTATCCACAGGGCATTGAGACAAAAAAAATGACCCTCCTCCCCCTTTATGGGATAGCTTCTGAGTTTCTCTCTCCTCAGGAGGCTTTTGGAAGACTATGCAAGCTCTCCAGGTCTCTGAGAATGAGCTCACAGACACCGTCACTCTTCCTAAACCCATGCCAGCCCTTTTCTCTTCACCAATGATTTGGTACAAAGCCATTTCATGTTCCATGCCAAACCAGTAATTCACAACACTCATCAAAATCTGCCTCCATCAACTGACTCAGCAATCCTGCTTTCCAAACGTAGCCAACCTCCCTAACACCCTGACATCCTAGCCTTCAGCTTCACTATTTACATCACATGAGAGCTTTGGGCTTAGAAAGCCCAGTTCCCTTTGGATAAAGTATGCAGATGATTCATCCTCTCATCCTGAGCCTTGATATCTATGCCAAAAAGCTTCTGAGATTGGGCTCAGAGAGGACAAAGTGGGGGAGTCCTGTTGCTATGGAAACCAGTGTGCCAGTTTCCAAAGGAGAAAGACTAGCTGTTCTTGGGGCATGGCTTGGCCAGACTGTCCTGTATAAATTGAGGAAGCTTCTAGCCCAGAGGGACTGTGGACACAGCCTGGGACCACCATGGAGCCTCAGGCCACACTCACACTTGCCTGTCCCTTCCTTTCCATCTCACCTCCTCTCATGAACCGAGGGATCCGACCCACCACCAACATCCTGTCCGGCCTCCTGGGCAGTTTCTTCAGCACAGCTCCCCAGCCAAGTATAAGGTCTACTCTGTCTGTAGACAAAAAGGGTTTTGACTCAATTCTGTGTTTCAGGGAGTGAGTTAAATTCCATTAATGGAGGTGGGGGTGGGGAGGAGTGAGAAGGATGACAAACAACAACTTGTCTTAACTTCTTACATTTCTCCTCAGTGCCTCAGGAAGGTTCACAACAAAATCATCAGTGATAGGGAGGGCGACCTCCCAGCTGGACCATTCCTCAGCCCTGAGAGGACACTCCACAATGACAAGCTGACAGGACTTGGAGACTGATTCACAGGCTAGGAGGAGCATGGAGTGGGGGTTTCAGAGAGGAAGGTTCAAGGTCCCAGAGACAGAATATACAGGAGGGAGATTGATGGATTGATGTAAGGGTCATCACATGCCCAACATGCAAGGAAAGTGGGCAGAAAGAGACAACCTCCATCAGGTAAGATGTGTAACAGGCGTAATAAGCTCCAAAAATGGAAGCTTCAATTGCTGGAAGGTCCTAGGGGCCAAGATAATAAAACTAAAAACACTTTAAGCTCTCTCTCTGTAAGGCACCTGGGTGGCTCAGTTAGTTAAGCGTCTGCCTTTGGCTCAAGTCATGACCCCAGGGTCCTGGGGTTGAGCCCAAGAGTCAGGCTCCCTACTCAATGGAGAGTCTAACCTCTCCCTTTCCTCCTGCTCATGCACCCTTTCTTTCAAATAAGTGAGTAAAATCTTTATTTTTTTTTAGTAAAATCTTTTTTTAAAAGATTGCTCACTATGTACCAGGCACTCTATGTTATATATACTGTTACATTTATTATTTTGTATAATTTTCATAGCAACTCTGAGAATGAAACTATCACATGCCCATTTTACAAAAGTCAAACTGAGACTTAAAGAAGCTAGCTAAGGTTACAGAGCTAGTAAGTGAAGGGACTAAGATTCAAACCAAGCCCTATCTGACAAGAGTGCACACTCTTGACCACTACACTAGAGCAACAGGTCCTAGAAATGGCAACCATGTCTATTTACGAATTACAGACTAGTGTGTGAATGGTGCTAGAAGGACTTTTAAGATCCCAGAAGACAGTTGTTGGCTTCATTCTGATCAGGATATTAGCCATCCCCTCCATGCAGCACTATTTTCAGGCAAGGTGTGTTTATAATATTCTATGGCCAGACAGCCCAGTGTATACCAGAGCCTTGCCAACACTCCTTCCAACAAAAATACAACAGAACATGGTAGGCTGAGCAGAGGCTCCTGAACAGAAGCCCTAGATGTTTCATCTGTCAAGCAGAATACCAATCTTTGATTTCTCTACCTTCTAGAGGTCCCCCAGGGGACACAGTAGGCCCTTGAGATACTGGGGGGTAGGGGAGATACAAAGCCAAAAAGGAATGAACAAGCTCCACCCACCTCATTCTTGCTCAGGAATTTCCTCTACCTTCCCATAGACTTCCTTCCCTAAATTACCCACCAGAATTAGGCGAAAGGCCTCAGGAGCCAGTCGAGGGACAGGATCCCGGGCAAGGGTCAGAATTTCTCTTTCAGTTGAATGTTTTCTGATTACTCTTGCCTGGTCTAGTCAAGCTGAATCCATCACTCTCGCTGGGTGGTGGGTGAGGAGAGATACAGCCTTAGAAGTAGATCTAGGATGTTTAAAACCACAGTACAGGAAGAAAGGCATGATAAGCTAAACCAAAGGAGGAGACACAGTTGCACAAAGTTAGGGGATCTAAAGAGCCCCCTAGGTACCAGAAGGACCAACATAGTAAGAATTTTAAGAGGTGATAAAGGTAACTTGCTGTCAAAGGAGGCAGATACAGCTAAAGAAACAAGTGAAATTAATTCCTTTCTCAAGCCATCATAAAGGTGAATGGCTACCAGATGGTCAGACAAAAATACCTGTCCACAAGCTGCTAGAGAAAAAAAATAAATGCAAGAAGAAATCAGATCCTCCACTGAGCAGGTGAGCAGGAAATTAAAATATCTGTACACTGACCACAATGCAAGACCACACACAGTCACACGGAGGCTGTTAGATAGTGTGAGCATGAGCAAGCATCTGTCCTCTGTTTGCCAGCTCACACCCAGAGAGAGTCACAAACCTCACAGCACAAGAGAAAAATCTTCAGAGAAAACCCAGCCACTCCAAGAGGGATGAAGATGGCACAGCAGAGGCCAGGCCACTGAAGGGAAAGTAGCATACCTCACAGACTGTGTCCCTAGACCCCGTAACAACATCTTTTCCTGAGCACTTCCTATGTACCAGACACTGTGTCCCTGGCAGCTTCGGAAATGACCCTCGCTGATTCTTGCCTCCTGTGGAACCTTTCCTTCTATGTGTGCCCTGGACCTGGTGACTTGCTTCTAACTAATAGAATACAGCAAAAAGGGATAGGATGTCACATATCAAAAAAATCTCCCTGAACTGGTGCTTCACAGACTCTACTACTCTGACTGTCAGTGACTTAATGCCCCTCCTCTCCTTCAATCATCCTGTGTTCTTGTTGCTACATTCTTTCTAGAAGATACACACACACACACACACACACACACACACACACACACACACCCAAAGGCTCCAGAAGCTGGAGGGAGCTCAGCCTCCTCCTGCCATTGTTCAGCTCTTTCCCAATCAATCTCTTGCCAACCACAAATTAGCATTACACAGGCATTTACAGTGAAGCCCCCAGGGGCAGCTAGAAGCTGCTAATCCTTAAGAAGGGGCACTGGTACAATAGCAGGAGGCCCAAAGCCTCACCCCTACCCATGGGGTGCTCCTTTGCAGCACTTCCAGCTCTTTTGTGAGCTGTCCAAGTCAACCACAGATGGTGAAGTTACGGGGGCCTTGAACAAACAGGAGACAGTTGGAGTCCGGGGAGCATCGTGCAGCGTGACACACATTCCTGAGACTCCATCCCCAGCAGAAGAGTACCTTGGAATGGATTCCCTCTCAGAGCTTCCAGCTTGGGATTCACTCTTCCATTTTCCATTTTTACTGGTTAACATTAATGAATGGCTCCAGGTGGGACCAACCCAGAGCATGAAATGTCCTGGAGTCAGCCGTAGTTAGACCTGCTCTCCCCTCTGGGCAACTTGGATTTTAAAAGCCCAGGGGCTTTGTTTTCTTTTCTTTTTCTTAAGAATTGATTGGCCTTGTGAAGTATAATTGAACTTCCGGATCCCAAAAGAAGGCAGCCCTGGCTGGGTTCCCAGGATCCCAAGTGCTGCCTTTTTTGGGGCCCTCAGGGGCCATAGCAAATGCTGCCATTCCTCTAGCAGTCCCAAAGGCTGGCTCTAGAATCTGCCCCTGACAGCTCCCTGCCCTTATCCCACAGCTGGGTCTGGATTTAAGGGGAGCTTGCAAGAGGGGAAGCCTCTTATCACAAACATTTCCTGCCTATTCGCTCCCTGACCCTGCATACCACAGTCCTTCCTGTCTGGTTGGGCTACCAGTGGTGGCCACAGCAACCTACTCACAAAAGACCTGCAACACAGGGTCCCCAGACCTGTCTCCAGTCCAGATTCTTCTCCATCCACACCTGTCTCCCTTCTCTGGGGAGCTCATAGTTTCTTACAGGCCACCCAAAAGGGCTCAGTCACTGAAAAAATGGAAGGAAGTCAGGTAGAACCAGAAACCAAGAGGACAAAGGCAGATAAGGATTTTTAGTTCAATGGAAAGTGTGACTCAGCTGGAGCTCTACTCACCTGCTCTAGGCTGCTGTCTGTCTCTGACAAGGAGAGAAACAGAGAGAGAGGCAGGCTCCTGTGAACGTCCACAGGCCTGTCTGTGCCGTCCTCATCCCTACATTGACTGCACATGCATGTACATGTGACATTGAGGCCCTGTGGACTATGGCAGGTTTAGATGCTGAAGGATTCAGAGCCGAGGGCCAGTGGGTCAAGGACTAGCCCAGCCCAGATGTGTTCAGCAGGGGCGGAGTTCCTAGGTCCCTCTCCTCTCCCAACACCTGGGTCACCCCTCCCCGTGGCCTTCACTCTGCCTCCTGCCCCCAGCTTGCTGTGTGGTCTGAGCCCTCTGCCATGAGAAGAGGGAGGGAGGGAGGGATGGGCCAGCGTGTTTACAGTCAAGCATAACAACCTTTATTTTAAATAAATAAAAGTTTTAGCCAGTTTTCACTTCCCTCTCCTTCCAAAACGTTTTCTCCCTCCTCTTCTTCCTCCTCCTCCTCTTTCTCATCATGCCTGAGCCTTTATCTGTGAGGCCACCCAGGGAGGGGCTGTGGGAGTGAGGAGAGCAGAGGCCAGGCTGACTCTGGTGCTTAGAGTCCTCTCAGGTCATGTGACAACCCCCTCTCGAATGCCCACGGAGCCCCCGGGGTTCTTGCGAATTCAGGGATGTCCAGGCCTGAGGAATAGAGACTAAACAGGAAACCTGGAGCCCATCACCAGCATGTGTCCATCTGTTTCTCCCTAGTCATTGTTGCCCACCCCATCCCCCACTCCACTATGAAATTGCCATCCATCTGTCTTCCACTTTGGCCTGTCATCTCTGTCTCCTTCGTTGGACCCTCATCCATCTGTACCTTCCCACAGGACAACTGTCTCTCAGTGTCTCCTTTGGGTTGCCATAAATCTGTTTTCCCCACGAGATGTTCCATCTGTCCATCACCCTACTGGCCTGTCATTCCATCCGATACCCTTGATCATCCTTTTTTGTCCATCTGTCTCCCCTCATTGGATATATTTTGCCCATCTGTCTCCCTGGATGGGCCAGGGATGGTAGGTCTCTGAGATATGGGAACCATCGGGATTCTACTCTGATTTCATTCTAGCAACAATAACAGTAGCAACCATTAATCAAGCGTCTACTATGTGCCATATAGTCCGTGTATATTATCTCCTTTAACCCTCCCACAGCCCCATAAGGATGTGTTTATTTCCCTGTTGTACCAGTAAGGAAGCTGAGGCTCAGGAGAGTTCAACGTCTTGCCCAAGATCACACAGATCCTAGGGACAGACACAGGGTCCAGAGCAGCGCTGCCCATGCTGAGTGGGGATGAGGACACAGTCTCTTTACTCCCTCCCCCCACCCCAGATGTAAGACTCCCCCTCCCCTGGCCTCTGCACATTTAATTTACACTTTGCTGCTGGATGTTTTCAGACTGGTGAAGTTTCCTCCCTGCCCTGGCTTTGTACAAAAAAAGTGAAGGGAAAAAAGCAGCCAGATGTGAGAGTGATTCGGAGGTCTTTGGGGCTGGGGGGTGGGGGTGGAGAGTGATGTTAAATAAACATCCAATGATATTCTTTCTGCAAAATGATCCATTTTCATGGCACCCAGGAGTTCGTCCAGGGGTCTCTGGGTCACCGGGGAAAAGCGTTTCGTGTGTTTTGGCTCCATATTCTTCCATTGGCCACAAAGAGCTAATTCTTCCAATTAATGAAATCAGCACTGCTGATGGAGATGTACTGACAAATTATTTTCAAGACAAATATATTCACACCAATGGTGGGGCTGATAGGCCTGAAAGATTTGGAGGATACAGAGGGAAGGTCCCCACCAGCCAGAGACACTGAGGTCATTCATGATGTCCAGGATGTTGGCCACCACCTCAAGGGACACCTTTCTTTGCCCAGAGCCATGGTGGCCTGGCTGGATTGTCTGCGTGGAGGGGCTGCCTATCAATGGGCTTCTGTATGGCCCTGGCAGGTTCCCGGCACCCCTCCCCTCCTCCCCAGTGTCCCAGCCAAGTCCCCTTCAGGGCCCAGTCTGAAGGGCCTATTCAGCATTTTGGATTCCCTGATGGGAAGTGAAAAGGATACAGACAGATGCTTCCGTGGAGCTGAGGAAAAGCTGGAGGCCTGGAGACAGGAAGGGCAGGCTGAAGCCACAAAGGAGGAGCTCAGTGAGAAGAAAGGAGGAGGCTAGAGGTCCTGTGGGACGAGAAAGAGAGAAGGAAAGGAAGGAGGGGAGGGTGGGGGAGGGGACACAGAGGTGGGAGGACCAGCTAGGGTGGGGAGGAGGCGGGAAGGAGGCCCCCAGGCAGAGGGAGAGCTCCCTGATGGGAGATGGAGCAGCACCAGAAAGCAGTGTGAGGTTTTTTAAAGCCACAGATTTCATTTCCTGATAATGTTTTTTTTCAGGCTGATATTAGCAGCATTTCTTATTCTCTGAGCAGATCTGCCTATCGGGGGGAAAAATGATCCAGAGTATGCTGGGTGATGGGGCCCAGCCTCTACCTGGAAAAGCCCACAGGATGGCCCAAGACCAAACCAACATTTCATCTCCTTCTTGAGCCCATAGAGAATAGGACAGATTTTGCTTCCAGCCAGACCTCCAGGACAGCAGGGAACAGTATCTAGGCAGCTCTGGCAAATCAGCCCTTCTGAGTCAGAAGATTCAGGGTGCAATTCTCTCCATTAAACCAGTTAAGGGGGTTTCTGTTTTCCTGCGTGAACCCTGACTGAATTGGTGTTGTGAGTTTTGAGGGTTCCCGAGTTAGGGGCCAAAGGAACCAAAGTGCAGAGGATTCCGCAGTGCCACCAAACATCTTTCTAAAGCTCTGTTTCGGGACACCTGGGCAGCTCGGCCGTTGAGCATCTGCCTTCGGCTCAGGGCATGATCCTGGAGTCCCGGGATCAAGTCCCACATCGGGCTCACTACATGGAGCCTGCATCTCCCTCTGCCTGTGTCTCTGCCTCTCTTTCTGTGTCTCTCACAAATAAATAAATAAAATCTTTTAAAAAATAAAAAAAATAAAGCTCTGTTTCCCTGCTTAGAATCCATCTGTGCAGTCATAACTTTACCAAATAAAGTCCACACTCCCAAGCCAGGAAAGTAAGGCCCTCAAGAGCCCACATGTTCAGTTCAGTCCAAAACCAGCTGCCTTGGCACCCCTGGGGACCAGCACCACAGACTGCTAAGGCAGAAGCTGCATTTACCCAGACCTACAGGCTGCCCATGTGCCCACGATAGTATGAGAACCCCCATTCTCTGACTACTTCCAACTCATTCCAGCTAATCTGTCGCCATCTTGGAAAGCTACTTCCCCAGCAAACTGGACTGTAAAACTCTCCAAACATACCTTTCACTTTCCCAATCCTGAGTGCTAGTTCATGTTATCTCTTTCATCTTAAAGATACTTTCCTTTATGCCCACTTGTGAAACTCTTGTCTACATTTTAAGACCAAATTCGAATGCTGCCCCTCCAGGGAGCCCTTCCCACCATTCCCTGCCCTTGCCAGAGGTTAGAACTTCCCTGTAACTTGTTTGGCTCCCCCATACAGTGTTTTTCACTGCATTTCATTTCATTTTGCATTTTGGTTTTTCAGGTACTTACCAAAAGTGAAGTAGTGTGTAGTAGTTTACAGGATCTTTGAGGTTTAAATCCTTGTCCCACTGCTTCCCAACTTTGACACTGAGAAAGTACATGATTTCTTTGGACCGCAGTTTCCTCTTCTGCAACACAAGGGTAATAGTTATACTCAATCATAGAGGTGTTTTAAGGATTTTTAAAATATATTTATTGCTTTGCCAAACAATGTGGCATGTAGTATGTGCTCAATAAATGATGGTCAACCGAATGTCATGACCCAAAGAAGAGTATTCTTAATCACACAAGAAATAAGAGACACTGCCCATAAAACTCACAGCCTGCCCAACATGGTACGGTCTTCCCAAGACTGATTGTTTGTGTCCCTTTGCCTAGAACCATAATTTGTTCTTCAAAAGAATCAATAACTGTCATTGCTGTTTTTCTAATCATTGGTTAAAAGTCTGGCATCCTCAATTTGGTTTCTACATTGTCCCCCCATTGAGCTCTTTCTGCTCCCATTCCCTGCTTCCCTTCGGAAAGCTCAATATTTTCTTTATTTTTTTTAAACATATCAACTGGTCATAAGTATCTATTTTCTTTTCAACTTCTTTGTATAACTTAATCAACTCTCTCATTAGCTTTATTTTTTACTCCCCCCAAAAAAATGTTTCTTAAAACTCTTATTTTGTGTTTTTATCTCCAAGGGAACGCTTTGGCTGGGTTTTCTACCAGGAATGACACAATTCTTTCCACAGCTATGCAGAGGAAGAATTTTAAAACCAATAGAGTCACATTGCCTTGATCCTACACTCAAAGAATTCCTCAGACACACAAGTCTCCAACTGGCCATATTTCTCAATGCTGTCTCTACCAAAAAAAATGTTCTTTCTGGTTAAATCCTAATGGAAAGTGAAATAAATACTGTAAGAGAAGCCTACTCGAGATGGGGGTCATTCCAGAGTCCAGTTGCCTTGGATTACAATGGTTCTTGATATATTCTATCAGACTCAAGTATGATATTTTTTATTTCAATCAATAAATATTTTCAATATCCTTTCAAAGTCCTATATGGTGACCTGTTTGGTTTAGATGCAATTCATACATCATCTGTCTCCCATGGTGTGTCCCATTTACGATTTTCGTGTCTTGATCTATCTTGTATTACCCAGGGGCAAAATATTGATCAATGCAACCAAGCTCTTTCCATTCCAAAAAAAAAAAAGGGTGGGGGGGATTTTCCCTCTTCTTGCCACACTTTCCCTAACCATAAGAAAGCAAGAAAGAGCGAAGCCGTTGTTTGAGAGTTCAAGGAACTGGATTGAAATGGGACCTCTGGCAAGTCGGAATGTGATCTACATGGGAAATCTCCAAGAGGACACCTGCTCATTCAGAGGTCATTGTCTCCGAGCTCCTGAAGGTCAGCCTCGTGGGAGTGGCTTCTTGTTGGGAAAAGGGGCAAACAGGCATAGCACTGGCAGGGACAGAGAGCTTTGTCTGTGGGAAAAAGATAGTCAGTGAACCTTCAATCCCAGGCAGTGGGGGCAAGGCTTACAATTTGAATTAGATGTCTAGAAACTCAATATTGCCCAGAGTATCAATTACCTGGCAGACTCAGATCCTCTCCTGCTCCAGAGGGCAGGAGTAGCCAGGCAGGTCTCTGACATGAAACTCTCTGTGCACCTTTTAATTAACTCTAAGAAATGTGCATCAGAGTCTCCCAGAAAGGGAGCTTGTTCTGCCTGGTAGGACAGAGGAGTCATCAAGATAGGAATTTGAGTATGACAAAAATATCAAGCAGATCCCATGTCTGTCTTAGGCTGGGGAATTAAACAACAGTAGGTTCACTCTTTAAACATTGGGTTGGGACCATTGATCTACTCCAAATTCCTTCTCAGGGGCTTTTTTCCAAAGGGACTCATAAGAACGTCACCTGTCCTGTCTACCTTCTAAGTATCAAATGTCTTTGGTACTTAGGCAGCAAAATGTCAGGAACCATCAGTTATTGATTCTATACAGGTTAGTAATTCCAGATACATGGCTGAGTTACAGAATTCTACTTAACATCTGGATGTGAACTCTCTCCCATCACTCTGAACTTGCCATTCAACTAAACCTTTCTATGGCTTTATTTGGGTATTCCCCATCAACACTGAGTATGTGCTTACCAATATGCCTGATTACACAAGCCAAGACATACATGGTCTCTTTCCTCAAGGAATTGACTTTCTAGTAGAGAACACAGAGTGTGAGCTAATAATAGCAGCTATATTTATTGAACCCTTCTGATACCTCTTTTAAAAATATTATTTATTTTTGGCAAATAAAAATTGAATATATTTAAAATGTATAGTGTGATGTTTTGACATTGTGAAGTGATTACCACAAACTAATTAATATACTCACCACCTCCCATAGTTACCACTTTTTTTTTTTTTTTTTTTAGATTTTATTCATTTATTTGAGAGAGAGCATGAGCAGGGAGAGGGGCAGAGACAAGCAGACTCTGTGCTGAGCCCAGAGCCAAACTCAGGGCTTGATCTCACGACCCTAAAATCATGACTTAGCTGAAACCAAGAGTTAAACGCTTAACTGACTGATCCACCCAGTGTGCCCCTAGTTACATGTTCTATATGTAGTAAGAACACTTGAGATTTACTCTCTTAGCAAATTTCAAGTGTATATTGATTATTAACTACAGTCCCCATGCTGTACATTAGGTTTTCAGAACTTATCCATCTTGTATTTGAAAAGTTTGTACCCTTTGATCAATATCTCTTTTCCCCCACTCACCTCCTCCAGCTTCTGGTAATTACCATTCTACTCTCTGTTACCATGCAGCTGACCTTTTTCCTACCTTTTTAGATCCTACACATCAATGAGATCATGTGATAATTTGTCCTTCTGTGTCTGGCTTATTTCACTCAGCATACCATCCTCCAGGTTCATCCATGCTGTTGCAAATGGCAGGATTTTCCTTTTTTTTTTTTTTTTTTTTAAGGCTGAATAATATTCTATTGTCTATACCAAATTTTCTTTATCCATTCATCTGTCAGTGGACACTTAGGTTGTTTCCACCTTATGATATAATATTGCTGTTGATAAACATAGGACTCATAGCCTCCAAGATGGTCCCCAATGATCCTCACCTCCTGTCATGAGCTTGTGTGGTCCCCTTCTACATTGCTGAGGGCTGACATGTGGAACTAATACAATTTGTGAGGGAAATAGTGTGTGACTTCTGAGGCAAGGCGATAAATAACATGGCAGCTTCCACCTTGCTCTCTCTTGGCTCAGGCACCTTCAGGAAATCCAGCTGCCATGTAGTGAAGATACTCAAGAAGCCCTCTGGAGAGGTCCACACAGAGAACTGAGTTTGCCCACCAATAACTGCAACCTTCTGCCAACAGCTGTGTGATTCAGCCATCTTAGAGGCAGAGCCTCCAGTTTTCTGACAAACCTTCAGATGACCAGAACCTCGTGAAAAACCACAAGCCAGAACCACTTAGCTAAGCTATTTGCAAATCCCTAACCCACAGAAACTGTGTGAAATAGCATCTATTGTTGGTTTAAGCCACTAAATTTGGTGTAACTTGGTATGCAGCAATAGAAAACCAATCCAGCACTTTGTGTTCATGATCTACTGAAGCCCTGAAGTGGGATGCCAGTCCTATTGAATATTTACTCTTGTCCCAACTTTACAGATGAGGAACCTGGGACTTAGGTTAAAACTAAGAAGCAAAGTCAGAGCTGAAATCTAACTCCATTGGACTTCAAAGTCAGTGTTCTTAACTGTGCACCGTGAAATGGTTTGGGTGCAAATGCAAGCATCTATACAGAGGATGGATGAATGGTCACAGTGGGAGAGGTAGTGAATTCTCCCCGGAAAGTCCAGAATTAGAGGTAAAGCAGTGGCAGGCTAGACTAGTTAGAAGAGGTGAGACTTGCAATGGAAATGAAGGATGAGCAGATGTTCACCAGCTTGCAGCAGGAAGAGGAATTCCAGAGGGAATAGCATTGGTAGAGACATGAGGCTCAAACAGCATGGAGTGTTCAGATCCTGCCTGTGGTTTCAAGATCCAGCAGAATCAAGGTCTTCTTAGCTAATTTTCCAGGGGGAAAATCTTGGTTTTAGCCCAAGATCTACTCTTGCAGTCCAGGACCCCTTCGAAATCACGGGAACTGTTGCCTTCCCCACAAACTGCTGCCCCAGTCACTGCTTTTGATTAACTCAAATTCCCTTTAGATCCCCATTTCTTCACTGGGTCAGTTCTCTTTTACAGACTCAGCTCCTAGCACGTCTGAAACACATACCAGTTCTTCCTGGCAAACAACTCTCGCTCCTCACAAAATCTTAGTTATGATGTTTACATTTGCATTCATAACATATCTCCTGTCTACTGCAAAATATCACATAAACCTGACTTCCTTCATCAGCAGGCTTACTAGAATGGCAAATCAGGGAGATTCAGGGACTAAGTGTGTTGGATTTCAGAAAGGCATCTATCTTTTCTCGTGGTAGTCTCCTGAATGCGTTGGTGGATTATAAATTAGAGAAAAGCCATATGGGAAATTAGTAAAATTAGTAGCTGGTTTAATAACCACACCCAAAGGTTACTGACTACAGGTTGATGTCAAGTTCTAGAGGACAACCTATATTGGTGTGACCAATGGCTCTGCCCTCAGCCCTCTCTGAGGCAACATCTTTCTAGAAAGCAAGCTTCTGAACTTTTTTAATGGCTGAAACGGGAACAGTTTAAAGTAGGTAGGATGGCAGAGGTGAAAACCGCATGCCTCTGCAAAGGCTAGCATAGGGCTAATCAACCAAGATGAATCTTACCCAAAATGAAAGGTCCTTTACTTGAGTTCCAAAAGTCACTGCACAAATACACAACGGAGATTTCTGAGTAGGGGGTAACAGTAAAAGGGAAAACCACTGAAGGGTTTTAGTGAAATGGTGAGTTTAATAGAAGCAAAGACAGCCTGCTTTAATCTGGCTTTATGGGGGGGGGGTGCAGTTTGACTCAGAAGCTTTACTGCTGAGATCGTACAGCCCCCACCACCCCAGGGCTGTATTTAGTAACTCACACTCTACTCCATTAAATGCGTTTGGGTTCCCAGCCTCCACACACCACGTTCCCCCTGGACTGAACGAGGGAGCCCTTAGAAGGTAATAAGAATGCTGAGAGCTTGGAGTCTGGGAAGAGCTTGGAAAGCTCTCGGAGCCTCTCCCTGCGCGGCCCTATCCCTGCTGATAAGGATGAGAGCAAAGCTGGCTGACAAGTGATTGGAAACAGGAGTTCCCAAGCCTTTAACCCCTCCCTAGCCTGCCCTAGTGTCTGGAGGCTCTAAATGCTGAGACATCTCCTTGTGGCTTCCTGCTCTCTGTATTAAGGCTCTCTAGCTCCCCCTCCCACCCCCTAACCTTTCCATTTCCTCTCCCTTTGTCCTGATGGGTCACTGAACACCGTCCTTCTACTTGGAAAGCTACTACCACCACTAAACCCTAAGATGTAGCCCTCCACCTTCAGGCTGCTCTGACAAGTCAGCCAGGGAGTCTCCCTCTGGTCCCGACCCAACCTACCACCCATCAGACTCAGCACACTAAGCCACACGCCTCTGCCAGTCCAGCGCTGCTGTTCAGCAGCAGGAGCCTACCAGATAAACACCAGAAATCCCAGGCCCAGCCCCAGCAGCCTGATCCCAGACCCATTCTCTGCTGCCGTGGATGGTTGTGGAGCCCTATGGGAACTTGGTGGGTCACCCCCAAACCAGACCTGACTTTGCTGAGTCATCCCAAAGGCCCTCCACCCACCTAGGTATTGCCTGGTGCGTGCACAGGCCTCATACTGGGACAGATGACTAGAGATCTGGTCCTGGCAGTGGAAAGCAGGGCTGAAGCTGAGAAGCTGTCCTGCTTACCCTGGGGAGGGGCATTAAGGAGAAGCCGGGTTTACAGGCCACAGTAATTAAGTGTAAAAGAGCTTCCTTCAGTAGAATGGAATTCAGATAAACTGCCATTATCATGCAAAGCAGCTTTGCACCTAAAAGTCCTTACCCAAACAGGCAGTTTAATTAAATCCCTAATCTCCCCTGGCCTGTTCTGACCCTTTCCCTACCCACCTCCCCCACCCTCCCAAAGACTTGGGAACCTCAAGATTCCATGTAAAACACTTAACCTATAAGGAAACAAAACATACCCAAAAACAGTAGGTCTGAGCATGGGGTCCTCTTTGAGGATCTGTTTCCTGAGTCTTAAGGTATGATAGTTTCCAGAGGCTCAGATCATCCTCACTGGGGTGCTGGGTGCTAATGGCCAGAGTGAGCATGATGGCGGGGATACTGGCCAGGATGGCAGCCACGGTGAAGTGGCTGGAGTGGTCATGGCCTTGAACAGGAGGATGTGTGCATCACACAGCCCTACTAGCCCCTGCTCACCCCCAGGAGGCTGGTGCCCATTTAGAATCCAATCTCTGCAGTGAAAAGTCTTCAAGCGCACCACCCCATAACAAGTGTGTAGCAGCCCTATTAGACTTGGATTTAAGGACCTTGGTGTTAAGCCCAAGAGAGGCAGGAACGGACAAACTGACCTGACCATGGGTGTCTCCATTTGTGAGGCTGCAAGGGCCTCATCTGTGAACCGCAGGGAGGATGCACAAACTGGTCGGTGAGAACCAAATCCTTTGGGGAAAGCCTAATGCAATAGTTTGGAGTTTAGGCTATAGGTAGGAGGAGTTCAGGATAAAGGAAGAATGGAATGGGGCAGGAGGAGAGTAAAGGTGGGGAAAAGTGTTGGTCTGAGACCACTGAAGCACTGATAGAGAACAACCCAATAGTACCTTCTAGCATCTGCAGAATGCTTTAGGAGTTTGTGTCTCCATGTGGGGAAAGAAGGAAAGGAAGTCACATATCAAACCTACAGCATATGTTAGCTCTTCAACCTACAAAGGTAAATCTTACCCTCCACCACCAGAGAAGACAAATGCCCAATGGTGCAGAGACTGGCCAAGCCAGGATTCAAATGCTGGCCTGCCATACTGAAACATTGATGCTCTTCTGCTAAACCATAGATCAGCAGCAGGGCTTATCATGTTGGAGGGGGGATTAACCACCCAAGAATACTCGGGTCTCCCCTCCCTCCTGCAGCAAGAACATTTCCTTCCTGAAACAATCCATTTCCTCTGAGCAAGGGCAGGAAGGCCTCAGCAGAGAAGAGGGAATCCGCTCACAGCCCTGAGGATGTAGCACGAGGGAGCTGGGCTCGCCGGGCTCCTTGGGGCTCACACTAGAGAGGAAGAAGAACCCCAGAGGAGAGTTTTCTTTGCAGGAAAGAAGCATTAGAGGCTGTAGTGGGGGAAGGGGCATCTGTAAGTCATATAACAAACACCAGACCTCCCCATTTTATACCTCATTCCTTTGGTGGGGGTGAGCAGAGGAGCCATCTCTATCTGGGAAACAGTGAAACTCACATCACTCTGAACCCTGCGCTTTTTCTGCTAATTGCATAGACTGCATTGTGCTTGGAGAACACATGGACCTTCTTCTGAAGAAGTTACATTTCTGGAAACAGGACTCTCTGGATTCATGAAACTTCCCTGTTTCTTGGGGGATTCCTTGTTTTCTGGGTTTTCCTCAGGAAGAGCAGGAGCCCTTAGGGAGGTTCCAATAAATCTTATGAATAAAAGAGTGAAGCCTGGAGGTGGGGCAGTTGGGGCAGCACAATACCCAACCCCGAGGCAGGATCCAAGCCCTGTGAGTCTTAAGCCTTGAGCTGGTTCTGCCCAGCCGCACTGTGTTGGGCTGCCGTACCTGGAAGCCAGGTGTTTCCAAAGGTCATCCACTTGGAAGAACAGGTGCTGCTGTTTTGACTTCAGCAAAACAACCCAGGACAGAGGAAGCCTGCCTCCTTGGCTCCAGGGCTGATGGGGGCGGGGGGGGGAGGGGTGCGGATAAGAAAGTGGGATTTTGGACAAGATCTGTTACAGAGTCCTTTGTCTCTCTTATAGCAAAGACAACAGAGAAGAATTTTAAAAGGCTCTCTTGGTCTCCAGAACTCCTCTGGAAGCAGATGGCTTGTCAACAGGTTCCAGGGCAGGCCCCAGAGGCCCGGGAGCCTTATTGGAATGCAATTACCCTAAGTGCTGGCTGTTAGGGTGAGGAGGCAGGAATGCAATTATGGAAGGAGTGTGTAGTGAGCTTTCATTGATTAACCTGTCCTGTCTGCTTCCATTCCCCACTGGGATGATTTTGGGGCCCTGAGGTTTGCCCTGTGCCCTAGGGTTATGAGAAAGAAAAATAGTCACTGCAGAAAGCAAATGCCAAAAGCAGGGCTCCTGAGCTTCAGGGGGACCCCATGGACCCCCGAAATTGCCTGGGAAATATACTTGTGCAACATGCAAAATGTCCGTTTTCTAGGAAGTCTCTTCATTCCTCATGTGCTTAAAGGACTCTGCAGCCCTCAAAGGGTTAAGAAGGATGGAGGCCAGAGGAGCAATGGGGTTGTTGGAAGGGGCCTCCAGGAAAATCTCTTCAGTTTCCCATTCCCAGTGGCCGTGTTCCATCTGGGTGCAATTCTGGCTCCCCCACTCACCAGCAAAGAACTTAGCCTCTCTCTGTGCCTCAATGTCACCAGTAAAAGGAGGGTAAAAATACCTACAACCCAAGGTTGATGAATTAAATGACAAAGAATGCAAAGCCGACTTCTAACCCTTAGTAAGCTTTCAATTAATGGGAGTCATTTTTATTGTGATCATCTCTGAAAGTTCAAAAAATACACGTGTACTCTTTTGAGTGGCCTTTTGACCCCAAACTCACAGTCTAGATGCCACAGAAATCCTTGGGCAAGACCCTCCTCCACTATTGAGGGGGCCCATGAGACCCAGGGTCTCCAGACACTGCTTTTTGAATAAGGCACCCCTCCTCCCTGGCGGGCAGCAGGATCTGGCCACCCTGGGCGACAGAGGTGAGGAGGGCACATCAAGTGTCTGGGTGTTGCCAGTGCAATGGAGGAGTTTTCTGGGCCTGAGCTGAAGTTAACACTGGCCTGCCTCATTGAGAGAAATTTCTGGAATTTTCAGTCAGTGAAATCTTTCTGCCTGTTGGGCTGATACAGTTACACACTCAGCTGAAATGGACTTCTCTACCCTAATAGGCCCTAAAATGAGACTAATCCGAGGCCTGGTGTGGATATGAAAGGAAAAACAAATCTCTCCTCTTCCCTCTTTTATAAGCATGTCTTTTTATTTGTTGTGTTTTTGATGCTTTGACATGGCCTTGCAGACACTGGAGGGACCTCCCCTCCCAGGGTTAACGCTCCTAGAGATAATTAAAAACTCACCTTCTAGTACACCCCTCATACATGAACCAACCAATCCAGAGTCTATAACCCCAACCATCTCCTTAATTGAGCTCTTACTCTCCAAACCAATATCCCCTGCCCTAATCTCCCAGGGCCAGGGACTAACGAGGGAGGGCTCCTGTGCTTCCCAGTACTTCTTAAAATTATTCAAAGGAGCCAATCCTAAATCTGCTTACCCTGCCTCCTTGTTCCTTCCTGTGGAAACCACAATAAAGGCTCTTGACCACATTTCCCCTCACTCCCTCTGCCTCCTGACCAACCCTGGTGCTTCCCTGTGTGCCCCTCCCCTGACCCTCCATGGCATGCCACCTTCTCTTGGGATCTATGCATATAACAAACTATCTTTTTTAATGGCAAGCATCCCCTTAATTGGTCTCACCATACCTGAATAATAAAACCTACATTTTAGAATACCTTCTTCCGTATGATACATATATACAATGGAATATTACTCAGCCATCGGAAAGAATGAATACCTACCATTTACATCGACATGGATGGAACTGGAGGGTATTATGCTGAGTGAAATAAGTCAATCAGAGAAATACAATCATCATATGGTTTCACTCATATGTGGAATATAAGAAATAGTGAAAGGAACCATAAGAGAAGGAGGGGAAACTGAGTAGGGAAAAATTAGTGAGGAAGACAAATCATGAGAGACTCCTGACTCTGGGAAACAAAGGGTTGCAGAAGGGGAGGTGGATGGGTGGATGGGGTAACTGGGTGATGGGCATCAAGGAGGCACATGATGAGATGAGCCCTGGGTGTTATACTATATGCTGGCAAATTTAATTTAAATTTAAGAAAGGAAAAAAGGAAGAAAGGGGAAACAAAACAAAAAAATTTAATAAAGTAAAATACCTCCTTCCCCCTACACCTTCCCCTCCTCTGAAGTCCTCAAAGCTCTCCTCCCTCTGAACCTACAGACCACCCACCCCTGCAGCCACAGGACCCTACTCCTAAGCCAAAGCCACCTCAGCCTGTGGGGTCAGGAACAGTGTGGTCTCAACTCCAGCGGGGAGTCCTAGAGCTGAGTGAGGACCATGGGAGGATGTTTACTCCGTGGTTCCCAGGAGAGAATACACCAAGAAAGCAGAGAGGTGGAGCTGATGATACACTTGTTTGTTCATCACTCATTCATTTATTCATTCATCATTCATCCCCCTACCCATCAATCATTCATCTGCTTATTTATTCATTCAGTCCATTTGTACCTTCTTCCTTGCTTTGGTTCCCGCGGATGTCGGTCCTCTCCTGCTTTGATCTGCCCCCTGTTCCTGTGGCATCACAGAGGCCTTCTGATGTCCCTTTGCCAGTTACCTAGATCAGAAGGTCTCACTCTCAGAGGAGCCCTAGACAACCACAGGGACAATGCAGAGCTGTCCCCTGCGGAGGAGTCCCCTTTCATCCTAGGGTCAGTGGGAGGGGTGGGCAGGGGCTGCAGAGGGGTCTCCTAGGCCTGGCAAAGTAAGATGCCCCTGAACATGCCTTACAGCTGCTTGAAAACTACTCTTCTGGGAGGCATGAGGTTCCAGCCAACTTCAAGCCGCCAGGCCTGGTTGTGAAGCCTGGGCTCAGCATTTTGGGGTGTTCTGGAGAACCTGGGGCTAGAGTTTTAGAAGCCTAAGCTGTTAGCCTCCTGACAGGGCTCCCAGCTTCTCTCTACCCCACCCCACTCCACCTCAGGCCAGAAAGTCTTTTGTCAGCCAGCAGTCAGAGGCGCTTTTATGTTAAGTCAGACCAGAAGAACGATTTCTGCTCCAGTCCCTGCCATGACTTCCCATTCACTCAGGGAGAAACCAAGGCCCTGGAGGGTCTGGTCCCACTCACTGTCCTCTCCCTCTCTCTTTTCAGGACCTGTTGGCTTTGACCTTCCACCTCACCATCCACATGCCTACCTGTATCCCAAGGGTGTACCCATGGATGCTTGATACATAGCAGGAGCTCAGTAGAACATTCCTTGGATGAAGGAAGAAAGGAATGAATGGGCTCTCAGAAGCTCTGAGGGTGAAGCTTGAGAAGCCACAGGCTGGAGTTTGGGGCTTCCTGGGGTAGAACCGAGGGCATACCCAGTGGCCTCGTTAGGCTCTGCCTGTGGAGCCAGGAGCCAGCCGGAATCACCAGCTGCCAGCCTTCTCCGGGAGGGAAGGTAGGCAGCAGTGTTGGCGGGGATCGCGCTAACTCAAGATGCCAGCTCCGTGCCGCTCTGGGGCTGGCCAGCGCTCTGGATGTCATTAGCTGATTTGTTCTGCTCTGCAGAATGTACTTTTCATATTTAGGCAGAAAAAACAGCTTTTGGTCCTCGTGCCCTTTCTTCTGTGAGCTGTAGCACATGGCCTGCTTATTATGAATTAATCCTCTAAAGAGCATGTTCATTATTCTAATTTAATTGTGCTTCGTTTCAGAAAATAACTAAACCCAGTGCGGAATAAACTCCAACGCTGATCAGTTTTCAAGAAGTTAACCTAAGACAAAATACTGCTAGAGGGGCAGCAGCAATTTGGAATCATTAAAGGCAACCCATGTAAATAATAAAAACAAAACTAAAATGCAGAATTAAATTAAGGAATAGGAAATTAAATTTGTGAATCTGATCTGAAATTGAGGCCCTATACGCACAGGCTTACCCTGGCTTGGCTCTTTGCTCAGGAGTGCTGGGCGGGAAGGTTCTGCAGAGGTTCCCATTCCAGGGCAGAGGCAGGCAAAGGAGAAAGCTCCCAGGCCTCCCCTCCCAGGAGGTAGCATAACGCCCTGGGAAGAGGGACACGGGCTGGAGGGAAAGAAAGGGGTTTCCCTCCCACAGCGTCTCCTTAAGGAACATGAAAGACACATTGTCACCCCTATGTATGGATGACTCCTGCTGAGCCCAAGGGATGGACAGGCGAGGGAGAGGCAAGGTTCTGTGCTGCCGCTCATGGGAGGATGCCCAAGACATGTGGCAGAGGGTTGCTGGGTGGCTGTGGCCCAGCTGCTGGAGGTGGCCAGCCCGGGACAGCATAGACCCCTTTGCTGCTCACCCCCAGGTCCCTGAGGCTCTTTCACAGGGCCCCCAGCTCAGGACCTCTCTACCAAAGCAGTGGGAGCCCCGTTCCAGAAGCCAAAGATCTGGACTCCAACATCAAGATGGGCAGGCCTCTATCAGGCAAGAAGAGGAAGTCTTCCAGGACACCTGGGTGGCTCAGTGGTTGAGCATTCGCCTTTGGCTCAGGTTGTGATCCTTGGGTCTTGGGATCAAGTCTGGCATCGGGCTCCCTGCAGGGAGCTGCCTCCTCCCTCTACCTATGCCTATGTCTCTGCCTCTCTCTGTGTCTCTCATGAATAAATAAAATCTAAAAAAAAAAAAAAAAGAGGAAAACTTCCCAGCCTTAAGGTGCCTGAGAGTTCAGGGTGCCAGGGACAGTTAGACCATGGCTCAGACCTCCTTCTGTAGTCTTCTGGGGGGTTAGACCCTGTCCCTGGGGCGACGTCTCTCCTCTGTACCTACTCCCACCTCTCTGGGCTCTCCACCTTGCTTTCCTCCCCATCCCCACAGCCTACACAATTCTCTCTCCTACCTGGTACTGAGGCTTAAGTGAATTCTCTTGCCTTCACAACCTCAATTTCCCCACATGTCATAATAATAGTAATATTCCTGGGGTCTGTGATGAGGAATAAACTCAGCAAAGCACCTGGGGAGGAGTAGGGGCTCAGGCACAGCTGCTGGTGCATTTTCTGCTTCATCAGCAGGTGCTCACACACATGCTCTGGGCACAAATACACACCCGGGCACACATAGGCTCCAGTCTCATTGAAGGCCTTAGGCTATGTTTCTAGAGCACCACAATTAGTTGAGAAAGAAAACTCCAATCAATGTACTGCTTGCCTTGACTGACAAAGGCAAACATTCAAACAGCCATATCCTAGCATCTGAGTGAAGTTTTCCTTTTTTTTTTTGTTTAAGATTTATCTGTTTTAGAGACAGAGAGAGAGAACACTAGTGGAGGCAGGGGCAGAAGGAGAGAGAATCTCAAGCAGAATCTGCACTGAGCTCAGTGTCCCACAGAGAGATCTCATGATTTAGAGATCATGACCTGTGCTGAAACCAAGAGTTAGACGCTTAACTTCCTGTGCACCCAAGGTCTCCTGAAGTTTTTCATTTTTTTAAAGATTTTATTTATTTATTCATGAAGACACAGAAAGAGAGGCAGAGACACAGGCAGAAGGAGAAGCAAGAGAGCGGGGAGCCTAATGTGGGACTCGATCCCAGGACCCCAGGATCACGACCTGAACTAAAGACAGATGCTCAACTGCTGAGCCACCCAGGTGCCCTGAAGTTTTCCATTTTTACCTCCATTTTGGATTCTACATAGAGTTAACAACCTTCAACTCTTTTTTGAAACAAAGATGGAGTATAAGCAGGGAAAAACAAAGCAAACCAGCAGGATCACTTTTTTCTTTTCTTTTTTAATTTTTTTTTTATTTATTTATGATAGTCACAGAGAGAGAGAGAGAGGGGCAGAGACACAGGCAGAGGGAGAAACAGGCTCCATGCACCGGGAGCCCGACGTGGGACTCGATCCCGGGTCTCCAGGATCGCGCCCTGGGCCAAAGACAGGCGCTAAACCGCTGCGCCACCCAGGGATCCCGACTTTTTTCTAATTTTTCTTTTACTCCTGAAGTCCCGGTTAAGAAAATTATGCCCGTCATTTAGGCCACAGTGTTGTTGATTGGTCAGTTAATTAGTGATTCCACCTAAAAAATATCAATTGTGGAGATAACAAGGACAAAGAGGGCTGAGTTCTCTTGAATTCTGTGGCCACTTCCCCTGATCTCACTTGACAAACTACTCCAGGGAGTTAGTGCTAGATTTCTTGTCCATCCGTGATTCATACCTGTAGATTGGAGCAACACGATATGCAGGCAATCTCAGCTCTCCCAGAATAAACCCTACAGTTTAAAGACAAGTTATTAAAGACAAGTTATTCATGACACCAGTTAAAGATAGTAAAGAGGGCTACTACAAGGGGGTTTTGTAGCGGGGGAGGGAGATGCAGTCACCTGGTAATACAGCAAGGACATATAGCCAGCGAGCACAGAGGGGGGTCCAGGGATAGAAAATGACTAAGAGGAAGCATCAGGGGTGTGGGGAGCAGGTGGGATTCTGACTAAATCAATCTGACAGGATTCTTGCTGAAGGCACAGCTGGGTAATCAGACATTACCTGGGGTAGGGGGTAGGCTGAGGAACCAGGTCAGGTATCGAGAGTGATCAGATATCAAGAGTAGGGGATTCTGTTCAAACTGATTTAGAAGGATTCTTGCAAAAATTCAAGAGACAAACATAGAAGCCCAAAAGTCAAGTCCTGCTTGGGAAGAGTTCAGGGGGGCCTGAGTAGCATTTGGTCAAGGAGAGAATCTTTTGTCACCCTAGAGCAGCTACATGGCACAGATTCAAGGGTGGCTGAAGATCCACCGTTAGTATCAAAGAAAAGGTAAGGACAAAGGGCAGGAGGTCACAGTGGTGGCCTACACTTAGATTCAGGGATAAATGCTGCCAAAAGATTCCTTAGCCCTTAAGTGTTAATTTAAGAAAAAGCCACCCAAACCTCTTAGGCATGTAAAATGCATGATCTAAAAAAGCTTTCAAAGGGGCTTTATTGCATGGGACCCACCTGAGGGGATTAATTTCTAGGAAGTTGGAATGTGCTTGCTCAGTTTTAAATGTATTCTTGGTCGTGGATCAAGAGGATGTATCTGTATCCAGAGGATGGACTTGTCTGCCCAGGAGAATATCTGTGTGGGAAGACCTTCCCCATTTGACCATGAGGGCTCAATTCATGTCTATCCAGCAGAAGAGCTTACAAGGTGGCAGCACCTTATGGTGCCAGACTGGTTTCTTTCAACCAACAAACTCTTCCATATAGAGTCCATACTGTCCAGGCTTACATGACCCACCCACACATAAAATCACCCCATCGATCCTTTTCCCCATTGAACTATTGATAATACTAGCAATAATAGTCAATGGTCATTGAGAACTTACTCATTGTCAAACATTTGTTTTAAATGTTTTGTTATTACTCACAACAACCATGTGAGAGGTAGGTACTATTATCCCCGTTCAACAGCTAAGGAAATTGAGTAATTTGCTTGTTGTAACAACAAAACCTAGCAGCCCTGGGGTGTGAACCCAGACAGTGTGTCCAACTTGGGAGCCTCTTCACCATGATACAGCACTTCCTGCTTGTCATCAGCTCCCCTGTCTGCAAGTCTATCCACTGACCCTAAATCTAGGCCACATGGAATGAGAGTTCACCGGGTCTTCGGTGACTGGCATCTGGAAAGCAGGCTTATGTTTCCAAGATGCCTTCACACCACTTTCTCCCAGGTTCTGAGGGCTGGGTCTTCTCGACCATCCTTGCCTTCCAGCAACTGTTGTGTACCCAGGCTCTGTGGGGTGCGCACTTTATAGACAAGAGCACGCTTCATTCTGCTTCATGGGTTGGCTGCTTACAGCCTGTGAGGGCAACCCAGGCATGACATCCAAGAGAAAGTTCTGGAGGAAACAGCCTTGTCAGTATGCAGGTACTTGTTTAAATTCCAGACCCTGGTTTTTAAGACACACATCTGCAGTGGGCACATGTATTGCGATAGATGAAAACATAAATGGTTTTCCGTTGTATCTGTATTATTAGATTTGACCCACCATCGAAACAGCAAAGAAAGAGTGGAAAATTAAAGGTGATTTGATATTAGCCTCCTATTCATATTAGAAAAAGTAACTGCTCTTGCGGTTTTCCTCACAGAGGTGTCTTTATTCATTTGACATGCCTTTAATAACTAATTCTAGTTGTCTGGTTGCCAAGAAAGATTTCCTACGGGCAGACTTGAAAGTGACTCGGAACTCTTTGCATGCCCGGCTTCAAATGATCCCAGAACAGCAAACATTCAGCTTCCCTCCAGACTTCTGAAGTGTGGGAATAACATGAAAGAATGGACAAGAATCATTCTTCAGCCTGCGTGTGCTCAGAGCGCAGCTGTCTGGCAGAGGTTGCGGCTAGGTCTACGTGGACCAGGGAGAGTGAGATTTGGAAATAATCTTATGAATTCGATCCACGAAGTCGGCCAAACCAAACGATTTATTTCAAGAAAATAAATCGACTTTGGGGCCAGCAGGATCCAGGTCTGTCAGAAAATAGACAGGTTTCCTCTGTGTAGACCCGGAGTGGGCAGAGAAAGATCAGGAAAACCACCACCACAGCTCTCCTGGATCACAACCAAAAAGCACACACTATGAATACATATAAATATTCACGGTAGTGATTTATTCCTCTCTGTAAGTCAGGCCAAGTGGATGGCATACGTAACCTCATAGTCCTCACAATGATCCGACCAGGGAGGCGATTACTCCCATTTCACAGATGTAAAAACTGAGCCTCTGAGATGTTAAATGACTTGTCCAGGACACACAGTTCTGGGGACAGTTTGGCTAGTTGTTTGCAGAGCACTTCGGCACACAGCTGGATGCCATTTCCAGGCCTCCTCACAGCTGCAACTCCATGACTCAATGCTGACCAATAGAAAGTAGGCACAAGTGGCCCATAAAACCTCCATAACTGCTTAAAGCAGAGCTTCTTTCCTCATCAGCGTCCCTGCGGTGGGTGCTGATGCAAGCTACTGGGTTCAGCCACCGAAATTTGGCAATTGTTGATTCCACCAGAAAGCCTAAACTGACTAACACAGTTCATAAGCTGCTTTAAAGTCAAAGACCCCAAAGTCGATGCTTTCAGCCCCTTTCTTGTCTGAAACTGTACAGAGTCTGATCAACCCTCTTCAGAGGACATTAGGACCCTCTTTTTTTGAGTCTTATCCTTCTTCCTGCCCTACCAAGCCTGAGGTAGTGATTTCTTAGCTTTCTGCTTTCCTATCTATGCAGACACATTCCTGGTTTTCAAGAATCTGATCAAAGCTACTCCTTCTATCTCTTGGTTAACCCCTCCCCACGCGGGGCTCTGGGCCTCTGATTGTCTTTGATTCCTCCTCTCCCATATGGGCACATCTAACCAGTTACTAGTGTCTCTTCCATGCTCGCCTTTCCCTCCCTTTCCTCAGCCAGCGCTCTGCTCTGGCCCTCATCATATTTCACCTGGTGTGATCATCACACCCTCTACACGCGTCTCTTCCCTCCTTCCCATCATCCTAGTGCCTGCCTCCAAGAGCATCTTCCTAAAACAGATCTGGTCCCAGCATCCCCTGCATTAAATTCCCCCACGTGAAATCTATCAAAATGAAAAATGCAAATACCTTTTGAGCAAGCAATTCCATGTCTATGTAGCTATAGACACGTGTACAAAGTGATTTACATACTAGGATATTTGCTGCATTGTTGTTTGAAGTAGCAAAAGAAGTACAAACACCAGATATCCCTCAGTAAAGTCTTACTAAATAGACTATAGGACACAGTGTGCTTCACCCAAAAATCTCCAAGATCTATGGTTAAGTGTAATGAGCAAAGTACAAGTGTACACAATATGTGACTATCTGCACTTAAAAAGCATTGGGAAGATATATTCACACCCATGTTTGCAAAGACATGGAATATCTCTGAAAGAATGCACAAGATACTGATAACTAGATGCTGCCATTGCTTCTGGAAAGGGAACTGAGTGACTGGCAATCAGGGATGAGAGGGAGACTTTTCACTGAATACACATGTATATTCTTTGAGGATTTTACTCTATACATCGATTACTTTAACACATTAAAATAAAAACCTGACTTTCTAGTGCTTGTTTAATAAACTGAAATCTCTTAGTATGAAAGAAAAGGTTCTCCAGCTTCCCACTCCAGCACCTTCTCCTGCTTGCTCTCTCGCCCTTGTGCACCTTCTCTGAACATTCCTGTACTCCTCCACCTCTGCGGCTTTGTTTAGGTCTCTCTCCTGGAAAGTCCCGTCCCTGCTCGGTAGGAATTCATCTCATCTGTTATCTCATTGTTTTCTTTATAACTCTCTACTATGGCCCTTTATCTCAGTTTGCTGTGTGTTAGAGTCAGGTGTCTTTTTTTCCTACAAGATGGTATGGTGTCTCACACAAAGAAAGTGTTCAAAGTACGCCAGTTCTTTGAACCAGATTTATACTTCTATGTCTCAGCTGGGGCTTGTGAGAAAGGCCAGGTAGGGGGCAAGGGATGGCTTACCCTACCCCCACCATGTAAGGAGTGGGATCTGGAATCTGCCCCATGGGGTTGGGGATTGGATGCGGTCTGCAGGGCATCTCAGCCTGGAACATTCTATAAAAGTGGATCTCCTTCCTCTGGCTCATTCTCAAGGTCACTGCCCTCCCCCATCAATGCCCCAAAACACACCCAGCCAACGGTGTTGCCGTGCTCAGGATTGAGCACTGGGTCTATAGAATCAGGCCCAGTTGAGAAGAGCAGAGAAAGAGAAAGAAAGACATCCATTGCCCTGGACCAGTCTGGGCTTAAACTGTTGTCACAATTATTTGAAGCCTATTAAGTTTATTTATGTTCCAAAGCAGGTCCACTAGAGAAGGACCATCATAGTCGTAAATATCAGGGCTGCTGTTCTCCAGACGCAGATGGGGCCATCGGCCCCTCCCCTGCTCACTTCCGCAGGCCCTGCCTATAGGCATAAGCCATGCACTGGGATTCAGTGCAAACCACCCCATGACCAATTCTGTCGGCCCAGCCAGCACAACACATGCTTCTTCTCCACATTTTGTGTGGCAGGAATGTGTCTGAAACAAGATGCTCTGTGAGAGGGATGATGTCTCTCAGTCCTGCTCGTATCAAACACACAATGTTCAGGAGTCCAGGCTTTCTCCTAAGAGAACCCTGGGGACCTCAAGATGGGCTCTGAGCCGTGGGCACATCTGGAGACCCTTCTAACCCAATCTACAAGTCTTTAAGAGAACAAAGGACTGCTGGAGATAGCAGTCCCGGCTGTGTGAGGGTTTTCTCTTTTCACCCATCAGTGTAGGTTAGGAGACCATTGAGTCCTAGGGCCCAGTTTGCTGAAGCATATCCCACTGTACGAAAAAGTAAAGGAGGTTCTGTGGTCAAAAAAAGTTTAAGAAATACTGAATATTAAATCTTTCTCTGGGAAGGTTAATAATGTACATTTGCACAGTAAAGGCCCTGAGAAGTCCAGCAGTGAAGAAGTTTGTTTAATCCAGTGTGTTCTAAACATATTTGACAAAAGAATCCTCTTCTTGGTGATATCTATGAACATCTCTTGAAAGAAGTGTTACATGGAGTACATTTTGGGAAGAGCTGTCTTTAGAGATGTGTATGCCCTCCCCACCGCCCCAGGCCCTCCAGTGAGTGCTTCATAAGGCTGGCATAGTGGGGGAAGGCACGGGGAGGAACGCTTCTCTGAATTTCCCCTTCCTGCCTTCTAGCTGTCAAGTCTGGCTCCCACACCTGCCCTGTGTACATGCTCTCCCTCTCTCTGCTTGTTCCCTCCTTCTCTGTCCCAGTCCAGATGCTGGGGAAGGAAGTCAAGTGCCAGTTTCAGCCAACAGAACCGATCCCCTACCTATCTGTAGTTTGGCCTTCCCTCCATACCCACCGGCTGATTTAATTTTCACCGCCCTTGTTTCTAAGGAGTAAAGTTGGAAAATTGCTATTTGTTCTTTTTCCCAAACTTTTCTCCAGAGGTTATCTCTTCCGGGAAGCCCCGCCTGATCATGCTGAGCATGATGCAGAGCATGCTCTGCAGGTTTAGGGCAGTGGTCGTCAAAGTGTGGTCGCTGGATTAGCAGGACCTGGGAACTTGCTAGAATCACAAATTCTCAGACCTCAACTCACTTGGACACTCTGAGGGTGAGGCCAGCAATCTGTGTTTCACCAAGCCCTCCAGGTAATTCAGATGCAAGTCATTAGTCTAGGGGGTTTCTCATTCCTTTTTCTTTCTCTCTCTTTCTCTCTCTTTTAAGAATTTATCTGACAGAGAGAGAGAGCAGCAGATGGAGATGGAGATGCAGGCTCCCTGCTGAGCAGTAGTCCTGATGTGGGCTAGATCCCAGGACCCCTGGATTATGACCTGAGCTGAAGGCCGATGCTTCACCCACTGAGCCACCCAGGCGCCCTTACCTCATTCGTTTTCTGCATGTTTTTCCAAATAGGAAAGGAGAGCTGACAGCCAATATTAAAATGCTCTCATACCAGCATAACTGAAACACGCTTTACAGATAAAAACTCTTCTCTCCAATAACTGCACTCGCTTCTTCCAGGGCTCAGAGGCCCTCCCTGACTGTCTCCAAAATGTCAGGCTCTTTCCCCTTCCCCTCCTACTCCTTTTCCTCCCCTACTTAATTTTTTTCTTAGCCCTTATTATCATGTAATACATTATATAATTTATAGTGAGGTTTTTTTTTTCTTTTTTTCACTCCCTCCTAGAATATGAGCTCCCTAGGTACAGGCCTTTTCATCTAGTTTGTTCCCTGCTCTATCCCCAGCACTAGAGTGGCTCTTGCCTTAATATGTATTTGTTCAGTAAATAAACCCTCTAAGGAGGCAGATGAGGGCTGGTGCCACGATTCAACATAGAGTTTCAACTGGACCTTCCTGGCAGGCAAAGAGTTAAAAGATCTCTTTTCCTACTAACAGGAGATCAGACACTCCTGAAAAGAGCAGAATGAGCAAAGAGACCCTCCTTCTGCCAGGAGGGCTCCTTAGGTGGGCAACAGCAGGTCCCGATTGCCAGGCCCTGGAGGCTCTGCCTCAGAGGGCTGATGGCAGAGCATCCTGGCTCCAGAGACCAGCTTGCACCTTGGAGGATTCAATCCTCCGTCCCAAAGAAGCTTCTCTTTTCTCTCTTCAATGAGAAATGGACAAACTTCTGCCCACAGATGTCTGTACTGAACACAGCTCCTGGCAGGAGAAGCAAAAGGGCAGGAATTACAGGGAAATGTCTGCTGTTTCGTCAGTTTTGTAGGTCAAATGTGGCTGCACATAGTGGAGGAGGGGGAAAGCATGTGACCCTACTGAGCTCTTTTTCCAACAGGCTGGAAGGGTAGCCCCCACCTTGGAAGAATGTATCCAGCACTGATAAATTTATAAAGTATTTGACCTTTAATCAATCCTAATATTTTCAATCCACAGAGCCCTTCTTAAACGCCTGCAGCCCTGGCCCTGGACCCCTATTCATCACAATTACTGCTCCCACTGTCGGAGGCAGTGCAGGAACCCGCACACGCTGACGTCCAATATTTTATCACTAATAAAGAGAAACATCCCAAGTATTTGCACAGTTCTGATCCTTTCCAGCCCGAGCCCAGGAAAAGGGGGAGCCGGGTGATTTATGCGCACTGCCGGGCATTGTTATTTGGCCCTCTGGGCCGGAGCCGTGGGACCGTGGCTTTCCTTCTCCTCGCAGCCTGGGCCACGGGCAGGGCTGGCAGGGCCCTTGGGGCACCCAGGAGGCTCTCACCCGGCCTCTGGCAAGCAGTGTGAAGCGCTATAAAGGGCCATTTTCAAAAATCACGACTTGGCAACTGCTTGCCTTCACTGGTGGCTTTGTAAACAGATCCGATGTTTATGAGGAATCTTGTTCCAGTTGTTGCCACGGCTGTGATCCGCCTCCAGTTCCCGGTCTCGCCTTCCGGCCGCCCTCCCATCCCCAGGCAGTGTCTGCCGTCCAGCCCCATCCCTCCCCGGCCTCCCGGCTCCAGAGGAGGGAAGCTCGGTTTCCAGCCACAGCGTTCAGACGGCCCACAGGCTGCGTCTACATGGCACCCAAACATCTGGATGAAATGTAAATAAAACAAGCAGATGTTTCTCCTTCGTTACAGCAGGTGCCTTGGCAGAGCCCTCGGCCTGGAGCTCTAAGGGAAAGGCTCTCGGGGCCGGGGCCCAGGGGGTGGTGGGGAGGGTGGCACAGCCCTGCCCTGACCGAGGGCCTCATGGGGGAGTGAGCAAAGAAAGCCAGACACCCCTAGAGAAACGATGCTGGCGATGGAGGGTAGCTTCTGTGTGGACAAGATGAAAGGTTTGGGAACTGGGGGGCAAGGGGCCTTAGAGGAGAGAGGTCCTCAAGCAAATCCTTGGGGAAGAGAGTCCATGCCAAATCCCTCTTTGATTTCATCGTGTCAGAGGCTTTTCTGAGCCTCCACATTCCACACCACTGCCTTCCAGGAACAGGGATGGTCCTGCAGAAACAAGAGGTGGTCTCCTTCTTACCCCCAGGAGCTAGTGTGCAAGGGGAGGTGGGCTCTAGGGACCGAGGCTGTCCTGGGGCTTAGAAAGAGCACAAAACTCCCCCCTATCACCCCATCTTCTAACAGGAGACCTAGGGCAGGTCACATTTGACTAATAAAGAGGGTTGAGCTACTTGTGAAAGGAGGGTCAAGGAAGGACCAGAGGCAAAAGTTGATTCACTGGTTACTATTTGCCTTCCCTTTACTCCTTCCATCCTCTGTACCCTGACTCCATGAGTCACACCGACACGCTCCCCCAGTCCTGTCCTCCATCCCCCTAGCCTTGTGTGTGACACTGAGCACATTCCCCCAATCCCGAGCATCACACTGACACGCTCCCCCAGTCCTATGTGCCACACACACCACCCCAGTCCTGTCCTCCATCCCCCTACTGAATAGGTTCCCCCAGCCCCGTGCATCCCTCGGACATGCTCCCCCAGCACGATGTGTCACACTGACACAGTCCCCCAGTCCTGCGTGTGACGCAGGACACACTCGTCCAGTCATCTCCTCCACTCCCCAGTCATGTGTATGACACTAAACCCCTCGCCCAGCCCTCAGCCCCTCCCCTCCTGTCCTGGGTGTAGCAGGGACCCACCCTCCCTGTCCTTTCACCCACTCCTTCAGTCACTGTGTGGAACACTAAACACCCCCCTGCAGCCTCTCCTCCAAGCCCCCAGCTCCATGGGGGACACTGAACACACTCCTCATCCTGCCCCCCACTTCCGCAGCCTCTGGGTGTAGCACTAAACACACCGCCCTGGTGGAGCCCCCCACACTCCCATCCCTCAGGTGAAGCACAGCCGGGGCCCTCCCTCGATGCCACCACAGCCCCGTGTGTGTCGAAGCCAACGCACTCCTCAGGCCACTTGCCTTTTTCACCCCATGATCTCCAGAGACCCCTCCAGGGCCCTACAGGGATCCCTCACCTCCAGCCCAGCACAAACAAGCCTTGCTGTGCGTGAACGCGCGTGAGCGTGTGTGCGTGTGCTGCAGGCATAGCCATCAGAAGGCTGCTGCTCCCAGCTTTCCCCATCCATCCACGGATCGTTGCATTTTGCCCCCAAAACAAATATTTGCCTTTGACCTCAGTGGTCCTGCCTGTGAAACTGAGCTACGACTGGACCTCAGACTATTCAGGACCCACGGGAAAGGGTCCGGTTCCCACCAGGAGTTGCAATTTCAACCACCGGACTGTGGTTAGAACCAGGTAAGGCACCGTTTGGGGGAAGAAGGAGATTGTATTCTGATAGAGAAGTAACTTTTTAGTTTTGTTTTTCTTGCCTCCCCCCCCCCCCCCACCTTATTTTAACGGAACAGGAAGAACCAAGCAATGCCCCAAGGCTCCGGGTTTTCCAAGCAAAGACTCTCCCTCCTGATAACTGCAGCAACCCCTGCGAGAAGTAGGGGGGTTCCTTTCTCATTCTGGGGGGAGGGAGTAAGAATCAGACACAAAGAAAACTGGAGTACATGGGTGATCCAGCTCCCCTTCCCCCAAGTAGCCTTGCTTTTCAGTATCATGGGTTAGAAGTTTATAGGAATCCTGGATCCATGGTTTCCTATGGTCGCTTTTACAGATCTTGTTAATTTATTACCCGTGGTTACACTTTTAATGGAAATCATGAAGAAATGGTAAAGGAAACATGAGCTAATTTTTTTCCAGTGACACATTTCACTGCTATTTAAATAGCCGTTTTGCCAAACCAAACACAGCGCTTACAGCCAGCGGTGACACATGAAGGAGATCACTGTGGCCGATCCTGCCTGCGGCATCCAGAACAGGCGAGACTTTCTCTCAGCTTCCCCAAGGGCCAGAGGCCAAGGAGGGCGGACTGGGGGTAGCTGGAGCCTGGGGCACAGCTGGAGCCCCCCCACCCCCCAGCCCGGGGTAACTTGCAGCTCCCTCCTCCCAGGCAAGGCTACTTCCCTCCTGCCCTGAGCCTCCTCCCCGGCCCCCAGCTGAGGGGTCCTGGGGTGAATGCTTCCCCCAAGGCCGGAGGCCCCCCAGAGCAGAGCAGGCCCCAACCAGGCCACTGGCAAGGACTGCCTGGCCCTCCCTGCTGGATGACATGCTGAAGCGTCTCTGCTGGGAACACTACAGGGTTGTATAAAACCAGAGAAACTTTGGAGGGGGGAGCCTGGCCAGCTTTGTTCCAGTTCTGTGGTGGCGGTGGCCGTTACGTGACCACACTTGCACAGGGCGCCTTTGTTGGGCGAACCCAGAGCCTCTGACTTCTCCTCAGAAACATTCGCCTCTGACGTTCTCTTGCTCCCTGGCTCTGGGGCTGTGATGTCACCAAGCATTTATTAACCTCTCAAGAAGCCAATTGAGAGCTGTGGCACTTGGCAAGAAAGCAGCAGAGTCTGGGATGTTGGTGAAGGGGAACAGGCCCACAGAGACTCTGGCAAGAGCTGTTGCAGGGACGCAGTGGAGGGGGAGAGCTTCTTCATAGCAGCTCGGTCAGAAACCCCCTGGATTCAAAAGTGCGGTGGAATTGAGAGAAGCGAAGCTCTTAGGAGCCACCATCAAGGCCTTGGACACCTTGCATCAGCTGTCAACCTCAGGGGGCCCTGTGAGAGCCCTGTGGCACCGACAGTCCCATGGTGAGCTCCTCTGACAGACATCAGGATGGGTGATTCTACAAGGGGACTCAAAATGGAGAGAGAACATCCTGGAAGGAGGAGATCTAGCCAGCAGAAACTGGGGATTAGTCCCCTCCAACCCCCTCACCCTCCGCCCCCTGGATCTTGAACAAGTCTGGCTGTGTTTCTGTTCCCCTCAGCGGGATGCTCTACGGCCCCCAGAGCCCCCCGCGAGTGTCAAGGTGGGCAGAGCAGAGGGGCTGTGACAGAAGTTGGGCAGCAGGCCTGCTGGCACACTGGGAGAAACCACTCTCCCTCCTCCGCTTTCCAGGGAGAAAACCCACTTTAGTGAGGCTCCGGAGAGAAGTTAACTGTCGTCTTCCCTTTGCCAAAAAGTATATTAAATTCACTGACCGCATTTTTCCAAACCCAAGTGCAGAGGACATTAGATGCAACGCACACTGGCTGGGTTCTGGTGCGCTGGGCACCCCACACATTTCATTTTGCATTATTAATATTTAAACCGAAGCAGCTGTTCTCTGCATTCAGAGTCCAGAGCCTGCCCGGCTCCCATGCAGACTTTTCCCTGGGGCTAGGAAGGCCTTTGTTGACCTTCAGGCCTTGGGTCACCTGGGGCACATTTCCCCAAGCGGCCATTCATTGATCTGTGATGACTTTTCTGGGACAAGGGCTTGTAGTGTGTTGGCAAGAGCAGAGTCTATTGATCTGGCTTAGTGGAGATTCATGGGGCTCACCCAGAGCAGGTTTTGGAGAGGGGTAGAAGTACCTCTTTGAAACACCAGCCTCCTCTTCTGAGCCCTCTCTGTCAGGGTTAGCTACTCTGGGCTTTTGGGGCACCCCCGAGCTTTCTTTCTCCTTCAGCACTACTGTTTGCCCATTTGCAAATTGATGAAAATAATAATGCTAACTTAGTTTAATCCTTACAACAATGAATTTAGTCCTGTCTGAGCTAGAGTGGAGAGGGGAGAAGGTTATGGTTATAAGGATTATAGGAAGGGATGTATGGAGACATCTAACCCAGCTCTTTCTACATTAGAGACACACCCACTGACATCCCATTCACACACAAAGTGCTTGGACAGCCCTGATACAGACAATGTGCAATATTTATACAGGACTCCATAAGGCACCATCAAATGCTTCTCTTCATCTAATCTTCACAACTTTTGTAAGCCAAACATTACTATTATGATCCTACATGCAGACATCTAAAATGTATGCTGTATGATACCCAAAACTTAGTAAGTGGCTTAAAACAATAACATTACTTTTGTTCACAAATTTGCAAGATGGGCAGTGCTCGGTTGGTCTAGACTTTGATGCTGGCTGTCAGTGGGGACCTTAGCTCGGATTCTCGGCCAGAACAGACGTGTGCCCTTTCCCTGTGGCCTGAGACTTCTCACAGCATGGTGGCCGAGTTCCAGTGTGACAGAGAGACAGAGAGAGTGTGTGTGCCAGCCAGTGGAAGCTATAAGCCTTTTATGACCTAGCCTAGGAAGTTACACAATGTCATTTCTGATACATCCTATCTGTCCTATCTCACAGAGACCTGCCTAGATTCAAGAGGAAGGGACCAGAGACTCTGCCTCTTAGTGGAACATTGGTAAGGTTCTGGAAGAGCATGTGGCACTGGAAATACTGTTATGGCCTTTGTTGGAAAATACACAGAGCCCCAGTTTACACAGAACACTGAGATGAGGCCACATGGCCCGTGCAAGAGCATAGAACCCTTGAGTAGCAGAATCAGACCTTGAACCCAGGCCTTCCGACTCCAAACCCTGGGCTTTTCCCACTGAACAGTGTGCCTTCCAACCCTACCTAGTGAGGCTTCAGAAGGACCTAGCCCATTCTCACACGACAAGGCCTTTCAGAGCCAGCCTGCTCCTTCATGCATGTGCCATTACACACACACAGCCACAGTCCAGTTTCTCCTAGCAGTCCTTTTATCCCACTGGACCTGGTGAGGGGAAAAGCTCCTCAGACCCCACCCTACTGCTTCACTGCCAGGCCAACCTGAGCCAGGGACCCAGGCCAGCCAGGAACCAGAGCTGGGGAATCCTTATGTTCAGGGGTGACAGTGGGAAAGATAACAAGGGGCAGTCTGGGATGCATGACTCCAGACCACAGCAGAAACTAAGAAGACTAAGGGTAATTTGGGGAATTTTTGGAAAATGTGAGTGAGATGTCAGCCTCAGTGAAAGAAAGAGGAAAGCTGGGGGCGAGGGGAGTACCAGGGGGGTAGAGGGGAGGCTGGCCAGGAAAGGCAAGGGCAGGTCAAGTTGAAATGGGAGAAACAGTTTATTAGTCTAGAAAACTTTAAGTTCCCAGCCTACCTCCACACCTCTGCCCAGCATAGGCAAATAGCACAGATGTGATTATAACCCGTGCTGGTTGAATCCAGAGGAAGAGGTGGGAAAACATTGATTTCTTCACAGATTATTAAACAACTGAGCATAAAGCCAGCTCTTCACCAGCCCAGGGCAGGGGTGGGGTGGGGTGGGGGGCATCATGAATCATCAGCAGCCCTGAGAAATCCCTGCCTGGGTCAGCAGCAGGTGGGAGGAGCCTCCAGAGGTCAGGGTTGGGGCAGTCCATCCCTCAAGAGTCTCTGGGGAATTTGGCTGATGCCTCTAGGAGTACTTTGATTGACTTGCTAGGGCTCCACCCCCAGAACTGGGTGTTCCCCCTGACATCCTTCCCAGGGGTTACCTCAGGCCTAAAGCTCACATTGACTTCTGGTGCACTGAGCCAGGAAGCATCCAGCACACACTAGGGCAGCATTGTTGCACCCTCCATCCACAGCCAGACACAGCTAACCTCATCCACTGCTACATGCTGTGCGACCTTGGGCAAGTCACTCAACCTTAGAAGATTCGGTGAAAGGGGAACAATAATATCTGCTCCAAAGAGCTGTGGAAGGCTTAAATAAGATTGCATAGGGGAGCTCCAGGGTGACTCAGTACGTTAAGTGACTAACTTCGGCTCAGGTCATGATCTCAGGGTCCTGGGATAGAAGCCCTGCTGCCAGGCTTCCTGCTCAGCGGGAAGTCTGCTTCACCCTCTCCCTCTGCCTTCTTCCCCTGCTCATGCTCTGGCTGTGGCTCTGGCTCTCAAATAAAGGAGTAAAATCTTAAACAAGCAAACAAAAAAAGATCGCATAGGTTTCTACCCCAGGGTTGACCTATGTGATTTGATACGTGGGCACCCTCATCCTTATACCTTTTTGTCTTCCATTCTTTTCCACAAACCCAAAAAATGATTCATCCTAAACCTCCTCTTGTTCAGACAAGTAGAGCCAAAGAGAGGCAAAGCTGATAAAGTGTTGGGGTGGTGGTGGGTGGACAGAGATTTGAATAGGCACTTTCTGCCTTTAGGAGTCCCTGGTAAAGGAGCCCTTGCAGGACACTGGGACTTCGAGCTGAGGCTCCAGCCCCCACGATGGGGAGGGTGCCTCTTGTCATCTTGTGTGGCTTATGCTTGAGGTCCAGACAGTTCCTAAGCCTGTTCCTCACACCACCCACTCCATCAGACCCCAGTAAGGGGCCAGCAAGAACAAACAGAAGCGCAGGCACCAGGAGAGGGGCTGCATCACCACTGTCTTAGAGACATCATTCTGAGCTTCACTATATCTCTATTTTTTTCACCCAGAAAATAGAGTGGAACTGATGGCCTCCTGTTGGCCTCCTCCATTTCTTCCTCTCTCTCCTCATGGCCCCTCTCACTCCTTCCTCTTAAGCCTCAGCCAGACAAACCATGCTTAGTAAAAGGAAGGAACTAGGCTGTAGACTTTTTAAAATATATTTTTTATTTATTCACAAGGGACACAGAGAAAGAGGCAGAGACGTAGGCAAAGGAAGAAGCAGGTTCCCTTCAGGGAGCTGGATGAGGGACTCCTACAAGGACACTGGGATCACACCTTGAGCCGAAGGCAGACACTCAACCACTAAGCCACCTGTTGTCTCTGTAGTCTGTTCTTTAAAGTCCTTCCAGTAGCTCCACTTTCTGGGGCCCCCGAATTCCACTTTTCTGAGCCAGCCCTGGGTTTGAGTAGAGGGACCCCAGCCCTTGACTTTCCTGGAGGACTCTGATGCCGTTCTCACCCCTGTCCCTCATGGGTTTCTGTCCCTCCGGGATTCTTGGAATGTCTTAGGCCATCTCTCAAAGTTCCTAGGTTAAAAATACTTTCTCTAGAACCTTAGAAATGAAAATGAAAAATAAACAGCTTCCAACCGTGTCTTGTGGCTTTATTTTTGAGACTATTAACAGCCCCAAACAATCCTCCCCTCCCTCCTCTCCTGGCAGCTCTGGCATCTTCCAATTCAGTCCTGCCCAGGCTGGATTAGGGATGGGAGGAGGTTATGGTCCATGGAAGAGTCATACCTTGAACTTTATGGGGTTTGCAGCAGCCAGGTGCAGAGCTGGCTCCCTCCTTTTCTTAACAACAGCCAGGGAAATGAAATGCAGTCTCCAGTGAGCACCCAGTTCTGCCAAGGGGCAAATAGAGGGAGATGGGAACACAAATAGGCTGATAAAGAAAAAAGGGAGTTTTTGTATGGGCAGACAGGGCAGCCTTTGGGTGAGGAGAAATAAGGGAGTTATGGGGAAGTTGGTCATATCATAATCAACAAGTGACAAGGGATAGGAAGTTTCCTTGATTGATAAAAGGGTTGATAAAAGGTTACCAACCATGAAAGTAGTTTTCAGGCAAGTATCAGGAACTGGGTTGAATTTGAGAAGAACCCATGGCCACCTTTCAGAAACTGCTGCTCGTGATCCCCTGAGGACTCTGGCCATTCTCTTTCCTCAGGAACCAACTCTTGTCTCACCTAACCTCAGACCTTCCAGGGAGGAGCCTCAGGGCAGCTGGAGCCTAACATTCCCTGGCTCTTCCAGCCCCAACATTTATCTTAGGGTTATTTTCACTCCCAAGAACAAAGAAGCTTTCTATTCAGCAAGTGGCGAGAACCCACACCTCTGACAAGCCATAGATCACCCTCGGGGGAAAGCGGGAGGGACTGGTAGTCAGCACGTGGGGCTGCTTCTCCTTCCCACCCAAACCCTCAGAGGGGGTGTCTGGCTCGTGGCTTGCTGTAGGGTCCTGGATAGAGGGTAGAAATTGTGCAGGACAAACTGGTTCTGTGAGCCAGAGGCCAAGCTGGGTGGGAAGAGGGGGAGGGGAAGGGCATGACTGACTCTCAGCAAAGAGCTCTGAGCAATCCCTGCTTGGGCCCCAATGCTCTGGGCTCAGTCTCCTCATATGAGCGATATGATGATCATCCAAATCACCTGGGGTGCTCTAAAAAAAGAAAAGTAATACTGTCCCATAGTATATAAAGGCCAATGGCACAGAAAAGTTGTATATTGGATTCAACACCCTCAGTGGCTGTCATTGTGGCTGAATTTTTTTTTCCAATGTATGAAGGGGAGTTTTAATTTTTATTTCTGTAGCTGAATTTCTTGTTTCCTTCAATAAATGTATTTTAATATGCTAGCATGTATAGGTATCGGCACAGGCACACATACTTACATACATACTATCTGTTTTCACACATTTGGTAAGAAATTAAACACGGTGTTCTACGATGCCCATTCTACTTTTAACCATATAACATAAATCACACCACGTTTGTACATAGAGAACTATCTCCTTCTTACTGACTTGTTAGTATTCCGTTGCATGGCTGTTGATAGATATTTAAGTAATTTCCCATCTTTTCCTGTTATGAATAAAACTGCAGCAAATATCCATGTAACATATTTCTTTGTGCACAATTCTGAAAATTGTGGATATTCCTAGAAGAACTGCCAGGCAGATCAAAAGGCATGCATATTATTTTATTTTGGTGAATATTGCTAAGTTGTTCTTTATAAAAGTCATACCTAAAAAAAAAAATAAAAGTCATACCTATTTACACAGACTGACAATGTATGAAAGTGCTTCACATCTTAGGCCAACACAGTATGTTATACAACTTTTTGATTTACATTAATGTGATAGATGGGAAAAAGAACAATTCATCGTGGTTACAACTTGCATTTAATTCATTACAAATAAAGTTGACAAACTTAATGTGTTTAAAAGCCATCTGCACTTAAGGGAACTTTAAAATATCCCTGTATCCCATGCTCAAAAATCTGATTCAGTGAACTGTATTTTTTTTAAAGTGATTGGGATAAATCACAATTTCTGGAAGAGAACATTAAAAAACACATTATCTGTGAAAAAGGAGGCTGATATATTTTCTTTAACAGACTGGGGGGAGGTATTTGCAATATATGTATTCTACAATGAACGCAGACTAGAATATATAAAGAAGGCCTACAAATCAACAACAAAAATTAGAAATCAAGAACCTAATTTTTTTAGGTGGTAAAAGACATAGACACTTCACAAATGAAGATAAATGAATGACCAGAATACACATGAAAAGAGGTTTACCCATAGCTCACCAGTAAATGAAAACCACAATGAGATACCATTCCCAATAGTCACTGGTAAATATTTAACAACCAACTTTCCAGGGACTAAAGCATTTCTTTGGTGTAAATATCTCCACCAGGGCTGATTTTAAGCTGCCCAGGTGACATTGCTGATTGCATCATTAGGAAGAGATGTATATAGGGTTGACTCTCACAAGCCGCACAGGCTGGCTGTAGCATATCACTGAGACCACAGCATACCTGCCACAAAGGCTAAAATGAAAAAGACTAACCATACGAAGTGCTGGTAGGGCTGTAGAGCAAGTAGAACTCTAACAGCTTGCTCATGGGTGTGTAAATTGGTACAATCACATTGGAAAACTGATAGTATCTCCTAAAGCTAAACATATTCTGATCTTGAGTATGTATGTATGCATTTTCTGCATATCCCACAGAAATTAGTGTGTCTATAGTGGCTAATTTTAGGTGTCAGGTTGACCTGGCCATAGAGTGCCCAGACATTTGGTCAAATATTTTTCTGGGTGTGTCTGCGAGGGTATTTCTGGATAAGGTTAACTTTTGAATCAGTAGGCTGAGTAATGTAGATTGCCCTCCCTAAAGTGGGTAAGTCTCATCCAATCAATCAATCAAAGACCTGAACAGAATAAAAGGCTAAGTAAGAATGAGCTCCTCCTGCCAGACTGCCTTGAACTGAGACATCAGTTCTTTTGGACCTATGGACTCAAACTGAAACACCAGTTATTTCTGGGTCTTGAACCTGCTAGTATTCAGACTAAAACTTACACCATCAGTTCTCCTGGTTCCCAGGCCTTCAGACTCTGAGCTCACCTTTGGTTCACTTCTCCTGGGTCTCCAGCTTGCAAAACACAGATCCTGGGACTTGTCAACTATAATCATGTGAGACAATTTCTTATAATAAGAAGAATTATTCTCTCTCTCTCTACACACACACACACACACACACACACACACACTACTAGTTCTGATTCTCCAGAGAACTCTGAATAATACAGCATATGTCCACCAAAGAAATGTAGATGAATGTTCATAGCAGTTTTATCTGTAAAAGTCAAAAACTGGAAACAATCCAAACGTCTATCAAAAGTAGCATGGATAAATACATGGTGCTAGATTTATGCCATGGAATACTATATCACAATTTAAAAGATTAAACTACAGATATAACAGAATGCATAAATCTCATAGACAAAATGTTGAAATAAAGGAGCCAGACACAAAAAAAAAACTATATATATTTATGTATATTTTAAGAACAGGCAAAATTAATTTATTATGAGATAAATCAAAATAGCAATTACCTTTGTGGAGGTTGATATTGATTTGGAGCAGGCATGAGGGAGTGTTCTGAATATTTGAGATGGATGGTAGTTACAAGGGTAAGAAAATTTATGCAAAGAAAAAAAAGAAAAAAAGAAAATTTATGTAGCTGTGCACTTAAGCTTTGTAATCTTTACTGTTTATATGATATACCCCAATATAATTTTTTAAATAAAAAGGGTTCTTTTTTTAAAGCTACCAGGTATTTCTGATGATAGCCTAGCCTAGGAAACACTGGACTTAGGATCTGAAGTTTCTCTTAGAGCCAGCACTCTGTGAATGTGAGAAGAAACAGGCAGAATAGCACCAGGGCAAAGGCAAGAAGAAGGAAGCTGAGGCACTTAGCTGGCTCAGTCGGTAGAGTGTGCGAATTTTGATCTCAGAGTCATGAGTTTAAGCCCCACATTGGTTGTAGAGCTTATCTGAAAAAAAGGAAAAAAGAAGAAGGAGGCAGAGTGTAGAGGCAAGGATGGAAAATGGAAAGAAAGGGAAACTAGAGAAAACACATTTAACTCAGCCAACATCTATTTAGTAGCTGTTATGGGCAAGGCATGATGGTAGGTAGCCAGAAGATTAAAAATGAGCAAAGTGTAGCCCCCGCCTTCAAGGAGTTTGCCTGCTTGTGGAAGACATAATTCTACGTTGCAAAGCAATGTGCCCCCCAGAGAAGGGCACCCACAGTAAGCTCTGCAAGTGCAAAATGGCATTCAGTCAGGTGCGAAGACTTCACAGTGGAGCAGGCACTTAAAAAGGGTAGAATTCTGCTAAGGGAGAGACAGCTAGAGGAAGATATTTATTTAGGATCCTTTATAAATGCAATTCAAATTGGCCAATGTACAGGCCAAGGCGACCCCCCCCTTTTTTTTTCCAAGGTGACCCTTTAAAACTGAAGCTCACCAGACTCAACATGAGATGGATGAAGAAATAATCCACCCAAGAGGTGACTAGTGTATGTGCTACTGATGAAGCCAGAATGAGTTCTAAATCTCATCCAGGGACTAGAGCTTGCCCGGGAACCATAAAAGAGACAAACGTGCTCAGCCTTTCTCAGCACAGAGGATAAAATATAATTATTTGTTATGTTTTCCTTGAAGAACAGGGGAGAATGGGGGCTCCATGGGGAGCAGAGGCAGAGGCAATAAGACCATGCTAGAGACAATAGCCATAGTCCAAGCCTGGGCCAGCCAGGACTTAAACTAGGAAAATAGCAATGGCAAGGCAAAGACTGGAACCCCGGAGAGCTGGTATCAACAAACTATGACTACAGCACATGCTCCCTGAGGACAGGGACTCTGTCTGCCTTGAATGAGTGAATTTCCAGTGAGTTTCCAGTGGCTAGCCTGGTACATAGTAAATATACAACAATGTTTGTTGGATAAACTAAAAGGAGCAAGGGGCAGGAAAGAGACAAAGATGACACTCCTCCCCTGGGTTGAAATCTGAGTGACTGAGAAGATGGGAATTCAAGAGAAGATGACTTGTAAAGGAGATAAGAAGAAGATAGTTGCACTGAAACAGAAACTCCAGCGGAAGCCCTGGGTGGTGCGATATAGTAGAAACAAGACTGTGGCTGGGATCAGATAGCCCAACTGGCAATTTCACAGGAGACATCAACCCCCGAGATGTGACTGCTGCAGCTGCATAACCACATGAACAGGCAAGAGAGAGGGAGCAGAGAGAAGAGGAGTGAGGATGGAATTCAAGGGCTAGAAGCTAGGAAAGGCAGCAGGAAAGGAGAGAGAAGAATCAGGACAGTGGAGCATCAGCACAGTTAATGGAAGACAGAGTTCCAAGGGGAAGGCACTCTCAGTTCAGTTCTATCAGAGAAATAATCGTGCCCCTGCTCCAGAATAATCCAGAGACAGGAAATCTTAGCAGACAGTGTGCACTTGAAATAGAAACAGACAAGCCTTGGCTAAGTACAGCTTTAGTGCCAATTAACAGTGATTTTTTAGAAGATTTTATTTATTTATTTATTTGACAGAGAGAGAGAACACAAGCAGGGAGAACAGAGGAAGAGGGAGAAGCAGGCTCTCTGCTGAGCAGATAGCCCAATGCAGGACTCAATCCCAGGACCCTGGGATCATGACCTGAGCCAAAGGCAGACACTTAACCACCTGAGCCACTCAGGTGCCCATAAGTGAAATCTTGAGCAAGTTTCTTAAATGTCTATTTCCAATTGGTTGGCTCTTCCGTGTTCAGTTGACTATAAAAGGGCAATTAATATAAGCAATAATCCCAGGTTGCTGTGAGGTATATGAAAATAAATGAAGTGTATGAAAATACCCAGCATGAAGCCTGGAACATGGCTGGCATTTGATTCCTATTCGCTCCCCTTCTCTCCCCTACTGTGTGCTAGAATCTGACGTTTGAGGAAATGATAGTGAATAAAGACTACTTAAGATATGTGTAAGAGATCTGGGAGCACCCCAGAACCACTTGCTAGGACTTGGGGGGATCCCCTGCATGCTGTTCAAGCCATTGAACCTGATAAAGCTGTTCCAGAATGCTGCAAGTAGTAGGGAGCCATTGGTGACCCCGCAGACAGCTGTTTTTATAAGATGGTGGCAGCAGTGTGGGGATGGAAGAGCAGAGTCATCAACTAGCTCTTTGGCAGCAAGAGGAAAGAGGCAGAAGTGCCACTTGAAGGAGTAACTGCAAAGACAGAAACATCCTTGGTTTGAGAGCAACCTGAACACGTATATGGGCCAGGGGAGAAGGCAAGTTGGGGAACACACACACACAGATAAAAACAAAGGCTGGAGGATGAACCAAGACACTCAAAGTGAAGGGCTCAAAGCCAGGGGTCAGACAGGTTTCATGACATGGGCCTAAGATTGGCATAACTTGAAAAGCAGGGACTCTTTAAGAAAGAGAAGGCAAATTTATGAATACAAAATTAGACACAAAAGTATATGTTTATTTAGAATAAGAAAATCATTCATAAGAAAAATTTTTAAAAATTTTATGCTGATAAGTACCACAATCACAAAGCCCAGAAAAATAACATGTGTTTATTAATTAACTGCTTGATATGTCCCTACAATACTTTAAGGGGAAAAAAAGTGGGGTTTTTTGTGTACTTTTTTATTGATTCCTTTTATATCAAAGGTTTTACAGTACTATCTTCTCCAGAGTACAGAAAAGTAATTCAGTTTTCCTTCCAGCATGGCTAATCAAAATTTGTTTTTTATTATTGATGGTTTAGGAAAAATGTTTCAGCTTCACAACTTGATATTGGTAATGTCACATAAATTTTTAGGATTGTTGTCATATTTGGGAAAACCACTATCAAGATCCTTCCATATATGAGCTATAGTATTTCAGAGCATGTCAAGTTTTATTGTATAGGGACTCATCTTAAATATTCAAATGTCCTTTGAATTGATAATAATATTAAGGAGCCAGTTTGTTGATGTTCTGACTATAGAGGTTTATTATGAGTGTTGTATTAACTCACCGATGTCAGTACTAAATAAGAAAATTAAATATTGTTTATACGATTCAGTGATAAGAATCACAAACATATGACTTCACAGATAAGCATTCTAGCAATTTGTAGCATTGCTGCAAATGTGTGCTCTATAAACACAGGAATTCTGATTAAATCATATTTCTCATAAAAAAAAAAAGAAAAATGTACGGCACATTTACAATTGGGTATGTTCCTGGCAGGAAAGACTTTTCACTGTGACCTAGCATTGGTGATGAGAACCAAATTCCCACAGCATTACCTTTCTAATGAATGAAAATTTAAAACTTCCCAGACTAGCATATGGTTCAGTAGCAAGTTGCCTGGTAGCCACCAAAAAGATATGTCCCTGTGCTATCCCCATGGACCTGTGAGTTTGACCTTATTTGAAGAAAAGGTCTTTGCAGGTGTGACTAGATTAAAGAACTTGATCATCATCCTGGATTACCCTGGTGGGCCCTAAAACCAATGACGGTGTCCTTATAAGTGACAGAAGAGGAGAAGACTCGGACACTGAGGAAAAGGCCATGTGAAGACAGTGACAGAGAATGAAGTGACGCAGACACGTGCCAAGAAACACCGGGCTGAAAAAGACAAAGAAGGCAAAGAAGGGTTCTTCCCTAGAGCCTTTGGAGGGAGTGCTAGACATCTGGCCCCCAGAGTTATGAGAGAATGCATTTCTTTTGTTTTAAACCATCCAGTTTGTGGTCATTTATTACAGCAGCCCTAGAAAATCAATATAGTTTCCATATATTCCAAACTTTGTTTCTCCTCTGGTACCCAAACATTTCTTGTGGGGTTGCCATAAGACCATGCACAATCTCCAGCTGAGCACCTCAAGGTGCCAGTAAGTTAGCACAGTGAACTACAGAGAAGCCCCTGGAAGCCCTCTCCATTGCAGATGGCTGGCAATAATTTAACTACACATGAGTGACTGGAAGCCTCACAAATACATCTCACTAAAGCCAGACTAAACACATCCTGAACTCAGCTTCCCCTTCGCTAGCTCTCAACAAACCCTCTCACCCCCTCCAAGGCCACTCATCGCAAGCAGAAATGTGAAGGCAAGGAAATCAGAGTAGAAGGAGGTAGACATCTTAGCAATCGTGGTTGAAATAGTTGGCACTTTCCCAAAATGCATCACCCATGGAGGCACCAGTAGGGTTCTCACCACTAGGTCCTTAGAAGGAGGAGTTGTACAAACAGGGGGCTCTGAGTTCCCTGGTCATTGCCTGTGGGTCAGCAAGAAGGACCACATCTTTCCCTGGAATCTAAAAATGCACAGCCAACCAGAATGCTTTCCAATAGATTCAGTTTCTTGAAGGAAAGCAATTCTGACATAGTTGGAGAGTTCTAGGAAGGCAACAGCACAGAAAGTGTTGAGACAAGGAAGAAAAATAATTCCTAAGAGAGCACAAAGGCCCCTTTAATTATTCCAAGCACAGAAAGGAAGGTATGGACCCACTCTTGACAATATACTTAGGGCAGAAGAGTCATGTCAATGGCCATGGAAGAAAAGTGAATATGGCAAATCAGAATTTACCTTTATATTCTAGGAAAGATTTTCAAATAAGAAAGAAGAAATATTTGTAGGTTGGTTTAGAGGCTAAAGTTATGGGTGCCTGGGTGGCTCAATGGTTGAGTATCTCCCTCTGGCTTGGGGTCCTGGGATCAAGTCCTACATCAGGCTCCCCACAGGGAGCCCACTACTCCCTCTGCCTATGTCTCTGCCTCTCTCTGTGTCTCTCATGAATAAATAAATAAAATCTTTTTAAAAAGGACTTTTTAAAACAGAATGGGTCAATACTGGTAACTGTAGACTATCCATCTCAGGCAAGATTCTGGCGCAGATTTTGAGCATACTCACGTGTGTATGTGTGTGTCTGTGTGTGTGTCAATTTCCAGGGCAAGTTTCCACAACATTGTCAGGTTCCTAGAGAAGCTCGTGACACCTAAAATGTTAAAAAGTACTAACAAAAGATTTTCTTTGGGAAATAAATTGTTTAACCCTTGGACTCCTCTAGTCCCCTCCTTCCACAGGCAGTGAGACTGAGGACACAAGAACAGGCTCACTTGAGGTTTGTTCCTTCCTCAAGTTCTCACTGCCCCACCCCACCCTTTACATTGCTTTTTCTAAAATGCTTCCATCTCCATCAGAAGGTATCAAGAGATGCCCAGAGCTTGGCTTCAGGGGCAGGGTGTGATTAATGAGCCCTCTGTTGTCAGCTTTAACTCTCAGTTCAAATATTAGTTCCTTAGAGAAACCTCCTTGAGTCCCCATTGTTTCTCATAGCACTTTACTTTGATGGCACTGATGACAATTCATAATCTTTTAAAGTATATGTTTATTTGTATTATTGTATAATACCACCTCTTCCATTAGACTGTGAGCCTCTGCAGGTAGGACTGAATATGTTCTGCTCATGACTGTAATCTTTGTGATTGTATCAAAACAAAACAAAACAAAAACTTGTATCATGCTTGGAAGAAAGGAAGGAAGGAAGGAAGGAAGGAAGGAAGGAAGGAAGGAAGGAAGGAAGGAAGGAAGGAAGGAAAAAGAATGGTGTTCTGATTATCTGTATAACAAACCATGCCAACATTTAGTAGTTTAAAACAGCAACCAATTTATTTTATCCTCTAATTTTGTGGGTTGGTAATTAGGGAAAGGATCAGCTACGTGATGCCATCTCTCCTACATGGTATTCATGCAAATCATTCAACAGTATCAGCCAGCAGATGGTCTGGTTTGGAGGGTCCAAGATGGTGTTGCCCACATTTCTGATGCCGCGATACCTGGAAAGCTGGACTTAGCTCAGACTATTGATCTAGTGGCTTTACCTGCATGTTGTTCTAAGAATAACTGGACTTTCTACATGGTGGCTAAGAGGGAGTGTTTCAAGAAACCAAAATGAGAGCTTAAGGTAATTTATGACCTACTTTGAAAATTCCAGATATTGATTCCCAATGCATGCTGTTGGCCAAACAAATCACTAGCACGAGCCCAGATCCAAGGGAGGGGATTAGACTCCATTTCTTAATAGGGAGGATATCAAAGAATTTGCAGCATCTCCAAGCCACCACAATGGGGAAAGGGTCAGGGAAGTGATACTTATATCTTCACAAAAATAAAGTTGTGGTGTCAGGAAGGATGAAGAGGGATGGAATTCAGTTAGAGAAGAGTTGAGGGTGCTCTATAAAATGGCCTAAGTCTTAATAAAATCAGTATAACTCATCAGCCTGATGGCCTGGTCTTTCCTGCACTCGACTTTTTAAACAAACATTGATTTTGCATCCACTCTCTTCCAGTCCCTCTGCAAGGTTCTGGGGAGATGGTATGAATAAGACACCGTTCCTGTATTTAATCCTGTACAATATTACAATGTAATGTCACAAGAGTTTCACCCTGGAAGATGAGGGGACTTGTTAGGTACATGGAGAGATGGACAGGGGAAAGGGCATTCGGGCAGATGAGCAGCATGAACAAAGCTATAGAGTCATGTTGGGGTTGGTGTTTAGGGTCATGTCAGCATGACTAGAATATAGGATATGGTGGCCATGGCAAGAGAAAAAGCAAAAGGGACAACATGCAGACTCATGATGATGCTTGCCAAAGGTTAGGTGGTGTGCATGGCGGCATGTGAGTTCTTTATCTGTGTTTGCCTGGTACCCTTTCACAGAAAGGCACTGAAATGCTGCCTGCCTATCACTTTGTGGGGGCAGAGGAATGGAATCGATGTATTGCCATTCCCAAGTATTTCTTTAAAGTGATTAAAACGGGGAAAAAACTGATCAGCTGGGCACCAGGTATAAGACTAAATAGGATGTGTTTCTGGTTGCAGGCACCTACCGAACGAGCAACTGACCTGTGCCTCAGGTCCTGAGCCTGAGTTTCATAGTCCTGTCTCAACTGCCCAGCAGTATAAGAAGATAGACAAACACCAGGGCCCACTGCCTCTTCCTGCCGTCTTGCCTCCACAGGAGGCAGAAGAGATAAACCCCAACACTGAGTCTTACTAAGCTTCCCAGGAGGCTATCATGGAGTTCATATGTGACATCGCAACGCCAAACACTCCTGGGAGATGGGGGAGGGGGAGGCCTTATCTTATTCAGCCCAAAATTTCACAGCAGGACCAAGGGTTTGGTCCCAGAAAGCATACAAAATCAGGTGTGGCACAACTCTCAGACTGAGGGCCCCACCAACGAGCTTCCCAGAGCTCAGCAAAGCAACTGACCCACCGCTAATCCAAATACCAACAACAAACCACATGCTAACCCAAACCCTACCCGACTCTTACCCTCTTTGTTAACACCACAACTGGATTCCAGCCCAAGACTCATCTAGCCCCATGCTGACACTAAATACCTCAAACATTAACTCTACCTCCAATCTATCCTGCGCTGCACTCAGCCCTAACTTTGACTCCAATTCCAACATCACCCTAGGTCAAAGGAAAGACAGAAAGGAATGGTCTCCAGGGAGAAAACCACACTGCCCCACAATCCAGTGGCTTTGACCGACAGCTGTCTACAATTTGTAACTTGAAATGTGCCTTGAGAAATTGTCCTTTGGGTTTAAAATCTATAGGAGACTATTGCCATTATTAAAGGATTTAATACACAGAAATCTATTTGGAAAGAATCAGACCTTGGAAGTCCATAGCTGAGAAATAGAGGCATTTTAGTTATTTCCTCTGCAAACAGCAGACTGGGATGAGAGTTCTTCTACCCCAAAACCTGAGCTGCCAGGAGTCATCAGGAAATGGAATTATCTTCAATTTATAAATGCTGAATAATTGCCAGCTTCTAAGGAGAGAGAAGATATATAGAAGAGTTCAAAGGAGAAGCTAGATTTTTAAAGAGCATGTCTCATCCTGACTTAATGTCCAGCCTCATTCCCCACCCTGGGAGGCTGGTTAGGGGTACCCAGCCTTGGGCCCCTTGGCGACAGAGCTAAATGTGAGGCAGGGAAAGTGGGATTTCAGAGGATGAGGCCCCAGCCAAGTTCCAGAGCTGTGCGCTGTTGCAAAAGGCCGAGATCAGCCTGGAAATGTGACTCCAACGTGGGCTGTCAATCAGGAAAACCAGACAAACGACCAAGGCTGGGACACAGAGCCCAGGGGCAGGATGGCTGGAGCAGAGAAGGCCAGAACAAGAAGCTACAGGTTGAAGCAGACCAATTTAGTTGGGGGGGGGGGGGCAGTCTGAAGAAATTCCAGGATCCAGATGCCAGCACCCCCAAGCAGCTTGGACACCCTAACAGCACAAGTTTGCATGGAAAAGCCAGATTCCTCTTCTAATCGCACTTCTTTGGATTAAAAAAAACTTGATAATATTTAACAAGTATGAAAAATTTCTAGAAGCAAACTAAAATTAACTACCACACTTTGCCTGGAGTTACGGTCATTGAAAGGGGCAGGATGTTACTCGCGCTTCATCATTTCAAGAATGTATCCTCTTACCCTCCAGATTTAGTTACTAACATCTAGAAGAACATAAGTCCTGCTCTCTGTCTTTGTCCAAGAGGACAAAACCTCCTGACAAGAAACCACAGCACAGCTGAGGCTGACAGAGGAGCTTCTGTTTCCCCCGCACTGGGAGAGGCGGCTGTGCATTCCAAAACTGCATGCTGGTCGCCTCCTGGGTGGCAGCCCCGTGCAGGCCACTGGGTCCCAGCAGTGTGAGCAGATACCACTCTTTGTTGGCCCCCAGGCCAGCTTCCCCAGGCTATCACTGACACACACTCATGTGGATACACTCCCACACTCCCACACTACAGCATCACACTCGTGCTTGCACACTCACACACATTCGCTGACACACACGATCTCTCACACTGATGTCACTTTACACTCACATCACGCCAACATACACACACCCAAAGACTACACGTTCACATGCACTCTCACACATCCCATCACTGATGAACACACATTCCACAGTTACTTGCTTCTTCTTTCATACACCCTCGTCCACTGGAGAAAGATCAGCGGGTGGCATTTACCACATAGAATATAATTGACTGTATAATGTCTCTCCCCCATCTCTGCCTCAGCCTGGAAACTTCTTAAGATCACTCCTTCCTGTATAGTGCCTGGCACATTAGGTAGGTGCTCAACAGTGTTCCCTGCATGAACTTTGCATGCCATGATTAAAGACTTTGGTCCAAGGAGCAAGTTGTCATGTCCCCTCTCTCTCAGGCTGAAGTTATAACTGGGCGGAAAAAATCTAGAGGAACTGCTCAGAAAAATGCCAGTTTCTACCACAACGTCCTCCTTCCAGCTCAGCTCTAGCCTCTGCTCCTCCTGGGGTAGACACAGCACCATGTGAGCCTTCCCAGCTCATCCCACTTGGGACCTAGTGAGAACAGCAGAGGGGACTTTGTCAGTTCAAGTGCCCACAGGTGACATCACCACAGGTCCAGCTTCAAGGAGCAAGAAACTGTTTCTTGCTGAAACAAGATCTGAAAGTAGATCAATGCCAAGAGACTGACACGTACTCACCAGTTTCATGCAGGACATTGGATTTACCTTGAGTTTACCTCTAAACTCAGAAGAGAGCCTAGACGGGACAGGAAAGGACAAGATGAGACATGGTGGGCCCTGGAGCACTCGCTCCAGCATTAGGCAGACAGCTAAGGCACCTGAGGAGAAGCAGACCCATCACTGGGGCTGACAAAGCCCCACAACCACCTCATCCTCTCTCTTGCTCAGTCAGCTCCAGGCCACACCCGGGGCCCAGACCACACACCAACCTAACAGCACTGTCTCCCTGCCCTTCCCCTGTCACCGTGGCCACACCATACACTGGAGATAAGACAATCTGTTACACACACACACACACACACACACACACAGCCTGCAGAGCGAAGGCAGGTCCAGGACATGTAGTACCCTTGGCCTGGCAGTGGGGAATCAGGGCTTGGAACTGGGAAGCAGGTGGCCGAAGATAGGCCTAGGGCCATGGGCTCTCTGTGGTCAGAGCTACAACTCTGACCTCCTCACAGGAGCCTCGGATTTGGAGAAGGAGAGAGGACTCGGGTGTGGGGGGCAGCAAGGAGGGCACCTCTGGTCAGATCCGGCCATCATCGTACATCCCTGATGCGGGGCTGTATTGTGTGACTCGCCCACCCCTCCCAGGGCCTCCAGTGTATAAGCACAGCCCTGGAGAGCAGGCTCCCAAAATCCATGCAGGGGCTCCTGGTCTGGGCACACGGGGACCTGCCCTCCTCCCCACCCACAAATACTGAATCCCCCTTTTTCCTTCTGCAGGGCCAGTGGCAGGACCTTTGCTCCTTGGTGCTGCTTCCTTCACCACCCAGTCCCTCAAACCTGCTCTCTACCTTGGGACCCATTAGCATTTTTAAGGTTCTCACTCTCATACACATCCTGTCCTGGGATTGTCTCTTCCTTGAGGCATTAGCACCTTCCACTTGCCTTTTATCACCCCAGCCCCGCCTGCCTGGGGTCAGCCTTCAATCCACAAGTGTCTGGGGCAGAGCCAGGAAGCACAATCACACTCCCTTCACAAGTCCATCCCTTTCTGTCGGAGGCATGTCCTGAAGTCCAACCCCCCTCCCCCCACAAGAGGTGTTCCCCTAATCAGTAGGCATCAGTCGGCTCTAATCAACCCCCTGTTTTGACTATTTTAGCAGCAATAAAAAGGCCATAAAGAGAAAGTCAGTGGGCCCTCTAGGAGCATGGATCTCCTTTGCTGTGATATAATGAAAAACACCAAGTGCTTCCTCAGAGCCTGAGTGACAGCCCTGGCAGCAGAGCTATTGGAGGAAGCCTAATTATGCTATAAATTAAAGGACTTTTTTTTTTTACCCAACATTATGACCTTTAATAAGATTGTTTTTACAACCAGCTGTCAATAAATCATGCAGGAGCACCAGTAAGAAGCATTCTCTGAGAACTTCTGCGAATTTCATTAGCTGCAGTTTATTTGGTTTTGGCGAGCTATGATGTTTTTTAAATCTCAAATTAAAGGCTCTGAACCATAAAAGCTAATTCAGAAAAGTTCCTGTTTCAGCCTCTGAAAACAAGCTTCCCTAATTGCAGAAATTAGCTGAGATGTGGCCAGGCCAGGAGGTCATTAGCTGAGAAGCAATGACAAGTAGTTGGGACTTCACCAGGCCCGGCAGCCACGAGCCCCGCCCGTAGAACCTGAAGGTGTCCGTCCCAGGGGACAGCTGGCCCTAAGTGGCCAGCCTTGGGAGGTCCTTGTCCTCAGGGCTGCTGAGCTCAAGAGGGACAGGCCAGCTCACCCACTGGAGCTGGAAGCGCCCCAGCCACCACAGCCGGCATCCTCAGGCCAACAGAGTAGGAATCCACAGAGTCATTGGATTTTGCCCACTGCTCAAAACTCCTCTCCACCCCAGCTTTCTTGACTTCAGCTCTTGTCCTCCTCAGAACATGAACATTGGCTATATCCATGTCATAATCTTCCTGAAAAATATACAAAGAACAGGATATAAAAGTGGCAAATTCAGGGGCACCTGGGTGGCTCAGTCTGTTGAGTTTGTGATTCTTGGTTTCAGCTCAGGTCCTGATCTCATGGTTGGTGAGATCAAGCCCTGTGTCTGGCTCTGCACTCAGCAGGGAGTCTTCTTGAGATTTTCTCCCTCTGCCCTCCCCCCAGTCATGCACACATGTCCACACCCTCTCTCTCTCAAATAAATAATCTTTTCTAAAAAGTGGCAAATTCAGAGGCATCATTATGACAAAGGAGTACACAGAGTCAGCAGAGACAAGGCCAACAAAAGCAGAGAAGATGACATGAGATCTACTGCCCACGTCCCAAGAAAGCAGATGGATCTGCTATATGCCACACGCAGCGGGTGCCTGAGTATAGACTGATTATCACCAGGCCTGGGTTTTAAGTTCCAGCCCTGCTATGAATTGTGGAACAGTGGAAGGGGGACGGACCTTGTTCAAATACTTGCGTTAGTACTTGCTAGCCAAGTGACCTTAGGCAGATTACTTCATCTTTCCGGGTCTCAGCTTCCCCATCAGTAAAATGGGGATATTCCAAGTCGTCTCCCCAGAGGGCTGCTGTGAGTGAGAGGAAGCAGAGGCAGAGCTGGTGTCTATCAGCCCTCAATAAACACCAGCTGGTGACAATGGTAGTGAGAGGAAAAATAGTATTTCCCTCTCTGGGTCTCAGCTTCACATTCCACAAAAAGAGGCTGAAATTAAAGGATTTCTAAGGCCACTTCCATCACTGAACGGAAGTGATCCAAAGAGACATAAACTCTCCTGCTTAAATCCTTCAAAGACTTCCCATTATCCACAGAATGAAGTCTAAGCTCCTCGGAAAAAGCCTGCATGGTTGGGTCCCTGCTACTCTCCCAGGTCCCTCTCCTGCCACTTTCTGTCCCAGCCACTGAATAGAACTGATCAACTGTAACACCTGCTACTTCCGCTATCAGAAACCTCGTCACCCAACACTGATGGTTTTGCCCAACCCCCACCCTCACCAAAGTGGGCAGCAAAGACCGTGTTTGTTTGTGTTGCCAAATCCCAAAACCATCCTTGGCATATGATATACCTTAAAATATTTGTCAAAGGAACATTCAGAACTAGCATGGAGAGTCAGAATACCTAGAAAAAACGATACCCAGAATAAGTTGTTTTGTAAACAGATACTTGATTTGTGACTAGGAGTTGGGTTTCTCTATTTTAATGAAGTGATTGTACTGAAGATTGTCACAAAATAAAACTTTAATACTTCTTACTGTGGTCTCACTACCTAATGATCATCTCCCTTTTCTCAGAAAGCGAGGAGGGGAGAGGGAGTGAAGATGGGACCTAGCTGGTCAGAAAGGATTGTTTCTGAGAACCAGGAGAAACAGAGGCAAGGCTAACCCCAGGTGGGTTCCATTCTCCACATCCCAAACTCCTTTCCTCCACACTCGCCCACCTGCCCAACTTCCACAGTCCGGGATTCTTTTCTCCTCAGGCAGAAACATCAGTGGTTCTGAAATTTCCGAATGAAAACCATCCGTGAAGTCGTGCGTGGGAAATGAAATGCCAGCACAGGGGCGTCAGTGACTGCGAAGAAATCATGGCATCTACACTCACCTGGGCTTCCTTTGGTCTGCCTCATTAATCAGCTCCCCAGGTCATCGGGGTGTCTCGCCTCAGGCTCACAGGTCTGGTTTTTGTATAATACACATTTCCCCCAGTTTTTATTTCATCTGCTTTTTTCAGGCAGCCTTTCCATTATTCCTGAACATTTGAGTTAAAAAAATGTAAATTACAGACGCCTGTGGATTGACGTAATGTGAAAAGAAGGCGGCTGTTTCCCCTCCCTCCAAACAGGGACCGTAGTTTTTAAAACTAATAAACCCCCTTAAACCTCATGAAGCCCACTTCAACCTTTTTAAATAGCTATTTTCAGAAAGGAAAAGGAAAAAGAAGCAGCCAGGAAACCTGTCTGGGGCCATGTCTTGGCAGGAGGGAGAATGACCCCAGCCAGGACAGATGGAATCTGTCACCTCTCTCAGGTCCAAGGCAGCTGCCCATGAAGAGCTCTGGGATGAAGCTTCGGAAGTCCTCAGAGGAGAGACAGATGCAAGCGACAGGAATTTCATGGTACAGAGAGGCTCTGGAGAAGGTGGGAGCAAAGAGATCAAGAGAGACATAGGTGGACCCAGTTTTGACACCCAAGTTGGGATGGTAAGTGGGAGAGCACTTGGTAGGAGCGGAAGGTGAGGAAGCTAGCAGGGAAGCAAAGACAACAGTGTCTGCCTTCACTGGAAACAGGAACTGAATGTGGAAGAGACCACGGAGGTGAGGATTATGGTCAGAGTAGAGATCTGAAATAACTCTAGGGAGATGACCAAAGCCACGTGTAAAGACAGATCCAACCTGTGATGGCTCCTGTTTTCGACACCCCCAGAGGAGGGTCTCAGTCTATAACCACTAGAAATAGAGTCAAGGGTCACTTTCTTTATCCCAGAAGACTCTGGCTATCTATTCGGGCTTTGGGTCCTGTACTGCCTATAGCCCTGAACCAAATGCCTGGCAGAGAAACACACAGAAAGCATCCAGCGACATTTATAGAATGAATGAATGAATGAATGAATGAATGAATGAATGAAATTAACATCTTCTAAGCAACTGTAATCATTCTGGGAAGGATTATAAAGGTGCCTCTTTTCCAAGAACACCAAAATTATGCCCCAGAACAAGCCTACCATGTACAATTGCACAGGTACCAGGGGTTCAAATAAAAAATTTTCCTTCTAGAGTGGCTTATCATTCAGAATGCAAAGTTTCTGGTAACAGTTGAGAAGTTTCTCTGTTTTTTCTCTCTCTTCTAGGTTCAACAGGTTGGAATTTTTAAATCTGAGAAGGCAGAAGAAACAGCAAAATTGATTTGGAAGTGTCCCAGAGACTGGTGTGAGACACTCTGCATTCTCCAGATAGCCCACCCCAGCCTCCTGAGGGATGGTGCCAACTCTTCCAATTTCTGAAGCTGAAACATGTCTTTGGAGTTTCTAGATTTGCCTCTCAGACTCAAGGAGATTCCCAGCAAATCAACCAGTACTTCGCTTCTATTCTGGTTGGGTTTAAAAGTAGGTTCTCCAGTGCTTCCACCTCCCAACCCATTGAGTAGACTTTAAAAGGTATCTTCTTAGCCTTTCCCTAGCACTCCCAAATCAAAGCACACTGCTGAGGTCCTCCAGGGGAAATGCTTCTACACCCCAGGTCCCTGGGACTCATGCTTCCTTCTAGGCGGTTGCAATGGAATGGAGGAATCGACAAAGGTGGAGATCATGCGAGCAGCCTCATCTGAAGTCAAGTTGATGTGAATGGGTTGCCAGTTAAAAGGTAAATCAAAGTGTTCTCTAGGATTTGAACTGGACGGGAGAAGCACATGGTTCACCACTGTCGTTCTACTCTGGTTTATAATCCAGGGAGTGGAGGATACATTCTCCTAGAGCTCAAAATCTTGAGCTAAATCTCTTCAAGCTAGAAGTAAAATCACTTTTAAAAAATATATAACTGCTTATCAACTTTATTCACCTCCTATTTAGATGTGAAAAATGCTCCAGAGGGAAGTTTCAATGAGCAAAGGCCAGAATTTACTGTGTATTTCCCACAAATAGGGCTCACTGGTTTGTTCTGTGAGAAATAAAACCCAGAGGACCCACCCAGCAGCCTCTCGGGCAAAGAGGAGTCGAAGCCAGATTAAAAAATCCATTTCAGGACTTTTTTATTACTGGGGTGGGTTGGAGAACTGTCAATGGGCAGGAAAATAGCACATCTGGAATGTGGCTCTGTCCCCTTGTTGGCTGGTATAACTCAACATGTACGTCAGATCTTTTTTTTGGGGGGGGGGTTGTTGTGTTTGTTTTTTTTTTTTTTTTTAATGGCCAAGATTTATCTGGTTTCTATTCATTTTTTAAGTCCAGGGTGGATATGACTGTTAAATTCTATACGTTTACACTTGCGTAAATTAAAAGCTTTATTTCACTACCGGGGCAGACCTCTTGCTTGTCTTAAAGGTAAAAATGGCAGAATGAAGCACTATGATCCAAGACATTCATGATCCTTCTCACCCAGAAGATACTAAAGGAGAAAGATTTTGTGATTTTCTTCACTAAAGCTATATCCCCTTTGTGCCTTTATAAAATCTGGTTCTGGAAAAGTTGGCGCCAAGATGCTCAAACTGAAAGTAGACTTTTGGATTAATTTAGTCAGTCATGTTCTGACCGTGGCAACAAGAGACTATTATAGGCCCTTTTTGCAGCAAGCAAATTGGTTTGTAAAGTTGATATAGCCATTCTAACTCCTAAAGGGATTTGAGAGGAAAGTGAATGGACCCTTCTGGAGACAGTGGTCTGTTGCTTTTTCGGTCAGGGAGGGGCTGATACCAGTTTTGACCATAAGGGAATGTCTTTTTCATGGAAGTCCACACTTGGCATTTGCTCTTAAGTTAAAAGCAAGAGCAATGTAATAAACGTTTGGTAACAACCCCCCACATACTTAGATTTATTGGCTAGTTAAATCTTTAATGGTTAAAGTTAAAAACCTTTTATTTCAATGGCCTGGGGATTTGCACAGCTGGAAGGTTGCATTTTAATATATTCAAATTGGACTAGAAAAGCCAAAGTGACCGGGACATTGACTGTGTTTCTTGGATACTCCCAAGCTGGTAGTAAGCAGACAATAAGTATGGCTTTGCTGTAGGTCCTCCTACTTCACCCCAAGCCAAGCCCCAAGGGGGAAGAAGAAAGAAGGAGGCCTGCTGTAGGGACCAGTTTGGGGGGTTCCCCTCCTACTTTCACCTGTTCTTGTCCTCCACCCATAGTTGAGAGATCACGGAGCACTTATTCTCTGGTTCTGCCATCCAAGTGACCCATTTTGGTTGGGTCACACCCTGCCAGTCTTGCTCTTCTGGAAACTCTCTAGTTTGGTGGCCTGGATGGGAAAAGTGACATGCAACAGCAGTGGCAAAAGGGCTGGGGTAACTGAGTTGATGGAGGTTGATAATGTGAGGAAGGGAGAAGGGGGAAAATATACTATCAAGGCATAATGACAGTATAAAGTCTAAGAGGTAAAAGTGATGGCAGTGACAAGAGGTGGCACTAGTGACATTTAACCAGTGGAGGTGATTTCAAATTGCTTTACATGAATTATGTCATAGATGCTTCGGTTTAGTACTATTTTACTCTCCTTTTAGATAGATAAGGAAACTGAGGTATACAGATATTGTCCAAGATAGGAGCACCTGGCTGGCTCAGTCAGTAGAGTGTGCAACTCTTGATATCAGGGGTTGTAAGTCTAAGCCCCACGTTGGATGTAAAGATTATTTAAAAATAAATAAAATCTTTAAAAAAAAAAAAAAAGGAGGTTGATAGAAAGAGATGGAGCCAGGATTCAAACCCTGGCAATTTTACTACAGCCCTAATGGAGCCCTCAAAGGGTTAAGGATGGGGATACCTAAGGTCTTGAAAACTAAGGAGCATGAATGTTAGAGTCACAGGTAAAGCAGAACCAGTAAGGATTATCTCCACTGCTTTCAGGAAACATGAAAGTGAAGAAGTCCTCATTCTCACGCACAACTCACAAATGCACACTGCCACTCATCCAGCAGTTCTTACTGTATTGTTAACGCAGAAACACGTTCTGACAAAGATAGGTGCTCATCTACTCACTTCTTGGGCACTTGCTGCAGAAACACACAGATATCACGGTACCAATGTTTTCACACAGAGGCACCAACATTCACACTGATATCTTTGGCCACCACATACCCACATTTATGCATGCCAAAGGGTATCCAGATGCAGTTATTCCTGGATGATCCCTTGGGACTCAGCAACATCATTGTCACTCAAATGCCAGACTGTCATCTATCCTGCTGACAGTGATCCGCCTGGCCCATGGTAGATCCTGAAGGATGAAGGATAAAGCATGGGAATCAGACTGCCAAGAATATACGATGATCCAAAGGCCACTAGGACATAGTTAGAAACATATAGGATCATCCACCTAGCATTTCCAATCCCCATCCTAAAAGCCTTGAGCCCTCATGTAGGGAAGGGTCAGGCCAGCCTTCGCTAGTGACCTTTGCCACGTAGAGTCACCAATAGCTGTCTCAGCATCCAAGATGAAGGCTGCAGGCAGGGGCTGAATCACTCTTCTCAAGTATACTTGACTGCTGGGTCCCAAGAAGAGAAGACTCCTGATGGAAAATGCCAGGCTCCCAGTGAATTTTCTAGTTCTGAAACGCTAATATTTCTCATATGGAGGCTCGCAGACATTCACAGGGTTTTCAATTTCAAGGCCATTTTGGTTTTTTATGGGGTTTGATGTTCTCTGCACAAACATAGGTTTAATAATTGACAGAGTGCCAGGCTGCCCACTTTGGCACTCAGAGGCCTGTGGGGCAGGACAGTGAAGCCACTCAGCTCAGATGGCCCACAAAGCCACCACAGTCTACTGCCTGGCACTGAGCGCTTGCCAATTGCAGGAAGTTGGGAAATAAAAGAAACGTTTCAAATAAAAAGATGTCAATTTAACAGCCAGGGACCTGGAAACAGATGTTCCTCACATAGCCCGAGAGCCGCCCACCCGCCCGCCCATCCGTCCTCCGGGTTTTCAAAGTCACTTCTTGTCAGGTGCCCTGGTTAAGAGGGAGAATTAATGAGCTGTGCTCCATTTTACGGCTGCCGTCTGATGTGGGAGCCGTGCGCCGAGCGCTCTGTGGACAGGCCAGCCCGGCCCCCAGCCCTTCCTCCAGCAGCTCAGCCTGGATCAAAGGGGAGAGCAGCTCAGCTTTTATAGCAAAATGATTAAAACCACGTGGGGCTTGTTTCCTCACACGTGACCTCCCGTCAAAGTGCAGGGGTGGGGGAGCAGAGGAAAGGTGAACCCAGGGGTCTCCAGGCTCAGGGAAGGGTAGGACCCCAGAAGCAGACACCAGAGAAAATAAGCACAGCCGTGTATAAGCATGTGCACACACAAATAATGCCTTTTCCCTGCAAGTTGAAACCTGGCCCCAGAATGAGCAGCCAAGAGACCCAGTTAACTAGATCACTTAGCATGAAAGATGATAGATTAGATAGATGATAGATAGATAGATAGATAGATAGATAGATAGATAGATAGATAGATAGATGATAGATATATAATTGATTGATAGATAGAAAAATAGATAGATAGATAGATAGATAGATAGACAGATTCCAGGTTATTCAACTACTCCTAATCCTTGCAGAAAGAACAACTGGATTGTACCGACAAAGTTAAGTCTCAAATGTCCCTGCTGCATCTCCACAAAGAATTTCTCATCCATCCATAGGCTTTGGCAATTCCATGGCACCTGAACGCCAGAGCTCCCCTGTGGTAGGTAACCTCACTTCTTATGGCCCAGTTGGTTCCCCTGCCCTGGTATTCTTGTGTTATCTCCTCCTCTTAAAGAGAGCAAGGACTGGATTTCGTCACTTGCTTCTCGCAAGCTGAATGAAGTAGAGGTAATGAGATGTCTTCCAAGATCATGTTATTAAAAGATTGTGGCTTCCTTCTCGGGCACACTCTCTCCCCCTGAAGGAAGCCAGCTGTCATGTTGTAAGCTGAGCTAGAAAGGACCCACATGGCAAAGCACTGAGAGAGCCCTCTTGCCAGCAGCCAGAGAGGAGCTGAACCTTGCCAGCAGCCACCAGAGGGAGGTTAGGGGCAGACCCTCTCCACATCAAATCTTGAGAAAACCGTAACCCCAGTCACCTGACTGTAGCCCTCTGAGAGATGCCTGGCCCACACTATGATGTAATATATGCCTCTTGTGTTAAGCTGCTAAATTTTGGGGTCATTTGTTAGGCAGCCATGGATAACTGTTACACCTACCTTGGCTCCTCCTCCACACCTAAAAATCACAGCTCCCTCAATCTTTTCTCCTCCCTGAGACATTCCTGTGTGACCAGGTATTAATCATAGCAATCTTTACGTGGGGCTTCTACCATCAGCTCCACTGCTGCCTTTAGCTGTCTGAGCTCATCCCAGCCACCCCAGCCTCCTTCCTTTTTTTTTTTTTTTTAATTTATTTTTTTATTGGTATTCAATTTACTAACATACAGAATAATACAGAATAACACCCAGTGCCCGTCACCCATTCACTCCCACCCCCCGCCCTCCTCCCCTTCTACCACCCCTAGTTCGTTTCCCAGAGTTAGCAGTCTTTACGTTCTGTCTCCCTTTCTGATATTTCCCACACATTTCTTCTTCCTTCCCTTATTTTCCCTTTCACTATTATTTATATTCCCCAAATGAATGAGAACATATAATGTTTGTCCTTCTCCGACTGACTTACTTCACTCAGCATAATACCCTCCAGTTCCATCCACGTTGAAGCAAATGGTGGGTATTTGTCATTTCTAATAGCTGAGTAATATTCCATTGTATACATAAACCACATCTTCGTTATCCATTCATCCTGGGCCGTGAACCCACCAGATATGCACCCACCTCAGGGCCTCTGCATTTCCCCAGGGCTTGCTTTTCCTCCTCCTCCAAATCTTTGTTCAAACATCACCTTCTCAGCTAGGCTTTTCTCGACTAATCTGCTTAAAAAGGAAATCCCTTCCACACCACCCCCAGGACTCCATACCCTCTTTTCCTGCTTAATTTTTGCCATGGTCTTTACCATAAACTAGCATACTACATATCTTATTAATTTTATTTCTTGTTTCACCCTGCCTCCCTAGACCAAAGGACAAGGATTTTTACATTTTTGTCTGTTTTGTTCACTGCTTCATTGCTAGAGTCTAGAACCTTGCCCAGCCCATTATAGGCACTCAGTAAGGATTTACTGAATAAGTGAGTGAATGGGGACCTAGTTCTCCCATTTTTCTAAACACCCACAATTATATCCCAAACATGTATTGTCATTAACCCTCATAGCAACTCCACAAGGCTGACATTATTGTTTTTCATTTTACAGAATTTAAAACCTGAGACAAGAATAAACAAATAAATAAATAAACCCTGAGAAGAGGATGCTGCGTTATTCAAGGTCCTATAGCTAATATGTGGAAGTGCTGGGACTTGAACCTCATACATTCGTTTCTCTACACTTTTTTCATTGCATTGGGTAACTATTTACAGTTAACCAAGTGCTTCGCAAAGCAATGATCTCATCTGACCCTTACAATAACTGTACAAAAAAAAGGGGGGAAATTAAAATTATTATCTCCATTTTGACAGAGATGAAATCAAAGCTCAGAGAGGTTAAGGCATTTGCCCTGGTTGACACAGCTGACACAGCAGCAGAGCCAGAATTTCTCTGATTCATTAAAGAGACATTGAGCAGCTCCAAAGCACCAGACATCAAGGAATAATAGGACAGGGTTCACCCTCAAGCCCTCTTGTTCTCCACTCTCCCCAGTCCTATGCAGCTCCGTGCTGGTCACTACAATAGAGAGAGCACTAACTCAGAGCAAATATGGATATTTGTAAATGTTAACTTCTATTGGTCAGACATGGCCTGAAGGAGGCTGATCTGAAGGGAAACTGACAAGTGAGCACTGAGATCTTTGGGAAGGGAACCAGAAGAGATTGCCTAGAAGGGGACTTTTCAAGATGGAGCCAGAAGATACATTAAGCCAGAGAAGGTCAAGGTATCCAAGCTTTTTAAAATCCCCTCTTATCCCTATTCCTCATTCTCATCCCCCCACAGGCAGCCATATTCATATGTTTGGTAAGTATGTACCTTTTGGTCCATGCCTTTGCAAAGTGCTTAGTTTTCTTTTGTGTATAAGTTTTTGTTTGTTTGTTTGTTTTTACTTAATGCAAATGGTATTATGTTGTACATCTCGCTCTGTTTTTTACATTTCTACTCAGCACTGTTTCAAAGATCCATAGGTGTTATGGAGTGTACATCTAATCCATTGCTCCCAACCATGAAGTAATACTCCGTGGTATATAGCTACCACATCTTACCATCCACCCCACAAGGATGACCCCACCACTTCAAGGCTGTCATTCACATCCCTGCCACAGCCTTCCTGGCTCCGTGTGAGTGAACTGCTTGCACATAGGGTATAAATGTCTTCATTCAGTAGTGCCTGCTTGCTGTCCTTATACACTCCTACCAGCAGAGCATGCACACTCTTCTACCTCATACCCCTCCCAACACGTGATGTCATCCAACCTTCCAATTTCTGCCAGTCCAATAGCTATCAAGTTGATATCTCATTATTTCTTTAATTTGCATTTCTCTGATTATTAATGAGTCCAAGCAACTCTTCCTTTGCTTGTTAGCCTTTTAGGTTCTCTTGAGTGAGCTAATTGGATTTACATGGAAGAGGGAAGATTAGTCCACAAAACTGACCTGGATTCCTAGAAAAGGGGGAAGGGTTGCGAGGTCTCAGGCATAGGAACCACAGGTGCTCAGGCAACACTTCCAAATGGAAAAGGCTTCCAGGTGAACAATATGGGCCTCAGCTATGGGATTTTCCTTGAAAACTATCTTTTATTTCCCCCAAAACACAGAACAGAATATGGAAAACAGGATGATTCAGAAGGGGAGAATGGAGTCAGCCAGGAAGATAGAAGCTGAATTCAATCAGTCAAAGTCCTGGAAACTTAAATTGGATTCTATTAAAAGAAACTTCTGTACTTCAAAAGCCACAATTAAGAGACTAGAGAGGCAATCCACAATGTGAGAGAAGGTTTTTTTCAGGATAAATATATGACAAAGGACTCAAATCCAGAATATATAAAGAACTTCTACAAACCAATAAGAAAATGACAAATTATTCAATAGAAATATGGGCAAAGACTTGAACAAGCTCTTCACAAAAAAGGCTATACAAATGGCCAACAACCATATGAAAATGTGTTCCAACTTCTTTAGTAATCAGAAGTACAAACATGAAACATCAATTTGAGGTATCACTACACACCCACGAAAGTGACTAAAATGAAAAAGACAGGCAAACTAAGTGTTGGATGGAACATAAATTGACACTTCCTCTTCGGGAAATCAGTCAACAGTATCTTCTAAAGTTGCTCTGTGGGCATCCATATACCCTTTAACCGAACAATCCCATAGGCATATAACCAACAGAAATGCATTACCAAAATCCATGCACAATAGTGCTCACAGCATCACTATTCATAACATACAAAAACTAGAAACCACCAAATGACCCATCAACAATTGAATGGATAAATAACTGTGGTATATTCACACAATGAAATAATCCACAGCGACAAAAATGAAGAAGAAACTGGAGCATCTGGGTGGCATAGTTGGTTAAGTGTCTGATTCTTGATTTTGGCTCTGGTCATGATCTCAGAGTCCTAAGATAGAGCCTCATGTCCCCACAACTGGCTCGGCGCTCAGCATGGAGTTTGAGACTCTCTCTCCTTCTGCCCCTCCTCCCATTTGTATGCACATACACTCTTTCTTTCTCAAAATAAATAAATAAAATCTTTTTTAAAAAATGAAAAAACTACTACTTTACATAACAGTATAGATAAATTTTGCAAACATGATGTTCAGTTGGGAAGTAGCCAGATACAAAGGAATATGTTATATTTATTTGTATATGTTTATATAAAGTACAAAAACAGATGGAATTAATCTATGGCGAAGTCCAGATAGTGATTATCCTTGAGTAGGGATCAACTGGGAAGGGTTATGGCCCATGAGTCTCCAGGAGTGGAGTGGAGTAAATGTTCTGTTTTTTTTTTTTTATCAGAGTGCTGGTTACATGGATGGGTTCACTCTGAGAAATTTCATCAAGATATATTCTTATGATTTGTGTTCTTTTCTGTATATATGTTATGCTTTGATGAAAAGTTCAAAAAACCTTTCATGGGTACCTATTGCCTTGCCCCAACCCCATGTGGACCAATGAGGGTAAGAGACACTGGAAGGGGGAATGGGCAACAGGCTATGGAGTCATCATGCACATACAAGATCAGATGCACGCCATGCCTTGCTTTGTGAGCAGAGTGTAAATGAGTACTTAGCCAACCCATGCCTCATGAGATTTCAAAGGAGAACAAGATAGGAGTGTCCTAAATGTGGGTAGAGCCTTACCAAGACCAAGCGCTTTCGTGTATTTTATCCCACTTCCACCCCTCTGCAGCTGAGTGAACTGAGATCCCTAAAGGCAACATGACTTGCCTGAGACCATACTGCTAGTAAATCCCAGAGCTGGATCTTGTCCTGCTGTCTCCTGGCTCAAGTATCCTTCTCTCAGGCCACACTGTCAGCTTTATCTGAGATGGAACAATCAGGGGAGGCTCCCTGAGGGAGGAACAAATTATACTGATGTTGGAGGATGGAGGTGATTCATGAGAGCAGACAATGGAGGAAGCCAGTGCATTGCTATGGCAGGCAAATGCCAGGACCAGGAGCATGCCACTTTCTCAGGAACTCAGCTTCCTACAGAGGAGCTGCCGTAGGTACTCTTGGGAGACAGACAGAAAGATTGGCCAAGGAAGTGCAGCCAATTGCCCCAGCCCTCACTCTCTTGCCCCTTCTAGAAAGCCCTAGGAGTCTCTCCTCCCAACGGCTCTCTGTGCCCCCAGATTTATTTTGCTTTCTTTCGCTAAATCAAACTTTATCAGACAGTTTTACTATCAGCCGTTAAACCAAAATGTGTTTGTGCAACAGTAAACACCTTGTTACTGCAGGGAAGGATTACATAAACAACAGTGGAGACGAGGCCTGACTCACTGTACCCAGGAGCCCATGGCCCTCAGCAGGAATGGAGGCGGGCAAACAGGAGAGCATGTCAGGGGCACCTCAGAGCCTGAGGGCAAGGGGAAGGGCCCACACTCTGGCCCGGGGCATCTGCTTTCATCAGAATGGAATGGCTGGCAACCATCTCTCTAGTCAGAAGCCGACACACATCTAGAGATCCCAGAAGGGTATACAGACCCTCACCCGAGCCCTGGGGCAGTGAACAGACAGGGAGGGATGGCAGAGATGCTAGGCAGGGGGTGGTCTGGATTAGAATCTTGTGAGATAGGGCAGCCTGGGGGCTGGGTAGGGGTGGGAACAGACGAAGGCTGGAAGAAGTCAAGAGGAGTGAGGCAGAGGGTATGTTGAGAAGGCAAGAGGATAAGGAAGAACAGGGCAGTGGGGCTGCCTGCTTGGGCCTGAGCCATTGGCCAAGGAATAGAGAGATCGGGGCCTCTTTTGGGGTGATGGGGGCATAGAGGTTTATACCAGCCTAGGCTGAGTGGCAGACAGAGACACTGGGGTATGTGCCCAGAAGCAGGGACCAGTGGGCAGAGTAAGCCAGCAAGGCAATCCTCTCTGGGGCTGCCTGAAGCCTTCTTCCTCCCTCCTCTCATCCACACCCAAGACACTCTCTTCGTGGCTGCTTGCAGAGCCAGAGTCATGCAACAGAAGCCATCTAAGGGACCTTAAGCCCAGATCTCAGGAGGCTCCCAGTGCTGGATGGAACATGGGACTGTTGGAGAGAAGATGAACAAATGGTTTCCATTTTTTGACCCTTCGGGGCACCAGGCACAACACTTGGAGCCCAGGTCTCTCTAATGCCAAAGCCTGCGCTCTTCTTATGTGAATATGTGCTGAGAAGAGGGTCTGGAGGAAGGGGTAGCATCACTGGGGGTAGAGGGGGGTGAAAGAGGTAGCACACACGCCAAAGGGTTTGCCTGGGATACAACGCATGCAGAGGCCCCTACTGAAGAAAAGAGAAGTCATCAGCCCCACTCATATCCCAGAGCAGTGGGGTGCTCCTGGGCTTCGCATGACACTAAACTCCTTCCTTGGAGACTAGGATGTGCCCTTGAGAGCTTGAGAGCTCTGGAAGCCCCTGGCCACTCCAGGCTGAGAGTCCTAAGGCACCAGCCCCAGCTTCCTGAAGTCCTGGCCTGAGGCATTTTAATGTTAGAGGCTGTTTTGCCCGCTTCCCTCCAAGGTCCAGATCCCAAGCATCCCTTCACCCCTTTCCTTTGGCCTCCTATCCTACCACCCCATCCCCCTGCCCCCTACCACACATTGACCCATCAGCCAGGCCACAATCCTGGAGGCTGAGGCCACACACAAAGGCCTAACGGCCTGAGGCTGGTGTGACTCCAGGGCATTGGATCACAGGGGCTACAAGTCTCCGAGTCATTGCGGTCTTTCTGCTCAGGTCCTGAGTACATACAGGCCACTGACTTCACTGACAGCCTTGTCCCATCTGAGGGGATCAGGGAATCCCAGGAAACCTGGATCCTGGAATCTGGACCCATGTCTAGGGGCCACATATCTCAGGACTCCATTTAGCAGAATCACAAGGTAAGATTCAACAAGATGGGCCCAACGTCCCACACTTAGTTTAATGCCCTATTATCAGTATCCTGAAGTTCTTAATGTTTTGCTTTTAATTTTTTTTTAACAAGGAGCTCTAAATTTTTATTTTGCACTAGGCTCTGCAAATTTTATAGCTGGTCTCACCCAGCAGCACTGGCCTGGACCTGCTGTTTGGGTTCCCTGGGCCGAATCCAGATGTAGGAAGCCTGGTGTGGGCAGGAGCCCCCCAAGCTGAACACCACTAGCCTGGAAAATAAATCAGGGCTGGCCCAGGGAAGGGCACAGTTAGATTGTTCTGTGGAACCCTGGCATCTGGGACTCTGAGGACAGCGGGAGAAGAGGGATGAGTTTGTCATTTAGGGAAGAAGGTGAAAGAGAAGAAAAAAGGGCTTCCAGAAGCTGCTGCCAGGGGATCCATTAAGCGAAATAATCAGAGGTTTGGGAGCTCATGTCCAGGGGTCCTGGAACCACAGTAGCACGGCCAGCTGCAGGCACAGAGTTCAAGGCAGCACATCAGCGAGGTAAGGCACTTGGGCTGATAGTCAGGGTTCAAATCCTACTCTCCCAGTCAGTAGGTGGGATCTTGCTACTCGCAAGCTTGGTTTCCTCATTGGTAAAATAAAAATAATACCTATTGAGCAGAGTGAAAGTTAGAGACAATGTAAGAATGGAACAATTCCTCAAATGCCTGCCCTGTATCAGGCATTTGTAATAGACACGTCGTATCCCCTGGGAAGCCTGTCAGTGTCAGCCTGTGAGGTGCATGTTAAGGCTTAGAGAGCAGACTGTGCCCAAGGTGACCGAGCAGGTGAGAAGGAGCTGAGGTCTGAAGCCAGTGCTGTGGCACTCTGAGCCTGGTGGGCGCCACCACGCCTCCCTGTCAGGCAATACGGTGCTGAGCCGGGGGAGTGGGAGTGGGAGTGGGAGTGGGAGCTGTCAGGGAGAAAAGTCGTCCAAGAGAAGATGACATAAAGGAGGTTCTTCCATGAACTATCATTTAAAGTCCCTCTTTTGGGAAAAAAAAAAATCCTTTTTCTAAAAGGAAAAGTATAATTAGAGATCATCCATGCTGTCTCCATGGAGCCTGCCCCACCTCCCCACCATCCGCCACCCTGTCTGAGACAGAATTGAATGGAGGCCGCCATCATGTCTGCAGTGAAGGATGCGGGGAGGCCTGCCAGGGACCCAGTCTCTCCCATAATCCCATTACACTTACTGCCTTTTTTCCTAATGCTTTATGGAAGTATGATTTACATAGTGGAAGTGCAAAAATTAAGTATGGGGGATCCTGGATGGCTTGGGGGTTGAGCATCTGCCTTTGGCTCAGGTCGTGATCCCAGGGTCCTGGGATGGAGTCTCACATGGGGGTCCCCACCAGAGAGCCTGCTTCTCCCTCTGTCTATGTCTTTGCCTCTCTCTGTGTGTCTCTCATGAATAAATAAAATCTTTAAAAAAATTTGTTAAGTATGTAGTTTGATGAATTTGCACAAGTCAAACATACCCAGGTAAAAAATATCAAGAAATAGCATTCCCAGCATCCCAGAAACTCCTCTGCTGTCCCTCTAGAATAACTAACTGCCCCCCTCCATGCTCCAAAGGCTAACATCCAACACCACTGGTTAGTTTTACCTATTTTAAAACTTTATATAAATGGAATCAAACAGCCTTCGTGCTGTCTGGCCTTTTTGCTCAATGTTATGTTTGTGAGTCATCTATTTTTTTCCATGCACATGATTGCAGTTCATTCATTCACATTGCTGTATAGTATTCTTAGGTATTAATATGCCACACTGCCTCTTTTTTTATTTTTATTTTTTTTAGATTTTATTTATTTATTCATGAGAGACACACAGAGAGAAGCAGAGACATAGGCAGAGGGAAAAGCAGGCTCCATGCAGGGAGCCCGATGTGGGACTCAATTCCTGGACCCTGGATCGTGCCCTGAGCCAAAGACAGAGGTTCAACCACTGAGCCACCCAGGTGTCCCGATTTTTTTTTTTTTAAGATTTTATTTATTTGAGAGAGAGAGAGAGAGAGAGCATGAGTAGGGGATGGGGTGAGGAAGGAAGTCTGCTCCCTGAGCAGGGAGCCTGATGCAGGGCTGATCCCAGAACCCTGGGATCATGACCTGAGCTAAAGGCAGATGCTTAACAGACTGAGCCACCCAGGCTCCGCCCACCCCTAGAGGTTTTTAATGTCTTGTGATTCTGAGTGACAAAAGGTCAGGCTTTCCAAAAACCCTCTGTAAAAAGTAAGGTTATCTTTCATTACTGATTAATTTTTTTAAAGATTTTATTCATCCACTCATGACAGAGAGAGAGAGAGTGAGGGAGAAACATAGAGGGAGAAGAAGGCTCCATACAAGGAGCCTGACGTGGGACTCCATCTGGGGACTCGGGATCACACCCTGAGCCCAAGGCAGACCTCAACCAACTGAGCCACCCAGGTGTCCCCTGATTATTTTTTTTAAACAAGGGTGGTGAAGATTTCTCCATAGTTAAAGCCTCACCAATCAGCTTATGTCATCTTTTCACCTCCAATAGGAGTCCTAGAGAAATAATTATCTAAAAAGTTATTTGGAACAAACACATGGGTGAATTCTAGGGACATCCCATTGAATCTTCTCTTAGAAACAATTACATTTTGAATAAAATGTTGAGATTCATGTTAGTAAATTATTTTTTTGAGAGAGGTGGATAAAAGAGCATGATAACCGAAAAGTTTTACATGAAATGTCTCTCACACAGAAGGGCTGGGCAGACCCTTGCAGTTGGCAAATGCTTTTCATTTTTTTCCCCAAAATTGGGAGACACAAATGTGACTTAAATAGCTAAAACAATTTTCCTCTCTTCTATTGCAGCTAGGAGACAAGGGGGAGAAAATGACATACATAAATGCAGTAAATTAGTCATTTCCCTTGCCATGAATTTCTCCATAAAGCTCTCAGTTGCCATAAATGAAAGAACTTATATTACTGAAAATGCCTGAGAACGCTATTTGGCCCTAAAATATCACTGAAATTATAATGACTACCCCGGATATTTTATTTTATTTTATTTTATTTTATTTTATTTTATTTTATTTTATTTTATTTCATTCTGTTCTATTCTATTTTTTACTAACTTTTCACTACAGAGCCTGACATTTTCAATTGCTAGAGGGCTTCACTGAGAATGCTGAAAACAATGAGGAATAGTTGAAGATGAGGCTGGACCCAGAGGCTCAGATGACACAGGACTATAAGTTAGACAAGTTCAGATGTTCGGTTAGGACTGTGGACCAACTTCAACATTCAAAAAAAAAAAGAAAGAAAAAAAATATTTTCAAAATACATTTTCAACTTCTTCAAGTGAGTTTATTAGGCAAAAATACCTTTTCCCCTCATTTTTTAAATCAGTGTGGTCTTTCGAGCGTAAAGTCAGTCCTCTGAAAGCTTGCCACTGGAAGAGCCTAAGCCACTTTTTAATTTTCTTAATTTAATTAAAAATAATATCCAAGATGTGATCACTGAGGGAAACTGGGTAAAAAGTACATCAGGCCTTCTGCATTTTTCTGCAACTTCCTGTGAATCTATAATTATTTCAAAAATGAAGATCGAACAAATAATAATAGCATTAAAATAGTGAATAACCCTGTTGGCTGAGAGTTTGATTGGTGTAACCCTGCCTTCAGGCATCATCTGAGTGCTCACAGGACATTTTGAAGCCATCGTGCTGGAAACCATTTCTTTCCACAAGTTTGTTATCATTCCAGTGGGCGATATAGAAATATAGTCTCCAAAAAAATGACTCCAAATTACAGACATTTGTAGCCATTCAAAACTTAGAGTTCGTAAAATGTCTGCTTTCCTCCTATTTGAAAACTTCTGTGTGGGGAAAAGATCCTTTTGGAAGCTTTTCTCCCCAAAAGTGATTACACTGAAAGCCCTGGTCTTGTTCTACATTCTGTGTGCATTGTTCGTTCCATTTACAGCTGGGAATAGATATTTTTTTTCTTCCATAACTATGTTTATAGCACAAGTATGGAGTTTTGTTAACAAATGTTCACTTAGGTGGTCTGAGTTTGCAACTGATAGGGAAAAAATTCTAAATATTGAAAATTTGCTAAAAATTGTGAAAAAACAGTGCCATGTTTTTTTTGGGGGGAGGGGGGGAGCCATTTGCAGGGGACAGCCAGGAGATTCCCCTTAGAATCCCTCATTCATTTAGTCCCACAGTGTAAGATTCTCAAGTGCCATCCACATGATAGCTGCTGGACCTGCTGCCAGGAGTAGCATTTAGGTTAAGAGACCATGTTCCAGTTCTGGCCCATTTCCTTCAAGACAGAAATCAGATGGCCTTTTGTCAGTCTCTCAAGCACAGATCCAGATTAGCAAAATTCACAGAGACAGCTATAGCGACAAGGGTACCAATTTATAAAACTAACTTGGGACTGATGCCTCACACCCTCACCAGGACCAGAAGATGCAAACCTCCATCCAAAACCACCACCTCGGTATGCAAGTACAAGGAAGTGGTTAAAAGTAAGGCACCTGATAGCCCAGCTGTCTGGGTGCAAAGCCCAGGTCTCACTGCCTATGTGACATTGGGTAAATGAATTACCCTCTGTGACCCTGTCCTATCATCTGCAATACCCAGATAATAATAGTAACCTGTATCATTGGTTGTTGGGAAAATTAAATGAGATAATGCGCACAAGGGCTCACAAGAATGTTCTCTATTATTATTCTCCAAGTGTTGAGAAAGTGTTCTCTATTAGGTCAGATTAGTCTCCAAAAGGCTACTTGGAGGGCCCAGAATCAGAACAGAGGTCCATTAGGCAATAGTTCCCATTCACTCAGGAGATGTCAGCGAGACATACCTCACCCCCAAAGTAATGGGCACTTTCTGGTCACCAGGCTGCTCATGCTCTTCACATTCTGTGTTGATCTACCCTGGGCCAGGCTGGAGAAGTGTGACACATCCTGCTTTTCCAAATCCCTCTTTCTATGTGAACGACCTCTTGTCTGTTGGCCCATTTTCTCTGTTTCAAGTGCAGTAAGATTGTTCTTCTCACAGTCCTGGCAGACATTATATCTCCACCCCACCCCCATGCAGCGCAGTGTTGATTCAATTAGAACCACTCTCCAAACTCCGGCTGGGGCGCCCAAGGTCAGAGCCCATGTGCAGAAATCACATTACCTTCCCTATGAATCACAGTCCATCATTTCATATTGGTGTCAGCAAGATTTAAATCTTTCAATAACAACTACCCATGCATGTTACAGTTATATAGTTCCTGCTTTTTATTTTTAAGCATAATTAGTTTAGGGCACATGTAACTTTATTTTAGGTTCCATTACTTTATTTGCCTCTCACAATGGAAACTCTATGTGTTTGTGTATTTTTTAACATGACAGAAACATGCTGAGGTAGCCCATGTTCACTCCTTTGATCTCAGTCTTCTTGCTTAGTTCCAAGTCAACAACTTCCCTTCTGAACACGATGTTTTCAGATGACTGGCTTTGGAAACCTCCTGGTCTGGGCATGCAACTACTGACTTGACATTTCCTTTCAGATTGCCAAAAGCACCTTACATTCAATATACCTAAGACTAAACTCCTTAATCTTACCTCCCAAACTGGATCTTCTTCCGGCATCCCTCATTTGAACAATAGCATCTCCATCTATACATCTGGACAAGCCTAGAACCCAGAACCCATTCTTGATACCTCCCTTCCTTGCCTTCCAAATGCAATTCATCTCAAGTTTTCAGCTCCTGAATATCCTCCAAATCCATTTACTTCTCTCCATCTCAAATGTCTCAACCTGTGTCAAGTCACCACTGTTTCTGAGCTGGACTATAATCATAGCCTCATGACTGGTTTCTCTGTGTTCTTTCCTGATTCTCTTATTGACGAAGGAAGCACATTCTGTTTTTCAGATTGTCTAGCTGTAATCTCCAACTGTGGTGCACATCAAATCCCCAAGCCTCCTTGCTAAAATGAGCGTCCACCTCTGAAGATTTTAATTCATTAGGTTTTGAGTGTAATTCCAGGATCTGTATATGTGACAGGTACCTAAAGTGATTCTGATGCAGCTAGCCTGTCTGTGAATTAACGTTTGGGGGTCATTGGCTACAGCTCACCAGCACCATACCTGGCCCATTTTAGACATGACCAAATATGTCTCTGGCATGAATCAAGGGATGAGTACCCATCTGAAAAAATATCTCTTGAGCCCTTACTATGTGCCAGGTTGTTCAACCCCTAGGGATACAGTAGTGAATAACATGGACAAAAATCTCTATCTTCATGGAGCTTATGTAGGAGGAGACAAACAACAACAAAAAACAAATAAAATATATGAAATGTTAGATAGCAATAAATGCCATGGAGGAAAAATAAAGCAAACTGAAGGATGAGGGGAAGAGACCTGTGGAAAGGTGGTAGGTTGCCACTCAGAACAGGCTAGTCAGGGAAGGCTTCCTGGGGAAGGAGGCAATGGAGTAAAGGCTTGAAGGAGAACAGGCAGGGAAGCTACTGGAGGAAGGGCTTTCCTAGATGAACTCTGGAAGGAGCAAGCAAAGTTTGCTCTTCTAGCATCCTTCACATGAAAGATATTCTCCACAGATTCCATGTTCAGGCTCCTAGTCCTCAACTCCAAACTGGGAAGATATTCCTAATAAAATGTGGTGTATTTCTCAGCTCAATGCCATTGTTCAAATATCCCCTCTGCCTGAAAACCGGCTTCAGACCCCTCAGCTTTGAAGCTTTCCTAACTCAGCTCTCTTACATTCCACTATATCTGGACATCCTTCCATCACAGTATCTGAAGTACAGAATTGCTTTGTCCAGTTTACATGCTTGTCTCCCCCATCCCCAAGATCAGACTTCAGCCTGTTGCTCTTTATCTATTGTGGTATGTTTAATGCCTAGCACAGAATCAGGCCAGAATAGATTTTTTTTTTTTTTTTTGAGAGAGAGAGAAAAAAAAAAAAAACCATACAACCATGCACACAAGTTGGGTAGGGGGAGCAGGGGGAAAGAGGGAGAGAGAATCTTAAGTAGTCTCTAAGCTCAGTGTGGAGATGGGGGTGAGGGAGAGCTTGATCCCACAATTGTGAGATTATGACCTGAGCCTAAATCAAGAGCCAGATGCTCAACCAACTGAGCCGCCCAGGCGCCCTACAGTAGGCTCTCCATAAGTATTAAGTGCAGAAAAGAAAGAGGGAGGGAGATGGTAGGAAATCCGAACACCTAACTTGATGTTAAATGCCAGGATAGGCATTACATAGTGGTAGACAGGCAAACCAGGACACCTGCCAACCAGTCCTGTGGAAAGTAATGCCCCCATTTTCTACCATCCCTCAGCAGTCTCTCTGGAATTGCCTTCAGGTGCACATGAGCGATCCTAAGATACGATAATAAGAAGAGCTGTCACCTGTCAGATGTGTGCTCTGTACCAGGCACTACACTAAGTCCTTTACATGCATTCCTGCATTACCTTGTTTAATCCTCACAACATTATGCCCTGTGCCATCAATAGAGTTATTATCCTTACTTCACACATAAGGTGTCCAGTGTCTTGCCCAAGCTTTCCCAGCTGGTGAGTGACGGAATGCGTATTCAGACTCAGGCAGTGCAACACCAGAGCCCATATGTTTAACTTCTGTCTGAGTCCACTGAACAGTCACTCGAAGGGAACCCGAGTTCTGGACCAGGAACCTGGGGAGAGCAAGAAGAAAGGGGGAAGGATAGTTTGGGCCAGAAGAGAGGCCTATCTCTGGAGAGAGAGGGTAGTTCTATGGGGTTGACAGAGGGCAAGGGCTTCACAACCCCACAGGCCTCTCAGAAGCTGAGGAACTCTGTGATAAAGCTCTACCCACAACAGAGGAAATGAGGCTAAGAAGCCCCTGAGGGAATTTGGGGAGGGTAGCTGGACCTGATTGAGTAGGGTCTGGAAATCAGGAAGTTCTGAGGGAGATGTGTCTCTTGAGCTGGCCACAAATGGACCTGAGGTCACTGGGGAAGGTCATCAAGGCTGCCCGCTGGCCAGGGCCACACCATTGTACAGGCCCAAGGGCATCTTTCTTACTGGGCTGTAAGAGGAGCTGTTTCTATTTCTACTGGGTCAGCAGGCCTGAAGGGAATTCCATGTGTTCAGTTGCTGTGTCCACAAGACTCCCTCACCCATTCCAAAGAGTTCCATTCTGCACAGCAGCCATCTGTCCCCACTGCATCCCACTCTCAACCTACATGCCCCCTACTCCCTAGAAAACCTTCCTTCCACTGGATTCTTCCACCACCTGAAGAACAAAATTTTACTATAGGGAGATTGGGACACAGAGCCCTGGGTTGAGGGAGAAAAGACGCCAAAGAGGTGACATGGAGAGAGGTGAGGGGTCCAGCCTGAGCCCAGGCAGGGCCTCTGATTCTGGAAGCTCTGGCGAAACTTGACACCAAGGCCAGGTCCCGAGCCAGGGCGGGGGAGGGAGTAAACCATCTTCCCGGAGCAGGAAGTGAGGGAGAGAGTGAGAGTGAGCTGGGGCAAGCGCTCTGTTTTCTTTGGCCTCTGCCAGCCCCGGGAGGGAGAAAGGCAAGGGAGGGAGGATGGGGCTGGTGGAAAGATCCAGCCTTTGTGTCCTACCTCCCTGCAGAGGTGGAGGCTAGAGGAAGGTGGGGGTTGGGATGGGAGACATGCAAGGGAACTGAAGCCAAAGAACCCTGGCTAGTCAGGTGAGCATTTGGCGATTGGTGAGGGGTGGGATGACCAAAGCTTATTGTGTTGGAGGGATAGAACTAACCAGAAGGCCACAGTGAGTTCCCTACATTCTCTCCAGCCTTGATCTCCTCAGGTTCCCCCAAAAGGCCCCGACCTTGTGCACTGCTCTCTCCACTCAACGGAACCTGAGGGGGCAGAGGTCATCCTGAGAAAAGCTCTGGGCCTTCACAGGCCAAGGCACCCACCCCCTCAGGAAGCTGGACTTACAGAGCCTTGCTGTGTCTCCTAAGCACGTATAGGCATTCTAGTCTTGATAAAAAAAGACTTCCTTAAGGACAACTCTGTCCGCAACCCAAATTTTCCAGGGACTTCCATCCCCAATGTTGTCCTAACGCCAAACTCAATCCTAACACCTATCCCTCATAGGGATCCCAAACCAGCCTCAACCCAAACACTGTTCAAAATCGCTACATTTAATCCCACATATGTGTCCTTATCCCAAAGCTTACTGTAGCCCCAACTCCACATTCTCACTCTGATCTGTGTAAATCATAAGCCTGACCCACACAGAGGTGTCTGGGGGGAGGGGCAGTTAACAAACAGTAAGAGTTACATGCCTTAAGCATTTACGCGGGGCTAGGCACTGGAACAGGCTTTTTCTATGTATTGCTGTATTTAATTCATAAGAACCCTATGAGTTAGCATTACTATTACTACCATTTTACAGATAAGAAAACTGAGGCTCAGAAAGATCAGTCTAGGCATCCAGTAAAGTGCCACCAGTCCTGAACATGACGGTAGACTCACTGCTATCATCAGCAAGATTTCACAGGGTAACTGTGGAGGCTCAACAGGAATGTCCTCTCTCTGCATGGAGACTGCCATGGTTGCTGTAGAAGCCCAAACACACTCTATTAGACAAGATCCAAATGAGAGTCTCTGCTCCAATACTGAGTGAGAGTTGGCTCTGAGGTCACAGAGCCTGGAAAGCCACTGCAGAGTGACATAAGAATCATAGCAAGATTGAGAGGCTTCTTATCCAGGAGAACCCTACACCTGGTGAACTCCCAGCAGAATCACTGAGGACTCCACCACCACAGCCCCTACCCCACCACTTTGGGGGTGCACTTCCTGATTAGCCAACTAGAACTTGGGCCCAGCTAATACTCTGATACATCCCGGGGAAAGTGCCAGGCAAAATGCCATTCTAAGTCACAAGGTCGAAGAACCTTGTAGAACAGTGAGGGGAGTCCTCAATCAGGACAGGGATAATAACCTTCTAAACAAAGTGGTTTATTCCTCACACACACACACACACACACACACACACATGCACTTCCAGATGGGCTTGCTCATACTCTCATATACAGTCCCATTCGAGACCTCTCCAGTTCTTTTCTCTACCCCAAACCCTTTGTGAGGCCAGTGAGGTCAATAGGAGGTCTACCTCCCCTCAACAGGGGACACTGACCTGCAGAGTTTCCAGGTCACCGCAGGTCTGGGCCAGTCCAGAGGAAAGGTACTAGCTCTCTGGAGTCCTCTATCCCTTCCTGAGTCAGGCCTTGTGTCAGGGTTTTTCTGGCCACAGTGTCTATCCAATCATGAAGGACCACATCAAGAAATGCTTACTATGCCACACACACCCTCCTACAGTCTTGAAAAGACAACCCATCCAGGGAACTCAGGACACAAGGAAGCCTGATCGGAGGCTGGCTGGGAGACCCAGCCAATAGCCCAAGATGCTCTGGTTTAGAAGCCAGAAGTCCTCTCATGGATCTTCCTGGCGTATAAATACAGACCATGTTGGCCACACAAGCTTTGCCCCTGGTGTTGCATGTTGACATTACCTGGAGCCTTTCTGAACCAGTCCAGGGACCCCTGTGATAGCCAGAAACCACCTTACCCAGTTCTATCTTGATCTCCCTCCTCTCATGCCCCACATTTATCTCCCTCTCATAAGCAACATGAGTGTTGTTCCTCTTCTGCCACCATCCCATTTGTCATTTGGGAGCCATAGCCTGGAATCAGTAGCAATAGTAAGTATACTAGGTCATGGAAGAGGAGGGGCAAGAGGCAGAGATGGAGTAGGACAGGGGAGGGAGAGTGCCAGCGGAGGGAGGTGTGAGGCTCAGAATGGATTGCTCCCAGCTTTCTCTGCCTGGAACCCAAGAGCCAGGAATCCGTGACTGCAGAGAAGTGGGAGCCAATGCCCTCAGTTGAAACCTATCAGAGCAGCTCCTCTGGGCCTAGTGACATGGGGTCCTCCCCAGCCCTCCCCTAGAAACTGACAGCATCTGGGGCTGGGAACCCACCATCCACAGATCCCCTCCAGATTCCACAGATGCAGATAAAAGTCAGAATAGAAATAACCGGCTCTGAGAGGGGCGGATGCAGATGTGGCCATGAGAGCCCCAGATGTGGCTCAGCCATGGCTGCTGCCAGGGCTGCTGTGGCTGTGAACAGGAATGTGGACGCAGATGGGGCTGGGGATGGGGGCAGGGGTGGGGTGGGAGGAGGAGACAGTGCACAATTCTGTGCATTCTAGGCTCCAGGATGGGGAGGAGGGGAGAGGTCTAGCGTCTGACTTCATGAAAAGGCTCAGCCTGGTCCTGGGGAAACTAGATTCCTACAAATGAAACCTTCATCTACCCAAGATTTGTTACACACTCTGCCAACTCCTGCTGCCCTTCTTCCCCTGGGGCCTCCAGCCACAGAATCAGCTTCACTGGCACCCTTCTCCACTGGTGGCCCTGCAGTCCTCCTCAGGTCCCTCCTGCCGTGGAGGGAAGGGCAGTAATGTGCCTCTGCCTCCAGGAAATGGAGGGAAATGCCAGTGTCAGCTCCACAGGTCAGCCTTCGTCCTAAGCCCCGCTAATACCCAGCATTCCGGGCGCCATAAAGATGAAGGGGCCTGTGGCCCTCCTCAAGGTCCCCTGCTCATAAACACCCCCAATGATAAAGCTCTCTACACCGTCGTTCATGAGGCCCATTTACTTTCCACTTTGTTCTGAATTTTCATCTCAGGAGGTTTGCAAATCGCTAACAGCAGGAACTTTCCAGAAGTTGCAGAATATAATCAGTGCATTCTCAGCCTTGCCACTCTCAGAGTACACCAGGCAGCTCCTACCAGTGAGCAGAGGAGGTGGGAGGCTGAAGGCAGCCAGCAGAGTCTAGGTGAGAAGAGGCCATGGAGGACCACTCTGACCAGCCTCCGCCTCTGGGTGAGTTTGGCCTGCCCCCAGCCAGCCCCAATCCCTGTCCTATTTGTGAAAATAAGCCCAGCCCACACTCAGCTATTCTGGGAAGGTTAGCTCTCACAACACAGAACTTCTCTTCTGGGCAGGAAGTTTGTCTTTAAATATACCCTGAACCCCTCTCATTGCAGAATCAACACTGCCTCTGGTCAGGCCTCAGGGCAGGGGAGACGAGGAAGACAGCTGTCACTGTCCTCTCCCAAGGAGCCTGAGCCACAGCACCAGGATTGCCGAGTCCCCTAACTGTTGCACTTCTCTGGGTGGAAGTCATATTACCGGGTTTCTCAGGGTCATCCTGTCCCTTTGCTCATCTCTTGGGATGGCCTACTGCATTTCCCACAGGAAACTAAACCTCTTTTAGTAAAACTCACCTCTTTCTTCCAGTCTCCTCCAAAGGGCCAAACTAATACCTCCTGAAGTCCTACTACGTGCTTCACATGCTTTAGCACATCAAATTTCATCCTTACCTCACTACAAGTGGGGAAATATCACCATCCTTTTACAACATGACATAACAGCCTCAGAGAAGATAAATTCACCTAACATCACACAGTGAAGAGACTCCAGGACTAGACCAGGACACACTCGGAGCTGAGTCTTCAACCTGTGCTTTCCCCTCCACGTCGTATTCCACCAGAAAGGATAGGAGGCCGGACTCTGAGTGGGCAGAGCAAAGTGGCAGAGGAAGCACTCCAGCTGTGACTCACCTGGCTGCCTTCCTGACAGGCAAAGCAGCCGCCTTCACACCTGCACTCACAGTTTCCCACAGCCCGGATGCACGATTCCCAGCAGCCAAACAAGGCCACACAAGGCCACAGAGTAGCTGTTGCTTTTCCCTCTTCTGTCAGAGAGTGAGTAGCTTCTAGAGTTCAACCTGGAATTATAGATGGATAATGATTATCAATGTGAGGTGGGTTTAAGTCAAGGCAGGCTCCTAGGAAGAGAGGAGATCATGACCAGTTTTACAAAGAAATGATATTCTTTGTGCAGAGAGAAGGAAGAAAGCCCCAGAGCAGAGAAGAAATGCATCAAAGATTGGAGAAGTGGACTGACCACCGTGGGGAGGGGGGCACCCCAGGAATCACACATTGTGTGGGGTTCAGCAGCCATCTGCAGTTCTCCCATCCAGAGCTCAGAATCCCAGATCCCGGAGGGGGCTGCAGCAGCCCCTCCTCACGCGGTCTACTCCACATTCCTCACATTCTTTACGCTCAATTAAGGAGAAATAATCAGGGGAGCAAAGCAAGGCCGCAGCAGGGCAGCCATGCCCCACGCTGGCGGCATCACGTGTGCGGAAACAGCCCCTCCAAGTCCAGCCAGACAAGACCTAAGATGAAGGGGCTTTCAGAGGATGAGGGGAGCCAGCGGCCAAGACAAGGGTGTCTTCTCTGTGCTCCACAGAGACAAAAGAACATGAAGGAAGTGGGCAAGGGGTTGGGATCAGGAAAGGAAAGATGAGAAGGCCAGGTCAGAACAGAGGGAAGATGTGCAGCCAGAAGACCTCAGTCATCCGTTTCTAAATCAAGTTATCAGTCTACCCAAATCATAGCATTCTGTCACCATTACCATCTGCCATCATCATCAAATGCCCTTTGAGACCCTCCTGGATGCTTAGGCTGTTCTCACCTTCATGAGTTTAGTGGCATGATTGAATCATGGGAATATTACCTCTCTGTGGCAGTCAAAATATACCAGCACGGTCTGCAGGGGGATGCCGTTCTTCACCCCAGGGACACATGTTTGTTTTTTCTTCCCCTTGACCCCAACAGGTCAGCCAAGCAAACTCCTACTCCCCGTAGCCTCTATCCAAGAGCTGCCTCTACCCTACTCCTAAACCCCAGCCCCCCAAAAGCCTTCCCAGACATCCTTAGCAGACCCAGAGTCTCCTCTGGGCTCCTCCTTCACCTGGTACATGTAACCAGGACAGATCTTACACTGTTTTAAAATTTTAGGTATATATGTTTATGTTCCCACCAGAATGAGTAACAACTAAATGAACCATCATTATTTATTAAGCATGTTCTATGTGCCAGGCACTGTGTTAGTGCTTGATATATGACCCCCTTTAATCCTTTTAACATCCCTAGAGGTCTTTATCATCATGCTGCCCAATTTACCTATGAGGAAGTCAAGATTTAGAAAGGTTAAGTAACTTGTCTAAAGTGACCCAGCTACTAAATCAAGGAGGGGGAACTTGAACACAGGATCATAAAATCTCAAACCCCATGCTGCTGATCTAACACAGAGATGTTTGAGGACAGGGCCCATATTTGGCCTTGCTTACCACTCACTATACTGCTACAAGATAAACAGATGGACAAGGTGGGCTTTGCAGTTTCAGCAAGTGGAACTGAGCCAGAACTCTCTCTTCCCACCTCTCTCATCAATGAATCAAATTTGTGAGACAATTTGTTAGACCAAGGACCCATTCCACACTCTTTCTTGGGTCTACTATCAGGACACATTCTGTGGCCACTTTGGGGTCTCAGTCCATGGTCAGAGGTATGGGCCACTTTATTATCAGGGTGGGACTCAGTCTGGGGCTAGCAGAGAGGATCAGTCTTTGGCCAGTATATGTTGGAGGGAGGTGTGCATCAGAGGAAGGGAACCTGTCTCTGCCAAGCTGACTTGCAGCTGAAGAGATAGTGGATGGCTCTGGAGCTAGAGCGCCTTGTTGCTCTGCATTCAGAAGTGGAGAGAGAATATGTGTGAGAGGAACTGGGTGTGTGGGATAGTGCAGGCTGGAGTGCCCTGGGAAAAGAGGTGAGCAGATGTGTCCCTTTAGCGAGCGCCATGTACACTTTGTGAGTCCTCTACATGTGTGAGTGTGTGGTGTGGCACATGTGTGTGCTGTGTGTGGGGGAGTGACAGGGGCTGGGTAGGGTGTGGGAGAGACAAGCACACACACCTGTAATAACATTGGCTTCAGACGCTAGGAAAGAAGAAATCCCCCCAACTGTTTTATCAGAGCTGAAGTTACTAAATTACGTTGTTGTTTTAAATTTGAGCTTCTCTGCCTGCAAACGAGGGGATCTCAGGTTCACGAGCTTAATGCTTGGCTGGGCCTGGAGCTCCGCTTCCCCACCCAACCCAGACTCCCAGAGCTCCCAGGCCTGAGGAACAAAAGTCTTCTCTCCCAGGGCTTTGAAGTGGAAACACTAACTGCTCCCTTTAATTAGAAAGAAACCCCCTATTGTTCCTGCTTTATTACTGATGGATGAAGACATTGTTGGGGGGGGGTCTGAAGAGCAGGGGTGGGGTGGGGGAGGAGTGGTGGGGGACACAAAATCTATTTAGAATAGACAATCTCCACACTCAGTCTCCATGCACCAAAGCAGATCTCTTTGTCCACACAATCAACCAAGATTTTACAGGGCCTCCAGCCTTTGATTAGCTGTTAGGGAAACATGCAAGACAGGGTCTCAGCCTTTCAAGAGTTTATATTCTAGGTAAGGGAAGCAGGCAGGGGGGATAAGAAATAAAAGATAGTCAGTACTGCCAAGTATAAGCAAGAAGAATTTAGGACACATGAAAAGAGGAGATAGTCCCAGGAGACAACCTCCTAAGAAACTTCTCTCGGGGGTGGTGGCTAGGGACTTGAGCTGGATGCTATAGAACAGGGAGAACTGATAGCGAGAAGAAGCTCGAAGGGAAGGGATTCCCGCTCCAAGCAGGGCAAACGGGCCCATGCAAAAGCACAGAAGCGGGAACCAGGACAACTTCTTTGGAGGACAATATGGAAATCAGTCTGTTTGGAAAAGGGGGTGTGTGGGGGGCAGTATGGGAAATCAGGTGCCTAGTGCAGATGTAACAGTGGGAGACTTTGAAAGCACATAGAGGAGCATGGCCTTGAAGAGATAATTAGGGAGCCATTGAGCTTTCTTGAGCAGGGGAGTGGCCTGATAAAAAGTGGCCCTTGGGGAGATGAATCTGGCAGCCCTGTGCAAGAAGACTTGGAGGGAAGGAGTGCAAAGGAGGGAAGCCAGCTGGGGAGCTCCCGAGGAAACCCAATAATAATGGCTTAGACGAAGGTGATGGCAGTGGGATCAGGAAAGAAAAGGTGAGTCTGGGATAGGTTTCAAAGGAAGAAAAAGATGTGTTGACAGAATAGATATAAGAGGATAAAGGAGTGGGATGAGTCAAAGACACCTCTAAGATCTCCAGTCTGGGAGACTAGGAGGGTGGTGGAGGGGGAAGAGGGTAGAAGTCCTCTAGGGGAAGTGTGGGACCAGAGGAGTTAATAAACAAAACACCCAAAAGCTTCATGCCCCCTTCCAGAGCTCAGAGATGTCCTGCACCTGAAAGCAACTCCAGGGCCAGACAGCCCTGTTCCCTGACAATGGGAATACCATTAATGAAAACAACTTTTGTACAATCCTTTTTCGTGCACTTCAAAGTGATTCACATTTGCACCTCATTTGATCCTCAAAACAACCACAGCAGGGATCATTCTCCCCATTTTGCAGATGAAAAAACTGAGGCACAGAAAGACTAAACAACTTGCTCTAAGTCACACAACTAGTTAAGGGCAGAGCTGGAAGCCTGCTGGCTTTGGGCTCAGAACCCCTCCCAATGCCTGTTGGCAGCCCAGGAGAGGGGTGGGGCCTGGAGCTACATGTGCCCTGAGTCACTGGGGGCAAGGAATCTGGGCCTCAGAGACGGGGTCCACCCTGGACTTCAACAGCACCTCCAGCCTGCTCCTCACACTCACATAGGGCGTAAGTCGGGAGCCCAGGGTTGGAAACGCCAAGTCTAATCAGACCTCACAAGCCCACAGATGGTTTGAATCAATGTGCTACCTTGATAGGAATAATGAGGAGTCCTGAAGACAGTCTTATGCCAACTCTATCCGTCTGGACAGAGAACCATATCTTTCACAAGAATTTCCCCATCCAGGGTCCCATCACCCTCCACGCTGGGCAAATCCTTCATGAGGATGTCCCCTGGTCCCACATCACACCTGCTCCACAGCCCCCACCAGCAGAACCACCCACGGATTTTCAAAAACTTTGACCTCAGGTTTTGATTTGACAAACTCTGACTTCTTAGGCTTTTCTTGAGGCTGAAGATGGTTCCTAGGGAGAAACAGGTGAACATAGGTTACAAAGCCTGGCAGGGTTATGAGGCTGTATGGTAGGGTGGATGGACCTGGATGCAGAGAAATACAGAACCAGACAAATGTCCCACTACTTCCTGGCAGAATGAATATTCTCAATGTGCATTGTTTCATTCATTCTACATGACAAATGTCATCATGATATTTCCTTTGATGGGATACCTGACCTAAGGCACCCAAATCTCATGGAGTTAATCCATGTATAAGGTCACAGACTCCCAGCAACAGAACCAGACCTACAATCTAGAAAAACCTCTCCTCTTACTGTGGGAGCCCATCGAAGTCAGGACCCCAGAATGGCAGCAGTGGCCATTCCCCAGGGAAAGCTCAGGCTTAGGCTCTCAACTCCCCAAGGGTGGTCCTGTGGGTAGGGACCTGCTTTAATATAATTTGGTCCTGCCCCACCCCTTGCCTAGCAAAGCTTAATTTGAAGCTTAAAAAACAATGAAGTTAATTTTTAAAAACCTTTCATTGAGTTCCATGAGACCCCTATTAATTTTATTGTTTCAATAAAGCATTTATTTAATTGTCTCCAGAAGGGCCCTGTTAAATGCACAGATGTTACCTGAGTCAGAAGGGAGGGAGCTGGGAGCCTTTTTCCCACCCTTTCCCGTTAGCACATTAGCAGGATTCTGTTATTGGATTAACTGATTGTCACCTTAAAAGTCACAAAGTAGAGCCTTGAGGGAATAAGACACAAGACAGGTAAATTCTGGGGAGCAGTCTTGGTCACAGTTGCAGAAGGCTGGAAGCCAGGCTCATAATAAAGAGGCTGGGTTTGGTTAAGACAAAAGGAGCGCATTTTTTTTTTTTCCGCTGATGAGGAGACGTTAGTTATTTAGCCTCTGGCACAAGGCTGATAACCCTGAATAAAATCAGAGGACAGGCACATCAGTAGATGTATGCTGTCCAAATCACTGGGGGGCGAGGATGGGCTCAGCTTGGGCTGACAGAGGATCGGTGGCATATCACGGTCAGTCCTTCCTTCCATAATTATTTTCTGAGTACCTACTATATGCTGCCACTACTTGGAGCTTTGAGGATACAGCAGTGAACAAAACAAAGCTCTTGCTCTCATGGCACTTACATTCTAATGAAGGGATACACTGACGACAGAAAATATAACAGACATAGCAAGATAATTTCAGATAATAAGTGCTCTGAGGACAAAACAGAGTAATTTGATAGAGAGTGCTCAGAGGAGGCCTGTGATAAGACATTTGAGTCAAGACTCGCATAGATGGAGAAGAAGCCAACCACAGGAAGGTCTGAGAGAAGAGATTTCCAGGCAGAGTGAACAGTAAGTGCAAAGATCCTGGGGCCGCATTTTGAAAAGAGCATTATCAAACAAGATAAGGCAATCAAAGGAGCCTGATCTGGGGAGAGACCCAGAAGACCCCATACTGTAAAAATATGTCAAGAACTACCTCAGGACAGACAGTCTATCATTCATCTTTGTGTCCCTGGTTATTTGTTTGGTGTCTAGCACAGAATAGGTGATCAATAAATGTAGGATTAAAGGGAGAAAGGGATGAGAGGAGGGCTAAGATTGAACATTAAGAAGGAACTTCATGTGGGACACCTGAGTAGCTCAGTGGTTAAGCATATGCCTTTGGTTCAGATCATGATCTCAGGGTCCTGGGATCGAGTCCTACATTGCGTTCCCCATGGGGACCCTGCTTCTCCCTCTGCCTATGTCTCTGTCTCTGTGTCTCTCAAGAATAAAAAATAAAATCTTAAAAAAATAAAAAGGAAGAACTTCACTTAGTCAGATTATTTTTTTAGTCAACAACCAATTAAGGGCAGCCCCGGTGGTGCAGAGGTTTAGCACTGCCTTCAGCCGGGGGCATGATCCTGGAGACTCAGGATCGAGTCCCACGTCAGGCTCCCTGCATGGAGCCTGCTTCTCCCTCTGCCTGTGTCTCTGCCTCTCTCTCTCTCTCTCTCTCTCTCTCTCTCTGTCATGAATAAATAAAATCTTAAAAAAAAAAAAACAACCAATTAAAACAGAGGGGGGTTAAAACAGCTGAGTCTATATACTAGGTCATTTGTTACCAAACCAGGGAGTGCCCAGGGGAAGGCAGCATGATGGGTATACATCTGTGCCCATCTAGGAAATAAAAATGTAACTGAAGGGGATCTCTGGGTGGCTCAGCGGTTTAGCGCCGCCTTCAGCCCAGGGCTTGATCCTGGAGACCCGGGATTGAGTCCCACATCAGGCTCCCTGCATGGAGTCTGCTTCTCCCTCTGCCTGTGTCTCTGCCTCTCGCTCTCTCTCTGTGTCTCTCATGAATAAATAAATAAAACCTTTAAAAAAACAAAACAAAAAAATGTAATCGAAGAAAAAGTAATAGTAATCACTCCCAAAATTATACACCCTGGTTTATAGTTTATGTGGTGCTTTTGCACACGTTTCCTGTTTCTAACACACTCATGAAATAGAAAATAACACTCTTAGCCAATATTTAATGAACTGCCATAGGCCCTGGCACTGTGCTTGGTGATGCGGACATCCTGGGAGCAGAAATCAAACAAAGCCCCACTTTCATGGACTGTATATTCCAGAAGAGACAGACTTCAACCAAATGACACAAATGAGAGAAATCACAACCAGACAAGAGTGTTTCAAGCAGAGGGAACAGTAAGTGAAAGGAGACAGCAAGGTACACATGAAAAGCAGAAGAGGATAAGTGAGTCCTGAGCAGAGATAGGGAGGCAGGGCACAGTGAAGGAATGGACAAGGCTCTAGCATTTGGGGTCTCAGACAACACAGAAGAAAGTTTGTCTTTGGCCTACAGGAAAACAGAAAGAAGCCAGTGGAGGTTCTAAGTTATCTTCACATACTCAAAGGGCTGTCCTGAGGAAGACAGTTTAGATTTACTGCAATCAAATAATGTCTTGGCCACCTGTAAGAAAGTGAGCTTGTCTTTCACGAGAAACAGGGAGTGGTTGGCTATTTGAACGACAGGGAAAGGTCCTCCTTTGGTCAGGAGCCTGGGCAACATCAATGACTTCAACTTTTTCACCATCAACATTCCTTTTTTTTCATCCTGCTGTCCCACAAACTCCAGATTTTTAGAGTCTACCTATCAATACATTTACATAATATCCCCCCATTTTTCTTTAAGATTTTAGTTATTGATGAGAGACACTGAGAGAGAGGCAGAGACACAGGCAGAGGGAGAGGCAGGCTCCCCATTGGAAGCCTGATGTGGCATGGCACTTGATCCCAGGACCGTGGGATCATGCTCTGAGCCAAAGGCAGACACTCAACCACTGAGCCACCCAGGCGTCCCTCCCCCATTGTTCTTAATAAACAACCAATATCATTCAGCAGGACAAGAAACCCAATGCATGATATAGTTCTGGCCACAAGCAAGGAAAGTCATTGTTTCCTATGACTGGGCAAACTTATCAGGAAATTGTTTCAAAAGGCTTTCTGAAATATTGACAATAGCTTCCCCCTCCCCAATACATTTATAGACTCTGGGAGATCTTCTGGCTCCAGGCTGGGAAGTCCTATTCTATGGTCATACCCAAGGTCTCTCTCAACCAGGGTTCTCTGAACCACAAGGTATAGCTTCCTTGTGTTCAGGCATTTGGGGAAGGAGCAATAAATGTGAACTAAAACAATCAGGGAAGGCTTGCTGTAAAAAAAAAAAAAAAAGAAAGAAAGAAAGCCTTGAGATAGGCCTTGAAGGATGGGCAAGCTTGGGAAAGAGTGTTGTTAGGCAGGAGCTGCAGGATGTCCTCTAAGATTGTGAAGCAACCAGCCAGGCTGCAGCACGGAGTCAGGAAGTATTTGTGGATACCAGAATAGAAAAAGTCGGTTGCAACTGACTTGAAATGACAAGTTCAATTACCCTCCAAATGACGGAGAGTCATCAAAGATTTTAGAACAGGAAAATGATGTGTTGGAAGCAGTGTTCTTAGCAGAATGAATCTGGTGCCCATACATGCTTCAAGGTGGGAGGGGAACTTCGAGGGGACCCAATCAACAGAACAGATGTGAGAGGAAGAGCCTGGATGGCAATGAGGAAATAAAGGAGCAAATCCAAAAGACATTTTTTTTTAAAGCACAGGACTTGAATTTGAGTTTAGAAGCGGCAGAGAGACTGCGAGGCGTCTTGGAGCCTGCTGGTACAGAACTGAGACAGTCACCAGGGGAAGCCGATGGGAGTGGGGGAGATGATGAATGCATGGAGCATCTTAGGGAGCTTTTACTCACTACATCCTTCATAGCAGTTACCTCTCCAAGTGGGGTTGGAGGTGCAGGCAAGGTGGCTTTCACATCTTATGATATATAATCTCCTTTAATGGAGGGATTTTGTATAATTCTTACTTCCTTTTTTGTGCTTTTTGAGATTTTTCAAATAATTATTTTAATTCCATACAGACTCCCAGAGTCTCGTTAACCCTTTGTAAAAACATCACTCGTGATTTGTTCCTTCTCCCCTGCGGGGAAGGGGAAGGACGGAATGATTCACAGGGCCTGCTGGGGTCTCTGAAAAACACATCATAGAGGTTTAGCCTCTACTCCTGAGTCTGTGGGTTTCCCTATGGATGAGCGGGAAGGGCTCTTCTATTACCTCTTTCTGCACCTCCTCCCTTCTTTCCTCACTGTGCCCTCCCACCCCTCGCCCCAGCAGAGCCTACCTCTGTCTTTTAAAGGCTCAAATATCCTCAGACAGCCATCTTCCGTGTCAGATGGCAATGCCAGGCTTGGAAAGACTGACCTCAGGATTTTTACAGCTGAGATCAGCCCAGCCCAGCCCAGCCCATGAACTTAAACTACAGGCAGCAGAACAGAACCTGGAAGAACACAAGCTCTGCCGGCACAGGCATCTGAGTCCAAATCCCATCTCTGCCACCAGGTACCTAACCTCTCAGGATGTCAATCTTTTCATCTTGAAAATTGGAGATAATGATAGTATTTATTTCCTAGAGGCATTAAGTGGATCAAACCATGATGAAAGGCATTTAATAAGCATGCTCTATCATTAGTATTAATTTGAACTATAAAATAATAAAACTTTATGACCAAACTCTGTTGCCTGGAGACAGAGATAACCTTAATACACTTCCATCTTGGTTCCCACTGGTGGCATTTATTTGCCTCTCTCCCATCTCCACACAGACTGAAATTTTCTTTTCCCAAACCAACAAAGAGTGGAGAGGAAAACCCAAATCAGGGCCCCAGCCACTGCTTGCTCATTTCATGGTGGTCTGCTCTGTCACTTAAAGATGTGTGTGACATTTGACAGATTCCTTAATCTCATGAGCCCCAATTCCCTCCTGTATAAAACAGGTACGATAATACTGACCTCACAGTGTGCGTCAAGAGGCTAGACAGTAACTGGCGCACAGCAGGCTTTCAGTACAAGATAGTTCTCCATCCAGTTCCTTCCTGCAGGTCCACCCCAGACCTTCCTTTGTATGAGTCCCTGATGGTTTGGAGTGAGTCTTCCCAATTAACACCCTAAGCTCCTAAGGACACAAGCAGGGCCAAGGTCTCCTTAATGGTAAGGAACAGTCTTCCTCCTGGGCCTTGATGTAGGCCAGCCCCCTGGGAGGGAGAGGGAGAGAACTGTCAGCCCTCTGGAGGTCCAGAACCAGATGTACAACTCAACAGCCTTTCTTCCTCTTTTCTCTCCACTTTCCAAACCACAGCCCTGAAGTTGCTTGAAAAAAACAAGCAACAACCTATTTGACAACAACCTAAAAAGAAAGTTCTAGGTTCTTTCTATTTGACAACAACCTAGAAGGAAAGTTGTCCCATATACCCTCAGGGTGCATTTGGCTTGGTCAAAAAGGGGTAATGTGTTAGATCCAATCACCCAGCCCCTATGCTCCATTCCCATTCCTCTCCTGTGCAATGACAAAGGCCTTCACCACTCCCTGCTACAGACTCCATCCATCATCCAGTGATCCAATGGCCAATTCTCCATTCATCTGCTAGCCTCTCCATCTGCCCCAGAACAGAGGCTCTAGGGTTCAGCTCTCATAGAGTCTTAGTTCTGGGCTGGGTCCAATACCAAGGCCTTCCCCTTGCTCCTTCCCCCCAGGTAATGGCTCTAAACAGCCCTCTCAGTCTTCCCCCTCTCCTACCCCGTTCCTCCAATCAAAGGAAGCAGCATAGGAGGAGGACACAGCCAGCCAGGAAAGGGAAAAAGAAGCCATCATAGAGCATCTCTCTGGGCTGGTGGGTGAGACTGAGCTGGCAGGTGGATGGAGAAAGAACCCTGCCCAGGGAGGGAGACTAGAGGGACACTCAGGACCACAGATCCAGAGGCCCAAACACAGAGAGATCAGCCTGGGCAGTAGAACTCAGAAAGCCTACAAAGCCTTTTGGTTGGTAGGGTCCTGGAGGGCCTCACCCACTGACAGGGCCATGGAATCATAATGGCTCATGTTTGCATCTTGGGACCCACACAGAGGAATTAAGCTCTTTTCCAGAAATTAGTAGAAAGCTCTCTCCTGAGTCACAGCTTTTTCTTTGTCTATCTTTCTCAGGACTCAGGGCTTTTGTTTCTGCCTCCCTGTCTCTGCATCGTTTTCTATCTTGTCGCTTCTCTTTCTCCCTCTGCCCCCATCTCTGTCTAACATCATTTCTTGGGGACTCTGCCTTGGGGCTCCCGCTCTCCAGTGTGTAGGAAACCTGACCTTCATCATCTGTTTTTTATATTTTGGAAACGTCAGCTTCACTTCCTACCTGAGGGAAGTGGGGGTGGGAGAGCTGGCCGCCTGACTCCACCCCTTTCCTTCCCCCCTCCTCTTCTGGATCCATCCTCCCCCCCCAGCTTCTTGCCCCAGGGAGGACAGATCTGAGGCCTCTCCTGCTCTCAACTCACTTTGACATCAGTCAGGCCCTGATTCATGGTCCTCCCTCCACAGCTCACTGTGGGGTGGTGGGGGAGGCAGGGAGGCTTCTTCTGATCAACCGACCGCTGGTTTGCTGATTTGGAAAAAAGTGAACATTCCAGGCCCAATGAAAGTCTGGGAGACTGAGAGATTTCACCAGTGGGAACCAGGATGGAAGTCAAGTCATTTCTGCCTCTGGGCAGAGTTACAGCCAACCAAGCTGTCTTACAAATGTTTACTTGTTTGATATTACTGTGAATACTAGCAATAGATCACATAATTTTAAGGGCTTATGCTGTGCTGAGCACTTTACATGTCTTTGCATATTATCACTCAACAACTTCATGTGGTAGGTACTATTAATTTCTCCCATTTTTTTTTTTATTTAGTTATGATAGTCACAGAGAGAGAAAGAGAGAGAGGCAGAGACACAGGCAGAGGGAGAAGCAGGCTCCATGCACTGGGAGCCCGATGTGGGATTCGATCCCGGGTCTTCAGGATCGCGCCCTGGGCCAAAGGCAGGCGCCAAACCGCTGCGCCACCCAGGGATCCCAATTTCTCCCATTTTCTTAATGAGGAAACTCGACACACAGAGATTAACTACCTTGCGCAAAGTAACTCAGCCAATGGGATTTGAATCCCGGTTTCTCTGACTCTTAAGCCCCATACTCTTGACTCTACCTCAAGGTTTCCAAAACCAGACAAATGTATTTCGTACATTTCCTTTTAAAGGAAATCAATCCACAGAACTCTGAAAATATACCTTCAAGCTCCCAGGGACCCACGTACCTCCCATTGGAGAAGCATTGTGTGTAACCTGCTACTTTCTGAGAGACCTAGAAAAACCAGATAGCAAAGACCACACGGTGAAGCTAGATGAGAATATTTCTGGAAAGAGGAGCTGGGGGGGGGGGGCAGGGGGCAACCTGGGAAAACACAGGTAATGACTGCAAGTCCGGACACACAGCAGGGCACTAAGCTGGGGAGGTCTGGCTCCATGCAGGGGCAGTACATGGAGGCCCAAGGGTCCGGTTCAGTTTATCCCCCAAGTTTTCTAGCAGGAGCATACCACTCCACAAGAGGTGTTTAAGACCTGGGCTGGAGGGAAAAGGGAGCTGAGTCTGAGAGGCCAGTATCACAATCCTGGCAGCCTGGGACCACCTGACAAAACATGCAGAAAGGAGGTACCTAAAAGACATTTCCAGAGAAATCTAGCATCTTGGGGTCTAAACCATCTGCTTCCTTCCTAAGGATTGCTAACCAAGTTAGCCTTCTGGTTGGGTAGGGATGTGGCAGGCACAGGGAGGAGCAGGAAGATGTGGTGTGTCTGCAGCACTGAGCCTTCACACTAGCAGATATTCTGATCTGAGGGCTGCTGTGGCCTTGAGTGACAGTTGGAGGAAGACCCTCTTGTGAAGGTGGCACTCAGTGCTCAGAGCTGGACACTGGCCTGAGAAGGGACTGGCCCTGCCGGGTCTCCAGGGACCCTGCCACAGAGGCTTCGGGTGGGCAGGCTATAGATCCTCAAGCTTGAAGCAGTATTTTGTGTCTTTTTCAATTCTTTGAAATGATGATTCTTCTCCCTGGGTGGCAGGGAAAAAAAGAGAAAAAAGCAAACAAGCAGAATTTGGTTAAGAACTCAAGAACTGCCAATTCAGAAACTCTAATCTGTCCAAAAGTGCAATCCCTTTTTCTCAGAGGCCAAAAACCTATTTCCATCAAAGATTGTATATGTCTGTGTGTCTGAAAGCTGGCGAGGGAGACAGAGTGGGTGTGAGGAGAGAGCTGAAACGCCTTTGTTCCCGTGTGTGTGAAGCTCCTGCTCGGTGGGCTTATACATGTGTGTCGTATGTACATTTGTGCCTGTTTCTCAGGCCCCTGTGTGCACTGAACTTTCAAACCATAATAGAAACACTGAAGCTTGGCAAAGATATCATAGGAATAATTATCTAATTTCAGAACATGTTATTATAATACCTACTTGATGTGTAACACACTTAACAATGTTCGCGTTATATTCACCAACTCTAAGTTACAGACTCACAATGCCAAAGCCTAGCTCAGAGGCTTCTCTGAGACCGTAGAGCAGAGCAGGCCCCAAGGAAAGCTCTTGAAGGAATATCCACCCCCCCACCCCACCCCCACCCTACTCCATGGCTTCCTCCTGGATGCAGAGGTTTGGCTGGGGAGATATGAGAAGATTGCTGGAAGAAAGGCAGAGCTTACCTTGGGTAGCAACCCTGTTCCTCCCAGAATCCCCAGTCCTCACCAGGAGAGAGGAGCCGAGCCCCTGGAACTGGGAAGGGAACAGCCATATTGGGGTCACAGAGGCAGACAGGCTTTCCCTGACTCAGCAGTGGGCTAGGGGGCCTCATGATCTGCAAGCCTCCCTTCTTCCCCAGGGGCTGGGTTGGATGGAGGCTGTGTGAGGAGAATGTTTGCTGTTTGCTGCTGCTCCCTGTTGACTTTAGCCAGTAGCTCTGTTTACAAACCCAGGTTGGTTTTCCCAGCACAGTTAATTAGAACAAAGACATCTGGTGTGAGGGCTGGGGAGGGCATCTGCTCAGACCATTCCCCCCACACCCAGCAGAGGTGGGCCAGCACAGGGCAGAGCGACAGGCAGGACCAGACCGAACCCACCAAACCCAAGGTTCTCAGGAGAACCGTGGCTTTTCTTATTCTGCCTTTCCCGTGCTTGCTAAGCTCGACTGGGCCCCAACTCTCCCGTCTTAGGGAACCCCAAGAGTCAGTGATGGATGCCCCTACCTCAGTGGGATAGGAGGCTGGATATCAAAGATTCAGTCCTCTCCTCTGTCCTTCCATGTCCAAAAGAACCAGGCAGAGATTCCTGTCCCCTCTCTCATCACAGTGACTCTGTATTCTGTAGGAATGCCAGAGCTCTCCAGGCCCCCACTCCACCAAGGATAACCTCCCCTCCCTGACACCCCTCAGAGAGGGGTCCTGCTGACACCTCCCTGACTCCTCTCCAGCCAATCTCTGACACTGCAGGGAGGAGAGAGATTACTCAGTCCAGAACCAGAGGGAGGCAGGAAGGTGCCCAGGAAGGGGAGAGGTTCTGGGTGGACAGTTCCAGGGCTGTGGGGAAGTGGAGGGCCGGGATGGGGAGGGGCAGAGCTTATCTCTCCCAGGAGGGGGGAGCTCACTCCAAACAGCTAATGCACTGGCGTGTGAAAGCCCCTCAATTAGCACTAATGATGCAATCAGGGAGGGAGGAGGAGGGACCAGAAGTTCTGGCGGAGTCAGCACCAACTCACACACAGGGTACACACTCCCTTCCTCCCACACAGTGGCCCCTCCAGACACACCGATGCACACACACTCCACAGACAGCCTGGAGCACGCACGTCCGTGGATACGAACGCACTCTCCGCACAGCCTAGCGGCGTGCCTGTGGCTCACGAGGCGCTGCTGCCTGCAGCGACCCCGGGGAGAGGAGTGCTATCTGGGGCTTCAGGGACGACGAGAGTGAGGAACCAGAAAGACCTGGCGGTTGAGGTTGAACAGGGCAGCCTTTAAAACCTCACGATTGTTCCCTGATCCCAGAGTTCCCGACCCACGCAGGCTCACAGGTGTCAGCCTCCCTGCACCCACGTCCCCACCCCCACCCCCCAGCTCTGCCCCGAGGAGCCTCCGTCCCAGCCGCACCCGAGGGAGGCCGTGGCCCCCGGAGGGACCTCGGTCTGAGGTCGCGCGGACCTCCGGCGCCCCCGAGCCCGCTCGCGGCCCGCCGGCCTCGCCCCTCCCTCCACCTTCCCCGCACCCCGCCGGCCGGCTCCGTTATCCGCCTCCCGGTCCCGTTATCCGGCGGCCGCGGCCCCGTTAGCCGCCCCCGCGCCGGGCCCGCAGCTCCCGCCCCCCTCCCGCGGCCCGAGCTCGGGGGCCCCCGCCCGCTTCCCAGGCCCGGACGGCCGCGGGAGGAGGTCCCGCTGTCAGTCAGCGGGGAAGGCCGGGCCGGGCGGCCGGAGGGGGCGGCGCCGAGGACGAGGACGGGCTCGGGCCGGGAGCCGGGAGCCGGGGGGCGGGGGCGGGGGCGGGGGCGGGCGCGGAGGCGGCGGGGCGGGGGCGGGGCGGGGCGGGGGCGGCTCCGGCCTCATAAGCGGCGGGGGCAGGGCGGGAGGGAGGCAAGTGTCAGGCCGATGCGCGGCCCGCGAGGGGCCGGGGCCGGGGCCGGGGCCGGGGCCGGGGTCGGGGCGGCCGGGGCCATGCGCGCGGACTGGGCGGGGGGCGGGCGCGGCGCAGAGCGGAGCCGCCTCGGAGCCTGAGCCTCCCGGGCCGGGGCCGCGGAGCCGCGCGGGGCCGGCCGGGGGAGGGGGAGCGGGAGCGGGAGCGGGAGGGGGAGGGGAGCGATGCGGCGCCGGCGGGCGGCGGTGGCCGCGGGCTTCTGCGCCTCCTTCCTGCTGGGCTCCGTCCTCAACGTGCTCTTCGCACCGGGGTCGGAGCCTCCGCGGCCGGGCCAGTCCCCCGGGCCGTCGCCAGCCCCGGGCCCGGGCCGTCGCGGGGGCCGCGGGGAACTGGCCCGGCAGATCCGGGCGCGCTACGAGGAGGTGCAGCGCTATTCCCGCGGGGGCCCCGGCCCGGGCCCCGACCCCGGGGCCGGCCGGCCGGAGCGGCGGCGCCTGATGGACCTGGCCCCGGGCGGGCCGGGCCTGCAGCGCCCCCGGCCCCCGCGGGCCCGGCCCCCGCCCGACGGCGCCCCGAGCTGGCCCCCGGCTCCCGGCCCGGGCTCCCCGGGCTCCCCCGGCTCCCCCGGCTCCCCCGGCTCGGGCCCGCGCCTGGGCTGCGCCGCGCTCCGCAACGTGTCGGGCGCTCAGTACGTGGGCTCGGGCTACACCAAGGCCGTGTACCGGGTCCGCCTGCCCGGCGGCGCCGCCGTGGCGCTCAAGGCGGTGGACTTCGGCGGCCACGATCTGGGCAGCTGCGTGCGCGAGTTCGGGGCCCGGAGGGGCTGCTACCGGCTGGCGGCCCACAAGCTGCTCAAGGAGATGGTGCTGCTGGAGCGGCTGCGGCATCCCAACGTGCTGCAGGTACGGGGTAGGGGCGAGGGGGTGAGGGTGCAGGCTGGACGCGCCGGGCCGGTCACCTGGTCACTCGGACTGGAGGAGAACGCTCGGCCGGAGAGAGAAAGAAGCGGAGCCCTGGCGACTGTGTCCAGGTCAAGCTAGGGGCCGAACCCCGACCGTGGCCGCTGCCCACCACACCGCCCTGCCTCTCGCTCCTGAGTGGGCGTCTCGTTAGGGAGGCACTCCCGGGTCTCTCTATGGGTCCTCCCCCCCCCCCCTCCCCTAGCCTTTGAAGACAGAGCCCAAGACAGAGAGCGTCCCAAAACTCGCGGTAGGGGTTGCCTGGCAGTTAGGACTTAGGACCCTGCTTCCGGCTGGAGCTAGGGTGCGAAGCACCAGGGAAATGCCCCCAAGCCAAGACACAGAGGTCATCCCTGAGTCAGGATTCCAGCCGCGGTGATAGGGCCCCCTTTCTTGGTGGAATGTGAACCCCACTTCTTCTCTCAACGTCCAGTGGCTTGTCTGGCTTTGAAGATGGGACGGGACAGCAACGGGGTAGGGAAGGGCTAGAAAGAGACCCTGTATCAGGCTTGATTCCCAGAGAATATCTCCACCTCCTACCCCACCCAGAAGCCACTGGAAGGGCTGGAGGGAATAGGGCCAGAAAATGCACAGCCCTTCCCAGAAGTAACCCCACCATTCCCCAGGCCTCAAAGTCGGCCCTTGAATCATTGAGGAAGCCTGAAGGTCTTAGCTCAGTGCTCAGGGGACAGGTTACGGGCCTGAGTGGCTCAGTGTCACATTATCAGAGCAGATGTGCTCAGCGGCTGGAAGACTGAAAAGGCCAGATGCCTAGGTTCCTACTAAATGGGACTCTGTCTCTCCTGTTCACTGGGGAGCAGAGGGGAGAGATGAGACACGACTTTGTCCCCTCCAGGCTAGACTAAGAGAGTGGGCCTCTCATAGCCCCAGCACTGCCCTAACACACCCACTTCCTCCTCTCCCCCAGCTCCCTGTCCTTGAGTCGGCCTTAGGATTAGACAGACTGTTCCTTTGCACATGTCTGAGCAGACTGAGGGGAATCCCTGACTGGTCTTGGCCCACTGAACAGAGGGTGTGTGCACACTTCCCAGGAGAGGACCCTTGCCCACACCTTCTACCTCCCAGCCCACTCAGATTAACCTTTCTGCACCCAGCAGAACTCAGAAATCTAGGAGTCCCTCCCTCCTTTTGTAAGGACTGAGATAGACTCCAAGCCTGGGTGGGTATTGCAAAATAAGAGAGATAGGCCAGAGAGCTATTTATATTCCTCCTGGCTCCAGGTCTCCCAGGCCACCCCACTCTGACCAGACACTAGTGACCAGGTCCCAGGCCCTGAACTGGTTGCAGGAAGTTGGGCATAGCCAACAGTTGTGGGTGGTTATGCCTGGTTGCTTAGCTGACACTGTGTGCCTGGTGCTTCAGGGAGTGAGCGACTGGTTACGTGGCCATTCTAACTGGGAGGATCTTGTTCTCTTCGCTTCCCAGGGGCTCTTGGGAACTTTTTGGCAACCCTGGGGTGTCAGCCAGATTCTGAGGCAGTGAAGAAGCAGGACATTAAGTGTTGGCTTAGGATCTCCCCCCCGCCCCCCATCTTAGGACAGGTTGAGGTTTTGATGGGCTTTTCTGTCTCTTAAGGAATTTCTCCCTCCCTGACTTACCACACCCAAGCTTCCTGACCACCATCTAGTTAACTGCCCCCACACGTATCACAGAATGGTCCTCCACTTTCATGTCAGGCCCCCTGCCCAAGTCTGAAGGCACAAAAAAAAAAAAAAAAAATATATATATATATATATATATATGTGTGTGTGTGTGTAAAAACAACTGAATAGGTTTCACCCATTCCCTCACTAGACCAAGACTGGGTCTAATATTGCTGTGTGACTCCTACAGAGTTGGGGACTGGGGTAGTTGCCTTAAAACACAAGTGTTATAATGTGGGGAGAGTCCCGGTCCTTTCCACTTGGGGAAAAGTAACAAGTTACCATCACAGAGAAGAAAGGGTCCCTTAGTATGAGTTTAGGAACTGCTTTGGGGGTGATTTCCCCAACTTATCCCCCACTGCCAGTCAGTGCTTTCTGGCTTCTTCAGCATTGCCACCTCTGCAGCCAGGGAAGCCTGCTCTGGGTGGGGTCTTCTTCTTCAGGAGGCTTCAGTGAGGGTACTCAGGGAACTAGAAATAATGTTTTAACCTCTTCATCATTTAAAATTTCAAAACCATTTGACTGCTGAACTGTGGAAGAGCCAAAGAATGTTTTCTTTGAGTTCTGGCTCCCCCAGGCCACCTGAGGTCCAGTCCCCCTCTCTGGCAGCCCCACAGTCGGTTTTGTGGGTTCTAATAGAAAATGCCCAGGTAGTATGTCCCACCGTGCACCTCCCAGCACTTTCTCCGGTGTCTGGGGGGCTGCCTGGGCGAAATCTCTCTCTCTTTCTTCCATCACCCCTCACACACACACAAACACACACACTCCTCACGTGATAGATGCCTCTATAGCCCAGGGTCAAAGGGCAAAAGGGTCTTCCCTCCCCCCTACCTCCATAGTTCCAGGATCTCAGGCCTCAGATGGGGCCCCAGGCCTGCTTGGGCGCAGATTCTGGCCCTGCTAGAGTATATTTCTTCTCCCAAACGAACAAAAGATGCGACTGAAATGCTCAGCCTCACGCTTCCTGGGGGGGTTAATGGTGTCTTTTTATTTTTTCCTGAGGGGTGTTGATTAATACCTCGTTAACAGCGCATTTAACGACCTCCGGGTGTTTAATAACCTTCAGAAGTTTCCCACAAAGGCTCAGACTCTGGGCAAGAAAATGAGAACCAGGCCCCAGGGCTGCTCCCCTTACCTTCCCCCCCACCCCCGCCCCACCGGGGTCTGGGGCCTCCCTGGGCTGATGCAAGGTGGGGGAGCAGAGAAAGGGGAAAGAAGAGGGTGCCCAGGACTGTCCCGTGGTCTCCCAGTTCGCAGCTCTAGTGATCTAATGGTGGCCAGTGGCCCCGAGCCGCGCCTTCTCTCATGCCAGCAGGGCTGGGGCAGCTGGCTCCGGGAAGGGGGAGCTAGAAGGGCACTCTTGGGACAAAACAGGACATGTGATAGCCTGGAGTGGACCCGGGAGGGGTGTAAATGATGGTAAGAGAGGTGACAGTATGCAGGGACATCTAGCCTATGGGCTTGGCTCCCCCTTGTGCCGCAACACCTCCCCCCCAGCCCCTACGTTGTGCAGCTCTCCCCTCTCTGTACTGTGGCCTGGACAACTCAGCCTTTGTGTTCCTACCCCACAGGGTGCTGGTTGTTTTGAGCAGCATCTGACCCCTACCGATGTGCAGTGTGGTGGGAGAGGCTGGAGGAAGTGGGGCTCTCTGTCGATGCTGGTTTAGGTGTTAATGACAAGGTCAGGCTGTGCTTCCGAGAAGTCCCTGACTAGCTGAGCTGTATCAAGCCCACCCTCAGGTGCTATGGAGTGGACAGACCCCCAAAGAACCAATCTTCCCCAGAAACCATTCCTTACTACTACTCCCATCGCTGGGTGTGACCTCCCCCTACCCCCCACAAGGATGTGCCCCTTAGATATTTTGTTCTTGTTACCAGTCCTGAGGGACCTTGTTTTTCCTCCCACAAGACCAGAGCTGAGAAACCATGAAGTTGCCAGAAAGTAAAAATGATAAGAAATAGAAGACTGGAGCAGGGGAGGAGGTGTAATACCCATTTGCTGGCTTGTTGATTAACAAATGGTATTCTTAGAAAGAACCAAACTGTGGAATCCAAGTGACATAAATTTGAATCCAAGCTCCTGCATTTCTTAGCTGTGCAACATTAGGCAAGTAACTTAACTTCTCTGAATTAAGTTCCTCACCTGTAAACTGGAGATTAATAATAGTACCTACTATGTCTGTGTAAGGTTATTGTAAGAATCAAGTTACGCATGTAAAACATTTAGCACAGTGCCTGGCACATGGCTGACACGTGGTGTCCAGACCTGCCCATTTACCTGAGCAGCAGGAGGTAAGAGGCTGATTGCACCAGCAGGAGCCCGGGCTGTAGGCTTCCGAGGCAATGCTGCTGTTCTCTTCTGGCCTGCGCTGAAGCAACAGCCCCGGGATGGGGGAGCACGGGGCGGTAGTACAGAGGGAGGGGGCATCTGACAGCCCGGCCCTTCCCTGTCCCCACCCCTACCTTGTGACCTAATGACCTGCCCTGTGCCTCCCCCAGCTCTATGGCTACTGCTACCAGGACAGCGAGGACATCCCGGACACCCTGACCACCATCACAGAGCTGGGCGCCCCTGTGGAGATGATCCAGCTGCTGCAGACTTCCTGGGAGGACCGATTCCGAGTGAGCAGGGAGGAGGGCCCAGGGAGCAGGGGAGAGGGCCGGGCCCTGGGCTCCTTGCTGGCATGGTTTTCCCTTAGAAGGCCAGCCCTCCAGAGCAGCTTGGACTCCTCCTCAGTCCAAAAAAAAAAAAAAAAAGAGGGAACGATGGAGCAAAACTGACTCGGCCATCAGCCAAAGGGTTAAAAAAAGAAGGAAGATGTAGAGGATTCTGACGTTTTTTGTGCTCCTGCTCCCCTTAGACACACACACACACACACACACACACACACACACACACTCCCGTAGCCTGGCTGCAAGAGGGCCAGTGTCCCAGGACTAGAAAAGACCTTGAGGTCATCTTGACCCTCACTCTATATCAACACACTGAACTAAAACCATACTCAAGATGCAACTTCAGGGAGGAGCTTCGTGATCCCCACACTTCCGTGCTGCCTATTTCCTCCGACTCTGTGTGACTTTCAGGGTCAGGCTAGCCCAGGGTTAATAGAAAATCACTGGCTTGCTCTGGAAGGCATTTAGTAAGCCCCTGGGCCTTTAAGAGGAAAGCCAACCCCCACCCCACCCCCAGGGCAAGTCCAGAACCCCAAAGGGACAAGCCCTGGAGTCCCCCCTCCCAACCCCCTCTCAGGAGAGAAGTATATGAGCAACCCTGTGTGTGCTCCTCAGATCTGCCTGAGCCTGGGCCGGCTCCTTCACCACCTGGCCCACTCCCCACTGGGCTCAGTCACTCTGCTGGACTTCCGCCCCCGACAGTTTGTGCTGGTGGATGGGGAGCTGAAGGTGACAGATCTGGATGACGCACGTGTGGAGGAGACACCGTGTACAAGCAGCACAGACTGCATACTGGAGTTTCCGGCCAGGAACTTCACCCTGCCCTGCTCAGCCCAGGGCTGGTGTGAGGGCATGAATGAGAAGCGCAACCTCTACAATGCCTACAGGTGACCTCCACCCCCCACCCGGGAAGGCCGGGGAGGGAGAGTGGGCCCAGGAGGGCATAGCAAGAGGAGAGCCAACAGGGGGTCCAGGAGGCCAACCAGGGTGGGGAGACTCAGCCTTGACCAATGAAGCAGCAGGGGTGGGGAAATCCTTCCACCCACTCAAGAAGGGAACATTCAGGCTCCTAATGATGAGGCTAAAAATAGTCAGCTCCAGGGAGAATCTGGGTTGGGGGGTGGCAGCTGGAGGCTTCTTAAAATAGTGTCAGATTCAGAGCGAGAGCTGGTGGGACTGGCACTACCCCTTCCTCCCCTGGTCCTTCACCTCTGGAAGCTCCTCACTGGGCCTGGGCTCTGGGGCTGCTCTGATAGCGATCAGCTCAGGGGATGATGTGGGACTGGGTGGTGGGGAAGTTCTGGGGATGGATGACAAAACAGACCTCACACTGCAGTTAAGGTGTGGCCTTAGCATGTGCCCAGATTCCTACCCTGATTCTGATCCCTATCTGGGTGGTAAGCCTGAGGGGTCAGGCTCCCTGGCCAGATTAGGGTTCTGTCCCAAATCAGGGCAGAAGAAGGGTATGTCCCCAAGGCTGTACCACTGAGCCCCTGGTTTCTCTCTGGCCCAGGTTTTTCTTCACATACCTCCTGCCCCACAGTGCCCCACCCTCACTACGGCCTCTGCTGGACAGCATTGTTAACGCCACAGGTGAGCTCTCCAGGGCCCATCTGCTTCTCATCACCCTGCCCCTCCCCCGGCAGGCATGGGGATGAGAATGACCCAGGACAACACATCCAGAAACCATCATTTCCCAAAGTGGCATTCTGTGGCAAACCCCCTTCCCTGTCCACTGGTCATCTGGGCACAGGCTCCAGAGGAAGAGAGGGAGAGGCAGCTGGTGGCCTACCTCGGGGAGGAGTAGGAGCCCACATGCCCTCTCATAGCCACGCTGCACTCTGCAGGAGAGCTCACCTGGGGAGTAGATGAGACTCTGGCCCAGCTGGAGAAAGTGCTGCACCTGTACCGGAGTGGGCAGTATCTGCGGAACACCTCAGCAGGCAGCAGAGCTGGTGAGTGGCTCTGACGGGGCTCAGGGGCTGGGGAGGTGGGGAACAGGTGGGAGGGTGGGTGATCCCCTTCATGGGCTACGTGGCCCAACCTCCTAAGGCACACCTGAAGGACCACTGACTCTTTAGCCTTTACTTGGAGGTCCTCTCTCTGGCTGAGACAGAATAACTAATTCTCCCTTGACTTAGGAGAAGGGGAGGCACTGACGCCCCTTCTCTGGGGGCTCCAGACCCCACTATGTATTGACTACATGATTTTGAGCATATTACCTACACCTTAAGCCTCACTTTTCTCATCTGTGAATTGGGTTTAGTATTATCTGCCCCCCAAAATGCTTATGGGGATTAAATGCCAGGTGAAGTGTGTGTAAGCAATTAACCTGGTTCCCATCACACAGCTGGAGTACAATATATGTTTGCTTCTCTTGCCTTCCTCTACCCTTCTGGGGCTAGAGGGGAGGTTGACCATACCTGGGCCTCCACATCGAAACCAGTCAAGAAGCCCGAGAGCAGGGGGAGAATTCTAGCCACTGCTGTAGTCCCTCTGCTGAGGCCCTGGGGTTTATCATGGTTGCCAGGGGGGCCAGGGGTGGGCAGCCTCTGTATTCAAGGAGTTCTGGCCAGTCTTAGGGGTGGGGGAGCCCTCGTTAGCCCTGTAAATAAAGTTTAACGAGGTGAACAATGGCTGGCTCTGTCCCTGAGGACGCCGTTTATGGGGCTATAAATCACAGCCAGCCCTGGACTTTGGTCTAGTCCCTGGTAGAAGAAGGAGGCAGGAGGGCGGGGTGGCCAGAGGCCCAGGGCTTCTGCATTATCAGTCCCGGGCTGGGGCTCCCCAGGCAGCAGGAAGGACTCAGGTGAACAGGCGGCCTGCAGCTAAGCAGCTTCCTGATTGAGGAGCTATCAGAGCATCCGGGGGCTCTTTCTGTGTAATGGGAAGATTTTTCCTCCAGCCTCCTCTCCAAACACTCGAGTTGTGGATTCCCAAATGGTAATTTTTGTGTTTCACATTCATTTGCATTCCTCTTCAGAAATCTTAACTGCCCACTCCCTTAAGAGCTTGCCTAATCTCTCTCCCTAAGGCCAGGAGGAAGTGGGACCAAGGGGTGCTCCAAACTCTTGCCAATCAAAATGTGATCAGCAGACCAGCAACACCCAAGGCTCATTAGAAATGCCCACTCCCATGCCCCACCCTAGACCTTCTAAATCGGGATCTGAATTTTAACAAGATTCCCTGGAGATTCACAGGCACACTGAAGTCTGTGTGTGTGTTTATCCCACTACGTGCCCACGTCACGTGCTGTCTGAACACACTGTGCGTCCTTAGATTTGGGAGCTGTATGTCTCCCAGAAACTAAGTGTGAACTTTGCCTTTACTGAATGGTCAGTCCGGTCCACAGTGGTAGCTGCCTTCATCTCCACACTAGGGCAACTGGGCTGGATTTCAGCTTTCAGCTAGGAAATGAGTCTTAGCCCCTTTCAGAAAGTGGCCCCAGCCCTCATGCCTGGAAACAGAGCTCTCATTTGAACTCCATCACCGAACGCAGAGTACCAGCGCCTCCCAGACAGCACCATCCCCCAGGAAGACTACCGCTGCTGGCCATCCTACCACCACGGAGGCTGCCTCCTCTCGGTGTTCAACCTGGCTGAGGCCGTGGACATCTGTGAGAGCCATGCCCAGTGCCAGGCCTTTGTGGTCACCAACCAGACCACCTGGACAGGTGAGCCGGTGGGAAAGGACATGCTGAGGGAGGTGACTGGAGTTCCCTGGAAGAGATTAACAGATAGTGGTCCCCCATCAGGAGCCAGCTTTGATGAGAAGATAAGAAGGCCAGAGGATGAGAGCCAAGTATCTGTGTCCTCTGGGCAGTCACGTTAGGGAGAGTGGCCCCACCTCCAGGGAGAGATCTAGTCCTGTTCCCTCTCACCTCCACCTCCAGGTCGGCAGCTGGTATTTTTCAAGACAGGATGGAGCCACGTGGTCCCTGATCCCAACAAGACTACATATGTGAGGGCCTCCGGCTGACCTGTCTGAGGGCTCGGCTGACAGCGGACCAGCCCCACCAGCTGGGCTTGTCTGTGGAGGGAGGGAGTGACTTGCACCAGCAGCACCGCATGTCACCCAGAAACCCCTGCAGATAAGGCTGACATCCCAGACAGTGAGGTGACCAGGACAACGTGCAATAATGCCAAATGTTAAAATGTGAGTTACCGGTCTAGGTATGGGACTGCTGGCCCCAGGGCCAGGAATCACAGTGGGGTGGGGGGCAGGGGCTGACTGCCCCTCCAACCCTCTGGGCTGCCAGCAAGGCTCAGGCTGGTGTCCCCACTGGGGGTCTGCCCCTTGCTGGGACAATTCTGTGGGCAGCCCCATCACTGTGTTCACAGTGTGAGAATGTAGCCAGAGCCCCTGCTGCTGCTGCTGCTGCTGCTGCATGTCACAATCGGGTGGGGGCTGCGTGGGGACAATCGATCATGGAGGGTTCTCTCAGCTGAGTTCCGGATAGAAGACTTGACGGGGATGCCCTGGGATGTGGGGGATTCTGTACCCAGGGAGGCCACCTCTGGCCACCCAACTGGGCCCCCCACCCCGGGCCAGTGCAGGGGCAGGGACAGAGGAGCCCACAAGGTATGAGCCAAGACATGGGGTCAAGGAGCAGGTTGCAGTTTGAGCCAGGACCTGGGGTGGGGGTGGGGCCGGGGCCTTTTCTGCCTCATTTGCTTTCAGTGAAAGCCGCAAAGCAGCCAAAACCAGCCTCTCCCCCCTCCTGGAGTTTGTATATCCAGAAGCTTTTGTACTTCTTGTTCATTAAATGTTTATTTTTGTAAAAAAAAAAAAATCAATTAATAAATGACATTTCATGGCAAGGACTCTTCACAAGCCACAGTTTCTTGGGCTGACTTACGTCCTCAATTAATTCTTTGGTGTTTGTTTGGGGAAGTGAGGGCAGGAGGTCATGGGTGGTGACCTTGAGAGGAGTGAAATATGGGCCACCTAGGTGGCTCAGTGGTTGAGAGTCTGTCTTTGGCTCTGGGTGTGATCCTGGAGTCCCAGGATCGAGTCCCAGGATCGAGTCCTGCATTGGGCTCCCTGTAGGGAGCCTGCTTCTCCCTCTGCCTATGTCTCTGCCTCTGTCTCTGTATCTCATGAATAAAAAGAGGAGTGAAATCTGAAGTTGGCAAAATGTGTTTCCAGGCCCTGCTCCCATGGTGCCCACTTCCCTCCATGGCCCTCCATATCCATATCTGGACAAAAGACACGAGGGACTTCCTCCCCTGGGGACATTCATGCTTTAACACATGCCAGCTTTTTATTTATAGAGCTTTTACCCAAAGGACCAGCATCCTAATAGTGGGATGTCAGCCACATCGGGGGGAGGCTTCAAGCAACCTGCCTTTGCCCCATATGGGGGTGGGCCTGGTCATGGTCACCACTGCCCACCACAGACCAATGGGTAATTTATTTTCCAGAGCCTTTCTCTGAGCTTAAAATATATGGAAGGTGGAGAGAAAGGAAGGTCTGTTAGGCCAGCCTCCTCTTCCTGGGCTTTAAGAGGGAGGGTCTAGCAAGGGAAGACCCAAGTGCGTGGAAGCCCAGAGGGAAAATGAGGACCTAAGGGTTCAAGATCAACACTGAGGCCAGAGGGAACCCAGCATGGATACACATCTTCTAATTTGAAATCCTATATTTCTCTCCTGTATACCATTCTGCTTCTAGAATATTTTGTAGCATGCAAACCTTTGAGGGCTTTAAAAAGAAGAACCAAACTTTCACTGAGAATCCGATTTCTCCTCAACAGACATGGTTGTTGTAAGTTTTCACATACAAGATGTCCCTGGAGTTCTAAGGGACTGAGGAGTCAATCTTCATTCTGGAATCCTAATCATGGATGCTGCTCAGATCCTCAGGTTTGCACCTCACTACCACCATGCCTACCCCACACATGCCACACCTTGCCTGTGGCTACCTGGAGTTGCTGATTGTGGGGAGGGTCAGAGCCACCACAGCAGCTCATACCATGACTCAACCAAGTCCTCACCAACCTCGGGCTTCACCCTTGCACAGAGGACCTCAGCCTCCAGACCCTTTTCCTGAGCTGAATTCACGTGCTACAACACATATAGCCCCATGCCATCCAGTAGTGTTAGATTTACACTGCCTTCTGCTATTCTCCACCTGCCAACCAGCCCATGGAGTTTGAGGATAGGAGGTGTCATAGGACTAGGGCAGGAAAGTCTGCAGGGTCTGTGCAGCCCAGAGGGAAAGCAAGACTGCAGTCAGCAGATAGGCCCATAGGGACCAGGACGCATGTGACTCAGCAAGAAAAGGAAAAGCCGAAGATGAACCAAGAACTGCCTGCCAGGCTCTAGAAGTTTCTAGAAGTGACCTGAGGAGAGGGGCAGGCTCTGGCCTCAGCAACGTACAATTATCATTCCAATTTTATGGACCTGAAAACTGAAGCCTAGATGACAGCTGCTAAGGGATTTAGTAAGCATTCAAATCCCACCCTAATCTCTGAGCCTGACCCAGAGGAGAGGGAGAATGGTAGCAAAAGCAATCTAAATAAGACTTAGGGAGCCCTTGCCTACTTGGAGTGGGTGACAAACTAAAATGCCAGAGTGCATCAAACTTTTTTAGAAAGACTCAGGCACAGGAGGCTGAGGGTGTAATGGATTGCTTCTTCCTTGGCAAGTGAGCCTTACCTCAGAATCTAGATATCTGAGGGCAAAAACGGCTGGTCTTGTTCTGGCAGAGAAAAGAGCATTCGCAGCTGGGAATGGACAGGTGACAGAGTGCCCTGAAAGGAAGGGGACAGTGAGTAAAAAAGCCTGAGGCCAAATCATCCCTCTCCCGTCTCCCCATGGCCATTTACCATGTAGCCACCTGTCTCCCTGGAAAACGTTCAGTTCCTGGGTACATCCTGTCCCCTTCCTGCGGAAGCCAGAACCACACCTCCCCAGAGTCTATGTTCTTTCCACTCCACTGTATAGCCAATGTTACCCCGGGGCCTCGTGCATCGAAGAAATAGCAGTTCACCCAACTGAAGCTTCAGGTGACAGACCCGGAAGCTAGAGGGGGGTCCTTTCCTAGGGCTGGGAAGTAGGAAGCAATATGAGAGGGGGTCACGTTGCCACTGGTCCCCCAAGAGCCTCCGGAGGAATTTTGGCCAGTCCTGCATGTGCTCTCTGTGTGATCTGGGCTGTGACAACTCCTCAAGCCTCCAAATTTCAGCTAAATAATATCTGCTTCACAGGAGTGTCGCAGGGACCGAATGAAATTCTATAAGTAAAGATCTTAGCCAGTATCAGCAAACAGTAAGTGTTTAGGAAATACTGGTTGATCTGTCCTTATATGAGTGAGCTGAACCCTCAATGTTCATCAGTGACCCATCCTGGAAGAGCATCCAGGTGGGCTGGGGACGACCAGGCACAGCCAGTCTGTCACCACACCCCACCTCCCACCTCCAGCACCCCCAAGAGGGAACATTGCCATCGCCTGGAGGAGGTGGAGCCGGGCTCTCCGGGTCAGTGCCCTGGGAGTTGAGTGTGTGGCAGACAGGAGGAAGAGGATTAACATGAAAGCAGAAAATGGGATTAGGAGGCCTCAGGATAATGTGCCCACCCGCCCGCCATCCATGACAACGGCTTCTTGCTTTCACTCTCTGGCTTCTGGAGCCCAAAGCATGTAAAGCTTGGTTGCCCCCTGCTCTCAGGGGCAGAGCCAGTAAAAGACTTGGTAGACTCAGAGCATGAGACTACTCAGTCGGCTGGGAAGAGGGCCAGGCCGCCCTTACATGCACTTTCTCGTTTAAACCCCATGGCATCTCTGAAACGGGCGATGGCCCAGAAGGTAAAGAGCCAGGATGTTAGCCCCCAAAAGCCTGTGCTCCTTCCCCTCTTCCCACTGTCTTACATGGGAGCGCAGCGTCTCCCTGAACCCAGATCAGTGATGTGCTCAGACCTGTACTTCCCTTCGAAACAATTCCCAGACCCACACCTGCCTTTGATAAAAACAAAAAACAAACAAAACAACAAAACAAAACAAAACACCAAAAGGCAATTTAAGGAGACAAGGTCTGCCTCTGGGGTTCATCCCATAACAGTGAGGATGTTCCCAAAGAGCTCGACCTTTTGAAAGGATCTCTTTGAGATCTATCATGCAGGACTGTTATTTGGTATAGTAACTTCTTTGTGAATCCAGGCCAATGCTACACCATCAGGTGGAGAAAGTGCTATGTAAGTCCCAACTATGTAAAGGAGATCAACCATGCTATTTCTTAAAATTACCTCTCAAGTTCTAGAGGATCCCCAATGGCCTTCCATATCTGGAGAGTTCATGCTCTTACCCCATTCCATAAATCAGAACAAGGCCCATCTCAGCCTCTTTTTTTAGGGCCGTAATTACTTGTCCTCCTGCCGCATCCTACCTGGCCCCCCACCCTCCACTGCTCATCTACCCTCTGCTGGCCTGCTCCCAGATGCAGGATATTCTCCTGAGGTACAGCGATAAGACCTTCCCCTCGATCATTCAGGGTCCCAACAGGAATAGGAGAGCACGCTGAACATAAGATAAACTTCTACATGTGTAGGTACAAGGGAACTCCAAGGATAGTGCTGTAACTTGGGGCTAGTAACAGTAGAGCTATTACCAACCCCTCCCAAGGGAAGGGAGTATATAATCTGTTACCAGAATGCAGAGAACCTAGAAGGAGTCAAGTGACCAAAGGACACAGCCAGACAAGATGACTTCACAAGGTGGGAGCTAGAAAAATATGTACACTCATGTTACTCTCCTTCCCGCCCCTCTGTCCATTCCCATCTCCTATGAAGCTCTCCATTGGTCAAACCCACCTGAAGCCAGAGGGACCTTGATAGTAAGGTCTGTAATTGTCGGGGAGTCCTCTACAGCATGCATTCTCATGAAGGCTGTGATCATCCCCAAGGAGACAAAACTTGGCTCTTGGGACATGAAAAGAACTTAAATGTGGCTAGTGGCCCTCCAAAGGGTCGAAGTACATAAACAGATACAGAGTATACACATGCTATGAAAATTTCATGAAGATGGTGCAATTAGGATAAAAATATCTCGGGCAGCCCGGGTGGCTCAGCGGTTTAGCGCCGCCTCCAGCCCAGGGTGTGATCCTGGAGACCTGGGATCAAGTCCCACGTCGGGCTCCCTGCATGGAGCCTGCTTCTCCCTCTGCCTGTGTCTGTGTCTCTATCTCTCTCTCTCTGTGTATCTCATGAATAAATAAATAAAATTTTAAAAAAAAGATAAAAATATCTCCAAGAGTACTTGGCAAGGGAGGGAGCCATAATGAAACATAGGTTAAGAAGCACTGGATTATAGTGACCCAAAATTCTCTCTTGGGCTGACACTGAGAGCTTCAAATCTCTCACCCTCAATATTATCAATATACATTTATATGTACTCTCTGTGTATAATAAAAAACAAAGTGCCATTTGAATTATTTTTCACTCAAGGCTTTACTCAAACTATCCTTGCCCATGGTGAACATCAGACCGTTTCGTGAGTCTCCTGCGCCTCCCTGCCGCTTACAGCTTTTGGCTGATATTTCCCCACAGAGAAGAGTTCAGCATCATCCGCAAGCCAGACAATTTCAAGGTACAACTCGCTCCTCTCGATTGCTTAAGCCACAAAATGTTTCTGAAGTGCCAATCACTGTAATGAATGCTGAAATATCAGACATGCCCCTGCCTTTCAGGACCTCGCAATGTCACGGGAGACGTCACAAAGTCAACAAGGTAATATATGAGCTGTGACTACACGGGCAATGAAGCTGATTTGCACATGTGGCTTGTGAACACAGAGCACTTGATGGTCACATCTTGGATTGCCAAGGGCCAGTTAACCCAGTTAGCCCAGACCCTCAGGAGAATCAGTCCCCCACCAGGAGCCCTACCTTTCCCACTGTTCCATCCAAAGAAAGGCTTATGTATCCTTACTCCATATTTCTTATCTCTAAGCCAGTTCCCTATTGTCACCAGACATTCCCCCCATTCCCGTGGTGACTCAACAGGCTTTGGTGTGGAGCCCGTCAGAAGCTCCTTAAAAGTGTAAATAGAGTGTGTCTACTGTTTCTCCCTTATCCATACACTTACTTGGCCCTTCAAAGAGCTCTAGTAGATTAGGGAGGCACGATTTCTCCTCACCAAAGACAGGCTGCCTTTCCACAGGAGGTGGGGTTTGCTCAAGTGCTCCATAATCCTGCCCTGAGAGGTGCTGCTGGCTCGCTCTGCATGGAAACAAAACTCATAGGCCACTTCCCAGAAGCCCCTCTGGCACAGAGGTCAGTCTTTAGAAAAGGCTCTCATTTTGTCCTGCTCTTCCACCTTGTCGATCTTCTTATTTATTTGATGGAAAGACATGTAAGCAAAATGAAAATAAAATACAGAGTGCTTGCTTTCCATGACTTAAGAGATTTAAGGCACTTGTTAGTCATCTGAACACGTGCAGAAGATAGTGGTAGGTTATCTGTATCACATTTCATTTTATGACATATCACCTTGTTTACATGCTTCTTTAGGTTGTTTATAGGATATAGAATACCTTTCAACGCTCTGGTCTTGTTTCGTCATTTTTTTTCTCCCATCAATAAAAAATTTTAAAGGCAGCCATTGTTCTAAGGAATGACTATCGTACTTAGGGCACAAAGATGCTTTAATGGGGAAAGACAGTTTGTCTTGTATCTTGGCTTCCCATATCTTTTTGAACCAGGCTTTGATGCTCTGTGAAGTTTTCTGACTCCATCGTTGAGCTATGCAGCATTTTGCAGTTATTAAGAGCAAATGAGTTTCTTCTTTAAACACAAGCCTCTGCTTAGCACATTTAGTACTATTTGACTTGGGTCTCAAGATAGTGCTATTCCCGGAATGGACTTCACATGCTGAATTTTTTTTTTTAAATTACCCACAATCCTATCACATATGCTGAAATGACCTTTTTTTTTTCCTACAGCCTCTCCAACACTTTGCTGAGATGAAGAGACTTAGGGTACTTTGGGGTCAGGAATTCCCAGGTTAACTCTTTAATACGCAAGTTATATATGTAACCCATTCGTGCTACTTTTGAAACTATATTCCGAGCAAATACTTCAAAATACAAAAAAAAAAAAAACAAAAAACAAAAAGATCTGAATGCACGCAGATGGTTCTTGAAATGTTATTTAGAATCACAAAAAAAATGAGGATTATAAAGCAATGTGATAAAACATGTAAATTACAGTGTTCAATAAAAAAAAGCAGGATGCAAACACATATATATAGCCCTGTAAAAATGCGTGTGAAAAAAGGCTGAAAGGAATGCACACAATGAAAAATTTTGCAAGGATGACAAACTAATTAGATTTTTTTTTAATTTCCTGAACTTTTCTTGCATGTTGTGATGTTTGATTAATCAAACAAATTTTAATTAGATCATTGTCTTAACGGATTAAAGGAGTGGCTCAGTCTTTTCACCTAAAGTAGGACCAAAATCTCTCTCCCATTTTGTTATATAGCCTTCATTTAAATTGGACTTTTGGAAAGTCAGCCCCACTAACTCGCTGATTCATAAAACGTGCTTGATGGCTTAATACTAGAATTGAAGTCACAAGTGACTACAGAAGCCAGCAGGGAAGGGAGTTGCAGGGCCTGATGCCATCTGGAGAACTTAGGCCTGAGCGCGTAGGTATTTCAAGGGAATCAGAGGCTTGGTTTGGGTTTTGTTTTTTGTTTTTTTCCTTTTTTTGTGATTCTTCTGATTCGTGTGTTTTGGCCTCTAATTCAAATTTAAAAATAAAGACATTTGTGGGCCAACCTTAGTCGTCAGGCAGTTTGTGACCTCCAGCATAAACCCATTTTTCTTTTTAAGATTTTATTTATTTATTCATGACAGACACAGAGAGAGAGAGAGAGAGAGAGGCAGAGACACAGGCTCCATGCAGGGAGCTCGACATGGGACTCGATCCCAGGACTCCAGGATCACACCCCAGGCTGAAGGCAGCACTAAACCACTGGGCCACCGGGGCTGCCCTAAAACCCACTTTTGAAGTTACAGCCAACTGCCTGATTTCTGAGCATTAGGCATCCCAACCTGCTCTGTGTCCTCCAGCTCACTCTTCTTTAGTGAGAACTACACCACTTCTGGACGTTTGATGAGGGTGATGAAGGATATTAGTCCTCAGAATTACGAAGTCTTGTGAATCTGTCCCTGGAAGCATTTCTCTTACCAGACCGTGAAAGCTGGTGACATTTGTAATATTAATTTGTTTTTCTGTCTGTCACTTACACTTAGTGTGCTATGAGGAGTAGATTTGATGCCGTTCAAATACGGCCAGTTTCATCCCTGAGCCCCTTCACAGCTGTCCGATGGTGCCAGCCAGGCCCAGGCTGTTTCCAGCTTGTCGATCCGACTTGAGAGGTCCGTGTGTATGCTGCTGTCTCTTCTAATACTGTTGTCCCAACATGAGTGACCAGGCTCAGAAGGTTGACCCCAAGATGAAGCCCTGCCTTCCGCTCTATCCCACTCCCTCTGTCTCCCCTGCCCTCTCCTTTGGCACCACCACTGACAGACCTGCTTCCACGCTGGCATCTGCTTTTGTCTCTTGTGAAGGGGCCCAGGCAAGCTCCACTTCTGGAAGGTAGCCCCTTTCCCCACAGTGACCCCAGTGCCTTGCCACACTATTTTCCCATTATTCCCAGCTCCTTGTGTATTTGGCCCTGGACTTGTGTATACCATGGACCACTTGGCTTCACGAGGTTAATGTAATGTCCTTGGGAGCTGCCCTGGGAGTCATGGCGAACTGCATCAGCAGGACCTTCTAGGACTTTATGCATCAAACAACTAATCAACCACCCATCAAGAAACAAATGGACTGGGATCCCTGGGTGGCGCAGCGGTTTGGCGCTTGCCTTTGGCCCAGGGCGCGATCCTGGAGACCCGGGATCGAATCCCACGTCGGGCTCCCGGTGCATGGAGCCTGCTTCTCCCTCTGCCTGTGTCTCTGCCTCTCTCTCTCTCTCTGTGAGACTATCATAAATAAATAAAAATTAAAAAAAAAAAAGAAACAAATGGACTGAGGCACCACAACTAGCCAGCTTTGGCTTTTACGTGGCAAACCACCCCTTCCGTCCTTACCCAGGATCTATTGTGGTTACAAACGCCTCCTATTAGTTCTTGGTTTATTTTGAGCATTGCAGATGATGCCAGATGTTTACTTTTAACGTGAGGAGAATTACACTGTTCTTGTGGTCAAGGGGAGAGAAGGGGGAGCTCAGGGCTGCAGGCAAAGCTGGCAAGCCCCTCCACGGCCTAGTCACTGGGGGCTCCTTCCCTCTCCCCTCCAGATGTCGACCAACCCCCCACCCCCATCTTTGCCAAGTCAGCAGATTCAGACTATTTCAAGCATGGAGGACCCCGCAGGTTCCAGAGCCCAGGCAGCAGCACACATGGCCCACCATGTGGGGTGCACCTGTGTAACTCGAATCAAGCCTGGGCTACATTGGCCTTCACTGCACCCTCAGAGTAGAACTCCTCACCACACAATCCCTTTTGAAACAGCTCCTTCTTTGGTGAAACCAAAAGGCAGAATTTCCTTTTGAATGGACTCTCTGAAAATCACACTTTGGGCAGTTGTGACAACGGTAGGACCCCAAGACTAATCTCAGGACCCCACAAAGCCTGATCCATTTTGCAGCTACACCCCTGTTGCCTGATCCCATCACAGCTTGTAGAGCCCAGTAGGACCTATGGGATCTTGTGTTCCTAAGGGGAGCTGAAACTTGTGGCGGATTCTTCCAAATAGATTCTTCCCAATGGGAGCCAACATCTTCCAAAGACATGACAGGCAATTATTTACAATCCATACCCTTTGAAGGAAAGTTCCTGATCCCATATCACCTTGTGCCACTGTCTTCTGGACAAGGAGGGATAGGCCATTCATTTGTCCATCCTGTCCTATCCTCCTCCCTTCTCTTTTCTTGGGGCTTAATAACCTAGACCAATGACATCTTCTCTTCTTTTTTGATTCCTGGTGTCCAGAAAGCAGGACCAAAAAGCAGAAGTGTCTAGTCCTAGCTAGACACATAAATTATGTGTTGTGGGACCTTAACATGGATTCATTCATATCATGCAGCAGTGGTTTCTTTGTCTGTGAAAAGAGGACATAATAATACCTATTTTACAGGGTAGTTGCAAGGTGTACATAGAGTTGGTAAATCACTGAGCCTGTTACTTCAGAAGTCCTCAATAAACATTCACTGTTACCATCATTATTGTCTCATCCTATTGGGTTCCACATTCGACCCTCTCCAAGAGGTCCTGATGGAGGAGGCCCATCTCTTTGAGGGTCAGTGCATCCAGGCCCATCCAGGCTACTCCAGCAATGTCTTCGGCCAGATGTGGCTCAGTACATGCAGCCGATGAAGCAGGCTGGGAGGGCCAGGACCGGACGGGACCACCCATCGGGCTGGGGAAGGTGCTGGCAGGACAGCCTCAGCTGCAGCTGCTGGGCAGCCATCCAGAGTGACAGGCAGACTGCAGTGTGCAAGGGTGTGGAAACACACGGCAGGTGGTAGCTCAGCAACAGTCAGCAGCGGGGGAGGGGAGTGGCAGGTCTCCCAGCATTTGCTAACAGGGTGTCCCCTCCAGCAGATGGGCCACAACAACGGGCAATTCCAGAGGGGGATTCTGAAATCTAAGCAGGCACGCAGCATCACAAAGGTCCCTCAGCAGATCTCAGCATCCACCAGAGGCTGAATCTAGTGGGGAAGAGGCCAGTGAACATAAAGCAGGGCCCCAGACAGATTATCAAAACAAGGCTGTGGGCCCAGAAAAAAAAAGGGGGGGGAGAAGTGGCATTGCCAGAAGTTGGCTTCCAGCCTTCAGAAGGGGAGAAGGCTTGCATGGAGCAGGTCCTACTGTGGTCCAGCCTGACCCGTGGCCCCTGGGCCCAGGCCAGGCTAATCAGCAGAACAGTCAGGGTGGGCCTGAGATTGGTTGTCCCAGCGATGAGGATCCAGGAGACAGAAGCTGAAGGTCATCATGGGGTAACTTCTCTCTCTTTCTTTCTCTGTCAGCTACTATACCAGTTTTCCTGATTCTTGCCCCTTTGCCTGTTGTTTTTCTCCCTCCCCAACCCCCTAGATCCTATTTACTAAGAAGGAAGAACCAAAATAAATAGGATCAGGTTTTTTTAATGAAAGGCCCAGCCAGCCCATCAGGGACCAACAGCTCTCCTGACCACCATATGGCAAGTGACTTAGTCACAGACTGTTCTGTGCATCCAGTGGAAGGAGTTCTGCACCAACTACAGAAGGAAGGTGCAGGTACATACAGCTGCTGCCTTGGGTTCGGCTCCCATGTGTCCCTTTCTTAGACCTAGCTAACAAGTGCTTTATAAACTCTGTTCTGGACATGTGACCCTGAAGACTTTGTCTTGGAGACCAAATGATCTTGGGAGCCATGTTCGAGGTCTATCTAGGCTAGACCCACATCCTCACAGATATGGAAACCCAATCCATATTCCTCTATGTAGGTCAGTATGCCTCACAGTGTGTATCTACCATAGCCCCTAAACTACACATTTATACTGTTTCTCAACCCACATGCATATTCTCGTCACTAGTTTCCCATGCACAAAAACACAAGCAGTAAAAGTGGACACCACATCAGAGGACCTCATAAGGGCAGAGAGCAGTCACTAGAGCACACCCCATCCCCACCCCAGCCTCTGTGCACATCAGCCATTACTAGCCCTTCACCTGCCATGGCTGAGCCTCTTCCTCCTTAGCCAGCCAGTCCAAGGACCGCTAGTGACCTGGACTTGGGGGGAACAGGCCAACTGCCCTCTCAGTTTCCTCTCAGGCTTAGAACACAGTCATGGGTGTGCATAACATTTGGATCCACCTGGAGCTAAGCTTTGTGGATTCCATCCAGAGCCAAGGTCACAGGACCTTTCCTCACCTCCAGGGCTTCCTGGATAATAAAAGGCAGATGAACAGTGATAGCACTCAGAGGAAACCTGATACCTAGTGATGAAGAGCTAAGAAGCCATGCAGGAATGATAAGACGATCCAGACAGGGGGAATGGCAGGAAGCTCTAGGACCAGAAGGAGAAAGGAAAGTGAGAAAAACAGTCCAATGGGAACTGCAACCACAGAGAGAGGGGTCATCTGATATGAGCTGGAGTCATGAAAAGATCAAGATTCTGCCAAAGACACCAAAGGAAGCAAAGAGAAAGAAATACCCCCACCTTTCTTCCTCCTCCCATCTTCTCGTCTTCTGTCAGGGTACTTCCGTTGAGTGAACTTCCCTGGAAGCCAAAAGGCAGAGACTGAGAAATGTAGATCCTGCAGAACAGCCCACTAAAGTCAAGGAACCAATCTGAGTGTAAATAGGCAATGGACTAGCACTAGCTAAGAACTAGGCCTTGGATGGGCCAATTGCAGGTGTCTCTGTTTTAGGGAAATATTTGAACCCTCTTCCCAAGGTGCAGAAGCCTCCTTAGCCCTCTCAGCCTCCCAAAGATAGAAATGGGTCATCAGCCTCTGATGCCCTGTTAATGTGTACATACAGAAGGTTATCTAACACATTCTTCACTGCAAGATGATACCCCTGAAGGAAACTGGGCAGTGTTTATAAAGAGGTGGTGCCCTCCCTCAGGGGCTGTCTGGCTTTGTGCCCTAATTAGGAGCTGGGCTGGGTCCAGGCACTAGAGGATCCTTTGAGCCAGTTTCCACCCTTGAAAAAAAGGCATGCCCTGTGCCTTGCAGAATGGTGAGGCATTTGGCTGAGGACTAAGACGGAGGCATTGTCCAGGGTACCAGAGAACTCACCGTGCTCCCTAGAGGAGACCAGAGAGCCCCTCCTCCCTTCCCTCCAGCTCCTCCCCTAAACCCTGACCACATTTTGCCCAGCTTCCTTCAGGCATCTTTCAGTGACTCACTCAAGATCTTCAGCTTGAGCTGGGCATTAGGCTCATGTGCCTCTGCATCTCCCTTTTGCCCCTACCCCTACCCTAGGAGCCAGTCCTCAGATGGAAAGCCCCTCCCCAAAAGCCTTCAGCACAAGGGTCCTAGGAATAAGAGTAAGAGAGGAAGTAGGGTGGGGAGAGTAAGAGGACATTTATAAACTTCCTGGAAGAAAGGAAGGCTTTGCCCAACATGGGTTGAGAGTCTGAATTCGAGCCCAAGATAACAAACGAAATAGGAGGATCCTCCCCACCGCATCTTGGCCCTCCTGTGGCAATCATAGCCTAACTTCTGCTCAGACATTGCCATTTACCAGCTTCAGTGTTTCCCTTAAGCCTTGTATCCTCACCTAGCCTGCAAATTCTCCACTCTCAGGAGTCCCATCCTTAGAGCACAGAACCCAGCACACACCCACCCCTCACCACGCTGCAAATACTTCACAATGGGTCTTATGGTGGACAAGCTACCTAATTTGCAAGGCTTGTTGCAAAATACAAATAGGAGCACCTTGTTAACAATTATTAAAAATTACAAGATGAGGACAACAGAGCATAGAACCAAGCATAGGACTCTTCTAAGTGGTCCTATTTTTTTTTAAGATTTTATTTATTCATGAGAGACACAAAGAGAGAGAGAGAAAGAGACAGAGTCATAGGCAGAGGGAGAAGCAGGCTCCCTGCAGGGAGCCCGACGTGGGACTCGATCCTTGGACCCCAGGATCATGCCTTGGGCCGAAGGGAGGCGCTCAACCGCTGAGCCATGCAGGCGTCCCTAAGTGTCCTATGTTGTGTGAATGGTAGCTGGCCTCCAAAAATTCCACCTTCAATTCCTTACCTCCCTGTGCCTGCGTGTCACTCCCACATTAATAGGTGGAGTCTAATTCCCTTCCCTTGAACCTGGACTTGACCAATAGAACACAATGGAAATGACATTCTTATACCTTCAAGCCCAAGTCATAAGAAGCCTTACAAATTCTTCCAGGGTCTCTTAAACACTTGCTTTTAGGACACTCCCTCCCTCTCCAGAACCCGGCCAACATGGTGTTAGGAACGGAAGTCACATGGAGAAACCACTAAGTCAATGGTCCCTGAGTCCCAAGCAGACAGCAGGTGTCAATGGCCAGTCATGTGAGTGAACTACCTCAATCACTTTGCCCCACCACACCTTCATATAACTGCAATCCCAGAGACATCTGATTGAAACCATATGAGAAACCCCAAGTGAGAACCACCCAACTGAGCCTAGTCAACTCACAGAAACATGAAAAATTATCATAAATTGTTGCTTTTAAAAGCTAAGCTTTGTGGTGGTTTGTCATGCAACAATAAATAACTGGGGTGTGCTCCAAGGAATGGCATTCATTTGGAATACAGTGTGAACGGCCCAGGTCGTTCGGGCCATGACTGAGCACACAGTGGGAGTTCAAGACAGGCTGACCACCGTTCCTGACCACGGGTGTGTTGGCACTAGACACGTGAACCTCCTGGCCCAGGACGTGCCCCTCCACTGGCGATGTCCTTTGTCATGAAGTATTTGCCATCTGGTTTCAACCTGACTTCTCCCTAGCTGAGGAGGGTGCGGATACTGCTGTCTCCAGAGATTCATGACCACTTCCTCCCACCCCGTTCCTACCCTTCCTATCTCAGGAAATGAAAAGCAATTTTTCCCCAGGGCCTGTTTACCCATAGCAACATAACAGGATTTCCAAAACCCATCTCACAGCCAGTTCCAATATCTGTCTTCACTGTAATAATAATACAGATGCTGCACCTGCCCCCAGATTCCATTTTATGCTCTTGTGTTAGTTCGTTTGTTTCTCCAGGATCCTGAAACATCTGATTAAATTTCATGCTTCGGATGAAAAGTTGTGAAGATGGAAGATTATCAGACTTTGTAATTTTCGTCAGCCGTCCTCTCTGCTCGGCGGCTTCTCGCAACCCTTAAGCTCTCTCTCCTCACCCCCTGCCTCCTGTGAGTTCCTCTCCCAGTTGTGGGTCATACTGTCCTCTCCCTTGAAAGTCCCTCACGGGAAGCAGCCCAAGGAGGATATCAAGTCAGCAGGTGGCCCGAGGCTGACAGAAGTGGCAGTTCGGTTGGGGATGGGAGTCTCTCTGTGTCAACTGAACAAAACAGGGTCTGGGACCCCAGGCTAACATGACACTCCCACCTACGGTGCTCCTGACCACCTGGACCCACTTCTGATGACACCAACTCCCCCAAAATTCTTTCCCCGCAATGGGCAGACAGTACAGGCAAAACCAAGTGACCAGGGACTCTAGGTACTGAGACTAGGATAGGTTACCACAGTGGGGTCCTCAGCTGGAGTCTCCTACCAACTGCTAGGCAAAATCAAAGCTTCCAGTGAAACCCCACATTAATAGGTGGAGTCTAATTCTCTTCCCTTGAACCTGGACTTGACCAATAGAACACAGTGGAAATGACATTCTTATACCTTCAAGCTTGAGGTATATTTTCATTTTACAAACATATATTGCCGCTTTGGAGATCCTGGTTGCAAGATCAGTCCTCAGGGGATTGTCCTTTATGACATTACTTGCAGGTAGCCTCCTGGGCTACCAGGTGGGTGGTGACCTCAGGACCACAACTAAAATGCAGCAGGAAACATTCTGGAGATAATAACCAATGCTTTTCCTCTCGGGAGCTCTCTGCTGCCCCCCCCCCACTCCCCACCCCCTACCCTCCGCTCAATCCTCAAGCAGCTTCGGCCTCAAGGGAAGGATGTGATAGGGAGAAAAGGAAAAATACAAGCTTTGATGTCTGGGCAAGATTAAAATATTTAGGAGAAACATCTTGAGTGAGAGCAGGGCTTCTCTCCACCCTTCCTCTACACTCCTCAAAAATAAACAGTGAAGATTCCTCTGAGATGGTGAGGGGACGAGGAGGAGGGAAAGTGATGAGAATGGGGAGAGGCGGGTGGGTCTCTCCAGAGCCTGAAAAGCCCACACAGACCAGATGAAGACCATGCCAGAAAGGGGCGTCTGGAAGAGGCAGTGCTGCCACCAGAACCCTGGACACTGGCCATCACCTGCACCCAGGGACCCCACAGTTGTCCCCCCTGATGGGCCTACCAGTGGCTCTTCTTTCTACAGCAGCCAGCACTAGGGTCCATACTGTGTTCTCTCTACATCCATGTGACCCCTCCCAGCCCCGCCACATCCCAGGACACCTGAATCTTCAAGAAAGGGAAGTAGGGCTCTCAATCTCTGTGATTGTCACCCCACCCCCACCCCCAAACCTGCCAATACCTACTATGAAGCAGCTCAAAACCTCCCTCCCCATTCACGAGCTGGAAGAAGGTTAGATTGAGTGCATGCTAGGTGGCAGGCATCTAAATAAGGCTTTTCATACCTTAGTAAGAGAACTTCCACTCACTCTTAAAACTTGGACTTAGAGCATGGCTCCACCTCGTTGAGCAGTTACTCTTTTTTCAATGTTACATCTGCAACCATTCCTTCTCTCTGTCATCCCAGTATTACACTGCATTAAGATTCTTGATGACAGGTCTATACCTGCTATTGGATGGGAGTAGCTTGGGATGGGGTCCCACATCCTACTCATTTTTGCACGCCTTGTAATTGGCACAGAATTGGCACTAAATTAATGCTTTTGTAGTTAAATTGAATTGTCCACCCAACTAGCTTTTTAAAATTAAAAACAGAAACCCTCATTAAAGTACCTCCAGACCAAAGGAGATAGTCCTCAAGAGCAAGCAAATAAGAAAAACACAATTGGATAAACCATCTCATCTGGTCTCACCTGTTCCCATTCATGGCTTCATTTTTCCCACAGCGATTGCCCTGAGTCTTCTCAACTCCTCCACTCTCCTTGAGCCACAGCCTTTCCTCATTCTGAGGGGCTCAGTCCAGGATCTCGCCTCTTATCTTATTGAGAAAAAGAAGAATATCTGATATGAACTCCCTCAAATTCTCATCTTCTGCAACAAAACTTCTCTGAATGGATTGGCAAAAGTATAGAGGCAAAGGGGAACTCACACACCACCTGGGTGAAACTGATAAAAGCTCATGGGAGTGCAATTTGGGGATGTGAATCAAAATTTCACATACGATAAACTTTGACCTAGATGGTCAACGTCTACAACATTATTCTAAAGAAATAATTGAACAAGTGCACCAAAAAGTTCACAAAGATGCCCAATACAGGGTTGTTTCTAAAATGTACCCTCTTAGGGGCGCCTGGGTGGCTTACTTGGTTAAGGGTTGGAGTCCATCTTGCCTCCGATCATAATCTGAGGGTTGGGAGATTGAGCTTGCTTAAGATTTTCTCTTTCCCTTTGCCCCCACCCTCTGCCTCTCTCCCTCCCTAAAAATAATAGTAATAATAATAATAATAATAGAGAAAATTGGGCAGCTCGGGTGGCTCAGCGGTTTAGCGCTGCCTTCAGCCCAAGGCCTGATCCTGGAGACCTGGGATCGAGTCCCACCTCGGGCTCCCTGCATGGAGCCTGTTTCTCCCTCTGCCTGTGTCTCTGCCTCTCTCTCTCTCATAAATAAATAAACCAAATCTTTAAAAAAAAATAATAGAGAAAATTCTTAAATGAAAAATAAAACACCTCCTATCCTTGTTTTTGTACTGTTTTGCTATCTGGACTTCAGCTACTCGGGCCTTTTTTTTTGCTTCTCTTTCTCCTCTCCCTTTATTTATTTATGCATGAGAGACATAGAGAGAGAGAAGCAGAGACACAGGCAGAGGAAGAAGCAGGCTCCACTCCATGCAGGGAGCCTGACATGGGACTCAATCCCGGGTCTCCAGGATCCTACCCTGGGCTGAAGGCGGCCCTAAACCGCTGAGCCACCAGGGCTGCCCTCTCCCTTTCTCTAAAATCCCCAAAGTCCCCACATCCCACCCTAAAGTCTCCTCTGTGTCTTTTACTCCATCCAATTGCTTCAACCTAGCTCAGACACTCCCTAAGCCACCTATAGTTGATCAAACCAGCCGCCCTGAAGGCAGAGTATCCTTGCAAAAGGCACACAAAGTAAGGTTTGTGAAGGACCACTCCAGAGATGAAAAAAGAGTGGCTTAGGGGTGCTTGCCAATCCCTGGCCCCTGAGTTTCTCTGACTCCCACCATGACTGCACCACCCTGCCCAGACATGGGCAAAATCATTTCCCCCTAAATTCATCTGAAACAGACTGGAATTTTTCAGAAGGGACTTTAATTCTGTGTGTGTGTGTGTGTGTGTGTGTGTGTGTGTGTGTGTGTTTAAAGAAGAAGGGAGATAAATTCTGATATATGGAACATTAAAAAAAAAGAGAAAGAGTTTGCTTGTATCCTATCTTAAAATAATACCCACCTGGCAAGATATCACATCCCTGGTAAAGATCACCAAACTCCCAAGAACTGGCTCCTTGTCTTTCAGTTCTGTGTGCAGCCCCACAGCACAGCCCACCTCTCCTTCCCATTGGAACAAAGAAGGTGACAAGCTGGACATTGAGTGAAAGAGGAATCACATCTTCCTTTATGGTTTTTATTACATGGAGTACTATATTTTATTGTAAATTTTAATCTTTGAAAACATGATTCCTGAACACGCTAGAAATGTTTTTCAATAACACCAAAACATATATAATGAAAAAACTTCCTCCTCCTCATCCCTAACCCAGACACCCAGCTCTCTTCCCCAGAGACAGATTTCATTCCCTGGTAAGCATAAATGAAGATGCATATGCCACAGCATACCCTACCCCCTGTTCTCCTTGCCTTTTTCATTGAATATACCTTAGAAATTGTTCCATAATATGCAAATAGGCCTTTTATTCTTTTTTTTTAAGATTTTATTTATCCATGAGAGAGAGAGAGAGAGGCAGAGACACAGGTAGAGGGAGAAGCAGGCTCCTTGCAGGGAGCCTGATGTGGGACTCGATCCTGGGTCTCCAGGATCACACCCTGGGCTGAAGGCGGCACTAAACTGCTTAGCCAAAAATAATAATAATAATAATAATAATAATAATAATAATAATAAATAAATAAAAAACTGCTGAGCCACCCAGGCTGCCCAGGCCTTTTTATTCTTATCAGCTTTATGGATATACTATAATCCACATACCAAGTCCCCTATTGGTAGATATTTGGCTTGTTTCCAATCTTTTGCTAATATGAACATGGTACCATAAATATCTCTGCATGTTTCCCTTTGTACCTCCCCTAGAAAATGCTAGGAATGAAATTTCTAGGTCAAAGCGAATGTGTATTTAAAATTGTTATAGGGATCCCTGGGTGGCGCAGCGGTTTGGCGCCTGCCTTTGGCCCAGGGCGCGATCCTGGAGACCCGGGATCGAATCCCACGTCGGGCTCCCGGTGCATGGAGCCTGCTTCTCCCTCTGCCTGTGTCTCTGCCTCTCTCTCTATCTGTGTGTGATTATCATAAATAAATAAAAATTAAAAAAAAAAAAAAAAAAAAAAATAAAATTGTTATAGATATTGCCAAATTGCCTCCAAAATTAATGTTCCAGTTCACACTTCTGCCAACAATACGTGAGAGTGGTAGCTTCCTCCCAGTTTTCCTAATCATCCACCAAACTTTTTTATCTTTGCCAATCTGATATATAAAGAATGATGTTTTGTTATACTTTTATTTTGAATTTATTTTACAATAGGTGATATTGAGCAAGAAGTGTAGCATAAGCTTCAGGACAAACTCTGGTCCTTGACTGCTTGGATTCAAATCCCAACCCGACCATTTATTAATTGGGTGACTTTGGCAATTTACTGAACCTACGTTTTTGGTTCCTCATCGAAAAATAGGTATCATGATAATAATACATTCTTCATATAGTTATTGTGAAAATTAAATGCATAAGTGAATATAAAACCATATAAATTTTAATTATTATTATATTTTCATGTTTAATGACTATTGTATTTTTTCCTGTGAAATATCTACTAATGTCCTTTGTGCATTTTTCCATTGTTTGTTATTTTCTTATTTCTGAAATACAAAAGGTGTTTATATATATATTTAGGAGATTAACCTTCTGTCATATGTGTGGCAAATATTTTTCCCAGTTTTTCTTTGCCCTTGACTTGATTTATGGCATTTTGGAGACTTTAAAGTTTTATGTAGTTAAATATATTAACCTTTCCTGTTTTGACTTTTGAACTTTAAGCCGTGCTCCAGGAATCTCACACTTCTTTTGTTTTTTGTTTTTGTTTTTGTTTTAAGATTTTCTTTATTCATGAGAGACACAGAGAGGGAGAGTGGCAGAGACACAGACAGAGACAGAAGTAGGCTCTAGGCAGGGAGCCCGATGTGGGACTCAACTGGGGACTCCAGGATCACACCCTGGGCCAAAGGCAGGCACTCAACCTCTGAGCCACCAGGGCATCCCTCACACTTCTTAAATTAAGAATGAATAGCAACTAGAATGACTTCCTGTTTTTATTCCCTGCCTTTCCTCCTCTCTCACTTTCACCTTGTCCTATAAATGATACCTCCTCAGTGGTTTTTCCACATTCAGTCTCTCCCTCTCCCATCTATAGACAAGAGTAAATCCAATCAAGGCACAGTCTTGCTCAACAGTGTTCAACAACTCCTCATTACCACATCAACTAAGAACAAGCTTCTCATTAAAAGCATCTGCCTAGATGACATCAACTTACTTTGCCAGCTGCTGACTCCCCTAAATGTCTCCTACCCTACAGTCCAACTCTACTTTTTGATATTCCCCTAAGAGTCTTTTCCTCCTCCTTGATTTTCATCCTACTGTTTCATCTTTGTAAAGACTCTGCCCATCTCTGTCTACCAAAATTTTCTTCATCTTTCAAAACTTATCCCAAACACCCTTTCCCCATAGAGTCTTCACTGGTCCCCAGTAATCAGATGTGAGCTTTTTTCCCTTGCACAAAGTTACCTTCTTTGTTCTTTTCCTGAGACATGCATCTCAATCTGCCCTAAATAAACCAAGAACTCTAGGGGAAACATGAGCTGTATTTCATTCATCTCTGCATCTGCCCATTTCCTTAACCTTTTGTTGAAATAAACTGTAGACACAAGTATTCAGACTGATGAGGGGCAGTGGCGGGGGTGAGGGAGGGATAACCAAGGAGTTACTGTTCTCTGGCTAAACCATCACATTCAAGCAGCTGGGCTGGAAGCTGCCTTCCCCAGTTGGTCTCCCATACTGTGTCAGGTGATAGGTATTGGTTAATCTTCTTTTCAGGTGCAAGTGAAAGAATACCTTTAAACAAAAAAGGGACTTGGGTGGAGGAGCCGGTCTCTCTCTCTCCACCCTCAACCTCACATCCTATGTATTGGCTCCATTATTGAGAGGCTGTCCCCTATTGCAAGATGGAGGCAACAGCTCTAGTGGTCTATTGTACTTGGTACATCATCTCAAATTCAAGTCCAAAGAGAAGGGGTATCTGCCTCCTTCTTAGCAGCTCCAGCAGAGGTCTCATTGCCTCTCTCTTTCTTTTAATGTATTAAATGTCCATATACAGCCAATCACTACGACTACAGCAATGTATTGCCCTGATGGGTAGGGCCTGAACACATATCCATTCAGAGCCAAGGACTGAGTGGATTCTATGAGCACATGGGCATGGTATACATCCTGAAATAACTCCTCAGGAGGAAATTGACATAGTGTTACCAAAAAAAGGAAGAACAGATACTATTGACCAAAACCACCAAATAACCACTGTACAGAATGCAAAACACTGCTGCCCTCCTGAAGAGGGGAATGGGCCTGAAGCCTCAACCCTGAGCTATTTCTCTCCTGCCTGCCACTCTCCCCTGCCCTGTAGGCAATGGGTCTAGCGTCCAAACACAACATGGTCCCCCAAGGTTTGTGGCTTAGCCGCAGGACCAGTGTGAACAGATCCTAACCAAACCCCAGACCAGGCAATGGCTGGCGTGGTCCAGCCGGCTCCAAGTTATTAGAACCAGGAGTCCCAGCTCCAGTCCCAAGAGTTGTACGATTGTTTATCTTTGTTGGGGAAAAACTGCAGCCAGAGCCATAAATCACTGCCCAGCTGGATGGCTTCGCTGAAATGTTTGTTTAAACAATGAAATCTCCTGACGGACTGAATATGTAGGATGGATCACCCCGTCCTTCTTGGGCCTAGTCTTGCAGGCTAGAGCCTGAGGCCTGCAAGAGGGACTCAAAATGGGCTTTCCACCCCCTACTCCCCATCCCTCCCCACCCCCAATATCAGCACTAAAGAATGAAGCCTCAGCATAGCTAATCTGAAACAGCAGATAATGCAAAAGCCATGTCTATCAATCTTTGAAATGCAATCTCTAGAGTGGTTTGCATTGGACGTGCCTTCCTAATGGAAGTAGCATTTCTTGGCTAATGTGCACAAAAAGGCTGCTTAAGGGGTGGTCTCTAGGACACAGCATGGAGCATGGAAGATCTGGCTCTGTCCAGACCACAGTGAAGTGTGGACATATGACTTCTGCTCCCTGGACCTTTATCTCCTCCCTTGCTTCATGACCGAGTTAAACTTGGTCATTACATTTTCTTCCAGCTCTCACTTGTGAAGTAAGGCAACCGTGTGTTTACATTCCCAAAAGAAAGACTAGATAAACAGGAGGGGTCAGGGAAGGGAGAGGGAGGGGTAGAAGAGGAAGGTATAGGGCTGGATGGTTGCCTGAAGCCCCTTTCAGCCCAGGGGTGCTTCCTTCTGTGCTCTCTGGCCCTTCAGAGAGGAGGGAAGGTGAAGCCTCAGACTAGGAGCATGGGGAGCAGACCCATAATCAGGAGGAGCCCAATACACTCTGAGGAGTAGGTAAAAGGGTGACCATCAATGGGTGTGGGTGACACAGACCAAGTCAGACTACAGGAACTGGCCTGTGCCCAAGCAGTGCCTAGCTTGAGGAAGGCAGGGGCTTGTCTGGCTGATGGGATCTGAGAGGGGTAGGAAAGCATCCAGAGATGAGCAGCTTCCTTCTCACTCCCCTCTTGAAGGAAGAAGGCAGCGGAGGCCTAAGCCTTTCCAGTCTGGGGCCTGAGCCCCCAGCTCTGTGATAAGAGCCATGACAGGGTTGTGATAGAGTATGTGATGCAGGGTTTTGAGCCATCTGGTATTTGGTTTGCCAATTATTTTCAAGAACATATTATCTGTCTGGAACTGTGAGAGGCTTTGAGATACAAAGATGAGTAAGACCAGGGTCCTTTGAGGATTTGCGATGAAGGATTCCAAAGGGGCAAGTGACGGGATTTACAACAAGGGTCATGGTGGAGATTGGGAAAGAATCATAACAGGATTTGTTAAGGGTTATGTGTGGGAGGTGTAGGGGGGTAAATAGAGTCTCTAATTGCTGTAGAGTCCATGACAGGATTATATGATGGGATGTTTTTGGGAGTCCATAAGCTCTAAAATGAGAATATGATGGAGTGTGTGCTGGTAGATGTAACAGGGTATGTGAAGGGGCAGTGAGGACACACAATGGAGCAGCCTTTCCTGACAGCCCAAATGAGATCAAATTCTTCCTCTTAATACGGTCTCAATAACACTTTATATTTGTCATTTATAACATTTACTACAATCGAAACGAGTTCATTGTTTTATAATTATTTGCTTAATTCCTGTCTTCCTGACCAGGCTCAAAGAGCCATAGGAGTAACCTTGTGGGCTTCACTTCTGTACACTGACCCTCCACCCCACCAGAACACATAGCCAGGTCCGGACACATAACAAGTTATCAATAAATGTGATTGAACAAACAACTCTGTGATAGTCAGAGTGGCCAAGCCCTTCCCTAAACTCTTCAGGGCAGCTGGATGTCCTCAGAACAAGGAACAATTTTGTGTCAAGAATCAGGTGACGTTGGTTCTGTTTGAAGGAAGGTGTTGCCATCTGGTGGACAAAAGTGAGAAACACACAGAGGAGGCCTGCAGCCCGCCCTGTTCAGCCTCCACGTTGTAAAGGTCCCTGCAACCAGGGGCCAGCAGCCACCTCTCAGCTTTGGCCGAGCCCCCAGCCACACAGAAATCAGCCTCAGCTTTCCACTCTGCCTACAGATTGCAGCAAGAAGAGGCTATAAAATGGACTCTACAGCAATTAAAGACTCTATTTACCCCCCTACACCTCCCACACATAACCCTTAACAAATCCCATTATGATTCTTTCCCAATCTCCACTATGACCCTTGTTGTAAATCCCATCACTTGCCCCTTTGGAATACTTCATCGCAAATCCTCAAAGGACCCTGGTCTTACTCATCTTTGTATCTCAAAGCCTCTCACAGTTCCAGACAGATAATACGTTCTTGAAAATAATTGGCAAACCAAATACCAGATGGCTCGAAACCCTGCATCACATACTCTATCACAACCCTGTCATGGCTCTTATCACAGAGCTGAGGTCTCAGGCCCCATAAAAATATATAAAATATATAAAATCCAGGCCCTGACCTGGGGCCTTCATCAGTCCATTGACCTTCCATCAAATATGAAGGGTTTTCACACATGGTCACCCAGCCCTGCCTGCCTCGGGCTGGGCTCAGACACATTTCTCCCTAACTTTGTACTCAGCCCTTCATCCTGGGAAGCAACTGGTCCAGGGAATGGGGATACAAGCAAACATCCTTGATGTTATGGTTTCCATATGAAAAGTTCTCATCATCTGAGGTTTCACTTGGGACTTTGACAAAAATAGCTACAAAAATAGGGATGAGGTGGGGGGATTTTAATCAGTACTCACTTGCCATCAGGCACAGCAAAGATGCTGCCATTTTTGTGTGTGTGAAACGGGACTGACCCATTCTGGACAGTGGGTGCTGGTAGGGCTGCTGGGAATACAAAACTTGCTTCTATGACTTCTCCTTGACAGATGTGTGCATTCCTCTGCACTTACCCTCTTCCTCACCTTCCTTTCCTTTATCCTTTCCTTAAAACTAAACATCCCTTGGCTCACATTGCAGTGATGCCCAGACTTTTCTTAAAATCCAACATTCAGGGCAGCCCCGGTAGCGCAGTGGTTTAGCGCCGCCTGCAGCCCGGGGTTTGATCCTGGGAACCCTGGATCGAGTCCCATGTTAGACTCTCTGCATGGAGCCTGCTTCTCCCTCTGCCTGTGCCTCTGCCCCTCTCTCTGCCTCTATGAATAAATAAATAAAGTCTTTTTTAAAAATCCAACATTAAAACCAAGTTTATAAAACAGAAGATGGAACTTTACCTGCAACATAAAGGAATAGTTGCTTTACGGTGTAGATCACTACAGCGTTACTCATTCAACAAATATTTGTTGCACATGTACTTGCACGGAGTACTACTATAAACACTGGAGAGTCAGCAACAGATCAACTAGGCAGCTCCCCTAAAGCAGCTTAGATTCTAATAGAGCATCCTTTAATTACACAGTTTATACATGGAGTTCCTCAACCGCAGCTATACATTGGGATAATGATTTCCTCTTTGTTACCTCACAAGATAATATGCATATGAAATATTATGAAAGAATTGAACATCAAAAGGATTGGGTCACAGAAAAACAGCCACCCTATAAATTGAGTTAATAATAACACCTGTATGTGTTTTGTACTTGTCTTTTTATATTTCAATGTAACATGTTTTATTTTCATTACTGCAATTGGGTGAAGGAAAGTGGCAGTGCTCCCCCAAACCATCCCATATAAGCATGCCAACTGAGCACAAACAGTGCATTCCCTAAGCAAACTCAGGTGTGTGTCCCTTTGCCACTCCTCACTCTGGCCCCTAACGCATTCTAGATGGGAATGCTGAAGCTGTTATGGCCAGAGGTGCTCCCCAAAGGACATGGGAGCACCTAAGTGTCCTCCGTCAGAATACCGTTCCCTAGTAGACAGCTCACAAGTACTGAAAGACCTCATTCTGCTCACACAATACCACTCTCTGCTGGAGCCCAGAGGGCCCAGGACTGCAGCAATTCCAATGCTGCGGTTCTCGCCAAGGTGGGGGAAAGTCTCCCCCACTATGTTTGTCTTTTTGCATTAATTTTCCAAAGGGTGGCCTGGTTCCTTCCATTTCACTACAGATCTTTCTGTTCAATAACTTTAAAAATGTTCCCCCAGGGCAAAGTTGAAGGACATATAATACTACCCATTAATGCCCTAGTGAAGCAGCTCTGAGTTTGCACTCTGCACCTAAATCCTTCCCAACCTCAGGGTACATACACTTTAAGGATGAAAAGAGAGGGCAAGAACTCCATCACACCATCCTGACTAGAGTATGCTGGGCAATGAAACTTCAGGTCTCATCACTGAATCTACATCATATGTGTGTGTGACAGAATGGAGAAAACTCAATTTCTCAGAACTCCTCTCAGGGAGAGTGCTGGATGTGGTCAGAAAGAATATTCTAGAAGCTTCTTGAATGGAGATATGGGCAGGGTTGGCAGGAGTCAGACCGTTAAAGGCAACAACAGATGCTCAAGTTACAAAGGTTGAGGGTCCAACTACCCTCTAAGGAGACGGGCTTTTGTCTAACTGGTGGGGTGTGCATATTTCAGGCCAGAGTGCTATTGCTCAGGACAGTGGAGGGGAGGCAGAGACTGCAAGGAAGGAGCCACTGAGGAGATGCAGTTTTATAAACAGAGGAGCAAAGATAAGAATTGCAGCAGGTCTTTCATCAGAAAGCATGAAGGCCAGAAGATAAAGGACTGACATATTTAAAATACTGAAGGATTAAAAAAAGAAGAAAGAGAAAGAAGAAAGAAAGAAAAAGAAAAAGAAAGAGAAAAGAAAGAAGAAAGAAAGAAAGAAAGAAAGAAAGAAAGAAAGAAAGAAAGACGAAAGAAAGTCATCCCAGAATTTCATACATAGTGGGATGTTTTTCCAAAATGAAGGAGAAATAAAAAATGTTTCAAACACTACCTAACAAAATAAAATATCAGTAGGTCTCTCTTATAAGAATTGTTAAAGCAGGTTCTCCAGGGAAAAAGGATATGATAATAAACAGAAATTAGAGTCCCATACAAAAAAAATTAAGATCTCCAGAAAAAATTAAAATTGAAGTAAATAAAAAAGATTTTTTAATTTCTTTTTTTATAAAGATTTTATTTATTCACTCATGCATGAGACACAGAGAGAGGCAGAGACATTGGCAGAGGGAGAAGCAGGCTCCCTGTGAGGAGCCCGATGCGAGACTCGCTCCCAGGACCCTGGGACCACAACCTGAGCCAAAGGCAGACACTCAATCACTGAGCCACCCAGGCATCCTGATTTTTTTTATTTCTAATTACTATAGTAGATAAGTGACTACCTAAAACAGAACAGTAGTAAATAAAGTATTGTGGGTTTAGAACATAAAACTGAAATGGGTGATAGTAGTCTAGAAGTCAGGAGGAAAGCATAGGGATTACATTGTTATAAGAGAAAAAAATATGAACAAGGAACAGACAAAACAAATAGAAAATAACTGGTGAAATGTTAAATTTTGATCCATATGAATGGTATAAAAAATTAGATGAAAAGACAAAGATTGTCATGTGGGATAAAATAGCAAGATTTAACTATATCTACAAGAAACCCATTTTTTTTTTAAGATTTCATTTATTTATTCATGAGAGACATGCAGAGAGAGACAGAGACACAGGCAGAGGGAGAAGCAGCCCCCCACCCCCAGGGAGCCCGATGTGGAACTCAATTCCAGGACCCCGGGATCAAGGCCCAAGCCAAAGGCAGATGCTCAACCACTAAGCCACCCAGGCATCCCACCCATTTTATATATAAAGATATACAAAGGAGGAAGCCTAGGCGGCTCAGTGGTTGAGCATCTGCCTTTGACTAGAGTCATGATCCCCTGGTCCTGGGATAGGCTTCCATAATGGGACTGCTTCTCCTCTGCCTATGTTTCTGCCACTCTCTCTGTATCTCTCATGAATTAATGAAACCTTAAAAAGAAATAAAGGATATACATAGGTTAAAAGTAAAAAGATGGTAAAAGATATACTGTGTAAACATCCATCAAAAATAGTTGGATGGAAAAAAAATATGGTGGCACAAAAAAGAAAAAGTATGGCAGCTAGATTAGCATCAGGCAAAGTAGACTTCAATACAATAAATATTACATATTGCCCAGGATAAAGAAGGATGTTATTTAGTGATAAAAGGGTCAATTCGCCAAGAAGGCATAATAATCCTAAATTTGTAAGTACCTAACAACAGAGCTTCCAAATACATGAGGCAAAAACTGATAGAACTAAAAGGAGAAATAGATTAATACACAATTACAGTTGGAAGCTGTAATTAAGTTATAAAACAAGTAGAAAGAAAATCAGTAAGGATATAAACGATCTAAACATTACTATCAATGAACTTGACTTAAATGAATTTATAGAATGCTCCACCCTACAACGGCAAAATTCGCATTCCTTTCAAGTGTGTGTCAATCATTTACAAGGATAGACCATTTGGGAGGACATAAAACAAACCCCAACAACTTTAAAGACTTGAAATTATACAAAACACATTCTCTGGCCGAGCTGGAGTTAAACTAGAAATTAATAACAAAAGATAACTGGAAAACCCCAAAATATTTAGACAGTTTCTTTTTTTTTTTTTTTTTTTTTTTGGTATATTCTTTTATTGGAGTTCGATTTGCCAACATATAGCATAACACCCAGTGCTCATCCCGCCAAGTGCCCCCCTCAGTGCCCATCACCCAGTCACCCCAACCCCCCGCCCACCTCCCCTTCCACTACCTCTTGTTCATTTCCCAGAGTTAGGAGTCTCTCATGTTCTGTCTCCCTCCCTGATATTTTCACTCATTTTCTCTCCTTTCCCCTTTATTCCCTTTCACTATTTTTTACATTTCCCAAATGAATGAGACCATATAATGTTTGTCCTCTGATTGACTTATTTCACTCAGCATAATACCCTCCAGTTCCATCCACATCGAAGCAAATGGTGGGTATTCGTCGTTTCTAATGGCTGAGTAATATTCCATTGTATACGTAGACCACAGCTTCTTTATCCATTCATCTTTCGATGAACTATTTAGACATTTTCTGAAGGGAGTGCTCACTAGATTCTTGCTGTTTAGTGTGAGTTTTACCCCTCTTCTCTTCTATCTCACCAAAGTCCTTAGTAAAAAAATCTGTGTAGTTTACTAATGCTGTAGCTCAGCGGATGGCAGACTAGGGCCCACAGGACAAATCTGACCCTTGGCCACTTTTGTTCTGGATTGTAAACTAAAAATGGCTTTTACAATTGTAAAGGATTGTGAAGAAAGACCAGAAGAGGGAGAGGAGGAGGAGGGGAAGGAGGAAAAGAACAAGGAGGACCAACAGGACCAAGAGGATAAACAGCAGCAGCCTAAAATAGTCTAAAATAAAAAAAATAATAATAATAAAAATAAAATAAAATAGTCTAAAATATTTGTCATCCCCTCCTTTAATTTCATAAAATGAGTTGAGAAGTGTTTTCTCTCCTATTTTCTGAAAAAGTTTGTGATGCATTGGTGTTATTTTTTCTTTATCTGTTCACCAGAAAAGCCTGGAGTTGGGGTACTCTTTGTGGGAAGATTTTGAATTATGAATATATTTCTTTCATAGATACAGAGCTCTTCGTGTTTTTATTTTTTCTTTTGTCAGCTTTGATAATTCATCCCTCTCTGTTAAAGTCTCCATCTGCTATCATTTTCCTTTGATTTGAAGGATTTTTTTTTAACATTTCATGTAGTGCATTATGCCAGTGCTGAGTTCTCTCAACTTTGGTGTTTTGTTGTTTTTAAATATCTTTATTTTCATCTCATTTGAAGAATTTTAAATGATCTTTTCACTTTGGAAGGTATTTTTTGCTGGATATGAGTTCTAGGTTGACATCTTATAAAACTTGAAAAATATCATTCTTCTTTCTTCTAGCTTTCACTCTTTCTGATGAGAAGTCAGTGTTCATTCCTATCTTTGGTTTCTGTATGTAAGGTCTTTTTCTTCTTGCTGCTTTTATGATTTTTCTCTTCATAATAAGATTGTAGCAATGATATGATGTGTCTTGGTGTGTTTGTCTTTGTGTTGGGGTTACAGCTTGGGGTTTGTTGAGATTCTTCAATATTTGAGTTTTAGCTTCCATCAAATGTGGACATTTTTAAGACTTTTTTTTTCCAATATAGTTTTGCTACATTCATTCTTTTCTCTCTCTCCAAAACTCTAATTATGTATGTATTAGACTGCAGATATTACCTCACAGGGAACTGAGTCTCCGGGGGCTTCAGTTGGGAAAGTTTCTATGTTTGCACATTCATAGGTATCTTCTGCAATCTCCAATCTATGTGCTGTTGAATCCATTTAGTGAATTTTTCCCTTTGGATGTTGTATTTTTCAGTTCTAGAAAATTTAATACTTTGGTTCGTTTTTAGATTTTACATTTCTCTTCTCATCATGCTCATGTTTTTCTTTAAATCCTTGAACATGTTTATAAGAGTTCTTTTAAAGTCCTTGTATGCTAATTCAATAATCTTTGCCATTTATAGATCTAGTTCTTATCACTGATTTTTCTCTTGGGTAGGGGTAATGTTTTCCTTCCTCTTAGCACACTAGTAAGTTTTTATTGGAAGCTGCCGGACAACATGAATGTTACATTGTTGAGTGGCTGAATTTTGTTCTCTCTTTGAAGATTATTGAGACGGGTGGGGGCAGATAGTCGAGTTACTTAAAGATAATCTAAAAGCTTTGAAGGCTGTTTCTGTGCCTTGTTAGAATGGGTCTAGAGCTGTGATTCTAAATTAGGTACAATTTCCCCCCTCCCCCATCCCCAGGACATGGGCAACTTCTAGAAACATTTTTTGGTTGTCACAACCAGGAAAGTGCTGCCAGCTTCTAATGGTTAGAGGCCAGAGATGCTGCTCAATATTGTAGAGTACCCAGGAAAGCCCCCCAAAACAAGAATTATTCTTCCCCAAAAATATCAGTGGTACCAAGAATGAAAATCCCTGATCTAGAGTACTCTAGGACCAGTGTTAGCCAACTACTAAGATATCTGCTGAATGCCTCAATGTTTCTCCATACTCCTGCCTGGCTGATCAGAACTCCGACATCTCCCAACCTGATGTGAGCTCTGGGCATTGTTCAGCTTACAACTTTCTGGTAGTTATTTTTCCAATAGCTGGCCATTGCCTGGCTTAGGAGAGTCTTACCCACACTTGCACAGCTTAGTACTTTAGCCAAAACTCAAGGGAGCCCCACATGAATTGCTAGTGTTCTTTCTCTGCATAACTTCCTCCTTCCTAGTACTCTGTCCCACAAATTCCAGCTGCCTCAGCCTCCCGGACCTTTTTTTTTTTTTTTTTAAGATGCATCTTTTAAAAGATTTTATTTACTTATTCACGAGAGATACAGAGAAGGAGGCAGAGACATAGGCAGAAGGAGAAGCAGGCTCCTTGAAGGGAGCCTGATGCTCAACTGCTGAGCCACCCAGGCATCCCAGCCTCCTGGACCTCTAATCTCAGGCATTTCAATTAAATGAGCCCTGCAGGCTCTGTTTGGGTTGCCCCATCCCTGTGCCAGGTCTGTAAAGAGTGCTAGGCAGAAAGCCTCAGCGACCAAAGAGTTCCCTGTTTCTGCCCATTTTGCAGGCCAAGGCACCAACTTCTTTATTCCTGACTATCCTTTCAAACTTGGTACAATGAACAGTCTTGAAAATTAAAGACACTATCTCCCTGTGGAGCAAAGGGCAGGTTTGTATACTGTCCAGTGTTATAAAATAATGTCTCCCTGCAAGGCAAAGGTCAAGTAAGTTTACTGCCCCCTATAAATGATTCTGCTTCCTTAGGCTCAGTGTTCTTCTTCTGTAATGTAACCTACTACCTGTGCATGTGTCACAAGGACCTCTTCACATCACCCTGTGGGAACTGGGACTCATGGAACCAGTGCAAATGCAGATGCTCTGGCCACTGCTATTGCTGTGAGTAATAAAGTCTTTTGTCTTTGACCTAGGAGTCTTGTGTCTTCTTCCAGCATCCATAAAAGACCAGCAAGCTAACCTGCTAACTTGTAAGTAGAATTTCAGCCTCCTTCACAGTTCTTAACATACCTGTTATACACTAGGCCCTATGGTAGGCTCTGATCACAAGAAGTGAACCACACACCAAAAAAAGCCATAATCTGCCTTTCTGCAAACTATAGTCTGGAGCAACAAACATTTTAAAAGACATTTAAAACTTTTAAATGGCAACACATAGTAAAAAAAGAAATCAGGAAGTTACAACAAGAGAATGACAGGGGGACCATTTTATTTTTTTTTTTTTAAAGATTTTTATTTATTTATTCATGAGAGACAGAGAGAGAGAGAGAGAGAGAGGCAGAGACACAGGCAGAGGGAGGAGGAGGCTCCATGCAGGAAGCCTGACATGGAACTCAATCCCCAGTCTCCAGGATCACGCCCTGGACTGAAGGTGGCGCTAAACCGCTGGACCACCGGGGTTTCCCAGGGGGACCATTTTAAATGAAATGGTTAAGGGATGCCTCTCTGAACAGGAGATATTTAAATTGAGCCTGAAGGATGAAAAAAAAAAACAAGCAGACAGGATGAGTAAGAGAAAGAGCTTTCCAGGTAGAAGGAACGGTATTTACAAAGGTCCTGAAGCAGAAAAAAAAAGAGTTTGGCACATTTGAAGAATTGAAAAAAACCAACACAGTTAAAGCATAATGAGCCGTATGCATTCATGGTGGTGCTGGTAAGGATGGAAAAATAGTCAAGGTCTAAATCGGAGGTTCTAAACTCTGACTCTACTTCTACATCTACTTTAGGAATTTGTAAAAATGTCCATGCCCCAGACCGCATCCTATATGAATTAAATCAGAATGTGTAAAACTGAAGCTCAGCCATTGATCATTTTAAAAATACTCCTAGGTCATTCTAATGTGAGGATGGGGTTGAGAACTACTGATCTGGCCCCTGCAGATCCTTGTAGAACTCTGGGTTTTATTCAGGAGTTTGGGCTTGTGTGGCAGAGCAGGAAAACAAAAACAAAAACAAAAACACTGAAGGGATTTAAGCATAGAAAAGGCATTTGAGGGGCAGCCCCAGTGGCGCAGCGGTTTAGGGCCGCCTGCAGCCCAGGGTGTGATCCTGGAGACAATGGATCAAATCCCATGTCAGGCTCTCTGCGTGGAGCCTGCTTCTCCCTCTGCCTGTGTCTCTGCCTCTCATTCTCTCTCTGTGTCTCTATGAATAAGTAAATAAAATCTTTAAAAAAAAAAAAAGGCATTTGATTTGAATTATTTTTAGAAAGATCTCTGGCAAATAAATAAATAAATAATAAATAAATCTCTGGCTCCTGTGAGAAGAGTGGATTAAAGGAAATCAGTATTGGGAGCAAGGAGATAAATTGAGAAGTTACTGAAATTGACCAGGCAAGAGGATAGGGGTTTGGGCTAGGGTGTGGCCATGAAAAAATATTGGAAATACTGGGAATCCAGGCCAGATGAACAGAATAGGGGCCAGAACATGAATTCTGTGCCTCAGGACCTTTGTAGTGCTGTTCCTTCTGTCTGGAAGGTTCTTCCCCTTGCTCTTCCTGTGTCTCCTTTATCTCATCCTTTAGGCTCAGTCTAAAAAAATACCAGGTTGTGGCACCTGGCTGGCTCACTTGGAAGAGCATGTGACTCTTGATCTCGAGGTCAGGAGTTTGAGCCCCACATTGGATGTAGGGATTACTAAAAATAAATAAATAAACTTTTAACATTTTTAAAATTTTTTAAAAATAAAAAATACCAGGTTAAAGAAATCTGACTTGTATTGGAGGAAAGGGAGTATTTAAAAATCATGAATTAGGATTGCATCCAGATGAGCATAACAAAAACATAACTTGCAGTTGCTTAAGCAAACAGAGGTTTTTTGGGTTGTTTTGGTGTATACATACACAAGTATGTATAATATATATATATATACACACAAGTAATAGCATTTGTTCAGCCACTCAGTATGGTCAGGAGCAACAGGTTGGTTTTTTTTTTCCTCATGGTTGCAAAGTGGCTGCTGCAGCTCCTTTGTAAACACATTCAAAGCAGTAAGGAGGGAGAACAAGTGGCACCAACCACAACTGTCTCTTTGAACAAACTTTCCCAGAACCTGCTTCCACTCATTTCTCACTGGTTATAACTGTGACTCCCTTACCTGAAGGGGGAGTTGAAAAGTAAGGATTTTGTTTTTTCCAGATTTTATCATGAAAGCCAACAAGAACTGCTCGCTTTAGTTCTTGAGCTAAAGAATAATATTACTAAAGAGGTATTTGAGGAAAGTACAGCTTGGGGACGATGGAAAAGTGGAAAGGAGTTAAGAGACCATTGCTGTCAGTGGGTAGGATGAAGATCTGGATTAGAAAATAAAGACAGCAGGGATCCCTGGGTGGTGCAGTGGTTTGGCGCTTGCCTTTGGCCCAGGGCACAATCCTGGAGACCCAGGATCGAATCCCACGTCGGGCTCCTGGTGCATGGAGCCTGCTTCTCCCTCTGCCTGTGTCTCTGCCTCTCTCTCTCTCTGTGTGTGACTACCATAAATAAATAAAAATTAAAAAAAAAAAGAATAAAGACAGCAGAAATAACAAAGAGTTTAATGTAAATAGCATGTCTACTCAAGCTATAGGCAAAGGTACATGTGTTTCTGTGCTTTCACATAAATGTGCATCATTTTTGCAAGGATAAAAATATTTATGTAAATAGATGTGCATTTCTGTGTGTTACCTTTGTGCCTGTGACTGTGTCATTTATTCATTCATTCAGCAAATACTTACTGAGCCTCAGTTTTGTGCAAAGGAATGTGCGAGTCACTATGGGGAAACATAAATATGAGTCAAGCACAAGTCAAGCGCCCTTGAGGAGCTTACAGACTAGGAAAGGAGAAAACACATGTCCCTATACTAAAATGCAAGTCAGTTAAATGATAAGTATCATAAAATTATGAAAGTTCAGAAGAGAAATTCATTACCTTAGCTAGAGAGATAAGGGGGGGAGGGGAGGAGGCATTTGAACTCCTCCTTAAAGAATAAAGCGGGGGGGGGGGGGGGGGGGCATGTAGGCAAGAGGCAAGTGACAATGAAGCATTCTTAGCCAATTGGCTAGAAAGGGTAGTGAATAAAAAGCCTGAAACAAAGCTGATCTGAAGAATTTGGATTTTATTTTGTAGACTAGCAAGTACCAGTGATCCTTGAACAACACAGATTTGAACCACACAGGTCCACTTACAGGTGGATTTTTTTCTATAAATACAGTACAGTACGGTAAATGTATTTTCTTTTCTCTCTTTTGATTTTCTTTCCTCAAGCTTACTTTACTGTAAGAAACAATATATATATACATATAACATAAAAAATTTGTGCTCATAAATTTGTGCTCATAAATTTGACCATTTATGTTAATGGTAAAGCTTCCAGTCCACAGAGGGCTATTAGTATGTTAAGATTGGGGGGGGGGGTCTAAAAAAAAAAGATCTGGGGGGGTTTGGGACGCCTGGGTGGCTCAGTGGTTCAACATTTGCCTTTGGCTCAGGGTGTGATCCTGGGCTCCCGGGATCAAGTCCCGCATCGGGCTCCTTGCAGAGAGCCTGCTTCTCCATCTGCCTATGTCTCCACCTCTCTCTGTGTGTCTCTCGTGAATAAGTAAATAAAATCTTTTTTAAAAAGATTTGGGGGGGGGTCAAAAGTAATATGCAGATTTTCAAATTCATGGGAGTAGGAGCCCCTAGTTACCCCTACCCTCCCCCGACCCCCCACCGAGATGTTCAAGGGTCAACTATATTGATTGGAGTCCTACCAAGAGTAAAATACTGTGCTGAATTTCTACCTGGGATTACATGTCTATGTTTCCATATATATTTGTTTATGAACACGTATATGTTTTAGGTACGTACACAGCTGCATTGTCTTCTATGTTTTAATAGTCCATTTCTTTGGGTCGACATTTACACTTAACCCTGTCTACGTGACTACAGATGGCCAGCAGATGGCGCCACAAAATCATAACTAGCCAGGACCATGCTGCCTCTTTCAGCCAAGTAGCATCTCAGACCCCATGAGGCCATGGAGAGATCCCCAGGACCTTCTAGGGTCTTTATCTGTTTCCATCATTAGCAATATTCACCATTGTGTTCCCCTATCTAGTAGGGAACCTGCCAAATTGAAATAATAAATATGTATGAAATGAATTGATGAAATGCTAACATGCTCCACGGGAGAAAATGAGAGATGGCGGGAGTGGGCAGGAGGAGCGGGGGAATGCAGAGAAGTACAGAGTGGTGGGGATGTCAGCCACAACCACAGAAGTCACAGAGGAGCCCAGAAGGGGACTCAAGCTAAAACAGCAAACTTAGTCACTGCTGTCTCCTCTAAGATTTCCCTCATAATGTGGTGTCTGACCCTGATGTCTGACCCTGATTCTTTCCTTCTGCTTTTACTTAGTGCCTAGTGAGCACAAGGACGTGTGGGAAATACCACCTCTGCTCTGTAGGCATTCACCATCTAGGAAGATAAATAAAATTTATTTAAAAAACACAACCCCCAGGGCACCTGGCTGGCTCAGTCAGTGGAGTATGCAATTCCTGATCTCAGGCTTGTGAGTTTAAGCCCCATGTTGAACATAGAGCTTACTTTAAAAATCCAACAACCAATACAACTTTCTCTGTCTATTACTGAGAAAGTTCCTTCCCATCTATTGTGAGAAGTGCTTTGTTAGGGAGAAAGCCACGGGGGCACCTGGATGGCTCTGTGGTTGAGCCTCTGCCTTTGGCTCAGCTTATGATCCTGGGGTCCTGGGATCAGTCCTGTATCAGGCTCCCTACAGGGAGTCTGCTTCTCCCTCTGCTTATGCCTCTGCCTCTCTTTCTTTGTCTCTCATGAATAAATAAATAAAATCTTTTTTAAAAAAGGAACAGAGCCACAGAACAGCAGAGGGTCCAGTGGGTTCTATTCAGAGACCTCTTCCCAGTGCTCCTCTGGCCCCTAACACCTCCTCCCAGACCCCTCTCCACCCCAGCTGCTTCAGAAGACTGTCTCTCCCCCAGATCTGGGCTACCCTAAGGTCTTGCTCTTTTCAGAGACCCAACCTGTGACCTCCCTTACTCATACTCCCCATGCTAGGACAGGCAGTCCTCACTGGCCTGTCCAGGAGGAAGAAGGCCTCCAATTGCCCACAGCAATTACCACTCTGGCCTTTTCACACAGAAACACAGAAACTACCTTCAATACCCACTTTGCTCCCATAGGAGAACCGATGCTCAGAGCTTTATACCAAAAACCTTTGACCAACAAACATCTACTCAATGGAACCCATTTCGGGTCAGTTGCTCATAGGAGGGACTGGAAACATAAAACTCTTTAATGGTCTTGTTGAGTTATCACACATGGGTCTGGCTGCTTCCCCTTCCCTCTCCGTCCTCCCCTCTGCCTCACTTCTTTCTGAGCTGCCAGCAGCACGATTTGTTGATTTGTCATGTCATTGCCATCAAGACCTCCTCGTGGCCCTCAGAAATCTCACAGACCTAAATCTGATGTTCAGGACCCTCCACAAAATGGATCCCACCTCCTACTCCAGCCATTTATTTTTTTTTTCAGCAATTTCTTTTATTACTCCTTTGTACCCACTTTTGCCCTATGCCTTAGTGCCTTGAACATGCTTGCCCTTGACCTCCCCTTCACCTTTGCTGATGCACTTCCTTCCTACCCTGGAAGGCCCTCTTTCCCCACTTCTACATGACAAATGCCCATGTGCCTTTCAAGGCCCACTCAAAAACCAGCTTCCTAAGGCTTTTTTACTCCACCCCAACCTGATATGGCCTCTCCTTCCTCTCTTGGCAATAGTTATTGTCAGCTTCCTTCTCCTAATGCTCTCTTATTTGAATGCCAATTCCTCTATTCAGGTCCAAATTCTGCAATGGAAAAAGCTGTCCTTTATTCCCTTTATTCACTCAGTACCTAACAACATGTTTGATGTGTAGTATGTCTTCAATCAATGCAGAGGAGGTGATACAGGTAAGGGTGTTTACTGTACTTCGGTGCTATGAGATACAGGTCCAAGGAATCGCGAGCTCTTAAGGGACACACAACATGGATGCTCTTTCCATGAGGAGATGAAAGCAATACTGTGCACCTGTTAGATGCCTTCTGGCCCGGATCCCATCTCCATCGGCCTCCTGGCCTCCTCGAATCTCAAGGACACACCACTTTAAAAATATGTCCTGTTCTTTCCTGTGCCATGCCTATTTCCCTTTTACTTCCCTTCCCCCCCCTACTGTTCCATAAAACCCTAGGGCTCCGGCCCACAGAAGCCTGGGGAGAAAATAGAAGGGCTTAGGGAACCCACCCCCTTCTGAGCACTGAGATGAGGAAGTGATTGTCAGAGGTCACTCACTGTCTTGGTCAGTTCCTGTTTCTGGAGCAAAGATGCCAAAATCTGTTCCTTTTTCTTGTGAAAAATGTAGGGGTTTTGACTTCCAAAATTCCCAGAACCAATACTGTCACTGTGAGCTGTCTGTGTTTCTGTCTGCCTATGTCTGTATGGAGGGTCAGCCAAGGCTTCCTGAGCCTGCTTCTCATGAGTGAGCATCCAGGGACAGCCCTGGAAATGACACCTCATCCCCTGCCCCTCCCCAGTTCCGCTGACACCCACCAGACCTGCCTGAGGAAGGGCTAGTGCATTAGGACAGGCCTGATTCTGGTTCCATTTCCTCCCAGGGACTTGCAGGAGAGTCCCTCCCCAGGCCTTTGTCTGGCTTCTCAGAAGCCCCTGGAGAGGGCAGAAATTGAAGCTGGTAACTTGGACTCTGAAATGATGTGGGTCAGTTTGGGAAACTCTGTCACTGCCCTGCTTCCAAGCTTGAAGTCATCCCACTTCAGAGGTACATTGGGTCACCACCATCACTGCTCCCAGCCTTGGGCCAGGGCGTCACCTTCTGTGTGCTCCAGACCTCCGAAAAGGTGGGCAGCACCACTTGATGTGGAATAAGACCCTCCTGAATCCAGAGCAGAGAAATGTGGAGATGGGGAAGGGTGGAAGAGAGAAACATGGCACATCTTAACAAAGCCAAACCCAGAACCTAAAGCCAGGGTAAAAAAGTGAGAGGGCGGGTGGATCAGGCCACATCAGGGGCTCCCTGTTCAGCGGGGAACCTGCTTCCCCCTCTTCCTCTGCCCCTCCCCCTAAATAAATAAATAAATAAATAAATAAATAAAATCTTCTTTAAGAAGTGAGAATGGGCATTAGGATTGAGGTTCAGATCACCATGTGAATGTCACAGTAGTTTGGGGTAAGTAATGGTGTTAGGCCATCTGGACTGGACCTACCTGAGGGTGGCGGGTGAGAGAAGACACAACAGCCCAGAGATTAGCTTCTCTCTATATATACAGGAAGCAAAGACTAGAGCTTTCTAGCAGGATCCTTGTCGGTTTGCTTTTCCTGTGATCTCTGCTTCTGTCTGTACCTGTGCACACAATTCCTTCCTCTTTTTCTCATTCTTTCATTCACTCACTCAACAAACATTTAAAGTGTCTTTGCAGGAAGGCAAGCAATGTACTAGACAGTGAGTCCGCAAAGGTAAGTGAGATTTGATCAGCCTTTGACCTTGTGGGACTATTGTCAACTGGGAAGATATATTTAACAAATTGGTCACATCCCACTTGAAAGGTGAAATGATGTAGGCAGTGGAAGCAGATTGAGGGAGGAGAATACCGCGGAGGGTCAAGGAAGAATTGACAGAGAAGATATGTGAGCTGAAAGCCCAAGTGGGACTTGCCAGCCAAAGAAAGGAAGTGTGGATCTTCCTGAAGAGTTTAAGTGCACAAGCCCCTGGGAGTGAGTTTCCAGTAATGGGACAGGAGGTAAAGGCCCTTCCAAATGTCACTCTTGACTGGACAGATCCTGAGTCAACCAGCCCCAGTTCAAGCCCCCAGGGGCTAGTTACTTTGCTAGCAGACGTGACTGGGCCCCAACCTAAGGTCCTCCATTGAATGCTCCCCTCCCCCCAGTTATGTTTTGGTCCAGTCCAGGGGAAGCCCAGGAGCTTTCCTAGGCTGAGCTCTCCCCAAGAATGACTCCACACTCTGGAACAGCCTGAGACAGCCTCACTACTCGGGCCTAGTCACTGCCCAGGCTGTCGCTATTAACCTGGCACCCCGCCTCCAGGTCCTCATCCTATACCTCCCAGCGGCTCCTGCGGGGTCGGCCTCTCCCTTCAAGCCAACTCCTGCCCTGCTCCCAAGGCCCGCAGTAAAGAAAGGCCTGCGCAGCAGCAAAGCCCCAGAAGGCCAGGCCTAGGACATTTGCAACTATGGGGCCAGAGCTTCCTGGAAGCGGAGGCTGAGACGCGCAGAGGCCTCACCAGGCAGGGCTTCAGCGCGTCCCCTCGCAGGGGCCCATGTGTGTGGCGTGCGCTGTGCGCTGCGTGGCATCCCAGGGGCTGCAGGCCCGATGCCCGAGGGGCAGGGATGCAGCCCCACTCCCCACCAGGCCCCCCAGACAACCTGAGCCAGAGGCAGGTTGAGGGGGCAGGAGGCTGGGCCGGGACGGGGCTCTCCGCGGGGGTCGGGCCTGTGCGGCTGCTCGAGCTCGGGGAGCGCTCCCCGGGGAACCCCCGCCCCCCGCCCCCGCGGGCGCGCGTCCAACTCCCGGCGGCCGCCAGCGCCCCGCAGCGCCTGCGCGAGCTCCCTCGGGCGCCCGCCCCGCCCCGCCTGCCCCGCCCGCCCCGCCCAGGCCCGAGCGCGGCGCCGCGGGAGGAATTCCAGCCATTTCCTCTGAGCCGCGCGGTATGTGGGCTGCTCGCTGCCCGACCGCAGCGGCCCGGAGGGGGGGCCGGCGGCGCGGCCCAGTCGCCGGCCCGGTGTGGCAGCTGCCCCGGCCGCCGCCTCCCGTCCCCGGGCCACCGAGCCCGCCTTTCCCGCAACCCCGGCCTGCGCGGCGCCCCCCCGGCTCGGCTCCTCCCCCCCGGCCCCCGCGCAGCCGCCCTCCTGCCCCCCACCCCCCACCCCCACCCGCCCCCGGCCGCCAGCGAGCCTTGCGAGTCCCCAGAATCTTGGGTTTGAAACTGAAGTTGCCACTCGCCGCGTCACCCTCCGGCAAGTCCCTTAAGCCTTTCAGAGCCTCAGTTGTTCCATCTGTGAAATGGTGACCCTGACACTAGTGCTTCCTCCTTTGTGCTGCCGTGAGGTTAAATAGGGAAAATCACGTGCTGGACGAATGTCAACGATGCTTCTGTTTCTCCAGGTATCACTACTGTCTTCAGTTTTCCCCGATCTTCCCACCCGCCTTGCCGGGGGCCTCCTTTCCAGTCTCACATTCTGGAGCAGTCAGGGCCGGCTTTACAGGTAGGCACAGTCGATGGCGGCCTCCCAGCCACGCCTGCCCTAAACTGCTCCCTCATTCATATATGTCCAGAATCCAATCCTGTGGAGTCTTTGTTCTCTGGGTTCCTGAAAAGCCGAAAAGGCAGCTATTTAGATTTTTTTAAATGTAGTCTGAGAGCAGCCAGACACATACTGATTAGGGAAAGATGAAGACGAGGACCCGGATGATGGGTCTACAAATCTGGACTCTGGTTTTACTGTTCTGGAACAGAGGATGGGCCACCACGTGCTCTCCGGGCTCCTCTTTCAAAGTGCAGATCCCCAGAGGGAGAGAACATTCTTTCAGGCTTTAACCCTTTGGAGGAACTGGGAGGAAACAGAGAGCAGAGCCACAGCCTCAGGCAACTGGGAGGGTGGGGTCTGCTTCCCCCACCATCCACACCTGCCTCACCCTACCCACAGCTGCCTTAAATAGAACACTAGGTGGTGTTGGAAAGCCCCGGTTTGGTGGAGCTTGACCACCGACTGCTTTGCAGACAGCAGGAAAGAGCCATTCTGCCTCCTGTTCCCCCAGATGGCCCCTTGTTTTGACTTTATAACTTTCATTCCACCCAGAGTCCCAAGGCCAAGAATCAGCTCTTGCAGCAAGATTTGGCCCCCTCATTCCCCATACATGCTACAGCCACAGACTGCAAAAATCTAGACGTGTAGAGACACGTCCAGAAACACAGGTGCTATAAATATCCTAGTCCAGCCAGGAGACTGAGCTCTCAGGCAGCCCCCCTTCCCACCCACCCTTCTCTGAGACTGGCACTTCAGGCCACCATGGCTCTGCAGCCGGGTGTCCCACAGTGGGAGGGGTGGACTTCATCTGTGTCAGAGGCCTGTTTCCCCTTTCTCTCTCTAAGACCTCTGACCCCCCAGCCTAAAGGTTTTCCCTCTACTCAAGATACCTCTCCCTAACTCCCAGTTGTAGGTGTATCCTCTCTTGTATTTTTAGAAGGCTTCTCCCATAGAACCCCCATGCAACCCCCATGCTGAGGCCAGTCTTCAGGAAAGGCTGACTCCTCTTTCAAGATGGATGAGATGCTGCCTTCAGCTGGAAAGCAACCTCAATCAGATTTTACAATTTACGTTTTGATTCTAAATTTTTGGTAGCACATTTTTGGGGAGGAAATAGGTTGGAGGCAGAATAGATCTGAAAGAAGGGAAAGAAGAAGCTAAGAGTATGTGCAAAGAGGAGATAAAGTCCCACTAGAAAAGAGAATTGCCATCCCCGCAGGCTGATTCCCAAGAGTTTAGTGCGACTTTCTAAGCCAATTTACCAGGCCTGGGACTCCATGGGGTACAGCTCACTGAAGCAGAGCCTGTTGGGCGGTAAGAGACTCCAATGGGGGAAAAGTTAGTGAAGCTCTCCCACCTAGAGCTAAGGAACTCAGACACAAAAAGATGTCCCCAGGAAACTCGGAGATCTGATGGCTTGGAGAGAGCGTAGCAAGAGCAGGGCAGGTTTGAAGTTGATGAGTGAAACAGATCTGACCTACCAGTTTTTAAATGTGGCTGTAAAAATAACTTTAACTAGATAAATTCTCCGTTTTAACACATACTAGATAATCCGAAAAATGTAGTCACACTCCTCTTCCAATGTGGGAACGTACTCTTCAGTCACCGTGCTAAGGAAGCACTTTACCAGCTCCATCTCAACAAGTCTTTTTCTTTTTTTAAACATTTTATTTATTTATGAGAGATACACAGAGAGAGGCAGAGACGTAGGCAGAGGGAAAAGCAGGCTCCATGCAGGGAGCCTGATGTGGGACTCAATCCCAGGACCGTGGGATCTCACCCTGAGCCAAAGGCGGATGCTCAACTGCTGAGCCACCCAGGGGTCCCCATGTCAACAAATCCTATGTAGAAAGTACTGGGAAACAATCCATTTTACAGATGAGGAATCTGATACTCGGTTAGCACCAGAGAGGTTTGAATCCAGGCATCTGACTCCAGTGGTCATGACTTGAACTTTTGCTGTGGGCTAATCACCTCTGATGGTCTCTTTGACCAGAAGTAGAAACAACTCCACTGGAATCTTGTTTGTTTGTTTGTTTGTTTGTTTGTTTGTTTTTTAAGTTTTTATTTATTTATGATAGTCACAGAGAGAGAGAGAGAGAGAGAGAGGCAGAGACACAGGCAGAGGGAGAAGCAGGCTCCATGCACCGGGAGCCCGACGTGGGATTCGATCCCGGGTCTCCAGGATCGCTCCCTGGGCCAAAGGCAGGCGCCAAACCGCTGCGCCACCCAGGGATCCCTTTTTTGTTTGTTTGTTTTCTTTTTTTTGTTTAATTAAAGTTTGATTTGCCAACATACAGTATAAACCCAGTGCTCATCCCATCCAGTGCTCTCTTATCCATGGTCTTTAACTGCCTTTCACAGTGAGGAAGATGTTCCTGCAACACTCACTGGCCCCTCACAGACCTGAGTGATTGCAGCCTCATTGAACTGGATGGCTTTTCTGAGTGGCCCAGGCAATCAACTCAAGACCCCAGTGTACAGAGGAACAAACTGCCTGTATGCAGAATTCTAAATGGACTGGATATATGCAAATCACCAAGGTCAGGGGCAGCCCTAGACCAGCCCTTCCTATGTGATTTCAGGACCACATGGAGACCCAAGTGGCTATTTTTACTAAAAATCAACTATAAAAGAACCATACGTGTGTTTAAATTTATACAGGTCACTGTTATCTCACTTTGGGCCATGGTCCCAAGATATATTTTGTTTGGCTTTCCTAGCATTTTTTTTTAAGTTGAGTTAATAACCAAACATTTACAATTGGAAGATCGTACAGAAATATCTAGATTGTTTTAGCTTCTACCTCAAATCTGAAGATCTGGCTGTACTGACATGTACCTTCCACAACAGTCCTGACTGTCCCATCCTGTCTTCCACCCTACAGCCTGGTCCATTGGCTTTGGAATTTGCTGACTCACATCTCCCTCACTAAATGCAAATATTTGCTAAAGAGGTAATTATTGAACCTGACTAGTCACTGCCGGTATGGACATTTTACCATACTTAAAATATTAGGGAGATTAATTGTGGTAAATTAAGGTGAGTGTAGGACAGAAAGCGGAACTCCTCCAGACAAGGCATCAGGACATACCAGAGCAGAGATTTCTAGGGTCCTAGAAGACCATGAGATGAGAAATTAGTATTCAGACAGCTGTCATGGATGCACAACAGAAACATCACCTGTTTCCCAGGAGTTCATCCTTTATTCTAACTCAGCAAACACCAAGTTTTTATTAGCATCCTGGGCTGTCTTCCCCAATCCTCCTCCTGGAAGTGCCTTGGGTAACATCCAGAAGCAAACCCTGGAGATGATTAGAGGGCTGCCGACTCAGGCTGTGAGCGAGCCCAAAGGAATGGGTCTGGCTTTTGACCAGAATAGAGCTAAGCCCAGAAGAGGAGCTGAATGAAGACGAGGACCAAGTGATTAACTGGGGCCTGGGCAGCCAGGGACTGAAGCACGATCTCATTCACCAAGATGGTGAGCAGATGTGTTCTCTGAAACGTGGACCACATGAGGGAAAGCCATCTTCCCTGAATTTGGAAGCTCTTCCTGCCAAAGCAGTTTATTGTGCAGGCAGAGAGGGGAAGAGGCTTCATATGGAGATGTGTGAATAGATGACATAGCTTTAGGTGAACTGACAGACCTTGGGGCTGCCCTGCCCTTCCCCAGATGCCCATCTGGGAGGCTGGCAGCTCTATGACTGAACTCAGACCTTTTTCTGGGCAGCAGTCCATGTGACAAGTGTCAGCGGAGCCCTGGATGTGTACTCTGGGATGGGGAGAGGGTGGACGTGATGATAGGGCTTTTAGAGAAACAGAAATTTCAGGAATCAGGAAAATACATCTGACTTCTTTCAAAACCAGTAGACAATATGGCAGTCAGAACTGTCATAACTAAAAAAAAAAAAAAAAGAATTGTCATAACTGCTGGATGCAGCCTTTGGAAAAGGTGAAAAATTACAGAGGGTAGGGGTAGTTTCCAGGCTTGGTCAGGAGTACGCTCTATTCAGAACCTTCCCGCATCATCAGAAGCCCCTGAAATCCCTCCTGAATCCCAACACTCAGTCTTGCCACCATCATCTACTTTGTATCCAATGGGACTGATCTCACTGTGTCTTTGTCCCTGATTGCATCAATTCTACAATCTCCCTAGCTCCCAAGTCACTTTGTCTCCAGGCCTTTGATCCCCTATGAGGCCTTGTTTTTCCCTTATTCTGTGGCCTTCTATCCTCCCTAATTTCTGAAACTCTTCCCTCATGACCTCTAGAGTTCATAATCCATGATTAGCAAAATCTCCCTTGTCCTCAACCTATCGTATGGCCATTCTTGTTACTTCTTTCCCTACAGGACACCTGGCTCTCCCCCCGAGTTCCCTGAGACATGGCAGGCTTCCTAAGCAAGGCCTGATTTTTCTCTCACAGCCCTCATTCTCTCACAGGCCTGGAGGTGAGACAGGTGGCATGCAGGTGAGATAGGTGTCTTGCATAGGATTTCATGTCATCGGATTATCTGAACACTGTTGTCTTCTCCTGACCCCCAGGCATCATATTTCGATTATTCTAGATCCTGCTTTACCATCACTCTTCCCAATGCCATTTCAACTGTTGGTAATTGCCATATCCACACAGATGATGCTTCCAACACCCAGGTCTCTCAGTCACTTCAACTCCTCCAATAATTTTCCCTCCATTCAACCCAGAGTTATGATTACCCATAACTGCAACCCTTCCATGATCCCAGTTTCACATACCCCACTCACTGACCCCCAGCCTCCTGTCTTTCCAGCTCACTTCCTCACATGATCCCAATCATCCTTTGACCCCACCAGGACCTCCACTATCTGTTAAGCCCAGCAGGCTTCACTGTGGTCTCTGTGATATTCTTTCTCTCCTCCTTACCTAGTGTAAATTCCTGGCCTGTCATCTATTTATACCCCAATCCCCACCACTTCTACGCACTCTCAGTTCTTTGCCTCTCTTTTCTTTGTCACAGTCACCTGGCATGACGACAGACCTAGTGAAATCCAACTCTGTTCCACACCTCCACACCTGCAGCTGAACATGGCTAGAGAAAAACACACAGCTACACAGCTCAATCTTACTTTAAATCCATGCTAACGGAACTCTAGTGGGTCCTTAATGCTGCCTGCCCAGTGGTCATACTTCTGATTCCCAGATCCATTCACTCACTTATGCTCCTGGATGACAGTTCCATACCTTCTTTTCTCAAACCCTTAACATTTCCTTCCCAAACTCAGTCTCAGCTGCTAATTGGATTCTTTTTCCAATGGAAAAATACAAGCAACCAGAAGAGAACTCTGAAGATTCCCACCATCACATCTCACCTATTCAAGGACATTACTTCAGCAACTCTTCCTTTTCTCTCCTACACCAAATTGTCACTCTCTACTGGACCATTTCCATGAGCACACAAGCATCCCATTGTTTCTCCCATCTTAAAAAACAACAAGGTATTTTAATGGCCATATTTCCCTTGGCAGCCTCTGTCTCATTTGTTTGCTCCCCTTTAGAGCAGACTCCTGAAAGAATCATCTAGACTTGCTATGTCCAATTCCTCTCCTCTAGTTTTCTCTTAAACCAACTCTAGATCAGGCTTATATCCCCACCACTCCACAGAAATTGTTCTTATCAAAGTTACCATGACTTACATGCTACTAAATCCAGTGGTCAATTCTTAGTTCTCATCTTATTGATTGATAGCATCTGATATAGTTGACCACATTCTCCTCTTTGATACACTTTCTTCACTGGGCTTTGAGGACATCACATTCTCTTGTTTTTTTCTTCTACTTCACTACCCCTACCCTCTTGGTCTCTTTCTCTGGTTCCGCCTCTTTTGCCTGATCTCTAAATGTTGAAGTACCCTGGGTTCAGACCTTAGTCCTCTACTCTTTTTTATCTGCCTCTTTTGATCTCATACAGGTGTGTAGTTTTAAATTCCATCAATATGCCCATGACTTACATTTATTTCTGTAGCCCACAGACCCCTTCTCTGAACTCTAGACCTGTATTTCCAACTGTCTGCTCCATATCTCTAAACTCAGGATGTCCAAAATGGAACTCATGAGTTGCTTCCCCAAGCTTGATCTGCCTATAGCCTTTCCCATCACAATTGAAAGCAACTCTCTTCTTCCAGATGCTCAGACCCAAAAATAGTCACTCTTGACTCCTGTCTTCCTATTACATAGACCTCAGATCTGACAGAAATTAATTCTGTTTTCGAAGTACATCCAAATCCAGCTATATCTTATCTCCCTCATTGTTGCCATATTTGTCCAAGTCACCATCATCTGTCACCTCAGTTACTACTGTTGCCTCCTGTCAATTCTCCGTTTCTATTCTTGCCTTCAACACAGAAGCCAGACTTATCCCTTTAAAATATACCTTAGATCATAGGACTTCTTAATCAAAACCCTTCAGTAGCCATTCCTACCTCTCTTTTTCTCCTGACACTCTCATCCACACTCATTCTTGGAATCCAGCCTCCTTGCTGTTCTTGTGCCTCAATATACGGGGCATGTTTCCACAGTGAGGTCTCTGCTCTAGCTCTACCCTCAACCTCAACATGCTTGCCCCATAAATCTACCTGATGAACCTTCTCACTCCTTCAGTCATTATATCTTACCTTTTCAATGAGTTCCACCCAAACCACCCTGTTTAATACCAAAACTTGCCCATTCCCCTATTTCCCGACCTTCCAGATCACCCATAACTTGCACAGTCTTGGGGTTTTTTGTCCCCAAGGTATTTATTACCTTCGAAAATACTGTGTAATTTACATCTGTTATGTTTATTATCCAACTGTCACACACAAGGAATCTTTGTCTATTTTGTTAACAAATATATCCCAAATGCTCAGAATAATGCCTTGCATATGGTAGGGAGACAATATATATTTATTTGTTTAATGAGTGAAAAGAATCCAAACAGAGAGGAATTTATTTCCTTAGTCATCAGAAATGGCTAGGCCAAGAGCAAAGAAGAAAATGGAATTAGCAAGAGCAACTGGACCTGACTTGCAACACATGATTAACAAGCAAAGTCTGGTCAAGTTGAAATGAACAACTGAGCTGCATGCTTATAATTATAGATAGAAAGAGAAAGGTAAGATCTCCCACATAGTAGGTAATAAAGTGACTTTAATAGAAAGTAAATACAGGCCTGGGCCAATGACACTGACTTATCCAATTGCCATTCTTGGACAATTGCTTTTTAGCTGCTTTCCTAGCCTTATATGAGCCATTTACAGTTTGACAGAGAGGCATCAGAAGAAGTAAAGGGAAAAAGAGAGGATCCTATGAGTGAAGTCTTGGGAAAAGAAACACGTCTCCTCCTCCTGTTCCCTGAAGTGCCTTCTCAGTAGAGGATATTGCAGTATCAGATATTTCGGGCAGTTTCCGGTCCCATTTCATCAGAATTCGGCAATTATCGGATGCAGATGGGTTCATAGTTCTGCATGGCTGACCCCTGCCATGTCCCCTGCTAACAGAGGCCTTCTGGAGGCCATGCCTTCCTTTCTTTCAGGAATTGCAGCCCTGAGGCTAACTGCCAGCATATCCTTTATCCAAAGATGCCAGTGTTATGCAAGGAGCCTGTGCACTCAGGATAAACCAAGTTAAATGAGGCTTCTAAGTTCTTCCAGACCTTTTGGTTACAGATTCTGGAGTATCAGCCAAGTTGCTGCAATAGGGGCTTGAGACCAGAGGAGGGTCTGGGGCAGGAGGCTTGACCTGTCCTAAAGAGAAACAGAATTTCAGAAGCCTTTACAGTCTTGAGGCTTTGCCTCAAAACACCTAAACAACCCCCAAGCATCCCTTAGTTTCCAAAAGACTGTGGACAGAGGCCCTAGAAGATATTTCTTGACCAGACATGATAACAACACCCCAATGCACAGGATATACTCAAACCATAGTGCAGTCTTTTCCAACACAGGAGCATGCTCAACTGTACCTTTCATCGTGTAGAATATATGTGCATTGATGGAGGCCACCTGATGCTAAACAAGTGGCCAATAGGCATTGAAGTGGGGTAAGCCTGTGTCATTTTCTCCTTAGAATTCTTCCATTCTTGAGGAAGGCATTCATGTTTGTGTAAGCCAAGAACAATGGGGATAGAAGAAATAGCACTCCTGTAGAGAAGTGTAATTTAAATCAGTTAAAATATTTACCCAATCTCATGAGAATAAGTCAAAGGGGTTAAGTATATTCTCAGAAGACAAACCTCTCTTTTTTCCATTCACAGCTGTCCATTTCTTTCCTTTTCACTCTCCCAAAACTGAGCCCATACCCCTCTCCCACCCTCTACACCTCCATCTTTCTCTCTTTCTCTCTCTCTCTCTCTGTCTCACAAACACACACACAGAACTCTTTTTTTTTTTTTTAATTTATTTATGATAGTTACACAGAGAGAGAGAGAGAGAGGCAGAGACATAGGCAGAGGGAGAAGCAGGCTCTATGCACTGGGAGCCTGATGTGGGATTCGATCCCGGGTCTCCAGGATCGCGCCCTGGGCCAAAGGCAGGCGCCAAACCGCTGCGCCACCCAGGGATCACCACACACAGAACTCTTGATGCTTTTGTCCTTTCCCTGCCTCCCTGGATCTTTTCTTTTCTTCATTTCCAACATAAGGGTTTCTGGCTTGCTCAAACTCCTTCCAAGTCTTAGCTCTTTCTGGTTATTATTCTGATCAGCACAGGAGCAAAGCAGCTGAACTGGAATCTTAGGCAGTAGTAGGTAAAGCTATACTCTTGTGAAGATATTGCGTGATTCTAAGCCTCTCTTCCATGTCTCATCTTAGCCCCCAGAAGGTGATTTTAACATATATATCCATCAGCATTTTATTTCTAGGGGAAAAGAGAATGAGATGGAGAGAAATGAATAAAAGGAATCAGAACAGGTCTATACTCACCTTGAATGCTGACCCCAAACAGTGTCTAGGTCATCAGTGAATTCTGAGACATTCCTATATTACCCCAATGCCTAGTCAAAAAAAAAAGAAAGCTGGCCAAGGCCAACAAGGGATTAAGGCACAAAGTTAAAATAGAGAGGATTCTCTGGGGTTCTGAATCTGACTTAAAACATTCAATGTGAAGGCAAGTACTGGGGAAAGAGAAAAAACATGGAGTTGTATTTTGGATGATTTTTTTTTTCCTGGTTACAGAAGTCATACATGTTCAATGTTGAAAACCAGAAAAATACAAGAAGGAATTGAAAAAAAAAAATGATACTTGTGATCCCACCACCCAGATATAACCAGTGATGGTAGTTTGCCTTTCCAGTGCTGTTTCAATGCATAAATATTCTTTTTTTAATCAAGTTATAAAAACAGGATAGTGGTTATTTTAGAATTTTTTCTCACTTAACAATACATCATAAATGTCTTCCCAAGTCATTAAATATTCCTCAACAATATGATTTGTTAAAAGCTATTTATGGTTTTCTGCTGTGAATGTGCTATATAGATTCAACCAGTTTTATATGGAAGAGCAGTTAGGCTGTTTCTGAGAATGGAAATTTAACTATGGCAAGGTTATCTTGCACAACTCCTATTTTCAGACATGCTGACATCCATCCCTTACAAAGCCAATAAGGATCCCTTTAAAATCCTATACCCAAGAGAACCTTGCCATGGCAGAAGTAACTCTTCACAAAGATTAAGCTGTCCTTGTGTTCTTCAGAGAAAACCTGGCATGAGGCTTTGAGCAGCCTTACCTCTACATGCCAAGACTAGACCATTCTTGAGCAGATGGGGAGAAAACGTTTGTCATTCTATGAGGGAGTTAGCCCAAATCATTCATTGCATTTGTGCTAGTCCCTGGCTGGTTATTATAGAAGAAAATATGTGATTTCTGCCTTTCAAAAACTTGCAGTCTTCTTGGGTTAATAAACATACAGTTATAAAAGTGTTAATTAGAGGGCAGCCCAGGTGGCCCAGCGGTTTAGCTCTGCTTTCAGCCCGGGGCATGATCCTGGAGACCGGGGATCGAGTCCCACATCAGGCTCCCTGCACGGAGCCTGCTTCTCCCTCTGTCCATGTCTCTGCTTCTCTCTCTCTCTCTGTATGTGTCTGTGGTAAATAAATTAAAAATCTTAAAAAAGTAAATAAAAGAGTTAATTAGAAACACAAGACTCTCTGTATGACCAAATGCTAACTCTAGTTCAGATCACAAGGGCTTTAGGAGGTGACGAAAGCATAGGCACAATGTGGACTTGGGTGACTTGAGAAAGCTCCATCATGGAGATGAAGCTTGGAGGTGGAGTGGACGAGGAGGAGGATTCCGCACAGAGGGGACACTGCCAAAGGCACAGAGGGAACAAAGCACAGGAAGCAAGGTGGCTCATCTGGCTGCAGCTGAGGGAGAAATGGCCAATCAAATCAGATAACTCACATTTGGGGCATAGAGGCAGAGAGCCAAAAGGCTTCTGTAGGTATTTCCCCTTGCACTGTCAGTGTTACAGCAAGAAAGGAGGAAACATTAAATCAAACACATTCAAGCTTGGTTTTGTTTTTGTTTTTGTTTGTTAGTGGTGGAGATGACTTATAAGCAGAACTTCTCAAAGCCTTTAATATGCTTATGTATGTGCCAGAGTCAAGAGAGAGGAATCACATATCCCAAGAGTCTTTAACCACAGAAGTTTTTTTGTCATGGAACATCTCTGGCGTTCCATGAAGCACAGTTAGAGGTTAGTGAGCCACTGATGATTTGGGGGCTGGAAGGCAACAAATGGGGGAAAACCAAGTTTTGGAAGACCAATCTCATGGTAGAATGTAAGGTGAACAGGAGAGAAAGGAGTCTGGATTCAAACAATACAGTTAGATGGTTGAATCAAGATTCAACAGAAGCAGGGAGGGTTGAAAAACACTAGGGAAAAGAAAGAAGAAAACGCTGATTGTTCGCAAAGTCTTTTGTTGGATTCTGAGGAGATACAGAAGTGTCAGAGTCCCTGGATCTTATAGGACTTTGAATGAGTATTAATCAGGATTTTATTATTTTTTTGAAGGTTTTGTTTATCCATGAGAGACACACAGAGAGAAAAAGAGGCAGAGACACAGGCAGAGGGAGAAGCAGGCTCCCTGTGGGGAACCCAATGTAGGACTGGATCCCAGGGCCCCGGGATCACGACCTGAGCTGAGGGCAGGCACTCAACCGCTGAGCCACCCAGGTGCCCATTAATCAGGATTTTAATGACAAGGGACAGAAACCAGCTCAGACCAGCTTAAGTAAAAGGGGAGTGTATTCTTAGGGAAAGAGGAATGCTTCACTGTACTGGAAAGCTGGCAGAAAGTTCCCTATCTGGTCTCAGCTTCTCTGTGTGTCTGCTTCCTGTTCTTTATATTCTGTCTCTCTCCTAGCCTCCCTTGTCTCCCCTCCCATCTCTCCTCCCCTCCCTTCTCTCCCCTCCCATCTCTCCTCCCCTCCTCTCTCCTTTCTCTCATTGGTAGAGGAAAATGGCTTTCCTACCTGAGTTTGCATGTTACACTAACTTTGCATAGAATGGTTCCAAACACAGGGAACTCCATCCTTCTTTCCCAGTCTCAGATTTCCAATAGAAAGAATCTTGTTGACCCAGCTTGGGGCTCACCAGCCTGACCAGGAGGACTGGTTTTAAAATAGAAACCTGGCTACAGGAGACCTACCCCATGTGGAGAGAATTAGCGTAGAGGCCACTTAGCAGGAAAGGTGTCTGCTATGGGGTGATACTGTGACCTGTAACTGAAAGTATACTTCTGGAAGAGTTGAGCAGGAACAGGCTACTGTTGAACAGATGAACAAGTATGAAGCTTTAAAGCAGCTTTATTAAACAGTGCACATCCTTTTCCCTTTCCCAAACTCCATCTGTTCCCAAGTCCTGAAGGAATCCACAGATGAGGGAAGCTGGACACCATAATGGTTAAGAGCATATGTTCTGGGGTTAAATTGTCTGTATTTTGGATCCTGCCCTTGAGGACTTGAGCAGGTTGTGTGGAACCTACCTGAGCCTCAGGTTTCTGAACTGTAGAATGGTTATCATGAGAATTAAATACTTTTTTCTTTAACCTTTTTTTATTTTTTATTTTTATTTTTTTAAATTTATTTATGATAGGCACACAGTGAGAGAGAGAGAGAGAGAGAGAGAGGCAGAGACAGGCAGAGGGAGAAGCAGGCTCCACGCAGGGAGCCCGACGTGGACATGGGACTCGATTCGGGATCTCCAGGATCAGGCTCTGGGTTGAAGGCAGCGCTAAACTGCTGAGCCACCCAGGCCTCCCCGAGAATTAAATACTTAATTCGTGTAAAGAGCTTACCATAATACCATCAATGATGTAGCAACATAATTTTTTTATGGAAATTAACTGATTGGGGCTGAAATTTATATCAGAAAATCCAAATATCTTTGACAAACTGGGAAAAGAAAGATGAATTGGCACATAGGCAAGTGGGTCACCTTGGTCCTCCAGATAGCCCCGTGTACATGGCCTCTGGGATAGGGGTTTGGGGCGAATAATAAGCCACGGAAATCTTGTGACGCCAGTGGGGACTTCAGAGATCACAGGTCATTTGGGCCAGTCACACTTCTTTTGTTCCTAGAGATTTAATATTTAACTGCCTACTAAATGATCATGGTTTGGAGGAGAGAAGACAAGAAGAAGAATTGCTTTCAGCTGGCCCTAGTCTTTAAATAACCCGGGTACAACATCTTTTAAACACAACGGAGACCATGTGTAAAACATTAGTTAAACTCAGATATAAATCTAGTCTTTGACCAGTCCAGAGCTAATCAATATGCTCTCCTACTCTCTTTGAACTTCGAGTTTTCTGGCAACAACAAAAATCCCAAACCCCATCCAAAACCATCGTCCAGACAGCCCTGCTCCTCTGCTCCCCTCCCTCGTGTCACATATTGTTGACAGAGCTACTCCCGTTACCACACTCATTCCAGTGGTGATTCAAATTCTTCTGCAGAAATGGACTTGAAAGACAGAAAATTGCTCTTGTAATCAGCAAACAAGGAATCCTGGACAAGGAATACAGAACTATGAGTATGGATTTACTCTTAGCTTTCGTGGACATATTTTTCTCCATTATTTTCATTGAAAATTATGATGAACTCATTTAAATAGCAAGGTAAACTGAGATGGAAAATTACCCATAATAAGAATTCTGATGAAAACAGACTGGCCTGATTTTAAGCACATCAAGGACACTGGGTTTAAATTGCAAATTCGCATATATTTGAAATGTGTTTGTTTAAATGTGTCCATTTTAGGCAAAACTCAACTACTCTATTCCTTTCCAAAAATCAAGAATTTGCTTTGGAAAAAAATCATGCAGTTTGATGTATAAAGCAGAGGGGTAAGAAAGTAAGTAGTGGGTGAGAAAGACCCACCCAAAGGCTGCAGCCAGCTTCCCGAGGAAGATTCATGACCAGGCCTCAAAACTGTCCTGCAATTCTTTCCAGCAGATTTTACTATAACTCTAAATCATGAAAAGCAACTGCTGCTATTACCAAAACTGTCTTTGCCTCAAAAAAGAGGAAAAATCAGGACATGCAACATAATCCTCTCACTATCATTATAGAGAGACCAGCCTATTTGTCATAAGAACTGAAAACATGAGCTGTGTAGTATAGTACACATTCAACTTTCATACCTCAGTATTATATATCCTTTGGGAAAAGAAATGCAGGGGGAGAGAAGCATACACAAGAGGTGGTTGGATGCAAAAATGATAAAGTGGCTTCAGTTGATTTAACTATAACCTACAGAAACCATTCTATATTGCAAATCCTTTTCAGAAAAAGGTAAGAAAATTCAATCAACAACATTTTGTAAACCTTCTGAGATATTCACAACAAATGCATCCATACTCTTAAACACATGTATAAACATTTATGTAATGAGGGATTTCTTAACTTCGAGAGTGTCATCAAATGCAGTGTAATAGATTTGTTCCTCCCTTTGGCTTGAATGACTTCTTCCCTATTAGGATCATTATTGCTTCATAGTGTACCAGAGATGAAATGACTTTGAAAGGTCATTTGTCTTGCAACCCAACTAGCAGCACTGGTATTACCAAGGAGAAGCTGATTAGAAATGCAGAATTTGGTTCCACCCCTAACTGACTCAGAATCTGCATTTTGATGGGACCACCAGGTGATTCATATGCATGTTGAAGATTAAAATATACTACTGGGCAATCTGGGTGGCTCAGTGGTTTAGCGCTGTCTTAAGCCCAGGGTGTAATCCTGGAGACCCAGGATCGAGTCCCACATTGGGGTCCCTGCATGGATCCCGCTTCTCCCTCTGCCTGTGTCTGCCTCTCTGTCTTTCTGTGTCTCTCATGAATAAATAAATAAATAATCCTTTAAAAAAATGCTACTGTAGGTCATTCCCCTGCCTCTGAACACACTGGACACAGTGGACTGACTGGTCTCATTCAGCCAATATCAGGTCCTTCATAGTTTGAGTTATTGAGAAGAAATATACTCATTTAAGGAAGTCTCACATAGCCTAACAAAGCAACTTTTTCAATACATTCAAGTACCTATTCTTGGAAGCCCTGCAGATTAAGTCAAAGGAAAGAGAAGCAGAAAATGGAATGGACTCAAGTAACAACCTCTAATAAAGTAAGGGTAGTTCAGAAGCTGAGTCTGTAAGGCATGGGAGGAGCAATTTCATCAAATCCCCAGTTCCAAAATTGTCTCTGCACTACGGGTGATTTATAGCTCTGGAAGTTTAAAGGCTTGAGTCTCTTGCTGTATTTCATTTCAGATTAGCAATTTTTATCTAGTACTTCCTTGCAGCTTAAAATGAAGGCTCTGGAACTACTAAAATGAATCCATCTGATGATTTGTATGCTCATTCTGTAGCTATCCTGTAGATTTCAGATTTGTAACTGGCTAGAATCTGGAAAACAAAAAACTCTCTGTGGGTTAATGGTAGCCCAACCTCTAAGCCAAAGGCTAAAGACTTTAGTTATATATGTGTTCCAGTATTCCTCAAACTTAGCTGTACATTAGTCACCTGATTACATTTTTTAAAATATTTTATTTATTCTTGAGAGACACACAGAGAGAGTCAGAGATAGGCAGAGGGAGAAGCAGGCTCCCCATAGGGAGCCTGATGAGGAACTTGATCCCAGGACCCCAGGATCACCCCCTAAGCAGAAGGCAGGTGAACTCAATCACTGAGCCACCCAGGTGCCCCGAGGATTACATTTTTTAAAACAGTTTTCTTGAGGTATAAATAACAAACAATAAGCTGCACATACTTAAAGTATATAATTGGGTAAATTTTGATATGTTATATACCTATCACCACGATCAAGCTAATTACCCCTAAAATTGCTTATGCCCCTTGGTAATCTCTCCCCTCATCCTACAACAACTTACTTTTCTGATACTATACATGAGTTTGCATTTTCTAGAATTTACATAAATGGAACCCTGCTTTTGGTGGGGGTGTCTACCTTCTTTCATGGAGCGTAATTGTGAGATTCATCCACAATGTTGCATGTTTTAATAGCTTCACCTTTCTATTGCTGAGTAATATTTCATTGTATGGATGTACATTTTGTCTAACTATTCACCACTGAAGGACATTTGGGTTGTTTCCAGTTTTAAACAATTATGAATGACATTGCTATAAACTTCAATGTATAGGTATATAAGTTTTTACTTCTCTAAGTAAATGCCTAGAAGTAGGTGTGGCAGGCATACACTTAACTTTAAAATAAGCTGCCAGGGATCCCTGGGTGGCTCAGTGGTTTAGCGCCTGCTTTCGTCCCAGGGCGTGATCTTGGAGTCCTGGGATTGAGTCCCACGTTGGGCTCCCTGCATGGAGCCTCCCTGTGTCTCTGCCCTTTCTCTCTCTCTCTCTCTCTCTCTCTCTCTCTCTCTCTTTCTCTCTGTGTCTATCATAAATAAATAAATAAAATCTTTAAAAAAATAAAATAAAATAAGCTGCCAAACTGTTTCTCAAAGTGGTTGTACCATTTTACTTGTCCATTAGAAGTGTATATGAATTCGTTCAGGACACTTGGGGTGTCTCAGGGCTTGAGTGTCTGCCTTCCACTCAGGGTGTGACCCCCGAGTCCCAGGATCAAGTTCCACATCGGGCTCCTGCTTCTCCCTCTGCCTACGTCTCTGCCTCTCCCTCTGTATCTCTCATGAATAAATAAATACAATCTTTTTAAAAAGAATTCCAGTTCCATATCCTCTCAAGCAGTTGATACTGTTAGTATTTTTTATTTTAGCCTTCTAATAGATAAGTAATGGTCTCTCCATTATGGTACTGGTTTACACTTCCCTAATAACTACTGATGTTGAGAATCTTTTCATGTATATTTTGCATCCTTATTTTTCTTTGGTGTGAGTCTTTGGTGAAGTCTTTCAAATCTTTTTGTTATTATTATTTTTTTTAATGTGGGGCTTTAACTCACAACCCTGAGATTAAGAGTCCCATGCTCTACTGACTAAGCCAGCCAGGTGCCCCTTCTAATTTTCTATAATACATTTTGTTTTGTTTACTTAATTGTTGAGTTTTAAGAGTCCTTTATATATTTTGTATATAAGTCCTTTGTCAGATATATAGTTGACAAATATTTTCTCCCAATCCTTTTATTCCCTTAGCAATGTCTTTCAAAGAAAAGTTTTTTTTTAAGTTCTTAATTTTTTTTAAATTTTTATTTATTTATGATAGTCACACAGAGAGAGAGAGGCAGAGACATAGGCAGAGGGAGAAGCAAGCTCCATGCACCGGGAGCCCGATGTGGGATTCGATCCCGGGGCTCCAGGATCGTGCCCTGGGCCAAAGGCAGGCGCTAAACCGCTGCGCCACCCAGGGATCCCCTAAAGTTCTTAATTTTGATGAAGTCCAATTAATTTTCCTTTATGGATTGTTTTGGTAAAAATCTGAGAAATCTTTGCCTAACCCTAAAGTCACAAAGATTTTGTGCTATATTTTTTCTAGAAGTTTTATAATTTAGATTTTATGTTAGGCCTATGATCCACTTTGAGTTAATTTTTATATGTGATGCAAGGTTTGGAATGATGTTTACTTTTTTTTGCATATAGATATCCAATAGCTGCAGACTGGTTTTTCTTCCACTGAGTTGCCTTTGCACCTTTTTTTGAAAGTCAATAGACCATATATTTATGGATCAATTCTAGATATGCAATTCTGTCCCACTGATCTGTCTTCATAGTAAAATTACACTGTCTTAGGCAGCCCCAGTGGCTCAGTGGTTTAGCGCAACCTTCAGCCCGGGCATAATCCTGGAGACCCAGGATCGAGTCCCACGTTGGGCTCCCTGCATGGAGTCTGCTCCTCCCTCAGCCTGTGTCTCTGCCTCTCTCTCTGTGTCTCTCATGAATAAACAAAATTAAAAAAAAAAAAAATCACACTGTCTTGATTTTAGTAGCTTTACAATTGAAATCCAACTTTATTCTTTATTAATTCTAAGAAAAATAATTTTGGAATAAGTTTGTTAATTTCTGGGTTTATAAAGCTTAGTAGGATTTTGATTGAGATTACATTGGATCTATAGATCTAGTTGGGGAGAACTAGCATCTTAGCAATATTGACTCTTTCAATCTATGAATGCAATAAATCTCTCCATATATTTAGGTCTTCTTTTATTTCTCTTAGCAATGTTTTTTCAGTGTACAGGTTTTATGCTTCTTTTGTGAGGTTTGTTTCTAAGTATTTGATATTTTTATGCTTCTACAAATGCTAATAGTTATATAATTTCAATTTCCTACAGTCCTTGAAACTGTTTAGATATAGAGTTGATTTTTAGTATTGACCTTGTATCCTGCAGCCTCTCTAAACTCACTAATTCTACCCCTTTTTTGTACATTCCATAGGACTTTCTACATAGATAATTGTGTTATCTGAAAATAAAAACAGTTTATTTCTTCTTGTCCAGTCTGGATTCCTTTTATTTTTTTTCTTATCTTATTGAACTAGCAAGAAGCAGTAGAGTGTTGAATAGAAGTAATGGCAGTGGACAGTTTGCTTCATTCCTGGTTTTAGAGAAGAAGCAGTCATTACCATTAAGTATGATGTTAGCTTTATGTTTTTCATAGATGCTCTTTCTCAAGTTGAGAAGTGGGATCCCTGGGTGGTGCAGCGGTTTGGCGCCTGCCTTTGGCCCAGGGTGCAATCCTGGAGACCCAGGATCGAATCCCACGTTGGGCTCCTGGTGCATGGAGCCTGCTTCTCTCTCTGCCTCTCTCTCTCTCTCTCTGTGTGATTATCATAAATAAATAAGAAATTAAAAAATATTTTTTAAAAAAAGGAATCTCAAGTTAAGAAGTTCCCTACTTTGCTGAGAGTTGCTTTTTTTTTTAAATCAGAAATGGATCTTACATTGTGTCAAATCCATTTTGGGGTTCTATTGAGATATTCATATGGTTTTTCTTTTAATTATATCCAACTATAAGATATTCATGTTAATATGGTGAATTAAATTGATTTTAAAATATCAAATTTGCATTCCTGGGGTAAACCCCACTTGATTATTATCTATTATCTTTTTTTATATCTTATTAGACTTTATTTGCTAAAATTTGCTTAAGGATTTTTGCATCGATTCTAGTGAGGAATTTTGGTTTTTACTTTTGTAATGTCTGGTTTTGGTGTCAGAGTAATTTCTGGTCTCAAAGAATGAGTTGGGATATATCCTCTCCTCTTCAATTTACTTGAAGTGTTTGTGTATGAAATCAGTATTATTTTGTCCTTAAATATTTTATAGAATTCACCATCTGGGACTGGAGTTTTCTCTGTGGAGAGATTTTTAGCTACTAATTCTATTTATTTGATATAGAACTATCCAGGCTATCTATTTCTCTATGAATAAGCTGTAGTAATTTGCATTTACCAAAGAATTTTTCCATCTTCTCCAAGTTGATAAAATTTATTGGCATAAAGTTGTTCTTAATATTCTCTCCTAATGCTTTTAATATCTGCATAATCTGTAATGATATCACCTCTCTCATTCCTGATACTAGTAATTTATATCCTTTCTCCTTTTCCTAATGAGTCTGGCTACAGATTTATCAATTTGATTGATCTTTCCAAAGAAATAGCTTTCTGTTTCATTGATTTTTCTCTATTGTTTTTGTTTTTATTTTGCTGACTTCTTCATCCTTATTATTTACATTTTTCTGCTTGGTTTAGGTTTAATTTGTTCCTTTTCTAGTTGCCTAAGGTAGAATCTAAGATCATTAATTTGAGAACTTCCTTTTTTTCTAATGTGTTTAGTGTGATAAATTTCCCTATAAATATATGTTTGGGCTGAATATTACAAATTTTGATATGTTGTGTTTTCATTTAGTTCCAAATATCTCCTGATTTTCCTTTTTATTTCTTCTTTGACCTATGGATTACTTAGAATTGTCTAAATTTGTTCCCAAATATTTGGATATTTCCCAGATATCTTTTTGTTATTACTATCTAGATTAATCCACTGTGGTCAAAGAACACACTTTGTCTGATTTGAATATTTTTGAATTACTTTTTCTTTTTTTTTAATGTTTATTTATTTATGATAGTCACAGAGAGAGAAAGAGAGAGAGGCAGAGACACAGGCAGAGGGAGAAGCAGGCTCCATGCACCGGAAGCCCGATGTGGGATTCGATCCCGGGCCTCCAGGATCGCGCCCTGGGCCAAAGGCAGGTGCCAAACCCCTGCGCCACCCAGGGATCCCCTATTTTTGAATTTCTTAAGGCTTATCTTATAGCCTAGAATGTGGTCTATCTTGGAAAATGTTCTATGTATATATTTGAAAAGAATATGTGTTCTGTTATTGTTAAGTGGAATGTTCTTAAATTTTTTTTTTTAATTTTTATTTATTTATGATAGTCACAGAGAGAGAGAGAGAGGCAGAGACATAGGCAGAGGGAGAAGCAGGCTCCATGCACCGGGAGCCTGATGTGGGATTCGATCCTGGGTCTCCAGGATCGCGCCCTGGGCCAAAGGCAGGCGCCAAACCGCTGCGCCACCCAGGGATCCCAAGTGGAATGTTCTTAAAATGTCAAGTAAGTCAAATTCGTTGATAGTATTGTTCAAGTCTCTCATATCCTTACTGATTTTCTGTCTGCTTGTTCTATCAATTATTGAGACAAGGGTATTAAATAAAACCTTTAGTTATAATTGTGGATTTGTTTTTTTCTCCTCTACCCTTCTATATATTTCACTGCCAAGTCCACATATGATACCAGTTAATTTAGAATCTCTGGAAGTGTGATCCAGGCATCAACATTTTTTTTAAACCTCTGAGTGATTTGAATGTGCCATCAACTTTGAAAACCACTGCCTTGGGATCCCTGGGTGGCACAGTGGTTTAGCCTGCCTTTGGCCCAGGGTGCGATCCTGGAGACCCAGGATCGAATCCCACGTCAGGCTCCCGGTGCATGGAGCCTGCTTCTCCCTCTGCCTATGTCTCTGCCTCTCTCTCTCTCTCTCTGTATGACTATCACAAATTTTAAAAAATAAATAAATAAAACAGTGCCTTATGCATTCCATCTTGTGGACTCAACAGATTCTCAAATGCATTGTCTTATTTAATACTATTGAGGTAGGCATTATTCATTGCCATTTTGAAAATGATATTAAGCTGGGGCACTTGGGTGGCTCAGTCAGTTAAGCATCTGACTCTTGATTTTGGCTCAGGTCATGATCTCACAGTCATGGGATGGAGGCCCACATCAGGCCCCACGAGAGCATGGAACCTGCTTGGAATTCTCTCTCTCCTCTCCTTCTGTCCCACCCCTCTGCTCCTATTCACTTACTGGCTCTCTCTTTAAAAAAAAAATGATAATAAGTCTGGGTACCTGTCCAAGATGACACAGAGAACCTAGCTAGGATTTAAACCTAGGTTTTCTAACTCAAAGTTGATCATTTTGAGCTACTTGTATTTTGTTCTGTGAGGTATGTTTATTGACTTGAATTCTATCTCTATTTCTATCCTGTCCCTCTAATACACTCTTCTGGGTTGTGGGCAGGAGCCATGTCTAGCCCAAAGCTTATAATTTGCACTGGACCTACCACAGTGTCTATACCCTGGAGATGATTCTAAGGTTTTTCTTTTTCCTTTTGAAATATCTAAGTATCTGGGGTCATCTGACCACAAAGTAGTCATCAATCTGCTTTTTTCATGGTCCATCCACAACCTAAGGTTTAAACCAGGCTGTAATCAACCCTGACACATAGGCTCTTCTCCAAAAACCTTCTCAGGCTGCAGACTGTCAGCCTGCTTTACTCCATTAATACATGACATTGGCAGCCAAGGACTAGGAGGTTTTGCCCCAAGCCACTCATGCAAATTTGGGGCAAGATTATACGGAAGAGCAGCTTGGGGTGGATGCATCTCCTATGTGTAAAGGCTGTTTTGTTTGAGTCTTTCCAAGTGCTGGTACATTATGTTAATTATGTTGGCCAAGGATTAATATTTAAAATCAGGAATGATTTGAGTCATTCCTCCAGGTGAATTGCTCAGCTGCCCCCAGGGAAAGGATCAATCAAAAGAAAAAAAGGGACCATTAAAGTTTTAGAAACATTGTGCATTCCAGAGAGATAAAGAGAAAGACTAATGAAATAGACAAGACAAAGACTAAAGCTCTCTGGCACACTTTCTCTCTCTCTCTCTCTCTCTCTCTCTCTCTCGTTGGTATGTCAGCTTCAATATAGACTAATGAATTAATGAATCAATGTGAGTTTGTTACTTCTCATAAATATTCAACCATGCAAATCCTTTTCTTCCCAACTGCCTTATTGGACCTGTGTTCTATATCTGTTACCTTCAAATCCCCTTACCTGACTTCTCTCGTTATCAGTAAGTCACATTCTGAGCTCAAGACTTGATAGTTGCTAATGTGACTTCTATGTTCTTACTATTTACTCAGTTATTACCCAGAGTAAAAGACTGTTGGGGCCAGGCGGGAAGGGAAACTCCTCAAGATGGCGGATACGCCAAAATGGCTGAGGTTCCTGTCACCACCTGCACTTGGGACGACAGCTTGAGCAGACCCTTACACCTCTCCTTTGGACTTCCCCAACCTAACCCAATGCTCTTCAAACCCCAGAGGAGGAAGTCACCTTTGACTGGTCGAATTGCAATCCTTCCTTTGCATAGTGAGGGTCACTCTGACTGGTTGGATTGCAATCCTTCCTTTGCATATGAGCCAACTAATAGGAAACCGTTCTGCCTTACAACGTTATGTAAACCCCCTACCACCTTGTCTTGGGGCGACTTCCTCGACTCACTCTCTTTCCCCCCGTGAGTCGTGGAACCTCGCCCGAGGGTGCCTGCAATAAAATCTGTTCTTGGACCCTCGCTTGCCTTGGCGGTCTCATTTCCATCTAGTTACTAAAAAACTTAACAAAGACAACCACAACAAGTGAGGAGCTTGGGTATCTTTTTTAAAGGATTATTTGTTAACAAACAAGTCTACAACACTAAAGTTATTTAAAAAGAAAAATAAAACTCATTTTTCCACCATTTTCTCTTCTCCCAAATTTTCTTTTAGTCTTCATTCAGCTGGAGAACCTTATAATATACGGTTCATATCATTTGTGTGTTCTACTTTCTTGTTTATCGTCATTTAAACACTTTTCAGGGACGCCTGGGTGGCTCAGTGGTTAAGCATCTGCCTTTGGCTCAGGGTGTGGTCCTGGAGCCCCAGGATGGAGTCCCACATCAGGCTCTCTGCATGGAGCCTGCTTCTCCCTCTGTCTGTGTCTCTGCCTCTCTGTGTCTCTCATGAATAAATAAATCTTAAAAAAAAAAGAATCATTTAAAAAAAATAAGTGCTTTTCATTGTCCTAGGATAGTCTTCCTAATTTTCATTTGTTGTAACTGCATGGTTTTCCTTTGTTTAACCATTTCCCTGCTGCTGTACATCATTTGAAGTTTTCACCATTATAAGTGACTACCTCATAAACATCTAAGTACATGTAAAGATTTCCTCTTTTTTTTTTTTAAGATTTTATTTGTTCATTCATGAGAAGCAGAGACATAGGAAGAGGGAAGAGAAGCAGGCTCCATGCAGAGAGTCCGATATGGGACTTGATCCCTGGACTTCAGAACCACGCCCTGAGCCAAAGGCAGACAGACGCTCAACTGCTGAGCCACCCAGGTGTCCTTCCTCTCTTATTCTTTTGAATGATTTCCTTTTGTAGAAGTTTCTAGGACTACGATTGCTATGTGGAAAAGTTTGAATGATTTTAAGGGGTGACGAGCCCTTAAAAAGGCAGTACCACCAAGTTCGTAGTCCATGCCATATCTTGATTTATAAAATTAATTATGACACGGAAGGGCCAAGATACTTCCAAAAGCATCACTACAGTCTTATCCCACAGAGTGGTGCAAGTAACATAAGATGAATGTATCTCCATTATTTCTTACTCACTGAAGCCCACTAAAACATGAATCAATTCCTCCCACATTTTAAGTGATGACCTTTGCAAAAGTCTTAAGAAACTCCACAACAAAACCAGGAGGCAAATCAAAGGTACTTCCTGTGATAAACCCTGTTTTAGAAAGGAAATGAAGGCATACAATGTGTGTGGCAGGAGAGCAGTGGGGAAGGGGTACAGGTCAGATATGATTGGAATGCCAGTGTCACAGTTGTCCCCTGCAAACTGGTCTCTGGGAGCTGGGTCAAGGCAGCCAAGTTGAAAGCCAAACACAGACAGCAGCTGTTGAGAATGTAAAGTCTCTGGCCAGAGTGGATAGGGAGCTGGGTGTGGTTGCCCAAAAGCTGATTTCCACCCCACCCTACAGGCCTAGTGACGGGATGAGAGGATACAACTTCCCGTGTTGCATTCCAGTCCTCCTCTCTGGGCTTAGTTGGAACAGTCTGTGGGAATGCTACAGAGAGTGGCTACAAACTGCCTTATTGCACCACAGACACCTCCTTCAACAGCGTCACCCTTGGAAGTCACCGAGGTTGGAAGAATGCCACATCCAGAGAGCCAGGACACAGGACTGACCTGCAACTATCACATGGTCCCAGTTATAACCCTGGGTATAAAGTCCAAGTAAATCCCATGAAGGGACTACTGAAGCTTCAGGGAGTATGTGGATCTTTCCTACACTGCACAAGTAAGTGCTGAGCGCATGGGCCACACCATCCCCTTCAACAATTTCCCAGAATGTTTGACAGGGAGTCCCCCCCACCCCCACCAGGCTGCATCACTGAGCAGAGAATCTTTGTTATGCATTTCAACATCACTTTTCTTGGAAACTCTGACTGTTCCACTCTCCAGAAATAATCTGTCAAATTTTTCACTTTGTTTAAGTCATACTGTGAAAACTCCCATAATCAAATTCCCCACATTAGGACCCAGCTGATATTATGTAACAACAGTCAAGAGGGAAAACAGTGGGTCAGACACTGACATTTTTTTTTCTTTCTCTTTTAACTTTTTTTTTTTTTAAGGTTTTATTTACTTATTCATGAGAGACACAGAGAAAGAGGCAGAGACATAGGAGAGGGAGAAGCAGGCTCCTCGCAGGGAGCCTGATGTGGGACTCGATCCCCAGCCTGGGATCACGCCCTGAGCTAAAGGCAGACACTCAGCCGCTGAACTACCCAGGCATCCCTCTCTTTTAACTTTTTTTTTTTCTTTTAACTTTTTAATCATGAAAATTTTCAAACACATGAAGCAAGAAAGAACGGAATAATAAACTCCCATGTCTCCACCACCTAGCTTGAACAATCTCCATATGTGCCAATCCTGCTTCATCTATCACCCTGCTCCATTCCTTTTTTTTTTTTTTAATTTTTATTTATTTATGATAGTCACACACACAGAGAGAGAGGCAGAGACAGGCAGAGGGAGAAGCAGGCTCCAGGCACTGGGAGCCCGATGTGGGATTCGATCCCGGGTCTCCAGGATCGCGCCCTGGGCCAAAGGCAGGAGCCAAACCGCTGCGCCACCCAGGGATCCCCCTGCTCCATTCCTATACCCCCACAAGTATGCACATTTTTCTTTCTTTTTTACAAGAATTTTAAAAATCAAGTCCCAGACACAGTGTCATAAATACTTCAGCATGCATCTTTAACCAGTAAGGACTTTTCTTTTTCTTTTCTTTTTTTTTTTTTTTTTAAAGATTTTATTTATGTGTTTGAGAGAGTTGAGTGAGAGAGCACGAGCAGGGAGAGGAGCCAAGGGAGAGGGAGAAGCAGACTCTCCGCTGAGCAGGGAGCTGACAAGGGGCTCAATCAATCCCAGGACCCATGAGATCATGACTTGAGCCAACTGAGCCATCCAGGTGCCCAGACTTTGTTTTTTGACATAGCCTCTGTAGACACTAGTACTTATTTAGGACTACTGATATTTGTTAGGCATTTAGTATTTGGTGCAAGATATTACAGTAAGATTCTTTACAGTTTATTTCATGATAGCTCAGCAGAGAAACACTTTGGAAATTCACAAACTCCCTAGGAGAAAGAAATACCCCCCTGGCCTGGAGAACATTACTATTTGCATTTTACTCATGAAGAAAACTGTTCAGCCAACTCGGAGTAAGCTGTGGAGAGGCTGCAGTCCAGGAGATGGCAAAGCTTGGAACAAGAGGCTTGTCAGAGCCTGACTTGCTCCATCCCCCCTGGATATTCAGGTATTAGAAGGATATTGCTTTCCTCATCTGAAAACTGGCTTTTTTTTTTTTTTTTTTTTTTAACTACCTTACACCTACCACTAGAATTTACATTGTCAAGATAGAAACACCCAGGCTTCTTGAAAAGGTAACGCCTTAAATAAGAACCGAAGAGATTTGACAAATCCACTCTACATTTCTACTTTATCAGGCATGTATGTATCGGGAGCACCAGGGGAATGTTGCTTCACGCAAAAGCAACCTCAGTATAAATATTTCTGTTTACTATATGCTGTTCTTTTGCAATCTTGCCTCTAATCCCAGGAGATTTAGGCAGACTGGATACATTGGGTTGGTTTACCTCAATAAAGATAGGGACTGCCTAAGCATAGGCTTGAGGGAGTAGTCTTTGACTCAAGGACAGGTTGATAAACCCATTCTCAGTGAGTCACGTAGAAGATCCCACACTGGCTTTGGGCTTCTTCCTGCCTCCAGGCCTTCTAATTGAAGTCTCCTGTATCAAAACCCTAAGTCAGCCAACATAGGCTGGCAGCGTACTGCTAATTTCGCCTTGTTATTGCCCTCCTCTGGTTCACATCACTTTATGCAGTTTGCTGCCACAGTATCTCAGACTCTCACTGTCCCAGTTTGGACGGGATGCCCTTTTCAGGTCCAGGCAACTGTGGCTGGAGGTTGGGACAAGTTATACAAGGAGCTGCCAGGAGCTGCAGTTGTGGGTGAAGGCCAAGTGCGGAGAGTGGGATGAGTTTTGTAACCTGAGCCAGCACTGTACACAATGCCCACTAGAAACTAAGCTGTTCTCACATGGTTTGATAAATGTTGCCTCCATCTGGACCACTCTGCAGACGCCTGTGTGACTTGCCCCTTTGCCACCTTCACTTCTTTCAGGTCTTTGCACCAGTCCCCATTATCAGAGAGGCCTTCCCTACCACCTACATCAAATAACATACATCCCCTGCCACTAGCAACCCCTTTGTTCTGCCTTGTTTTCCCTATCACAACCTGACACATTTATTATTTGTTGTCTGCTTTAGTTACTACTGTATCCCTGTATCCTCTCAACTTAGAACAGTGCCAGGTATAAAGCAAGGGCTCAACACATTTGTGCTGAATGACCAATCTCCTCAAGAACAAGGTCCAGTCTTCTTCTGCTTCTTTTTAAGTTTATTTATTTTTGGTAGTAATGTCTATACCCAACATGGGGCTCGAACTCACAACCCTGAAATCAAGAGTTGCATGCTCCTCAGACTAAGCCAGTCAGGTGCCACCTCCTCCCCCACAACCCCTGCCAATTGAGTACTCTTCTACTACTACATCCAATTCATCAGAGCCATCACTGATTATGGACACTCCTCTGCTGAAGAGGGGCTCCACAGAAAATCCATGAGGACATACAGATGAGCTTTATAGAGCTAATACCCTGAAAACCTAGCTGTTCTAGTGGGAATGTCTATTTCTTAAATCTGTTTTCTCTGTGACTATCTTCTGTAGAGCTTGTGACCACCAATTCATACTTTATTCTTGCCCTTTGGGGTCTACATGAAGCTCCCCAATGGCCTGATTCTAACAAATTTTCAAGCACGTATGCTTTAAGAATAATATATCCCTCTCAGAGCTACACCACTGAAAGGTGTTCCCTCAACAACAGAAAGATTTATTACTTTCTTCCCCCACAGAAAAAACCACAAAAATATTTCCTTCTTGACTATACCAGTGAGTTCCAAGTTTCATTAAAGAACTGGCCAGATGCTTCCTCCTAGCTTATGTGGGAAGAAGTTAAGATAAAGAGCACTTGAAACTCTACCTCTGCACACCTGCCTCATACCTTATTCCCTTCTGATAGGTCTTCCTGTTTCCCCTACGTCGGGGATATGGACCTGCCTCCCCAGGCACCTGGGGTTCTGTAAGCCCCCTGACCCGTCTCCATCTGGTATTAGTAACAGATGGCTCTTATTGAATTGCACACCTGCTATAAACCAGGCACTGTACCTTACAAATTGTCTCAAATGCTCTACCCCCAAACTGGAAAAGAGCTGTAACCTGAGTGCTATCTGGGCAGGCCCTGTAACCTTGAGTTTATCTATTCTACCTTTGTTACCAAGAATCACTTTCTTCCAGTGTATTTGCAGAAAGGGAGTTGGTCTCTCATCTCCAAAGCCAGTACAGGCTGCACCCTGTTCCTCTGCTTTCACCGGCTCCTAAACTCCACATTCAGTCAGGGTCTTTGCTCGCTTTAGTGTGAGTCCTAGCCTATGCTCTGAGGCTGCCATTCTCCTTCAGTGTGACACTAACAGTGGCCTCACAGGTGCAGTAGACAGAATAATGGCCCCCAAGAATGCACAAATCCTGGATTCTCTGATGTGTTACCTTACATGGCAAAAGGCTTTGCAGATGTGATTAAGTTAAGGACCTTGAGATGAGGAGATTATCCTGGGGAACACGGTGTAATCACAAGGGTCCTTATAAGGGAAAGAGGGAGGCAGGAGAGTAAGAGGAGTCAGAGAAGGAGAGGTGGTGGTGGAAGCAGAAGTCAGAAGGATGTGAGGAAGGGGCTGAGGAATGCAGGCAGTATATCCTTTAAGAGCTGAAAGGAGTAGGAAAACAGATTGTAGCCTAGACTCTCTGAAAGGAACACAGCCCTGCCAACACCTTGATTTTAGGTCTTCTGACCTCCAGACCAGTGAGATAATAAACATGTGGTATTTTTAAGCCACTAAGTTTGTGGTCATTATGTTACAACAGCAACAGAGAACAATTCAAGGGATGATGCAGGGAAACCACATTTGCCTCTTTTGTCTTATACACTCGTGTATAAACTGCTTCATTTTAAGTTTGGGGATAAGTACGAGGAAGAAAAAAGCTAAATAATAAATATGATTGTTCCCAGAGCCCACAGAAGGAAAAAAACCCTTAACAAGTTCCCTTCATGGGCATCCCCCATTTCCTAGCACTGCTCACCAGTCCAAGGCCCATCATCTTTTTCTTCTTTTCCTCTCTAAGCCCACTGTTCTCCTCTCCATGGTGAAATTCATTCACTTGGTAATTGTTCACTTCGTACCTGCTATGTCCCAGGCACTGTTCTAGGTGCTGGGAATAGAACAGTGAACAAACACAATAGAAAATAATATAAGCTATCACAGAGCTTACATTTTAGTGCAACCCTCTTTTCATGATATTCTCACCCAACAAGGTCCACCCAACCTTTAACCTCTACCCCAAATATGATCATCTGTAAGATACAAATAACCCAGAACAATTTATTTCTCAAAGTCTGAGTTACTCCAGTAAGGATCATGCCATGTAGTTAGATGATTCCCAGGATAATCCGTGGTAGGCTTCATTTCCCCAGTTCTTGTTCTCTTCCAGGTTCCTCTGCCAACACAAAGTCAAGGTACCCCTCCTCATTCTTCCTATGGTCTTCTGATCACCTGCAGGTAACTCATAGATCACACAAACACCCCCCCTACACACACACACCCCAAAGGCAAAACATCAGTCTCCGTCTAAATCCATGTTAAAGAGGCTGCCTTCCTTTTTTTTTTTTAATTGGAGTTCAATTTGCCAACATATAGCATAACACCCAGTGCTCATCCCATCAAGTGCCCCCCTCAGTGCCCGTTACCCAGTCACCCCCACCCCCCGCCCACCTCCCTTTCCACCAACCCTTGTTCGTTTCCCAGAGTGAGGAGTCTCTCATGTTCTGTCTCCCTTTCTGATATTTCCCACTCATTTTTTCTCCCTTTATTCCCTTTCACTATTTTTTATATTCCCCAAATGAATGAGACCATATAATGTTTGTGTTCTCCAATTGACTTATTTCACTCAGCATAATACATTATTCAGCCATTAGAAATGACAAATACCCACCATTTGCTTCAACCTGGATGGAACTGGAGGCTGCCTTCCTAAAGATAACATATTCTTCCCAACTAAATAAAGATACAGCTTTACTTTTGTTATGCAGAGCAGCCCAATTCCCCCTTCTCACCCTCCACCCATAGCCTGTGCCTACCTGTGCACCAGAAACACCACCTGTCGCTGGGCCTTTCTAAAAGGAAAGACCTCCAATTGTTACCATCATCCCCTGCTACTAGTAGAAGCTTGGTAGATAAGCTTCTTTGTTACACTGAGCCATGTGAAATTCCGACCCAGGGTTTCCTCTAATAAGAGATTCCACTAGGAAGTGAATCTACATCCCATGGCCCCCATTCATAGCAAGCCCTGAAGAGAGGTATGAGGCTTTTCTTCTTCCAGTTATAGAAGGAACCCCCAAGGGTAAATACATTTTAATCACTTAAAATGATCCTCCACTCTTCTTTTGCAGTTTTTTTTTTGTTTTGTTTTGTTTGTTTTGTTTTGTTTTTCTTTTTTTTAACAAATAGAAGTAGATAACACAGGTAGGCACCGTCAGGCAAATACCTTTGATTAAAGCAAATATTAACTCTCCGGGCATTGAGAATTGCAGAAGGAAAGATTGTAAGCTATCGGTTCCCATTAAGCTTGCCACCATTAGCTATATAATGCTGGTTGCAGAGTAATTATTGCAATATAAATAGTAATACATTGATTCTGTGTTTACTTGGTGCCAGGGACTTCACTAAGTTGCATGAGCTCATTAGTCCTCACCAACGAGTCACCTCACTTGTCCAGATTTTACAGATGAGAAAATTGAGGTTAGGAAGGGTTAAGAAAATTGCTCCAAGGTCACACTGCTAGTTGAGCACAGAGCCAAGGCTTCAACGCACGCTTTCCTGCCAGCCAGACCCTAACGACTCTGCTACACTGTGCCACCATGCTTTGATAACTGGAAGGCTATCCAGGATGGTACCTTCCCATTAACGTGGAAAATTTTTGAGTGATGATAATAAAGGACAAAAGGAATGACAGGTTTCATGAGCAAATACGATCACACTGAGAATTAAGGATAGATAAGAATAAACCTGAAGCCAGGCACAAGAAATGCTTTTTAAATGATAGCCAGTTGAGCGATGTTCGGTTTGAACACGTGTGGTGTAGAGGCAACAGCCGTGTGGGGACCGGTGACAACGTTTATTTTGAAAATGTCAAGGACTGCCACCTCCATTTAGATGCCTTTAATAAGTGAAAGTCTAAAATACTCTAAAGAGAATCCCGGCAGAGACCACAAGCCAAAAATCCTTGGCTTCCAAAATAACGGGGGCTGCCTCTTCCCAAGTTACCATCCACAGAAGCAAAACTTGGCGGAGTCTGAGACAAAGGATTTTGGTCTTGTTCCTACCACTGCTTTCACAGAAGGAAGCAGAGCAGACCACTGGGTTCTATCTACTACAACTCCTGAGCACCCAGACCTTGCCAGGTGTTGCTCAAAAGAGAATCCCGCCCTGCTCTAAGCCCAGGGAAATCAGCACTTTTGGAGGCAGCTTTTAAAGCCCTAAGTGCAGGGTGGGATTTTTCTACCCTTACTCATTTTCTGCAGAGTTCTGTGTCTTCTCCACATATAACCGAACTGCTACTCTGACACCATTTTCATTGAGTAATTCATGGTGATGTCACAGCAGCCAGGCACTAGGGGAAGCCCTGCTTTTATGGGTTGGCTCTTAATTTAGGAATTTTTATTTTCTGACTTTCCTCCCTTTTTTTGCTGGACTCCACTGCTTTTGAGCAAGATGCCTGAGTGGTGAAGTGTTGCCTGCTTTTGAGAAAAGGAATTCCTGCTCTTTAAGAGGCAAATGATTGAGTGAAGGCAAAATGTGTGTCCTGTAATAGTACATCTTAATTGGAGAGTTGGCAAGAGAGGAAGGATGTGTGGGCCTGGTGTGGGCTCTGTGCTCAGGATGGGGTTCATCAGGCTGAGCTGAGAAGGTGGGCTGGGGATTCACAACCACTCCTTCGTGCCACAGTCGTGAGTACCTGGGGAGCCAACCGCCTCCTCCCTGGCACCTGGGCAGCCACATCTAACCCACATCCCCACCTTCCTTCCTCACCTCTCTGCTGTTCTGTGCAGTGAGCCGAGCCGGCAAAGGCAAGCTTGGCAAACCTCGCCTGTAAAAGCCTAATCCAAACAGCATGTCCGCTGAGCTCAGCGGGGTGACTCATGTGCAGTGATGTGTGAGGCCAGCAAGCAGAGATTAGGATCTGGCCCGCCCGCCAGCCTACCCTGCACTTCCTTTGATCAACTCTGATGGTTTTTAATTCTGCAGAAGCAGCTTCCTGCCAGCGGCAAACACTTCTTGGTGGAGGCTGGAGCCATGTCTATGGTGACCTACTTGTCAGAGGCGAGGCCGGTGTGTGTGATAGCACAAGGCCCGACACCCTGGGCTCACAGCCTGCCATAGCCGAGAGGGCAGCCTCTCTGAGGTGCCCATGTTGACATCAGAAGCTCGTTGCTTAGCCAACACTGGCAAGGCCATGCGTGTGAACAGCCTGGGTTCTAAACCTGATGCTGGCATTGGTTAAATCACTGGGTACTACAGAAAAATGGGACTCTCTCTAGGGGATTTTTTTTTTTTCTTTTTTGTAAACTGGGGCATCCCTAAAGACGGTGTCTGGCACAAAATGTGGCATTCTCCGGGTTCTTCAAAAGTTCTTTTTCACATCTGTTTTGCTGAAAATGGAACACATTTGAAGTATATTACTTTCTTGAATTTTTCCCCCCAGCTTGAGTGGAATGTGTTTGCCTCTGGACTCTTCCAAATCCCCTCAGTGACCAATGCCAAGCAGAGCTCCTGAAACCAGGGTCTCATTCTCTCTCTTTCCCTTTCATGTCCTGTCTTGCTCTCTCCTTTTTCTCTCTTTTCTCAGAAAGTACACGAGTAAAAAAAAAAAAAGAAAAAAAAAAGAGTACATGAGTGATTCTCAACCTTGGCTGCATGTTATAACCACCCTGGGGAGCAGGAGGGGTTTAAAAAAATCCCTATGCCCACATTCCACCCCAGAATAATTCACTCAGAGTCTCTGAAGGTAGGACCAGACATGAGTCATCTTTAAAGCTCTCCAATGTACAGGCAAAGTTGGAAATCACTGAAATTTTAGGGTCCTGTGGCATCAGCTATAAGCCCTAAGAATGGGTCTTATCTCCCCATGTGTCCTCTCCATCACCATTCAATTTGATGGCCTTCTGGAGTCTGGTGTGTACTTTAACTATGTTAAGGTAAGATAGTATCTGGTTATAAAAAATATTGGATACAATTTTGAATTATGCATATACCATAACTGATTCCAAATACGTCTTTGTGCCATAGATTTTTTAAAATTTATTTAATAAAAACGTCTGTGTAATTTTCTTTTAAAGGTGTTATCTGGTTGGGATAACTAGTCTACATATTAAGAATTTGTTCATTTGATTAAGAGTATCAACCATCCCACTGAGGCTTAAAAAGAGAATGAACATGAGGAATGAAATGCAAAATAGATGAGTCTCATAGGGAAGAAGTAGGGAATGGTCCAGCACACAGAGCAATGATCAACCCAGTTAGAATTTCCAGGAGGCAGGTTTATATGTGCTGGTGACAGGTTGTGAATAGGGCTTCCAGGTGAAATAAGACCCTTTAGTTAAATTTGAATTTTGGTTAAGCAACATATAATACAATATTGGGGACATATTTGTACTAAAAAATTGTTTGTTGTTTATCTGAAAGTCAAATTTATCTGGTAGTTCTCTATTTTGTTTGCAAATCTGGAAATCCTAGTTGAGGATGGCAGGCTAAAGAGGAGAATCTTGGGTATTTGAGGGAGCGGTAGGTCTCACGTGGGTGGTTACTGCCCTCCAGTAGGAAAAGCGTGTAGACATTTAGGGCTGTCCCAATGACTGGGGATTGCTACTGGCATGTTGTGGATGTTAGCCAGGGTGTCAAACTTACTGCAGTAGGCGAAATAGTTCCAATGGAGAATTGTCCCACCTAAAATGCCAATAGCACCCAGACCAGTGCTACCTATTTCACCATTTTATTGAGAACTGACCCTATCACCTTCACATAGTTGCTCCCTAAGAAAACAGTGTACTGGCTACTCAGAGAAGTTCAGAAAGTGTCCCTGAGGAAAAAGCCAACCCGACAAAGTCCCAGGTACTTTCCCAATGCCTCCTTTAGTCCAAACCAACCATACAGTAGGTCCAATGAAATGAATCCGAGGCTTCAAAGCCTACAGTACCTACTGCCTCCTTCAGAAAGCCTTCTTTGACTGCTCTAATCTTCTATAATCTGTCTCCTCAATCCCTAAAACCTTTATCCTTCTAATTTAAAACTAGAATTAAAAAAAAAAAACACAGAATGTATTCTAATAATAATTGCATATGTTCTAGCCTGTAAGTTAGTCTCTCAGATAAGCCTGGGGACATCAGAAAAGTGAGATCAAGTTCTGGGTGACTTTGATCATGTTACTGATTTGTTGGTTGGCCTTGCTATTTGTTACACTTTGCCTCTTTTAAAAACTCTAATGCAGCTGAAATTAAATGTACAAACTAGTGAGGCAGTTAGAGGGAAGATAAAAACAGAGATGAGAAATCACATAGACAAAAAGGAAGAGCAGGAACTGGAGATAAGATAATTTTGTAAATGGACTTATATTTACTTTGACTGTCTGGGCTCCCTGACAGTCAAAGCAAAAAGGGAAACACAATTGGTTACATCGCTGTTATTGTCTGAAAAAAAGGGAAGCAATATCAGCTCATGAGGAAATGTAATGTTTTTCCTTATGCTAAAAGCTAAGTGAAATTTATCAGATCTTTATTTTTTAATATTTTATTTAAATTCTATTTGCCAACATAGTATAACAAAAGGGGGGACTCAGAAACATAATGGGTAATGTCTTCACTTGAGTTTTCAGAAGATTTTAAAAAATGTTTTTTTCTGTTTGTAAAAAATTTGGGACTATACTATTTTTTAAAAATATTTTATTTATTTATTCATGAGAGACACACAGAGAGAGGCAGAGACATAGGCAGGAGAAGCAGGCTCCCTGCGGTGAGACCAATGTGGGACTCCAGGATCATTACCTGAGCCAAAGGCTGACTCTCAACCACTTAGCCACCCAGGTGTCCAGGGACTATACTAGTGAACCTCAGTCAGTGAGGGCAATTTTATAAGAAGCTAAGCTAATATATTCTAAATTTATTGGTTTCCATGATCTGATTAATAAAGGGGCACTGAGACATTTTCAGCTGCCCAGAGCTTTTAGGAAGCCTTTCTATGTGGCTCCGCTAGCAGCTTCTGACAGCCTTAAGGAAAAAATGTGGATGCTGTAGAAACCAGGCCTTCGGGAAGGAGTAGAAGAAAGATGGGTGGGAACATTCCACTTCCCAAGCAACCTTGCTCCCCGCGAGCTAGAATCACACTGTTAGAATTACCCACCCTGCCTAGAAGGTCCTTCCCAGCCACATCCTCAGGAAAAGGATAAAGGAAAACAGTGTGTCACCAAGGGCCCACCCTAGCCTAGGATCCTGGGAATGGCTTGAGAGCTTGTCTGACCACGTGTATCATCCTTTAATGAGTGCTACATTTGGGGATTAGTTTGCCACTCTTTAAAGGCAGAGAATAAATAATTAGATGACTCAAAAAAGACTTTCCTTTTTTAGTTTATTTGGGTTGTCATCTTTTTTTTTTTTTTAACCGACTCCCTAAATGGGTGGGAGACTAAAACAAACAAAAAATAAAACCATAGATTAAACTCACCCCCACCCTCGCCCCTCACCACCACCATCACCACCACCCTGGCTGCACAACATGAGGGAAAGGAAACTGTGGCCTGGGGCTTTGAGGGCTTGCTGATTAGCACACTCGTCCCCGGTCCCTACCCACCTGTCCCCATCTCAGATGCAACAATCCTTGTGCTTGGTGGTTATAGTGACAAAACCAAGATGAATCACTTTTATGTCAAGATCCACAGATTATCAAAATACTAAATAGCAGGTCTGGGATGAGAGGTCAAAGTTAAAGGTAAAACTCTCTGACAGAGGCTTAGGTCTTTTGTTTTTAGACGGCGTCAGCTCTGATTTCCTTCCTGCTGACACAAAAAGGATGGCTGGAATAGGCAGAGCTAATTTATGTACAGGTGCAGGGGCTGCTTGAGCCATCAGGAAGCCTCATGCCTTGCTCCCCCCACCTCACACACACACAACCCCGGAACCCGGGGAGGGAGAGAGGATGGCCAGGGAGAAGTCTTTCCCTCCTTCCTGGGGAGGAGGTCAAATGGCTGTGCAGGCCATCCTAAAGGGCTTGCTTCTCAGGTCAATGGATACTGCCCTTAGTGCTAGAATGTGGATCCTGGGCTCATTTCCAACTCTCTGGTAGGCCAGCAGTGTTGATCCAGCCTCCCACCCCCCCAACCCCCCCATCCCCCCACCCCCCACCCCCCCCACCCTCCCCCCCCACCCCCCCCCCTTGACTTGTGATTAGAAGAAGGGGGATTAGTCAGAGTACCTTTTGGCACTCTCCCAAGCTTAGGACATTTGCAACCTTGTGACTCTTACTACCCTAAGAAAGAGCCCTAAAGGCCAGATACTTTCTTCTCTAGCTTCCTTGGGCATGGACACACAGTGGGACTTGGCCAATCAGGTGCACCTACTTCAGACGGAATCGGAAGTTAACAGGCACCAGGGTGCCTGGGTGGTAGCTCAGTGGGTTAAGTGTCTGCCTTCAGCTCAGGTCATGATTCTGAGGTTCTGGGATGGAGCCCCCCCCAACCCCCCTCGCCCAGAGGGGCTCCCTGCTCAGCAGAGGGTCTGCTCCCCAACCCCGACCCCGCCCGCCACACATACACACACACACATTCATGCCCTCTCTCTCTCAAATAAAATCTGTTTAAAAGAAGAAGCCACCAACAGCCAAGGACAGGGTAGAGTCCTTTCTGGGGGATGCTGCAGGGCAACGAAGATGTCGAGGCTCCCAGGGCAGGTGTGCCCAGGTGGTGTCCAGGGTCCAGGGCTGCAGGTGGTGGCTCTGGTGAGGCACTCAGCAGCAGCTGCCGTGGTGTCCCCAGCTCTCCCTTTTTGTGCTGTGACTGTGCCAGTGGCCCAGGGTGTGAGCCTGACTGACTGATCCCTGTGTTTTCTGAGCCTGTTTCTCTAGCCTTCTCTTTAATTCTGGTGAGTTACTCGACAGCCGATCAACCAATCCCTTTTGTGCTTAGATTAGACAGAGTTGGTTTCTGTTGCTTGCAACTGAGAACCCTGACTCTGTCCAACCGCAACTGGTTTCACTCAATGGTTTGCAGATGCTTTTTTTTTTTTTCCTCACTGCCTGCATTCTTCACGTCTCTGCCCTCCTGGCAATTCCACAAGTAATCCAGAAAAGGAGGAATAAGCATGCAGAGAATTTGACCGCAGCTGGGAAGTGAGCCAAGAGAACTCTGAAGAACGTGAGTGTTAGATCCCTCGCTTTGTCAGGTGGGGTGGATGCAGGAAGGAGACAGAAGGCTGTGGGCTGTCCGTCATATTTTATTTTTCAACCAAATTTGGTTTTGCAGTGATTACCCGTGGCACTTCCAAAAATCCCATGAGGGTATGGACCAAGTCTGTCTTGTTTTCTCTAGTACCTAGGTCATACTGGATAGTTTAGTGAATAGTAGCAAAGGGGTGATGATGGAAATCTCGGGAAGGGAATTCAGAGAAGAGGAGCTTAATATATCCTTAATGCCTCTTTAAAAAAAGAATTGTCTCAGCTCTGTGGGAGCTGAAGATTAAGGCCTGTGAGTCGAGCCAACACTGCAGATATTTCGTCTTGTTGACTGAAGTGCAGGAGCCTGGAGCTGTAGCCATCAGACTGTCAAAGACAGAGACAACACACTCCCAGGCAGGCAGAGCCTGACTTGGGTCTAGCCCAGATAGAATGCCGGTATGTTTCTTCTTTGGAAGAGGGCCTCAAGAGTGCCTGCAAGCTGAACGGAAATTGTTCTCCAAAAACCATTTTGAATCAATTTCAAATGTGTTGATAGTACTCGGTTGAAACCTCAGAACTGGGGGGTTGGGGGGTGGGGGAGATGCACGGGGTTATGGGTAGAGTTAGTTTGAATCTAGAAAACCAAGGGTAGGTTTTCCTGTCACCTACCTTAACTGTGTAAGAACTTCAGTCCATCTGTTGTAGTAAGCCGGTTTTAAGTGACGCTGATGTTTGGATTTGGATCCACAGGATCCATTTGCTACAAATGGACTCTGATTCTGATTCTTGTTTGTGGCATTAACCAGTGAAACCTTACTTTAGGTAAGTCTCTTAACTCACTTGGTCTAAGCTTTCATTTTCCAATTTCAAAACCCCTGGTTTTAAAACAGAGGGTTTGGACTATCTCCTTCATGGATTTCCTATCTAAAATGTGACCTTTCTATTCTTTCCCTTAAGGATGAGAATCGTGTGTTCTTCGATATGCCCTTCTGTCCAAGTACAAAGCTGGACACAGCAGGCATAGACAGCCTGCAGTATGGCCATGTTCCAGAAAAGCTGAGGCCAAGACTCCTCTAAGAACTTTCTTGAGCCAGGACCTAGGGCCAGCAGTGATAAAGTTAGAAGAGGAAGAGCACTGGCATCCTTTGATCTGTAACCGGTTACAGAACCTTCTAAACTGCTCATAGGGCTCAGGTTTGCTGCTGGAGCTGGACTTCCAAAGCACCCACTTCGAGGCCAGGCTCATCTTTAAATTCACATTAAACCGAGAAGACGGTTAAAGCCAACACTTCCAGTACTGTCTGGGGCTGGTGAAGGAGAGAATTGTGAAATATCATACACATGTGTATCTTTTAAAGCTGGGTTCTAGAACTTGGTTTGAACATGTGGACTCCATGGCGACTGCGTCTGTCTGGCGAGGGTGCTGCGATGCTTTCCATCGTGGGCTTAGAATGCCAAGTCATTAGTGACAGCAGACAGGGCGGTCATCTTATTTCCTCTGCTTCCCTCCAGGGACCAGGTAGATAAGAGAACTGCAGGGAAAAGAAAGAGGGGAAGGAAAACAAGTAAATCCCAGCATGGGGAGCAGCAGGGAGCAGCAGGATGGCAACAGACATGGGAGCTCAGCTGCCAGCAAAAATCTGATGTGCTGCATTGCTCCAAGGAGAGGAGGCAAGTCTTCCCAAATCCAGGCGCCCCAACATGATTGTGAAAGCCACACCCAGAGGCCCACAGACAGCCAACACCGTTGTAGAACCAGTGAGACACCTTGGGAAGCTGCTCAAGTTTCTGAAGACATCTCTGTAAAAGCTGTCTTCTACTCTCAGTGGATGCTTGAACCCCAGTGTGAGGTGACCCCAGAACTGCCATCTAGGGCTGAAGAAAAAAATTTTTAAAGCAAAGTTAATTTCAGAAATTTTGTTCTTAATTTTGTGCTAGGGCTCCTAGCCAATTCCTTCTTTCCCACTGGCGGCAGCAGGCAGGGCTGACGGAGCAGGCGCAGAGAGCTTTGATGTCAACAGAGGTAGGCAGGGCAGGCCCCAGTGGAAAACTGTGAAGTCAGCAGAGTTATCTCTGGCACTCCTCCCTTCCCCCTGCTTCCCCTTTCTCCACCCATTTCCCCCTCTTGGCTTCCAGCTTCTCATTTCCCAGGGGACCCTGGAACATATGAAAACCCACCCTCCATAGATATGAGGGGGCCAGCTCTTGGCTCCAGCTATCAAAGTCTGCTTTTTTTCCCCCAAGTCTAAAACAAACAAAGGCATACATTCCATACATTTCCTAAGGAAAGAGAGTGAATACAGAAACCTCGTCCTTTGTGCTCTCTCTCTCTGTGAAACCCCAAGAGCCTGGGGCCTCAAGATTGAAGCTGTCTTCCTGCCTCCTGGGGCTTAACAGGAATCAAAAGTGCCTCAAACCAATACATCTGCTTGGTTTATGGCTCCAATTTAAACCACAAATTATAAAATGATAAATCGCTGTTCGAATCTCTTCCAGGAAAGAAAGACTGTTGTCAAGATTAAGTTACAGCCTCATGGCCGTCTGAGTGAGCTTAGCTGCTGCCTAACTCTCTCACTCATTTTCCTGTTGGAGATGTTTCTTTTCTTCCTGAACTTTCACTGTTTCTGAATACTTTAAACAAAGAAAATGACCGAAGGCAGGAAAAACATCGGGGGACTTCTTAACCCATGGAGCCTTTTTTACAGGCTTTATTATGTAACGGCTGCTTTCGTTTTGTGAGAACCAAAGGAAGTTGAAGAAATCTTTCTTCTTGAGCATTTAACTGCCAGAGTACAGAGAGAAATGGCTTCACGTGGGCAGCGAGGCTCCCTTCAAACTCTAGCTGGAACGTGGAGCGTGTGGTAAATCAAAGCTGCCATAAGGAATTTGGGCCTTAAAGTATCTGTTCAGTGATTTGGGCAGTGAATCACTGTATTTCGTCCCCATGAAAATCAATTCTCTGGAATTCTCTTGCTGGGCCTGGTCTAGTGGTGGAAGAATGGGACAAGTAATTAGGCCACGTGCATGCTTTCCTGTAATGACGCTCCTCTCTGCCAGAGCTTTGGCAGGCAGAAGGAGGAGAGATGAGATTCGTGATTGAGGCACCTACCTTTCCTGGCTGTGGGTCTGTCACACTGACCTCGTTCTGATTACCCGAGGCAGCGGGGTAATGACCATCCATCCTGTTTCTCCAGCCCACTGCCATGGTTATACAAGTCTAACCCGGTTTCTCTAAGGCCACTCAAGTCCTGAGTCCCATCAAGCCGTGAATCAGAATCACTTCAGCATTTCTTCTTAAACTCCTTCTGGTTTATCTTACACCTCAGCCCCTTCGGTCTGTTTCTTGGGAGTCCCCAGGCCTTGCGTGGCAGTTTTTGTCTCTCTCGTTCTCGGGGTCCCTGGGTCGTCGTGGTAGTTTTTGTTTTCTGACATAATTTCACAGTATCGCCCACACCAGCCCTTGCAGGCCCTGCCACAGCTCCTCTTGTCTCTGCTTTTCCTGAAGTCGGTGTGCTGTCATTACGGCTGCTTTTTCTGGGACACTTCAAGTTGTGGAGAGAGTTTTTTTCCCTGTGATTATAGCTCTTTCTTCCAATTTTGACTAGTCTGGCGTCTCTCTGATTATAGCTCATTAGGACTCCTGAAGCTAAGAAGGCACTTTTTTCTTATGCTGCCTTGTTTTTATTTTTATTTTTTTAAAGATTTTATTTATTCATGAGAGGCACACACAGAGAGAGAGGCAGAGACACAGGCAGAGGGAGAAGCAGGCTCCATGTAGGGAGTCCGACATGGAACTGGATCCTGGGTCCCCAGGATCACACCCCAGGCTGAAAGTGGCGCTAAACTGCTGAGCCACCAGGGCTGCCCTGTTTTTATTTTTTTAAATAATACGCATTATAACTTATTTTTGCAGGGCAGTATAAAGATGAAAAACAACAATAATCATGAATCCTACAGTCCAGACAACCCCATTAGCATTAAAAAATGATAATAATAAAAGTTGTGAATATATGGGAAGAAAATAAAACCATTTTAAAGATTTTTTTTAAAAGATTTTATTTATTTATTCATGAGAGACACAGAGAGAGAGAGGCAGAGACATAGGCAGAGGGAGAAGCAGGCTCCATGCAGGAAGCCCGACATGGGACTTGATCCTGGAACTCCAGGATCATGCCCTGAGCCGAAGGCAGACGCTCAACCGCTAAGCCACCCAGGCATCCCAATTTTAAAGATTTTATTTACTTATTCATGAGAGACACAGAGAGAGAGAGAGGCAGAGGCATAGGCAGAGGGAGAAGCAGGCTCCCTGCGGGGAGGCCAATGCAGCACTTGATCCCAGGACTCTGGGATCACTCCCTGAACCAAAGGCAGCTGCTTAACCACTGAGCCACCTAGATGCCCCCAAAACAAAACTTTTAAAAAGTATAAAAGAATAAAAACTTCCCATTCTCCCTGAGTCCTTCCCCCAAAACATAACTATTACTGTTTTTTTTGTTTATTCTTGGTAGTACATATTTATGTCCTTTAATAAAATTTTACATAAATTTATGACTATACATATTCTGCATTTTGCTTTTTTTCACCCAAAATGTTACCTTAGAGATCTTTCCATACATGCACTGCAGATAGATTCCCTTCTTTTAATGTCTGCAGAGTCCTTGTCAGAAGAGAATGTGCCTTCTAAATGAAGGGCATTCGATTAATGTAATTCCTGCCCCCTTTCTGTCCCTTGACCTCCCTGGGGACAGAGTGATTTATTTGACTCACAAGCTTGGAAGAACATCCTGGACATGCTGGGTTCAGCTTTGCCCTTTCTGCTTAGCACAGAGTTGCCTATGGGGAGTGTGCCTTCTGCTGTTGTAGAAGTAGGCAGAACTGGGTGAATGGCTGCTTGATTCTGGGTTTGAGTGGTATGAAATGTCTCTCTCATTTAATTTTTTTTTTTTTTTTTTGGTAAGATTTTATTTACTCGTCAGAGAGAGAGAGAGAAAGAGTGAGACAGAACATGCCCAAGCAGGGGGAGCAGCAGGCAATGAGAGAAGCAGGCTCCCCGCTGAGCAAGGAGCCCAATGTGGGACTTTATTCCCTGACCCTGGGATCATGACCTGAGCTGAAAGTAGACGCTCAATCCACTGAGCCTTCCCTAGGATCTCACCTGTTTCTAGCATGCAGCCTTTTCTCATCTGAAGAGTTCTGGAGCCAATCAACACAAGCTTTTGGTATATTTACTTCTACTGAACAAACATGTAAGTGCTTACTACCTGTGGCACAATGCCCTAATCACCTTCAAAATATTAACTCATTTAATACTATGACGCTTCTGAAGTAGGGGCTATTTAATCCCCATTATTACAGATTGGGAAGTCAAGGTGCAGACAGGTTAAGTAACTTGCCCAAGATTGCAGGGCTAGGAAAAGAAGGGAAAGGATTCCAACCCATGAAGTCTAGCTCCTAGGTTCATACTCCTGGCCAATCTGTCCCCAGGAGAGGGGGGAGTATCTCTTTGTGTATCTCTTCTCTAAAATCCATGGCATCACTTTGGGAAGACTCTGAGCCCCATCTTGTCACATCTTACATCCATATTGTGAATGGGAATTCAGCCTTTTTGGAATATATGTAGGAATATACGAGTACTCTAAAAGGGCAATTTGATTGCTAAATCAACAAGACTCCTGAAACTACCAAGAGCCAGCCTTCATAAGGACTATTCCGACAATAGCCAGCAAGCGTTGAAAAAGCCCTTCAAGTGATGATACTAGCACTGGCCTTCAGAGGTCCTGGGTCTGGGCTCTCCACTCTGCCTCTCTGTGCCACGCTGGCCTGCTGAGCAAACTCATAATGCAGGTCAGCAGACAGCCTTAAAATAAACAAAAATGTTTGTGTTGTGCCCAGTTATGGAACAGTGCGTATCCAATTAGGTAGTGAAAAACTCATGCAAATAATCTTTTCTTTTTCCGATTCCTACTGCATATGAGTCTTTCACAACTGACTTGGCCAGTCCAGATTCCTGAAATGCTGAGATTCAGAAAATCTGGTCAAAAGTTTGCTAGTAAAAAATGAAACCCTGCCTTCTCTGTCCTCCATCACTGCCCCCATCCCTACCCTCAAGCTACTTTAGCTTTTAGGCATGTGTATGCTAAATGCCTTTTTCCTTAAAGATATGGGTGAGATATTTCTTTTGGAATATCTCCAGACAATCTGGCAAATCCATACTTGATATTAGCTACAGGAAGCACATTAAAAAAAAATACAATGAACAAGAAATAAAATTAGGGCAGACTATGAGCCTACCCTCTTTAGAAATCAGTGTATCTTTCCAAATGGAAGATTTTCTAAAACTGAATGGGTTTTTAAAATTTTTGGCTTTGTCAAGGAAAAAACTATGGACATATACACTTGTAATTTAATGTTCTGGAAAGAACTTATTGTAATGATAACAGTTTAAGTTTTCATTTCAAAAGTTATTGCTCATTCTAACATACTAAAACCTGCATTTCCCTTTTATTTTTTTGTTTTGTTGTTTTTAAGATTTTATTTATTTACTCATTTAAGATTTTATTTATTCATGAGACATGGCGGGAGAGAGGGAGAGAGAGAGTGAGAGAGAGGCAGAGACATAGGCAGAGGGAGAAGCAGGCTCCATGCAGGGAGCCTGATATGGGAACTGATCCTAGGACTCTAGGATCACGCCCTGGGCCAAAGGCAGGAGCTAAACCCCTGAGCCACCCAGGGATCCTTGCATTTCCCTTTTATAAATAAACTTCTATCTCTGGGTTCTGTCCTTATAGAAAGAAAGTACTTACAGCCAGTTTTCTACCCATCCCAATGCTTAACTTCGGCTCAAGGAGTTTCCTGTTCTGTTCCAGCTGTGACATGTTGAGAGTAGAGCTGACAATTGCAGACAATTAGCTGTACTCTCTGAGCCTTGACTGTGGCTCTAGCCCATACTGTTTCAGGGAATAGGGTGGAAGATAGAGAGTGAGGGGAGCGCTAAGGGGAACAGGAAACAGGGTGTTTTCAGGGACTCCTTTCTACTCCTTCACTCTTCACACCATTCAAGAAGACAGAATGTCTCTATCGCCTATGCCTAATTCAGCTCCTTTCACAGGGGGGGTGCTTGAGCCTGGGGTGGGACCACGGGCTCCTCTTTCCCTTAATTGCAATGCATACAGCTGGAGATTGGATACAAGAAACTATATCCCGACAGAATTGCTAAGGCCAAAAGACAGCAAATAATTGAAAAAGAAGTGATCCATTTTCACTAAAAATAGCAACCACCCACAAAGAGATCAATCGCCATGCCCTTCTATACCAGTATCATCTAGTGGAAACTGCTCTAACCCCTCATCCCTGCTAAAGAAAATGTTAGGTCCAACAGTCATGTTCTGTTCCTTGTGATCCAGCTCTCTGTTCTCACAGCTGATTGGACAAGAGGTGGGTACCTGATTCAAGGACAGCCAATCCATAGATTGGCTAGATTCCCTTGACCTGTGTAGCCAGGTAGGAAGAGATGCTGGATGAATCAGAGTCCCTTTCTCAGAGAGGTGGCATGAAAGCAAAAAGAGACATGACCCATTAGTAGCAGGACAGAAAGGGGGATGGCTGGGTAGCCCAGGTGGCTCAGCAGTTTAGCGCCGCCTTCAGTTCAGGTCATGATCCTGGAGACCCGGGATTGAGTCCCATGTCAGGCTTCCTGCATGAATCCTGCTTCTCTCTCTCTCTCTCTCTTTCTCTGTGTCTCTCATGAATAAATAAATAAAATCTTAAAAAAAAAAGAAAGGGGTATGCCTGAACTATATTTCCATTGATCAAATGCTGTGAACACTTACAAATTTCTGTGGGTGGGGTCAGTACTGCAACCTCAAACTGAGAACTAGCTTTTGGCGCTGGTTTCTCTGAAGCCAGCCCATTATGGTTCCTGATCTTGGGTTTCAGAAAACTCCCATTATCTTATCATGAATTTTTCTAAACATTCTTGCGCTAACTGGAATGAGTGCCTGATGCTTGTAGCCAAAAAAAGCCAAACTAAAGCATTATCAAAAAGGCAGGCAAAAGTAGAGCCAAAAGGGGGACCAAGGAATCAGGAAAGTCTAAACCAGAAGCAACAGGAATATGTGACTTTGTTAAGGTCCTTGAGGTCACAAATAATACTATTGAAACTGACTCACGTTGATTAATGAAGAGAAACAAGAAAGAATTAATGTATTTGTGTGAGGGGATGCTGAAGGGCAGCCAGAATTTTTAAAAACTAGTGTCAATTCCTCAAAATGTTAATCCATAGGGCTGTTACCACATGACCCAGCAATTCCACTTCTGTGAAAAGGTACGTGCACACAAAATTGGTGCACCAATGTCGCAGCAGCATTCTTCATAATGGGCAGAGTGGAAACAACTGAAATGCCCATCAACTGATGAGAGGATAAACAAATTGATATAGCCATACAATGGCATATTATTTAGCCATAAAAAGAAATGAAGTTTGATGCATACTACAACATAGATGAACCTTGAGTAAGTTAAAGAAGCCAAACACAAAAGGCCACATAATGTGTGATTCCATTTATATGAAATGGCCAGAATAGGCAAATCTACAGAGACAGAAAAGAGTGTAGTAGTCGCAAGGGGTTAGGCAGAGTGGAAAATGGAGTGAATGCTAATGAGCCTAGAGTCTCTCTCTCTCTTTTTTAAAAAGATTTTATTTTTAAGTAATCTCTACACCCAACATGGGGCTTAAGCCTAGACCCTAAAATCAAAAGTCAACTGCTCTACCAACTGAGCCAGCCAGGTGCTCCTGAAGTTTCTTTTGTGAGGGATAATGATGCTCTGGAATTAGATAGTGATGATGGTTGCACTACTCTGAATATACTAAAAACCACTTAATTGTATAATTTAAAAGGCTTAATTTTATGGGGTGTAAGTTACATCTCAATACAATTTGTGTTACTACAGAAATTATGCATATATGGAAACAGAACAAAGCAAAACAAAACAAAAGGGGTGTCACAAAGTAGAAAGCCAGAAACCATACAATTCTCTCTCTTTCTCTCTCTCCATCATCTCTATCTCTCTCTCTATCTCTCCTCTCCCCTCCCCCACCCCCTGTAATCTCTACTTCTTTCTGGACATTTTCTTCATTCTTGTCTCTCTACAAATAAGCTTTCTTAGATTTTTAATGCATAGAGCAGACTACAAACTCCATAGTTCAAAACTTGTATGTCGCGACAGAGACTAACTAGATGATCACCTACTCATTTTTGATTCCTTCTGAGCATATGACTGGACTACATTTCCCACTATTCTTTGCAGTTAGGTGGGATTATGTAATGAGCCTTTGCAATGTGGGCAGAAGGGATGCATCTGACTTCCAGACCTGACCAACTACAAAACCTACTCCAGACCCCTCAATCCTCTCCCCCTTCCTTTGACAAATGCCTTAGAGAATAGTTGGATAGTTGAGTCACTAGATGGATGGAACCTGGGTACTTGATAAAATTTGTGGAGCATAGCATTTCCCCATCTCCATCTACCTACATTGAACTATGATATTATGGAGAAATAAACTAAAGCCACCTGAAATTTGGGGATTGGTTGCTATAGCAGTTAAATTCTTCTGACTATATGCGTCCTCTGTATAAGAGACTATCCCAGATTGACTAACTGGCTCTCAATTCCAAGTTGAAATCTTTAAGTAAGAAAATTGTATTGGCCAGATGTGAGTTAGGTAGTCTCCTAGGTCAGTCAACTGAAGCCAGAGCATGAGGTCACAGAATATAAATACAGTCTCCTGGGAGCCTACTTATGGAAGGGAGCAGCATTTCTTAGAGAAAAGAAGTCTACTGTCATGGTTAAGTAGGAAGGATCAGTGTAGACCATGGAAATGAAGGTTCAATGCCTAAAGTGGCTTTTTGTATCTTTTCCCAACACATTCAGAAATACAGATATGGAGAGGGATAGAGATACAGATGTAGATGATATAGATATATTCTAGTTCTTAATTCTGAAAGTAAAGTTCCTTTTGGACAATTTGGGGAAAAACATCAAGTCACCTTTTTCTTTCCTTTACTTTCCATTTCTTCCTTTCCTCCCATCCTGTGAAGCAATACAATATAGTGGCTAAGAGTGGCTAAATCTCTCAAATGAGAGTACCTAGCTATAGCCCCACTTCACCACTTAATGATTCTGTGACTTTGGGCAAATTATTTAACAGCTCTCTGTCTTAATTTCCCCACCTATGTGGGGATGTCAGTGATGGCACTTACCATAGAGGAGTCTCAGGAAGATTAATGAGTTTATAGATGCTTAGTGCTTACTGTCGTACATAGTGAGAACTTCTTGGTTATTATTTGTTGTTATGGTGCATCTGAAACTGCATTCTGAATTTTTAAAATCTTTTCTTGAATGTTGTTCCAAGGATAGAAAATAGACTTCGTCTTTAAGTAACAACTGTTTTTATGTTCTTGAGGATCCAAAAGTAGTGGCAACCAGTTGTCCTTAGGGACATCCTGAACCATTTGGAGTAATCCAAATGCAGATGTTTTAGATGGAGATGCTGAGGCTTCTGTTTAATAACACAAAAAGCCATGGGGCACCTGGATGGCTCAGTCAGTTAAGCATCTGACTTCATCTCAGGTCAATGATCCTGGGGTCCTGGGATGGAGTTTGTCTCTCTGCCCCTACCCCTGCTCGTGTGCTCAAATAAATAAAATCTTACACACACACACACACACACACACACAGCCATATTTTTATCAGGGGCAGGTATACCTCTGTCCAGATTGTTGAAATGTCTGATTTCCTCTGTTGTTGGTCAGAAATAAGAAGTTGAAGGGGTGCCTGGGTGGGCTCAGTCAGTTAAGTGTCCACCTCTTGATTTCAACTCAGGTCATGATCTCAGATTGTGTGATCCAGCCCAGTGTCAGGCTCTGCACTCAGCGTGGTGTCCACTTTTCCCTCTCCCTCTGCTCCTCCTCCCCACCCCACCCCCTCTCTCAAATAAACAGATAAGTAAAATCTTTTTAAAAAAATTAAATTAAATAAAGAAATAAGAAGTTGGGCCTCCAGGACTTGGGTCAAAAGTACCAAAGAGAGAGCCCCATCCCGGAGGGTGAGTGGGGCAAGCTCCTATGCCACAGCGGCAGGCTGAGAGCTGAGAGGAGGCACTGCTCAGAGGGAGCCCCTGGAAAGGGTTCCACAAGGGAGCTTTAGAAGAGGTGATATCCAATATCCACTTTTAAGTTTTCTTTTTCTGCACTGTAATTCCCTCATGTAATCTTCAAGACTTCACAAAGTTTGCTGAAATTGTAGCCTATGTTAGCTGTATCTTGGGTAATAGGAAGAAGGTTTTCATATTTCATGGTAAGGTAGATTAGAGAGTGACAGCCAGCTGGAAAAGCCATTATGAGATATTCTGGGGTGATTGGGGAAGAGTCCTAGAGCAGGTGACCAGTGGAAACCAGGATAGATTGTGGAATATGTAAATACTTGCTGGAGATTCTCAGAAAAAACTGGAGATGGGATTGGACATCCTACAGTTATGCAAGATGGAGAATAGAATCATGATATGTGAAGAGAAGGCAATCTACTAAGACTACACTCTCTCTCTCTCTCTCTCTCTATATATATATATGTATATATGTGTGTGTGTGTGTGAGTGTATACATATATATGTATATATATGTAACAAATGTGTGTTGTGTGTAGGTATGTGTATATATAATATATCTACATTGGGTTTATAGTACATATTTTTTCACTTTATATCATGAGCCTTCCTTAAATATTATTCAAATGCATAAGAAGTATGTAATGAATAACTGCCTCTTAGTACCCTATGGTGTGATTATGCCATGTTCTATTTAACTAATTCCAATCATTGGACTTTTTTTTTTTCTTTTTTTAGTTTTTCACTTTTGTAAACAAAACTGTCATGAAGATTCTTATGTAGTCTTTTTGCATGTTAAAAAAATTATTTCTGGGGTGCCCAAGCATCTCAGTCAGCTAAGTGTCTGACTGTTGATCTCAGTTCATGTCTTGATCTCAGGGTCAAGAGTTCAAATTCTGCATTGGGCTCCATGGTGGGAGTGGAGCCTACTTAAAAAATTATTTCTCTGAAAAGTTCTCAGAACTGTATTTTTTGTGGCAAATGGTATGAATGGTTTTAGGCTTTCAATAGACACTGACAAATTGCCCGCTGGGAAGATCATACCCAGAAGGACTCCATACCCCCAGAATTGTATGAGTTTCCATTTTACTACATCTTCATGGGGTAACTTGCACATTCAGGGGATTAGCTGTGCTCATTTAAAGATGCTGAACATAGGATCCCTGGGTGGCTCAGAGGTTTAGCGCCTGCCTTCAGCCCAGAGTGTGATCCTGGAGACCCGGGATCGAGTCCTACATCGGGCTCCCTGCATGGAGCCTGCTTCTCCCTCTGCCTGTATCTCTTCCTCTCTCTGTGTCTCTCATGAATAAAGAAATAAAATCTTTAAATAACTAAATAAATATGCTGAACATAGGTGCCTGGGTGGCTCAGTCGGTTAAGTGTCTCAGACTCAGACCATGATCCCAGGTCCTGGGATCAAGCCCCACTAGCCCTAACCCTGCTCAGTAGGAAGTCTGCTTCTCCCTTGCTTCTTGTCTCTCCCCCAACTCATGCTCTTGCACTCTCTCACTCAAATAAATAAATAAAATTAAAAACCAAATAAAGATACTGGACATGACAGGACACAGGCACAGACATGAGAAGGTACTGGCTCGTTACTAAGGGATTTCACCAAGAAAATATGTCTTAATTTCCATGTCAAAAGAATTGCCTTTCTTTAACTTCACAATAGTCTTTCTTTAGAGGGGTTGGTATGAGGAAACCTCAATATTCCCTACAGAGAGAACTCACCAGATTCCTCAAAGGGAGCTTATTCTTCACTGTTCACTCTACTTTGAAGGCAATGTGTAATAATTCATCTTCTGGTAACATGAGTGAGGGAAAACCTTGTCTCCAATTCTCTCAAGTTTACCCCTGTAAGTATTCTGGCTCTATGTAAATGCCTACTAGTTTTTACATAATATACTTACAGTGCCCAAGACTTTAAATATTATAGGGAATATTGGGACAATGTGAACTGGGGCATGGAAATCACTTACAGGACCAGATTGATTTATCTAATGTTGACAGGAGAACATGAAGAGTTTCAGGGAGGATTTATATCATAGCTTTGAGAGAAGCATCACAAATGTTGTGCTCCCACCAACTCTCCTGGCTCTCCCTTAAGTGCACCCCTCATTTTAAGGATAATCATGAGCTGCTTGGAGTCCCCAGCCCCCCAGGTGGGCAGGAATGTGTAGGGCACAGTCTACAAGAGAACATCTACCCTGTAGGTGACTCTGCTCCCAAATAGGGAAGTGTGGGTCAAAGAAGACATTTATGCAAGCAGTCCAATTTCTCTGACTTCATTATTCATGAGAAGTAGTTCTCTGGAAGTACATGAGAACTCTGTTCTCTGCTTTAGACACTTGACACCAACTCCTCCACGAGCAGGTATGAAGACTAAGCAGGAGTTTAGTTGCATTTCCTGAATTGTAATTAAACCATAAAAGAACCGGGCTAGTGCTTGGAATCCTGTACATTTCCTTTTATTTGTTCTTAACAGCACTGTTGCTGCTACTGAAGTAATGCAAGTGGTTTACAGAGATAGAAAAAAGTACAAAGAACAAAATAAAAATCACCCAGAGTCCCAGAATTCAGAGATTACCACTGTTAACATTTTTTTTTTAAAGATTTTTATTTATTTATTCATGAGAGACACAGAGACACGCGCAGAGGGAGAAGCAGGCTCCATGCAAGGAGCCCGATGCGGGACTCGATCCCGGGACTCCAGGATCATGCCCTGGGCTGAAGGCAGGCGCTGAACCGCTGAGCCACCCAGGTGTCCCTGTTAACATTCTTGTAGATATTTTTTCACTCTTTTATCCATAGATCTATATACATACAATCATCTCTTTTATAATCCTAAGGTCGTACAGTATTCTTTATTTTGTAATCTCCTCTTGTTGTAGGTTGTTTTTTATTTTGCACATTAAAAAATAAACTTGTGATGAGACTCCTTGGTAGATATCTCCGATAGCTCTGATTATGTCCTTTGGGCTAATTCCTAGGAGTGAAGTTACTGAGTTAAAGGTAAGTCACATTTTAGAGCTTTTGATAAATACTAACGTGCTCTCCAGAAATGTTAACCATTTTACACAACTATTAGCAGTATATAAGACTGTTTACCCACCTCTTAATCTATGCTAAATAGTATTTTTTTAACTTTCCCAATTTGATTTCTGGCATAGTTATCTATTTATTTTAATTTTCACATATCAAATATTCTTGTTCTACAGAATTGTTGGTGATTTGTATTTCATCCTCTGTGAAATGTCTGTTCATGTCTTTAGTTGTGCATATGTTTCTTTTTTTTCTTTTTTTTGTTTAAAGATTTTATTTATTTATTCGTGAGAGACACACAGAGAGAGGCAGAGACATAGGCAGAAGGAGAAGCAGGCTCCATGCAGGGAGCCCGATGTGGGACTTGATCCTACTCAGGCATCTCTGTGCATTATGTTTCTTGACCTGCAATTGGGCCATCTTAGTGAGCCTGTTTTTTTTTTTTTTTTTTTTTTTAAGATTTTATTTATTTATTCATGATATACATAGCGAGAGAGAGAGAGAGGCAGAGACACAGGCAGAGGGAGAAGCAGGCTCCATGCAGGACCCCGACACAGTACTCGATCCCGGGACTCCAGGATTGCGCCCTGGGCCGAAGGCAGGCGCTAAACCGCTGAGCCACCCAGGGATCCCCCAGTGAGCCTGGTTTTGTGCAAAATCCTGGATGACTGAGATTAGTAATTGCTCCTCACTGATGAGAAGGTGCCTTCCCCACACCCTTGGCGCTGGGAAGCTCCCTGGGGGCGCTTCCATACGAATAACTTCTTGCTTTGGCCCATCTTATGGCATGGACTGGGTACATGTGTGTACCTGGATCACTTCTTGCCACACAGGTTGGTGCAAAAATGCTGCCATTTTGGAATGAAAGTTTTAGGTCTGAGGTAATCTCGTATCATTTTCATTCATAGACTACCATATTCATAAATCCTCCCAAAACTTCAGCCTTCACAGTTTACATTGAGGGGACATGGCTAGCAAGGACTTCTCTGGAAATGACCATTTAGTTAAGTGCAAGTCCCCAGGTACCCAAGAATGAAGAACCACTATTGTGCTGGAAGGACATTGATAATGACCCTCATTGGCCTATGTAACTGGAAATGGTCTGCTATCACAGATCATTCATACCTTGATCAAGCACTCAGTGTGGGCAAAGCCAAGCTTTAGACTAGGAGGAGGGTGAGGATAGATCCAAAAAGCTTCTTGACTACCTACACGGGGGCACACACACATGCACACACATGCATTCTGTTTGCATGCACGTGCACATAAAATTATCTAGAAAAGAAACTAAGGGGAGTGCCATGATCAAAAGCAAATAATTCATTTTATTTTTCTTCCTGTCTTTCTCCAAAAATAATTTCTGACTGCCTGAAGGCAAATTAATACAGTAACACCCATTAAGCTTACTCCTCTAATGGACCTATAATAAGAACTCAAAGACTACCTCCCTAAAGTCTGCAGGCAAAAGGAAACTGATTCTTAAGTGCATTGGAAAGCCTTTACGTGCTTTAATTATATCCATGAAGAACCATAAACTAGGGGTGGGAATCCTCCAGGCCTTTAATCTTACTATTATAGTCCAAGTGTTTCATTGTACTTAAGAACCACTTAGACTACTTACATTTCTAGTTACAATTTATTATTTTTTTTATTTTTTAAGATTTTTAATTTGTTATTTTTTTTTTGGTAAGGGTGGGGCTTGAACTTACAACCCCAAGATCAAGAATCAGTATGCTCCACCAAATAAACTAACCAGGCACCCCCTACAATTTATTTTTTAAACTTTTGTTTTCATTTTTAAATTTTATTTATTATTTATTATTTATTTATTTATTTTGAGAGAGAAAGAGAGAGCATGCGTGAGCATGGGGTACGAGGAAGAGCAGAGGGAGGAGAAAGAGACTCTTAAGCAGACTCCATGCTGAGTCCAGAGCCTGATGGGGGAGGGAGGGGCTCCATCCCACAACCCTGAGATCATGACCTAAGCAGAAATCAAGAGTTAGATGCTTAACTGAAGAAAACAACAAAAAAAAAGAGATGCTTAACTGATTGAGCCAACCAGGTACCCCTATTTTTTCAAATACCTATTTTTAACCCTTAGACTTCTGACATCTGGAGAGAGAAAAATTTTAAATAAATCTTACCTTTTTTGTTTATTGTTATTTAAATCACAGGCCATTTTACCTTTAGGCTTTTATAAAATTTGTTTACAATGTTTCGATACAATATTTGGTCATTTGACTACTAGATTTAAATTTTGGTGTTTTAAAGGACCATAGAGTAGTGAATATCTAAAAATGTGCAATTACAATATCATCTGATGGTATTCCTGAAATCAGGTTTCTAGCTAATCGGACTTAATTTTTTCAAGTCGTCTGTATTTTCTGAGGAAAATAAGAAATTAATATGGATGAGAAATTGTTTTCTAAGGAATGGTCATTATATTAGCTTACAGTACAAACTGAATAGTGGAGTAAGGGGAATAGTACTGTGGGGTGGGGGGGAAGCATCTAGTAGGTATCTAGCGGAGAGTCTAGGAAATCAGGTTTTCCAGCTGAAGGAGGAAGAGGGAGGGAAGCCTTGGTAACCCTGGCTTGCAAGCAGGCTCAGTTACTCCAATGTGCCCCTTTACCATTCTTCAGCTCAAGTTAATCTTCTGTTTCTGCTCTTCTTCATTCACTCAACAAATATTTATTGAGCACTTGCCATATGCCAGGTACTTTTCTAGAGCTGGAAAAACAGCAATGAATAAGCCAGACAAAATCCTGCCAAACTTCTTTAAACTATTCCCTGTAATTTCTCCTTCTGCTTTCATACCACCCCTTAGTCTTCACCCCCACTACAACCTGATATCCTTTCCCACCATCATGATAAAACAGCTCTCTAAAAACCAGTGACCTTCTAATCACTGTATCTAGTCCAAGTGTTTCTCAGTCTTCCTCTCCTTGGACTCTGTAGTATTTAATATCATCTGATTTTCATCATTTTTTAAAGTCTCGGCTCCTTTGGTCTTGGTGATAGAGCATTCATTTTAATTTGCTTCCTACAACTGTTACTGCTTCTTCCCTGACTCATCCTCTTGCCTCCTAAGTAAATATTGGTGGTTCCTTAAGTCCTACACTCTGTTTATTTCATTCTCATTCTCTCTGTCTCTCTCTCTTAAATCTTTTCTCTTGATGATTTTTCATGGCTTAAATCTCTATTGGCTCTATTTAGAAATACCCTAAATCTATATTCCCAGACCCAGCCCTCTCCTAACTTCTAGTCCCACATTTCACACTGTATGCTGGAGGGTTCCATCCAGGCATCTTAGCATCTGAGCATGATGTTAGCACAATCTGTTTGAAAGTAAAGGCAGTATTTGTACCACCCAGAGTTCCTAACTGCAAACAACAGATATCCACTCTGGCTAAGTCACACAGAAAATGAATTCCCTGGGAGGATATCAGGTGGCTCACTGGGTCGACAGGGAAGCAAGCAGGAACCCAGGCAGCCTAGGGCATGAAGAGCAACCCAAATTCACCCCACAGGAGGAGTCTGTTTAGGATGCTGCCCTGGAGCTGGCTGTCTCCCTGTCTCCCGGCCCCCCCACCCCACCATCAGTGTTGGACTCCAGTTTCTCAACCTAACTTCTTCCAGTGTGGTACCTAACTGCTAGTTTTTGTGTGTTCCCCCCTGTTTAAGAAGCTGAGCTGGGGCTTACAATTGATCTAAGTTATGCCAAAAATGACCTCTAATTCCCTTCAGCTTCCCACAGAAGGAAAGAGATTCCAATGCAGGCCAACGATATATGGCAATTAATCACTATATTTTATTTTCTATAATCACCTCATTTCCTGAATTTCATTTGCATTTCATGCTGACATCATTTTCTCCATCACTAGGAACTGTGCCTCAAAACTCTCTTGACCCCTTCCTCTCCCTCAGCTTCTGAGGCAGTCATCCAGGTCTGTGAGGGTTTTGTTTATTGTTCATTCATGTGTTGTTTTCCTTCACACTCCTTTCTTCTTGGACCTTTCTGCAGTGATGTCTCCCCTGCAACAGCATCCTAATTGCATTCCCCACTTTCAATGCCTCCTCCAGTTTATCCACCCACAAGTTAATTTTTCTGTGACAACACTTTGATCGTATCACTTGTTGCTGAAACTACATTGCTGATAGATGTCTCAGCCCGGCATTCAAGGATCTCCACAATGAGGATTCCAATGAGGCTAAGAGGCAAACTGGTGCAGTGAAAAGAATTTGACCCTCAGATGCAGACTAACATGGGTTCAAACCTTGATTTTCCCACATTCTAATTGTATACTTCTGATGCTCATTTTTTGGGTCTGAAAAATGGGGGTAATAAACATATCTCTGAGGGCATTTGTAAGTCAGCTCTTTTAGAGTCAGAATGGTATTGTTATAATTTGCATTTAGGTTGCAACATCAGCCCACAGATGTTTATAATGGACAATATTCAATTACAGACCTGTCTGATTCAAAACCTTGAATAAGGTTGTCATCAATGTGGTTTTAATGCAGGCAGGTTGGGATCAGCATCCTACATGTTTTGGGGGCTGGCAATCTAACCATCATTAATAGTATTGTTCCTGATTTCAAACAGCTAACTTACCAATGACCTTTTGGAAATATTTTATTTGCAAGTAGAGAACTTCCTGTGTTATTAGTTTTGAGAGTTGAATTTCCCTGATTGGCTGCTTTCCACTATTACATTGCTATTTTAAAGTATTTCCCCGTGGAATTTCAATTCTGTGAGAGCCTGCTATCAATTCCTTGTGGGGAAAATGTGTATAGGTATAGTGGACAGATGAAAATTATTAGTTATCATTTCTAAGATTTGCCCAGCATTCAGTAAATATGGTGAAGCTCTAGCACATAAAAAGAAATTTTGAAACTCATTCTATAATCTCAAGCCCTCATGGCATAAATTCTAGGCTGGCACTGGGAAAACTTAGCTACTCAGCCCACACTGAGTCTCTTCTCTCTGCTAGTCATGAGTGGCACCATCAGAACCATCAACATTAACTTGCATCCACATTCATTTACTCACTCATGTATCCACACAGCAACCCCCCCCCCCCCAGTGAGGCATGTTTAGTGATCCCCACAGGATAGATCTCATTCACATAAACTCTTGCCAAGAATTTACAGGACTGCTAATTGCTTGATTCTTTTCTGAGGTCAGTAAGTCTGGAAAGTCTTAGGTGAAAGATAATAATCATGCCAAGGTTGGTAAAACAATTATTTAATAAGCATGATATTTTAAACCAGTCTCTACAGATACAGTTTGTGGGTGAGTGTGTGAATTAATATGCACTGCATATTAATTTAAAAAAATCATTTTTTTTGTTTTTGCACCATTAGTGGTTTAAAAAAATTAAAACACATTAATGATATTAAAATAATATAAAAGTAAAATCCCCCTGAATCTCTCTCTACCTTTGCCTTCCTCCATTCAATTTTATTTCCTAGAGGCAATTACTTTTTAACACTTTGGGGTATATCCTTTAACACTGTTTTTTTTCTCCTGCAATAGTTTTAGTTATCCATTTAACCAGTTCTTATCCAGTTATCCAGTTAACCATTCTTTATGGTTAGAAGCTAGAACAACCCTGCCATTTAACTTCTTACAGATTTTAGAGCTCTTTCATACACTGCTTATGTTAAACATATAATTAAAATAAAGAAGCTTTTTTATTCCAAAAAAATTAGTTTTATTCTCCATCACACATAAACTCAGGTGGATAATCTACACAATTCTGTGACTATAGGATTTAGTCTTAAAATAACCTTAAGGGCAGCCCGGGTGGCTCAGTGGTTTGGTGCCTCCATCAGCCAGGGGCCTGATCCTGGAGACCCAGGATCGAGTCCCATGTCAGGCTCCCTGCATGGAGCCTGCTTCTCCCTCTGCCTGTGTCTCTGCCTCTCTCTCTCTCTGTGTCTCTCATGAATAGATAAATAAAATCTTAAAAAAATAAATAAAATAAAATAACCTTAAGACAACAAAATAAAAGGAGTGGAAAGCCCAACATATCTAAGAAAAACTAAAAACAAACTAAAACCAAAACAAAACAAAAAACCCTTCATTATTCTTATGTCTATTCTTGACTGACACTTTTTTCCCCTGAAGGTTGTTTTATTGGAAAACCACAAATACAACACTGATATGAAATCATTTAAGTAACTGATCCTCTCTAACCATTAAAAGGATGTCTTGGCATCAACCAACCAGGAAATAATGTCGCAAGAATTTGGGGGTAGGGGGTAAAATCTGAGCTGGGGCTTTTGGCGATTTAAGGAACCAAGTGGAACCTTCCTCTTCTTCCTGGGAATATGTCACTTTTGGACAAGAATAGACAGGTAAAAACAGCATCATCTAAACAGCTCAGTTTTGGGGAACCCTGGGTGGCGCAGCAGTTTAGCGCCTGCCTTTAGCCCACGGCGCGATCCTGGAGACCTGGGATCGAATCCCACATCGGGCTCCCTGCATGGAGCTTGCTTCTCCCTCTGCCTGTGTCTCTGCCTCTCTCTCTCTCTCTCTGTGTGACTATCATAAATAAATAAAAATTAAAAAAAAAATAAACAGCTCAGTTTTAACTTTTATTACTTTGTAAAAACTCTTGTTCCTTTCCTCCATGTGACATCAGAAAAAGTTTTAAACATCACGAAACTGATTTGGCTGTAAATGGAGTTATGGTACCACAGCAAAGTGAAATGAAAAACCTAGAGGACACACAGAAAACCCTCAAGTTTGGTCTCGGGGTTTACAGATCATGCATGAGAGCTGTCAACTCAACCCCCATGCAATGTGACTCCTTGAAGAGCTGTTGGATCCACACCAATGACACAGGAGACCACTAACAACGTATTCTTGACTGAAGCTGAGAGAGAAAAAGTCAAGACGCCAGAAAGAGTTTATAGTTATCTTTCAAGGTCCTCTAGCTAATGAGAGCCAAACAAAGAAACCGGTGTAGGAATTTTTTATTTTTCTTCAGAACTCAAGTCAAGGGACGCCTGGGTGGCTCAGCTGTTGGACGTCTGCCTTTGGCTCAGGGCCTAAGTCCCTGATGTGGAGTTCCACATTGGGCTCCCTGCATGGAGCTTGCTTCTCCCTCTGCCTATGTCTCTGCCTCTCTCTCTCTCTCTCTGTGTCTCTCATGAATAAATGAATAAAATCTAAACTCAGGTCAAGGCTTTGACAATATGTGTTGTGTATTTTTAAAAGTATTCTAGGGGCAGCCCGGGTGGCTCAGCGGTTTAGTGCCGCCTTCAGCTCAGGGCCTGATCCTGGAGACCTGGGATTGAGTCCCACATTGGGCTCCCTGCATGGAGCCTGCTTTCCCCTCTGCCTGTATCTCTGCCTCTCTTTCTCTGTATGTCTCTCATGAATAAATAAAATCTTTTAAAAAAAGATAAATAAAAGTATTCTGAAACTCATCCCACTATAAACTCATTTTTGACATAGAGGGGAAGGTAACTATGCACAGTCAAGGTTGTTCACATGAAGAGAATGTTTTAAACTTGTATTATTTGATATAGCTATACTTAGCTCTTTGCAAAGTGGACTCCTGGAAAATTTATGTGAATTAAATTGCACTTAAGGGGCTCACAGTGAGGGGGTAAGGGGAGTTCTGTATTGAAAATTAGCTAAAGATAAATCCTTTGAAGAATCTAAATAGCCTCCCAATAATTGGTAATTGTATAGTATATTTGGATTTTTAAGTGTGCTTGTTTGATGACAATATATAGTTATGTTTTTTATTTTGAGGGATTTGATGGTCAATCTTCTACTTTATTATGGCATTAGTAAACAGTTTGTCAGATCTAATTTGATAAATATAAAACAGAAAAGTTAATCCTGGCTGCTTTAAAATAGTTGGGCATTGGTTGTTGAATAATATATTCAGACTGACTAGAGTTCATCTATGTTTGTCCAATATTAATAAATATTTATTGACCAGCTTCTCTGTAATAGGCACTGAGTACACAATGGTTTAAGCAAAAATAGGCACAACACAAGCCCACTTATAATAACAGCAGGTAATACTTACTGAATACTTACAACTTAGTGGCCCTGTTCTAAGGGCTTTACATGTATTATCTCATTGCATCCTCTCAGTAACTCTAAGAAGTAGAAATGTTATCATCTTCATTTCACAGAAGAAAAAACTGAGGCAAGAGTTAGTGTTACATAGCCACTAAGTGGTAGCATTGGGATTTGAATCTAAACAGTATGATCTCAGAGCCTGCACTCATAACCACTGGGATGTATTACCTCTCCTATATTCTAAAAGCTCTCCCTGTAGTATTCAATGTAATGAGTGAGACGCTTATTGAATAATTGCTCAAGTAAATGAAAAATTATAACTCTGATAAGAGCTATGAAGAGAAGTATGGCAGGAACTATTTGGCTAGTTGTCACCAAAATGTTTCTTTTTTTCTTCTGCTTACACAGTTAGGCTGTACCTCCTAGCCTTCCTTGCAGTTAAGTGCAGTCATGCAATTAAGATATAAGATGTGGCCCATAGATTGTGGATAAAAGTGGTGGACACATTTCTATGCCTGGAACATAAAAGCTTCCTAATTGATCTTTTGTGTTCTTCCACTAGTACTCCTAATCACTAGCTGAAAAGAGTGGAGTTCAAGATAGAAGCTTAGATCCTTGAATGACTTCATGGAGCAGAGTCCCCTGATGATCTGCATTGGATACTAATAGGAGTGAAAACATTTTATCATACTAAGCTAACTGAAATCTGGGTATTGTTTGTAATAGCACTTAGCTTATCTTGACTAACACAGAAAAAGAAAGCTTTGAGTTGAATGCTGTAGGGAAAAAAGTGCTGTAGGGAAAAAAAGAACTAAAACAGGTGATCTTGAATTCATAGTTAGGTTGGAGATGGTGTGAAAACAAATACTGAATTACTTGAGAGCTTGTTATGTCAGGGCAAAAAGATTTGCTACAACCTTTGCTTATGCAACATGGAAGGTAGCACACTACTTGCCTAGTAAGCCCATAGCTCTAGAGGAAATTTTTGGAAAGAGTAATAATGCGTGTTGTATGCTATTTGCTAACTTTAGTAAAGCATTGCAGGAAAGAGAAAAAGTCAAGCAAGAATAAGCTGATTTGGAAACAGAAATAAAAGAGAATTAGAGAAGTCCAGAAATTTGGAAGCAAAAATATTAGAAAGCTGACTACTTACTTCTAGATAACCAGATAGGAAACAAAATATTAAATACCTTTGAGTAAAAAAGGTCCATTTAGATCCAGACTACAATTATCTGATTAAGAGTGTGGTTGTCCTATTCAAGTCGAATTAGCCCTCCATTAAATTCAGAGAGAGAGAAGAACTGGGGAAGGAAAGCAAAGACATAAATCATGCTTGAGAATTATTTGTAGAAAAGAAGTATGGGTGTTGCTATTGGCATATGTTGCTGACTGGAAGCAAATGGATTAGAAGCCTACCAAGTTTTTGAGGGAATCATGTTCTCAAAGAAATCCTTTGATTATTTGAGATGGAAATAATCTTTGAATCTCATATTTGCACCAGTAAGAAGTGAGCTGAACAGCCTATAAGGAAGGTGTATTCCTCAACACCCTCTAGTAAAATAGCAAAGCCAGTGACCATGGAGTACAATGGACAAGGAAATTCCTTGGAAAGAAGAGTAAGATTTAATGGAGTACTTTTCTTGCCCTTCATAATGCTTATCTCAGCATTCCGGAATTGCTGTGGATGAATGATTGCTATATCTCTCTTCCTAGTTGTCCTTTATCTGTATGAGCATTTATTTCATTTTTTCCTGTCTTTGCCTATATATAAAAATATAAATATATACATATATATATTTATATATATTTAAAATTATATTTATAATTAAATATATATAAATATATATATATTGTTGTTGTTGGCTTCACGAGTTAGGATGAGCATGGGTTACTTTTTAAAAATAAAAGTAACTAAGGGGTGCCTAGGCGTCTCTATCAGTTAAGTGCCTGACTCGTGATTTCAGCTCAGGTCATGATCTTGTGTTCATGGGATCTAGCCCCATGTCAGGCTCTAAGCTGGGCATGGAGACTGCTTAAGATTCTCTCAACCTCAGCCTGGGTGCCTTAGTGGTCGAGCATCTGCCTTCAGCTCAGGGCGTGATTCCAGAGTTCCAGGATCCATGTGGGGGGCCTGCTTCTCTCTTGCCTATGTCTCTGCCTCTCTTTCTGTGTCTCTCATGAATAAATAAATAAAATCTTTAAAAAGAAAAAAGATTTTCTCAACCTCTCCCTTTGCCTCTCCCCTTTCTTCTCTCTCTCTTTCTCTCTCTCTCTCATGTATGAGCTCTTAAAAAAAACTAACTGAAACAGAGGCAGATTAATCATGAAGTTAACGAAACTTAGGCTCTAGAGGTCTCTACCAAGGCTCTAGGAAAGTGTGTCTTTCCACTACAATCTCTTCTTTGTCACATTTACCATTATGTTAGGTGGTATTGGAGTGGCTTTGGATATTTTAGGTATCTAGCTAATAGAAAGTTGAATTGGAGATACATTTAATTTCAGGCTTAATGAGATGCTTTCATGGGTTACAGTCACTTACATTTAATTAAATTATTGCTGGCTGTCTTTGTTTAGCAATAGATTCCAGGAACCCAGCATCCTATCATGGAAGTGGTAGGGCTAGGGATCATAAAATATTATGAACATATGGCTAGCACTGGAAGTGTGTGTAGTCTTACAGGAGAAATAAGGTTTGAAACATAAAAAGCTAGAAGCTAGCCTACAGGAAATTCTCTAATCATTATAAATATTATATATATATATATGTGTGTGTATATATATATATAGTTGTCACTGATGTCAAACAAAATAGAAGTTTTGTCCTATCAGCTCAACAATGCAGTATGCATAATTTAAAATTTACCATACATTTTACTTATTTTCTTTTTTTAAAATGGGAATCAGGTGAAATAGAATTAATCAGAATTCCTGCAGCAGTGCTACAAACAGCTGTATTATATGTGCAAAGCAGTTTTTTTATGCATTCCAACTATATCCCAATAATAAAGACAAATTTGATCAACAGTGCTAGAGGAAAAACTAAGTTATCTTTTTATCCTATTAGAAAGTTATTTAAAAACCACTGTCATATTCATAACACTGACCTCATAGGCTTGATGTAACACTGGAATGGAATTAGGCATTAAACACCTGGATATAACAGGTATTATATATGAAACACCTGTCATATAGCAGAATCCCAGTAAAAGATACCTACTAAGAAAAAATAATCATTGTCATATGAAAAAATAATCAGAGTATTCAATCGAGAAATTTAGTAAAAAATATTGGAGTTATGTTGGGCAGTTAATTGAATGTTTTTTTTGATTTTGTAACATTTGTAGTATTTGCAGTCTTCTTAAAATGTGTAACCTATTGTTATTTCTTTTCTGCATCTAAGTAAGTACTTCATTTAACCTAATTTTGTGTCTGTTTTTTTTAGAAGGGCTCAACAAATAGGAAGAGTTTCAGGTCCCACAAAATGTGGATCCTTCTCTGAATTAAAAATATATATATATGTATTTAGTATATCAATGGAAGTTCTTAATTAACCTAAAGCAGAGGGTGTTGCATGCAGACACAGAAGAGTAGCTGTCAGATTTGAGGCCTTCTCAAACATTAAATGGTTAGACTTCATAGAAACTTACAGATATAAAAATGCTCATGGTAGAGGAAAGTTTGGGTAAATAATTTAATTTTGAAACAGAAGGAAATTCTGGACACCATTTAGTCTGTAACCTCAATTTATCTTGGCTGCCTTATGGCTTGTCTCCACATGGTATGGTATTCAGAAGACATACAGGGCTGATATCCAAAAAAGACATGAAGAGTAATTTAGATTTAGATTTTTAAAGAGGCACGGGGGGGGGGGGGATAAGTATACTGCAGGATAGAAACAAAATATTTAACAATCCTTTTAACTAATTCTAAGTCCCTGTCATTATGATAGTTGCTAACCTCATCTTTCTCATCTCCATTCTTCAGTTTGTTCCTTTCTCCTGCAACTTATCTAGAATGACTCTTAATTCTTCCTCTCTAACTGGGCTATTAATTAGTTTACATCAATTTAGTTCATGAGCACCTTACAATTCTCTTCTTTATTACTCCGATCCACACAACCAAGTCCCAAGAGGAACTTTGGAAACCACTGGAAGGTCTTTAGAAGGAAGGAGAAAAAAAAAAAAAGAAAAAAAAAAGAAAAAAAAAGGATGGAGAATAGGGGTGAGTGGGGGAGAGAGGAGGCTGATGAAGTTTGTGTATATGTATATGCTTTGGTTACAAGTCCAGTCATTCCATTTGCAAATGAATAATGTTGAGTTCCAGAGCAGTTTAGTGACTTGAGGCTCACCTACTGAGTCACATGGAGTTGGGGTGAGAACTCAGGCTTAGTTCATGAAAATTCTTTGCTATAATTCTCTAGTGGGCAATCCTATTATATTCCCTATAAGGGATTGCTTTGCATCTCTGGTGGAAAGAGCACCAAGGGGAGTAAGCAAGCCTGAGTTCTAGCTCTGCTTCTACCAGGCTCCATGACCGTGGGCAGGGCAGGTCCTTCCTAAGGCTCAGTGCTCTTCCTAAAGAGGAGGCAAGATGAAGTCTTGGGTCTTGTCCAGCACTAACAATCCTTGCTTCCAGTCTGTCCTGAACCCTTGAGTTAGTTAGACTTACCCTTGATACATCCCCTACTAGGGTAGAGGGAGAACCCGGGAAGAAGGGAGTCCTCTCCGCACTTGGTTGCCTCTGTGGTGTCCTCGTAGGACACCAGGGGTGACAATCGTCTATGTGTGAGGGGTCTGGGCTTGACCTCCAATGGGCCTCTGCAGCCTCCCTGGGGGCTACGAGCGAGAATCCCTCGACGCTCCTGAGAAACTCAGACCAGAGGCCAACCCCATCCTGACCCATTCCGCACCAGCTTCAACACCCAAGTCCCAGGCCCTCCGCAGAACCACTGCGCAAGCGCAGCCACCACTCCGACGCAAGGCGGCCGGACTCCGGGGCCGAGGCAAGGTGAGAGGGAAGGGTCGGCAAGACCACGCCTCCGCGCAGTCACGTGGGAGGCGGAGTCGGAAGCGTGACGGCGTGCGCGGGGGCGGGGCTACCGCTGCGCGCGGGCGCGGGGGCGGGGCGCGGCGCGGCGTTCGCGGCTGCTGCCTGGGAGGGAGGCCGGGCAGGCGGCGGAGCGGCGCGGCTCTCAACCTGACGGGGAAGTGGCCCGGGCGGCTGCGGCTGACTGCCCCGGGGCGGACGGACGGACGACGGAGGCGGGGGCTAGGAGCCGAGCCGGGCGACCTACAGAGCGAGCGGGTGAGGCTCAGCGTCGGCCACTGTGTCGGTCCGCTGAATGAAGTGCCCGCCCCGCTGAGCCCGGAGCCCGGCGCTTTCCCCGCAAGATGGACGGTTTCGCCGGCAGCCTCGGTGAGTACGGCTGTGGAGTCGTCCGTCGTGTTCGCGGGGTGGGAGTCTCGTTCTCTCCACACACAGCCCAGGCCCTGCCCTCCACCCTGCCCCTGGGGATGGTAGTAGTTGCCCCGCACATGTTCCCCTCGAGGCTGCCGCCCCTCTGCTGGCGCCGGTGCACTCAGGACCCCTCCCCCCATGCCCAGTCCTCCTCAGCAAGACCCTCCCTTCCTCCCGGCGTCCCCTTCAGTGCAGGGCCCTCCTTCCCGCAGAGTGGAAACCCCCTCTCAGAGAGGCCCCCCCCCCCACAGCTGGTACACCCCTTTCCATACACTCGCGGCTCCCCCCACAGACCCACCTTTTAGGGTTGGGGCACCCCTTTCTGAAACCTTGACCTCTTCAGGGCACGACACTCTTCCCCCTTTCCGCTAAACTGAGCTCTCTTTCAGAGTGGAGGCACCCCTTACCCACGCAGAGGGGCCCTTTTTGGGGTAAGAACCCCCATTCCCTCTTCAGGAAGGGGGCACCTCCCCCCCCCCCCCCCCCCCAGTCTTCACTTTAAATTTGGAGACTACTCAAAGTGTCTGGTAACTTCCCTTCTCTCCTTCCACTTCTCTGAACATTTTGCAGTGGTGGAGAGAACTAGGAGCACTGAAGCATCATTTGCTTAATATAGGAAGGGAAGAGGTGCATCTGTGTTGGGGGACCCTCTTTAAAAGAAGAGTGAAAGCAGAAGTATTCTCTAGCTCTGTGAGCATGCTGGGAAGAAGTAATTGTGCCCAGTGAATCCATAGGAAAGGGGGCCTCTGTTAGGGAAAGAAAGGATTCTCCATTTTTGGAATATGTTGTCTTTGTGGAATGGAAGAGGTTATTAAGTAGGCTGCAGTATCCTTTCGGTGTTCCCTTTCAGCAGAATAAAGGTAGTAAATTTTGTGACTGGCTAAGGGAGTCAGAACTAGCGGCTGGTACTCAGTACTCAGTGCCCTATAATCTGTGTCTGGAATTACTATTCTTTGAGGCCTTTGGAATCTGGTTACAGTAAAGATTGAGCTCAACTGTTATAATGGTGAGAGAAACAGTTTCTGCTTTGGCTGATTCTGCAGTTATGTGATACCTGCTGCTGCTGGATTTGTATTTTCGGTATTTTATGTGGAGGTAGTTTGTATTCGGACGCCTTTGTTTTGCATTTCTTGGTAATAAATCCCTGGTTGATTAATGTGCATGGATCAGTGCATGATCTGGCCATAGGCCACACTTTATTCAGCCATATTGGGATTAGTTGAATTTTTAAGATCTAAAGTCAAAAAAGTTAGTTGAAGAGCAGTGGACCCATTGTAGTATTAAATAGTAGAAACCATAATTTTGGCCCTAACCCTTTATGGGAAGATAAGAAAAACACACATTAGAGTGTTTTGAGAGTGGAAATCCTAAAATAGGAGACAACTGAGTGTTACTCTTTCCTCCCAAGGGCACCTGTTGTCCATTATCTAACCTTTGATGTTTTATAATTCCTTACATAGTGAGGTTGTTTTAGTCTTGGCTCCTTTTAAAGAGGCATCAATTTTTCATTGCCTTTTTTTTTTTTTTTTTTTTTTTGCCTTGTGCCTGCATTTATTCGCTAATCATAGTGGACTGAAAGACTTGTCCTGTATGTTCACAAAGAGGTGATAGAATACCAGGGCAAAAATTGAGTGTATTTGGAGATGATGTGGGACTGAGCTATCATTATATTACAGTCGGCTCCTCAACATTTAGGAATGGTGGGATCACTACCCAAGGAGAAATCAGCTTTTACTTCTTTCCTGTTGATTCCAAGGACTTCTGCAAGGCTTCATTTTCTTTAAGTGTTTTGAGAGAATCTTTCTCACCAGTTGGGGGAATTTAAGTTTATTTTGAAACAGTAGATATACGTTAGATATACGTTAAATAACTTTATCCCTTCTAATCCAATTCATGAGGCAACCGAGAGGAAGATGAATTGCTGTGGGGCTCCACTTTTCATAAAGAGTTATAGCTGACCCTAACGTTAGGGTTTTTTTGTATTCATTTGACACCATCCTTGAATGGATGAAACTTCTGTAGATAGGGTATTGATCAGCTGCAGGGGAGATGCCTAGCCTGTCTCTTAAGAGAGGAACCGGGATCCCTGGTTGGCGCAGCGGTTTAGTGCCTGTCTTTGGCCCAGGGCGCGATCCTGGAGACCTGGGATCGAATCCCACATCAGGCTCCCGGTGCATGGAGCCTGCTTCTCCCTCTGCCTCTCTCTCTCTCTCTCTCTCTGTGTGACTATCATAAATAAATTTAAAAAAAAATTAAAAAAAAAAGAGAGGAACCTGTGTCAGCAGAGAGGGAAAGAAATGGTTCCTGGTATTATTTCTGGAGCTGCTCCTAATGAAGATGGTTTTAAGTAGGAGCTCTGTGCTTTCTCTTTCTGTCCCCCTTATAAGAGTAAAACTAGGCCCCATCTTAAATTGAAACCCCTTAAGGGTGGGGGGTAGGGTGATGCTGGTATATTTTACTGGTAGTCTTTAAACAGAGCTCTACTTAGCTCTTGCCAGATTGCTTATTTCTGTTCCCTGCAGTTTATTAGTCTAGAGCTTAGAGTTACGTTGATCTTTATTTTATCATTAAGAAAGCTATGAATGTAAAGGCAAGCACTTGCATTCTAGAAGGTGTTTAGAAACTGTTTTTAAAACTAAACAGGAATCTAAAACATGTGAAGTTCATCTGGGGTCACAAGTATTGAAAGCATTTATTTATGCTCAAGGAAGTATACATGTGTATCTCCTTTTGTTTGCCAGATGGGTTCTCGAAAAAAGAAATGTGAGAAAACTTCATTTATCTAAGCAGAAAAGTTAAGTGCTTTATAAATAATGATTCTACAGAAACTGATTGTTTAAGAGAATCTTATGCTGGATCATTTTGTAAAGTAGAAAACTTGAAATTCAAACTGTGCCCGTGATTGCTGAGTGTTTACATAAGGAAAACACTATTGTATACATTTTATTAGATGTGTAAATTAAAATTGCGTGTAGTGGTTTCTGAGATTATTGAGAGCAATGTTAGGTGATTGGTCATGTTATGTGTGCCACATTGAAATTGTGTACCTGTCGTATTACTTTTGTTTTACATAAAAACAACTAAAGGGTGCTTTAGTCTCTGCCGCAGATGAATTTTAGGTAGTTTGGCTGGCAGGTGTTTGTTCTATGGAATTTCCCTTAGGCATAGTATCTTTTAGTCCACAGATTATGGTAATTTAAAAAGGCAGTGCTTTGGAAACAAGTTTTTAAAAATTAGGGGGAGGGAAGTACCCTAAACAATCTTATCTTCATATCCTGCCATCAGATCACCACACAGACAAAAAGGTGCATTTTATCCTTAGTCTTTTTAGCATTTTTTTCATAATAAGGTTTTTTGATTTTGAGACATTTATCATGGAATTAGCCTAGAGGTTGTCAGTGCTTTTACATTAAAGAAAGCCTGTAGTTAGCCGGATCAGTTTTAACTTTCTGTTCCAAAGGTTACTTGAAAAACAAAACTCAAAAGTTTTTTAAATGAAAATTGTAATGAATGAGGGTGCCTGGATGGCCTAGTCAGTTAAGGTTAAACGGTTAAGGTTAAGCTCAGCCTTCATTTCCGGTCATGATGCCAGGGTCCTGACATCGAGCCCTGCATTGAGCTCCCTTCTCAATTGGGGAGTCTGCTTCTCCCTCTTCGCACCTCCCTCCTCATGCTCAAGTGCTCTCTTTTTCTCAAATAAATAAATAAGATCTTTAAAAAATTGTAATGAATGAAATTGTAGGGGTAGTATCTGTAAGAAACATAACATTTTGGTGCAGGGTATCTGAACAAATAAGATGGAATCAGTGTGCTCCCATTTGTTAAATATTTTGAGAAAATCTTTTTTTAAAAATGTTTATTTACTTTTTAATTTATTTTAGAGGGTAGGGGTAGGGGCAGGGGGAGAGAATCTTTCAAGTTGACTTCCCCACTGAGTGCGGGGCTGGCAGTAGACGTGGGAATCCATCCCAAGACCCATGAGATCCTAACCTGAGCCTAAACCAAGAGTCGATGTCTAAATGACGGAGCCACCCATGTGTCCCAAGAAAAGTCTTTTTAACATTTCAATATTAGAACTATGATTTCTCATCTCACATTCTTAAAAAAAATGCAGTATATGATTTTTAAAGTATTAATCTAATCTTAAACATTCTTAATCCCATAATGTTTCTCATGTAAGATTATTTATTAGTTGTCTCTTGAGGGGCTTAAGATAGGCTTAAGTTATATAACAAGAAATGAGAAGTAATTCTTATATGGTCGTTACATCTATGACATGAGTTAGAGTATTTCTCAGCATGTATGTGGATTAATACCTATTTTGTGACCAGTACTGTGCCTGGTTGTTCTTAATGGAAGGACAAATATAAGACATGGCTTCTTGTCCTTTAGGAGTTTACTACCTGGTTTTAAATAGATATCCAGAGAATGTTTAAGCATAAGTGAAGTACCAGAAATGGGAGTAGAGGGGAGAAACACCATTTAGAACGCTGTGCTATGTATAAAGCATCTAACTTCTGAGAGGGAACATTTGGAGATTGCTAAATTTACCTCTGTAGAGCCTGGCTTTTAAAACAATGAAATAATTTATTTAGCAGTCCATATATCAGGGAATGAAATTACTAGGTCTTTTTTCTGCCTTATGTTTAAGTTTGAGTAACATGTAGGAAAAGTACTGTCTTAGTTTTTTTTTTTTTTTTTTCTGTCTTAGTTTTATGTACATGAGTGCATTTGCTTCCCTTCCCTTCCCTTCCCTTCCCTTCCCTTCCCTTCCCTTCCCTTCTCTTCTCTCTCTTCCTTTCAAGATTTTATTTATTTATTCATGAGAGACACAGGCAGAGGGCGAACGAAGCAGGGTCCGTGCAGGGAGCCTGATGCGGCACCCCATCCCAGGACTCCAGGATTACACCCTGGGCTGAAGGCAGGCGCTTAACCGCTGAGCCACCCTGGCGTCCCTATGAGTGCATTTCTATGATATGTAAAACTTCAGTATTCATAAGAAATTTGGAAGAATGTATTGATTTTGAAAGATTCTAAGGCTTAGAATAGGTCTATAATCAGTTTATTCAACTATTACCTCAGTATGGAAGATCCCCAAATATATAGTTTCTGTGTGTCTGTGTGATCTCGTGTCCTGTAGTTTAGCTCTCTCAGACTATTATAATGCCTTAACTTTGCATATTGCTTTGTAATTTACAGGTACTTTATATCATTTAATCTGTACACTAATCTTGAGAGAGAAGAAATTATTCTTTTATAGATGAAGAACCTGAGGTTCAGAGAGTTTGTGATTTTTTTTTTTTTAAAGACTTTTTGAATCTATTTTTCTTTCTCCTCTTTTTGGTTGGAGGCCTGATTTGTTGGATTTGTATCCAGTGAAAACAATACAGAAGAAGCTCATCTGTATGCAGCTGATGTTAACATGTTGATAAACTTTTTAGGCTTTTCCAATGTCTAATTTTAACATAAAAAGCATACTATAGATACAATTTTGCATTCTAGAGGTTTATTTTTGGATGCATTTTTTCATTTGAATTCAGATTTTTCTGATGGAGTGCAATGTTCTTTTCTCTGTCCTACTACTGACTCTTCATGGTCCACTCACACATCTATAACATACCTGAATCTGAATTGATTCCTCTAAAGCAGCTTCTTTTCCTTATTTTCCACTGTCTATATCCTACAGCCTTGAAATATCAGAACCATGTTTGGTTCTTTGCCATTTTTGCCTACCACATTAACACGTCTTCTGGGACTTTTCAGTTCTTGTCACCTTTTCTCATCCCTTATTTTCCTTTTCTGCCACTATAGTTCAAATATTTACTATTCTGTGTTTGGATTATTGTATAGCTTAAGGAATTTCCACCTGTCTAATTTATTTTATAAGGGAGGGAGGACTTCAGGTTAATATTTCTAAGGCAGTGCTTTGGTTCTGCCATTTGCTGTGTTAGCTTCATTGCCTTGGTGACTGAATTCAAACACCTTAGCCTTGTTTTTATTTTATTTCATTCATTCATTCATTCGAGACATAGAGGCAGAGATTGGCAGAGAGAGAAGCAGGCTCCCCTGTGCAAAGCCTGATGCGGGACTTGATCCCAGGACCCAAGGATCACCACCAGAGCCAGTGGAGATGCTTAACCACTGAGCTGCCCAGGTGCCCCTTAGCCTTATTTTCAAGGTCCTCCAGTATCATCTCCTACAGTCTTGAAAAGTTCTGGCCAAAATGACCTGTTTCTTGTTCCCCAGATTTTGTTGGCACTTTGTCCTCCCTGTGACTATTCTCAGTACCTCTCAAGGCCCAACTCAAATATTGTGTCCTTTCTAAAAACCCTTCCTTATTTGTTCCCTTTCATTACCAGCCCCAAATATTGAACTTTTAACCTAAAAGAATTCTTAGGGTACTTATCAGAGAATCTTTCTTATAAGGTAGAAATAATTATGACAAGTCTTAAAAATATTACTAGTCTTATGTCTCCAGCCAAATTATAAAGCCATTAAGGGCTGACACTTTCATGTGTCTTTGAAATCTCACAGCACAACATTGGATATTTTAGATCCAGTTAAATTTGAGGAAAAAAAGTTAGGGGACCTATATATAATTGACAATGTACAACCTTCACTTTCACCATTGTTTTATTAAAAAAAAAAAAAAGAGCTTTTGAAGACAAAGTTATTGTACACAGTCTGAGAATAGAATCCTTTAAAAAATTACTCATCATGTTCTTATTTTTCTCATTTTACCTGAAATGAGTGAAAATTTTGTCACAGACAAAAATCTGCTAAAGAATTCTTTGCCTGGTTCTAGGGTATTTTTCAAATGTAGGTCTTGTGCATGATTTATTATTATGGATTTAGAAATTAATTTATCTTGGGTGAAGATCAACATTAAGAAAAAAAAAAAGGACAACGCACCTTGGTGGCTCAGTGGTTGAGTGTCTGTCTCCCTTTGGTTCAGGTCATGGTCCCTGGGTCCTGGGATTGAGTTACCCATCAGGCTCCCTGCATGGAACCTGCTATTCCCTTCTGCCTGTATCTCTGCCTCTCTCTGTGTGTCTCCCATGAATAAATAAAATCTTAAAAAAAAAAAAGAATAGAAAGAAAAATTATAAAATATCAGTGCTTCACATGATATTGCTTCAAGGAACTTTTAATTTCAGTTGTATATGTTTGCCTTAGGTTGCAGTGTAAAATTTATTTCTGTGAGTTACAGTCAGGTGAAATGCACACTTAGTGGCTGATCCCAGTCTTTGAGAGACTAGATGAGAAAGATGGTATCCATGTGAAAAGGTGGATGAACAATCAGAAATAGTTAAAATGAAAAAAAAAAAAAAAAGAAATAGTTATAATGAATTGTGTTCTCTGTTTTTGAAAAGTTTTTAGGATCTGAGTATAGATTGGACTATAGTTAAATAGCAATAAAAATGTATCTACAGTTCTAGAATCAGTATAATTTAGGCAAATTCATTATGTAGAAATATGGTTTTATAAAACTGATAGACTAGGGTATTATTTTTTACTTTGCAAAAGGATTCACTGTGTTGTTTTGTTTCGTTTTGTTTTGCTTTCCTTATGAAGCTGTGTCTTGACTGGTTCTCCACCTCATTAGCTGTTTGAAATCATTCCAGTCTTTAAGGCATGGCTCAGTACATTTGTTTTTTCTGGAAGCTCTGTCTGATTATTCTAGTCTTGAACTCAAACCATAGTACTGTGGTGCTCCTAAAGTAGAGGAGGCTGAGTGCTTACACCTGAGGAATCTGGAAGTATAGCCAAAAGTTGGAGTCTATTTAACTTAAAAATTCATATGGTTATTTTGCAACCATTATAATAAAGAATGGTCCAGACGGGAATCATTGATAGATACTATATCTAAGGGACTATTTTGACGAGAGCAGGTTGTTTGCATAATCTTAAATATCTTCCCATATGTTGCTCTTTAGTTGCAAAGAAGTAAAAAAAACAAAAACAAAAACAACAACAACAAAAAAACTCTATGGTGATGAAATCAGACAGCACTTTGAGTATGTGATCAAAATAAATAGCACTAGTGGACATTGTATGCCTCTGGAAGTAATGCCCTGAGAAGAACACATCATTTATGTAGTACTCCAGCCAGGAATGGATAATCTGAATCTAATCATGAGGGAACATTGAACTCCAAATAGGGGAACATCCTATTTTTTAAAATGGTGGGAAGATTGTGGGTTTTTTTTTTTTATGTTAATGTTATAAAGACACAGAAAGACTGTGGAATGTTCCAGATTAAAGGAGAACATTTAAAAGTATAGAAATGTTTCCTCTGAAAACTTGAGGCAAAACTCATGGGATCAAACTGGCTGTAAGAATATGTTCCATGTATATCATGTGGTTTCCTTTTATCCCTAGGCCTCAGTTTGAGAAACATGCCTTTGGGCCTGAGGCAGCTGTGGTTCAGATTTAGCCGACAGACATGTTTTGTTTGGCCCTTTTAAATGTTTTAAAAATTGGGAAATTTCACATAAAAATCTGGATCTCTGGTTTCTCTTGAAAAGTGGAATGATCTTGCCCCTGTGGGCTTGCATTCCAGATGATCTGTATACTCACTAAGTGGTGTGTCAGATAAGCAGTCTCAGTCCTTATCTTTTAACCTGCCTGGTTTCAGGTATTTATTGCCTGACCTCATTAGCTGCCACTATAGGCATATGTTGCAGCTTTTACTGTAGTCCAAAAGGTAGTGGGGGCGTCTGTCTTCTTTGTGCTCCTATGATTTGAGAATTAAGTTGTTGAACTGATGCCCTGTCACTGCTAATGTTGCAGTGTGTATATCCTATAAACAAAGTCATTCTCCTACATAACCATACTACAATCAAGGAAACTAGGAAATTAATATTGATAATACTATCTAATCATCAGACCCATTCAGATTTTGCACATTCTCTCTGTTTTTTTTAAGATTTTATTTATTCATGAGAGAGAGAGAGAGACAGAAAGAGAGAGAGGCAGAGACACATGCAGAGGGAGAAGCAGGCTCCCTGTGGGAGGAGCCTGATGTGGTACTTGATCCCTTGACACCCTAAGCCGAAGGCAGATGCTCAACCACTGAGCAACCCAGGTGTCCTGCTGATTGTCTTAATAATGTCTTTTATATCAAAAAAGATCCAGCTCAAAATCAAGTGTTGCATTTAGTTGTCATGTCTCTTTAGTTCTGGACTAGTTCCCTAGTTTTTCTTGGGTTTAATGACCTTGATACTTTGCAAGATTACAGACCAGTTGTTTTGTAGAATGTCCCTTAATTTGATATTTCCTCCTAATTTAATTCATCTATCCTTGGCACAAATGCCACAGAGGTGAAGCTGTGTTTTGTATCTCATTGCATCCTGTCATATGGTGCATAACTTTGATTTGTCCCATTACTAGTCATGTCCACTTTGATCATTTGATTAAGATGGTGTCCACGTGGCTTCTCTACTGTGGAAACACTTAAAAAAATTTTTTTTTTTGTCATTAATAAGTATTTTGTAGGAGGTGCTTTGAAACTTTGTAAATATTTTGTTACTCATTGGGCCTTCAGTTTACTGGTATATTTATATCTGTATGGACTCAAGTATCCTATTTTTTCTGATGGGCTATAACCGATTACTATTTATTTTGATGCTCACATTGGCCCCATTTTGGCTAGTGGGTGTCCATTCATGGTAGCTTGTGCATTCTTTTGATATGTTCCCATCATTCTTTGAGGACTTTCTTGCTTTTTGACACAGTGAAATGATTTGGACATAAAATTCAGCCCATACATAATACATATGTATTTTATATAATTTTAAGTAGGGTTCAGATGGCAGTCTAAATTAAGTCATTTTAAATTCGCTTTTTTATGGTTCTTTAGTAATTTGTAACTACATAGTATTTTATCTTACACTTAAAAAATCATGTTAAACCAGGGACTAGATCATTAAAGTAAGTTAATTTGAAGATATTTGTCAGTGGACGGTCATTCAGGATTATATTGGAGAGTGCCTAGATGGCTTAGTTGGTTGGGTGTCTGTCTTTGGCTGAGGTCTTGGGGTTTTGGGTTCGAGCCCTGCAACTAGCTCCCTGCTCGGTGGGGAGTCTGCTTTTCCCTCTCTGCTGCTCCCCCTACTTGTGTTCTGTCAATAAATAAATAAAATATATTTTTAAAAAGGATTATATTTGTTACCATTCTTTTTCTGTATTTAAGCAATCAGCAATTATCTTGGAGGAGTAAAGTACTGTTAGGTGCTATGTGTGTTAGGGGGGTTGGGTAAAAAAATATATTTAAGCAGCAAAATCAACCAGGTTTTTTTCCACTTACAAAATTATCTTTCCTTCTCAGCAAGTATAAATACAAACTTTAATGCATTGTATTCCATTATTTGGACATCTGGTCTCCTTAAGCTGTGTATATGGAACATAATTTAACTTATTTTTGATGACTGATGGTGGTTATTATGAGCATTGGACATGGTTCTTTGCTGTAACACAGTCGTGCCTTCAAGAGCTTTCTGTGTAGGGCTGTTTGCTCCATACATTAAACAACTGTACATAAATATACCTGTCTTCCTTGCTGTTGCTTGTCATCTAGTGTCAGTATGCTTTATCCTTTCCTCTCTATTGTATCATTTACAAAATCTCACCCATAACATTTGAGTTTTTATTTCTTGGAGAATAAGGGCTCTTTTTTTCATTATCAGACCTTAAATTAGTAATTTCTTAAAATCAAATATCCAGTCAAATATCCTGATTGTCTCATAAGTGTCATTTTACAGTGGTTTGTTTTAATCTGGATTTAATCATTATATTTAGTTGCTGTGTCTGGTCTTTAAAAATATTTTTTTATAAGATTTAATTTATTTATTCATGAGAGAGAGAGAGAGAGAGAGGCAGAGACACAGGCAGAGGGAGAAGCAGGCTCCATGCAGGGAGCCCGAATCCCAGGACTCCAGGATCACGCCCTGGGCCAAAAGCCCTGGGCCAAAGGCAGGCGCTAAACCACTGAGCCAACCAGGTGTCCCTGTGTCTGGTCTTTTAATATGTTTATTTCCCTTCTCTTTTTTCTTTGCTATTTGTTCAAGAAAATCAGACCTTTTGTTCTGTAGAGTTTAATACAGTGCTAATTGTATCATTTGGTGTTTTTAAAATGTGTTTCATGGACTTCGGTATACTCCTTGAATTGAAAGTTAAGTATTTTGTAATTTTACGTATTTCAGTGTGTTGCCATTACTTTTTTTATGCTCAGATTTTCCCGTCATTGGTGTGTGGAAGCATCTTCAGACTGACTCTTGAGTCCTGATCATAGTGGTCTTTGTTGGCTTCCTCGCTTTCTGATGGACTTAAAAAAAATTTTTTTTTAGCCCCTTCCTGTTCCAATTTCTGCACTCAGCTGTTTCTCTAAATGTCATTCCTTTGGGCCCAAAATGGTACTTGAAGCTCTAGAAGTGCTCATTGTTTCTGGATTGGTTACTGTTTCTAGTCTTGCCTTTCTTTTGATTTCCAATTTTAAATCTGTTGTGGGCTGGGAGATGAGATAACAAAGCTTGTTTGACTTATATTTAAGAATTGATTTGAATCTCAAAAAAAGAGGAATACAGAGATCAGTGCCAGTGCTTGTTTAAATTGTATGATGTAGGGATCCCTGGGTGGCGCAGCGGTTTAGCGCCTGCCTTTGGCCTAGGGCGCGATCCTGGAGACCCAGGATCGAATCCCACGTCGGGCTCCCGGTGCATGGAGCCTGCTTCTCCCTCTGCCTGTGTCTCTGCCTCTCTCTCTCTCTCTCTGTGTGACTATCATAAATAAATAAAAATTAATAAAAAAAATTTAAAAAATTGTATGATGTAGCATCTACAGGGACAGGATCATAGTATTGCTAATGTTGGTGATACGTGAATAACAGGATACCAGATTTTTTTTTTTTTAAGATTTTATTTATTTATTCATGAGAGACACACAGAGAGGCAGAGACACAGGCAGAGAGGAAGAAGCAGGCTCCATGCAGGAAGCCTGATGCAGGACTCGATCCTGGGTCTCCAGGATCACACCCCGGGCCAAAGGCGGCACTAAACCGCTGAGCCACCCGGACTGTCCCAGATGTTCTTTAGAGAAAATTAATATACTTCTGAATAAGGACCTTAATAAGATGCATGAACTTTTTAGTTCGCAAATGTGAAGAGATTACATATATATTTATATGTGTATGTATATATATATATATACACATACACATATATATATGTTTTAAATTATAGACTGTTTATATTCCCAGTATTTTCTTTATGTTAAGATTATCTTTTGCTAAAAAAAAAAAAAAAGGTTATCTTTTGCTTTTTGTGGGGTTGTTTGTTAAGATAAATCTCTATACCAGTGAGATGTTAGTATGTTTTGGAGTCAAATTATGTTGTATTATATTTGTCATATCCCTAAGAATGCACTTTTTCCTTTTTTAAGTTTATTTCAGAGAATGCTTTTTCTGACTTTCCAAAATTGATGACTTCCTAAAGTTGAGATGACTTTCTGTTTTAAAACAAAACTATTTAGTGTTGATGTCTCACATTTTTCCTAAACCATCTTTTGCTTTTGCATGCTGGTCTTGAGATGACTACCTTATGGTAATATTCAAGTATAGTAGAATGCTGATGTTTAAGTGACACATCAGAGCAAACGACAAAATTTGTTTGCAATTTTCTTTGAGCCATTTGTTCCAAAAAGTGCTATATCTGAATCCTGTTGATGAATGAGTAGGAGGTTTTGTTTTTTTTTTTTTTTTTAATTTTGAAGGATATCCTGTTTTCAGTTTAGTTGAGGCATAGCCTTTGATTTTCTTTGACTGCTTTGAGTATCTCTTGGCATTCGTTTTGTTTCTTTAGTCTCTCCAATTATAATTAGTGTGGATGTGTTTTTGGCATAAACAGTTTCTGAAATTTTATGATCTAGTATTATGGATTACTTAAATTATTGGGAAATAAAGTTTTAGAGTAAAGGAGATGATTGGGAAAGTAATTAGTATTTGAATTCTTGAAAGTTTTGTGAGACTTAATGATTGTACACTGTGAAACTCCTTATTTTGGTATATTAGTGCATACTATAGTGGCTAAGGGTATGAGTTAGTGTCTCAGGCAGACCACCTATTTTTTTGTTTCCTGGTCATAAACACATTTGTTAAGTAAATGGATGTTGATTAGCTTCTTTGGATCACACTTTGGCTAAGTGCATTGGAAAATTGGTGAATGAAACACTTGAAATCCCTGCTCTCATGAAGCTTTTAATTCTGTGGGGGATTCAGACCATATTTATTCAGGAAATATTTACTGAATGCTTGGTATGTGCTCAGCAGTCTTCCGGCTATAAACAGAGTCCTTATGGAGCTTATACTGTAGGCTTTTAAAATGCAAAGTAATAAAAATTGTGATGAGAAGTATGAAACTTCTCATACTTTGAAAACATGGAGGGCTCCCTTAAGCCTCCACCATCTAGTCTTTGTGAGTTTTTGGTTTTTTGTTTTGTTTTTCCAGATGCATTTCTTTGTTTAGACTGTAAACAGAAAAATAGAGGTCAGGACACAGTGGCCCTCCGAGCTTTTGGAAATTGCTTAAAGGAATGATATTCCCCTCCACCCCCCTTCTTCCACATACCTGAGAAAATGACAGGCTACCAATAGAGATCACTTTGGTTGTAATTTTCAGCCAGCACCACCATTACCAGCTCTGCTCTCCTGGTGTCATCCTAATTTAAGGCAGTTAAATTCTATGATTTCTGTCCTCTCTCTGTCACCCATGTGAGTGGTAGTTTTCCAAGATATTTGCTTTTTCTTTGTCTCTGTTGTAGTGTGAGTCCTGTGATCATTAAGTCTGTGATCTTCTGTATACTTGTTTTAGGAAATAGTCATTGATGCTATACTTTATGGACTACATTTCAAGAAATTTGGTTCACATGAATAACTTTTTGAAAAGGGGTAACAAGGTCAAGGCACTTTTATTCAGGTCTGACTTCAGGAACAATGTCAGATACCTTACATAAATTAATGATTTTCTCTGGGACCCAAACATCCTAATTTCAGCTTTAAAAAATGTCCTCAAGGGGCACCTGGGTGGCTCAGTGGTTGAGCATCTGTCTTTGGCTTAGGTCGTGGGATCAAGTCCTGCATCACACTCCCTGCAGGGAGCCTGCTTCTCCCTCTGTCTATGTCTTTGCCTCTCTTTCTGTGTGTCTCATGAATAAATACATAAAATCTAAAAAAAAAAAAAAGCCCTCAAGTGTAACTCTTCAATAGATTGAATAAACCGGTTATTACAACCTTTACATGGGGATGGTGATTATAGTAATATCTGTGACAGCTTTTCGGTGACTGAAATTAAGTATAGCTCCCAAAATGAAAATCTAATAAATCAGCAAATATTTATTCAGCAACTCCTACATGCCAGAAATTGTTTTCATACTGGGAATATGTCAGTGAACAAAAGAAACAAATACCACTGCTCTACTGAAGCCTATATTATAGTGAGAGGAGATAGATGATAAACATATTTCATTTAATTATTCACAGTAGGACGTCAATGACTCCTGTATAAACATTGATGTCTGTATTGTCAATTATAAACACACTGTCCTTTTTTCGTGGGCTAGATGGTGATATGACCTATGTGGGCCTTGGTTGTGTCAGATGAATTTAGAGAAAATAATCTTGGGGACGCAAAACAGATTGGTAAAACATTGACAACTGTGCTAAGGCTGCTTTGTTACCATGCATATTAGTCACTGCATCTGATCTTATGATAGGGTTTTGGAGTATATATACATTCTTAGATGTTCATTCCAGGATTCTTAATTTGTGTTTTTGTTTCATATTTGAGGTTTTATTGTTTGCTTAATAATTTCTAGTATTTGGACATGTATTCCTTTCAGTCTTAATATTTTTTCTTGTAGAAGAATTTGTATTTTTATAAAATCTTTTTTTTTTTTTTAACCAGGTTAATTACTATACATTTATCTGTTTATCAGCCTAGATTCAGGACTCCTGTTCAGTTACTAAGGAGAATTCCCAGGATGCTGCGGAGATCTCCAAACAGCTGTTTGTGGGTGGCAGGGATGGTGAAGGCAAACAGTGGGTTGTGTGATAAGCATGAGGTCACCTCTTTCACTTTGTGGCCCTCTTTCTTTCCGGACTTTAACACCTACTTTGGTACTTAAAGCAGTTTGGGCTATTTGCTGTGCTCTGAACAGTTGTTCAATAGTAGTACCTATTAAGATGATATTAGATGTTTTTTGGATGAAACATGTAAGGATATGACTGTCATGGCAGCAGCAAAGAAGTTGTTTCAGTAGTTTGAAAACCACTGATGTAGTTTTAAGTGTTCTGACCCACTATAAGCAGGTTTTCATCTTTTCCTATTCTGATTTAACCTCCATATGGACACCAGATTATTATTTCATTATATTAATATTTTGTCAATCCCCAGCTCAAAAACATCATTTCCAATTTCTATGAGATAAACTCTTAGCTTGGTATCCAACCTTCCCTACCACCTGGCTTCAACTTTGGAGCATCTTCTGTGGATCTTTTCAGTATCCTCCCGCCCCCTTTTTTTAAATCATAAGATATTGACTTACCATATACCTTAGGGAAAATGAGGGAATTAAAAAACCAACAGATAAGATAAAGATAGATTCCTATGAGTTGTACAACAAAGTGTTGTTAGACACTTTAGAGCAGGTTTTGAGAATAATTTTCTTCCTCTGCTTATTACTAGGTTCCTGCCTCTAATCACTGACATTTTGTGTAACCCTGGCTAAGGCAGTCTTGTGTTTTGTCAGACTTTATTGGACTTCTTCAAAACTGAGCGTACTCTGTTCCTTTGGGAATTTGGCAATTTTGCTACCAAATAAAATACTTTTTTTTTTTTAAGGTAACACCCAGCATGGGGCTTGAACTCACAACCCCGAGATCAAGTCGCATGCCCTACTGACTGAGCCAACCAGGCTACTCTAAAATATATTCTTTTTTTTTTTTTTTAACAATTTTTTTTTTTTTAATTCATTTATGATAGTCACAGAGAGAGAGAGAGGCAGAGACACAGGCAGAGGGAGAAGCAGGCTCCATGCACCGGGAGCCCGACGTGGGACTCGATCCCGGGTCTCCAGGATCGCGCCCTGGGCCAAAGGCAGGCGCCAAACCGCTGCGCCACCCATGGATCCCTAAAATATATTCTTAATAGCAAATTCTCACAGTCATTTGTTTTAAAACATTGGGGAACACCTCATTATCATACCTAGATTTTAGTGAAAAAGAAGAGTGAGATTTCAGGGTGTTTTGTTTTGTTTTAGAGATACAGTGGGCTGAGGAAGAGGCTGAGGGGGAGACAGAGAACCTCAGGCAGGCCCCACACCCAGTGTGGAGCCTGATGGATGGATCTCATGATCCTGAGATCATGACCTGAGCTGAAACCAAGAATTGGATGCTTAACTGAATCATCCAGGTGCCTCAAAATTTGTTTTTTTAAATCAGCCTTATTGAACTATACTTTACCTATAATAAAATATGCTAATTTTAAGTACACAGTAAGCCTTGAAATTTTTGTATAGCTGGGTATCCACTGCAACAGTCAAGACGTAGAACATTTCCAGAAAGCTTCTCATACCTCTTTGCAGTGGTACTCTACCCCCAGTTACTGGCAACCATTGATCTACTTTCTATCACTCTATTTTATCTTTTCTGGAATTTCGTATAGCTGTGACCTTAAAATCTTTGATCTTTTGTGCTTTTCACTTAGCAAAATGCTCTTGAAGTTCTTCCATGTTGAGTGTTCCAGTTTGTTCCTTTTTATTGCTGAAGAACACTTCATTGTATGAATGTATCACCAATTAATCTGTCAGTTCACCAGAGGGGAGGTGCAGAGGAAGAGGAAGAAGCAGAGAAGCAGACTCCCCACTGAGCAGGGAGCCCGAGTCCGATGCAGGCCTGTCCCAGGACTCTGGGATCATGACCTGAGCCAAAGGTAGCCACTTAACTGCCTGAGCCACCCAGGTGCCCCCATGGTGCTCATTTTTTAAAAAATTGGATTGTTTTTGCAGATATTTTTGCCCGGACTGTGACTAAACTTTTCATTTACTGAACAGTGTCTTTTGAGGAGTGAGAAGTTCATATTTGGTGAAATCCAACTTTTTTTTTCGGATCCTATTTAAGGAAGTTTTGCTTACTCCAAGTGCTCCTCTCACCCTTATCACTCAGAAAATTCTAAGGGTTTTGAGATTTCTATGCCAAAAACTGGAGGCAGAAATCAAACCAGTATATATTTCTTATGTTACAGTTTCTCTCCTGTTATTTTCTTATTGAAGTTAATTGGGTTAGTTCTTATTTTTAGGTCTGTGATCCCTTGAGAGTTAATTTTTGTGTATAGTATAGGAGTTAAGATTTGCACATTGATAATCCTTTGTTCTAGCACAACTTATTGAAAAGATTTGCCTTTGCCCATTGATTTGCCTTGGTGCACTTTTGCTGAAAATCAATAGACTACTCGTCACTATTTCTAGACTCTTTCTGTTCCATACATTGCTGTTTATCATTAAGTATCAGTGTATTGATTACTATAACTGTATGGTAAAGATTTCAGTAAAATTTTTTAACATTTGAAAAATAATATAGAGAAAATAGATTTAACTTTAAAACTTTGTAGACTGACAGAAAATGATATATTTCAATGATAGTTAATATTTTATATTATATTTTAGAGTTTACTTTTTAAAATTACTTTCAAGGGCAGCCCCGGTGGTGCAGCGGTTTAGCACCACCTGCAGCCCAGGGCGTGATCCTGGAGACCCTGGATCGAGTCCCACATCAGGCTCTCTGTATGATGCCGGCTTCTCCCTCTGCCTGTGTCTCTGCCTCTCTCTCTCCCTGACTCTATGAATAAATAAATAAAATCTTAAAAAAAAATAAAATTACTTTCAAGAATATGATCTCTTGGTTGACTAATGATCTTAGTTAGAGTAGGGATTAATATCTTTATTTTATAAGTGAAGAAGCTATAATATTTAAGAGGCTTAGTTTGAGATCATATAATTTGTTGGTGAAGCAAGTGTTATGCCTTCAAAAATCCTGTACACCACACACTACTTTTATTTATTTGCTCCTATTCTCTTATGTTGAATATTGGAGAATGAGGGCTTTTTAAAAAATTCACCAGTAAATTTTATTTAATTAAAACATAGAGCTCTAAGAGAACAGTCCATTTTCTTGGTTACCAACATCACAAGACACATTAAAAAATCAAAATTGGGCTTCATTTTTTCAGTGGTGTGTCTGACAATTGGAATCAGTATTCAGTTTCATTTTAAATTTAGAAATACAGGGGAAAAGCAACAGGATTTGTTAAATGAAAGCTGAAAGATTCCTTTTAAAAGAACTCATCCAGGGCATCCCGGGTGGCTCAGTGGTTTAGCGCTGCCTTCGGCCCAGGGCCTGATCCTGGAGACCTGGGATCGAGTCTTGAGTCGAGTTCCCTGCATGGGGCCTACTTCTCCCTCTGCCTGTGTCTCTGCTTCTCTCTCCCCCTGTGTGTCTCTAATGAATAAATAAAATCTTTAAAAAAAAAAAAAAAAAAAAAAAGGAACTCATCCTGTTAGGAAATAGTAAGTGCCAGGGATGAAAGGTACAACATAGGGAATATAGTCCTAAATAAGTAAGTAAATAAATGGTGGGAAGAACTGTGTTGAGGTTGAGATATTCTTGCCAAAATGAGAACAAGAGTAGTAAAACTTAAATTTTAGACTGAGTTATGTGTGAGTTACCTAATTTCTTACTTCTATTGCCAAACCTTGTTACCTTAAGTCCCCTCTTTCCAGACCCCTACAACCTCAGGTCTTAGGAGATTCTTGGAGTACTGGTGAAAGACGTGGACAATTGGGGTTTGGGTAGTAGTGGTGAAAGATGGTAGCATTTGGAATTTTTTTTTTTTTAAGATTTTATTTATTCATGAGAGGCAGAGAGAGAGAGAGAGGGGCAGAGACACAGAGGGAGAAGCAGGCTCCATGCAGGGAGCCCGACATGGGACTTGATCCTGGGTCTCCTTGGCTGAAGGTGGCGCTAAACCTGAGTCACCGGGGCTGCCCTATATATTTTGAAGAGCCTGTGTATATGCTGATGGATGAAAAGAATGAAGAAGAATGAAGAGAAGGAATAATTCATGGGTAACTAACTCCTAGTTTGTTAGTCTGATCTATTTGGTGGTGCTGTTTACTTGCTGTGGGGAAGACTTAGATGAACTGGAAGTGCTATGCAATTGAGGAAGGGAAATTAGAAGCTATTACAGCCTTTTTTCAGTTTTTTTTTTTAATTTGAAATTTTGTTTTCATAGAAAGTAATATCACACAAAGATGGGAAAGGTAGAGACAAGATGCAATTAAGACCCTACTTTCCTAACACAAGCATTTTAAGTGCTTTGGTGTATGTTTTATCTTGTTGCATAGGAGTTGGCAAACTCTCTGTAAAAGCAGCTACTTAACTGTTGTTGTAGCATAAAAGCAGCCATGGACAATATACATAACAAATGGGTGTGTTCCTATTCAATAAAATAGGACACTGCACTGAAACTTGAATTTATTTTTCTTTCTTTTCTTTCTTTCTTTTTTTTTTTTTTTTAGGATTTTATTTATTTGTTCATGAGAGATACAGAGAGAGGCAGAGACACAGGCAGAGGGAGAAGCAGGCTAGGCTCCCTGCGGGGAGCCCAGTGTGAGACTTGATCCCGTAACCCTGGGATCATGCCCTGAGCTAAAGGCAGGCGCTAAACCGCTGAGCCACCCAGGGATTCCCCCCTACATCCAGTTTTTAATCTCACAACTACTCATTGTGTGTAGGAAGTGCAAGGCCATCATGTAGGAAGGTAACAGTTCTCAGAACTAATGTTTAGAATAATATGAGGGGGATGGAGTAGTTTCTCAAATGAAGGGAAAGAGTAGAACATTGAGGGGGGAGTTATGAGTTGGACAAGCAATGCCAAATGGAATCTATTTATAATCACTGTTTAATTTATGGATTTAATGTTCTTTTCATTTACCTATTTGTTCCAAATTCACTGCTCTTTTTCTTGACTCGTTTTGGTTGCCATGTGTTTGTTTTATCACCATCTCAAATTAAAATTTAAAAGTCCCTATTGAGTGTCTCTTTCCCAAGAGTCTAGGTCTTTTACCTTACTGAAAGTTACTCTTTTCTCTTAAAAAGTCTATGCTCTTTCCATAGACTCTTGACCACTTCCAGTCCCTCTAATATTAATATGCTTTTATGGCAAAGATCTCAGTCCTCTCCTGTCCCTTTTATAACATGAAGGGCTGGATAAGAAATAAGGGCGGGTCATTTGGAAACCTCACATATTAAAATATGAATGTGTTTTGCTGGAATAATTGGCTTCCACTAGAATTCAAAAGCCTAAAAAGCAGTTGCTGCTCTCTCAGAGTTTTCAGAATAATTGATTTCACTATTATTGTTTTTAGTTTTTTCTAGTCCTTCTCTGGAGACCCTGAGATTCTTGGTAAACGTGTAAAAGGCATTCAGGATTTTGCTCATCTAGAGAAGTGGTAGGTGAAACACAACAGTAGTAAAATTGCTTTGCAGGCTCTGAGATGGTGGAGAGCAAATTGGGAGATTTGACATGTTTGGCTGGTTGGATCCATTAGCTAAACATTAGTCTTTGGCTACATCACAGCATGCTTCATAGTAAATACTACATAATGTGCATACAACTTACTAAAGGAAAAACTAATAAAAGGTTTGGGGATGACGAATAAAAATAGGAGAAGTATTTAGAGTTATGTCTGTTGTGTAATTGTTTAGACTGAGTGGAAAGATTTCTTAGGAAAGAAATTACTGTTGCAACTTTCTTAGGGTCAAACCCAATCCAATGCTATTATAAGGACTAAATTATTTAAGTTCTTTCATCTCTGAGATTTCTTAAATGATCCTTGTTGATATACTTTGTTTTCATTTTTTTCACTGTTGTTATTTATCTGATAAGAACCTTTATATGCACTCTTCTTTTTAATGTGTTGATCTTTATTGTCAAATGGTTGTAGAATTTCCCAGTTACCATTTTCAAGGCAATTCATGTGCTCATTTTAAATCATACTTATAATGCCTTATTTTTATGTCCTATGCGAATATACACATAAAGGTTGTCATAAACTTTTCTAATGTGAATGGTTTATTTAAACCTGGAATATCCTACAGTCTTTGGTGAAGAAAATCAGTTCCTTTTAAATGAGATTAGATAAAATATATGTGTATATTTTTCGGTTATTTTTCACTTCACATTTTTTTCTATTGGATTGTTTGTATATGATTTTTTTTATTTTTATTTTTTTATTTATTTTTTAATTTTTATTTATTTATGATAGTCACAGAGAGAGAAAGAGAGGCAGAGACACAGGCAGAGAGAAGCAGGCTCCATGTACCGGGAGCCCGATGTGGGAATCGATCCTGGGTCTCCAGGATCGTGCCCTAGGCCAAAGGCAGGCGCCAAACCGCTGCGCCACCCAGGGATCCCGTATATGATTTTTTTTAAAAAGATTTTTATTTGAGAAAGCAAGAGAGAGCAGAGGGAGGGTCAGAGGCAGAGGGAAAAGCAGGCTACCCACTGAGCAGGAACAGCCTGATGTGGGGCTCCATCCCAGGACCCTGGGATCATGACCTGAGCCGAAGGTAGGCACTTAACCCGCTGAGCTACCCAGATGCCCCTGGATTATTTATATTTTTATTGTTTGTTGAACTTACGTGCTATGAATATAAGTTCTTTATCAGCTATATGTGCCCTTAATGTTTTTCTCCAGGTTGCAGCTTGCTCAGTTATTTTTTTATAGGTATCTTTTGATTAGCAGGAATTTTGAAATTTTGATGAAGTCTAACTTACCTTTTTTTTTTTTTTTTTTTACTTTTGTTTCCTATGGCTAATGCTTTCACTTTTAAGTATATGTTGTTTCAGATTAATTTCTGTATGTGATATGAGATAAGGATTAAAGTTCATAGTTTTCCTTGTGAACAGTAACAAAACAGCACCGTTAAAGACTACTTTAGTTCCCAATTAAGCTTTGATTATTACATTATAAAATAATTAGCTCTCCAATTAGTTACATGGTTAATAGCTTGTTGGTTGTAAGAAATTGTGCTTCTGAGGTCAGACTTAAAGGTTCAGTTCTTCAGGATTCAGCTAACTTAGCCTTGTTTTGTGGCTATCCTAATTTAGCCAGTTTTTCTAACCTGCGTTAGCTATTTGGTAGATTTGTATTGTTTTGAAGTAAGAGTGTATGGGGTAACTCCATTGTGCTACCAAGCTGAAACATTAGAGCACGTGCCCTGCATGATAATTCACCAATTTAGTTTTGTGAAAAAACAGTACATTATTTACATTTTTAAAAGGATACAGTGTTCATAGTAATACAGCGTCTAATGTATCATGCTCAGTTTTTATGATTTAACTAAAATAAGCAGAAATACGTTAATTGTAGTGAGCATTAGGAAATAGTTTTCCAGAGTTTTGTGAAAAATGGACAATGTACACCTGACATTCTAAAGCCCATTTGTTATATTTTGTGGGTAAATGATGAGAATTATAAAAATTTAAGGCAGGAAAATTTTAAATGTAGTTCTGCATATACTTAGGTCTATATATAGTCGTATTGCAAAGACCCAGCCACTGTCTTAGATTTCTGAGATACTAATGTTAAACATGAGTTATCTTTCAAGAGGCTAAATTTGCATTATATTGCTGTGGTAGGATTTGTGCCAGCCTTTCGTTAATCATTATCTTGTTGATTATGTTTGGTTCAAGATGATTCATTTTTCAAAGAGTTTTATTGCAACATTATACATTTACTACAGGAAGCCTGGACGGAAATGGAGTATTAGATCATTGGAGATTTTTTTCCTCCAATCTTTATTGTACCAAGTGTTATTAAAGTTAATTATTTTTCAGTAACTGAATTCTCTGTAGTACCTAGTATTTCATTAACCAAACTTTATAGGAGCAATTATTCCTTTTTCATGACAGACAGATGTATCTTTGAACATTGTTTAAGTATTGGTGCTATTTCATGCTATACTTTGACTACATTTAGATGGAATATTTTATTTTCATTAAGCCGAGTGTAGTAATTGAGAATTTTGGAATCAGATTTGATACTGACCCTTGCTTATAAAATTTACTAGCATTGGAAGCTTAGACAAGTTAATTAATTTTTCTGAGCCTTAGTTTTCTCATTAATAAGTTTGGATAAAAATATTCACCTTGAAAGATCAGGATTAAAAGGATGTATAAAAGTATTTAGCACCTAATATGTGCTTATTAGTTCAGTATAATATTGTTATGATGCTGACACTAGCTTATAGTAAACATTTAGATTGGGGCTGTCAATCATTTAGCCGTCCTCTTTCCAAGTTCTAACAGATAAATAAGGGACATATCATTAATGCACATGCCCCTATCCCTTTCTAAAATTTAGACTTTCTGATAATACTGGAATTTGAGAATACACATAGATACGGACTAGTTGCGAGTTGGCTGCTCTAACAAATGCTAGAATATGGGACTTGCTTATGGGAAGAGTTCACTCTTCTGTGCTTATGCTGCATACACTTATCTGGCTGGTAGCTGGAAAGATTATAGGCCTGCTTTACAAACCTAGTTATTAGTCTACCCAAGAGCCTGAGGAAAGAGCAAGAGTGAGAAAAGGAAAGATGTGTTTTCTATGCAGTAACTACATTTCTTGTTAAAAATTTGGTACAAGGGAGGTGCCTACATGGCTCAGTTGGTTGAGTTTCCAACTCTTGATTTCAGCTCAGGTCATGATCTCAGTGTCTGGGATCAAACCCAGCATGGGGCTCCGTGCTCAGCAAAGTCGGCTTGGGATTCTCTCTCTCCCGCTTCCTTCTCCCCCCACTAGTGCTCATGCTCTCTCTCAAACCTCTCTCTTAAGACCTCTACTTAACCAAATAATGTAATTTTTTAAAAATGAAATTTCAGGGCACTTGGGTGGCTCCATCAGTTAAGCATCCAATTCTTGATTTTGACTCAGGTCATGATCCCAGAGTTGTGTGATTGAACCCTGTGTCAGGCTCTGTGCTGGGCATGAGCCTGTTGGGATTCTCTCTCCTTCCTCCTTGGCCTCTCCTCCACTCTAAAAACATTTTAAAAAGAAATAAAATGAAAATTCCCAGCAGTAAATTAAAAACAGTAGACTTTAGAAAGAAAGGAAGGTGAGTAGTGTAAACAACATAAGTTGTAGATCTTTTCAATAAATTAGTAATTTTAAGGGTCTAGGAAATGTATTTTAATAGTGAATATTTCATCTTAATAAAGATTTGAAAGTAATCATTTACTGACAACTTCAGAAGAAAACCAGTGAATAAAGAAGATAGCGAATAAATGTCAGTTAAGCCTAATTAAGTATATCATTAGCTCTCAACAGAGATTACAGTTCTGGAAACAATTCAAGATGTGCCTACCCTCACCCCTCTCCTCTAGTCAGGATTTGTAAGATAGAATTAAAGGAATAATATATGTGCTTGTAATTTGAATATATGTGCTTATAATAGGACAGGCTCTAGAGAGAGTCACGATGCCTGAGTGTAAATCCTGGCTCCCACAATCAATAGTTTATGTCCTTGGACAGGTTATTTAATGTTCTGTGCCTCATTTATAAAATGAGGATAGAACTTATATTTAGTTCATAGGGTTGTTGTGAGGATTAAATTATTAGTGACTTTAGTGGAACTATAGAGATCAGTTTGCTACAGGATAGGTGGTGAATGGAAAATGAAAATGTCAAAACAGCAACTGTAGCTTACTTCTGAAGTAAGAAACCAAAGCTTTCTTCAGGGAACTAGCAGGGGCCTGACTTAATATAGATGATGAATTCTTTGAGTTGGTGGGGCTGTGAATGTATTTATCTGTTGAGAGCAAGTGACCAGTAGATAGGTTAGGTGTGAGACAGGTAGGACATGTATAATGGGCACAAAGTCCCTGCAGATAGTAGTAGAGGTGAACTACAGAGGACTGAAAAAGGATGAGTATTTAACCAAAGAAACAAATGTTTCATGGATTTTGGAGAAAAAGAGGTAAGGATGTTAGTTTAGAGAGGGGTACTCTACCTGAAGTCTATTTTCTTTTTGAAAGAGGAGATGAGGACATATTCTGAAAGTATGAGAAGTAGTGGAATTGAAAACTGGAAGAGAATTCTGAAGATTTGGAATAGTTGCTGAGGCTAATGGGAGTAGGAGTTTACTTGGAAAGTGTAGAGACCCAGATGGGTTTGATGACTCTGGATTTTGTGGTGGCCTCTGTGGTGTGTATCCAGTCCATGCTCACTCTCTCTGCAGTATGCTGGTAATGGGAGGACAGAACTTTAGAGAGATGGAGAAATGTTGTGAAAAGAACTGGGGACCAAAAGTTGCAGGTAATATAGTCAGAGTGTTTGAAGGGATATATTTTGGGTGCCTCGGCTGGATAGGCAAAGGACTGAAGCCAATACAAGGCTTATAAGTATGCAGAAAGTGGAGGAGCATAATACCAAAGTTTCCATGAGACTAAAGAGTAGTGTGATGGGAAAAGAAAGTGAAAGAGCTGAAGGATAAGAACTGCTTGGTTATAGATCACAGTAATGAATTTTAAGATTTCAGATGTGTAACTGTTCTCAGTAGTAAGATCGAGAGGGGTCACAAAGGCAGCTTATTTCATTGAGTATTGGAGATAAAGACCATTGTAATTAGATACCTTCTCCTTAAGGAGGAGAGCAACTACAGGATGTTCACATGGATCTGAACGTCACTCAGATTGATGACCAAAATGGCAAGGAAGATAGTAAAACAGACATTAAAATTCTGTGTAAGTTGGGGAGTGATTGGGAAATTGGTTGATGATAGTAATGAAGGTTAGATAGAGCCTAATTACAAGTAAGAGAAAGGTTGTAGCAGGAGACTTTTGGAGTAATCATATGTGTTCTTCATATAGGGAGAAGATAAAATGCTGATATCTTCTGGTGTGTTGTATGAGAGGTATAGAGAAAGATACCTGTAGTGGGGTCCTGTAAGGGCTCTAGCTAAGTTTGTTTATAAAAGAAGCAGCATGGCAAAGGATGTAGTAAAAAGCATTGGAAAGGAGGGTAATCTTTCAGGAAAAAGGATGGATGGGAAAGAGAAGGAATCAATCTTAACAGAAATCCCAAGGCCTGTCATTTACTAGTCACATGGTGAAAGTGTAAGGGAAATTAAAGTTATCTAAGTATATTTGTGGAAGCATGGAAGGAGACCATTTTCTAGGAGGTAATTAATAGTTACGTGGAATGTCATTTGTGTCAGTCTAAAAAAAATATTGGTAGGGTATTGTTTCTTTTTTTAAAAAATTTTTTTAAATTTAAATTCAGTTTGCCAACATATAGTATAACACCCAGTGCTCATCACATCAAGTGCTCTCTTTAGTGCCTGTCACCTAGTTACCCCATCCCCCCCCCCCCACCTCCCCATTACAACCCTTTGTTTACCAGAGTTAGGAGTGTCTCATGGTTTGTCTCCCTTTCTAATTTTTCCCCACTCAGTTTCCCTCCTTTAGTTAGGGTATTGTTTCTTAATGAGATGAACAATGGCTGGGTAAATAGGGTTGCTAATATTTAGAATAGAAATATCAGTACTCTGTAGAGATGAGTAAGAAAATATTTCAAAAGTAATTACTTATAATTTGCTATACTCTTAGCTAGAGGTAGTAATCTTTTATTAATTCAGTGTAAATGCTTATATGGTTAAGTGTTAATTTGTGGTTGTCAAAGCAAATTTAATTTCTTCATTCAAATATGTCTTTTTAAAAGATATTTGACAGAGCGAGAGAGTATACAGGAGGGGCCTGGCGGAGGGAGAAGCAGGCTCCCCACTGAGCAGGGAGCCTTATGCAGGACTTGATCCCAGGACGCCTGGGATCATGACCTGAGCTGAAGGCAGATGCTTGACCTGCTGAGCCACTCAGGCACCCCTTAAATATACTTTTTAAAAAATATATGTTATTTGAGAGAGGTAGAGTGAGCACAAGGGGTGGGGGGCAAAGGAGGGGGAGAAGCAAATTCCCCACTGAGCAGCAAGCCTGCCACAGGGCTTGATCCCAGGACCTCAGGATCATGACCTGATGATCTGAAGGCAGATGCTTGACCTACTGAGCTACCCAGGTACCCCTCAAATATGTATTCTTTTATTTGCTGTTCATAAGGATCAAAGACTATCTGTTTTGTTTGAATTCTCTTTCAGATGAAAAGATAGTTTCAGTAATTGTGATTCTAATTCAGACTTAAATTTTCTTTGTAGAGATAGTAATCCTCAAGTTCAACAGTTTGGCTCTAAAGGTCATAACAGGGCAGCCCCGGTGGCGCAGTGGTTTAGCGCCGCCTGCAGCCCAGGGCATGATCCTGGAGACCCTGGATCGAGTCCCACGTCAGGCTCTCTGCATGGAGCCTGCTTCTCCCTCTGCCTGTGTCTCTGCCTCTCTCTCTCTCTGTATCTCTTTGAATAAATAAATAAAATCTTTAAAAAAAAATAAAGGTCATAACACTTCTAAATCCATCCCTAAAGGTTATTTAAAATTTTTTTTTTTGGCATTTGTAGTGTTTTTGCAGGCACTCATATAATTATATTGGCATAACTTTTACTAGATCTTTGGTTGGAGAAAATAGCATATAAAGCAAAGGACTGAAATTTCCAGTGCTTTGCAGGGTAGTATAGAAGAAATAGGAAATGATGGCCCACCCAAAAATTACCACTGCTATCCTTTAGTCCAGGTCTTTGCCATCTCCCCTATTTGCCATGGATTGCCTACTGTGTTCTCCTAGGGATGTCCCAGATGAATGAAGTGAATTGCATCCTTTAATTGTTGACTATAACAGCAACATGGGAATGGTAGAAGTTCCCAAGTTTGGAAGACCATAGTCTTTAGATTTATGACTTAGTTTAAAATTTGAAGTCTATGTAAATTTCCTTGTATACCTGTATTCTCATTTCCGTCATTAGAGTTGAATTTCTTTCCTTTTTTTTTTTTTTTAAAGATTTGTTTATTCATGAAACACATAGAGGCAGAGACATAAGCAGAGGGAGAAGCAGGCTGCCCATGGGGAGCCGAATGAGACTTGATCCCAGGACCCCTGGGATCACAACCTGAGCCAAAGGCAGATGCTCAACCACTGAGCCAACCACGTGCTCTAGAGTTGAATTTCTGAAGATTTTGTAATCTATGCTAATTTTTAGATTTTTTTTTTTTTCTTGGCCACATGCTGGCTAGGAATTGTAACTAAGGTCTTGGTCTCAGGGTCATGAGTTCAAGCCCTGTTTTGGGCTCTATGCTGATGGGGAGCCTACTTAAAAAAAGCGTAGTGATTTAATTAAATGAATATGTAATTATAGTCACTAACATTTATTGAGTACAAGTCTGTATTAGGTTCTCCAAGTTCTTTACATGTATTGACCCACTTAATTCTCACAGTAAGGGATGCCTGGGTGGCAAAGTGTCTGCCTTTGGCCCAGGGTATGATCCTGGAGTCCTAGGATCGAGTCCCACATTGGGCTCCTTTCCTGGACCCTGCTTCTCCCTCTGCCTATGTCTCTGCCTCTCTCTCTGTGTCTCTCATGAATAAATAAATCTTTAAAAAAAAATTTTCACAAATCTGAGTTTTAGAGCCATTTAATCACTGGACAGGCTTTGTTAACTAGTGGCATAAACAGGTTTTGAATCTAGGTTGGCTAGATTTTAGTGCCTAAGGCTTAATCTCTTGTCTGCATTGCTATGTGGCAGGTATTGGCAAACTTTTTCTGTAAGTGGCCAGATAGTAAATATTTTAGGCTCTGTGGGCCACATGGTCTCTGGCAGAATTACTGAGCTTTGCTGTTTTTATAAAGCAGCCACACAATACCTAGAAGAATGGGTAGGGCTATGTTCTGATAAAACTTTATTTATGGACACAGTTTTTTTTTTTTTTTTTTTGGACACAGTTTTATATAATTTTGGTCCTGAAATACTATTCTTTGAATTTGTTTTTCATCTATTTAAAAATAAAAAAATAATTCTTAGTTTGGCCCTACAAAAACAGGTGGTGGGATTGGATTTGGCTTCTGGTCAATAGTTTGCTTATCCCTGCTGAATGACCTGCTATAATTGTTCTTTTCCCCACCAACAATAACAGAAATGAAGAATTCTTCTAATGGTTCTTTATAGTAAACTGGTATTGCTAGATACAGTTAAAAGTTAGCAATGATTGTAGTAAATATTCTTTTGAGCAGATATTCATGAAATGCCAAGATTATGAGAGCCTTTACTATTATAATTCTCCCCATTACCACACCGTATGCTTTTAGAAATCATACATATTCAAGTCTTAGTCATTCCTATTAAATTGCTATTTCGTTCTATAATCATCGAAAAAAACTTTGGTTCTAATTAAGCCTTTTCTTTTTGTGTATTAGGTTCTGAGGTAATTTGATTCTGCTAAGGGAAAAGGGTGCTGGATATATATAATGAAGGGCTCTCAGAAAGATGATTCATGCAGAATTTACAAAATTGGCATCTTAGTACAATTTGTCATTTATAGACTTGACCTTGTAGAATGAATTAAGTGTAAATTTGGCTTATGTGCAACAAAAAAATCTTTCCAGATGTGATCACCGATACATGAGTCTGAATTATATATCTGAATTAACGCTTACTGAAAACTTGTGTTGACAAATCAACAGTAATAAAGTAAAAATCTATCCCTACACATAGTGAAACTTATCAGCAAATATTTACATTTTAATATTTTATAAGGAAAAGACACCCTAAAAGTAAATTGATTTCTGTTTGACTGATACCAATTCTAGGTGTCAGTGGTGTTGACTTAAACAGTCCTTTATAGGAACTATATGGTTGGTGCTGCGTCAGCTACGTGGCTAACCCCAAATAAGCATTTAATAAATGTTTGGTATTCTGTGTGGTATGCCCCAAATTAGCAGGCATTCAAAAGATCTTGTTAGCACAATAGGAAAGGTTCTTTTTAGGAATTGTCAAATTGAGTCCGTCCAGATTCTAGACAGAAATGTGGAAATTGGGCAGCCCGGGTGGCTCAGCGGTAAACGCCTTCCATTGGCCCAGGGCCTGATCCTGGAGACCTGGGATCGAGTCCCATGTTGGGCTCCCTGCATGGAGCCTGCTTCTCCCTCTCCCTGTGTCTCTGCCTCTTTCTCTCTCTCTGTCTCTGTCTCATGAATAAATAAATAAATAAATGTAGAAATTATTTATATTAATATGTCAGAATTAATTTAATGATTGGCTATTATCTGTAGTATGACATCTGATTTTCTTTAGGGTAGGATTCAAAGCTCCCCATAATTTGGCTCCAGCTTTCCTTTCTGGCCCTGATTTTCATTCTTGGGTGTTAACACACTGTGTAGTCAATCTATATTACTCATTCATTTATCTGCGTTTGGAAAGTTCTTTCTCTTTTTGTCTAGCCAGGTTTTACTTAGAGATCTAAATCTAATGTTTTCTCTTTTAGTGGGACTACACTTGTCCATTGTGATCTTTTTTTTCCCATTAAATTCCTGGCACTTTATTGCCTGTCACTCTTTTGATATCTACTCTTTTCCCGCTATGACATTTTTTTATTAAAAAAATATATTTGCTTTTGTCACCTCAGCTAAATGGAAAACTCCTTCAGAATAGAGACCATGAAAAAAAAAAAAAAGAATAGAGACCATGGGCAGCCCAGGTGGCACAGCGGTTTAGCGCCGCCTGCAGCCCAGGGCGTGATCCTGGAGACCGGGGAACGAGTCCCACATCAGGCTCCCTGCATGGAGCCTGCTCCCTCTTCCTGTGTCTCTGCCCCCCCCCCCCCACTCATAAATAGATAAATAAATAAAATATTAAAAAAAAAGAATAGAGACCATATCTTGTGCTTGTTTTTGACATATTTTAGAACTTGGGGGAAAAGTAGAAACTTCATGAATTCTGTGTGTATGGAAATTTTTTCTAAAATGGATTTTTTCCTTTCTTTTTCCCTTTAACTTTTATTTTGCAATAATTTCAAATCTATAGAAAAGAGCTCCTGAATATCTTCACTCAGATTCAGTTGTTAACATTATGCCATGTATGCTTTATTTTTCTTTCTTTACACTTTTTTCCTCTACTGAACAATTTTAAAATAAGTTGCAAATATAATACCCTTTTATTCCTAAGTACCTTGGTGTACATTTCCTGATAATAAGGGCATTCACTTGCATACCTATAGTACAGTGATCAAAATTAAGAAATACACATTACAATATTATTTTTACATTTGTAGACATTATTAAAATTTCACCAGTTTGTTCCACGAGCATTTTTTTCCTCTTCCAATCTAGGATCGTGCATTGCATTTAAATTTTTATGTTTTGGGGCATCTGGGTGGCTCATGGCTGAGCGTCTGTCTCACTTCGGCTCAGGTCGTGATCCCAGGGTCCTGGGATTAAGTCCCACATTGGGCTACCTGCCAGAAGCTGGCTTCTGTCTCTGCCTCTCTCTCTGTGTCTCTCATGAATAAATAGAATCTTAAAAATTTTTTTTTGTATGTTTTCTTCTTTCTTTCTTTAATCTGGAGCTGAACCATTCCTCAGTCTTCTTTTTTTTCCTTCTTTTTATGGCATTAACATTTTTGAGGATTTATTTTGTAGGATGTTTGTCAATTTGGGTTTGTCTGATGCTTCATCATGATTAGATTTAGGATATGTACTTTTGGCACATATACTGAATGACGTTGTGTCCTTAGAATGCATTGTGTAAGAGATACACGGTAGATGGTCCTGTTATTTGTCATGTTTTCTTTGATCATTTGGGTAAAGTGGTTCTTTTTCTTAAAACAGTGCAAGGGCTTGCCTGTGGTGGAGTTATTTACTATAAGAAACCTTTAAAGGCATTACCTTCATTAACTTGAGGAATATCAACTTCTGTTTAATTTGGCAAATAATAAAATTTGAATCCTCACAGTTGAATTATAATAGTCACTGGTGAGTTTGAATCAAGTGATCAGTGATCAAGACAGGCTTGGGCATTTATCCAAACACATACTAACAATTATATAAAGTTATAGTAATCAAAAAAGTGTGGTGTTGGCAGTTGAATAAACAAAATATTTTTAAAAAGAACAGACTCCAGTATATAAAGTATTTGGCATATGATGAAGGTTACATTTCAAACTAATGGAAAGAGGATGGATTAGTTAATGAATTATGTTTGGGGAAAAACAAAACCATTATGTATCACATTTAGTTGCAGAAACCCAGAGTCTTTTCTAGCTAGTTTGAGCAGAAAGGAATTTATTACATGGTACTAAATAGCAGAATCACTAAGAGGAATAGGGGGAGAAAAGAGACTATAGGCTGTACTTCCAGGAATTAAAAAAAAAAAAAAAAAAAACAGGCCTGGGTTCAAATTCTGAACCTACATTTATTGGTTATGTACTCTTGAACTTAAGCTGTCTTTGGTTAATTTCTACATCTGTAGATATGCAGATAATTTAAAGACCTTTTTTGTAGGTCAAAAACAGTTGTACATTGGCAGTTTTATATGGTTTTTTTTTTTTTTTTTAATTTTTTTATGATAGTCACAGAGAGAGAGAGGCAGAAGCAGGCTCCATGCACCAGGAGCCTGATATGGGATTCGATCCCGGGTCTCCAGGATGGCGCCCTGGGCCAAAGGCAGGCGCTAAACCACTGCGCCACCCAGGGATCCCTTTTATATGGTTTTATCTAATATTTCTAAATATGTGAAGACTGTGCATGTAGCACTGAGTAAATTTGCAGTACACGTAAGCAATATGTTTATTGCTATTTTTCAATATAGTTAGAAGAAAATAATATAAACATCAGCATGATTATTGATCACATTCTAAAATGAAGTAACTGTTTTTGATTTGGAGATATAACACTTCCTCCATCTGATAATACCACATATAATATACATGTTTTATGTAAGTAATATTCAAACATAACCAAAAATTTAATGAATATATGTAACTATATACATATACAGCCTCCAAATATATAATAACATAAAAATATCAGGTATAACTAATTTTCACATAAGTAATTTTTTTCACATAAGTAATTTTTAAATACAGTATCTAAAGGGTGATTGAAATGTCTTAGGATTGTTTACTTCTGCACTGAATGATCTTGGACCCTGTGCTCTTTGACTTTTTGTGTCTTTTTAAAAATTGTTTTCTTATAGGTGAGTTCTTGCTTACTGTAGCTTCACCTTCTTCACCTAAGAATCACTTTTTGATTTATTGCTTTTCATTTTCTGTGAATTGGAAAACCAGATTACTTTGGTTTGCACACAGTTCTAATCAAGGACCAGAGGAACCTTACTGAAAATAAGTGATTTTTGTACTTAGTACTTTATGGTTTAAGTTTTGACTATGACAGATTCTTTTTTGGTCATTTTCTAGTTACTGGCTCAGTTCTGGTTGGTTGAAATTGAAAAATAAGTTCCCTCAATTTGGCATAATATAAAATGTAAATTCACCTTTGCTTTCCTGATGATGCACTAATTTTCTAATTATTCTGTGTTTTAGACAATCATATATTATTTGTAGGAAGCCTTTTCCCTAATTTCAATGTTGGCAATACAGATTTGTAATGGAGAGTCCTCTGAAAATGACAATATTTGGAAATGAGTATTGACAACTTCTGAAGTCAGATATTAGTATGCAAGAGGCTTTGTGATGACAGTTCAAATTTTCTGGTTCATCTTGTCAGTGGAGAGATACAAATTACATTTATCTACCACTTTGGTGTCAATCCATATTTGTATTTATCCTCTTAGTCTTCCCACTCATCTTGGAGGGAGGTCTTATTTTCTGAGTAGAGAGTTCATGATTTAACACTGTGAGTGGAGATTTGGATTTTGAAGTAAACATTCATTTTCATACCTGTTTTGAAACTTACATAGTTATGTTTCACATCATTTAGAACCACAATTTTTAGGGGCACTGATTTTTATAATAAAGGGACTAAATTTTCTATTTAAGATTTTGTTTTGGGGTTGTTAAATGTTCTTTTTACAATATATTTATTTTGGAAGCCTATTTCCTTTCTCTTTTTTCCTTTTTACTATAAAAGTAAAACAAACCCCCCATCAAATGTGTAGTTTAGTAAATTATTATAAAGTGAACACCCTGTAATCTCAGTCCAGAACAAGAACTAGAACTTTGTTAGCCACTCTGGAAGCTCCTACCTAATGCCTGTCCCAATCACAGTCCCTTCCCTGCAAAATTACCAATCCCGATTTTGTAGTACAGTAGTCCTTTATCTTCAGGGATAGGTTCCAAGACTCCCACTGGATGCCTGAAACCACACATAGTACCAAACCATATATATACTGTGTGTTTTCTTGTATATACATATCTACAATATGTGACTAATGGGTGGATAGCATATATACAGCATGGATAGGCTGGATGAAGGAACGATTCTCATCCCTGGCTGGACCAAGTGGGGTAACCTGAGATTTCATCAGACTACTCAGAATGGCACATAATTTAAAACTTGTGAATTGTTTATTTCTGGAATCTTCCATTTAATATTTCAGACCGTGGTTGATTGTAGTAACTGAAACTGCAGAAAACAAAACTGTGGATAAGAGGGAAACTACTGTAATCATTTCTTTTTTTTCCTTATGGCTTTATCCCCTAAGTGCCTGTTCCTAGGCACTAGAATTTAATCTTAACTCCTTTAAGTACTTAAAATACTTCATTATGGTATGATTGTAAAAAGAGAAATTACAATAATAAAAATACCACTAATATATTAAAAGCAGTTATTTCAAAACTCAAGGCTACATAGTTAAAAACATGAAATAATTTTAGGCACTTATATTTACTTTTTATGTGGCTTTTTTCTTTCACACAAATATCACAAAGCAGAATAGTACTTTAACTTTCTTTTAACACCTTTTTTTCCAAAAGAATGTGTTATATTGCTTTTCATGATGATTGATGTTTGTACAGAACTATATAATTGATGAAGCAGTTATTCATGATCTGATTTAATCCTTGCAACAGTCTTTTGATGTAGGTATAGTCGTCACAGTTTATGGGTGAAGAAATGATATAACTAGTGTGCAATAAATTGATTGGACCTTGTGAAAGCCTTGTGAATTTTTCCAAAATGTTTCTTCATGCTTGTTTTCCAAACTTTAGTCATTTGAGTACCAACCTAATGATTTTTCCCATTCTCCTACAAACTGGTACTATTTTACTTAATAATTTAGAATGACTTTTTTTTTTTTTTAGAATGACCTTTTTTATTAATAGACTATTAGAACAGTTTTAGGGGCACCTGGGTGGCTCAGTGGTTGAGCATCTGCCTTTGGTTCAGGTCGTAATCCTGGGATCGAGTCCTGCCTGCATCAGGCTCCCTGCAGGGAGCCTGCTTTTCCCTTTGCCTGTATCTCCCCCCCCCCCCCCCATGAATAAATAAATAAAATCTTTTAAAAAAAAGTTTTAAATTTTTACAGAAAAATTGAACAATATAAGAGTTTCCACATTCTTCCCACTCTCCCCCCAAAGCTCTTCTTGTTATTGACATCAATATTGATACATTGTTACTGCAGTCCATGGTTTATCAGATTTCTTTATAGTTTTTATCTAATGTCCTTTTTCTGTTCCAGGATCCCACCCAGTTATCATGTCTATTTAGGCTCTTCTTGGCTGTGACAGTTTCTCAGTTTTTCCTTGTTTTTGATGACTTTGACAGTTTTGAGGAGTATTGGTCATAAGATGTCCCTACTTTGGAATTTGTCTGATGTTTTTCATGATTAAACTGAGGTTATTTTGGGTTGGGAGAGGAAGACCACAAAGATAAAAGTACCTTTTCATAACATCATATGTAGTTACATATACATATAAACATGGGTACTTATTATATACATAGTAGTAACATGGTTTATAATTTAATATTGACTTCAGTCACCTGGCTGGAGTAGTGCTTGTCAGATTTCTCTGCTGTAAAATTATTCTTCTTCACCCTTCCAAACTGCATTCTTTGGAAGGAAGTGATTTTGTAGAGTCCACATTTAAGGAATTGGGAGTTATGCTCTGCCTCCTTGAAGGCAGTGTGTCTACATAATTTATTTGGAATTCTTCTATATAGGAGATTTGTCCATTCTCCCTCATTGTTTAATATATTCAATCATTTATATTAGAATGGATTCATGGGTGTTTATCTTATAATTTGGGTTATAATACAATATTACTAAATTTTGTTGCTTACATTATTCTAACTTTGGCCACTGGGTGCTCTTTCAGTTGGCTCTTGTGTCCTTTTGTCATACTCCCATCGCTTTTTTTGAGAACTTTCTAGTGCTGTAAGATGACCTGATTTTTAGTAAGTTTATTTTAAAATAAAATTTTATATCACTCAATAGATAGAAAGTCATGTTAAGGAAAATTCTTAGGTTTATCTAAAAAATCAGTTATGTTTAAATATTGGGACAGTGTTAGGTATTAAAAACTGAGTTTTCTCCTTGAAGTAATTTAGAAAAGGCCATGTAAACTTCTGTTTTTCATACTTTCATATACTTCGTACAATAGAGCATGCTGCTTTTTTCACAACTACAGTATAGCTTTTTTAAAAGTATTTACTTTAACACTTATTGGAATATTTATAATGTGCTTGGTGTACCTACCGTAGTAGGTACTGTGGGAGATTGAAAAGTATGAGATATCGTCTATCATGAAGAGGTTTACAGTTGTATTTGGTCAACAGTCTAAGAACTATTGAGAAAAGTCAGTGATATATCTACCACTGGGTATTAATCTTATATGATAGAGGTAAGGCTTATGAGAGTTAAGGAAGGAAAGGTTCAATTTTGAATAAAAGGAAGAGCTTCTTGGAGATGAGACCTGAAGTGAGGTCCTAAAGGTGGATGAAGTCATTTCAGATCACAGAGTGATGAACTGAGTCAGTATTACCTACAAAAGAGTGAAGAAGTTGGGTTGGGTTGGAGTCTTAAATGGATACAAACTGGAGTAGTTTGAAAGTATCAGAACCGGGCAGCCGGGTGGCTCAGCGCTGCCTTCTGCCCAGGGCGTGATCCTGGAGACCTGGGATCGAGTCCTACGTCAGGCTCCTTGCATGGAGCCTGCTTTTCCCTCTGCCTGTGTCTCTGCCTGCCTCTCTCTCTCTCTCTCTCTCTCTCTCTGTCTCTCATGAGTAAATAAATAAAATCTTAAAAAAAAAAGTATCAGAACCAATGGATAAATTCCCTTGACTTTTGTAATAAAGTTTAAAGTCACTGCTTTATATTTGACATGTGTAAAGGGGTCAGTTCTAATTATGAAAGGTCTTGGATATTTTAAATCTGCAAATGAAGGGCACCTTAGTGGCTCAGTAGGCGAAGTCTGAGCCTGCCTTCTGCTCAGGTCATGATGCCGGGGTCCTGGGATTGAGTCCCATGTTGAGCTCCCTGATCAGCGGGGAGCCTCCTTCTCCCTCTCCCTCACCCTACCCCCCACTCTTGCTCTCTCTCACTCTCTCTCAAATAAAAAAATAACATTCTTATTTGTAGATTTTTTTAAAGATTTTATTAGAGACTTTGAAATCTTTATGTTCCAAGATGTTGAAGCAAAGTTGTATAACTTTGTTGCTATTACTGCAGTAATGTGTTGCCAGTATTCTGACTAGGATAAAATTTACTTTCTCCTGGTGGGTAATACAAACTTAGACTGGCAGCAAACAGTAATATTTTCTTCCCAGACATAGAATAACCCACTTAAAAATAGTACGTAAACATACATAATGGCTTTCTTTAGTCATCATGGTACTTGACTACTTTGGGACTTTTTTGATCATCTGTTAAGATTATAATGTTCTTGTTGTTGGTTTTAATTTCTTAATGAAAAATTTCTAATTTATTGCCTATTTTGTTTACAGAGTGATAAATGGTGTTTGAAAATTGAAGTAGCGTATATTTAAAGTCACCTTTAAAGAATTAAAGTAAATATTAGATTTCTAAATTCACCTTTTAATAACCATTTATGCTTTTTATGTAACTAGCTTTTTTTTCCCCTAAGATTTTATTTATTTATTCATGAGAGATGCAGAAAGAAAGGCAGAGGGAGAAGCAGGCTCCCTGTGGGGAGAGCCTGATGTGGAACTCGATCCCAGGACCCGGGATCACTGAGCCGCCCTGGTGCCCCCCTACTTCAGCATTTTATTCATTCATTCATTCATTCATTCATTCATTCATTTATTTATGTATTTATGCATTTATGTATGTATGTATGTATTTATTTATGTATTTATTTAATAAAGATTTTATTTTTATTTATTCATGAGAGACACAGAGAGACACAGGCAGAGGGCAAAGCAGGATCCATGCAGGGAGCCCGATGCGGGACTCGATCCCAGGTCTCCTGGATCACACCCTGGGCTGCAGGCGGCGCTAAACTGCTGTGTCACCAGGGCTGCCCAACTTTAGCATTTTAAAGAGAAGGAAAGGAATTATATGAAAGAGTAGACTATTAAAGAGTAAATATTTTTAGCTACCTATATTTTATTACAAGAAATCATAATATTTTATAAATGTTTGAGACTATTGAGTGGGCATTTTTAGAAAGTTTCTCTTACCCAACAAGTCACTGCTAAAATATTCATCTTCTTTTAACTAGAACTGTTCTATACAATTAACAGATATATTGATATGAATTTAGCAGATACATTTACTGTACTTGTACATACCATAGCAAGGCAGATTATTATCCCTTTCATATATTTCTGTGTCTTTTTAACAATTTAACAGTGTCTTTTTCTAGGCCATCATTTTACCACTGTATTGCTGTAGGCTTAAGAATGTAAGAGTATATCTGCAAGTATCTTTAAAGTAGCTACTAGAGAAAGAGGAGTTGATAGTATTGTGTAATAGTAAAGCACGAATAGGAGTTTGGAGGGCTTTTTTCTAGGCCTAGCTCTGCCTTGTGTTACATAACCTTGGTGGTCAGTTTACATTATGATTTGGCTTATGTGATCTTCATACCATCTATAAGTGGTATCATTTTGTGTCATTATTTTGCAAACAAGTGAGCATATTATCGGGAAATACCATGACTTGATCCTGGGGTCCTGGGATCGAGCCCTGAGTTGGGCTCCCTGCTCGGAGTCTGCTTCTCTCTCTCTCTGCTCTCGCTTGTGTGTGCACTTGTGCACGCACTCTTTCTCTCAAAAAAGTGAATAAAAATCTTAAAAAAAGAAAATACCACGACTAAAATGGAATACCACTTCTTCATGTGTAAAAATGTTAAAATCTTATTCCCTCCCCCCCATTTCAATGTAACTTTTAAAAAAATTTAAGTTAGTTAAAACATATAGTGTATTATTCATTTCAGGGGTAGAATCGAGTGGTTTATCAGTTGCATGTAACACACAGTGCTCCTTACATGAAGTGCCCTCCTTAATGCACATTGCACAATTACCCTATCCCCTCACCAGCCTCCCCTCCAGCAACCCTCAGTTTGTTCCCTATAGTAAAGAGTGTCTCATGGTTTGTTTCCCTCCCTCTTTTTAAATATTTCCTTCTCTTCCCCACAACATGACTTTCTATCTATTGAGTGATATAAAATTATATTTAAAAATAAACTTGTCTAAAAATTAGGTCATCTTTATTTCTTAAATTGCACATATGAGTGAAATCATAAGTCTTTCTCTGACTTATTTTGCCTAACATCATTCACCCTAGTTTTATCCATGTCATTGCAGGTTTTAATGTAAAGTTTTAATTGAAGTACAGTATACATAAAGAAAAACCACAGAGATCATAACATAGAACCCAGATCACAAAATATTACCATAGTTCTAGAAGCTCCTAGTGAACTTTAGTTACTCCTCCTCCTTCTCCCCTAAGGATTGCCACTATCTTGACTTCTAATACTGTAGATGAATTTTGGCTGTTTTTGACATCATTCAGTATAGCTCTTGTACCTGGCTTCTTTTGCCTAGCATTATATTAGCAAGATTTTTAGAGTCGTAGTTTGTTCATTTCCATTGCTATGTGAATTTCCTTTGTATAAATAAACAGTTGATTTATCTGGTCTCCTGTTGGATTTATAAAGGAAAAAGAAAGATAAATTGAACTACATTAAAGCAAAGAACTTGTAGTTTTTTAATCTCTAGGAATTGAATCTTTCTAAATTATACTTTTATATACTGTTTGAGGCTTCAGGTAACAAATGGGTGCTTCAGTTTAGTTCATTTAACCTAATCTCCTTTTTTTCCTTTCATCTTGCCTTGCTGCTTTTATTGGAAGAAAGGAATAGTTTGATCATTTAATAGCATACAAAAATTCTAGAAGCATACATATAAAACAAAAGATTAATAAGGCAATAGTTTAATACCTTCTAAATTTTTAGTTTATGAAATGTAAGAATTGAATTTTTAATTCGTATTTTATGATTAGTTAGAAGGTACTTTTGCCTTTTCTTAAAACTGGTATTAAATGAAGGGCATTGATGACTGTTCTATAGATATACCAACTTACGGTTTTTCACACAATTATAACTTATGTGCTAAGTGTGCAGAATTTTTTATATTCCGTCAACATTTATCAAGCACCTACCATGTGTATAGTCACAGAACTTTGTTTTGTTTTGTTTCTGGTTTTGTTTTTTACTTATATCAAGTATTGTGTTAAGTGGTAGGTAACAAACACAACTTTGTGGTCCCTAAAATTTTTCCCGAGTCAATGAAAACCAAACTGGAGGTTTATGACATTTTCTCTTTTTAGATTCAGTTCATTCTCTATTAACTCTTTAAGAAAGCAACTTAAGTGGGAGTCACAGATCATTACCAGAATGTCAGATAATAGATTCAGCATGAACTAAATAGCAAAAACTATAACACATTTGCTCTTCTATAAATATCACCCAAAATGTTAAAAAAAAAAAGGTTAAAAAATGGTCTATTTGTTGCTTAGTTGAGTTTTTAATACATACTAGGGTTTGTATATTTGAATAGCTAGATAGAGGTACAGCCTTTTCCTTTATCTTTTTATTCTTACCTGCTAAGCCTAGATTTTAGAGTTCTCTCTCTCTCTCTCGAGAGAGAGACAGAGTGTGCATACGCACATGGAGGGAAGACAGAGGGAGAGAAAGAATCCTAATAAGCAGGCTCCAGGCTCAGTAGCAGAGAGCCTGATGTATGGCTCCATCTCACGACCTTGAGAACTTGACCTGAGTCGAAAACAAGACTAACTGAGCCACCCAGGCACCCCTAGAGTTCTTTTTTATTTTTTAGTTCATTGAGAATGGGTCAGCTTATAAACATGTAGGATTTGAACTAAATAGTTACTGTTTAAGGTTCCTCATTTATTCTGGTTTTTTAAAAAATACCCAAAACTTAGTGGTTTAAAACAACAATCATGTTGTTATATCTAACCATTACTGTGGGTCAGATATTTGGGCAGAGCTTTAACCATTCAGTTCTTCTCCATTAAGGTCACTTGATGATATTCAACTAGAAGGTCAGACAGTTATATTTACATGTCTGTTACATGTCTGGATGGCTGACAGGCTGGGCTTAGCTGGAACTATAAAACTGAGCACATATATGTGGCTTCTCCAGCATGGTGGTTTAGAGTAGTTAAACTTCTAAAAGCCAGCTCAGTACTTTTAAAGAAAGAAACCAAAGTCTTAGAATCTCTAAGACTTATTAGTATCTAGCTTTGAAAGCTATGCAACTTCTGTTGTTCGAAAGCAAGTCATGGAGACAGCTCAGATTAAAAGGAGAGAGCTACTCAAGGGCATGAATATAGCAGGGGGTGGTTTGGGGGTGGGGGTGGGGTCAATTTTGGAGACTAGCAGTACTACATGATCTGGAAATCTATGACTTCACACAGTGTAAATTAAACTTAAAATTTTTTTTTAACCGAGTGTTACTCAAATCGTATAATTCAAGCTGATTTTCGTGAAACTCAGCTACTATAATATTTTTATTCTCCTATAGAACTTCCACAGTACTCTGCAGTTTATATTTTCCTGTAGAAGTGTGTCCACCTCGGATAGTTTTTCTGTTTTATTATGAAAAATATTTAAAAATTTTTTTTTTTTTATGATAGTCACACACAGAGAGAGAGAGAGAGAGAGAGGCAGAGACACAGGCAGAGGGAGAAGCAGACTCCATGCACCGGGAGCCCGATGTGGGATTCGATCCCAGGTCTCCAGGATCGTGCCCTGGGCCAAAGGCAGGCGCCAAACCGCTGCGCCACCCAGGGATCCCTTATTATGAAAAATATCTAATATAAAGAATTTACAGTGAACACCTATTTATCCACCACTTAGATTCTGTAATTAGCATTTTGCCATGTTAACCCATGTGTGTCTATCAATATATCTTATTTTCTGATGAGTTTAAAAGTTGCAGATAATCAGGTAATAGATTTTTTTAAGATTTTATTTATTTATTCATGAGAGACACAGAGAGAGGGAGAGGCAGAGACACAGGCAGAGGGAGAAGCAGGCTCCTTGCAGTGAGCCCGACGTGGGATTTGATCCTGGGTCTCCAGGATCAGGCCCTGGGCTGAAGGCAGCGCTAAACCACTGAGCCACCCGGGCTGCCCCAGATAATAAATTTAAATTACTTTTCCTTCTGATCCTTTCACGTTGGAGGATAGTCAGAAAATATAAAGAATTTTTATTAGTGTATCTTCTCTCTCTGAGCACTTATCTGTTGGGAAGTTTTCATCCTGCTGTATTTGTCACATATCTAGCCAAACGTTGGTTTTAGTCTAAGATCTTTAGAGGAAAAAGAAATCTTTTTTTTTTTAATTATAAAAGCATCCACAATCACAGCTATTAATATGTTTCCTGTTCTTTTTCCATTTCACGTTTTATAATAATTGCTAGTGTACATAGTTTAAAAATATTTTAAAAAATATGTGAAGTATTTAGATTATATCATAGCCTGATAATTAATGAGTATTTGCTATTTCATTGATTGGCAGGACCACTGTTAGTGGTGGTGGTGGTGGTGTGTGTTTGTTTCAGAACTGTTTTTAACCATGCCACTATTGGACAATTAAGTAGCTTTCCAGTTGAGGAAAGCTATTGAACCCAGTGACATGTTATTACTTATTGCCTGAAATTGGTTATATGTAAAGTTTATCCCATCCCTCTGACTAATACAATCTTAAGAGTTGAAACTGATGAAACTGAAAAGAAATTGGAAGGAATAAAAATGGACTTCAGTTCTGCATCAGGAACAAGTAGAAAAAGTTGTACTTTCAACTTTGATGAAACATTTTTGTCAAGTAAATTTTCATTTTTATCACCGGTGTTCTGACAGATACTCTCTGACTTGGGTTAATTAAATTTCCTATTAAAGTTTACCTGCAAGTTTAAGCATATTATAAGCCTTTGGTGACAAGAACAAGAACTAGATATGTGTATTATATTTATTCTGAACTTTACTCCTGTTGATTGTGGAACTCCTGGGAACTCCAAGAAGCAGTAGCCAGTGCATTACCACTTGCTAATATAATGTATACTTTCATAAGTGGTAGTTTCAAATTTTTCTCCTAGCTTGGGGATAATAAGCTACTAAGACAAGACTGGTTAAACAAATTGAATTCTATAATTGTAGGGATACAGTCATATAGAAGATAGTTTTTAAATCTTCCTACAGTGATGCAAGATTATACTGAACTCATCAAGGCAATTGAGTGTCTTGTTTTATTAATAGATTTTTCTAGAGAAAACAGTCCTTGATTGTTAAGATTCATTCTTCCTAGAATTAATCTTTACTATAAAAAAAAATCTTACCTACCTTCTTCATGTTATATATTGAGTATATTTCATCTTGTTTGGCCCTCTGTAGAAACAGATGGTTACTATTTTTCACGTTGTAACTTTAGATACTTGAAACCTAACATTTGTCTTTTAGGCTTCACTGTGCTTGAATTAAGTTCTTTACATAATACAGATCTAAACAGAGCTTTCTGCCATGAAAAAGATGCTCTCTGGGGATTGTTAAAATATGCTTCTGGACATTTGACATGTTTGTGTGTGCATGCATTTATTGTCTTAATGAGCAGTTAGGTAATTGCTATATTGCAGTTTGAACTACATTGCCTGATGGCTACATTGTTGAGAACATATACCTAAGTATCAAATCTATCAACAAATGTATATGGCATAAGGAGAAAAAAATGGTCTGGATTTGACTTTTGAATATGTAGATTCACTTTGGGAAAGACATGGAGAATTTGATCTGGGCTCTGTTCATTCCATTTTTGGAAAATTCCTAGAATGCTAAATTGATCATGGGATTATTTTATGGGTCTTAGATCTGAAGTGGTCTAGATTATATCATCCTCTACCGAGTGGGCTTTAGGAAACCCATGTATTCTACACTTGAGAATTACTACTTGTATCTCTCATTTATGTGGATCCTGCTCAGTCTATCTGAAGAGAATAGAAGGCTGGAGGAAAGGAGAATTATATTTGTCCTGTCATATTTACTTTGGTGTCAGGCTTTCATACTTGGTTCCTATCTAAACAACACAATAAAATTCCATACTAGAAGTACAAGAGGGTGCTCCTTTAAATTTTGAGAATGCTTTATTTGACAATCAGAATGTGAGTTTAGGGGTGCCTGGGTGGCTCAGTTGGTTAAAGGTTTGCCTTTGGCTCAAGTTGTGATCCCAGAGTCCTGGGATTGAGCCCCAAGTCTGGCTCCCTACTCAACGGGGAACCCGTTTCTTCCTTTTCATACCCCTCCCCCATACCCATACCCATACCCATACCATACTATTTACTATAAATAGTAAATGAATATTTACTATTTATTGAGTAAATAAAATCTTTTTAATTTATTTTTATTTTTATTTTATTTATTTTTAATAAAATCTTTTTAAAAAAGAATGTTTGAATTTTGGATTTCAACCTTTTCTCCTTTGTTCTTTTCAAAGTCAATGAAAACTTTTAATATAGGTAAAATGTAGTTGGGTAATGTTCATTATATATTTTACTAAAAATTTAACTGAGGCACATTTGCCTAATTTATCAGTGACATCATTTAAACAGTGATGGCTCTTGGGAGTGAGGAACTCAGAGTGAACGTAGGTGAATTCTGAAGCCAAGAATAAGTTTAGTTGTAGATCTTGAATTGATTCATTATAACAGAAACCCCATCTGTTGAAGCACCCCTTTTCATAAGAAAACAGTTGAAAACCTTTTGGAAAAGCCTCTTTTATAAATTTTTAAGTTCTGCAAATCTTTAGCTTGTTTTAGTTTTGATACTTGATTTTTCTTTGAGCTTTTCACAAATTAAAAAGCGACAGATTGCATTTAACATAAAGTTTTTAAAAAACCAAATGTGTGGGGATCCCTGGGTAGCGCAGCGGTTTGGCGCCTGCCTTTGGCCCAGGGCACGATCCTGGAGACCCGGGATCAAATCCAACGTCGGGCTCCCGGTGCATGGAGCCTGCTTCTCCCTCTGCCTGTGTCTCTGCCTCTCTCTCTCTCTGTGTGACTATCATAAATAAATAAAAATTAAAAAAAAAAAAACCCCAAATGTGTGTTTATGTGTTTAGGTTTTTGTTTTGTTTTGGTACAGGAGCATTTGAGACTTCTTTGTGGCCAGAGGTAGCTGCTTCAAAATTTCTATGTAGGAAGGGCATAGGGGTGGCAATTTGTGGTGGGTGGGTGAGAGATGCTGTGAAGATATGTTCTGAAGCTATTTTCAAATAATCATGGTATTTTCACTCATACTGTATATTATAGATCATTCAAAGCAGCAAAGTTCTCTAAAAGTGATCTTATTTACATATGCATATATCGCACGTATAATTGAAAAAATATCCACATCAAATATATAGTTTGTCAGTTGGAGAAAGTTGCTTTTTGGGTATCTTGGATAGAGATGCTGGTAGAGATAAAAGGAATTGGGAGAATAAAGCTACCAATTAGCTCCACCATCTGCAGAAATGTATTTTACCCCATTATGTTCCTTCAGCCTTATTTAGGCTACCATGACCACTGATCTGCACAGGTGTAACAATCTCCTATTTCTTAGCTTCCAGTCTCATTTCTTTTTTTTTTTTTAATTTTTTTTTATTTTATTTATTTATTTTTTTATTTATTTATGATAGTCACAGAGAGAGAGAGAGAGAGAGAGAGGCAGAGACACAGACAGAGGGAGAAGCAGGCTCCATGCACTGGGAGCCTGATGTGGGATTCGATCCCGGGTCTCCAGGATCGCGCCCTGGGCCAAAGGCAGGCGCTAAACCGTTGCGCCACCCAGGGATCCCCAGTCTCATTTCTCTCAAGGATTTCCTTTTCCTTAAATCCGTCTAACTACCAGCGGATGAGCTACTTAAATTCCAAATTTCTTGTGGCCATTTCCCTGCTGTCCTCCAAGACAGAGGTCTTAAGAATGAGGTAAGAGATTTATTGGTGGTGCAGGAAAAAAATATTAGAATTTTTGTATTTACTTTTTAAATTCAAAATAAAGGAAAGAAATTATGCCTGACCTGTTTTGAATAGAATGATAAACAGGTTCCCTCAGTCCTGTCAATTAGTCATCTATCACCTAAGGAGAAATAGGAGTTCCACATTGCAGAGGAATTTACAGTGGAGCTCTTTCATTTACTCTCTCTGTGTTGCATTATATCGCCATTTACCTCTACCCTCTTCAGTGTGTTTACTTATTGCATTAACTGATTCTCACAAAATAAGTGGCTTTATAAAGATTTCTCTGAAGAAACCAGAGATTTAAATTGATGATGATAAACACAGGAGAAGGAGAAAGTTGGCACAGCAAATCCTTTTATTTTTGGTTCAAGCTCTTTGCCAGATACCTTACAGGTTTAAAATTAGTGATCTCATCAGGTCTGATAAGAAATCATCTCCCCAAAGTCAAAATCATTGAGAAGACTTGTTTGAAATATGTTTGAATTTTCCCTAAATATATAATATATAAATTTCCCAAAATATATAATATATAAATATGTATATATACAATCACTTAAAATATTAACTAATAATCATTATTTACCAAAGCCAGGAATAGTTTGTCAAGTCTTAATAATATTCACCACTTTAGGGCTGCCTAAAATTCAAATATTATAAACATCTTGATGATTAAATCCCACTGAGAAAATAAGGCAATATATGGAAGTGTGTGAAAGTAACAAAAAGTTATAACCACAAGATTAAAACACTTACTTCACTTGGAAGAAATAAGTATGCTGTGTTTTAGCACACAGACACACAGCAAACTCTAATGAGTATGAAGCAGAGCACCTGGGTCACTCAGCGGTTTAGTGTCCTGGGATCTAGTTCTGCTTTAGGCTCCTTGTGGAGAGCCTGCTTCTCCCTCTGCCTATGTCTCTGTCTCTCTTTGTGTCTCTCATGAATAAGTAAAATCTTAAAAAAAAAATTATGAAGCAATTGCTGTTATTAGGAAGATATCTAAGATATTTATTTTTATCCATACTTTCCAAGTTTCTATTTTTACATATATTTTATAATGTTCATAACATATTAACACAATAGTTTATATTTGTGTATATATATATATTTGTGTGTGTGTGTGTATATATATATATATATATATATATATATATATATATATATATATAAAATTTTAGGGTGTGAGCTCTACATTTAAAAGCATTTTAGGGATAGAGCTACCCTACAACCCAGCAATTGCACTACTAGGGATTTACTTCAAATATACAAATGTAGTGATCTGAAGGAGCCCATGCAACCCAATGTTTATAGCAGCAATGTCCACAATAACCAAACTATGGAAAGAGCCCAGATGTCTATCAACAGATGAATGGATAAAGATGTGTATATACATATACACACAATGGGATACTACTCAGCCATAAAAAAAATGAAGTCTTGGGCAGCCCGGGTGGCTCAGCGGTTTAGTGCCACCTTCAGCCCAGGGCCTGATGCTGGAGACCCAGGATCGAGTCCCACGTCAGGCTTCCTACAAGGAGCCTGCTTCTCCCTCTGCCTGTGTCTCTGCCTCTCTCTCTGTGTCTCTCATGAATAAATATATAAAAATCTTTAAAAAAATAAAATGAAATCTTGCCATTTGCCATGCTGTGGTTGGATCTAGAGGGAATTATGTTAAGCAAAATAAGTCAAGCAGAGAAAGTTATTATATGATCTCATTTATATGTGAAATTTAAGAAACAAAACAGAGGATCATAGGGGAAGAGAGGAAAAAATAAAACAAGATAAAATCAGAGAGAGACACGAACCATAAGAGACTCTTAATAAGAGGAAACAAACAGGGTTGCTGGGGAGTGGGGGATGGAGAGATAGGGAGATGGAGTAACTGGGTGTGATGGACATTAGGGAGGGCATGTGATGTAATGAGCACTGTGTATTATATATGACAGATGAGTCACTGACCTCTATCTGAATAATATAATGATATTATAATACATTATAATTAACATGTTATCCAATAATATATGTTAATTGAATTTAAATTTAAAATTTTTTAAATGAGCAGTAAGGTTACATAAGTAAATTTAAAAAACATTTTAATCTTTATTTCTCTTGTCTTACTGAACTGAGCAGGATTACAGTATAAAACAGAAGTGGTGAGAGTAGACATCTTTGATTATTTTGTTCCTTATCTCAAAAGGAAAGCTTTTGGTATTTCAACATTAAATATGGTGTAGCTTTAGAATTTTTGATATATGCCTGTTACACTTACTGTGGCTGCATAATCAATTAAAAATTTAATGGCACAAAGCAACCATTTATTACGATTATAGTTTCTGTGGATTAGGAATTTAGATAGGGCATACCATGGAAGGCTTGTCTCTGCTCTGTGTTGTCTGAAGCCTTGACTGCAAGATGCAAAGGCAGAGGGAAAGAACCGTCTGAAGACTCATGTACTCGTATGTCTGTTGTTGTTGCTGGCTCTTTGCAGGGAGCCTCCTTTCCTCTCCACCTGAGACCTTCTAAGTGGTCTCACCATATCGGCTAGTGTGTGCTTCTTCACAGCATATCTGGTTTCTCTAAAGCAGGCATTCCCAGGTAGAAGCTGTATATCCTTTTTTACAATCTTGTCTCAGAAGTCATATAAGCATTACTTTTGCCATACTCTGGTTAGTCAGTCACAAGTCTTCAACCAGATACGATAGGAGGGAACACAGACCCTGCTTTTTGGTGAAAGGAGTCAGTTACTGTAAGAACACATCTGTGTTTATGTATGTGTTTGTCTAGCTAGCAAGAGTGTGAAATGCAGAAAATATCTACTACAATGCCTTTTTAAATCAGATTAAGAATTTTCCCTTCTGTTCATAGTATTTAACATTTTCATTTTGATGAATATTAATTTTCATGAAATGCCTTTTCTCTGTTGAAATGAATGATTTTATTTCATCAATTTCAAGAAATTCATCTTGGTTGTGATTTAATTATCTTTTTTATTTTTTATTTTTTATTTTTTTAAAAATTTAATTTATTTATTCATGAGAGACACACAGAGAGAGGCAGAGACACAGGCAGAGGGAGAAGCAGGCTCCATGCAGGAAGCCCGATGTGGGACTCGATCCCAGGATATGGGGATCATGCCCTGGGCCAAAGGCAGGTGCTCAACTGCTGAGCCACCCAGGTGTCCCTAATTATCTTTTTTATATGTTAGTGCTTTTGCTTTTGCTTTTTTTTTTTTTTAAAGGATTTTTGCATTTTTGAGAGGACTGTGTCATAACTTACATCACCTGTATATCCTCCCATACACCTAATTATAGTGTTGGGCATATGGTAGAAGCTTGGAAAATAACTTTTTTTTTTCTGTCTTTCAGTTCCTTCTCCAGCAATATCAAATCCTTTGAATATCATATGTTGCTGATTTTATTTAAAAATATTCCTTGTTCTCTCATGAATAAATAAATAAAATTTTAAAAAAATATTCCTTTTTTTTAAAAATTTTTTTATTTATTTATGATAGTCACAGAGAGAGAGAGAGAGGCAGAGACACAGGCAGAGGGAGAAGCAGGCTCCATGCACCGGGAGCCCGATGTGGGATTCGATCCCGGGTCTCCAGGATCGCGCCCTGGGCCAAAGGCAGGCGCCAAACCGCTGCGCCACCCAGGGATCCCAAAAAATATTCCTTATTGTGGAAATAAGAAAAGGTTTTCTGAAAATGTAAACATAATTTGTCCTCACCTAGAACTCTTGACTAGTTCCTTATTTTCCCTCCAAAGTATGTTTTTATTTTCTATTGTAGATGTGTATCGTATCTACCAGCTTGAGAAGCTTCACTATAGATAAGCAAACGTTTTGAATCAAGTAGTACCATGAAAATGCTGGATTTTCTAATTTGGCACTAGATAAAAAATTTAATCTTCCTTATTTTCTCTCTTTCTGTAGCCATGGAGAAATAGACATAAAGTTAATATACCACTGATTATGGAGAAGACCATCTATACCTTATTAATAAAAATTACTCTGTCAGTAAAACTGATTTCTGCCCTTTGAGGAGAAATACCTTAATATTTAGTAAATCTTGCTGGATTATTCCTTCAGGTAGTTTATTAATCTACCCTTATTGTCAAAATACATAAAATTCTGATGCTAACATTTGGTATTGCCAGAGTTTACAGGTTTTGTTTATTTAATGGATATAAAATCATAGCTTGTGATTTTAATTTGTGTTTGTTTGTTTGTTTGTTTTTTAAGGATTACTTATTTATTTTGAGAGAGAGCAGGTGCGCATGAACCAGGATGAAGGGGTAGGCAAGGAGCAGAGGGAGAGAGAGAATCCCAAGCAGGCTCAATGCCCAGCATGGAGCCACCACAGAGTGCTATCTATCTCATGTTCCCAAGAGATCATGACCTGTGCTGAAATCAAGAGTTGGACATTTTACTGACTGAGTCACCCAGGCACCCCTTAATTTGTATTTTTAATTACTAGTAAAGTTGATCCATCCTCCCTCATTTCCTACAAACAAGTTTGCCTATTCATCTTTTTCACATTTTTCTATCAGGTTGACCTCTTTTCTTATTGATATTTATATATTTTTTGTATGTGTTGCAATATCTTTTTCCACATTGTACCTTTAAAAATGTTTCCTTGGGATCCCTGGGTGGCACAGCGGTTTGGCGCCTGCCTTTGGCCCAGGGCGCGATCCTGGAGACCTGGGATCAAATCCCACGTCGGGCTCCCGGTGCATGGAGCCTGCTTCTCTCTCTGCCTGTGTCTCTGCCTCTCTCTCTCTCTCTCTCTCTCTCTCTCTCTCTCTCCCCCTGTGTGACTATCATAAATAAATAAAAATTTAAAAATAAAAAAATAAAAAAATAAAAATGTTTCCTTTTTGAAGTGAGAAGAACTAAATTTGAATTTGTATTCTTGGAATTTAGCATAGTGCCTGACAAAGCAGTCACACAATAAAATTCTACAGTAAAATGTAGAATGAATAAATATTTTACAGCAGTCTAAAAATTTGTTATTTTTATAGCAATAATGCTACTTACTTTAAAAAATAGACTAAAATGTCATATACTTAGAGCTTAGTTAACATTCTAATATTTAGTACTTAAAATCATATTGTTTGGGTTATATCTATAATTTAATTATTTAGGAGTAATATTTTTCCTGATGGTTTATAGGTTTACATAGCTCTCTGATTACATTGCTTTAGAAAAAAATCTCATCAGTATTTTTTTTAAATAGCTTGTTCCAAGGTTCTCGGCCTTTTGGCTAAAATCAAGTGTAAAGGCAGACAGACACTTAACTGACTGAGCCATCCAGGCACCCCCAGCACTATATTTTTAACCATTATATACATACTAAATAAGTTTTCAGTTACACATGAACTTTAAATCCCAGAAACAATATTGTTAATGAAGACTTGATGATAAAATATTTTTCTTAAGCAAGACAGATACTACATTTTCTGCCAAGGGCTGATGATTTACCAGGAGGGGTTGGGGCAGGGGGAAGAGGGAGAGAGAAAATGTGAATGAGTGAGTTTAGGACTAAATACAGAAAGATAAGATTGAGTTAGTCTGAGGAATTGGGGAGGGGAATCGAGTGGGTTTTGTTTTGTTTTAGGAGAGAGACATTTTAGCTTATTTACTCATAAAAATAAAATTCTAGTGAAATAAGTTTTAAGTTTGTTTGGAGTCCTGGGTTGAGGCCTTGTAGTGCAAAAATATTTAACCTCTTGATTGAGCTGGATCTATAAAACTGTGGCAACAATAACAAAAATAGACTTCATTTGGGGCATATTGTGGCAGAGGGGAAGAAAGGGAGGAAGAGAGTGGGCAGGGGAGGGAGGGAGAAAATATCTCAAAGTCCAGCTACAAAAGAGGAAAAGGAGATATTCAGAGAAAGAAGCTAAAAGGGGAAGAAATATTTAGGGTACTGAAAGATAACCTGTCTTTTCTGTCATTTTCAGTCATTGGCCGAAATTGTTTCTTCCAGATCCTCTTGCCAGAAAACTTCTCACACGGTGGTTCTGTTTTGCTAATACAGCCCCAGTACTCTGCATGTCACTCAAGTAAAACGAGTCTCTGTCTCACCCTTGTTTTATCCTGTCTTTTCTACTGATTCTACATTGCGGCTACAATAAATCAGCCAGTTTTTTGGAGGGTTGTAACTGCTATGGTGCTTTACAGATGTAGGGGAAAATAAAGAAATAACTTCTCTCCTAGGGGACTTTGCAGTATAGTTAGGAATTTAGGATGTAACTTTATTAAAAGATAATTAACAATATCCTGTACTATGATATGTCAGATGGTATAGATTTTCCACACTCAGCTCTGGCTCTCTCTCTCTCTCTCTCTCTCTCTTTTTTAATATTTAAAAAAAGATTTTATTTATTTATTTGAGAGAGAGTACCAGCAGGGGGAGGGTAGAGGGAGAAGGAGAAGCACTCCCGCTGAGCAGGGAGCCAAATATAGGACTTGATCCCAGAACATAGAATCATGACCCAAGTCAAATTCAGACACTTAACTGACTGAGCCACCTAGGCACCAGATCCCCTCTAGCTCCTTACCAGCTTTTTAGCAGGTGACCTTGTTTTCTACTTCACAGATTAAAACTGTAGGTATAGAACAAACATCTGTGCCTGCTTTGATCTTCTTCCCTTCCTTCATAGGTAAAAGTGTCCCTTTAAAAAAATATATTTATTTGAGAGAGAGAGCAAAAACTCTATTGTTAGAGAAGATGTGAAGGGCTAAAATATAAAATATAGCCCAGGGGTACCTCATTGGCTCATTAGGAAGCAGGGGGAGTGGCAGAAGGAGAGGCCGACTCAGGGAGCCCGATGTGCGGGCTTGATCCCAGGACTCTATGATCATGACCTGATCCAAAGGTGTACAGTTAACTGAGCCACTTAGGCACCCCAAACAGTGTCCCTTTTTAAGGCTCATTCTTTGGGCTGTATTCTCTCTCTCTCTCTCTTTTAAGATTTATTTATTCGAGAGAGAGAGAGAGAGGCAGAGACACAGGCAGAGGGAAAAGCAGGCTCCATGCAGGGAGCCTGATGTGGGACTCGATCCTGGGTCTCCAGGATCACGCCCTGGGCTGAAGGTGGCACTAAACCACTGAGCCACCCGGGCTGCCCTCTTTTTTCTTTTTTAAAGTTTTATTTCTTTAAATGGGGCACCTGGGTGGCTCAGTGAGTTAAGGGTCTGACATTTGGTCTCAGCTCAGGTCTTGATCTCAGGGTCATGAGTTCAAACCCCACATTGGGCTCCACTTAAAAAAAAATGTATTATTTATTTAATCTATCTACCCCATGTGAGGCTCGAGCTCAACACCCTGAAATCAAGAGCTGCATGCTCCTCCTACTGAGCCAATGAGGCACCCCTGGGCTATATTTTATATTTTAGCCCTTCACATCTTCTCTAACACTAGAGTTTTGCTGTATGCCCTTTCATATTAGTACAGATCATTCTGTTGTTGATTCCTTCTCCAAGCTCTGAAATTATACTGCTCTTACTAATACTTTGAACAAAACCCCATCATCAACCTTGCACAACACATTCCCCATCCCTCATTGATTTATTCCTCCCTTTCAACTTCAACCAAAGGCCTGAAAATATTTCTTTACCTCCTAGTCACAGTTGAGTGCATCACAGTCATCCTTCTGTCTCCATCACTCTACAGAAACTTCTCTACTTAAAAGTTCCCTAATAATTGCCAAATCCAATGGACTATTTTCAGTCCTTGTCTTTTAATCTTGATGAAGTCTTTAAAATTATGTCCCTTTTTGAATCTATGATTACCTTCCGGCAGTTTTTATTCTGTATTCTGTGCAGGTTCCTTTTTTCTGGCTGTGCTTAAAGTAACCTTGGCCCTATACTCTTATCACTCCAAATCTCAATCCTTGTAACTAGCTAGCAATTATATTCTAATATAGTTCCCAAATGTACACCTTATACTTTAGGCCCTTTTTTTTTTTTTTTTAGATTTATTATTTATATGAGAGGCAGAGGCAGAGGAAGAGAATCCTCAGACTCCCTGGTGAGTGTGGAGCCCACAGAGTGCTTGATCCCAGTGCCCTGAGGTCACAACCTGAGCCAAAAGCTTAACCAGCTGAGCCACTCAGGTATCCGTTTAGGCCTCTATCTTAAGACTTGGACCTTAAGAAAAAAAAAAAAAAGACCTGGACCTAGTTATGCTTTCGTTACAGTTTTGACCTTGGACTGTAAAGTCAAACCTCCACAACCCACTCATCATTCTACTTGCTCATTTCCCATCTTGTTTCTTTTTCTTTAATCCCTATCTCAATGAATGTTACCTTAAACATTTACTCTGTTGTCCAATTAGAAACCTAGGGATCATCCTATTTTTATTTTACTTTTTAAAAGATAATTACTTATTTGAGAGAGAACGCGCACAAGCGAGGAGAGGGGCAGAGAGAGAATCTCAAGCAGACTCTGTGCTGAGTATGGAGCCCAACAGGGGGCTTGGTACCAGGACCCTGAAATCATGACCTGAACCAAAATCAAAAGTCAGACGCTCAACCAACTGAGCCACTCAGGCACCCCAGGGTCATCCTATTTTTAATTCCCTCATCAAATCAATGACCATATTCCATCAATTCTGTTTTGAGTATCATCTCTTAAATCTATCCTTGCATTTCTTTCTTTTCTTTTTTTTTAAGTTATTTGGGAGAGAGAAACATAGGTAACGACAGAGAGCATGAGAAGGGAGGCAAGGAAGAAGCAGGCTCCCCACTGAGCAGGGAGCCCCACATGGGGCTTGATGCCAGGTCTCTAGGATCATAACCTGAGCGGAAGGCAGATGTTCAGCTGACGGAGCCACCCAGGCACCCCTATCCTTCTTTGCATTTATAATTTCTAGTGGAACAATTCCTGGTGTTAAAATTTTTATCTCAGCAGCATCTTGAAAATTTTCTATATATAGTGGTACTGAAATACTTGAATGAATGAATAGGTCTTTGGAAAAGATACTTGACTGTAATAGTAAATAAAGAAGATAATTCTTGAGCATAGAAACTAAGCTGAGATTAGGAACCACACTTTTTTCTGGCCTCAAATCAGATTCTGATTTGAGAAGAAAGGAATGTTCAAGGTGTATAATATACAAATTAGTAGTAATCTACAAGTGGAAGGTGGTGTAAAAAAGTCCCATATACTGATGTATAAGATGAACCTTTTTGTTTTGTATTAGAAAACACTTGTTATAGAACTTCTTAAAACCCTTTTAATCTTAGGAGGCTGTGAACTATCATTTCATTGTGCTACATGTATTGTAAAGAAGAGTAGTTGACACTTAAATTATAAAACAAGTCTTATATTTGTCTAGAGATTGAAGAAAAATATAATAACCTACATTCTGCTTCAGAGCCTCTCATGAGTCAGTAGCAAGATTTTGAACTCCTTTCTAGTTTGTGCCAAGCATACCACATTTCTTTTGTATCATATTTCCCATTCTGTCTGCTTTTATTTTACCTCTGTGATCTCTCCTAAATGTCCTTTGCTTCAAACACATTGTACCCTCCTTGGCCCACTTAACTCCTGTTCATCTTTCAGGCTGCTCCCGTACTTTGATGAATCTGTACCAGGTATTAAGGGAAAGAGAAGTACTTTCTCAAGTCTCACTTGAGGAAACACTCCTGTGATGGTTCCCATTATATTCCATATAGGCTTTTTGAAAATGTTAAATCTGGATTACTTCATTTTTTCATCTTTTATCAGCTTTTCTGTTAGTTTATCCTTGACTCAGTTTTTGTTGCACAGCTCTTAATGTTCAGTTTGGTTTAGGTTTTTCATCCATTTCTTTCTTTTCCTTTCTTTGTTTTTTTTTTTTTTTAATTAAATTTGCCAGTGTATAGTATAACACCCAGTGCTTATCTCATCATGTGCCCACCTTAATGTCTGTCACCCAGTTGCCCTATTCCTCAACCCCCCACCTCCCCTTCTGCAATCCTTTGTTTCCCAGTTAGGAGTCTCTCATGGTTTGTCTTCCTCTCTAATTTTTCCCCACTCAGTTTCTCCCCTTCCCTTATGGTTTCTTTCATTATTTCTTATATTCCACATATGAGTGAAACCATATGATAATTGTCTTTCTCCGGTTGACTTATTTCACTCAGCATAATAACCTCCAGTTCCATCCACATTGTTGTAAATGGTAGGTATTTATCCTTTCTGTAGGCTCCATCCATTTCACAGTATTTTTTTGGTGTTCGTGTGTGTATTTGTGTCTGTGTTTATACCAGTCCTGTTGTTTCTGTTTAACTTTGAGTTGATTTAAATTTCCTTTTCTCAATTATAAAGCTTTCTAAAAGCAACTAATTGAAAAAATAAACCTCCAATAGCTTAGTTTTGACACTTCCCTCCATGAATTAGCTCTTTGATTAACTTTAGAAGTAAAGAAATTATCAAAAGAATAAATTCATATTGCATTCATTAACTTTAACTTGGTTTTATATTGGTTTTGTAAGACTGAGTCAAGATTTATAATTTGAATTCCCTTATACATTTACATTATTGCGAGCACAAGTAGTTTAAAATTGGAATATCCAACCAGTTGATTATGCATTACTATTATAGGTTACTTACTAGTGCAACTGTATTATTTTGCAGTAATTTGGAGAATTAGTTAATTAAAAATGTTCTCATTGTTAATTCATCTTAAGTGAAATGGTTATAATGAGTCAGCCATGTTTTAACACTAAAGTTTCAGAAATCGTTGAAAAGCAATAATTCTTTTAGTTTATTTACAGTTCAAGTAGGTTTTATTTTATTCAAGGAAAAAGGAAATGTGACTTGCCACTTTGCAGACATATTGTTTATTTTATTTCCTAGTACAGAAAATACGTTGCGGGCTTTAACTCTTATTTATAGAAACTCTTTAGTATGTTTTGTGTTTCAGTTTCGGAAGACAAAAACTGAGTTTTGTATCTGAAGCGATTGTATCTTATCCTTAACTGATTAAAAGAAGATAAGAAAAATAGTGTCTTAGAACAACAAAATTATTGTAGTGAATATTCATGTAGTGTCTTAATTCATGTGTTTCTGCCTATGTCTGGAATTTAATCATTCCTCAAAGCAGCCCAAGTTTTTTGTCCGTATCTTTTACCCCCCTTTTGGCTGCAAGTTCTGTTTGCTGTCTCCTTCAGGGTCTTTGTTGCTCTTTATAAAGAAGTAGAAAACTTATTCTTCAGAGAGCAAAGGGGCAGGAGAAGAGCTATCTTAAGAGGTTTTTATTTGTGCCAACATAGAAGTGCTTTGTGGTAGGCCATCTGGACCGGGAGATTTCCTCAGAATGTAAAGTATGTCGTGAGATTTAGAGAGCTGGGATTTGCTCTGGAACTATCTGGGAAGGCAGCAGGAAATACAGACAGAACTGGTTTATATTGCTTGTAACGTAGGTGGTAAGAATGGAAGACAGCTTGCCTGGTCTCGCTTCAGTGTGTGTTTCCTCTACACTTATGAACTTCTGCACTGGTAACGTATCTTTCCTTTCCTAGGAATTCAGACCTGTCTCATAGACTGTACTCATGACAAAAGAAGTCTGAGGACTTGGGAATGCATCTAAATCCATTCTCTCCCCCGCCCCCCCCTCCTCTCTTTAAACATGTGTCAATAATGGCATAAGTATTTGCCTGTATATCTTCATAAAGTACTTAAGACTGAACTCACTGTATAAACAAATATAATTGTATTGTGAGGGCAGAGTGGGCTTTACTCAATTTTTTCTTTCCCTGCCCCCCCAAAAGGATGGCCATTATTATTATTCTTGAGGGAAAAAATGAAAACAGCAGCTTTTAATGGAAAATAATCTAAAAATGCCTCTCTAATAGCAAATCATAAATTGTGTAATTAAGCTTGATGTCTGCTTCTCTGAAGCCTAACCAAAAAATTTCATCAGAAGCAGAATTATCTGTTTTTAATTATTTTGTGTTAAATTAAGTAAGAGTTGCGGGGGGGGGGGGAGGCCATTTTAATTGTGAATGAATCCTGGTGATACAGTGAAGTAAAAGTCCTTCTTGGGACCAGCAACCATACCCAGAGTACTGCAGCAAAAATGTTTTTCATTATTTTACTCAACAGAGCTCTCTTTTAATTTATATTAGTAGATGAATTTTTAGTAAAACTATATTACAATGAAAAAAGTTGTAAAAATGGAAAATAAGTTAGCATTATTTGTATTATTTCATTAAAGCCAGAAATCTTACTTTCATATAATCATATTGTTAACCAGAAGTAATTAATGTTGTCATTTGCTAACAAAATAAAACAGCCAAGCTTTTAACATTTGAAATGCTTTATTTAATTAAAACTTGTTGGAGAGACAAGTGTGATTTTTGGAAGTAGATTATGATAAATAGGGAACCTTGTTTCCTGCATAAATATAAATACATCTTGCTGTTTTTATGGATATACTTTCTTTGGTTTATTTCCACAAATAAATTTTAGCTGTTGTAGAATACATAGTGCATGACTTCTCGATTATAGTCCTTGAATACTTCTGTCTTTATGCAATAAAATCTGAAGACAACCAATTCCAATTTAGAACAAAACAAAAAAATCATTTTGGTTGTTAAGTCCCTTCTGATAGGAATTTACTGATGTGACAGGTCATTTATAATTGTGCTTTGTATTTTGAAGAAATAATGTTTAAAGACCGGGTCTTCTTTTGAGTGTATTGTATTGACTTTTGTGTCTCTTCTTAGCCTGAGAATATTCTTTTGAACATCATTATATTTATATTTATACTTTTACAGAAATACTTTAATTCACTATGCTAAAAATCTACAAATTAACCAAATTTGCATTGAAAATTTACAAAATAGGTTTACATCACAGCCTAAATTAGCTTAGCTTTTTTTTTTTACTGAGAAAATAATTTAAATTTTGTTTACACAGAATTGTAATAAGTGTGCAGAAAATTCATCTAAAATAGTATAAGAGGGGATCCCTGGGTGGTGCAGCGGTTTGGCGCCTGCCTTTGGCCCAGGGCGCGATCCTGGAGACCCGGGATCAGGTCCCACATCGGGCTCCCGGTGCATGGAGCCTGCTTCTCCCTCTGCCTGTGTCTCTGCCTCTCTCTCTCTCTGTGTGACTATCATAAATAAATAAACATTAAAAAAAAAAATAAAGAAGGTTCTATCAATGCAGTTGCAAAAACAGCAGTGAATGCCAAGACATAAGGCAGAATTAAGATATTAAAAATAAATAAATAAATAAAATAAAAAATAAAAGAGTATAAGATAGCAAAAATCCTCAGAAATCCTGCTTCTCAGACATATACCTGTGGACTATAGATCTGTATGTACATGTAAACCTAGGGATATACAGTTCCACACAGAATATACTATAATTGTTTGCCTAGCAGATTTTTTGTTCTTCATAGTATGGTGTCACTCAGCTTATGGTTAGAAATACACATCATCCTTTTTAAGAGCTACGTAGTATACCATAGTGCAACCATTTATTTAATCAGTTGCCTATTGATAGTCCTTTAAGCTAGTGCCATATTTTTTTAAGTTGTAAACAGTGCATGGTATTACTGTCATTTCATGTTTCTTCATGCTAACTAGCTCTTCTGATCTTCTAATCTGCATTATCTTTCTACCCAGTAAGGCCTGCAAGTGTCTTTTTTTTTTTTTAGGCCTGCAAGTGTCTTAACATTAGCAAAGGGAGATCAGAAATGTGTTCTTTGGATGGTATTGTGTATTGAATAATACACTTTTCTGAAATGGGCTATGTTCCCCACCAAAGATTTATAGGCAAGTAAGGGTCCTACCATTAGCCCTCAAAACTGTCATAAAAACCATCTGGTTTAGTTGTTTCTATGACAAAACCTCAGAGTTTTTTTGCAAGTACAACTCTACTTTTTATCTGTTTTGGAATTCAATTTGCAAAGATGATTTCATTGTTCTTCAAAAAATAAAGTGAGGAAACCAACTCTGATTTACTCATCCCCAAAGTTGTTTTCAGAAGAGAAAAATCACTTGACTCCCCTCCCCCGCCAAAGCATAATACAATATATGTTTTGATTGTTTTTATGACAAAGATGTTATATTATCTGCAGATACCTCCCTATACTATCGAGATTCATACATGATGTTGCATGTAGCCATAGTTTACCACTCTGTAATATTCTGTTGAATGTTTGTATCACAGTTTATTTACCCATTTTACAGTTCATGAACATTTAGCTCTTTCCCAGTTTGTTTTTATTTTGAACTATATTACTGTAAACATTTTTGAACGATTATCTCTTGGTGTATGTGTTAGAATAGAGACTGGGAATCCCTGGCAGACAACTTGTTTTGTAAATAAAGTTTTATTGCAGTGGAGCCATACCCAGTCATTTACGTATTTATTAGTAGCTGCCTTTGAGTAGTTGCTACAGAGGCTGTATGGTCTGGAAAGCCTAAAATATTTACTATCTAGCTCTTTAACAGAAAACCTTTGTTAGCCCTAGTATAGGATAGGATATATACACCTAGGAATGAAATTTCTGGGTCATTAGATGTGTGCATTTTCGGTTTTAGCAGATAATTCCATAGTTGGATTTTTTCCACCCAAAGTCTTTGAAACAGTTTACCTACTACCAATAATGTATGAGTTACTCTGTATCCTGGGGAACACTTGATACTGTCACACTTAAAATGCTTTGCCAGTTCAGTGAGTATAGGATAGTATTTCTTATGGTTTTAATTTTCCAAAATTATTAATTAATTGAGGTGATTGAGCCTTATTTTATATACTCATTGGCCATTTGTTCCTTTTCCTTTGAGATGCTTGGTCAAGATTTTTACCAAATTTTCTGTAGGATTATGTCTTATAATTTGTATGAATTCTTTATTCAAGTTATTAATCCTTTACCGGTTATAGGTGTTAAAACTGTCTTCTCCCAGTTTTTAAATTGATTTTTCTCCTTATTTTGTCTTTTAGGATATATTCTGAATTCTAATGTAGATATATCACTCTCTGGTTTATGCCTAGAACTTTCTATGTCTCACTCATTTAGAAACCTCCCCTCTATTTCCAGGGTATGAAGATAGTCCCTCTTACTTTGTAAAGGTTTTATAATTTTGCCTTGAGCTCTTTGATCTACTTGGATTTGACTTCAATATATACTTAATTTTAATGAATTTGTAAATTTTATTTTTTTTTTTAATTTTTTTATTTATTTATGATAGTCACACACACAGAGAGAGAGAGAGAGAGAGAGGCAGAGACATAGGCAGAGGGAGAAGCAGGCTCCATGCACTGGGAGCCCAACGTGGGATTTGATCCTGGGTCTCCAGGATCGCGCCCTGGTCCAAAGGCAGGCGCTAAACCACTGCGCCACCCAGGGATCCCTGAATTTCTAAATTTTAATTTAACTTGGAAACTTTAGCAATTAATTCTTTGTGTATTTTTTTTTTTTCAGCTGGAATCTTTTTCTCACTTTTCTTCTGGGCCTCCAGTGACACAAATATTATGGCTGAGACTGTTTTTTCCTCTGTTTAGTTTGTATATATCATATACATAATGGATGTGTATGTAATATTCATATCTAATATAATTTTTTAAATGGAGAAGTCCTAATTTCAAAGAATATTTTCTCTTCTTATGAATAGTTCAGAAAGCTTGATTATTTAATATCCCATAAAGTAGGAAATTAGATTGAGAAGGAATGTTGCTATAGACAGGTATAGTTAATCTTAACTACAAAGAGGAAAGCAGAAAAGGTAGGGAGAAAGATTAGAAATTTGAAAATGTTATTCTTCCAATTATTTTTTTTATTTTTATTTTTTATTTTTTATTTTTTATTTATTTATGATAGTCACAGAGAGAGAGAGAGGCAGAGACATAGGCAGAGGGAGAAGCAGGCTCCATGCACCGGGAGCCCGACGTGGGATTCGATCTGGGGTCTCCAGGATCGCGCCCTGGGCCAAAGGCAGGCGCCAAACCGCTGTGCCACCCAGGGATTCCCTTCTTCCAATTATTTAATTAGAATTATAGTAGTCTCTAAGGCATCATTCTCTCACAGTGCTTTTAGCACAAAGTAATATTCTCAGTGAAGATGGAGTAATCTAGAAGTGACTAAATTATAATTGCATGCCCTTGTTAGGAAGGCAAGAAATCATTTTATTTTGGAAAGATTTATACAAAGTCATTGGCACTGAAAAGGTGCTAGAATGTATAGGCATGTCATATTCTGATGTGATGTTGGATTGACAACTTTTGCGTATTTAGAATATATTTATCTCTGCAAAGATAATGTATTTCTCTCTTTTTAAAGATTTCATTTACCTATTTAAGAGAAAGAACAAAAAAAAAAAAAAGAGAAAGAACAAGCACAAGTGGGGAGAGGAGGGAGGAGACTCTCTGCTCAGCATGGAGTCTCCTCCCTCCATGAGAGGGACACGAGACTGGATTCCAAGACCCTGAGATCATGACCAGAAGGTTGACACTTAACCGACTGAGCTACCCAGGTGCTCCTACAAAGATATAATATATTTCCTAACTCAAAAGCCAAATTAACTGATTCATTATAGTAAAAGCTTAATGAACAGCTATGATTGTAGTTTTAAACTATAATATTGAATATTGAAGTTTACTAGTTACTGATGAACTCCTTTTTCTCTCCTTTCACCTACCTCAACCCCTGACCCCACAGTGAATTTAACAATCCTTGAGAATTCATTTGTAGTTCATATGTTAGCTTTCAAGGCTAGAAACCATTTTGAGAAGGAGCAAAGACATCAGAGGCTACTGTGGTATAAGGAAAAGGAGCTAATATACTTAAGAAAAGGGAGTATAAAAACCTCCCAGAGGGGTGCCTGGGTGGCTCAGTTATTAGTTAAGCTTCTGACTCTGGATTTCAGCTCTGGTCATGATCTCAGGATTGTGAGATTGGCTCCATGCTGGGCATGGAGACTGCTTAAGATTCTCTCCCTCTCTGTCTGTCCCACACTCCTCTTTCTCTCCAAAACAAACACAAAAACAGAAAACCAGCCTCCCAGAAAGTATATATTTTATTACACACTGATATATTTTGTGAACAAGAATGTGGTGGATTAGAGATGGAGAGAAGAAAAAGAACAAAGTTTTCAAAACAGAGCGAGAACTATGCATTCTATAAAGTCATCTGAGGGAGGAACTCTAACCTCAATTTGCTGTGTGACCAAGAGTAACTCACCAGATTATTCAGTCTTAGTTTATTTATCTATAAAATGGCAGGAGAGGTTGTTGGTCTTTCAGAGATAGTCTGTTTTCTAGCTTTAGTGATCAGTGAGTGCAAATTTAATTGCCTTGTATTCTAGTATGTTTTTAAAATAAAATTGGAACAGTGCGTGGAGGAAACTTTTAAGAACTCAAGCTTCAGAAGTGATGCATTTTAACTTAAGATTAAGTAACAATACATTTTTATGGTGACTTTTAGATAATATGGAAATTCACTGAAAAGCAAAAATTACTTTTTACTCCTATCTTTCTAAATCTTTCTCAGTCAGGAATAACAATCACCAGTTGGATGTGTAACCTTCTAGACCTTTTCTATGTGTACATTATAAAGTTTTTTTTTTGTTAATTTTTTTTTTTTATTTATTTATGATAGTCACAGAGAGAGAGAGGCAGAGACATAGGCAGAGGGAGAAGCAGGCCCCATGCACCGGGAGCCCGACGTGGGATTCGATCCCGGGTCTCCAGGATCGCGCCCTGGGCCAAAGGCAGGCGCTAAACCGCTGTGCCACCCAGGGATCCCCTATGTGTACATTATATACATTTTTAAATACAAAGCTCTTTGGGTTTTTTTTTTAGAAGTATATTGGTGCATATGTATATTTTAATAAAATAATCAGTATGTATTGTTTTGAAATTTGGTTATTTAAGTTGTCTTGTAGATCTTTCAAATTTTTAGTTTATATACCTACCTCATTGTTTTTAATTTTCTACAGTGTGAATGTATCATAGCTTATTAACCACATCCATGGACTTTAGGTCATTTCCAATTTTGTGACAGTAGTAAACAGTGTAATAAAGAGTATCTACACAGCATAGAAACTTATTGAACCCTAACTACATGGCAGTACTGTGCATTATTTTATCTAAAAATTTCAAGCCTAAGGTAAGTACTAATTAGCATGAAGAAATTACATAGGAGGAAACCAGTCACAGAGCTGGCAAGTAGCAAACAGATTTACTTAAGCCATGTTCATGCACTTCTCTTCCATACATAGCTTTTGTTGGTTTCCCAAAGAGATTCTTGCTCTTGAAGAGGTCAAGAACCAAGATTTTAGCCAGGAACGGGTTACAGAATTTTAGAACTATGAGAAACTGTGGGGATCAACTGTTGTGCTCTTTTGTGTCTAATGACCTGTAATAGATTACCCAACAGGGGAAATTTGAGAGTGCAAGAAGGAGCATTGTGATAATGTTTATACTAGTACAGCAAATACATTTGTCTTGGACAGATTGAGATACACAGACACTGTAACTCTGTCCTGGGCCACCATCACCTTTCATGTGGGTTACTATAATCGCCTCCTGTCTGGTCTTATATTTACTCTTATTCTGTTCCAGCCCATTCTCACACAGCAGCCAAAATAACTTTTTCAAAACAAAAACCCGAGTATGTCACTCAGTAGTTTAAACCCTGTTAGTAGCTTTGTGAAAAATATATTTGGTCCTATGATTATTGTAAGAATGCAGTGTGAAATAGAGTAAAGGGTCCTTATATCGTGAGTCAAGAGTCCTGTGTTTGAGTCTCAGGTATCAAGACTAATTTGGTGACCTTGGGCAAGCTATTTAACTTTTCAGGCTGTTTCCTCAAATATATAGATAGTGTGAGGAGGGGGGATGTGGTAATAAATATGAAAGGTACAGTACAAATGCAGGACAGTGTTAATAGTTAACCTTGGGTTGGTTATGTCCTTTGAAAACTGTTCTTTGTGTCTTATCACAGTATCTAGTAGGTCATGTTAGGATATTTACAACTGAACCACCTTTCATGTAACTGTCCAAGTTTCACATAATAAAAACCTCGTCATTGAGGCACCTGGGTGGCTCAGTTGGTTAAGCATCTGGCTCTTGGTTTTGGCTCAGATCATGAGGTGGAGCCCCGTATCAGGCTCCACAATCAGCATGGAGTCCTCTTGGGATTCTTCCTCTCCCTCTGTCCCCCACTCCCCTGCTCACATACTCTTCCCCCACCCCTAAAACAAATAAATCTTTAAAAATAAATCATAGTGGCATAATCCAACACACACAGTGTTTAGCTGGACCACTGTGGAAATGAAAAAAACCTGAAATGTTAAAATTTCTAAAGTGAGAGAGTGAATTGTTCTTACTAGTCCTTTTTTAAGCACCTCAGAGTTTGACAGAACTGCCTTTTATGTAAAAAATGCACCCATATATCCCAAATTATAACTTTGGTACTCTTCTGTTGTATTTTAACATTTATTGGCTGTCAGACATGTCCTAGGCACCTTCCTCCTAACCTGTGTAAAGATGAAGAAATTGAGGTTCAAAGAAGTAAAATAATTTGCCTAAGATTATACAACTAATTGTTGTTAAAGTCTAAATTGAAAATAATTTTTTCCTTTACCAGTAATTCTCAAATATTGTCCATGAAACACCTCTAAAGGCAGAAGAGAGTACATATGTATTCCTGAGACGTCTGTAGGCATATATGATCTTAAACTTGAATATTGTTTACTGCACCATAATAGATGGTGATAGCTTTGCTTTTTAAATGCTGAGGATTCTTTTTGTTTTTTTTCAATTAGCAATAATCGCGCCTCGGATAAACCTCATTGGCTACGATACTGCCACTGCGCAAAGCTTCTTTTTGTTTTTTTAAAGTCTGAGTTAAATTGTCTTTTTAAGAAGATGAATAGCACATTATCTCAGTATGAGAAAAATTGCACACTGTGCCTTATTGGGTGAATGACTGACTTGGTTTATGTCACTCTGGTCCAAACCATTCTTATGTAAGAACCTGAATTCCCCTCTGATTTTTCCAGCTTATGTGAATTAGCCAACAACAATTGAAGTTTCTTTATGTTTGGGTTCTGACTGACCCAACAGTTTGTTCTCAAGTTACATAGCTTTGGAAGTAGTTTGTCATTGCCATGTTATAAACTTCATTTAAATAGTTTTTTTGTTATTATTGTTACATACCTAAGGCAAATAAATACTTGCTATGTACTTTAGACACCACACTCCCCTCCTCACCTCCAACTACCTCCCTGCCCTAAGAGATTGGGACATCAGGGGGTTAGAAAGAACTGCAAGAATATATCAGCAATATTTTGTGCCATTTTAGGAGTGTAATAGTAAAGACAGAAATAAAGAGTGCTTTCTGATCATTGATGCTGAAGGTGAGTGGTTTCCAATCTGATATACAAAGCAAAACTGAAGTGATTTGTACTCCTTTTTTATTTTCATAGAAAAGTGGGATAATGATGTAATTAAAAAGGATGCTTTGGTGGGGCAACTGCGTGACTCATTTGATAAGAGTGTCCGACTCTTGGTTTTGGCTCAAGTCGTGATCTTATGGGTCATGAGATCCAGCCCAGAGTCAGGCTCCATACTCAGTGGGGAATCTACTTGAAGATTCTCTCCCTCTACTCCCCGCCTTGGGTGCATATGTGCATGTGCATGCTCTCTCTCTCTTTCAAATAAATAAGTAAAACTTAAAAAAAAAAAAAAAAAAGTGCTTTGGGTAGTTTACTGTCTTGTAAGTTTCCAGAAGTCTCCAAAATGATATATTTCAAGAACATTTTAATGAAAAAAACAGTTAAGGTGATATATAATAATAGAAAATTTGATTATGGGGAAATTTTTCATAACTTTAATTATATGCCAGATATATGAACTTTTACTATTTTTAATTCATTCAAATAGCTATGAAAATATTTATAGAAGTTAATCTGTGTAAAAATGGTGGTTTGGGCTTTTTCCCCAATTTTTATCATCTTTTAAAGAGTTACCTGAATAGATCTTATTTAAGTTATTTCTTAAACAGTTCACTTTAAAAAATCCATACTTTATTTTATAGATGATAGTATTTCTGCTGCAAGTACATCTGATGTTCAAGATCGCCTCTCAGCTCTTGAATTACGAGTTCAGCAACAAGAAGATGAAATCACTGTGCTAAAGGCAGCTTTGGCTGATGTTTTGAGGCGTCTTGCAATCTCTGAAGATCATGTAGCCTCAGTGAAAAAATCAGTTCCAAGTAAAGGTAATTGTATATTAAAGTAGGAGGAGTCTTGCTTTTTGCAACACTTTCTTTGCAATATTTTATAAAACTTGTGTATTTTATCAGTGACATTGAAACTGGGAATAATATAATCTATAGTTTGTCTTTTGGATTAGCTGTGATTGTAGTTTGTTTTTCAATTCCTTTTTATTCCCAAGATATTTTGAAAGTTTACTCTTTATTATTTTAAATGGGAATTTTTTTGTAATACCACTGGTTGGACTTACAGGCTATTATGTCATAGCATATATATGTGTGAATTTAGTATCTTCCAGTTAGGTAACAAATTTACTGAGGGCAGGAACTGAATCTTTGCATCACCCATAGTAATTAGCATTGAACATACCAAGTAGGGACTCATATGTACTTTTTGAGTCAGTCCTCTCACCTTTACAGAAATTATAAAATTATAAAAATCATTATAATTTAAATAGCCTTATCCAAGCCTTTGGTGGTCATTCGTGAGCAGAATCCTGAAGAATTTATACTCTGAAACTTAATACTAACCCCAATACAATGTTAATTTTAACTTCTAGATATTGAGTGTTTTGTAGGTTGAAAGAAACAGTCATTAGGATGCTGTTACTCTGAGTTGGGAGCAGATACTGTGTAGCCTGCCTTTCCCTTCCTCCAATCACCCAGAAAGAATTTAAAATTCTTTCATGTTAATCAAACAATTGATTCTATTATTTCATATATCTTACTGATTTTTTTTCATAGAGTACGTGGACATAGGTGTAATTATTCCCCATTTTGGCAATAGCAAAAGAGACTGAATTCTGTTTCTGAATATTCGGTTAGAGGTATATATGATGTGAAGATAGACACATATAGGTCACTGAATTGCAGGTCTAGTGTTAATGCTAATGGTGGCTAGCAGTAAGAATTTGGGAATATTCAGTTTATGGATAATAGTTGAAGCCATAGAAAGAGGATGTAAAAATGAGAACAAGGCTCTGGAGAGTTGTGTTGGGAGCCTGTATTTCAGCAAAAAAAGAGTGATTCCTGTTGCCAGATGCTACAAAGAGGTTGAATAAAACAAAGACTGAGAGGTGACCATTGGATTTAGCAATTATGAGATTGCTAGAAACCTCCACAAGCAATTCTAGTGGAGTGATAGAATTGCAAATCAAATTACAGTATTTTGAGAAGCAGCAGTTGAGGAGAATTGTGGAGCAGAACAGCACTGTGGCCATGCTTTCAGAAAATTTGCCTGGGAGAGGAAGATGGTAGTAGGTAGAGGATGTGTTGAGGACAAAAAAGACAGGAGAGAGGAAGATGATATTAGTGGGAGTGTCAGTGGAGGGTGGTAATTGATGAGGTAAGTTTCCTGAGAGTTTGAGCAAGGATCATAGAGCAGGTAAGAAACTATTGGCCTTAGAAGACTACTACTTCTGAGATAGATTAGAAAGAGATAAAACGAAATAGAGGCTAATAAACATTCACAGTTTTCAGGGCTGGAACTCTACTCTTCCTCAGGAGTAGCAATGCTCTTTAAGAAGGTAAAACTGTTTCTGGGTGGTGAAAAAGGTGGGTTGGAATGCTGAGAGAATGGAAGACCATAGACATATGAAAAAGATTGTTGAGTTACCTTGAGAGCATGGAGGTGATTCATTCGGCCTGGCTTTGTGGTTCTCATTCTTTTTCTTTCTTTTTTGTTCTTTAACTTATTTTTAGTTTTTATCGTTGAACTATATAGTTGACATATAATGTTGTATTAGTTTCTGGTGTACAATATCATGATTGAACAATTTTATTTACTCAGTATTCACCATGGTTAAGTGTTGTAACTGTCACCTACCTCATTATAATATTAGTAACTACATTCCCTATGCTGTACTTTCAGTGAATGAATGGATAAAGAGGATGTGGTATAGGTAGACAACATGATTTTCCATTCTCAGACCTCCTACCCTCAAAGACACTGGGCCTAGATAGTTAATAATGTAGAGTTAGAGAGGTGGGTTGATTGATCTTCTCCCCAGTAGCGGTTAATAAGATAAATGTGTCAGTGACAAGGAATAAGTTTAGCAAAAAACTTAATGGAAACCACTTTGGCTAATAATGTTACATGGCAGTCTTTACATTTTTTTGAGAACCAACTTTGAGGACTGCCAAGATCAAGCCAGGCAAAACTTTATTTGCTTATAAATTGATTTTAATGAAAAGATTCTGGAGTTGTTAGAGTAGAATGAGGAGCCAGATCAATTAATGTATGTGGGCTTTACAGGGAAGGTAAACTTGGTGTAGAGAAAGAACATGCTTACCATCTATAACTGATGTTATATACCCTCAGCTTCTAACTCCGTATGAATATTTTAATTCTGAAAAAGAAAATGATATGGTGCTTGATTGTTATCCACAATATTTTTGAAAGTTTATTTCACATAGTTCATACTAGTTTAAAAAATTAATAATTTATTATGCCAAAACAACAGCATGTTGTTTAAATCTTTTTTTCTGGTTTTTTATTTACCAAGGTATTTCAGTAAAAAAATATTTATAGAGGGCAGCCCCGGTGACCCAGAGGTTTAGTGCTGCCTTCGGCCTGGAGTGTGATCCTGGAGACCCAGGATCGAGTCCCACATTGGGCTCTATGCATGGAGCCTGCTTCCACCCCGCCCCCCCGTGTGTGTGTGTGTCTGTCATAAATAAATAAACAAAATTCTAAAAAGATATATTTATAGAGAAACTTAAAGATTGCTATTAAAAATTTGGTAGATGATGATATTTTGTATGATATACCAGTTACTTAGCATTATCTGTTTCAGTGTCATAAAAATACAAATAGAATTAAATAGCTATAGTTCCTATTCTCCAGGAACATATTTTTTTGTAAGTATGAAAGTGGCAGCAGTCTTTCTAGTCTTTTTTTTTTTTTTTTTTTCTTCCAGTTATCCTTAGTCATAGTCCTTTTGTCTCTGAAGTGAATTTAGGATCAGTTTTATTTAAGGCTCTTTAGTGGAGACTTTACTCAGTTCTGGAGTTTTAGAGCCACCTGCAGCTGCTATATTGGAACTCCCCCCCCCCCCCACTACCAACTATTAATTCTTATTAATAACCTTATTAATTAGATACCAAACTCCTTTTCATTGATTGTACTTCATAAGTTTACTGTGACTGCTATTCTTAAAATGTGCCAATATGGGGATGCCTGGGTGGCTTAGTGGTTGAGCGTCTGCCTTCAGATCAGGACGTGATCCTGGAGTTCTGGGATTGAGTCCCCCATTGGGCTTTCTGCATGGAGTCTGCTTCTCCTTCTGCCCTGCCTGTGTCTCTGCCTCTCTCTTTCTGTGTCTCTCATGAATAAATAAATTCTTAAAAAAAAAAAAAAAAGATGCCAATATGGTTACATTCTGAAATGGGGTCCGTTAGTGATTATTAAGTTACTTCATTATTTTAGGCACAGACTTTGAAATCCTGTCCATAAAATAGATTAATGGGGGGCTGTTTATATAATAATTTGGGGAAATTTTAGAGATGAGCATAATTCATTGTTAAGGATTAATTACTCTAGTTCCCTTTAGTGGCAAAACTTGCCTGATGAGTTATGTTTTTCCAAGATTGATAATTAGACATCAAGAGAAATATGTAGTTAAAGTTTTATAATTTATTATCGGAAATTCTAAACAGCTTTATCTTGGAATTTATATATAGTACACAGTAGAAATAATTGGAAAAAATTAGGTAATTCTTCACTATTGACATTTGTGTATAGCCTAATAGATCAACTGTCAGGTTTTTGTTTGTAAAAAAGAGAGAGAGCAAGTGCGGAGGAGGAGCAGAGGGAGAGGGACAAGCCGACTCTATGCTGAGCATAGATCCTGATACAAGGCTTGATCCCACAACCCTGAGATCATGACCTGATCAAGAGTCAGATAACTGACCAACTGGGCCACATAGGCACCTTAATCAACTGTCAGTTTAATATTAAACAGGATTAATACATTAATGATACAAATATTTGGAATAAACATTCTAAGCAAAGTATTTTCTAATGAAATTTTTTATAAAATACTTTTTAAAAATGAAATTATTTTGTGGGGATTTTGTATTTTTCCTTTATCGAAAAGGTAATTTATGATTTTTTTTTTTTGTAATTTATGATTCTGTGGAGAATTTTATCTTATGTGAATATTTTTAGTCCTCTGTGAAAGTAGAACTTACTTTAACATAGATTACTGGCAGGACAATAATCACTGTCATCTTCTTAAGATAGCTACATTTTCCAGAGGATTTTTCTTTAGAAGTAAGGCTAAACCCCCATGGATAGATGAATGCAAAACCTCTTGATGAAGCTGTGGTTAAAAATATAGGTCAGCTTCCTTATTAATAAGGTCCTCTAGTTGCTAGATAGTGCTGATATGGAGGGCATGATTTGGCTTTAGGTGTGACTAAAACTAAATGTTAATGGTAAGTATGCTGATGGCTTAATGACATTCTACTGTGTCACTTCATAGTACTTTCGCCATTCAGTAAATGCCAAAATCAGAAATACATCTAACTAGTCATTTCAGTGTTTTTACTTCTTTTCTTTCAGTTTATCCTCTCCAGTGTGCCAGCAGTATTAAAAGCTAAGCCCCATTTTTTCTTATGCTAGACGCTTAACTGAAGTAGAAAGCTTCTCCAACAGTTTTTAAGGTAGCCAGTCATTTAAGTTTCTCATATACGTTCTTTTCTGTTGGAGAATTTTTTCCTTTTGACGGCATATGTTCATAATATATGCAGCAGTTGCAACTGAGTTCCTGCCAAAAGAAAAAAAAATTACCTGTACTTTGGAACAAACGGGAAGGCCCAGGGAACACTTTGGCAATATTAACTGCCAGGAAGACAAATTATGTCACAGCTGGTGCCTGGGAAACCCATTAAGACCTCTTGGGGTGACCAAATGACTGTAATTTGAGAATGTAGCCCAGTGGCATTATGTGAAGACAAGCTGTTAGCATACAGTGGTATACAAGCAAAGGAATCAAATGTATCTGAAGGTGAGAATCAGTCATTTTAAACCAGGAAAGTACTGGTAAACCACAAGTACCAAGCATTGCAAATGCCACTTGAGAAATGAGAGAACCCAGAGGCAAAATTTAAACATAGAGGGTGTCAGTTTTCTGAAAGAAACAATCCTAATTATGTAGAATCTGGGATAGCATATAGGCACAGGTCTGCATCATTGCCTCTTATTCCAAATAACATTTGGGAGAAGACAGAGATTGCCAAAGTTTGTTGTAAATGATGTTGGTAAGTAAATTATACTAATCAGGTTGGAAAGTGTAAATTTTCTTGATGGGTCTTTGAGCTAAAATGACTGAATTGTAGGAGGAGATGGGAGTGTTTTTATTAATTGACAGCAGATCCAAGATTTCTAAGATGCTCTTTGTATATAGAAGTATATGAATGGATACTTCCTCAGACCAGGCAGCGATCACAGTTTCCAGAGTTCTATTTCTGTATGAAAGCCAAATCCTTTGGTTATTTCAGCTCAAAATGTACTTTTCATTCATTCATTTTTTCATTCTTTCTTCTGTTCATTCTTTTGTTCTTTCTTTCCTTGTCTTTCTTGTCCTGTCCCTTCCCTTCCCTTCCCTTCCCTTCCCTTCCCTTCCCTTCCCTTCCCTTCCCTTCCCTTCCCTTCCCTTCCCTTCCCTCTTTTCCTTTTCTTTTTTTTTTTTTTTTAAGATGACAGGTTTTTTTTTAAATTTTTATTTATTTATGATAGTCACACAGAGAGAGAGAGAGGCAGAGACACAGGCAGAGGAAGAAGTAGGCTCCCTGCACTGGGAGCCTGACGTGGGATTCGATCCTGGGTTTCCAGGATCGCGCCCTGGGCCAAAGGCAGGCGCTAAACTGCTGCGCCACCCAGGGATCCCTCTTTTTTCTTTTCTTTTCTTTTCTTTTCTTTTCTTTTCTTTTCTTTTCTTTTCTTTTCTTTTCTTTTCTTTTCTTTTCTTTTCTTTTCTTTTCTTTTCATCTTTTCTTCTTGCTGAGCTTGAACTCATGACATTGAGCTCAAGAGCTGAGATCAAGAGTCAGATGCTAACCAACTGAGCCACTCAGGTGCCCTCAGCACAAAATATACTTCTAAAAAATTAGTGGCCATTAGGAGTTAAAAGGACTAAAGTACACCTTCCTGTGAGACCAAAGGAAAGGAGCTTGACTAGATAAAGAGAGTGGAAGAGGTCTACAGTTGGAGCTGTGGGGCATATGATAGAGAATCTGAGATAAATAACAGATTTTGAATATCAACTAGAGTTTTTTACTCCATGGACCACTTTTACCTTCCTCCTGATCAAAAGTATTCCCATCATTTAAGGCTTAAACTATTTCCTGAAAATATTTCCATTTTTTGTCTCTTGAAATTATTTAAAAAGTTTTTTGTATGTCTGTTTTGGTATGTATATTTGATGTTCCTGATAGATTGTGAATTATTTGAGGGCAGAGACAGTTTCTTACTAACATAGCTATCCTTGGGATGACTCAGTAAGTACTTGTTAAATTGAATGTGGGAAGAAGAAAGTTTAAGAAGTGGAAAGTTGTGATTTAAAAAAAAAAAAAAACTCTAGAGAGAGGGATTGGGACAGATGCAAGAACAAAGGGGTGTTATGGATGAGGGTAGCCAGAATTTGAGATTTTGAAGATTTTTATCTATCTATTTATTGGGGGCGGGGCAGGCGTAGGTAGAGGGAGGAGGAGGAGGAAAGAATTCCAAGCAGACTCCATGCTGCATCCTGAGTGCAGAGCCCTATTTGGGGCTCAGTCTCCTGACCCTGAGATCATGACCTGAGCTGAAACCAAGAGTCAGACAGATGCTTAACTAACTGAGCCACCAGTTGGTGGATTTTGAGAATTTGAATATTCAATAGTTTCTCATGATAACTTTATTACGTGAGTCTAGAGTATAATGAAATTCATTAATATTTAGAAATTGTTGGGCTAAGTTATCAGAAAGGTCATATGCTTGGATCTGTCATCAGGAATATAAACCACATGGTTAGTATTCTCATGTCATCATAAAGTATAAAAATTATTATTGACTTTGACCTGGCATTGTGATGGTTTCTACAGTTATTAAAGCTAAATACCTTCCTGGTTTATAAATTTAGCTTAAATTTCTCCTTATTTCAGCTGGGTTGATGCTCAGAATTAGAACTACTTTTACTTTTGTACCTTTGGTCACTAGAAATTACTGTTGCTTCCAGTCTTGTAGGCTAATCTTTGAGATTACGGCTCAGACTTAATAATGCTCAAGCCCTGGAGGAGAGGGGCTGTGTGTGTGTGTGTGTAACGGTGCCTTCTAGTTGTGAATTTGTGTAATTATGTTCCATTTTTCCAGTTCCTGATTTTCAGAGACTACACTTTAGACTTCTCAACTGAAAAACAAGCACTCCCCACAGGTCCTTTTTTTTTGCCTGTGCTTTACTTAATGCATTGCCTCTACCTTGGGGAGATCATTCACTCTTTCATCCAAATACTGAGGATTACCTCTACTGAGAACTGTCTCAAATTAAACTGTAGGATTGAAAGAGACCATGAAATCTTCTTTTGGCCTTTTCTTGCTATTTTTATTTGTGTCTGGGGACCTTGATAATTTAGTACTGTTATCTGCTTAGAATTTCCTTTCACCATACTCCCTCTGGTAAATTCCTATCTTTATCCTGGCACAGCTTAAAATGTCACTCTACATTAGATAGAAGTTTTTCTTTCTATTTACTATTCCTTCTGGCTGGACTCAGATTTTCATTTCATTGCCTACTACAACAGACCTTGAACCTGCTAATAATCTCTCTAATTTCCTCAGCAGTAAATTGGGATGATAATAGTAAATTCCTTTTAGGATTATGCTTAAGATCAAAGGATATACCACTTGTAAAGTACCTAGGGCAGTGCCTAGTACATAGCAAGCATTTGATAATAAATATTACTCCCCACCACTTACTGTATTGACAGTGTCTGTTTCCTTCATTTTTTTCACTGTACAAGGCAATGTTTTAGGTGCTGGAGATTAAAGAAATAAAAAACACTTCCTTTCCCCCAAAGGATCTCAGATAAACTGAGAATATAGGTCAGTTTTACAAAATAATAGGTAATTAGTATTAAAAAGGTAAAACGGTGCTGTGGGTGGGAGCACATAAGATAAATACTGGAATTAAAGGTTCCTTGCAGGAGATGGCATCAGTACTCCTCTATCGACATGATTTTAACAGCCACTTACTAGTGCCAGTTCCCAAATTGTTCTTGGATCTGGACTTCACTTCAGAATTGTCTGTCTACATACTAGATTGTTCTGCTTGTGTGTATGTCCTTCAGAATTCATAAATGTAAAATTTCCCCAAATTGAGCTCATTATTCTTTAAGTCTTAAACATTTCTTAAAACTGACTCCTTTCTGCATTCCTACTACCGGGCTCTTATTTCAGATCCCTATCATCTTATGCCTGGACCACTGCCCTGAAATCTGCTCTTCACATAGCCACTAGAGGGTTTGCTCTAAAATGTAAATGTGGGATCCCTGGGTGGCGCAGCGGTTTGGCGCCTGCCTTTGGCCCAGGGCGCGATCCTGGAGACCCGGGATTGAATCCCACATCAGGCTCCCAGTGCATGGAGCCTGCTTCTCCCTCTGTCTGTGTCTCTGCCTCTCTCTCTCTCTCTCTCTCTGTGACTATCATAAATAAATAAAAAAATTAAAAAAAAATGTAAATGTAACACCCCCACACACCCCCCACCCCACCCCCGCTCAAAACCTTTTAGTGGTCTCTATCCTCTATAGATAAAGTCTCCAAGATCTGAGTGTCTCTTTACCTCTCCCATGTGAACTCTGTTCCCTTTTCTTCCACATTCTCACCTTACAAAGAGCTTTTTGTCCACCTCCTCCCTTCCATGTACACATACACACTCCACTTTGCTATTACATTCTGTTTCTTTACACATACTAGAATAAGATCTAAGTATCCTATCATCAAATTTTACCTGGCTTAACACTTTGTTCTGCATTTCTTCTAGGAAATCTTCCTTGAGCTCTGTGTTCCTAGTTACCTTTATAGAATTATGTGTCATTGTACTTCTATGATATTCTGTGCATATCACTATTACTGTACTTACCACATATTTTTATTGCCAGTATGATTCTCTTGCAAGATTATGAACTCCGTGATGCCAGTATCTGCCCTTTACTCTTTTGTAAACATTTTCTTTCATCAGGGAGTCAGTTTATAGATTCTCTCCCTCTCCCCCTGCTCCTCTCCCTGTTAGAGCATGCCTGTGCGTGCACATGTGTGCGCTCTCCCTCAAATAAATAAATCTTTGGGATGGGGGAAGAAGGAAAAGAAGATCCAGCAAGTAAGAATGAGAAGGAATGATCAGAGAGCTAAGAAGAAATTCAGGCAAAGGCACTGTTCTAGAAACTAAGGACAGGGACACCTGGGTGGCTCAGTGGTTGAGCGTCTGCCTTTGGCTCAGGTTGTAGTCCTGGGGTCCTGGAATTGAGTGCTGCCTACAGCTCCTCACAGGGAGCCTGTTTCTCTGCCTCTCTCTCTGTCTCTCATGAATAAATAAATAAAAAATCGTTAAAGAAAAGAAAAAGAACTTAAGGACATTTATTTCCCTTGCCTGAATACCATTCTTGCCTGAATGATCAGCAGTATTCAGTGCTGATGGAAAGTTGAGCAAGATACAGACTGGAAAGTATCCATTGAATTTAGTGACAAAGAACCGAGATCACCATCTTGACAAGAAAAATGTCTGTGAAGTGGTTAGATGATAGCCAGATTGCAGAAGGCTGAGGTGCATTCCTACCAGAAGTACACAGGGGTTCCAGTTTCTTCACATCTTTTACAACACTTGAATTTTTTTGGTTTTTGTCTTTGATGTAAGAGCTATAATGTAATAGGTATACAGCTATAGTACCACCATACCCAGTGGGTGTGATTGATCTTTTGAGATGAGGTTTGGGACCTTGAAAGGTATAGAAAGTGGATTGCAGACTATATGTTTGTTTGTATGTAGTAGTTAATAGGGTTTTTTTTTTTTGGTATGTAACAAAAAATTTAAAAAATTATATTTCAAAATCAGGTGTTGATGTAGCAAAAGCAATGCCCAGAGGAAAATCTGTATCTGTAAATGCCTATGTTAAAAAAAGATCTCAAATACTAAACCCATTGCTAGCAAAGGGAAAGAAATAATAAAGATTAGAGATGAACGAGTAGAGAATAGAGGGGATCCCTGGGTGGCTCAGCAGTTTAGTGCCTGCCTTCAGCCCAGGGCTTGATCCTGGAGTCCCGGGATCGAGTCCCACATCAGGCTCCCTGCATAGAGCCTGCTTCTCCCTCTGCCTGTGTCTCCACCTCTCTCTCTCTCTCTTTCTCTCTGATGAATAAATAAATAAAATCTTTAAAAAAATGGATTAAAAAAAACAAAGTAGAAAATAGAAAAACAACAGAACCAATGCAACCAAAAGATAGTTTTTCTTTTCTATTTTATTTTATTTTATTTATTTATTTATTTGAGAGAGAACAAACACAAGTAGTGGGGAGAGGGAGAAGCAGGTTCCTTGCTGAGCAGGGAGCCCTACAGGGGACTCCATCTCAGGATGTAGAGATCATGACCCAGATGCCCTAAAAGTTGGTTTTTTAAAAGATCAACAAACCTGACAAACTTTTAGACAGAATGAAAAAGAAGGAAGATTTTAATTGCTAAAATCATAAATGAAAAAAAAATCAGAAATGAAAGTGGGCACCTTTTAGAAATAAAAGAATTGTAAGAGAGCATTATGAACAATTTACATCATAGTGTCCTATTAAAAACTGGGCAAAGGACTTGAATGGATAATTCTCTAAAGAAAATATACAAATGGCCAACAAACTCAGTAAGATTCTCATTAGGATGATGCATATCAGAACCACAGTGAAATAGTACGTATATAACTGAGATGGCTATCATTTAAAAAAATGTGGGGCACTTGGGTGGCTCAGTCATTAAGCATCTTACTCTTAATTTTGACTCAGGTCGTGATCTCAGAGTAGTGAGATTGAGCCCCACGTCATGCTCAATAGGGACTGTGCTTGAGATTCTCTTCCTCTCCTTTTCCCTCTGCCTCTCCCCTCCCTAAAATAAATAAATCCTTTTTTTTTTTTTTTTTAAGAAAATGAAAATAACAAGTGTTGGCAAGGATGTGGTAAAGTAAGAATCCTTTATACATTGCTGGTGGGATTGTAAATGGTGTAGCAGCTGTGCTAATGGTTCCTTATTAAGTTAAACAAAATACCCTTGTGACCCAGCAGTTCTTCTCCTTAATTACATACCCAAAAGAATTGAAACAGATGTTCGAATGAAAACTTGCGTGTAGATGTTTATGGCAGCACAGTTCACATTGCCTAAAGATTGAAACAATCCAGATGTCCCTTAACAGATAAATGGATAAACAAGATGTGGTATATTCATACAATGGAATATTACTCAGCTATAAAAAGTAATAAAGTATGCATACATGCTGCCTCACGGTTGAATCTCAAAAACACTGTGCTAAGTAAAATAAGCCAGACACAAAAGAGCACATATTGTATGATTCCATGTATATGAAATATTCAGAATAGGCAGATAAACAGAGATAATGCAAATTAATGGTTGGCATGGTCTGGGGGGAAGCGGGAGGGAATCAGGAGTGACTGTTCAGCGAGTACAGGATTTCTGTTTGGAGTGATCAAAATGTTCTGTAATCAGATATGATTATACAACATTGTGACTATCCTAAATACCATTGAACTACACCTTTTTAAATGCTTAAAATGCTAAATTTTGTTATAAGTATTTTACCACAATAATATTTATTTAAATTTTTTTAAATTTTGATTTATGTATGATAGTCACAGAGAGAGAGAGGCAGAGACATAGGCAGAGGGAGAAGCAGGCTCCATGCACTGGGAGCCCAACGTGGGATTCGATCCCGGGTCTCCAGGATCGCGCCCTGGGCCAAAGGCAGGCGCTAAACCGCTGCGCCACCCAGGGATCCCTTTACCACAATAATAAAAATAAAAGCTGTCAGTACAATTAGAAGTCACCTGTTTGGCAGACTAGCAACAGATCTGATGACTAGTGATGTTAGCATAATTTGAAGGTTGCTATACATTATTATAAGTGAAAATTTTCTTAAGAAATTTCAGAAAGTGAATACAATAGGTCTCCATCTTCCTTCTGAATTATTTGGTCTGTGGTCAGGTCTAGGAATTTCTATATTAAGAAAACACTATAGATGATTATGATACAAATGGCCCCTAGCAGCTTGTTTTTGTCAAAAATGCAGTGTCATACCATCATATATGGAACAGTCCAGGGTGCCAGATGTTTTAGGCTCTATACATAAAAGGTTTTTACTCTCTGTACTTTTAAGAAGAGAAGCAAGCAAACAAACATCATACTGGCCAAATTAGATTTTGTGTGTATGTGAAAAAACAGAGTCCAGAAATTTAAATCTATTTTCTATTCTCAATTTTTTAAAAAAATTTTATTTATTTATGATAGTCACAGAGAGAGACAGAGAGAGTGAGGCAGAGGCACAGGCAGAGGGAGAAGCAGGCTCCATGCACTGGGAGCCCGATGTGGGATTCGATCCCGGGTCTCCAGGATCACGCCCTGGGCCAGAGGCAGGCGCCAAACTGCTGCGCCACCTAGGGATCCCTCTATTCTCAAATTTTTAAATGAACTGGCCCCTTATTAGATAAACCTGTTTTATCTTATAACTTTGAATCTTCCTAACCACACCAACATAACCTATCACATAATTATTCCAATCCTTCTACTATGTAAATTAAGAAAGCAGAGGTTGCTTTATACCTTTATGCTTTATTTATATGGAATAACATTGTAAGATTTAACATTTATGGTTCTAGGATATCTAAATAATTTGATTTCAGTAGAACCTGAGTGATTTCTGAAAATCAGTGATGTAGAGATTTGTGATTTACTTTGAATCATATGTTTTGAAGCTGCTCTATGTAGAGGGCAAACCATTTAGCTAGAAAGTAAGTCTAGCTGCAGTGTAGTAATTTAGCATGTCCTTTTTATAGGTCTGTTTTGATGAGATTAAGTTTAGAGACAACAATATTGTATGCTGCATACCAGAGAACAGGCAGTTTGCTTACTTAGTTCTAAACTGTGATGGTCTTAATTTTTTAAACTACCAATCTTTGAAGAGTGTTTTGAAGTTTGATGTAAAATTTTTTCTTAACCACTTTTAGGCCAGCCAGGCCTTCGAGAAGCTATTTCTATGTCCTGTATAACCAACGGGAGTGGTGCAAACAGAAAGCCAAGCCACACCAGCTCTGTCGCAATTGCAAGAAAAGAAACTCTTTCATCTGCTGCTAAAAGGTACCCATTTATAAGGGAAAGGAAAGCTAACATTGCAAAATTGTCTGAAAGTAATAATCCATTCTATTTTTTTAAAAAATATGAAATAGAGCTCTTGGAATTAAAGTATGTCCTTTGAATCTTTTAGCTTTGAATGTAGACACCCAGCCTATAATCACCTGGTTTACATTCATGGTATCTATGGAGTTGCGTGAGGAAGCCTTTCGTTCTAACTAAAGAAAGAATTTTCATTTCCTGATTTTTTGCTTCTTTTTAACAAGCATTTGTTGGCCAGATAAGCATTATTATATTTAATTACATAAGCAAATTTTCTATAGTGAGCAGTGCCTTTGATTCAGCAGTTTTTAAAGGAAAAATAGAATCTTCAGTATATATATTAGGAGGAAGCTGAACACATAACTTTTATTCTTTAACCATGACTATAAAATTAAGGCATAATTTAAATATTATAGTACTGTGGTGTGTGTGTGTTAGAGGATGGCAGGTAGGTGAGCTGTAGAAATACTGCAGAAAAAAAGTTTCAATAAACTACAGATTTACATTCTATATGTTCTTTTCATCAATAATCTGTTGTTTAGGTAAAATTGCTTACAGACTTTTTCCGCTTCTGTGTAATTCTTAGCAAATTATCCCTTATAGAGTTTGGAGAGACCATAAGACATCAACTACATAATCTTACAACTGTTTTCTTCAAAGAATAACTGAGGAAAAATCTAGTGTAATGGAAAAATATTTAAAATGTACTGATAGAAAATGGTTGCCTTAATAAACTAATGCCAGTGACTGAATTATTCATTAGTGTGGATTTATAAATTTTTTTAAAAGATTTTATTTATTTATTCATGAGAGACACAGAGAGAGGCAGAGAGAGAAGCAGGCTCCATGCAGGAGCCTGATGCGGGACTCAATCCCGGGACTCTAGGATCATGCCCTGGACCAAAGGCAGGTGCTAAACCGCTGAGCCACCCAGGGATCCCCTGGATTTATAAATGTTAACCAGACATTTGGCTACAGGAATAGTGAAGAAATGACAACATCTTTAGGCCTTTTGTTTTTTTTTGTTTTTTTTTTTTGTTTTTTCAAGTTATCTCTACACCCAACATGGGCCTTGAACTTAACAACTCTGACGTCCAGAGTTGTATCTACACTGACTGAACGGCCAGGTGTCTTGATCATTAGACCTTTTAAAATCTCCTCCTTAAAAAAAAAAATAAATAAAAACTAAAAAAAATAAAAATAAAATCTCCTCCTAGAATTCAGTCTTTGAAGGCTTTGCCATTATAGGTAGAATTCAGACTTTGTTCTCCAGAACATGCCAAAATGTATTGCCTATGCTTCACGTTAGGAGAAAAGGACAAATTATAAGAAAACAAATGCATTGTGGAATATTTTTTTAACGTTTTTAATAAACTTCCTTGTATTTAGTAATAGTTTGGATTCAGCCCATTTTCTTATGTAACTATAGTCCTGTACAGTGATCAGTATTGTGCACAATAGTAAGTAATCTTAAGACCAGCTGACTTGCGGATCCCTGGGTGGCTCAGTGGTTTGGCACCTGTCTTCGGCCCAGAGCGTGATCCTGGAGACCCGGGATTGAGTCCCACATCAGGCTCCCTGCATGGAGCCTGCTTCTCCTCTGTCTGTGTCTCTGCCTCTCTCTCTCTCTCTGTCTCTCATGAATAAATAAATAAAATCTTTTTTTTTTTTTAATTTTTTAAGTTTTTTTTTTTAAGTTTTTTATTTATTTATGATAGTCACAGAGAGAGAGAGAGAGAGAGGCAGAGACATAGGCAGAGGGAGAAGCAGGCTCCATGCACCGGGAGCCCGATGTGGGATTCGATCCCGGGTCTCCAGGATCACGCCCTGGGCCAAAGGCAGGCGCTAAACCACTGCGCCACCCAGGGATCCCTAAATAAAGTCTTAAAAAAAAAAAAAAAAAAATACCAGCTGACTTTGTTACTTCATGATACAGAGGCTCTATATTTTGCTTTTTTTTTTTTTTTTTTTTTAAAGATTTTGTTTATTTACTCATGAGAGACAGAGAAGCAGGCTCCCTGTAGGGAGCCCGATGTGGGACTCTATCCCTGTACCTTGGGATCATTCCTTGAGCCAAAAGCACACACTCAACTGCTGAGCCACCCAGACATCCCTGTATTTTGCTTTTAAATACCCAGGAGGAAATTCTCTTTTAGGTTTTACTGGCCCCCCTCCCCCCACCCCCCAAGATTGGTGGTCTGTACATTCAGGATCATACAAGGACCAACAAGAAAGAATTTCTAACTCAGTTTTTTTTTTTTTCTAACTCAGTTTTGAATTTCAAAGTTAGTCTGATATTTCTGAGGTAGAACTGTATTTCTCAGCACATATTTTAAAGAACTGAACAATAAATAGAAAAGTGGGGGCTAGTCTGAAGTCCAAAGTACCAGAACTGAATCAGATTAAATGTCATTTTAAAGATTATATTTTAGGGCCACTTGGGTGGCTCAGTGGATTAAGCACTTGACTCTTGGTTTCAACTCAGGTCATGATCTCATGGGATGTTGGATTGAGCCTCTTGTGGGGCTCCAGCTCAGCAGGGAGTGTGCTTGAAATTCTTTCCCTCTGCCCCCTCCCCCCCACATGCATGCACTCTTAAATTAATTGTTTTTTTTTTTAAGATTTTATTTATTTATTTATGAGAAACACAGAGAGAGAGGCAGAGACATAGGCAGAGGGAGAAGCAGACTCCCTTACAAGGAGCCTGATGTGGGACTTGATCCTGAATCCTAGGATCATGCTCTGAGTTGAAGGCAGACACTCAACCACTGAGCCACCCAGGTGTCCCTCTTAAATTGATTAAAAATTTTTATTTTAACTATTACTCTGTAATAAATTGTATTTACTATGTATATTTGTTTAAAATGTTCTTGAACACACTTCCTTGTAGATCATGCATCTCATAGTCAAATTGTAACTTTAAGAATTGAAGACAGTTCATGGTTTTCTGCCTTTTCAACCATGGAATTCAGATTTTGGTTCTACCTGGTTTGTAATATTGCCCAAAATGTGCCATAAAAGGACTTTTATCCAATGATTAAGAATGCAAGGGCTTCATTAATTAAGAATCAAAAGTGCAGAATCCTAAGAATTTATATATAAATATCTTAGTTTAACTCTAAATATATTCACATAGATTTATCAGGTTTTTTTGTTTTGTTTTGTTTTTATTTTTTTAATGAAAGGCCAAGCTTCTCACTCTCTGTTTAATTGTGTGTGTTGATTAGATTTTTTTACTGTCTTGCATAAAATATACCCATGTTATTTTTTGTAATTGTTAGTTTCAATTTTAAGACAGTAAGAAATGTAAAACTCGCTTTGCAAAAAAAACCATCTTTTATGATTATTTTCCTCAACTTTTTATAACTGTCTCACCTATATAAAATTTAATGGCAATTTTTTTTTTTTAAGTAACTTTATTTTAGGGGTCTTTCCAGAGCACTCAACTTAGTTTTCATGGAAATTAGTTTTTCTTTTCTATGTATATTTTGTCTGTTTTCTTTGTATTTAATTTATGTAATTAAAATAATACAAGTGGCATAAGCAGGTTCTGTATCAGTGGGGGGATACCTATAATTCCTGATAGATTTAAAACTCAACCAGCAAGAGGAGAAAAACATAGAAGAAATGGGAATCAGGATAATCTACTTGAGTTTTATGTGTAAAGGGAAGTGTTGCTGATGCTCTGATTTGGGTAAGTTGAGGTCAGTTAAGAGAGATGCCATTGTTCCCCCAAATCTGCCAAGATGGCAAAATGCATTGGGCTATTTTGGTCCCAAAGGGCAATCTTCATAGGTGATATATTGCCTTAGAAATCATATAAATTCTTCCCTGAAGATTTTAATAGCTTCCAGAATTTTCAGAGAAATATTATCATTAATTGAAAGCAGTGTAAATTGTATTAGCTATATGATTTAGGATTTTGAAATCTATAGTAATCACTTTTTCCATCGTTTGAAATATCTTTTGTTTGTTAAAATATGTGTTGTTCCATGTTATACTTTATTTTACAGTGGTACAGAAAAAAAGAAAGAAAAACCACAAGGACAGAGGGAAAAAAAAGAGGAATCTCATTCTAATGATCAAAGTCCACAAATTCGAGCATCACCTTCTCCCCAGCCCTCTTCACAGCCTCTCCAAATACACAGACAAACTCAAGAAAGCAAGAATTCTACTCCCACCAAAAGGTTTTAACTGTCCCTGAGTACAGAGCTAGGGAATGGTTGTAATGATACCTAAAATTCTGCAACTTGAGAAAAGTTAGCTATCCATGGATTCCAAGAGAAAAGCCTGTGGCCCCTCACCCCCAATCTTCTTTGTTGTAAAATCTTTATTTTAGCACTTTGGAGAAAGAAGATTTAAGGTCAAAATTTCTCAGTTGAAACTGGAAAAGAGAAAACCTAAGTTACAAACAATTTGATAAAAGGAAGGCCTTAATAACCAAACAATATTTTTATAGTACAATTACAAAAATCTATATAAACTGTGCATAAATTTATAACATGCACAGAAAAGTACCATATGTAATTATCCTCATATTTTGGCATCATTACAACCTTAAACTTGCAAGGGCCCTTCTCCGCAAATGGCTCTTCATTGTGACTGCATCTCAGTTTCAGTTTTGGGTTTTGGGAGGATAAGTTCTTGCTTGAGTAGAGAAATCCATTTCACCTGGTCTTTTCTATGCTAAAGGCTTGCTTGAGGGCTTCTCTCTGTGTCTGTAATAATTAATATTTTAAAGTTATGAGAGGGGGAGAAGGGAGAAACATTCTAACAATGTGTGTGAACCTAAATTGGGAATCTAAACCTGCATGCTGGGAGTTCAGTGCTATTACCTGCCTTGTAATCAAATTTTTAGACCAACTTAAGGAAATTTGCCTACTTTAAAAATGGGAATTCAATCTTTATGATTAGGTATAGATAACTCTTACTCATCATACTTCCGCTTGGAAATCTTAGGAATATATTAAACCATTCCCAGAACTAGCTAGGATTTAGTAAAATAAATGATAACCATTCCTCAAAGACTTATAATATATTTTTATTTGATCAATTTAATATTCTGCCTCAAATCCTGAATAGAAATTTGGGAAAACAGAACACTCTTCATTTGATTGATGCATGTTTTAACTTTTAAAAAATGCTTCGCCTGTGTCTCATGCAGATTCTTATGCTATCTAAATGGTTTGTAATTTTTTTGTCTGGCCTCATGTGGAGTTTTTCTTGGATATATTTTATTAATGTTATATAACTTTGGGTTGTGTGTGGTTAAAGGTGGCTTTTTTATAATCAGTCTCTTTAAGGTTCTGATTTGACTTGGTATCCTTGTCCCCAGATCTTTTTTTCAGCTTCTTAAAGGTCTCCTGGAAATGTGCTTTGCCATTCTAAATTGCTCTTTGGATATACTGTTGCAAGAAGTATTGGAGACTGGATGAGTGGTAGGATAGTTAGCAACGCAGCCTAAAAATCATTTCTAAATAATTTCATTCATAAATATATGGAATAAGTGTTGATATAATATAACATTCTTATGTTAAGTAAGTCATGTTTATTTCTGATCCTGGGTAAAAATTGTCTTTAAAGAATGTCATAGGAGTTTTACCTTTAATCCTATGTTTTACTTAGAAAGTGTCATTTGATTACACAGGAATATAAAAGATGAAAACAGCTTTGTAATGACTATGAAAAAATACGTTTTTTTCCCACAGACTCATGTAGTTTCACAAATTATGTGAAATATTTTACTCAGAAATTTAAGCATGAATTTTCTCTTAACAAAAAGTACAGATTTACTTTTTAATCAAGTAATATTTGTTCTAGTGAATCTTCTAATAGTGAAAATTATAAACAGACTTGGTCATTGCCTTGTTTAACTCCTTCACTCATCCAGGTGGAACCTTTCAACTAATCCTTCCTTCTCTTTTCTGGATTAGCTTAAAGGAAATGTTAATTGCTGCTTTTATGTTCTATTTAAGCTGTCAATTACATGTCCTTGCTACTCATAGAATTTTTCTCTAAGAAATTAATATGTTTCTTTCAGCATAAAACGAACACCAACAGCTGAAAAATCGCATAATTCATGGGAAAATTCAGATGAGAGTCGTAATAAATTATTGAGAGCGGTTTCAACATCAAAATTAATATCAAAAGTTATAAAAAATGCAGACAAGTAAGTACTACACTTTCTCAGTTATATCTGAAAATTAGTAATTCTGATTCTAATGCTTGCATGTACAATTATGTACCTATTTCAAATCATTTTTAAAAATCTGTTATAATTTTTTTCTTCTAAGTGTATTTAAGTGTTCAAAAAAGAAAGAAAGCTATCCTCCTGTGATAATATTCTCCACTCAAAAAATAAATTATGCTAATCATAAGTTTTGATTATTTTTTTTGTAGGTTCTTTCTATACTTTCACTGCTTAGACAGTCTTATGGAATAATTACTGTTTTATTAAACAGTATATATTAATAGTTGAGACCAGTGACAAACTTTTAAAAATACTAATGTCTGAATTTCACTTCTAAAGATTTATCTTGGGTATGGCTTAGACACTGAAGCTTTTATAATTTCTTTAGATAAGCCTAAAGAAATGATTAGGTGATTCTTATGATAAGCCAAGTAAAATTATAAATGTCTTTGAAATTTTTTTGTAGGCATAAAGATGTCATCATCAACCAAGGTAAGTTAAAAATTCTTTTGAAAAAATATTTATCTTCTTTTTCTACATCAGTTTAATTTTTGCTAATTGTTAAGAATATTGGCTTATTTCCGTACAGTGTACTTTATTCATAATAATCAAAGAGAAGTGCATTTATTATAGTCATTTAAGAAAATGCTCAGTTTTTATTGTAAGATATGTCATTTTTGTCTCAACCAGCAAAAATGTCAACCCGTGAAAAAAACAACCAAGGTAAGAATAAGCTACACAGTTGGTCGCCTTCTAAGTTAATTTCTTCTTGGATCTCTTATTTGGCTTTTCATTATTTATACTCTCTGACTTTCCTCTTAATATGAGAAATAGGATAATTTGGACTAGTGAATCCAGCTATTCTGAAAATTCATTTTATTTCTGTGAGCTCTGAAGATTCATGGTCAACAATAGAAATAAATGTCATTATAAAGAGGTATAAAATACTAGAGAGAATTTCCCCCTTTAAAAAAAAAAAGTACTTAGAAAAGCCATTTAAAAGATTGATAAATTTTAACTCAATTTCCTGTCTTGCCGACCTCATTGCAAATAATCACTCATTTCTCAAAGCTAAGACTGAGTACATAATGAGTCTAGCAAATCCATTTCCTCTTGAATTGTTCTTTTATATTAATTGTAATTTCTGGCTACTTGCTGTTGTTGGCTTGTTCTGACCAAAAAAGGAGAGTAGACTGTCTATAAATGTGTATTTAATTTAATTGCAAAGTAGGTAAGTTCTGTTACATCAGTTTTATATTCTCCTTAGATTGCCTGCAAATTTAATTGAAGCATGCTGTTCTAAATGAAAGCATGTCCTTTCCGTGCATGCTTTTTACAGCTTATTTCTGTGTGTTATCTTTGTTTTCTGGGCTATTAACCAGATACAATGTGATTAAAATTTTTGTTAAAGATGAATAACTTAATTGCTATGGATTTTTGCCATTTTTGATTTAGTAAGAAAAATATTTATTTGTAATCTTCTTTGGATCATTGGTTTTTATGTAGAAATTCTGAATGAAGTTGAATTTTGCTGTCATTTTAATATAGTTAGGTCCTACTTTCTCCTTCCTTTATAATTAAGTATATAGCTAAAGTAATGGTTGAAAGGAAAAAGTGAAATGTTATTTATAAAGATAATTCTTATTATATATCAGAACATTTTTTAAAAATACAGGTAGTGATAAATAGTGGAAAGAACTATGAATGCAGAGTCTCTGTCTAGAATTTGGTCCTGGCTCTTTTGCATAATAGCCTTGTGACCTAGGCAAAATGACAATGTCTCTGAGTTAGTTTTCTAATCTGAGAATAGTACCTATAAAGCTTACCTCATGACTGCAGAATGAAGTAATGTATATGGAAGCACTTTTGGGCGCCTGGGTGGCTCAGTCAGTTAAGTGTCTGCCTTTGGCTCAGGTCGTGATCCCTGGGTCCTGGGATTGAGTCCCAGATCAGGCTCCCTGCTCAGTGGGGAGTCTGCTTCTCCCCTCTCCCTTTGCCCCTCCCCACCTCACTCGTGCCTGTTCTTTCTCAAAAATTTTTTAAGATTTTATTTATTTATTTGAGAAAGAGTGAGAGAGCACAAGTGGAAGGAGTGTCAGAGGGAGAAGCAGACTCCCTGCTGAGCAAGGAACCTAACTCAGAGCTCCATCCAAGGACGGGGGTGGTGGTGGTGGGTGGATCCTGACTCTAGCCAAAGGCAGATTCTTAACCACCTGAGCCATCCAGGCGCCCCAATAAATAAAATCTTCAAAAAAGAAAGCATTTTAAAAATAGAAAAAATTGTAAAACTATAAAACAGTGCTATTATTATTGTATAGTTTGCTAATGAGCTCAAATTTTATAAAATCCTTGTAGAGCTGCCTGCCACTTTCTCATGTTGTATGTTCTTTGGAAGGTAAAAGGAACATAAGATTAGTATACAGTAAGTGAGTGGTTTATATTGGTAACAGTTTTCAAAGTCATTCAGGTAAGCAGGCAAATAAACGTATTTAAGAGTGAAGGATTTTGCTACAGAAGCACCACTAAGCAGGGTGTTAGCTAGTGTCTAGGAAGAAGGATAAAATGGAAAGGTAGGGGAAAAAAAGGTAGAAAAGGATGTAGAAAAATTCAGTTACAAGAATTTTAATTAGATTGTCGCAGGTGTTGGAATTTAATAATGTTAAGTGTTGCTTGCATTAAGCCTTACTTTTGGAATTTGAGTCTATTATTTTTCCATTTTAATCTGCTATATTCTGCTTGGATACAGACTCCGTCATTAGAAGGTACCTTCATAGAGAACTCTTGGGCTTCCGCTTGTGAGGTAGTTGATGCCTAACCATAATTGAAACAGAGCCTATAGAAAGTAGATGGATTCTAAATGGTTTAAGAGGTAAGATAGGTAAGGATATAGGAGAAAAGGAACAGCAGGAATCTAATCTGTGAAGGCTAGCTTGAGCAACTAGGTAAAATGAGGGAACATTTGAGGTGGAGATGTGTGGAAAAGAAGAAAAGTCGTGGTTTTCAGTTTCAGTAAGAGTTAATCTACTTGTAGAGATGTGTAGCAAACAGCATAGTATCAGTGTTTAAACATGTATTTTGGAGTCCAAAGACCAATTTCACCATTTACTTAGCTGTGTGTCCCTGAGGAGATTATTTCACCTTTAGTCTTTGTTTTCTCATTATTGAGACAATCATAAGCCCTCAAAGAGTTAATATAAAAATTAAAGATAATAAAATGTAATACCTGACACAAAGTACCAAGTAAATTTTAGTTACTAATATATGTAAATCTGACAGTAAAATCTTGTACTCAAATGTGTGGAGTAAAATGAAAAGATAAATAGACTATCTTCATTTGATAGAAGTAGATATGTTTTTTAAATTTGTATTCATTTTGCATGGCATATTTTACAACACATTTTCTTATACTTTAGGTATTAAATATCCAAAATATCTATCATTTTTGGACAACCTTTTAAAAATATTTATTAATTTCTTTAGCTCTTTTTTGACAATGACAAATATGACTTGCTCTAAGTCATCTGCTTTGATTTGGGAAGAAGACTATTTACATTTGGTCATTTAGGTGAGTGGTAGCAGAAGAAGCTTGACCTGAAGGTCCTGTATCCTTCAGCCACAGTAGAGTACAAGAAGAGCCATAAAACTGCATGTCTGATCAGTACTCTGGCAGAAGAAAGAGAACTATATGTAGTTGAAAGCAGTAGGAAGTGGAGTGGAATGGGATGTACGCAGGACACTCTGAGTTAGGTGTGGGAAGAAAGGTTATATCACCAAAAAGATTCTTGCCAAGTTCAGTCTTTATCTACACTCAAATCCCTGAAACATGAATCTCTCTTCATCACTTTTCTCCTGTTCTGTTGGATTCTGCTCCCACTGCAAGAGAAATAAAGACTTAGCACTTCAGGTTAAATTGTGAAATTTTCCTATAGAGTTTTTCATTGTTAGATGTAGGTTAGGTTCTAATACCATACTATACATTTGATAATTATAAGTTATTTATAAAGTTTTTTGAGCTAACATAGGGTACTGTAAATGCCTTTTATAAAATTATCTATTGAGGAAAATAGGTAACAATCTGACAAATTCTCTAATAAAATTAGTATAACCTTTAAACTCATTCTTATAGTTATCAAGTATATTACATTTTTAAAATATGTTAAAAGTGTCCTATGTCCTTCTTTCTAGAGGAGAACCTGAATGTCTTCAAATTATGGCTTTTTTTCAAGATTAAATAATCTTAAATCATTTTTCTCTTGTAGCATCTTAAACTTGTGCTGTTTAGAATTAGTACATAGTTAATTGTCTGGTCATGTTGAGAACCTGAATGACTCTAAAATCTTCTTAAATCAGATCACGCTGTTAGTTCTCTTAGTTCCTTTCATAGTGCTGCTTCAGTGATCTAAGCTTAGATGCATTTGTGCTACCAAATCAATGCAGGAACTGTAGGTGTGTTCAGATGAGAGAGCAATTATTATAATATCTTAGAGAATTGAGAACTATTTATCTCATACTAGCTGTCTAAAAATGACTGCAGATAAAAAATACTTTAAAAGTCATTTTGAAATATATACTACCTAAAACCCTTCAGTAATTTGGTGTAGCCAAAACAGTTGTTTAGATAATCTGAAAATACCAAATTCCTTTACAAAATTGGAGAAAGGGGAAAAAAACCTGAGTAATGTTGTAATTTTAACAGCCATTGTAGTTCTGGTATGTTTCTTTATTATTCTTTATCAGATATACATTTTAAACATTCATTCTTTTAACAAATATTTATTATTTGTTTTTTTTTAATATTTTATTTATTTATTCATGAGAGACATAGAGAGGCAGAGACATAGGCAGAGAGAGAAGCAGGCTCCTTGCAGGGAGCCCGATGTTGGACTGGGACTCGATATCAGCACTCCAGGATCACGCCCTGGGCTGAAGGCAGGGGCTCAAATTGAGCCACCCAGGCGTCCCACTTTTAACAAATATTTATTGAGTGCTTGTTTTGTCAGGCCCTGCCCTTAGGCACTTGGGGATACAGCAGTTACAGTCTCTGCACTCGGTGGAACTTTTTCCCCCCCCCCACCCGGTGGAACTTATATTCTACATAATAAGAAAAAAAATGTGTCAGGAGAAAGGAAAGAATGAGGAGAGGAGAGAATTGCTATTTTACATAGAGTGGTTAGGGAAGATGTTTCTTATAAAGTGACATTAAACCATATGAAGTGAGTGAAGTATATGGTTATCTGGAGAAAAGAATTTCAGGAGCAGAGAAAAGAAAATACACAAGGCCTGAAGCAAGAGCAAGAGCTGCTTTCTTGCTATGTTAAGAGACAGCAAGGAAGTCATTGATTATAGTGTACATACATTTCTGTATTTGTTAATCATTACATTTATTAAATGTAGATTCATTCTAAGTAACAGAAGATTCATTACACACTCAGGAAAGGGAAGTAAAGTGTTATAACAGGAAGTGCAAGAATAGTAAGCATGAGACCTAGTTAGAGATGAAATGACCTGTACCATAGGAAGTTTAAAGAATCAGAATCCTAAATAGTTGAAATTTATGAATGGGAGTTAGGAATTTTCCAAAAGAAATCATGAAAAAAAAATGAAACATTATTCATTCGGTAATAAAGATTTCCCTATGACTCTGAGACCTTGGACCTCAGTTTCTTCACTTAGAGTAAGGCTAAAAGAGACCTTGGACCTCAGTTTCTTCACTTAGAGTAAGGCTAAGACTAAGATGTCGCGAAGAGTCTCTTTTAATAACTTTTTAAAAGCTCTTTCTTGCAGTAAATAGAAAATGTAGGACAGCCCCTCATACCTTAGCTAACTTGCTTTTAATTTATCTTTTAAAGAATTTGAATGTAGGTGCTTTTTATTCATGCCATGTGTTGTTTTCAGACTTTCTGACTCCAGGCATGTTTTGTCCTAAAACCTGATCACGCCTCTGTAAACTGAGCATTGTATCTGAAAGAATAGCTAAAATTTATCTACAAGAATATAAAGGATAGCAGTGTTCTACTGACACTGCTGTCTGTAAATTGTGTTACCTACTGAGAGGGAGTATATACCTTCTGAGAGGGTGTGCAGTTTGAAACAAACCAAAAAAGTCAAAAGCCCTTAATTGAGCCACAGGTAGAATTTATCCTTATTACTAAGGTAGTATACAAAACCTTGCAATTCCAGAATTTAGGAAGAAAAGTGCTAGCTTTAAGTCTCTTCTAGTGTGAACAACATACAGAAAGGGCAGGAAACCAAGTACTGCACTTCCAAAAAATATACTCACTTCTGAAATGTAGATATTGGATCATTTTAAATAGGCAACATAAACATTACTTGGGTCCTTAGGTCTGGGCTTTGTCCATGTATTCCCTGTATTTATTTATTTATTTATTTATTTATTTATTTATTTATTTATTTATTTATTTAAGATTTTATTTATTTATTCATGAGAGACCCACAGAGAGAGAGAGAGAGAGAGGCAGAGACACAGGCAGAGGGAGAAGCAGGCTCCATGCAGGGACCCTGACGTGGGACTCGATCCCGGGTCTCCAGAATCATGCCCTGGGCTGCAGGCGGCACTAAACCGCTGCAGCACCGCCAGGGCTGCCCTATTCCCTGTATTTTAAAAGGAAACCAGACAGGGGAACCTTTTCTCTGTTAGAGATTCTTTGGTTTGGTTTTTTTAAGTCCTATGAAGCAGTGATTCTTATTTCTTGATGTTGTTAGCAGTCTTCTAGATTAAAATATGTTTAAAGGCTGTCCAGTTATTTTTTTAAATATAAACAATCCCAACTTTTAAGAGTATGTGTTCTTGACATCCCCTTTTCCTTATCTTCAGCTGAAAGAAACATCCCAGCCTGTCCCTTTTGGACATGGAGAATATGACTTTTCGTAACAGAACATCCTAGTCTTGTGCAGATTTATTTTGTTTTGGTTAAAGACATCATCTGTACTGTATTTTCAGAACCCATAGGCATAAGCTTTTTAAAAAAATCTAAACCAGAAAATGCAGTTAAACAGAAAAAAATCTCCATTCCTCAAGCACATCCATAAACTGAGATAGCATAGTTCAAAATCCACTGTCCAGAAACGGCAGTTAGCCTGCATGTGTGTTTCTTACTCTATCGCTTATTACTGTTTATTCAAAGTACTGTAGCACTTTGAATTCTGAAACTTGTGATCAGGCTTAGCAGAAAAGAAGTACAGTTATTCAGTGATACATACCAAATTGCAGAAAGAACCATAGCACATCACATGCCACATTCCTGAACTGTGCAATTGGTTCTCCAAGGAACAGTTTTACCAAAAATGTTATTGACTATTGCCTTTAATAAAGCTTTTTAAACTATTTGAAGATTGTGAAAGATTTTAATCTTTCTAGGAACATATACAAGTAATATAGCAAGCACCTATGTACTGAGGATCCATATTTATTAAATCTTTAAATTTTGTTTTGACTCAGGTTGTTTTTTTTAAAAATGAAACATAGGGGCACCAGAATGGTGCAGTCTGTAAAGCATCTGACTTTTAGTCTTGACTCAGGTCCTATTCTTAGGGTCATGAGATTGAGCCCTGCATCAGGCTCCACGCTCCTCACAGGCAGAGTCTGCTTGGGATTGTCTCTCCTTCTTCCTCTGCCTCTCCTGTTTATGCTTGTTTTCTCACTCACTCTCCCAAAAAGTCTTTAAAAAATATAAATAAATCGGGGCACATGGGTAGCTCGGTGTCTGCCTTCAACTCAGGTCATGATCCCAGGGTCCTGGGATCGAGCCCTGCATCGGGCGCCCTGCTCAGCAGGGAGCCTGCTTCTCCCTGTTCCTCTGCATGTTCTCTCTCGTCTCGTCTCGTCTCTTCTCTGTCAGAGAAATAAAATCTTTTAAAAATAATAAATAAAACATTTTAAAGGTAAAGTAGAAGCATCTTTAATTCTGTTTAATTAGAATTTCACATACAGGTTTTTATTGCTCCCTTGGGACCTCCTGGTTCTCTTACTGTTATAGTTAATTGAAAAAGAGGGGCGCCTCTGTTGGCTCAGTCAGTTAAGCATCCATCTTCATTTCAGCTCACGTGGTGATCTTGGGGTCATGAGATCAAGCCCTGACTGGTTCTTTGCTCAGCATAGAGTCTGCTTGTCCTTCTCCCTCTGCTCCTCTCCCTCACCCCCCAAATTAAATAAAATCATTTTAAAAATAAAAGAAAAAAAGGTAGAGGCAGGGCACCTTGGTGGTTCAGGTTGGTTGAGCATCAGACTCTTGGTTTTGGCTCAGGTCATGATGGCATGGGTCATGAGGTCTAGCTCCCATCGTGGGCTCCATATCAGTGGGTAGTTGGCTTGAAGAGTCTCTCCCTCTTCCCCTCCCCCTCACTCATGCTCACGTACGGTCTTTCTCTCTGAAATCCTTTTTTAAAAAGATCTAGAGAGATGAGTATTTTGATACCGGTGTTTATCTTTTGAATTTATTTTTAAAAAATTAAATCCAACTTGGTATATTCAGATAAAATGAAAAAAATTTAGTGCTTAAAATAACTTTCCTGGGGATATAAATGAGTGATTTGAGGGAGTTTTTTAAATACGACCATATTTTGCTTAGCTCAGAAAAGTTTTCAGCAATATAGCAACAAGTCTTTTGGAAGTTTTTATGTGTCTTGTATTGTTGGGCGAGACCTCCTTCCCATCTTTTCCCAAAGAAAGTCTTTTTTAGGTAGTAAAAATAATCCAGAATACTTAAGCAAACACTTAAAGTTATTTTTATGACAATCAGTTACAAACAAAATAGCAAAGAGAAATCTTTTTAAAGGGGGTTTAGATTCAAGAAAGTAATTACTTTCTTGAATAGTGGGCTTGAAACTGTCATTATGACATATAACAGTTGATTAGCAGTTACATAAGACTTGGTAATGTCTCTGTAAGCTCCTAAGGGGCTAGCTTCGCTTCTTTTATATCTTCATTCTGTATCCCCACCCTGCCCCCTGCCCCTGTGTAATTTAAGAATTCAGTAAAATTTACCAGCCAGTAGAAGTCTGCCTATGGAACAAAGAAAATTAAGATAACATTTTACTACTCAGTCATATTTTTCAGACCTGGGTTCTTGTCCTAGCAAGTAAAACTATGTAATATTTGGCAAGCACCCCCAACTAACAGTTTTTTAAATCTGCAAAATAGGGTTACACCTCCTTTTTTTAAAATTTAGGGTTCTACATTTTATTTTTATAGCTAGACCTTTGAAAAGGGGTGAAATTTAGACTCTGTTGTACAAATCAAGTTCCTTCTTCAAAGTCCAAAGATTTTTACAGATTACATTGTTTCACTGGAATTTTAAAATATCAAATTATTACAATATAACTGGATCATTAACTAGGACTTGAAATATTTTGAGAATTTATTGTTTTTAAGATGGGATGCCTGGGTGGCTCAGCAGTTAAGCGAGTGCCTTTGGCTCAGGTTGTGGTCCTGGGATCCAGTCCCGCATCAGAATCCCTGCAGAGAGCCTGCCTCTGCCTATGTTTCTGCTCTCTCTCTGTGTGTCTCATGAATAAATAAGTAAAATATAAAAATCTTTAAAAAAATAAAGAAAGAAAAAAGACTTTAGCCTACCTGGAATGTTCTTCATCACTTTCTGCTATAAAATTGTAATCAGTATTTCTAGCCTCTTGTTTACCCATCTGTTCTTGAGCCTTATGATTTTGGGGGAATAGAACTGGTAAAAGCTAAACTAAATTAAGATTCTCCAATTATCTGTGTGCTGGAATTGGATAGCATCACACTCTGCTACATTATAGTTAAATATAAAATTTTCATTTCAATTTTCAGCAAGTGGGGGGCTCTTTAGTTCTGAAGATTGTAAAATACAAATAAAATTGGGTTACTAAAGTGGAAACTTTGGGGTCGGGGAAGATATGTTAAACTGTAAGCACTCTAGAAGCTCAGAAGATTTTCTATAGGCAGTACTCATTACAAAAATTAGTATAATCATAGTCCAAAATCCTGAATCTCTGCTGTTACCTTTGAAAGCCTTTTTTGTTGTTGTTTGTTTAATTTCTGAGTCTAAAAAGGGAGCAAGCAATGGGGAAAAAAAGCACTGGAGGAACTGATCTTGGAGCAGAGTATGCCCAGTACTAACTTCTCTCTCTACTTTACCTTTCACTGTTCACTATTTTTTTAAAAAAAGATTTTCATTTATTTATTCATGAGAAACACAGATAGAGATTGGCAGACACAGGCAGAGGGAGAAGCAGACTCCATGCAGGGAGCCTGACGTGGGACTCGATCCCAGGACTCCAGGATCATGCCCTGAGCTGAAGGCAGCGCTAAACCACTGAGCCACCTGGGCTGCCCTCGCTGTTAGTTCACTATTAATGAATTTTGATAAGTATGTTTTAAATATATAAGAAAGTATGGGACACTTGGCTATCTCAGTCAGTAGAGCATGCATCTCTTGATTATACGGTCCTGAGTTTGGGCTCCATGTTGGGGGTAGCGTCTATTTAAACACATAAGTAACTTTAGTAATTAGTTATTTATATCTGTCTGAATCATTTCAGCAATACTGTTTTTCTCAAAACACCTTAGATAACTATCCTAAAAAGTTCGGTGAATATGAAGATCGTTTTGCAGTTTGGAGCACTTCACAGCATAGGACAGTCTAGGGGAGATGCTAAAGTAGAAGATTGAATTAACAAAAGTAGACCAAAGGGGAAGTGCTAGCAATGGGAAGGACAAAGGAAGGAAAGTGTTAACATCAAGTGTTTCAGATTTCTGCCTAGAGGTGCCTGGGTGGCTCAACCTGTGTTAACATCAAGTGTTTTAAATTTCTGCCTAGGGGTGCCTGGGTGGCTCAGCCTATTAAGCATGGACTATTGCCACTCAGGTCATGATCTCTGGGATTGTGGAATCAAGCCCTGCCTCAGGCTCCATGCTTAGCATGGAGTCGGCTTGAGATTCTTTCTCCCTATCCCTCCCTTCCTGCTTGCACACTGGGTTGCACACTCTCTGTTGTCACAGTCAAATTAAAAAAAAAAAAATTCTGTCTAGCGTTTACTCTTCCCACAGATAATAGAACAGAAACACCTTCTTTTGTACTCTCTGATTTCCTACTATTGGGGCCCAAAGCTCCAGTTTCTATTTGGATTACAAGTAAGCTTATTATGAGGTAATTGGACTTCTGAGGACCTTACTAATGTCTGAATAGTACTGTCTAATAGAAATAGAATGTATAACACATACATTAATTAAAATGTTCTAATAGACACATTTTAAAAAGTAAAAAGATACAAGTAAGTTTAAAAATATTTAGCCCAGGGGATCCATGGGTGGCGCAGCGGTTTAGCGCCTGCCTTTGGCACAGGGTGCAATCCTGGAGACCCGGGATCGAATCCCACGTTGGGCTCCCGGTGCATGGAGCCTGCTTCTCCCTCTGCCTGTGTCTCTGCCTCTCTCTCTAAAATAAATAAATAAACAAACAAATAAATAAATAAATAAAACCCAGTATATCCAGTACAAAAAAGTCATTGACATATTTTACTCTTTTTTTCATACTAAGACTTAAAAATCTGTATTGTCTGTATTGTACACTTAGAGCTGTCAATTCAGACTAGCTACATTCTAAGTATTTGGTAACCAGTGGCTATTGTTTTGGATGCTGCAGGTCTAGAACATAGTTTTAGAATGAAAATCCTTCACAAGTTCTAAATAATAAAATTTTGGAACACAGTCTAAAAACTTACTTGACCTCTCTGAGCCTTGGTTTCCCCTTCTCTAAAAGTAGGGGGTTGCACTAGGCGAACTCTTAAATTTCTACAAGTTCCAACATAATATGTGTCTAGAGAAACAAACCAATGGTATTTTGGTATTGATTATAGTATTTTTATCAATAGTATCCACAGAACTTCTTATTTTATAATTAAGCTATCATTGGTCAGGTTCAATTAAGAATATTTAGGGGCACCTGGGTGGCTCAGTTGGTTAAGTGTCCGACTCTTGATTTTGGCTCAGGGTGATCATGATCTCAGGGTTTTTACCATAATGGGTGTAGAACCTGCTTGAGATTCTCCTTCTCTCTCTGTTCCTCCCTCCTACCTCTTTTAAAATTCTTTTTTTTGTTTTTTTTATTTGACATAAACTTGTAAGTCGTTAAAGCTGGAATTCAAACCAAGGCTGTCTGGATCACAAATCTTTTTTTTTTTTTTTTTAATTTTTTTTCTTTTTAAATTTATTTATTCATGATAGTCACACGGAGAGAGAGAGAGAGGCAGAGACACAGGCAGAGGGAGAAGCAGGCTCCAAGCACGGGGAGCCCGATGTGGGATTCGATCCCGGGTCTCCAGGATCGCGCCCTGGGCCAAAGGCAGGCGCCAAACCGCTGCGCCACCCAGGGATCCCTGGATCACAAATCTTGTATTCTCTCCACTATACTGTATAGCCTCCCACTCAGTCCAAGGAATTTTCAAAGTGCCAAGTAAGAGATAAAATGTTGAGATTAATTATATTTCAGTAAAAAGCAGCTTCCTTATTGAATTCTGAAAAGCCCTATACTGTGTTTACTAATTATCATGAAATAGCTGAGTCATTTTTTTCCTCAAATTATTTTTCTGGACCGCCAGAAAATGTAACTGATCTCAAAATCTTCTTTGGTCCCATGGCTCTTGACTTTCATGGTACTGTAGTTTTATAGTGAGAACAGCCAGAAAGTAGCGTTGGGATAAAGCAAATTGACTGTTAAGTCCTTTGACTATAAAATCAGAAAGTCTGACAGTCTCAAGAAAAAGTTTGTGGTGAAAATCTGTACTCAACAATGGTTGAGAAGAGATTCTTCTTTGACACTATATCTTATCTGATTCCCAAGGTAAAGATGATGTTCTTTTAAAAAAACAAAAAAGAGAGAGAGAGAGGAGAGATCACAGACTAGTGACCTGTGTGCTATATGCAGGCCAAAGGTGTGTAGCATCTGCTTTCGGCTCAGGTCCTGACCCCTGGGGTCCTGGGATTGAGCCCAGAGTTGGGCCCCCTGCTCACAGAGAGCCCTGCTTCTCCCTTACCCTCTGCCCCGCCCTTCACTCATGTTCTCTCTCTCACACATAAATAAAATCTTAAAAATGTACATGATAGAATTCTAGCTTATTTACCTATATATACTGTTCTGTGGACCATTTAAAGCTTATGAAGAGGATAACTACAGTGTGTTAAATCACATATTATAAGCAGTTCCTAGACAGTGTTCAGAATGGTCACAATTCCTTCTCAAAGGTAAGGGAATCAATATTTGTTGAGGATCTCATATTATCCTTTACAGTGTGATGTCTTATTTAGTGAATCATAATCACAGGTGGTAATAGTATCATTTTGTATACTGGGAAAACGAGACCAGAGTCACATAGCTAGTCAGCAGTAAAGCTGGAAGGCAGATCTCAGTCTTTTCCCAAAGCTCATGTTCTTTCCACTGTAAGATATTGCCTCCCTCAGTCTCAGGAATTGTTCATGGTTTCTAGATTACATCTTAGGCCCTCAACATATATACTGCCAGTTTCTAGGCAGAGAAAATATTCTTACCCTGACATGCATAGCCATTTTTATATTAGAAAAGTTGACAATTACTAGATAATTTCTTTGCTTTTACTTAGTTTCTTGTGCTGTTAAGGATAAAGGAATAATTGATAAAGGATAACTGGCAGAGACATTAATAAGGTATCCTGAGCTGTCTCTATTAGCAAAGGAGAGCTTTTGTTTTCTTTGATACCATTTCTAAATCCCTTCCTTTGGACATCTAATTTCTTTTTAGTGGCAGGATCATCTTCTAATTATTTTTTTCCATCCAGAAAGCATTTTGATGAAGATCCTGGGGAAATTCCAAAGGACAGAATATCTATCTCTAAGGGGGGAAATAATATATATTTAAAATAAATATGTTTATATTTTATGATTTATTATATTTATTATAAATATACATTTTAAGATTTTAAGTAATCTCTATATCCAGTGTGGGGCTCGATTTACAACCCCAGATCAAGTTGCATGCTCTACTGACTAAGACAGCCAGGGACCCCAAGAATTTATGTTCTTTTAAAAAAAAAAAAAAAAAACTTAAGGACAATTATATAACAAGTTGATACCTGTAAGAAAGGACAAGGAGAATGCAGATAGAGATGATTGCAGAAGAGAAATAGTTGCAGCTGATAATCATTTAGTTCTCATCGGAGTCCAGCAATGCTAAAAATCATCAGGAAGCAGAGCCCACTCTTAGATTCCGAAGTAATAAAGACCTATCTCATGTGGTGTGAAAACTGTGGTGTGGGAGGTCTTAGCCTGTTCTTAGATCAAACCATGAAGCCAAGCACAAGTGAGTAATAATAATAAAAATAACTTGAACTTTTCACCCATAACAAGTGCAAATACTTGCAGACATTCATCAAGTAATTTATCTTTCTTCTTCCATGGTTTGCATTATTTAAACTATTGAATTATTATGTATTCTTCTCCTTAGTAGCTTTGGTTATTATTAGAGGTCCTAGAGTTGTATCAGCCTCTGGTTGATGACCACATTTCAGTCTGTGTGGTTTTTTTTTTTTTCCCAGTCTGTTTCTAATGCTGTTTTTTCATATCATGCTGAACAAGTTGGTAGGTGCTAGACACATGCTGTGCTTTTGTACTCAGTCCCATGCTTTTCTCCTTCCTGTTTAGGTTTTCTTTTCATTTCACCATCACCGTTCCCCTCTACTAAACTTATCTATATGTAGGTCATTGGGATGCTGGGGCCAAGGATGGGTGTTGCTTTTTGGTTTTTGTTTTTAAGAAACAATCTCATTTGCTTAGTGAAGTTTTGTTTCCTTTTATTAAAGATACACAATAAATATGATTTGATTCTAGACTAACATTTTTAGTTTTAGATTGTTGCACATCTTATAAACAACCATTGCTTTGTATAAATAAAAGATGTCTTACAACCTGTGCTGCTAATTAGTAAACTATTTCCTAGCACTGTCTTTAAACTGTTAATGTGTTGGGTTTTTTTGGTATTTGGCTTTTGAAAGATTGTATTTATGAGAGACACGGAGAGAGACATAGGACACATAGAGGCATAGGAGAGGGAGAAGCAGGCTCCGTGCAGGGAGCTTGATGCAGGACTTGACCCCGGGACCCTGGAATCATGACCTGAGCCAATAGCAGACGCTCAACCACTAAGCCACCCAGGCACCCCAAAATGTTAGTGTATTGTAATTGAATTAAATTTAGACCCAACCCTGATTGTAGGCACAGTTGTGAAGTGAGGGAAGTTGGTCTTCTTTCCCTTCCAGCTGTACTCGCTGTGTGTGACAGAGCTCTTGTTCTCTATTCGCATCTTGACTCTTCTCCTCATGAGATATTCTCAGGTCAGGTTTTTTGTATATCATTAAACATCAGTAGGTTGATCAAGTACTATGGTGGACATGGTTATTTTCTGTCCTGATAATCTCTTATTTTCAACTGTCAGAAAAACTTTCATCATAATTTTTTTTTTTTTCATTTTTCTACCTCAGCTCTCCTGGCTTTCTTGTCTAGTTTAGTTTAATTATGAACATAGTTATTATCAGTTAAGGAAATGACCAACAGCTTTTTCCTACAATGTTTTAGACAAGGTCTTTATATAAAAATAATTATGTATAATAAGAATATAACTCTGAACTAGCTATTTTTTGTTTTGTTCTTACTATATCACCTTAATCCACTTCTCTATGATTATTCAGAAAATTGACTTAATTTTTGTCTTGTGTTTCAACAGAAGGAGAATATGTTAAAATGTTTATGCGAGGTCGGCCAATTACGATGTTCATTCCTTCTGATGTTGAAAACTATGATGACATCAGAACAGAACTGCCTCCTGAGAAACTGAAACTGGAGTGGGTGTATCCTTCTCTATTATGACAGCAAATTTGTTTGCTTTGTCTTCAGTTTAAGAAAAATTCATTTACCTAATGTCTATCAAAATTGTCTTTATACAAAAAAAATAAATGTTATAAACATAGCAACCACTTGAGAAAGTAAAGAGATGTTACTTTTCATCCTTCACATATTATATATATTTTGCTATTAGCAATATAAAACCACCTAAATTAATATCTTTAGGATAGGGCAAACAGGATTATATGAATGTTTTGGCAGCAACTTCAGTGTGGTAGAGAAGACATTGGATTGGAATTGGAAGACTAGTGTTTGAGTCTCAGCTCTGCCACCCCTAGTTGAACCTTAATTCCCTTATAAAAAGAGGTTAATAACTCCTACTTAGCTGTTTTAAGAATTAAATAAGGAAACATCAGTTAAGCATTTTGTAACCTGTGAAATAATGTAAATTATGTTATTAAGAGCTCAAATTAATAAGATTGATTCTAATTCCAGAATTAATTTCTCAGCCAGACTTTATAAAAAATGACTATATAAAAGAGCTTTCATAATTTCACTGAGAAATTTTTCTCTTAGAACCTTTGAGAAACTCCATGAAGCAGAATGGAGTTAGTAGTTTGAATTCTGCTTTCTGCCTCCATTCTCCTATACCCTCTTTGCTCTTTCATTCATTCCCTCATTTCTGCAGATATTAGCTTGGGAAAACTCACCAGTCCTGTAATTCTGTACTTTTTAATAAACACTCTGCCTACCAAACTGTACCTGACTGTCATACTCATTATTTAGGTCAGGCATAAATGTCATTTTCTCATCCCTTCTTTTGATCCCTCTCTTCACTTTCTCTTTAAATTAGGTGTTCCTTCTATGCTTTCTCCTAGGATACTGTTATATTTCTTTCCATAATTTCTAATGATATAGTTGGTGTTTGTTTTTGTCATCTTTGCCAGGGCATAGCCCCAGGGACCCAGTCTCTGTTTTGTTCAGAACTGTATGTTGAGCTTTATATCTGCCACGTGTTAAGAACTCAATAGGTATTTGTCTGGGGAATGAGGAAACTAAGATTTATACAAATTAAAAACTCAGGATTGCACCCTGAATAGTGGCAGGACTTGAGTTTCCTAGTTCTGACAGTCCTGTTTTCTTTATACCTTCCTGATTCCCTTAGGTATCCATGAAAAACTTGTTAGTTTACACCTTAAAAATTGTGTTTATTAAAATCCTTGACTCTTGTGATTAAGATATGGTTATCGAGGAAAGGACTGTCGTGCTAATGTTTACCTTCTTCCGACCGGAGAAATAGTGTATTTCATAGCATCAGTAGTAGTACTGTTTAATTATGAGGAGAGAACTCAGCGACACTACCTGGGTCACACAGACTGTGTGAAATGGTTGGTATCATTGAACACTTCTCTATTTTCTTTGTCATTTTTGCATTTCTTTTTAATTTGGGTTTTTTTTTAGAAATGGTTTCTTGTGGGGAACTGAGATCTTAAAGATACTATAGGCATTCTGTGGAGTATATTTGAAAAAGAGGCATTTTAATATGGGGAAGTTGGAACTTTTAAAGCATTTTTATTTCTTAGGACAATTTAAATTGGTACTCTTCTGGAAAGTAATGAGCAACACCTACTACAAAAAAATTTACATTCTTGATGAGCTTACCCCTTGGCTGCAAGATGTAGAGCCTAGATATGGATAGGAAGACATCTTTTTAAATATTTTGCTAGTCACTCATATGTTTATCCTGTGGGCATATATGCTGCAATATTTTCAGTTTGTATTTAAGAGTTTCTTGCACCAAGTTTGACTTAGAAGAGTTTAGCATTAAGAACTAATTAAAAGGTTGGAGGTACTATGTGTGAATATGTTCACTGTGCTCCTTTGGAGAAGAGAAGATATGATAGAGCTGTTAAGTCAATAATATGTATAAGGATTAGATAGCAAACAGGGAAAATGCTGACTATGTAATAGATAACATTTGCACCGTGCACAACTGCTTCTTCATTATGATAAAAACCATCTGTCTCTGTGCATGTGCAGGACTAGAAAGGAACTTGAACAGATTAAGACAGTTTAACTTATTCTGTCACAATTGTGAATTTAGTGTTCTGTTAATTTGTCTATTTAGTTTGGCAAAAAAAGAAAAAGTATGGCCAAAAAGTTAGAAAAGAAATCCTCTAGATGGTTGATACTTGATTTGCTAAAGAAAATAAAACAGGTCACAATGAGAATTTTTTAATGATTAAAAACTGAAAAATGTTTGACAGATGTTGATACCAAGGCATATTTCAGCTGTTTCACATGTTTTCCATTTTTAAAATTGTTGTTAATACTGCTTTTTAGCCTTGCTATACATCCTGACAAAATTAGGATCGCAACTGGACAGATAGCTGGAGTGGATAAAGATGGAAGGGTGAGTGGCATAGTGTTTTATGTGCTGTACCAGTGACATTGCCATTAGAATGGAATTAATCATAATTTTAACCACAGCTTGCTTATTTCATTCTCTTAAATGGCAACTAAGGGATTTCTAGTATAAGTGGGGGGGGAAATACTAGAATATAAGAACATTCCAGAAAACAAAATTTTGAGAATCATACTACTTAAATGTTTTTCTCAAAAAATAAGTATTCACCCTAAAGAAACTACTTACTTGGAAAATTAGGAGGACTCATAAGCTTGTTATTTTTTTAACATAGCATAACTTATCAGTGTTTGCCAGAAGTTTCACTACATTGATGGACTTCTTGATTTTATAGATGCCTAGAACTGGTAACACTTTAAAAATTTTCAGTTCCTATTCAATATTATTAAATTGGTTTACATAATAAGTCCCTTACTTATAAGGATCAACTGTGAGTATTTTTGATGACTTATTAACATGTCTGACTATACCCATGATGTTCTCTGGCTTCATTTTATTTAGAAAAAGGAGTTGGGATGGTCATATTAAATGACTTCTAAGACCCACCCCTACCAGTTCCAATTCTATTTAGAGCTGTTTGTTTAGCAATTTGTTGGACACTGTTTAGAAAAAAACTATTACTTTCCTGGGAATGAAAGTAATGTTAAAAGCAGAGTATCCAGAGCAAATTTGCCTGGGTCAGAATTCTAACTCTGCCTTTTAGTAACTGTGTAACTTTGGGCAAATTACTTAACTCTTTGTATCTCAGTTTCCTCATCTGTTAAATGGTGATTATAGTAGTACATAAATTCATGGGATTATGAGGATTAAATGAATTAATATATGTACTTAGAGTATATGTCAGGGGTACCTGGGTGGCTCAGTCAGCTAAGTGTCTGTCTTTGGCTCAGGTCATGATACCAGGGTCCTGGGATGGAGCAGCCCTGCATCCGGCTCTCTGCTCAGTGGGGAATCTGCTTCCCCCCCTCTCCCTCTCACCCTTCCTCCTGCTTATGCTCTTGCCACTCATTCTCTCTGTCTCTCTCAAATTAATAAATAAAAAAATCTTTTATAAAAAAAGAGTATATGACATAGTAAATACTACATCATTTGCTGCTACTACTATTATCACTGTTATTTTCTTACTTTCATACGATGAGAAGAAAATACCTGTTCAAGATTCTTTGGGATCATGTCTAATGTAGTAGCTATTTTATATTAGATATTTATCCATCCCTACTGTTCTTTAAAGATAGCAGACAGTTCTGTGTGGTAGTAGTATTTATTTGTACCCCCCTGAATACCAGTTAGTCTTGCATCTTGTGTTTTTCCCTTTGTTTTTGCAGCCTCTGCAACCCCATGTCAGAGTGTGGGATTCAGTTAGTTTATCCACACTGCAAATTATTGGACTTGGGACCTTTGAGCGTGGAGTAGGATGCCTGGATTTTTCAAAAGCAGTAAGTAACAGTTTTTCAAGAAGTAAGCAGGCTGCACAAAGAAGCAGAAAACTCAGTTGTGTGTGTGTGCGCGCGCACATTTATAGAAAGTGCTAACTCTGAATTGTTCGCTAATGCTTAGCAATGACCAGCATTTTAACCTAGGTACTAAAGTACTTTGGTTTATTTGGGTTACAAGTTGTTATGCCTAATTATACTTCTGTTCTGAAATAGGATTCCTGTGTAGTAGCAGGAGATGTCTAGAGGAATATATACATAGCATATAATTGAAATAAGCAGTAGAATGTGCTTTTGCTTCAGCTTGAATCATATAAATCTATTTTATTTAGGAAATTCACAGACAGGAAAGTTGGCCGATTCTGCACAATTATTAGCTTTTCTTGATGTCATGTTGGAACAAATGAAATAATCAGGCCTTTGTACTCACTAAAATCTTGAATTATCTTGGTTCTGAATTGATGACCACGTGAGCTTAAAATTGAGTACCTAACAATCTAGTTTTAAACCTTGAGACTTGATTCTGAGGGGAAAATAAAACAAGGATATTACCCATTGAAACATTGTATTTATTCTTGAATTGTATTATTATAGACTATCTGGGAGATCTACATTTTAGGTTCCATGATTTTAAATTTCAGATACAGATATCCCTCCAGATTTTATTTGGCCTCATTCACACTTTATATGTATTCATATTACTTCTTCATTTCCTAGCTGTCAGCAGGTTTATTATGGATTATGGGCATTTTGTGGGACATGGAAGTGGAAGGGACATTTTTAGAACAGAAAGATAAATTTGGGTGGACATAGGAACTTTGCTAGCTTGATGGTACTGAATGTCCAGAGGTCCAGTGAGACAAGAATTGTGACAAAGGTGTTTATATAAGGAGATAAGCAGACAGAAGGACTTTCACTACCTTTTTTTACCCCTAAATTTCTGTAGCAGGGACTTTTGTCATCTTATTGGTACCATTAAGACTCTTGTATTGGGGATCCCTGGGTGGCTCACCGGTTTGGCATCTGCCTTTGGCCCAGGGCGGGATCCTGGGGTCCCGGGATCAGGTCGTACGTCGGGCTCCCAGCATGGAGCCTGTTTCTCCCTCTGCCTGTGTCTTTGTCCCCACCCCCCCATATGAATGAATGAATAAATAAATAAACAAACAAACAAACAAATAAATCTTTAAAAAAATAAAGACTCTCTTGTATTGCCTCATACTCTAACTTTTCCTAGTTTAGGTAATTGTTCCAATATAGGCTAAAAGATAGAAGAGAGTAAGCTCTCCTCTCCCTTAATACCTCTTACTCTTTACCACAGTCTTTCTCCCATATACATCATTAGGCATATACTGCAAGTGTTACTAGAAAACAAGTAATTTTTAAATATCATCCACCTTTTTTTTCCCCTTAAGCTAAGAGACTTAAATTATGTGAATGAAAATGGTTTCAGAAAAATAGAAAAGAGAGGCACCTGGGTGGCTTAGTTAAGTGTCTGACTCTTGATTCAGCTCAAGTCATGCATGATCTTAGGATCATGAGACAAGCTCTGTGTCATGCTCCCACCCGAGTGGGGAATCTTCGTGAGATTTTCTCCCATCTCCCTCTGCCCCTGCCCCCTATGTTCTCTCTCTCTCTCAAGAGTTTAAAAAATATTTTTATAAAGTAGAAGAGGATTTGTTTTATTTATCTTATGTTAATGTAAGGTATATCATGGAAAGCTAAATTGCTATCTCTGAATAACAGAAGTAACTAGATGGCAGGTGGAAATTAACCTAGGGGGAAAAATTAAAAATAGAAAATATTTTTTCAAGAATCCTCATTATATTTCTGAAGAAAATGTCAGGAAATGGTATAATCCTTTTCTTTCAAGGAGTTGCGAGTTTAAAGGATTTGGGATTATCTTAATGTTGGCAGTTTTAGTAATATGGTATTTCTTCTTAGAAAGTCAGCCTTGTCTGAAAATTTTTAAATGCCTTTAATCGGCTTTTCTTTAGGATTCAGGTGTTCATTTATGTGTTATCGATGACTCCAATGAGCACATGCTTACTGTATGGGATTGGCAGAAAAAATCAAAAGGAGCGGAAATAAAGGTAAACCAAAAGAAATTTTAATTATTATTTTTAGAATATATTGTTTTGTAGAGCCTTAGAAAAATATTGCATATCCTTAAGTTACAAGAGCATAGCAACTGGCCATATTCATTAGATTTATTGATTTGCCATCATTCTAATGGTATTTTTAAATAATACCTATTTATAATCTGTAGTTTCTGTGATAGTATCTATAGATTCTGAAGTCAGTTTTTAAAGTATCTTAAGATACAATAGTCAAGCATCTTCAACCAAATTATGGTGATATTTCAGGCATGTTGTGCTACTGAAATGCCAAAGTAGAGGGCTATCGACCTGGCTTCTTTAACAAAATTTGTTACTTCATTTAATCTTTAAAATCTAACAGAAAAATTTATCTTAGAAATATAAATGACATACCAGAAATCCTATGTGCATATGTAACAGTAAGTTTTATTGGTCTTAATTACATTTATGGGATTACTACATAAAATGCTACAGCATTTATAATTGTTATAGGGTTGATCCCTTGGTGTGCATCAGGCTGTAAATTGTAAAAGAAGAATATAAGGTTAACATTGCAACTGTATTCATATGGGTGGAAATGGCCTCCCTCCTACTGGCTTTCAGAGGGATTCAGAGTGACAAGATGACTATAAAAAGCCTATGACATATTTGCTGTACTCTTAAATAACATCACATTCCTCTTTAGTTGTGTACTACTCTCTCTTAGCAGTTTTGTTTGGTATAAGCTTGAATTCAAGCTTTCAGCTTGGTCAAGAAGAGTCATTCTTTTAATTAGTGTAAGTTAATCTTTTGAAAGAAAGAGTGTAGATTGATTGTACTGGAAAAGAATATGACATGCCAGGAAACTTCAAACCATGAAAAACAAATGAGGATATAGATTGTCTTTCAGCTGTCATTCAGAGTAATTCAGCATTGGAACATTGGGACATTATACTGAAATGAAATGGGTAAATTTTGATCCTTTGTAGTAAAGGCTACCAGAGGAAGTCTTGTGGTTTTCTTCCTCCTGGCCACTCTTTGATCTCCTTTTCAGGACCTTCAGTGTTGGTATTCTTCAGAGTTATGTCCCATGTCTTCCACTAGTATCTCATATATGCCTTTGTGGCCTTAGTTACTATCTCTGTGTCCCGTATCAATTAATTCTAGCCCACATCTCTTTTGCACACTTAAACCTATATTTCTTGTTGCCTGCTAGGCATCTTTATTTGATGTCCTATCCTGCAAGTCAAAATCAACATGTTCCAATCTATACTAGTCATCTTCCTTAGCCCCCAGTCAGTTTCACCTCTCACTAAATTCCACATTCTTGCACAAGCTAGAAATTTCCCCCTCACTTCTCATACCAAAGTTCCCTAAGCTCTGTATCCCAGATGTCTGTATTAGAGCTCTTTCCAGGGCAAGTGACTAGAAAACAACTTAAAGATAACTTAAAGAGAATTTATTGATTCATGGTTAAGGAGAAAAAGAACACCGTTAGTAAGGGTTAAAGAGGAATTTTGTCTCAGGAATGACTTGGTTCAGGAACTGGGTCACTGATTCTCTTGTCTCTCCTCCTTTCCTCGTGTATTGTTGATCTTATTCTCCACTGTAGGTGAGCTCTATTTTTGCCTAAGTCCCAGAAATTTGAGGAGTTGATACATACCTAGTTGATTTAAATGTTTAAAATTCAATAAGGCAACTTTAAAACCTTACTGACAGAAATTAAAGAAGACCTATGTAAATGGAAGAATATATAATAATCATGGATAGGAAACAGTATTATGAAGATAGTACTTCTCAGGATGCCTGGGTGGCTCAGCAGTTGAGCGTCTGCCTTTGGCTTAGGGTGGGATCCCAGCATCCAGGATCAAGTCCTACATCAGGCTACTTGCAGGGAGCCTGCTTCTCCCTCGGCCTGTGTGTCTGGCATCTCTGTGTCTCTCATGAATAAATAATAAAATTTAAAAAAATTTACTTCTCTGCATATTGTTCTGTACTGGCAACATAGAATCTCAGCATGATTTTCATGGAAGTTTATAAGCTGAGTATATGTGGAAATATGAAAGGATAGGAGTAGACAAAACAATGTTGATGAGAATGTGAAGTAACTAAAACTCTCATACATTGCTATATGTTGAACATAGAAATTGGCACAGCCATTTTTGGAAAACTGGCATTACCTTCTAAAGTTGAATTATCATAAGCATGTGCATACCTCTACCATCCTGTTCCACTCTTAGATATAAACCCAACAGAAGTATTTCCACGTGTTGACCAAAAGACAGGTAATCGAAAAATAGCCAAAAAAGGGAAGTTACCCCAATGCCAGTCAGTAGGAGAATGGATAAATCAATACTGTGGTCTTTACATACAAAGGAATACAATACAGTAATGAGAATGGACAAATTACAATATATGCACCCATATGAAGTGCTGTACAGAAGTGTTTAGTTTGTGAAAATTTATCAAGCTATGTACTTAGGATTTGAGTACTTTTCTGTATACATAATATACACCAATAAAAATTAAAGTAAAATCTCCTGTAAGATTGTCACTACCCCAAGTGATTTAATTTCATAGATTACTTCAAGTTATATATTGAATCTTACCACTAGCTTTATGGGTTTGTATACTGGAAATATTTGTAGTTGGTTTTATAACCCTCGATTAATTCATTAGGCATAAGATTCAACTGTGAAGTAGTTTTGACTTGTCTAAGTGAAAACTAAGGACTGTTCAGCATTGCAGTTTTTAAAAGGCAATATCGAGGTACCTGACTGGGTCAGTTGGGAGACTGTGACTCTTGACCTTGGGGTTGTGAGTTCAAGCCCCACATTGGGCATAGAGATTACTTTGGAAAAAAAAAAAAAGTCATCTCTGAAAGATAAGTATTTTTTGTTTTGTTATTAACATTATCTTTAGAATTTACTTTGACCTACTAGGTGTATATATAATCATGGAGAATTATATAGCAAGAAAAGTTACTGCTCTTTTGCCTCATTTTATAATCTGAATTCTGGTTAATGGGAAAAGCATTCAGATTAGATTATTTAGGTCTTGGGGATCCTTGGGTGGCTCAGCGGTTTGGCACCTGCCTTTGGCCCAGGGCGCGATCCTGGAGTCCCGGAATTGAGTCCTGTGTCGGGCTCCCGGCATGGAGCCTGTTTCTCCCTCTGCCTGTGTCTCTGCCTCTCTCTCTCTCTCTCTCTCTCTCTCTCTCTCTCTCTCTCTCTCGTGTGTCTATCATAAATAAATAAATAAGTAAATAAATAAATAAATCTTTAAAAAAGATGATTTGGGTTTTATATATATGCCTATGTAAGACCCTCACCCAAATGTTAGTAGTAAAAAAGTAAAATTTGCAGAAATATTGGAGCCATAGGAAAAATTTTAAATTTAGATCAAGTGTCATTTTATTGGTAGAAGAACAAAAAATGTAGGGTCCTGGGTGGCTCCATCAATTAAGCATCTGACTCTTGATCTCAGCTCAGGTCTCGATCTCAGGGTTGTGAGTTTGAGCCCCACCCAGCATGGAACCTACTTTAAAAAAATGTAAAATGTATTATGTTTAACTCACTTTGTCCATGAGATTATTATCTTTATCATGTTGATTTGCAAAGGAGTGTTCTCATAGACCTGAAGGTCTTACCTAAGTTAACAAATGGACATTAAATGGGGCACCTGGGGGGCTCAGTCTGTTAAGTGTCTCTGATTCTTGGTTTCGGCTCAGGTCGTGATCTCTTGGGTCATGGGATGGAGCCCCATGTTGAAATCTGCTTGAAGATTCTGTCCTTCTGCCCCTCCTCCTCTTCCCCCACTCATGCATGTGCTCATGCTCTTTCTCCAAAATAAATCTTTCTAAAAAAATGGGAATACTCACATCAGCTAACAATAAGCAGCCGTATAAGAGTGTATATTTTACCTCACTGTTAAGTTTGAATAGGTGATTTTGCCATAAAACATTTGATAATTCAGTTGTGATTTACTGAATATATAGAAATATGCTGTTTTAAAAATATCCTCAATTCAGTAATTTCAGTGAAAAACTGTATTGGTAATGCCTTTATGATTCTCATGCCTGTTTTCTTTCTCCAATTCTTTTATTTTTTTTTATTTTTTTTTAATTTTTATTTATTTATGATAGTCACAGAGAGAGAGAGAGAGAGGCAGAGACACAGACAGAGGGAGAAGCAGGCTCCATGCACTGGGAGCCCGACGTGGGATTCGATCCTGGGTCTCCAGGATCGCGCCCTGGGCCAAAGGCAGGCGCTAAACCGCTGCGCCACCCAGGGATCCCTCTCCAATTCTTTTAAACTTCTTCCCTTTCTAGATTTTTTTGAGGAAAAAGCATAAGATAAGAATTTGTAGTTTTTTGTTTTTTCATTTCTATAGGAATCAGTAGTGACCATTCTATATCTATTCTTTAAGCCCTCAGCCTGATGACAAATCTCTAAATTAGTAATATTTTCTTGGTCAATAGTAATATTAAAAAAAAGTTAAGAATTTTTTTAATCAAAATGACAGTCCGTCTTTATGATAGAATGTACATGGCTCTTGTATTTGCTAGGTTTAATGTACTTTTCCCTGAATGTGTAAGAAATTAAAAGAATATAAAACTAATTCATATGTTCTCCTAGTCCAATTATTATATATAAATAGCAAAAAAGATGATACAGTAGTATGAAGACATCAAATTTAAATCATTATTCTAAAAATCTATTAAAATTTCTTAGGAAAATTGATCTTGGAAGTAAAAGCATTTTCTCAAAATGTTTCCCAGTCTTTGATTGTCAGCAGCTATAACTGGTGCTTGATGGAGATAGGATATACAGTCATCTAAAGCTTTATTTGTCTATCCACAGACAACAAATGAAGTTGTTTTGGCTGTGGAGTTCCATCCAACAGATGCAAACACCATAATAACATGTGGTAAATCTCATATCTTTTTCTGGACCTGGAGTGGTAATTCACTAACAAGAAAACAGGGAATTTTTGGGGTAAGAATCAGAATGTTATAACTTCATTATAAAACTTTTGATTTTTTTTAATTGTTGACTAAACAAAACCATCATGACAAAGAAAAAAACTGAAAATTCTCATTGTCTCATTGCAGAAATATGAAAAACCAAAATTTGTGCAATGTTTAGCATTCTTGGGGAATGGAGATGTTCTTACTGGCGACTCAGGTGGAGTCATACTTATATGGAGCAAAACTACTGTAGAACCCACCCCTGGGAAAGGGCCTAAAGGTACAGTATTCTCACATTAAAGTCCTCACATTTATTTATGTATGTATGTATGTATGTATGTATGTATTTATTTATTTATTTATTTATTTATTTATTTATAAAATTTTTTTAAGTCCTCACTTTTTTTTTTTTTTTAATTTTTATTTATTTATGATAGTCACAGAGAGAGAGAGAGAGGAGAGAGAGAGAGAGAGAGAGAGACACAACACAGGCCGAGGGAGAAGCAGGCTCCATGCACCGGGAGCCCGACGTGGGATTCGATCCCGGGTCTCCAGGATCGCGCCCTGGGCCAAAGGCAGGCACCAAGCCGCTGCGCCACCCAGGGATCCCTAAGTCCTCACTTTTAAAGCACATGGCTGGCTATTGCAGGCTGGCTCTTACCCAGACCAGGAGAAAGTACTCCAAATGCATTTTGTTTTTAAGATTTTTCATGATGGAATCTGTTTTTTAAAATTAAATTCTATACACAGTTATTAGCTGAGCATATATAGCCGATATTTGACTCTATTCAACCTTTCCTTCTAGGAGGCTAATACAACATAATTAGAGATGATATAGATACATGTTAATTTAAACAATATAAAGATTAAGAGAGAAATCATCCTGGGACGCCTGGGTGGCTCAGCAGTTGAACGTCTGCCTTTGGACTAGGGCATGATCCTGGGGTCCCGAGATCAAGTACCGCGTCGGGCTCCCTGCATGGAGCCTGCTTCTCCCTCTGCCTATATCTCTGCCCCTCTCTTTGTGTGTGTCTCATGAACATAAAATCTTTAAAAAAAAGAGAGAGAGAAATTATCCTGATCATTAGTGTTTTATAAAGCCTTCCCAAAAGAAACCGTTTATTTAAGCTACACTATAATGAATGTACAAGACTACAAAAGATATGGAACCTTGATCCCAGTTTAGGGAAACAGTTCAAGCAGAGGTGGAAGGATGAATATGAATGTGAGGCATCCAGGATAAGGTGAATTAGTTTATCATGTAAGAGTGTTAACAGAGACGATAGATAGCCAACTTGAAGGAAATTTGATTTTAAAAAATAGTAATGTTTTGTAATTTCTCCTATCAATTTAAATACATACTAAAAAATTGATAATTTAAATAGGGCTTAAGATACAGCTTTTTTGAGTTATACACAAGAAGCCTTAAAACTAGTTGAGCTCGGGGTTCCTGAGTGGCTCAATCAGTTAAGTGTCTGCCTTCAGCTCAGGTCATGATCCCAGGGTCCTAGGATCCAGCCCCATGTCGGGTTCCCTGCTTAGTGGGGAGCCTGCTTATCTCTCACACTCTGCCCCTCCACTCACCCTGTTTGTGTTCTCTCGCACTTTCTCTGTCAAATAAATAAGTAACCAAAAAAAGAAAAGAAGGAAAAACTATAAATTCTAGGTGAGGTGAGCTCACCATAGAGGAAGAGTTATGAGGCCAGGGGTCCTTTATCCTCCCAGTTAGATAACAAAAAAAGACCCTGCAAGGATTGTAGAAGTGAAATTAAAAAAAAAAAAAATTGAGATAGAACTCTTTATTTAGTGCCTTTGAAGAAGGGTGGAGAAAGTTTCTAGGATTATCAGTGCTGTAGAGAAGTTAAGAATAAAAACCAAGAAATGACCATTAGTAGTTTTCAATATCAACAGAACATTAAAGCCCCAAAACAGCTAAGTATAGAGGAGCCGGTCTCAAATGAGAATCTAAGATGAAAATGGAATGGGAAGTAGAGAGTTACTAGAGTCAGTCAGTAGTCTTTTTAAGGTTGCCTAGAACCTGAAAGTAAATTGGGAGTTGCCAGTAAAGAGGAGACTAAAAATCTTAGATGAGAATGCCTGGATTGGGCATGAGGAAGAATTATCTTTGAAAAAGAGCAAGAGCCTCCATCTTAATTCTGAGACTGGAGCTCTAGAAGCTATGATGTCTTATGTGGATAGATGAGGGGTGGGGGAGGGTCAGGATGACACTGTTCTCAGTAAAGACAACTCTGGGTGGCTCAGCAGTTGAGCGTCTGCCTTTGGCTTAGGGGGTGATCCTGGGTTTATGGATCAAGTCCCTCACTGGGCTCCCTGCACGGAGCCTGCTTCTCCCTCTGTCTCTGCCTCTCTCTGTGTGACTCTCATGAATAAATAAATTCTAAAAAAAAAAAAAGACTTGTATTAAAGTTTTTATTTTTAATGAATTAAAAAAGAATAGTAATGTAGTAAAACATTACATAATCAGACTGTTACTTCAGAGTTCTACTTGTTGGAATTGGGATCCAGTTGAAATCTTTGTCTTATCTATGGATATTGAACATATTATAATAAATGAATTGTAAATAAAAAACCAAAATCCTATAAATTTAGAGGTATTATTTTCTAAACAGTTGTTGATTAAAACTATCTTTTCAAACTCTCAAAAGCCTGTTTTTGAGATTAAAGATCTTGAAAGCTGATGATTAGCAGTTATTTATGGTATAGTAATAAAGAATGATTCCTGATTACTCTATTTGTGGCACATTTCCTACCTTTCTCTTCTCCTTTTCACAACTTACCAACAGACTAGAGGGTTCAATCTCCCTTGGGTCTGGTGGTTTCTTTGAGGGCACTATGCATGGCCATGTGAGAAAGAGGCCATAAAATGAGAGAGGAGGGAAAAGGAATAAACCCATAGTTTGGTCCCATTCTTTTTCTTACTACAGCCCCTCTTCCCACCCCCCCATAGTGGGCCTTGGCATTTCTTTAGCTTTATCTTGAATTGATTGTCCTCAGAAATACAGATCTATTCTTTTTTATTTTTAAGGATTTATTTATTTAGAGAGCAGGCATGAGAGAGCACAAGTGGGGGTGGGGGGAACAGCAGAAGGAGAGAGAGAAGCAGGCTCCCTACTGAGCAGAGCATGTGGCATTGCTCCCCACCATCATGACCTGAGCCAAAGGCAGACGCTTAAGTGAGCCACCCAGGTGCCCCAATACAGATATATTCCTAAGTCCCATTTATACCCAAACGCACAAATATATTTTGCCCTTTTCTATGGTAGATGAGAAAATTAGAGGAACAGCACTGAAAATAGCCTTTTAAAACCTCATTTTTTTTTTTTTTTTACTGCTTAAGTAAAGCTGAAAAAAAATGTCCAGAGTACCATGCTTCCTTCAAAGTAGAAGGTTATGAGAGAAAATTAGAGATCTTCTTCTAAAATCAGTAGGCTGGGAACAGGGAGATTCTTTATTAGCAGCAACAAGTGGTAGCAGCAGAAAGAAAACTAGCTAGACCAATCAGACTCTGAGAATACACAAGAAAAGAGGTGGAGGTTGACAGGAAAGCAACCTGGGCTTTCTGAGACATTTCCCCTAGGGAATGACAGAGCAGTACACGCTGTTTCTCTTACTCATCCACCTCACCCTAAACACACAAACAGCTTCCCTTTGTCTCTCTGGAATCTGCATCAGACCGTGGAAATCACCACAAATAACTTAGGAGTAAAAGAATCCTTATTTCTCTGCTCAGAACAAAAACCCTAGTTTACGTCTGTCTTTCCTAATAGACTTTCCTAGGACGAACACAATGTCTGGCATTTGGTACTAGCTGCTTGAGAATTATTTGTTAATCGTTAAAGAAATGACTTTAATCATCTTTGGGTGTTAGTGTAGGAATAAAATTTAAGTGGTACTGATGAAAGCACTGTTTTCATGGAAAGTGTTGTAGATTTCTTACAATTGTGCAGATTTTTATACTATATACTTTTTGAGATGCTATAGTAGTGTGTTCCCCTATCCATTCAGCTGAATTTCTTTGGTGGGTAAGTTGAATAGAAATTAACCCTTAAATTGTATTACCAGTGATCCTGATCTCAGTCACTGGCCATGCATTCTTTAGCTTCTTTTGTCCAGTTTTGGGTTCAAAGTCATGAGAAGGAATGGCAGTGGATTGAGGGTTCTTAAAAATCCCCCCCTTCCCCCCCAAAAATCCTTTCCCATTCATCTCTGTTTTCTTTTTCCTGGGCTCGTTTGTTCAGTGTTAGAAATGCAAGGGAACAGCATTGTCTATCAAAATTGTTGACATGTCATCCTCCAACACTAAGCAGAATTTGGGTATAAATGTACCCTTCATTAGCCTTAATGTGTGCTGAGGTGGCAAACCAGGGAGAGGTTTTTATTTTGGTTTTTGTCTGAAAAACTTGGGGCTTAGCCTTTGTGCAAAGAAAATCTGCATATGAACATACAGGAAATAAGAAATCTAATTTTCATAAACTGCAGTGCAACCGGAAGTGGACTGTGTTGTACTGTGCCATATAATTGATCCTGTTATGGGCAAGCTCACTGAGAATTTTGTTTCTTCCTTTTCATTTGAGGGTTTTAGTGCTGTAAGTATGGCTAGGAAGGGTTTGATGAGTGCAGTGAAATAAATGTAGAAGCTTAAAAAAGTCAAAGTTTCCATTTTTAATTTTTTTTTTAAGATTTTATCTATTCATGAGAGACAGAGAGAGGCAGAGACACAGGCAAAGGGAGAAGCAGGCTCCATGCAGGGAGCCTGACGTGGGACTCGATCCCGGGTCTCCAGGATCACGCCCTGGGCTGAAGGCGCCACTAAACCGCTGAGCCACCTGGGCTGCCCCTCCATTTTTTTTTTTTTTTTTTAATTTATGATAGTCACACAGAGAGAGAGAGAGAGGCAGAGACACAGGCAGAGGGAGAAGCAGGCTCCATGTACCAGGAGCCCAACGTGGGATTCGATCCCGGGTCTCCAGGATCGCGCCCTGGGCCAAAGGCAGGCGCCAGACCTCTGTGCCACCCAGGGATCCCTGCCCCTCCATTTTTAAATTCTTGCCAAAATGTCAGTAGATTGATCCATTTTGCATATTCCCTAGTATGATATTTCTGCATCCGTGGCTGGCATTCTTTGCAACCAAGATCTGAATATACCGTGATAAATGATAACGTCTAATAAAGGGATATTTTTGTATGGCAGAAGTAATCTGGTAGATATGAAAAGAGACCAGAACTATATTTTATGCTTCATAAGCTCTCTTGTATTTTTTCTTCTTGCATCCAAAATATTTTTCCTTAACTTAATTAACATGAATCTTCAAAGTAATTAGTATTTTCTGTTTTTTTCTAGTTTTATTGAGCTATAATTGACATATAACATTGCATAAAGTGTACAACATAAAAAATATACAATATCATGATTTGATATTTGTATATATGCAAAATGATTACCACGGATCCTTAAGATTTACACTCAGGATCTTTCAGATGTACAATATATAGTATTGTTAATTGTAGTCACCATGCTGTACATTATATCCACAGAACTTATTTATCTTATAACTGGATGTTTGTACCTTTTAATCATTGTCACCTGTTTCCGCCACCACCACTTCTGACAATCACCAGTCTATTGTTTCTATTAGTTCATTTTTAAAAAATTTTACTTGTGAGATCACACAGCATTTGCCTTCCTGTGTCTGACTTATTTCACTTAGCATAATACCTCAAGGTTCATCCATGTTGTTACAAATGGAAGGATTTCCTCTTTTTTTATTCCATTGTGTATGTGTGCATATACCACATTTTATCAGTTCATCTGCCAGACAACACTTAGATTGTTTCAGTATTTTCTGTTTCTCGTGTGAGTACAAGATATTTGCTATTTCCTACATACATGAGAAAGTTCAAAATTTTCTTTCATGAAATAATTCTTAAGTTTTCAGTAGGGGGAGGGGGGAATGTTACAAGATCATTATATTTCCATTATTCTTAAATATTTTCCAAATTCCTTTAAGAAACTAAGAAACAGGGCAGCCTGGGTGGCTCAGCGGTTTAGCGCCGCCTTCGGCCCAGAGCGTGATCCTGGAGACCTGGAATCGAGTCCCATGTCGGGCTCCCTGCATGGAGCCTGCTTCTTCCTCTGTGTCTCTGCCTCTCTCTCTTTCTCTCTCATAAATAAATAAAATCTTAAAAAAAAAAGAAACTAAGAAACACCATTTTACCTGCTCTCCAATCAACATAGGCACATTTGACCAGTTGCTAATAGTATAACATAAATTTCAAAATCTCTCTGACACTCAATTCCATAAACAGGCACAGAAAACCCTCCAAACTATCCTTATTTGGCAGTCAAGGTAAACTGCTTTTTAAGGAAACTTTCTGTTAAAAATGAAAAGGGTTTTGCGATTAACCTTGGATAGACTTGGCTGTAATTACACCTGGAGGTATAATAGGTTTTCAAATTAAAGGATAATTACTTTTCTTGGTAGGTATTTTTGGCCTAAATTGGAAGATCAAAAATACAGGCCCATGAAAAGAATTTTTTGATCGATAATCTGTTTTATTGGTAAATACTATCTAAAGGGAACTTTGGTAATGTGTTTAAATTTGAAGCACAGAAATTTTATCTCAATTAATATTAGGTCTTCCTCAGGAAATAGCTCTTAAGGGGGAGGAGGTGGAGAGTGGAAATCTCATGGAGCTGATACTACCTAGGTATTTTTATTCTCTCTCTCTCTCTTTTGTATTTTTATTCTTAATGAAGTAGTTGTTCCTCAAGTTTATTTTCTGTTTTCTAACATTCCATCATTCTAGGAAGATCTGAAGTGTTTAATGAGTTTTTTGTCACATGGAAGTATGAAGACTGAATTTAAAATAGAAAAACTGTATTGCATTGTTCTACATTTTGATGGAGATCCATGAAATCCACATCTCTGCTTTTTGTAATTTCTTGCATGGTACCATAATACTTTCATACTACTTGTTAATTTGACTATTCATAAGAAAGCAAGCCCCCCCCCCCCTTTTTTTTAAATGCCCAAACAAAGCCAACAGTACTCTTTAAAATGTCACACTTCAGGGTGACTGGGTGCTCAGTCAGTTAAGCGTCCAACTCTTGATCTCAGTTTATGTCTTGATCTTCAGGATCATGAGTTCAAGCCCTATACTGGGCTCCATGCTGGGTATGGAACCTACTTTAAAAAAAAAAAAAATTACATCTTTCCCATGTCTTTCTCTCTTGGTCACATCTGAGCCATGATAGATCATTGTCTGGCTATCTTACCAGACACAATTGTAGTGGTGTTCAAAGTATTTTTAGGTGATGAAAGTTGACGTAAGCTGAGCAGTTGATATGAATAACAGGTTTGTTGGAGTTCTGCTCCCAGCTCTGCTGATTCGAGCAAGCTCTACTCCAAATCAGGCAAGCCCTTTCCTATCTCCCTGCCAAATATACCCACTTATTAAATACCTGTATCACTAGCTCCCTCACACTGAGTAATTTTTAGAGTTAGCTGTTGCATTCTTTTTTCAAGAATACCAAAGTCCTACAAATTTTAGGACTATTTAATTTTTAAATAAAGTGGCAGCTAAAAGTGAACAGTCTCAGTAACAGCTTTATTGAGATGTAGTTCACATACCATATAATTTACCCTTTCAAAATGTACAATTAAGTGATTTTTAGTACATTCACGAAGTTTTACACCCATCACCACTATCTAATTTCCAAACATTTCATCACCCCAAAAACAAACGTTGGGCCCATTATAATGCAGTCATTTCCCATTTCTCCCTCCCGTTGGCCTCTAGTAACTAGTTGTCTACTTTGGGTCTCTATGGTTTTGGACATTTCACATAAATTGAATTATACAATATATGGTACTTTGTGACTGGCTTCTTTTATTGGAACCTTAATGTTTTCAGGAATGTATCAGTACCTTATTCCTTTTTATGGCTGAATAATATTATTACATATTATGAACATACCATATTTTGTTTATCCATCCAGCTGATGGACAGTCTAGAAAATGAATTTTTTCAGTTTTATTGAGATATAATTGGCATATAACTTGGTATACATTTAAAGTATATAGCATAATGATTTGATTTGGTTTGATATATGTTTATATTGCAAAAAGACTACCACAGTACGTTTTGTTTATATCCATCACCTCACAGTTACAGATTTTTCTCTTTTGAGGAGAAATTTTAAGGTCTACTCCTAGCTTAACTTTCAGATGTATAATACAGTATTGTTAACTGTAATCACCATGTTATGTGTAAATTCCAAGAACTTAATGGGGGCACCTGGGTGGCTCAATTAAGCATCTGCCTTATGCTAAGGTCATGATCCTAGAGTCCCAGGATTGACCCCGTGTCGGATACCCTGCTCAGGGGAGTCTGCTTCTCGCTCTCACCTTCCCTTCTTCTCTGGTACTCTGAAATAAATAAAATCTTAAAAATTTAAAATAAATACCAAGAACTTATTTATCTTACTTATCTTATAACTAGAAGTCTGCCTTTTAACCATCTTCACCCATTTCTCCCAGTGAATAATTTTTAAGCTTGTAATTTTTTTTCACTTTTGCAAGTGATTTAAGATCTATTCATTGACTTTGGCCATATTGAAACAAAGCAGTACCTTCCCATTTTTAACCTAATTAATTCTACCAGGTATCTTCCAAAGAGCTTTTACTCTTGCTATGTCAGGCTCACTAGCCAGATAAAGAAGTTCTTTGAGTTACAGTATCATAAATACCAGAGAAAAAGTTCTCAGGAAATGAAGTGGTTATAGTTTGAGTACTTAAATCTTATCCTCGCCCTGAAGAAAGAGGATCTGACAGGTGCCTGGCTGGTGCTGTCAGTGGAGCATGTCACTCTTGATCTTGGGATTGTGAGTCTGAGCCCTACATTGGGCATGGAGCCTACTTAAAAAATAAAAAAGAGGGTCTGATTATATAAAATATACACACATACATAGTTGACCCTTGAACAAGGTGGGTTTGAATTGCATGGATCAACTCATATACACATTTTTTACAATACTGTAAATGCATTCTTTTTTAAAGATTTTATTTATTTGAGAGAGAGCAAAAGGGCAGGGGGAGGGGTTAGAGGGAGAAGCGAACTCCCCACTGAACAGGGAGCCCAATGTTGGGCTCGATCCCAAGGACTCTAAGATCATGACCCGAGCTGAAGGCAGAAGCTTAACCAACTGAGCTACCCAGGGTGCCCCTCTTAAATTTTTCTTAATATTTTTTCTAGCTTTATTGGAAGGATACAGTAAGTATATAATACAACATACAAAATATGTGTTAATCAACTATTGATATTATCAGTAAGGCTTCCTGTCAACAGTAGGCTGTTAGTAGTTAAGTTTGGGGAGTCAAAAGCTATATACAGATTTTTGACTACACAAGGGTTAGGTAACCCTTCTGTTATTCAGGGGCCAATTGTATGTATATAAATAATTTTTGTTGGTTTTTAATTTTTTTAATCTTCACGTGGACTTTATTGAAAATATTTTTTTATGGACCTGTCTTGTCCCTCCTGGATACTTATAAAGTGCTATGGGCATATAAGAAAGCTGGGCTATCATTCAACCATCGCATTGGTACAGCCAGACCAGTTTTTAAAATACTTCTCTAGTTGATCAAAAACCACTGCTTCAGGCTACCAGTGCCTACTTCCACCTCAATACCTTTCCTAGTCCTCCATTTCTTCGCAAGTAAAGGGGGCAATTGTTGGCAGAGCAGAAGACCTCCGTGTCAGCAATGGATATTAAATATTAAATATCAAATAAATAAATAAATAAATAAATATTAAATATCATAGCTGTTACCTCAGCAGGAAATGAAGACTTTGGGGGAAGTTTAAAGGAACATTGAGTGAAGATGTGAATCCTCATCACAGCTTTGTCACTAACTATGTGGTATTGGCTAAGCCACTTAAATACCTCTGTGTCCTCACCTCTAAAATCAGAAGAGTAGGGACACCTGGGTGGCTCAGCAGTTGAGCGTCTGCCTTCAGGTCAGGACATGATCCTGGAGTTCCAGGATCAAGTTCCACATCAGGCTCCCTGCATGGAGCCTGCTTCTCCCTCTGCCTAGGTCTCTGCCTCTCTCTTTCTGTGTCTCATGAATAAATAAGTAAAATCTTTTAAATCAATCAATCAGAAGAGTAATACCTACCCTACCTACCATATAGGATGATTATAAGAAATAGTAAGTTCTGAAGCTCATATCCTCTGTTGTCTGTGGAATTATCACTACTTCAGCTTCTCTTTTTGTAAGAAATATTTTTTTTTAATTTTTATTTATTTATGATAGTCACACAGAGAGAGAGAGGCAGAGACATAGGCAGAAGGAGAAGCAGGCTCCATGCACCGGGAGCCCGACGTGGGATTCGATCCCGGGTCTCCAGGATCGCGCCCTGGGCCAAAGGCAGGCGCCAAACCGCTGCGCCACCCAGGGATCCCTCTTTTTGTAAGAAATATTTTGAAATGTTTTCAGAGTAACTAAATATTGACTTGAATGCAGAAGGAGGAACTTTTGATTATTGACTCTATAAAGTTTTCTTCCAAAAAGACACTAAAGTCTGATGGAAAATATCACTAGTGTTTTTATTTTTCTTTCATCTTATTAGGTGTTTATCAGATCAGCAAACAAATCAAAGCTCATGATGGCAGTGTGTTCACACTTTGTCAGATGAGAAATGGAATGTTACTAACTGGAGGAGGGAAAGACAGAAAAATAATTCTGTGGGATCATGATTTGAATCCTGAAAGAGAAATAGAGGTAAGAATGAAACAACATGAAGATTTTAAAATCTTAAGTCCTCTAAATGCTTACCTTTCATTTCACATGAAGTTAACACACTTTCCTGGGAAAGTGGTGCATGTTTTTATCATTTCGAAAAAAGGACCATTCATTTGACAAAATTTGAAAAAGTAAAAATATATATGTATACTGGGGAGACTAAGTTTTTATTTCTGAGATTACTTTTTAGTGATCCAAAAATATAATCTTGCATACTTAAAATTCAACAAAAATTCACCAGATACAGTATCCAACTCTAAGGTGTAAAAAATAGCCAGTTTGATTTTAAAATTAAAAATAATGTTTTAAACCGAGGACTTAATAATAATCACTAATTATCTATGTATGTGTCTGCTCTATGTTATGCACCAAGTGTATCCACAATATGACAAGTTTTATGTGCTCAGGGAAAGTTTGCCAATTGAATTGTCTCCAGACGTGAAATGGTTAAGTATAGTATTCTGTAAGTCAGTGATTCTCAAAGCAAGGGCAAATTTCAGAGAGTTTAGTATTGCTTCTATTTTTTTTTGTGACTTAAATTTTGAATTTATTCTCTGTGTTTTCAACACATAGTATGTTTTCTGGATAACATTTTTTCTAAAAAGAAGGATCCCAATAGTACTGCTCTTGGGTTTTATTTCCAAAAAGACAAGGAAGTCAGAAGAGTCACTTTATCACAATTAAGTTTATAGTGGAAATGCCACTTCCTTTACTACTTTTTTTTTTCCACAGATAATTCATATCCTATAAAAAGCTACACCTTCTGATTTATTCCTCCTTTTGCCATTTCTAACATTAGTTTGGATTACTGTCAGAATTCAATTATTTGTGCTTTTAGGAGTCCCTTTGGGTCCTCCTCTCTAAAGAGTTGCATTCTTTCAGGGCTATTGCTTGGGTTTATTATCTTATTAATACACCATTCACTTCGAGTATACCATGCAGTGCATTAAGTGAGCTTGATCTCCCAAGGAGTCCTATGAAGAACAGTTATAACACTTTGCAATATGTTGCTTTTTAGTTAACAAATTTCACATGTGTTACTCTTACATTTTCATCCTTATAATAATCAGGAATAGGTAGGGTATATATTATTTCCCCATATTATAGATAAAATTGTCTTACACAAAATGATGTACCTAAAATAACTGGTGAATAACAAAACCAGACCACATTTTTCATGTGGTCTAATAGAACTTTTTCCTTTTTCCCCTACTTCTAATGCTTAGCTCTTGAAGACATATAAAACAAATTTTAAATTGACTAAAGCACAGAATGTTGATATAATGCATTATAACTTGTGTTATACAATGTAATTGTCTGAACAAATAAACTTATTAGTATAATATTACCATGTGACTTTTAGATTTGAAATTCTGTCATTTATTACCCCATAATTGCTTACAGCTAAAAATGCAGTCTTCAGGTAGTAATTAATACATGTTGTTATGTGTATGGTGACTTTATAAATTTATTTTTTAGGTTCCTGATCAGTATGGGACAATCAGAGCTGTAGCAGAAGGAAAGACAGATCAGTTTTTAGTAGGCACATCACGAAACTTCATTTTACGGGGAACATTTAATGATGGCTTCCAAATAGAAGTACAGGTAAGATGTGTGATTTTAACCATTAACTCTATATTTTTGATGATACCCTCTGTTTCTTATAACAATGGATATATTTCATTTTCAGGGTCATACAGATGAGCTTTGGGGTCTTGCCACACATCCCTTCAAAGATTTGCTCTTGACATGTGCTCAGGACAGACAGGTGTGCATGTGGAACTCAGTGGATCACAGGCTAGAATGGACCAGGCTTGTAGATGTGAGTAAAGCAAAATGTGATTATAATCTCCCCACAGAAACTCCCTAAACTGGCAGTTGGGAGCAGCAAAGGAGAAAGAACAGCATTGGTTAAAACCAAGTGTATTTATACAGTTCAGTAAAGGGGATGAGGTAGGGAAGAATGTTTAGTCACAAATTGTAACATGATCCCACTCTCAAGAAGCAAATTAGGGCAAAAGCTCAGTTTTTCTGTCAGTTTCAATAGAAAAAAATAAAGAAGATTTGACATATTTATGGAACATTAAATTGTAACAGAAATGTTTGTGCCTCTGGCGGTGTTGCTGCTCACTAACGGATTCTCCTGTCTTCTTTTGGATTTGATCTCTTACTATATTTTCTCCCTACCCAACCCAGACATCCACCTTTTCTACCCAAAGGTGTATATACGTTCTTTGCAGACTAAAGAACTGTATACATGTTTGTTGTGATTATCCTTACCCTCCCACTGCCTAGCCACAAGTTGGCCGTCCTTTTCCCTCACCACTTTGCCAACATACCCCTTCCTGCTCTGGAATTCTTTTTCCTCTCATATCCATGTGGTATTTTTCATTGGCTACAATAAAATTGATCAGAATTCCATGTTTATATAAAACCAATTATTTTCAGATGTTTTTGCCACTATTCCCATAGATCTAGGGAGACTTTCTCATGTACTCCCCAACAGCTGTCTGTCTCTCTTCTAGGAACCAGGACACTGTGCAGATTTTCATCCAAGTGGCACAGTGGTGGCCATAGGAACGCACTCAGGCAGGTAGGGTCTTGAAGGGAAATGTGAGCTGAGTAATCTGAAGTGGTGGGATGTTTAATCATTATTCAGGAATGTTCTCAATCTGATCTGGAGAATTAATCTTTTTTAAGTGGCACACGAATATGCTTGTTTTTCTTATCTGTTGTGTATCCTCATTCAGTCATTTAGTAATTATTTCTTGAGCTCCTACTATTTGTTAGACACTATTGTGGGCATTCAGGCTACATCAGAGTGCAAAACAAAAAGCCCCGTCCTTTTGGAGCCACCTTTTAGTGTGTGGTTGGAGTCAGGATAAAAAATAAACAGTATAACTAAGTTTAGAAAATGTTAAAAGCCATGGGGGTGGGCCATTGAGCAGGAGGGATTGGGAGGGATTGCAGTTGGAAAAAATAGAGTGGTCAGGATAGGTTCCTTCAGAGGGTGATAAGTCAGCCAACTTGACCCTCCTTTGTAGAATTTTCTGTGGTGTCAGAAAATTTCTATCCTCATTTTCTTTTAGGGAAAGGAACTGAAACTGAAATAACCTACTTGAGCTTTTATAAATTGTTCTGTAGGTTTGTCATCCTTTTTTGATGTTACACAGATAGATTATAAAGGTATATTTCCTGAAATTGTTATTAATTACTTGTCTTTACAGACCTTATATAGTACCTTAAGTAAATTAAATAACTTAATTTCTCTATTAAAGAGGCAGAAGAAAAATATGAAGTACGTTTTCAAAAGTTAAACCCTAGAAAATGTGGAATGCTGATTTCTAATGAGGTAAAACTATTGTGAACACACTTATATATAAACATTTTAGTTTATATAACAGATATTTCAAATCAGCCAGTTCATTTAATTCTAAATTTAGTTATTTGGATTTTTTTTAAAGCAAGTTTTTCCCTTTGATTGTTGGATACAAATTAATACCTCTAGAAGGTCAAAACATTCAGATTCCTTCTCCTATACAGCACTACAAAATCTAGAATCATGGAGGGGTGCCTGGGGGCTCAGTCAGTTAAGCATCTGACTCTGATCTCAGGTCAGGTCTTGATCTCAGGGTCGAGAGTTCAAGCCCTGTGTTGGACTCCATACTGGTCATGGAACCTACTTTTAAAAAGAATCATGGAAAAACAGGTCTCTGGTGATAAACTTTGAAACACGAATATGTAATTAGAGATGCTATTTGTTTCTGTTTTGTTTTAAGAGATGCTATTTGATTCTGAAAGAATTGTATTTTAGATTAGGCTGATAAGGAGGGAGAGTGAATGGTGAACACTTGCGAACATAGATGGTTTTACTATCTCAGATTTCTCCAAAATGCATGTTGGTATTAGATTATTACTTCACCTTAGACAAGTGTATGGCAGGTCACTTTGTAGGATTTGAAGGAAACTATTTTCTATTTTACAAAAAAGTGTTAAGCACATTAAAAACAAACTGAACTGTAGTACTAAACTCATTTCGAGAAAACTACAGAGTTCTGATTTTTGGGCCCAAAACAAATATCACAAATGCTGAAGTGAAGACCTAGTACCAAATTATTTTTATATGTTTAAATTTTCACAAGAGTGCGACAAAATATTCATTTATCTCCAATGCACAGACAGAAAACCAAGACCCATAGAGCTTTTTTCATTTGTGATTGAACTAGGATTTGAACTCAGATTCTGTATGGTTCCAAAGCTGATTGCTTTCCACTACTCCATGAATATTCTTTGACATGTGCTTACGGTGCTGGTGTATTACTTAGAAATATAAGGAAAGTTTCCCTTTGAAGGTTAAATCACTGGTTTTGACGTACTTTAGAAACATTTACTATATATACGAAGGAATTAAACACTGAATGAAGTGCAAGGACTAGAGGGATTTGAATCATTAAAACACACTGCTTCATTTGATGAATGGAGCCGTGTGTGTGTGTGCGCGCGTGTGTGTACACTCTGTAGAGCCTTAATTTTTAAGGAGAAACTGATCTGATATAAATTCACTGAAGTTACTCTCTAAGATTTATGTAGCTGCATAGTCATGAATAAGCTGAAAATGAAAAGTCACTCACTTAATTTACATGACTTAAACTAAAGCCAGTTTCTTCTTGGAGTTGTGAGTGACTGGCTCACAGGTAAGCATCTGCCTTAGGCTCAAGTCATGTTCCCAGCCAGTGTCCTAGCATCCAGCCCCACATCAGGCTCCCTGCTTGGCAAGGAGCCTGCTTCTCCCTCTCCCTGTTTATGCATAGACTTTCTCTCTGAAATAACTAAAATTTTTACAAGGGGTTTCCTTTTTTTTTTTTTTTTTTTTTAATTAGAGTGATGTGATAACTAAATAAAAAGTGGACATTATTTAGAACCTAGGGGAGATATAGTTATCCACGTTCTGTCCATGGAGATATAGTTAACCATTATTCCTGTCTTTGGTTTCGCATCTGGTAGATTCTGTTGATTCTTGGAGAACTTCCATTTATTTTTATTTTTTATATAGGTCTCTGAATACCTGGTTGTTGAATCTAAAACTGAAAATTCCTCAGTGAAGCCATTAAGATTATTATCACTAATCCCTCAGCCTGAAAAAAAGTCTCACTTTGGACAAGGAATTTTTTTTAATATAATACAGCACATGAGTGTCCAAATTGTGCAGTATCCAAAAAAGGTGACTAGCAAAATGTTTAAAGATCCTTTCATTTCCAAATCTAGAAATTAACTTCTTGGAATTAAAAGTAAGCACACACACACACACAAAGTAGTAGTAAGCACAAGTGTGGGTTAATTATCACAGTAATAAATAAAACTGTCACTTAAAATAATGTATTCCGGGGATCCCTGGGTGGCTTAGCGGTTTGGCACCTGCCTTCCACCCAGGTAGTAATCCTGGAGTCCTGGGATCGAATCCCACATCAGGCTCCCTGCATGGAGTCTGCTTCTCCCTCTGCGTCTCTCTCTCTCTCTCTCTCCCCCTCCCCCCCCACCCCCGTCTCTCATGAATAAATAAATAAAATCTTTAAAAAAATAAAATAAAATAATGTATTCCTGTTAAACATTTCTAAGGGGAAAAAAATGTGTAGTCCTAAATGGACATAGTTCTTCCTTGACATGCTGATCCTCACATAATAAAGGATTTTTTTTTAAGATTTTATTTATTTATTCATGAGAGACCCACAGAGAGAGGCAGAGACACAGGCAGAGGGAGAAGCAGGGGACCCGATGCGGAACCTGATCCCAGGACCAGGACCAAACCCTGAGCCAAAGACAGATGCCCAACCGCCTAGCCATCCAGGCGTCCCAAAGGATTCTTTTTTAAAATAGCTTTATTAAGATATATATCATAAAAGTTATCCATTTAAAGTATACAATTCAGTAATTTTTGGCAAGATCACAAGCTATTTTGAGAACGTTTTCATTAACCCAGAAAGAAACCCTGTACTCACTGGCAGTCAATCTTCTTTTCCTCACCCACTTCCCCAAGCCCTAGGCAACTAGTCTTCCTGTTTCTATAGGTTTGTCTCTTCTGGAGATTTTATATAAATAGAATCCTACAATATGTGGTCTTTTGTAAATAGTTTCTTTCACCTAACATTCATACAAATTTTTGTATGGACATGTTTTCAGCTCTCCTGAGCATATACCAAGGAAGACTTGCTGGGTCATGTGATAACCAAATTATTTTCCACAATAGCTACATCATTTTACACTTCCACCAGCAAAGTATAAGGGACCGAATTTCCCCACATGTTCACCAACACTTGTCTATATTTTGAGTATAGCCATCTTAGTGGATGTGAAATGCTTTTTCTTTGTAGCTCTGGCTAATGATGTTGAGTTACCTTTTTTATGCGCTTATTGGCCACTTGGATAGCCTTTTTAGGAAATGTCTATTCAAATCCTATGCCTGTCTTTTAATTGCTTTGTCTTTTTATTAAGTTGCAAGGATTCTTCATATATTATCTGGATGTGTAGTAACTTACACAAAAGATTTGCAAATATTTTCTCCTATTCCAAAGGTTGTCTTTTCACTTTCTTGGCAGTAACATTTGTGACAAGAAATTTCAAAGTTTTATATAGTCCAGTTTATCTACTCTTCCTCTTGTCTCTTGATCATAAGAATTTACTCTTGTGTTTTCTCCTGAGAATTTTATAGTTTTAACTCTTGCCTTTGGGTCTCTTGTTTCATCTTGAGTTAATCTTTGTATATGGTATGAGGTAGATACTCAACTTCATTCTTTTGCATGTGGATATACAGTTGTTACAACACCATCTCCCCCACTGAATGATATTGATACCCTTGCTGAAAATCAGTTGACCAAAAATGTATTGGTTTCTGTCTGGACTCTGCAATACTATTCCATTAATTTATATATGCCCATCCTTGTGGCAGTATCACAACCTTGATTATTGTAGCTTTGTGGTAAGTTTTGAAATTGGGAAGTGTGAATCCTCTAACCTCCAACTTTCTTCTTTTTTGAGGTTGTTTTGGCTATTCAGGATCCTTTGAATTTCCACATGAATTTTAAAATCAATTTTGTCAATTTCTATAAAGAAGCCAGTTGGCATTTTGAATAGGGATTTTTTAAGTTTTTATTTAAATTCCAACTGGTTAACATACAGTGTAATATTAGTTTTAGGTATACAATTTAGTGATTCAGCACTTCCATACACCCTGCTCATCACGAGTGCACTCCTTAATTCCAACCACCTATTTAGCTCATCCCCCCACTCACCTCCCCTCTGGAAATCATCGATTTGTTCTCTATAGTTTCTTGGTGTACCCCTCTCTTTTTTTTCCCCCTTTGCTCATTTGTTTTGTGTTTTTTTTTTAATATTGTATTTATTTATTTGAGAGAGAGAGCACAAGGAGAGGAAGAGGGAGAAGCAGACTCTCTGCTGAGCAGGAAGCCCAATGTGGGGCTCAATCCTAGAACCCCAGAATCATGATCTGAGCCAAAGGCAGATGTTTAACCAACTGAGTCAAAATGGGTGCCCATTTTGTGTTTTTTTTTTTTTTTAAGATTATTTATTTATTTGAGAGAGAGAGAAAGAGGGCATGTGCACATGTATGAACCAGGGAAGGGGCAGAGGGAGAAGGAGAATCCCAAGCAGCCTCCCCACTGAGCACAGAGTCCCACGTGGGGCTGATGTTACGACCCCAAGATGATCATGACCTGAGCAAAGATTCAGAGTCAGATGCTTAACCAACTGAGCCATCAAGGTGCCGCTGTTTTGTTTTTTTAAGTTCCACATGAGTGAAATCATAAGGTATTTATCTTTCTTTGTTTGACATATTTTACCTTAGCATAACAATCTCTAGCTCCACTTGTGTTGTTGCAAAATGACAAGATTTCATTCTTTTTATGGGTAAGCAATATTCCATTGTGTATATCAACCACATCTTTATCCATTTATCAGTCAATGGACACTTGGGCTGTTATATAATTTGGCTATTGTAGATAATGTTGCTGTAAACATTAGAGTGTGTGTATCCCTTTGAGTTAATATTTTTGTATTCTTTGGGTAAATACCTGGTAGTGCAATCGCTGGATCATAGGGTAGTTCTGTTATTAAATCTTTGAAGAATCTCTATACTATAGTTTTCTAAAGTAGCTGTACCAGTTTGCATTCCCACCAACAGCGTAAGAAAGTTTTTCTTTCCCCACATCCTTACCAACACCTGTTCTTCTGTTGTTGACTTTAGCCATTCTGTTCTGACAGGTGTAAGATGATATCTCATTGTAGTTTTTTTTTTTTCTTTTTTCTCGTTGTAGTTTTGATTTGTATTTCCCAAATGATCAGTGGTGTTGAGCATCTTTTCATGTATCTGTTGACCATATATATATCATCTTTGGAAAGATTTCTGCCCATTTTTAACTGGATTATTCATTTTGTGGGGGAGTTAAGTTTTGTCAGTTATCTATAGATTTTGGATACTAACCCTTAATCATATATGTCATTTGCAAATATCTTCTCACATTCCATAGGTTGCCTTTTAGTTTTGTTGGTTATTTCCTTTGCTTTGCAGAAGCTTTTTATTTTGATGAAGTCCCAATAGTTTATTTTTGCCTTTGTTTCCCTTGCCTCAGGAGACACATCTAGAAAGAAATTGTTACAGCTAATGTCAAAAAGGTTACTGCCTGTGTTCTCCTCAAGGATTTTTCTGGTTTCAGGTCTCATATTTAGCTCTTTAATCCATTTTTAATTAATTTTTGCGTTTGATGTAAGAAAGTGGCTCCATTTCATTATGTTGCATGCAGCTGTCCAGTTTTCCCAACATCATTTGTTGAAGAGACTCTTTCCCATTGGATAGCCTTTCCTGCTTTGTTAAGGATTAATTGGCCAGAGTGTTGTAGGTTTATTTCTGGGTTTTCTGTTCTAGTCCATTGATCTATATGTGTTTTTTTGCCAGTACCATACCGTTTTGATGACAACAGCTTTGTAATACAACTTGAAGTCCAGAATTGTGATGCCTCCAGCTTTGCTTTTCTTTTTCAAGATGTTTTTAGTTTTTAGGGTACAGATTTGCACATTTGTTAAATTTGTACCTAAGTATTATATTCTCCTGATGCCATTTTAAATGAGAAAACAATTTCATTTTTAGAATATTTATTGTTGGTGTATGTAAATACAACTACTTCTCATCTTTTGATCTCGTATCCTGCAACTTTGCTAAACTCATTTCTTCTAATAGTTTTTTTTTAGTGGACTCCTTAGGATTTTCTATAGGCAAGACCATGTAATCTACAAATTGTTTTTCTTTCCAATCTGAATCCTTTTTTTTGTTACTGTTCTTGTCTAATTGTCCTAAGTAGGAGAATCTCCAGTACAATATTGAATAGAAGTGGCAAGGGTGGTCATCCTTCTCTTGTTCTCTTAGAAGGAAAGCCTTTCACCACTAAGTATAATGTTAGTTGTGGCTTTTTCATAGATGCCACCTGTCATGTTGAAGAATTTTCCTTCTGTTCTTAGTTTGTTGAATAGAAGGGTTTGGGATTTTGTCAAATACCATGTTTTTGTCATTTATTAGTACAGAGTACTATATTATTTTTAAGATGTTAACCGTGTGTTCTTGAGGTAAATCCCACTTGGTCATGGTATTTAATTCTTTTTATTTGTTGCGGGCTTCAGTTTGTTCATATTTTTTTATTAAGATTTTTACCTCTATATTCATAAAGGATATTGGTCTGTAGTCTTCTTGTGATGCCTTTGTCTGGTTTTGGTATTAGGATAATAAGCTTATAAAGGAATAAACATCAGTACATATTATAATTATTAATCATTAGTTACCAAAATCTTAGATCTGTCAAACCAAAACCATTTAATTAATAAATTACAATCAGGCACCCCACACATGATTTTTGAAGATAACATTCTCTCTTTTTTTAAATTATTATTGAAGCACAATTAACATTATATATGTTATATAATGTTATAACATTATATATGTTATATCAGTTTTAGGTGTACAATATGATTCAACAACCCATATAACATGATTTTTGAAGATAACATTCTCTCTTTTTTTAAATTATTATTGAAGCACAATTAACATATGGTTTATATCAGTTTTAGGTGTACAATATGATTCAACAATTATGTACATTACTCAGCGCTCATCAAGATAAGTGTACACTTGATCTTCTTTATCAATTTCATCCCACCCCTCTGGAAAACACCAGTTCTCTGTATTTAAGAGCCTATTTATTTGTCTCTTTTTCTTTTTGTTTCTTAAATTCCATATAAGTGAACTCATGGTATTTGTCTTTTTCTGATTGACTTACTTTACTTAGCATTATATCCTCTATGTCCATCCATGTTGTTGCAAATATGTAAGGTCTCCTTTTCTTGTGGCAGATTAGTATTCCATTGTATATTTACTACATTGTCTCATTTTTTTGAAATTTGGGCTTCTTGTTGGAATTTAAAGTTTTTCATAAAGCTAACTTGGCCCACGGGTACTCCTGAGCTCATTTCCCATTGTACACCATGTCTTTTGTGTATAAACCTGAACTATTATTAATTTGAAAGCTTATAATCTCTGAGTTATTAAAAATACATTCTGCTTCATTTTCCAAGATACCAATTGATCATCCTTCCCCTTCCTATTTTTTGAAACTGATTTCTCAAAAGACACTCAACCTATATACCAGACCTCAGAGGAACCACAGATAAATTTACCATCCCGTCAGGATGTCAGGTCTATATCAACTCAGACAGAATTCTCCAAGCAGGGCAGCCCCAGTGGCTCAGTGGTTTAGTGCCACCTTCAGTCCAGGGCGTGATCCCAAAGATCCGGGATCGAGTCCCACGTTGGGCTCCCTGCATGGAGCCTGCTTCTCCCTCTGCCTGTGTCTCTGCCTCTCTGTGTGCGTGTGTCTCTATGAATAAATAAAAATAAAATCTTTAAAAAAAAAAAAAAAAAGAACTCTCCAAGCAGTTTGCACAGTTTACAGAACTTTGGTCTTGGTTGGACCCAGTTTTATTTCCAAATCAACAGTTTTTGCTATAGTCATTTTATAGGCTGATAAATGGAGATAAGACACCCAAATTAGAGAAATTAATAGACCTGAAGTGTGATGACAAGAAGAATAAAAAGCAAGGAATAAAGTTGGAAATTGTTTCAAAGAAAGAAATACATAAAATTGAGTTAGTATTTAGAACATACTATATATAACATATACGGATGAAAAGAGGAGTGGACAGACCAAGAGAAACAATTTCATGAAGATCCCAAAGTTTCTGGTCTATAGTGATACTGACAGCTTTGACAGGGCAGCAGGCTGGGAAGGGAGCTTGGTGAGTGGGTTGGTAAAGAATTTAATTGTTGACATGAAATCACAAAAGACTCGGAGAGATTTAAGTGATCTGGCTCAGCTCCTCAATTTTGATGGTGACTGTCACTTTGGCAAGCCAGCAATGTAGCTAAAGTACTGTCGACTGTAAAGTTCTGAGTATAAGAAATGCTCCTGCTGTTCAAAAGGGGTGATAATCAAAAACATATTAGCATTAGCTGAGACTTTTCTTTGACATAATTAAAAGAGAAAGCTTCTAATTAGAAAAACAAATAGCTTTTTCCATCTATAATTTGGTGTTAACTTGGCCCACGGATATTCCTAAGCTCATTTCCTATTGTGCACAGTGTCTTTGAACTCCATCAGCATGAATTTCCTTGAGTTCTGCCTTGTTGTAAGTCCAATTGCTTATTGAGTTCCAGCAACTTGTAAAGCACTGAACTAGATGCAGTGGGTAGCACAAAGAAATATGAGACCTGGTCCAAACCCCAAGTAGATTATAGCCTAATTAGATAGTACTTGAAGAGATAAAGAACATAACCTATTAATAATGTAATATTGCTTGGATAAACAGGCATTGATGCTTAAAGATCAGCAGAGAAATTACAGTGAGCCTTAGTGGTCAGAGAATACTTCACAGAGGAGGCATTGGTCCTGCCTTGAAGTTCTTGGATCTTGAAGAAGCAGTGAAGAGTGAGGAGCTCATGTTAAGCGGGAAGAATGGATTGAGCAAATGTGGGAAACTATGAGCTAACTGGATTAGCACATTCCTAAATTCTTCTTGATACCTAAACAGTGGAATCCAAACTTGTTAGCTTGGCCTTTAAAGCTCATTAAGTGGTAAAGCTTTCCTTCACCACTCCAACCAGCTATCCTTTATATACATGCCAACCCTTTTTGTAGTTTCTTATCTACTGCTCTCTGCCTGTTTATTTCTTAACACATTTGACATAATGAAATCCTAGATCACCCATCTCCTCTGTGAGTACTCCTCGCTCTGAGACTTTATAATCCTTATAACTGTATAATTCATATTACACTGAACTGTTTACCACTATGAATTCATTCTGTCTCCCCAGTTAGATTATAAACTCCTATTCTGCCTCCTTTGCTATCCCTTTTTCTCTGGATCCTTAAATACTAATGTATCTCAAAGACATAGAAAACACTTTCTGTGGAATCATACCCTTCCCTTGTGTGTTATTAGTGAAAAGCACAAGGGCCAGAAGCTCTATCAACTAACTAGTTGGTTGATGACTGGTCAGATGTTTTGAAATGAGAACACTTCATTGTTTTTATTTGTAAAATAAAAGGGTTGAATTAGACTCTCTTCCTCCTGTTTTGACTTTACATTTTTCTAATAAAAATCATTCCTATTCTTATAAGTAGAAGATGGGGGGACAGCACAGGGAAGGTGAGAGGGTTACAAATCTATCTACCACCAAGAGGACACACTATATATTTTGATGAATATTTTTTTAACTCATAAATATGTTCATTTAGGGACTTACTCTCCAATTTTAAAATCTTTTATTTATTTATTTTTTATTTATTTTTTTTTAATTTTTTATTTATTTATGATAGGCACACAGTGAGAGAGAGAGAGAGAGAGAGAGGCAGAGACACAGGCAGAGGGAGAAGCAGGCTCCATGCACCGGGAGCCCGACGTGGGATTCGATCCCGGGTCTCCAGGATCGCGCCCTGGGCCAAAGGCAGGCGCTAAACCGCTGCGCCACCCAGGGATCCCTCCAATTTTAAAATCTTGATTCTTTTCTTGCCACTAAAGAAATCAATATTGTGTCTTTTTAGAAAGTCAAGAAAAGGGGTGCCTGGGTGGCTCAGTTGGTTAAGCATCTGCCTTCAGTTCAGCTCATGGTCCCAGGGTCCTGGCACTAAGTCCCAAGTCGGGTTCACTGCTCAGTAGGGAAACTGCTTTTCCCTCCACCCTTCCCCCTTGCTTGTGATCTCTCTCTCATGCTCTCTCTCAAATAAATAAATAAAATCTTATTAAAAAAAAGTCAAGATAAATGATAGTGCTATGCTTAGATACTTGACCCACAAGTCAGAGCAATTTAAATATATCACCAAAGATTTCCCATTTGTGATACTGAGCAATTATATTTAGAAGGATGCATCAGGTCCTTTAGGTCATATAAAGCCTGATAATAATTCCAAACTATCTTAAAGCAGAAGCTTGTGTTCTAGTTTATATACTCTGTACTGGAATAAGAAGGGGATCCCTGGGTGGCTCAGCGGTTTAGCGCCTGTCTTTGGCCCAGGGCGTGATTCTGGAGTCCCAGGATCAAGTCCCACATCAGGCTTCCTGCATGAAGCCTGCTTCTCCCTCTGCCTGTGTCTTTGCGTCTCTTTCTCTCTGTCTTTCATGAATGAATAAATAAATATTAAGTAAATAAATACATGAATAAATAATGGTAATTATTCAGATGCTAAAGAAAGTATAATAAAGTTTCCATAAACTCATTAAAAACCTGAAATCTTTTAAACAAAACAAAACAAAAAAAACCTGATACCTGCAGAGTGGCATTGTCTCTCATTGTTCTTTAGGTCTGTCTGATGAGTCTGAGCTGGAATATTTTGTGCCCTTACTCTGAAAAGGCAATTCACTTGGCATCAGCTTTGGCATTTCTTGGCTCAGAGGAGTTTCACAATGGTAGCCATAAAAATTGATTAATCTACATTCTCAAAAGAAACCTATAATCTGTGGGTACTGTACAGCTGTAGTAAAGTAACACACCTGTTGGAATGGAAGTGACCACTAAGCATAGAGCATAGAGCTTCAGGGTGCCACTTTCTGACTATTGGCTTTAATTCAGGTATTCACAAATAGAAGCTATTTCTTTTACCAACGTAGAAGACAGAATTTATGAATTAGGCTAGCTACCTAGACATTTCAACCCTTAGCTCACAAGTGACTAAAATTCACGCATGAGTATTTTTCATTAGAGAGGGATTTCACTGATGGGTAAGAGCTGGTGTCTTTCATTCTTTCACCTTCTACCTTGCATGCACTAAGGCATGTTGAGCAACATCACTAAACATTTTTTTAAGTTCTTTCTTGTCATTTTCTCCCACCTAAATAGTTATTTCTTTTAGGCTGAAATGGAAATGATCTCTTTCCAGGTATTAGTTTTGAAGCTTCAAAATTACAAGGAACTGTCCTTATGATTTCTATATTGGCTTCTTTTAGTGGTGGATTTTTCCCCCATCTTAAAAACAAGACTTGCTAGTCTTGTTCCATTCTCTCCACACCAAACATTTCTTCCTACACACTACAGTATTAAATAATTATTCCTAAAACTTGGCTTTTGTCATTTTCAAGACTTACTTTATATTTGTTTATTCAAGACTTACTTTATATTTGTTTATTCATTCTCCAAATATTTATTTAGTGACTGATTTGAGCCAGGCAATGCACAACTCTAAAGCCCTCCAAGCAGCTGTGTATGTGATTTATACCCTGCATTCCTCTCACTTACCCAGTCTCTAATTGCCAACATTTGCTTTATACCTCTTTTTTTTTTTTTTTTTTAAGATTTTATTTATTTATTCATGAGAGACACAGAGAAAGAGAGAGAGAGGCAGAGACACAGGCAGAGGGAGAAGCAGGCTCTATGCAGGGAGCCCGACTTGGAACTTGATCCTGGGTCTCCAAGATCACGCCCTGGGCCGAAGGCAGGCGCTAAACCACTGAGCCACTCGGGCTGCCCTATACCTCATATTTTGCTGTGCTTTTCTGAAGCACCATCTCCCTGCCTTCAAGTGCCCTTTAAAAAAAAATTATTTATTTTAGAGAGAGCGAGGGAGCACAGTTGGAGGGTACAGAGGGAGAAGAAGAGAGAGTGTTAAGCAGACTCCACGTGGAGCAGGGAGTCCAGTATGTGGGGCTCCGTCTCAACACCCTGAGAGATCAGGACCTGAGCTGAAACCAAGAGTCTTGAGGCTTAACCAACTGATCCACCTGGGCATCCCTTCAAGTGCTCTTATTAAAAGATTTGAAAAGTTGTTTATTATATAGTTGAGTTTAACCATTATTTTGCCTCTCAAAAGCTTTTACATTTTGACTTTACCTGTTAATGTGAACAAAAAACTATCTTTGAAAGAATTCAGAGCTGTGTGCACATGCGGAGTTATTTGGAGAGGCAGAGCGCCCCCTGCTGCTTCCTTTGAAATCACTCCAAAAGAAGGGCCCTCTGCCTTCCCCTCCCACCTTCATACTGTCTGTGCTCCTTCCCATTTCCATAGCTGTGCAGCTGTCACTCCTCCTGCCGCTGAACCACCTGTACCTCTTTCCCTCTGTGTTCAGCTCGACCTGTTCTCTACCCTTCCAGAAGGTTATTCTGTGTCTTCTATCATTCATTTCCCTTCTCTGAGTTCCTCTTGGTCTTTGTTTCAGTTAGCTCATTTCTTTTTTCCCATCTCTAGTTTAATCTTCAAGAACACTGATCCTATCATCTTAACTTTCTGTTTAAATGGTACTTAGCAAAGAGATACAGTTGGCGTTGAGTACCTAAAACAGAAATGAGAACATGCCTAGGCACATATACTTAAATTGTATTTACCAGCATTTTGCAAAATGAACTTATTCTTCAATGGAAGATGGAAACATGTCATATTTAAGGGCATTATTAAAATTTGTTAAAAGGGAGAAAAAGCAATTCTTTTTTTAAGTGCTAATATCTGAAAAAAAACTTTGATTTTTACTTCTTAACAGGTGGTTTGTTCTGGATGCGGAAACCAGAGATCTAGTTTCTATCCACACAGATGGGAATGAACAGCTCTCTGTGATGCGCTACTCAGTAGGTAAGAGGATTTACCCCCATTCTAGCTTTTACAGCATTTCTGTCATTGCATATTTTCACTTCCACTAAAGCTAACTACTTTTTTCTCTACTCTCTGAACTTGTTAACTATTGAATATGTTTCCACCAACATCAGATTAAATTCTGCTGCAGGAAACTGTAAAAGATCTTCTAAAGTTAAACAGCATTCTAAATTATCAAGCAAATTTAGAACGAATTGTTACAATTGCACTTGCAGTTGAAAGCAGAATATAGTACAGTCAAATCCCATTTGGGGGGAATTACACATACTTGGAATTTTGGGTGGGTATTAGGCTGAATGTTACTTCTATTTAACAATCTTTTTTTATATGTAAGAAAACATAAATTATAGTAATATTCAAAATACATTATAGGCTGTTCAAGTTCTTTAAAATCTAGTTGCATTGTTACTGGCTACATAGTAATGATTTTGTTAATGAGATAAAATAGCCACTTACAAGAATTTGATAAATTCGTTTAGCCCTGTTTGAATAATTCTTTATGCTTTATTCAGAATGTTAATTATGTCTCCATAATATTCCGATTTCCCCTTTCCCATAATCAACATGGTTTTGATTCATAGCCTCCTTCCCTGGAGTTAGTGTAACATTTGCCTAATTTGAAAATATATTACAGTAATAGTTGGATTGGTGTGGGATCCAAAGGATCTTTTTGATTGCTTCCAAGTTGTTTTAAAGGAAGCACAGAATACTATTCTTTGAGTTGAACATGGAAGGAAAAGTATTTGCTTTAGGCTATAAGCCCGGCAAGTTATCTTAAAGCAGGAAAGGTTTTCTGTTTGGTTTGGCTTTTTTAGTGCTGTACTAGCAAATTACTACAGACATAGCAATTAAAATCCAAAGATCAGTTGGACTTTATTGACCATCTGTTATATGGTAAGAACAATAGAAGAGACCATAAAAGAAGAGAACATAGTCCCTTACCAGGTTGGAGAGGTCATATGTGCTCAGCCAAAATGAGCAGTTGTACACTTAGCCTATGAGTACTATGTACTTAGACCCATAAGAGCAGGTTAACTTCCCTGGAGCCAGTTTGTAGCTAACTAAAAGAAGATGAGCCTCAAGTCCAAGGCCTAGGAGTATCTCCAAAAAATGACTGTACTAGATGGCCATGTTTTTCAAGTGTGCTTAGTGATAGAAGGATTCATTCATCCAATACCAAATAATAGTTAAATTGTTGAGATTTTTAAAATTTATAAAATACTCAGTACAAGTCCAATAAAATAGCAGCAAATCTGTCAACACATTTCTCTAGTTAACACTTTTTCCTGTCTCATTCTAGATGGTACCCTCCTGGCTGTAGGATCTCATGACAACTTTATTTACCTCTATGTAGTCTCAGAAAATGGAAGAAAATATAGCAGACATGGAAAGTGCACTGTAAGTAGTTGAAGTAAAATTAAGCTATAAAAGTGTTGGAAAATTTTACTTGAGATAAAATGTTAAATGTTTACGTTGACGTATCCATTATTTTCTATCCTTAACTACTTTAATCTCTTTGAAAACAGATTACTTAACAGCAGAATATTGCAATTCCCTGTGTGCTTTAGAAATGTTTCTTCTTCTGATGGGAATTTAATACCTGTCGCTTTCTGACTAGATATAAGGCAGTTTCTAAAGCTATTTCCATAGGAAACCCTTAGAATAACACTTTTTGAAAATGGAGTGAGTCAGAAATAAAAGGGTATCTCACTTTTTTTTTTTTTTTTAGATTTTATTTATTTTATTCATGATAGTCACACAGAGAGAGACAGAGAGGCAGAGACACAGGCAGAGGGAGAAGCAGGCTCCATGCAGGGAGCCCGACGTGGGTTTCGATCCCGGGTCTCCAGGATCGCGCCCCGGGCCAAAGGCAGGCGCCAAACCGCTGCGCCACCCAGGGATCCCGGTATCTGACTTTTAATCCAGTGTCCCACATTCCTGTCCACTCCCAACATCCTGTAATTTCCTTTATCACCTGTTACCACTAAAAGTAAAGTAATTTATGTGGAGATCTCTCTGCATTAAGAGAGTTATTAGCAGAGACATATTTCCTTCAATTTGTTGTTCTGATTGACCACATTATCATTGTAAGGTAAAGGCTCGATTCAGTTCTGTAGACATTCTGAGTACTTATCCTGTGGCAGGGATTCTCTAACTCAAGAAACATTCTAGACCAGGAATATATGTAAGATTTATCCCTTGTCCTTAAAAAATATACATTTGAGCTGACGGCAGGACAAAAAAGGCAGGCTCTATGTATACAGCATCATGGTTAAAAGCAACAGACTTGGGATCAGACTACTTGGATTTAAATCCTTATTTCACCACTTACAACCTAGTGTGACCTTGGGCAAGTTATGTAAACTTTCTATTTCAATTTTTTCCTCTGTAAAATGAGGATAATAGTTTCTGCTTTACTGGATTAAAGTAAATTAACGTATATAAAATACTTCTAATCATGCCTGGGAAATAATAGGTCCTCAAAATGTGTTAACTATTATTTTTATAGAAAAAGGTACCTCGGTGTGTATGTTAGGAAGTGATTAGGAAATTACTTGATGAATTAATGATTAGTGGTAGCAGAGATCACAAAATGGTTTTAGGGGGATAAATAAAAGAATTAGTTTTTAGAAGCGTATACATAAGCAAAACCCAGGCCATTTGCTATTCAAACAAGAGACATACTTACTTTGTGCACTTGCATGTGTGCATGTACTTGCGTATTTTGTACCATAGGCTAAAACCATTCTATAAACTGGTCTACAAATAACATCAAAGTTTTAGAATTTATCCAAAATAATTTTGCTTTGACAATAATTTTGAATCATTATCCATTAATTTATTGAAATCTCTCTTCTAATCGACTTATTATCATAATTCTTGTGATATGGTATAGTACAATAATGCCTCATTATACCACGTGAGCAAATGAAATATTCCACTGAAAGGAATTTTCAGGTTACTGAAGTTTACCCTACTAGGCACTAAGTTTTTCTTAATTTTTTACCTCACTCTTTTTGAAAGTATATCAATTAAATTTTAATCTTGTGGAATCAGAAAATTTTACAGGTAGCCTTGTAGTACACACTTGACTCAGCTCTTCTGATGTAGAGACTGACTTTCAGAAAAGATAAAAGACTTGTCCTTGGTTGCATCATGACATGGCAAATCCAGGGCCTGAACCCTCTTCTCCTCTTAATAGAACAGACTTTCCAGTATAATGATAATGCCTCAGGTTTTTCAATATGTATCTCACTGTCCTGTGCTCTTAGAGTACAACTGATCCAGAAAGGAAACAACAGTGTGGGACACTGAATAATGAGAATGACCTTGGAAGTGTTGAGAAATAGCAAGTTTATCAATGCATGAGACTTGACCTTCTCCAGTTAGGCAGCTTTTGTCTTTAAAGCATTTGAAAGTATTATTTTGAGATATCCTTAGGAACTGTTAAAGGTGATCATACTGTTTGAGGCTGTAATGAAAGGCTCAGCTACTCTGCTTTTCTAATTATTTTATGTTCTATGCTTTGCTTCCAGCTGTCACTTCTCCTTGCTGTCTGCTTCTACCAGCTGGTCTTACAGTTTCATATGAACTGCTTTTATCTTTTGTCTGCTAGGGTATATAAGACAGACAGAACTGAGCTAATGCTGATTTTGCCACTTATTAGATTGAGACTTCAGACAAGTTCATTAACTTTTCTGAGTCTTATCTTAGTTTTATTATCTTAAAATTGGACATAATAACAGCTCCTACTATATAGGATTGTTGTGAGATGAGGAATTACTCTCAGAGTTGCAAATACAAATGTTTTCTATTTTATTTCCAATACTTTCTTTTACTAGTTAATATTTAAGTAACCACCATAGATGCAGAAGTATATTTAGAACTTTAGAAATTGTCTCTCTCGGGCAGCCTGGGTGGCTCAGCGGTCTGGCGCCTGCCTTCGGCCCAGGGTGTGATCCTGGAGACCCAGGATTAAGTCCCACATCCGGCTCCCTGCATGAAGCCTGCTTCTCACTCTGCCTGTGTCTCTCCCTCTCTCTGTGTGTCTCATGAATAAATAAATACAATCAGGAAGGAAGGGAGGGAGGGGAAAAAAGAAAATGTCGCTCTCCTAAATTAACCAAGCAGTTGGAGCCTGTCCCTCTTCATGGCATCATTTTATGTGCAAATGTCCGTTGAGATGACTGGTACCCAAGAACACAAAGGAGTGCTTCTTGGTAGAGGGCAGCTGGCATGCCTCATCAGTAGCATGCTTGACAAGGTTGTTAGAGGCGGAGGCCTTGCTCACAGTCATAAGCTAAGAAACAAAACAAGTTCCATTTTAGAGAAATGGACTTAATTCATGCAGGTTCTCCAGAGCTGTATTGTAACATTCCAATTTACAAAAGCTATAACTGGTGAGGGACTAAATCCTAGTTTCTTCTGACCCATCAGGGTTTTTTTTTGTTTGTTTTGTTTTTGTTTTTGTTTTTTTTTTTTGTTTTTTTTTTGAGTAAGCCTCAAGAAGCCAACTCAGAATCAGAATGGTAGTTTATTCATTTAAAATAAAATATATAGGGGCGCCTAGGTGGCGCAGTAAGTTAAGTGCCTACCTTCAGCTCAGGTCATGATCCCAGGATCATGAGATTGAGACCTGCATCAGGCTCCCTGCTTGGTGGGGAGTGTGCTGCTCCCCCTGCTTGTGCTTGATTGTGTGCATGTGCTCTCACTCTCTGTCAAATAAATAGAATCTTAAAAAAAAAAAATTGAGGGGCACTGGGGTGGCTCAGTGATTGAGCGTCTGCTTTTGGCTCAGGTCATGACGCCAGGGTCCTGGGATCGAGTCCCACATCAGGCTTCCCACTGGGAGCCTGCTTCTCCCTCTACCTATGTCTCTGCTTCTCTCTCTGTCTCTCATGAATAAATAAAATCTTAAATAACTAAATAGGTATATAAATGCCAAGGACATGCATATCCTCCAGTCAATACTTCTCTTTAGGCAAAAACATATCCTCCAGCCAATACTTCTCTTTAGGCAAAAACGTGCATGTGAAAACAGAGTATAATCAGGAGGTAAGCCAGCTTGGCACCTACATCCCCAGTAGGTCAATAGCTGCCACTGGAACTGGTCTTGGTTCAGGTCCCTCTACCCTAGACTAGGTGGGTCCTATCCAGGTTTGCCTCTGTGACTCATTGCTGACCACTTTACCACCATCCCCACCTGAATAACACTTCTTTGGACAGATTCGTACATGCATTCAGGTTGTACTCTCTGCTTGCTGGCCTTGTACCAATTTGATTCTTACATCTTGGCCTTTTTCTGCTTTGAGTTATTTTGTATTGATTGTGAAGTGTAGCTTTCTGGGCGAGCTGAGGGATGGAGAGGAAGAGAATGGAGTCATCATCCCTTTATATTGTCTGTGGCAGCCTTTTATTTTCTCTTTTGTGACCTGTCTCTGCCCTCTCACGTCCCATGTTTGCCCCTGGGAGCACACTGTCTTCCTGCTGCCCTTGGGCTTTCTGCATCCCCTCTGGCACACACCCCAAGCCTACTTGACCAGATCTGTGGCATTTTCTGCCCTTAATTAGATCCTGTGATTTAGAATGACCTTTTTTTCTTTCTTTCCCATGAAAACATCCATCTTCTTAGTGTTTAGTACATATTAGAAAAAGTGGTTTGACTAAACTGTAGGATTCAGGGGTTCATGGTTGTATCATAAACTGTATAAGCAGTTTGATTTTTGAGAGAGAAAAAGCACACACATGCATGCATGCAGTCATTGGAGGGAGGGGCAGAGGGAGAGAGAATCTCAAGCAGACTTTGTGTTGAGTGCAGAGTCAGGCTCGATCAAATGACTGAGATCATGACCTGAGCCAAAATCAAGAGTCAGATGCCTGACTGAGCCACCCAGTTCCCCCCTGAGTGGTTTAATATTGTAACTCCTGCTATAGAAAAGTTTGTAAGAAGGCTTTGGATTGGGTAGCCTGGGTGGCTCAGCAGTTTAGTGCTTGCCTTTGGCTCAGGGCATGATCCTGGAGACCTGGGATCGTCCCACATCGGGCTCCCTGCATGGAGCCTACTTCTCCCTCTGCCTGTGTCTCTGCCTCTGTGTGTGTGTGTGTGTGTGTGTGTGTCTCATGAATAAATAAAATCTTTAAAAAAAAAAAAAAAAAAGAAGGCTTTGGATTCAGATAGAAGCTCTTTTCCACTTGACTTCTGCAAAGCCCTAAGGATGGGGCTGGCTGGCCTGGGCTGGTATGGGTATGATTTTCTTTGCTTTGCATATTGGGCTTTTCTTGTAAGATTTAATATGTAAGAAAGATTTAATAGCTAAAAAGAATTTGAAGACTGTCAGTTGGTTATCTGAAATATTCTTGAGTAATAGGAGTTGAGGATTATGATGTTTTCTAAGTTTTGTTGCTTTCCATAAAGTATTTCTTTATCTCGGCCTTTCCTGTGCTATTTTGAAAATGTACTGGAAAAGTCCTGTTACTTGTAAATTCCTTTTCTTAAAATGCTACTTTGAAACTACTTCCTGCTCATCTTCAGTGTTAGAGAAATGAGTTAAAAGATAAGCATGATTTTTTTTTTTAAAGATTTATTTATTCATGATAGACACAGAGAGAGAGGCAGAGACACAGGAAGAGGGGTAAGCAGGCCCATGCCGGGAGCCTGACACGGGACTCGATCCCGGGACCCCAGGATCACACCCCGGGCCAAAGGCAGACGCGAAACCGCTGAGCCACCCAGGGATCCCAAGCATGATTTTTAAATGCTGTGCTCTCTGACCTGGGCTTAAACTCTGGCTCCACCAATTCTGTATTATGTGACCTCAGCAAAGTTATGTAACCTCTCTCTGCCTCCTGGACTCACTCATCTGCTAAGTGGGTGTCCTCATGCAGGCTGCTGGGAGATTTAGAGGTTACAGTGTATGCCCTGCACATAGAACGTTCTCTGCTCAATGTTGGATGCCAGCAGCAGCAGCAGCATTAGCATTGTTCTCATTAACTGAAAAAGTAGATGAGTTAATTAGATGAGTTGTACTTAAGGGTGTTTTTCAGCATTTATAATATGAATCTATGAAAGTTCAAGAGGTTTTCTAATTATGTATAATTGTGGATTTTCCTTTAAAGAGTTTAAGAGTTCTGATTGACCTAAAGTTTCTACTCTCCTTGCAGTAGAATTAAGATGATTTTATTCACCTGAGCGCCAACATCCTGGCTGTTTGACGTCCAATTCCTGTTTCTTTTAACACTGCGAAGGTAGCATAGGAAATGAAGTATATTGAAGTTGCAGTGATGTACTGTTACAGAGTCTGTTAGGATAGGAAAGAAATGCTAGTAAAAGTAAGTGTTCTTTTTGCCAGGATTTTGGTAATTGAAAATATACATCAAAGAGAATAAAAAAGCCTTAAACTACTTAGAAATCTCCAGGAAACCAATCCATAAAACTAGTCCAATATTTCAGTAAGGTATTAGGATTCAGTGTTACTATAACAGGATATATTGTATTACCTTGTGCCTTCAAAAAATGGAGGGATGTGTTATTTAAGCAGAAGCCATCAGGAACCCAAAAACTTTCTTTATATTCTATCATTTTCCAGTCATCAGGAACCCCCCCCTTTTTTTTTTAATTAGAGCTAGCCACAGGGATAGAGAGCACAAATGGTGGAGAGGGAGAAGCAGCGCCCCCACAGAGCAGAGAGCCCGATGATGGGGGGCTGGATCCCACGACCCTGGGATCATGACCTGAGCCAAAGGCAGGCACTTACTGACTAAAGCCTCCTGGGCACCCCTGGTCATCAGATCCTAGTTCCAGGAGGAAAGGATCAGAGCAAGGGGAAAGGCACTCTTCCCCCTAAGTCCATTCTCTTCAAGTTTCCCTGAAAGCACCACTCAGTGATTTCTGCCACCTGTAGCTGCAGTAGACGTTGGGAAATCCAGTGTTTCAGCTGGGTACCTAAAGCGAGGGGGTGTGGGGTGCAGAATGTGGCTTGACTAGGCGGCTGACAGTCTGTACTCTAAAGAATAGCTTTCCTTTGGGGTGCCTGGCTGGCTCGGTTGGAAGAGTATGCAACTCTTGATCTCAGGATCGTTGAGTTTGAGCCCCACATGGGGTGTAGAGATTACAATTAATAAAAACATACTTATTTAAAAAAATAACTTTCCCTTGAACCAGCAAAAGTACATCAGAAACATGATTGGGGGGGGCGGGGAATCATGTTCACAATAGCAACAAAAACTGTAGATGTTTTCAGAATAAACCTAGCAAGTAGAGCGCAGGAAACATGGTTGAAAAAAAGAACTGAAAAAATAAGAGACATAGAAATGCAAAGAAATGATAAAAATACCTGTTTTCTACAAATTACTCTGTAAATTTTATAGTCTTAAACTTTCAGCATTGATAAAATGGCTCTAAAGTTCATCTGAAATTTTCCACATAACTACAAAACTATCACAGTTGGGCAGAGATAGGCAGATAGACTACTTGAACAGAAAAGAGAATCCAGAAACATTTCAGTTTATATAGAAATCTACTAGATAATAAGAGGTATTTGAAATCAGTAGAGTAAGAATGGACTGTTCTCTGCCTGCGTTTTCCAGCATCACAGCTACTAATCACAACTTTCTGTTCATGAAATTAAATACAATCCTATTCCCTGGGAGCACTAGCTACATTTCAAGTACTCAGAAGCCACAGCTAGCTCGTTGCTGCTGCATTGAACTGTGTATGTAGACAACACTTTCATTACTGCAGAAAGTTCCATTGGATAGCACTTTCCTAGATGGTAATGGAGGGTCACACCTGAATACCTTCTTAGGGAAAAGCTTAGATTCCTAACTCTAGGCCTTGCTACTTTTTAAAAAAAACTCCTCATGTAATTTTAATATATAACCAGGGCTGCAACCACTGATGAAGATGATCCTTCAGTTGACAAAGATTTAGCTAAAATATTTTATTTTTTTCAGAGTAGTTTCTTTTGGGCTCCATTACTTGTGATTATTACTATGATTATTTCATAGCAGTAATGAAAGTGTCAGCTTAGAGTACTTTACTGTTTCTTTTCAAGGAAGTATACTAGATTTTGTTCCCAACTGTGTCTGTGCCCTTGGGATAGTGTTTGAGGCTACCTCCCCCAAGCTATGCATATACCTTCTGTTGCCTGTGAGTTGGGTAAGGCAAGGATGCTCCAAGATGGTATCTGGGAAGGTAAAATTATAGACCCCCCAAATAGTTACATTTAATCTTCTCTTTGCCTCCTACCCATAGGAGGGGAAAAAATACTCACTTTGGTTTTCTGGTATGAATTGATAATTTCCACAAGGTCTTTTCTATATTTGAGTACTTTTGTTACTCAGGAGTTCTTTGTGAGAATACTTATACTGATTTACCTTCTAAATATGTTCTGTCCCATATAGATGAAACTACATGAATATTATATATACATTGCTTTTAATGCTCCTCTTCTTTTTAAGATTTTATTTGAGAGAAAGGGAGAGAGAGAGAACATGCACACGAGTGGAAGGGAGGGGTAGAAGAAGAAGCAGACTCAGCAGACTCCCTGCTGAGCAGGGAGCCTGATGCGGGCCTTGATCCCAGGACCCTGGGATCCTGACCTGAGCTTAAGGGAGATGCTTAATCAACTAAGCCACCCAGGGGCCCAGTGCTCTTCTAAATGATATTAAAGCCTTTTCACAACAATCCAGGTGATATTTTTAAATACTTCTACATTAGTGTGAATGCTTCCTGGAGGACTGCATTTTGCTGGCTAATCTGGCAAAATCCTTCATGCATTTAGCCAGCAGTTCTCTTATCTGAGAGGCATGGCTGCTCCTGACGCCAGAGTCAGACATCATCAGATTCCTGTACACCATGAAAAGTTTTTGTGTAAACCTTACGCCCCTGCCAAATTCAGAAAATACCCAGTAACCACATGTGTCTTTCTGGTTTTGAAATTTGATTTCTTGTGAAGTTGGAAGGTCTCCATTGTGCCTAGAAAGTGATCTCCAACCTGTTTTCTAGTATACCTCCTAATCTCTGCTGATTTCAGGAGCTTCAGAGTGCTCAAATTCATAGCATTTAAATTTATTTAAAGATATAAATATATTCAACATACAGCACCATGAGGGAGATCATAGTTCCAGACAGGTGTTGTTAAACTTTAAAGGTACTGGAATAATACTTTGTATGAATCATTAAAAACCCTACTTGAGTACTTTGAATTTTTTAATTTTAATTTTAATCATGTGCAGAAAGGTAGTAATTCAAAAAGTACAATAGAAATTAAATCTTTACCACAGACTGTAGGAATTAAAAGTGCTTTTGAGTCTCCATTGACTATGGTAAATCATTAAGACTGTGTGTGATTTATCTTAGAAATCATCAAATGCTTATATAGGAAGTCAGCAGAATACAGCATTTAGTAGTTTTTAGTCTTAATTCCCACAGTGTTAGTAAAAACTGGAGCAGAAAAAGATGGTGTCTTCCTGTTCAAGGAATGTTTTAATGAGCCAGATGATCATACTGGATCCAGCTGTTCTGTTCATGTTGGGTGACTTTTTCCAAAAAATATTCTTTGGAGAGAAGAGTTTTTCTAGGAGAACTCCACATGCCTGTGTATCTGTGCCATATTCCCCAGCCTCTGGGGTGTACCATGGATGCCAAGAAGCAGCCCAGGAAAACCATACTCTCTGTGACCAACCTGGAATCCTTACTTCATTGTCTAAAATGAAGTACCTCTAAAGGGGACACCAGTGACTTGAACTAAGGCCTGAGGGTAGGTGATCTGTGAAGTGTCCTTTAAGGCACAAGTCTGCAAGACTCATCTTTCTTGGAAGGCTAACACAGGTGATAGGTGATTTTTACTGTTGTCTAGGTGGAGAGGCCGGCAGGAAACTGCCAGGTTCCAGGTGCTGCATGTTTCCACTGTGCTGAGACCTCTTTCATTCAGTTTTTTTTTTTTTTTTTAAGATTTTATTTATTTTAGAGCTAAAATGCATGAGCAGAGGGGAGGAGCAGAGGAAGAGAGGCAAGCAGACCCCACCCTGAGCACAGAGCCCGACAGAGGGCTTGATCCTATGACCCTGAAATCATGACCTGAGCCAAAACCAGCAGTCAGACACTTAAGCGACTGAGCCACCCAGGCGCCCCTATTGCAGAGTTCTACCAGAACTCTTCGTGTATGGCTGGCATCTTCACACACCTGCATCTTTGGTTCCCAACAAAATAGGGTGAAAAAGAACTAAAGAACTGCTGTGAGCCTTGGTCAGTTCTAGAGGCTGTGATACTCCTCTGCACACTTCAGGAAATCCAGATAAATGGCTACTTAGAAAATCTATTGGTCGTTAAACTATTTATTATTCAAAATGCTAACTGCTTTCTAATAGTCGATCTGTTACTCCCTAGGGACATTCCAGCTATATCACACATCTTGACTGGTCCCCAGACAACAAGTATATAATGTCTAACTCAGGAGACTATGAGATATTGTACTGTAAGTATGAATGATCACATCCAACTGAGATATATCTATCAGGGACGCAAATGAACGGGCTGTACAGAATTTGAATTGTACAGAGAGTGCATGCTGGCTCTCTGACTCTATAAAGCATGTGCTTCTCTGTGCGCTAAGGAATGAAGAGTCTCAAATAAAGAGTCTCAAAGCCAAGAGTCTTTCTTGGCTTCTCCAAGAAAGCAACGAATTAATTTATATGTGGAGACATATAGTCATAAGAAATTACTCCGACTGCTGCTCTAATATGGCTCTGTATTTAACTTCTCCTGGAGAGAGGAAAGAATATAATACATGGGCATTTATGCTTTTTAAAGAAAAAAACAGTTTCAGTGGAGAACAGTTTTGTAGTTTTATAAACCGTTTCTTTTTTAAGTGTGTCTTAATGTTTTTTGTGTATGGACTATAAATACAAATAAACATGACTAGTTTGAATCAGAATATACTTTCAAATACATTTGTACACAGGCATTATGATTATACTCCCTGTTTCTAAATTTAAAGGGGACATTCCAAGTGGCTGCAAACTAATCAGGAATCGGTCGGATTGTAAGGACACTGATTGGACGACATACACCTGTGTACTGGGCTTTCAAGTCTTTGGTAAGAACATGACAACTGATGGGGAAAGATGGTTTATTAGGGGTTTTATATATAATAATAATTGCTTAAATTTCCAAATGAAAAAAGAGTCTGCATGTGTTCTTCAGTGCTGTCACTATTAATGCCAGATTCAGAGAAATTCAGTGTATTAAGATCAAACCAATATGAAGTTCTCTGCAGAATCCAGCAAACTTTTGGTCCTCGATAAATATCAGACACTTTAAAGAAATTTACATAATAGCACAGACTGCCTTCCCATTTTTTTCCTCCAGTTGAAAATTGAAGCATTTTAATTTGTAAGGGCATTATTTTTAAAATAGCTTTATTGAGCATACTATGTAATTCACCTATTTAAAGTGTACAGTACAGGTATGCCTCGGTGGCTCAGTGGTTGAGCATCTGCCTTCAGCTCGGGGAGTGATTCCTGGGATCAACTCCTGCATCAGGCTCTCTCCAAGGAGCCTCTTCTCCCTCTGCCTGTGTGTGTCTCTCTCTCTCTCTCTCTCTCTCTCTGTCTCATGAATGAATGAATGAATGAATGAATGAATGAATGAATGAATGAATGAATAAATAAATAAATAAATAAATAAATAAATAAATAAATAAATAAATAAATAAAATCTTTATTTGAAAAGTAAAATATACAGTACAGTGGTTTTGGAATTGTAGTGTGTTTGAGAACATTTTCACCACCCCAAAATGAAACGTTCTATCACTCCTCACCTCTCCCTCCCTCTGCCCCCAGCAGCCACTAATCTACTTTCATTCTCTAATGACTTGCCTATTCTGGATTTAGTTCATCCACATTGTAGCATGTATCAGCACTTTGTTTTATGGCTGACTAATACCCCCTTGTATGCATGTAACCACATTTTGTTTATCCATTTATCAGTTGATGGACACTTGGGTTGTTTCTAGTTTTCAGCTAATAGAAATAATGCTCCTGTGAACAAGTATGTGAGAGTTTTGTATAGACCTGTTTTCATTTTCCCTTGAAATATACCTAGGAGTGGAATTCCAGAGTCCACTGGGAACCTTGTGTTTAACCTTCTGAAGTACTGTCAAATGTTTTCCAAAGTGGCTGCACCACTTACATTCCCACCAGTGATTTAAGAGGGTTCCGTTTCTCCACATCTTGTCAGCAGTTCTTAGTCTTGTGCATGTGAATGTCCAGGTGGCTCAGCACCATTTGTTGAAATATAAAGGCATTTTTAGTAGACATTATTTAAAGGCAAAATTTGGAAATCACTGATCTGATGTTTTAGATATTTCTTGCAATCTTTTCTGTGACAGTTTTCTAAATCTTTCCCAGTCTGGGTGATCCTTCTGAAAAAGCTATAAGACAAATGGAAAAGTTAAGATAATAAGGCCTTGTCTGCAAAGAATTAAAAAGAGATGTTCTACTCAGTAATTAGAATGCTGGATATATGGGGGGGGGGGGGGTGTCTCTATACCTAAAGCAATGTCCAGAACATTAGTATTTTCCCTTTAACCACATCTCTACCTTCTGACAGTGGGGCTCTCTCCTCCAATCTGATTGTAGATGAGAACAGTTCTTCATGCTATGTACATTAGAAAAATAATCCATTATAGGCCCTTGTTCTAAACACAACTGCTAAAGATAGAGGCAAGTAAGGGCTAGCAAGAAGTTAAAAACAACCCTGACTGAGCCAGGTACAATTCCATTATTCTGGGTGAAACTGAAACAGTAGCCAATAGCTGGTAATTTACCTTGGTCTTGTAATGAAACAATATTTACTTAAGAGATGTCAGTTAAGAAGTGTTTTGACTTGTTTTAGGGAATTTATCAAAAACTTCTTCTCAAAAATGGCACTGAACCAGCATATCAGCCCTTCTGTATGCAATAATTTCTATCTAATCCTAATAGAGTTTTGTGCTAATTATGTTGAACATGATCACCAGTGCCTCATAATGACTCAGAATAATTAAATTTGTTATGTCTCTGGACGTAAATAATATTTCTATGAAAATTCTATGGGATAGTATGGTAGACTAGTGGATGGCCTGAGCATTCCATTAAGAAAGAATCTTCCAAGGCTTTCTTGGAAGTGCCTGCCTGAAGGGAACAGCAAAGAGAGTGTGTACATTTTACACAGCTTCCCCAGAGTCTACTTTGAAAAACTACTGCTGTGGCTTAGTTTCTGCACCTTGCCATACAACTAGCAGAATTTCCACTCCACCTAGAAACTTTGTTTTGTTTAGATTTTATCTTTATTTATTCTGAGAGACACAATTTTGTTTCATCGCCTTTTAAAACTTTTATTTTTTGTTACTAGAAATATTTAACAATATTGGTGTCAATTTAAAATTGTAAATATCAAAAACTTAATAGTGAAATGCATCATAATTAAATTTATGATGCAACAAGCAATATTTTCAGGGCTTCATTTGAACATAAATGCATCTAATAGGAGTTACTTAAGGAAACAAGAAATCAACTTTTAATAATTCCTACCCTGGCAAATAATTAAATCACTAGGAAAATATGAAAGAACCAGTGATTCGGTAAATGTGACTTGGGGGAGGGAGGGAGAAATTAAAAACAAGCACAGAATTTAAACTCAAAGACTGTTTTGGGATGCCTGAGTGGCTCAGCAGTTGAGCGTCTGCCTTCTGCTCAGGGCGTGATCCCAGAGTACCCGGATCAAGGCCCACATCAGGCTCCCTGGAAGGAGCCTGCTTCTCCCTCTGCCTTTCTCAGTCTGTCATTAATAAATTTTTAAAAATAAAATCTTGAAAAAAAAAAAAAAACCCTCAAAGCCTGTTTCTTGTTGGTCTTAAAAAATAGGTGTTATTTCAGTGGGAAGAGCTTATATGCTGAGGTGAGTTAAGCTAAAACTATTTGTTAGCACCACCTGCTGGTTACTAGTGAGTACTTTTGTGCCTTTATATTTTCCATCTTGAGACTATTTTCACTTAATTTTACTAGATTTGGGGTAGAACTTCATTCTTATAATGAAGGCACTAAGAAATGTTCAGGCACTAAGAAACAGCTAAGTTTGAACACAGATGAAAATTAATAAGATTCCAAAATCCATGTAGCATCACAGTTACATTTTAGACTAATTTTTCTACACCCCGGTGTTTCCATATCAAAGGTGTCTGGCCAGAAGGATCCGATGGGACCGATATCAATGCACTGGTACGATCCCACAACAGGAAGGTGATTGCTGTCGCTGATGACTTTTGCAAAGTTCATCTGTTTCAGTATCCCTGCTCCAAAGCAAAGGTAAAGTCAGTTTAATAAAAACTAGTGTTGTAGGGCCTTTTATCGGGATATTTTTGTGTCGATGGTGAGAAGAGATGTGTAGAGTTACTCATCACTGCCTGTGATGCCCTGGGTCACAGGGGAGAGCACCTTTAAGCATCCAGGCTGGCACTGCGTATTTACTTCTTCACCAGTAAGGTCAAGGAGAAGACCATTACAGAAGACGGCTGATGTTTCATTCATTTTTGTTTATCAGTAATTTTTTTGGCAGGTTTAAATGTCTCCTAAACCTACTAAAATATAAAGCTCCTAGAGCCGTTTCCTAAATCCCCTCCAGGCTTGCCCGTCTAGTAAACCCTTCCCTACCTGTCTCAGCAGAAGAGTTACTAAGCTCTGACAAGCGTACCCAACTGACATCCGGAAAAGACTGGTTCATTAAGTCCAATTTATTTTGTTTCTCTCATAGAAACAGGTATTAAAAGGAAATTACTGCTAGCTCCATTCCTCAGATTTGATGACTCTGGCTTTGATTTGAATAACCTTCCTTACCAAGTCGCTTCCATTGCTGTAAATAGGCATGTAAAGACAGAGGTTAATTTTCCTGTCTGATTTGTTTCATCTAGGCTCCCAGTCACAAGTACAGTGCCCACAGCAGCCATGTCACCAACGTCAGCTTTACTCATAATGACAGTCACTTGATTTCAACGGGTGGAAAAGACATGAGCATCATTCAATGGAAACTTGTAGAAAAGTTATCTTTGCCTCAAAATGAGATTGTACCCGATGGTACTCTAACCAAAGCCCCCATCTCCTCCGTTGAAAGTGCCGTGCAGTCTGATACTCCCACACCACCTCCTTCCCAGCCCTTAAATGAGACAGCTGAAGAAGAAAGTAGAATAAGCAATTCTCCCACACTTCTGGAGAACAGCCTAGAGCAGACTATGGAGCCCAGCGAGGACCACATGGAGGAACAGAGTGAAGGGAGCAGTGAGGACTTGGGTGAGCCTCTGGATGAGGAGCCATCCAGGGAGATCAGCAAGGAGCAGAGGGCAGCCCCTCCTCCAGAGGACCAGCAAGACCCCGCACCCCTGTCTTAACCCCAGGCCTTCAGCATGACTCTTCTCCTTCAGCTACATGTGATCCTGGGATAGAGTTCAGATGACAGGCTGGGGAGTAATGGAGATAGATCACTAGTGATGCAGATCTTGGTTCCCGCGTGATCTGTTTTCAGTACTCTTTACCTGCGGTCTCTCAGATGCGGCCCATCTAAAGGTTCAGTTTGGTGGGTGTGAAAATGAACCAAACTCTAAATAACAGGAAAGACACACATTAATTTCTCAGAAATTACTGTGTATGTAAGTGGTATGATGTAAATACTGGAAACAAAAACAGCAGTTGTATGGATTGAAAATCAACCCCTTGTTATCTGAACAAGTTTTCTTCAGGAACAACCAGAGGCATCACAAACACTGTTACTCATCTACTGGCTCAGACTGTGCTATTTTTTTTCCCTGATGCAGAAAAATGAGAAAACAAAAACAAAAAATACTCTCTCACTGAGATATCCTCCCACCCAAATGACTAGTAGAAATTTTTTAGTTAAAAACTTCAGTATTGCCGCGAGCAGTGGTGTTGCCTTGAGTCCTAACGCCGTTTCCTCACACTACCGGTAGATGTCCAGATGTGCTCATTAGTCTACTGTCTGGGTGCTGCCTTTTCTAAGTCGTCATGATCATGAGGAACAGTCCCTTCATTTCTTGTGTGCAAATCTATTTCATCTTAGAACTAAGAAAGCAGTGGTTTGTTAAAGAGCTTTTAATGTATACTAAACCATTAATACTCAGAAATAATGGATTCCTCCAAGGATTCCTTTACTGGCCTAAACATTTTTTTAATGTTTGGCATTCAAGTGAATGGAAGAAGAAAAACCGCATGCCTATAAAACTAAGAATTACTTGGCTAATTTTAGCTTAGCCTTCCTCATAATTTGTTCCTTTGATAATAGAAATATAAATACAGTAAGTTTGAATTGGTGCTTGAAATTCATTGGTTTAGTTGTAATTTTTATACAGATTATATCGAGGGATAAGACACTCCGCAAATTACAAATTCTTTTTTATAGAAGTATGAGTAACAGTCACAGTAATTTTTTTATAAATTGCATACATAACAGACTTGCTATATATGGTCATTTTTCTCCAGTAGAGTTGTTGTAACCCTTGCAATTCTTTTTTTTTTTAACCCTTGCAATTCTGATGTGGCTGTTCTCTGCTATTTTGGGCAATGCATGTATTATGCATTGGATAGTTTTGTTGTCAGATGACTGTTTTTCATACTTACATGTTTCCTACTATAATTGCTGACATATGCATTTCTTATATATTTGTTTATACATTGATTATAAAAAACTTTGTTTTGATTTTTTGCTGAATTGTTTTGTTGTTGTTAGATCATGTTTAGAAACTTTGAATGAGTTCAGAAGTCTTAAGTATAAGTATGCAAGTGTTTACGTGATTGTGCCATTCCAAAGTGCATCAGAACTGTCATTCCCTTCTAGTATCTTCTCAGGAGTAATACAAATCAGGTATCTCATCATCATTTGGTAATTAATATACAAACTCCAGTGAACTCCCAAGGACACTCACATTTATATTCACATGCTGTATGTAAGGGTGTGGGTATGTGTGAAGGGGTGAGTGTAGACACTCTGTTTGTGTGTATCTATATAGGAAGATATACGCCACATTGAAAATACTCAGTGTATATCTCTATGTGTATAGGTATATGTCCATGTATCTCTTTCCTTTTGTTTACAGTTCAAAAAAAAAAAAACCTCAAAGTAGTTCTCTTCAAAAGAAGAGCGATTCCAAGCAATCCATCTTTTTTCAGTATGTTCTATTCATAATTATCAGAGAGCATCAATAAGTATATAAGGCATATATACTTGCCTATTATCAGTGTAATTAAATCATCAGGTCAGCATGTGCTATTCCCTGCAAGAAAAATACTGAGGTGAACAGAACAAGTAGTTCTAGAAGAAAAAGCATTTCTTTATGTCCCTGGGGGATACAGCTCTCCATGATAAGCAGGGAATTTATTTAGGACACCAGTCACCTTTGGGGTTGCTGTGTACAATGAGATTCACAAAATCGTGATACTCTTGGGTGGTAGTTTCAAAAGACACTACTAATGCGCAGAAAGCGTTCCAGCTCTCTATTGCTGGCAACTACTGTTTAATGGTCAATTAAATCTGTGATAATGGTTGCAAGTGGGTGGGATTATGAAATTGTAGATGTTTCTAGAAAAACTTGTGAATGAAAATGAATCCACGTGTTTCATGTGAAGATGTTGAGCCATTTCTATCATGCATTCCTGTCTCATGGCAGAAAATTTTGAAGATTATAAAATAAAATGATCAAAATGTTTCACATGTCTTGACTCTTACTTCATTGATACTGCTAGTTTCATGACTGTCCAATTATCAGAAGACACAGCTTTTTATCAGTTGTCCGCTGCTGCTGCTGCTGGGGATACCACCGTTGCGGTCGCAGCTAGCTCCATCTCATAATGTTTTTATTTCATGTCTACATGTCCTCTAATGTTTAACACTGGATGATCCTGGCAATCTTGGTTACCTTCCTGACATATTCCTGTCACTGCCTCCCCTGGTGTCTGCTTTGTGAAGTCCTGGATCTCCTGGCTTTCACCAGCTCTCCTGTGGTGCTTTGTGACATGTTCGCACCACAGCCATAAGTTGGCTGCTACAAAGTTTTCTTTCTAAATAATCAGAATGGGGGCATTCCATACATTCCTTAGTCTTAAAAGCATGGAGATGATGGGGTTTTCGTTACCTTATTCATCTTTGGTGACTATGAATATATGTTCCCAACCACTCACATACACTAACCCCTGAGGGGCTGCCTGGGGTGGAAATTACTTCACCACTTCTGAGACAAAATGACAGGCATCAGAACAAACCCATTGAACAATTTTTTTTTTCCTCTCGGTAAAAAGATTCATAAAGGGGAAATTATGCAATCGATTGTGAACACACAAAGGTGGAGGTGGAACTCCTAGACAGAACTTAGGTTTCCAGCTTAAAGCTGGAACTGAAATGAAGGGAGTTCAAGAATATGTTTTTAGGAATAAGAAATTCTATATATGGGATCCCTGGGTGGCTCAGCAGTTTAGCGCCTGCCTTTGGCCCAGGGCGCGATCCTGAAGACCCGGGATCGGGATCCCTGGGTGGCTCAGCGGTTTGGCGCCTGCCTTTGGCCCAGGGCGCGATCCTGGAGACCCGGGATCGAATCCCACATCGGGCTTCCGATGCATGGAGCCTGCTTCTCTCTCTGTCTGTGTCTCTGCCCCTCTCTCTCTCTCTCTGTGACTATCATGAATAAATAAATAAAATCTTAAAAAAAAAAAAAAAAAAAAAACTGAAGACCCGGGATCGAGTCCCACGTCGGGCTCCCAGCATGGAGCCTGCTTCTCCCTCTGCCTGTGTCTCTGCCTCTCTCTCTCTCTCTCTCTCTCTCTCTCTCTCTCTATGTCTGTCATAAATAAATAAATCTTTAAAAAAAATTCTATATATATATATATAAATGTATACATAAAAGGACAAAAAGGACATCTTTAGGACAAAGATAATAGGCTTGAAGAGCCGCCAACAGAGGAGCACCTGTGTGGCCTGCATGCGGTGAGGAAGTGTGACCCTGTAGGCAGGGTGATGGGGAGACTTGGTAGGTGGCCCATGTTCCTTTGCTTCGATGACGGCCATGCCAGGGCTTCATGTTTTGTAACTTTAACACTTGTGCTTCTGCTATTCAGACTAGGAGAAAGACTGTTTTTAAGAGTGCACATGGGAGAAAGAGGGAAAGAGCAATCTCCTACCTAGAGCAGAGCACAACACAGGACTCGATCTCACGACCCTGAGATCATGACCTAACCGAAATCAAGAATTGGACACTTAACCAACTGAGCCACCCAGGTGCTCTGAGAAAGGTATTCTTTAGAATCAGGGAAGAAGGGGCAGCCCAGGTGGCTCAGCGGTTTAGCGCCTGCCTTTGGCCCTGGGTGCGATCCTGGAGTCCCAGGATCAAGTCCCTCATCAGGCTCCCTGCATGAAGCCTGCCTCTCTCTCTCTGTCTGTCATGAATGAATATTTTTTTAAAAATCAGGGAAGAAGGAAATAAAAGGATTAATATTCACAGAGAATATGGACAGGAGCTAGGGAAACAAGAGGGCCTGTGTCCATCTCCATCTATGCTCCATGAGCGGGGGTTGGGGGGGGGGGCTGGCGGGGGTGGTTAGGCGCTGCCCACGTGGACACCAGGCCCTGCCCAGGCCCCCAGGGCTGCAGTCCTCAAGGACCGCAGAAAGGCCTCCAGGCCTTTTCACCCACAAATAGATGTAACCTTTGTAAGGAGGCAGCTCCTGCTCTCCTTGCCCAATCTCAGGTCATGTTACATGTTCTGTGCTGGCCAGTCAACCTTTAACAAAGAAAACCTGAATTTCTACTCTACGCTCATTAATGAAACCCTATAATAACCCTGAATGCTCTAATATAAAGGTGGCAAAGGAATAAAGAGAAAAACCCCAAACAGACAAAAAGTTTCACTCCTCTGGACACGTCGGCCTGTTTCATTTCTGTGACTGAGGGTGGCATCCTCAGGAGACCACGGCTTCCTGAACTGGTTATGTTCCTGTTGGGTTTTGTTTTAGCCAAAACCAGAACTTCGGCAGAGAAAGTCACCGGTACCACTTCTGTATCTCAAAGGACAAAAACACGAAGAGATGAGCGGGAACAAGTGCTCCCTGGCTAAAATAGCTCCCCCCCCACACCCCGCCCCGAGTTGCTATTCAACAGTAGGAGCTAAGCTTTGTGTCACTCGTGCTTCACGTGTGCCAGCTCGTTCGTTGCGACAATCCTAGACTCGATTCTCCATTTTATGCACAAGGCAGCCTGAGGAACGGAGAGGCCGGGTCACAGCACTGAGCCAAGACTGGAAGCGCCCCTGCAGCGCCCGTGTGCCCTGCGCTGGCGCTTTGTCCTTGCTAATACGAAGACTGATCAGGGTATGCCCCGAAGGGCAGCCTAAGGAAAGCTACAGAGCGATTAGCCTTGGAAAAGGCAGCACTGGGCTCTGAACAGAGTCACACAGTTGAAGGGACCCTGCTCGTGCACAAGGCCCCTCCTGCCACCCCTACAACCAGAGCGCAAGACGGAGAAGCTTCCAGGCCCGTCCACCATCCTGTGGCACCTGCTGCCAGCAGCTGCCTACCCTTCCTGCCTTCCTTGGCCGCAGTGAGGCGCATCTGTCCTCGGTTCCTAACACTTTAAACCTGTTTGTGTGGACAGGCTGCTCCCTTGTTTTCCAACCTTTGGGCAATTTCCATTATGCTGAAAAAGCAGCGTAGCCACTTCTGTCTTTAGCCAAGTGCATTCTCCACTTTGTCCTCACCGCCCCCCCCCCCATCTTCTCCCATGAGCCTGGAGGCTCTGCCAGCCCCATGCTCAGCCAGAGGCCTTTGATCATGCACCTCCTCCCCCTCAGCAGTGTAAACATGTGGTCCTGAAAATAGATCTTCCTAGAGAACCACCCATCGACAGAGATGAATACACGTAATTACGGTGCTGATGGCCAAACAGCTCAGTGGGATCACACAAAATCAGCTCCAGAGGCAGGTTTCAACTCCTGGCTGATTTTACCTTCACCAGATCTCGCTAAAGGAACAGAAAACAAAGAGGGGGCCAGAAGCAATGGCCTCACATAGGAAAAACACATTTTCAGTAAAAAGCAAAGCCTTCATACCTGTTCATCCTGTTTCATTCTTGACGTGCCTGCAGCCACGGAGCCAGAGGGAGTCTTTGGAGCCAGCCTCTGCACGGCGATGCCCACGAGGCCCCCCGCGCGGTGGGGCTGACTTGGAAACCCGGTTGCAGGCAGGGCAACCAGGAGCTGGCGTTCTCTTACCACGTCAACTGCAGGACACCAGTTCCATTAACAGAACTGTGAGTCTCGTGTCCGGATAAGGCAGGTCCTTCCTCTTCCACCTGTAGTCTTTGGTCCCTCTACAACAAAAATGTATCGTGCTGCCAGCACCTTCCACGTGGTAGCCAGTTTGATTCCTGGGGCACGGATATGCAACTAGGTGCAAAGGAATCGTCCACACGTCAGGTGCATGTTACTAGGTTGCCTCGCGCAGGGAGCTGTGCTGGCTTGGTGGGGAATCTGACGCCGAGACAGACACAGCCCTGCTCTCACGGGGCATGTGACCTAAGAAGGTTGGAGAGACAGGCCTTGCATAGTTTAGAACTAATATAGCAAAGTCAGCCCCCCCCCCCCAAATTAGAAGACTAACTGTATGCTCTAAGTAGCATGTCATTCGAAATGTGAAAAGTAAATACCCTTACTAAGGAATCTTGGATTGGTCATCTATTGACACCACCCATCCGCTGCTTAAATTCTATAACAACATCCAAAAGGTCAAATTTTAGTATTTAATAATAGTGATGTAGAACCCCTACACCAGGACACTGAATAAAAAAGAACTATTGACATGTGAACATTTAGACGGAGCAAAAGGGCATTCATTATACAGAGTGAAATAAGAACAGGTGACGGATAATAGAATTCCTTCATAGCAACAGAGTTTCTTGGTCATACGGTTTATCAACTCCAAGACATTGAGAGACCCTAGAGAGGGCCTAAAAAATTTTAAGGTGTTTCCTTAAATATAATCACGGTGTTCGCTTACAAAGAGAAAAGTATCTGATTCACCTTTGGGTCCCTGTCTCCTAAGAGCATGTGCTTCTGCACACTAATGAAACACCTGGTAGAAGCAGAGGATTAGTGGAATTCCTTGATAACCGTGGCTAGTGATTGCCAGGGGACAGGGACAGGTGGGAGAGATTCCACCCCCGGGGGTTGCTTCACAGTGATGAACAGTCTGCACGCATAACGGTTGTGACAGTGATCACACAAATCCATCCATGGGATTCAAATGCATGGAATTACACACTCGCACGTATGACAGTGGTACAGACTGCACGAGATCGAGAGCGTGCATCGCTGTGTCAAGCCATTTCCTCATCTTGGTGAAACACGTTACGGAAGATCTCACCAATGGGTGGACCGAGGGAAGGGCTCACCGGACCCTGTACTGTGCCTGAAGCCTCCTGTGAGTCTACCTGTTTCAAAATACAAAGTTTAAAAATAATGATGTAGGGGGATCCCTGGGTGGCTCAGCGGTTCAGTGCCTGCTTTCAGTCCAGGGCCTGATCCTGGAGTCCCGGTCCAGCGTGGCTCTGGTGTGAAGCCATCAGTGGCATGATGAAGGTAATGATGGCTTTAGAACCCTCGCTGGTTGGCTTTGATTTGTGTACTTCTCCCTTGTGTGTGGCTCTGGGCAGACCCCCTGGCCTTGTTTGGTGTTGAGGTTTCCACTCCCCAAGTCTTCTTTCAGATTTTTCTTATGGTTGCAAGCTATGCAAACCTCTTACTGTCTGACCCGTTGACCTTCAAGAGCTAAAAGTTACAGCAGGGGCAGTGAATGATTTATTGCCTAGACATTGAGATACTACCTGGCCTCTGCAGTTAATACATTTATTTGACATTTTGCATATATTCTGGGTTGCATCACTCTTTAGCACACAAAACTGCCCAACTTGGGTATGGTTGGGAAGTGAGGTCATGTCCTTAGCTCTCCTTCTTGTCAGGGTCATTGGTCACCCTCAGTTGTCCAGGGCTCCTCTGACCCACAGTTATCAAGGAATTCCACTAATCCTCTGCTTCTACCAGGTGTTTCATTAGTGTGCAGAAGCACATGCTCTTAGGAGACAGGGACCCAAAGGTGAATCAGATACTTTTCTCTTTGTAAGCGAACACTGTGATTATATTTAAGGAAACACCTTAAAATTTTTTAGGCCCTCTCTAGGGTCTCTCAGTGTCTTAGAGTTGATAAACCGTATGACCAAGAAACTCTGTTGCTATGAAGGAATTCTATTATCCATCACCTGTCCCAGTCTGGACACTCCATGTGACTGGTGGGGTTTGGTGTTTTAAGACAGGCTGCTCCTGGGTGGGTGCAGGTGGGGGAACCCTGGCCATGGCCTCTGTTCCCTGGACAGGCCTCAGGGAGGTCTTGGGAAGTCTGGGTGAGATCCGGCCTTCCCAGGAGGGCTTGTGCATAGGGAGAGGAGTGCACTGCCATTAAAGACAGAAGCGGGGGCGGGGATCCCTGGGTGGCTCAGCGGTTTGGCGCCGCCTGCAGCCCGGGGTGTGATCCTGGAGATGCGGGATCGAGTCCCACCTGGGGCTCCCTGCATGGAGCCTGCTTCTCCCTCTGCCTGGGTCTCTGCCCCCCTCCTCTCTCTATGTCTCTCATAAATAAGATCTTTTTTAAAAATGATGTAGAAACCTTGACCTTCCCTTTATGCTTTTGGAGGGAACATGGACAAGAGAATGGGCCTTCATACAACCACCTTTGGAAAATTTCCGACCTTGTGCTCGAGGAACTCCCCCTGCAGGTCAGAGGAAACATTGCTGCTTATCGCGCAGCGCCCTCCGCGGCCTTTCCGCGCGGCTCGCGGGCTGTGTCGGGGGTGGGGCGGCGGCGGGGGCGTGCAGGACCCCCCCCCCCCGGGGGCAGAGAGCCCGGCGGCGCATCCCGGCCGGCGAGGCCGCGGGCCAGCCCCGAGCACCGAGGACCCCCTGGGCCGATCGCACGGCGCCTGCGGGGCCGTCCTGCACCGCGGCCTCTCCTGGTCTCCCGCCGCCTTCGGGCTCATTTGGAAACTCCCCTTCTCGGAAACCCCCTCCTGCAGCCCCCCTCCCCCCCCCCCCCCCCCCCCCCCCCGCCGCCTCCGGAGTCACCTTCCCTACTCAGAACCAATCAAGTGACAGGAGAAAGAAGGGCTCCCCCGCGAGCCGCCCCGTGCAGCACCGCCACGAGGGTCTCGGGCTTTCTCCCGGCTTCGGCGGCGGAGCCCACGAACACGTCCCCGCCGGGATCCCTCGCGGGAAGGCTCACCAGGCCTTGACATTGCCCTTTACAGGAGGAGCGGAGCCAAGAGCCCCCCGCTCCGCCTCCCCTGGAGGAACGTGGGGGCCTCGGCGCTCACAGGCGCTCACAGGCGCTCCTCACAGGCCCTCCTCACAGGCCCTCCTCACAGGTGCTCACAGGCGCTCCTCACAGGTGCTCACAGGCCCTCCCCACAGGCGCTCCTCACAGGCGCTCCTCACAGGCCCTCCTCACAGGCCCTCCTCACAGGCGCTCCTCACAGGCGCTCCTCACAGGTGCTCACAGGCCCTCCTCACAGGCGCTCCTCACAGGCGCTCCTCACAGGCGCTCCTCACAGGCCCTCCTCACAGGCGCTCCTCACAGGCGCTCCTCACAGGCCCTCCTCACAGGCCCTCCTCACAGGCGCTCCTCACAGGCCCTCCTCACAGGCGCTCCTCACAGGCGCTCCTCACAGGCGCTCCTCACAGGCGCTCCTCACAGGCCCTCCTCACAGGCCCTCCTCACAGGCGCTCCTCACAGGCCCTCCTCACAGGCGCTCCTCACAGGCCCTCCTCACAGGCGCTCCTCACAGGCGCTCCTCACAGGCGCTCCTCACAGGCGCTCCTCACAGGCGCTCCTCACAGGCCCTCCTCACAGGCCCTCCTCACAGGCGCTCCTCACAGGCCCTCCTCACAGGCGCTCCTCACAGGCGCTCCTCACAGGCGCTCCTCACAGGCGCTCCTCACAGGCCCGGAGCCTGCCCCTCCTCGGGCAAGTGGAGCTGGAGAGAGGAAGCTAAGCCGGAGAGGAAAGCCGTTTTCCATTGTGGGCTCAGGTGAGTTTAGGTGCTACCTGGCTGCCCCAAGTGCCCGCCCCCCGGGTCGGGATAGCCTGAGGGTGACGGCCTCGCCCACCCAGAGCCCCCGAGGCACAGGGGAGGCGCCCCCTGGGAGCTGGGGCCCTGCCCCTACCTGCTGGGTGAAAGATCCGCTTTGGGGCGACGGGGACGGGCGGGGTGGGGGGGCGGGAGGGAGCGGCTGCGCCAGCGCCGGTCCCAAGGGCTGGCTGGAGCCTTCGTCTCAACACGCAGTGTTTGCCCTGGAAGCGATGAGAGCACGACAGACGGTCAGGAAAGCTAGGGAGGCCCGCAGGCGGCTCCGCTAATAATGCCGCCGTGGAGGGCCGCCGGAGCTGAAGTGGTTTCCATGGGAAACCCACACATTAAGATAGAAGAAAGTTCTTCTAAATTAAATGACAGTAATTAATCATCTATTTTAATTAAATGTTATCAAATTTAAACACAGGGATTTGTGGGGAAGGGCTGTCAGGAAACCACAGACGTGGCCATTTGCTCCGGTAGGAGCCGCGGACAAAGCCCAGGACACTTCTCAGGTACAGGGGTACAAGAGTTTTCTCCATAACAATAAGTTAAATGGGATAAACAGCAGAATTTTAAAAACAAATCTTGGGCAGCCCGGGTGGCTCAGCGGTTTGGCGCCGCCTTCAGCCCAGAGCATGATCCCGGAGCCCCAGGATCGAGTCCCACCTCGGGCTCCCTGCATGGAGCCTGCTTCTCCCTCTGCCTGTGTCTCTGCCTCTCATGAATAAATAAATAAATAAAATGTTTAAAAAAAAATAGCAGGACTGACAGGGCGGCCTCCACGGCCACACCCACGCCACCTGCGGAGGTGACTGTCCTTGGCGCCACCTCGTGCCCCCGCGGGCCTCCCCCACCCGCCCTCCTTCCCAAGGGCGGCAGAACATGGCGCCCAGACCCTGCCTTGGGGAGAGCGAGGCCTTGGAGCCGTCGCCTTGAAAGACAGCAGATGCAGGGCGAGCCCCCAGTGCCTGAAGACAGCGGCTCTGAGAAGGAACTCGATGATCACAGCCGCCCTCCCCGGGAGTGTCCTCAGCCAGCAGGACGGATTCTTAGCACAGGAGAGGAGACTAGCAATGGATGCCGCATCCTGACAAACTGTCATACCTTCCATCTCTCTCTTTTTTTAAAGATTTTATTTATTTGAGAGAGAGGGAAGGGAGGAGAGGGAGAAGCAGGCTCCCCACTGAGCAGGGGGCCCAACGTGGGACTGGATCCCAGGATCCAGGGATCATGACCTGAGCCGAAGGCAGACCTTAATAACTGAGCCACCCAGGCGCCCTCCCATCTGTTAAAAGAACAGGGCCCCTTCTTCTTCCCTAGAAACCATTCACTCTCCCCTAAGAGGACTATGTCCCCCTCCCCTTTCCCTACTGACATCCAGTGAAGCCTGAACTCTAAGTAAGCTACCTCAGGGATCATTGCCCCTTGGGCATCTCCCATGAATACAGGAGGTAAACATGTTAAACTTCGGGTTTGCTCTTGTTAATCTCTTTTATTTCAGGGGTCTCAGCCAGTAAGTCAGAATAGTGGGAAAAAATTATTTTTCCTCCCCTACACTTCCATCTTCCTTCTGCCTTTCTTAAGATTGTTGTTTAGCGGGGATCCCTGGGTGGCTCAGCAGTTTGGCGCCTGCTTTTGGCCCAGGGCCTGATCCTGGAGACCCGGGATCGAGTCCCATGTCAGGCTCCCTGCATGGAGCCTGCTTCTCCCTCTGCCTGTGTCTGTCTCTCTCTCTCTCTCTCTTTCTATCATGAATGAATAAATAAAACCTTTAAAAAAAAAAAAAAAAGATTGTTGTTTAGGTGGGGCACCGGGGTGGCTTATTGTGTTGCGTGTTGGACTCTTGATTTCAGCTCAGGTCATGATCTCAGGGTTGTGAGATTGAGCCCCAGACTGGGCATGGAGTCTGCTTAAGATTCTCCCTCTGCCTCTGCCCTCTGCTCACCTCCACTCCCAGTGCTAGCGTGTGTGCACGCATACGCACACTCTCTAAAAAAAAAAAAAAAATTGGGGTCCCTGGGTGGCTCAGCGGTTTGGCGCCTGCATTTGGCCCAGGGCGTGATCCTGGAGACTCGGGATCGAGTCCCACGTTGGGTTCCCGGCATGGGGCCTGCTTCTCCCTCTGCCTGTGTCTTTACTTCTCTGTGTGTGTCTCTCATGAATAAATAAAATATTTTAAAAAAATGGTTAGGTAGAACTTACAGTATAGTGCACAAATCTCAGTGTATCTGTATACATGCACACATATGTATAACCCAAAGACCTGGAATATTCCCAACACCTAGGAGTTGGCCTTGTGACCCCTCCTCCTGTCAGTACTCCCTGACAAGGGTAACCTCCACTCTGACCTCTATTACCATGGATTAGTTTTGCCTGGTTTTGACTTTCATGTACATGGGATGATACGGTATGTTGTCTTTTGTGCGTGGCTTCTTCCACAGAACACTGTTCCCTCTGTTCTTACACCCCTATGAGCCATCACAGGCTCCTTCCTGCCCACCTACTCTAGAAAGTGGCATTTTCCCCACTCTGTCTCCTTCCATTCACCCCCTAGGAGCGGAGCAGACACCAGGGTTTCCACTACCACTGAATCCTGCTCACTCTCCAATTTATATCCCCAGGCCCACCTGCCTACCAGAATTCTTTGACTAGAGGCCTCATCGACAGTCGATTTTTCCCCAAACATGCCCTGCTCGATTTACCATGTCTTGTACCGCTGCTCACCCAGAAGACAAGCTGAGTCATCACTGTAATCTCACACACACACACACACACACACACACACACACACACACACGTTCATGACCTGGCCTGAGCCTCCCTTTTCAGCCATGGATCCTGCCACTCCTCTCTCCCCACCTCCCCACGCACACCCAGGATGGCACACCCAGGATGCTCCCTCCCGTCAGCATGTGCTCTTCCCTCAGGCCAAATGTCCTTTCCTACCATGCTCCCCTGAAGTATCTAGGTGCACACCATGAATTTAAACAGTGCCTCCTCCTGGCACGTCCCTGCTGCTCCTCCCGTTGCTCTCCTGGGCCTTGACTCTGCCTCTAGATGGTTCTGCTGCACTTCGGCTGAGGTCATCACTGTCACCTCCCTCAGGTCTCTACTACCCAACACAGCATCTGGCACAGAGTGGCTAGAGAGCGAACAGCCTGTGCTGAGGCTTATTGACAATGACGCAGCAGGTCCCCAGTCTGACAGGGAAACAGGGTACCTATCCTCAGATAACCTCAGATCTGCTCACGGAAGAGCCTTGTGGGAAAGGACAACAGGACACCTGATGGGCTATGAGGTTGAGAACATAAAATTCGCAAGGAGGCAGAGACAGCCCAGGGAGTGAGGGCATCAAGAAAGGAAAGAACCAACAAGACTTCCAGGGCCAGCTCAGAAGTGGTGGGGTCAGCTGGCAGCCCCACAAAAGCCTGGGCCCCAGCGGCTCTTGTGTACGAAGCCTAAGTCATGACCAAGCCTAAGTCATGACCGTCTTCACAAGTGGAGTCAGGCTGCCCCTTCTGTTGTTTTTTTTTTAAGATTTTATTTATTCATGAGAGACATAACAGAGAGAGAGAGAGAGGCAGAGGCAGAGGGAGAAGCAGGCTCCATGCAGGGAACCTGATGTGGGACTTGATCCCAGGTCTCCAGGATCACACCCTGGGCTGAAGGCAGCGCTAAACCTCTGGGCCACCCAGGGATTCCCCTCCACCCCCACCCCTTCTGTCTTTAATGGCAGTGCACTCCTCTCCTTATGCATGAGCCCTCCCAGGAAGGCTGGATCTCACCCGGACTTCCCAAGACCTCCCTAAGGCCTGCCCAGGGCGGCCCAGGCTGACTGGGCTACCTCATTATTCCTTCACTTTGCCTGCCACGGTCCCGGGACACATTTGTGCCAGTTCCAAACCTCAACCCAATCACAGCAGTGAAGACTTACCCCAGCCCTCAGCGGCCGCTTCTCCCAGCGCAGTTCTTCCTGATGTTCACTGAACAGGTCCCAGCTGAGGCGCAAGGGATGGGCAGACACGAAGTTACAAACCAATTTTTCAAATGACTGTTTCTTCAGGAGGACAAAACTCCAGAAGAGAAAAGGGAACGGACACCAAGTATAAACAAAGGCTCTTCTGTGTGACTCCACTTTAATTAGAATGACAACTAATTGAAAGCAATTTAAGGTTGGTTCATGAAAGGTTAATGGAATTCATGTTTTGGAGATGCTGAATGCGACACAGACTCAGCCAGAAATACAAACCTAACCTTTATTCTCTTTAATTATTCGGTCAGAATAATTTCCTGGGAGCAGGTTTAGTCTCTGGATGGCTTTTAATTAAACACCACTGAACTTTGAAGTTGACATCAACTCATTCAGCGGCAACTCAATTTTCAGATTAATCTGCTAACACAGAGGTTTTGTGGCCTCAACAGGGCAGAGCTGGTGGGGGTGGGGTGGGGTGGGGTGGGTAGACGTTCTTGGAGCCTGATGAGTATCGATAGATTCTGGAACTTCTTGTCTTCCCTCATCCTCTCCTCAAAGCAATTCCATAACCTATGCCAGCACCTAAGGAGAGAGGCTCAGGCTGGGATGAACAATCAAACTGCCTCCTTCCTTGGCTTTTCCCACCAAGGCTGGGGACGGCAGACTCTGTCCAAGCACCCCCACTCTACTTCTGCCTCCTGCCCTCCTCCCATATCTCCCCACTCCAGAGATGTACTGAGACACGTTGGGAACCCTGGCGTGGCCGTCCCGTGGAGAGATGCCCTTAGAAACGCTCCCATCTCTGAGCTGGCTACCTTGTACTACAGCCCAGCCCCAGCCTCAGCCTCCCCTTGTGGGCCTTTGAAAACCCAGCTCCTTGAATCTGCCAGCTGTACCATGCCCAGGCCCTTTTCCACTGCTGACTGGGAGGTGGCCCCACCACTTCTATAGCCTGCGGCAGCTTCAGCCAACCTCCACCAGAACATATTTGCAGTTGGCAGATCTGGCTAGGAGGAGTTGGGAGCATGAAGGGCCAGTGCCTGGGCCTTAAACACTCATGTGACATGACAAAGCTCAAGATCACGGACAAGGGAAGGCATGATGTCCAAGGTCTTTGTCAGAACTTGAGGGAAAAAAAAAAAATCTCTAAAGAATGTCATTCTTGGCCACTCTGTTTGCCCCGTTTCCATCAGTATTTTCCCAACTCCTTTGGGAATCTGTTCTAACAGACTCCAGACCTTGAGCAAAAGTAGCATCTGCTCGTCCAACATGTCCTTAGGTAGCATGGCACCCCATGAATTCTGGAACCACCCAAAGGTCAGGGTTCCCAATTCAAGCTTATGCAAGTGACAGCTGCCAATGGCAGAAAAGGCAAATGACCCATCCCACTCCTGTCCCGACCCTGGAAGGTGGCTGATGCCTTCACAACAGCAGGGGTGACCTACTACAGCCAAGGATGCAAGAGGTTTCCAGAACAGAGGTCATGGCCAGGGTTCCCCCACCTGCACCCACCCAGGAGCAGCCTGTTTTTTTTTTTTTTTTTTAATTTTTTTTTTTATTTATTTATGATAGGCATGCAGTGAGAGAGAGAGAGAGGCAGAGACACAGGCAGAGGGAGAAGCAGGCTCCATGCACCGGGAGCCCGACGCGGGATTCGATCCCGGGTCTCCAGGATCGCGCCCTGGGCCAAAGGCAAGCGCCAAACCGCTGCGCCACCCAGGGATCCCAGGAGCAGCCTGTCTTAAAACACCAAACCCCACCAGTCACATGGAGTGTCCAGACTGGGACAGGTGACGGATAATAGAATTCCTTCATAGCAAAAGAGTTTCTTGGTCATACGGTTTATCAACTCTAAGACACTGAGAGACCCTAGAGAGGGCCTAAAAAATTTTAAGGTGTTTCCTTAAATATAATCACAGTGTTCGCTTACAAAGGGAAAAGTATCTGATTCACCTTTGGGTCCCTGTCTCCTAAGAGCATGTGCTTCTGCACCCTAATGAAACACCTGTAGAAGCAGAGGATTAGTGGAATTCCTTGATAACAATGGGTCAGAGGAGCCCCGGACAACTGAGCGTGACCAATGACCCTGACAAGAAGAGTACTAAGGACATGACCTCACTTCCCAACCATACCCAAGTTGGACAGTTTTGTGTGCTAAAGAGTGATGCAACCCAGAATATATGCAAAATGTCAAATAAATGTATTAACTGCAGAGGCCAGGTAGTATCTCAATGTCTAGGCAATAAATCATTCACTGCCCCTGCTGTAACTTTTAGCTCTTGAAGGTCAACGGGTCAGACAGTAAGAGGTTTGCATAGCTTGCAACCATAAGAAAAATCTGAAAGAAGACTTGGGGAGTGGAAACCTCAACACCAAACAAGGCCGGGGGGTCTGCCCAGAGCCACACACAAGGGAGAAGTACACAAATCAAAGCCAACCAGCGAGGGTTCTAAAGCCATCATTACCTTCATCATGCCACTGCTGGCTTCACATCAGAGCCCCACTGGACGGGGGCCCAAGCAGCAGAGGTAAAGCTAGTCAGATCCTGAAAGGGAATCTGGTTGACACAGAGAACAAAGAACCATGCACTTCTTTCAAAGAAGTGTAAAATAGCCATTTGTAACCTTTCTTGCTCTTATGCACCTGAAAAAAATTCTGAGAATCTATGTGAGACCCTCTGTATATATAAGCTTACAATGAAAAATTTTAGATGTTATGTTTAAATAGCTGCGAAGAGTATAGTTTCTGGTGTGTGACAGATATCTGCATAAACTATTAAGACACTCTTATAAATGTATTCAGTGGAATATAAATAAATACCACTGCAATTAAACACCTACCTTCATTTAGTTAAAAATACTAATGTCTACATAACAGAAATTTCTCTTTGAACCTGTCTTGATTTCCATTTCACTTCTCCACCTAAAATTTTAACCCTCCCCCAAATTTTATCCTAATATAATGTATTTTTAGGCTTGAAAGTCTTATTGATCATACTTAGAATTCTCTGCAACATATTAAAAACACTTAAGATTTTATTTATTTGACAAAGAGAGAGCGTGCACAAGTACAAGCAGGAAGAGCAACACGCAGAGGGTGAGGGAGAAGCAGACTCCCCTCTGAGCAGGGAGCCCAATGTGGAGCTCGATCTCTGGACCCTGGGATCATGACCTGAGCCAAAAGCAGATGCTTAACCAACTGAGCCATCCAGACACCCCTAAAATTTAATTTTGGTTAAACTTCCTATGACCATAGATCTAAGTGTTAAAATATTTTATTATGGATTAATGTTATTATAATTACAGTTAGCACAAATGTGACCAAAACATAAATATTGATAATGATTAAATATGAGCAAGGTTTTATTAGAAATGCATCCTGGGGTGCCTGGGTGGCTCAGTCAGTTAAGCATGTGAACTCTTGATTCAGCTCAGGTCATGATCTCAGGGTAGTGAGATGGACCCCCACTCTATGCTGGGTGTGGAGCCTGCTTGGGATTCTCTCTCTTCCTCTCCTGCATCTCCCCTCCAAATTTTTGGAAAAAAGAAATGCTGGCACCTGGGTGTCTCAGTTAGGCATCTACCTTTGGCTCAGGTCATGATCCCAGGGTTCTGGGGTCTAGTCCTGCATGGGGCTCTCTGTTCATCAAGGAGTCTGCCTCTCCCTCTACCCTCCCCCCACCGCTTGTGATCTCTCTCTCAAATAAATAAAATCTTAAAAAAAAAAAAAATGCATCCTGATTAGGGGCAGGGAGCTGGCTTATACTTCCATGGATGAATATTTGCTTGCTTACTGTTAAAATAAGACTATAGCACCAATTTCATTACAGTTTTGTAGTAGCAGCATCTTTGAACTCTCAATTCCTGAGTTATATGTCAAAAGCCACATATTAATCTATTATCCAAAGATCAAATGAACTCAATTGGTTCCTCCTCCAATTCTGTTAAAAGGACTCAGAAAACTTTGAAACTTGTAAAAGGATTTGTTACCCAGTCATTAGAGTCACATCCTCAACATTGTCAATATTTGCAATTATTCCCGTTGCACCCCAAGATGGTTTTTATGCTCCAGGACAATACAAGGTGGTCTCATCAAATGGGGGAGGGGTTTGTGTTCCTTTTAAAGAGTGGAAAAAGATGATAAGGGAGTCCTTGAGCCAGGTGAATTCTTAGACAGCTCTACTTTAGGAAGTACATTGGAAGCTGAGGACCTGAAGATTGATTCCCTTAAAACTGTCCTTGCCTGAGGACCCTATTGGAAGCCTCCTACCCCCCAGGGGTATGTGAGTCCAGACTGTCGTTGTACAGACTAACTACACTGCCTGAAGGAGGCGAAGAGAGGGAAATGTCCCTCTAGTGACAGCACTTCATCCAGACAGCACTGACAATGAGGAGAGAGTCAATCCCCCTCTGAGGAAACCCAACCTGAAAAAGGTTCAAAATAACCTGCTTGGAAGAACTCTGAGAATACACCAAAAGGCCTGAAGGCCAAGAACACAACAACCTGTGTTCCTTCTCTACATCTGCCAGCAAGGTCTGGCACCAAACAGCTGACTGACCCAGTAGGGAACACCTGACCCAATAGGAGCCCAAGATATTCTCTCTCCTGAAATTTGAGTCTGGTTACTGGTGACTGGACAACCATTTCCTACCTTGTGCAATGAGAAGTAGAGAATGACAGCTACACAAAGGGGAAGAGAAAGGTTAATCACATAGGTTCCCAAATAAAAGTCCTGTGAAGCCCAGCTCCACTCAGGTCCTAGAAAGCCCCCTTTCCGCACTGGCTGGTTCTAATCCATCTCTGGGACTTGCAATCAGAAGAGGTTTGGCTCACACAGGAGTTAGCAGAGACAGACTGACCAAGTCAACCTCATGGATCAAGAACATTGACAGCATTATCAAGGAGCAACTAGACATTAAATGGCAAAGTACGTGAATAGATAGTAACAAAATCTTAAAACAAAAAGAATTTTAAAAATTAGTAATTTTAAATAAAAGATTCAAAATCACTAATTACAGTAGAAAGAATTTTTTTAAAGACTATTTTTTGGGCAGCCCTGGTGGCTCAGCGGTTTGGCACCGCCTTCAGCCCAGGCCTGGCCTGATCCTGGAGATCTGGGATCAAGTCCCACGTTGGGGACTCTCATGAATAAATAAAATCTTTAAAAGAAAAAAATTAAATTAAAGAAAAATAGACTGTATTCATGAGAGACAGAGAGGCAGACATAGGCAGAGGGAGAAGCAGGCTCCCTGAGGAGAGCAGGATGCAGGACTCCATCCCAGGACCCTGGGATCACACCCTGAGCCAAAGGCAACTGCTCAACCATTGAGACACCCAGGTGTCCCAGTAAAAAAACAATTTAAACCAGAGAAATGTTATCACTTACCAGATTGGCAAAGATAAAAAAAATTTGATAAAGTGTTTTGCTAGCAAAAGAGAGGAGGAACAGGCATCCTCATCACTAAATAGGAACATACATGGGCACCATCTCTATCAGCGAGGCCGAGCCATCAAAACTGGAAACACACATTCCCTTCACCTTTTAAGTCTCACTTCTAGAAATTATCCTACAAATACATTCAACAATATGTAAGATGAGATGGACAGATCATATATTAAAGCAGTGCTTAAAAAAGCAAAACATTTAAGACTAAATACTCATCAACAGATACTAGTTAAATAAATTATGGTGTATTCCCAAAATGGAATATAATTCAGAAAAATGAGACAGAGAACAATCTTCAGACTACAACTGACTAGTAGGAACGTATGGTACCATTCAGGAAAAAATAAAACAGGCAGAGAAGGAAAATACATCCATATATATATATATATATATATATATATATATATATACAGAACTTATCTGAAAATAAACAGAAGAAACTAGGGTAGAGAAAGAACAAGATAAGCAAGAAAGCATCCTGTGTGTCAGAGAGGAAAGAAATACTCAAAGACTGACAGGGCATGTCAATGGGACACAGAAGCCAAATTTGGGCTGAACTGAAGCAGTGGAATGAATAATGACAGAGATGGTGATTACACTGAATGAGGAAATCAAACTTAAACATCTGAATGGGGAGGGGGGAACTCATCTTCACAGGGAAACATCAATGACATAGAAGGAATGATAGAATAGACAATCACTTTTTAACAGCCATCTTAAAAATAAATGCTTCAGCCAAGAATCACCAATGACGACTAGTCTGTGTAAAACATAAGGATAGGATGTTCCCAATCTCAAATATCAGCCCACAGATTACTCATTAATTACAAAGGGGAAAGGCTATCTAATAAGGGAGAAATCTGGCAGACAACTACTGAATAAAGTTATCCTAACTTCAAATTGCCAGTAATGGGACAAACTGGTATCAAGTACCACCACCTGATAGAATGAGAAAACCACATCATATATAAGGAATTCCTGACAAAAATGTTTAACCTCAAACCTATCATAAGGAAACAGTAAGGCAAATCCAAGTTGAAGGATGTTCTGCAAAACACTGCCCTGAACTCTTCAAACTTTTCAATGAAGGACACTGGGGACCATCCTGGAAAAAATGGAATGTAAATTGGTAAAGCTGATTTACAAAGTCTGGCAACTCCTCAAGAAATTAAACACAGAGTGACTATATGACCCAGCAAATCCACTCTTAGGTATATCTGAGGTATGTAACTAGAAGAAATAAAAACACAGGCCCACTCATAATCCTGAACACCAATGTCCACTGAAGCATTAATAGCATATTCACAGTAGTCAGAAAGTGGAAATGACCCACATGTCCATCAACTGATGAATGGATAAACAAAATGTGATTTATCTATACAATTAAATATTATTTAGCTATAAAAAGGAAATGAAGTACTGACACACGCTACAACATGAACCTCAAAATCATTACACTAAGAGAAGCCAGTCACAGATCACCACTTATCAGTTTTTTTTTACATGAAATGTATAAAAAAAATTTATATTTACATCTATAGAGACAGAAAAGAGATCAGTGGTTGCCTAAGGCTGGGAGGTGGGGTGGGGAAAGGGAATGACTGTTAACAGGTGCAGGACTTCCTCGTAGGGTAATAGAAAACATTTTAAAATTGTGGTGATGGTTCCACAACTCTGCATACAGTAAAAACCACTAAATTGTACACTTTATTTTTAAAGATTTTATTTATTTATTCATGAAAGACAGAGAGAGAGGCAGAGACACAGGCAGAGGGAGAAGCAGGCTCCATGCAGGGAGCCAGATGTGGGACTCAATCCCAGGTCTCCAGGATCACGCCCTGGGCTGAAGGTGGCGCTAAACTGCTGAGCCACCCGAGCTGCCCTAAATTGTACGCTTTAAATAGGTGAATTGGGGATCCCTGGGTGGCGCAGCGGTTTAGCGCCTGCCTTTGGCCCGGGGCGTGATCCTGGAGACCCGGGATCGAATCCCACGTCAGGCTCCCGGTGCATGGAGCCTGCTTCTCCCTTTGCCTATGTCTCTGCTTCTCTCTCTCTCTCTGTGACTATCATAAATAAATAAAAATTAAAAAAAAAAAAATAGGTGAATTGTAGGGGCACCTGGGTGGCTCAGTCCCTTGAGCAAATGACTCTTGATTTCAGCTAGGGTCATCATGATCTCAGAGTGGTGAGATTGAGTCCCACGTGGAGCTCCACACTCAGCAGGAAGTCTGCTTGATTCCTCTGCTCCTCCCCACCTGCATGTGCACACTCTCTCTAAAACACATCTAAGATAAAATAGGTGAATGGTATGGTATGTGAACTATATCCCAATAAAGCTGTTATTTCAAAAAAAAACACAACTATAAAGGACACATCATTGGGATGCCTAGAGAAATTTAAATATAGAATATATATTAAAGAGTATTGTTATCAATGTTAAATTGAATATGACAACTGTATTATGGTTATGAAGGATAATGTCCTTATTCTTAAAATACTGCCTAAAAGTATTTATGGCTGAATTATCATAATTCCATAGCTTAATCTTAACTGATTCAGCAAAGAACAAATGTGTGTGTTTACATACATTGTGTGTGCCTGCATTTGTGAGAGAGCAAGAAAAGGCAAAGATGGTTATATATATATATATAGCTAAGTGAAGGATACACAAGTACTTATTGTGAAGTTTTTCAAAATAAAAATTTGGGAGGAAAGATCAGAAAAGAATAAAGCTTAGATTTGTGCAGAAAAATTCGGGCCTGCTAGCCTGTGAGAATACTAGGTGTTTATTTTGTCCTTAGTAAAAGGTCACTACTGTTCCTTGCTACGGCAAGATACAGACTACTGGGGGTGCCTGGGTGGCTCAGTTGGTTAAGCATCTGCCTTTGGCTCAGGTCATGATCCCAGAGTCCTAGGATCCAGGTCCTCATTGGGCTCCCTGCTCAGTGAGGAATCTGCTTGTCTGCTTCTCCCTCTCCCACAACCTGCCCGCCCCCCGCCCCTGCTCCTCCTATCAAGTAAATAAATAAATATTAAAAAAATAAAAGATACAGACTACCACTTAATATATAAAAAAATCTCACCTTTTTCTCAGCATTAATATAGGATACCGAATCGGTCAAGTCTACCGATTGTGACAGCACAGGAAATTAATGTCTAAATGAATTGTGTGTTACAGTCACATTTTACTAAGGGGCAAGCTGGTTCCTTATAAGGAACCATATGGTAATCATCAATATGCCGTTAGTCTATTACTTGACTTTGAGGAACCATTTTGTAAAGATTATCTGGTGCCTAATTAAAAAAGCAATCAGACTCAGGTTTAAGATGCTTCTGGTATTCTGAAAGATCATTCAAAAGGACTTCAAAATTGAGATTTTTTCATTCATGTATTTATTCCACAATCAAAATAAATCATAATTTAAAGCCATAACATTTTGAAAAGGTAAAGGAGACTTTGTGTCACAGTTGCATTAATAAAACACACTGGTCTAAAGTGCAACAGTAAACAGGTGTTTTCTGTTCCCGAGGTGGAATAAATACATAACAATTATACATAAAATTTCACTAAAGATCAGAGATGAGGCAAATAACCCTTGGAAAGAAACTCTCCAATGAATAGAGGCAGATTGCACATAATTTTTCTTAACATTTTACCACAAGAAGGAAAAATCCTCACGATGTCTACTAGTGCAAACCCCCATTTCATGCTCCTGGCCTTGGCTTCTTTCTTCCTTCCTCAGTAGCATCCAAATCCAGGAAGGCCTCTGCACCCCATGTTCAAAAACACCACTGTGGGTCCCTAAGGACCTCAGCATAGACTGCTGCCAATAAGCCTACGTGCAACCTTCCTCTAGAACCTCCAGGGAAGTCAGGAGCCCAAGAAGCAGCAGCACTGCTTTAAACAATAGTTTTAACTGTCCAATGAGCACTGATGGACCATGCGTATTTCATAAACAAACCAAAATATTGCCGTAATATCTTTCTACTTTTCTGGGAAAATGTTAAGTAAACCATTCAAGTAAAAAAGAAAAATGTTTACAGAACAGTGAAAAATGAAAATTCAAAGCGTTTATGCCAAAAAGCAAACCAGTCCTCTGCAGCCTAAGTCATTTGTTTCTGGGCTGCGAAGCCATGTAGAGAGCAATCAGGCAGTAGATGGTCCCCCCCAACGTCAGCGCCATAGTGGTCCGGTAAAGCATTTGGTCAGGTAGGCCTCGTTTCAGGTGGATAGGCACACCATCAGACTTCTGGAAAGCAAGAATTATCAAGGACATGGTCAATAATAAAAAGATTTTACAGTTTAGGCTAATAAAGAATAAATGTCTCTACTTTATAACTAATCCCTCAACATGCTGCAGTGTAAAAAGCCCTAATACATTAGAATGCTAACTGAGATAGTGGTATATCTTTTCTTATAAATGCAGCTACAGCCTGTAAGGCCAAAGCCATTCTCCAAAATGGAGCCCAAGGAACATGCATACAACAAATTCCATGTTTCCAAGAAATTTACCATATAAAGCTTAATTAGGAAAGCAGCACTGGTGGATTTCTTTTAAAGGCAAAGATAATTCACAGCTAAATGACCACAGGCACAAATTATGTACTACATTTAGTTTGACTTCTGATCATTAGTCAATGATATCTGAGCATACCAGGTCAATTAACAGGCTCAAGTCCATTTTGTATCCAGCTTCTTTCCATTAAGCCATTAAACCCTTGTTTAAAAAAATAGACTCATAAAATGTTAATCCATGATTTTGCACAGTCTCCAAACTCCCTCTCCCACAGTAACTCAAGACCCAAATGCCCAATAAAGTCTTACTTATCACGGGCAGCCCAGGTGGCTCAACAGTTTAGAGCCGCCTTCAGCCCAGGGCCTGATCTTGGAGACCCGGGATTGAGTCCCCCATCAGGCTCCCTCCATGGAGCCTGCTTCTCCCTCTGCCTGTGTCTTTGCCTCTCTCTTTTTCTCTGTCTCTCATGAATGAATAAATAAAATCTTAAAAAAAAAAAAAAAAAAAGTCTTACTTATCAGATAAAAAGGGATTAAACTGACCAAAAGCCCCCAAGCCAGTTCTGAATCTGCACATTATTGAGGACGGGGAAGCTACCTTCTAGAAGAGCAGTAAGACACTGCTACTCCCATAGCACCTGAGATACAGCTGGGTCACTGATCTCTCAATTATCTGTATATAGATTAGTATTAATAATATTTTAAAATGCAATGAATTCTAGCTTCTCTCTGTTGATCAGAAAACCCAAGAGAGCCTCCTCCACTTCTAACAGCTCAGTGAATTTAATATCAAGCAAGCAAAAAACAAGAAAACTCATTGCCAAAATGATGACTTATTCTTTAGTGTCTGTTCGAGTGTCTTCTTTTACCTGGAAAAACTTCTGCAGCTCTGGAACTTTGTTTTTCCCAGCATAATCATATGCAGTAAAATCAGAACTCAGTTTGGTTGGTGTGGCAAATATGATAGGTGGTGCTTCTGTGGAAACCACAGGCCTTAATCCCTGTAGGAAAAAGGAAAATGTCAAGTTGAAATCATGTCTGGGCATATGAATAACCTTTCAACAAGCAGGCTGTCTGGAATCGTGGAAGCAGTCACTCAGGCACACAAGAGGGAAGGAAAGGCTCTTCAAGTCTGCATCAAGAGGCCTTTAATTTTAAGATTTAAAGTTCCTAAACTTTAAACAAAATACCTTAGTCCACTTTCCCACAGCAAACCTCATTGAGAAGAATCCCCTGCCTTTAAGATGGGGATAGGGGAGAGGGGGAAGCAAACAAACCACAAAAGCCCAATCTGGGCTTCCAGAAATACCTATTATGTCTATCTTCCTATGAAATCAGTAAAACACTTATAATCTATATGAACTTTTTTTTAAGATTTTATTTAATCATGAGAGAGAGAGAGAGAGAGGCAGAGGGAGGAGAGAGAGAGAGAGAGAGAGAGAGAGAGAGAGAGAGACAGGCAGAGGGAGAAGCAGGCCTGACGTGGGACTTGATCCTGGGTCTCCAGGATCACACCCCGGGCCGAAGGCGGTGCTAAAACCGCTGGGCCACCAGGGCTGCCCTATGTGAACTTTTGATTAGATTTCCAAAGAGACCCGGCTGTCTCTTTTCTCCTCTGGATGAGCTGATGTACTAATATATTATCTCGAACTCCAGAGTAGACGTCAGAAACTGTCCAGACACACAGTAAAGAAATATCTCAATCTAGAAAGGCCTATAATGGTAAGAAACTTGTCTTTCAGAACCATAGACAAAACAAAATAATTAGACTAACTGAACTTTCCAGCATTAATTAACCCATAAGTTAAACAGATATACTAAAAATAAAGAAAATTTAGTGTTCTCATCTGAGACAGGTATACAAAAGTAATGGTATCAGGGTGCCTGGGTGGGTCAGTCAGATGTCTGCCTTCAGTTTAGGTCATGATTCCCGAGTCCTGGGATTGAGCCCCACCTATGTCAGGCTCCTTGCTCCAGGGGGAGCCTGCTTCTCCTTTTCCCTCTGCCTACAGCTCTCCCTGCTTGTGTATCTGTGTGCACTCGTGCTTTCTCTCTCTCCCTTTCCATTAAATAAATAAATAAATAAATACATACATACATACATACATACATACATAAATAGTGATAGCATCTAACACTGAAAAGACTGCATGAGACCATACGTGCCTAAAGCAGTGTGCCTGCTACGGGCATACAGCACATATGTCTGTTCAATAATTATAAACAGAATGATATTTGGGGGTTAACACAGGTTTGCTAATTAGCAGCTCCCTGGGCCACATGGACAGAAGGGCAAATGCATAGGCTTAAAGAGAAGCTAATGGGAGAGAAAAATGAAGTACTGGCACAGGCTACTGGGATAACCCTTAAAAACATTATGCCGAGTAAAAGAAGCTAATCAAAAAGACCACATGTTATATGACTCCATTCATATGCAAGTCCAGAATAAGAAAATCTCCATAGACAGTAAATAGATCAGCAGCTGCCTAGGGCTGGGAGGTGAGCAACAGGGGGGTGATAACTGCAGAGTATGTTTCTTTTGGAGATGATGAAAATGCTCTAAAATTAATGTGGTAATGGTTATGCAATATCTATTAATACACTAAAAACCACTGAGTTGTACACTTTAAATGAGTGAATGTATGGTATGTGAATTGTATCACAACAAGGCTATTAAAAAAAAAAAAAAAAAGAAAAAGAAAGAACCCAAGGAGAACTCTGATTTTCTACATGATGGAGTAAAGCTACAGTGGCAGGTATAGAGATGGTTCTCCCAAATAATATGCAGATGAAGATAGGAGCTGAGTTACAAACCAATACAATCACATCCTTTTATAATACATTATAACTATGAAAAATAAAAATTTAAAGTTAGGAAGTAAAGCATCTGAATGGCTCAGTGGGTTAAGCATCTGCCTTCGGCTCAGGTCGTGATCCTTGTATCCTGGCATTGAGTCCTGTGCAGCCTGGGCTCCCTACTCAGTGGAGAGCCTGCTTTTCCCTCTCCCTCTGCCACTCCCCCTGCCTGTGCTCTAATAAATGGATATCTTTAAAAATAAGTAAATAGGAAGTACAGTTCAAGCACAGCCTCTTTCTTTTTAAAGGATAAAAGTGCAAACTCTTTGCTCAAATTAAGAGTTGTCAGACTCCTGGTTCTTGATCACTTCAAAGAAATATAAATTTACCTATAACTGACAAGACATATTCTAAAGCTTCCAGGATACTCCCTCCCACCAGGTGAGCATTAAGATCAACAGGGCAACAAAAAGGCATTAAAGCAAACTTGGTTTTGGTCCAAGATGGCAGCATAGAAAGACCCTGAACTCACTCCCTTCCAGGAACATACCAAATCTACACGCACATAGAGGGCAATTCCTTCTGAAGAACTGAATGCTGACTGAACAGTTTCTGCATAACAAAGGATAGAGGGACCACACAGTGAAGGGCAGGAGACAGAGACATGGTATCAACAGGAACCCCACCTGATGCTAAGCATTACAGTAGTGAGGAAGAGCACTGACAGGCCCACACACAGATTCACCCAACCTGGGCACAGCAAAATAAACAAAACAAAAAACCCACAAAAAACAACCACAGTGGTTTAAAAGGCAGACTATAAATGAAGGAAACCCCAAATAATGCTAGAGCAACTGCTAAATGGTGGGAGAACTACTGGAATTCTATCTGGTTAGAAGGGGTTAGCAAGCGCCATTGTTTACATTCCCCCTCTGCCTTAATAGCACAAATGGGAACAGGCACTCTAGCCAGCCTGCAGCTTCCTGCCCCAGCCTTGCCCATACCAGCTCCAGTTGTCCCCCAAAGGCATCCTTCACCACATGCACCTGTCTCAGCTCTAACCATTCCACCAAGGCTGCACAACTAGAACACCTCAGCCTGCACCAATTATATCCCCCACTATCTCCCCTAGGTGTCCCAGGCACAAAAGCACCCTGGGACACCCCTAGCCTATCAGCTTCAGCAGTAGCCATTCAGCCAGGGCACTTCCTATGCAGAGCACCCCAGCCCATCCTGCCCCAACTCTGGCCTCCCCACTAGGGTACCCCAGGGTAGAGAGCCTGAGGACAACCCAACCTGAACCTGACCCAGCTCTTGCCATCCCACCAAGGCAGCACTAGACCCAAATACCCCTGAATCACCTGGCTTGAACTTACCCCAACTCCCATCATCCCATAGGGCAGACCCAGAGAATACACCCTCAGCCTGCAACCACTACAGCATTAGCCAGCAAGAGCCACCAGACACATGCAGACTAGACAGGGGACATTCCTCCACAAGGCCACTCCTTCAAGACTGAGGAAGGTAGCTGTTTCACATAATTCATAGAAACAAAGTCAAACAAAATGAGAAAAAGGAATATGCTCAAAAAAAAAAAAATCAAAACTTCAGAAAAAGAACTAAATAAAAGGGAGATAAGCAATGACCTGATAAAGAGTGCAAAGCAATGGACATAAAGATGCTCACTGGAGTTAAAAGAAGAATGTAGGAAAACTCAACAAAGAGATAAAAAATATAAAAAAGAACCAAAAAGAGTTGAAGAATACAATAACTGAAATGAAAAACATACTAGAGAGAATCAACAGAAGATTAAAAGATGCAGGTGAACAAATGAGCAATCTAGAAGATAGGATAATAGAAAACACCCAAGCTAAACAGCAAAAACAAATAAAAAATGAGGATAGGTTAAGGGACCCCCTATAACAATGTCAAGCATACTAATATTCATATGGGGTCCCAGGAGAAAAAAAGAGAAAGGGGTAGAAAGCTTATTTGAAGAAATAACAGCTGAAAATTTCCCTAACCTGGGAAAAGCAGACATCTAGGTCCAAGAAGCAGAGAGAGCCCCAAACAAGATAAACCCAAGAAGGTGCATACCAAGACATAAATAAAATGTTAAAGATTGAAGACACAATCTTAAAAGTAGTAAGAGATAAGCAACTAGTTATGTACAAGGAAAACCCCATAAGGCTATGGATTTTCCAGCAGAAATTGTACAGGCCAGAAGGTAGTGGCACAATATATTTAAAGCACTAAAAGGAAAAAACCAACAGCCAAGAATGCTCTGACAAGATTATCATTCAGAGGGATCCCTGGGTGGCGCAGCGGTTTAGCGCCTGCCTTTGGCCCAGTGCGCGATCCTGGAGACCCACGATCGAATCCCACATCGGGCTCCCGGTGCATGGAGCCTGCTTCTCCCTCTGCCTATGTCTCTGCCTCTCTCTCTCTCTCTCTCTCTCTCTGTGACTATCATAAAAAAAAAAAAAAAAAAAAAAGATTATCATTCAGAACTGAAAACAAATAGGAGTTTCTTAAATAAACAAAAGACAAAGGACTTTACAGCCACTTAACCAGCCTTAGAAGAAAGGTTAAAGGGACTTTAAGTGGAATAGAAAAGGCCAGGGAAGCCTGGGTGGCTCAGTGGTTGAGTGTCTGCCTTGGGCTCAGGGCGTGATCCCAGAGTCCCGGGACGGAGTCCCACATCAGGCTCCTTGCATGGAACCTGCTTCTCCTCTCTGCCTATGTCTCTGCATCTCTCTGTGTCTCTTGTGAATTAAAAAAAAACAAAAAACAAAAAACAAAAAAACAAAATAAACTTTATTAAAAAAAGGAATAGAAAAGGCCATAACTAAAAGAAAATTATAAAAAAAAAATTTCACTAGTAAAAGCAAACATATAATAAAGGTATTAAATCAATCATTTATAAAACTAGTATGAACGTTAAAAGATGAGTAAAATCCATTACATCTAAAAAAAATCCATTACATCTATAAAATTTGTTGAGATTCACAAAATAAAAAGATGTAAAATATGATATGATATACATAAAAACATAGGGGAGGGTTTAATACATAATGATTTTAAAATGTGTTTGAATTTAAGCAACCATCAGCTTAATATACAGTTATATATGAACCTTATGCTAACCAGAAACCAAAAACTTACAATAAATCTACGAAAAAGTAAAAGAAAGAAATCCAAGCAAAACACGAAAGCCACCAATTACAAAGGAAGAGAGCCAGAAGAAAAAAAGAGAAAAACTACAAAAACAACCAGAAAACAGTTGACAAAATGACACCTGTTCATTATTACTTTAAATGTAAATGGCCTAAAAAAAAAAAAAAAAAAAAAGGGCACCTGGGTGGCTCAGTCAGTAAAGCATCCAACTCTTAATCTGAGGTCTTGATCTCAGGGTTATAAATTCGAGCTCCATGTTGGGTTCCATGCTGGGGGTGGAGCCTACTTAAAAAAAAAAAAAAGTAAATGGTCTAAATACCACAATTAAAAGACAAGGGTGATTCAATGAATAAGAAACATGGGCCATCTATATGCTGCCTACAAGAGGCTCTCTTCAGACCTAAAGACATGTACAAATTAAAAGTGAAGGGATGTAAAAAAAAAAAAAAAAAAAAAATTCCACACAAATGGAAGCAGAAAGAAAGCTAAGATAGTAAAACTTATATCAGACAAAGTAGTCTTTTTTTTTTTTTTTATGATAGTCACAGAGAGAGAGAGAGAGAGACAGAGACATAGGCAGAGGGAGAAGCAGGCTCCATGCACCGGGAGCCTGACGTGGGATTCGATCCCGGGTCTCCAGGATCGCGCCCTGGGCCAAAGGCAGGCGCCAAACCGCTGCGCCACCCAGGGATCCCCAAAGTAGTCTTTAAAACAAAGACAGTAACAAGAGACAAAGAAGGGTATTATTAAAGGGAGTAATCCAACAAGAGAATACAACAATTTTAAGTATCTATGCATCTGACATAGGAACACCTAAATATACAAAAAGCAAATATTAACAAATACAAAGGGAGAAACTGACAATAATACAATAATAGTAGGGGACTTTAACACCCTACCTATCAATGGATAAAGCATCCATATGTAAAATCAATAAGGTAACTGTGGATTTAAATAACATTAGACCAGATAGACTTAGCAGATATATACAGAAAATGCCATCCAAAACCAGCAAAATATACAGAATTTTCAAGTATACATGGAACATTCTCCAGGACAGATTACATGCATGCCACAAAACAAGTCTCAATAAATTTAAGAAAAGCATCTTCTCCATTCACAACAGCATGAACTTAGAAAATCAATTATAGGGGAAAAACTGGAAAAAAAACAAATACATGGAGGCTAAACAACATGCTCCTAAATAATCCATGTGTCAAGAGAAATCAAAGAGGAAATTTAAAGATACATGGAGAAATGAAAATGGAAACAATGGCTCAAAATCTTTAGGATGAAAAAAAAAAAAAGCAGTTCTAAGAGGGAAATTTATATAGTAATTCAGGCCTACCTCAAAAACAAGAAAAATCTCAAACAACCTTAACTTTACCCTTAAAGGAACTAGAAAAAGAACAAAGACAAAAATTAGTAGAAAGAAGTAAATAACAGATTAGAATAGAAATAAATGGTGACAAAAAAAAAAAAAAAAAACAACAAAAAAAACAAAAAACAAACCCCAACAACAACAATGAAACTAAGAGCTGGTTCTTCAAAAAAGATAACTGATAAACCTTTGGCAGACCTATTAAGAAAAAAAATAACTCAAAATCACAAATGAAAGAGAAGTTATAAACACCACAGAAATACAAAGGATTGGGCAGCCCAGGAGGCTCAGAGGTTTAGTTTCTGCCTTTGGCCCAGGACGTGATCCTAGGGTCCCAGATGGAGTCCCACATCGGGCTTCCGGGGCCTGCTTCTCCCTCTGCCCATGTCTCTGCCTCTCTCTCTCTCTCTCTCTCATGAATAAAAAAAAAAAAAAAAAAAAAAAGAAATACAAAGGATTTTAAGAGACTACTGTGAAAATTATATGCCAACAAGTTGGACAACATAGAAGAAATGGGTGAATTCCTAGAAACATATCTTCCAAGACTGAAACAGGAAGAAACAGCAAATCTGAGCAGACCAATTGCTACCAGAGACAGTGAATCTGTAACCAAAAATCTCCCAACAAATAAAATTCCAGGACCACAAAGCTTCACAGGGAAAATCTACTAAAAATTTAAAGAAGAGTTACTAATCCTTCTCAAATGATTCCAAAAAATAAAAAAGGAAGAAAATTTTCCAAATTCATTCTACAAGGCATTACCCTGATACCAGAATCAAAGACAATCAAGAAAGGAAATTACAGGGCAATATCTGTGTGATGAACACAGATGCAAAAAGTACTCAACAAAATTTAGCAAACTGAATTCAACAATACATTAAAAAGATCATTCACACAAAAAATTAATTAATTAATTTAAAAAATAAAATAAAAAATAAAAAGATCATTCACCACAATCAAGTGGGATTTATTCCAGGATGCAAGAATGGTTCAATATCCACAAATCAATCAACGTAATACACATTAACAAACTGAGGGACAAAAATCACATGATCACCTCAACAGATACAGAAAAAACATCTGACAAAATTCAACATCCATTTATGATAAAAACTCTCAACAAAGTGGGTTTAGAGGGAGCATACTTCAATATAATAAAAAAGACCATATATGATAAAACCACAGCTAACATCATACTCAATGGTGAAAACTGAAAACTTTTTTCTCTAAGATCAGGAAGAGAACAAGGATGTCCATTCTTCCCACTTTTATTTCAATACAGTAACGGAAGTCCTAGCCATAGTAATCAGACAAGAAAAAGAAATAAAAGGCATCCCAAGAGGGTAACAAAGAAGTAAAACTTGCACTATTTACAGCTAATGTGATACTCTATATATAAAGCAATTACAGACTCCACCAAAAAATTAGAATACATGAATTCAGTAAAGTTGCAGAATACTAAACTAATATAAAGAAACTTGTTGCATTTTGATATGCTAATAGTGTAGCAGAAAGAGAAAGAAAACAATCCCATTTACAGCTACATCAAAAAGAATGAGAGCAATAAATTTAACCAAGGAAGTGGAAGGCCTATACTCTGAAAACGATTAAAACAATGGTGAAAGAAACTGAGGACACAAATAAATGTAAAGATATACCATGCTCATTAATTGGAAGAATTAGTATTGTAAAATGCCCACACTATTCAAAGCAGCCTATAGATTCAATGCAATCCCTATCAAAATACCAATAGTATTTTTCATAGAATAAGAACAAATAATCCTAAAATTTGTATGGAGCCAAAGCAATTTTGAAAAAGGAGAACAAAGCTGAAGATATCACAGTCCCAGATTTCAAGCTATACCAAAAGCTATAATAATCAAAACCGTATGGTACTAGCAAAAAAACAGAGATCAATGGAGCAGAACAGAGAGCCCAGAAATAAAACCATTCTTTATATGGTCACTTAATCTACAACAAAGGAGACAAAAAATACACAATGTGGAAAAGACAGTCTCTTCAAATAAATGGTGCTGGTAAAACTGGACAGCAGACATGCAAAAGGATGAAACTGGGTGGCTCAGTCACTTGGGCATCCAACTCTTAGCTTCAGGATCTTGGAGTGGTGGGATCAAACCCTACATCAGGCTCTGTGCTCAGTGCAGAGTCTACTCCAGAATCTCTCTTCTTCCCCTACTGCCCTCCACCCCTGTCCCCTCCAGCTTTCTAAGTAAATAAATAAATAAAATAAAATCTAAAACAAAACAAAACAAAACCTGGCTAGCTCAGTCAGCAGAGCATGTGACTCTTGATCCATTGGTTGTGAATTCAAACCCCATGTTGGGCACAGAAATTACTTTTTAAAAAAAGAGAGCAAGCTTTTGGCTTTGGACTAGGAGGAGGCAAAGGTTGTCCCAAATCCAGATTCATCTGACACCAGCCATCTCCACCATGCCACCTAAGTTCAACCCTAACAAGATCAAAGTTATAGATCTTCGAGCACCAGCGGGGAAGTCATTGCCATGTCTGCCCCGGCCTCAAAGATTGGCCCCCTTAGTCTGTCTCCAAAAAAAGCTAATGATGACATTACCAAGGCAATTGGTGATTGGAAGGTCTGAAGATTACCGTGAAACTAACCATTAAAAACAGATAGGCTCAGAATGAAATGGTACCTTTTCTGCTTCTGCCCTAATTATCAAAGCCCCCAAAGAACAGTCAAGAGACAGAAAGAAGCAGAAAAACATTAAACACAGTGGAAGTATCACTTTTGATGAAACTGTCAATATTGCCTGACAGATGTGGCACTGATCCTTAGTCATAGAACCCTTTGGAAACATTAAAGAGATCATGAGGACTGCAATATTGACAGCCGCCATCCTCAAGATATCATAGATGATGACATCAGTAGTGGTGTAGTGGAATGCCCAGGTAGTTAAGAACTACAAAGGAAACTACTTAAATAAAGGGTCATTTGAAAACAAACAAAACTTTTCTTACATAACACACAAAAATAAATTCAAAATGGGTTAAAACTCAAATATAAAACCTGAAATCATGAAACTTCTAAAAAGAAAACATACACAGGAGCAGCCCCGGTGGCGCAGCGATTTAGCGCCGCCTGCAGCCCAGGGCGTGATCCTGGAGACCCTGGATCGAATCCCACGTCAGGCTCCCTGCATGGAGCCGGCTTCTCCCTCTGCCTGTGTCTCTGCCTCTCTCCCTCTCTCTGCATCTCTATGAATAAATAAAATCTTTAAAAAAAAAAAAAAGAAAGAAAGAAAGAAAGAAAACATACACAGTAATCTCGGAGATATCAGCCTTAGCAACATATTTCTGAATCTGTCTCTTCACGTAAGGGAAAAAAGGAAAAAAAGGAAAAGCAAAAAAAAAAAAAAGAAAAAAAAAGGAAAAGCAAAAATAAACAATTGGGAGGGACTACATCAAACTAAAAACCTTTTGCACAGTGAAGGAGGCCAACAAATCAAAAAGGCAACCTACTGACTGGGAGAAGATATGTGCAAATGATACACCAATAAGGGGTTAATATCCAAAATCTATAAAGAATACCAAACAATACCAAAAAAGAAAAAAAAAAAAAATCCACATACAGAAGACCTGAACACACATTTTCCAGACACATGACAATTCAACATCACTAAGTATCAGGGACATACAAATCAAAACCGCAATGAGAATGGCCAGTATCAAATAGACAAAAAATAACAAGTGTATAGAGGATGTACAGAAAAGGCAATCCTCATGCACTGCTCATGGAAATATAAATTGGTGCAGTCATTATGGAAAATATGGAGGTTCCTCAAAAAATTAAAAATACAAATACCATACAAACCAGTAACTCTGCTTCTGGGTATTTATCAAAAGAAAACAAAAACATCAATTCAAAAAGATAAACACATCCCTATGTTTATTGCAGCATTCTTTACAATAGCCAAGATATGGAAGTATCTTAAGTGTCCATCAATAAATGAATGGATAGGGGCAGCCAGGGGGGCTCAGTGGTTTACTGCTGCCTTCAGCCCAGGGTGTGATCCTGGAGACCCGGGATCGAGGCCCACGTCAGGCTCCCTGCATGGAGCCTGCTTCCCCCACTGCCTGTGTGTCTGCCCCCGCCCCCTCTGTCTCCCATGAATAAATAATAAATAAAATCTTTAAGAAAAAAAATAGATGAATGGATAAAGATGTGGTGTGTGTATATGTATACACACACACACACATATACACACATACACAGTGGAGTAATAGCCATGAAAAGGAGATATTGCCACTGGCAACAAATTCAGTGGACCTAGAGGGTATTATGCTACGTGAAATATGTCAGGCAGAAAAAAACAAATACATTATTTCACTTCTGTGTGGAAATCTAAAAAATAAAACAGAAATAGACCCATAAATACAGAGAACTGGTGGCTGCCAGAAAGGAAGGGGTGGGAGGATGAGGCAAAGAGGTGAAGGAAATTAAGAGGTACAAACTTACAGTTATAAAATAAATAAGTTGGGGTGCCTGGGTGGTTCAGTTGGTTAGGAGTCTTGCCTTTGGCTCAGATCAAGATCACTGAATCCTGGGATCAACTCCCACATCTGGCTCCCTGCTTTATGGGGAGTCTGCTTCTCCCTTTGCCGCTCCCCTGCTCATGCTGTCTCTTTCTCTCTCTCAAATAAATAAAATCTTTAAAAATATATACATTAAATTAAATTAAAAAGTCAGGAGGAGGGATGCCTGGGTGGCTTAGCAGTTGAGCATCTGCTTTCAGCTAAGGGTGTGATCCCAGGTCTGGGGATCGAGTCCCACATCAAGCTCCCTGTGAGGAGCCTGTTTCTCCCTCTATGCCTCTGCCTCTCTGTCTCTCTCACGATTAATAAAATCTTTAAAAATAAAGAAAAATAGGGGCACCTGGGTGGCTCAGTGGTTGAGCATCTGCCTTCAGCTTGGGTCATGATCCTGGGGTCCCAGAATCAAGTCCCACATCAGACTCCTGCGTGGAGCCTGCTTCTCCCTCTGCCTATGTCTCTGCCTCTCTCTCTCTCTCTGTCTCTCATGAATAAGTAAATAAAATCTTAAATAAATAAATAAATAAATAAATAAATAAATAAATAAATAAATAAAAGTCAGGAGGATATAAAGTACAAAATATAGTCAATAATGCTATAAGGTGACAGATGGTTAAGTACACTTGCTGTGGTGAGCATTTTGTAATGTATATAATTGTAGAATCACTATGTTGTACAGCTGGAACTAATATTGCAAATCAATTATACTTCATTAACCCCTTTCCCCAAAATAAACTTGGTTTCTATTTTTTTTTTTGACACAATCCCACAAATGGGAATGAACCGTGGACTTTTTTCTGCACCGCATTTACTCCTTCAGCATGTATTACTGAGCACTTACTCTATACTAAAAATACACGATAGAGAAGACAGACACGGGATCCCTGGGTGGCGCCACGGTTTGGCACCTGCCTTTGGCCCAGGGCGCGATCCTGGAGACCCGGGATCGAATCCCACGTTGGGCTCCCGGTGCATGGAGCCTGCTTCTCCCTCTGCCTGTGTCTCTGCGCCTCTCTCTCTCTCTCTGTGACTATCATAAATAAATAAAAATTTAAAAAAATATTAAAAAAAAAAAAAAAAAAAGAGAAGACAGACACAATCTCTGCCATTATGGATATTAATGTTATGGAATAACAGCCACTAATTACCTGCTAAGCCTTTGTTATATGGCCAGCATCCCATCAAGCATTTCACATGCATCATTTCATTTAATCCTGCCAGCAACCCTACCAAAACATTACTATTCCCATTTTATAGAGGAAAAACTAGATCAGAGGGGGCAACTTGCCAAAGATCATGTGGCAAAAAGTATGGAGTCTACTGTTGAAACTCAGGCCTCTCCAAAAAAAAGTCCAGGGCCTTGGATTTTTAAGCTCGCCACTACCTGACCCCACCACTCCTCTCAACTATTGCTTAAAAGCAACAATTGATTTAAAGAGAAGATTTCGTAACTAGTCTAAATTTAGTATACAATAAATTCAGACTCAGGAATTAGAGATGGAAAGAGAGGCCCTAACTACCTAGATAAGAAAGCAAGAAAGTATCTCCCTTTGAACTGAAGAATTTAACACACTTCTCTATTCTGTAAGCTTTGTGTTTTCTCCTAGAAGGACCATTTCCTCTTGAATGTAAAAATTTAAAAACTTTCTACCAAGGATCTCTGAAAATGGTTTGAAGTTAAATTCTTGTTTTGGAAAAAAAAAAAAAATTCTTGTTTTGACAGGATTATTCTGAGAGTATTTTTAGAAAGGATTATACCTAATCACTCACTGTTTGTTCACCCATCAAGTGATTCAAAATTACAGCAAAATTTTTGAACAGTAGCATCTGAAAAAAGGAGTACCGACCATCTTAACAGTTTTAAATAATTTTGTATTTCCGTTTATAATACTGTAAAAATTTGGAATACGGAATTTTAAAGTTACCAATAATCTCAGTATCTTATCCCATTAACCATTATGAGTTGTATATTCTCCTCCAATCTTTTCTTATAGGCATATTTTAACATCTTTACAGTCACAGTATAAAATTCTACATTCTGCTTTGTTTATAATAAGCATTTCTTTTCAGGACCCTCAATAATCTTCATAAATAAATTCACTCTTCACATTAACCCTATAAGTGAGGTATTATCATTGCATGTTACAGAGGATTAAAACAAAGCTCAGAGATTACATAAGGAAGATGGGAGTCAATCCCACACATTTTTATTATACCATACATTCAATAATTCCTTTTACCTGGCCCCAAAGATAAAAAGAAAGGATATTCTCCTATCATTAAACAGCCTAAGAATTTAAGAGTAGTGTTTCCAATGTTTCAAGGCAGCTAGATGGGACTGATCCTGGGGTTCTCAAGAGTGGACCCGACCAGAAGCTGTATTTACAGGAAAGTATATCTAAAGCAAATCCCTTCACCTATGCCTCTTCTAGGCTTGTGGTTTTCCCAGTATAGAAAGGACTGACAGGCTTCCCCATCTCAATAACTGAAAATAGCATCCTTCCAGGTTTTCAGGCCAGAATCCCTGGAATCATTTCTTAAGATTCATTTGATGCTGAGAGGGAGAGAGAACGTGAACAAGCAGGGGGAACAACAGCAGAGTGAGAGAGAGAAGCAGACTCCCCACTGAGACCGACACGGGGCTCAATCTCAGGACCCCGGGATCATGACCTGAGCTGAAGGCGGATGCTTAACAGACTGAGCCACTCAGGAGCCCCTGGAATCATTTTTTAAAAAAAGATTGATTGATGTGTGAAAGCATGCTAACGTGCACATTCGAGAGCAGGGGTGGGGAGGGGGGATGGGGCACAGACGAGAGGGAGAATCTCAGCAGACTCCTCACTGAATGCACAGTCTCGCTTGGGGCTCAATCTCATGACCCTAGCTGAAATTAAGAGCTGGACCTTAACCGACGGAGCCACCTGGGCACTCCGGAATCATCAATACTGCTCACGCATTGCAAATCCTTTTGGCTCTACCTTCAAAACACACTCAGCATCTGACCACTTCTTACCCACCTCCACCAATCCACACTCTGGTCTAAACCCCTTTTATAACAGCCTCCAACTGATGACTCTCCTTCCATTTCCACACTCGCTGCGCTGCAGTCTATCTACTCTTAATGCAGCCACCAGTGACTGCAGATGTCAGTATTCAGCTCAAACCTCCCCAAAAGACTCCTCTCTCACTGAGCAAAACCCCAAAGTTCTTACAATGACTTCTAGGGCCATGAGATGCACCTACCTACATCAATATGTGTTCTCAAGAGTTTTTGTTAAGTATTGTATGAAAGTTTACAGAATGAACCCTACCACCTACATCATCCCTTTTCTCTACCCCAGCCCACTAGATGAGCCCCTTAAACCTCCCAGGCACCAGGCACTGTTCTCTACCTAGAATGCTCTTCTCTGGGTAGCCACATGGCTGGCACTCTCACCTCCTTCAGGTCTTTGCCAAAATGTCACCATCTCAGCAAGATGTTCCCTTACCATCCTTTTTTTTTTTTTTTTTAATTTTTTTTAAAGATTTATTTATTTACTTATGAGAGACACAGAGAAAGAGAGAGAGGGAAAGAGAGAAACAGGCTCCATGCAGGGAGCCCGACGTGGAACTTGATCCCGGGTCTGCAGGATCAGGTCCTGGGCTGAAGGCGGCACTAAACCGCTGAGCCGGGATCCCTGGGTGGCGCAGCGGTTTGGCGCCTGCCTTTGGCCTGGGGCGCAATCCTGTGTGTCTCTCTCTCTGTGTGTGACTATCATAAAAAAAAAAAAAAAAAAAAACCCGCTGAGCCACCTGGGCTGCCCTCCCTTACCATCCTTTTAAACTGCATGCTCCCTCCTTTACCCTGCTAACAACCTATCACTCTTTCTTGCTTTTTTTTTTCTACACAGCATTTATCAGCACCTAACATACTGAATTTTACTTTGTCTACTGTGTCTTCCCCTACTGCAATGGAAACCTCACAAGAGGAGGATTTTGGCATGGTTTTTTTCACTGCTCTTACTTCCCAAGACTTAAAAAAGCAAAAAGCACATTCAGTAAATATCTGTTGAATGTATAAATAAGCTATAGCTTCACCACAATGTAGACAGGAATATTTCAGAACCAAAGTCATGTAAATCAAATCAGCAGTTGATGGCAGAGCCACCCACACCTCCCACAAATGAGAAAACTAGTGAATGTTGCTCTTAAAATAGTGGACTGCAGGCCAAATGGAAAGGTTCTGCTTGTTAATATCAAATCTCTTAGCTATTTACACAATCACTACCTCTACAATCAAGCGCCATTCAACAGCAGCCACATTTAGCAGTTGAGTTCTTCTTAGACTAATTTAGTTGCTCCAAAAATTTATTTTAAGATTTTAAAGTAATCTCTATACCTAACGCAGGGCTCAAACTCATAACTCCGAGATCCAAAAGTCACATACTCTACCAAATGAGCTAGCCAGGTGCCCCTAGTTGCTCCAAATTTTTAAAGACAAAAGTCAACTTGATTTTGTCCCCCTCGAAGTTGACTGGCCCAAGTTTCCCTTTTCTTCTACCTTTAAGGCTTGAGAAGGAAAATGGAGAAATAAGAGAATCAGCAATTTTTAGAAAATTGAAAATTTTTTAAAAAGGAACGCCTGGGTTAAAAAAAAAAAAAAAAAAGGAACACCTGGGTGGCTTAGTAGTTGAGCGTCTACCTTCGAGTCAGGGTGTGATCCCGGAGTCCCAGGATCAGGTCCCACGTCGGGCTCCCTGTAAAGCCTGCTTCTCCCTCTGCCTATGTCTCTGCCTCTCATGAATAAATAAATAAAATATTTTTTAAATTTTTTTAAATCACAGAAATGTAAGAACTCCTTCACTCTGATTTAGGACTAGAAACAAGTTTCAATCTGCGGTGAATCAAGTTGTTCCTTTCTAACCGCCAGCACCACCTCCATGTTTCCCAGACATGTTGCACTCCTGCAGGTCCAAAATTCACGCAGCTTCTCACAAAACCTATTCAGGAGCTCCCTAAGGAAAGCACCCCCATCCTCTCATTACCCAGTCATCCTGAGTCCTTTCTCATCCCCCCAATCTCCCACATCTGTCACTAAATCCTTATCTGCATACCTCTCCTTCTCCTTCCCCACTCGGAAGACCCTGAACAATTTTATCGGTTTAACAGGCATCCCTGGCACTGGTCTCTCTCAGTCATATAACCTTTTCAAGCACAGCTCGGGTCATGATACTTGCTCCTCCATCATAAACCTTCCATGAAACTAAAGGTAAAAGGTATGCCCTTGTTTCAACCTCCGGACAAGACTCTACCACAACCTTCTGAATTAAGATGCTTTGTAAATTCCTGTTTCTCACAAAATTAAGTCCTACCATCCTAGACCTTTCACGATCTATCTCCATCTACCACAGCTAAACTTATTATTTAACGGTTCCTCTGCAGCCCCCTCCCCTCTTTCACTCTCACAGTTCCCTTTATCTAGAATGTCATTCTGCCCTAACTAGAATTGTTGAGTCACAAAGAGTAAGTAAAAGTTTCCCTAAGAAACTGCCAGACTATCTCCTCCAAAGTGACTGCACCATTTTACATTCCCACCAGCAACATAGTAGGGTTCCAGTTTCTCCACATTCTAACATCTGTTGTCTTTTGATTTTAGCAGGTGTGAAGTGGTATCTCACTGTAGTTTTGATCTCCATTTCCCTAAGGACTAATGATGTGAAGCCTCTTTTCGTGTGTTTATTAGCCTCACATTTATTTTGACAGAAAGGTAAGGAAATGCTTTTCAATAAACCACTGGAGGGCAGCCCTGGGTGGCCCAACGGTTTAGCGCCGCCTTCAGCCCAGGGCGTGATCCTGGAGACCCAGGCTGCATCAGGCTCCCTGCATGGAGCCTGCTCCTCCCTCTGCCTGTGTCTCTGCCTCTCTCTGTGTCTCTCATGAATAAATAAGTAAAGTCTTTAAAAAAAATAAAATAAACCACTGGAAAATACAATTACTTGTCATCAAGTTGATTTATAAATCTCTACCTGTACCACTGTTAGGAAACACTTTTTTCCTTATCAGGTTATTCAATGCATGTTAGGTTATTCACTTTACATAATACTGAAAGTTACAAACATCTATATTTTACATGTGCTAATGTCTCCAAAAAAAGAAAAGCTGAAGTACTCCTAATTACCAAAGCCAGAATACCTGGTTTGGGGGGGGATGCCTGTCATAAGCACTCCAAAAATCTATATATAAAGCCTACACAACATCACTTCTTTCAACATAGAGTAAGAAATCCTTAAGTAACTAAGAAGTTTACATTCTCAAAAGAAACACAATTTAAGAGGCACTAGAAATCTGTACCACATACATCTCGGGGTAATCTCTGGTCTGAGGGCAATTTAATTTCAATATGTTAGTTTTAGTCTAAAATTTTACTTCCTCACTAAGTAACAAAAACCAGATTATGCTAAAATTCTATTAAAAGAACATCTACAACCACAAACACACAATGTGTGTATATATATTCACACAATGAAATCCAACACAGCAATAAAAGGAGCTACTAAAACATGTAACGTGAATGAACTTCAAAAATATTGAGGGCAGAAAAGCCTTACACAAGTGAGTACTGCGTGATTCCATTTATGTGAAATTCATAAACGGCAAAACTATTTACTTATAATGATCACAACAGGAAGGTGGACAGGGATAGGGAACTTCTTAGGGAGTCATGAATGTCCTGTATGTTAACAGAGGTATGAGTTACAGCGTATACAGTTGTCAAAATTCATTAAACTCTAACATTTAAGATCAGTGCACTGAAAAATATTTCTTCTATAGAAGCAAATTCGATAGAAATGGCTATTCTTCTGTAATCTGCAAAAGATAGAAATCACTGTTGACAATTCCTTTAGACTTTATTACCAATGTCACTACCAACTTCATTACCAACCAGTGACACCATACTGGTTTCCCCTCCTAATCCTAGTTTGTTCTTTAGATCAATGTTCCTCCTCTACCCTCCCCTTCACATTTCTGTAGTCTAATCCTATTCCCATCTCTCTTCCCTATATGTCCGCTACTTAATAACACATCCGATTTTAGACTGAAATCACTTTTTTTTTTTTTTTTAAGATCTTATTTGGGCTGCGTGAAGTAAGTCAGTCGGAGAAGGACAAACATTATATGTTCTCATTCATTTGGGGAATATAAATAATAGTGAAAGGGAATATAAGGGAAGGGAGAAGAAATGTGTGGGAAATATCAGAAAGGGATACAGAACGTAAAGACTGCTAACTCTGGGAAACGAACTAGGGGTGGTAGAAGAGGAGGAGGGCGGGGGGTGGGAGTGAATGGGTGACGGGCCCTGGGGGTTATTCTGTATGTTGGTAAATTGAACACCAATAAAAAATAAATTAAAAAATAAAAATAAATAAAAATAAAAAAAGATCTTATATGGGAGAAAGCGAGAGCACAAGCCCTGGAGCATGGTGGGCAGGAGAGGGAGAAGCAGACTCCCCACTGACCAAGGAGCCCATGTGGGGCTGGATCTCAGGACCCCGGAAGCTTAACAACAGAGCCACCCAAGTGCTCCTCTTATGATTTAATTCCAGGCCATTTTTTTAAAAAGATTATTTATTTGAGAGAGAGAGAGAGAAAGCGCGCACATCTGAGAGGAGAGTGAGAAAGACACTCCCTGCTGAGCAGGAAGCCCAACCCCACGACCCAGAGATCACGACCTGACCTCAAGTCAGACGCTTAACCCACTGAGGCACCCAGGCAACCCTGAACTCACCCTTAAACATCCTCCCAACTTGGGCAAGTTACAGTGTCCCCCATAAAAGGGAGGAAGGTAACAATAATAAAGGATCCTTTACACCCCACCTGGAATCCTTACTGTTCGAGTCTAGTTTTCCAACCGCTCATTTCACCAACCGTCCCCACACTTCTCTGTGAGGATAAGGAACGAATGTGCTGGTTATCTCACTCTCAGTTTCTGGAGAATCGCTACCACTTACCCGGTACCAGTTATCTGCCAAAAGGCTACCAGTGACACAGCACACATTTCACTTAACCTGTCCTAACGCTGCGCTAGACGAAACTAAGCTCACAATAAGTTAAATAACCTGATAAAGGTCATAGAAAATAAAGCGGCAAAGCCAATGTTAGCTCTCATTAAGGGTCTACGACTGAGCCTGAAACTCCAGCTAGCAGAATCTGGGCGAAATCGGGATACCTTTTAGACCCAAATCAGGGCAGTCCACCATTTTACAGGTGAGAGGCCTAAGGCCGTTGCCCAAAGTGCCCAGATTCACCCGGCCATTGGGAAGAACCGTACGGCGTCTCCTGCCCCTATGGCTTCCCTCGGTTGTCATCCCAGCTCTCCCATCCCGTGCTTTGACGAGGCTTTCGGGTTATGCGGGAGGGTAACAAAGAGGCACTGAGGGGACCGAAAGCGGAACCGCCTTAAGAAGGACGAAGCCGAACTTCAGACTCTGCCAGGTCGCGCGCTGGGCGACGCCGACCCCACAAGCTACCCCACGACCCAGACACGGCGACCTCGGAGGTCACCTTGACCCCAGCGGAGTGTCAGGCCCCACTTCCGCGCCGGGCCCGCCCCGCCGGGGCAGCAGCAACGGAAGGAGCAGCCTCCACGCCCGCTGCAAGCAGACGCCGAGAGGCGCGGGGAGGTGCGGGGCGAACCAAACCGAGCCGCAGGCAGCAACCCCGCCCGGCGAAGGCGCCGCGACTGCCAGGCGCAGAGGCTCGGCCGGCCACTTCTGTCCGAGACGGCCCGGCGCTACCTGTACCTGCGGGCTATAAGCGTCGGAAGCCCATGTTCCAGTCAACTTCTGCGTGAAGCCGCTAAACTTGTAATACATGACGCCCGCTGCCCGGCTTCCCGCAGCCGCTGCCCGCGCGACTGCCTCAGAGAAGGACCCTGCCTTTCCCTGCCGTCGCCTTAAATCTCAGCCCAAGGACCCGGCGCCGGGAGGCGGGCTGCCCGGAGATCGCCTAACTTGTGCCCACTTCAGCCCTATCAGGGAACAAGAAGCCAGAGTGTCAGGACCAAGAGGGCAAAACAAAAAAACCAAGCCCGCCCACCCCAGCTCTAGCAGAACGCAGAGTCTCCGTAGAAGGGTGTGTAGAAAGCGCGAAATTTCCGCCCCCTCCCACCCCGCCCCCCACGCACACATTTTGATTCGGGCAGTGCCGAGACGCCTTAAGAAGTGCGCAAGCGCCCCACGGACCAGGCCGGAGGCTGAGGGACTCGCTAGGGTCGGGCATTGGGCGGGGCCTGGAGTGGGAGGGGCGGGGCCTGGAGTGGGAGGGGCGGGGCCTGGAGTGGGAGGGGAGGGGCCTGGAGTGGGAGGGGCGGGGAGAGCTAGAGTTCACCAGTTGGTCTTTGGGTTGAAGGTTTCTCTTCCTTTACCAAACTTGCACAGTCTTCTGTCTTTCCTCCCCTCGCTAGGTCACCTGGTGAAGTGCCCCCCCCCATCCTCAGTCGGAGTATGTACCCGCTGGCCAGGTTTCTCTGGGAACCTGGGAGTGAGGCAAATAAGAAAATGTGGACTCTTCTGCTGAGAGCTTTTTAGTACCGCGGGCTGTTAGTGCTTTCGCCCCAATAATATAAAGTTAACCTCTTGGGTTTGGTGCAAAAGAAATTCATAGTGACCTGAACTTCAGACAGCAGGATATAAGTTTTGCAGTTTCTAAGAACCTGAGTTTTAAGGATATTGGTTGGTTACTCATCCTTTTCCAGGCCTCTGCCCTTAGAGATAAATGAAGTGAGGAATGGAGAAGAGGTAGACCAGAAACATTTGAAAAAATTTGGACCTTGAGCCTGGAAGATCCAGGACTACCACTCTAAGTTCCAGTAGCATTCACTTTAGTTCAATTTAAAGAGGTTATTTAATTAAAAATAGAAATACCGGGATCCCTGGGTGGCGCAGCGGTTTGGCGCCTGCCTTTGGCCCAGGGCGCGATCCTGGAGACCGGGGATCGAATCCCACGTCGGGCTCCCGGTGCATGGAGCCTGCTTCTCCCTCTGCCTATGTCTCTGCCTCTCTCTGTGTGTGTGTGTGACTATCATAAATAAATAAATAGATAAATAAATAAATAAATAAATAAATAAATAAATAAATAAATAAATAAATAGAAATACCCTATGATCCAATAATTCCAGTGATATTTACCCAAAGAAAACAAAAGTAGTAACACATAAGGATATATATATGCATCCTTGTTTGTTGCAGCATTATTTACAATAAGCAAGATATGGAAACAACCTAAGTGTCCATCAATAGACAAATTAATAAGGAATATGTGCGGTGTGTGTGTGTGTGTGTGAGAGAGAGAGAGAGAGAGACTGTGCATAGATAGAAATAATGGAATATTACAGAACTGTTAAAAAGAATGGGATCTTGCCATTTGTGATAACATGGATGGACCTAGAAGGTATTATGCAAAGTGAAATAAGCCAGACTGAGAAGGACAAATACCATATGATTTCATTCATAAGTGGAATCTAAAAAAAATTTTTTTTTGAATAAGCAGAATCAGACCTATAAATACAGAGAACAAATTGATGGTTGCCAGAGGGAAGAGGGGTGGGGGAGTGGGGCTAAATGGGTGAAGGGGAGTGGAAGATACAGGCTTCCAGTTACAGAATGAATAAGTCACAGGAATAAAAGGCACAGCATAAGGAATATAGCAATGATATTATAATAGTGATATTTTGGGACAGACACTTGCATTAAACATAGCATAATATATTAACTTGTCCAATCACTATGCTGTGTACTTGAAACTAGTTGTGTGTCAACTATATACTCCAATAAAAAATAATAATAAAGATGTTTTTAAGCCTCCATTATGTGCAAGGTACTGTATGAATGTAGCATACTAGTTTCCTACTTCCAGGGATGGATTAAGGCTTTTCTTAGCTTTATACAGGTTTTTACAGCATATTATGATGCGTTTATGAAAGCACGTGGAAAACTGATAGATGATACTAACCAACCTTTACATAGCATTTCCCAACAATAAACTCATTTAATCTTTACAACAATACTATGAAGCAAGTGCTATTATCATCTTCATCTTATAGTACCAGAAAAGTCACTTGCACCGGTCAGCTGTTAGTAGAAGAACTAGTCATCTGGCTCAAAAATCTGTACTCTTATGCACTATATTATAGAGAAATAGAAATGAATTCATCCTGAAGAGGATGAAGGCTAAGTAAGTGTTCTAGATCTAGGGTCTACATCAGCATCCTGACTGCCAGGTGTAAACCCAAGAGCCCCAAGTGTTCAGCACTACCAACATTCTGAAGAGCAAAGATTTCAGGCATATTCATATGATCAGCCCATCCAAAGTCGCTGCTTTTACAAAGCAACATTGTGGCATAATGGAAAAAACATTCACTTTGGGTTTGAGTTGTGATTTCTTCAAGGCTGAGTGATTTGCAACAAGTCATTTCCATTTTCTGAGCTTCACTTGCTTCTATAAAGTAGGAATCATCATCATCATCTATTCTCCCTCACTGGTGTTCTGAGAATCAACAGTTCTGTAAGTTATAAAGCTTACACATATGTTAACTTGCTGATCTTACCTTTCAGTTATTTTTACTTTTCCACAGCTCTTGATGATATATAAAAGTCTTTTCCTGATTAATTTAACCAATTGATTAATTAACTTTTTAAATTAATTTTTATTAGGATCCCTGGGTGGCGCAGCGGTTTAGCGCCTGCCTTTGGCCCAGGGCCCGATCCTGGAGACCAGGGATCGAGTCCCACGTCGGGCTCCCGGTGCATGGAGCCTGCTTCTCCCTCTGCCGTGTCTCTGCCTCTCTCTCTCTCTCTCTCTCTCTGTGTGACTATCATAAATAAATAAAAATTTTTAAAAAAATAAAAAATAAATAAAAATAAATTAATTTTTATCTTTTTAAAGATTTTATTTATTTATTCATGAGAGACACAGAGAGAGAGGCAGAGAGAGAAGCAGGCTCCATGCAGGGAGCCTGATGTGGGAATCAAACCCAGGACTCCAGGAACACGCCCTGGGCCGAAGGCAGACACTCAACCGCTGAGCCACCCAGGCACCCCTTAAATTAATTTTTAAAATCCTGGGCAGCCCGGGTGGCTTAGTGGTTGAGCTCCTCCTTCACCCCAGGGCCTGATCCTGGAGACCCGGGATTGAGTCCCACCTTGGGCTCCCTGCATGGAGCCTGCTTTTCCCTCTGCCTGTGTCTCTGCCTCTCTCTCTCTGTGTGTTGCTCATGAATAAATAAACAAAATCATTAAAAAAAATAATTTTTATATGCTGGAATCACTCATACCAAGAAAGGAGCATAAACTTGCTAACACATACTAGGTAGAAGGAAAGGGCCTTCACAGAGTTTAGGTTGAAAAGAGAAGTGAAATGATTTAGGACAGCTCTTTGCTTCCATTCTCCTGTCTTCTGGACATACATTGGAAGAAGAAAGTAGAGAACATTCCCAACTTTTAGAGCATGAAGGTGTACCAGCTTCTTGAAGTATAAAGGTGCCTGTCAACATTGGTTATTTTCCTAAAGTTCCTGCCATCTGATTTTAGATCCTGCAAGACATAAATTAAGAATCCTGAAAATGTTACAACAGCCGGGCTGTTCAGTGGGAGGTAAAATGTCAGTAGCAGAGTGTGGGTTGGGATGTCACATGGAGTGGCTGATCATAGGAAGATTTTGTCTCATTTCTCAAATAAAACACAGCACTCTGACAGCACCGAAGCCAGCTATTCTCATTCTTATTTGCATATCCCACCCAACATCAAAGCATGATCTTTCTTTATATCATGATCCCTTCAGGTTATTCACTATCGTATTCTGAGGAGAAGTGACCACAGTTCACAGTACAGAGAAGCTTGTCAATCACCAAGTGATCTGAGCTTGTGCAAATGCTAGTCTGGCTCAGGGTGAATCAGACTGCAGCCGCTTCTCCATTTGTGAAGACTGTGTGCTAATGGCCTCTGGCAGGCTACTCTGTGAGAGCACTCGAGAGTGGATGGAAGACCAATATAAATTTTAAATTGGTTTGTACTGAATATAAATAGGAAATGCCTCCATGTGAAATAGTTCTTAATTTTTTTAATTCTCCAATTTTCCAAGAATTGGCTTTTAAAAATTGATGCTTGGTGGGCCTGGCCAAGTTAAAGCATGTAGGCCCTGTAGTAGTTGAGGTCATTGTGGGCTGTGGGCTCCTCTCTCTCGCTCCCTCCATCCTTCCCTGTCTTCAGAAGCCTTCGTATGTCACCTGGCTTTGGTGTCATCAGTGGGGAGCAGAAATATAAGCAATGAGCATTTGTTCTAGGCTGTATTACCATCTAGTACACAGGCCTCCAGAAGCCCTCCTTTCCCCCACTTTACTGTTTCTTTGCAGCCAAATCTGCAAACTGAAGAACCTTTCTACCCTGGGGAAGCCTGTCTGTGTGTGTGGATTTTGCCCATTCTAAGGTAATTTCTCTGGTGGAAAATGGACTACAATGGCATCACTTGTGTTCTATCGTGGCTTTTGTCTATCCTCTCTTTGGCAAAAAGAAAGGCAGAGGAAAAACATTTCCCTGACATTTATTTTTTTAAAGACTTTATTTATTTATGAGAGACACAGGCAGAGGGAGAAGCAGACTCCATGCAGGGAGCCCAACGTGGGACTCTATCCCAGGTCTCCAGGATCACACCCCAGGCTGAAGGCAGCACTAAAGCGCTAAGCCACCTGGGCTGCCCTTTCCCCAGCATTTAAAACTGCCAGTGATATCCCCAAGACAAACACCATTGATAAAATATCGGAAAACAAAATGGAAAGCTATATACATTTTATGATTTTTCAGAACGATGACACCTGTCGTGCAATCATCTGGTAATTTTCATGCGGCAGAATAGAAATCTCAGCTGTCGTCGCTTAGTCTTTTTGTCAGATAAAGCCCTATCTGGTGTGCAAAATTGTCTTTGAAACCTGAAATCTAGATTCTATCGATATTATTGAAAAACAATTAAAGCTTTGCTAAGGCATGGTATTTTCACAGGAGGAGTCAAGGATCTGAATGGCACATTTCTCACCCAAAGAAGGGGAACTGGCAGCTGGGGTTACAGTTGCTAGGACAGCTTTATTGTACTACAGGCTGAACATATTGACATCAACTCCCTGCTCTGACCTTCTCCTTCGTGAATGTCAGTATGGTGTGTGAAGCTGCCTCACTTTTGTCTGCCTGCTTTTCATGATGTGCAAGTCAAAAGCACATCCACAGAGATTATGGATTTAACTCAATTTTGACACATCACATTTCATCTCACTGGTTAAGAAAGGCTGAGGTATGACTCATAATTTATTTTAAAGCATTTTAAATACACTTAATTATGCATAGAAAAAAGTTGAAATCCAAAACAAGATTCCTGCAACTTTACATTAACATCATCTATACAGATTTAGTATATATAACATAATGTTGTCCTATACATAGAATGGAAGGATTAGCCTTCTCCAGTGTGGGTCAGAGGGTGGTTCCTAACTCCTGGAGATTCTCACTCTCTGTATCACATATGTCAGCAATGTTGCAATATTTTACAGCAAGCACGCATATCTGTTTGTAAGTCCATATACACACAAATAGCACAAGGCCCCCAAAAGGCATAAAAATTAGAATTTTAAAATGTTTTCGTGCACTTACACCCTAAGCTACCAATTAATTTAGAATATTCTTTACTCGTCCCTTGCATAGATGTGAGGAGCCTAGTGAGCGACAGTCTCCAAGTAACAAACCACATGAGGGATCACTGGAGGATTGTTCTGCCCATTAGTGTTAACACTATAGTGGTTCTTCTTCACAGGGCTGTTGGATAAATGAGTTAATTAATGAATGAATGATGATGATCAAATGAACAAAAGAACAAACATCATCTCCGCACATTGCTGTGAGAAACAAGTGACCGTCCTGTGTAGTTATTTACATGAGCACCCTGATGGCTATGGAAACTGGTGATCAAGTGAAAAAAGAGATGAAAAACCTGGGTCTCAAGAAGGTAAATGTTGATGGATCATTTTCTTTTCAGGTGGAGAACCTTTTGTCTTTAGAAAAATCTTTGTGACTCTAACCAATATCAAAACATGGGGTGCTCCAGAGCCACTGAAAGTTAGTATGTCCGGGTCCCAGCTCTACACTAGACTTGTGACCTTGGGCTAGTTCCTTAACCTCTCTCGGCCACAAAATAAAATTTTCAACTTAACAGGGTGATGGCAAGAATTAAATAAGATCAGAGGCACCTGGCTGGCTCAGTCAGTTAAGCAGTGGACTCTTGATTTTGGTTCCGGTTACGACCTCAGGGTTGGAAATTGAGCCCCATATTGGGGGCATGAAGCCTACTTAAGATTCTCTCTCTCCTTCTCCCTCTGCCCCTGCTCTGGGCTCTCTCTCTCTCTCTCTCTGAGAAGGAGAAGAAGAAGAAAAAGAAGAAGAAGAAGAAGAAGAAGAAGAAGAAGGAGAAGGAGAAGGAGAAGGAGAAGGAGAAGGAGAAGAAAAGAAGAAGAAGAGAATTTAAAAAATGAAATAAGATTATATGTGCTTAAAAAATTAGAAGAAAGTATGTAAATATATGGAACTCTATATGGAAAATAATATTGAACAAAAACTGTAAAACTGGATCTATTCACTGATATGAACCAAAAATCGATTTAGCATGATATAAAGGATTAGAATTTTAAGTCCACTGGATGCTGTGTTTGTATAAAGTTAGCTGGTTACAATAAAACTTGTAACCTAAAAATCTTTCCATTTTCTCAAACCGTATACTTATGTCCTTTTTGCTTTTCCCTCTTCCTTTCCCCAAGATTGGTAAATATTAGTTAAGACCATGGGACAACAAACCAGAGCCTCAGATAGGACCCAGTATGAAAATAGCCCCTAAAGATGTGGAATCTATCTTGAAAGGTTGAAGGCCAAAGAGATGAGTATCCCACTAAAATAACAGCCAATCTTTTAGCATCAGTGTGAAAATAAAAAATCACATGATTTTCAAATACCAAATCATAATTTTACTTGCTTCTCCTTCCGCCTCAGGCTCTTAAACAGTGGAGATTTGGCATTTCTATAGTTTCTGCAACACAGAAACACAAAGTCATAGGTCTAACTTCAGATCACCTTCTGAAAGAGAGTGACAGGAACTTGGCTAGAACATCAGACCAGCCTGGGTATGAATCCTAGATATTCCTACTGACAAGTTCAGTTACCTTGGGAGAGTGACTTCCCCACTCTTAAGTCTCAGAGGCAAAATGAAGGATCTAAATCACAGGATTATTGTGTTATCAGGTAGCAAAGGTACCAGCCTGTGATCACTAGTACCTGGGCATAGCTTGCCAGGTGATTCCTGATGGCCAAGTTGGGGTGGAGAGACAGGGAGGTCAGTCTGGAGGTCTTCCTTCCAAGAAATGGTCAGGCTTCTGACTATCTCCATGACAGTCTGGGGGAAGCAAAGCCATGGAAGAAAAGGGTTGGAGGAAGTTATAAATCTAGGAAAAGTGTCTAATGGAAGGCAAATCTCCCCCTTGAAAGAAAGGGGACTGGAGAGAGTATGACATTCCCAAAACCACAACTGAGAAACTCAGGAAGCCCAAGTCAAGGGCCGCTTGCCCTGGGCCTGGAAACCCCAGCCACAACCCCGCTCTCCACTGACACTGACCCAGAAGAATAATTTGCTAAAGCACCGATCCCAACAACCCAAAGATTTCCAGCAAGAGACTGACGTTGAAGCCTGGCTTTCAGTGAGGAGAGTGAGGAGACAGTGAGGAGAGCTGGAGAAGTCGTGGTTTTTAACACGTGATTGTGTGATCATCACATCTCATCCAAACCCCAGACTCCAAGGCTACCCTGTCTTCTTTGCCAGCACCTATTCTTATATCCTAACAGACCATGGATGCATATGGGAGAATAAACTGCATGTATTTTCATTTAAATCATGGTAAAGGTAAAATTCAAATCAAGGTATTTGTGTTTCCACACAGCCCCCCACCCCCACCCCAGCAGAAGCAAGCGCTCTGTGAACACACACACACGCACATACACACATAGCCTTGTTTCGGCACAGATGTCAGGAACGCAGAGCCTGTAAATCTGCCCAGGCAGTTCTGTTCTTGAATCATTAAGAACAACCGAGTGGGTGGAACGAGAACATGAAATTGCTGTGTGCACTCATGTTTTGTTTATGGAGCAATCATTTCTAGACGTGTTTTCTTTTTTTATGAAGAATCTTTTCTATGTTTGCCTTTTAACACCCCACCTTCCTTCCTGTCCCCGGCTCTCCCACACCCACTAAAAAGAAACATTGAGGGCGTTACAAAAATCTCCACAAATTTGAAGAATAGATTACATTAAGTGTCTCTCTAAACCAATTCCTTTTACTCAGTCAAAATAAATGATTTAGTAATATGAATAACACAGGTAACAGTTGAATTTGAACATGGTGTATAGTTTTAAAAAGCTCACAACAACTCCCAAATCATAAAAAAAAAAAAAAAAAAAAAAAATCACCTTCCTTGATCCACCATGTGCAATGAGGACCTAGTTAACCCAGAGAATTGAAAGTCCTGAGATGTTCTCCGCAGGGTTTAATTCGTGGTTTATGCACCTGCTACAGGATTTTTTCACTTAACTTCACTGTCACTCAGCTTCTTTATCTATAAAACGGGAATCATACCTACTTTGTGAGGGCTCAGTGCCTAGGAGAGTAAGCACTCAGGAAACTGTAGCCACTCCTACTATTGCTAATAATTGCAGAAAGCGGGCAGACGGGATGGCTCTTGCTGGATCCTATGAATTCTTTGTTCTGATACACCCATCCCCCAGCCTTGGCCAGAGCAGACACTCAACGGGGGGCTCCCAGACATACCATGGTGATAGCGACCCCAGTTAGGGTGCAGTCTTCTTGGACCCCTACGAGTTTCTGTTCATTTCTAGACTGACCTGTGAACTGCTACCCCCACTCCCTCCACACCTCCCACCGAAGGGGGGGCCCACGTGTGTGTTTGTTGAGTTCTAGAGCTATGTTTACCATCTGGGTGGATCTCACTTCATTGTTTTCCCTCTTGTTGTTTTTGGCTTCTTGGCGTTGTCCTGCCTGGCGCACACCCCCAGCCATGTTCTCATCACAGCAACCCCCTTGTTTTCGGTCGACAGCTTACAGCTAGAGGCAGAGTGGTGGCATCAGGTGCTTTAAGAGAGAGCGATTGCATTAAATTTTCTCTCAGGAAAATGAGCTTGGTTTTTAAAAAATGTTCCATGGAACGGATCTAATAACTTAGCTCTGTAATAATTTCTCCTCTGCCTCCTCTAATTGCAAGGATTCTTTGAGAAACAATGGAGTATTACTGCTTTTCAATAGGCTGATGAGACTGCATTTGCAGAGGGCTTCTATCAACAGGAGAGCCTTTCAGACTTTACCCACAGCACAAACAGGTATAGGGAAGCCTCCCCAGCTGAGAAATGGATAAGGGGAGCAGTGACCCCAGGGCCAGTCCTGAAAATGGTCTACTCATCTTGCGGTGCCATGGACCTCCAAATCAACCCCTCCCTGGGAGGGGCCCCATGAGGCTCCACAGAGGTACCTGCCTTTGGATCTGAAAGCCTGTCCAGCCAACAACATTCAATGTCTATCCAGAATGAGGTTTAACCACAGGAATGCTAACTAGGCTAGTGACCTGACTTCCTGCATGTTCTGGGAGGGCTGGGGGCTGATCAAATTTGAGAACTGAGAGCGGTGGCCACAGACTTTTCCAAGAGAGCTATAATGCTGCCAGTCAAATAGCACTTAATTTCCGGTGGGTTGTAAAAGTGCCATTTATCCTGCAAGCTTCAGGGAGAGCAGCACGGTAGGATTCTAAGTTAAATGATGCAAGAATAACTACTCTCAGTAAAGATTTTGTGCTTCAGAATTAAAAACAAAGCAAAAAAGACCAAACCTACTTTTACACTGATTGCAAATATTGTAGCGAAGAAATCACTTTCCATTAAATTCCCTTGATAAAGCCACGTGTAACCTGAGTTGACGGCCACTGGAGGCCCACAGCCATTCAGCAGCACCTTGTAGGCATAAGGAAGTTTTGTCTTTAGTGACTCAGGTCACATTTTTGCCACATGGACACTGTCGCACCAATAAAAGGATGGTCTCCAGGGGCAATGGGTGGAGTCAGGCTGATAAGGATCTGAGGTGGTTCACAAGGCAGTTGGAAGAGGGGCCAGCAGCAGTGGCCCTGACACAGTGAGGCCATTGGCCAATGGCACTTGTCTGCTGCCATCAAACATTTATACCTTCTCCTGGGCTTGCAGACCTACAGTTTAGAAAATCTGGGAGAACTTTTCATTTCTAAGAAGAACCACATAAGAAACAACTTCATGTAGCTAGGTAGCTGGGACATTGAGGCAGTGAGGTCTGTGCATGTGGAGGGGTCTGGGGAAGAAGAGATTTAGGAGGAAATACTACTAAGTGTTTCAGTGACTTGTTATTTAAATTACATATAGGCTACAAAAGTACTGTTTAATAAATACTACCCCAGGGGCCCCTGGTGGTTTAGTCAGTTGAGTGACCAACTCTTGGTTTCAGCTCAGGTCATGATCTCTGGGTGGTAGATGGAACTGCATGTCAGGCCCTGTGCTCAGCGAGGAGTCTGCTTCAGATTCTCTCTCTCTCTCTCTCTCTCTCTCTCTGTCCCTCCCTCTCCCTCAAATAAAGAAATAAAATATGTAAAAATAAATAAGTAAATAAATACTACCCCAAAACACACAGTTAACTTTAATAAAAAGGTCAATTAGTAGTACCATAGAACATTCTGGGGACACCTGCCTGGCTCAATTGGTAGAGTGCAGGACCCTTGATCTCAGGGTTGTGAGTTCAAGCCCCATGTTGGGTGTAGAAATTACTAAAAAAAAAATATACAAACCTAAAAAAATAGAATATTCTGTGAGGATGGTAATGTTCTATATCTGTGCCAACTATGTGTGACTGTCAAGCATTTGAATGAAATGTGGCTGGCACAACTGAGGAATTTAGTTTGTAATTTTATATTATTTTAATTTTTCTTTGGATAGCCACATATCATTAATGGCTACAGTTCTGGACAGCACAGATTCAAGAGGATCAAAGTGGGAAAGAGAAAGGAGACACTAGAACAACCTTCCTGTTTGTCCGGATCCTGAAAGTAGGAAATCCAACTCATTTGCTAATGAATTCAGTCCACGGGAGTAAAAAAAAAAAAATCAATTTGTATCAAAAGTGCTTTAATGCCTGTCTAAATGTTGAACCATAATAGCTTCTCTTTTTCACAATTTCTATGGGGAAAAAATACCATTTTATGCTTCTGGAAAATGGAAGTGTCATTCTCAGTGTGTGCCCTCCATTAATATCTCCATCTTTGTGGCATGTAGAGCTTTGCCTCTGTAGGCTTCTCCTGTCAGGTAATGATTTTTACAGCCAGAAGCATAAATAAGTTCTTCTGTTGCTAATGACAGGTGAGGTTTCCCACCCCGATTGAGACAACCACTCCATCCAGTAACTCAGGGCATTGCAACATTTCTGCTTAGGAAGTGGCAGCTAATTCCTCTGAGAAACATTTCACGTACTACTGATTGTTCAGCAAGCAGCTCACATCAGCAGATCTGGGCGCCATCCTGGGGCCCAGGCGAGTCCCTTGAGGAAAAGTGGCCTCTGTCAACAGACAACAGGTACCAGGGCAGTGCCAGTACACAGGACTCCCTGCTGCCCACCCCAGGCCCAAGACCCCTGCAGCCCCTGCAGAGAAGGTCCTGAAGCCCTGACCTCACTTCCTTGCAAGGGGAAAAGGTCAAGCTGAGGGTGCACAAGTAAGATGGAGAAAGGTTTCTCATGTAGGGCACTGGCTGGGAAGCAGGGGAGGAAGAGAAGAGGGAGGTTCTTCTGGTTAAAAACAAAAACTAAAAGGCTCAGGGCACCAGCAGCTTAGAGTTGTGAGTCTGAACCAGATGATAAGCTTTTAAAAAGCTGTGAAGTAGAAACACCTGGGTGGCTCGGTGGCTGAGTGTTTGCCTTTGGCTCAGGTCGTGATCCCGGTGTCCTGGGATCGAGTCCCGCATCAGGATCCTCACAGGGAGCCTGCTTCTCCCTCTGCCTGTGCCTCTGTCTTTCTATATCTCTCATGAATAAATAACATCTTAAAAAAAAAAAAAGCCATGAAGTGCAAGCATCACACAACGATTCTCTCTGATGTCAGAGCTCTGTCCTGGTCTCATGGAAAGCACCAGGGCCTCTCCGCGGTGGCGAGGGCCGTGGGGTGTCCCAGCCTGCTTGCGGGTGAGGAGAACACAGACTCGCCAGCCCAGCAGACGCAGACCTGGACAGGCTGCTCAGCCAGGCCTGCTTAATTGATACAGGCTCCTAATGAGCGGGATAAACACCATTTGGGGCCATTTGCTGTGAAATGGACCAGGGTGTATGAGAAGTCGGCCTTGTACGGGCAGAAAACGTACACGTCGGCAGAAAATAATGTGCTGGAAAAGTTTTACATTAAAGACGTGCCATTCTGAGTGTGCAGAGGTGTTAATGCTTATGTAATTAATCATTTCATATTTGAAGATTGGGATTTTTTCCCTTTTAATTAATTAGCCAGTAGACTCATTACAGTACATTTTTCATGTCAAAAAGGCAGCGGATTCTAAGAGAAGAGGGGGGCTGGTGGGGAGAAGGGCCGGCAGCTGCGGTGGTCTAGTGTGCTGTGCAAAGTACAGAGAATCTCGGTCATCTCTGCCTACAAATATTCCCTTTGAAGGGCCTGCAAATGCGGATCTGGTCAAAATGCCTGGCTTTTATCCACGTCCTGGGAATGCAAGGCTCTGCTGGTGCACGCTTTTTCAGAACCTGCATTCAGTTCCTTACCATGTGTTGTGGCCTGCCCAGTCAACGGATTTGTCTTTCGCTAGCACGAGGGTACAGCAGGAGGGCTAAAGGTTGGGCTTGGAAGCCAACCACTGTGAGTTCCACTGCTGACTTCCTTCTCAGCTGGAGACTGTGGGCAAGTCACCTAAATCTCTTCATGCCTCAGTTTTCTGCTCTTTACAATGAAGGTAAAAGTAGTACCAGCCTCAGGGTGGCTGAGGGAAGAAAGTAAAATAATGCATATTAGCTATTTAATTGATGGGGCACGTGGATGGCTCAGTGGTTGAACATCTGCCTTTGGCTCAGGGTGTGATCCCGGGGTCCAGGGATTGAGTCTCACCCTGCGTGGAGCCTGCTTCTCCCTCTGCCTACGTCTCTGCCTCTCTCTCTGTGTCTCTCATGAATGAATAAACAAACCCTTAAAAAAATGTTTACTTGGTACCTGGTATATTCTGAAGACTCAAAACCAGTAGGCTTTAGTACTAGAAGAGTATACTTCTTTGTGGGACAGAATACCACCTTTGACTCCTTCACAAAGCTATTTTTTGTGTGATTGGTAAAATATACATAACAGAAAATCTACTGTTTGGACCATTTTTAAGTGCACATTGGTGTGGTAGTAAGTACTTACATTATTGTGCAACTGTCACTACCATTCATCTCTGGGACTTTTTCATCTTCCCAGCTGTAATTCTAACTTCATTAAACACTAACTTTATTTAGTCATTAAACACTAACTTCCCATTCCCCCTGCCCCACCTCCAGCTCTTGGCAATTACCATTCTACTTTCTGTTCTGGAATTTGACTACTCTAGGGACCTCATCTAAGAGGAATCATACAATATTTGTCCTTTGCAACTGGCTTAATTCATTTAGCACTACGTCTTCAAGATTCCTCCATGTTGTAACATGTGTCCAAATGTCCTCCCTAATATCAGAAAGGGAGACAGAACATAAAGACTCCTAACTCTGGGAAACGGGCTGGGTGTGATGGAAGGGGAGGAGGACGGGGGTGGGGGTGAATGGGTGACGGGCACTGAGGGGGGCACTTGACGGGATGAGCACTGGGTGTTATTTTGTATGTTGGTAAATTGAACACCAATAAAAAATAAATTTATTATTAAAAAAAAAACAAATGTCCTCCCTTTTTAAGGCTGAATGATATTCCATCATGTGTACATACCATATTTAGCTTATCCATTCATTGGTCAATGGACACTTAGTTTGCTTCCATCTTTTGACTACTGTGAACACTGCTGCTGTGAACGTGAGGGGGCAAATATCTATCTGAGTTCCTGCTTTCACTTCTTTGGGATATATCCCCAGAAGTGGAATTGTTGGGTGACATGTAATTCTGTTTACTTTTTTGAGGAACCATCATACCACTTTCCACAATGACTGCACTGTTCTATGTTTCTGCCAGCAGTGTACTGGGATTCTATTTCTTCATGTCCTCACTACCACTCCTTATTGTCTGGTTTTTAATTTTTTAATTTTTATTTTTTTAAAGATTTTATTTATTTATTAGAGATACAGAGAGAGAGAGAGGCAGAGGGAGAAGCAGGCTCCATGCAGGGAGCCTGACGTGGGACTCGATTCCGGGTCTCCAGGATCACACCCTGGGCTAAAGGTGATGCTAAACTGCTGAGCCACCTGGGCTGCCCTGTCTGGTTTTTTAATAGCCATCCTGATCAGAATGAATGCCATTTGCATTCCCCTGGTGACTAGTGATGTTGAGCAGCTTTTTGTGCTCCATGGAGCTTCTTGATAGCAGATAAGCAGATACGAAGGGGAGAGCATAGTAGAAACTCCTGGTGATCTGAGCACAATTGTTGAGAGTATGGGAATACAAGCTTCTGTTTCTATCAAGATAATAGATAGACAGTGATAATTAGATAGATACATAGATAGATAATAGATACAGAAGAATATGGAAAGATATTACATTTAATATACACATAGAAACAAAATTCTAGCTTGGTTTGTGCCTAATCATTAACTCATAGGGTTGAACTCTGGGATGGCAAGAGGATCTTTTCTATTCTTATCTTATTTTACATGTTTCACGAAAAGGGAGGATCGGGGGTAGCATTACAAGTGTTTAAGGGGCGCCTGGATGGTGCAGTCAGTTGAGCGTCTGACCTTGTTTTCAGTTAGGGTGGTGGTCTGGGCGGCCTGGGATCTAGCCATTGTGTCTGGCTCTGTGCTCAGTGGGGACCCTGCTTGGAATTCTCTCTTTCCCTCCATCTGTTCCTCCCCTGACCCCCAAATAAATAAATAAACATTAAAATAAATAAACAGGGGCACCTGGGTGGTTCAGTGGCTTAAACGTCTGCTTTCAGCTCAGGTCATGATCCCAGGGTCCTGGGATAGAATTCCGCATTGCATTCCCTGCTTTGTGGGGAGCCTGCTTCTCCCTCACCCTCTGCCCCTTCCCTCGTTTGTGCTCTCTCAAATAAATAAAATCTTTAAAAACCTAAAGTGAACTAATAAATAAATAAAAACATCCTTGGTAACATTTGCAATTATCTTTAACTTCATAAGTCAATAGATTCAAGGAACACAGACCAAGAGATGCAAACTATAAATGTTCACAGGGAAACCTTTTTACTGCTTTACTGCCGCCTGGCAAGGGCGCAGTAGAAGTGATGCTTAACCATGGCTCTGCCTTTCTGTTCAGCAATAGTCAGCACCTGCCCTGGGGGCTGCTAGGAGGCTGAAGGAAGACCACAGGAGTTGAAGACCTGCATCTGCTTTCGAGACATTTACAGTTTGTTGTTGCTTGCACAAGACAGGGTGAAGATACCACAGAGGGCTTCACAAAAGTGTGAAATTGTGCATGTGGACCTGATCTAGGTGCTTTTGAGACAAGATTGCCCAGAATCTGCTAGTTTGGGAACCTCTCCTGGAGAACTGACAGCAGTGGTGGGTGCATGCTGAGCTGACCTTGAGGGAAGAGAATTCCTCTTGGTGTAGGTGTAGGAGGTATCTTGGTGTAGGACAGGCAACACTCCATGCCCTGGTGACAGCATGGGTCAAGGCCCTGAGGCCAACTGAGCCAAGGTGGTGCAAAGACTCTGCCTGGCAGGGAATGAACAGAAGTTCAGAGAGACTCAAAATATGGTGATGTTTTTTGCCTTGACTTCAAAAAAAATACATATTCATTAAAGATTTTTGTGATTAGCTATAGAGATATAAGTGTATAGATAATATAGATAAATATATGTAGAAAGCATAGATAAAATGTAGTATGGATAAATATACTTTTTTACCCAAATAAAATGATGCTATACTGTTCTACAACTCTCTATTTTCCCAACAATGCTCCTATGTTGTCAAGACCTCTCTTTACATATATACACACACATATGCCTGCGTGCATGCACACATTCACACTTATCAATACACCCCATTTGTACAGCTGTGATGTAATTTATTTCAATAGGCCCCCATTGATGAGCAATTCTGAGTTGATGAGAGTATGCATCTAAATCTTGTTAGGTATTGCCTAGTCACCTTACAGAAGGGCCACAGCCATTCCTCCATCCCCTCTACCCCGGGGTGTGGGGAGCCTCATGGCCACACCACCTGCTTAGCATCACTAAGCCTCACTCCTTATCAGGAGTGAGGATGACAGAACCAGCAGCAAAGGTTGCTGTGGGAACTACATCAGGGAATCCATCTCCAAGTTCCTGGGACAACCTTAGCACCCAAAAAATCAGCTGTCACTCTTATCTTTCAAGTTTTAGCTAATTTGATGGGCAAAAATATTTTGTTGTTTTGATTTGCATTTCTTAAACCTCAAAGGTAATTATGACAATATCTCCTAGCAGATTTATGAGTCTCTCAATGTTGTATTCATTCAGCCAGTGGATCGTGAAGGTCATACACTGATCCAGTCCCAGTGTCCTGCAGAGTCTCCTCTGGCAGGCAGTTGCCTGCTCCCCAGGGCTGACTTGGGAAGGACCAGTACTCTGGGGAGCCTTGCTTTAGGACTCAGACCTCCCTTTCTTCATCCTCAGGTCCTGTGGCTGGGCTTGAGGATTAGGACTCTGGAGGTAGTTGAGGATAAGAAGGGCTCAGTTTTCCAGGGGACCAGGAACCTGATGGTGGGTCCCAGGAGGCCCAGGCACCCAGACCTACCTTCAGTGGGGCCATTGCCCAATTCAGCTATCGGTAGGGTGGCCGGGTTTAACAAATAGTAGTAAGAAACGCTCTGTTAAATTTGAAGTTCAGATAAACAATAAATAATTTTTCAGTATAGGTATATCCCAAATATTGCATGAGATATACCAAAAAAATTATACTAAAAAAATATTCATTGTTTATCTGAACTTCAAATTTAACTGGTTGTCTTGTATTTTATCTGGTAACAGGTTTCTTTTTCTTTCCTTCTTGCTTTGTTTTTTGTTGTTGTTTTAAAGATTTTATTTATTTATTTATGAAACACACAGAGAGAGGCAGAGACACAGGCAGAGGGAGAAGCAGGCTCCCTGTGGGGGAGCCCAATATGAGACATGATTCCAGGACCCTGGAATCACGACCCAAGCCAAAGGCGATGCTCAACCACTGAGCCACCCAGGTGTCCCTTGTTTTTTTTTTTTTTTTAACATGGGACTTGAACTCATGACCCTGAGATCAACATCTGATCTGAAATCAAGAGTCAGAGGTTTAACCAACTATGCCACTCAGGTGCCCCTCATAACAAGTTTTTGTTTACCTGCTGTATTAGTTTCCTATTAGTGCCATAGCAAATTACCATATTTTTAGTGGCTTAACATAATACAAATTTACTCATAATTCAGGAGGTCACAAGTCCAAAATCAGTTCCACTGGACAAGGTCAAGGCATTGGCAGGGCTGATTCCTTTTCCAGATTCTTGGTGCCTTCATTCTCTAGCTCATGGTCCCTTCCTCTGTCTTCAAAGATAGCAGTGTAGCATCTTTAAATCTTTCTCTGAGTCTGACATTTCTACTTCCCTCTTACAAGGTCTCTTGTGATTATTTCTTGGATAATCCAGGTTAAGAGCAGCCCGGAAATTAAAAAAAAAAAAAAAAAAAAAGAATGGGATCTCTGGGTGGCCCAGCGGTTTGGCGCCTGCCTTTGGCCCAGGGCGCTATCCTGGAGACCCGGGATCGAATCCCACATCGGGCTCCCGGTGCATGGGGCCTGCTTCTCCCTCTGCCTGTGTCTCTGCCTCTCTCTCTCTCTCTCTCTCTCTGTGACTATCATAAATCAATAAAAATAAAAAATAAATCATAAAAAAAAAGAGCAGCCCGGGTGGCTCAGTGGTTTAGTGCTGTTTTCAGCCCAGGGCGTGATCCTGGAGACCCGGGATCGAGTCCCATGTCGGGCTCCCGGAATGGAGTCTGCTTCTCCCTCTACCTGTGTCTCTGCCTCTCTCTCTCTCTGTCTCTAATGAATAAATAAAAATCTTTAAAAAAAATAAGAAAAAAATAATCCAGGTCAATCTCCCCTCTCACGATGTGTAATTTAATTATATCTGCAGTCTCTTTTACCATGTAAATTAATATATTCACAGGTGCTGGGGATTAGGATGTGGACATCTTTGGGGCAGGCCTGCATTATTCCACTTGCGTCTCACAAGCTTCTGACAAACGTCTCTGGTGAAGATGTTTGAAACTCATTCTGCAGGCAGTGTGGAACCTGCAGCCATTATTCAACCTATCACACTTAGGTGGCGACCATCAAACATTGCATTGTTTCTAAGTTCCTAACTCCAACACCAATTCTCTTCCCCAATGTGTATAATAACAATTGACATACTATACTGCACCTGTTTCACAAATGTCTCTGTCTTCCTACTCTCTGCTTTGAGGATAGACATAAGACCTACTCCTCTCGTCTGCTCTATGCTTGACACAATGATGATCGACACGTGTGCCTGAGCAAATGATGATTGAATGTGTTACCTATTGAGCTGTAAATTAGGGTGTGCCTCTAAAATGTACTTATATTACCAAAATAAACAAGAAAATGTATGTTGGGTGGGAATGTGATTCCATGAGAAGAGAGATGGGCTCTGGACCAGGGAGCTAAGCAGCAAAAGGAACGCAGAGATGAGGACCAGAGAGGCTTGGGTAGGAAAGAAAAGGAGGCAGAAAGGCAGGAGGGCTCCCAAGCCATGGCCCTTCTCTGGTTCTGGGTGCAAGACAGTGTAAATTGAGGAGGTGATTATGAATGCGTTAGGGGTCCCCAACCACATCATGAAGCAAGCATTTGGGTGCAACCACTTTATTTGGGAGATGATCTTAGGAAGTCCAGAAGGAGCAATGAGCCTGGAAGGGACAGAGCCAATCAACGGTGTGTTGATGGGCGCTGTGGCCCCCCTCCCTGGGCTTCACCTCCTGAGGGCCCTCAGAATTACCCCACACAGATGGATCTATGGGGACAGTCACCCCTTGCTTGGGCTGTGCATATGAGATCTGTTTTCAGGTGACCTGAGGGGAGCCCCACATGTGTATGGCAGAACCAATGTCCTCTCAATCTGGTTACTACTACAAGGTAAGATTACATGGATACATACCTTTGATTTTATTTACTTTTGTGATATTTTTAAATTGTATAAAGTTTTATTTAAAAAGAGAGGAATATGTCCATTTTGTAAAAAATATAATGGTAGAAAATATATATACATCCTCCATGCCTGAAGGTCTGCATTGGATCCCCAGAGAATGACTATTTTTTTAGCCTCCAAGGCAGCTGCCACCTTGATTCTCCCAGTCTGATACATATACAGGAAACATCCCACTGGAATTTCTGACTTTTGTTCACTAAATTCTCCTCTTGCTCCCACCCCCTGGTTTTCCCACAATCACTATGCAGTTACCACTTTCCAGCCTTGGTTCAACAGAGTCCATCTCTGATAAGTGTGTCTTCTCAAAGGAAAAGAAATCTCAGTAATTATAAATTCATCGAGTTCATTCTACCAGAACTTCTTTTATTTTCTTGCTGTAATTAATTTTGTTTTATCTGACTGTTTTCAGACAATAACTACCCCACACTGGGACTGGTCTATGTGAGTACCTGAATTCATTCCTTAGTTCTTAGTGTGAGTCACGAAGAAAAACATTGTCTCAAGTGACAGGACCCTTGTGAGTTATGAAGAACCCAAGTGAACTGCCAGGCGCTGTGGCATTAGATGCCACCCCTTGGGCCCCGATGATTAGACAGCCACTCCCAGGTACAGATGAAGAAATGATAACCTGGGCAGCCCCGGTGGTGCAGCGGTTTAGCGCCGCCTTCAGCCCAGGGCCGGATCCTGGAGACTGGGGATCGAGTCCCACGTCAGGCTCCCTGCATGGAGCCTGCTCCCTCTGCCTGTGTCTCTGCCTCTCTCTCTCCCTCTCTCTCTGTCTCTCATGAATAAATAAAATCTTAAAAAAAAAAGATTAAAAAAAATGATAACCTTCCTTGAGACACCCCCCCCACACCCAGTTTGGGTGGATAAGGTTTTCATGGCTCAAACCATAACCATCACAACCCAAAGGCCCTGGAGTCACACCTCCTGCCTAGTTCCTTGAGAAAAAGACAAATATAGAACAGGTTTTTTTTTTTTTTTTTCACTTATTCGTCCCACAAATTCTTTTTTTTTTAAAGAAGATGTTTATTTATTTATGAGAGACACAAAGAGAGAGGCAGAGACACAGGCAGAGGGAGAAGCAGGCTCCATGTAGGGAGCCCAATGTGGGACTCGATCCCGGGTCTCCAGGATCAGGCCCTGGGCTGCAGGCGGCGCTAAACTGCTGAGCCCCCCGGGCTGCCTTGTCCCACAAATTCTTGTTGAGTATCTGTGATGGCCAAATACTATGCTAAGTACTCAATCAGAGATAAAATGTGAATTATTCTTCCCAGGAGGAAAATGTGTGGCAGCATCTCGGGTCAGTTCTGAAATGAAGTCGATTAAGGGTAGTAAGGAAACAGAGAAAAAGGAGAGTGAACAAATAACCCAGATCCAAGAGAAACAGGAGCAAAACAGCCGAGTGCTGACTGCTGACCACTGGTGGCGGACAAAGTTCAGAAATACACGGTATCACCCACTATCTAAAACCTCAAGGAACAGCTTTTCCATAAATAAGCACTGCGTGCAGGCACACACACACACATACATTCCAACCGTTCTACTAGCTGTCACATACAGAGAGAGGGAGGCTTGCATTTTTGTTTACTTTGGCAAATCTAAATTTGGACCTAGAATCTCCTCACAGAGCCTGCCTCACAGACCCTGGTCCCTGTCGTGTGTGTCTCCCTCCGGCAGCAGGCGCTGGCAACAGGGAGAGCAGGCCAACCCACCAACACGGGCTAAAGGCCAGGCCTGGGGGCCCTGCCAGCCGTTCCCTGACTGCCCACCATTCTGCCCTTCGACCCAACAATCTGTCTTGCAAAAACAATTGGCATTCAGTTTTCAGGAGATGAGCACCAAGTGCAAAATATTTACCATCCAGCAGTTAAGCTTCGGCACAAAATTGGTTGCCTCCTCAGCGAATTAAATTCAATTAGCTGCCTCCTTATCTCCGCTGTGCATTGTAATAATCGGGGACGCCCGCCTCTGCCCACGTCTGCGTAGAGAGTTAGGGGAGCAGCGGCCGGACGGGCCTTTGGTGGGTGAAGCCGGCGGCAGAGCCCTGCAACCCGACGATCCTCTCCTCAGCAGCAAAGGGATGGTTGGGCTCTTCCTCCACATTTATTTGCACTAAGGATTGTGTCCTCCCCACATGCACACTCTACGCTCGGAGAGCGGCAGGAGACCACTCTGCTCTGACAACTTTCTCTGCCACTGACATTATCTCCTAATTACCTTCTCAGCGGTGATGGCCGGGTACCAGCCCTCGACTTGTGCAAAATGATTCTAATAGCCCGTCTGATCGGGAGGAAAGGAAATGCTGTCGTTCTTTGAGCTTCATGGGGGCTGTTACCACTTTTCCAAAAGAGCCTGAATACTATTCACGATGATCAGAAGGGAAAAACGCACACACACATTACTTCGAATGACCATTACTCCGAAAACAATAACATGTTTTCAGCCAGATGAATATGTTTATGTAACAGGGTAACTCTTGTCCTCAGCAGAGCTTCCAAGCACCAGAGCCATTAAGTTAATGGCTTGAAACGGAGCCCAAAGACTGGTGTTTGTTCTATGGCACTCGCCCTGGGTGGTGGGATGCCTTGTAGTCTTCAAAGAGGGATATTTTATTTTATTTTTTTAAGACCAGATGACTTGTTCCAACAGCCTGGAGGTATGCAGCTGCGGTCTGTGGCAAGTATTATAGGGGGAAGAAGCCAGTTTGGCCAGGAAATCAGGTGGCGTGATGTTGAAAGGTCAACTTCAACAGGTTTGTCCTTGGAGAAATAAGGCTGCAAGTCCCACCCCATGTCCCCGCCTAGACCTCAAGCCCCTTCTCTGGCCTCTAGTCACCTCTTGGTGACCTGTGCCAATTTCTAATGACGTAAGCATGTTTCTTTTCCCTTTTGCCTGTAAGGAGTCCATTGGTCAAATAAAGGAAGCCTATGACGGCTGAGACTTGGATTGGTTTTGTAAACTCAGAATCCTGGCCAGCCTTGCTGGTGGTCTCAGGAGAGCCACGAGAGGGCTGTGGATGGACTCGTCACCTAAAGTGCTTGCAGGCCTGACACCCTAGGTAAGGACCACTGGTGGAGTTCCACAGTGGCTCAATCAGCCATCATCCCCACCCTATTTCTTCAGGCCCACTCAGGAGATGGCCTTGGGGAGGAAGGGCAAAGGCCTGAGAATACGGTACAAGACGTTCCACAATGTTGCTCAGTTCTTGAAGATATGATCAACAGCTTTTAGACCTGCAAACCAGAGCGGCAATGGGGGTCTGCTCTAACTAGGAGTTGGGGATGGATCTCCAGCTCTGGTTTGACTCAGCCTACTGTTCAGTTGTCTAAAAACCACCTAATGGGGCGCCTGGGTGGTGTAATCGGTGAAGCAGCCGACTCTTGGTTTCCACTCAGGGTCCTGGGATTCAAGTGGCCTGGTGCATAGGCTCCTCGCTCAGCAGGGAGTTTGCTTGAGGATTTTCTCTTTCCCTCTCCTTCTGCCGTTCCTCCCGCTTGTGCTCTCTCACTCTCTCTTAAAAAAAAAAAAAACACATCTTTTTAAAAATAGAAACCACCTAGTGGTTTAATAACAACAATGATGGGGCCATTTGCTTTCATTTTGTGAAAATAAAGTTATTAGAACAACCTCCCAAGCCATCAGCTTACTGGTCATCAAACCTCAGAACTGCTTGAGTGAAACAGACTGTCTAAATTTTAAAAAGCAGCATTAATGATCCTGTTGCTGGCTTTCCAAAGAGAAGTGTGTTGTAAGGTTCAAGCTGAAATGCTGGCTTCCCTTCCCCAAATCCCTCAGCTGGTGCTTCTCCACACCTCCTCTCCCCTGTTCTGCCTACCTGGCTCACCCCAGGTCTGTAGGTGCCAGCGTTGCCACTCTCTGGAGTGAGGCTGTCAGCAAGACCACCACTGCCACTCCAGAAAGCTGGGACACATGGGCTGTCGGCTGCGCTGCCAGTTGTCGTTTATAACTTCAGGCCTCTGCTATTTCTTGTAAATAATTGGGGGAACAAATGCCTCCCAGGTGCTAGTCTTTCTTCACTCAGTCCTCAAATCAAGTCAAAAAGATTTGTTGGCCAGTTACAAAGCACCAAACAGTAGAGGAGAGAAAAATTTAATCCTGGTGAAAAAATATTTATCACTACCAAGGATCTGCAAGGCACTGAGGTCAGCCCTGAGAATGTCAGAATGAACAAGTGCTGCCCTTGAGATGCTGGCCAAAGACTAGTCCTCACCTTTGAGGAACATAACAGCCCCAAAGGCAAACGTCAGTTGCTAGTCAACCCACCACGACACAAGGTGCGGAACCGGGCAGGCCATGGCCAAGTGCGTCAAGGTTGCAGAGGGAGCCCTTCCCGAGGCAGAAGGCAGGAGAAGACTTCCTGGAAGCGGAGGCAGCTGAGCTGGACTGAGAAAGATAAACAGGATTTCAGTAGGGAGAGAAAGTGATGTGGGACCCTGAGGCAGAAAGTCCCAGTGTCAGCAAGGCGCAGGGAGGTTTCAAGGAAAGCCAGCTGGAGGTGCAGAGGGCCAGGGATGGGCTGTGTGGGCAGGACAGGCCGCTAGGGGCGCTCGGAGGCCACGCTGAAGAATCTGAACCTGCGTGCACAGCTGCACAGATGGGCAGCCTCGGAGAGTTTTAGAAGAGAGGACCTCGCTTCACCTGGGAGGCTTAGCCCGTGAAGCGTCTGCCTTCCGCTCAGATCATAATCCCAGACTCCTGGGATGGATTCCCACATCGGGCTCCCTGCTCAGCGGGGAGCCTGCTTCTCCCTCTCCCTCTGCCTGCAGCTCCCCCTGCTTGTGCTCTCTCTCCTTCTCTGTCACTACATAAACAAAATCTTGGAAGGAAGGAAAGAAAGAAATCAAGAAAGGGTAGGCCTCTGTCAGATGTTCTGAGGTCCTGAATGACTCCACAACCACCTTTGTGATTTAGGGATAATCCATCTGGGAACAGAGTCATGGTATGGGCTGCGGCTGGGCCTCCTCAATTTCCCCAGTGGGAAAGAAGGTCAAGGGCGAAAGAGGGGAACCATCTCTCTCACCAGTGGCTAACACACTTTTGCATCAAGACACACCAATTTGCATATCTACGGTCAGCTTTCTGGGCCGGCAGCTGGTAGTGGGAGCAGCAGGAACCAATATACCTGAAGCCACAAACTATAATGGCCACTATTACTGACGCTGCTGCCGTGCACTGCGCAACACATGCTGGGTACTTTGCATAATGTCTCATTTAAACCTGGAAACAATTTGTGTGCTGGGTATTTTGTAAATGAGAAATCGGGGCCTAGAGAGGCAAAGTAAAGTAAATCACAGACCCCAGATATGAGGAAGCAGCCGTCTGCCCTGTCCCACACATTGTGGCCAGAGTCAACCTTCCTGAGCAGTTGTGCTCTTGTTCCTTGTCTTGTGTACCTACGGGACCTATGCACCACTCAGGAAATGAATCCAAACTACTTAGTTAGCATGGCACTTCAAGACCTATTATGTTTCCAGTCTTACCTCCAACTGCCCAAACCTTGAATTACTTCTCATTCTAAGATGATGGCCCATGTGTTCTCACTTCTGACATTGGCTCACCTTGCCCCTTCTGCTAAAATATCCCTGGCCCCCTCTGTGCCTGTCTCAATGCCCCACACACACCTGCTGGCATCAGTTCAGTGTCCTCTCCCTGGAAACTTCAGCCTCTCCACCCAGGGTTTTTCCTGCACTGGATCCTCCCTTGAGACTATTCAGTATTTTGAGCCAGACAAGTTTGTGTTGTATGGAACACTTCCCAAGAGTGTAGGATGTTCAGCATCCCTGAATGTGCCCAAATGCCAGAGATAATCTCCAGCAATCATGACAGTTAAAATCATCTTCCTCGAATTTTCAACCACCATCCAGAATTGAAACCTGACTGCCTTGGGTAACACTATGTGTGCATGACTATCTCCTCCAGTGGACTGGTCATATCTTGAGAGTAGGTATTCTTTTTATATTCAACATTGCATCTCCTAGAAGCCTAGTGCAATGCCTTGCACTTTCAAGCACTGATATATCCACTGCACATAGAGGACGGAGCTTTTTTTTAATTTTATTACTTTATAGGTAAATTGATTTTTTTAAATTTCCATAGTCAAAGAGAGCAGTACAAATCCCCATGCAAATACAAATTCCTCCTGGTTCTTCTTATGTTTAGTCCCCTAAATTTTTATTTAACTTTATGAACATTAAGAATCTGGAAAATATGGCAGCCCAGGTGGCTCAGAGGTTTAGCACCGCTTTCAGCCCAGGGTGTGATCCTGGAGACCCAGGATTGAGTCCCATGTAGGGCTCCCTGCATGGAGCCTGCTTCTCCCTCTGCCTGTGTCTGTGCCTCTCTCTCTCTCTCTCTGTGTGTCTGTCATGAATAAATAAATAAAATCTTTAAAAAAAAAAGAATCTGGAAAATAGGGGATCCCTGGGTGACTCAGTTGGTTGAGCATCCAACTCTTGGTTTCAGCTCAGGTCAAGGATCTGCAAGTCACTGAGGTCAGCCCTGAGAATGTCAGAATGAACAAGTGCTGCCCTTGAGATGCTGGCCAAAGACTAGTCCTCACCTTTGAGGAACATAACAGCCCTGTTATGGGTCAGGGATTGAGCCTCATGTATGGGCTCTGCACTTAGAGGGAGTCTGCTTGGATAGTCTCTCCCTCTGCCCCTTCCCCCACTTGCACACACTCTCTTAAAATAAATACATAAAAAAAGAATTCAGGAAATAATGCAACTGCTCATTCACTACTACAAAAACTCAAAATCCCTAAGAGGATTTTTTTTTTTTCCTAAGAGGATTTAAAGATGTTTATCTAAGCTCATACTTGCCAATTTAGAACGATTGCATAAATAGATCTGAAGCTAGATCCCAACACTGACAGATCCTGAATTTTCCAGCTCTAGCAGAGCCATTTTCACAAAGTGCCACCTTGCTTCTGGAGTCCAATGTCCAGACTTCACCTTGCAGCCAAGCAGATGCACAGGATAAGTCAAGGCTGCCTGCTTGAACCTCCATCAAAGCTTGCACAGCCGGGATCCCTGGGTGGCGCAGCAGTTTGGCGCCTGCCTTTGGCCCAGGGCGCGATCCTGGAGACCCGGGGTCGAATCCCATATCAGGCTCCCAATGCATGGAGCCTGCTTCTCCCTCTGCCTGTGTCTCTGCCTCTCTCTCTCTCTCTCTCTCTCTCTCTCTCTCTGTGACTATCATAAGTAAATAAATAAAAATTAAAAAAAAAAAAAAAAAAAAGCTTGCACAGCCTTTGAGTTTCCAGAAAACACAAGACCCAGAAATAGGTCATGGTTGGCATGGAAGTGGAAGGATGTAACATCATTTTGCCTCCAATATGAAATTTGTGAGGACCAGAATTTGCCTGGGGTGGGACTCTGGAGGACTGAGTCAGCTCTCTGACTCCTGACTCCTACTTATGAGATGGATTCATGCAGGACTGCTACAAAAAAAAAAAAAAAAAAAAAAAAAAAAAAAAAGAGCTGGACAGGCAGGAACTCAGAACAGAGATAGGCACTGATCTTGGAGTCCAGAGGCCCAGCTCTGGGTCCTGGCTCTACCTCCTCTAGGCATGTGACCTTGGCAAGTCCTGTAACCTCCCCAAACCTCACCCATGAGGTATATTACCTGTTTGCTTACTTATATGGTGGCCAACAAAAAGTTAATATATACAGATGAACATCTTATTTTTTTATTTATTTATTTATGATAGGCACACAGTGAGAGAGAGAGGCAGAGACACAGGCAGAGGGAGAAGAAGGCTCCATGCACCGGGAGCCTGACGTGGGACTCGATCCCGGATATCCAGGACTGCGCCCTGGGCCAAAGGCAGGCACCAAACCGCTGCGCCACCCAGGGATCCCTCTTATTTTTTTTAAAGATTTTATTTTGAAGTAATCTCTACACCCAACGTAGGGCCTGATATAAAGAGCCTAACTGTAGGTTGACTTCATGAGGAAATGATTGCAAAGACTATTCCTGAAGGAAACCTGGGGAGTTGTGTTTCCTTCTGTCAACAGTAAAAGGAAAGAATACAATTGTCACATTCTTTGTTCTCCAAATAATAAAGCAATTCTTATTCATTACAAAAAAGCAAGAGAGCAAAAACAAGAAAACTTAGAATACCCACTGTTTTAGTCAGCTCAGGCTGACTAAATACGATAACAAAATACCACAGACTGGGTACCTTAACTAACAGACATTTGCTTTCTCACAGTTCTGGAGGCTGGAAGTCCAAGATCAGGGTGCCGTGTAGTTGGGTTTCAGTGAGAGCTTTCTTCTTGGCTTGTGGACAGCTGCCTTCTAGCTCTGTGATCACTTGAGGCAAGTCCCCAGAGAGGGAGATCTCTCTTCTTAGAAGGCCTAATTCTTTTTTTTTTTTTTTTAATATTTTATTTCTTTATTTGACAGAGAGAGAGAGTGTGTGTACAAGCAGAGGGAGCAGGAGAGGCAGAGGAAGAGGGAGAAGCAGGGTCCCCGCTGTGCAGGGAGCCCAATGCGGGGCTCAGCCCCAGGACCCCAGGATCATGACCTGAACCAAAGGCAGATGCTTAACCAACTGAGCCACCCAGGCCTAATTCTATAGGTAGGATCAGGACCCCACCTTTATGACTTCATGTAACCCTAATTGCCTCCATGAAGGCCCTATCTCCAAATACAGTCAATCACATTGGGAGTTTACAGCTTCAACATATGAATTTAAAGGAGACGCAATTCAATCTATAGCACCCACAATCTCATTTGCCTAGAGAAAACCACTTTAAAAAAAAAATTATTCATGAGAGACACAGAGAGAGAAGCAGGCAGAGGGAGAAGCAGGCTACCCCTGGGGAGCCTGATGTGGGACTCGATCCCAGGATCCCAGGATCAAGACCTGAGCCAAAGACAGATGCTTAACCACTGAGTCACCCTGGTGCCTCTGAGAAAGCCACTCTTTATACTTTGATGTATCTCCTACCATTCTCCTAAGTGTGCATATATTTAAAGAGAGAGAGAGAAACATGATATACAGAATAGTCTGTTACTGGCTTTTTTCATTCAACAGTATATGGTGACAGCCCTTGCACATCATCAAATTTACTTTTCCTATATTGCTTTCAGTACCTTAGCCTATTCCTCGGTGTGGTTACATCATTGTTCCTATGGCCCCAATTTTAGCCTTTAGGTTTGCAGCCAACTTTCCCCGTTACAGAGAGTGCTGGGATGGACACTTTTGACTGTTCCCTTACAACAGATTCCCAGGAGTGAAAGTATATTCAGAGGGCCTGTGCACTTCTAAAGTTTTTGGTGAGCAGGGTCAGAACACCAGCCTTCATCAATGCTCCCACCAATAGCCAATGAAAATGTGGCCTCACTTTTTTTAAAAGGCTTTTATTCATTTATTTTAGAGAGAGAGGCACACGCAAGCAGGGGAAAGGGGCGGGGAGGCGGGAGGGAGAGGGACAAGAAGACCCCATGCTGAGCCCCATGGGGTTCAATCTCACAACCCTGAGACCATGACCTGAGATGGTATCAAAGTCTGATGCTCAACTGACTGAGCCAACCAGGCACCCCTTTACTTCTTAAAACATAAACTTTTTTTTTTAAAGATTTTATTTATTTATTAGAGAGAGGCAGAGACATCGGCAGAGGGAGAAGCAGGCTCCATGCAGGGAGCCCGATGTGGGACTAGATCCTCGGGCCTCCAGGATCACGCCCCGGGCTGAAGGCGGCCCTAAACTGCTGAGCCACGTGGGCTGCCCCTAAACTTTTTTTTTTTTTTTAAGAGATTTTATGTATTTATTTGAGAGAGAGAGAGCACATGAGCTGGGGGCTGGAGGGACAGATGCAGAGGTTGAGGGAGAAGCAGACTCCCCATGGAGCAGGGAGCCCGACAGGAGGCTCAATCCCAGGACCCCAGGATCATGACCTGAGCTAAAGGTGGATGCTTAGCTGACTGAGCCACCCAGGAGCCACTAACGTAAACTTTTTATTTTTTATTTCTCTATCTACAGAAAAGTTGCAATAATAGTACAGAGAACAGAATTCTACATGCCTGTCACCCAGTTTCTCCTAAGGGTAACTAACATAGTACCACATGGTGCATCTGTCAAATCTAAGAAATTAACATCAGTCCACTACTATTCACTAAACTGCAGACTTTATTCTCATTTCATCAGTTTTTCTGGTGAAGTTCTCTTACTATTTCAGGGTTTGGTTTTGTTTTGTTTTTAAGATTTTATTTACTTACTTGAGAGAGAGAGAGAGAGAGAGAGAACCAGTGGAGGGGAGAGGCAGAGGCAGAGGGAGAAGCAGACTCTGCTGAGCAGGGAGCGGGACACAGGGCTCCATCCCAGGACCTTGGGATCATGACGGGAGCTGAAGGCAGACGCTTAACCTGCTGAGCCACCCAGGCACACCCACTATTCCAGGTTTTATTTTTTTATTTTTATTTTTTTTATTCCAGGTTTTAATCCAGGAGACCACATTGTGTTTTTTATATGGTATGACCCAGCATTACCTACAATAGCTAATTATGGAAGCAGCCTAAGTGTCCTTTGATAGATGAAAGGATAGAGGAGATGTGGTATATATAGATACACACTTTTTAACTCCTCTTATAGGCCACAGGAAAATCCCTTGGTGTTTTGGGTACTGGCTGTCTCTAATGGTAACTACTGGTGATTGTTCATTGCTTCGGGGTATGTCTTGTTCCACTAGAGGCTTGTTCTGTCAGCAAAGTTACTGCTATACAGGGCAGTGAGGGTGATTTAGAGAAATTGATCTTTTGGTTTATCTCCCTAAACTCTGTAAAGAGCCAAGGGGAAGGCTCTTTATGTGGGAAAGGTCATGCATGTGTTCCCACAGGGTCTCTCGTGTCACTGTTAGGCAGGAATCATAAACAACAGCACTACAATTGGATTTTGCTCTATATTTGGAAAATTTAGCCCTTCATTACAAGGCACGCTGATGCTATCTCATTTAGTTCATTCTTTTGCTCATCTCCTGTAATCATTAAATTACAGAGCCATATTTCCAAAGCTCTAGGGAGAAAAATGGATTAGGAATAAAATCTTTTAAAATCCTGTAGAAAAGCACTGGATTTGTTTACGGATGATGGGTGCAGAGCCGGGGGAATGATCTATTCCAAGCCGTCCTAGGTGAAGGATTTGCTTCATTTTCCATGGCTCTATGATGTTCTCTCTTTAATGCAGAACAAGGGTGGCACCTTTAATATTCTGTTCCTGAATGTATCCCCGATTGCTCCGTGACCCTATCCCTGAGGGTAAGAGTGAATGAAGGAAACTAGAAGTCATGAAATACGGGAATGATCAGAAGGGAGAAAATGAAAGCTGAGAAGAAAAGGCTGCTGGGTTGTTTATCAAACTCCCCTGAATAAGGCTGGTTGGATTCTGTGGAGCAGCTCCATGCCTTTCTCAGAACTATTTGGAAGTCTTTGTTCTTTCCTCAGAAGACTGCTGCTTTTAGGTGATTCAAACAATTAACAAATATTCAGTGAGCTGTTAGAACAATTCTCCGACCAGCGTTCATTTATAGGACTCACCTCCCAAGCTCCAAATCTATCTGAAACTATGATTGATTCACTTATATTTTCATTCTCTTGCATTTTCTCTGAGAGTCCAATTTGGGCACTTCTCAGCAAGTGTTCGTGGGGACACTCATTTGTTTCTTGAGGCAGTCTAGCTTTGGCCATTGCTGCCCACCCCTATTCAGAGGGGAAGCGCTGTGGGCCGAGCTTGTCCTGGGTAATCTTCTAGGACTCTTCTGGTGAGAGCTGCTATAACTGTTTCCTCCCAGGCTGCTTGGCCAGGATGTGGCTCTGCAGGCAGATTCGCATTCCAAATGCAGGACCCATGTGCCTCATTCTCTTGTGTCCTTATTAAGAAGGAAAGAGAAGTGTCGCCTAGGTGGCTCAGTTGGTTAAGCATCTGACTCTTAGTTTCAGCTCAGGTCATGATCTCAGGGTTGTGGAATCTAGCCCTGTGTTGGGCTCAATATGGAGACTTGATTCAGATTCTCTTTCTCTCTCTTTCCCTCCCTCTCAAGTAAATAAAATCTTAAAAAAAAAAAAAAAAAGAACTCCATGTCTAAGATGGTGTTACTGATCCCATGTTCTCCTCATGGGGTGCCCCAAGAAGCTCCCCCCTCCTGTACTCTCCTTACTTCAGTGACCAGGAGGCAAGCCTGTGAGAGCTGCGTAAGGGCCCAGGCCAAACTGATCACAGCCCCCATGAATCACAGCTAATTACATGAGCTCAAACTCTGCTTCGGGCACCTTTTAGTTTGCAAAGGTGTCCTTAAGGTTGGTTTATTTACAATCAGCTTGGGGGCCAAGGACTGGAATTTATATTTGTAAGCATTGTAAATTTCGTAGAGATTCGGCAATAACAGAAACAGCCCAAATTTTTCACTATAGCTTCCTGAAAAGGCTGTTCCTCCAGGCCTCCTCATCGATCAAAAGAGCTAGCGTCTAGGACACTCTCAACTCTCTTTTTAACACTTTATATCTCTTGTCTTTGATTAATTCAATCAATAAAGATAGTTTTGTTACGCCAAGCGCTTTTGTTACTATCTTAAATTCTGGACCCTAATTTTACTGACAAGGGAATTAGCAGAATCTAGGGAGATCTCTTTATCCATAATGAGTAAAGCATCTGAAATTGGCTAAAGAATTCTTTCATCAGTTCTGTTCAAACGAAGTCGAGATGTACTAAAACCCAAACCTGGGGAACTGTCCTGAGGAAATGATGCTGAATGTTGGAAATGCTTTGTAAGCATGAACCCAAGGTCTCTCTCTGTGTCACCTTCCTCTAATACATTTGGGGAAAGGGGCCTTGTCTGCCATTGACTATTTGTCCGTCCTGCAGCCCACACCTCCCTGCCCTGCTGGGTCCCCTGGGTCCTTCCTGCCATCCCAGCTTCTCCTTGGGCCTTTGCTTGGTTACAACCTGAAGCTCTGAGGTCTCCTTCATTCGCTTCAGTGTCAGGGGATGAGTGACTTGGACGGGTGACCCAGGGGTGGCTAGGAGTGTGCTTACTGCCTGGTATCTTATAAATCATTCACCAGGAAACTGAAAAGACACCAATACTGGATGGCCATGGTGGGTGGCAGCTTCTGGGGTGGCATTGGACAACCATGTTAGTGAGGATTGGGTTTGGCCATGCTTAGATAAAAAAGCACAGCTCTTACAAGCTCAAACTGCCTATGTGGCCTTAGGCCAGTCAGTTACTCTCTTGGCTCATGTGCCAAAAAGGGACATAATGGTACCAACTTCATAGGGTTGGTAGTATAAAAATGAAATTAGTATATAAGCCAAGCACTTAGGATAGTATTTGCCATGTGATACATGATTGTTATGATAAAACAGAGGGAGAAAAAACAAATAATTTTCTTATGGACATTAAAAAAAAAAAGAAAGTCCAGAGGTAAAAGTGTAGAACTTGTATGGGAGCTTCATGGTTATTCTTAGACCCTCTCTTTCTGTTCCCTCCTCAAGGTTACTTCATAACACAAGATAATTGCTGGAGCTTTAGTCATTGCAAAATGCTCGCAAAACTCTCCTTAGTGTAATGCTGGGTAATTCAGCTTCCTCTTTACATTGCCCTAACCTATATCTGGATATCCAGGGGCCCTGCTCTGGCTGGGGGCAAGTCTTCCACAACCAAAGTGCTTATCAGACCAATCAAGTATGCAGTCTGTAGTATTTGATTGCATCCTAAATCAAAGACTGGATAAAGCTGGTGGACAGATACATGTATTACTCCTGCCCCTTCCTTCCACTTCTCTGAAGCATCAGTAAAGGGATTTGGAAAGGATGCAAACCCACAAGGGCCAAGAGAAGACAGAAAAGGGGATGGCAGCAACAATATTTTTGAAGCCAGAAAGCAGATGGAGAAGTGCTGAGTGATTTAGGCAATTCCAAGACAGCCAAAATAAAGCCAGCAGGTAGAAAAAAAACAAACAAGAATCCCTTTTACAGCACAGCCCCAAAGCTCAGGGATTGGCAGGAACAGGTATCGTGGGTAGTAATGGTAAAAGGATCGGCAGAAAAGCTGTGTAAGAAGCAGTTGGAGGGGCACCTCGCTGGCTCAGTCTGTAGAGCATGTAATTCTTGATCTCAGGATCATGAGTTCCAGCTCCATGTTGGGTGTAGAGATTACTTAACAAAAAAAAGGGGGGGGGATTTAGACCCCCTGATCCCCTCTCCTGGGTGGGAGGCTCCCACCTACTCCAGCTGAACACTAGAGGTCTATTATCTGGAGAGAACAGAAGGCCTCTGGTGTGAGAAACAAGACCCAGGTTTTCAGTTGGAACACAGGGAAACTGAAGAATGTTTAAGTGTTGAATGTTGAAAGTCCAAAGTCCTTCTTCCCACTGGCTTTCAGGTGTACACTCTCCAGGCAGGAAATTGGATGCATCTTCTTAGGGAATGAGCTTTACTGACAACAGGGAACATCTAAGGATAGGATCCAGCTGATAATTACAAGACCCACAGTAAGGTAAACAATCGGCAATTGGCAGGAATTCCAATCAGCCTAGGATTCATTAGAGGAAAACCTCTCATGGGAAAGAGTTCAAAACCAAAATAAATTACACAGAGTGAACAAAACTTTAAAAAAAAAAAAAAAAAAAGACAAACGGCACGAAAGGGAACAAGGTCAATGACGTCATGAAGAAACTATCAGACAAAACCAGGATGTGGGACATGTCACAAGACAACTGGTCAAGTCTCTTCAAATCAATTTGATGACAAATTACAAGGGGAACCAGGGGGGACTTGCTTTAAATAAAAAAGACATAACAACCAAATCCAGTCTGTAGTATTTGATTGCATCCTAGTTTGAAAAACAAATTATAAAATATATTTTTGGAATAACCAGGGAAATTTGGATGAAACTGGATAAGTACTAGAAACTAGGGACTTAATCTACTTCTTAAAAATTACTGTTTATTATTGAAAGATATGTGATAATGTTTTTTTTAAGAAAATGCTTTTGTATCATATGCAGAAGTATTTAGATATGAAGCACCATGATGTCTATAATTTTCTTTAAAAAAGCTTAGGGGGTGTCTGGCTGACTCAATGGGTAAAGCACTCCACTCTCCATCCCAGGGTCATGAGTTCAAGCCCCAATGGGCAATGAGCCTACTTAAAACATTTTTTTAGGGCAGCCCCCGTGGCTCTGCGGTTTAGCACTGCCTTCAGCCTGGGGTGTGATCCTGGAGACCCGGGATCGAGTCCCACGTTGGGCTCCCTGTGTGAAGCCTGCTGTGTCTCTGCCTCTCTCTCTCTGTGTGTGTCTGTCATGAATAAATAAATAAAATCCTTTAAAAAAACACATTTTTTAAATAGCTCAGGAAAGCATATACATAGATAAATCAAATATGGCAAAATATTAGCAATTTTTAAAATCTAGATGAGGGAAGTATTGGGTTTTTACTGATTCCTTCTCTTTTCCTATTTGAAATTTTATATTTATTTATTTATTTATTTATTTATTTATTTATTTATTTAGAGATTTTGTGCACTTATTAGAGAGAGAGGGAATGAGAGAGCGCAAGCAGGGGGCGCGGCAGAGGGAGAGCAAGAAGCAGGCTCCTTGACCAGGGAGCCTGCTTCTCCCTCTGCCTGTGTCTCTGCCTCTGTGTGTGTGTGTCTCTCAGTAATAAATAAATAAAATCTTAAAAAATAAAGAAAGAAAGAAACTCTTCAAATTGCTCCAGAAAGAAGCTAGGCAAGGGAGTGGGAAGATTGGTGGGTTCCTGCAGGCATTTCTATCTGGGTCCACAGCGGAGAAATGAGAGCTGGGGAAGAACCAGTTTGGACCCCTGGGAAGTTGAGGTTCCAATCATGGAGAGCCCATGCCTTGTCCTCAAGTTCAGGGTAAGGGAGACTGAGATTAGGGTCACCAAGGATAATTCAGAATGTGGCAGGGAGGATTCAGAGCAGGAAGAAAGAGGATGGAGTTTGAGGAAAGCTTTGAAAAGTGATGGGCAGGTGAAGTTAGGCATACTCCATAACCACTAAAAATTATGTTTACACAAGAGCATTCATTGTGGCATTATTTGCAATAGTACAAAACTGAAAAGTACCTAAATGTCCATTATTTAGGAAACTGATTGAATGAACTAAAATACAGCCATGCAATGCCATTGAAAGCAAAGAGGAAAAACTAATTACTGAGATAGAATGGTCTCCAGGATACACTGTTCAATGAAAACACAGCAAGGTACAGATATATAGTGTATTACTTTTCAAGTAGGAAGGAAGGGGAAAATGCTAATTTCATAAGCACCAGAAAGCAAATCACCAACAAAATAAAATGGTTAGAAGCAGGGAAGCGGGTGGGGGAGGTAGGGGTTACTACTTACATATACACACATAACTATGATATAGTTTCAACTTTGGAATCATGGTTTTATAACCAAAAGCTTTAATTGAAAAGAAAAAAAAAAACTCTAGGTTTACAAAGACTGAAATAATGTGAGAAAGTTTTGTGATAGTAGGTTTAAATGAGACACACAACATCTTATGTTCCGCATTCTTCTAACAGTGGGAAAAAAATAACCCGAGCCTTTGCATGGAGTAATGACTACAAGGACACGTGAATCAGAGTTATGTGGTTGCTCCGGATGGGGGGACCGAGCATCTTCCTGTTTCTATTTGCTTGTATTTTCAAAATTCTTTCTTGAATCTGAACTCATTTGATAATGGATTAAAAAAAGAGAATCTACTTTTATGAAGCCGCAGCTGACTGTGCTCTGCATTAGGAAATCTTGCATCTCTAAGCCCCTATACTCATCCTCATGCACATCCGGTCATGTAATTCCCATGACAGCTCCAAGAGGTAGATGTTGTCTTTAAAATCAAGGCAAGGTAACAATACTTTGGAGGTGGACTCTGTGATCAGTACTCCTTGCCACGATCAGTGCTCCGTCATTCTGGCAGGCAGCCTTCATTTTGCTCAGGCCAGAGGTGAGAAGGCAGCCACCTCAGGAAAAGTCCTGAGCATCGGGGTTTGGTGTCCGAAGGCCATGAAAAACCTAAGTCCTACCGTGAGTTTCTGAGTCACACAACATTATAAAAGACTCAGAATGGCTTTGATAATGATTATAACCTTCCAAATTAAATAAATAAAAATCCTCCAACAGAAGCCAATCCTTTAGGGACAAAAAAACATTATTCAGGAAGAGTCTGAGAAATGTAGCAGCTGCTTCCAAAGGAAACCCCATTACAATTTAAAGCTCTGGGTATTTTTGACACATGTAACCTGATTATTAATTCTGAAATTGCTTTGGAAGGATACCACTTGCAAAAGTAGGTTTATCCCTTCTTCTCTGCAAGTGAGGGGATGCTCACAATGCCAACAAGTTACAGATGGGCACGCATTGATGGGTGATGGAGGAAGCTTCCCATGAGTCCTGGGGGGCAGGACGGGGGCTCATTCTGGGGACTCAGGGCCAACAGGGCGCCTGTTTGCACTAGGATGCCACAGCTCCCAGGAGAAATGGGAAAGGAACTTCTGACACGTGGCGCCATAAATAATACTCACCATCCAAAGAGGACAGACAAGGGCTGCCTTGATCTCTGGGAGCAGGACAGGAAATGCCTCGTCCTCAGTGTCTTTTCAATGCTCATTGACCTGTAAGGTTCATCTTTTTGAATTGCCTGTTCATATCCTTTGCCCATTTTTAAAAATTTTTATTTATTTATGATAGTCACACAAAGAGAGAGAGAGAGAGAGGCAAAGACACAGGCAGAAGGAGAAGCAGGCTCCATGCACCAGGAGCCCGACATGAGATTCGATCCCGGGTCTCCAGGATCGCGCCCTGGGCCAAAGGCAGGCGCTAAATCGCTGCGCCACCCAGGGATCCCTATCCTTTGCCCATTAAAAAAAAGTCTAGGTTGTCTCTTTTTGATTGGCAGATGTTCTCTGTTCTAGTTCTCTGTGTCACAGGATGTTAAAATAGGGCTCTTCCTGCTTCAACTCTAATCTTCAGTCAGAACTACTGATATGTCCCATACCAAATACCAAAGTGGCCATGAGGCTGGCTATCCATGCACAGAATTTATAAAGGAAATTTCAGAAAACTAGAGCCCTCTGCCAAGTCAAGAATAATTGAAGGGCCAGAGTGTGGAGAGAGAAGAGAAATTTTTGAAAAGATTTCTTCAGAGACTTGTTGCCCTACAGTGGACTCACTGTCCCATCTCAGCAGGATGATAACACGGTTGCTTCCTCCTTTGCCTCATTCCCAGAGAGAATGGGCTTCTCACTATACCACTGCTCGTGGAGGGGTGCCTGGGTGACTCAGTCGGTTAAGCATCTCCCTTCAGCTCAGGTCCTGATCTCAGCGTCCTTGGATGGAGCCCCATGTCGGGCTCTATATTTAGTGGGGAGTCTGCTTCTTCTTCCTCTCCCTCTGCTTTCCCTACTGCCAGTTCTCTCTCTCAAATATATAAAATCTTTGAAAATTGCTTAAAAAAACAGGGCACCTGAGTGGCTCAGTTGTTGAGCATCTGCCTTTGGCTGGGGTCATGGTCCCAGGGTCCTGGGATCGAGTCATGCATCAGGCTCCCCGTGGGGAGCCTGCCTCTTCCTCTGCCTATGTCTCTGCCTCTCTGTGTCTCTCATGAATAAATAAAATCTTAATAATAATAATAATAATAATAACACTGCTCACGGAGCTCACTGCATGTGTTCCTACAGTGAGGGTTCCCTGTCAGCCAGCATCTGACTTCTGTCCAGGAAATCCAGAGAAGCAGGCATGAGAATGAATAGCTCAGATTGGTCAGATGGCAGGGCAAGGAGACCACTGCTGCTTTGGCTCCCTATTCTCTGATTTCCTCAGGAAAAAGGATGCAGGAGTATCTCCATGAACAAAATGAGGGCAGTGTGGCGAGAGCTGGCATGGGTGGCTATGGTCTTGTTCAATGGGGCTACGAAGGAGCAAAGGGGACCCAGCAGCAAGAAACTAGAGATGAAGCTCAGTTCCTGGGGGCTGGAAGGAGATACAAGCAACCACTCACAACAGAACACATAAGTCAGGGTGGAAGGTTCTGCAGGGAAGAGGACCCTTAAAGAGAATCTCCTAAGAGGCCATGAAAACGTCCCCAAGAAGATTAAAATATAAGCTTTAAACTCTGTCAAGCCCATTATTAAAGGCTAGGTTATGACAGACGGTGACAGACATCCAGTGTATGGAGATCAACCCCGAGTCCAGAGTCGCATGCTCCACCGACTAAGCAAGCCAGGTGCCCCAAGTTCAAAGTTTTAATTAAGATCCTGAATGGGGGGCAGCCCTGGTGGTGCAGCGGTTTAGCACTGCCTGCATCCCAGGTTGTGATCCTGGAGATCCGGATGGAGTCCCACGTCGGGCTCCCTGCATGGAGCCTGCGTCTCCCTCTGCCTGTGTCTCTGCCTCTCTCTGTCTCTGTGTGTGTGTGTGTGACTCTATGAATAAATAAAATATTAAAAAAAGGAATTTTAAAAAGATCCTGAATGGGTAATATTTATAAATTGAGACTAGGCTTATGCTTTAAAGGGACTCTAAGACTTTTTGTTATCTAAGAATGAATGGAAAAGTCTCAGACCTGCTAAGGTTTTTAATCTAGGAGCAGAAATAGAAATTTTTTTAAAGGAAGTTTGGAACAAAAAAATGAAAAGGTTGTCTTGAATTATTTCACAAGTCAGTCTTATCTAATATATTAAGATACATCTATTACTAATATTTCACTTCTCTTAGATTGTTGTCTTTTATTTATTGTAAAAGATTTTATTTAGATTTTATTTGACAGAGAGAGAGAGCACGTGCACAAGCCGGTGGAGCAGCAGGTAGAGAGAGGGAGAAGCAGGCTCCCTGTTAAGCAGGGAGCCCCACATGGGGCTCCACCCCAGGACCCTGAGATCATGACCTGAGCTGAAGTCAGATGCTTAACCGACTGAGCCACATAGGCACCCCAGATTGTTGTCTAATTTGTAGATGGTGACTTTCATTACAAAAGTTATACATTTAGATGTTAAATTTATTGTTTTTCTCCTTCTTTGTATTTTTTAAAAATACTTTCCCTTTAATAGTTTTCAAGTTTTGTTTTCATGCTCCAGATTTTTAATTTATTTGGAACTTATTTTTTGTGTTAAAAAAAGGGTCACATATAAAAAAATGGGTCAAGTAATTAGCTTTGTCAAAGAGAAGTGAATAAAAATGAAGTGTGTCACTTCCCAGTAGAAATCTTTTTTTATTTTTATTTTTTGAAGATTTATTTATTTCAGAGAGAGGGGGAGAAAGAGTTTGCACAAGCAGGGGGAGGGGCAGAGAGACAGAATCCTAAGCAGACTCCCACTGAGTGCGGAGCCCCACACGTGGCACAATCCATAAAACCAAGAGCCGATGCTCAACTGACTGAGCCACCCAGATGCCCCTACAGTATTAGTCCTAAAAGCCTGCATGTTTCCACCATCTTCTCTTTTTCCTCTGACACAAGAATAGCAACATATCAGATGAAGGCAGCTTCTGCATCCTGGATCTTGGAATGAAGAGGATGTGGCACAGAATCATAGCCAACCTAGGAAAGACATGTAATGTGAGCAAAAAACAAATCTTTGTGATTGTAAAAAATTAAGATTTGGGGGGGTTGCTGGTTAGCACTGCATTACTTAGTCCAAGGTGACTTATACAAACTTCAAGCTGTCAAGTGTAACTACATTTTAAAAATATTTTTATCACATATTTTATATCGTTTCTAAGTGTTTGGAGTAAATGTGAAAATTACATACCCGCTGTGCTTTTCTTTTTTTATCATGGCAAAATATACATAAAATTTACCATTTTAACCATTTTAAGTGTACAATTCAGTGACATTAAGTACATTCGAAATGTTGTACAAACATCACCACCATCCATTTCCAGAAATTTTCGTCATTCCAAGCAGAAACTCCATACTCATTAAACAATAATTCTCCAGTCCCACCACTCCCAGCTCCTAGTAACCTCTATTCTGCTTTCTATCTCTATGAACTTGTATATTCTAGGTATTTCACGTAAGTGGAACCATATAATATTTGTCCTTTCGTGTCCGGCTTATTTCATTTAGTATGCTTTGAAGGTTCATCCATGTTGTGGTATGAATCAGAAATTAATTCTTTTGTAAGGCTGAGTATTATTCGTGTGTGTGTATGTCTGTACACCCCTCACATTTTGTCTTTCCACTCACCTGTTACTGAACATGAGTTATTTACACCTTTCTGGCTACGGTTTCTACACTTTCTTGATCTATTAGTTCAAATACAGACATACTATTGTAGAAAAAGGTCTAAAATATTACACAAGAAACCACTACCAGTGAGTGCCTACTGGGTTCAATTTAGAATGGAGAAAACTTTTACTTTTCATTCTATATATATTCTCATGTTTTGTTTTGTTTTTTAAAAGATTTTTATTTATCTACTCATGAGAGACACACAGAGAGAGGCAGAGACACAGACAGAGGGAGAAGCAGGCTTCTTTCAGGGAGCCCAGTGGGGGGACTCAATCCCAGGACCCTATCCAGGATCGCGTCCTGAGCCGAAGGCAGATGCTCAACTGCTGAGACACCCAGGCATCCCTTCTTATGTTGTTTAAGTTTGTTATAGTTTTTATTCAATTTGAAAAACCTAATAAAGAGTTTTGAAAATAAATGCTTCCTTTGATCAGAAGAGGGACAAACAGATATAATGAATCTCTACAAATGTGTGGTGTTTGTTCAAGTAAGCTCTACACTCAACGTGGAACTTGAACTCACAACCTGAGATAAAAAATCACATGATCTACTGACTGAGGCAGCCAGGTGTTCCTGAAAATGTGTTTTTAAAAAATTATCAGTAGGGGGACCTGGATGGTACAGTCAGTTAAGCGTCCAGCTCTTGGTTTCAGCTCAGGTTCTTTTTTTTTTTTTTCTTTTTAAAGATTTTTTATTTATTTATTCATGATAGTCACACAGAGAGAGACAGAGAGGCAGAGACACAGGCAGAGGGAGGAGCAGGCTCCATGCAGGGAGCCCGATGTGGGATTCGATCCCGGGTCTCCAGGATCGTGCCCCGGGCCAAAGGCAGGCGCCAAACTGCTGCACCACCCAGGGATCCCTCAGCTCAGGTTCTGATCTTAGGGTCATGAGATCATGCTCCACAATCAGTGTGGAGTCTGCTTGAGACCCTCCTTCCTTCTCCCTCTTCACCCCCTCCACCCACACTCTGTCACTTTCTCTCTAAAATAAATAAATAAACCTTTAAAAAATAAATAAAAGAAAATAATTAGTAAAAGCTCAGGATGCCTTCACTAGTGGGCCAGCCACACTATCTCCATAAATGAAAAAGAACATTTATTATTTTTATTTTTTTAAGAACATTTATTAAAAATTAAAATTACCCTGCAGGGCAATGTCCACAATAGCCAAAATATGTAAAGAGCCCAGATGTCCATTAACAAATGAATGGATAAATATATGATATATATATGTATATAATGGACTACTGCTCAGCCATCAAAAAGAATGAAATCTTCCCATTTGCAACAGTGTGGATAGAACTAAAGGGTTTTATGTTGAGTGAATAAGTTAGAGAAAGACAAATACCATATGACTCACTCGTATATGAAATTTAAGAAACAAAACAGATGAACTTAGGGAAGGGAAGGAAAAATAAAATAAGATGAAAGAGAAAGAGAGACAAACTATAAGAGACTATTAACTATAGGGAACAAACTGATGGTTGCTGGAGGGTGGGGGGAGATGGGGTAACTGGGTGATGGGCATTAAGGAGGGCGTGTGATGGAATAAACACTAGGTGTTAGATGCAACTGATGAATCACTAAATTCTACCTCTAGAACTAATAATATACTATATATTAGCTAAATGGAATTTTTTTAAAAAGAAAAAAAAAAGAAAAAAAAAATTTACCCTGAAGGAAGCTGCATAACTAAATGAAACTCTTGCACATTCAAAAAAAAGAAAGAAAAAAACGCTTGCACATAATACTATCACTTTTTGTCTCCTTTAATTCTCCTATTCTATATCAGATTTTTATGGGTCATGATGATTAATGATTATTAGTAATAACTAATTTTCGACAAAGCTGAAGATTATTATAGTATCACATTCCCTGCGTCTAAACGTGATAAAAATGCACTTAATTTGGGGTGCCTGGGTGGCTCAGTTGGTTAAGCATCTGCCTTTGGCTCAGGTCATGATCCCAAAGTCCCAGGATCGAGCCCCATGTCAGGCTCCCTACTCAATGGAGAGCCTGCTTCTCTCTCTCCTACGACCCCTGCTTGTGCTGTCAAATAAATATTTAAAAATCTTTTTAAAAAGGGGATCCCTGGGTGGCTCAGTGGTTTAGTGCCTGCCTTCAGCCCAGGGTGTGATCCTGGGGTTCCAGGATCGAGTCCCACATCGGGCTCCCTGCATGGAGCCTGCTTCTCCCTCTGCCTGTGTCTCTGCCTCTCTCTCTCTGTCTCTCATGAATAAATAAAATCTTTAAAAAATATATTTAAAAAGAGAGAATACACTTAATTTCAGCTATATCATTTGCATTGAAAATGCTACCTTGGGTAACCACCCCTGGTTTTCAACTGAAAATGCTGCCGTGATTCCAGCTGTTCAAACTGTGGCATGTGGTTCCTGACAAGGCCAAGGGGAATCCTCCTGCACCGCCACAGCCCAGGTGCTTAGAAGAAAGTTCAAACTGTGCTTCTTTACATCCTTGGAAAGGGTGACCCTCAAGGAAATGGCAACCTGGAATCAAATGTCGGTCAGATCGCGGGGACAGCCTGGCGGTGCCAACCAGCTCCTTCCCCCTTCACTCAACGACAGCAACGTGCACTCAGAGCCCTTGAGTTCATGTCCTGGGCCTGCTGGACCTAGCTGCTGCCGCCACCCATAAAAGCAGCTGCCCACCTCGAGCCAAGAGCAGCACTCAGGGCTGAACCCCACACTCTGCTTCTAGGCCCCTCACAAGAGCCCAGACGTCACCAGATTCCCACTGCAACGCGGCATGGTGTGCATAGGGAGAAGATTCAGGGAGAGCTACGTTTAAATTTCAGCTGAGCCACTAGTTGCAGAGCACAATAATAATTATCTGTCTTCGCTCTCTCCTGACCACTGGGAGGCATTCAACATTCCCTTCTCCATGCAGGGGCCCCTCACCCGCCCTGCCTCTTCCGGCCCCTTTGCTAGCCTCCTGGAGGTCAACCCAGGTTACTTCCTCTAGTCCCTCAATACTCTCAGAAAAATTTCTGTTCGCCTATTCCAGCCCAGCTTCCATTTCCATCTATGTGCCAAGGATTCCCAAATCCTGACTGCTTGGATGACTCGAGATTAGACCTCTCCCCAGGGCTTCAGGCGCAGAGTCACTAGCCTGCTGGATATTTCCATTTGGATGCTGCCCAGGATCCTTCAGATTAAGTAAGTCTAAAATGGAACTAACTCCCACCATAAGCCGCTCACTCTCTCCCTGTCTCTTGTCTTTGCTACTGGATCCACTCTCACCACTTCCTCCTATCTGGATAATGGCCAAAATTTCCTAGTTGGTCCCACTGTCCCAGTCTCTTTCCACCCTTGCTTGACTTAGTTGAAAGAGTAACACTCCTTGAGGACAAACCTTGCCATGCCATTCTCCTGGCTTATGTCTTCCAATGGCTTTCTCCCTGAGGTAAGCCCACCTCCTTGGCTGGCACAAGGCCCTCCCTATTCTGGCCTCTGCTTCACCCAATAGCACCCCTCACACACTCTTCTCTGTGTACGCTGACCGGGGGCAATTGCCAGGATAAGTCATGTTCTCCTGGCTTGCTGCAAACTGAACCCTGTACAGTCAGAATAACTGTACGTGTTACAAATCCTTAAGGGCCTATCTCCCTGAACCAAATTTAAGAATCACTCCTCCAGGAAGCCTTCCTTGACTCCTGAGCTGAATGATGTGACCATCCTGTGGGATCCACAGCAGCCATTTCAGAAACTTCATCAAAGACAGGAAATGTGTCTTCCACATGCAAGTCTAGAGTCCACCACAAACAGAAATGGGGCAATGAAAAGGAATACATAAAGCCAAGTGGTGACAGTAACTTGTAACACTGATGGGGAAGTATGTGCTTATTTTTTTCTCTTCTGGTTTCCTATATTTTCTAGTATGTGTATTATACTGCTTTTATACATTTTTTGAAAATCAGTTCATTTTTAAGATGTGTCCAATCTCTCCTACATAGCTCCAATAAAAGAACTCACTGCGGCAGTAAAGTCAAATTCCTTTCTCCTCAGATGCCTCTGACTCCTCAGGACCTCCACCTCAAGCTCCTCGAATTCTTCACAACTGAGCAGAGTAGAAACACTTACTTCAACGTTTTCAGCACACAGAAGGACCACCCACACACACACAAAATTCCTTGGCCTTGAAAAGGTTACATTGCTCTACTAGCTGAGTGCCAAATCCCATTTTTGGCCAAGCATTCGTCAGAACCTCACTGTATTCACAGCTTAACACAAATGAAGAGGTACATTCACAGAACCAACCTAACATTTCTAAAGGATGGAGATGGTGGAACTTCTGAGGGAACTCTCTCTCACCTTGTCAACTTGAGACATGAATGAGAGATGGGGGTGGGGAGAAAGCTTCCAAAAATCCTTCCTGTTTTTTTCTTTTCCTACCAAAACATTAATTATCTTCCCAGACATCAAAAATTCCAACCACGCACACTGGCTTGTAATTCTTTTAAATATGTGAAAAATAATCCAACCATATCATGTTCAGTCTGACATTTGCTATTGTTTTTTTCCCTAAAAGAAAACAAAAACTTGATTAGTTCCAAAAATAAAACATAAAGAAAACCTCAGTTGAGAAGCAAACCCTGTGGCTTAGAAGCCATCACTCTGATTAACAGCACATAAGTGTTACCTGACGAATGGGTTCCTATCTTAAATGCAATTATCACAAATTCCTCATGGTCCCCACTGTGTTTATAGTTTATGCCCAGCTCTTGAAACAATAACTTTAATAGCAATAGATGAAAACCTCTCACCTCAGCACTTGGGCCAACTAGACTGTTCTTTCCCACCTCAGTCGGCGGGGACCCTGGAGGGACATGTCAAGCCCTGACTTTCACAGCTATCCAGGAATGTTTACCTCACTTCCCTGTCCTCAGCAGTCTCTGCATCTACTCCTGGACATGTCCTGTCCATTGCCAGGGCCTGCTGAGACAATCAGGACAAGCAGGGCCCCCACCCTCAGGAAACCCGTCTGCCTGAGGAATTACTGGCCTCCACCCTGGAGAGGACTCTGACACGCGGTTGACAGCACCAGAGCAAGGGACTTCTGGCCGTGGGGCTGAAGCACCATCAGGTCAAGGGGCCACTGGAGTACAAGAGTGTCAAATCTAAACTCACTTCCTCCAGGAAGTCAGGGGTGTGGAGAATAGACAGGGATCATGCAGAGGAGAGAGACTCAAGGGATTAAAGGGAGGTGGGAAGGGTCATGTGGTCTCTTCACTAGGAAAACTGAAAGGTGGGGATCCCTGGGTGGCTCAGCGGTTTGGCACCTGCCTCTGGCCCGGGAAGTGATCCTGGAGACCTGGGATCGAATCCCACGTCAGGCTCCCTGCAGGGAGCCTGCTTCTCCCTCTGCCCACCCCGACCCCGTGTCTTTCATGAATGAATAAATGAATAAAATCTTTAAAAAAAGGAAAACTGAAAGGACCTGGCAGGCATTTGTGTCACTGAGAACATACTGTAAACAAGCATGGCATTTAGAAGGTATAATTTCCAAAATTTCAGATTCAATTCCACACATATTACATGTCTATGGGCACCCATCACTGTAGCCTGGGAACTTACCTCCTGTAGGTTATTCATGTTTTGATCACAGAGAAGAGTAGTAGTGAAAAGGGAGAAAATGGGGATGTAAAAGCAGGTCAGAGGAAGATGAAAAGATTGATCCAAAGCCATGTGATCATCAGAGGCACTGTCACAGCCAGGAGGCATCTTTTGTGCTTCATCCACCATTAGTTTATTGCAAAGTGAAGTTTTGGTTCAGAACAAGACGGAAATTAAGTCCACCAGGAACAAATTATACTAATTAATGAAGTCAACTCGACAGATAGTAATAGGTATTTAGTATCAGCTAAAGTCAAAATTTATTAACTATTCAAATGTTCAAGCTGTACAGATTGTTTTTAGATGTACATACAACATATTTATATCATAACAAAGTCAAATTATTATAAAATATTTCCTTAAGGACCAAGGATGCTTAGAAGCTTCAACCACTAATTAATTAAATATTTGATGCACATTTTAGGTACTATTAAAAATCTAACATAAATACGTAAATCGCACAGCTAAGAAAAGCTATGACCCATATGATCGCACATTTTACTAACCATATTAAAGTAGAAAACAAAATTGTGCCACATAAATTGAGCTGATTTTAACAATCTTTTTATTACAAGTTAGAAACTATGTCCATTTAAACCATCATTCCTGAAAGAGCTACCAAACAATAAGATTATTACCTGAAATCCCAAAATATACATAATACAGTCGTTACCATCGAAATTACCTTCCCTCTGGTTTGATACAGTACATCTGATTCCTCCATGAGATATGCAATGGCCATTAATAATGACAACTAGCAGTGATTATGAATACACAGTGGAAGTAACAGAACTGGCCATATACCCACATGAATCATTCCCATCGACAATAAGGTCAATAAAAATAATGGTTAAAACCAATACATAATTGGTTCAATCGCTTGCTATCTTTAGCAGTAAATGCTACACCACATTACACCTAAGTTTTTCCATAAAATCTTGACTTGCCAAAATGCTTTTTAATCTCGGTTTAGATTACTAAAAATGAAAAGATGTTCATCTTCTTCCTTACCTCCACGGACTTTATCAGGCCTGCAACCACCAGGTACACAGGAAGATGAGGAACTGGAAAGACAACGTGACCACAGCTGTTTGCAAAACAGAAGTGCTCTATTTTAAGGCAAGTATCTTTATCACACACATGCACAGCAATTAATCCATTGGTGAACTTTCTCATATGACGGTACAAAATACAACAAAAAACTGAGGTATAACTTTACTTAACATAAATACACGTCAGAAAGTATAAAGACATTCTCAATGTACTTAACATATTTTACCCATACATAAATAGAAAACTCTTTTCAAAGTTCTTGTATGTCCAGAAAGACCCAAGATTCTGAATTCTAGAAAAAATACTAGAAAGTAAATACTCTTAAAATCTTTGCAATAAGGCTCTCCACATAAGGCTTTACCTTTGATATAAGGCTACTTCAACTTGGTTTCTGAAAATAGCAAATATGTGCACCAAAATTTAAGCTATTCTGAACTGAAGGGAGGACTTGGTCTCGTGTAGCATGTGAGACAAGCTTAGTGAGCAAAATCAATTTTAGTATATGTGCTGCCGAAGCGAGAACTTAGCAAAATCAAACTTAGACAAAAAGCAAATTTTAAAATACATCAAATAAAAACTTTTCCTATAATTTTTTAACATAAAACTGAACCACGGTGATGTAAAAATGGTTGAATGTATAAGGTACTTTTTAGTGCAAAACAGACATATATATACGTATATACACACTTTTTCTTAAGTAATTTAATTAGAATATAATCTGTAACTTGCTATGTATAATATTTAAAAATCTACATTCTGTGACTTTACAAAAGTAGATATATTCTTTATTTTCAAGTTAGAAATGTCATAACAGATTTACCTTTGGATATTTCCAGTCAATGGCTATATAAAATGAAAGATAACACATATCTAAGTCAAAGGCTGTTCAATAGATTAACATGTAAGCCATCTGTCTGGGGACCTAAAAGTGAAAAGCGATGAATATTACATAAAGTGGGAGAAAATGTACCCCAGATTTCTGCCTGTTCAAAAATGTAGGGATCCCTGGGTGGCGCAGCGGTTTGGCGCCTGCCTTTGGCCCAGGGCGCGATCCTGGAGACCCGGGATCGAATCCCACATCAGGCTCCCAGTGCATGGAGCCTGCTTCTCCCTCTGTCTGTGTCTCTGCCTCTCTCTCTCTCTCTCTCTCTCTCTGTGACTATCATAAATAGATAAAAAAAAAAAATGTAAAGTTTCTACGTGTTTTTAATTATTAAACAGTTTGATGCAATGACATTCAGTGAAGAAATCTGATTACTGACCATACTCGCACTAAAAATATTTTCCTTAAAATGCAAATAGATAGTATTTATTGTGCCTAAATATAAAAGCAAATTAATTACAGGGTAAATTTTTTCCTGCACTTGTTTCCTTCACCGAGCTTCTGGTGATATTAAGAGAAAAAAATTCTAATTATTTTCACCTAATAATTTAATCAGTTACTTTAGAAAAATATTGTTCTAAGGGGAAGTTCAACAGGAATTGCTTATTAAATTTCTGAATTAGATCAAAATAAGGGAAACAAAAAGGGGTTCAAAAAATTAGACTATATAGGGGTGCCTGACAGGCTCCCCTAGGCTCAGTTGGCTGAGTGTCTTACTCTTGATGTCAGCTCAGGTCTTGATCTCAGAGTTGTGAGTTCAAGCCCTGTGTTGGGCTCCACACTGGCCGTGGACCCTACTTAAAAAAAATAAAGATAAAAATAAAAATAATTAGACCATAGAACTGAATGGATAATAATAACAAAAAAGACAAATAATACCCAAAATTTAGAGGAGCCCCTGGCTGGCTCAATCAGAAGAGCATGTGACTCTTGATCTGAGAGTTGTGAGTTTAAGCCCCACATTGGATGTAGAGATTACTGAAATAAATTTAAAAAACCGTGGGATCAAGTCCCGCGTCGGGCTCCCTGCAAGGAGCCTGTTTCTCCCTCTGCCTGTGTCTCTGCCCCACCCGCCCCCGTCTCTCATAAATAAATAAAATCTTTAAAAAAATGTTTATTATGAATAGTACTGAGTACATTTGTAGCAAAGTATGCCTCTCTTTGAAACTTTTTTTTCCTAATTATTTTTAGTAAATATGTAACATTATAAAAGTAGCTTGCCCAAAATCTGGCATCATAACTCCACTAAGTTTGATACCCACATTTGCTCCAAAGAATATTTACATTCATCCAGCATACTCATGAGATTTATTAAAAATGTAGCCATTAACCAAAGGCCTTTGGGGTATATGTACAAAATTAGAGAACTGTAAGTATGCAGTCAAATACTATAGCAATATTACTCATTTAAAAAAAAAAAAAAAAGGCCAGTGGAGTTCTATCCATTAAAAGTTAGTCAGACTGAAAATCATGACCTTGTAAGTAATCTTCCAAACCATTTGGGGATGTGTTGTTTACAGATAATATTGAACTTTTCTCCAATTATTTTACTGACATAATTTCCTTGAGGAATTTTAGAATGATTATATTCATGGTGAGGGATTACATTAAAAAAAAACTGGGCTTAGCAGGGCCCCTGGGTGGCACAGTCACATAAGCATCCAACTCCTGGGTTCAGCTTGGGTCATGATCTCAAGGTAGTGGGATCAAGCCCCAGGTCAGGCTCAGTGCTCAGAGCAGAGTCTGCTAACATTTCGCTTTCCTTCTCCCACTGTGCCACCCCGTGCTTGCTCTCTCACATCATGTACTATCTCTCTAAAATAAGTAAATCTTTAAAAAAATAAAAATAAAAATTGAGGCTTAGCATTTGGGTAAAGGACCATCAGGTTAAACCAAAGAATGGATCTTCTGCACAGGAGGTATTTTTCAAAGGGCATCTGCCAGGGTGAAGAGAGCTGCCAGTCATTTCTGTGTACCCCACAGGGCTGAGCACAGCATGGATACTTGTTAGGCAAACACTACTACTATGTGCACACAAAGGATTTAAAAAAACAACTTTTCCTACAGCATTGCCAAAGTTTAATTAATTATCAAGTCTTGTTTTGGAGATGACTCCTTACCCCTCCTAGTAATTCCGTGATTCTTGCCCTTCCTGTAAGTACTATGGAAAGAGGCAGAAACCCAGTTCCAGGAAATGCAGACAGGCTCCTGCTTCTTGAGCTTTCTACCAAGGTATCCCCAAGACAGGCAGAAGAAGAGAACTGCATCCAACAGCTCTAACATGGACTGTTCATGAAGATGTAGCCAGCCTCTATACACTCCCGGGTATCCTGCCAGTATTCCTATACTATCTGAGGATGAGAAGTGCAAGGTCAGGTAAAACCCCAACTAACAGGGGTGCCTGCGTGCAACAGTCCGTTAAGCATCTGACCCTTGATTTTATCTCAGGTCATGGTCTCAGGGTTGTGAGCCCCTGCACTCGGCTCCACACAGGGCACAAAGCCTGCTTAGGATTCTCTCTCTCCCTCTCCTCTGCACACACGCGCGCGCGCACACACACACACACACACGAGTGCGCGCGCGTGCTCTCTCTCCCCAAAATAAATAAATAAATCTTAAAAAACAACAACCAACCAACCAACAGAAACACATTATCTTTCTTGTATCTATGCATCTCTGTATCTTTAGGCAAATGAACACAAACTCAAATTAACTCGAGTTAATGAAGAGAATCAGTTTAATAGTCTTAGAAACCATTAAATGTACATCAATTGATGAACCATAAAAACCGCCACCAACAAGCACTACTATGGCTTCAACCTGATTAGTTATCTTGTATAGATTTAGAAACTTGCTTCAACAAAATTTATTTCCTGAAATAAGCTCAAGTCACAACAAAAATTTCCCATCTCTTCATTAAAATACACTTCTAGAATCCAAACACTTTCAAGATAAAAGCACTGAACAAACTAGAAATAAAATGAAACTTTCTCAATGGTGGAAGACTGAAAGTTTTCCCACTAAGATCAGGAATTAGACAAGGATGTCCACTCTCACATCTATTTAACAATATACTAGAAGCTCTAGCTGGGGTAATTCAGTAAGACAAAGAAATAAAAGGAAGAAAGAAGTAGAATTATCTCTCTTGGCAGATGATATGACCTTACATGTAGAAAACTATAAAGAATCTTCAAAAAACTATTAGAGCTGTTAAGTTCAGCAAGGTTCCAGGACGCAAGATCAATATACAAAAATAAGTTGTTTCTACACACCAGTAAGGAATAATCTGAAAGTGAAAATAAGAAAGCAATTAACAATAGCATCAAAAATAATAAATGCCTAAGAATAAATTAAACCAAAGAAGTACAAACTTCTACACTAGAAATTATAGAACACTGGAAAATATTAAAAACTTCAGTAAATGGAAAGACATAACTGAATTCATGGATCAGAAGATTCAATATTGCTAGGATGGCAGTACTATCCTAATTGATCTACGTTCTCAATAAAAATTCAATGCAATCCCTATCAAAATTCCAACTGTCTTTTTTGCAGAAATGGACAAGCTAATACTAAATTCACATGGAAATGCAAGGGATCCATGAAAGCCAAAACAATCTTGTGAAAGAAGAACTCACACTTCCCGATCTTTAAACTTACTACTAAGTCTTCTCTGTAGTTCTGGCATAACAGATATATAGATCAATAGAAGAGAAGTGAGCATCCATAAATAATCCCATACTTCTATGGTAATCTGATTTTTGACAATTATGCCAATACCACTCAATGGGGGAAAAATAGTCTCTTCAACAAATGGTAGAGGACACTGGATACTGCCTCCAAGAAAGTGAAGTTGGACCCCTATCTTATATCATATACAAAAATTAGCTCAAAATGGATCAGACACCTGAAAGTAAGACCTATTACTATAAAATTTTTAGAAGGAAACATAGGAGTAAATCTTCATGACCTTGAGTTTCCTAGATACAACACTAAAAGCACAAGAGACAAAAGAAAAGATAGGGACTACATCAAAAATTAAAACTTATGTGCCACACATGATACTACTAAGAAAGTAAAAGATGACCCTCAAACTCAGAGAAAATATTTGCAAATCAAGTATCTGTTAAAGATCTGGTATCCAGGGATGCCTGGGTGGCCCAGCAGTTGAGCGCCTGGGTGGCCCAGTGGTTGAGCATCGGCTTTCAGCTCAGGGAGTGATCGGCCAGGAAGAGTTCCACATCGGGCTCCCTGCATGGAGCCTGCTGCTCCCTCTGCCTGTGTCTCTGCCTCTCTCTCTGTTATCTCTCATGAATAAATAAATAAAATCTTAAAAAAAAATCTGGTATCCAGAATACATAAATACGTTTTATAATTCAACAATAAAAAGACAACACATTTTTTTAAACAGGAAAATTATCTGAATAGACATTTGTCCCAAAGGATATATAAAGAATCAAGAAGCACATGAAAATACACTCAATATCATCAGTCATTAAGGAAATGCAAACCAAAATCACAATGAGGGGCGTCTGGCTGGCCTAGTCAGTAGAACATCTGACTCTTGACCTTGGGGTTGTTGGCTCTAGCCCCACTTGTGTGTAGAGATTACTTTTTAAAAAGTCACAACGAAATACTTCAAACCCATTAGGATGGCAATTATTAAAAAAATATATAAAAAATAAGCATTGGGGAGGATGTGGAGAAACTGCTGAAACCCTCATGCATTGCTAGTAGGGATGTTTAATGGTTCAGCGGCTCTGGAAAACAATGTAGCTATTCTTCAAAAAGTTATAGATAGTGTCACCATTACCATCCAGTAATTCCATTCTTAGGCTTATATGCAAGGGAGTGACTTGTACACGAATGTTCACAGCAGCATTGTCCATTTCATCCCCAAAGTGTAAACAACCCAAATATTCATCAACAAAGAAACAGTTGAACAAAATGTGATATATCCACAGAACAGAGTATTATTCAACAACAAATGACTGAAGTATTGATTCATGCTACAACATGGATAAACCTTGAAAACATTACGTTAAGGGAAAGAAGCCAGGCACAAAAGGCGACATTTCCATTTATGTGAAATGTTCAGAAAAGGCAAAACTCTAAAGACAGAAAGTAGATTAGCAATTACCAAGGGATAGGTGAGGAGGTGGAATGGGGAGTGACCACTAACAAGTACGGGGTACATGAAAATGCTCTGGAGTTAGAGTGTAGTGATGGTTGCGTGGCTTTGTTTTTGTTTTTAATTTAGTCATGAGGGAGAAGAGAAAGAGGCAGAGACACAGGCAGAGAGAGAAGCAGGCTCTATGCAGTGAGCCTGACACGGGACTCGATCCTGGGTCTCCAGGATCAGGCCCTGGGCTGAAGGCAGCGCTAAACCGCTGAGCCACCCGGGCTGCCCAGCTTTGTGAATATATTAAAATCACAGAATCGTACACTTTGAAATGATCAATTTTATGCTATGTGAATCACATCTCAATTTTTAAAATATGCTGTTAGGACCACCTCATATTTCATTAGTTAATAAAAATCCTCATTCTTGAGTCAAATATTTTCAGGATTCCTCAAACCTGATTTCACATATGGTAGCTTTTCATAAGTTGATCTGATTCTGACTCTGTGCAGGCACGCCCTTCTCAAGACATATGAAAAATCAAATCTAAGTAACATATATATTAGGGGACAATTATACAAAAGAAGGTTGATTCGCGGGTTAAATAACAGGGTTTCCTAGGTGGGTACCTGTACATCTCCATTACTGTGCACATAAAATATGATGAAATTTACCGACTTTCTTCCCATACAAATGATTGGAAACCTATTTATTACAAAAAGTGGAATGCATCTAATGATTTCTTGCATGCTGTAGTGCTCCTATCTCTGCCTTGCTCTGAAGCACATAAAGGTGCATACATTTAAAAGAATGTATTTAAGAAAGACATAAACAAAACAAAGAAGAAAAAGAAAAAAGAAGAAAAAGATGCAAATGTACATATGTTGTTCAACTTCCATCTGATCTTTTAAAAACTAAGTTCACTGGAAGAGTTCCTAAAAGGGATTTCCCTTAAATTATTATAAAACAAATCTTATCAAGAAGAAGTCCATGACCCATTATTCTAACTTACAACTATGATTTATACTATTTATTTCAAAACCTTCCAGATGATAAGAAAACCTGAATAAAAATTAAAGATAAGAAGTTAGGCAGTTTACCTTCAAGCAAACTTTCCAATTCTGTCCTACGAAAAAAAAAACAGCCTTTCACTTGAATCTGGAAGCTAAGCCTTATATCTGTTTCATGATTTTGCATTTTTATCTCCAAGTGTTTCATATAAAAGATTGGCTATGGATAAAATAATAAGACAAAATAAACATATGAACAGCTATGGCCACACACACACACACACACACACACACACACAAACACCCTCTTGTACCTGAGCTCCGGATTTTTTTTTTAAGATTTTATTTATTTATTCATGAGAGACAGAGAGAGAGAGAGAGGCAGAGACAATGGGCAGAGGGAGAAGCAGGCTCCTTGTGGCGAACCTGATATAGGACTTGATACTGTAATCCCAGGATCATGACCTCAGCCAAAGGCAGACGCTCAACCACTGAGCCACCCAAGTGTCCCCAGAATTCAGGATTTATAACTCAAATACTACTCTACCCTAAAAACGTGAAATTCTCCTCCCCTCTGTACTGTGGAAAAGGAAAGCATGGAATTCCATCAGAGCTGCAAGATCAAGCTTGTAGCAAACAGTTAAAAAGAAATAAGCAAGTTGACCAAATCACTGTATATTAAATACAGCAAATATACCTGTCAATATTTATGTGTCTTTTCTTTAAAAACAAAATACTTTATAACAGTACATACTCTGTATGTATGTGGCCTCTGCTCTGTCATGGGCAGAATTATAGGATTATTTCAAAACAAATGAAATAATTAAAGTCTAAGAAGAGGAAAGACTACCTAAAACAAAAGTATGTGAACTTCTAATTTCAGTTATAATACAATGCTGCATAAATAAAACAGTATCACTTCTTCAGGTATAAGTGACATACCATTACTTAGGTCCGGTAGGTGAAATCCAAATATTTACTCCCGCAGACTTTCATCCACTAAATGTAAATTATACTTTCACTAAACTTGGTATAGTGCTAAATCAAATGATTCTTATCAAAGCTACCTAAAATTAAGTTATAGCATAAATGTAGGTTATCAAGTTCCAGTCACTAACCAATCAATCAACTGACAAGCTTACACTAATTGTCCAGAGTTTAACTACTTATTGGGAATGTCTGATAAAATGGAAAAATATGGAAATTTAGGTCTAAGAGGAGAATTGCTAAAAGAAAAAAAAAAAAAGTTAATCACAGAACAGGACAATACAATCATACAATCACACTGGCAGATAACATTTCCTTCATAAGTCTCTGGAAGGTTCCGCAGCATGAGACAGAGCTGATAGGCCCAGTTCTCTGAGTATAGATGGGTCTGGAAAAGCAGGAAGTAAAACACCACATGAAAAAGCATGCTGAATAAACAGAGAAGTGTAGGTAGCCTTCCCTGACCAAAATGGAACTTTCACAAAACATTCCACGAAAGCGGCACCTGGCTGGTTCAGTCAGTGGAGCATGCAGCTCTTGATCTCAGCGTCATGAGATCAAGCCCTACACTGGGCTTAACGCTTACTTAAAAAAAGACAAAAACAAACATTCCACAAAAGTGTCAACCTATGTTACTTCTTATTCAGCTATGGCACTTCCTAATCTGTACCTCTAAATAATGCAATGATAACTATGAATTACACTTATTTGTATACATGTGAATGGGTATACAACTGTAAGTTCAGCAATTTAAAAACTTTACTGAAATATGAGTTCCCTATACACTGGTCCCAAGCCATCCTTCCTGACAACCAGGTTATCTAAAAGGAATATTTGCTCTTTATTTGACCTATATAAGAAGGGCTCCATAAACCCCAAAGAAAATATTTAGAAATAAATCCTTCACACTTTCTGATGTTATAAAATAAAACAGAAGTACATCAAAGACTATTGAACTAAAAGTCTGGAAACCAGGTTTCTGGGGCCTGACCTGACACTACAGCAGACCAACTGTCCGAGTTCACCTAAGATGAAGGGATTTCCCGTGTTTTCAGTGCTAAAACAAAGAAAGTCCCAGGCAAATCAGGATGATAGCTAAATTACAAGCCACTGGGAGCATACTTCCCTAGCTGCTGACATATGGATAAGATAAAGGGCAAAGGAAGGGGGCACAATAGCCCAGTGGTTTCCAGGGCCATTTAGTTCTAATTTACTATGACCCTATGAAATATTTACACATTTGTTTGGATTGTATATTGCATACTATAAGTGAATGTATGATCTTATGTAGGATCAGAGAGCTCTGGAAATATTTTGTGAAGCTATATGTTAAGTTTGGAGTTACAGAAGCTTAATAGTGAAGCATAACTAGGAGGTTTCAGGTTTTTGTTTTTGTTTTTGTTTTTTTTCCATTTCTATAGCAAAGAGGAGAAATAAGTTGCTTTTAGAAAATATCAAACCATAAAAGGTAATCCAACCTTTTATCCAACACCAATCCAATCCAACACCAATATCCAATGTAATATAATAACCCCATCTTTCCCACCTCCCAGGTCACAGGAGACCCAGGCAAGACATCTGGACAAAAAATTTAAAAATAGAATGTTACTTTGACTCACTGACAGCCACTGTGAAAGAATATATTTCTACATTTTTAAGAAAGTAAGAATTCACAAATATGTGGTTATAAGTAACTGCGAAACCCAAGAGCAAAGCAAATGCAAATGCAAATGCGAGTTTCAACTAGCAACCTATGATAACAACAGAGCCATAAAAGAAAAGGATAAATAAGGCCTTGAATGTTAAGAGTATGTTTACTTTTAAATGTATTCTGTGGGAATCTCTGGTTGGCTCAGCAGTTTAGTGCCTGCCTTTGGCCCAGGGTGTGGTCCTGGGGTCCCGAGATCGAGTCCCACAGCAGGCTCCCTGCATGGGGCCTGCTTCTCCCCCTGCCTGTGTCTCTGCCTCTCTCATGAATAAATAAATAAAATCTTTTAAAAAATGTATTCTGTAATTTGTATCTTTAATCTGAAAAAATACCATTTTAGAGGATACAAGGCAAATTATATGTAAGATTAAGTCACAATCTCACATGTGGTAAAATCAACAAATGTTTGGCCATCCTCTTTCCTCACTGTGCATCCTAATGATTTACTGGAACTCATATAGATCCTAATGAAAAGTATTTGTGCCATGAAGGTGGAGTTATGAGAAATGTCTAAAAGCATAACTAAAGAAGTCTAGGGATGCCTGGGTGTCTCAGTCTTTCAAGTATCCAATTTTTTATTTTGGCTCAGGTCATGATCTCAGGGTCATGAGATTGAGCCCTGTGTTGGACTCCGTGCTGGGTGTGGAGCCTGCTTAAGATTCTCTCTCTCCCTCTGCCTCTCCTCTGCTCGTTTTCTCTCCCCCTAACGTCCAAAAAAAAAAAAAAAAAAGTCCTACCAAGTGATTTCTTCAAGGCAGGCAGATTCAGGGAAAGTTGTAAGAAAAATGCCTCTGTTCCTAGAAAATGACAACATCCACGATGTATTTTTTTAGCTCATGAATAAACTATCTCTCATCATCATTCTTAGTAAATGGGTAGCTGAGCTGTCATTAGAATTAGTCATTAGAAGTCCTTAGTCTGGCATCACCAATGAGAGATTTCTTGTTATTAAGGGCAGCCTCAAAGTCTGTGTGTGTGTTCACGTGCGTGGCTCCACAGGTACACATTTGGCTGTGTGCTTCTCCTTGCCTCTTCACACAGAAATTTCTTCTCCTGAATCAGTCAACAATAGCCTGTGCCCAAATATGTCACAGATATTGTCACAGATATGAAGGTGTGTGCAAGAAAAGTGGATCTCAGCCCTCAAGATAGTTAGAAACTATTTGGGGACATAAGACATATTCCCATGAAGCCTTCCCAATGCCAGCAGAATGGATGGTTATCATATTTTTATTAATAATATGGGGATGCTAACATCTGCATCTTATTTGCATGAATCACAAAGCCTTAAACAAAACAGGTAGGAAAAAATAAATCCATGCCATTTATTTCAAATATAGTAAAATACAATAAATATACAATAAATAACAATTTATTTTGAGTATATAAGTAGCATACTGGTGTGCAGGAGTAAAAAAGATAGGTGAGATTCTTTTAATGGCCAAAATATTACATAAATTCAGAATTTAAGGAAAAGGGACAGTCTTGCTATTATTGCAATGGCAATGGCAAAAAAGTATGGTTTCTCGAGCCTTTTTCTCAAACCCCAGACATGTGTTAAGAATAAGCTGCTGGGTGGGCACCTGGATAGCTGAGTCCATTAAGCTTCTGACTCTTGGTTTCAGCTCAGGTCCTGATCAGGGCTCAGGTTGTGAGAGGCTCCAGGCTCAGCTCAGAGTCTGCTTAAGATTCTCTCTCTCTCTCTCCCTCTCCTTTGGCCCCTCCCCCACCCACTCATGCACACGTGTGCACGCGCTCTCTTTCTCTCTCGAATAAATACATAAATCTTTTTCTAAACTACATAAATCTTTAAAAAATAATAGTAAGCTGCTGTACTAGGTAGGTAGATTTCTAGATATCCAGGTTTCGGCCCGAAGTCCTCCACAGACATACTTATACTACCTGTACTAATTGAGGTCCGAACTAGATGATGGCTAATACTCTTCTAATGAACATTTCTATTCTTTGATAAATACATCCAGGTCCTATTCCCTCTCCACCCGCCTTCTCCACTCCCATAAACTATAGTGTACAACGTTAAAGTATTTGTGAATCTATGACTTTAATTTTTCTGTTTATATATTGACCTCTTTATGGCAACTGGTTAACAAAGCAAAATCTTAATTCATACTGCTAAAACTTAGCATTAAATAGTCATCAGTTTTATATTTTCTAGTCCTAATAATCTACCCATATTAATGTGGCATATTGTTCAAAATTGTACAAAAGTTTTGGTGTAGCTACAATTCAAAATGGTGAAGCTCAGATCAAATAATTATGTATTCATTGTTTTTAGCTGGCTTAAAAATTGGCTTAGCTACATAGCAACCAAGAGTAAGGAAATATTTAATTTCTCTTTTTATGATAATCCAGTGACAACATCTAAGTATGACTTTGGTATAAAAAGGCTACATAAACATCCTTTCAACCAGAAAGTCTTATTAAACCCACGGAAAAAAATTAAGAGAAGAAGATAAATATGGGTTGTAGTATCAAACTTTCTATTATCGTTTTTATGTTGGAAATATTCTTGTTTGGACATCTGAATGTTAGGACAATTATCACCTAGTAACAGCAGTGGATTCAAGTAAAATGAACTCCAATAAAATGCTACACAATAAAAGCTCTCCTTGTTCTGAAATACCCTGTTGAGTCATTTCAGTAAATAGATAAAAGAAATCCAAAATGGAAAAAAGGAAACATGCTCAAGTTTCCATGAAGCTGTATATGCTAAGGTGAATAATTGAAACAAAAATAAATCAGGGAATTGAGAAATATGCTGAAAAGTTGTTCAAATACTACCCTTGCTTGCATCTAGCTCCATTATACAGTTTAAAATTTGGCCAAATTCTTAAAGTATTTGTTAAACAGTTCCTGCATGTGACATATGTTTCCAGGATACTTCTGACATTGATATGAGAGATTATAAAACATTTAGAAATGAAAATGTTACTCTCCAACAAAAAACACTGCAACTTCCAAGCTTCTTCTGAATTCATAAAATGGAAAAACATTTGGAAAATAGTACCTTTCAGTTTCAAAATGTTCAAATAATATACTTTAAAACAAACACAGAAAGTGTAATTGTTCAAGGCGGAGACAAGCCTAAATAAAATAAGATGCTAAAATTTATTCTAGGAGTTATTACTTTTCCTTTGAAGCCTCAATCCTATTTACTCCATTATAAATAAATTTTTTTATCCCTTCAGCTGGGAAGGATAATTTTTACCCTACCAACATGATGACAGTACCACTGCAGTGCTCACCCAGCAAGAAACGCATGATGAATAGGAAGTAGCATCAATTCTTTCTATCAAATGAAGTGTATGCAAGAATCGATTTGCAATGCGTTAATTTAAGAACTCAGCAGAGAGGCTTCTACTATATCTGGCTGATCTAAACTTGAGCTCATGATAACACTGCACAAAGCTATGGTAGATAAAAGTGATAGGTAATGCCAATAGAACAATCCCACTGACAACACAAACTCCTCCAAGAATTCTTCCAGGCATGGTGATAGGATACATATCTCCATAGCCAACTGTAGTCATAGAGATAATCACCCACCAGCAGGCAGCAGGGATGCTGGCGAAGTCCTTGTTGGATGTTTCCAGGTCCAACCCATGTTCAAGAAGCTGGGAAAGTGCACTAAAGATTGCCATGGCAACACAAATGAAGACGAGTAACATAACCATCTCTCGGTAACATCGTTTGAGAGTCAAACCAAGTGTCTGGAGACCAATGAAGTGACGGGCAAGTTTAATCACCCAAAAAATCCTCATCATTCTAAGCACCCTCAAGGTGACTCCAGCCCTCTGGAGTTGAGAGTTCTCGCCCGTAAATACTGTCATTAACACGGAGATGTAATACGGTGTGATTGCCAGTAAATCAATGATGTTCAGGGGTCTCTTGACAAACTCACACTTGTTTTTGGAGACGATGAACCTCACGATGCACTCTGCAGTGAACCAACCTATGCAGATAGCTTCAATGATCCTGTCAAGAGAACAAAAGAAGAATTGATCATTTTATTTTTAAGCATTTTAACAGCTCTTCGATATCTTCAGATAGTACTGACAAACTACTTAAGCTACTTTTTCCAGAAAACATAAAGAACAGACAGCATTACCAACATCATCAGACCCACCAGGACACAACAGAGCAACAAGTAATACAATTCAAACGAAAATTGATCTTAATAAAGATTCTATTTATATTACTGCATGTAATACCACTAAGTATTTTTTTTTGCTTGTCACTAATCCTTTAAAAAATTGATCTCTGGGGCACCTGGGTTGCTCAGTGGTTGAGTGTCTGCCTTTTAGCTCAGGTTGTGATCCCGGAGTCCTGAGACCCAGTCCCGCGTCGGGCTCCCCATGGGGAGCCTGCTTCTGCCTCTGCCTATGTCTCTGCCTTTCTGTGTGTCTCATGAATAGGTAATTAAAATCTTTAAAAAAAAAAAAAAAAGATCTCTTATTTGGTGTTTTAAAATTACTTATATGAGGATCCCTGGGTGGCGCAGCGGTTTGGCGCCTGCCTTTGGCCCAGGGCGCGATCCTGGAGACCCGGGATCGAATCCCACATCGGGCTCCCGGTGCATGGAGCCTGCTTCTCCCTCTGCCTGTGTCTCTGTGCCTCTCTCTTTCTCTGTGACTATCATAAATAAAAAAAATAAAAAATAAAAAAATTACTTATATGCAGCTAGCCACAACATGAAATGTTACTTATTCTATGAGGACAGTGGTTCTCAACTGTGATGCCAGTTATGAGATGGGTCAGAATGATTTTGTTTCTACAGAGAGTGGACTTACCCAAGTTTTTGCTGATTTATTATTTATTGGTAAATAAGAATGAACTCAAGAGCATTTCCTAAAATGTTACTTGGCTTTCTTTTCCTGTAGGCTTATGTGGGAAACACTGAAGTTGAGCTACTTTTTTTGGTTTTGCAGGAGTGCCAGTGACCTTACCAGGACAGCACCAGGTTATGACCATCCTTATCACAAGGGTCACCGTGGAAAGAAGGCTGAGGATTCCTACACTGGGGCAAAGCAATCTCTAGATTCTTCCCAAACACCTAACTAGTTTGTTTGTTTTCCATAGCTATTTTTATGCAACGTGTATTTTAAAATATAAGGCCACATTTTACCTAAAGCAGTATTTACCAACCTTTCCGCATCACAGCACGCATTGAAAATAATAATATTTATATAGCACACTGGCAGCAAGGGGTAGTATTCTTGAAGTAGAAGACACCAGCCTGGGGGGCTCTGGCTACCCTGGCCCTTGCCTGCACTCCTCAAGGCTGAGGAAATTAAATCTCAGCACACTGTTTTAGAAGCCTTGATCCAGAGAGAGAGGTAATTCTGAGGTATTTTTAATCGAATTACATTTTGAAACTCTAACTAAAAGTTGTAATTGTTATCCCATCATTCATTTTTCTCCACATAATTCTTTCCCACCACTTATCTAGACCCAAACATCAGAAGTACAATGAAGAGACAAGAAATTGGAGTAGGTGGGATGCAAGGGGCCCCTGCCTTGAGGCAACGTTTTGAAAAGAATTAATGTGCAGTCCACAAATCACAAGTTGCATTGGAAGTTACTCGGGAAAATGAATAAATGAAATGAACCATGTTCACCTATCCTAGAGCTGGCAGGGCTGTAAAGGTTAACTGTACTTATTTATTGAATAGGTAATACATTCACATGGTTTAAACTTAAAAGATGAAAATAGAGAGTATAAGAAGATAATTCTCACTTTTGCCCCATTCCCCATTACTGGAACCCAATCCCTTCAGAGGCTCTCGGGGAGAATCCACTCCTTGCCTCTTGCAGCTTCTGGGGCCTGTGGGCATTCTTTGGCTTGTAGCTGTATCTCACTTCAGTCTCCGCCTCTTCCTCCTCTGTCATGGTGTCAAATCCCTCTGCTTTCTTCTTGTGAGGATACATATGATACCATTTAGGGCCCACTGGGCTAATCCAGGATAACCCTCCATCTCAAGATCCTTAATTTAATCATATCTGCAAAAACTCTTCCGCATATAAGTAACACCTGCCGGTTCCAGGGATTAGGACCTGATATGTTTGCGGAAAAGTAGGGAGTGTTTTTCAATCTACCATACCAAGTCAGCAGATAAAGTCACAGCTTCCCCCACTGTTTCTCTACTGCATATTCTGCTGCTCCATGGATTGCATTCCCCTGTGGTTGGCAGTAGCTGCCCTGTCCCCACCAGGCCATCAGTAAAAGCTGCTGCAATGATGGCCTCTTTGAACCTGGCGGCTTAGAAAAGTGGGAGAGTAAAGAAACTTGGCAGATCTAAGAGAAGAGGAAGCTGCATTTTTTTCAATATACAGTTTTAACAAATAAAATACCACATATAACACTTCTCCTTGGTAATGCTCATCAAATAGTCCATAGGTCCCCCCATATTTCCAGCCCTCTCTACAGTGAGGCAGGGTCATATGATCAGTTTGGACCAATGAACCATGAGCAAAATGACTCTATTGCTTCTGGATGAAAGCACTTAAGAGTGAAGGCTAATTCTCTTCCCTGCCATGGCAACCTGGAAGACATGTATCCTAAATGGATACAAGATGGCTGGGGCTGCTATCCACCCAAGCCTCTGAGTGTCTGTATGGAAAAAGAAACATTCTCCATCCTGACTCAGATCGGATAGGATACATGAGCAACATATAGATCTTTGTTGTTCTAAGCCGCTGAGATCTTTAAACTGGTTGCCATCCTAGGTAATAAACTGGTAAATATAGTAAGCAGTAAGATATACACACAAAGCAATTGCAGCAGCACACAGTAGTGATGGTCATCATTTTCTTAGATTGACTGTGGGTTAAATGCACCAGTTGTCCAGCAAGAGTACTGCATCTCTTCCCCGGCCAGATAGGAGCAAGAGTGCTGCATCTGATGCCCAAAGCCTGCCACTGCTCCTGCTCTGAAGGGGCCTATCAGGCAGCAGACTCACATTGATCTTATAAGGGCTCTCCCAGCAATATAACTCGAAGATTCTATTAAATTAAGAAGAGCAAAATTTCTAATGGTGCCAAAAATATCAGAAAATGTTCTAATTATTTCCACCAGCAGCCAAAGCTGTTCAGATTAAAAAGGAGGAAATCCAAATGGTAGAATAATCCCTCAGTAAGGGAATTTCAAAGAGGTAAACTCCTCTGTAATTAGGCCCTCTGGGCTCTTCCTGCCCACCCCCCAAATCAGATGCAGTTTATCTAGAATTCCATGCCAAAGGGATGAATCAGTGAGACACCCCAGGCATCCCTCCTTCACCTAGGACTATGCCAAGGCAGTCTCCAACAACAAACACGATGAAGCCTGCCAAAACGCCCCATGTTTCCAAATGGCACTCTCGCCAAAGCCACCACCACCAACTGCTGGAAAACAGTACTGTTTTACTGAGTGCGATAGCCAACAATCGGGTACTCCCAAAGGTTACTTCTATAAAAAACAAACAGGAAAAAAAACCTCAAGAAGATACTAAGAACACCATATTCCTTAGAAGCCCATTCTGATTTCTTTTGAGGCCCAAACACAGAAGCTCATGAACTAATGGCTAATAAAAATAGTTACCACTTATCTAAGCCTTTCCCTCGGGCACTGTGCTAAGCACTTTATAGACATCACCTCATTCAATCCTTTTCTAGAAAAGGAAAGTGAATGAAGTGTGTAGTTCCCCTAATATCCCCATTCTCCACATGATGGAACTGAGGCTAAAAAGTTAAACATCTGGGATCCCTGGGGTGGCGCAGCGGTTTGGCGCCTGCCTTTGGTCCACGGCGTGATCCTGGAGACCCGGGATCGAATCCCACGTCGGGCTCCTGGTGCATGGAGCCTGCTTCTCCCTCTGCCTGTGTCTCTGCCCCTCTCCCTCTCTCACTGTGTGCCTATCATAAATAAATTTAAAAAAAAATTAAAATAAAAATAAAATAAATAAAATAAAAAGTTAAACATCTTTCCCAAGGTCACACAACTAAGAGATCGCAGTGGCACGTGTACCGAAACACACATCTCTTAGGCTTTGAAGCTCTATGGAACTTCTGAAAATACAAAAGATTTTTATGGCAATGTTCGCTGTGAATGTTAAATGATAGATGTCAATCTTTTGGTCTCCATGGTTTATGTGATAGAGCAGCATTTTTCAAACTGTCAGTTCTTAACCCATTAGTGGATCAAAATTGACTTTTTTTCCCCCAGAAATTGAATAGAAAATATCAGAGTGCAAGTATAGTCCTATGAAACTTTCATTTCAGTTACATGTAATTTACGTTAATTCGCAGTGTAAAACGTGTTCCTTCCTGTAGGTACTGGAGGACCACCACAATTGCTGGCTACCAGCAGTCACTTAACTGATCCCTCAGGATAGAAGGCCCATTCAGGAAGGACTCAGAGTTTTACAGAAGCACCAAAAAGGGAGCAAGTGCCTTTAAGCACTAACCAGTTCTACCCCTCGCCCTCCCACCCAGCCAAATGCTAGACAAAACAGAAGAGGCCATTAACTACGCTGTGTGAGGTAAAGACTAGTCTACCTCTGTGTACTATCTTCTCAACTTTTTTCACCAACGTTTTATTATGAAAAATTTCAAACATGGAGCAAATTCATTTATATTTTAAATTTTTTTTTTTTAAGATTTTATTTATTTATTCCTGAGAGACACACACAGAGAGAGAGGCAGAGACACAGGCAGAGGGAGAAGCAGGCTCCATGCAGGGAACCCGATATGGGACTTGATCCCGGGACTCCAGGATCACGCCCTGGGCTGAAGGCAGGCACCAAACCACTGAGCCACCCAGAGATCCCTCATTTATATTTTAAATATACTTGTTTATCACCTATTCACTTCTCTACCCATCTATTTTCTTTTGTCTCTACCCATCTATTAATCTTTTTTATGAAGAGGGAAATTCACTTCCATCTAAAAACTTCATAGTGCATTTCATTAACTACAGTTCAATACTTGTTTCATTTTTTTCTTTTTCTTTCTTTAAAAAAGATTTTATTTATTTATTTTAGAAAAAGAAAAAGGGTAAGAGTGCGCATGCGCATTGTGGGGGAGAGGGAGTGGGGTGGAGCCCAACACAGGGCTCAATCCCACCACCCTGAGATCATGACCTGAGCCGAAAACAAGAGTCCAATGCTTAATGGATTGAGCCACCCAGGTGCCCCATTTGTCTTTTTTTAAGAGCAAAGTGCACTTCCCTCTAGAAACTTCAAAGTGCATATCATTAACTAGTGTTCAATATTTGTTTCTCTCTCTTTTAAGATTTTATTTATTCAGGAGAGACACAGAGAGTGAGGCAGAGACATACACAGAGGGAGAAGCAGGCTCCTTGCAGGGAGCCTGATGCGGAACTCGATCCTAAGACCCTGGGATCACAACCTGAGCCGAAGGCAGATGCTCAACCACTGAGCCACCCAGATGTCCCTCATTTTTTCTTTTGATGCAAACTTCACATGCAATGAAATATACAATTTTTTTTTTTTTTTTTTTTTTTTAATGATAGTCACAGAGAGAGAGAGAGGCAGAGACATAGGCAGAGGGAGAAGCAGGCTCCATGCACCGGGAGCCCGACGTGGGATTCGATCCCGGGTCTCCAGGATCGCGCCCTGGGCCAAAGGCAGGCGCCAAACCGCTGCACCACCCAGGGATCCCAAAATATACAAATCTTAAGTGTGCATTCACTGAGTTTTGACAAAGACATAACCGCTATCATTTAAACTCCTTTTTTTTTTTTTTTTCATTTAAACTCCTATTGAGATATACAGCGTTCACATCACCCCAGGAATTTCCAAGTCTTATTTTTGTTATTGCCTTCTCTCACTTCCCAGATCCATTAGACACTTAGCAAGTGCTCAACAGATGTTTGTCCAGTACAATGTAAATGACTTTGGTAGAATTCAAGGGCCCACGATGGCCACTCCACAGCCACAAGAAGCCTTTTGGTTCTTTGGGACCTCAAGGGATAACTGGAAGCATGCCATTAAAATTGTGTTGAATTCAATTGGATCCTTTTCTTATACCATATACAAAAATTAACTCAAAATGGATTACAGACTTCAAACTACAAAATTCCTAGAAGAAAACATAGGGAAAAAACTTCATAACATTGGACTTGGCTCTGATTTTTTGGATATGACACCAAAAGCACAGACACCAAAAGCAAAAACAGACAAATGAGATTTAGAAAAGGGGGAAAAACTTAAACACTTTTGTGCATTAAAGGACACAATCTCTAAGCAGAGTGAGAAAGGCAATCTACAGGGGTACCTGGGTAGCCCAGTTGGTTGATCTACACTCTTGGCTTTGATTTTGGTCTGATCTCAAGATCGTGAGCTCAAGCCCCACACTGGACTGTGGGCTAAGCACAGAGTCAGCTTGGGTTTCTCTCTCCCCCTCCCTGTGCCCCACCCCACCCCCACCCCCACACATGTGCACTCTCTCTCTCTCTCTCAAATAAATAAGTAAATCATTCGAAAGAAAAGGCAATCTACAGAATGGGGGAAGTTATTTGCAAAGTTATTAGACATAATAAAGGGTCAACATCCAGGAAATATGAAGAATTCCTAAAACTCGACGACAAAAAAAATCAATTAAACAATTAGCAAAGGGTTTGATAGACATTTATCAAAAATGATATATGATGGCCAACAAACATATGAAAAGATGCTCAACATCACTAATCATCTGAGAAATGCAAATCAAAACCATGAGGGGGTATCCTCACATCCATTAGGATGACTACTATTTTTTTTTTTTTTTTTTAGGATGACTACTATTAAAAAAAAAAAACTGACAAGTGTTGGTGGGGATATGGTAAAATTAGACCCTTTGGGCATTGCTGGTGGGATTACAAAATGGTGCAGCAGCTAAGGATATCATTGGGGGGATCCTCAAAAAATTAAAAATAGAACTGATCATATAGTAATATGATTCAGCAATCTTGCTTCAGGGTACATATCCAAAGAATTGAAAGCAGAGTCTGGAAGCAGTATTTGCACACCTGTGTTCATAGCAGCACTATTCACAATAGCCAAGAGATGGAAGCAATCTGAATGTCCATCAACAATGAACAGATAAACAAATGTAGTATATACATACAATGGAGTATTATTCAGGAATACAAAGGAAAGAAATCTGAAATATGCTACAAAATGGATGAACCTTGAGGATATTATGCTAAGTGAAATAATCTAGCCACAAAAAGACAAATACTGTATGGTTTCCTTTTATCTCTTATATCTCACTTTTATGAGATAACCTAAAGTAGTCAAATTCATAGAAAAAGAAAGTAGAATGGTATTCACCAGGGGCTAGCAGGGGAGGAGAAAGAGGAGTTGTTGTTTAATAGGCAGAGAGTTTCAGATTCGCAGGATGAAAATGTTCTGGAAATCCATTTCATAACAATGTGAATATACCTATAACATTACTGAAATATACATTTAAAAATGGTTAAAATGGGAGGCACCTATGTGTCACAGTCAATGAACATCAGGCTCTTGGTGGCTCCGGTCATGATCTCTGGGTCTGGGATCCAGCCCTCGGTTGGGCTGTATGCTCAGCGCAGGGTCTGCTTGCAATTCTCTCTCCCTCTCCTTCTGCCCCTTCCCTCATGTTCTCTAAGATAAGTAAGTCTTTAAAAATATTTTTAAATGGTTAAAATGGTAAATTTTAAGGTTTTTAAAAATATCAGAATAATAATTTAAAAATAATAATAAGGCTGTGGTGGGATTCAAACTCATCAGAAACTGGAGCCTTAATTCAGAGCCTTGGACCACTGGGCCATCCTGGCACAAGGGGAAAAAAATGGTACTGACACTGTCATTAATTAACTTAGTGACATATTCTGCTTTACTTCAAAAGGATTTAAGGTTGATTGTTCTTGGTATTTGCACCAAGCAGAACCTGATTCAAATTTGAAACAGGGACAATTAGGAAAATAAAAATATAAAAACACCCAAAGACTGAGTATTTTTACTAGATAGTTGACCTGATGAAGCTAAATGAACTACAAAAACATACAACAGAACAGAGAACCACCTGAAATAGTTATTATAAACATGTTATAAATTTTATACACATATACACTTATGTAATTATAACAATACTATATTAAAAATAAGTACAATATCACAATTTATAAGAATGTAACATAAGGGCACCTGGGTAGGTCAGTCGATTAAGGGTCCAACTCTTGATTTTGGCTTAGGTCATGATCTCAGGATCAAAGATGGAGCCCCATGTGGGGCTCCATACTGGGCCTGGAGCCTACTTAAGATTCTCCCTTTCCGGGGATCCCTGGGTGGCGCAGCGGTTTAGCGCTTGCCTTTGGCCCAGGGCATGATCCTGGAGACCCGGGATCAAATCCCACATCGGGCTCCCAGTGCATGGAGTCTGCTTCTCCCTCTGCCTGTGTCTCTGCCCCTCTCTCTCTCTCTGTGACTATCATAAATAAATAAATAAATAAACAAATAAATAAATAAATAAATAAACTTAAAAAATTAAAAAAAAAAAAGATTCTCCCTTTCCTCTGCCTTCCTACCCCCCTCCTTCTCTAAAAGTTTTTTTAATAATAATAAAATAAAATAAAATGAAAAAGAATATGATATAAGAAAATGCTATATTAACTCAAATCCCAATAACTATTTCCTATTAAATTATCTTTAAAATTTGTTTTCTATTTCTTCCAGTATTATTGCAATATGATAGATATATAACATTGTATTAGTTTTAGATATACAACACAACTATTTGGTATAGTATATACTATGAAATGACTGCCACAATAGTTAACATCCACTACTTCACATAGTTACAAATGTTTTTTCTTGTGATAAGAACTTTAAGATCTACTCTAGTAGCAACTTTCAAATATATAATATTGTTGACTATAATCACAATGCACTACACCCCCACAGAGTTATTGATCTTGTAACTGCAAGTTTGTATCTTTTGACACCTTCACCCACATTTCTCCCACCCCTGAGCTCCTCCTCTGGCAACCATCAACTGTCCTATGAGTTTGGTTCTTTTTAGATTCCACATATAAGTAAGATTATACAGTATTTATCTTTCTTTGTCTGACCTATTGCACTTAGTAAAATGCCCTCAAGGTCCATTCATGTTGTCACAAATGGCAAATTCCCTTCTATTTGCAGATGAGTAATATTCCATAATATATATGCCACATTTTCTTTACTACTCATTGTCAATGAACACTTACATGGCTTCCAAGTCTCGATTATTGTAAATAATAGCTTCAAATTATCTTTAAATTGAAATAGGATTTTAAAAATCAACTTTATTGTCTTGGTGGGGAAAGAAGAAATATAAATTCCTTAAAGACAAATGTGTGTGTGTGTGTGTGTGTGTGTGTAAAGATAATAGGCTGTGATCATTTTTTACCCAAAATAAAGATATTATGTCCTTCTTTTGCACATCAAACTAGTAACTCACTGCAGAACTTTGAATAAGATATTTAATCTCTCCTCCTGAATTGTCTTCATTGGTTAAATGGTGACAATAATAATAGAACCTTCTCTCAAGTGGTCGCAAGAATTAAATGAAATAATATAAAATAACAGTAAGTACTGGACAGATTGTGGCTATAATTACTGTTACAAACCATCTCTGGGCTCACGGTCCTACTTTTACACTAAAAGAAGTTCAGTTTAGTGCCTTCCTGAGTAGAAAGAGAAAGCAAGGATGAATGTTCTAGCCTTTCATTCTTTCTTCTTTCACGAATTCTGCCTATATTCTTATACACTGCTGGTTGCAGCATAAATTGGTAAAACCTTTTAAAAGAGTAATTGTTAGGATATATCAAGCTTAATGCTGCACAGGAGACCCAGCCATCCACTGCAAGAATATATCCCACACACTTACCCTCATATCGACACAAGAACTGTAGAGTGAGACCCACTGTTTGTAATAGGCAAGGATAAAAAAAGATACAGAAATGTCTATGCACAGGAGATTGATTATATAAATATTTCCCAAAGTTATTAGGTTGAATCATATGAAATTGATATCGGCAACATTATGACTCTACCTTATACTATGTAGGCAAGGAAAGGAATAAGGTGCATTCCTGTATTTTGATGGGAAACATTCAGACATACAGCTGCAGAACGGTACACAAAATATGTTATAATGGTATGAATGTGCACACACAATGTTCGGGAAGGATACTCAAGAAACTGTTAACACCACTTGCTACTCCTAGGGAGAGAGCCTAGGAGCCTGATGCAGAATGGAAACTCACTTTTTACTTCATTCCCTTTCGTGCTGTTAAATGCTTTACCATGTGCATACATTATTTTTCTAATTTAATAACAAATTTAAGAAAAAGTAAAATGCATGCCCAAATAGAAGAGCAATCACCATGATGGAGTTGTCAGCAGCTTGAGTCAGCCAGCACAACCCCAGGAATGCCACAAAAGGAAAAGTCACATTCTTCCTACCCTAAGCTTTCAGGCCTAAATGTACAAGGCATTTCCAACCACAATTCTATCAGGCACATACAGTATAAAAATACATAGGTAATAAAAATTTCCAACACACTGCACATCAATGTCACCACTTTACCTAAAGTGTCTTTTATGTCCTTACAAGAGTTTTCTCCATAACAATAAGTTAAATGGGAAAAATAGCAGAATTTTAAAAACAAATCTTGGGCAGCCCGGGTGGCTCAGCGGTTTAGTGCCACATTCAGCCCAGGGCGTGATCCTGGAGACCTGGGATGGAGTCCCCATCAGGCTCCCTACATGGAGCCTGCTTCTCCCTCTGCCTATGTCTCTGCCTCTCTCTCTCAATCTGTCTCTCATGAATAAATAAATAAAATCTTTAAAAAATAACAATAAAAATAAAAACAAATCTTGATTTTTCTCGTACACTTTAATTACCTTCAAAAAAAATCCGTATCATTCATATCTTTTTATCTTCCAAACTAGATCAATAATGAGAATAAATACAGATTATGTACCGACTCAAGTGCCAAGCATCTTTCTCTAAATTTATATGTATTAATTCATTTAGTTCTTACGACTAAATACAACAGGTTTTGTTATTTTCACCACTTATGATGGAGGAAACTGAGGTAAAGACAAATCATTTGCTCATGCCCCACAGCTCATCAATGGCAGATTAATAATACATACTCATCACAGTTACATTGAATCCTGGCTGGGATTTATATATTTCCTTATTGCTGTAATCATTGTATACTTGTTATTTTATGTTCCCCACTTGATACTACTGTTGTTTACTTATGCCTGTGTTTGGGTGGCCATTTCTTTAGCACACGGGCAGGATAAGGATAGTGATAAATAGAAACACCATTGGGAGTTGAGGATTGGCTATGCAGGCCTAGGCTCCCCACTTGGAGTTTTTAAAGGGCTGCTATAATTCTGCTGGATCTCTTCTCCCTGTGACCACATGCACTAGGCTGCCCTCGCTTTCAATCCTCACTTAGACAGAAGCGTGTGGTTCTCTCTGTGGCCAGAGTAAAATGGGGCTCTACCTCCTAACTGCACAACAGTTTCTCCTCTGTCATTTCTCTGTCCTCTGTTTTAGCAACGTAGGCACCAGATCCACATTCTCTCTTTATAGGTAAACAGGGACCACTAACCTTTAGCAAAGGAACAACCAGGTTCTTGACTAGACATATGAATGCAGCGACATTTAAGAAGCTCTTTAAAAAGGGATCCCTGGATGGCGCAGCGGTTTGGCGCCTGCCTTTGGCCCAGGGCGCGATCCTGGAGACCCGGGATCGAATCCCACGTCGGGCTCCCTATATGGAGCCTGCTTCTCCTCTCCCTCTGCCTATGTCTCTGCCTCTCTCTCTCTCTCTCTCTGTGACTATCGTGAATAAATAAATAAAATCTTAAAAAAAAAAAAAAAAAAAAGAAGCTCTTAAAAAAAAAAAAGCCTAATAGAGGCAGCAAAAGTGACAAAGATGGAAAGGTAAATTGGGAGCCTGAAGCTTATTTGATGGCAACGATCATTTATTAAAATGACTAGGAGAGGGATCCCTGGGTGGTGCAGCAGTTTGGCGCCTGCCTTTGGCCCAGGGCGCAGTCCTGGAGACCCGGGATCAAATCCCAAATCGGGCTCCCGGTGCATGGAGCCTGCTTCTCCCTCTGCCTGTCTTTCTCTCCCCTCTGTGACTATCATAAATAAATAAAAAAAATTAAAAAAAAAAATGACTAGGAGAGCGACACCTGCGTGGCTTAGCAGTTGAGCATCTGCCTTTGGCTCAGGGCATGGTCCCAGGATCTGGGATCAAGTCCCGCATCTGACTTCTTGGGGGAGCCTGTTTCTCCCTCTGTTTCTCTGCCTCTCTCTCTCTCTCTCTCTCTGTCTCTCATGAATAAATAAGTACAATCTTTAAAAATAAATAAATAAAATAAAATGACTAGGAGATTGGTGCTTTAAATACACCATGTCCTATGTATAGGTACACACACACATACCCAGGAAGGGAGCCAAGTGATAAAGAGAAAGAGGGAGATTGGCAGGTAGAAGACTATAAAGTTAGGAATCCATTTCTTACCATAAACATCTATGAATAGTTGAGTTTTTCACAACTAGAATGTATTTAAGTATTAACCAGGTGATTTTTAGGTATATATTGTTATTATTCTTTGGAGCCCATAAGTTGGTCATCACTATTATATTATCCCTATTTTATAGCTGAGGAAACACACTCTGGGCTAAGTCGGTGGCCCAGCTGGGGTGCTGAGTCTGCAGCATGGACATTTCTGCTGGAGGAGAGACCAAAGACAGGAGGTCTGGCTAGGGGAACCACCAAACATTCAAAAGCAAAAATAAAGTACAAAAACCAAGCAGTGACAGTAGGAAAAGGAGCAGAGGTGTCAAGTCAGAAAAAGTAAAGTAGAAAAGTATTGTGGTTCTCAGAGAATACGGCCTCGCTTGGTTGGGAAGTGAGGTGTGCAGTGGGAAGAAGGGGTGACTGTGGAATAATGGCTGGGTGTGTACATGGAAGCTTTACAGTGAGGCTGATGAGTTATCAAAGTCAAGTTACAGCAAAGAGAAACCATTAAAGATTTGCGAACAGGTGGATTCATTCATTCAATAAGCATTTCTTAAGAGGCTACTTACTATGTGCTGGGCATGCTGCCAGACCCCTGAGTTGGGAAGAGGCCAAGTGGACTGTGGGAATACGCACTGGGCAGGAGTTTATGGGATGGCTGGAGGGTGCGAACAGTCAGGAGGCTGTGACACAGGCAAGACAAATGGAAAGCCCAAACTAGCAGAAGATGATAGGAATGAAATGAAGTGAAATGATGGAAGAGAGATGCCAGAAGCCTTCAGCAGAACCCTGCCACTGGCTGGCTATGAGGGGTAGGGAATCCAGCTGCAAGGATATGAGCAGACATTCATCACTGTCCCAGACCTCCCAGAGAGATATATCGGAAGAGGGAACCAGACTGTCCCTAAAATGAAAGGCAAGTGAAGACAGGGAAACTGCCCAGAAAAATCTCAGTATAAGAGATGCCCACTCTTAAAAAAAAAAAAAAAAGAGAGAGAGAGATGGCCACTCTGAACCATCTTCATTCTCTTACCAGATGGAAAGACACAAATCACCTTTCTAGAGTTAAATTATGTAAAGAATTTCATCAACATCTTGGGGCGCCTGGGTGGCTGTCAGTTAAGCAACCAACTCTTGATTTCAGTTCAGGTCATGATCTCAGGGTCCTGGGATCCAGCCCTGTGACAGCTCCATGGTCAGTGGGAAGTTTGCTTGAGGATTCGCTCCCTCTCCCTCTGTTTCTGCCCCATTCCTCACTCGTGCTCTTTCGCTAATAATTTTTAACAAAAAAAAAAAAAAAAGAATTTCAGGGACACCTGTGTGGCTCAGTGGTTGATCATACTCGGGTACTATCCCCGAGTCCCAGGATTGAGTCTCACATCAGGCCTCCTGCATAGAGCCTACTTCTCCCTCTGCCTATGTCTCTGCCTTTCTCTCTCTGTGTGTATCTCATGAATAAATAAATTAAATGTTAAAAAAAAGAATTCATCAACTTCTTGCTTCAGTGTTCATGTTCATTATCTTCTTTTCTTTAAGATTTTATTTATTTATTTGAGTGAGAGCATGTGTGAGTAGGGGGAGAAAGAGAATCACAAGCAGACTCCCTGCTGAGTGCAGAGCCCAAGGCGAGGCTCCATCTCACAACCTGGAGATCATGACCTGAGCTGAAACCAAGAGTCCAACATTCAATCAACTGAATCACCCAGGCTCCCCATGTTCCTTACCTTCTAACTGAGAACCTTGGCTATGGGGTGACTGTGAAGAAACCATCATGCATTGCAGTGTGAGCTGAGGCTCTCAAAGTCAGGGACATCAGGGTGGCTTCTCTTCCCCAGCTGCTAAGGAATGTGTTTTTAGAAGACCATCATGTTCTCAATGGACATAACATATCGAGTTTAAGACACACCAGCATTCACCCTTGCAGGCCACCTGATTCTCCACTCCTGGTGGGTCCTCCTTCATCCAGCAGACACAGTAATCTCTCACAGTACCTTTACCATCACCTCAAACACAAGTCCATCTACATATAAGAAGGGAAGCCTGTGTGGCTCAACTGGTTAGTATCTGCTTACAAGTCAGTTAAGTGTCTGCTTTCAGCTCAGGTCATGGTCCTGGAGTCCTGGGATCAAGCCCCATGTCTGGCTCCCACTCCTCCTGCCATTCCTCCTGCTTGTGTGCTCTCTCTCTCTCTCTCATCAAATAAGTAAATAAAATATTTTAATAAATAAATAAGTAAATGCTACAAGAAAATCAATCTTGCCACAAGAATTAATCTATTCTATATATATTATATATATTCCATATATAACGACCCAGATGGGTTCTACTCCCTTTTTATTTAATTGGTAATTCACTAGTACAAGACGTGTCCAAGATGTATAAAGAACTTTTCAAACTCAACACCCAAAAAAACAAACAATCCAGTCAAGAAATGGGCAGAAGACGTGAACAGACATTTCTCCAAAGAAGACATACACATGGTCAACAAGCACATGAAAAAATGCTTCACATCACCTGTCATCAGGGAAATACAAATCAAAACCACAATGATATACCACTTTACACCAGTGAGAATGGCTAAAATTAACAAGACAGGAAACAACAAATGTTGGCAATGATGTGGAGAAAGGGGAACGCTCTTGCACTATTGGTAGGAATGCAAGCTGGTGCAGCCACTCTGGAAAACAGTGTGGAGGTTCCTCAAGAAGTTGAAAACAGAGCCATCCTATGACCAGCAAATTCCACTACTGGGTATTTACCCCAAAGATACAGATGTAGTGAAAGTACAGGACACCTCCACCCCAATGTTCATAGCAGCAATGTCCATAATATCCAACTGTGGAAGGAGCCCAGATGTCCTTCAGCAGATGAATGGTTAAAGAGGATGTGGTATATATGTGTGTGTGTGTGTGTGTGTGTGTGTTGTATGTATAAACATATACATACATATACATACGTATATAATGTGTGTGTGTGTGTGTGTGTGTATATATATATATATATATATATAATGGAATATTACTCAGCCATCAGAAAGGATGAATACCTACCATTTACACTGATACAGATAGAACTGGAAGGTATTATGCTGAGTGAAATAAGTCAACTAGAGAAAGACAATTATCATATGGTTTCACTCCTAAGTGGAATATAAGAAATAGTGAAAGGGCCCATAGTGAAAGGAAAGTGGGGGGAAACTGGGTGGGGAAAAATTAGAGAGGAAGACAAACCATGAAAGATTCCTAACTCTGGGAAACAAACAAAGGGTTGCAGAAGGGGAGGTGGGGGGGATAGAGTAACTGGGTGACGGGCATTAAGGAAGGCACATGAGATGAGCACTGGGTGTTATACTGTATGTTATCAAATTGAATTTAAATTTAAAAAAGAAAGAAAGAAACAAGAAGGATGATCAGAAAACCATCATCTTCTTCGGAGATCACCTTCTAAAAACTGATACCAATTCTCTTCTTTAACAGTATTTTATAATTTTGACATTAAAAATAGTTTTTACCTACAAAGCCACTCAAGATGAATTTCAAAAGTGTGATATTTTCAGAAGTAAGTGAGGTATTTCATGGTAATATCATTATTTGCTACTTTCTAATCACAGGTCCAGAGCTCAAGTTGAGTTATTTTTGCTTAATTACTATGTACCAGGTTCTCATATGCAAATATCAGGACATAAATGATACTTCATCACACAAAGCTTCCAACATACACATTAAAACAAAAGATTATTTCTTTCTACCCAATTATAGGCTATTTTAAAATATGCACAAGTTAGGGGTGACTGGCTAAGCTCAATCGGTGGATCATGCAACTCTAGATCTCCAGGTTATAAGTTTGGGCCCCATATTCAATATAGAGATTACTAAAAAATAATAATAATAAAAAAATAAAAAGATAAAATATGTACAAGTTAGGTCTTATTGAAACAACAAACTGTTTTCATCTACAGTAAAGGATACAAAACATTTGTAGCACTAAAAGCAGCAATGTTCAACTCCCAGTAATGAGTTACTGACTCCCAACTATCATCAGATAAAAGCTGAATTCATGATCACACCATACAAGGCTCCAGATCATGCCACTCACCGCCTTGCACCATCTGTTCCAAGCAATGTAAAGTATTCTCATGCCTCTTCGTTTGCACATCTAACCCCCACCACCACCATCTTGACTAACAGCAATCAGGCCTTCGAGTCTGAGCTCACGTATCACTAGCCTTGGAAAGCCTCACCCTATGTTCCTAGCATGACTGGGTTTCTCCCATGCCCTCTGAAACAGCCAGTGCGTAACTCTAGCATAGCACATTATCACATTGTGACATGATTGTGTATTTATGTGTTTTCCCAGCTTTTTAGGGCAACAGGATCTGTGTCTGCTTTTATTTATTTATTTTATTTTTTAAAAGATTTTATTTATTTATTCATAGAGACACAGAGAGAGAGAAGGGCAGAGGCACAGGCAGAGGGAGAAGCAGGCTCCATGCAGGGAGCCTGACGTGGGACTCAATCCAGGGTCCCCAGGATCACATCCCCGGCTGCAGGCGGCGCTAAACCTCTGCACCACCGGGGCTGCCCTGTGTCTGCTTTTAAAAAATCACTATAGGGATCCCTGGGTGGCGCAGCGGTTTGGCGCCTGCCTTTGGCCCAGGGCGCGATCCTGGAGACCCAGGATCGAATCCCACGTCGGGCTCCCGGTGCATGGAGCCTGCTTCTCCCTCTGCCTATGTCTCTGCCTCTCTCTCTCTCTCTCTCTCTGTGACTATCATAAATAATAAAAAAAAAAAAAAAAAAAAAATTTAAAAAATCACTATAGTGCCTAATCATGAGGTATTCAGTAAAGTTTGAATAAACAAAAGGTATAATAAGTTTTATCATTAGTGAGTTCAGCTGCTTTATGAGGCTCATGAAATATTTACGACAAAAGGATGTATTTGTTGTGTTTATTTAAAAGTTAAACAAAACAAAACAAAGATGAGGTACCTGGCTGGCCCAGTCAGTAGAGCATGTGACTCTTGGTCTTGAGTTGTGAATTTGAGCCCCACACTGGGTATAGAGATTACTTAAAATATTTTTAAATTAAATAAATAAATAAATAAAAATTTAAAACCAAAGATAATATAGTACAGTCCTTACTTCATATCACACACAAAAAGTAATGATATAGTATGTAAAAACTATAAAACCATAAAGATTTTATAAGAAGAACACAAAGGAGTCATCTTTGTGATTTGGCAGTGGGCAAACTTTCATATGCAGGACACACAAAGTAGTTACCATAAAAGAAAATCCTGTTGTTAGATTTCATCAAAATTAAAAACTTTGGTACATTAGCCCCTCCCCCTTATCCATGGGGGTACTTTCCAAGACCCCCAGTGGATGACTAAAACCAAGGATAGTATCAAATCCTATATACTATGGGTTTTTTCCTGTATATCCCTCTGATAAAGTTTAATTTACAAATCAGGCCCAGTAGAGATTGACAACAATAGTAAAACAACTTTTATAATATATTGTAATAAAAATTATGTAATTGTGTGGTTTTTCACCTTTTTTTCAAAATATTTTCCCTCACTGTACTCACCCTTCTTCTTGTGATGATATGAGACGATAAAAGGCCTGTGTGATGAGATGAAATGAGATGCAGGATGTGGGCATTGTGACATACTTGCTGGCTATTATCCACCTTCTGATGTCAGGAGGAGGATCATCTACTTCCAGACCCTGGTTGACTGTGGGTAACTGAAACCATGGGAAGCAAAACTGCAGAAGGGGTCGGGGGAGGAAACTACTGTACAGCAAAAGACACCATCAAGAAAATGATTAGGAAAGCATTTAGGAAATCCTAAATGATTAGGAAATGATTAGTCCCTCCGAGACTAGAGGGAAATGGATACAAAGCATTTATCTGACAAGGGACTGGTATCCAGGATCGTAAAGAACTCTTATAACTCATAATAAAGACTAAAAGATCAATTTAAAAAATAGATGAAGTATTAGAACAAACACTTCACATAATAAAATATATATATTTTTTTAGGGGGGGGAAAATATATTTTTTATATAGAGGGAGTAAAGTATATAAATGGTCAATAAGCACATAAAAAAGATGATCAATATTCCCATCATCAGGGAAATGAAAATTAAAACCACAATGAGATATTACTATTCACCTAACAGAGTAAAATTAACAAGATCGGTAACACCAAATATTGGCAAGGATGTGAAACAAGTAGAACTCTTATACATTGTGGGCGATGGTTAGAATGGCATAATAACTCTGGGAAACAGTGTGGTAAGGCCCCAATGCCCTAGATGGACTTCTGATGGGCAAAAACACATGACACAATCAATGAGTTAACGATTTCCTGAAATGAGTTTTCATTAAAGCAAATTTGTATGACTCAGAAACAGAACAACTGGAGAGCAGAAGGGAAAAGAAAGAAGAATCAAGAAAATAGCAAAGATCAAAAAAAAAAAAAAAAAGACACAAAGATACAAAAAAGAAAAGTACAAATCCAAAAGCTGGTTCCATGAGAAGATTAATTATACCTTGCTCCCAACAAGATTCGGCAAGAAAGAAAAAAAAGAAGGCAACAAAAAACAACGGAGAAAACAGTGAACCCAGAGGTCCACATATTCAGAGATGGGATACATGGTGTACAGGGCTCTCTACATCAGTCAGGTACATACTGGATATTCTATAGTGCTGAGGGAACTGTTACCCACATGAAAAAACAAATTAGATGCCTCACATCATAAATTATTTTAGGTAAAGATCAAATTTGAAAAAGTTAAGTAAATTCTTTCTAAATATATTTTTTAAATTTTAAGAAAATATTTAAAAATATACAAGAACTGTTATGATGTTAAAGATATCAGATGTTTTCTTAAGAAAAATAAGACATGTAAACTATAAAGGAATATACTGATAAATTTGTCTATGTTAAAATGTACAACTCTGTATGTTAAAATATGCTATCAACAAAGTCAAAAGACAAGCCACAGTCAGGAAGAATATATTTGCAATGCACATAACTGACAGAAATCAGTACCCAGGATGCATAATTATTAACAGAAAGAAGGAAGGAGGAAAACGAGCAAAGGATATGAATACATAGTTCACAAAGAGGAAATGCATATGGCAAAAAATGATATGAAAAGATGTCCAACTTCACTAGTAATCAGAAAAATGCAAATTAACCACCACAACATACCATACACTCCCACTAGAATTGCCAAAATTAGAGGCTGACAAGACCTAGTGTTAGTGAGGACACAAAGCAACTAGAACTCTCACACACTGCTGGTGGGAGTATAAAATAGTACAACCACTTTGGAAAAGTTTGTCAGTATCTTAAAAGTTAAATATACATCTACTCTATGATCCAACGATTCCCTCCTAGGTATTTGTCCAAGAGGGAAAAAATGTATGTCCCTAAAAACTCTTGCACATGAATATCTATAATAGGTTTATTAATTACTAAAAACAAGAAGCAGGGGCAGCTGGCTGGGTCAGTCGGCAGAGCATGTGACTCTTGACCTGGGGTGGGGGGAGTCTGTGAGTTTGAGCCCCACCTTGGATGTAGAGATTACTTAAAAATAAAATCTTAGGGACGCCTGGGTGGCTCAGCGGTTAAGCATCTGCCTTCGGCTCAGGGCCTGAACCCAGGATCCAGGATCAAGTCCCACATCCAGCTGCCTGCATAGAGCCTGCTTCTGCTCTGCCTGTGTTTCTGCCTCTCTCTTTCTGTGTATCTCATGAATAACTAAATCTTTAATAAAATAAAATCTTAAAAATAAATAAGTAAAATAAAAAGATGCAGTGCAAATGCCCATCAATTGAGGAACTGATAAATAAAATGTGGTATATTCATACAATGGAATGCTACAAAAGGGCATGAGCTTTCCTCAAAAAATTACCTAGAATTACCATATGACCAGCAATTCCATTTCTAAGTGTCTACCGCAAAGAAAGAAAAACATGCTCACACAAAAACTTGCATCTATGAATGTTCATAGCAGCATTATTCATAAGAGTAAAAAAGTGTAAAAATCCAAATGCTCATCAACTGATAAACAAAACGGGGTATAACTTTACTCACCTATAAAGAAGAATGAGATATTAATTCACACAACAATATGGATGAACCTTGAAAACATTATGCTAAGTGAATGAAGCCAGACACAAAAGGCTCCATTCCTATATAACTACATTTATATGATGTGTCCAGAACAGTCAAATTCATAGAGACAGAAAGGAGATTAGTGGTTCTCAGGGGACAGGAAGAGGGGGGAAAGAATGGGGGATGAGTGCTAATAGGTACGAGGTTTCTTTCTGGGGTGATGGAATGTTCTGGAACAGTGATGATGGTCACACAATACAATGACAATAGTAAAAAACCACCAAACTATACACTTGAAAATGGTGAATTTTATGTGAGTTACATCTAAAAAATTTTTTAGGAAATGAACTATTGATATAAATAACACATGGGTGAATGTTTAAAAACTATGCTGATGGGGCACCTGGATGACTCAGTCCAAAGAGCATGTGACTCTGATCTCAGGGTGGTGAGCTCAAGCTCCATGTTGGCTGCAGAGATTACTTAAATAAATAAACTTTAAAACAACAACAATATTTTTTTTAATTTTTTTTATTTATTTATGATAGTCACACACAGAGAGAGAGAAAGAGAGAGAGGCAGAGACATAGGCAGAGGGAGAAGCAGGCCCCATGCACCGAGAGCCTGACGTGGGATTCGATCCCGGGTCTCCAGGATCGCGCCCTGGGCCAAAGGCAGGCGCCAAACCGCTGCGCCACCCAGGGATCCCCAACAACAACAATATTATGCTGAATGAAAAGAAGCCAGACATAAAATTATACAACCTGTACAACTCTAGTCAAGTCAAATTCTAAGTACAGTGACAGAAATCAGTGGCTGCCTAAGGCAATCAGGCAGAGGGAAACTTTTTAGGGTGAAAAAAAAAATGTTCTGTATCCTGATTGGGATGGGAGGCACACAGAATCATGTACTGGTCAAATGTCAAACTGTATACTTAAAAATGGATGAACTCCATTTTATGTAAACTATAGCTCAATAAAATTGATTTTAAAAAGAATAAAACAGGGATCCCTGGGTGGCGCAGCGGTTTGGCGCCTGCCTTTGGCCCAGGGCGCGATCCTGGAGACCAGGGATCGAATCCCACATCGGGCTCCCGGTGCATGGAGCCTGCTTCTCCCACTGACTATGTCTCTGCCTCTCTCTCTCTCTGTGACTATCAAAAATAAATAAAAAAAAAAAAAAAAAAAAAAAGAATATAACAAATTAAAAAAAAAAGAATAAAACATGAGATTACTATATTACACCAGTCAAATTAGGTAAAGTTTTAAAGTATGACAACATGTGGATATGGCAAGGATTGAGCAAAAAGACTCTAATAAGGGAATAAACAGTGCAACTACTCTGGAGAGCTATTAGCAACATCTAGGGGAGATGTGCATACCTTTCAATATAGCAACTCCAGTCCTAGGTAGATACATTAAAGCAATTCTCCTATATGTATACTGAGACATAAACAAAACTATTCACTGCAGCACTACAGTAAAGGCTAAATTTCCAGTGAAGGAAGAACAAATAAATCAATGCTTGGTACATTACAGTTAAAATGAAAGGGCTACAGCCTATAGATATCAACATGCACAAACCCCCAAAACATGAAGTTGAGTTAAAAAGGCAAGCTGCGGGGATCCCTGGGTGGCTCAGCGGTTTAGCGCCTGCCTTTGGCCCAGGGCGTGATCCTGGAGTCCCAGGATCGAGTCCCACATTGGGCTCCCGGCATGGAGCCTGCTTCTCCCTCCTCCTGTGTCTCTGCCTCTCTCTCTCTCTTTCTCTATCATAAATAAATAAATAAATCTTTAAAAAAAAAAAAAAAAAGGCAAGCTGCAGGGATGCCTGGGTGGCTCAGCGGTTGGGGCCTCTGCCTTCGGCTCAGGGCATGATCCTGGAGACCCAGGATCAAGTCCCACATTGGGCTCCTGCATGGAGCCTGCTTCTCCCTCTGCCTGTGTCTCTGCCTCTGTGTGTGTGTGTGTGTGTGTGTGTCTCTCTCTCATGAATAAATAAATAAAATATTTAAAAAGGTGGGGGGAAGGGGGCAGCCCGGGTGGCTCAGAGGTTTAGCGCCGCCTTCGGCCCAGGGTGTCATCCTGGGGACCAGGGATGGAGTCCCACATCGGGCTCCCTGCGTGGAGGCTGCTTCTCCCTCTGCCTGTGTCTCTGCCTCTCTCTCTGTATTTCTCATTAATAAATAAATTTTATGGGATGCCTGGGTGGCTCAGCGGTTGGATGTCTGCCTTCAGCTCAGGGGGTGATCCTGGACTCTCAGGATCGAGTCCCACATTGAGCTCCCTGCATGGAGCCTTCTTCTCCCTCTGCCTATGTTTCCGCCTCTTTCTCTGTGTCTCTCATGAATAAATAAATAAAGCCTTAAAAAAAAATACTAATAAAATAAATAAATAAATAAATAAACAAACTTTAAAAATCTTTAAAAAAAAAAAGGCAAGCTGCAGATTCCACTGATGCTACCACTTAAGAAAAAACATTTTAAGTGTGCAAAACACTATATTTTGTGTGTAGCTACATACATGTATGTACAAAGATGGGAATAGTATTTATAAATGTGTGGAAACAGTAATATCAAAGTTAGGAAAGCAGCTATTTCTGTGGAGGAGGAAGGGATTCCAATAGCAAAAGGGCACCCAATGGACTTCAACTGTACTTTTTATGCTTATTAATTGGGGTGGGTAGATATACATTCTATACTTTTTTGCATGCCTGAAAGATTTGATTATAGTTTTATGTATAATTTTCTATCTTTGCATAAAACATGTGTTTCTTTTATTTCAGATTGATTTGTTCTGCTTTAAGTTGTGTTCTGCTTAAATAGTTGTGTTCTAGGAAAACACATTTTGATTGTAACAAGGAATTCTACCTTTAAAAAGATTTAGGGGCACCTGAGTGGCTCAGTCAATTGCGTGTCTGCCTTGGGCTCAGGTCGTGATTTCAGGGTCCTGGGATCAAGCCTCACATGGGGGCTCCCTGATTGGCGGGGAGCCTGCTTCTTCCTCTCACTCACCCTCTGTGCTCTCCCTCTCTCTTTCTCTAAAAAAATAAAATCTTAAAAAAAATAAAAAATAAAAAAATAAAAGATTTCTGGTTTTATTTTTGAGAAAGAGTGCATAAGCACATGGCGGTGGGGGGTGTTGCAGGCAGAGGGAGAGACTCTTCAAGCAGACTCCTTACTGAGTGTGGAGCCTGCCATAGGGTGGAGCTCACCAACCTGAGATTATGACTCAAGCCAAAATTCAAGAGTTAGACACCCAACTGCCCAAACTACCCAGGTGCCCTGTGAATTCCGTATTTTTTAATGTTTAAATTTTGCTTTATTTTCAATAGTCTCTTAAATGTAAAAAAAAATCTCAGAGCATTTGTTGTAATGCCTTAAAGCAACATTTAAATAAATTATACAGATCAATTAAGAAAGAGGGATATTTGTTTAAAAGCCCATTGTAGGGATCCCTGGGTGGTGCAGCGGTTTGGCGCCTGCCTTTGGCCCAGGGCGCGATCCTGGAGACCCAGGATCGAGTCCCACGTCGGGCTCCCGGTGCATGGAGCCTGCTTCTCCCTCTGCCTGTGTCTCTGCCTCTCTCTCTCTCTCTGTGACTATCATAAATAAATAAATAAATAAATAAATAAATAAATAAATAAATAAATAAATAAATAAATAAATAAAAAATAATAAAAGCCCATTGTAGGGGCACCTGGGTGGTTCAGTGGGTTAAGCATTTGCCTTTGGCTCAGGTTATGACTGGAGTCCTGAGATCAAGGCCCACATGGGGCTCCGTGCTCAGCAGGGAATCTGCTTCTTCCTCTCCCTCTGTCCCCTCCCTACTGCTTATGCTCTTGCTTGTTCTCTCTCAAATAAATTTTTAAAAAAATCTCTAAAATAATAACAATAATAAATCATTAAAAGTCCATTGTATATCACACTGCTAGTAAAACTTAATTTTAATCTTTACAGAGGCTGAAAATTTCTGCTTTTTCATTTACTTTCATTTATTTGAATGACATACATAAAAATAACTCACTTAAATTCAACACGGTCCTTAATTTGGTTCCTGAGATATGAGTAAAAGGTCTTTACACATCAGCTATATTCCCAAAAGTAGAGCTTTTATGGTACAGAAAGCAATGGAGTTTCAGCCAAGCACACAAGTTCTGGAATCAGACCTGGGCAATTCCCACTGCTTTCACATTCTCGTGAGCTGCAGTTAGTCACGTGACTGCTCTTTTGCCTAACCTGTAACCTGACATACTAATAAACCTTAGAGGGCAGCCCCAGGGGCTCAGCAGTTAGCGCTGCCTTCAGCCTAGGGCGTGATCCTGGGGTCCCGGGATCGAGTCCCATGTCTGGCTCCCTGCATGGAGCCTGCCTCTCCCTCTCTCTCTCTGTCTCTCATGAATAAGTAAATAAAATCTTTAAAAAAAAAATAAACCTTAGAGTCTTTTGTCTATGTAAAGCAAATCATGGGGACGCCTTGCTGGCTCAGTCAGTAGAGCATGCAACTCTTGTTCTTGGGGTTGTATGTTTGAGCCTCATGTTGGATGTAGAGATTACTTAAAAATAAAAATCTTTACAATAAAACAAATAAATAAAGCAAATCATGTGATGCTAGACATACATTTGAAAGCTCTGTAATATTTATTCCACCTACTCCCACCTTGAACATATGCGAAGGTGCTTACAAGATGACATGCAGACTACCCATACTGCTTCAGAGTTTCCTTCAAAGTGACCAAAAGAAAATGTTTGTTTCTCTTCAAAACGTGTTACATCACATCATACAATCATATCCTTGGTGATTAGAAATTAATGCACATTATTAGTAAATGAATAGCAGGGTAGATAAAGCCCTGTCATGAAGTGTTCTATGAAGAGGGATTTTATAAAATCCAAGCTTAAGGTTACCTTCCAGGTGTTGTCGGTATTGTTATTTAAAATTTAAGGGATCCCTGGGTGGCTCAGCGGTTTAGTGCCTGCCTTTGGCCCAGGCCACGATCCTGGAGACCCGGGATCGAATCCCACGTCGGGCTCCCAGTGCATGGAGCCTGCTTCTCCCTCTGCCTGTGTCTCTGCCTCTCTCTCTCTCACTGTGTGCCTAAGTAAATAAAAATTTTTAAAAAATAAAATTTAAATGCTCCTTGGCATCCTGTCCCTTTCCTATAACCTGTCACTCAGGGAACCACTGCCCAACTTGATGCCCCATCTGTGACCACCCTCATTTCCTCTGATCTCTCTTGACTTAACTGACCTATAGCAATATGGTCCCCAAAATCTTCCCAGCAGCTCTCACCTGTCTCTAAATCACTTGAGCATAGTGGTTCCCAAACCTTTTGCTCATGTGACTCCTCAAAAGAATTTAGAAAAACTATATTATCTCCCTGGTACATTTTATTTTGACACAATAATTTTTAAGTCAAAATAGTTGCAAAGCATGCAAATTCTGGCACATTGTAAATGTTTACATTTTAAAAATGAAATGGCTACCTCACTTTAAAAAATTGCTGAGCCACCCAGGCGTCCCACACTAACTCTCCTTTAACAGAAAGTTTATATTGTTACTTTTTCTCATAAAACTTGTATTTCCATTTGGCCTCTCTTACATAATTTTGCTCTGATGTAATATACTTCTAATGTTTGAAAAAAATTTAAACATCCTATCATATATCTCTGCAATAACAAAAAAAATGTTTTTATCTCTTAATTTCCATTGACTGTGTAATTTCCTATAATCTGTGTTAATTTTTTTCATTGAGTTATCTTTACAAAATTCCAACACATAACTAAACAAAAATTTTATTTGAACTCTGTCTTTTAATGAAATTGCTAAGTTTCTTTCCTTTTCAATTAGTTTATATCTTTTTAGCAAGTGGGTATTTTAATCCAAATTAACAAATGAGTATTTCTAATTGGTAGAATGACATATATCAATATCACTTCTATTCCTATTTTTGTTTTTACACATAAGAGGGGTGAGAATTCTTACTTAAACAAGTAGAGAAAAATGGAAGGACTTGTATTATAGGAATGTTAGATTCTTTTACCTCCCTCCAAGTATATGCAAAAAATATCACATTTTGATTTACTGCCTCCTATCATCAAAAATTCTTTTTACAAGAGAGCCTGGCTGGCTCAGTTGGCAGAGCATGCGATTCTTGAGCTCAAGGTTGTGAGTCCAAGCCCCAAGCTGGCTGTAGAGCCTGCTGAAAAATGAAATCTTTCTAAAAAAGAAAAATTCTTTTTACATCTACGTAGTATTTCTACAGAGAGGTTTGATTTGAATATAATTATGAAACCATCAGGGGCACCTGGGTGATTCAACCAGTTAGTTAAGCATCTGACTTCAGCTCAGGTCATAATCTCAGGGTCCTGGGATGGGGCCCTGAGTCAAGCACCACACTCATGCGCCCGCACTCTCTCAAATAAATCAATAAAGTCTTAAAAAAAGATTATGAGGCTGTCGGGCAAGTTCAAATTAAGGGACATCTATGAAACAACTGGCCTAGAATCTTCAAAATCGTCAATGTTAAATAATATCCTGAGTGTGATCACTGGATTGTTAGATGGGAAAATGTCCTTGTTTTTAGAAGACACATGCTAAGTATTTAAGGATGAAGTGACAAGATGTTTGCAACCAATTCTCAATTTTTCCAGCAAAGTAATAATAATTATAGAGAGAGGTTGTTCTTTGTATTATTCTTGCAACTTTCCTATAGGTTTGATATTTATAAAATTAAAAATTGGAAAAATTGCTTTTAATAATCTACTGTGGAATCAATTACGTTCTTCAAATTTGCTGAAAGCAAAATTGAGAACCACTTAACTTGAAAAAAGATTCATTGCCCATCATTAGAATCACTCACTTTTTTACTTCCTGGGAGGTACTGCATTAAAAAAAGCACTTAGACCAAGACTTATCCAAGTAGCTGCCAAATAAGCCAATTATTCCTCTACTTTCAGGAACCAGACCTAAATCTGATAATATTAAAGAGGGTTAAAATATTTCAATTCATCTTTGTCAATACATTTTATTTTATTTTGAAGTTTATTTTATTTTATTTTTTTAGTAATCTGCACCCCCCCCCCCCAAAGTGGGGCTCGAACTCCTGACTTTTCCAACTAACCCAGCCAGGCACCCTGTCAATATAACATTTTAAATTAAATATTTATATCTTATTATATGCTTTAAGTATATTTTCATCAAAACCTTGGAACTGCAGACTTATCTCATCCAGCTTTTGGAACATGCCCACCATGTAATTGAATCTGCAAAGTCAATCTTCACTGTCTCAAACCAATCATTCTAATCAGATGTATTTTCTTAAGGAACAGACTTATTTTTTTCAATTCAAATGATGTGCAGAAGGATTTCTCTATGACAACCCTTTTGAATTCTAAGGCAATAAGAAAGGGAAGAGAAGGGAGAGAGCAAAGAGAAAGAGAGGGAAGGAGAGAGAATTGAAAAATATATATAGGGCAGCTGAATTTTCATATCTGTTTCTGCATTCAATATGTTGTGCTATGTTGTTTTAAAGTATATAAAGAGAATTTAGCCTTACAAAAATATGTAGTTGGAAAAAGAAAGAGTATTTTAGTAGCCTTTTCTGATAATTGTGAGTATGCTTCTTTGATACTACCCCAAAACTTAAGAAAAGTGGCAGTTTTTTTAAAAGTTAGCTGCAATGTGGAAACAAATCTTGTCACTGTAACTTGTCACTATAACAAAACCCCTTATAGTTCCTCAGACTTTTGCACGGTTTTGTAACATCAAGTGTTGGTCATTTAGGATGTACTGGTTACTGAATTATGCAGATGTTCCAAATGTTAACACATTCCATTCTGTAATATTTTAAAAGTCACAATTATTAATATAATATCACTGCTAATCTCATCATAAAAGTTAAGAACTGGGAAGCCAGCAAGCACACAGTGACAAGATTTGAATCTTCCAAGTGCCTAATTCTTACTGGAAAGCTCTAATTTTAGGGGCTCCTGGGTGGTTCAGTTGGTTAAACCTCTAACTGGCTCAGGTCATGATCCCAGGGTCCTGAAATGGAGTCCTGAATTGGGCTCCTTGCTCAGCAGGGAGTCTGCTTCTCCCTCTCCCTTGGAACCACTGTGCACGCTCTCACTCTCTCAAATAAATAAACAAAATCTTTTTTTAAAAAAAGCTCTAATTTTTATCATAGGCAATAAACACCATCCTATTTTCCTTGAAGTGACAGACTCACCTTTGCTCATTTATGAGAAAATGTCTGTTATGCTATATACTCAAGTCTAAATAGCCACAGTTTGTCAGTTGTTCTTTCAAATAAAAATGTTGTTTCACGAAAAGAGCTGCTAGCGCAGCTTGCAACTCATCCAACTATTCACGTATTTTCCTTCGAGACAGCCAGTATAGTTCAGTATGCAGCAGAAGTGCCTTCTGCATCTTCCCGTTTCGTCACATAGGACACTTAAAAATATACACTTAAGATCAGCTGTTAACAAAAGCAGTAATTTTGACTGCATTGTCAAAGGCATTCCTGGTGACACTTTTTTTTTTTTTTTTTTTTAAAGCTGTGAGTACACGGTGCCAGAGAACACTACTAGCACTGTCCACTGTGTCCTTGTGCCTGGCCTTCCAGATCGTAGGGTCTTCTCTGCACTCAAATGACACTACACCAGAAGCCCTTCCCTGACACCCCAGGCAGCATCAGTGCCCCTTCTATGGCAGTACCATCTCACCTTCTTGTCTCATCATCAGTGACTCTGGTGCTTCTTCTCACTATAAAGGAAGCTACTGCACGGCAAGGGCCATCCTGATTATACCTCAAGGCCAACTGAGTTATACCCTGTGTTAATAAATATAACTCACTTCCTTTTTGAAATGTACCTCCCGTTTTATTTCCTATACAATCCTAACTTTTTTTTTTAATCATAACTTTTTAATATGCTACAAAAACAGTCCCTGAGTTAGTAGGACCTGCACCTTGTGAATCCTAGTTTTGGTCATCGATCCCTTCCCCAGCCACCTCTCTGCACTGATGAAGAGCAAACTGGTAAGTCTAAATCTGTAAGCTGAAATTAACACAGACAGTCCCTAACTTATAAATATTTGATTTCCCACACCAACCGTAAACACTAACAGAAGTCCCTGCTGTACCAAAACTCTTATGACCAAATAATGAGCTCTGGTAAGAGGAAGTATCTTGGGAAAACAACAATCCGTGAGGCACAGTGGGCCTCACTGAGATTCGAGGGCAGCATCCATCATCAAGCTGGTTTAGGAGACAACAATCAGTAACCTATTCTCAACCCTCTATCGCTATCCTTACTTTACAAACAGGGACACACCAACGCTTTAAGAAGGAATGTGCCTGAAGGCACTCAGCTGGACAGGCCCAAACCCATGAAGGGGCCATCCTAGACCAAGGATTGGCAAGCTTTTCCTATAAAGAGCCAGAGAGTAAATGTTTCAGGCTTTGCAGGCCATGTAGTCTCTGTTGCAATGGTTCAATTCCACCGAAGCAGCAGGAAAGCTGCCACAGACAACATGTAAACAAATGAGCGTGGCTGTGCTCCAATAAAACTCTATTTATGGACACTGAAATTCGAATGTCAGATCATTTTCACAAGTCATAAAACAGTATTCTTCTTTTTCTCCTACCATTTTAAAAATGTAAAAACTGGGGTACCTGGCTGAATCAATTCATTGAGCATGCAACTCTTGATCTCAGGGTTGTGGGTTTGAGCCCCACATTGGGTGTAGAGGTTACTTAAGAAATTTTTAAGAAATAATAATATAGGGCAGCCCCGGTGGCACAGCGGTTTAACGCCGCCTGCAGCCCAGGGCGTGATCCTGGGGACCCTGGATCGAGTCCCACGTCAGGCTCTCTGCATGGAGCCTGCTTCTCCCTCTGCCTGTGTCTCTGCCTCTCTCTCTTTCTCTCTCTCTGCATCTCTATGAATAAATAAATAAAATTTAAAAAAAGAAATAATAATATAAGATAAAAATGTGAAAACTATTCTTAGCTCAGGGGCTGTACAAAACAGGCAGTGGGCCTGAGCACTCAGCTCACCCTCACTCCAGACCATCAGTGCTGCAACAGAGTGTGTGAGGGACAGCAGAGATGCTGGTCATACAATGATGTCAAAGGCAAACCTGACCAATTTCAATCATTTCTTTACCCAGAAAATGAAAAGGGAAACCCTGCCACCACAATCCGGATCAACATGGCAGCTACTTGCCTAGATGCTGGTGTGTAGGCAGCCATTGAGTATTTAGTGTAATGGTGGTCCTAATTGGCCTCACGGGCTCCACCTTTGCCCCCTAGACTCTGTCTTCCATCTAAGGCCAGAGTGAGCTTTTAAAATATTAAAGTAGGGATCCCTGGGAGGCGCAGCGGTTTGGCGCCTGCCTTTGGCCCAGGGCGCAATCCTGGAGACCCAGGATCGAATCCCACATCGGGCTCCTGGTGCATGGAGCCTGCTTTTCCCTCTGCCTCTCTTTCTGTGTCTCTCATGAATAAATAGAATTTTTTTAAAAAAGTGCCAAGTTGTTTTAAAAAATAAATAAAATGTTAAATTAAATCAGGGGTTCTTGGGTGGCTCAGTTGGTTAAGCATTCAACTCTTGATTTTGGCTAAGGTCATCATCTCAGGGTCATGAGATTGGGCTCTGAATTGGGTGTGGGCTCCCTCTCCCTCTGCACCTCCCCTCACTGCCCTTTCTCTTTCTAAAAAAAATTTTAAAATTTACGTGAATAAATAAGAAAATCCTTTTAGCCTCTATACCTGTAAGGCTCTATAAGAACTACATTCTCCCATTCTGTCACCATCACCTCCAATTCCCTACCACTCTGCTTCCTTGCTGTTCTTCCAGCGGACAAGGGCAATAAATGTTTGTCACATTTAATGAATAAATGAATGGAAAGCCATAAAACCATTTTGCAACTGATTTCTTAAAATATAACCTGCTTATACGTTGAAGGCAACTTATAAACACACACTTTCTAATAAAAAATGAAAATGTGGGGCATCTGCCTGTCTCAGTCAGTGGAACGAACATGCAGCTCTTGATCTCAGGATTGTGAGCTGGAGCCCTATGTTGGGTGCAGAGATTACTTAAAAATAAAATCTAAAAAAAAAAAAAAAATGCTATTGTATTTGCATGGTTCTTTCACAGGTATAATTCATTTCAAACACATGCTGAGTGACTGCCAATGTGCAAGGTATTGAACTACACGTGGTGAAGCACAGAATTTGTTCTCAGAGAACTTGCAGACTAAAAGGGAGCCAAGACATTCTCAAGCAACCTCAAGGAGAGAGACTGTGAAAGGGGCTCAGTACAGGGAAAGACAGAGAACTAAGGAAGTTCAGTTTCCTGCTGAGGGCTCGGTCTTCATTCTCTCATTGACCCTTCTGTGTGAAATCCCCACTTCACTGATGAAGGTACAGGCCCAGAGCAGGGTAATAACGAATTAACTCGAGGGAGGCCTCCCAACTTGGGATCCTGAGTTTTTTCCACCATAACCTTTTCCTTTTGACATTTTTTTTTTCCTGAGAAAGTCAGATGATGGTCTCAATAACACACTTCTCTTCACCAGTAGAGTAAAAGCTGAGAAGTCCTTGTTACTCACAGGTGAAGAAAATTATGTATGTATAGCTTTTCCAAACACTCCAACAGAACCCGTCAGTTTATGAATAAATGAATGAATTCAAAAAGAAACGTTCTGCCTATTGCTTCATCTGATTCACCTGCTCAGCCAAAATGCCTAGGTCCTTTTCCTAGCCATTTATGAGCTCTAGCTTTCAAACACATTTTACGCTCCTTCAAACACACGTCATCAAGACCCAATGCTTAAAGTGGTATGGATGATGACACTTGTACCATTCTGTGAATATACTAAAAGTCACTGAATTGTACGCTCTACAAGTGAGTTCTACAGTATGTGACTTATATCTCCACAAAGCTGCTATATTTACTAAAAGGCAGTTATTTCAAAATGTTTCCTATTAACATGTTATTAATGTTAGCATTCTATTTGTTATTAATTGCATTATAATAGTCACTATTATTAATAAAAAGTACAGAATTTAATTAATAGTTCAGGGGAAATTAGGTATTATCTGTCAAAAAATGTTTTTAAACACAATCCTCTTGGGGACCAGCCAGTTAAATGTCTGCCTTTGGCTTAGGTCATGATCTTGGGATCCTGGGATCGAGCCCCATCCATATCAGGCTCCTTGCTCAGCGGGGAGCCTGCTTCTCCCTCTGCCTCTCCACCTTACTCATGCGTGTTCTCTCTTTCAGATAAATAAATAAAATCCTTAAGAAATAATAAACACGGGATCCCTGGGGGGCGCAGCGGTTTGGCGCCTGCCTTTGGCCCAGGGCGCGATCCTGGAAACCCGGGATCGAATCCCACATCGGGCTCCCAGTGCATGGAGCCTGCTTCTCCCTCTGCCTGTGTCTCTGACTCTCTCTCTCTGTGACTATCATGAATAAATAAATTAAAAAATAATAATAATAAACACAATCCCCTTGATCCAGCTATTTTTCCACAGATATACTCACACTATGTTTTTTTTTAATTTTTTATTTATTTTATGATAGTGACACACAGAGAGAGAGAGAGAGGCAGAGACATAGGCAGAGGGAGAAGCAGGCTCCATGCACTGGGAGCCCGACGTGGGATTCGATCCCGGGTCTCCAGGATCGCACCCTGGGCCAAAGGCAGGCGCCAAACCGCTGTGCTACCCAGGGATCCCAAAACTCTTTTTTTTTTTTTTAAACTTATGATAGTCACAGAGAGAGAGAGAGAGAGAGAGAGAGTCAGATGGTGCCACCTCACAAGCCTGTTATGAGACTTATATGAACAAAATACATTTAAAAAATTAACAAGCAGCTAGCACATATTAACTACAAAAACAGATATTACTATGTCGGCCATCACTGTTATTGACAGGACAGACAATTGTTAACTGAGTTGCAGCCCATCCATTCAATCCAACACTCTATAGATTGTCAAAAGAATGAGGGAGATTTGGATCAACTGATATGGAAAGCGTTCTAAGATGTGAAGAGAAAAAAGCAAATTGCTAAACACAATTACAGAACAATCTCAGTTATAAATTTTAAAAAATATCTATATAATAAAAGGAGCGCCTGGGTGGCTCAGTTGGTTAAGCATCTGCCTTCGGCCCAGGTCATGATCCCAGGTTCCTGGGATGGAACCCCGAGTCAGGCTCCCTGCTCAGAGAGGGGTCTGTTTCCTCTCTCCCTCTGCCACCCCCTCCTGCTTGTGTGCACACTCTAAAAATAAATCTTTTTAAAAAATCTATGTAATATGTATATATGATTTATACACACACAAGTACATGTCTGTATATGTTTATATGTGCATTTCTGGAAAGAATACCCAGAAAAGGGTTATGGGATTGAGAAGAAAGGGGCATGTTTACTCTTCACTTCATCATACTTAGAACCATACTTTTCTTCAGTGGGCAAAGTTTTCATTAAAAAAAAAAAAAAAAAGTAACACTGAAAATTACTTGCTTATTACTAAGGGAGAAAGCACCTTGAGGGATCCCTGGGTGGCGCAGTGGTTTAGCGCCTGCCTTTGGCCCAGGGCGCGATCCTGGAGACCCGGGATCGAATCCCACGTCGGGCTCCCAGTGCATGGAGCCTGCTTCTCCCTCTGCCTATGTCTCTGCCTCTCTCTCTCTCACTGTGTGCCTATCATAAATAAATAAAAAATTAAAAAAAAAAAAAAATTTAAAAAAAAAAGAAAGCACCTTGATTAAAAAAAGGGCACTGACAAAAGAAAGTTTCCACTGAATTCTAAAATTGGCAGCAGATATAAAAACCCTGTACACATATTAAAAGAAAGTCCATGGTGCAAGAACAGAATTTAACTGAGATTCTGAGTTATGTTCAATCCTATCAGAGATCTATTAATTACTGGCTTCTGAAAATATCCACCTTATCTGCAAAGTAAAAGCACGGAGACTTTCACCTTCAGTTTCAAATACTGCTTTTTATTTTTAAAGTACTTAAAAACCTACTGAATTTGTATAATATTGACCTAATAGGCAATAGAATACAATTGATTTTTAAATTTCCATCACCTGGTGTTTCATTTTGATAATATATTTCATTTTTTAAACTTGGGCTAAAAAACATTGCAAAAAACCTGAATATCTTTACATCTCTTCAGTCTCATGACCACAACACAAAGCAATACAAATTAAAGATCAAAATCCCAACACAAAGCAACTTTTAGAAATAACTTCTAAAGAACAAATTAAAATTACAGAAGACTTTGCACAATAAGGAGATTTAAAACTCAAAAGAGAAAGAGAACAGTACAACTGAACCTAGCCGAAGGGACAAAAGTTCAGAGGCAAATGGGACCAAAAAGTAAAAGGGGTAAGTACTTTATAACTGACCCATCTTTCTCAAGGTTTTGACTAGCATAGAGCATCTTTTTATGACACAGGCTAACAATGCTGGTTTGTTTTGTTTTGTTCATGAGAGAGGTAGAGACATAGGCTGAGAAGCAGGCTCTCTGCTGAGCAGGGAGCGCGAGGCACAACTCGATCCCAGGATTACGACCTGAGCCAAAAGCAGATGCCCAACCACTGAGCCACGCCAGTGCCACTCTGGAGTGATTTTAAAATGAGTGCCTGGCTGGCTCAGTCAGAAGAGCGTGCGACTCTTGATCTAAGGGGTTGTGAGTTTGAGCCCCACAGTAGGGTAGAGATTATGAAATACATAAACAAAGTTTAAAAAATTAGTATGTCTGTATGTTAAAATGCCCCAAAAAGGGGGCGCTTGGGTTGCTCTGATTAAGCATCTGTCTTTGGCTCAGGTCATGATTTCAGAGTCCCAGCATCAAGTCCCACATCGGACTCCCTGCTCAGTGGGGAGTCGGCCCCTCCTCCCACTTGTGTGCTTGCTCTCTTGCTTGCACTCTGTCTCAAATAAAATCTTGTTTAAAATGCAAAAAAAAAAAAAAAAAAAAAAAAAAATCATCTCCTTGGCAGTGTCAGAATGATACTCAATGGTACTGGAAGGCAAACTGCCCGAGAAATCTGTAGTTTATCTTCTCAAATAAAACAGTAAGAACATCATCATTCTGGTCATCATGATGACCAGAACTATACATTGGTGAAGGTTGTGAATGCACTTACCAAAGATCTTTAACTAAGTCCGCTCAATGAGATGGTTTTGGTTATAGAGAAAGGAAAACAGCAAATGATCCCTCTCCCACTGACTCTCAAAAGATCCCTCCTCCAGATCCTTTTCCTCACAATACCCCTCCAAATGAGAGGCAGACCCAGTAGAAAGGAACTGGATTCTCAGCTCACAAAATGTGGGCCAAGCCAGTTAAAGAGAAGGGACCCCATGTCCAGTAGCCTAGCACTGCTTCACTCAATTAGATCTCACACTTTTCCTAGTAAGGGTGGGTCAGTCACCATTAGGATAACGTGATAAAAACGTGATACCTACCTGAATCCAACAACTTTTCACCATCTCCACTGCTATTCCTCTAATCAAGCCCCATATCCTCTCACCTGCCGGGTCTTGCATCTGCTGTTGCCCATGGTCCATTTTCCACCCGGTGGTCAGTGATGTTTTGAACCCACATCAGATCCTATCCTTCCCCAGCTTTAAAACCTTCCAAACACTTTCCTTATGCACTTGGAAGAAAATCCAAACTACTTCTCCTGGCACACAGGCCAAGCCTGATAGGTCTCTGCCCCCCGCTGGAATCTCATCTAACCCCTTCTTGCCCTTGGACTAACTGCTAGCCCACGTGGGCCTTCCTTCCATGCTATAGACAAGCCAAGCTCACTGTCATCTCAGAGCTTCTGCCTTTGTTGTTCCCTGTGTCAAGAATACCCTTCCCTCCTTCTTCCAAGGCTGGGTCTTTCTCATCATTCAGGTCTCCACTCACGCTACCTCCTCGCCAAAGGACATTCCTGCTGCATGCCATACCTGAATACCCTGTTTGATTTCCCTTCACTATCTGAAATCCTTGTTTCCTTTCCAATTATTTGCTTCCTTTGCTGTGTCTCTTCCCTTCCCACTACCACCACCAGCCCACCAATTCCACAAGGAGGAACCCCATCTTTTGTGCCCCGGCTGCCACACAGCCAGACACAGTCACCAGAATAAAAAATGGCTCAGAAAGTTACAATTCAGAATTATTTTTTAATCATTGTGCATTTTTTCTCAGTAAATATTAAAATTACTGCTAGTATGTTCTAAACAATTATGGTTTTCTTTTAATGGGGTCCTAAATTGGGGTACCTGAGTGGCTCAGTCGGTTAAGCATCTGCCTTCGGCTCAGGTCATGATCCCCAAGTCCTGGGATTGAGCCCCCATGTCTAGCTCCATGCTAAATGGGGAGTCTGCTTCTCCTCCCTCTGCTCCTCCCCCTACTCGTGCTCACTCGCGCTCTAATAAATAAAATCTTTTTAAAAAATGGGATCTTAAAAAAAAAAAAAAAAGGGATCTTAGAGAACAAAGTATATTTGCAACGCATCATAAACAAAGGTCTAATTTCTTAATGTATCTTTCAAAACTCCAAAATAAGTCAATGACAGAATGAGCAAAAGGTATAAATATTTCACCAAAAAAAAAGTAAGATGACTCCTAAATACAAGATGCACAATTTGACTCAAAATAAGTCAAAAATACCCCGAAACTAATAATACAGTATGTGTTAACTAAATTGAATTAAAAAAAACTGAAATCTACTTATGACAGAAGGTTCAACTGTACAAAAGTTAGGATGAGGGGGATTCCTGGGTGGCTCAGCGGTTTGGCGCCTGCCTTCCAGGCGTATAATCCTGGAGTCCTGGGATCGAGTCCCACATCAGGCTCCCTGCATGGAGCCTGCTTCTCCCTCTGCCTAGGTTTCTGCCACTCTCTGTATGTTTCTCATGAATAAAAAAAAAAAAAAAGTTGGGATGATTTGAAAGTTGTCCCCAACTTAATTTCTGACATCAAATGTTACAAGATTATGTGTTCTTATTAAATTTCAGTATATGTTTAAAAAAACAATAAGGCAAAACCCAATTAAAGCTACTAGAAAAAAAAAAAAAAAAAGCTACTAGATATTTCTCCAGTATGGCATGGAAAAGATCAGAAGTATCACAACACTTTATGGCATTTGAAAAAAGCATGTCCTCCAACACATTGCTGACAGGAGTATAAAATGACAGATTTAAATAAATAAATAAATAAATAAATAAATAAATAAATAAATAAATAAATATAAAAAATAAAAAAATAAAATGACAGATTTTTGGAGAGCAATTTAGAGTTATCTAGTCAAATTACAAATGTACATGCCCTCTGACCCTATGTCTTAACTTTCAGGAATTTATCCTATGGACAAAAGCAAAAATAACGTACATGCACAAGGATATTCATTGCAGCATTTCTACAGGTGAGACAGCATAAATATCCAAAAATTATGAGACATTCATACAATGGAATGTTATGCAGCTGCATAAAGGAATCTGGTAGCTCTTTATAGACTCATACAGAACAATCTCATGGCATGTTGTTTAGTTTAAAAAGCAAGTTTCAGAACAGTATTATTGCACTGTTTTTGTTGTTGTTTTGTAAATATATATGATATGCTTGTAAATACACAGAATGGGGATCCCTGGGTGGCGCAGCGGTTTGGCGCCTGCCTTTGGCCCAGGGCGCGATCCTGGAGACCCGGGATCGAATCCCACGTCGGGCTCCCGGTGCATGGAGCCTGCTTCTCCCTCTATGTCTCTGCCTCTCTCTCTCTCTCTCTGTGACTATCATAAATAAATAAAATTTGAAAAAAAAATAAAGTAAAATAAAATAAATAAATAAATACACAGAATGTCTCTAAAAATATACACAAAATACAAACAACTTTGGTTACATCTAGGGAAAAGAACTAAATGCCCAGGAGATGGAGAAAGGCTTGCTTGTGTAGCTTTCAGACTTTAAACCATTATTTACACGATTACTAACCATCAGAACGTATCAATTTAAAAGGGTCATATCTATACACACAAAAAACTTTCAAATTATTGATTTGGAAGGTCTCTCAAGACTTCTTCCAAACTTGAGGTTGTTATTCCAAAATTTCAAAGTATAATAAAAAGAGATGCTGTGCTTATCTTTATTCCTTTTGCATAATCAGTACTTGATAAATAATCATTCTTTAATAGACTTTTTTCTCATTTCTAGCACAAGATCTCATCCTCCTCAACAAAGAGCTCCACTTGAAGTCCACGGCCTACCCCACACAACTCTTCAATGTGGGGAACAGAAGATATATTCCTGGGAGGTTATATTCTGAATTGTAATATAAACAGTAGACATTTATTGTGCCAGAATAATATTTTTTTCCTAAAAGATGCTGCCATAATAAATAGTATGGGAGAATTCAGCTGTGTTCTAGGACTTTTTGTCTCATCTAGTTTAGGAGCTAGGACATGTTTATATGAAAAAATAACTACCATGCTAGGAAGGATATTAGATGGCAAATATATAATACGAATAAGTAATCCCTCAAGAAATTTGGAAGAAAACATTACATCTCCTAAGGTAGGAAGGAAAGGCTTCAAAAAAGAAACAGAATCTGAGTTGGGCTTGATGGATGATCCAATTTCAACAGGCAAGGCACTGCACAGTTAAGGAACATTTGCGTGGTTCAAGAACAAGTGAGCAGACCAGTCTGAACAAATGGAGCCTGCAAGTGACAGGGAGTGCTCCTAGCTCCTGGAAGCCCACATAATCAGTCCCTGATGCCTGTCTGTATCCTTCCAATGCCCTGGGTTAATTAATTACAAGTCTTCTGAATATTTCCCAGAGTGGTCATTTCTTCTCCCTTCTTACCACCTCAATACAATCTATACCCTCACTCCCTCCCTCTGCAAAGATCTCCAAACTCCCCTGTTTCCCATCTTCCCCATCCCCAACTCACAGTACACAACTCATGACATTTGTTCTTTTATAAGCATAACCCACTCACCTCAAAAGTGCCAATAGCTAACTACTGCCTGCAAAATAAAATCATGCTCTTTCTCATTCTAGGCCTTCTAACATCTGCTCTCTATCCTCCTCTCACTCCATCACTGGCTTCACACTCCCTAAACATAATTTGCAAACTTCATGCCCATACTGCTGCTGTTCCTTTTACCTGGAAAATTTTCCTTATCTTCTCAAGCAGGGCACATAGTTATAAAGACTGTGAACACTACAGTTCATATAAATGACATTCCCATCACCACTGTTGGACAGTATACAACATCTGCAACCTTCCAAAGATGACTTGTTTCCATCTCCACCCACTTTGTAGGCCAAATTATATCCCAGAACAAGTCAATTGTTGATCAGTTCTGTCTGATTCCTAGATCAACTTGACACCTTTTCTTTATTAAAAAGAAAAAAGTTAGAATATTTGGAATACCAACAGTGCCTCAGTTCTGTCTGATTCCTAGATCATCAACTTGACACCTTTTCTTTATTAAAAAGAAAAAAAGTTAGAATATTTGGAATACCAACAGTGCCTCAAACGCAGCAGATGCTCAAAAAAGATGCTTGCAAATGACAGGATAAGTCAAGAAACGCAGATTATGGTAAAATCATAAAAACCCTTGAAGGGAGGGAAGCCTGGGTGGCTCAGCAGTTGAGCATCTGCCTTTGGCTCAGGGTGTGATCCTGGGATCCAGGAACAAGTCCCATATCGGGCTCCTTGCAGGGAGCCTGCTTCTCCTCCCTCTGCCTGTGTTTCTGCCTCTCTGTCTCTCATGAATAAATAAATAAAATCTTAAAAAAAAAAAAAAAAAAAAAAAGGGACCCTTGAAGGCCAAGAAAAAAGTTTTGGCTTTATTTGGTAGATGCCAAATATGGTCATATGATCAGGATGGGGTTTTTTTTTTTTTTTAAGATTTTATTTAATCATGAGAGACACAGAGAGAGAGAGGCAGAGACACAAGCAGAGGGAGAAGCAGGCTCCCCGCAAGGAGCCTGATAACAGAACTCGATCCTGGACCCCAGGATCACACCCTGAGCCCAAGGTAGACGCTCAACTGCTGAGCCACCCAGGCATCCTGGGATGATGTTTTAAAGACTAATTTCAGGGCAGCCCCGGTGGCGCAGCGGTGTAGCGCCGCCTGAAGCCCAGGGTGTGATCCTGGAGAACGGGGATTGAGTCCCATGTCGGGCTCCCTGCATGGAGCCTGCTTCTCCCTCTCCCTCTGCCTGTGTCTCTGCCTCTCGCTCTCTCTGTCTCTCATGAATAAATAAATAAAATTCTTTTAAAAAAATAATAAAATAAATAAAATAAAATAAAGACTAATTTCAGCAACCATAAGAAAGCAGGATTTGAGAGACTATGGTCAAAGTGCCAGTATAGAGGCCCTGTCAGTTGCAGGAGGCCTATGGGAGGCTCCCTCTGGGACTTCCAGCTGCCTTAGCTGCTCACTCATCCTTCAGCTTATCTGTTTGGAATTACAGAGGTTGGTTTTCATATACCTACACTTGGAAAGTGAAGCTTAAAACTGGACCATTACGCCAAGAAAAACATGCTTTTGCCTGAAATATCTGGGTATCTAGGAAACAGTTCTGACTTGAATAATTACATACATATATAAAATACATATACACAAATCAAGAATTCCTCTTCTTCCTTCTTTTGCAGTCCCGGTAAGTCTAACTCAATTCTCCTGTTTCCTTTGCTAATGCAGCTTGAACTTTCACTAACCTTAGAATTCCACAATTACTAGTGAATCATTTCAAGGGCAGTTATGGCTCATTTTCCTATGGTCTTCTAAAAGAATCAAGAGCACTTATGTATTTAGATATATAAATTAATTTCACTGTACTGATGGAGCATTAAATAAGTAATTCTTATCTGTAAATCAAAAACTCCTAACATAATACATTAAACAAAATTAGTTTACTAATGAATTTCCTTTTAAAGCATGTATCTTGGATTTCATGCCAAGATATCAATATATCAGTAATGGACTCTGTGGTACTAGACAATTTACCCCTTAGATTAAAAAACGATCTTCACTCTCCAAAGAATATTATGTGTAAGTAATGCACTGCAACCTCAAGATACATAATATCATTGAAAACATGCACATGTCTATCAGGAAAAGATTATCAGGCACAACCTAATTTTAAAAAACGAATGGAGGATGGATAAATAAATAAGTAAATAAGAATGAAGGAAGCCTCTTAAAACAGTATCAAAGGAGTGCCTGGGTGGCTCAGTTGGTTAAGTGTGTGACTTGGACTCAGGTCATGATCTCTTGGGTGTCCTGGGATGGAGCCCCTCCTTTGGCTCCCTGCCCAGAATCTGCTTGTCCCTCACCCCTCTGCCCCTCCACCTGCTCATGCTTGCTCTCTTGCTCTCTCCCTCAAATAAATAAAATCTTTAAATAAAAAAAACATGTTCTAAAACAGTATCAAAGATAAAACAGAATATTCAATTTTGTGTTTGTGTCCAAAGAGACCGTCTCCCTTTAAAGTCCAACTTTACTGTTTATTTCTCCTACCAAATATGCAAAATAAACTCACTAGTACTAAAATCAGAAGTATGTTATCTCTACCGAAAGGTAAACACAGGGACGCCTGGGTGGCCCAGTGGTTGAGCATCTGCTTTTCTGCTCAGGGTGTGATCCCCAGGTCCAGGGATGGAGTCCCACCTCGGGCTGCTTTTCCCTCTGCCTCTCTTTCTGTGACTCTCATGAATAAACAAAATATTAAAAAAAAAAAAGAAAGGTAAACACAATAGAAGATTAAAGTATTTTCCTTTCACCCCAATAAACTGAAAAGAAAAACTATTAACTGGATTTGGGGCTGTTTAAATGTTTGTGATTTTTTTTTTCCTTGCCCCTACTGAAGAGCCTTCTGAAAGTCACAGTGTGTATCTTTGATACCAAACGGTGGACAGTTGCTTTTCTAACTCCATACTTTGTAGGAACAAAAGAAGAGAGAAGAGGGCACAGACATCCATTATTTAGAGTCTACCGTTAACTGAATCTCCTTTGTAATGTAACAATTCCATCAAAGCGCGTATTAGGCAGAGCGCGTAGAATGTGTGACCAGTGTATGGCAGACCACATTTCACCACCACAAGACTTCATCTCATCCCACCAAGAACTGGCAAATAAGCCAAGCTGCTATTAGCCCGAGGTTAAACTGTTGAAATACTAGCAATAAAAGTTTAGAGGCATCTAACTAGCCAGGTGCTTTTCTGCTCAAAAGTAAACCAGAGGCGGGAAGCTGGTTTTGTTTCTCTCCACCCGCCCCTCCCCATGCCTGGCGATTCGCCCTCCAGAGGACGGCGTAGTGCGCAGACCACCGCCACCTGGTGCCGGGAAAATAGGAGCGAGGAGCGAGGGCCAACCCGTCCCCTGGCTGGCCTCGCCGGGGGCCCGGAGTCAAACAGGTCGGAGACAGGACCGACGGACGGGACCGACAGATGCGACAGGACGGACGGACGGACGGACGGGACGGGCAGAGAAGCAGTGCATCCTACCCGGAGGGCTCCCTCCCAGGGCCGGCGGAGTACCTGCTCCGGTCATCCAGGCTGCGGTTGTCGGCCGCCGCGGCGCGCCAGTCGGGCAGGGTGCTGGCGCACAGCACCACCATGGACACGATCACGAACACGACCGACACGCTGGCCAGGATCTGCGCGGCCAGCGACGACGTCGGCTCCTCGAAGGTCCGCCGCATGCGCTCGAGCCAGCGCCTGGAGGGGGCCGCCTCGCCACCGCCCGGTCGCGCCTCGTCGCGGCCCAGCGCGCCCGGCTCGTCGGCCGAGTAGAAGGTGTAGGTGTCGGACATGCGGTCGTCTAGGCGGCGCTGGCAGCAGTACTCGAGGTGCGCGCCCTCCAGGCCCCAGTAGATCATCTCGTTGTAGAAGGAGAGCTCGCACATCCGCGGCGCGAAGCGCAGCTTGCCGTGGCCGCGCACGTACAGCAGGATGAAGCCGAAAGCCTCCGAGTGCCGGTCGAAGAAGTACTCGTTGCGCTCGCGGTCGTAGTCGTCGCACACCTCGAGCACGTCGCGCTCCGAGCGGCAGCCGTGCAGCCGGCTCACGCGGCGCAGCGGGAAGTCCTTCAGCAGCTCCCGGGACAGCGAGTACCGGGCGCCGCCCACGTTCAGCACCACCGAGGCCGCCCCGCTGCGCCCGAAGGTCATGGCTGGCCGCCCCGAGGCCCCGAGGCCCGAGGCCGCCGCCGCCGCCGCCCCCGCCGCCGCCGCCGCCGCCCCCCGGCCGCCGAGCGGGGCCTGCCTGCCGCTGGCCGCCGGGGAAGCGCGCCGTCGGGGCCCTTCGCCGGCCCGGAGACCCCTCGGCCCCAGCCTCCTCCGCAGCCCGGCGTTGCGGCTAGCGACGCTCCCGCGGCGCGGCGGTGCCTGCAGGTGGCCGGGGAGCCCCCTCAGGCGCCAGCGCTGCGCCCCGCTGGCCGGGAACGAGGCCGTCAGCGCCCGGGGATGCCCCCTGCGAGGCCGGGGTGTCCTTCCCAACGGCGGCGCTGTCCCCTCCCGGAGGGGCGCGGGCGCCGGGAGGAGGCGCCGGTGCGGGATGGCTCCCGGTCCCCGGCGCTCCCTCTGGCCGCGGCTCCGGCAACCGCCCCGCCGCCGTCCAGAGGCGAGAGGCAAAGTGAGCGGCTTCGGAGGCGGCGGAGAGCCGGCTCCGCGAGGCGGGGGCGGGGCCTCCTCGCGGTTCCCCTCCCCGCCTCCCCGCGCCGCTCGGCTCAGCTCCCTCCGCGCGCCGCCCCCCTCTCCCCACCCGCGCCCGCACCTCCCGGGCGCGCTCGGCTGGGATTCCCCGGCGCCCCGCCCCGGACCCAGGGCTCCCCGCCTCGTGACGCCGTCCTCCCCCTCCTCTCCCGCCCGCCGCGGCCAGGAGGGGTCCGCGGGCCTGGGGAGGGAGCGGTGGGGAGCCCCGGGGATGAGGCGGGAGGGGGGCAGAGCCCCGCGGGCCGCCCCGGGCCATCAGGGATGACTGGGGCAGCTCCCGAGGGCCCTTTTAACAGCCCCCGCCCAACCCACCACCACCACCACCACCACCGAGGGAGGCGACAGGCGGGTAAGGAGGGTGAGGACAGACGGCGTTTGGAGAGCTTTTTCCAGAAACTGTCCGGAGCCCAGCTCGGTTTGAGACCGCCCTAAGGGATTTCTCAGAGGAGGCACCCCAGCAATTAATTGCTTTTCTGGCCGACTCGCTTTTCCTCTCGCGGCGCGGAGACCCACGTACCGCGCGCTCCGAGGGCGGCCACCACCCCGGCACCCGAGCTCGGTGTCGCCCTCGCGGCCGTCCTCCCGCGCAGGGGAGCGGCCCGGGCCCCTGCCTTCTGGGGCGCGGGTCCTAGGAGGGCGCCTACGTGGAGCGCCTGGGCGCTCCCCCACACCCGCCGTGACGCTTCCTGTAGAGTGGGGTGAAAGTGGGGAGAACCGCTCTGCCCCTGGCAAGAACAGAATTCTCCCCATAGCCTTCGTCTGCGTCCTCCTTTTCATAATGTCTTGCTTTCCCCCGTGCCCCCCCCACCCCCCGCTCCGCCCCCCGAGCCAGCTGCAGCACCGGCTCCCGGAGCTGAAAAGAAGCCCTTTAGGGCTCCTCAGAGCGAACTGCCCTGCGCTCCGCTCGAAGCCCAGGGAGGGGGTTCCCGGGGCAGGGATTATTTTAAACTACTACCAGCAATTCACCCGACATCCGACACCCGCAGCCCAGCCCGCGCCGTGCCCGCCAGAGGCGAAACAGGTGAGTTGCAAGGCAAACTAAGTTAAATGCAAAACAAATGCTGGAAGAAAAGAATAAGGGTGGGGTGGGGTGGGGTGGGGTGGGGTGGGGTGGGGTGGGATGCGGTCATCTGACCTGAGAGTAACCCAGCTGGTTACTGGGAAGGTTTTTACTTGGCCCTTCACTTTTCATAATTTTGTAGGATTGTCCATGCCCACTAGAGGTCACCATAAAGAGTCATTTTGCTCTGATTCTATTACGGATTCCTGGCTGAAAAGCAGACACCTAAAAATTGAAGTGCTGTCCCTCCTCACAAAATGAAATCATTCTGGGTGGTTTCTTAAAGAATGGAAATCTCTATGTGCTGTTTATCTTTCGACTTGGATAGTTTATCTTAAAAGCTCTTAATGTGACTGAAAGCTCAAAAACAAGAGTTGTTTATTTGCAAAGTAGCTACTAAACCAAGAAAACATCCTGAAGGAAATGAGTTTCAAGATAGAATGGAAGGAGGTGATGGTCATGAGCTGGCAGAGAGAAAGAGCAGAAAAGCATTCCAATAGCAGAATCTCAGATGTAAAGGATTAAAGTCTATAAAGAAAGCTAATGCATTTGCTTGGCTCAAAGGACCAGGATCTCAGCTGCAGAATTTAGATTTCAAAGTATAAGTAATGGGATGCTTGATGTTTTTAATAGTAGAAATGGCTTGATGAAAGCTTTATTCAGAACGATTCTTTTGCCCTTTAGTTTAATCTAAGGAGAAGGCAATTTTTGCAACCCAAGAATGGGAGCCCCACCCCCCAAATCTTTGTACATGAGGGTCAGTTCTTTTTTTTCTTCTCTTTTTCTTTCTTTTCTTTTCTTTCTTTCTTTCTTTCTTTCTTTCTTTCTTTCTTTCTTTCTTTCTTTCTTTCTTTCTTTCTTGAGGAAGGGTCAGTTCTGAGAAATGCTGAGCAAGACTCAGCAAGGCTTGGAAATGGATTTCTTGGAGGATATGAAGATGAAGAAAAGTTTGCAGATGTGAGTGGAGAGAAGAGCCTGGCTTCACACCAGCAAGAGCAAGTTCCTCAGGGAATTGTTAAAAATACTTTCTAGAAGCATCACAGCAACTGAACACAGAACAACTATTTCGTTGATTATTTGTTCCAATGTTATTGTATTTATATTTCCTGTGTTCTCTAAAATCCTTTTAAAGTCTGTTGATTGAACCAGTTGAAGAAATATCACATTTTAAATTAAATTTGAGCTTAGAAAACAAATTAATTTGATGATAATACAATTTGTGCCTCCTAGGTATATTTTCATAAAATTTCTTAGAGAAATAGGTTTAAATAATTTCATTTGTTTTAAACGTAATGTGTTTATTTGATTTTGATATCATCAGCCACAACTGCAGAAGCAACACCCAAATCGTCTTCTTTTTCTCCCCCCAAAACATGTTCTTACACAAAACAGTAAGGTGCACAAGTGATTGGCTTCTCTCAATATAATCCGGTTTAGAAAGTCTTCTTAAAAACTGTGTTCTTAGAATTATTAAAATTCTATTCCTTTGTACTCTGAGAAGGTTATGTTGAGAATCATTTCAGCTAAATTCTTTTCTGGGTTCTGGATGACATTTAGGGCCTTCATATATAAATCTTTAGAATGCATTAAAATTTAAAGGCACCAGGCAGAATTTTAGAGTTTGAAAGAACCAAAGAGATTTTCTAGTCTCAATTTATCAACCCATTATTTAGGGAGGAACAACAAGGTTTTAGAGATGTGGCTGTGACTTGACCCATGTGGTTCGGTTCCCCTTAGCAGCATCATGGCAGAGACCAGGCTGGAACCAAGTGTTCTAATTCCAGATTCTGGTTCCTCCATTTCCAGGGCCTGCCTTGCTGCCACAACCTTCATCTGACCTCTCCACAACCCAGTTCTTTCCTCCTTCTGTGAATCCTGTATTATGCCACCAGGCAGCTCTTCCTTTTGTTCATTTTTATTAAGTGATTCCCCAGATCAGATCCTAAAAGGCCTGTAGATCTGTAGAATTACAAACTGTCTGCATAATGAAGTCCAACCTAGTTATTAGGGCCCTCATTAGATTCAAATTTTGGCCGCATAATTTATTCGCTAAGTGACCTGCAACAGATTCTTTTAGCCTCAGTTTTCTCCTCCATAGAGTGGAGGTAATGCTAGCTATGTCACAAGGTGATAAGAGGGTTGAATGAGGTGATGTGAGGATGACATACAGCCCAGTGCATGATACTGGCAAAATCACATGTCCATGTACGGTTCCCCTAGCCCAGTCAAGCCATGCTCCTTCTCATTCCTGGGTTCTAAATAAATATAAATCGATTCATCTAAAAATGTGACTGATCACAAATAGTAACCTAAAACATCAAAGACTCAGTGAAAAGTCATGACCCTCGTACTGCTGACTCTGGGTGGAAAGCACATTCCTCTATCACTTTGCGTTGTACAACTGGTTGAGCTCAGGGACTCTGAACACCCTGCCCCAACACTTTATAAATTGAAATACTTAGTGGGCACTATCAGTCTTTGCTGCTTATTTATCCACTCTGCTTTAAAAAGTCTTCACTCGGGGCACCTGGGTGACTCAGTCGGTTAAGCGTCTATGTTCAGCTCAGGTCATGATCCCGGGGTCCTGGGATAGAGCCCCACATCAGGCTACCTGCTCAATGGGGAGTCTGCTTCTCCCTCTGCCCTCTGCCAACTCGTGTTCTCTCTTGCTCTCTCTGTCTGAAATAAATAAATTATATATATATATATATATATATATATATATATATATATATAGCCTCTTGGGGCACCTGGATGGCTCAGTCAGACGACTAACAATTTCAGCTCAGGTCTTGATCTCAGAATCATGAGTTCAAACCCCACATTGGCTTCCACCTTGGGTGTGGAACCTACTTAAAAATAAATAAATTAAAAATAAATTTTAAAAAAATAAATAAAATAAAATAAATAAATAGGGCAGCCCGGGTGGCTCAGTAGTTTAGCATCGCCTTCGGCCTGGAGCATGATCCTGGAGACCTAGGATTGAGTGCCCCCCCACCCCCCACCCCCGTTTGGCTCCCTGCATGGAGCCTGCTTCTCCCTCTGCCTGTATCTCTGCCTCCCTCTCTCTCTCTCTCTCTCTCTCTCTGTCTCTCATGAATAAATAAATAAAATCTTTTTAAAATAAATAAATAAATATTAACAAAAATAAAAAACTCTCACTCTGCTGTTAGTTCGTATTTCCAAGCGTTTATAGTTACACCAGCTTATTTCTCAGCATCTGCAGAATCCATAGATGCTTTAAAATGTCAACTTTTTTTGAAAGTCAGCCTTCCAATGTCTCTGATTTTATATAAATGAAAGATTTGAATGACTTCACCTACTATGCACAATTACCCAAGTAGAATGCAAAGCTGCAACTTTTAATAAGCTGCCCTGAGGACCATCCCACCAAACAGACCCCATTCTTAAAGGTGAAAAGCCATCAGAGGGACATTCACCCCTATCCTAGACCAATGTCCTTGCCTTATTCTCTGCTCCAGGACACTATTGCTCTTACACGAGCAAAAGGAACACCATCTTCCTTAAATTTCCAGCTTTGAGAAGGTCACTGTGTAATCATTACAGGGGAGCCAGAATTCTACCTCTAACCTCTCGGGGTTTTTGACTGGGCCTGAGAATCAGGTTGATATGACAGATTAACAGAGAAAGGCATACAAATTTATTTAATTTGAGTTTTATGTGACCCAAGAGCCCTCCTGAGGAAATGAAGAGCAAAAGAAAATGACAGAACCTAAATGCTCTCCTACTAGATTGAACAAAGAAAGGCAGTTGGAGAAAAGTAATGGAAATACATGGGGAGGCTAAAGGAAGCTAGGAATTATTTCAACAAAGTCTGCTTATACAGAATTCTCTCAGCCTCAAGTTCTCTCCTCCTTGATGATAAAAATGGTACTTACCTCCTGGTATGGGAGGACATCTCCATGTGGGGGTTTCATCATCTGCTTTTAGGAAGAAAAGGCAGGGACTGGGGTGGGGGTCAGAACACCCTTCGTGCGCACCTGATGTTTTTGTAAGTTGCTTTTAGCTCAAAATAATCCTTATGCCAAAGTGGCATGTTTTGGAGTGCCATATTCTGCTACCCTTCATCATTAACCACAAAACATTTTTTGGGGCAGCCCAGGTGGCTGAGGGGTTTAGCACCGCCTTCAGCCCAGGGCGTGATCCTGGAGACCTGGGATAGAGTCCCACATCAGGCTCCCTGCAGGGAGCCTGCTTCTCCCTCTTCCTGTGTCTCTGCCCCTCTCTCTCTCTCTCTCTCTCTCTCTCTCTGTGTGTGTGTGTGTGTGTGTCTCATGAATAAATAAACTCTTTAAAAAAAATTTTTTTTTGGTGCCACTTACAGAATGGCTCTTCCCTTTATCTCCACACCACTCACTCCTGTGCTGCTATGTTGGATGGTGACGTAATAGCCCCTTCTCCCTACCACCATTCCCTTGTCCCTTGCTCCTTACAGTAGTCACTGTAGAAGCCCTTTCTGTGTGGCACCACAAGCTCAGCTCTTCACAAAAAAACATCTTACTATAACCCTCATTTTCCAGATAAGGAACTGAGGCTTCAAGAGGCTGGACTTGCTCAAGAATCCACAGCTGCTAAGAAACACTAGACCCAGTACCAAGACCCAAAGCATGCAAGCTCTCTTGCCTACCATGCTGTCTCACCACTGATTCCCCTCTCTACCAAGCATCCTCCCACCCCTGGGGAGGGAGGAACCAAGTGAGTTTAATCCAGAGACAACCATCTGACATCTTGAATGGGGGTAATTCTACAAAATAACTAATCTTCAAAAAGTTGCTTTCATATCCTGAAATATTTAAGCAGGAGATGATATAATGTCTGATATTTGCTTCAAGACCATCAAGGGCAGGGGCAAGTGGATTGAGGATACAGATGAAGCAAGATTAGGCCATGAGTATGATAATTGTTGAAGCTGAGTGATGGGAGTTCCTGATATTAATCTCTACCTCTTTGTATTTATTTATTTGATATTGTCCATAATACAAAAATAAAAATTTTAAATCTTGAGCTTCCTTTAAGCTTAGTTTTGAATGTTAACAATCATTCCATCAGACTGAACCAGAATGCACTTTTTCACAATGTCTGTCATAAAGAGGCCCTCTCATTTCTCCAGAGTATTCAAAAGCTCAGCATACATTTGACTGTGTCTACTAAAAATTTTAGATGCACACATCTAGTGGTCCTGCAATGTTAACATTAGGAAATTATCCTACAAATAAATTCACGTATTTCATTTTTCTTTTTAAGATTTTATTTATTCATTCATGAGAGAGAGAGGGAGAGGCAAGGACAGAAGCAGAGGGAGAAGCAGGCTCCATGCAGGGAGCCTGATGTGGGACTTGATCCCAGGACCCCAGGATCACGACCTGAGCTGAAGGCAGATGCCCAACCACTGAGCCACCCAACGTGCCCAATTCACGTATTTCATAAAGACGTACCTCTAAGGGCAGCCCTGGTAGCTCAGCGGTTTAGCGCTGCCTTCAGTCCAGGGCGTGATCCTGCAGACCCAGGATCGAGTCCCACATCAGACTCCCTGCATGAAGCCTGCTTCTCCCTCTGCTTGTGTCTCTGCCTCTCTCTCTCTTTCTTTCTCTCTCTGTCATGAATAAATAAATAAAATCTTAAAAAAAAAAAGACATACTTCTAAGATCATTGCATTGTTTTCAATAGCAAAACTCTAGAAATTACCTGTCTGTAATTAGGGAACTGGTTATTGAAGTAATAGCATAATCATGAACTGTTGTTCATATAGATTCCTACAGAAACATTTCTAAGTTAGGGTGCCTTGGTCCTAACGAAGGTCTCGGTTAGGTCTCAGAGTTGTGAGTTCAAGCCCCACGCTGGGTGTAGAGATTACTTAAAAATCTTTAAAAAGAAATCAGTAGGGACACTTGGGTGGCTAAGTGGTTGAGGATCTGTCTTTGGCTCAGGGCATGATCCTAGGGTTCTGGGATCAAGTCCTGCATTGGGCTGCCTGTGAGGAGCCTCTTCTCCCTCTGCCTATGTCTCTACCCCTCTGTCTCTCATGAATAAATAAATAAAATCTTAAAAAAAAAAAGTTAATAAGTCAAATTGCTAAACAAATTCTAGATCCTGTACTATGAGTTAAATTATTCCTTCTTTATAACTTAAGATATATGAATATAGATATAGATATATGATAAGGCTTCAGAAAAGATACATAAGATACAGTTCGGTGATTGTTTCCTTCTCAAGGAATTGGGAAGGTTAGAGTTAATATGAAATCTACTTGTTATTGGTTGTAAGACTTTTTTTTTTTTAACTGAGTTCAAGAACTATGTTTGCAGTTAAAAAAAGAAAAAAATCTCAGCACATATCCTCCTACCAAATTCTCTTTTTCCTGAGGCCAATTCTTGCTGTGTCCTGCCTCCTCTGCTCAGTTACATCTGGAGCCATGCACCTTCTGTTCCCTCTGCCTGGAACACTCTGACCCAGAGCATTATGTGGCTGACTCGTTGTTTCTCAAGTCTCAGTTCAAAGTTCACTTCCTTGGAGAGACTTTCCCTGACCACCCATGCTTGTATATCAACCTATTTTTTTATTTCCTTATCACTCTAAAAAAAAAAAAAAAATCATCTTGTTCATCGACCTGTTACTTGTTTATGATGTCTCCCCAACAGACTCTGCTCGCTCTCTCTGAGAATGGGGACCCTGAGACTGACTGGTTCACAGCAATGTCCCCAGCTCCTAGAATAGTACCAAACTCAATAACTATTTGTTGAATGAGGGAATTAATGACTGTTACTATTGATTAAAATAGTGTTCTAAATAGGGTACTAAACTGGCAGTATCAGTGTATACGTTACAGTGAAGTTAGAAATGACCAACTTGGGGGCATGTGGGTGGCTGAGTCAGTTGAACGTCTGCCTTCGGCTCAGATCTCAGGGTCTTGGGATCCAGCTCTGCATCGGGCTCCCTGCTTGGCTAGGTGTCTGCCCTCTCCCTCTGCCCGTCCCCCCCGACTTGTATACTCTCTCTCTCTTTCAAATAAATAAAATCTCAAAAAAAAAAAAAAATGACCCACTCGAAAAATCCAGGCTTTTTCTGAAAAACCACTTCAATTTTGTTAAATGGCATACTGGCAGAGATCTTGGCACCATTTTTCCTGGACCTACAGTATATGCCAGCTTCCTAGCATTTAAAAGCACTGCAGAAACCCTCCTCATTTAGCAGGCCCCAACCCTGGGTCAAGCCCCAAACCTGGAGTCCTTACCTAGCAGATGTTTTAGTTAGAAAAATTCTTGGAATCAGCTCTTCTTGTGTCTGGGTCCCATCATCCACCCATACCTGTCCCTGGAGGAAGGAGATATTATGGAAGCAGACCAGAGTCTTCAAGGAAAAAAACTGGCAACGAATGAATTAAACACTTCAAAATTGTTACCAAAAAATAAATAAAACTGTCGAGAAAGGATTGGATGTAGAACCAGGAGGTTCTGTGGGTCTTGGCTCAGGGAACTATAGAAAATATGGGAAGAAATGTAAAAGGCTGTTGCCCTGATGGTAGATGACATCTCAGAGACCCTATTGCCTGATTGGGTGTTCCAGATCAGCAGGAGAAGCTTTCCAGCAAAGCAGGCTTTGAGCCCAGACAGGAAGGAAATGGGAAAGCCAAGCAGAGAGAGAGGGATTCCCCCACTTTGCCCCCTTATCACATCACAGGGCATATTCAAACAGCCCCAGAAAGGACTCTACACACAAGAAAAATCAAAGACATTTTCAAAATGAATGAAAAGTTCCCTGCTGTGTTCTATCCATTCTGAAAAGAGAGCTGCCTTTATCAACATTAATGAACCAAAATTAGCTAGTTTAGGAGTCTGCTTTGAAAAACACCTGCTGTTCTTACCCTTCTGTCCCTGTAACAATCTTATTTCCTTGCCCCACAATCCCAGCCCTCCTCCTCCTTATGCCCAGTGCTATTATTTCTGCCTTAGAGGAAAGATTGGGGCCGGGGTTTATTGAAACAAAGCATATGGTATTCCTGGAAATGATCTTCTCATTGTAGATGCAACCAAAATAGCATTGGCTCCACACTTAATAATTGATACACCGTTCAACAGCAATTGCATTTTTCTCTGTAGGTACAGGATTTAAAATGTGGACTACTTTTCTCCAGTTCTTATATGGAGATAAAATCATTCAGTTCTAGTTTGTGTGATCCCATACTCTTCCATAGCAAAACCCCAGCCTCGGTTTTCCCTAAAACACATGTGCTCACAGGTTAGCAAAAAAGTATGCTTTTAAAGTAAAGCTGCAAAATACAGCAAAATATGGAAGATTTACAGTTTTTAAAGACGGTTTGGAGCAAATACAATTAGGTTGGTATAAGCCTGTCCAAGGCCTAGGTCAGAGAACAGAGGCTATGGCTCAGCAAAAAATGCTAAAATGAGTGCTGGGCGGTATCACCACGTGGCCAAGTGACATCAGATCCTATCTTCAAATAGAACCTTCCTCTGCCTGCAACGGACCTTGCCTTCTGCTTAACATTTGCTAGTACTTTCGGTCTTCCAAGTAGGATTTTTCTTTTCCACAGGAAAGTAATCACAAATAAAAATCTTTGTAGCAAAGGAACACTGAGAAGCTTTTTTATACCCTTTCACTAGCTTCTATTGTGATGGATGAAACTGCAGGAGCAATTAGACTGAATGTCAGTATAAATCTCCAAAGAAAGAAGAAAATAGGCTTACCAAGTTTCCTTTGACGATGCCAAGGCATTCTCTTCTCTAGATGTGGTGTGTATTTAACTTAGCCGGTGTCAGGGGATTAGCAAACGCTCAATGACTGTACCAGCGGTCTATCTCAATAGTGACAGATACTTACAGAAAGGGAGAAATTGTGAATATAACTTCCATTGAATCAGCATTAGTCAGGACTTTCAATTTATAGTTCACTGTGATTTCTCCCAAGTCAAGACAAACAACCAAGTAAAGAGTGATATTTATATACTGTATAGATTAAATATTGCAGAGACATCCCCTTTACTTCTAGGACCCTCAAAGAAACCAGTTTGAATGGTGCCACTCAATCAATTCTCCCAAACTGTGAAAATGCAAAGTATACAAGTAACATTGCCACGTCATTTGATTTAGTCACTGTGGGATCCTCTAGAGGAATGTTCACTCTGCCCTCACTTCTTTTTTTTTTTTTTTTTTTTTTTTTGCCCTCACTTCTAATCTGCTAAATAATCAACTAGGCACATAGGAGAGGCTGGTGCTTCCAGTTACCCCCTCGGGGACACCTCATTTTATCTCTGCCTTAGCAAGTACCTTGTTAGATATTTAAGGTTTGTTTTTGTTTTTATTTTTATTTATTTATTTATTTTTAATTTTATTTATTTATGATAGTCACATAGAGAGAGAGAGAGAGGCAGAGACATAGGCAGAGGGAGAAGCACGCTCCATGCACCGGGAGCCTGACGTGGGATTCGATCCCGGGTCTCCAGGATCACGCCCTGGGCCAAAGGCAGGCGCCAAACCGCTGCGCCACCCAGGGATCCCTTGTTTTTGTTTTTAGATGTTAAATGGTAGTGATTTATATTGCAAAAACCAATTCAGGTCAGAAGATTTTAAGGGACAAAATGAGAACTACTTGGAATATATGGTCCCTGTACAGGTATTTGAGAAAGGATTTTGCAATCATTGAGCTTCTGTGGGTCAACCTTCTTGGTCTAACAAGCATCCTTAGAACCAAATATTTTAGGGGTGTCTGGTGGCTCAGTTGGTTAAGTGGCTGCCTTTGGCTCAGGTCATGATCCTGAGGTCCTGGGATTGAGCCCCATGTTGGGCTCCCTGCTCAGCAGGGAGCATGCCTTTCCTTCTCCCTCTGCTACACCCCTGCTTGTGGTCTCTGTCTCTCTCAAATAAACAAATAGGGATCCCTGGGTGGCGCAGTGGTTTGGCGCCTGCCTTTGGCCCAGGGTGCGATCCTGGAGACCCGGGATCGAATCCCACGTCGGGCTCCCGGTGCATGGAGTCTGCTTCTCGCTCTGCCTGTGTCTCTGCCTCATTCTCTCTCTCTCTCTGTGACTATCACAAATAAATAAAAATTTAAAAATAAATAAATAAATAAACAAATAAAATCTTAAAAAAAAAAAAAAAAAAGAACTGAACATTTCAGAGGCCAGAAAAAGAACCTTCCTGAAGGCCACTAGGAGGCCTAGAAAGGAAATAACTGTGACGACACCCAGGAAAAGGGATGGGCTTTAAGTTAAGAAAGCAGTGGCCTCCAGAGACCACTTAGTCAATGGTAAGACCACACCTAAACCTATCAAGAGACCTAGATCCATGAAAGGATATAACCAGACTTACCAGGACCTTCAAGAATATTCTTTGGATAGCCACATAGGACAGAGAAAAGAATAGAACTTCCGGGGTGGGAGGAGGGGCACCTGGGTGGCTCAGTGGTTGAACCTTAGGATGCCCCGGGTCCTGGGATTGAATCACACATTAGGCTCCCCACAGGGAACCTACTTCTCCCTCTGCCCATGCCTCTGCCTCTCTCTCTGTGTCTCTCATGAAAAAAAAAAAAAAAAAAAGCTCTGTCTGTAAAAGCTCAGTTTGTGTTTGTTAAACTAAAGAGAAAGGGATTTTTGGCCATATTTGGATTTCATGGTAGTAGCCACAGAGATAAATTATTAAAAAAAAAAAAAAAAAAGCACCAACACCATAAATACTGCTCCCTCTTCCTTTGATCTAGGATTTTTATTAAGCACAAAAAATAGACACATCTTCTTGAAGCTCAAGCCTTTTATAGTTTAGGGTCCCAACTCAACCCTGCTTCCTGGGTATGTCCAGCTGACTCCCTCTCTTCCTCAACAATGATTTTACAGAATTTTAGTTTTACAGGTTTACAAACTCAAGTTTTATTTTATAGTTTTATTTTGCAAAATGGCAATCAATACCCTTGCATTAGGAAGGAAGAAAATGGCTACAGGAGCTTAAGTCTAGACTTAAAACAGTAAATGTGACTGAAGAAATCTAGTGGTGACAGCCCATGGACATCAGTCTAGCCAAAAACCATTTAAGCACCTTTAAATGTAGAGAGAAAGGAGAAGAGAGCATGCGTATCAAGGTATATGAAGAAATTAGGAAGCCATAATGGAAATTAAAGTAGGCCTTTGCAAAAGTATAGCACACTTTACCTTAGGTAAGGAAATAATAAAGGTTGAAAATACTGTTGAGTTAAGCACACCCAGTGCCCAGATCTTGTTTTCTAATATCATTCTCTGGTAAGAGGAACCAAGGTTCCTTGGAGGAATGGCTGAATCTAGGACCAGGCAAGAAATATTTACAATGAACCTAGAGTATCTTATAGTGTCAGAAAATTAGGAAGTGCTAACAAAACAAAACCATTGCCATGATGGCAGTATATCAAAGCAACAGAAAAGCCAACTAAAAGGGCTCCCAATGATGAAAACTGAAATAATTTGAACAAAATGGTTAATATCACCAACAATACCATGTTAATAGTAACTTTTGATATGAGGTGATGAGAATGGTACTCTGGTCTTTTTCCCCAAAATCTTCCCCAACCTGGCTCTTCTTCTGCCTGGCCTTTCTACCTGAATATCCCAGCTTCCTAGCTCTGGCCTCAAGGTCTTGACTTTGATAAACACCTTACTCCTCTGTCCTGGCATCTCCTAGAACTGAAAATCCCTGTTGGCATCCTTTTTTTTTTTTTTCCCCCTGTTGGCATCCTATCTCTGAGACTTCCTATAGCAGGCAGCCTATAAGATGATCCTCAGTGGTTTTTTGGGTAATTACCTCCCCTTGAGTGTGGACTGGACCTAGTAACTCACTTCTAACCAATAAAACACAGCAAAGGTGATACAATGCCATTTCCAAGATCAGGTTACATAAAGACTACAGCTTCCATCTTGGGCTTTCTCTCTTGCTCTCTCATTTGCTCACTCTGAGGGAAGCCAGCTGCCATGTTGTGAGCTGCTCTACAGAGAGGCCCACAGGGCAAGGAGATGAGGTCTCTGGTTAGCGAATAGTCAGAGAGGACCCAAGGCCTGTCTATAGCCACATGAGTGAACCTGGAGGCAGATCCTACCCCTGAGCCTTGGGATGACTACCGCCCCAGCCCACAAAGTGACGATAGCCTTGGGAGAGGTCTTGAACCAGAGATACCCAGCTAAGCTGTGCCCAGATTCCTGATGACAGAAACTGAAATAATAAATGCTGTTTTATCTTGCTAGGTTTTACGGCCATTTGTTACACAGCAATTGAGAACCAATAAACCTCCCAAACTCCTGTACTACCTCCGTGGGTAACTCAAACTGGGTGAGCCCAGCATCACACTCGGAAACAGGTATCATCATGCAGCGCCATGAATGAGAGTTCAAAAGGAATGAATAGCACTAAAGAAGAGGCAGAACCGCTTCCTCTTCATTAATTCAAGCCAGTTTGGGAGTCCCTTTGTCAAACTGGCTAATCTAGGCTGGCTGGTTGCCAGAGTATTGTATCTGATTCCTTCTAAGGCAGCTGAGTCAAGCTGTCCCAAGTTCTCATGCAAACGGATATTTTCCTAATCTTTCCAGCTGTGTGATAGAGGCTGACTAAGGAGTCTTCCTAATTTTCAACCCAACTGTGGGGACACCTGTGTGGCTTAGTGGTCGAGCATCTGCCTTTGACCCAGGGTGTGATCCTGGAGACCCGGGATCAAATCCCATATCAGGCTCCTTGCATGCAGCCTGCTTCTCGGGTCTCTGCCTCTCTCTCTGCCTCTCTGTGTCGCTCATGAATAAATAAATAAAATCTTAAAAATAAATAAATAAACCCAACTAGGGAGACAGAGAGACAGTTAACAACCATCCTCTCTTCCTCACTTCAACATGCGATAGGATCATGAGGGATTACTCACTGCAGAATGTAAGATATCTGTGTCTCCAGTTTGTGTCAATATAGTCAGAGCACAGTGGCATCTCCAGGAAAGTTGGGAGCAGTGAGCTACGGCCCTTGGTGTGGGGCTTGCTCTGGAATAGTATTGTTCTTTCTACCCACTTTCAGGAGGAGTGCTCAGCCTCTCTGGAATAAGTCATCTAGGCAAACTGCTGAGCAAAACTGGAGGTCCCATGCTTCTGACTCAGGGAAGGGCAAGAAGCCAAGGTATGGTCTTACTGGTAGAATAAAGACTGGACTCAGTCCAAGCACAGGCGGGGAAAGGCAGAAAATCCAGGTCCTCCAGAAGAAGCACATAGACACACACTTATGTTGGGGGTTCATCAGATGCTCAAGTTACCTGCCAGAGTCTCCTGGGAAACTGGTAAAGCATGAAAGTAACAAGCTGGGACCCTGCTAAGATCAGCACCACCTAATGTGTGTTCCAAGCTATGCACATTTTCAAAACCACCTCCAAGGCTCAGCTGCTTTGAATAGCCGGTCCTAATCTCAGCTGCTGTATCTGCCCTGCTCTGCTCCAGCACCTAACAACCCAAAACTTGTAAGACTTCCTGAACTAGAGTGTGCTCATGCATTTGGATGCTAATTTATGGGACGATTTTCTCTTCTCTAGAAATGTTCAAAACATTGGGCTGACAACCAGGGGTCTTCTCTGTGTTTTTCTTCCCTGTTCCTGGCTGTGGCTGACAGGAGATGACAGCTGGCCCAGCCTGGGACAACCACATTCTCTTGCCTGTCCATCTGGAGCGTTCAATGAATCAATAATAACCAAGCCTGAGGGTTTGAGGAGCAGAATCCAGAGTATTGCCCTACAGAAAATGTCCATGAACTAGCTGCTGGGTTCCCTGTAGCTGTGATGGTTCCTGTTTTCCGAGACTTCGTACTTCCGGTCCTTTTTATAAATTCTAGTAGTCATCCAGAGTAGCTGTCCACTAACCTCTCAATAATATTTTCTCGTAACTAAAAGAAATTTATCAATACAAACTCCAACAAGTATTTATTGGCAATATTTATGTGTAGTTACTGTGCTAGGTTCTGGGGATTTAAGATGCAAAGGTGAATTTTTTTAAGGTTTTATTTTTACGTAATCCCTACACCCAATGTGAGGCTTGAACTCACAACCCCAAGATCAAGAGTCACATGCTGTACCAACTGAGCCAGCCAGGCGCCCAGCAAAGATGAATTTTTATTTATTTAAAGATTTTATTTATTTATTCATGAGAGACCCAGAGAAAGAGGCAGAGACACAGGCAGAGGGAGAAGCAGGCTCCATGCAGGAAGCTCGATGCGGGACGCAATCCTGCGACCCTTGGATCATGCCCTGAACCAAAGGCAGACGCTTAACCACTGAGCAACCCGGGCGTCCCCAAAGATGAATTTTTAACCAGTCTTTATTCTAAAAGGATTCATAGTTCAATCTATTTTCCTTGAACTTGGCCTCAAAGTTCTAAATGTGGGCTGACACAGGGTCTCTTCCTACCTCCCCACTGCTGGAATCTGGACAAGGTGATGGCCCAGATTCAGCCAGGGAGGTAAGACCATAGGAGATGGAGGAGCCGTAAGAAGGAAACTGGCCCCTACATAACATCAAGAAGCAAAGTTAATGGGACACCTGGATGTCTCAGTGCTTGAGCATCTGCCTTCCGCTCAGGTTGGGATCCTGGGATCCTGGGATCGAGTCCTACATCGGGCTCCTATGTCTCTGCTTCTCTCTGTGTCTCATGAATAAATTAAAATCTTAAAAAAAAAAAAAGAGAGAGAGAGACAGAAGCAAAGTTACCTACTGACCTAGACACTTACCTCAGATGTTATGCAAAAGAGAAATCAGCTTCTTTGTTCTTTAAGTCACTGAATTTTGGGATTCTCTTTAGAATAGCAACGCAGAAACACCCTCTCCCCACAACTAATACAATCACCTCTTCAGAAATAGAGACACTGTTATAGCCTGAGGTGGCCATCCTAGGGTATCTCTTCTGTCAGGGCATGCTGACTCTAGCAAAGGTGGCCATAGTTCTAGACTGGAAGCTCTTCAAGGTGTCAAAGACACAAAACAGTTCCTGGGTTTTACAGGTTATTCCTCTAGTCTGATTCCTCTTTCTCTACAAATCACCTTTGGTTGACCTCCTGTAAAAAAAACCTGTATATTCACCTGAAATGATTGCAACCATTGTTTTGGGAAATTTAAGATCCTCTTCATCCCTGTGTCTGTCTTCACATACCCTGATCCAGATTTATGCTAGAGATAGATGTCTCCAATCTTTGGGTGGTGCTATTTTGTCTCAGAATCTAGAAGCACTAGGCCCCAAACACCTGTATCGGTGGGACACCTAGGTGACTCAGTCAGCTAAGCCACTGATTCTTGATTTTGGCTCAGGTCATGATCTCAGAGTCATGAGATTGAGACCCACATCAGGCTCTGTGCTAAACACAGAGTCTTCTTGTCCCTCTACCTCTCTTCTGCTCCTTCTCTCTCTCTCTCTCTCAAATAAATAAATAAATAAATAAATAAATCTTTTTAGAAAATCGAAAAACTTGTATTTAGGCACTGGTAAAAGTGAGAGAAAAAGCTATATTGTTATTTAAAAAAAAAAAAAAAAAAAGCACCCATGGTCAGGACACCTTCCAGGTGGGAAGGCCAGGAAGGCCAACTTGGGAAAACCAATACTGTATGACATAATACTGAATGACCAAAGCCTGAAGCACCTGTGGGTGTCTTGAAGGTGATGCATTAGGGCTTCATTTAGTCCTATTACTAATACACTTCCATTTTAAGCTCTCTTTTGCCAGAGAGAAAGAACTGCCATGTCACTGCTTTCCCAGGGAGCCAGAGTACTAAGGGACTCCAGTGCCACCTGAAGTCCACAGCCAGATAACCCCATCTAGACCTAGAAATCATTGCCCAGAACCAATAATAATACCAATCTGATATCCAGGAGCTCTGTCACCCTGACACAGTCCCAGAGAAAGGCAAGTGCAGGGGTGGCTGCCTGCCTCAGAAGCTGGTTGTTTGCCCTTTCCTTGTAGTTTTCTTTTTTTTAAGTTTTTTTTTTTTTTTTTTTTTTTTTTAAATTCAGAGAGAGAGAGAGAAGCAGAGACACAGGCAGAGAGAGAAGCAGGCTCCATGCAGGAAGCCCGACATGGGACTCGATCCCGGGTCTCGAGGATCACACCCCGGGCTGCAGGTGGTGCTAAACCGCTGTGCCACTGGGGCTGCCCTCCTTGTATTTTTCAAATACTCCCTAAGACACAATTCTTGTTGAAAGTGAACCAACAGGCACCTGGTTATGCTAATTGTGGGCCCGCTAAAACTGCTTTGATTAAATAAATGATTGCCTGGATTAAAAAAAATATACTGGGGCTCCTGGCTGGCTCAGTTGGTAGAGTATGTGACTCTTGATCTCTGGGTCGAGAGTTCAAGCCCCATGTGGAGCATACTTAAAAAAATATATCTTGGGTGAGGCCAATATTCATGGCTGTCTGTGTCCCACACTTCCCTAGGCCTCCAGGGTCCTGCCAAGATGATTAATGCATTCCTTGGAACTTCTATTGGCCCTGCCAACACTCACTGTGCTTTGCCATGTGAACCCAGACAAATGACAGGCACCCTGAGGGCAGCTGCATTCACCCTCATCTCTGGGCTCCTTGGAAGATTGCCTGTGTTTCTGAACTCCCTATCTGAACTGTGATTTATTTTATTTTTCCACTCAAAATTTATTTATTTATTTTTTTCCACTCAACATTTATTGAGAAATTCCTATGTGATAGGCATTGTTCTACTATCTGAGTTTACAGCAGTGAACAAAACGAAGTCTCTGTAGCTTTGGAGCTTACAATCTAATGGAGAAATAGAAGTGATAGATAAAAAATGAATAGAGGAGGGCCTGACTGGCTCAGTCAGTACAGCATGCAACTCCATCTCTGGGTTATGAGTTCAAGCCCCACATTAAGCATGGAGCCTACTTAAAAAAATTTAAAAATTTAAAAAGTAAATATAGACATTCTATACCCGAACAGTACTCCTCAAAACTCCTCAAAACTGTGAAATAAAGCTTAATGATATAATTTTTTAAAAGAGGTATATAATAGGGGCACCTCAACTAAGCATCTGCTTTTGGCTCGAATCCAGCAGAGGGTCTGCTTCTCCCTCCACCATACCCCTACCCTGCTAGTGCTCTCTCCCATGAATAAACAAACTTTTTTTAAAAAGTAAAGGAAAAAAAAGTAGATATATAATATGTTGGGTGCTAAGGAAAGCTATGAAGAAAAAGCAGGGTTGGAGTGCTCTTTTAGATAGGTTGGTCAAGGAAACCCTCTGCATTCAGCAGAGACCTCAGTGAAGGAAAGGAGTTAGGTGTGAGGATTTTGGAAAAGAGAGGAAGAAGAGTGCAAAGGCCCTGAGGCAGCAACATGCTGAATGTGTTGGAGGAATACTAAGGAGGCCTGTGTGGCTTTGTCTCCTGTTGGTCACAACATTTTTTCCCTCCCTTTTTCTCTTTCTCCCTCCCTTTCTTCCTTCCTTCTCTTCTTTACTGAAAAAAATATATTGAACGTTCACTTTGGAAGGAGAACAGCTGGATGTGGTCCTGAGAATATACTCATGCAACTATGAGCTGCTTCAGGCATAAGTCCTCTTGACCTCCATGGTGTTACAAATAGATAAAGATAATATAAACTTGAAGAGCCCAGAGAAGGCATGTTGACTCAAACTTCAGTCTTCTTACCTTATCTTCAGTCTTTCAAACCATTTTTCCTTTTTTTTTTTTTTTTTTTTCTGAGGAGGAAGGGGCAGAAGGCCAAAGGGAGAGAGAAAATCTTTTTATTTTTTATTTTATTTTTTTGTTTAGATTTTATTTATTTATTCATGAGAGACACAGAGAGAGAAACAGGCAGAGACACAGGCAGAGGGAGAAGCAGACTTCATGTAGAGAGCCCCATGTGGGACCTGATCCTGAGACTCCAAGATCACACCCTGGGCCAAAGGCAGGCACTAAACCACTGAACCACCCAGGGATCCCCAAATGTCAGAATTCTGTAGAGTCCCAAGACTTCCTCTTCTTTGCTTGTTAGGGCACATTCTCAGCAGGAGTTCATTATGTCCAGATTCTATCAGTTCATGTTAAAGATTCATTCTTCCATGAGATCTCTCCTTGGCCTCATGAGTTTCCAGGCAGCACATATCTTTCTTTAAAAAAAAACAAAACACATTTTATTTATTTATTCATAGAGACACACAGAGAGAGAGGCAGAGACACAGGCAGAGGGAGAAGCAGGCTCCATGCAGGGAGCCTGATGTGGGACTCGATTCTGGGTCTCCGGGGTCACGCCCTGGGCTGGAGGCGACACTAAACCCGCTGAGCTACCAGGGCTGCCCAGTACATATTTTTCTGGTGAGCCAAAGAAATTACCTATTTTTCTTGTAAAAGAAGCTTAGCTTTCAGAGGTAGATCTGGTCATTTGAATCCTGGGTTTACCACTGACTAGCTGTGTGATCTTAGGAAAATCACCTAATCTCTCTGAGCATTGGTTTTTGTTTTTTTAAAAATATTTTATTTATTTATTCAAGAGAGACACAGAGAGAGAGGCAGAGACACAGGCAGAGGGAGAAGCAGGCTCCATGCAGGAAGCCCGGTGTGGGACTCCATCCTGGGACTCCAGGATCATGCTCTGGGCCAAAGGCAGAAACTAAACCTCTGAGCCACCCAGGTATCCCCTTGGTTTTTTTTTTATCATCTCAGTCATTTTCAGGTTGAGTGGGATTTGAGGAACATAGAGTTCTATCCACTAGGCATCCCTTTTACTCCCCTTACATCCTTGTCCAGGCAGCCCCCAGAAGATCTCCATAAACTGGGAGTTTCAGAGAGTGCTGTTTGAAAATCATAGCTCTATCTCCAGGAATTGGTACAAGTACACTAGCCCCTGGCCTTGATCCTTCCTGCTCCAGGTCCTTCCCTGTCCTTAAGTGTTAAGAGCCATAAAACGACCTCATATACCTTTTAGACACTGAGAGCCAGGAGAGAAAGCCCTTCTGCACCTAATCTTACCAGTTTTTATTTCCAGTTTGAGAACTTGCCAGTTTCCCAAGTGATTAACATCAAGAGTAACCTCACTCATCAGGTGATTCTGCCTCCCACACTTTTTGTTTCCTTTGCAAGATCTTAAATCTTGGCATTTGGGTAAGCAGGGCGTGAGACTGCCAATGTGAAGGATCAGCCATGTATCTGAGAAGCAACAGAGGAACTTCGGACATCTGAACTTCCCTTTCAGATGTCTAGAGTTGTCAAGGCTAGGCACAGAATAGAGATGGGGCTGGACCATGACCATGTGGACCAGGAGGTAAAGAAGATCTAAAAGATCCAAAATAATGCATCAGTCCAAAAGAGTTAGGCAGAGAGGCAAAACCCTCATGATGACACTACTAGAGGCAGATTATAACCAGCAATTCCTGTCCATTGCTCTGTCCAATATGGTAGCCACTAGCCATATGGAACTATTAAACACTTAAAATGTAGCTAGCTCAAACTGAGATGCACTGCAAGTATAAAATATACACTGGATTTCAAAGACTTGGAACAAAAACAAGACTGTAAAGTATCTTTTTTTTTTTTTTTAAGTAAACTCTGCCCAACGTGGGTCTCAAACTCATATACTCAAAATCAAGAGTCACATGCTCTAATGACTGAGCCAGTCATGCACCCCAAGTGTTAAAGCATTTTATTAATAATTTTTATATTGATTACATTTGATCCAATACAATTTATATCGACTCTGTTTTTATTGGTTATATTGACTATGTTGAAATTGATAATATTTTGTATATTTTGGGTTAAGTAAACTATATTATTATTATTTTTTTTAGTAAACTATATATATATATTTTAGTAAACTATATTATTAAAATTAACTTTACCAGGGGTGCCTTCGTGGCTCAGTTGGTTAAGTTATCTGCCTTCAGCTCAGGTCATGATCCTAGGGTCCTAGAATAGAGCCCCACAATGGGTTCCCTGCTCAGCAGGGAGCTTACTTCTCTCTCTTCCCTCTGTCTCTCCCCCTCCTTATGCTCTCTCTCTCTCTCTCAAATAAATAAAATATTTAAAATTTTTTATTTATTTTTTAAAAGATTTTAAAAATTTATTCATGAAAAATCATTTTTTAGAAAATTAACTTTACAGATCTCTTTTTATTTATTCATAGAGACAGAGAGAGGGGCAGAGACACAGGCAGAGGGAGAAGCAGTCTCCATACAGGAAGCCCGATGTGGGACCTGATCCCAGGTTTCCAGGATCACACCCCAGGCTGAAGGCGGTGCTAAACCGCTGTGCCACTGGGGCTTCCCTCTTTTTACTTTTTTTATTTTTTATTTTTTTATTTTTCATTTTTAAAGATTTTATTTATTTATTTATTCATGAGAGATGGGGGGCGGGGGCAGAGGGAGAAGCAGGCTCCATTCAGGGAGCCTGACGTGAGACTCGATCCCGGGTCTCCAGGATCAGGCCCTGGGCTGAAGGCTGCGTTAAACTGCTGAGCCACCCGGGCTGCCCTTTTTACTTTTTTTAAAAGAAGTTTTTCTTTTTTTTTTAAAGATTTTATTTATTTGTTCATGATAGACACAGAGGGAAGGCAGAGACATAGGCAGATGGAGAAGCAGGCTCCTCACAGGGAGCCTGATATGGGACTGGATCCTGAAACTCCTGGATCACGCCCTGAGCCAAAGGCAGGTGGTCAACCACTGAGCCACCTAGGCAGCCCTCTTTTTCCTTTTTTTAATGTGGCTACTGGAAAAATTTTAATTGCATATGTGGGCTCACATTATTGGATTGTGATAGTCTAGACTCTAGGCTATAGAGACCTCCTCAGGTGAGAAAATAAAGAAACAGGGAATTTTTCATATTGAATCTGAAGTCTTGTCCTCAATAAAGAGGCAAGGGTTAAGAGCAACACCCTCTCAGCCTTCCTCCTCTCAGATGAAATCTCTCTACCTAGTTTGCTTGGTGGGAGGCCCTAACAAGTTTGAGAAGATTCCAAAGGTGGGGAGCAGATTCCCATGGGAAAGTACCCTTTACTCACAGTGGACTGAAACTGGCCCCATCACTGACTCCTCCAATATATACCAGTGCCCATTCTAGGTTATTTGATGGATGATTGAGTTCAGTTGCATGTAAGACAAAAACCCAAATAACAGTAGCATAAATAACAGAACTTTATTTCTTTCTTAAGGAAAAAATAAAATTTAAGTTTATTTATTTAAGTAATCTCTACACCCAACATCAAGAGCAGCATGCTCTTCTGACTGAGCAAGCCAGGGACCTTGGAAAAAAAATTTTTTTCAAAATTTTTTTGAGAGACATAAACTGGCTTGTTTTGCTATTTTTTGAGGGACTTAGTTATAGGTAACTGAACCTAATAAGAAGCATTGCATGGGCTTCTAGGACCATGAGGCAATGAGCAAATGGAGATAGAGCAGCAAGATAGAAGGAACCCAGGTCCTGAATGACAATGAAGTTATCACTGGTTTATTGTCTCAGGGTTCAAGAAGGCTATTGAAATTCCAAGTTCCAGGCGGAAGAAAAGTGAAAAGGGGAGGGAATAAGATCTTCTCTTTCTTTTTAGCTTGATTCCTCAAAAGTACCGTACGATTTATCTGCATTTCATTAGTCAGACTGTCACACGGTATACCAACTTCAAGAGAAATGGGAGGGGCACCTGGGTGACTCAATAAGTTAAGAATCTGATTCTATCTCAGCTCAGGTCTTGATCTTAGGGTCGAGGGTTCACCCGCATTGGGTTCCCGGGCGCTAGGCATGGAGCCTACTTAAGAAAAAAGGAGGTGGGGGGAGGAGAATAGGAAATACCCTTGAGAAAGATATCATGCTGCCTTAAATCAAAGCATGGTTCTGGCACTAAGAAGAGGAAAATGAATACTGGAGTAAGCAACACATTTGTATGCCTTGGTTACATGGTCATGAATTGTGTCATGCTGAAAGGATCCACAGAAAGTCCTGCAGCTTCCAGCATAGGCATATAGATAAAAGATAGGTCATAGAACATTAGCTCTCCAAAGATCTTCCTCTTTGCCTCCCAAAAATGGAGAGGGCATACAATAACAAATCAAGTCTATGCACAGAGGCAAACTAAAGACCATCTCTAGGCAATCTTGTCTCATTGATTAGTATAGTGGTCCCTCATGCCTCACATTTGAGCACAGCACAGGTATCCCAATTAGTGGCTTTATTGGCTCATGTAACTAAACTGCAAGAAGGGCAGGGGCAGTTGGCCTTGGGAACAACTGGAGTCAGACACTCAAATGCCACCTTCTTTCTGCATCATCAGCATTTTTCCTTCCTGCTGCAGACTGGCTGTTGCTGCTCAGCGCTGGGAATTTGTTAACCAAATCAGCCTCAGAGCTCACATCTACCACTAGAAAGGAGCTGTTCTTTCCTTCCTATCTCTGGCTGGGAATTTTAAAATGCCAGAGAAGGACTCAGGATGGTCCAGTGTGCGTGCATCTCATGTCCTGTCCAGTAACAGTGGTCTAGTGGGGTGAAGGAGGAGAAGGGGTCTGGCTGGGGATGGACAAAGTAATGCTCATGACAGCCAACAGTGGGTGTTACCTTTGTAGAAACTTTTGCTGGAATGAGAAGTGAAAATGATGTAAGCAGAACAAGTATTTTCCCTTTACTGTGAAATTCCCACACACACACCCCGCTGCCAATTTGTTGTGTGCCTTGTAGTTTTAGCCAGTCTACAAAACTCCTGTACCTTTCAGTATCTTTTCTTTAGTCATAGTAACAGTTGATGATATAGTTTTCACTAAATCCATTTCAGTCCTAAGGATATGCTCCAGCCTCTTGATAGGATTTAGGCATTCCCCACGTCTTCTCAGTAATACCTATTCTATCCACTTCTCCCGTTCAGGCCAGGTGGCTGCTACTGCCAATCTCTGTGGCTGTAAATAATAGCAGCCTGCTCAGATCGGCTCAGGCAAAAAGGAAGACAGAAGCCATGAGTCCAAAAAACAGACCTTGGGAGGGAAATCTGGAAATAGAGGGCTGTAAGGAGCCAAGACAACTATATTGTCCATTTTTTGGTGTGTGTTTTCTCTCTGTCTCTGTCTCTTTCTCTCTTTGGGGCTACATCACTGTTCCCTGCTTTATCCTCTGAAGACCAGCTTCCTCTGTGCTCATGGAAGAGATAGCTGACCTCACTCTGCCGAAATTCCAAAATGTGTGTGCTCCTTGATCAACTACACAGACTTACAAGTACCTGTCAGGGTGCCACATTCTTGAGTAACTGACCCCCTTGAGTCTGGGGTCTTTGCCTGTCAACGACACATGTGGCCCTGGTTCCAGATCTTTCTGCAGGTGGTGGGAGTGCTGGCGAATTCTCAGAAAATGTAGGTCATGGGCTTATGATGTTAGAATTTTCCTGAGAACTTCCTGTTACTGATCCTCAAATGTGAGGAGAATGATACTGAATACAAAGATCACCCTGTCCATTTCTTGCCCGGCTACTTGGCAATAGCTGGTAGTTGACAACCAACTAATATCTAACCTTGAACAGCCAGCCCATCCTTTGATCAACATAGTGGTTTGTTTACGTCTCTTGGAGAATAGAAGCCTCTTCTACTATCTTCCCCTAAAGTTCATGTTTACCATATAACCAAACCAGCACTTGGCATTTCCCCCAAACTACTGCCGAGACTCCTTGCATTCTCTCCTTCTGTTCCCTATCTCTAACCCCACAACTGGCCCTTTGGTTAAGCACTGTTATGTCTTGTCTGGACAATTGCTGTGGCCTCCTCATTAACTTCTATAATTGTTCTCTGTCCTCCAGTTTATTTTCCATGCTAGAATCAGACTATCTCATTGAACACATAAGCCCACTGTTGCTTTCTGCATAAAAACTCCCATGATCACCTACAAAGTAAAACCCAAAATTTCCTAGCACTCAAGACTCTTGATTTTCTTGTTTTTGTTGATCCAGATCCATCTCCCATTATGCACCAGGCATCATAACCTCGTCTCCTTCCACCATATTAATGTCAATTTCTCACCTTTCCCAATACAAGTATCTGCCAACCCAGATGCCAGAATGTACATTCCAGAGCAATGAGCAGAAATGTAATATGCAGTAATGGAGCAGCCCACAAGTGCCAAGGGAGCCCAGAGGAGCATCCATCAGCCTATGTGGTTGGTAGGGAGTTACTTCTAGCCTTAAGTAGGAATTGCCTGAAGAGTCAAAGGGGCAAGGATCAGCAGGTATGAAGGCTAGGAGATGGAAGGAACGCAGGGGCAGCTTTGATGATGGTTGGCATCTCACTGTGATATAGCAGAGTACATGGAGTCCAGGGAGGGAGACTGGGGGCTGGTGGTTGTTCCAGCTCAGCTACACGGTGGGGGGAGACAATGGAGCATGTTAGGGGAGTGGCTTCAAGAGATTTGCAGGACAAAGAGAACCTTTGGAAGGTAGAAAGAACCTAAGAAAGTGCAAGGCTTTGTCACTAATTCGGGAGAGGAATTCTCTGGAGGAGACCACCACAGCAATGATGACCTTGGCTCCTGGAATGGAGGAGAAGGTGGGAGGTACCCAAACAATCAACATGTTGGAAGTTCGTAAAGGGGAGGTGGGGACATGTGCACACAGGGAGGGATGTAAAAGAGGAATCTGATTTCTTGTGTGTGAGATAAAAGCATAATGCCTACCTCATTAGATAAAACACGTAAAGCTTTGTGTCTGGAGCAGGGCAGGTTTTGGAGAGGGTTTCAAGTTTACAAACCATTTTCAATTGATTGCATATGATCCTCAGGAGTTTGAAATACAAGAGCAGATAGTTTACAGAGGTGAAGATGGAAGCCCAGGGGTTTCAGCTCCCCAGGTCAGTGGGGCATGGGGTCAAGATTCCAGCCCAGGTCTTGTGACCTCTTGTCTTCACTGTCTCATGGTGTTAGGAGAACTTTCAACCAAAAATTCTGATTATTGAAATTCTTTTTTTTTTTTTTTTTAGATTTTATTTATTTATTCATGAGAGACAGAGAGGCAGAGGGAGAAGCAGGCTCCATGCAGGGAGCCCGATGTGGGACTCGATCCTAGGACTCCAGGGTCATGCCCTGAGTTGAAGGCAGGCACTAAATCGCTGAGCCACCCAGGGATCCCCTTACTGAAATTCTTTTTTTTTTTTTTTTTTAATTCTTTTAAGCAAAGCGTCTTGAGCTCACCTTCCCAGAAAAATGCCAAGAAATGAGCGTAGGGCTCGGTATCACGCTAATCACAATGATAATGTAGATAATGTACTACTTAAAAGAAGCTTCCCCTATGCCATTCCTGAAAAGGCGATTGGTGGATTCCAGAACTCATTCTGTAAAATAACCTGGTGGGGAGAGGGGGAGGCCTTATAGTTTTAATAAAAAACCATTAAGTTCAGCTAATTGCAATGACAATGGAGGCGCCTGGTGATTGCTGGCACTTAAATTGTAAATGGAAACGAAGAGAGCACCTTGGATGCCTCCATTGTTACATGCTAATGAGGTGGCTCCACTCAAACAAAGACAGCGGGGAGATTAGCAGAGGGTGTGGCCTGGTCCCACACTGGGTGAGAAGTCTATTTGTGATGCTTGAAGTCCTGGGCTCTGAATTAGAATGTCTTCCTCTTCCCTACCTGGCTTTGTGAAACCTGAAGCTAGGCATTGCACTTCCCTGGACCTCTGTGGGGTTTGTTTGTTTTTTAGTAAAATGTGTATAATCAAGTCTAGGGGTGGCAACAGCCTACAATCTAACCAAAAAGAGACAAACCGAAGGCAAACCAAAAAGAGACTCAGATTTTGTAGATCTATGGTGCGGTCTGGGAGTCCAGTAAAAAAAACAAACAAACAAGAATACAAATTGCCCCGTGGTTCTGATGATCAGCCAGGTTTGGAGCCCTTTGGAACAGTGGAGGGACAGGCTCAAAAAACCGTGGTATTACAATAGTGTGATGAGGGGCTAGTGCCCTGGGGAGGAGTTTTTTAATATAATCTTGAGAGCTTCGGCCAGTGCAACAGGAAAGAGAGAAGCCAGGGTCCTGAGAACATGAGTGTGGAGGTCAAGGTTGAGTCAAAGTCCATACCCTGCTCAAGTAGCTGGTGGGTTGGGTACATGAAGAAGTGTGGGACATGAGATTGAGAAGGAAAAATTGAGGACAGATTTTATTTATTTATAAATATTTTTGTTTTTATTTATTTATTTTATTATTTTATTTTACTTTTATTTATTATTTTTATTATTTTTCCTCTATATTTCCTCTATTCCCAAGGTGTGGCTCAAATTCACAACCCCAAGATCAAGAGTCACATGCTCTACTGACTGAGCCAGCCAGGTGCCCCAGGTTTCAAAGGACTATCCTTGCAATATTGTGCTAAGGAATCTGGACTTCACTGCAGACACACCGAAGAACAGTGAAGATTATTTTTAAGTAGGCTCCACTCTAGGGGTGGTCTTCAAAGCAGGGCTTGCAAGAACTCTCCACCCTGAGATCACGACCGGTGCTGATATCAAGAGTCCAACACTTAACCAACTGACCCACCCAGGTGCTCCTAGTAGTTATTTTTATGCACATGATACCTTGATGGAATAGTGGATGAGGAGTTTGGCTCACTCATTAAATCAATGAGTATTTCTAGATTATTTTAGGCTTGCCAGGTGCTATTTTGGATCTTGAGGAAACATCAATCGATTTAACAAACAGACATACCTGTCCTCAAGGAGCTTACATTTTAAGAGAAGGAACTGATAATAAATAAGTGAAATATGTGGTATGTCAGATGACAACAGAGCAGTAGAAGGCAATATGGGGTGATGGGGAGTTGGGCAGAAGTAACAACTTTGTTTTTTTTTTTTTTAAGATTTTATTTATTTATTCACGACAGACAAAGAGAGAGAGAGAGGGAGAGACACAGGCAGAGGGAGAAGCAGGCTCCATGCAGGGAGCCTGACGTGGGACTCCATCCTGGGTCTCCATGATCACACCCCGGGCTGAACCCCCAGGCCACCGGGGCTGCCCAGAAGTAACAATTTTAAATAGTATGGGCAGGGAGGGCTGAACTGAGAAGGTTAGTATTTGAGCTAAGTCATTAGCAGGTGAGGGAGGGGCTTTTGGGGTAAGCACAGTTGCAAAGGCCCTGAGGCTGGTAAGTGTCTGGGATGGCCAGGGAATAACCAGGAGACCAGTGTAACTGAGCTCCAGTGAGCGGAGAAAGAGGAAAAAAGACCATAGCAGAGAAAGAAGGGTAGAGGTATATAAATCAGAGGTGTAGGATCCTGTAGCCAATGTAGGGATTCAGTTATTCCTTCCTTCTCTCTCTTGGGTAAATTACTAAATAATTCAGAATACAAGTGAATCTAAGTTGATCAGCAAGTTTAGAGCAGAATATGAAGAAGGCTGCCTTAAAACCTTCTTTCATTTGGACTATTCAAAAAGCTTTCTGTGGGGTGCCTGGCTGGCTCAGTCAGTAGAGGATGAGATTCTTGATCTAAGGGTGGTGAGTTTGAGCCCCATTTTGGGTGTAGGATTAAAAATAAAATCCTAAAAAATGCTTTCTGGGGGTGCCTAATGGCTCAGTCAGTTAGGTGTCTGCCTTCGGCTTGAGTCATGGTCCCAGGGTCCTGGCATAGAGCCCCATGTTGGACTTCCTTCTCGGCGGGGAGCCTGCTTCTCCCTTTCCCTTTGCCTGCCACTCCCCCTGCTTGTGCTCTCTCTCTCTCTGTCAAATGAATAAATAAAATCTTTAAAAACATAAATGAAGATAAATAAAAACAAAATAAAAAAGCTTTCTGTAACAATAGAGGCATGCCAGGTCCAAAGACCCAGAGGGGTCCTGCCGTGCTTTCCTGAAGATGCTTGTAGGGTCCATGGCCAGCGGGCTGCCCACTGCCCTGGAAAGCAAGGAACAGCAGGTCCAGGGTATGACTCAGAGGACTTGGGGGCAGGTAGGAGGGAGACTGGCACCTCAGTCCAGGGCTAAGAGCTGGGATGTGCTTCTTCTCTCAACCCACTCCAACTGCATTTGCGGAGAGAGTACTTGACTTTGCATAGGATAGAGATCAAACCTGAGCCAGGAGGAAGTACAAGCTGTTTATTGAGTGTGATAGAGTAGAGCAGAAAGAGTGTCTGGGAGACTTAAAAGGAAAGAAGAGTGAATCTCGTTATTGCTTAGGATTGGGGGTTTATATTGGAAAGGGGTCCATGGTATGTGTTCCTTCAGGAATCCAGGGTAGGGGGTTCCTGGGTGGCTTAGTCAGTTAAATATCTGCCTTCTGCTTAAGTCATGATCCCAGAGTCCTGCTCAGCAGAGAGCCTGCTCAGTGGGGAGCCTGCTTCTCCCACCCCCTCTGCAGCTCCCCCTGCTTGTGCTCTTTCTCACTCTCTCTCAAATAAATAAATAAAATATTTTTTAAAAAACCCACACACAGGGATCCCTGGGTGGCGCAGCGGTTTGGCGCCTGCCTTTGGCCCAGGGCGCGATCCTGGAGACCCGGGATCGAATCCCACATCGGGCTCCCGGTGGATGGAGCCTGCTTCTCCCTCTGCCTATGTCTCTGCCTCTCTCTCTCTTTCTGTGTGACTATCATAAATAAAAAAATTAAAAAAAAAAAAAAACCCACACACATAGGGACGCCTGGGTGGCTCTCTTGGGTAAGTGTCCTACTCTGGTTTCAGCTCAGGTCACAATCTCAGGGGCCTGAGATCAAGCCCTGAATCAGGCTCTCAGCTCAGCTCAGAGCTTGCTTGTCCCTCTCCTGTTCCTTCCCTCACTCTCTTTCTCTCTCTCATAAATAAAAATAAAATCTTAAAACACACACACACACACACACACACACACACACACAGACCTTCAGAGGCTCCCTGTGGTCTCCACACAAAAAAGTTTCATCTTAGCCTCAAGTACACTGGCATTTGTGATCTGATATCTTCTTAGCTACATTACTTAAGTTTTTTGTTTTGTTTGTTTGGTTAATTTTATTTTGTTGTTGTTGCTTTTGTTTACATAAGCTAATATAAGTTACTTTAAGAGGAAAAAAAAAAGAAATGTGTTATTAAGGAGAGGATGATCTCATGAACGCAGGGGTGGAATGAAGCTATACTTCAGAAAGGAACAGGAATCTGGGGTGTCCCGGAAGGTTAGGGAGGCTCTCGGTCTTTCCCCTTTGGCTCAGTGTTTTCCCCCACCTCTCTGCCGAGCACCCTGGTTGGCTCCTGGATGGGTGTAAGGGAAAGGGGTGCAGTCCCAACATCCAAGATAAGTGAGGATTTCTGGACCAATAAACTTGACTTCAGAAAGTTATACTCTATCATATTGTGTCTATGTCATTCATTTTTTTTCTTTTTTCTTAATTTAAAAAAATGTGTTTTTTAAAAGATTTTATTTCTGTATTCATGGAGAGACACAGGCAGAGGGAGAAGCAGGCTCCCTGTGAGGAGCCTGATGCAGGCTTTGATCCCAGGACCCTGGGATCATGACCTGAGCCAAAGGCAGACACTCAGCCACTGAGCCACCCAGGTGTCCCTAAAAAATATTTTTGATGAAAATGTAACAGTAAATTCCCCCCTTTTTTTTTTAAGATTTTATTTATTCATGAGAGAGAGAGTGTGAGGCAGAGACATAGGCAGAGGGAGAAGCAGGCTCCATGCAGGAAGCCCCATGTGGGACTTGATCCCTGGACTCCAGGATCACTCCCTGAGCCGAAGGCAGACACTCAACTGCTGAGCCACCCAGGCATCCCATAGTACATTCTCATTGTAAAAAAAAAAAAAAACTTAGAGCAATATGGAAGTACCCAGAAGAAAACTGAGTTATTTTTTCACACAGCTCTCTGCCCCCAGAGCCAGAGGTAAGTACTGTTAGGTATAGATATTCCCACCAGTCTTGATACATTTATATATGCCTATATATTTACACTACAGATATCTAATTTTGTTTGTTTTTTTAAGTAGGCTCCAAAGTGGGGCTTGAATTCATTGACCCTGAGATCAAGACCTGAGCTGAGATCAAGACATCTTACCAACTGAGCCACCCAGTCACTCCTAATTTTTTTCTTAAAGATTTTATTTATTTTTTTATTTATTAATTTATTCAGGAGAGAGGCAGAGAGGGAGAGACAGGCAGAGGGAGAAGCAGGCCCCCCAAAGGGAGCCCGATGTGGGACTCGATCCTGAAACTCCAGGATCATGCCCTGAGCCAAAGGCAGATGACCCAACCACTGAGCCAGCCAATCATCCCTAATTTATTTTATTTTATTTTATATTTTATTTATTTATTTTTATTTTTAAAAAAAATTTAAAAGATTTTATTTATTCATGAGAGAGACAGAGAGAAAGAGAGGCAGAGACACAGGCAGAGGGAGAAGCAGGCTCCACACAGGGAGCCTGACGAGGGACTCGATCCTGGGACTCCAGGATCACGCCCTGGGCTGAAGGCAGGCGCCAAACCACTGAGCCACCCAAGGATCCCCTTATTTTTAGTTTTTTATTGAATTTCGATTTGCCAACATATAGTATAACACTCAGTGCTCATCCAAAAATTTTTTTAATATAATGGTACCATATGAATTTTAATCAGCTTACTTTTTTCACTCATATTTTATAGGTTTTAGTGGGAGAAGTCAGTATTTTCCTAAATTTCTTAGAGACTTAGGGCCAGAGAGAGATGGCAGAGGGAAGACGGTACCATAGCTTTGGGATTCTATAAATTTTGGTCCATTGTTAGCCAGCATTTCTTCTCAAGTTGCTTAATGTTTATTTTCTTTATATTTTAAATTTTTGCTTATTTATTTAGTAATCTCTACACCCAATGTGGGGATTGAATTCATGACGGTGACATCAAGAGTCACATGCTCTACCGACTAAGCTAGCCAGGCACTCCTATTTACCTTTTTAAAAAATTGTTATAATCTGCCATCCATTACTCTTCAGTTAATTTTTCAAAGGCCTGGGCAACTTCAGTCCTCAGATTTCTTAAGTTTTGAGGATTTTAGATCCTTAAAAATCTCTAAGTTCCCATCATCTGGAAGTCTAAAAGGCCAGAATAACCACTTCTCTCAAGTTCTTAAGCCTATATAACCAGTTCTCTTAGGAGCCCCAAAAGAAAGAACTTTCTTTCCTTCTTTTTAAGATTTTATTAATTTATTTATTTGAGAGAGAGAGCATGGGCAGGGAGAGGGGCAGATGGAGAAGCAGACTCTCTACCAAGCAGGGAGCCAAACACCAGGGCTTGATCCTAAGACCCATGAGAGCAGACTTCGTCTGAGCAAGGAGCCTCATGCAGGGCTCCATCTCATGACCCTGAGATCAGGACCTGAACTGAAATCAAGAGTCAGACGCTCAACCAACTGAGCCAACAAGGCACCACAGACAGCTGGGATTTCTGAAATTGAACCAACACACAGGAAGGGTCTTCGGGCAATAACACTGCCTTTCTTCATATTTGGGTCATTCTTGCCTTTCCCAAACATATTAGACCATTTGGAGAATGGTAACAGGGTACAATAGACTGGAAGTTTATAAACAACTGAAATCTACTCTTCACAATTCTGGAGGCTGGAAGCCTAAGGTCAAAGTGCCATCATGGTCGAGATACGGTGAAAGCCCCCTTCCAGGCTGAGACTTGCTGCTGTAGCCTCACTTGGGGGAAGACACTAGAGTGTTCTCTAGGATTTCTTTTATAAAAGCACTAATCCCTTTTGTGAAGGCTTCACCTTCATGACCTAATTACCTCCCAAAGGCTCCACCTCCTATACTCTCACATTGTGGGTGTTGGGATTTCAACATGCAAATTTTCTGAAGACAGGAACATTCAGTCCCTAACACCAAGGTAAAAGTTTTAATGCAACTCAAGCAATGAGCTCTGATTTACCCCTTGTCTTTTTTTTTTTTTAATTTTTTATTTATGATAGTCATACAGAGAGAGAGAGAGAGAGAGAGAGGCAGAGACATAGGCAGAGGGAGAAGCAGGCTCCATGCACCGGGAGCCTGATGTGGGATTCGATCCCAGGTCTCCAGGATCGTGCCCTGGGCCAAAGGCAGGTGACAAATTGCTGCGCCACCCAGGGATCCCAACCCCTTGTCTTCTTAAATATTTCTCTCTTTTGAATTTAAAAATAAGTCTTGGGGCGCCTGGGTGGCTCAGCGGTTGAGCTTCTGCCTTGGGCTCAGGGCGTGATCCCGAGATCCTAGGATCGAGTCCCAGGTCGGGCTCCCCACAGGGAGCCTGCTTCTCCCTCTGCCTGTGTCTCTGCCTCTCTCTCTCTGTGTGTCTCTCATGAATAAATAAATAAAATCTTAAGAAAAAAATTTTAAAAAAATTAAAAATAAGTCTTATAGGGAGCCTGGCTACTTCATAGGGTGGCAATATTTTAGCCCATACTCTATCGTCAGTTCTGCTGGTCTAGAGACTTGATATATTTATGCCAACCTCAGTCACAGAAGACTGTTACATAAATCAAAATGCCAATTTATTACATTTTAGCCATTATTATACTTCTTACTTAGACAGAAACATAATTATGTTAGCTCTACCATTATCTATAGGTACCATATGATTAGGTCAAACTCCTTAGCAATTTAGCCCTGACTGAACTTTGCAGTTGGTTCCCATGTGCCATGTGTATACTTTCTTTTTCTTTTTTTTTTATGTGTGTACTTTCTATATGCTGCTCCCTTTATCTGGAATATCCTTCCTGACTCTTTATCATGCAAAATCCTTATATTAATTGAAGGTCCAGATTAACTATTAGCTTCTCTTAAAGTCTTCTCCTACTAGCCCTGCCCCTATGTCAGGCCATATTCATTGCTCCCAATCCTGAGCTAATATGGCCCTTATCTTAATAGATTATACTTTATCATATATTCATGACTGCCTCTCCCACTGGGTAGTGAACACCTTGAGAACCAGATGTCATTTTATCCATCAAGGTAACCTGGAATATAGCACACTGGCTAAGCACAAGACTTTGGGTAAATGTTGAACAGAATTGGACTTACTCATTTGTATTTTCTGCAATTATTTCTCTCTCTTTCCAAATTCTTATAAAAGTTAATTTTGAAAATGTCAACTTGTCTCAACTGTAATGAGAGGACGGGAGGGAAAGGGAGCAAGTTCATGCTGAGACTGAGAAAATCATATCCTTGGGGGCCAGGGATGGTGACTGGTATGGAAACATAAGTGAGGGACCCCGTAGGGAGGAAAAAACAGCGGGAAGAGCCAGATCAAATGACAAATGTTTCTTTCCACCAGGAAATTTCCTTTTCAGATCTCATCGTTGGTCAAATCTGGAGATTTCCGTATCTTGTCAATGGAGGGCCCCAATCCCCTGTGGGCTCTCTGTGTAGAGTCTCCTCTGTGTTAGTGTGCAAAGGGGCCAAGGTTGGCTTCCTGACCTGGGACCTGTCTCTGGTGGGATAAGAAGAATCAAGAGAAGAGTGTTGGTTCATGGTTGCCTGACACCTTACCGTCCTCATAGCTAAGCAAAATGTAAGTGCGATAATGTGGGAAAATGCAATAGAACAGATCTTTTTTTTTCTTCAAAGATTTTATTTATTTTTTCATGAGAGACATAGAGAGGCAGAGATACAGGCAGAAGGGATCCTGACTTGGGACTTGATCCCAGGTCCCCAGGATCACATCCTAGGCTGAAGGCGGTGCTAAACCATTGAGCCACCAGGGCTGCCCTAGAATAGATCTTGATGGACAAGGAAAAAAGGTGTCTGGAGAAAGAAAAAGCAGCCAGAGGCAGGAATCCGGCCTGACTTTGTCCTAGTGTCTCCTAATCTCATTCCCACAGTGGCTCAAACTGTTCCCCTGCTTCTCTATCTCCCTTCCCCTACTCTAACTCCCAAGTCCCCCACAAACCCTTGAGACTTGCTCCAGAGAGGGAATAGGGAGTTGACTGTGGAGGGCCAGGAGCCCCAGTCTTCTCTTATGATCTGTGTGGTGTTTACTAAGTCCCTAGCCTTGAAGTCATTTGTGGCGCTCTCTGCCTTACTGAAGAAAAATGGATTTTGCTTCAATTCCTGATTCCTGTTTAAATATTTAGTTTAATCAGCCCAGGCCCAAGTGCCTTTTCCATTTCCCCTGGTGCCTGGGAGCCATGCTGACATCAGCATCATAAATAATGCATCTGATCCCAGGAACATGCCACCAGCTGGGAGTCACACCATCCCTCAAGTCTCAGGGTCTGCCCTCTGCTGCAGCTGCTTTGGGAGAAGCTGGATTAAACGGAGAAGTCCATCTTGAACCTGAGGGCTTCTCCTCAAAGCTACTCCTCTGGATGGAGTCACTGTGTCATCCTCATGGCAGCCCAGATCTGAGGGACTATGTGGGGGTGCAAGGGTGTGTGTGTTGGTCAGGAGAGTGGGAGGAGCAGGAAGACGCAAGAACACCTCCACCCCAGAGTGTTCACACTCCACCTTTGAGGTTGCTCCGACCTGGTGGAGAGGCTTCAGGGCCACTTAGAACAGGTCCAACCTAGAGTCTGTGTGAATATAGAGGAGAGGATCAGGACACCAAATATAAGGAGGCAGCTGAGTTCTAGGGCAGAGGAATAAGGTGACTCCATGAAATGCGGGAACCTTCTATTCTCCCTCCACCTCCAGAGTTTTGGCTTGTAACATGGGCTCCACCTTCTATTTCAAGAACACAGTCTAAATTTCACCCCATTATACCCTAAGCCTGGGCGGGGGGGGGGGGGGGGAGTTCGGGCTTCCAGAGGATGCACACTTTTCTCCTCTTACAGAAAGGAGCCAATGATGGGATTTGGCTGGACAAGTCCTGGGTATCATTTGCCAAAACCTCAAAAAGATTAAACTGCCTCCGGGTACCCTCTTTTTGGAGCTAGCCCCTCAGCATTCTGATCTGTGCAATTAGATGGGAAGCACTGTGTTAGTCGCCATTAATAATATGGTCCTGGCCTGGCTTTGTAGAAGAAGCTCCTTGGGGCAGCTCTGTAATACTCATGCTTTTTTTCCTCCCAAACTCTGCAGAGATAAAAGGAAACATAAACAGCGATTTATTTATCCAGAAGTTCAAAGTATAGCTTTAAGCCCTTCAACATATTCCGTGCTTTCTGAAATCAAGAGTGCAAATAAACTTCCCTCAGTCTCTTTTAGAAAGGGCAGCTGCTATAAACCTACAGATAGAGATAAAAGGAGCTGATGAAAAGAGCAAACTCTAGTCTCTATCCCTCAGTTTGAGGGGTTCATAAGGCTCCTCTCTACGCCTGGAGTCATCCACTCTGTAGACTATCTAGGGCCAGAGCTCTGCTAATTCATTTTGGGCTGCTTAGATATCTAGAGAGTCAGGACCCAACAAAGGAAAGATGGCTTGCAGTTGGCCTCTGATGACTGGCACCTTGTCAAATTCACTGGTCATCGGTAGCTGTGGTTTGTCACAGTTGAACCCTTCCCTTATTCACTTGGATCCTGGAACCTGTATTCTTCTGGTTTTTCTCCTACCTACCTCACTGCTCACTCAGGCCGCCTCTGTGCCTCTCCTCTTCCTGGTTTACTACATGAGTAGTTCTCAATCTTGACTGTATATTAACATAACCTAAGAGGGGGGTGTCTGAGTGGTTCACTTGATTAAGCATCTTCCTTCAGCTCAGGTCATGATCTCAGGGTCCTGGGATCGAGCCCCATATCAAGCCCCACATTGGGTTCCTTGTTCAGTGAGGAATCTGCTTCTTCCTCTCCCTCTGCCCCTTCCCCTGCTAATTCTGTCTCTCTCTCAAAAAAAAAAAAAAGAGAATAACCCAAGAGGGGTGTCCAAGTGGCTCAATTGGTTGAGCACCTGACTTCGGCTCAGATTGTGATCCCGGGGTCCTGAGATCCTGAAATCGAGCCCTTAGCTAGGCTTCTTGCTCAGGAGTCTACTTCTCCTTCTGCCCTTCCTCTGGCTCATGCGCATGTGTGCGCTCTCTCAAATAAATAAAATCTTTTTAAAAAAATAGAATAACCTAAGTTGTTGTTTTTTTTTTTTTAAACTGGAAATCGGGATCCACTCCACATTAATTAAATCTGGATCCCTGGGGGTGGGGCTTGGTATTGTAGTAGTTCCTCTGGTACAGCCAGGGTACAGCACCTGCTATCAGTGCTGGCTTGCTCCAGGGCTCAGGCTTCTGCTGGCCTCTCCATCTACAGTCTTTGTCAGCTGATCTGCTCAATCCCCAGCTTCATGGATTGCCTACACAGATTTGCATTTTTAGCCTGGATCTCTGTGCTGAGTTCCCGAGCCCATATCCACTTATCTATAACACCTCCAAACATATCTACAAGCATTTGGAAGTACTAATGTCCATTGGTTTTATCCTCTCATTGCCTACATCCAAACCTTTAGCAAGAACCGTTGGCTCTGCCTTAAAAATGCATCTCCTTTGGGGTACCTGGGTGGCTCAGTTGGTTAAGTGTCTGACTTGATTTCAGCTCAGGTCGTGATCTCAGGGATGTGAGATCCAGCCCCACATTGGGCTCCATAGTTAACAGTGTGTCTAAGATTCTTTCTCTCCCTCTTCTTCTGCCCCTCTCCACCACGATCTCTTGCTCTCTAATAAATAAATAAATCTTAAAGAAAAAAGTATCTTCATTGGCCATGGAAGCTATGATTTTATTTCCAACATTTGTTACCTACTTCCTCCTTAAACTGTTAGCCTTCTTACTAGTCTCCCTGTTTGTATTCCCCAGTCTACTGCATAGCAGCTCAAGTGATTTTTTTTTTTAAACTTTCAAAAAGCTTTATTTCAGGCCATGCTATTACACAGAGCATCACTTACAACCAAGAAACCTTTTTTAAGATGAAAAAATGTAGTAAGTGGCTCATATCCATGGAATTCACTGTTCTTACCATATGCCCCATTACAAAGATGCAATTCACCTGAAAGAAGAGGTGAATGGCCCATGAAAAGCTGTTCAAGTACTAGAGGTAAAGGGGAAGAACAGCCTACATGATTAGGTGTTGTCTTACTTGGTAAAAAAATTTTTGCTGTCTTTTCTTTTTTCTTTTTTAAAGTAATCCCTATCTCCAACATGGGATAGTGATTTGGTATAAAAATCTTTTTTTTTTTTTTAATTTATGATAGTCACAGAGAGAGAGAGAGAGGGGCGAGCAGAGACAAAGGCAGAGGGAGAAGCAGGCTCCATGCACCGGGAGCCCGACGTGGGATTCGATCCCGGGTCTCCAGGATCGCGCCCTGGGCCAAAGGCAGGCGCCAAACCGCTGCGCCACCCAGGGATCCCGGTATAAAAATTTTTTTAAGTGGCCAGTATATGTTGCCATTTTCCCCATCACAATTACATACGGGTCTCAGAACCACAGATGGAGTTTGACGTGGTCTCTTTCACTATCATACCAATGAAACACAGGAGGAGTTTGGGTTTTTCATCAGCACAAATTTTGGATTGGTGAGGGTCCTGGGTAGCTAAGTCAGTTATGTGTCTGACTCTTGGTTTGGCTCAGGTCATGATCGCCAGGGTCATTCTCTCAGGATTGTGAGATCGAGATCCATCCCTGCATGGAGTCCTGCTCAGCGGGTGGTCTGCTTCCCCTCTTTTCCTCTCTCTCCTTGCCCCTTCCCCTGCTTGTGCTTGCACACATGCACTCTCTCAAATAAAAAAAGAAAAAAAAAATTTTTTTAGAGACACCTGGGTGGCTCAGTGGTTGAGTGTCTGCCTTTGGCTCAGGGCATGATCCTGGAGTTCCAAGATCAAGTCCCACATCGGCCTCCTGCGGGGAGTCTACTTCTCCCCCTCTGCCTATGTCTCTGCCTTCTCTGTGTCTTTCATGAATAAATAAATAAAATCTTAAAATAAATAAATAAATAAAATTTTTAAAATGAAAAAAAATTTTGACAGAGAGAGTGGGTACAAGCAAGGGGAGCAGGAGAGGAAGAAGCAGGTTCCTTGCCAAGCAGGGACCCCCATGCAGGAACCATCCCAGGATCCTGGGATCATGATCTGATTTGAAGGCAGATGCTTAATTGACTGAGCCACCCAGGCATCTCCCCCCAAATAAATTTTAGATTGGTGAGTTTTGAATTCCTACTATCCAAAGGAGACAACAGAGAACACAATCATGCTTTTTTTTTTTTTTTAAGATTTTATTTATTTATTTGAGAGAGAGTGAGAGGAGAGCATTAGTAGGGGGGGGAGCAGCAGAGGGAGGGGGAAAGGCAGGCTCCCAGATGAGAAGAAAGCCTTACGAGGGGCTCTGTCCCAGGACCCTGGGATCATGACCTGAGCTGAAGGCAGATGCTTAACCAACTGAGCCACCCAGGTGCCCCAATCATGGTTTTTGTTGTTGTTGTTGTTTTAAGATTTTATTTATTTATTCATGAGAGAGAGAGAGAGGGGGGCAGAGACATAGGCAGAAGGAGAAGCAGGCTGCATGCAAGGAGCCTAATGTGGGACTTGATCCTGGGACCCCAGGATCACACCCCGAGCCGAAGGCAGGCATTCAACCACTGAGCCACCCAGGCATCCCATCATGATTTTTTTTCCATCATTTTTTTTAAAGGATTTGTTTACTGATTTTAGAGTGGGAGAGTGTGAGGAAGGTTGAGGGGCAGGGAGAGGAAAAGGAGAGGGACAAGCAGACTCCTTGGTGAGTGGGGAGCCCGATAGGAGGCTGAATTTCAGTTCCCTGAGATCATAACCTGAGCCAAAATCAAGAGTTTGCCGCTTAACCGACTGGGCCACCCAGATGTCCCGACAATCACGTTCTTTTGAACTGGAAGTCATAACTACCCCTTTCTATCTGTGTTCTTTATGGCCTAAGTAATCTTTTAAAAACACCTAAATCAGATCTCCATCACTCCTGTGTTTAAAAACATCTAGGGGATCCCTGGGTGGCTCAGCAGTTTAGCACCTGCCTTCGGCCCAGGGCGTATCAACTGATTTCTTTACTTCTCATTGTCTGTCTTCCCCACTAGAATACAAGCTCCAAGGGTACAGGTATTTTGTCTGTTTCAGTCACTGGTATATCCTCATTGCCTTCAATAGTGCTTAATACATATTTGTTGAATGAAAGGGCATTTTTGTAGACAAGACTTATATTTTTGGTAGCCTCCACCACACCACCCACTATAGAAGTACGGATTGGGATCAGAGTAGCCAGAGTGCTTTCTGACAAAAGAACCCAATTAAGAGGTTAGTTGGTACAGCACCATATTGGTAATCAATTGCTGCTCCTGGGAATGTGTGACATCCTTCAGGTGTGTTGGTGAAGAAAAAATGTTGGGATGCCTCCACTGGCTCTTAGCTGGGGGTCATAGCAATCGGGGGTTCTTTTAGTACTAAGCCAACCAAGACAGCTAGAAGGAGAGACCAAGATGTGGTCAGCCGAGCTTTGTCTCAAGGGGTTAGACAGGATTAGATGAAGTAGTATTGGATCCCCTTCTTTCTCTGCCCGTCTCTCTTTTCTTCTCTTATTCTGTGTCCCCTAGTCTCTGCATTTAATGTTCGGTGTTTTCTGGCTGAATCTATGTTTACTTAAAGTTGAGTTGTGGATACCATCTGTATTAGTTTCCTAGGACTGCTATAACAAATTACCACAAATTGGGTGGCTTTAAACAACAGAAACATATTTCCACACAATCCTGGAGACCAGAACCCAGAAAACAAGGTGTCTGCGGGGTTGATTCCTTTCAAAGGCTCTAAGGGAGAATCTGTTTCATGTCTCTTCCCCATGATCTGGTGGTTGCTGGCAATCTTTGGCATTCCTTGGCTTCAGGCTGAATAACTCCAGTCTCTGCCTCCACCTTCACATGGTTTTTCCACTCTTCACTCTGTGTCTTCTGTCTCTCATAAGAATACTTGTCATTGGAATTAGGGCCCATTCTAGTCCAGGATGACCTCATCTCCAGATCCTTAACTTTATTTCATCTGAAAATACACTTTATCTAAATAAGATCCGATTCACAAGTTCTAGGTGGTCATATCTATTGGGAAACCACCATTCAACCCATTATACCATCTTAGAGACAAGAAAGTAAGTAGGAAATAGCCAGATTTGCTTTTTCAGACTGTATCCTTCCTTTCCTTTTTCCTTCTTTCTGGCTTTCTGTGTTCCTTCTTCCCAAGTCTGGCTGCTTTTTCAGAGCTGAGAGCAGAACTCTCGAGCTCTGTCTGAGAATTTTGCTCACTGACCCTTGTGAGATGGTCAGCCCTGGGCACTCCCCTTCGTCTTCACTATCTGTCTTGGTCAGTGACTTGTGTGGCTCTCTGCCCATGCCCTGCCTGTTTGCACATTTGGACCTGGACTCTGATCTCCTGAACCTGGACCTGCTAAACCTGTTTTTACCCAAGCTGAAGGACTCAGGGAACCTGCTTCTTCCCCTGGGGCCAGGGTTTGGTTTATTCCTTAGACAAGACAGACTGGGCTGTGTGCAGATGGTGACACAGAAGAAGATATTTCCAGCCCAGATCTCTTTCCTAAGCTCTAGGCCTACTCATCCACCTCTGTCCTAAAGAGGAAACATCTATCTGGATCTTTCCAAAAGCACCTTGAACACAATCCATTTAACACTGAACCTGTCAACTATCCCTCCTCCCCCCAAATTGCCTTCCCTACAGTATTTTATTTGTTTTATTTTTTAACTTTATTTTTTGAGATTTTTATCTTTTAAAGTAATCTCTATACTCAACTTGGGGGTTGAGCTCATAACCCTGAGATCAAATGTCACATTACTCCTCCAACTGAGCCAGCCAGACAGACCCAGTATTTTATAATTTTTTTCATTAATTAATTAATTATTATTATTTATTTATTTATGATAGACAGAGAGAGAGAGAGAGAGAGAGAGAGGCAGAGACACAGGAGGAGGGAGAAGCAGGCTCCATGCCGGGAACCTGATGCGGGACTTGATCTTGGAACTCCAGGATTTTGCCCTGGGCCGAAGCAGGCGCCAAACCGCTGAGCCACCCAGGGATCCCCTCATTAATTAATTTTTTAAAGCTTATTTTGTGGGCAGACCTGGTGGCTTGGAGGTTTAACGCCACCTTTGGTCCAGGGCATGATCCTGGTGACCCAGGATCAAGTCCCGTATCGGGTTCCCTGCATGGAGCCTGCTTCTCCCTCTCCCTGTGTCTCTGCCCCTCTCTCTGTGTCTGTGTCTCTCATGAATAAATAAATAAAATCTTTAAAAAACAAGTTTACTTTGTTTTTAGTAATCTGTACACTCAATGTGGGGATTGAACTCACAACCTTGAGATTGAGAGTCTTATACTCTTCCTGCTGAGCCAGCCAGGTACTACCTCCCCTACAGTATTTTAAACTCACCACATCATACCTCTCTCTACCCAGTTACTCATAACTTGGTGCTACCTTTTCACTCTGTGCCTCCCCAGAGCCACTGGGTCACATAGCCCCCACCTCCTAAGTCTTTCTCAGATCCTTCTACTTTTTTCCCATCCCACTGCCTCTACTCTAGGTCAGGCCATCATCCCTTTTGCCAGCCTACCAACTGATCTCTTGCCTAGACTCTCTGCCCTGTCTAATCCCCTTTACTGAAGCCTGAGTCATTCCTATAAACAGTTCCTGTAATATCCCTTAGACATTCCCATTGCCCCTTAGAATTCTCTTTCCTAACTCCACGCCCTGTACAGTCCAGCCATCAAATTCATAGCACTAGGCAGGCTAAAGGGGAAGCTCTAAGATCAACTAGTTCAACCTTCCAGGAGTTCATGCTTGTCCCCTTTGTGACTTTTCTGCTACCTGGAAGCAATGTTGTCATCAGAGTAGGAACCTCCTTGTGGAGGCAACCCAAGGGCTGAGCCAGCTCCCCTTTGAGGGCTCGAGAGAACCATGAAATCCTAAATGCACATTTCCAAAAAAGACCTTCTGGGACTGACCCTGAGTTTCATGTTTTCAGCACAGGGACAGATGGAAGGAGAACCTCCCTCACAGGAGAAACTACCAAACTCCTGACTCTGGTTTTCTTTCCCTCAGGGGCTCGCTTGCTTTGATTCTTGCTATTTTACCCTTACCTTTCTCCTAGGATACATTCCTCCACCTTTAAAACCCAGACTTCCTTAGAATAGCTGAGACAGGCTTGCCTCTTTCCAAAAGAATGTTACTAAATAAGTTTGCGAAAGATAAGAAAAAAAAGAGAGAGATGAATCATAGAAAACACAATAAAATATAGTCCTTTATTCAAAGCCTGGCATCTACTCTCAGATTAGTTACATTCTATACCCCCCATCCCTCACAAAAGTTCCTTTCCTGATATCACAAAGCTTCCAGACCCTTCAGTCAGCTCCGCAGAGCCTGTTCGAAAACTCCATCCTCAGATTATGACAAAAACCAACTCTGTCTCATCTAACGTTTTCCTGAACATCCATTTCTCTTCAGCTAAATGGTAGGATGCTAGAAACTGACACAAGGAATGTCTTGGGCCTTTAGGAAATCTCTTATCCTGATTCTTTAATCACAATAGCCGTGCCAGGAAATTTTACCCACAGGAGGCTGGATGTGCCCTGGGATTTCTGGCATGGTCTGAGAGACATGTCTTCTTTATTTTTATTTTTAAAGATTTATGTATCATGAGAGAGAGAGAGAGAGAGGCAGAGACACAGGCAGAGGGAGAAGCAGGCCCCTATAGGGAGCCCGATGTTGGACTCGATCTCAGGACCCCGGGATCATGCCCTGAGCCGAAGGTAGATGCTTAACCACTGAGCCAGCCAGGCATCCCAATAAATAAAATCTTAAAAAAAAAAAAAAAAAAAAAAAAAGTACTGCCATATGGGAGGTTAGCAAGTGTTTGGAGATTAAAAGAAACCCTTGGACCAGACAAAGGGTGGAAAAGTCTTAATCTTCAAAGATGGCAAAGGCACCTCCACCTCCATAGGCTGCATGGTTCAGCTCACAACCATGCCATCAACCAGACCTAAACTTCACTCCTACTTTGGCTATTTAGCTTTAAAACCTTGAGCAAGACACTTAACCCCTCTGAGCCTCAAATTCTTCAAAATATGATTACGGACTGACACCTATAGCAAAGGCTTGTGCTAAAAATTTAAATATATAAAGTGTTCATCACATGTCAAGAGCTTCCTACATATTAGGTCCCTTCTCTCTATGCCAGCCATCCTCATCACTAAAGAAGAGATGTTGGGGATTCCTTGCTCATTTACTTAAAAGTAATGGGCACTTTATTTATTTATGATAGGCACACAGTGAGAGAGAGAGAGGCAGAGACATAGGCAGAGGGAGAAGCAGGCTCCATGCACCGGGAGCCCAACGTGGGACTCGATCCCGGGTCTCCAGGATCGCACCCTGGGCCAAAGGCAGGTGCTAAACCGCTGCGCCACCCAGGGATCCCTGGGCAAACACTTTAAAACTTGTGATGCATTCCTTTGTAATTTATGGTTTCCAGAGGCCTGTTCACTGGAGAAAGGCTTCCTGGTTTAGAGAATTCTAGGCCAGAGGAAAGGGCAGAATTATAATCCCAATACTGCTGGATGACTCCAGGTGAATTATTCAATCTATTTGTCAGCACAGAAATGGAGAGAGTGATGTCAGATATGTCATAATACGTTTTCTGTGGGATCTCCAGTAAAAGGATTATGGTAACAGCTAGTCAGTGTGCATAACAGAACACTTCTGCTTTTTTCTCTGGGTCAGAAGAGCTGACACAGGTTCACACTGTACACATGGTGTAAAAACCCTTGGGAATCTGAAACTTTATGGAGTTAATAAAAAACAACAGACACCTGTTATTTGCATACTGCTCTATGCTGAATAGTTTATAAAGCATTTTCATATATTGTCACAACTGATCCTTACCCCACCTGTGAAATGGAATTAATGTTCTCATTTTGTACCTGAATAAATTTGGGTGACACACATCATCAAGGTAATTCAGGCAAATGTGCTTTATTTTTTACCTTGCCTCAGCTATATAGAGCATTATTTTTTTCACTTTAATAATTTGTGATCATGGACCATCACATATGCCATCACCATTCAAACACAACACAATCTTCTTTTCTGGGGACACTGCCCATCCCTGCACAGATCCCATACCCAGGGTCACCAACATGTAGCTGTAAATCACCAGAAACTCCACAAACAACTCACAACAGTGAGGGATCATCTTACCCTTGATTATATAATGATGTCTGGAAGTAGTTTGGAATGGATTGGCTTTTTATTTTTTCAATTTAAAACAAATTTTTATCAAGGTTTATTTGAGAGAGCGCTTGGAGGAGAGGCAGAGCGACAGGGAGAGAGAATCCCAAGCAGACTCCTCACTGAGCATGGAGGGGGTGTGTGTGTGTGTGCCTGGACACCGCCTCCAGATAATGACCTGAGCCAAAATCAAGAGTCAGGTGCTGCTGGCTTTTTAAAAAGTTGTTTGCATTCATTTGGGGGATTGCCAGCTAAGATTCAATTCAATTTGTTTTTTTGTTTGTTTCTGTGAGGGAATGGAGGCTGAGAATGCTGGGATTGCCTAGAGAATTGGCATGGGAAAATAATGATTCAAAAGCATTAGGCACATAACTAGTTAAAAGTCCATCAACAGTAAGGGGACTGAAACCATCTCCCCCTTTGTGGAGAGGGGGTGGGAATGGCGAATAGGTAGGGTCCCTTTCCTAAGGGCCTCTTTTCCTGGCAGGGCGGCACTGGATATAGGGCCTGTCTAGAGGCCAGGCCTCCGCTGGGAGTGGGTTCTGTTCAGCCCAGGTGTGGGGTGAACTTGATAGACCTGTCAATGCAGTTGGGGTGACTTGGGAGGGGGTCAGTGTTTTTGGACTTCTCTCCAGCTAGCACGCTCCCTGGGGAAGCTGGTAGCACCAGGGTCCTCCTGGCCCCAGGGTATGCAGGTTCCATCACCACCATGAGGCAGGCGCTCTGCTGGGCGCACTTATTTGTTTCCAAGTGTTTGCCCTGAGGCAGGCGCCCACGTGCTCAAGGTCTTGCATACAAGGGCTCCCCAGGGACGGAGCGAGGAGGAAGACCTGTCTGCGGGTGGCCAGGTGACAGGGTACGGTGGCTGGGGCTGTGTGGGCTCGGGAGAGCCTGAGCCCCTGCCCCCACCCCAATTCTCCCACCGCTCCAGGTCCGCATTTGCCACTGCAGGCCTCCGCTTCGGCCACGACCCTTGCCCTGGGGTCGCCCACCTCCGGCGAGGGCCCCCAAGCCGCCGCCTCCCCAGGTCCCCGCGGGCCCCGCAGCGACCTCCCCCGGCCCGGCCCGGCCCGCTCGGCCCGGCTGGCCGGTCGCTGGGGGCGGGAACCTGCCCCCACCCCGCGGCGTCCCCTCCCCTTCGCTTCCCCCTCCCCTCCCTGCGGTGCCTCCCTCCCCTCCCCCCCGCGGCGAGGCGGCGGCGGCGGCGGCGGCGGCGGCGGCGGCGGAGGCTGAGGCGGCCGAGGCTGAGGCGGCGGCGGCGGCGGCGGCGGCGGCGGCGGCGGCGCGGCGGGCGGGGCTCGGCTCGGGCTCCGCGGGCGGGCGGGCGGACATGGCGGCCAACATGTACCGGGTCGGAGGTAGGAAGGCTCGGCCCGACCCGGCCCGTCTGGGAGCGGGCTCCGGGAGTGGGGGGTCGGGGCGAGTTCACCCTAACCGCCGGGGGCCGCGGGCGCGGGGGGCAGGGGCGCCGGGGCCCGCAGGAGGGGCCGGGGCTCCCCACCCGCGCCACCCGCCCCTCCCCCGGCCGTGGCCCGCCGGGGGCCGGCGCCCACCTTCCCCCTCGCTCGCACCCCCGCTCAGTTTTCTAGGGCCGGCCGGGCCTGTACTTGGGGGTGTGAATTCTCAGCTGCCCCCCTCCGAGACGCCCCCATTGGGTGTCGGCCGTCGAGCCCCCAGTGGGGTGCTCTTTCCCTGCGTGGCTTCCAGGCAGTGGGGGGGTTGGAGAGGATGGGGGACGCCCCCCCGCTCTACTCCTTCACCCCTTCAGTTGGGAGCGGGGGGTGGGGGCGATGGGGGCTCAGCCAGGCACAGCTGGACAGGCCTGTTGGCGGGGATAGGGCCCTTCACCTCTCCTTCCTCACTCCCCCCTCCCGTTTCTTGCCCAGCCCCCCCAAGATGGGGCGTAGTGGGGCCAGGGCACCGCGGCCAGAGGTGGGGAGTTGAGCTCTGCCCGGACGTTTGCTCTGGTGACTGCCTTCTCAGCCCTCTGCAGAAAAGAGAAATAAGGTCAAACAAACTTTCTCCCTACTCACGACGCCCTCCTCCCTCTTTCTTGGTAGAATAATAATTCAGATAAGTGGCGTGTTTGTGTGTGAGACTTGGTCTTCTCTGCTCATTAGCTGAGCTCCTGATGGATGGTAGTGGGAATGGCCTGGCCAAATGAGGCCACTTTGCAGAAGAGAGACGACGGAAAGAGCCACTAAGATAGACAATAACAATGCAGCCCAGCCTTTCAAATAAACACACAGTGGGAAGTTTCCAGTGAGCCTATTACAGGAGAGGAAAAGCCACACTTGAAAATTTTTATCTTTTTTATTGAAAGCCTGCGGTGATTTTTTTTTTTTTATAACAAGACCCCAAATGGATCTGTATTAAATATGGTAAAGAGCATAACAAAATCCTGATAACCATCTCCAGAGAGCTCTGTCTCTCAGAAAGGGAATCCCCTTTCATGCCCCCCCCCCCCCCAATCATCCCAGATAGAGCTGTGGAAGTTTGTCAGTGTGCTTCCTCTTACCTATTCTGCTCACCTGATTTTTTTTTTTTTTTTTAAGTTGGTGATTGAAATGTACTTTGGGCTGCTAAGCTTTTCAAGATGCTCTGAATTTGTCTTAGGTCAATAGTTTTATGTGAGAAGCATACTCCAGGGTAAATTGGATTGGAGGGGAAAGATGTGGAAGCAGTTATAGCATGAAAGACACATGTTTAGTCAGCCCTGACTACTCGGTGATGAGGAGTCTTTTTGTTTATTATTAAAGAAGTGATGTGTGGCATGAAAGGCTCAGAGAGCTTGATAAAACATTAATTGTTAAATGAAAATTTCAGGAAAATAAGGGTCTGTGAATAGTAGGCATGAGAAAATATATTAAGGTTGTATTGCTAAATTTGCTTTTAACCGGGAATGAATTATGTGCTTCATTTTGAATGTGCATTGCCTAATATAGAAAGTCATAGACTGACAAATGTGAACTTTCTGTTGAAAAGATTAAGGTCTTTACTTCCTTTAATTACAGATTATGTCTACTTTGAGAATTCCTCCAGTAACCCGTACCTAATCAGAAGGATAGAAGAACTCAACAAGGTATAAACGCTAAGTGTTCTTGATTCTAATATTAAAAAATAATTGTTTTCCATTGACGAGTAATTAGGTAAAGGGCATAAGAGGTGATTTTACTTTCAGTCCTGGACTCTTTGAAACTAGAGATTGAAGATTAGAGAGTTATGCAGGATTCTGAATATTCTTTTGCTTTTATAATTACCTATGATATTAAATGTTACTGAATATTTAACATCTGCAGATTTCTGGGATGCCTGGGCTCAGTGGTTGAGCATCTGCCTTTGGCTCGGGGCGTGATCCCAGAGTCCCAGGATCAAGTCCCACATCGTGCTTCCTGCATGGAGCCTGCTTCTCCCTCTGCCTACGTCTCTGCCTGTCTGTGTGTCTCTCATGAATAAATAAATAAAATCTTAAAAAAAAAAATCTGCAGATTTCTTCACGTTGCTCAGATCTTCTCGGAGCAGGTCACTCTTGTAACTGTCCCTTTTTATATTTAGAGTCATAATTGTATTTCTTTCAGGGAATTATTTTTTCCTCTTTCAGCTTTAGAAAGAGGAAGCTAGGAAATGTATTGAAGCGAATTTGTAAAATTTTGGACTCGGTCAACTAATAAGAATACAGTTTTGTTATAATGTAAAGTAGCTTCCTACTTTAGGCCTGACAGCAGAAGCTTTGTGACTATTTGCAATAGGTGAGCTTATTATAATGGTAGCATATGAAAAGCCATAAACTATATGAACCATGGATTACTAATGGTGCTCTGGTTTCCTCCAAACCAACTTTGAAGATTATTTGTTTTACTTACGAGAGTTCATAGTGTTAGAATGTCGGAAGCTGTCTTGCTAATACCTTTCCTCCAAAGTACCTTCTAGAGACTGGGGAAGTTCTGAGTCCCAGGATGTAAGATTTGGTTTAGGGCATTTCTGGTTTATGAACCCTGAGATCTTGGTTTGCTTCTGGAGACATCCCCATGGACCTTACATCTATAAAAATTCTGTTGTAGTTGAGACCACCACCATCAAATGAAGAAAATGACCTCAGGATTAGATCAGTCTGTTGGTGGGAACAGTTGGGGTGTCATTCTGATCTTTTTTTTTTTTTTTTTAAAGATTTTATTTATTTGTTCATGAGACACACACACACACACACACACACACACACACACAGAAGCAGAGACACAGGCAGAGGAGAAGCAGGCCCATGCAGGGAGCCTGATGCAGGACTTGATCCCCGGTCTCCAGGATCAGGCCCTGTGTTGAAGGTGGCGCTAAACTGCTGAGCCACCTGGGCTGCCCTCATTCTGATCTTCTCTTTTATTTTAGTGATGTGTAAGAGTGTAGGCAACTTGAAACTGTTTATGAGTTTATTTAGAAAATTAATTAGGATACAAAGAGAAGTGTTGGCCTATGAAACATATTCTCTGGCTGCTCCCTATCCCTCTGACCTCCACTCTTACTGCTCTCTGCCTTGTTCATTTAGCTCCAAAGACAGTAGACTCTTTGCTGTTTTCACATACACGTACCTCAGGACCACCCCACCAAGTTGTTTCTAATTCCCTGTACCTTGCTCTACCTTGCTCTTTTCCATATCATTTATCACTTTCAAATATAGTTAATTATTGTGTTTGTTTTCATTGTCTGTTTTCCCGGACTAGAATGTAAGCTCTGTGTGTAGTGATCTTTTCTGTTCACTAATGCATCCCAAGTGCCTTAGAGTAAGAGACTGGCACATAGTTAAGGCATTCAGTAAATATTTATTGAATTAATGAATTTCTCACACGTCTGACGTTAAACAAGAGCCTTAACATAGGGAATAACAGAAGTCACTTCTTTTGGATAGAAAAGGAAAGGATTTTAAGGACATTGAAGTTGGGGACGCCTGGGTGGCTCAGTAGTTGAGTGCTTGCCTTCGTCGCAGGGAGTGTTCCTGGGGTCCTGGGATTGAGTCCCACATTAGGCTCCCAGCATGGAGCCAGCTTCTCCCTCTGCTTGTGTCTCTGCCTCTCTCTCTCTCTCTCTCTGTGTGTCTCTCATGAATAAATAAATAAAATATTAAAAAAAAAAAAGACATTGAAGTTTAAGCCTAAAGGATGAGAAAGAGGTAGCCATGGGAGAGATGCCACACTAGCGTTCCACATAAAGGCCCTGAGGGATCAGAGGTCAAGCTGGCAAAATGGGGAAAGTTAACATGATGGAAAATCCAAATAATGAATTTAAGAACACCTTTATACTCTAATTGATAAACCAGGATAACAAAGGACATTAACCTCGGGGTACCTGTCTTGCTTAGTCGGTAGAGCATATGACTTGATTTTGGGGTCCAGCGTTTAAGCCACATGTTAGGTGTAGACATTACTTAAATAAAAAAATGAAAGAAAAAAAGGAACATTAACCTATCTCATTAAGTATCTTCTTGAAGTTTATTTATATATCTTAATAATCTCTACACCCAGTGTCGGGCTCGAACTAAGGACCCTGAGATCAAAAGACTCTGAAATCTATTTTTTTTTTTTTAAATTTTTATTTATTTATGATAGTCACAGAGAGAGAGAGAGAGAGAGGCAGAGACATAGGCAGAGGGAGAAGCAAGCTCCATGCACAGGGAGCCCGACGTGGGATTCGATCCCGGGTCTCCAGGATCGCGCCCTGAGCCAAAGGCAGGCGCTAAACCGCTGCGCCACCCAGGGATCCCAAGACTCTGAAATCTAAAGTCAATTATGCTCTACCATCTGAATCAGCCAGGAGCCTAGGGCCCCTATTAATTATCTTCTGAATAGAATGTGTTTTTGTAACAAAATTCTTAGGATAAGCTGTCAATCACCATTGTTATAGACAATTCACTTTTATAGAATGGTTTCTGATTTTTTAAAAAAAATCCTATTTGAAATATTACTTGTTCAATTTGAAAGCTGGACTACAGTATTATTTTTTAAATTACAGTAATAATTTTTTAAAAAAGATTTTATTTATTTGACAGCACAAGCAGGGGGAGCAGCAGGCAGAAGGAAAGGGAGAAGCAGGCTCCCCGCCAAGCAGGGACCTCCCCCACCCCCATGCGGAGCTCCATCCCAGGATCCTAGGATCATGACCTGAGCCTTAGGCAGATGTTTAACTGACTGCACCACTGAGGTGCTCCAGATTATTTTTAAAGATTTTATTTTTAAGTAGTCTCTACATCAAACATGGGGCTCAGACTCCTAAGCCCGAGATCAAGAGTTGCACATTCCACCAACTGAGGCAGCCAGATGTTTCTGATAATAGATTTTTGTCTCAATTTTTTTTCCTTAAAGTTTCAGGAACTTTTAGGTGCAAAAATAATTATCAGTCCATGAACACAGTTCAATGTTGATTATATTATGTTCCCTTTTTTCCTCTCTCCTAATTTGTACACAGATATTGTGAAGATTATTTTCTGGAGGACGAATATAAGATTTAAAATTATGAAAACAACTTTTGGTAAATTTTATTTAGTCATTGTCTAGGTTGGGTGTTGCTCCTACCTTTTTTTTTTTTTTTTTTTTTAAGATTTCATTTATTTATTCATGAGAGACAGACAGAGGCAGAAACATAGGCAGAGGGAGAAGCAGGCTCCCTGCGGGGACTCCAGGATCACTACTGGAGCCAAAGGCAGCTGCTAAACCACTGAGCCACCCAGGCACCCCTCCTTCTACTTCTAAAGATTATGTTTGCATGCATGGTGAGAGAGCTATGTGCACATTATAATGGTATAGTCTCATGAGGTTTTGTAAGTTCAGTTTGCAGAAAAATTGGCATATTACTTGCTATTTCTTTTGGTTTTGTTGCATATGTTGTATAATTTGTTGTGTACCTTCATATTCTGTGTATTTTATTAGCTATCTGACTTGCTCTGAGATTCATTTTACTGTTTCGAGTCTTGCGGCTTTTGAATGAGGAGAGGGGAGTCACTAATTTCTTTGAGTGTCTGATGACACCCTCTGCCTCCGTCTACATTTGCACATAGAAGAATTTGCACATAATTTCAGGAGATTCCCTCATAAAAGCCAAGACCCCTCCTGCCATTTGGATTCTCTTGGGAATAAAGACAGAAATTGGGAAAGGAAAGTCCCTTTTCCTTTAAATAAAATAAATAAATTTTATTTATTCATGAGAGACACACAGAGGCAGAGACGCAGGCAGAGGGAGAAGCAGGCTCCCCACGGGGAGTCTGATGTGGGACTCGATCCCAGGACCCTGGGATCACACCATGAACCAAAGGCAGACGCTCAGCCGCTGAGCCACCCTGGCATCCCGGAAAATCCCTTTTCATTTGTTCTTTATTTTAGACAAACCACAGACTTTCTGAAATGGAAGTGTGTGTGTGTGTGTGTGTGTGTGTGTTGGGTTTTTTGTTTTGTTTTTGTTTTAATAGTGTACTTCTAAGTCTGAGATAGAAACAGACATGAATATGAAGTTGACTAAAATGAATTTAGAGCTTAAAGAAAAGCCCCTTATCGCTGGAGGATGTTTTAGTAACTGTGCTTCACAGAATAGGGATTTAAAAGGCTGCAACCTAAGTAGAGAAAAGAACACAGCAAAGAAATTAACGTCCATTGTGGCTGCTTTTTTTTTTTTTTTTTTTTTTTTTTTAAATTTTTTATTTATTTATGATAGGCACACAGTGAGAGAGAGAGAGGCAGAGACACAGGCAGAGGGAGAAGCAGGCTCCATGCACCGGGAGCCCGACGTGGGATTCGATCCCGGGTCTCCAGGATCGCGCCCTGGGCCAAAGGCAGGCGCCAAACCGCTGCGTGTGGCTGCTTTTTTATTTTAAAGATTTATTTATTTGATAGAGCATGCACGTGTGTCTTTGGGTGGGGCAGAGGGAGAGACAATTGCCAGCAGACTTGGAGCTTGACACATGATCTCACAACCCTGAAACCAGCCACTTAACTGCGCCACCCAGGCCCCCCTTTTAAGATTTTATATTTAAGTAATCTCTACATCCAGTGTGGGGCTTGAATTTACAGCCCTGAGATCAAGAGTTACATGCTCTACTGACTGAGCCAGTCAGGAGCTCCTAACCTTTAGAGGTGAAACTATATGTAGTGAAAGATTTTTTTTTGTGGTGAAAGATTTTTAAGAATGTTCACTATCTCAGATACTTTTATAAAATTTTTTAAAAAGTAGAAAAATGAAATTTAAAATAGACATATAAAAACACAGGCTTTCGTTTTTCATTATTAGGTTCAATAGATTAAAATTAACTACTAAATGCTCTAACATACACTCAGTCTCTGTTCTCATTTGATTACACAGCAACAGTTGTACACCGGGCCTTGGACCACAGTTTGAGTAGCTTAACTTTAGAGGCATGCTTGAAAGGGTGTATTTGTATAGAGGAAGAGGAGTACTGTAGTTATTAACTACCCAATAGCCAAGTGTATGCATCGTTCAGAAGAGACTATTTTGAACTATGTTGCTCCACCTCAAGCAGGTTTAAATAAGAATTTAATTAGTTTTGTAGAGTATTCCTAATGGAGGAATTCACTAGAGAGGCAGAAAAAATATGCCTTTAAATGCTTGCTTTGGGTTTCGAACATGCTTTTGTCTTAAGACAAAACTGATAAAGAGCTTGTAATTGTAGGCATTGATAGATTTTATTTACAAGAAATATTGGCCTGTTCATTTATTAGATTGCTGGATCATTATTTCTGGAGGATGTATTTGATCACAGCATTGTGAAATACAGAAGCACTTTGGTTAGGATTTAATATGATTTCAATTCAAAGGGGCAATATTTCCCCATGACTATTTCTCACTCTAAAATACTGCTGCTGAACTTCATAAAATCGACACATTTACTGCAACGTATATTATTTCTTTATGTCCGAATATGTAAGCCCAGAGAAATTCTGAAAATTTGTTCTCAAATTGTTTTGAAATTGGAAATCACAGTAGGATTTTACTGTAATCTATTTATGTGTTTTTAGAAGGAACTTTGTAATGAATGATTGACCTTGAAAATTCTCAGAATTCATGAGGAAAGGAGAGTAGGATCCTGAGCCCCAGCTGCAGTAAATTACAACCTAACTTAATATTGGTTGTATTCTAGACCGGAGTCAAAAATAAATAAGAGCTTTAGTGTTCATAACTCAGAGTTTTTAATACTTTCACATGTGAATGTAAAATAACTACTACTGAGAATATTGACTATTACAGATTTATAGATTTACCTGGGCTGGAGAATGCTTTTCCAAGTCGTCTGCTCCATTCTAATGGGTGATGGCTGCCCAAATTCACAGAGGTTCACCATCAGTCAAACATTTTGGAAGTGTTGAGGAGAGAGAGCAAGCAAGCATGATTTTACTCAGCCTATGCTTCTGGGAGTGGGTTTGGAGGAGATATGTTTAACTGTTTTAAATAAGTTACATTGTGGCTTTTAAAATTTGGGGGATTAATTTCTCAAGGCTGGCTAATCAGATTTCACTCTCTGGCTCATTAAAGTGATCTGATCACTTTAGTTTAATTGATGCTAGTAAGTTATTGTATGTTTGACGTTTCAGTTTCACTTGGAACCATTGCAAATGCTGCTCATCCTCATTTGAATTTTTTAGCTCTCTGATTATCCTGCAGTTGCGGTTGGCACAGTATAAATGAGAGTGTTTTTACAGTTATATTGTATTTAGTTTTGTTTTATAAACTATTTGAATCTACTATTCAGTACAAATAACTTTTATTTTTCTTATTTCTTAGACTGCAACTGGCAACGTGGAAGCAAAAGTAGTGTGCTTTTATAGACGAAGAGATATTTCCAACACGCTTATAATGCTTGCAGACAAGCATGCTAGTAAGTTGTCTTTTTTTTTTTTTTTTTGAAAATTAAAAAACGTTTTAAGGTTTTTGTTTTCCATGATAGGAGGAAAAATACTTTTTGTTGCCTGTAGCTTTTTGCTTTCACATTTGTCTTCCTCTTAGTTTAGATGGGAGTAATTTTTTTGGGTGGTACTTGGTTTTAGTATATATTTTCTTAGTTGCATCACGTGTATATTAGTCAATACATTGAAATAGAACTCTTTGCAAGTAGGCTTCTGCAGATGATCAGGGCAGTGTTTTATCATCTGTAGTTTTCAGTGGTGGTTTTGAAAGGATTTGAATATGAGGACATTTATACTTTGTTGATATTTTGGAGGATATTTTTTTCCCCTCTAAAGCAGCTGGGTAATATTTACAATTTCAAAACTTTTGATTATTTATTATATGTATATAGTTTTAGACACGTATGGAAAAAGGTTTGCCAGAAAAAGAAGTACAAAGTGATTGAGATATGGTGAACTCCTGTAGATAGCAACTCTGAGCCCTTATTTTGGATTTAATCTTTATTGTATGTTTTCCCCCCAATCAACAACTTGGACATTCACGTGCTCTACCTCTTTGATTTTTAAAATAACAAACAGAATCATAAAAAAAAAGTGATTTAAATTTTAAGAAAGAAGAAATATATGAAATATAAGTTCTTTATTTTGAAAGCCATTTTCAGCCTACAAAATATATGAGACTAGAACCATATGTATGTGTGTTTTACAGTTTGACACTGATCTGTAATGCTCTGGTCTTGGGGGTCCTCAAGCTTTTTAAGTGTTTTGGTAAGGGAGGCTATCGTGTACACAGATTTGTTCTGTATCTGCCTGATAATCATTTCACCACTGTGTCACTGGTTTAATCAGGCAGATTGGTTGTCACATAAGTCAAATTCCTACTGTATTTTCTGCTATAGTTCATGGTGTTTTTTTTTTTTTTTTTTTTTTTTAAGATTTTATTTATTTATTTTAGAGAGGGAGAGAGAGAGCGTGGGATGCAGGGCAGGGGCAGAGGGAGAGGGAGAGAGAATCCCAAGCCAACTCCATGCTGAGGTTGGAGCTTGATCCCAGGACCCTGAAACCATGATGTGAGCTGAAAGCAGGAGTTGGATGGTTAATCCACTGAGCCACTGAGGCACCCTTGTAGTTAATAGTGTTTTATTTTTTTTTTTATTTTTAAATTTTTTTTAATAGTGTTTTAAAATTTTGTGTGTGAGTGTGTGTGTGTGTGTGTGTGTATGTATACATATATATAAATAAAGGACGATACAAGTTCTATAATATTTATAAATTATGTATTGATAGATTTAGGACATTTATGTTGTCCCTCCTGTATGAGACCAAAATACTGCTTTTTAAAATATCACTCTAATCAGTTATTTTAACTGTAGCTAAAAATCTATGAATTCAGTGTGTTATTAGAGTGGCTCTGCAAAATTATTTGGATTTCATTTACCATTTCAAAATAAGCTTAAGAAAGATAAAGGGGTGCCTGGGTGGCTCAGTTGGTTTAAGTGTCTGCCTATGGCTCAGGTCATGATCCCAGGGTCCTGGGATCGAGCCCCATGTCAGGCTCCCTGTCCAGCAGGGATTCTACTTCTCCTCCTTCCTCTGCCACTCCCCCTGCTTGTGCTGTCTTGCAATCTCTCTGTCAAATAAATAAAATCTTTAATAAAGAAAAGAAAAGAAAGATAAAATATCTCAATTCATATACTTTTGGATTTAATTTAGCTTCTAATACAGCTTCCAAAGTTGCTGCAAAAGTAGTATGGTATAAAGGTTGTTAGGGGATCTGCTGACTATTCACGGAGGGCTATATTTTGGTGCTATTTTAGGCTTGTGGATGTAGAAAATCAGAATTGATTAGGCTCTTAGTATTGACTCTTAGAAACCAAATTTAAGAGATTTAAAAGTTAGTCAATTTATATAATGGCAATCATATAGTTTAGAGAAAGACCTGGGTTCAGATTCCACTTTTCTAGCTGCTGCTTGTCTTGGGAAAATTTCTTAATTTCTTGCTCATTTCCATTTTCCTTATGTGTAAAATGGGATTGAAAAAAATCACTTTACTTTGTATTATATATATTTTACCACAATTAGAAAAAATTAAGGGAAAAAATTATGCCACCATTGATGGGAGAATTAAATGACCTAAGTTCATAGATAGGTGCTTAATAAATGTCAGTTTTTTTTTCTATCTCTTCAGCAATTTGTATATCACCTCTTGGGTAGATAACTTCTGTCAACATTTGCCAGTTTCTGCCATTATTTATTGAGTTTATTCTCAAAGGTAACTATATTTTTAGATATGGTGGGGTCAGAAGTATCTTACTGTATTTGTTTGGTATTGACCAAAATTTCAGGTAGGAAAAATAAAATTGCTTGGATAGTTCTTGCTATATAAAGAGGTTTCGAGGGAGGATTAATAGAGAGAGAGTCATACATTTGACTCTCAAAAAAACATTTGTCATGTTTTTTTCTTTATTTTAAAACTGGACTCCTGGATGTGGTTGCCACTTAATTTTCCTGAGCTTTAGTTTCTCCATTTAAAAACCTTTCCATTATGGACTCCTTTAAAACTTTTTATTACAGAAAATTTCAAACATTCTAAAGTACAGAGACTAGTATAATTCACCTGATATTTCCATTACTTTGCTGTAACAGTTATGAATAAATGCCAATTAATCCCTCTCTAGTCTTCTTCTCCCCTTATTTTGAAGCTCATTAGAGACATCTGACCATTTCATCTGTACATATTTCAGTATATATTTCTAAAAGATAGGGCTTCATTTGAACTTACAGAAAGTGCCAAGAATATACAGGGAACTCCCATATACTCTTTACCCAGATTCAGCAAATTAACATTTTGCCCTATTGACTTTATCATTCTTTTTATATGTATAAACTGAATCATTTGAGAGTTAAGTTGGAGACATCTGTGTTTTTCTAAAAGCAAGAAAATTGTTTTATATAATCACAGTATAGTAAATAAGTCAGAAACCTAATATTCACACAAAACCATTATTCATAGTCCTTAATCAGATTTCATGCACCAGTGGCATTCTTTATAGCTATGTATATTTTTTCTTAGTTTTGAATAAAATCCAGACTCATTGTATTTTATTGTCTTGTCTCCTTGATATGGAACCAGTTCCTTAGTCTTTCTTTTTGTTTTCTGACCTTAACATTTTTGAAGAAAACAGGCCAGTTATTTTGTAGAATATGGCTCAATTTTTATTTGTCTGATGTTTCCTCATGATTATATTCAGATTATGGTTTTTTGTTTGTTTGTTTTTCCAGGTTATGTTTTCTTTGTATGGATGCCACGGAAGTTATATTGTGTCCCTCTCAGTGCATTGTATTAGGAAGCACATAATTGGATTTGTCCTAATATTGGTTATATTAGGTTGATGACTTGGTCAAGGTGGTGTCCCTTTGTATTTAGTAAGTTGTTTTGGGGAGGTACTTAGTATCTACGTGAATGCCTTCTTCTCAATCTATAGCCTACTCAGTTTAGCATTCTTTGATCGTTTAGGATTCTGTAAACAGTATCATCAAATATCTATTTAGTTTTCATGTTTTTTTCTTTTATACATTTTTTCTTTTTTATAGTTTGTTTAAATCAAGATCCAAATAATAGATTAATTTTTTTTTTTAATTTTTATTTATTTATGATAGTCACAGAGAGAGAGAGAGGCAGAGACATAGGCAGAGGGAGAAGCAGACTCCATGCACCGGGAGCCCGACGTGGGATTCGATCCCGGGTCTCCAGGATCGCGCCCTGGGCCAAAGGCAGGCGCCAAACCGCTGCGCCACCCAGGGATCCCCAAAATAATAGATTGTGATTGGTTAGTAGTACTCTTAAGTCTCTCTTTTTTTCCTTGTCCATATATTTTTTTTTAACTGATGTATAATCCACATAGCAAAAAATCTATTCTTTTGAAGTGCACAATTGAGTGGTTTTTAGTACGCCTACAAAGCTGTGTAAGTATTAACACTATTTAGTTTCAAAATGTTATCACCACCTCAAAAGGAAACCAATTACTTCTCATTCCACCTTCCTCTCAGCCTCTGGAAGCCACTAATACACTTTCTGTCTCTACATATTGGCCTGTCCTATTACGGTATCATATAATGTGTACAGATGGGGGTTTTTGTTTTTGTTTTCTTTTTAAATATTTTATTTATTTATTCATGAGAGACACAGAGAGAGAGAGGCAGAGACATGGGCAGAGGGAGAAGCAAGCTCCCTGCAAGGAACTTGATGCAAGATTTGATCCTGGACCCCGGGATCACACCCTGAGTCAAAGGCAGATGTTCAACTGCTGAGCCACCCAGGCATCCCTAAGCCATCCAGGCATCCCAGTTTTTTTTTTTTTTTTTTTTTTTAAGTAATCTCTATGCCCTACCTGGGGCTTGAATTTAGAACCCTGAGTTTAGGAGTCACATGCTCTACCAACTGAGCCAGTCAGGTGCCCCTTATAATAATAATTTGTGTGTCTGACTTTTTAAGATTTATCATAATGTTTTCAAGTTTTTTTCATATTATTGCCTGAATTTCTTCATTACATTTTATAGCTGAATGATATTCCATTGGGTGGATATACATTTTGTTTATTCTTCAATTGATGGGCAATTTGGGTTGTTTCTATTTATTTCAAATAATGCTGTTACGAACATTCATGTACAAATTTTTGTGCAGATATTCATTCATATTCTCTTTGTCTTATCCCTTAATATTTTGTTGAAGATAACTGGTTGTTCATTCTATAATTTCCTTTGGTCTGGAGTTGTTTATTGCATATCTATTGTGTTCTTTACCATGGTTTTTCTGTAGATGGATAGTTAGTTTCAGATTCTAGAGGATCTAAATCCACATGGTTAAAAAAAAAAACAGTAAATTAAAAAAAATCCACATGGTTTTTTGGGAGGGAGGGGTGGGGTAGAGAGTACAAGATTACTTTAGAAGGTAGTATTGTATACTTCTCCTATGAGATCCATAATGTATTGTTGCCTGTCTCTCTTAACATTTTAATATGAACTGATTTTAGATTTACAGAAAAATTATTAAAAAGAGTACCAAGAAATCTCATATGCTCTTCATCCAGATTCCCAAAATGTTCACAGTTTATTCTGTTTGCTCTATTATATCTATGTACTTATTAGTGTCTTGAGCCATTTGAAACTAGGTTCAAGACATTTCCCCTAATTCCTAAAGATACTTCAGGGTATATCTTTTAAAAAACAAGGAGTTTCTTATCTAACCAAGCATGATGGTACACTAATCTATAGATTCAATCAGATTTTGCAATGTTGCCTACTAATGCCTTTTTTTTTTTTAAACAGTTTTTTTTTTTTAATTTTTATTTTTATTTATGATAGTCACAGAGAGAGAGAGAGAGAGAGAGAGGCAGAGACACAGGCAGAGGGAGAAGCAGGCTCCATGCACCGGGAGCCCGATGTGGGATTTGATCCCGGGTCTCCAGGATCGCGCCCTGAGCCAAAGGCAGGCGCCAAACCGCTGCGCCACCCAGGGATCCCACTAATGCCTTTTATAGTAAAGAATAAAAACAGAATTTAAAAAAAAAAGATTTTATTTTTTAGTGATCTCTACATCCAATGTGGGGCTCAAGCTTAGAACCCTGAGATTAAGAGTCACATGCTCTACTGACTGAGCCAGCCAGGTGCTCTTAAAAACAGAATTTTTAAGCTGTCTTTTTGTAATGTTATCATTGTTGATTGATGATTGCCTTGATTTTTAGCTCATTAAAGTTGTGAAAATTATGCTTTTAGTTCTATTATCCCCTCATTTACTGGGTAGACTATTTTTATGACCAGAATATTCCCTATGTCAGCTATCAAGTTAATCTTTAAGTTCAGGAAGGTTAAAGTCTTGATGTGATTTTTCCTTTTATTAGTTCTTACCGGCTTTCAAAGATAATGAGATGGTTCCTGGCATACTCCAAAGATCAGTTTCATCATGAACTCAAGGATTTGGACATATTTCATATTTTTATCAGTTATCCTTTCTTTATCCATTTTTTAAAGATTTTATTTATTTATTTGAGAGAAGGAGAGTGCAGGAGAGAGAGCACAAGCAAGGTGAGGGGCAGAGGGAGAAGGAGAAGCAGACTCGTCACTGAGCAGGGAGCCAGCCCCTTATGCAGGGCTCGATTCCAGGACCCCAGGATCATGACCTGAGGTGAGGGTGGACACTTACTGGACTGAGACACCCAGGCATTCCTCAATTATTGTCCTTACCGAAATTCAAAAGTTGTTCCACTTTTAGCCAGAGGGCTTGTTTGATTTGGCTCTTGAGTCATTTTGAAATGATCTTAGTAATGCAAAGAGCCTGACAGGGGGCTCGATGGATCCCAGGATCATGGGATCATGACCTGAGCCAAAGGCAGATGCTTAACTGAGCCAACCAGGTGCCCCTATGCTTTGTATGTATGTAAGTATGTATTTATTTATTTAAAAGATTTTATTTATTTATTTATTTGACAGAGCACAAGCTGGGGGAACAGTAGACATAGGGAGAGGGAGAAGCACGCTCCCTGCTGTGCAAGGGGCCTGACGAGGGGCACCATCCCAGGACCCTGGGATCTTGACCTGAGCCAAAGGCAGACAACCAACTGAGCCACCCAGAGGGCCCCATACTTTGTTTTTAAAAGCAATCTTGATTCTCTTAATCTATTAGAAATGGAATTTTGGCTTAAAGAAAAGATGCCAGTTTCAGATGGGCATGATTCTCAGGACTGATGAAATTTTAAAAAATGATTTCGTCACTACTCTGTATGGCCCTTTACATGTTTTAGATATTTTTTGACATTGTATACTTTTATTTTATTTTATTATTATTATTTTTAAAGATTTTATTTTATTTATTCATAGAGATGCAGAGAGAGAGAGAGGCAGAGACACAGGCAGAGGGAGAAGCAGGCTCCACGCAGAGAGCCTGACGTGGGACTCAATCCAGGATCTCCAGGATCACGCCCTTGGCTGCAGGCGGCGCTAAACCGCTGCGCCACCAGGGCTGCCCGACATTGTATACTTTTATATTGTGATTCCTAAAATGTAAAGCTTTGGTTTTTATTCATTTATTTATTTAAATAGTTTGGGTTTTTAAGGGGAGCCTGGGTGGCTCAGTTAGATAAGCACCCAACTCTTGATTTCGGCTCAGGTTTGATCTCAGGGTTGTGCAGTTGAGCCCCAGATGAAGCTCCACATTCAGCGTGGAGCCTGCTTAAGATTCTTTCTTTTCTCCCTCTGCCCCTCCCCCCCCACGCTATTGTGATCTCTCTCTCTCTCTCTCTCTCTCAAAAAAAGAAAAAAAATTTTTTTCAAGCTATCTCTATAACCAGTGTGGGGCTCAAACTCACAAGCCCAAGATCAAGAGTCGCATGCTTTATTGAACTGATCCAGCCAGGTTCCCCCCACCCCCACCCCTTTTTCTTTTTTAAGATTTTATTTTTAAGTAAAAAATATAAAGCTTTAGAAAATTAAATTTTGTTTCACCTTCCTCTGTATTTAACCTGTTAGGCAAAAGGTAAAGTGTTTTCTATACTTACAGGTTTCTTCTTTCCTTAGAATTTTTTTTTTTTTAATTTTTTTTTAAATTTATTTATGATAGTCACACAGAGAGAGAGAGAGAGGCAGAGACACAGGCAGAGGGAGAAGTAGGCTCCATGCACCGGGAGCCCGACGTGGGATTTGATGCCGGGTCTCCAGGATCGCGCCCTGGGCCAAAGGCAGGCGCTAAACCTCTGCGCCACCCAGGGATCCCTCCTTAGAATTTTCTTCCCAATTTTTAAGTTATTGTGTCACTTATTGTGGGCTAAAGTTGGGACATAGGCAGAATGAGATGAGTGAGAATAATTATTTTCTGACAATGTTCATTCTTTTGCCACTGTTTCCACTACAACATGCACACACTTGGAGCTTTGTGGAAGGAAAAAAGGAAAGAAGACGGGAAGATTTATTTATTCCTACTCAGAATTATAAAACCAGAATTAACTCCTGTAGAGAATTGGGGAGAGACTGATCCTGCCTACCTTAAGTCCTGTTCATATTATTGTTTACTAAGTTATTAATGATTCTGGCATTTTTGTGTTATTTTGAGTAGAATCAGAAAGTAGTACTGACATTCTTCTTCCTTTTTTGTGTGTGACATTTTTCTTTTAAGTTAATTAATTAACAATTTTTTTGTAAACTCTACACCCAGTGTGGGACTTGAACTTACAACTCTGAGACCAAGTCACATGCTCTTCCAACTGAGCCAGCTAGGAACACTTGATCTTAAAATTTTAAGTAGTAAGACATTTTAGTATGTGGCAATATTATTAATCAATTAGGTTATGATTTGGTATAGGTAAAAAGTGAAGTGACTTCTATATCCAGGCCTTTTTTTTTTTTTTTTTAAAGATTCCATTTATTTATTCATGAGAGACACACAGAGACAGGCAGAGAGACAGGCAGAGGGAGAAGCAGGCTCATGTAGGGAGCCCGACGTGGGACTCGATCCTGGGTTCCCAGGATCACACCCTGGGCCGAAGGAGGCGCTAAACCGCTGGGCCACTGGGGCTGCCCTATATCCAGGTCTTATATCGTATCCTGGTCTGAGTCATTATGTTCTTTTTTTTTTTTTTTTTTTTTTTTTAATTTTTATTTATTTATGATAGTCGCACAGAGAGAGAGAGAGAGAGGCAGAGACACAGGCAGAGGGAGAAGCAGGCTCCATGCACTGGGAGCCCGACGCGGGATTTGATCCCGGGTCTCCAGGATCGCGCCCTGGGCCAAAGGCAGGTGCCAAAGCGCTGCGCCACCCAGGGATCCCTGAGTCATTATGTTCTTATAAAATGTTTTGGTGTCAAAGGGCATATTGGGAATTTTATTTTTTTTTAAGATTTAGGTAGTACATGATTTATAATTATTAAAAAGATATAGAATGTTTATTGTATTTTATAGGATTTTTGGACTTAACTGGGATTTTATAAAATAATTGGTATCTCTTTTATTTAAGGATTTTTTTTTTTTTAAGATTTTATTTACTTATTCATGAGAGACACAGAGGCAGAGACAGGAGAAAAGCAGGCTCCGCGCAAGGAGCCTGAGGTGGGACTCGATCCTGGAACTCTGGGATCACACCTTGAGCCAAAGGCAGATGCTCAACTGCTGAGCCACCCAGGCATCTCATATTTTAAAGATTTTTATTTAGGGGCACGTAGGTGGCTCAGTTGGTTAAACAGCTGCCTTCAGCTCAAGTCATGATATCGGGGTCCTGGGATTGAACCCAGCATCTGGCTCTCTGCTCAGTGGGGAGTCTGCTTCTCCCTCTACCCCTCCCTACCCCACTCATTTTCTCTGACTCTGTCTCTCTCTCCCCCACTCATTTGAGCAGGGAGCTCAACTCAGGCCTTGATCCCAGGACCCTGAGATTATGACCTGAGTTGAAAGCAGAGGCTTAACCAACTGAGCCACCCAGATGCCCCTTTTACTTACTTACTTATTTACTTACTTATTTATTTATTTATTTATTTTATTTATGATAGTCACAGAAAGGGAGAGAGAGAGGGAGAGGCAGAGACACAGGCAGAGGGAGAAGCAGGCTCCATGCACCGGGAGCCCGACGTGGGATTCGATCCCAGGTCTCCAGGATCGCGCCCTGGGCCAAAGGCAGGCGCTAAACCACTGCGCCACCCAGGGATCCCTCATTTATTTTTTAAAAAGATTTATTCATTTATTTTGGAGAGACAGTGAGTTGGGGAGGGGCAGAGGGAGAGGATCTGGAGCAGATTCCCCACTGGAGGCAAGCCCTATTTAGGGCTCAGTCCCAGGGCTCCAAGATTATGTATGACTTGAGCCAAAATCAGGAGTTGGACACTCAACTGACTGAGCTATTGAGGTGCCCCTTGGTACCTCTTTTTAAAAGATTTGTAACCAGTAATCACAGTTGTTACTTTAAAGTACTAAAATCAGGGTACCTGGGTGGCTCAGTTAAACACCTGCCTTTGGCTCATGTTGTGATACCGGGGTCTTGGGATCAAGTTCCATATGGAGCTCCCCACTCCGAGGGAATTCTGTTTCTCCCTCTGTCTCTGCTTCCTTCTTTCTCGGTCTCTCATGAATGGATAAATAAAATCTTAAAAAAAAAGTACTGAAATTGATTGTTTTGAATACATCTGCTCTGTCCTTTCCTGGCCTTAGCACACAGTTTGTATATTCTCAGTGCTCACTGTTCTTTAATGTTGGGAATCTGGTCTTGATCATCTTTCAAGTCTTCGTGTGTCTTGTTCATTATATTTGCTTATACAGATGTTTGTAGCTTTAAATTTTTAGCAGGGGAACAAGTTTGAAGAACAGCCAGGCTACTAGTTGTTTTTTAGCATCTTGGTTGGCTGAAAACAAACTGCAGTGGTTTTAAAATATGGTGCCCAAGTGCTTTGACATTCCTTCCATTGTTAGATGGAGTCGAGTTTGTTGTGATCAGTACAGTATAGTGGAAGTAATGCTGTGTGACTCCCAAGGCTAGGTTATAAAAGGCTATGCAGCTTCTGCTTGGTTCTCTTGGAATGTTTGCTCTCAAGATATTCTTGCTGGGGAATTCAGCCACCATACTGTAAGATGGCCAAGTCACATAGAGAGGCCATGTTTAGGTGCCATGGTTGACAGCGCTAGCTGAGAGCCCAGGTGCCACACATGTGACTGAAGGAACCACCAACTGATCCTCTCAGCCATTTGAGTTCCTCTTAAAGCCCTGGTCATTGTGAAGCAAAGGCAAGATTGCTGTGCTGTGCTGAATTCCTTACCCACTGAACTTGTGAACAAATATAATAGTTCTTGTTTGTGTCATTAAGTTTTGGGGTGATTCATAACTCTGCAGTAGTTAACTGGAACAGGATCATAATGGATTTTCTGATTTTGTGTAATTTCAAGACAATTTAAGATCATTGTCAAAGCTTATCACTGCCTACTAAAAGTATTTAATGAACTATTAGTTTTCTTTAAGTAAACCTCATTTTCTTTTGACAGATTAAATGATCTTGCACTGATGCCTTATGCTGAATATTTTCCTCATACTTAATTTTTGGCCACAGTGAGCACAAGTTAGGAAAAATGCCCTCTTTTTTATTCTGAAATGAAATTCATCGACAATATAACTTATGTAAAAGACAAAACTAAAACTCATTATGTTCTAACTGAAGTATAAAATAAAAAAATGTATAATGGGATAATATATAATATAATACGTAATATAATATCATTTGTACTATATTTCAATATTTGTAAATTCTGGGGCATGACTATAGTGGAAGACATAATGAAGTTGTGAAACGTCTACGTGTACTCATGAAATTGCTAGCAATACAGTAGTCACAGATTAGACTGAAATGTTATATTAGGGAACTCTAATATTTGTTGAGACTTTTCAGAATGGTGCTCTTGGTAAATTCTGAACAAAACAAAGTAGAATTTTCTCTTTTTATATGATAGCTGCCTTCCTAGAAAATGCAGTTTTATTAAAACCACATCCAAAATATTTCTGTTCTCTTATATAAAATGGGATTAACTTTAGTTTCCAGTAACAGAATCATGTTTTTCACTTGTATAAATGGTCAGAGGGACATTGAAAATCATGTGAATCAGTTCTCTGGTACTGGACTGTGTTCTGCTATATACTGTATATAGGTTGTCTAGCATCCTTTTTTTTTTTTTATTAGTTTCACATGTACAACTTAGTGATTCAACAGAGCTTTACATTATGTAATGCTCATCATGATAAGTATAGTTACCATCTATGACCATACAGTGTTAGTATAATATTATTGACTATGCTCTACTTTTTAGGTCTGTGACTTATTTATTTTATAACTGTAAGTTTGTAGTTCTTAATCCCCTTCACCTATTTAGCCCATTGTCCCATACTGACAGCCACTAGCTCTTTGTATTTATGAGTCTGTTTTTTGTTTGTTTGTTCATTTTGTTTTGCTTTTGAGATTGCATGTGTGAGTAAAATTGTACGGTGTTTGTCATTTCACTTAGTATAATGCCCCCTACTCAACCCATGTTGTCACAAAGCAAGATTTCATTCTTTTGTTTTTTTTATTTCATTCTTTGTTATGGCTGTGTAATATTCCTGTGTGTGTGTGTGTGTGTGTGTGTGTGTGTGTATACATGCACGCATGCTGCATCTTTATCCATTCATCTATCAATAGACACTTGGGCTGTTTCCATAATTTGGCTATCATAAATAATCCTGCAGTAAGCATAGGGTTGCACATCCTGTGTGTGTGTGTGTGTGTGTGTGTGTATACATGCACGCATGCTGCATCTTTATCCATTCATCTATCAATAGACACTTGGGCTGTTTCCATAATTTGGCTATCATAAATAATCCTGCATAAGCATAGGGTTGCATATCTCTCTTTGAGTTAGTATTTTTCTTTATAGGGGTAGTAAGTACCCAGTAGTGGAATTACTAGATCATATATATATATATTTAAGATTTATATATTAATGAGAGACACAGAGAGAGAGAGTGAGGCAGAGACACAGGCAGAGGGAGAAGCAGGCTCCCTGTGGGGAGTCCGATGCAAGACTTGATCCTGGGACTCTGGGATCATGCCCTGAGCCAAAGACAGACACTCAACCACTGAGCCACCCAGGCGTCCCAGATCATATATATTTCTATTTTTATTTTTATTTTTTAAATTTTTATTATTATTTTTTATATTTCTATTTTTAATTTGTTGAGGAGCCTCCATACTGTTTTCCACAGTGGCTGCACCAAATTACATTCCCATCAGTGGTGTATGAGGGTTCCCTTTTCTCCACATCTTTGCCAACACTTGTTATTTTTTGTCTTTTTGATACTAGCTATTCTGACAGGTGTGAGGTGGTATCTCATTGTAGTTTTGCTTTGTATCTCCTGATGATGAGTGATGTTGAGCATATTTTCATTTGTCTGTTAGCCATCTGTATGTCTTCTTTTGAAAAATGTCTTTTGAGTCCTCTGCCCATTTATTTTGTTGTTGTTGAATTTGATGTCTAGCATTCTTTTATATATGAAATCTTTGTACCATTCCCTCCCACTGTGGTGTCTTCACACCTCCCTTCCCCCAGACCCACATTTCCAAAGGACTCCTTAGGTTGTAGCCTAGTACCCACTGAAAACCACTGCACTAAACTCATTATCATAGGAAAATAAAAACTATGTCTTTCTTGTACTGAATATATGTGCTAACATCCACCATAAGGCTGGGAACGTGGAAGTTACTTGGTATGTACAAATTAAAAAAAAATTTCTTGGGGAGCCTTGTTGGCTTAGTGGGTAGAGCATGAGACTCTTGATCTTGGAATTGTTTTTTGTTTTGTTTTATTGTGAAAATTGTACTATATATTTTAAATGGCCTTTTTAAAGATTTTATTTATTCAAAAAAATATTTTATTTATTCATGAGAGACACACAGAGAGAGGCAGAAACACAGGCAGAGGGAGGAGAAACAGGTTCCATGCAGGGAGCCTGATGTGGGACTCGATCCCAGGTTTCTGGGATTACACCCTGAGCCAAAGGCAGACACTCAACTGCTGAGTCAATAAAAAAGTTAAAGTTATTTATATTGCACTAAGATTGATACTGTCTTGACCTAGAATTTAAGGGAGAATTTTTGAATACCTAGTAAAATTAAAACTCACTATTTCCATTACTGGGTACTAATCATAGACAAGTACACAAGGAAATGGACTTTGTAATAGCAAAAAATAGACACCTAAGTGTCGAGCAATAGGGTACTGAACTAAGCAAACTTTGTTTACTGCACATATTCTGGAATGCCTTTCAGCCATTTAAATGAAAATAGATTTACATGTATGTATCAACATAAACAGATGACACAATATGGTTGAATTAAATAATGAGATAAATATTTAAGTTATGGGGATCCCTGGGTGGCGCAGCGGTTTGGCGCCTGCCTTTGGCCCAGGGCGCGATCCTGGAGACCCGGGATCGAATCCCACGTTGGGCTCCCGGTGCATGGAGCCTGCTTCTCCCTCTGCCTGTGTCTCTGCCTCCCTCTCTCTCTCTCTCTCTATGTGACTATCATAAATAAATAAAATTAAAAAAAATATTAAAAAATATGTAAGTTATGGCCCCCGTTTGTATTTTTTTAAATATTTTATTTATTTATTTATTAAAGAGAAAGAGAGAGAGAGAGCATGAATGAGGTTCAGAGGGAGAAGCAGATTCCCTGCTGAATGGGAAGCCTGACATCGGGCTCCATCCTAGAACCCCAAGATCATTGCCCAAGCCAAAGTCAAGACACTTAACCAGCTGAGCCACTCAGGTGCCCCTAGCCCCAGTTTTGGAACATTTATGAAAAGTAAAAAATTTATAGACATTTATGTGTGAATTCTTATGTATATATAAATTTATGCAGATAGATAATGATCCTACAAAATACAGGTATAAATGAACAATCAGAATAGGAAAGTGTTTTGGGATGTTAAAAATGCATGTTGAAATGAAAGAATGACTAGGATGGCTGAATGATAAAGACATTGATGGATTTAAATAATGAAAATAAATGACAGGAAGGAATTATTAAAAATAACATTTCCCTAGAATTAAAGGACAGGAATCTTTAGATTGGATGAAAAAAGACAGAATCTTTATTTCAAAACACCAAAGAAAAACTGAGGATCCTGTTAAGTTTTTAGAAAGTTACCAATAAAAGAATGAGGGTCATATTTCTTAGATAGTAGAAGAGCAAATTATTATTATTATTATTATTATTATTTTAATTATTATTATTTTTAAAGATTTTATTTATTTATTCATGAGAGATAGAGGCAGAGAGAGAAGCAGGCTCCCTGTGCCGAGCCCATTGTCGGACTCGATCCCAGGACCCTGGCATCACGACCTGAGCCAAAGGCAGATACTCAACTGCTGTGCCACCCAGGTGTCCTAAAGAGCAAGTTATTATTTTTTTTTTAAGATTTTATTTATTCATGAAAGACAGAGAGAGAGAGGTAGAGACACAGGCAGAGGGAGAAGCAGGCTCCATGCAAGGAGCCTGATGTGGGACTCGATCCCGGGACTCCAGAATCATGCCCTGGGCCAAAGGCAGGCGCTAAACCACTGAGCCACCCAGGGATTCCCAAGAGCAAGTTATTTTAAGTTGAGAATTCAGTAACAGTATGAGCAATCAAATAAAGGTATTTTTCAATATATAAAATATGATATAAATAATTTAGGAATAAAAGTTCGTATTATCAGGGCACCTGAGTGGCTCAGTCATTTGAATCATTGATTTTGGCTCAGGTCATGATCTCATGGATCATGGGAGTAAGCCCTGCATAGATCTGCTTGAGATTCTCTCCTTCTGTCCCCTCCCCCCCACTTGCTCACACTCTCTTTAAGTAAATAAATCTTTAAAGCAAAGGTTCGTATTATCAGAGCATTAGAAATAGGGCAGGGAAGTGTATGTGTTTCAAAAGTCTGATATTTGGGGGAAGGGGAAGATTATAGGTATTGTTCAATTATGTTTGATAGTTCACCATATTAACTGTATCTTAGTTTAAGGATAATCAATAGAAGGATAGAGATAAATTATTTGATTTTATTTCACTTGTGTTACTAGATTAATAGATAAATTAAAATGGTCCCAAATAGACCCCAACTCAAGAGAAAAGGGAACAAGAACAATAAGGTAAATATAAGGTGGCTTAGAATGAGGCCAAACATATCAAATGGCAAAAATGTGAGTGGGATAAGTTCTCTTGTTAAAAGATAGACTGTTATTCATAACATTCATCTATAAATGAGGCACAAAGAAAACCTTTAACAAGTACCAAAAGCAGGAATGCACAAGTAACATTCTGTCTACTAGGCAGCAAAGTAAATAATTAACTATAAAAGGTAACAAGCCAGGTTAGTATCCAATTTAGAAATTTAAAAAACATGATTATAAGAGCTTTTGTGCTAAAAGCAATAAAGTCTTTAGTTGTGAGACACCTAGGTAGCTCATTTGGTTTTGTCTTGACTCTTGTTCAGCTCAGGTCATGATTTCAGGGTCCTGGGACCCAGTCACTTGTCCTGGTCTTCACTCAGCAGGGAATCTGCTTGAGATTCTTTCTCCATCTGCCTCTCCTCCTCCCCCTGCTTGCATACACACTTACTCTCTTTCTAAAATAAAAAAGATAAATAAATCTTAAAATCTTCAATTGCAAATGATTCCAAAATATTGACAATAAAAGTACTATGTCTTAAAAACATGGAGCATGAGGCCACAGTGACACTTAAAAGAAAATTTAAAGACTTCAAAGCAAACCTTAAAAAAAATGACTTCAAGTAATTATTAAGGACGGGCATTCAAGATAGAAGAGAAAAAAATCCAAAAGAAGAAAGGGATTACGTATAAAAGCAACAATTACTGAAATAGGGGAAAATATAGAGATTATGAAATGAGTAGCTGGTTCTTTAAAATATTATTCAGTGTTGTAAATGTTTTTCCCATATCCATAAGGTTAATGAAATCCCAGTCAAAATCCTAATATAATTTCATCTGGACCTTGGCAAAGTGATTCTGTTATATACCAAGAGGAAGAGAAAGAGTGAGGAGAAAGAAAGGGTTCATTTGTTTTCTTTCTTGTTTTCTAGTAAATCCTTGTTTAAATTGAGTATATTTTTTAAAGTAAACTACACCTAATATGGGGCTCGAACTCACAACTCTGAGATCAAGCATTGCATGCACTCCTGACTGAGCCAGCCATGCGCCCCTCTAATAAACACTCTTAAGATTACCTATTTTTCATTGAGGGCCTGTGATCATCTCCTGTCTTCCATAGGTTTTGCTGTGTAGGTGTCACTTCACTTCTGAATAGTCTTGTTTTTTTCAAATAACAGGAATGTAGAAGAGCACGATGAACTTCCATTTATAACCATCCCCTTGCTTCAACAATTAATCAGCAGTCTCATTTCCTTTACTCCTTGCTTCTTCTTTCCCCACTTCAGACCCCAACTGAAATTTCAGCACAAACTTTCCTCTTTACACTTCCTTTTTTTAAACCTAATATTTATTTACATGAATAGACTTTGTTTGACCTGTCCATTACTAATCTGCTGGTTACTTATGTTCAGTATATAAATCCATTTTGCCTTACATTTTAACAGTTTTTGGTTTTAAGTTTGTTTGATTGATTTTTAAACCCAGTATTGGAGTTGAACTCATGACCCATGATCAAGAGTGTCATGCTGCACCAGCCAGGCACCCCTCCAAAATGAATTCTTTTTAAAAATAATAGGAAAGTTCTTTCTCTGATGGCTTTTTGCTTTGAATTCTGGGTTTTTGTTTTTGTTTTTATGCTATTGCTATTCCCATTTTTGTTGTTGTTAATATTTGTCTAGTTAATATATTTATTTCCTTTTATCTTTAGTCTTTTTCTAGAGTGTCCTATCTCTTTAAATCACATAGCTGGAATTTAAAAAATTTTTTTATTTATTTATTCATGAGACACAGAGAGAGAGAGAGAGAGAGGCAGAGACACAGGCAGAGGGAGAAGCAGGCTCCATGCCGGAGCCCGATGTGGGACTCGATCCCAGGTCTCCAGGATCATGCCCTGGGCTGAAGGTGGTGCTAAACCGCTGAGCCACCTGGGCTGCCCTGGAATTTTTTTTGTTTCCATTGTTTGGCCTTTTTAAACCCATTCTGAGGGTCTTTAACTTCAATAAGGATATTTAATTCTTTTATATTTAACTGTATTTTATTTTAAATCCTGTGTATTTTCTCCTTCCTTCCTTTCTGTTGGTTTTATTAAATGTTCTATTTTTCAGGAAGGCATTCATCCTATTTGTAGTCTTATAGTAGTCACATTCACATTTTTAAATTTAGTTAATTGTTAAAAATTTTTGTCTTTTGAAAGGTAATTATTTGAATGTGGGTCAACATTTATTTATTTATTTATTTTAATTTTTATTTATTTATGATAGTCACACAGAGAGAGAGAGAGAGAGAGAGAGGCAGGGACATAGGCAGAGGGAGAAGCAGGCTCCATGCACCGGGAGCCCGACGTGGGATTCGATCCCGGGTCTCCAGGATCGCGCCCTGGGCCAAAGGCAGGCGCCAAACCGCTGCGCCACCCAGGGATCCCTGTGGGTCAACATTTAAAAGGTATAAAAGTATACTCACTGTATAAACTCCCTACATCAGTCTCCAGAGACCCACTTCTCCCCCACAAATCACCATTGTTATTAGTTTCTGGAATCTTTTCTAGAGAAAAATCAACGTATGTATACAGAAACCATACAAATGTGTATACAGGCATTTCCTCAACTCTCTCTCTTTTTTTAAATAAAAATGATGACATAATATAATGGTTTTTATATTTTTTGCTCTCAAAATTCCCTTAATAACTTAAAAAACTGGGCAGCCCAGGTGGCTCAGCAGTTTAGCGCCGCCTTCAGCCCAGGGCCTGATCCTGGAGATCCAGGATCGAGTCCCACTTCGGGCTCCCTGCATGGAGTCTGCTTCTCCCTCTGCCTCTGCCTCTCTTCTCTCTCTCTCTCTCTCTCTGTGTCTCTCATGAATAAATAAATAAAATCTTAAAGAAACTTAAAAAACATTTACTGTCTTATACATTTATTATTATTTTTTAAAGACTTTATTTATTTATTCATTAGAGACACAGAGACAGAGAGAGGCAGAGACACAGGCAGAGGGAGAAGCAGGCTCCATGCAGGGAGCCTGATGTGGGACTCGATCCCAGGTCTCCAGGATCACGCCCTGGGTTGAAGGTGGTGCTCTACCTCTGAGCCACCTGGGCTGCCCTGTCTTAATACATTTAAAGTTGACATTTAAATTGGTTTACTGCTGGTAGGAATATAAGTCCGTGCATCACTGTGGAAAATGTTATGGAGTTTCCTCAAAAATTAAAAATAGAAATCTCTATTATCCAATAATTCTACTACTGCCTATTTATCCAAAGAAAACACAAACACTAATTGAAAGAGATATATATGCACCCCTGTGTTTATTGCAGCATAATTTACAATAACCAAGACAGGGAAGCAGCCCAGTGTCCATTGATAAATGAATGAATAAGGAAGATGTGGTAAACACACACACATTGGAATGTTATGCAGCCATGTAAAAGGGTGAGATCATGCCATTTGTGACAACATGGATGGAGCCATTTATTTATTTATTATGCTAAGTGAAATGTCAGAGAAAGACAAATACCATATGGTTTCACTCGTGAAATCCAAAGAACAAATGAATAAACAATAAGTAGAATCAGGCTTATAAATACAGAGAAACAAACTGGTTATCAGAAAGGGGTTGGGGGGGAGATGGGTAAAATGAGTGAAGGGGAGTGGTAGATACAGGCTTCTAGTTATGTAATGAATATGTCCTAGGAATAAAAGCATAAGGAATGGAGATGTAATAGGTTGTATGGTAATGGATGATAACTACACTTATGGTGAGCACAGCATAATGTATAAACTTGTCAAATCACTATATTGTCAACCTGAACTAATGTACCATTGTATGTCAACTATACTCAAAAAATTAAAAAAAAAAAATTGACTTCTAAAGTTTTTCATCAAAAACTCAAATAGTTGTGGGGGTACCTGGCTGGCTCTGTTAGTGGAGCATGTGACTTGATCTCTGGGTCTTGAGTTTAAGCTTCACATTATGCATAGAGCTTACTTAACAAAAATTAAAATAGTTGCAAAGATATAATATTTGCATGTTGTAAATAGTGACATTTAAAAATAAATTATATCACACTTTAAAGTGTTCTGGTGGGAAAGAAATACTGTAACAATTTGCCTACCATCACAGGTTAAGAAAAGGAAGAACAAATTCTACTCTACAGTTTGAAATTTTATGGGATCTTTTTTCTCCTTGAGCTCCTTTGCATTTTGCTTTCTCCACAGAGTTTCAGCCTAATGTATTTTACTCTAGGGAGGGGTTTTTTTGTTTTTTTATTTTTATTTTATTTTATTTTATTTTTTTTAAAGATTTTATTTATATATTAGACACACACAGAGAGAGAGAGAGAGAGGCAGAGACACAGGCAGAGGGAGAAGCAGGCTCCACTCCAGGAGCCGGACGTGGGACTCGATCCCAGGTCTCCAGGGTCATACCCTGGGCTGCAGGTGGCGCCAAACCGCTGAGCCACAGGGGCTGCCCTTGTTTTGTTTTTAGAGTGAGCACGTGAGCGGGGTTGGGAGTAGGGAGAGAAGGAGAGGGAGAAAGAGAATCTTAAGCTGGCTCCATGCCCAGCATGGAGTTCAACCTGAGGCTCAGTCTCACAACTCTGAGATCATGACCTGAGGTGGAATCAAGTCGGACGCTTAACTGACTGAGTCACCTAGGTGCCCCATGCTTACAAGTTTTATTCGTCATATCACTCTCTGAAACCAAAATGTATAAGTAAATTAAAATAAAAAACATTCTGTATTTCCTGAGTCCATAAGGCCCAGAGTCTTAAGAATTTTTCAATTAATTATAGAATAGAACATGCTTTATTAGAAAAAAACAGTAATTATTGGAGCACCTGGGTGACTCAGTTGATTAAGTGTCTGAGTCTTTTTTTTTTTTTTTAAGATTTTATTTATTTATTCATGAGAGACAGAGAGAGAGAGAGAGAGGCAGAGACATAGGCAGAGGGAGAAGCAGGCTCCATGCAGGGAGGGAGCCTGATATGGGACGTGATCCCAGGTCTCCAGGATCACACCTTAGGCTGAAAGCAGGCGCTAAAACACTGAGCCACCCAGGGATTCCCCAGTGTCTGACTCTTGACTTCAGCTCAGGTCATGATCTCAGGGTGTGAGATCCAGCCCTGCATCTGGCTCTGTGCTCAGCAGGGAGTCTTGTTTGGGATTCTCTCTCTTCCTCTGCCACCGCTTCCCACTGCATACTCTCCTTCTCAAATGAATCTTTAAAAATATGATAATCGCTAAACATAAAGATACATTTTTACTGGAAATCATCTCTTAATGAGATAGATGGGATTTCCTCTTACTCTCGATTAGTTAATGAATCCTTGTATTAATGTAACTCATTGCTTGAATGAGATAGGGTTTGGCATTTTCTCTTCCTGATTTTTGGGTTTATTTTTATTTTTTTAATAAATATTTTTATTTATTTATTCATGAGAAACACACACAGAGAGGCAGAGACAGAGAGAAGCAGGCTCCATGCAAGGAGCCCGATGTGGGACTCGATCCCGGGACTCCAGGATCACACCCTGGGCCAAAGGCAGGCGCCAAACCACTGAGCCACCCAGGGATTCCTGATTTTTGGATTTATGGTTGAAGCTTTTGACAAAATGTTTTCATTTATGTAAGCAGATAAGAATGGTGGAGTTTTGCTCATTCATTTATCATTTTGTGCTCCTATTATGTTCTGAACACCCTTCCGAGCTCCGGTGATAAGCAGTGAACAAAGCCACAGAAATTTCTGTCCTCAGAGTTTATAAATGTGTCTTTCTTTGTTCTTCTGAGTTGTATACGAAAAATCATATAACAGTTTTTACCAAAAGCGATTTTTAATGATTTAGCAGCTGACAATTTAATTAGGCCCTCCTTCAGTTTTGCTGAAAGCAGAGAATTTGAAACCACCAGTCTTGGAAGAGGTTTGTTAACCAGTCATTAGAGTCCTTCATGGTCTCATTTTCTGAGAAGCACAGTAAAAAGACTTTACCAACACACATGCACACACACATACACATACATATAATCTCCTATGTATATACTCAAACATTTATAATCTCTAACTGGTTTATATAAATATATAAAGAGATTTATTGCAAGTAATTGGTTTATATGATTGTGGAGGCTAGTCAGGCAAGCCTGAAATCTTAATAGGCTGGTTATTGGAATCTTTTCCTCAGAGGAATGTAGTTTTGCTCATGAGGGCTTTCAGCTGATTAGATGAGGCCCACCCAGATTATTGAGGATAATATATCTCTCTTACCCAGAGTCTTCTGATGTTAATCACATCTACAAAATACTTTCATAGCAATACCTAGATTAGATTTTGAATAAGAGGAAATGTAGCCTTGCTAACGTGAGACTGAACCTTATTTAAACTAATATACTCAGAAATGTTTTGGGAAGTTGAAATAATCATTTAAATACACCTTTGCATTTTATTTATTTATTTATTTTTAAAAATTTATTTTTATTTTTATTATTTATGATAGGCACACAGTGAGAGAGAGGCAGAGACACAGGCAGAGGGAGAAGCAGGCTCCACGCACCGGGAGCCCGATGTGGGATTCGATCCTGGGTCTCCAGGATCGCACCCTGGGCCAAAGGCAGGCGCTAAACCGCTGCGCCACCCAGGGATCCCCACCTTTGCATTTTACATTTGTATCTGGGAAGATGTTTGAGTTTTATACTGTGTACTTAAAATATATGTAAATAGATGTTATGTAAATTGGTATATAAAGTATAATATGAACTGTATTTAAATATATTTTCATCAGATTGTTGAAACAACAGATTTCATTTATTTAGTCATGGAAAATGATCACCAGTAAACAATGGTGAAGCTAGCCCATATTGACAAACCAGGTGCCTAAATCACAGTGACTTTGTTGGAAAGTCTCTTTTTTTCTCTTTTAATAAGTGAGTACTATTTATCCCCAAGACAACTGTCTCTTAATCCTGTTTTTATTTAATGTATTAATTTATTTATTTGAGAGAGAGAGAGAGAGAATGAGCAAGCAAACAAGTGGGGAGAAGGGCAGAGAGGGAGGAAGAGAAAATCCTCAGCAGACTAGACTCCTGGCTGAGTGAGAAGCCAGATGCAGGACTTGATCTCACCTGAGACCATGACCTGAGCTGAAACCAAGAGTGGGATGCTTAGCCAACTGAGCCACCAAGGCACCCCCTCCTTCTGAGTTCTAAGATAGACTCTGGGATAATGTTTAGAGCCTTGCTGTGATGGATTGAGACCTTCACTATTTTTAGACTCTTTGCTTGCTTGCTAGCTTGCTTGCTTCCTTTTTTTTTTTTTTTTTTTAGTGTGTTGATTTTGTTTTCTTAGGACTGTTTTCTCAGGAGCGATTTTTTAAAAAATGTCTTTAAATTTTAAAATTTTTATTAGAGAGAAAGAGAGAGAGGGAAGGGCAGAGGGAGAGAGAGACGGAGAGAAAGAGAGAGAATCTTAAGGCTCCTGGCATGGAGCCTGACACAGGGCTTATTCTCACATTGCTCAGATCACAATCTGAGCTGAAATCAAGAATCAGATGCTTAACTAAGCCACCCAGGTGCCCCTAAAAAACCCTAAAAAAGGTTTTTTTTTTTTGAAGTATAGTGAACATACAATGTTAGAAGGAGTGATAGTATTTCTTGATCATTAAGGGTTGGAAAAAGTGAAGTCTTTAAGTGAAAATTGTTCATTATCTGTCAATTTGATATCTGATGCCATAGTCTCAAATCTTTCTGAATTCATAACATCCTAATACTGACTAAACACCCCAATTCTACTACCATACTTCTCTATAACTGAAGTATAGAAGACAAAACCTTATTGTGTGTGTCTCTGGTATTTTGGTTAAAGAGGCTTCTGAGAGATTGTATTGTGTCTGTTTTGTCACCAGTGGTCTCTTTGTTTCATGCCCTGGAGGTTTTTACTCCCTTGGGTTGTGCTTCACTGTAAGATATAGGGGAGTGGAGAGGTGGGGGCAGGAACAGATAGATGTGAGAAAAGAAGGGTTAGCCAGATGCCTCTACCCTGTGTTAGTTCTCAGGTGTGTCAGGAACTAGTGTCTAAGGAAGTTGATCTAAACATTGATCTCCTCTGGGGCACCTGGCTGGCTCAGTTGATAGAGTATGTGACTCTTGATCTTGGGGTTGTGAGTTCAACCCCCGTGTTGGGTGTAGAGCTTACTAGACAGATAGATCCATCAGTCCATCTCCTTAAACCTGTGTTTCTGTATCCTTTTCAGATTTCTTCATGTACTCACAGAAGGGTTCAAGTTCACCTTTTGAAGTTTTCTGATATACTAGATCACTTTTCCTGGTCCTTGCTTTTTTCTTTTTATCTTGGAGATCCTTCAATATTAGTGCTTTTTTTTCCTGACTGCATTGTATTCCACAGTTTGATGTATTATTATTTAACCACTTTGTACTGGTGGATTTTTCATCCTTTACTGTCATTTAGTTCTGCAGAGTGGATATCATTTAGCACATATAGGAGTAGAGCATCTATATTTGGGATAGATTCCTATAATTGCAATTGGGAGTCTCAAGGTTGTAAATTGTAATTTTGATGGATATTGTCAAATTGCTTGCCTCAGGGTACCAGTTTACACTTACCAGCAGTGAATGAGTGCCTAATCCTTCCCCCCCTTAGCAATATGCTTACTGTCAGGCTTTTGATTTTTACTAACCTAATAGGTGAAAAATACCTTGGTATAGTTTTATATCACATTTCTTCAGAAAATGTGGCTTTTTAAATAGAAGCCACTTTATATTTCCTTTTCTGTTTAAACCTTTTCCTTGTTTTCTGTTGAGTTTAACTTTTGCTAAAATAATTTGTAGGGGAAAGTCCTTAACTCAAAGAGGGGGGAAAAGCAGATACCCTTCCATTTAAACAGACATGTTTAATCTTATATTTTCCCACTAGTTATTCTCCCATTAGAATATGGAAATACATTTAGCTTAACATTTTCTTCCTTGTTCTCTACCTTCCAATTTTACTAAGCAGTAGTGATGATTTAATAATATTAATGGCACATCACACCAGGCGCTGTTCTCCGTATAGTTTACATGGAAGTCCATCTTACATTACGTAGCTGCTGCTTAAGATTCATATGTGTTATACTCATTTGATTTGTTCCCTTGCTGTTTCTTGTATCCAAGTTATCTTTATTTTTGAATTACATTTGTGTTTTGCTTTGCTGAAATATGTCGCTATCAAAGTTTTTTTCAGAAAGTGTCTGTGGGTGGTGAACTTTCTAAATCTTTGCCTGCCTTAAAATGTCTCTATTTTACCATCACACTTGAGTGTTAGTTTGGATTTTTATAGACTTGTAGGTTCAAAATAGTTCTCTCTCAGGAGTTTGAAGCAATTGTCTCATTGTCTTCTGGAATCCAGTGTTGTTGATAAGAAGTCTGATGTCATTCTGATTCTTTTCTTCTTTTTTTTTTAAGATTTTATTTATTTATTTATTTGTTTATTTTAAAAAAGATTTTATTTATTTATTCATGAGAATACACAGAGAGGAGAGAGAGAGGCAGAGACACAGGCAGAGGGAAAAGCAGGCTCCATGTAGGGAGCCTGACGTGGGACATGATCCTGGGGGACTCCAGGATCAGGCCCTGGGCTGAAGGCGGCGCTAAAACACTGAGCCACCCGGGCTGCCCAGATTTTATTTATTTATTCATGAGAGACACGCACAGAGAGAGGTAGAGATACCGGCAGAGGGAAAAGCAGGCTCCATGCAGGGAGCCTGACGTGGGACTCGATCCTAGGACTCCAGGATCATGCCCTGGGCTGAAGGCAGGCGCTAAACTGCTGAGCCACCCAGGGATCCCCTGATTCTTTTCTTTTGTAGGTAACATGGTTTGTCCTCTGGAAGCTTTTCTCTTTTAGAATTGGTGTTCTGAAATTTTACTAGCACATGTCTATGTGTTGGACTTATTTCAGTAACCATTTTTTTTAAAAAAGATTTTATTTGTTTATTTGAGAGAGAGAGAGAGCGTGAACGTGGTGAGGGAGGGGCAGAGAGAGAAGCTGGTTCTCTGCTGAGATGGAAGCTTTTTACTCGGAGCTCCATCCCAGGACTCTGGGATCATGATCTGAGCCAAAGGCAGCTGCTTAACCGACTGAGCCACCCAGATGCCCCTTTAGTAGCCAGTCTGTGTTTTATGTTGGGGTGAGAGAGGACCTTTATTTTGTTTTCAGGTCAGGGCTCTTTTCTTTTCTTTTTCTTTTTTTTTTTTTTTTTTTAAGATTTTACTTATTTATTCATGAGAGACACACAGAGAGAGAGGGAGAGGGATAGAGGGAGAGGGAGAGAGAGAGGCAGAGACACAGGCAGAGGGAAAAGCTGGCTCCATGTAGGGAGCCCGACGTGGGACTCGATGCTGGGTCTCCAGGATCACGCCCTGGGCTGAAGGTGGTGCTAAACCACTGAGCCACCTGGGCTGCCCATCAGGGCTATTTTCTTCTAAGACTACGGTTTCTGTGTTGTCTATTTTTTCCATTCTCTTTATGGAATTCCTAGTAACAAAAGTTTGTGATTTCTGTTGACTTGATACCATTTTTTTCATATCTTAGTTCTTTTGTGTGGCTTACTGGGAGACTTCTTTGATATAATACTTTAGCTCACCTATTTCATCAGCCACTGTATCTATTCGGAGATTTGTTCAGCCCATTTGTTGAAATTGTAATATAGTTGACCCTTGAACAATATAGGGGCTAGGAGTACCAATCCCCTGCATGGTAAAAAAAATCCATGTGTAACTTTTTTTTTTTTTTTAAAGATTTTAAGTAATCTCTACATATAACTTGGGACTTGAACTCATAACCCTCAGATCAAGACTCAAACTTATAACCGTCAGATCAAGAGTTGCATGCTCTTCCAACTGAGCCAGCCAATTAATACATATTTTGTATGCTATATGTAGTATATATTGTACTCTTAAAGTAAGCTAGAGAAATAAAATGTTATTAAGATTACCACACGGAAGAGAAAATACACGTATGCACTGTTTTTATTGAAACAAATCCGCATGTAAGTGGAGCCAGTGTCCACTGATATGGACATTGATATGATCATGGCAAGCCTTGATGTTCAAGAGTCAGCTGTGCTCTGTACCTGCAAGAGGAATACTAAAGAGAGAAGGGAAATATAACAGAAGGTTAGCCTGGCATTTGAAGAACTGTTTCTTCATTCCAGTTTTTGTAGTTTGACTACAAATTTTATTAGTTGGGATAAGGCTAAACATATTCGATTTCTAGATGTCTTTTGTAATTTCTTAGGAAGTTTGATATTATGAGAGTATAATCCATAGGTCTGTTGTTTCTTAGTCTGGTCTGTTAAGTGTGTAAGTACATAGATGTCAGCCTGACACTCTCCTTTTCTGGATCCAGTGCCAAATATAGCTAATCTCAATCACTGAGCCCTAAGTCTGTCCCTGGAAACCCTTCTCAATCCTTTCCAGGTAGCTACTACCAGTTGATTGGTGTTGGCGCAACAATCTATTTTTTGTTGCAGCATTAAAAGTAATAAATGTTCATTTATAAGGACATTTTCCTCTTGCTGTTTTATAATGTTTTTATTTTTAGGAATGACATTTTATAATTAGCAGTTATGGCAAGTTTGTGTCTCATTAACCAGATTATTATCAACTGTAAATATTACAGAGGCTTGTTATTTGACAAGTTAATTATGTTTTATGATACACATTTTCTTATTGATCCATTACTTTGAATGTTAATGGTTGCTATTATCTTTTTAAACAAAGCTAGTACTGTATTAATACTTTAAAGTTGATGTCACATTGCTTATTGATTATTAAGTGAAGCATTCCAATAATTAGATATTCTTAAGCTTCTTTAAAGGTTTTGTGTCAGCTTTAACTTAATTTGTGGACTCGGGTTTTGTATTTTCATGTGACTAATTGAGTGAAAACCATTTTTTTGTAGAGTAGCTAATCTAAAATTTTCCACAGGGGATCCCTGGGTGGCGCAGCGGTTTGGCGCCTGCCTTTGGCCCAGGGCGCGATCCTGGAGACCCGGGATCGAATCCCACGTCGGGCTCCCGGTGCATGGAGCCTGCTTCTCCCTCTGCCTGTGTCTCTGCTTCTCTGTCTCTCTCTCTCTCTCTCTCTCTCTATCATAAATTTAAAAAAAAATTTAAAATTTATCACAGATAATCTTTTAGAAAAATTTGTTTCATTGAAGTATAGTACTGTATACACTGAATTCTATAGCTTCCTGCCAGAAAGGACCTTATACATAATCTATTTATACTCTCTGTATTTTATTTTAATTAATTAATTAATTTTCTTGGAGGGGGGTATGGAGAGGAAGAGGGAGAGGGAGTAGGCTCCACGCCCAACACAGACCCCAAGTAGAGCTTGATCTTACAACCCTGAGATCATGACTTGAGCTGGAATCAAGAGTCAGGTGCTTAACTGACTGAGCTACCCAGGTGCCCCTAAACCCTCTGTATTTTTTTTTTTTTTAAGATTTTATTTATTTATTCATGAGAGACACAGAGAGAGGAGAGAGGCAAAGACACAGGAGAAGCAGGCTCCGTGCAGGGAGCCTGACACGGGACTCATCCCAGGACCCCAGGATCATGCCCTGAGCTGAAGGTAGATGCTCAACCACTGAGCCATCCAGGCGTCCCAACCCTCTGTATTTTATAGTTGAGTCCTTCACCAAGGTTACGTACCTGGACTAATATTCTGTCCATTGATTGCTGCTTTTCTGTTTTGTTTTATTTATCTCTTTAAAAATTTTTTTTTTAAATTTTTATTTATTTATGATAGTCACACAGAGAGAGAGAGAGAGGCAGAGACACAGGCAGAGGGAGAAGCAGGCTCCATGCCGGGAGCCCGACGTGGGATTCGATCCCGGGTCTCCAGGATCACGCCCTGGGCCAAAGGCAGGCGCCAAACCGCTGCGCCACCCAGGGATCCCTATCTCTTTAAAATTTATTTTGGAGAAGATAAATATAGCTATACCCCATTTTATGTTTGTCCAGTTTGGCATTATAGAAAAACAGGTTTTGGAGTCAGACATGGGTATTATTGATTTCTGTTGTGGGCCTTGGGCAGATTAATTAACCCTTTTGAACCTTAAGTGTCTTTATCTTTACAAGGGGCTTGCTAATACTTTCTACCTTGTTACCTTCCCTGTCTTGAGAGTTGTTGTAGGAATTAAATGAATAAACTGCTGGCAAATCATGAGGGATGCAGAAAACGGTAGCTTTTTATATCATTCGGAATTAGTGAGAGAAACAGAAACCAGCTTGGATAGGACTGGGAATTAGGTGCTTACAAAATGATGGAACGTTTGAAGGTCAGATCCTAGGCTGGGCCCTGGGAGGACTCCCACAACAGTACGGAGAACTGACCCACATGGGAAGCTGCTCCCTCTTGAAGCTTTTTCCAGAGCTAAAGCTGGCAACATGCTTTTGGTTGACAGTGTTCACCTGCAGCGTCAGTCCAATGTTTTAGAGGTCATATCCAGAAGCTGTTGATGCCCATTCCTTTCATGACAGCTTGGGAAGTTGGATAATGGACACTGCTACCTAAAAGCCTCACATTTTCAACCTTGTTGACTAATGGCTAAGGGTCTTAGGAAGGTGACCTCAGCCTTATCAGGCTCATAGCCTGTCAGTATCTTTTTTTTTTTTTTTTTTTTCTTTCAGTATCTTTTATGCCAGTTCCCATGCACAGCTTGGGGTTCATGGGAAGCTAGGAACTCTTTTTAACCTTTCAGATCTCTCCAAAGGGAAGGAAGGAGATTGAGAAATCCAAATATTTATTGTAGTGGTATTATGATGAATGGTAGTGATACTGGTGGATAAGGATTATTATTGCTGCGTTTAATATACCTTCTTCAGAATTATACATCAAGTGGGTGACAGTCTAGAACCAGAACTGGAAATCTCAAATCCTTTTCTTTTTAGTGGGCCATGCTCGTTCCAATATCTTGTTCTTATTCATTCAATAAATAATTCACTGAACATCTCAGTATGAGCAGGTGTTTCTTCTCAATGCTAGGTATGTTAACAGTGACCACACTGTCCCTGCTCTCAGAAAGCCTTTAGTCCTGGGCTCATAGGCACAGGTTGTTCTACTACAGGATAGTAAGTGTATGGAAGATGTGGAACACAAAGGCAGGACACCTGACCCCTGTCGGGGGGCCTTCTAACATGTTATCAGACGCTTTTAGGAAATGATCATTTATAAGTTTGAGTACAGTAATCACCTGTACATTTTACAAACAAGTAAAGAGAATTGGATCATGACAACTTTTGTCAAGAACAGGAAGATCCAGAGGGGAAAGGCTTCTTGTGCGGGATGGAGAGAATACTTAGGAGAAAATCCTTTCAGATTTGGCCAGTACTGTTGCTGAGCTGAGGTGGGTGGCATCCTTGATGGCAGCTTATGCTTTGACCCATTTATCTTCTTCACCTATAAGGCTTCCAGGGGCCGTATTCCTTCCTTAAAGAGTAAAAGCAGGCATCATGACATAACACAGATTCTAGACCCTAGGGTCCAGATATTTTCTATCCTTTTCCTCTGCTATCTTTTTGTTTTTTCATCCAAGATGGAAGAAGAGGCTCTTTGTTTTTATTCTAGATATATAATAAACAATACATGTGTAGGTCCCATTATGTCAGGACAAATTTAAGACAAATAGAAGTATGTAGGAGGGTGTACTGTGAAGGGCAGCAGTATACCCCTTGTACCTTTGGGAAGTACAGTCCCACAAGACCTAGTTATTGGCACTGCCTGGGGCTTTTTCTTGTTTGGTAATAGTGAGTCCTCACCATGTATTTTTCCTGGAGCATATTGCCATCCCCCCCACCATTAATACTTTCATCACCACCATCCACTACCACCACCATTATCACCATCCACAGACAGCTGAGGGCAAGGGTGAAGAGCTATGGATCAGTTAGAAGAGATATTGCTTGATGTGTAGAGCAGATATTGGCAGAGTTTAGTATATAGCAATAATTTGTTAACATATTTCTTATTGAGGATGCTTATATTTAAGGGGGAGTAGTGGTGATTCAGAAGCCCTCGTAGTGTTCTCTTTCCCTCAGAGAGCTTCCCCCTCTACACTAAAAGCCTTCTAAACTGATGCTCAGAGTAATTGTCCCAGGGCTCTGTGCTGCACCCTTTAAAAGGCTCTTTGTAAATTCCCTTGGCATAACATTATTAGTATTTTTTTAAAGTTTATTTAGTTCATCTTTATTTATTTATTTATTTATTTATTTATTTATTTATTTATTTATTTATTTTTATTTATGATAGTCACAGAGAGAGAGAGAGAGGCAGAGACACAGACAGAGGGAGAAGCAGGCTCCATGCACTGGGAGCCTGATGTGGGATTCGATCCCGGGTCTCCAGGATCGCGCCCTGGGCCAAAGGCAGGCGCCAAACCGCTGCGCCACCCAGGGATCCCTAGTTCATCTTTATACCCAGCATGGGGCTCAAACTCACAATCCCAAGATCAAGAGCCCCATGCTTCCAGTTGAGCCAGCCAGATACCCCTGTTAGTGTTTATTAACTTCTGACATTTCTTAGATGTAAACTTATTTTGTAGTTTGAGTCTGTTTTGGAGGAGGGAAAGATAGAAAAACCTAAATTCTAAGAATGTGTATTTTCAAGTTTTTTTTTTTTTCAAGTTTTTTTTTTTAATTTTTATTTTATTTTATTTATGATAGGCACACAGTGAGAGAGAGAGAGAGGCAGAGACACAGGCAGAGGGAGAAGCAGGCTCCATGCACCGGGAGCCCGACGTAGGATTCGATCCCGGGTCTCCAGGATCGCGCCCTGGGCCAAAGGCAGGCGATAAACCGCTGCGCCACCCAGGGATCCCTTTCAAGTTGTTTTTAATGAAAAGACTTGTTCCTGCCCTACTTTTGTCCTTTAACTGGTAAAAAGAATAGAGAATAAAATCATTCCTGGTCTCACACTACTTTAGTAGAATAGGAGTGTTGTATTATGAGCTGTCACTCTAATATAGAAATAGAATGATGAAAGATCATTACAGATTTACTCTAATTAGCCATTATTTTGAACCCACATTGGAATTTGCATGAATTTTTGAAACTTCTAAAGGATGTATCATATATTCACTCGTGGAGGACTTTGAACTGTTAAGGGCTAGGTTGGTATATGATATTGAAGGGAAATATAAAGGTTACTTTATTTTGTATTTTTTGTGTCTTGCATTTGATGCTGTAATATCATATTGGCTCTTGAATTTATTTTTAAAATTCCCTTTAGTGAAAGAATGGAAACTGCATCTTACCCATATAAGTTAAATAAGAATAGTTTGGAGTTCTTGTCTTTTTTTTTTATATAATATTTAATTTATTTATTCATAAGAATACACAGAGAGGAGAGAGAGAGAGGCAGAGACACAGGCAGAGGGAGAAGCAGGCTCCATGCAGGGAGCCCGAGGTGGGACTTGATCCCGGGTCTCCAGGATCAGGCCCTGGGCCAAAGGCAGGCCCCAGACTGCTGAGCCACCCAGGGATCCCCGCTAAACAACAATCTTAAGAAAGGCAGAAGGAAGATGGAAGTGTAGGGGAGGAAAAATAATTTTTTCCCACTATTCTGACTTACTGGCTGAGACCCCTGAAATAAAAGAGATTAACAAGAGCAAACCCGAAGTTTAACATGTTTACCTCCTGTATTCATGGGAGATGCCCAAGGGGCAATGATCCCTGAGGTAGCTTACTTAGAGTTCAGGCTTCACTGGATGTCAGTAGGGAAAGGGGAGGGGGACATAGTCCTCTTAGGGGAGAGTGAATGGTTTCTAGGGAAGAAGAAGGGGCCCTGTTCTTTTAACAGATGGGAGGGCGCCTGGGTGGCTCAGTTATTAAGGTCTGCCTTCAGCTCAGGTCATGATCCCTGGATCCTGGGATCCAGTCCCACGTTGGGCCCCCTGCTCAGTGGGGAGCCTGCTTCTCCCTCTCCTCCCTTCCCTCTCTCTCAAATAAATAAAATCTTTAAAAAAAGAGAGAGATGGAAGGTATGACAGTTTGTCAGGATGCGGCATCCATTGCTAGTCTCCTCTCCTGTGCTAAGAATCCGTCCCCGCTGGCTGAGGACACTCCCGGGGAGGGCGGCTGTGATCATCGAGTTCCTTCTCAGAGCCGCTGTCTTCAGGCACTGGGGGCTCGCCCTGCATCTGCTGTCTTTCAAGGCGACGGCTCCAAGGCCTCGCTCTCCCCAAGGCAGGGTCTGGGCGCCATGTTCTGCCGCCCTTGGGAAGGAGGGCGGGTGGGGGAGGCCCGCGGGGGCACGAGGTGGCGCCAAGGACAGTCACCTCCGCAGGTGGCGTGGGTGTGGCCGTGGAGGCCGCCCTGTCAGTCCTATTTTTTTTTAAACATTTTATTTATTTATTCATGAGAGGCAGAGACACAGGCAGAGGGAGAAGCAGGCTCCATGCAGGGAGCCCGAGGTGGGACTCGATCCTGGGGCTCCGGGATCATGCCCTGGGCTGAAGGCGGCGCTAAACCGCTGAGCCACCCGGGCTGCCCTGGAGTTCTTGTCTTGATTAAAGGCTTAATTTTCCAGCCATACCACTTTATGAGCCTGATCTCCTCTCCTCTCCACCCATAGCTTAGTGGAATAATTCTTTTTCTTCACAGCCAAATTAAACTTTTCTGTTGGCCAGTATTTATAGATCTTGGAATAAAGTATAGCTTTAGACACCATCTGATACAATATCTTCATTCTATCTAGCTTCGTTGCATAAGTAAAGATTTTTATAAATTCATTCTTCTTAGCACAATTTTTCCCATGATCTCTTTCTTTGTCTTTTGTTTTTTCCCCTTCCTGACCCCAGTATATAATACTTTCATTAGTCTTTAAAGCTGCATGAGTATTTTCATGTTGTGGGGACTTGTGAGTCTTTGTGGCAAGGCTGTAACAATAATTGGTTATCTAAACTTGCTTTACATTTAAGAGTATCAGTAATTCATATGGGTGAACTATAATTCCTGGCAGGAATTAATTTCAACCTGGTAGAAAAAGTACTGAAGGTTAAGATATTGGAAAGACATCCCCAGAGATAACAAAAAAGATTTTATTTCTTGTTTTTGTATAATTCTTTTTGCCTTTAAGATGTAATATGGTTGACTCCTTTGTTGTGTGTTAATAGTTTAAGCAGCAAATCCATTTCTTCTGTTGAGGTGAGTTTCAGATTACTTAGTACTCTATACATTTGAGGAAATGTTTTCTATATTATCCCTTATTTGAAAAGACTTCTTAAAAACTTGTTTAGGATTGTATATCTTTTCATATAAATAACTACAAATAGAACAGGAGAAGACAAGATTATAAGAAATTTTTAGAAATTATGAAGCTCATTAGTGAAAGGCTCACAGAAAGAAATATACTGTAGAAAATGTCTGTGAGAAATGTTGTAATTCTGTACCCTGTGGTTGATTTTGTTTCCATTTTGTCTATGGCAGACTATAAATTTCCTGAGGCCTTAGCTTCCATATTGCTTAAAGCTTTGAGAAAGGTTATATTCTATAGTATGAGGTGGCTCATATTTCTTATATTGATAATCCCTACATCATGTAATTCACAACTTTAAATGGAGGATAGCATTTTAGAATTATTATTTAGTAGTTTACAGAGAAAAAGGAGTAGAAAAATGTTTCAGTGACTGTCCTAATAAATACTTTCTCATGAATTTACCCATTCTTGAGTCTTTTTTGATTGTCTTTTTTTTTTTTTTAGTGATTTGACCAGAGAGCATGTATATACTTTTAAAAAAAAATTTATTCATTTTAGAAAGAGAGAAAACACATGAGTAGGAGGGGCAGAAGGAGAGTGAGAGAGACTCTCAAGCAGACTTGATGCTGGGCTGAGCTCAGAGCCTGATGTAGGGTTCAGTTCCAGTACCCTGACATCATGACCTGAGCTGAAACCAGGAGTCAGGTGCTTAACTGGCTGTGCCACCCAGGTGCCCCTGTATATGCAGTTTTTAATGTTTTAAATACACGTTCCCAAAGAGCCTTCCAGAAAGTATGAGTCAATTTTCTTTCATGCTTTGCTGTCATTTAGTCTTCTCCTGTATTGTAGAAGTTTTATAGTTTTATATTTAACATTTAAGTTATGACTCATTTTTAATTAGTTTTTATATCTAGTGCAAGGTATGGATCCTAAATTCCTTTCTTTGTGAGGCCAGCAGGCATGTACATACCTGATTGCTCCAGCACCATTTGTTGAAAAGGCTATCCTTTCTCCATGGCACTGCTTTTGTGCTTTTGTCAAATTGGGTGGTCATATATGTGTGGCTCTATTTCTGGCCTTTCTGTTCTGTTCCATTGATCTATTTGTTGCTCTTTTTTGCCAGTAACTGGCTTTTGATTATTGTAGCTTTCTAATACTTTTCGAAATCAAGTAATGTTAGCCCTCCAACTTTGATTTCTCTTCTTTGGAGCTCTTTAACTATTCTAGATTCTTTGTACTTCCATCTGAGTTTTATTTATTATTATTATTTTTTTCCATCTGAGTTTTAGTACCAGCTTGTCAACTTGTCGAAAAAGCCTGCTGAGATTTTTATTGGGATTGTGTTAAATCCATTGACTATTTTGAGGAGAATTGACATTTTAACAATATTGAATCTTCTAATCCATGAACACAGTATGTCTTTTGTCATTGCTCATTTGTTCCTTTTTATTGTTGAGTAGCTTTCCATTGTATGGCTGTACAACCGTTTGTTTATTCACTCATCTGTTGGTAGTTCACTTATTTCCGGTTTTTGCCAATTACAGATTGGCAACAAAATAAAGTTGTTGTGAATATTTGTTAGAAATTTTTGTACAGACATTCATTTTCTTGGGTTGGAGTAGGATGGCTTTATCCATTTGGTAGGGGTATTTTTAGCTTTTTATTTTTTATTTTTTATTTTTTTTAATTTTTATTTATTTATGATAGTCACAGAGAGAGAGAGGCAGAGACACAGGCAGAGGGAGAAGCAGGCTCCATGCACTGGGAGCCCGACGTGGGATTCGATCCCGGGTCTCCAGGATCGCGCCCTGGGCCAAAGGCAGGCGCCAAACCACTGCGCCACCCAGGGATCCCTATTTTTAGCTTTTTAAGAAACCATGAACTGTTTGCCAATGTGAGTGTACCATTTTACATTCCGATAGGTAGTAGTGTAAGAGCATTTAGATTTCTTCACCCTGCCTACAGTTGGTATGGTCAGTCTTTAATTTAGGCCTCCTACTAGATGTGTTGCAGACATAGTCAATTTTACTTTTTTGCATCCTGGATATTTTCATACTCCTATAAATCATATTGAGATGATTCCTGGGATGCAGTCAAGTTACTTGGGAACAGTTTGATTCTTTTGGTTGTTGCATTTTTGACCTCACATGTATTTGTTAAGTGGATATGGAGCTCTGTCTTGGGCTTAATTGTTCCCCATTGTTTAGGCAAGACCTTTCTTTCTGTGTAGTCTACCCAATACACTGTGAATTATGAATTTTTCTAGGGTAGCTGTTTGGGAACAAATATGTTCGTGGCCCCGTGTGAGCACTAGGCACTGTTCCCTCTGATTCTTTCTAGGGATCCTTTCCTTGGCTTTTTTTTTTTTTTTTTTTAATTTTTATTTATTTATGATAGTCACAGAGAGAGAGAGAGAGGCAGAGACATAGGCAGAGGGAGAAGCAGGCTCCATGCACCGGGAGCCTGACGTGGGACTCGATCCCGGGTCTCCAAGATCGCGCCCCAGGCCAAAGGCAGGCGCTAAACCACTGCGCCACCCAGGGATCCCCTTTCCTTGGCTTTTACTAGTTTCTCACGCGCTTTCATTGATTGGTGCAGTGCTGGAAGTTCAACCCATGCAGTCCCCAGGTTTTCTGTTCTCGGGTACTCTGTCTTCTACAGTCTGGTTGCTTTGTTCTCCCTGGTCTCTCAGCTTTGCCTTTCTAACTCTGGGACTCTGCTAGGCTCTGCCTCAGTTTCTCCTCCTTGTACTGTTGCCTGGAAATTCTCTTGGCATTATGTATGTAATGTTAGGGCTCATCTCTTGTTTGTTTCCTGTTTCTCAAGAATCACTGTTCTTGGGACATCTGGGTGGCTCAGTGGTTGAGCATCTGCCTTTGGCTCAGGGCGTGATCCTGGGGCCTGGGGATTGAGTCCCGCATGGGGCTCCATGTAGGGAGCCTGTTTCTCCCTCTATTTAAGTCTCTGCCTCTCTGTCTGTGTCTTTCATGAATAAATAAATAAAATCTTTAAAAAAAAATCACTGTTCTTTGTCACCTGATAGCCAGTGGTCCAGTGTTAAGAAAACTGAGGTTTCGGGGGATCCCTGGGTGGCGCAGCGGTTTGGCGCCTGCCTTTGGCCCAGGGCGCGATCCTGGAGACCTGGGATCGAATCCCACCTCGGGCTCCTGGTGCATGGAGCCTGCTTCTCCCTCTGCCTGTGTCTCTGCCTCTCTCTCTCTCTCACTGTGTGCCTATCATAAATAAATAAAAAAAAAAAAATTAAAAGAAAAAGAAAACTGAGGTTTCAGTATTCTGTCTGCTGTCCACTTTTTGAATTATTAATTTTTAATTGTTTTGGTTGTTTCAGGGTAGATCTAGTCCCTGTTAATTCATTTGTTTGGAAGCAGAAATCCTCATTCTTTAAAAAAAAAAATGTCAAGGGATAAAATAAAACGGAATGGGTAAAGTGGGTCAGTAAATTTTCTCCAGATGTATGCATTTCTGTTACTTCCACTCAGTTAAAGAAACTTTCTGATACCCTAGTAGGTTCTTTATGCGCATTCCTGGTCATAAATGCGCTCTTCCTCCCAAGGTAATCATTGTTACTGCTCTCTTCCTCCCCAGGTAATCACTATTCTGATGTCTACCTACCATCTGTTAGTTTTGCCAAGTTTTTACTTCATCTAAATGGAGTACCTACAGTATTTGCCCTCTTTGCCTGACTTTTCTCCTGAGCACCCTGTCTATAGGATCTGTTGGTGTTATTGCTTGCTACTACTTTTTCTTTTCTCTAGCTCAGTGGAATTCCTTCTCCTATTGATGGACATTTGAGTGATTTCCAGGTTTTGGCTCCTATGACAAAGCTGCTAGGAATATCTTGCACAAATTTTTTGGTGTACTTAAACTTTCATTCCTCTTGGGGGTAAATACCCAGGAGTGGAATTATTGGTTTATGGGGTAGGTATCAATTTACTTCAGGAGGTATTGTCAAAAAATTTCCCAGAATGGTAGAACCATCTTTTACTTTGTTTGTGAATATATGGGGATTCTAATTGGTATATGTTCTTGATGAGTTTTGGTATTTTCAGTCTTTTAAATTTTCACCATTATGGGACCATAAGTTTTCCTTGAGTAGGCTAAAGCATCATAGTCAGGTTGAATAATATCAAGGCTGAGGTGACCAGCCGACCTGGAGGGTTCTCTGAATTAGGAGACTCTGTTTTAAAACCAGAATGGTTCTAATCACCCTAGATGAGGCTCTCTGCTGATGTCATCTGCAGAATGTTAATAGTAACAGGAAATTCCCATGGTCTAGCCAAGCTCAAGTAAAGATAAGGCCTGAGCCAGCCTATTTCTCTAATTAAAAAAGACAGGGACCCACCACCCCAATTTCCTTTCTCCTTCAAGTCTCATGTAAGTTATGTTTCTTCACAGAAACTTCTGCTGGCCATTCAAGCTACATTAGTTTCCTCTGTCATACTTCTGAAGTACCCTACAGAATTGTGTAATAATTACGACACTTGAAGTGATATACTCATATCTATAATCCTGGATCAGCTGTAATTTATCAGGGCAGGACTTTTTTGTCTTCCTCATAGATATCCCCAGAACACGTTGGTAGGCACATGAGTACATTTTATTTATTTAATTTACCAGGAATGGGGTGGGGTTTGGAGGGAAATAGGTGAAACATGTAGCAGGGTTGGGCATTAAGAGATTTTTCAGCCATGAAAGTTTAGATTTGATACTAGTGGTGGTTGAAAGCTATTGAGGGTTTTGTTTTTTGTTTTTTGTTTTTTAATCAAAGCAGAGGGAAAACGTTGAGTTGTGTTATAGGAAGATGCTGACTACTCTGTCCAGAATGATTTGTAGAGAATGGTGGTCTGGTGGTGCTGGAAAATTTGGTTACTTCTGATCTTTTTATTTTGTTTCTTAGGTTTTAAAATTGATAGCAAGTGAAAAAATGCATGGTGGCATGTTAAGGCTGTATAAAATTCCAGATGGACTTTGAATATATTATAAGATTGGGCAGCCTTTGCCAGATGCAGTGTTCTTTGAATAAATAAATGTAAAGCAGAAATAGCTTAAATTTCTGATGGGATCCTAACTTGCTGTAGAACAACTTATGAGTCATTATATCATACAATGTGAGGATAAAATTTGTGACATTTCTTAAACCCAATAAAATAAAAAAAAACTCTTGATTCAGGCAGTTTTTATTTTTCTTTTCAGGTTAGACTTCAGTTAATATTTCTTTTGCAGAGGTCAGTCATCCTGAATACCGTTCAAGGAAGTCTGGAGGACAGAATAATTTTCATAGTAACACTAAGCTATCATTTCATTGTGCCACTGATTCTCTTGTGAGTAAATAGCAGAGTTTTTCCAGAGATGGAATGACATGGATGGCACCATTGCTCTCATGATGATGGATTGTGTGCTTGTAATTTGTATTTTTAAAGATTTTTTCATTTTAATTTCTTTCCTCTTCTTTTTTTTCTTCTTTTTTTTTCTTTCCTCTTCTTGTTTAATATTATATATATTTATTCATGAGAGACACACAGAGAGAGGCAGAGACATAGACAGAGGGAGAAACGGGCTCCTCCCAGGGAGCCAGATGTGGGACTCGATCCCTGGATTCAGGATCATGCCCTGCCTGAGCCAAAGGCAGATGCTCAACTGCTGAGCTACCCAGGTGTCCCTCTTCGTTTTAATTTCTATTACAGTATTGGTAGATATAACCTATTTAACAAAAGCTTTTTTTTTTTTATTTAAGATTTTTATTTATTTATTCATGAGAGACATAGAGAGTGAGAGGCAGAGACACAGGCAGAGAGACAAGCAGGCTCCATGCAGCCTGATGGGGAACTCAATCCCGGGGCTCCAGGATTAAGACCCCTGGCCCAAGCGGTGCTAAACCGCTGAGGCTACCCCTAACAAAAGCTTTTTGAAGTCTTTGATAGGATTTAAGAGGATAAGGGGTCCCGAGACCAAAAAAGCTGTCCTAGGTATTCTTTCAAAATAACATTTTCAAATTAATGTTTTATAATAATGATTCTTAACTGAAGCTCAACTGGCGTGATTCACCCTATAGTTTCTAAATCAGGATCTCTCTCCACTGGTAGGGTCTAGATATGTTTTTGTTTGTTTATAAAAAGTAATTTTGGATGCCTGCCTGGCTCAGTTGGTAGAGCATATGATTCTTGGATCTTGGGGTTGTGAATTTGAGTTCTACGTTGGGTGTAGAGATGACAAAAAAACCCTAAGAAAAAAAGAAGTAAAATCAGATATTTAATTTGTTTAAATTTTAATATGATTTGCCTTCTTAATTAGGAACTGTTGTTTTAGGATAGAAATGGTTTTCCAAATAACAAAGTTCATATTAAAATTCATTTAAAAATAGTAATAGCAGTTTTTTTTTAATCTAATGCTGTTTAGGCACTGTACTGAACAATTTATGTGCATTATCTTAATCTTAACAATAAACTTAAGAGGGAAGAATTGTGTACACATTTTACAGATGAAGAAACTGAGGATTACAAAGAGTAAATAATTTGCCCAAGATCACATACTCGGAACATGTGTTACTAGACTTTGAATTCAGGTGTGACTCTGAAGCCTGGTTTTCCATCCACCCTCTTAGATCTTGAAAGAATTGTGCAAAGTGGAGCCCTTTGAACTACTTTTTGATAGCTACTCTGTGTAGTGTTTTATGTCATAACTTTGTACATTTATCCTTGCAGCTACTCACTGGTGTGTTACCTGATAATTCTTACCTGGTTTATCTAGTACAAACATTTCTTTTTTTTTATTACAAACATTTCTTGAGGTTGCATCTCTTTTTACCCTACAAGTAAAACAGCATGGATACAAAAATAAATGAGCCATCTTTTTCACAAGGGACTCTGAAGGAGCTGACTATAGTATAAAGCATTCTGTGACAAGTACCTTAGGCTTATGTGGGTGTTGATCTGTGGCAAAAAAACATGGAGAAGACTCCACCGTGTGGAGGTTGGTGAAAGTCTAAAGAGATCAGGTATCAAAATCTCAACTTTACATTTGGTCTTCTTACTTCTGCTAGCTTTTCATCCACTTTAATAATCTCTCTTATTTATCTTATCATTTCTTTTTTATTAAGATTTATTTATTTATTTGAGTGAGAGAGCACACAAGTAGAGGGAAGGGCAAAGGGAGAGGGGGAGAGAATCTCAAGCAGACTCCCTGCTAAGCAGGAGCCCGACATAGGGCACACACAGGCCCAGTCTCAGGATCCTGAGATCATGGCTGAACCGAAATCAAGAGCTGGTTGCTTAACTGAGTGAGCCACCCAGGCTCCCCTCATGCATTTCTTTATAGAAGTGTTAGATACTTAGTTCTTGCCTGATTTTGATCTCCTGAGCTGGCCCACTTTTTCTTTCTTTTGCTGTTTTTAAAATTTTAAATTCAATTAATTAACATGTAATATATTATTGGTTTCGGAGGTAGAGGTCAGTGATTCACCAGTTGCATGTAACACCCAGTGACATTATATGCCCTTGTTATCGCCTGTCACCCAGTTACTCCATCCCCCCTCCCCTCCTGCCCTCCAGCGACCCTCAGTTTGTTTCCTACGATGTAGAGTTTGTCTCCCTCTTTAATTTCATCTTGTTTTATTTTTTTCTCTTTCTCTATGATCCCCTGTTTTTTTAAATTCCATATATAAGGGAGATCATATGATAATTGTCTTTCTCTCACTTAATTTTGCTTAGCATAATATTCTCTGGATCCTTCCATGTCATTGCAAATGGCAAGATTTCATATTTTTTATGGCTAAGTAATATTCCATTGTATGTATGTGTGTGTGTGTGTGTGTGTGTGTGTATAAAACATCTTCTTTATCCATTCATCTGTCAGTGGATGTTTGGGCTCTTTCCATAGTCTGGGTATTATGGACATTGCTGCTGTAAACACTGGAGTGCAGGTGCCCCTTCGGATCACTGCATGTGTAGCTTTGAGTTTAATACCCAGTAATACAATTGCTGGGTCATAAGGTAGCTCTATTTTCAACTTTTTGAGGAACCTCCATAGTTTTCCAGAGTGGCTGCACCAGCTTGCATTCCCACCAACAGTGTAAGAAGGTTGCCATTTCTCTGTATCATTGGCTGGTCCACTTTTGATCTCCTCCTTTTTTAATCTTCAAAACCAAAATTTATTTGTGTATTTACAGACATGTATATTCACATATATTTCAGAAATTGATTAATGCTAGAATGCCAGTTGAAATTTCTATTTTTTGCAAGGTGATAGAGATGAAGACAAGGAAGATATAGGTTAAAGAAATGATTATCAACTGTAGTAGTTGTTGCCATGAAAGAAAAAAAAAGTTTAACATGAATTAGAGTTTAGGTACATGCAAAAGAAAGAAGTATTTCCCTCCTATTTGGTCATATTCAGTTTTTATTTTGAAGTATTTTTAGGAAGCAGAAAAGAGGCAAAATGTAGTGCTAATAATGAACCTACCAGCTAGCTTTTTCTTCTCAATATTTTCATATTTTTGCTTCAAATTTTTATAGTGCTATGTGTATCCCCATCCCTCCTTAGTTTCTCCATAGGTAAATTGCTGTCTTAATTTTGGTGTGTTTTTTCCATTCATGTTTTTAATATTTTTGCTGTATGTGTGTGTATTTTTATAGAACACTTTTTTACGTTTTAAAAAATGTTATTGTACATATGTGTCCTTCTACAGATTGCTTTTTTGCTCAAAATCAAATTTTTGAGATCCATCCATCTTGGTACTTGGATTCACTCATGCATTTTAAGCTACTGAATAGAATTTCATTACATGACCACACTGAAATTTAGCTATTCTTTCTTGGCCTTTTGCATTGTGTTTATTTTTTTCCTTTTTCTGAAATTTTCTTTTTCTTTTTCTTTATCTTTATCTTTTTCTTTTTCTTTTCCTTTCTTTTCTTTCTCTTTCATCCTTTCTTTCCTTTTCTTTCTTTTCTTTCTTTCTTTTTACAGTCCAGAGCAAGGTCTTTTATTTTTTTGTAACTATCATGCCATGAATTCAGAGAGAGTGGGGTCCAGCAGCTCAGGCTCCTTTCCACTGGTTCTCACAAAGTATGCTTGTCTGGATGGAGCAGGCTGGTGCCTTCAGTCGAACCCAAGTATGTTTCTCTTTGGCTTCCTTCTTTTTCTGATCATTTTCCTTCATGCGGCTCTTAAAGTGCTTACTATGTTTCACATGTACCTTAATTCACTTGGCAAGAATCTTGCCCTAAACTTGCCGGTTTACAACAATGCCAACAGCATGCTGGGTAACACTATAGACTCTTCCAGTTTTGCCATGGTAGCATTTGTGGGGCACTGCTTTGTGAGGACTGCCTATTCTCTTGATGTTCACAGTATCACCATTCCTGTAGACAGGCACATGTGTGGCAGAAAGAGCAACAATACCCTGTGTTCTAAAAGGCCTACAGAATCCATAGCAGGCACCTCTCCTCTTTCCTTTTGTGTTGGGCATATTGGCACATTGCCAGAAGATGATTCTGCTGACCTTTTACATTTTGACTTTTTTTTTCAGGTTTAGCTTTTTTTGTTTTTGATATAGTTCATATATCATATAATTCATCTTTCAAAAACGTATATAATTTAGTAGTTTTTAGTATATTCACAGATTTGTTTAACCCTAACCATTATTTAACTCCAGAACATTTTTAGCACTCCGCAAGGAAACCCATTCCCATTAGTAGTCACTCCCCTGGTTCACCCTCCACCCGTCCTCTAGCAACTACTCATCCACTTCCTGTCTCCGTGGATTTGCTTGTTCTGGACTTTTCATATAAATGGAATCATATAATATATGGCCCTTTGGGTCTTTCACTTTCATAATGTTTCATTTGGTATAATGCCTCAAGGTTCATCTGTGTTGTAGAATGAATCATCAGCATTTCATTCCTTTTTATGGCTGAATAATGCTAGGTCTATGGTAACTATGTTTAGCTATCTGAGGAGCTGCCAAACCGTATACAAATGCGGTGGCACCATTTTACACCAGTAATGTACAAAGATTCCAGCTTTTCCACATGTATGCCAATGCTTGTTATGTCTTTTTTATTGTAATCATCCTAGTTGGTATGAAATACCTCACTCTAATTTTGATTTGCATTTCCCTAGTAAGTAATGATACATCTTTTCATATACTTATGGGCCATATGTATGTGTATAATTTTATTTTTTGGTTGCTTATGCTTTAGGGTTCCATAGTGAAGAAACCATTATGTAGTCTAAGGTCATGAAAAGCTATACCTGTGGTTTATCTAAGAGTTTCCATATTTTTTTTTTTTTTTTAGCCCTCTCTCTCTCTCTCTCTGCAGAAAGAGAGGGAGAGAAAGAATCATAAGCAGGTTCCACGCTCAGTGCACAACCTGATGCGGGGCTCCATCTCACAACCGTGAGATCATGACCTGAGCTGAAATCAAGAGTCAGACGCTTAACTGACTGAGTCACCCAGGTGCCTCTGGTTTTGGCTCTTAAATTTAGGACTTTAATTCATTTTGCATTAATTTTTGCATATGGTATGAGGGTGAAACTTCATTCTTTGTGGATATTCAGTTCTCAGCATCATTTGTAGAAAAAATTTCATTTCTCCAATGAATTGTCTTGATACTGTTGTCCAAAATCAATTAACCATAAACATATGGGCTCATTTCTGGACTCAAGTATATGTGCATCCTTATGCCAATATCACATAATCTTTGTTGTAGCTTTAAAATCTGGAAGTGTGAGTCACCTTAAATTTGTTCTTTTTCGGGATCCCTGGGTGGCGCAGCGGTTTAGCGCCTGCCTTTGGCCCAGGGCGCGATCCTGGAGACCCGGGATCGAGTCCCACGTCAGGCTCCCGGTGCATGGAGCCTGCTTCTCCCTCTGCCTGTGTCTCTGCCTCTCTCTCTCTATGTGTGACTATCATAAATAAATGAAAAAAAAAATTAAAAAAAAATTTGTTCTTTTTCTTTTCTTTTTTTTTAAAAATTTTTTAATTTATTTATGATAGTCACAGAGAGAGAAAGAGAGGCAGAGACACAGGCAGAGAGAAGCAGGCTCCATGCACCGGGAGCCCGACGTGGGCATCGATCCTGGGTCTCCAGGATCGCGCCGTAGGCCAAAGGCAGGCGCCAAACCGCTGTGCCACCCAGGGATCCCAATTTGTTCTTTTTCAAAAAGATTTTGACTATTTGGGGTCACTTATATGTCCATATGAATTTTAGAATTAGTTTGTCAATTTTTGTGAAAAGGCAGTTGGAATTTTGATAGAAGTTGCATTGGATCTGTAGGTGAAGTTAGGGAGAATTGCCGTGTTAACCATAGTAAGGCATTCAATCTATGAACATAGTTTTTCCTTTTTTTTTTAGGTCTTTAATTTCTTTCTTTCTTTCTTTTTTTTTAAGATTTTATTTACTCATGAGACACACACACACACACACACACACACACAGGCAGAGACACAGGCAGAAGGAGAAGCAGGCTCCGTGTAGGGAGCCCAGTGTGGGACTTGATCCCGAGTCTCCAGGATCAGGCCCTGGGCTGAAGGCGGTGCTAAACCTCTGAGCCACCTGGGCTGCCTAGGTCTTTAATTTCTTTCAACAGCGTTTATAGTTTTTAGTATACAAGATTTGTCCTTGGTTGAGTATTTTTCTAAGTAATTTTTTTCCTTTTGGTGCCATTGTAAATGATTTTGTTTTCTTAATTTGGGTTTGGATTATTCATTGCTAATGATGGAAATATAACTGGTTTTTCTTTATTATTTGCCTCTAAACTACCAAACTGTTTCTCTTCATTCAGATAGTTTCCTGAAATCTTCATTGTCATAAAAATTTTATTCAACTACCTTATTCCTTTTTTGAGGATTGTTTTTTCTTACAAGACACACTTGAGTTGCATCAATACTAAGCTATTTTCAATCCAATAATATACCTTCAAACATTTGGGTACTTGTTAAATGCATCTACAGACAAAATTTTAACTGCTTACTTTTCTGGACGGTCTGTACCAACTAACATCTTATCATTACGTGCTGATAATCCATTAAAATACAGACCTACGGAAGTTTGGGAATAACCTGTGGAGGATTCTACTCATGTCTGCTTTCCCCTCCATCCCTCCCAACTAATAAGTAAGAATTAGAATTCTGGTCTATTCTGAAAAACACTCAGTTTTGTTTTTTTTTGTTTTTTTTTTTTTTAATGTTAGGGAGTATTCCCCCCCCCACCCTTTAAAAAGATTTTATTTGTTTATTCATGAGATTTTATTTGTTTCTTCAGAGAGAGAGAGGCAGAGACATAGGCAGAGGGTGAAGCAGGCTCCATGTAGGGAGCCTGATATGGGACTCAAGTACCTAGGATCAGTAATGGCTGCTCCTTCCCTGCATTCTTTTTTTTTTTTTTTTTTTTTTTAAGATTTTATTTATTTATTGAGACCGAGAGAGAGGCAGAGGGAGAAGCAGGCTCCATGCAGGGAGCCTGATGTGGGACTCGATCCCAGGTCCCCAGGATCACACCCCAGGCTGCAGGCGGCACCAAACCGCTGCGCCACCGGGGCTGCCCTCCTTCCCTGCATTCTGTGCCTTGTTGCTCAGGCACCTGAATGCATCAGTCTCCAGCTCTGCTCTTGTACATGTCACATGCCCATTTTCTAACTGGGCTTTGCTTCTTCCCTGATTGACACCTACTGCTGAAAAAACTGATTTCCCACATCTCATAGCTGGGTGCTCTGGTGCTCCAGACTGTTTGGCTGGTTTGACTTGTTGTCTGACCTCTGTGTCTTGGACACTGTTTGTCCAGGCCATATCCCATCCCCTCTCAGCCTGCATGTGTGATGAGCCTGACTGAGATTTTTTAGTATGGTTTCTTTCTCATCCTGCAGTCTACAACTTAGAAATTTGTGGGAGCCTTGGTGGGTCATGCATTGTGTGGTATGTACTACTAAAACCGAAGATATCAGTATTAAATATAAGGACATTTATATTGCTCCTTAACACTTGATACAATCCCATTGTACAGTTTCCTTCATACTCTTTCTCTTCTCCATGCCCCCAGTGCCTTCTTGCTAATAAACTGTGGTGAAACTTTCCCAATGGTAAGGAAAATACAGTAAATAATTTTGTATCCATCTCTTCTATCACTGTATAGAGTATAGGACTTCTACTTTAATAACTTTTGGAAATTATAGCAAATTTGTTCCATCAAGCTTGGTAAAATGATATTAAAAATTATAAATATGTTATGTACCCAATTTCTGATGATGGTAATTAAGTATTTTAAATTTTTCATTGTCTAAATGCTAGTTTTGCCATTGTGGTCATTTAATGTCTTTAGGATGTGAATGGCATGGGAGTTGTTCCTTTTTGGAAGCTAGTGTAAATTTATGAAAATATATAAATAAAATTAACACTAGTAAATTTTGGAAGGTGAGTTGTAGGTGCTGTTCGGTGATTTGCGTTTGGCTCGGTTGCATGTCAGAGATTCTAGTCCTTTTCACCCTGTACCAAGAGGTTGTAGAAGAGATTAAGATTTGCTGTTATTTGTAGAGCTTGTTGTGATTTTAGCTCTATAGGGTATGCATTAGAATTCAGTTAGTTGTGTTCTACAGGACAACAAAATCCTCATTAAGTAAAGGGTATAATTTTGTATGTGGTATTTGCTGGTGCTAATAGAGCTAATGCAGCAATAACTTCGTTGATCTCCATTGTTGAAATATCTATGCAAGTAAATGGCTGTTTTAGTGCTGGATTTCTCTTTGAGTAGTTCATTAAAAAGAACATTCAGGGGGCGCCTGAGCGCCTCAGTCAGTTAAGCTTCTGCCTTCAGCTTAGGTCATGATCCCTGAGTCCTGGGATCCAGTCTGCATTGGGCTTCTTGCTGAGCAGAGAGTCTGCTGTTCCCTTTCTTGCTCCCTCTGCCTCTCCCCCTGCTTGTGCTCCAGTACTCTGTCAAATAAATAAAATATTTTTTAAAAAATAAAAATTAAGAAAAAAGGAACATTCAAAGATTTTTAAGTTGCTTTAGTCTTGAGTTAGGTGAGTCTTTTTCTAAACTAGTTTTTCAATTGAGAGTTTAAAAAAATTGAAAATATTGTAAAAAAGATCTCATGTTTAGCCTCATTCATTGCCCTCATGCAGTTTAAAAGCACTGCTATAATTAGAGAATTATATATGTGATCAAATCTCATTTGTGGTTCTGGGTCCATAAATGAGAACTTTTAAGAATAGTGAGAAGCAGAAATATACACACATGTATATCTGTGTGTGTTGCCCATCAGTGTCCCAAAATTAAGTCCTTGAGTCCTAAACTGAAGCTCTTCCTACATGAAGAGCAACCCCCACCCCTGACCTCACCATCTGAGTCCTTAGTGCCCCTGCTACTCCCACACAGTCTGGCCACAGTAAGGCTGCAGGGGATCTGTAAGCCCCCTAGAGGTATTCTATTAAGAATTTTTTTATCTAAAATTATTTGGAATTGTATTTGTAAATGACACTTGGTCATTTTTTTCTTTTTTAAAAGATTTTATTTATTTGAGAGAGAAAGAGAGAGACAGAGATAGCGAGAGAGAGCATGAGCAGGGAGGAGAGGGAAAAGTAGGCTCCCACTGAGCAGGGAGCCCTATACAGGGCTCGACATGGGATTCAGTCCCAAGACCCGGGGATCATGACCCAATCCAAAGGCAGACACTTATCTGACTAAGCCACCCAGATGCCCTTGGTGACTTTTTTTTCTTTATTTTTATTTTTTTTACTTTTTTAAACTTTTTTTCTTTAAAAATATTATTAAATGCAGTGGGTTTAAAAAAAAAAAAAAACAAACTATGAAACTTTGCTGTCTCCTGTCCCTTGCTTCCAACTCTGTTTCTCAAAGGCAAATGCTTTGAATTGTTTCTTCCTAATAACTTTTGCTCACGGATTGTCTCTAACACCTTGAATGGTGCCTGTTTGGGCATCTAATAAATCTTGGTTGCATGAATGAAAGATTGTTCTTACTCTGTTTCCAGACTTGATAAATAGTTTACAATTTACGAGTATAATTCTAGGTTGACTATCATTTTTCCTTTTGGATAACATTGCTTCACCATCTTAGGATAGTGTTCCTATTCATATAGAATTTCACTATGATGCTAGTTTCTTTGCATGTGACTTATGTTTTCTCTCTGTAAACTTTCGGATCTCATGTTAGCACTTAAAAGTAACTAAGTATGCCAGAAATTCAGTCTGGGAAATGTCCCTGAATCATTTCTTTGATAGGTATTCCTTTCCTCCCTCTCCCCACCAAAAGAGATAAAGAAATGTGTTTTCTCTGTTGTTTCTTTCTGAAACTTTTATGCTTGGGATGTTGGGTTTTGTGAATTATTTTTTATTTTCTTTTTTTTATACTTTGTTTTTTACTGGTTTATCTCTTTGTCTTAGTGTTGAAATTTCTGGGCGATTTCCTTAGCAATACCTTCTGATCCTTCTATTAGTTTTTTGTTTGTGTTCTCAATTTTTTGAAAAAGATTTTATTTGTTTATTTGAGAGAGACCTTGCATGAGCAGGGAGAGAGGCAAAGGGGAAAAAGGAAGCAGGCTCCCCACTGAGCAAGAAGCCTTGATGGGAGGCTTGAGGCTGGATCCTAGGACATTGAGATCCTGAGATGGTGACCTGAGCTGAAGGCAGTTGCTTAACCCACTGAGCCACCCATGCACCCCCATGTTATCAAATTTGAGAAGTGTTATCCTATTTCCATTTTTCCTGTTAATGTCTTTTTTTCAAGTGGAGTATTCTGGGATTTAGTTATAGTATTGTAAATAGACTTTCAACCTTCCTCCTGGCTTTTTCTCTTGCCTGTTCCTCTTTCTCAGAGTACTTAGTATCTTTGAAGGCTAAGTCACCTCAAGCTTTGTGTTTGCCTTCTCCTTGCATCTATCTGTACATACAAATATATAGATTGTCACTTCCTTCTCTTAGCTAAGCTTGTACTTTTTTTTTTTTTTTTTTTTACATCTGCTTCCCATCTTCTAAAACTTTTTTTTTGGCTGAAAGTTTTTCCTCCATTATTGTTTCCACTTTTATTGTCATTGAAATATGTGTACATTTTCATTGCTGTGCTTTTTAATTAATTAATTATTTATTTAATTTATTTTTTTAATTTGGGGTGCTTTTATGAGAGTGGAGGAGATAAATACATATGTTCCATCTGCCATTTTAAAGTTGCAGTTCTTTCTCTTTGTGGCCTCAATTCATGTCATTTTATGGTTGTAAATTCAAATGACAAGTTAAATATGTAAATTTAAAATAAAATAACAAAAGTTGGTTTGAAGCAAATTTTGAACAAATGGTTGATCTGTCTTAATGTCCAGGTAGATAATGTGCCGTGTAATAATACATTCTTTGAATTTTATTTGTGTAGAAGAAATTGAGGAAGAATCAGAAACAACAATTGAGGCGGACTTGACTGATAAACAGAAACATCAGCTGAAACATAGGGAGCTCTTTTTGTCTCGCCAGTATGAATCTCTGCCTGCAACACATATCAGGTAAGAGCATCATAGAAACTGATAGGAAGTATTCAGTAATATTGTGACAATTAGAAACAACACAAAACAGCCTTCTTTGAACCATTTCCAAACTCTCTTCATGATCTTGTTCAACTTAGTTTACTAAAGGCTTCATGATGGAATTTTATCTTGGAAATTTGTAGTGTTATTACCATATTAAAGCCCTGTAGGTGTTCTACAGTAAAAGTAATCATTTTAGCTTTATTTTAATCCAGACTTTTCCAATTGATGTATGTAGCTATTAGCATCCTGCAAAACAATGTCCAGCAAACACTATTTTAGGAAATGCTAATCTCCAGATTCCTAAAACCTTATAGAGTTAGTCATTCGAATCCTAGACCTAAAACAGAAGATCTGGGTCCCAGGCAGGTGACTCTTGACCTTGTAGAACATTTGGCCTTTTATTTTCTCTTGAGGAAGTCTGAGATGAAAACTTCGTATTTCTTATACTTAACTTGTATCTGCTTTGTGCATTGATGGGAAGCAAGAGTGAAAAAAATTCCATCCCTGGTTTGTAGTTTTGGGGATTGTGGAGGAATGGTGGTGGTCTTTTATGATATGCTGATGGTACCATTCAAGCATAAATATCTTAGAGGTCTAACAAAATGTTTAAACTCAAAAGATAGGCAATTACTGACTGTCAGGGTCAGGTAAACTTCAGATAGTAAGTAGTTGGCATTTACTCAACCTTGGAAAGAGGGTGGGGAGTAGGGGGGCAGGGCGGCGTGTTTTACGTAGAGGGAACAGGTGAGCATGGCTGTTTGCAGGCAGCAGCTTATGTGTAGGGTGGTGTGTGAGAGAGTGCAGTGTTTTTGTCCACTTCATGTTAACTTCTTTCAGCTTTTGTTCACAATCTTTCCTACTGTAATTCAGCTCTCTACTATTAAGTCATGAATGCCTTAAAAATTGTATATCAAGGGAAATATAGCATGTTAATTTTATTTCAAAAATTGGCCCTGCTTCATTAGCCTCCACTGTGGTTATTTTTTTTTTATTTTAATTTTTATTTATTTATGATAGTCACACACAGAGAGAGAGAGAGGGGCAGAGACACAGGCAGAGGGAGAAGCTGGCTCCATGCACCGTGAGCCCGACGTGGGATTCGATCCCGGGTCTCCAGGATCGTGCCCTGGGCCAAAGGCAGGCGCCAAACCGCTGCGCCACCCAGGGATCCCTCCACTGTGGTTATTGAATCTGGTTTTTTGGGGGGCTAAGACAGGTTTGGAGACTTACTGAAACTGTGATTTGGTCCTTGTATTACACACACACACACACACACACACACCCAGCTCTCAGATCTTTTGTGCGTATTTCTCTTTTCAGAAATGGATGCAGATTTTCTAAAGCAGAACATGTGTGACAGATACTGGTATCCTTGTCCTTCAAATCCTTTGAGAAATAATTTGATGTCAGTAGTTAGCATGACAGCATTGCTTTATTAAGATTTAAAAAATTTGGGGGATGCCTACCTGGCTTAGTGGTTAAGCATCTGCCTTCAGCTCAGGCCCTGATGGAGTCCTGGGATCAAGTCCCACATTGGGCTCCCTGCGTGGAGCCTGCTTCTCCCTCTGCCTGTGTCTGTGCCTCTCTCTCTCTCTGTGTCTCTCATGAAGAAATAAATAAAATCTTTAGAAAAAAAAATTTTAATTATTTAAGATTTTATTTCCTCATGAGAGACACACAGAGAGAGGTGGAGACATAGGCAGAGGGGAGAAGCAGGGTCCCCACAGGGAGCCCGATGCGGGACTTGTTCCTGGAACTTGGGGATCATGCCCTGAGCCAAAGGCAGACAGGCGCTCAACCACTAAGCCACCCAGTCGTCCCTATTTATTTTTTATTTAAATTCAATTTAGTTAACATAGTTTATTATTAGTTTCAGGGATAGAATTTAGTGATTCATCAGTTGCATACAACACCCAATGCTCATAACATCAGATATCCTCCTTAATGCTCATCACCTAGTTACCCCATCCCCCCACCTCCCTTCCTTCCAGCAACCCTGTTTATTCTTTTTTTTTTTTTTTTTTTTTTAAGATTTTATTTATTTATTCATGATAGTCACACAGAGGGAGACAGAGAGGCAGAGACACAGGCAGAGGGAGAAGCAGGCTCCATGCAGGGAGCCTGACGTGGGATTCGATCCCAGGTCTCCAGGATCGCGCCCCAGGCCAAAGGCAGGTGCCAAACCGCTGCGCCACCCAGGGATCCCAACCCTGTTTATTCTTTAAAAGTCTCTTATGGTTTACCTCCTTCTCTGTTTTTATTTTTATTTTTCCTTCCCTTCTCCTTTGTTCATCTGTTTTGTTTCTTAAATTCCACATTTAAATGAAATCATATGGTGTCTTCTTTTGACTGACTTATTTCACTTAGCTAATACCCTCTAGTTCCATCCATGTTGTTGCAAATGGCAAGATTTCATTATTCTTATTTTTTAATTTCTTTGAAAGATTTTGTTCTTTATTTATTTGAGATAGAGCACGAGCAGAAGCAAGGGATAAAGAGAGGGGGAGAAGCAGACTCCAACATGGGGTTCGATCCCAGGACCACAAGCTTATGACCTGGGTCAGAGGCAGACACTTAATCAGCTGAGCCACCTAGGCTCCCCAAGATTTCATTCTTTTTGATGGCCGAATAATATTCCATTGTGTATGCATATAACACATCTCCTTTAGCCATTCATCTGTTAATTGATACCTGGGCTCTTTCCATAGTTTGCCTATTGTGGACATTGCTGCTATAAACACTCGGGTGCATGAGCCCCTTCAAATGACTATTTTTTTATCCTTTGGATAGATACCTAGTATTGTAGTTGCTGGGTTGTAGGGTAGCTCTATCTTTATGTTTTTAAGGAACTGCCATACTGTTCCAGAGTGGCTGCATTCGTTTGCATTCCCACCAACAATGTAAGAGGGTTCCCCTTTCTCTGCGTCCTTGACAACATCTGTTGTTTCCTGAGTTGTTAATTTTAGCCATTCTGACAGGTGTGAGGTGGTTGCTCATTGTGATTTTGCTGAGTGATGTTGAGCATTTTTTCATGTGTCTGTCAGCCATTTGGCTTTATTAGGTTTTTTAGGGGACACTATGTTTAGATTGGCTCGAGTTAGTATATTCTGTGTGATTTGGGTCCTTTGCTGGAAAAAATAATCAAACTAGGTAATGTAGAAACAATCATTTTATCTACCAATGGAGTTATTTCAACAAGTAGGAAAGTAAGCTATTTTTCTTCAGATAGATGGAACATGAAAACATATTTCATCATTTTATAAATACGTCTGTCACTAATAAATGCTGAAAGAGCCATATGCATTTATTACTTAATTGAAAGAAGCTAGAATATAAGATTCATTTTAAGCTCAAGAACTAATGTGGCTAGTCATTAGAATCTTGCCAGAACAAGAATCTGACAAATGGTTTTAAAAATGTATCCAAAACATGCAAGTACATTTTTAATTTACCATCCTGATAGCTTAGAATCTGTTTATAAGTAATGTTTCCTTTAACGGATTGGCCAGAATGGAAAAACTAGTATTGTGTTTTTCATCATCCATAAGAACTAAGAATATATTGAAATAAAATTATTAAGACCACCCCTGTGTTGAACATAGAAATTATATAGAATACACGATCTTTTTGAACATATTTTCTGAGTATATTCTAGATTAAGGCAATTACCAAGTGCTTGATAAATAAGATGATGTCCCCATCTTGTAAGTTTAAGGAGTTTACTGGGTGAATTTACCAGCAATTCTTTTGAATTATGATGAAGCATTATAAACATTTGAGGCTTTTATTTTTTGTTGTCTCGTTTTCTAAGTCCAGAAAGAGTAGTACAGAGCCACATTTTCTCATTTGTGGCTCTCATTTTCAAATAGCTAAATGGGGTTAGGAGCAGTCTCTGGCCAAAGCACAGAGCCATGCTAACCAGCCCTCATGCTGATGTAAACAAGTGCACATTGGAGTGATCTTCACAGTTTGCTCATGTTGAAGTCATGCCCTATCTATTTCTGCTGTAACAGGAGAAAATTACTGAAGCCCCATTGTTCTTTGGCAGCAAAAAGCGGTAATTTGGTGAATACTGGCATTTTATTCTCCAGGGACATTATTAAATGCCCAGAATATCCTCAGTGCCATATGGCACATAGGAGAAAATCTGACTGAGGCATTCCTGAGGTCCTTTGTAGTTTGTGAACCACAATACTCATTGGATATTATAAGCTTTTCAGAGTGGCATAGAGGAAACTCTTTGTTCCTTCTGATTCCACTGGCAGAGAGAGTAACCAGGACCAGGACGGTTCTGGATAGTTAGTGATTCACTTTGTGTTCACGAGCTAGGTAGGATTTGAACAATGAAAATATCTTGGAACACTTTTGGAGGGCACAAGGAGAGAGGCAGAATGCTTCGTGCACAATGCCTGAAGTCATTAGTAATAGATTATGTGCTACAGGGGCAGCCCCGGTGGCTCAGAGGTGTAGCGCCACCTTCAGCCCAGGGTATGATCCTGGAGACCTGGGATTGAGTCCCATGTCAGGCTCCTTGCGTGGAGCCTGCTTCTCCCTCTGCCTCTCTCTGTCTCTCATGAATAAATAAATAAAATCTTAAAAAAAAAAAAAAAGATTATGTGCTACATACACTCTAAAGCACTATAAAATTGTTATGTCAGCTGCTAGACTTGTTATGAATCTATAGATAATACTGTATTCAGTCTCATAGATAGACCATATTTAGCAAACTTGGCTTTTATAAATTCTAACATTCATTGAACCTTTGTACAGATTTTGTTCCAGTTGCTTTATATGTGTTTTTTTTAGTCCTCACACTGACATTATAAAGTAGGTCCTATAATTATCCCCATTTTACAGATGAAACTGAGGCACAAAAAGGTTAATTAAGTAACTTGTCAGTTTCACAGCTTTTATGTGGCAGATTGGGAAATTGAAACCAGGCCACCTGGCTGCAGATAGATAGAATTATGATGTGTACATGATTGGAAGTGTTAAAAAGTGTCAGAGATAAAAGGAAAGCTATTGAGTTACTTGTTGGATAGGTAGGCTCTTTGATATTTTATTTTTTCTACATAATTTTTCTAGGTAGATGTTCAAGTCAAATGGACAGAACTAAATTAAAAACTAAGTTAAACATATAAACCGTACTATCCTAGTAAAAGATGATGCTACTGTGCTAGATTAGATTTAGTAGCAGCTGGGAACTACCTACTTGATTGGATGCCTAAGTTTATGGATATGTCTTGTAGATGGTCGATGGTCCAGTGTCAGTTTTTCCACATCTTGAACACAAAAAGCTTGGCTTTTTAAAAAGCTGCTAATTACAGCATTCTGCATATAATGATTAATGCCTCTTCCCAGCCTCTGGTGCAGGTAGTTAGTCATTTCAAAAGAGCCAGTCCTTTCCTGTTTGCCAATAGCCTTTGAAGTTATGCTTCATTGTGTCTTTAAAGTATTTTCTTAGGTACCTGTTGATTATTGGCCTCAAATTTTTCCTGCAGTAAGGGCGTTTGGGTGATTCGTTCTCTAAGTCTGCCTTGTTATGAAGAATGATTGGTGATAGAGAAAGCATTATATTCATGTTGTTAGACCTGGCCCTCATTCAGAGCATCACTGGTAAAAATCTTGTCTACCTCATTGCTTTAACCTTGACTATGCTTTTTAAGAAGTCCAGAGAAGCTACTCCAGACCCTAAATGTGAGGTCAGCAGTAGGATAAGTATGTATGTATGTATGTATGTATGTATGTATTTATTTATTTATTTATTTATTTATTTATTTATTTATTTATGATAGTTACAGAGAGAGAGAGAGAGGCAGAGACACAGGCAGAGGGAGAAGCAGGCTCCATGCACCGGGAGCCCGATGTGGGATTCGATCCCGGGTCTCCGGGATAGCGCCCTGGGCCAAAGGCAGGCGCCAAACCGCTGCGCCACCCAGGGATCCCAGGATAAGTCTTAAAGACGTAAGTGCACATAGTGTTCAAGTAGTCCCTTAATGCCAGAATGCTTCAGAGAAATCCTTATATTCCTATCCTTTCCCAATCTGCCACTGGCTTTAAACAAATTTTAGGTTGGGATTCCAGAATATAACCATTACCATTGCTCTGTAGAAGATGGGCAGCAACCACAATTTATACAGAACTTTTCTTGGTTGAAGCAATATACCATGTTGCTTCTACATGGTCTCCTCACCTCCAAAATGAGGAGCTTTTTTTTTTTTTAATATTTAATTTATTTATTCATGAGAGACACACACAGAGAGAGAGAGGCAGACACAGGCAGAGGGAGAAGCAGGCTCCATGCAGGGAGCCCGATGTGGGACTCGATCCTAGGTCTCGAGGATCACAACCTGAGCTGAAGGTGGGGCTAAACCACTGAGCCACTCAGGGGCCTCCCCGCCCCCTTTTAAAGACTTTATCTATTCATGAGAGAGAGAGAGGCAGAAACAAGGGAAGCAGGCTCCATGAAAGGAGCCCGATGTGGGATTTGATCCTAGGATTCTGGGATCACACCCTGAGCCAAAGGCACATGCTCAACCACTGAGCTACCCAGGTGTCCCAGTGAGGAGCTTTCTTAACTTAATTGAAAAAGTATCTTGAACAGCTGATAAAAATCTTGGGGCTTATATATAATTTGTCTAGATTGTTCTAGTCAGACTCAAGAGTATAAAATTCTTGAAGATTGGTGTCTTTATTTTTCCTGCTTACTGTAGAACATAACACAAAATAGCCAGTTAGAATTTGATGCTTGCCTAGTTTTCATTAACTTTCTGTTCTGATGACTAAAAGTCATCAAGAGATAATAGAATAATCTCTTTTCAATTATTACTGACGTAAATGAAATTTTATATTATGTGTCTTTCCCCTTTCATGAGAGAGATTGGCTGTATGGAATCATGGGTTGCTCAGGACTCCCAGGGAAAGTGAGTTACTCAGAGTCAACATCAGGCTTTTACCTGGAGGGCTAGGCAGAGGATAGGAAATTGTTTTTATGTACATACAATCTGTCACTGAACAAAATGAGTTTAAGAGCAGTAGTATATAGCAACCATGAGAAAGGGAGAAATGGAAGTTTCTAGCAAGCAAGAGTTATTTGAGGGATGGAAGACCATAGTTCTTTTCTTAATCCCTAGTGTTGGTAAGGGTAGGGAAATCAATAACGCCTATATTCGAGTATTAGTATAATTAAAAACATCAGATTGTAATGTGTGCATATCCTTTGATCTAACAATTCCATTTTTTGGATTTTATTTAACCAAAATTCGTTTTTCTTTTTTTTTGAAGATTTTTATTTACCTATTTGAGACAGGGAGTGCTCATGAGCGGGGGGAGGAGCAGAGGGAGAGGGAAAAGAAGGCTCTCTGCTGAGCAGGGATTCCAGTGCAGGGTTCAATCCCAGGACCAGGGGATCATGACCTGAACCGAAGGTAGATGCTTTGACTGACTGAACCACCCACGTGTCCCTTAACCAAAGTTTTTTATTTTTATTTTTATTTTTTTAAAGATTTTATTTATTCATTCATGAGAGACACAGAGAGAGGCAGAGACACAGGCAGAGGGAGAAGCAGGCTCCATGAAGGGGGCCTAATGCGGGACTCGATCCCAGGACCGCAGGATCACACCCTGAGCCGAAGACAGACGTCCAACCATTGAACCACCCAGGCATCCTTCTTAACCGAAGTTCTTGATGCAAGCTTAGAGAGAGATATATACTGATTTGTTTATTAACAATTTCTTTTTTTTTTTTAATTTTTATTTATTTATGATAGTCACAGAGAGAGAGAGAGAGGCAGAGACACAGGCAGAGGGAGAAGCAGGCTCCATGCACCGGGAGCCCGATGTGGGATTTGATCCCAGGTCTCCAGGATCGCGCCCTGGGCCAAAGGCAGGCGCCAAACCGCTGCGCCACCCAGGGATCCCTGATTTGTTTATTAAATAGTTGTCTTATTTAGTCAGTAATTTTTACTTTGTGAATAAATGGGATCATTATCATTAGTAAGCATGTATCTGCATCAGGAATGTAAATAGAAATTTGGAATTTGATAGATTTCAGATTTGTTTTAATATCAGAAAATGCAAACAACTTTATTTTTTTTAAGCTTTTATTTATTCATTTGAGGAAGAGTGAGAGAGCATAGAGGGAGAGTGAGAGGGAGAAGCAGACTCCCCGCTGATCAGGGAGCCTGATGTGGGACTTGATCTCAGGACCCTGAGATCATGACCTTAGCTGGAGGCAGACACTTAACCAACTAGGCCATCCAGGCGCCCTGTAGGCAACTTTCATCTTTATAATTTTCTATATTTCAGGTTTTTTTCTGAACAAAACACAGTAGACATAGAATGGGAAGAACTTTATTTTAAAATTTGTGAATTTGGACATTAGAGAGGGAAAATGCCGTTTTGATTTTATTTCTGTCCCCTTCCTTGCTGACAACATGGCTGGTTCTGATGAAGACAGAATAGATGGAGATCCACTAGAACTCCTCTTTATCCTCCTTTTTCCAGTAGTAGAAAGCTAGTATCATTAACTATTGTTACCATGTGATAGCAGACCTGTTTCTAATTTAAGGATACATTTTTCAAATATATTTCTTGCAAAATGCTGTTTCTTATTGCATTATTGTCAGTTCAGAGGTGCTTGTGTGGCACAGTTGGTTAAGCATCTGACCTTTGGTTTCTGCTCAAACAAACAGTTTAATCTCAGGGTCATGAGATTGAGCCCTGTGTCTGGGCCCGCACTAAATGTGGAGTCTACTTTGAGACTGCCCCCACCCCCTAAAGACTCTCCATTTCCCTCACTTCCTCCCTGCTGCATGCACACTTGTGCTCTCTTTCAAATAAATAAATCTTTTTTTAAAAAGAAGAATTATTGTCAGTTCATATTCCCACTGCAGTATATTATGACTGCCTGTTTTGTTGTTCCTTCAATGTTATTGCAAATTAAAAATTTAAAGATCTTATTTATTTGAGAGAGAGAACGAGAGGGAGAGCACAAGCAATGGTGGAGGGGCAGAGGGAGAGGGAGAAGAAGCAAGACTCCCTGCAGAGCAGGGAGCCCGAGGTTGGGGCTCGATCCTGGGACCAACTGAGCCACCCAGGTGTCCCTGGATATTAAAAATTTAAAATAAACTTGTTTATTTTCTGATAATGAGAGAATTCTAATTTATTGTTGAAATGTTGAAAATACAGAAAAAGATACACACACACACACACACCCCACTGTAGTTCCTCCATTCAGCAGCACTGACATTTTGTTGTATCATTATTGTGTTTTTTCTTTTCTAATTTTATGTGTATTCATTGGATTTTGGCTGTGCATTGCTAGAATTGACTTGGAATGACAGAGGCACTGCATTATTTGTGTCTAACTTCCTCTCTCATTAAGTAATATTTATTCTTCAGCACCACTAGTGTCATCTTTGCTCTTTCTAGGTTGGTTGGTTTGTTTTTAAATATTTGAGAAATGTAGTTGGAAAAGGAACAATGGAACAGCAGGAGGAGGGGAGGACAGTTAAATTAAGGCTGGAAAAATTCCATTCTTCAGAAGCTGACAGACATGCTTGATAAGTTTGATATGTGTGAAGGAGCAGAATGAAACTAGAGTAAGAATACTTTGTCACTCAGAAAGAGTGCTCATTCAAATTACAAATGCAAGTGTTACCACGTTGGGACAAAGATTTACTCTGATCATGAAGGTACTCTCCTGTTTTCTTGAAGTTTTACTATTTCATCTTTTGTATTGTTTAACCCACCACCCCCTTTTTAAAAAATTTTTTTAATTAAAAAATTTTTAAAAAAATTTATGATAGTCACAGAGAGAGAAAGAGAGAGAGGCAGAGACATAGGCAGAGGGAGAAGCAGGCTCCATACACCGGGAGCCCGATGTGGGATTCAATCCCAGGTCTCCAGGATCGCGCCCTGGGCCAAAGGCAGGCGCCAAACTGCTGTGCCACCCAGGGATCCCCCACCTCCCCCTTTTAAAGTAAGTTCTATGCACAACATGGGGCTCAAACTCAAAACCTGGAGACCAGAGTCTCTTGCTCCACTGACTGAGCCGGCCTGGTGCCCCACTTTTTGTGCTTAAGTCTGTTTTATGTATATGATGTGAAGAGGGATCAGTCAGAAAACTAAGGTTAAAAGATAACATTGGGGTGCCTGGCTGGCCCAGTTGGTAGTGAGTCACCCGGCTGGCTCAGTCAGTAAGCCTCAAACTCTTGTTTTCAGTTCAGGTCATGATCTCAGGGTCATGAGATCAAGCATCAGGCTCTGCACTAGACGTGGAGCCTGCTTAAGATTCTCTCCTCTCCCTCTCTACAAAAAGATACTGTTTACAATGTCATTGAAAAGCATAAAACAGAATAAATCTAAAGAAAGATGTATGAGGAAAGGGGAAAGGTATAAAAACTACAAAGAATTGCTGAAGGAATTAGACTTTAAAAAACACAGGATAAGTAAATGTATGACAGTATGTCAGTTTTCTCCAAATTGATCCAAAGATTCAATGCTGTTCCATGGAAAAACTCAGCGCGTGTGTGTGTGTGTGTGTGTGTGTGTGTGTGTGAGTGTGTGTGTGTAAGGGTGTATGTGTGTGTAAATTGAGAAGTTGATTCCAAATTATAAGAGTGGAAAGGACCAAGAATATTGAAAATAAAGTATTTTCAAAGCGTGATTTGTGGACTCCTCCCATGTGTCCCTTAGACCTTTTCAGGAGCTTTGTGAGATCAGAACTATTTCATAACAACAAGATGCTACTGCCTTTTCCCTATGTTGATTTTGCAAACGCAGTTGTTGATAAACTTAACATGAACCAGATCGGTGGCACTAAATTGTGCTAGAGTTGCCACTATATTCTTAATCTCTGTGCATTTGCAGTAAAACAAACAAAAAATTAAAATATCAAATTCCACTTAAGAATGTTCTTAACACTATATGTTGGCAAATTGAATTAAAAAAAAAGAATGTTCTTGACAAAATAGTACAATTTATTATTTTAATAAATTTCAATCCGTCTTTTCTGTTTTATATTATTTTTATTTTTATTTTTATTTTTATTTTTGGTGAGGGATAGAGGGAGAGGGAGAGAAAAATGCAAGCAGACTCTGCACTGAGTGAGGACCCTGATGTTGGACTCAATCTCATGACCCTGAGATCATGACCTGAGCTGAAACCGAGAGTCGGAGACTTAACCGACTGAGCCACACAGGTGCCCTTGATTCTTAATTTCAGTTTTAGTTTTGATGTATAATACCTTATAGCAGAAGTTCTCAGTTCTATCAGAGTGAATCTCAACTTCTCTTTTACATATTTTATAATGCTTCCTATATAATTCTGGAATGAAATGTCTAGATAACTTATTACTATACACATGATACATGATTAGTTTGGTATTAAATTTGGGGTTGAAAATGATTTTCCATCAAAACATGGAAGGAATTACCCTATTCTCAGATATCTATTGTAATTGAATAGTAGTTTTATATCACATAGATTATTCCATACATTGCATATTACCTATTTTCCCCCCTCTCTTAAATCTTCTTAGAATTCTCTTACCAATATAAGAAATACAGTTTTCTGAAATTTCAGTAAAGCCTCAATGATGAGGATATTTGGTAGGCCATTTTTATTGGAAGATCCCGTCTTTTATATCTGGGAGTTCTTTTGCTAATATTTCTTTCAAAATTTTTTTCCTCTTTCAGGTACTTAATATTTCTTGTATGTTAGCTCTCCTGGGTTGGCTTTGTTTTCTGTTTTTTTCTCATATTTTTTGGTTTTGGTTCTGAGCTAACTCTTTGACTTTTATCTGCTAGCATGTTGGATATTTTAATTTTGCCAAGTATGCTTTAGAATTTCAGAGGTGCTTTTTTTTTTTTTTTTTTTTTTTGTCTTCTGAATGCTCTTTTTCAGTGCATCCTTTCTTTCTTAAGTGTTTGATTTATGAATTATTGAAGTTTATTGGTTAATATCCAGAGATGTAGGGATTTTCCAGTTCTTCCTGTTGTTGATTTCTGGCTTAATTTTACTATAATTAGAGTCCACTTTGTATAATTTTAGTCTTTAAAGGTTTGTTGAGGACAGCCCTGGTGGCTCAGCAGTTTAGTGCCACCTTCAGCCCAGGGCCTGATCCTGGAGATCCAGGATCGAGTCCCACGTCAGGCTCCCTGCATGGAGCCTGCTTCTCCTTCTGCCTGTGTCTGTGTGTCTCTCTCTCTGTGTCTCTCATGAATACTTTAAAAAAATAAATAAACATTTTGTTGAGCCACATTTTCTGGCCCAGCAAGTGGCCAATTGTAAATATTCTATTTACTCCTGAAAATGATGCGTATTGCACAGTTGTTGTGTATAGTGTTCAAGAGTGTTGATGGTGGGGGCACCTGGGTTGCTCAGTAGATTAAGCATCTGTATTCAGATGATCCCAGAGTCCGGGGATCGAGCCCAGCATTGGGCTACCTGCTCCGCGGGGAGTCTGCTTCTCCCTCAACCTCTGCTCCTCCCCCTGCCCATGCTCTCTATCTCTTTCAAATAAATAAAAATCTTTCTAAAAAGTGTTGATGGTATTGTTTTTTTTTTCTTTTTTTCTTTTTTTTTTTTAAAGATTTTATTTATTTATTCATGAGAGAGACACACACACACACAGAGGCAGAGACACAGGCAGAGGGAGAAGCAGGCTCCATGCAGGGTGCCCGACGTGGGACTCGATCCCGGGTCTCCAGGATCACACCCTGGGCCAAAGGCAGAGGCCAAACCGCTTAGCCACCCAGAGATCCCCTGATGGTATTGTTTAATTTTAAAAAAATGTGTCATTTACACTTACTGTGGTAGGCATCGCACAGTGTATAGAATGTTGGACCATTATGCTGTAGTTTTGAAACCAATATGTTATATGACAACTGCTCAGTGCAGCATGTTTTTGTTTTATGAATGCGATATATGCACAAATCTCTTTAAAAATTCTAATTTGTGGGGATCCCTGCGTGGCGCAGCGGTTTAGCGCCTGCCTTTGGCCCAGGGCGTGATCCTGGAGACCCGGGATCGAATCCCACGTCGGGCTCCCGGTGCATGGAGCCTGCTTCTCCCTCTGCCTGTGTCTCTGCCTCTCTCTCTCTCTCTCTCTCTGTGACTATCATAAATAAATAAAAATTAAAAAAAAAAAACTTAAAAAAAATTCTAATTTGTATCTTCAAAGTTCTCTTTTGTTGCTTAAACCACCTCTTTTCTTTAGATTCTTTTTTTAATTTATTTTTTATTTTTTGTACTTATCTTTTGTGCTGTGGTCTTTCCTTAAGTATTAGGTGATTCATACTTGTTTGTTTTTAAAACCAAGGGAATAATGACAGAAGTTCTGTTCATGTGGTCAGAATTTGTTGGTAAGTATCCTTTTAGGATGTGGAGTTGGTTTTACTAGGACCTTTACTTAAAGAAAACTAGAACTTTTTTTTAGGGCTCTGCCAGGTAAATCAGTATCATTTTTCCTAGCATCAGCTCTTTTGAAACGTATTTTGGCCTTTGTCTTGTAATTGTTTTTTCTTGACTGGTTGTATTAGCTAAAACCACCAGTGTCATGTTGAATAATAATGTGTAGGGTGGGCATTTGTGCCTTATTCCTAATCCTAAATATATATATTTATATATATACACACTTTAATCCAGCTCAGTGCTTTTTGGTTTCCCTGTTAAATGAAAATGCTTATCTTTAACTTTGGTTTACACTGTTCAGTCTCTTTTATATGTCATTGTCTTCCAGAATTTTTGTGAAATCTTTGAAACCATCATGGGTGATGGATTCTTAGTGATTTTAGGTTCTTTTATTTTTAATGCTCTTATTTTCATTTTATTTTTTTATTTTTTTTAAAGATTTTATTTATTTATTCATGATAGTCACAGAGTGAGAGAGAGAGAGAGAGAGAGAGAGAGAGGCAGAGACACAGGCAGAGGGAGAAGCAGGCTCCATGCACTGGGAGCCCGACGTGGGATTCGATCCTGGGTCTCCAGGATCGCGCCCTGGGCCAAAGGCAGGCGCCAAACCGCTGCGCCACCCAGGGATCCCTTATTTTCATTTTAAAGGCATCTCAGAGAGATGCCTGGGTGGCTCAGGGGTTGAGTGTCTGCCTTTGGCTTAGGTTGTGATCCTGGGGTCCTGGAATCAAGTCTTGCATTGGCCTCCCCACGAGGAGCCTGCTTCTCCCTCTGCCTATGTCTCTGCCTCTCTCTGTGTGTCTCTCATGAATTAATAAATAAAATCTTTTTAAAAAAAGGCATCTCAGAAAAGAGGAGATAAGCATATGAGCTTTTCTTGTCATTTAATTCATTACTATTCTGTGGAGACTCTAAAAATATTCCCTTCCCCCACATTACAACACTGTAAATTTCTCAGATGGCTAAATAAATACAGTGTACAGTATTGGGACTTGTCCCTTTATGTCTCTTTGTCAAGTGGAGTTGTTAAACTGGGAAATGCATTGTGACTCATAAACCTAGTCAACACTGAAAAATATTTCCATCTATTTTCAAAATCTGGAATTTGAAAGTTTTTTGATTCATGTTTTAACCTAGAGCAAATAATATTTGAAGGTAAAATTTTTCTTTAGGTGGTCATGCATATCAGAAACTAATGAGGGGTAACTGGGTGGATCAGTGGTTGAGCATCTGCCTTTGGCTCAGGTTATGATCCTGGGGTCCTGGGATCAAGTCCTGTATTGGACTCCCTGCGGGGAGCCTGCTTCTCCCTCTGCCTGTGTCTCTGCCTCTCTCTCTTTGTCTCTCATAAATAAATAAAGAAAAGCCCAAAAATAGAAACTAATGAACAGAAGATATCTATCTATAAGCAGAGTGTTTTTTTTTTTTTTTAAACAAAAATGTTCCAGAGACTGCAAAGCTATATATACTTAATAGATGAGAGATGGGACTAGACTGCCATAGTGAGTTTATGAATTGGTATGGTTGGGGATAGTATATCCATATATGGTTTGAAGTAACCTGGTATCCAAAAGCATTAGATAACAGAACAGATTTTTTGTTGTTGTCAAGATCCCAGAAAACTGATCTGCCGTCTTCCTCTTTTTTTTTTTCTTTAAAAATTTAATTTATTTACTCATGAGAGACAAGAGGAAGAGACACAGGCAAAGGGAGAAGCAGGCTCCCTGCAGAGTCCAATGCGAGACTCAATCTCTGGACCCCTGGGATCATGCCCTGAGCCAAAGACAGATGCTCAACCACTGAGCCACCAGGTGTCCTGCCCTCCTCTTTTTTCTTTCTTTTTTTAAGATTTTATTTATTCAGGAGAGACACAGCAAGAGAGAGGCAGAGACCCAGGAAGAGAGAGAAGCAGGCTCCATGTAGGGAGCCTGATGTGGGACTCAATCCCAGGATCACACCCTGGTCCGAAGGCAGACACTCAACTGCTGAGCCACCCAGGTGTCCCTGTCCTCCTCTTTTGAAAAATCTAAACATTTGGTTGGAAGAACAAATATTAAAAGTCTGTACTGCCCAAGATAACCTAAAGATTTAATGCAATCCCTATCAAAATACCAATAGTATTTTTCACAGAACTAGAATCTTAGGTATGCTTTCAGAAACACTTCATGCACATAGAAGCAATGAGGTGTGTATGTGTCTGTAGTTAATTGTGGAATAAATTACAACACTATTATATTGTACATCATGAACATGCTATAAAGGTACCTATATGAGTTGAGTCTTTCCACAGTGTAAGTTTTATTCAGTCAAAGCAAGGTTGACATAATTGAAAAGCAGGTTCGAGATTTCAGACACAATGACATTTCACTACATTCAATTTGCCTTCATAGCAGGTACAGAAAGCAAAGCACAATACAAAGTCACACAGCAAACAAGATACAATAAGGGGCAAAAAGTTAATGAACCAAATGCAAAGTTGTCTGTGAGCACGCTGTTGAGATGAGGCCTTACTCCCATCCAGGTCAGCTCTTGGCACTTACTATTTATTATATTCAACCAGTGGATGATCTCTGTTGTGGTCAGAGATCAGTTAGGCAGAGTTTTCTGGGGGCAGTTGCCTTTTTAATGCGGTCAGACATGGAAGGGTCAGCATCTGGAGAGTGACAGTTTGCTGCAAGTCTTTGCTTTTTTAAGGAGTGTAGTCAGTCTTGGGTCTTTGTAGGCCTCTTCTAATTCTACTGATTATCAGCTTTCAGTTCTTCTAGGCTCTCTTGGCTTTGCCGGTTATCAATTTTGGATGCCATCAGCCCATGCTGGTTTTGGTGATACTCGTCTTAGCTGTAAAGCCCTTGGCTGCTTACATCATTGCTTGACACGAGTTACTGCTTGACATAAGTGACTCCATCTTACTCGCTACATTGTGCTTTTTAAATGAAGTATCTTGGACATAAGATAAGAAAAACACTGAGCTGGATTAAAGTATATTCTTTTTTTTTTGGATTAAAGTATATTCTACATGTTGTCTCAAGCTCTGGTATTTCACATGGTTGTGAAAATGCCTGTAAGATTTTTCTAGTACTCAGAACAATTTGTCATACTGTGCTAGGGAAGAGGATTTTCCTAATACCTGTGGCTTTTTGGACATCCACTTTCTCCTAGCTATACAAAGGGAAAAAAAGGCACCAAGAGAGGGATTTTTCCCCCTTGAATTCCTCTTTTATAATTTGTTTTGTATTTGTTATCAAATCTGCAGAATCTTGGATTAAAGTTTTGTTGCTTTGGTTTTCTCACATGCCACAGACAGAATGAGCTTTCCAAAACAGTATTTGTCATTTTTCTTTGCAGAATCCATTGATCTGTTACATTAAACCCAGACTTCTCTTAGCTTTTTATTCCTTTACTTTACCTACTCAAACAGCTGTTCCAGGCTTTGTTTTGTTTGTTTTGGGCCTTCTTTAATTTTTATTTCTTAACATCTGTTAAAGCAGAAAATATGTCTTTGAATAAAAATGTTTAAAGGATTCCAGATTTCTTTTTTTTTTTGGTCCTTTTTATAGTCTAAAGATCCATACAATCATACTCTTCCTCTTATGTAGACAGTCCTTAAGTATTTGCTTCTTAAGCTATACTTAAGAAAACTGTGGTTCGGGGTGCTTGGGTGGCTCAGTCCGTTAAGCATCTGCCTTTGGCTCAGGTCATGATCCCAGGGTCCTAGGATTGAGTCCTGCATTGGGCTCCCTGCTCAGTGGGGAGCCTGCTTCTCCCTCTCTCTGCCTGCTGCTCTCCCTGCTTGTACGCACACACTCTCTCTCTGTCAAATAAATAAATAAAATCTTTTAAAAAGAACACTGTGGTTCAGGGTACCTGGGTGGCTTAGTCAATTAAGTGTCTGACTCTTGGTTTCGGCTAAGGTCATGATCTCATGGTCTTGGGATTGGGCCCTGCATCAGATTCTGTGCTCAGTGCAGAGTCTGCATCAGCTTCCTTCTCCCTCTCACTCATTCTCTTTCTCAAATAAATATTTATTTATTATAATATAAATATAAAATATATATTTATTCATGAGAGACACAGAGAGGCAGAGACATAGGCATAGGGAGAAGCAGGCACCCTGTGGGGAGCCCACTGCAGGACTCAATCCTAGGACCCCGGGATCACGACCTGAGCCGAAGGTAGATGCTCAACCACAGAGCCACCCAGGTGCCCCAGATAAATAAAATCTTAAGAAAAAAACCCCACACAACAACTGTGGCTCATCAATTTTAGAGCAGTGATTCTCAACCAGGGACAGTTTTGTCTCCTGGGGGTCATTGAGCAAAATCTGAACAGTTTTGGTTGTCTCAGCTAGGTGTGGTAGTGCTACTATTGTTCAGTGGGGAGAGGCCAGGGATGCTGGTAAATACCCTACGTGCACAGGACAGCCTACCACAGTGAAGAAATACCTGGCTTCTTTTGTTAGTAATGCCAGGGTTGAGAAAACTTGATATAGATCCATGGTAAATAATCTTTGCTTCCTTGGTGTATATATATATTATTTATACAAGTATATGTACTTTATTTAATTAGGATCTATTTTTTACTTTAAATTGAGTTTTAAAAAATATTTTATTTTATTTATTTATTTGTGAGCAACCCCAGAGAAGCAGGCAGAGATGTAGACAAAGGGAGAAGTAGGCTTCCCATAAGAAGCCTGATGCGGAACTCGACCCCAGGACCCTGGTATCATGATCTGAGCCAAAGACAGACACTTAACCGCTGAGCCACCCAGGTACCCCTAAATTGTATTATTTTTCAAAAGTCAAATATATGTAGATAGTTGTGTAATAATATCCAGGGCAGTCTACCCCTCCCCCCCCATAGACATTTTCAACTTTTCTGTGGCTTCTGTATTTATACCACTCTTACACTGCTACTATTACTTTTTCAGTTTTAGAAATCCCTCTTTCTCTTCTGTTTCCTTTCCCTTGTGTTCCCAATATGTCACTTTTTTTAAACTTAATAATAATCATTGTATTTTATGAACATATAAAGATTCCTCATGTATTCTTTCTTGTGCAATCTTTTGTTTTCCATGGATTTAATAGTTTTGCCTTTCTTTTTGATATTTCTATCTTCTAAGATAGAAAAAAATTCTTAGTCCATGCTTATCTTGAAAATCTTTTCTCCACATACCAGTGATTTGTTTAGGCATATGATTCTGGTTTGGAAATCATTTTCATTCAGAATTTTGAATCTTCCCTTTTGTCCTTTTAGCAAAATATGATGTGAAATGTAATTTTCTGAAAGCATTTTGGGTCTTTGAACTTCATTATTTTTTATTCGGTTGTCCATTGTATTCAGTGGATTAAATGCTTGATAAAACTGCAGAATTTCCAATCACAGAACCTAGCATTGTTTTGTTTTGTTTAAAGATTTTATTTATTTATTCATGAGAGACACAGAGAGACACAGGCAGAGGGAGAAGCAGGCTCCACGCAGAGAGCCCGATGCAAGGAGCCGGACGTGGGACTCGATCCCCAGTCTCCAAGATCACGCCCCGGGCCGAAGGCAGCGCCAAACCGCTGAGCCACCCGGGCTGCCCCCTAGCATTGTTTTTTTATATGAGAAAATGTTCAGAATCTAGAGCAACTGTGAGACTCATAAGGCCATTGAGAAAAATGCCTGTTTTTAAAAAAGATTAATATTATTTATTTGAGAGAGAGAATGAGCATGTGCATGGGTGTGCATGGGAGGGGCAGAGGGAGAGGGAGAGAGAGAAGCTCAAGGAGACTCCCTGCTGAGCACAGATCTCCTCACAGGGCTAAATCTCATGACCCTGAGATAATGGCCTGAGCCAAACCAGAGTCAGATGCTTGACTGACTGAGCCACCCAGGCACCCCCCACAATGCCTTTTTTTTTTTTTTTAATGGTTATCTTTTATTGAGCAAGGAAAGTTCAATCAGACCCTGCATCTGTACCTGTGGTTTTCTTTCTTTTTTTTTTTTTTTTTTTAATTTTATTTATTTACTCATGAGAGACACACAGAGAGAGGCAGAGACATAGGTAGAGGGAGAAGCAGGCTCCCTGCAAGGAGCCCAATGTGGGACTCTATCCGGGATCCCAGAATCATAACCTGGGCCAAAGGCAGATGCTCAACCACTGAGCCACCCAGGCATCCCAAGTACCTGTGGTTTTCAAGTTCACTCTTAACCATTACCTGGTGATGCTGATTTTCATGGAGATTTCTTGATCCCACCCTGAGATTCAGTAAGCGTGACTAAGGCTCCCCTGGTGATACTTATCAACCACGTGGATTTCTTGACCCCCCTCCCCCAAGGATATTTGTCCTCAGTGAGTCTGGTGTGGCACTAAGAAATTTGCATTTTCCTAAGCGGGGACCCCAGTGGCGCTGCACCATTCTCCAGGCTGCAGTGGTATGAAACCGAGAGTATTCAGAGACCTGGGAAATCAGCACCTACCATTCAACATGGGATTGTGTTTTTTTTTTTTTTTTAAAGATTTTATTTATTTATTCATAGAGATGCAGAGAGAGAGAGAGAGAGAGAGAGAGAGAGAGAGAGGCAGAGACACAGGCAGAGGGAGAAGCAGGCTCCATGCAGAGAGCCTGACGTGGGACTCTATCCAGGGTCTCCAGATCACGCCCTGGGCTGCAGGCAGCGCTAAACCGCTGCGCCACGGGGGCTGCCCCATGGGATTGTGTTGTGTTGTAATTATCTATTTACATGTCTCTGACCCAGCACCGTGTGCAGTCTCGGAAGTAGAGTATGTTTTTAAAACCTTTTTCAGTGATCTCTGGGAAAGTATGTTATCTCTATGGAAATTCTGTGTTGTTGTATAGTTCCTTATAAGAAAAGCAGTATGAATAATTATATAGGCCTGGAGTGAGCTTTCTTGTGTTAAGGTCTTTGATATATTTTATGCTTATGTCATGATGTTTGAGTATCTTTATTGCTTAAGGATTAAAGTGTGGTGGAAGAGAACAATTAGAATCATTGCTTGAGATTCATCATCAATCAATTGGGTTTTCTATATTACAATTTGATAATGGTTCCTTTAGTTTGGGATTAGCTTAAAATTTATCTTTTTTTTTTTGTTTGTTTGAGCCAAAATTTGTTCAGCATAAAGGAAGCCAGCACTTTGTCTCTTTTTAAATCTTTTTTTTTTTTTTAAGATTGATTTTTATTTTGTTTATGATAGACATAGAGGGGAGAGAGAGAGAGAGAGAGAGAGAGAGAGAGAGAGGCAGAGACACAGGAGGAGGGAGAAGCAGGCTCCATGCCAGGAGCCCGACGTGGGACTCGATCCTGGAACTCCAGGATCGCGCCCTGGGCCAAAAGCAGGTGCTAAACCGCCGAGCCACCCTGGAATCCCCCACTTTGTCTCTTTTTAAACTACTTTTATCAACAACTCTTGGCATGGTAGTACATGTGTTAATTACATATTCATATTTATTTCTTTTTTTTTTTTTTTAATTTTTATTTATTTATGATAGTCACAGAGAGAGAAAGAGAGAGAGGCAGAGACATAGGCAGAGGGAGAAGCAGGCTCCATGCACCGGGAGCCTGATGTGGGATTCGATCCTGCGTCTCCAGGATGGCGCCCTGGGCCAAAGGCAGGCGCCAAACCGCTGCGCCACCCAGGGATCCCTCATATTTATTTCATAAAATAATTCTGACTCAATCTCCTGCTTTGTTAGCTGTTAGTATATGTACTTGAATATTTTAAGTATCACATTTTCATTTTTAATTTGGGAGAAAATACATAGCTTCATAAAGAAAATTTAAAAATGAAAATCACCTATTTTCAATTTTGCATAAAACCTACATTCCCTTAAATTATTTATATTTTAGATTGGCTGAGTATCCTCTTGATTTTGTAATTATGTCATATCTCTAAAATAGTGTATAACCAACATTTCCTTAACTCCTAATGTAATTATGAAAATAATGATTTGATGATTCCATTTAAATCTTCTTGTCATTTCAGACAGTATGGAAGAGACTAATGGTGTATTGTTTATATTTTCAGTGTTTGTTAACGCTTAACATCCAAATGGCTCTTAAAGAAAGTGGTGTCTATGAAAATAACATTCAGCTTTTGTTCCTCTCCATTAAAAAAATCACCCAACTTTAGAGAACTTTAAGATGCAAGATTTTATTTCTTCTAGGTGATTAAGTATTAAATGTTAGAAATACTGCTTTGTCAGCTATTAGGTAAAAAAAAAGTAAATGAAACCTATTTTTGGAAACCCCATTTGGTACTTAAGCATGCTGCATGTGTGAGGAGCACACATACTACACACGTCACAGAAGGTCTCCTGTGGCAGCTGTAGATGTGCAAACCTCAGCCGAGCAATATCCCCCCATTCGTAATTCTGTCCTTCTAAGAGCCGGTCAGGTAATTATTGACTGTGAATGTTGTTATATGCTCTGGAGTAATAATGTTAATTTTTCTGTTTCAGTGATACCCATGAATTAAATTAGAAAAACCAAAAACCTATATAACTCTCACTAACCAAATAACAGATTTGACAGGATAATATGGAAAAACACATGCTCTCAGAAGTCTTTTGAAGTGATAATAACTATAGATGATTATGTTTTTATGAAGGGAAAATTATTTTATTTTTTTAAGGGAAAATTATTTTAAATTTAAGGAATATACATTTGCAAAATGTTTGATAAATTGTGATTTTTTTACCTGTGTGTTAGCATTTTACATTTTATTTTGCTTTGGGTAATGTTTTTCTTTGAATTATTATTTTCCACTTTGATGTTCCAACAGCTTGTTCTTGTAGCTTCCCATACCATGCATATATGATGTATTTGTTTTTCCTTGTCATTTTGTGGGGAGCAAGCAGTGACTTTTGTTTACAAAATCTAATGACATTGTGACATTTTAAAAATATTTTGTGAGTCCTGACCAATTATCTATAACTTGAATTGTCTATCAAAATTCTCCTGTCAAATTTGTAGCTCTACAGAATTTTTCAAGCTATGGAGGATAATAATTCTAAAAGTGTTTGTAACAAATGCCTCTACCTTGATAACCTTAGTTTTTCTCAAGTCTAGACAAGTTTTTTTTTTTTTTTTAAATAGACATTCATTTTTAAATAGACATTTCATTCATTTTCAAACTCATACCCTGGGTTGTGATCAAAGGTAAATGCCATCAGACTTCAGGGTCTGTAAATTTGTGGGTCTTTATTTTGCCCTTTACTTTATAGCAGTGTATTTAAATTTTAACTAGGCTTTAGAGCAATGTCAATAAAGGTAAGTTAGTTAATCTTGATATGAATGTGTATTATTTTTAGGTTCTCATATGCAGTGGCTACTTAAAAAAAAAAATCCAAAGATTATTTTAGGTATCAGTTTGCATGGTGAAGTCTGTCTAAAGTCTCCTTGTATAAAATCACCTAATATTAACTCTTTATAGATTCAGAAACTCACTTCTAATCTGAAGGTTTTATTTTCTTTTTTCTGTAATAATTAGGGGATACCTGTCAAGTGTTTAATGTTATAAAGATTTACTGCCTAACACAGTTCTTTCTACAGGTTAGCCATACAGTAAATGTCTACAAAGACAGTACTGTTTTTTTAGGTTATGTAACATTAGGGTTATAAAGCAAGTCTAAGTATATACATAAATGTATATTCCTAACTGCTATCTACTTTTTTAATACCAGCCTTACATCCTGCATATTCCTAATGTTGTATATGTCATCACTGTGAAGGTGATGTGACCTTTCTTACATTTATTCACTTTTTTCCTTTTCCAACAGGGGAAAATGCAGTGTTGCCCTTCTGAATGAGACAGAGTCAGTATTGTCATATCTTGATAAAGAGGTAATTCACTATTACACTTGTTTTGTGGGGTTTTTTTCTTCCCTTGATTTCACATGAAGCCCATACCTTTTAATTTATGCCTTCTTGCACCAAATTATTAGAGAGAGAGCAGCATTATATAAAAGCATAATGACCAGAATACATTTAGGAAATTTAATTTTTCTGGTTAACTGAGATAAGAGTTGGCAAAAATTTCTGTGTCTGTTTTCTTTCAGTTGGTAATGAAAGGTTTTTTACAGTATGATGATTTAGTTGGTAGTGGAAGAAATATTTTTGGCTTTATGAAATAAGTGACTTTCCTGTATTTGGTCCTCCTGCCTGTTTTTTTGTTTTTGTTGTTTTTCAAATAAACAGTTTTTCTTTTAGACTTTTTCCAGATGAGATTTTTAACTGGTGGTCTGCTTTCTTTCCTAAAATCCCAATAAACTTTGTCAACTAAAGTGTTTCTGTAAACTTCAACAAGAAACATTTTAAACATTTTTTAACAAGTTGAATGAGAGCATATGCTTCATTGCCGGGAGGAAATGCCTCTATACAGAATATTCCACAATGGGAAATTTTACTGTTGATGTTTTAGTATTTAACCTTTATAGTTTCATGGTATTTTTGTTTTTCCAAATCTTTATTTTCTGTATGTATGTGCGTGTTTATGTATGTGTATATGTATTTTATATGTGTGTGTGTGTTTTAAAGAATTAAATGGATATATTTTCTTTGAAAAAACTTTTATTATACTTGAAAGTATTGTCTCATCTTAAATGAAGAAATCGTAACTACAAAAGATTGATGCAGATAAGTGGGACTGTTGTACATTAGAAATTTTTTTTCTTTTTGTTAAAAATTTTATTTATTCATGAGAGATACAGAGAGAGAGGCAGAGGGAGAAGCAGGCTCCCTGCAGGCAGCCCAATGTGGGACTTGATCCTGGGACCCTGGGATCATGACCTGAGCTGAAGGTACACACTCAACCACTGAGCCACCCAGGTACCCCATACATTAGAAAATCTAATAGAGGGGCAGCCCGGTGTGGCTCAGCGGTTTAGCACTGCCTTTGGCCCAGGGCAGAATCCTGAAGACCCGGGATCGAGTCCCACATCGGGGTCCCTGCATGGAGCCTGCTTCTCCCTCTGCCTGTGTCTCTGCCTCTCTCTCTCTCTCTGTCTCTAATAAATAAATAAAATCTTTAAAAAAAAAAAAAAAAAGAAAATCTAATAGAGAAAACTAAGTGGAAGTAAATATTTAAGGCAGAAAAAAGATTGATAGTCTTTATAACTTACACGTGAAATTTAGAAAAGTACATAGTAGTGTTTGTCAGTCAACATATAGATAATGATGGATAAAGATAATTAGTATTAGTATTAGTTCAGAAATTAGCTCAGAAATTAGTATTAATTCACAGAAGCAGAAATAAAAGGAGGAAACATTGAGTATGTTTCAGTGTATTTTACTGGTGTATTTGGCTGTTAAGAAGTGCAATTTATAAATTTTTTTGTTTTTCATATAAAATTTTTTTTTTAGTTTTAAGTAATTTCTAAACCTGATGTGGGGCTCCAACCTACAACCCTAGGATCAAGAGTTGCATGCATGCACCACCAATTGAGCTAGCCAGGCCACCCCAACAGTGTGATTTTTTTAAAAGTGGTATTTTTGCTTTCTGATTTGTTGTTGGCAATTTCTATGTGCTAAGAATTGTAGGAGATGAAAATTTGCACAGATCTTTAGGAGTTTTTCCTGTCTCCTTGAATTTTAAGCACGTGGTCCTATATCAATATTTAAGAGAGGAACTGACCTCTGGCACTGTATTTGAAGAAACCTGTTTTTTTTTTTTTTTTTTTTAAACCAGAGGAAGCAGTTTAGTAAAGTTATATTATACTTTACATTTACTGCTTACATTATATTCTGTTGTCAATTTGAAAAGCACTTTTTTTAACCTTTTACTGCTTTATCTGTTATAAGACCATCCTTGAGAAAATGTAGTTTATAAATACTGAGATTGGCATATTTGAAGATGGCAACCCAAAGGACAACTTTTTTTTTTAAAGATTTTATTTATTTATTCATGAGAGACACAGAGAGAGAGAGAGGCAGAGACATAGGCAGAGGGAGAAGCAGGCATCATGCAGGGAGCCCAACGTGGGACTCGATCCCAGGACTCTGGGATCATGCCCAGGGCCAAAGGCCACCAAGCCACCCAGGCGTCCCAAAGGACAACTTTCTAATCATGATTTTTTACTTCTTAAAAAATTACATTACATTATTACATTATATTTACATTTTAAATAATTTCCCATACTAGGCAGCACATATTTATTTAAGGAGTCTTTTTTTTTTTTAAGAGATACCATGCATGGGAGCTAGTGTAAGCAGGGGAAGGGCAGAGGGAGAGAGAGAGAGAGAGAGAGAGAGACAGGGAATCTTAAACAGGCTCCGTACTCAACATAGAACCTGGTGTGGGACTCAGTCTCACAGCCCTGAGATCATGACCTGAGCTGAAATCAAGAGTCAAACGCTTAACCTACTGAGCCACTCAGGTACACCAGATTTAAGGAGTCTTAAGCAACCTATGTGATCCTAAATAATAATTTCATCTCATTTTACTGTCAAGTATGGCAAAATCCTATTTTTATAAAATACTATGCTAACATATTTTACAGAACCAAAGTGACCAGAAGTATGTCCTCTTTTTTTTTTTTTTTTAGAAGTATGTCCTCTTTTAAAGCCAATAATGTACCAGTGGTGGTAGCTTTAGTTACCTACTAACATTCTTTGTTGCTCCTGTCTTCAGAAACACATGATTCTGATTACATTTTCATCACTTCCATCAACTTAAGCAGGTTGATTTATATATTCTGCAGATTTTTTCTTTTTCTTTTCCCTAGGTAGCATTTTTTTTACATGCATAAATTGTCACACTGTTGTGTCCTCTTGTTTAAGCTTTTCTTCTGACAGTAACCCGTGATTAAAACACAGTGCAAAATTTCTGGGATGCCTGGGTGGCTCAGCGGTTGAGTGCCTGCCTTGGGCCCACAGTGTGATCCTGAAGTCCTGGGATCGGGTCCCACATCAGGTTCCCTGTATGGAGCCTGCTTCTCTCTCTGCCTGTGTCTCTGCCTCTCTCTCTCTCTCTCTCTCTCTCTCTCTCTCTCTCTCTCTCTCTCTCTCTGTCTCTCATGAATAAATAAATAAGACCCTTTAAAAAATAAAATAAAACACAGTGCAGAATTTCTGAATTGATGGTGTCAGCTTGTCCCGTTCTCTCCTTTCCCTTTATCACAGTCTGTAAGATCCTGAAAGGAGAAAGCTGTACAATCTGGCAGATTATCTCTTATCTGCAACTTGCTCACCAGGGTCTTGGTAAAATACTAATGGTAGGAACGGGCCGCTCTAAGGTATAATGTAGAGAGTTGTTCAGTAGATGACCATCAGAGTCATGGCAGGAAGCCGGGATAAGACTTTATAAGACATCTAGTGGTTTTGCAGAATTCAGCAAAGGCCTAGTGGCCTGGTCATTTTATCCTTTAGGCTCAGTGAGGGCCTTTTTGCATTTATTTTTATTTTTATTTTTTTGGCTCATGACCTGAGCCAAAGGCAGATGCTCAACCACTGAGCCACCCAGGCATCTCTTATTTTTATTTTTTAAAGAATTCATTTATTTATTTGATGGAGAGCAAGAGAGCACAAATGGGGAGCAGCAGAGAGGGAGGGAGAAGCAGCCCCCCTGCCAAGCAGTAAGCCCTATAGGGGGCTCAGTCCCAGGACCCTGGGATCTTGATGTGAGCCCAAGGCAGACCCAGAGCCTGGAGGTCCTTTTTTCATTTTCAAGGGCCTTTGCAAGTTAGTGGGTATGCTGGTAGTGGTTGGTAGGTATAGTTATATTTATATACATATTTATATATAAATATGAGTGCTTCAGGAGTTAAAGGAGAACTGCAGAATTAGAATAGATGTTTAAGCAATACAATGTGACATTTTAATTAGTAAACTGCATGTGAGCTCAACTCTTCTAAACTTTATTTAATGTGAGATGTTTATGTATTTTCACATTTTGATAAAATGTGGATGGATACTCCAAAAGTAAGGATGCCTGGTGTCTTCATTGTTTGGTATGGGCTTTAGAGATTGAAATGATTGCTTGATTCCAGATGTCTTACCTTTGACTTATAGCTTAGTTTTGCTAGCTTTTCAGAATCTTGTTTTAGAGTAGTTAAATGTTTTCTTTTAGACTAAAACCAACAAAACATTATAATCTACCTTTATTGTAAGCTATTTATTTTTCTTGATTTAATTTTATGCTCTTTAGCATGATGACAGTAACCTCATTGTCTTCTTTAAGATCTGTGAATTTCTTTACCATGATGAAATCTTACATAGTGTCTGAAGTTTTATAGTTTCATTATCATGACACTGGCTTTACTGCTTTATAAAAAGTGGAAGGAATTAAGTTTACCTAAATATTTTCTGTCATTTTTTTTTTCAGGACACCTTTTTCTACTCACTGGTCTATGACCCTTCAGTGAAAACACTGTTAGCTGACAAAGGTGAAATCAGAGTGGGGCCTAGATATCAAGCAGACATTCCAGAGATGCTCTTAGAAGGTATGTTTCCCTTTGGGTTTCAAGTCCTATGAAAACAAATGTCTTGAAACTCAAATATTCTTTTCCTCATATGGGAGAAACAACTATTAGGCTGAAGTTTAAAAGTTCTAAGTTCTTCTACTTATAGAAATACAACAAATAGTAGCACCTGGGTGGCTCAGTCAGTTAGGCATCTGCCTTTGGCTCAGGTCATGGTCCTGGTGTCCATGGTCCTGGTGTCCTGGGTGGCTCAGTCAGTTAGGCATCTGCCTTTGGCTCAGGTCATGGTCCCCACATCGGGCTCCCTGCTCAGTGGGGAGTCTGCTTCTCCCTTTCCCTCTGCCTGGCGCAACGCCTGCTTGTGCTCTCTAATGCTTTCTCTCTCAAATAAATGAATAGATAAAATCTTTTAAAAAGTAAAAGGAAATACAATAAATAGCAAGAGAAAATAATTTGAGGTGTTATTTTTTATTTTACATTTTTATGAGTTTTCTGGCTATGTTTTCCTTTAATTTAGTTTTAGGTAGGCTTCATGCCCAGTGTCTAGCCCAATATGGGCCTTGAACTCACAACCCTGAGATCAAGAGTCAGATACTTAACTGGCTGAGCCACCTTGGTGCCCCTTGTTTTCCTTTTAAATGCAACTTTAAGAATGATTGTATTGTTGAACTTGTGTCTTAAATGTGGCACATACAATGCCTTGAGGTCCTGAATACCTCTAAGTCATCTATCTGAGATGGCCTAGAATCTAGTGATTTGGGCTAATCTGGGTAGTCTATGTACTGAAGAGATTCAGCACTTCTTATTTTAAAACAGTTTCTTAGCAGGATGTAATTTTTCTTTCTCCTGTTATAACTGTACACCCAAAACCTTTATTTTCTGGTTTTAAAAAGTAAAACATTAACAAAAAAAAATAATGCATAGCAATGTATGATGTAGGAAACCAATACCATCCCCTTTCCTTCATTCCAAACCCATATTTAATTACTGTAGTTGTTTTGGGCGTGTTGATTTCCTTCACACTGGTTTATCCTCCACCCGGAACAGTCCACATACGCCATATTGCACATGTTCTTCTGCACCTGCTCTTCTCAGTTAACGGTGTATCTTTATTTACCATCTTAGCACATGACTAGGGAGATTTTTATTCTTTTCAGTGACTGTGCAGTTCTTAAACATTTGTGCAGATATACTATATAATTAATTCTTCTAGGCCCCTATTGATAGATTTTTAGGCGTTTACATTTTTCAATGCTACAAATTGATACTGCTTGAAAAGTTATACATATGTTTGTGCTGCATAAATATTTTTTCAAGCATAATTTTTTGGAAGTGAAATGATATATACATTTTACACATTGAAAATGCTCCTTTGCTCTTCAAAAAGGCTGTGTTACTGTATGTATGAAAGAACCAGGTGTTTTCACCAACACTGAATATGAGGGATCTTTTTCACTTTCCATTTTTTATCTACATTTTGATATCTCATTGTCTTAGTGGTTTTTGGTTTCTTTCTTTTTTTTTTTTTTTAAGATTTTATTTATTTATTCATGAGAGACACACACAGAGAGAGAGAGAGAGGCAGAGACACAGACAGAAGGAGAAGCAGGCTCCATGCAGGGAGCCCGATGTGGGACTCGATCCCAGGACTCCAGGTTGAAGAGAAACCACACATGCCCTGGGCCGAAGGCAGGTGCTAAACCGCTGAGCCACCCAGAGGTCCCCTCGTTTTGTTTTGAACTTGAGATTATGTTTGCTCAGTTATCTTTAAAGCTCTTTCTTTAAATTTCTTGTGCTTTTTCTACATGGTTATATATCTTTCTATATATTGGCAAGAATTCTTTGACTATTAGAGGTAAACACAGAAGTATTTACCCTTTGTCTCTAAGTATGCAAATACCTCCCCAACACAAAATTATTTTCTTAAAAAAAATTTTTTAAAGATTTTATTTATTTGATAGAGAGAGAGAGAGAGTAAGCAGGCACACAAGCAGAGGGAGCAGCAGAGGGAGAGGGAGAAGCAGGCTCTCCCCTGAGCAGGGAGCCCAAAGCAGGGTTTAGTCCAAGAATCCTGGAATTGTGACTTGAGCCAAAGGCAGATGCTTAATTGACTGAGCCACCCCCGAGCCCCTTCGATTAAAAAATGTTTTAATAGCGATTTTAAATTTAAATATGTTTTATTTATTTTTTTGTCATACGGAAATTTAGAATTTATTAGTCTTTTCCTTTAAGGCCTTTATGATTTGCATTAGTCACAGAAAGGGCTCCACTTTTGCTTTTGCCCTCTGATTATTAAAACATATTAATTCTTCCAGGGGCACCTGGCTGGCTCAGTCAGAGGAGCATGTAACTCTTGATCTCAAGAGTTAGGAGTTTAAGCCCCATGTTGGGTGTAGAGATTATTAAAATAAACAAACAAACAAAATATATGAGTTCCTCCATAGGTTTTTCTCTCTCTTTACCTTGCCATACTTCTAAGAAAATGTACACAGAAAATTTAAATCAACAGATACTGAAGATAGATGAGTTTGTGAACTGTAGTATACGTTGGTGTCATTGGTGGCTGTGAATAATGCCAGGCTATAGACACCTTTGTTTTCATGAATTTGAATACCAGGAAAGGGCAGTCAATAAAGATTTAGCTTGAAGAAAAAAAAAAGATTTAGCTTGAAGAAAAGAACACTGTGTCTGTGCTCCCTGTGTTTGGAAATGATTTTGAATAGACTGGAAGTAGTGGATTAGTTTATTACAGGTTGAGAAATTACATTTATTGGCATTCTTATCTGTACAAATCATCTTATCTTCCAGAAGTAATTTTTATGATTTTAGTTCTTAATGTTTGATGTTAGACTTCTATCACTATACCTAGGAATCCACTAAATGTTTGTTATTTTATTTTTAAAATACTTGATTTTTAAATTTTACAAACATGAATATGAATAATGGGTAATTTTGTACTCTGGATATAACTGGCAAATAAAGGAGAATTGCTGAGTCATAGGGCATGTGTATTTGGGATTTTATACAAAATACCAAATTGTCTTCCAGGTGGTCCTTTACAGATGGGGTTTTTTTTCCTTGTTTTAATTAATGTATAATTTATATGTAGTATATCCCACCCTTTGTAGCATGCAGTTCTGTGAGTTTGGAACTGGGATATATGTTCCTAGTGAGATAGTTCAGCAAGTCTGTCTGTGCATAGGCCAAAAGCCAGGGAGGTCCCTTGTACCCATGTGTGCCATAGGCACCCAGCCCAAGTCCTGCATCCCTTAAGCAGCCTTTGTCACTCCTCTGTGAACTCTCTCGTCCCTCTCATCCTTGAACCGTGCAGATTGGTCATTAGTGTTATCTTTTATGCTATTTTTTATTATTTGACTTCAGAAATTTAAAAATCAGCACCTGAGCTCTTGATTGCATGGTTCTCCTTTGAGCATTGAGCGTAAGCCTTGGTGTATAAAAAGCCTGGAGATTTTTTTTGTATGTTGCTCATGGAAGGATACATGCTGAACCAAGTAATGAAATTGGGATGTTTCAATTAACAGTGGTCAGAAGAATCAGATCATAGAATCTAGTAAGATCCCATTTATATGGGCAGCCCGGGTTGGCTCAGTGGTTTAGCACCACCTTCGGCCTGCATGTGTGGTTCTGGATACCCAGGATCGAGTCCTGCGTCAGACTCCCTGCATGGAATGGAGCGTGCTTCTCCCTTCGCCTGTGTCTGTGCCTCTCTCTCTCTCTATGTCTCTCATGAATAAATAAATAAAATCTTAAATTAAAAAAAAAAATCCCATTTATCTGAAAGACTATTTAAATATGTATTTACCCATGAAAGGCATAAAAGCTTGTTAAAGTTATGTAATTTGGCAATCATATCTACCCAGGTTAGAATTTTTAAAAATGACTTTAGGAAACAAAATGATACATAGAATGCAATAATTTATTCTACAGTTTTTCTAAAAATGGACTTGAAGTTCTTTTGGGTAAGAGGAATGATTCTTTTTATATATATATAAAATATATATATAAAGATTTTTATTTATTCTTTATATATTTATATATTTTTATTTATTCTTTATATATTTATTATTTATATATTTATATATATATAAAGAATATATATATAAAGAATTTTATTTATTCATGAGAGACCCATAGAGGGAGAGGGGCAGAGACATAGGCAGAAGGAGAAGTAGCCTCCCCATGGGGAGCCCAGTGTGGGACTCTATCCGGGGACTCCAGGATGAAGCCAGGAGCTGAAGGCAAACGCTCAACCACTCAACCACTGAGCCATCCAGGCATCCCAGGAGGAATGATTCTTAACAGCTTGTGCCATTTGGAGAATTATACCAGTTACTTGACAAAGCATACTTTGCATTTAGAAAATTCATTAATGTAATAGATATTTCATAGTTCTTTAACAGGTTTTTTTTTTTAAGATTTTATTTATTTATTTGAGAAAGCACAAGCAGGGAGTGGCAGAGGGAGAGGGAGAAGCAGGCCCTCTGCTGAGCAGAGAGTCTACCGCTGGGGCTCAATTCCAAGACCCTGGGATCATGACCTGAGCCGAAGGCAGATGCTTAACCAACTGAGCCACCCAGGCGCCCCATTAACAAGTATTAATAATTATCTTTAACATGTCTGCAGTCCTGGCAGTCTTCTGGGTGAGTGATTTGTAAACTTTATTTAAGTAATAGAACTCTGTCTCCTAATGAAACCCTACGCGATATACCTTAAATAAAATAAGAAAAGCCAGGTTGTTGTGGTGAGGGAAGAAAAAAGGCCCTACTGGATCTCTTGAGATACCCAGTGAACCTTAGAATTGAGAGAATGACATTCTGAAGGCTACTGTTTCAGTATTCCACTCTTAGGGTCTTGTCTCTCATCCCACAGTATCGCCAGAGAAGTCACACAGTTAGAAGTGCATATGACGAGTCCCTTTGCAACATAGCATAACAAAGGGGCTCCACTATATTCTCTTTGCTTCCTCCCATTTATTAGATTTTAAAATTACTTTATTATAAATAATAGGACTTGTGGCAGAAAGTGCAATTATACTGAAAACAAAAAATAGTAGTCCCTCAGATCATCCCTCCTTGCCCACTGTTAAACACGGTTACTAATTTAACATGTTCTCCCTGTTTGTATTACTATTATATGAAATTACATTCAGTATTTTGTTGTGTGGTAGATTTGAGTTTATTTATCTCTTATTACATGTTTTATGTTAGGGTAAGTTTCCCCTCATTGTTCTTTAAAATTTTCTGTGTGTGTGTGTGTGTGTGTGTATGTTTGTGTGTGTGGCAGGATGGGGAGGTGTCTCATCTCAGAGGTTTTTTTTCTGACTAAGTTTTCATCAATTTGTCAAATTCTTCCTTCCCAGATTTCATTAGAATTCTGATTGAAATTGTATTCATATTTTCTGTTACTTTGGGAGGTGATTGGTCATTTCGTAAGATTGACTCTGTTTCTTTGGGTCTATTTAGGTCTGTTTCTGAGGTTTTAATTCTGTCTCACTGGTCTGTTTGTTAATGCTCTAGTAATTTACTTTTTAAATTATAGCAACTTTGTAGTGTGTGGTAATATCTGGTGAGGCTAATCCTCCTCTTATTTTTCCAAATGAACTTTATTATTACTTCCTTTTTTTTTTTTAATTTTTTTTTATTTATTTATGATAGGCACACAGTGAGAGAGAGAGAGGCAGAGACACAGGCAGAGGGAGAAGCAGGCTCCATGCACCGGGAGCCCGACGTGGGATTTGATCCCGGGTCTCCAGGATCGCGCCCTGGGCCAAAGGCAGGCGCCAAACCGCTGCGCCACCCAGGGATCCCCTTATTATTACTTCCTTACCATGTTTATTAGAGTTTCAGTTAAGTTTTAAGTTAATTTAGGGAGAACAGACTTTTGATGGTTTTGAAAAGTCTTAATTAGAAACAAGGGATGTCTTTTTCTTTGTTCAAGGCTACTTTTGGGTCTGGTGGTTTTTGTTTTTGTTTTCTTAATATAGATTTAGTCATAGATTTTATACATTTCTTGTTAAGTTTATTTTTAAGTTTATAGTTTGTTAGCTGTAAGTATTCATCTTTAACAAAGAAAAATGCCATATTTTTCATCGTAAATGAAGAAGTCACTTTGAATTCTTATTTCAGCCTAAAGCATTTAACATATCCAACATGTTACATTTCACTTGTAATCAGACAACTAACTAGATACAAGTTTTAAAAAACACTCTTCTTTTTTATAATTAATATATTTTCAGGGGAAAAGGGTATAGGGTGGCAAATAGGTACACCAACAGTTAAACCACTCTTGAAAAATGTGGACATCCATCATTAGAAACTCCTATATGTAGCTAGTACCTGTTTGCAGGGAAATTAAATAGTAGAAAATATCATACTCAAGAACAGGTAGTTAGGACTTGCTGCAAGTCTAGGTTTACTACCCTTTTGATACTTTTGAGTGGGTACATTTTGACCAGTGGCCAGATTCCAATCTGCACTGGCATGGGATATAGAACTTGAATTAATATCCTGAGTAGGTGGCAGCATCAGCACCATGCCAGAATATATTACAGGCTTGCTTTGTTTGTGAATGTGTCTTGATGAATTCTAAGACGTTGTTGTGGCATTTGTCTTGCTAGTGAATAAATCTTTTTGTAACTTCAGAATTTTTAAATTCATTTATGGCTACCCACCATCTAACAAACTCTCGAGATCTGGAAAGATCACTATGTAGTTTGCAAAGGAAGGTAAAAGTTTCTTTGAGATTTTAAATCTTTTATTGAGTTTTTTTTTTTTTTGAGTTTGAATAAACACTTGAGAACTTTCTTTGAAAAAGATGTGCTAGTAGGGAGTTTTTAATTATTTCTACACTATTATTTCACTGTAATACTGAAATTTTAAGAAAAATCTATTTGCATATTAAAATTTGTAACTGCTAAAAAATATTGTAACACTAAACTAATAAACTTAAATGACTAGATTTACAGGTTTGAGTAAAGCCTGGCAGTAATCTGTTTAGCTGAGTAACCGGGGGAAAACTAACTCCTCGAAGTTCCCATTTTCTCCTCTTCAATGAGAGTGTCTGTGCACACATCCTATGCTGTGATGATCTGATGAAGTAATTCCTATAAAGCATTTCTCCCCTGACCACCCCTGTCTGCTGCTACTAATTAAATAATTCTTGTTGATATTTGGTAATTTCGGGAGGTATCTGTCTTTGAGAATTAAAGAATTAAATTAGGGATGCCTGGGTGGCTCAGTGGTTAAGTGTCTGCCTTTAGCTCAGGTCGTGATCCCAGGGTCCTAGGATCAATTCCTTCATCAGGCTCTCCACAGGGAGCCTGCTTCTCCCTCTGTCTATGTCTCTGCCTCTCTCTGTCTCAAATGAATGAATGAATGAATCTTTAAAAAAAGAGAAGTAAATTAGTATAGTCTCTTCTGCTACAATATGTGCTTTTGAAACTTGAATTAGTTTATATGCAGTTGATAAATAGGGAAGTATCAGTATAGTATAGAAGTAGGGTCAATTTATATGAGACTTTCCTCAGCAATTGGGGAAGCAAGTATTCTTACAGATAAACAGAGTTGAAGAGAAAAAAGATTGAAATTCTACAAGAAGTGCTTTCCTCTAGTGCAAGTAGTGGTTAGTTTAGGGACCTCAAAATCTGTGGCACTTTCCACTATGGTTAAACTATATGGGGAAGCTTAAGAGTTACAGATGAAGGGAGTTTTGAAGATATTTCCCTCAGTGTTTAAAAATAAACCTACACGCTGTTTTTAAAATTTTATAGAAACCTTATACAATGACCTCAGTGGTAAAAATTTGAGTCCGGGGTTTAAGGTGGTAAATGGTTGATCAGCCTTTGTTTTTTTGGAAATGTTGGTGGGGATTTAACTGTGCTAGTATTTTTTTTTTTAATAAATTTTTATTTATTTATGATAGTCACACAGAGAGAGAGAGAGAGAGAGGGGCAGAGACACAGGCAGAGGGAGAAGCAGGCTCCATGCACCGGGAGCCCGACGTGGGATTCGATCTCGGGTCTCCAGGATCGCGTCCTGGGCCAAAGGCAGGCGCCAAACCGCTGGGATCCCAACTGTGCTAGTATTTTTATTAATGAATATTACTTTTTAAAAAATGTTCTGGTTACCAAGTTTAATGGGTTTTTAAAGTTTTGTTTTATTTTTCCACAAATGCTATTTTTTGTTTTTTAAAGATTTCATTCATTTTTATTAGAACAAGCACACACAAGTAGGTAGAGGGAGAAGCAGGCTCCCCGCAGAGCACAGAGCCCAGCACTAGCCCAGCGCAGAGCTCAATCGCAGGACCCTAGGATCATGGCCTCAGCCAAAGGCAGAAGCTTAACCGACTGAGCCACCCAGATGCCCCAACCCTATTTTTTTCCCCCACTGTATTTTTTTAGTGTGTAATTTTGCAGCATGTACTTTTCAACAATGTGGTAGATGTTAACTAACTTAAAAACACCAGCCTATAAAAATTAAGTGTAAGAAGGTGTTGATTGCAACCATGTAGAACAGTAATTCTCAACCCAGGGGCAGGATACATTAGACAGTGTCTCTAGACATTTTTGGCTGTCACAGCTTGTGGAAGGAGTTAGGGGGCTAGGGCACAGATGCTAGTGGCATCTAGTGAGTAGAGAGGCCAGGGATGCTGCTGATCATCTTATAATATGTGGAACAGCCCCTCACAACAAAGAGTTACTCAGCCCTAAGCATCAGTAGTGCCTAGGTTGAGAAACCCTGGGGTAAGGGCTTTTAGGAAATAGGAAACAGGGGCAGCCCCGGTGGCTCGGCGGTTTAGCGCCGCCTTCAGCCCGGGGTGTGATCCTGGAGTCCCGGGATCGAGTCCCACATCGGGCTCCCTGCGTGGAGCCTGCTTCTCCCTCTGCCTGTGTCTCTGCCTGCCTCTCTCTGTGTGTCTCTCATGAATAAATAAATAAAATCTTTAAAAAAAAAAAAAAAGGAAATAGGAAACAGTAAATACTATTTTCATGTTAATTTATTATAATAATACTTAATTTTGAAATGTAAATTATTGGATAATCTAGTCTGTTTCTATGCTTTTGATTATTTTTGTGCCAGTACAATATTGTTTAATTACTGTTGCTATATATTATAATCCCATCCAGCTTGCTTATTTATCTATTTTATTTATTTATTTATGTTTATTTATTTTAAAGATTTTGTTTATTTATTCATGAGAGACAGAGAGAGAGAGGCAGAGACATAGGCAGAAGGAGAAGCAGGCTCCCTGTGGGGAACCTGATCTGGGACTTGATCCCAGGACCCTGGGACCACAACCTGAGCCAAAGGCAGATGCTCAACCACTGAGCTATGCAGGTGCCCCTAATCCCATCTGATTTATGGATATTAATATTCAAGTCATTTTATTGGCTTCCAAAACTAAATTTTGTGAAATATAACCTATTAGAGTACTTGTACAAAAAAGATATCCTTAGAATTTTAAATCTTTACTGTTTTTTCCTCAGGTTATCTTCTTTGAAAGTGTTGTAATTTGTTTATGTAAATATAACTCCAGTTTTATTTCTTAGTGTTTTATATTTTGTTGCTATGATAAATAATAGTTTTTACATTTTATTTTCTTTAGAATGGCACTTGAGGTGCCATATTTTTATTGTGCCTTTCTTTTTTCTTTCTTTTTTTTTTTTTTTTTTAAGATTTTATTTATTTACTCATGAGAAACAGAGAGACAGAGATGTAGAGACACAGGCAGAGGGAAGAGCAGGCTCCACGCAGGGAGCCCGATGCGGGACTTGACCCCGGGTCTCCAGGATCACACTGTGGGCCAAAGGCGTCGCTAAATCCCTGAGCCACCCGGGCTGCCCTTATTGTGTCTTTCTAGTTACTCATTTTTTTTATAATTTATTGAGAGATAATTGACATATAACATTGTGTAAGTTTGTGTATAATGTGTTGATTTGATGAATTTATATATTACAGTGTGATTACTGCCATAGCTTAGCTAACACTGCTATCACATCACATAATTACTTCTTTTTTGTTTTGGGAACAATTAAGATCTAGTCTCTTACCATCTTTGAAGTTTATAGTATTGTTGACAGTAAGCACTATGCTGTGCATTGAATCTCCAGGACTTACTTATCTACTAGTTGGAAGTTTGTATCCCTAAACAAAATCTTCTCAATTTCCCCACCCTCCATCCCCTGGTAACCTGGTAACTACCATTCCACTCTTTTTGTTTTTGTTTTTTAAGATTTTATTGACTTTATTTATTTACTCCTGAGAGACACAGAGAGAGAGGCAGAGACACAGGCAGAGAGAGAAGCAGGCTCCATGCAGGGAGCCCGATGTGGGACTCGATCCTGGGTCTCCAGGATCACGCCCTGGATTGAAGGCAGCGCTAAACCGCTGAGCCACCCGGGCTGCCCTCCACTCTGTTTTTATGAGTTTTGTGTTTTTAGATCTCACATATAAATGATATATATTATTTGTCTCTTGTAACTCATTATTCCTTTGATTCATAACTTAAAAAATTGGCCAGAACTTTCAGAACAATATTAAATAAAAATAGTGACAAATGGCATCCTTGTGAGTTTCTGAATTTAATATAAAAAAGTATAGTACTCTGATGATTGGTACAAAGAAAATGAATTGTGTTTAGAACAAGGGATATTTCCAGTTATCTAGGAAAGGTCCTATAGGATGAGTGCTATACAGCTTTAGTTCTTCAGTCTTTGAACAGCCTTATGTGCCTTTAGGTGGTCATACTGAGGAAGTATTTTGTCCATTTTTCTTTCTTCTTCCTTTCCTTTCCTTTCCTTTCCTTTCCTTTCCTTTCCTTTCCTTTCCTTTCCTTTCCTTTCCTTTCCTTTCCTTTCCTTTCCTTTCCTTTCCTTTCCTTTCCTTTCCTTTCCTTTCCTTTCCTTTCCTTTCCTTTCCTTTCCTTTCCTTTCCTCTCCTCTCCTCTCCTCTCCTCTCCTCTCCTCTCCTCTCCTCTCCTCTCCTCTCCTCTCCTTTCCCTCTCCTATTTTCTTTCTTTCTTATCCATAATTTCTAGAAATCTTAAAATACAGCTGGAGGTTTAGGGCTATCACATTTTAAATCATTACTGAATCTACATTTTTTTCAAAATTATGAAGAACTTATGAAGCAAAAATAAGGAACTGTAGACACTCATGTAATTAGTTGGTAAATACTATTTTAAGGATTCAGAGATTCAAAACAAACAAACAAAAAGGATTCAGGGACTCACCATGGGCTGGTGTGGGACTAGATTGGAATTGCTCAGATGATTATCATAAATGGAGGAGGGAAGTGAGATTATTGTGTTGACTAGAATGAACATGATCAGATCATGAAGTTAATCTTGGTCTTGTCTCTAGCTCATACCACAGATAATAAGGCCATTCCAAAGATTACTGCTAGCTTAGCTGAGAATTTAGTTTTATGGATTCTTAACAGGTTTGGTTTTTTGTTTTTGTTTTTGTTTTTTGATTCTCAACAGGTTTATAAAAGAGTTTCTTAAAGTTTTTGCCCTGTGAAGAAGTGATCATACTGTGATAAAAGTGTAATTATATGGGGAATTCTCATTAGTGAGAGTGACTGATATAGAGCATTTCTGTATTTATTCTTTTGTTGTTGCTGCTGCTGTTTTTGTTCTCATCCAATGGTATTATCTGCATCTTAGGTATCAGTATGAATGCATCCAAGAATGTTTTGTTATTGTTTGCAGCAAATTTATTTAGAATTCTTCTATTGAATTCTCTTTCTGTTGTATGTCGCAGAATATATGGATGGGACTGAAGTGTATCAACCTAACTAACTTGAATTTGAAAAGTAAATGTCAGTTTTAACCATTTTGGAGTATATAGTGTAATAGGGGCTTAATACTGAATAGTATCATCATTTAATCATCTTGTGTTATATAAAAATACAGATTTCAAATGTTGATTTCATTTTATCATTATCTTTTTTTATCTTTATCTGAAGTTTTATTATTCGAAGATTACAGGGAAGATAGGTGTGTCATTCTACTTTCTCAAGTTTCATGCCTTTTGCGAATTTCTTGGTTTTTAACTGAGCTAATGTTGAATGTCTTGGCTTAGACTACTGAGAATTGTAATCACAAACAATGAAAAATGAAATCCTTTCAAACACGGGATCTTTTTGGCCTAGTACTGGCTCTGTTCTACTGTGCTTCTTTATGTTGGGGGTGGAGATTGGCTCTGTGTTTACCTGCCTTTGAACAGGGGGCAGGCCCTACCCTGACTGTGGTGGCTGACTTAGGAGACTGCCCCTCCTCCCCCGCGCCCTTTCTCCTGTTGAGCTGCTGATACCTGGTTGCTCTTTTTAAAAGATTTTTTATTTATTTATTCATGACACAGAGAGAGACAGAGAGACAAAGAGAGACAGGCAGAGGGAGAAGCAGGCTCCACACAGGGAGCCCAACGTGGAATTCGATCCCTGGTCTCCAGGATCACACCCCGGGCTGAAGGCAGCACTAAACCGCTGGGCCACCGCGGCTGCCCCCTGGTTGCTCTTTTACCAGGACTGAACACAAGAGAAGCTCATAGCCAGGGTTTGTCTGTCGCCAGGAATGTTTAGATTTAGAGTTGTCAGTCAGTGCAAAGCACTCTGCCTCATGTTATAGATACAGTGATCAAAAGTAAAACAAAGCCAAACCCAGCCCCCAGCCTAATAAGAAATCCATAGCTGTAAATCAGACTCCCAGTTGCCTCCCAAGTCTCTTTTCCTTCACTGACCTTTCTCTGAGTCCCACCTGACGGTTGTCTCTCCTTGTGAGAGATTTCTAAAACAAAGCATCCCACATTATTGTCAGTCTTCCCCTCCACCCTCACCTCTGCTAGCATCCCTGCTTTCTGTTAGTGCCCCACTGCCAGTATAGTTGTCAAGACTTGAAATCTCCCCGCTACATTAGTCTTTCTTTGCTCTGTGACGCCACTGTCAGTACATGTTTTGTCTTCATCAGGTAGCTCTCTAAAGCATTGCTAAATGTGAGGTACGAAGTTTGGTTCTGGTCTCGTCGCTCTCTTACTGAAAAGGCTAGTGCTTCTCATTACCTTGAAATAACATCTGCGTAGAATCTTCAGTAATATGTTTGTAACCTTCTTTTCTTACTTCTCTCTTCTCATTCCTCTTAATGTGCTCCTGACAAAATGAGCTGATTTTCTATCACATTTTAAAGCCACATGACGTTGTTCACATTCTCATTTCTTATTTTTTTTTTAAGATTTTATTTATTCATGAGAGACAGAAAGAGAGAGCCAGAGACACAGGCAGAGGGAGAAGCAGGCTCCCCACAAGGAACCCAGTGTGGGACTCGATCCCAGAGCTCGGGATCAGGCCCTGAGCCAAAGGCAGACGTTCAGCGCTGAGCCACCCAGGCATCCCGACATTCTCATTTGTTACGTTAAGTCCTTCTCCTTGGTGGTGCACTCAGACCCATCAATTCTTGTGGGGGTTTTTTGTTTGTTTTGTTTTTTTAAAGATTTTTTTATTTATTGAGAGAGAGAAAGCGTGAGCAGGGGGAGAAGCAGAGGGAGAGAATATCCAAGCAGATTTGTGCTGAGTGTGGAGTCTAATGCAGGGCTCAACTTATGACCCTGAGATCATGACCTCAGCTGAAACCAAGAGTTGGACACTTACCAACTGAGCCACCTAGGCATCCCTCAGACCCTTCAGTTCTTAGCAGAAATGCCACCCCCTTCATGACATTCTCTAACTAGTCTGAAGTGATTTTTCTAATCCTCAGAATCTTACAGCTTCCTTCCTTCCTTCCTTCCTTCCTTCCTTCCTTCCTTCCTTCCTTCCATCCATCCATCCATCCCTTTTAGAGAGGGGCAGAGGGAGAGAGTCTCAAGCAGACTCCCTGCTGAGTGGGGAGCCTGACTTGGGGCTCCATCTCATGACCCTGAGATCATGACTTGAGCCGAAATCGAGTCAGACACTTAACTGACCGAGCCACCCAGGCACCTCACTTAGAGCCAGTTCTGTATGTCCTTTATGACATCTGTTTCTTTCTGTTTGTATCTTAGTTACTTATGCGTTAGTTTTACCACAGTGAAAGTGTCTTGTGGCAAGAGTGCTTTCTTTTTTGTCTGTATATCCCTCAGCATGAGACTTCATGCTTCGCACTTGCAGGGTACTCAGGAAGATCTCATATACTTTGTATTATTACCAGTGTTCACTTTACAAAATGTCCATCTGCTGTCTGAAAGAATGTACAGAGCCATTAACATTTACCTTACATTGTGAATGTGGTGTCAAACATGTGATAGTTTCCTTGTTAAGTAACAAGACTCCATTTCCTTTGTTCTCCTACAGGAGAATCAGATGAGAGGGAACAGTCCAAATTGGAAGTTAAAGTTTGGGATCCAAATAGCCCACTTACAGATCGACAGATTGACCAGTTTTTAGTTGTAGCACGGTAAGTATAGCACTATTGAGTTAAGAAGTATCTTTTCTTTTTAGAAAAGAATTTGTAGATGTATATATTCTACTTTTCTCATTGGTTGTGTTATTTTTCTAGTTACGTAAGAAGACCTAAATATGTATCCCATCCTTTCCTAAATATGATTAATCATTAGTTTTTGTTTGGAAATAGATTTATTGCTTTACTGATTAAGATACGTAATAAATGCTTCTTGTAAAAATTTAAGTACTAAGGAACAATATGAAATGAAATTCAACATCTGAAATCCCAGATCTTTTTTTTTTTTTTTTTTTTTTAATTTTTATTTATTTATGATAGTCACAGAGAGAGAGAGAGAGAGAGGCAGAGACACAGGCAGAGGGAGAAGCAGGCTCCATGCACCGGGAGCCTGATGTGGGATTCGATCCCGGGTCTCCAGGATCGCGCCCTGGGCCAAAGGCAGGCGCCAAACCGCTGCGCCACCCAGGGATCCCTGAAATCCCAGATCTTTAATTAAAGCAGCTATCTCTTTTACTCTAGACAGGGATAATTCCGGTGTCAATAATAATAATATGCATCTCAAATTCCTTTTAAAGCACCTGCATATGAGTAGGGCCTATTGCTAAGCATATGGCTTTCCTTTGAGAGCTTTCAGCCTGGCTGCCTGACTGGCTTGCCCACCTCCCTTTAAGAAAATGAATGGAACAAAAATTTATTTTTATTTTTCAATTATAAAGGCAAATAATGCTCATGGAGGAATTACTGCAAAGTGGAAAGTGAAATTATCATATTAATGTAAATAGTAAGAAATTGCAACAAAACTAAGAGTACACCAGCAAGCAACTGATTAAGTGAAGTGAAGCATATTCAGTAATGGAATATTACTTTACAACAATGAAAATGAATGAATTACAGGGATATATAACAGATAAATCTCAAAAACAATGTTAAATGAGGATACACACAGTATGATCACATATAAAAAGTTTTACAATGTATAAACAATGTCTTATTTCATTAATGGGCATATAAGTACATATGCATATTATATGTATGTATGAGTTCTGGGAATGTGTATAGGAGGCTCTAAAATTTCTAATATTTCCTTAAAGAATGAACCAAACATGGTAAAATATTAGAATCAGGTAGATATAGACATGATTAGAGGGTCATCATTATGTTCTCTAATTTTCTGTTGAAATGTTATTGTAACACAAAGGAAAAAAGGGTCTCTGCCCACCTTTAGCACTGTTCATAGTGCCTGTCTCCACAGAAATCACATCATGTTGGTGGCTAGGGTTCAGACTCTAGCACCCACGCAGCCACTGGTGATCAGATGGAGACCTAAAGTACATTGTTGGGGAAGCCAGTCAGTGGATAGATAGATGAGACTGAATATTTAGGAATGGAAATCAATCATTGGTGTAATCACTGGCCTAGAGACTCCAGACAGGTTACTCAGATCTGGGCCATTATAGACATTGCAGTTTTAAATTTGATTTCCACTGTATTTTTCCTTTTCCTGATTGCCAAGGGCCATACGTTTCCATTTTCCTTGAAGCCAGCATGAGAGACACCAAAGAGATGCACCTGGTACCTTTTTAAAAAAATTTTTTAAAAGATTTTATTTATTCATGAGAGACCCAGGTAGAGGGAGAAGCAGGCTCACTGCGGGGAGCCTGATGTGGGACTCGATCCCAGGACCCCAGGATCACGACCTGAGCCAAGGTCAGACACTCAACCACTGAGCCACCCAGGCATCCCTCAATTTTTGTTTTAAAAAAGATCTTCTAAATACTAATTAAGACCATAATCAAATATGATTGCACATCCCACCAGAATCGTTAAATTTTAAAAGATAGTGCATTAATAAAGAGGTGGAGCAGCTAACACTCTACTCATTGTGCTGGTGGAAGTATAAGTTGGTATAGCCGCTTTGCAATCATCTGACATACATATCCTTTACGTTTCACTCCTGAATGTATACTGAGCAGATATGCATACATAACACCTGTGCACCAAAAGGTATAGATGGCATTAATGACACTACCCAGAGTAGCCCCAAACTGGAACACAGACTTCCATCAACAACAGAGTGGAGTGGGGTTGGGGTATCATACAAAGAAATGCTCCATAGCAAGCATTTCCATAGCAAGGAAAATGAACACGCTATAACCAATAGCATGGGTGAGTCCACAAACACAATTTTGAACAGAAGAAGCTGGATGTAGAAAGAGCATGGTATACACTTTTATTATCTCAAACGAGCAAAACTAACCCATGGTGTTGGAATTGATTATGGTGGTTCTCTTTTGGGAAGAGGAAGAGAGTACAGATTGGAAAGGAGCACGAGGAGTCTTCTGGGATGCTGCTGTGTTCTGTTTCTTGTCCTGGGTGTTAGTGACATGGAAGGATTCACTTTGCTATTACTGCAGAGCTGTACAGTGTGTGCTTTTATGCACATGTGTTATATGTTAATTGGGGCATTTAAAAATTTCTTCAGCTAACATGCTTAAAATACAGCAAGGGGAAGGGAATAAAATAAAACAAACAGCAAGTCTTATGTTCATTTCATGCTTTATCTGTGGGTAGGCATTCTAAATCATTAAGTGAAAAAAAGTTGTAATTGTTTTCTCTTTTGTTTTGTTTTGTTTTAATAGAAATCTATTATATCTTGAGCCCTCATAGGAAGAGGTTGGTACAATTGATGATACCTCATTTTAAGGAAAAAATGTTATTGGGATTTCACAATTTGAGCTTAAAAAGTTTTCAGAACTTGCTTTTGCAGTAATTGTCAAACTCTGCAGCTCATTTACTTCTCATTTTTTGAGCACAGTTGAATAGGAAATTGTTTACTCCATGGTATTTTAGAATAGATCTGTCCCTTCTTTGTGGCACACAAATCACTGTTTCTGAATATCCTTATAATGACCTATATATAGTAAAATGTCTTGTCATATGCTTAAATCTTAGAGAAGATACTTTTTATCTGATATTTGATTCTTAAACATCCAAGAACTTGTTTGACTTTTTTTCTTCTCCATTTCCTTTATTTTTTTCTCCATAGCACATATCCACCTGACAGCTATCTTTTTTAATTACCTGTATAAATTTACCTGTCTTCCCCTGTAAAGAAAATGAGCCCCAAAACGAGCCCCAACTGTAAAAAACATGGAAAATAATTCCTTACAGCCTATTTAGAGGATTACCTCTTGGAGGCTGATGTACTTAGGGATGACAAATTTCTGAGACTGCTAGATGCAGGCAGAGTTTGATTTCATCAGTGTACTGTCACTATCTCTGAAGTACCCAAGGCAGATTGCCTAGTGCAGTCCACTCCAGGAGATCCTCCCTGAATGACCACATCAAGAGCAAGAAGGAAATGAGTCCTGCCTGCCCCAGAAAGGAACTGTAGCGGAGAGACGAGTGTAGAGCTCTTCTTGGCCAGCACTGATCTTTTACAGGAAGAAACTGGGACATCTCACCCAAAGCCCCACGTTCGTTGGAGACAAGGTTGAGACTCACATTCAGACCTCAGCTTCCGGCGCCTGCATCCTCACCACCGACTTTTACAATTTTTATGCACTACCAAAATGCGTGGTATTTTTTTTTTAATATAAAAAAATAACAGAGCCTTAGTTTTTCCTCTTTGTTTTTGTGTATTATTTAGTGCTGTTGGGACATTCGCTCGAGCCCTTGATTGCAGCAGTTCTGTGAGGCAGCCGAGTTTGCATATGAGCGCAGCTGCAGCGTCTCGAGACATCACCCTGGTAAGATGCTTTTTGAAGTTTAAGTGTTATTATGTCCTTTGCTACTGTAATTTTAAAGCCAGTGTAGCATGCTATAGATGAGAGAGCTTTCTGTGAAAGAGCTTTCTGGCTTTTAGCCCTGCTGACTGCTGGGTTGATTTGGCTCACCTGATTGGTTAACTGGGGTTAAGGTATCCCATTTCTAAGTCCCCTCTTATGTTTGTGAGCTGAGACAAAATAAGAATGACTGTTGATGGAATAGGTATGAAACAGTAAAAGGATATTCTGGGGAAAACAGTTTAACATTCTGACCCATCTTCTTTTCACTTGTGTGTTTTTTTCTTGTAGTCTATATATGTACCTAAATTGTTGTACATCGTATATAATGCTTTACAGATATTTTTCAGTGGACTTGACCACCTCTCAAAACTATTTTTGACACAGAATGAGAGAGAGAGAGAGCACGCACAAGCAGGCAGAGTGGCAGGCAGAGGGTGGGGTAGGAGAAGCAGACTCCCCGCCCGCTTAACAGGGAGACGGATGCAGGGTTCAATCCCAAGACTCCTAACCAACTGAGCCACCCAGGCGCCCCAAAAGAAGTTCTGTTTTTGTGCATTATTTCATTACATTATGGTTGCTTCTTCTTAGACTGTTTCTTTTTTTCCTTTCATCATCAAATGAAACTTTCCATTTCAGTTGATACCACTGATGCCCGCTATGGCCAGGCATTGAACTTGGAACTTGGCTTCTTTCTCTACACCCTCCAGCAAAGTAGACTTGGAGGTTTTTGTTGATAGAAGTGACTCTGTATTTGACGACCACAGCCCGTTGAGACAAGCATAGTCTGAGAAAACTGAGATTTGGCGAGGTTAAATTATTTGACCAATATCTATTACATGTAATAAACATTTCCTTTTTTTCCCCTCCATAATACCATGTCTCCTTACAACCAGTTTATTAATGTAGATCTTGCCTCTGGAGTTCCCTGAGACCATTTGTTTATTTATTTATTTAGATTTTATTTATTTATTCATGAGAGACACAGAGAGAGACAGAAAGAGGCAGAGACACAGGCAGAGGGAGAAGCAGGCTCCATGCAGGGAACCCGATGTGGGACTCGATCCTGGGTGTCCAGGATCATGCCCTGGGCCGAAGGTGGCGCTAAACCGCCTGAGCCACCCAGGCTGCCCAAGACTGTTTATTTGATGCTAGTTAGAGCATCACTCATGACACTACATTATCTATCCTGCCTCTTTTGAATACCAGTTTCTGATTATTTTCTTTAAATCATCACTGTGCACTGCTGCTGATGACCGCAAATGCAAATCTTGCCCAGAATATGCAGAAAAATGTGAGCAATAATTTGTTTTCTGTTCTGTTAAATGTATCTTTCAGAGTTTTATAGTATAAACTTAAATACATCATCCAATCATGTCTTCCTTTAAATTTTTCAGGCCATAATCATTACCAAACAAAATGCACCAAAAGTCCTAAAAATGTCTCCCCTCAAAATGTATCCAAAATCTGACCATTCCTCTCTGTCTCAGGCTCTTCAAATGTTAACCCAGACCCTCTCACTTAGGGTACTGGCAGGTTTTCCCAAGTCTCCTCCTAAAAGTTTCAACTTTCTTTTCTCTTTTTATTTAAAGATTTTACTTATTTATTCATGAGAGACACAGAGAGACTAGCACAGGCAGAGGGAGAAGCAGGCTCCACGCAGGGAGCCCGATGTGGGACTCGATCCCGGGACTCCAGGATCACGCCCTGGGCTGAAGGCAGGCACTAAACCTCTGAGCCACCCAGGGATCCCCATCAATTTTGTTTTCTGATGGAATGGAATACAATGATAGGTTTTATGACTTTCTGGTTATATTCCAATTTGAAATGCTTTCCACAAAATGCCACAATAATATAAAAACCACAATAATATAAAAACTCACACTGGAATGTACATCACATTTGTTTCTTACAAGACTTTCTTTCTTATGCCATAGGCGATGGTGAAAGCATTAATACTCTGTAGCCATTATGGAGCATCTTTCTTTATGCATTCTCAGAGACTAGATTGTTGTTTATAGAAGCAAGTTTTGTTCTCTCCATTGGTACATTAATATTTTATATAAAAGTTTAGGGGTCTTACAATAGGTTTATATTTTGTTTTTTAGAGTACATTACTGAAGGAGCGAGAGTACAAGTTGCATGTTTGTAAAATAACCTTCAAAATCCTGTCAGTAGATCCATACAGTCCAAAACTGTATGGAATCTAATCACCACTTGTATTTTTCTCCTGTTCAAGGAGATATTTTTCTCAATTCTAAAATCAATGTATGCTTTTTGAAAAATTTCAAAATTTAGTACAGCAGCAGCCAAAAAAAAAAAAAAAAAAAAAAAAAGCAAAGCTTTGTTCTCCTCACCCAGAGTAGAATATTCTTACCATTTTGTAATAATTCCTTTCAGCTACTCTTTGTGCATTATAAACAGTAATACCAGCAAATTACAGAATAGTACAGAAGATAATGTAATAAAATTCCACATAATGCCACCTAAACAAACGTTAGTATTTTAGTTCTTTGGACTAAAGAAAATTTCAACCATTATAATACCGAGTCTCTAATAGTCTCTCCCTAGTTCTCTTCTGCACCCTCCCTTTGTACCTTTGATGCCTGTCACCCCTGCCTCCTGTCAAGAGGCAGCCAGTATAACAGATCTGCTATTTATCTAGTCTGTTTTTCTAGTTTCACTGTGTATTTGTGTGTCTGAAAACAGCATAAAGATTGTTTTGCATGTGTTTCAATTTACTCTGTGACATTTTGCTCTTTGCCTGTTACTGACATCTAGCTATTTCAATAAACACATACCCACTTCACTCATTTTAACCACTGGGTAGTATTTGTAGTACTCCTTCATGGAATGTAACACCACATTATTTATGTACAGTGAACATCTGGAGTGCTTTAAAAACATTTTTCATTTGCTACTACCCATAATGCTTCATTGAAAATTCCAACACATTTCCTTTATGAGCATGTATGTGAGCTTTCAGCCATAACAAGAATTGGAATAGTTATTCATAGTGATTCATAGGGCAGTGCTCACTTTAAATTTGACCAAATGCAATCAAGCTATTCTATAGTCTGAGGTATAAATTTATAATCCCACAAGCAGTCAATGAGTATTTTCCTTTCTCATCCATTTTTTTTTTTAAGATTTTATTTATTTATTCATGAGAGACAGACAGAGAGAGAGAGAGAGAATGGCAGAGACACAGGCAGAGGGAGAAGCAGGCTCCATGCAGGGAGCCTGATGTGGGATTCGATCCCGGGACTCCAGGATCACGCCCTGAGCCAAAGGCAGGCACCCAACCGCTGAGCCACCCAGGCGTCCCTCTCATCCATTTTCTTATATTGTCTTCAACATTGTGTTTTTTCATACTAAAATTTTTACTAAGCTGATGCTTATCTAATTTTATTTTATTTATTTATTTTTTTTAAAAAAGATTTTATTTATTTATTCATGAGAGACACAGAGAGAGAGAGAGGCCGAGACACAGGCAGAGGGAGAAGCAGGCTCCCTGCAGAGAGCCCGACGTGGGACTCGATCCTGGGACTCCAGGATCACGCCCTGGGCTGAAGGCGGCGCTAAACCACTGAGCCACCCAGGCTGCCCTCTAATTTTATTTTATTTTATTTTAAATTTTTTTCTTTTATTTATTATTTATGATAGTCACAGGAGAGAGAGAGAGAGGCAGAGACACAGGCAGAGGGAGAAGCAGGCTCCATGCACCGGGAGCCCGATGTGGGATTCGATCCTGCGTCTCCAGGATCGCGCCCTGGGCCAAAGGCAGGCGCCAAACCGCTGCGCCACCCAGGGATCCCTAATTTTATTTTAATTTGTGTTTCTTAATAAGATTAAGCAACTTTTCTTATGTTTTTTGGCTCTGCAGGGTTTTTCTTCTTTGTATTTTACTTTTATTTTTTAAAAATATTTTTTTTTATTTCTTTGAGAGAAAGAGATACCAGGGTTAGGGACAGAGGGAGAGGGAGAAGCAGACTCCCTGCTGATCAGGGAGCCCGACGTAGGGCTCAATCCCAGGACCTTGAGATTATGACCTGAGCTGAAGGCAGACACTTAACTGATGAGGTACCCAGCTGCCCCTCTTCTTTGTATTTTAGATTCATATCCTTTGTTCATTCTTCACTTGCATTATTTTATTTTATTTTCTAATAGTTTTAAAATGTTATTCATATTCAAGACTATAAATATATCTGGAGTTTATTTTTTGAAAGTAGAGTGAGGTATAGGAGTCTAATTGTGTTTTTCTCCCCCTATGGAAAATAAACATCCCAACACCTTTTATTGAATTGGTTGTTTCCTCATGATTTTGTAATGCTTCCTCTCTTATTTCAGAGTTTTAGATATGCTCAGGTCTGCCTCTGGATATGACCTATTCTCTTCTGTCTTGTTGATCTGTCTGTCCCTGCACAAGCACTACATTATTTAAAAAAAAAGGGGGGGGGGCTGATAAATCCCACATGAACTTTCTTGTTAGGACATAGTGGAAGTCATTTAAATTGGAGTTTACTACTTTGCCTACCCCACCATGTTTTCCTTAACAGTATAAAATGAACACCTTTTCATATCATTATAAAAATCTGGAAAGGGTTTTTTGTTTTGTTTTGTTTTAAATATTGTGTGATAAACTTGTTACTTATATAGCCAGTCTCTTGTGGTTTAACTCTGAGATACTGCTTCCCAGATTATAACTGGGGATGCTTTCCCTGTTGTAGTACAGCAGATTCCCTTTACCCTGTCTGAGGAATGAGAGGGGCAAGCCTGTTCAAGATATGGTACAGAGCTCTGTGACAGTTGGGACTGATTTTCTTGGAGGTAGGTGTGAACAGGTAAAGAGCAGGTGTGTAGGTTTTTGGTTCCCGCTATAGCAACTCTCTGCTTCCCACTGGTGGTGACTGGTGGGACAGCGGGAGAGTTTCTTTTGGAAGAAGGCAGAGTTTTTCAGGTTCAGTATTTGTTTCTATCAGTAAAGGCCGTTTATTAAAAAATCATTTTAAAGAGAACACAATCTATGTACCTGAATTAGTTAAAACATCATTTTGTGTGTATCTTTTGCCGTACTTGCTTATATACTCATTCTAGGCAGGGTTTTCACACCCTCCAGTGTTTTCATTTCTCATGTTTTGTTTCCTTTGGTATTTAGCAGTTGGGAAGCCACTTTTGTATTCTCTCTATTATCTTAAATCATTTACTACTCTAATTGTTACTTTTTGAAGCAGAAGTGTACTCAGAGGCTCAGAAAATTGCAGTTTGTTGTTTGTAAGGCTGGTTTCAGAGACAGGATTTGATTTGTTCTTGACTCCAACTAAAGAATTCTCTCCCAGATCGCCTCTTCTCTCTTACTCGGTTAAAATTACTTGGTTTTAAAAATCTTTGTTGTTGTCTGTCTTGGATTAGGCACCACAGAAGATCTGTTCTTTTGTCTGCAACATTGAAATGCTTTGGTTTCATGCTCAGACTACTCTAAGATTCAGCTTTCTTTCTTGTTTTTTTTTTTTTTTTTTTTTTAAGATTTTATTTACTTATTCATGAGAGACGTAGAGAAAGAGTGAGGCAGAGACACAGGCAGAGGGAGAAGCAGGCTCCATGCAGGGAGTCCCAGTGCTGGACCCGATCCCAAGACTCCAGGATCATGCCCTGAGCCAAAGGCAGGCGCCAAACCGCTGAGCCACCCAGGGATCCCCTGTACTTGGACCTTTCTATATATTCTTCTTGTGTTGAGATTATTTTCAATGTCATAAAATTGACATCTTTCAGAAGTCACAAAATCAGGAAGATTTTCTATGTCCTTTGTTACTTCAGATGCAATGACTTACACCTTGAATCCTGTTTGCCCTGTAGTATCATGCCTTCTACTTTGATGTTGACATATTAGAACCTGGGGTGTTACTACTGAAGTGAGTGGAGTGGCTAAATATTGATTAGTTATATGTCGATAATATGAGTTTTACAGATTGTTTTCCAAAAGGATCATATGGAAAGCTGGCAAGTTGTTTTGTGCCATTCAGTCAAATCAGATTCATCATTCTGTTGAATTGGAGAGTCAGGTTCTTATTTTTTCTTTCAATGTTTTCAGGTCTGTATAGATCAGTTGTACCTATCTCCATCATGTACCCAGATTTGTATCTGAAGACCTCTCACTGCAGAGAAGGGTTATAGAACTGCTACAACTCAGTTGGCCTGGTCTAGGTCATTTTCTTTGTGGCTTTTCCTGTAAGGACTACAGTTGGCTTTCAGCATTCATAATCCAAAGCATCTGTTTATCCTAGACTCTGTATGCTACTTGTCGAATCACCTGTAGTGTTTTGGGAGCAGATAATTAAGCTGCCTGCAGATCACTAGGTCTGACGTCCTTGTTTTGAGATCTATTAAAATCATAGCTAGACTGAATTTCAAACACTGCTAGTCTTAAGATACATGATAAGATTTATAATTGTTAAAAAATTGAAGTCATGGAGACTTTATAGATTTCATCCTTGTTTCATTAAAATGTAAAGTGTACTTTGTACAATATGCAAAGGAAGAAAATCCATTTACTCTATGTTGACCTCCCTTGTGGAAACAGAATTCCTTAGAACAAAGTAAACCCCGAAGTGGTCAATGAGTGGGAGTTGGTGGGAGGCCTACCTTGTTACTTCCTGTTTGTGGTCTGCACCCTATATGTGGAGGGACGGAATGCCATGTGCATTGGTAGGGAGCCTCAGTCTCAGAGAACAGGTAATTATATAGGCACTAGATTTCTCTTTTCCTTAGACCCTGAGGACTAAAGCAAGTTGGAGGATAGGATCTGAGAAAGAGTTTTTTGAGTTTTCCAGGGCCTTAGAAGTCTTCAAGGATAGACAATATTAGAGATGATAGTCAAGTAACTTATATAAAGATTCATATTTAATTAGTGACAGAATCAGTACTAGAGACAGACTTTGTGATGCTGAGTCTGGTTCTGAGAAAGGTCAGACTGTGTTGATTTTGTAGGGAGGAGACTAAATCCTGGAACATCTCTAATTCTTCTATCTAATCTTTTTAAAATGCAGTTCTGACTTTGCTATCTCCTACCTTACATCCTTTTAGTGGCTTTTAATTGCTTTCAGGGGAAAAACCCAGATCCTTGAAACAGTCAAAAAAAACTGAGGAGTTTTGCCTGGCCACTCTGTCCAGTCCCTGGCCCTGACTCCCTGTGTCCTCGGGACCCAGCCAGACTGTGGCCTTCCTTTGGTTCTGAGGTTTGCCTCCTGCCACAGGACCTCTGCAACTTCATTTCCCTTGGCCTGGATGCTCTTACAGCCCCGCCATAACACTTCATCTTTCTTCAAATCTTGCTTAATTCATCCATCTAAGGCAGTTAACTTTGTGATGTGCTCATGTAGAGAACCAACCACATTCCTCCATGGTAGTTATTTATAATGAGACATTTATTTTTGTGATTATCTTATTAATGTGTATCTCTAGCTCTCTTCTTCCAATTCCTTACATACTGGCTTGTAGCGTTCATTAGTATAGTGATTGTATCCTCATTTTCCATGCTACTGATTTCCCAGTACTGAGCATAGTTCTTGGTATATATTCTAGGTGTTCAGTAAATATCTGAGAATGATATTTAAATTAGTTTCTATTTCTGACACATAAGACAATAGGTTCTTATTGAAATCGGTCACTGGAGTAGGTTTTTCTGTTAAAATGTTACTTAGATTTTAATAAATCTTTATTGAATACATCTCATCACTAAGTGATTATATTTGAATTCTCATTTCATTGTGTCACTGGAGCTGAACATACACAGTCTAAAGACCAGGAATTATAGAATGTTTTAGACATTGGATATACTTGTTCAAAAACTGTGGTAATGGGGTGCCTGGGTGGCTCAGCCGGTTAAGCATCTACCTTTGGCTCAGGTCATGATACCAGAGTCCTGGGATCAAGCCCCACATTGGGCTCCCTGCTCAGTGGGAAGGGAGCCTGCTTTTTCCTCTGCCTCTGCTGCTCCCCTGGCTTGTGCGCTTGCTCTCTCTCTCTCTCTCTCTGTCAAATAAAAAACAAAAAAAACAAGAAACTGTGGTAAAGTAGGCACAATATAGAATTGCCATTTTAACAATTTAAGTGTACTGTGTTCTGGCATGAAGCATTCACATTGTTGTGCAATCACCAGCATCCATCCCCAGAATGTTTTCATCTTCCCCAACTGAAACTTTGTACTCATTAAATAATAACTCCCTGTCCCCCAGCCCTTAGCAACCACCATTCTACTTTCTGTTGCTGTGATTTTGACTATTCTCTATTTATAAGTGCAACCATACAATATTTGCCCTTCTGTATGTTGTTTATTTCACTTAGCATAATGTCTTCAGGTTTATCTGTATTGTAATGTGTGTCACCATTTCCTTCCTTTTTTGAGGCTGCATAATACTTTATCATACATGTATTCCACATCGTGTTTATTCATTCTTCTGTCAGTAGAAACTTCGGTTGCTTCTACCTTTTGGCTATTGTGAATAATACTGCTATGAACATGGGGGTACAAATGGATACTTCTATGATTCTATGAGTTTTCCCCTGGATCTATAGCTCATGATTTATTTAACCATATGCAGGTTATTTAACATCCCCGTGCCTGAGTTGCAGCATCTGCAATGGGAATAATAATAATATAAAACATATCTGTGCTGCCTTAGGGGGTTACCTCTTGACAAGAAGAGGGTATACAGACACATGTCCATAAATTGCAGGTATATATGTCCAAGCATCTAGAACTTGATGGAACTACAGTGGCTCCCCAGAGCATGCCTCAGGGTAGTTTCTCCTGGGCACCTGGATTCTCTGAGAGGCATAGAACTCTCTATGAAATTGGGGGCCTGGATTGCGTAGAAGATAAGTGATTTGTTGCTATGGTACAAGTCTTTCTGCGCTTCCATCAACATTCCAGAGAAAATTACACTGGACAGTTAATACGCCTTTGTTTAAGGTAATATTCACAAATACTTGGCTCTTCTGGCTCTTGAGGTTGTGTCCTCACTGGGAGAGAGAGTATACCATGTCTCAGTGTCCTGAACAAGATTTCTGGCACCCTCTTTCCACCCTCTTTTCCAGCTCTGAGTTACCATATGGCATCAATTTGAGAATTAAACATGGTAATACTTGTAAATCATTTAAAATCCTATTTGGCACAGTGAGGGCTTAGTAATACTAGTTGTTTGTTGAGATGATGATAACAATGATACATTTTCCTTCCAATTTTGTTGAATCTCACTTACTTTCTTCTGATTTTATAGCATTATTGATAGTCTAAAAGGGCTTTTGTCATGCCATATTTACTGTCATTGTAGATTATCAAGTTTGAATATAGTCATTAGATTATGATCAGTCATACATTTTAATGTAATTGGGTGTGGTTGTTTTTTTTTTTTGTTTTTTTGGGGGGGGTTCTTTTTTTGAGAATGAGAGACCATGAGGATAGGGTGGAAGGAGGAGAAGGAGAGGGAGAAGTAGACTCCTCGCTGAGCAGGGATCCCCATCCCAGGATCCTGAGGTTATGACCTGAGCTGAAGTCAGATGCTTAAGCACTGAGCCACCCAAGCACTCCATTTTAATATAATGTTACAAGGAGATTATATGATTTAAAAATCTTCCCCTTAAACAAGCTATAATTTTTACAGTAAAATTTTTCCCATTAGAAAAACAGGAAAAACTGATTAACTTATTTTCCTAAAAAGAGAAAGTCGACTTAACCAACAGTAATTTTATTCTTCAGGTATTAACTCTATAAAAAATGCTAGCCATTAATCATTTACTTTGTTCTCTTCATTTGTGAGTTCTGTTGAAATCACTTATTTCATATAGGGCCTTGAGGGCACTGGGAGTTTGAAGATGGTGCAAATCACAGTCCTTACAACATTTAAAGGAACCTTTACTAAGCAGAATATATAAATCTTTTTTTTTTTAAAGAGTTATTTATTTTAGAGAGAGAGAGAGCCTAAGGGTGGGCCAATGGGAAAGGGAGAGAGTCCAAGCAGACTCCAAGCTAAGCACGGAGCCCAATGTGGGGCTCAATCTCATACTCCTGAGATCACAACCTGAGCTAAAACCAAGAGTCAGTTGCTTAACTGAGCCACGCAGGTGCCCGTAGAATACCTAAATGTTTAGATTAACCTTTTGGGTATTAGTTTATATCAGAAATAGTCTTCAAAATGAATATAAAATTAACTGAGAGTTCCTAATTTTTTTTAAACTCAGTTTCCTAAAACTTGAGTATTATTCATGTTTCCAAGGCTGTAAATTAGAAATAAAACTAATAAGACTATCACTGCAGTAAAAAAAAATATGAAACATGAAATTATTCTTCCTTCTAAATATATCATAAGGCAATAAATGAGTGGTATTATAGTACTGTTATCTAGTCTGAATGCTTTAGTGAGACTTTCTAGTTGTTCCAGTTATGTTCTTTATAACAAAAGAAAAAAATTTCTGGTCAGAGATTCACTTGAGAATCATTTATTGCATTTAGTTGTCGTATTGCTTTAATTTCCTTCAGTCCTGAACAGTTCATTCTTTGTCTTTCATAACCATGGCATTTATTATGTAGAATGTCTCTTAGTTTGGCTTGTGGCTATAATTTGATTAATAATTAGAATAAGTTTTTATTCTACTTAAGCTCATTTTGATCAGTTAATTTAGGAAATTTTTGAAATTTCCTAAATTTTCAAATTTATCAATGTAAGTTTTCATTTTATTCTTTCATCAGAATAATTTGGTAAATCTCCTGATAATGTTTATGTGTGTCATTTCCCTTTTTTTCCTTGATAGTTTTGCCTGATTTTTCTTTTTTATTATCTAAAAAAAATAAGAGTTTAGTTGATTTTTTAAATTATATGTTTTCTATTTAGTTTTTTTCACTGTTTATTATTTTCTTCCTTCTATGTTTCTTTGGATTTACTCTGATATTCCCATTCCAGCTTTCTAAGACTGACTAGAGCCCATCAACTTTGTTCACTTTTCCATCATCAGTGTTTAAGAGTGTAAATGTACCTGTATACTTTGATTATATAATATTTTTATTATCACTTGGTTCTAAGTATTTCTTAATTTACTTTATAATTTTGCTTTTAATTGTGAGTTAATTTCCAAGGAAATAAAGTTCATAAATTTATCTTAATTGCCTTGGGGGTTGTGGTCCAAGAGCATGTATGATACCAATTCTTTTAATATATTGGGATTTCCTTTAGGGCCTGGAATATAAACCTCCATAGGATTTTACTCCTCAGGTCTTACCTACTTTTAACTCAGCCTAGTAAAAAGGAAACTTTGTTTTTATCTCTTCTGTCTTGTAGCAATCTAGAAAATGCCTTCAAGGTAAAAGCTCAAGTCAGTATGGAAGCTTACCTGTCACACTTCTTCCTGAATTATTTTAGCCTCCCCTTGCCTGCATTGGTTGCCTGTCCTCACACAGTTGATAAATATTTGTCTGGTTGGTGTCTAGAATTACCCGGGGGATGGGGAAGAATTCCTAGTTCTGCTCATGCAAATGACATTTAGGGCATAGGGTTACTGTGGCCTTGCCACCCATGTAGCTTTCTTGTGATACTACTCAAAAGATAGGACTTAAAATAAGGACATGACTCCGGGTGTCTTATAGATTGATTTGAGTGAATGACGACTATGTCTTAACAAATTTTATGATGAATGAGGGATTTTGATTTGAGTACTATGCACTGAAGCAAAATGGAGAATGGATGGCATACTTCTCTTTTATATATAAAGTGTTTTGCTTTGATCATGGTTTACAGTTTACTCATAAGAATTTATATTCACCTCCTTGAAAAAAACCATATGCTTATTAATTTTTAAATAGACTTGGTGTTCTTAATGCTATAGTTTGTGCTTGAGGTATACTTATGAAGTTATTATAAAATGGTAACTGAGCAAATCAATAGTTAGGATTGAATATATACGTGTGTCAGTTAGCTGTGGCCAAAATAATGCTACATGTTACAGGCTGTAGCATGTAGCTACAGATTCTAAGATGGAGATCTGTATGTAGGAAATTTATTAGGAGTAGAAGAGAAGGGAAAGAGGCAAGTTTGAACAGAAGAAGAAGATGGGCTATGATGCTGTATGAATGAAGGCCTCAGTCAACTCCATGGGACGTTTTGTTGGTTTTTCTTTTTTAAGATTTTATTTATTTATTCATGAAAGACACACACACACACACACACACACAGAGAGAGAGAGAGAGAGAGAGAGAGAGAGAGGTAGAGACACAGGCAGAGAAAGAAGCAGGCTCCACGCAGAGAGCACAAGGTGGGACTCGATCCCGGGACTCCAGGATCACGCCCCAGGCCGAAGGTGGCGCTAAACTGCTGAGCCACCTGGGCTGCCTTCCATGGGACGTTTTGAAGGGCTATCTTCCCACAGCACATCTAGCACGGAGTGAATAAGTTCTTTATTCTCAAAAGGGAAAACACAGATTTATTACACTGCCCAGTGTTTCAGTGGCTTATAATAAGCATTAATTTCTTACTCTGTGCAGATTGTCTAGGATTCTGCTGAACTAGACCAGGCCAATTTAGGTGCCAAACTGCAGGAAGAGTCCAGATCTACTTCATGCATATCTCATCCTCTGCTGACAAAAGCCAATAGCTCAAGAGGGCAAGTCCAGACATGCAAACACATGTCAAGGCTCTATTATATCACATATTTTGAATATCTTACTTGCCAGTCAAGTCACGTGGACAGACACAACATCAGTGGAATGGAAGTATACTCTCCTATGGAGGTCCAGGGGAGGGAGTGAATATTTGCTGAATAATAATCCAGTCTACCATAGTGTGATTCTACTTAATGAACAAAAGATGAGAATTTCACTGCCAAGATTTCATTGTCAGTCTTTCTCCTAAAATATTTCTGTTTGTCATCTCCATCTGTTATGAATGAGATGAAATGTGACAACACCTTCACCACTATTTGGCAGAGAGAACAGCTTGTGCTTAGTTCTTATGATTTTTTTAAATTTAGATTTGAATGGATCTTGTCTTGTGTATCTGTATCTCTATTAAAAACATGGTATCTTTGCAAAGTATTTAAGAGGAAAGATATTCAGTTTTTTTGCATTTAGTCTTTAAATTCTTCATCTTTAAATCGAGATATACATACAGTAAAGTGTATTAAGTATACTTAGGTACAGAGCTTTTAAACTTATATATATATATGTATACATTCTTATAATCACCATCCAAATCTAGATAAAGAGCACTACCAGAATCCCAAAAGATTACCTCATGCCCCTCCTCAGTCAGTGATTCCCCCCACCCCATACCACAATCCCCTGCTTCTGAGGAAATCATTATTCTGACTTCTCTTCCCATTGATTGTTACTTTTCTCCAAGTTCATCTAAATGGAATCAGCCAGTGTCACCCGGGGGGCTCAGTCGGTTCTGTGACCAACTCTTAATTTTGACTCAGGGTCCTGGAATCAAGTCCTGTGTAGGACTCCACCCTCAGTGCAGAGTCTGCTTGAGATTCTCTGCTTCTCTCCATCCCTCTGCCCCTCCCCCTGCTCATGTGTGCTCTCTCTCTCTCAAATAAGTAAATCTTAAAAAAAAAAAAAAGAAAGAAAGAAATCAGCCAGTGTATTCTTTTACATATCTAGCTCTTGGAATTTTTATTATCTTACTGATAAACCATAAGTCATACATCAAACTCCTGTGTCTTAGTCTGTTTCTGAGAGTCTTCACTTGTTGCCTTGTCTGTGTTTTACTTAGAGCTCTTTAGGGTAAGATCAGACTATATAAAACTAATTCAGAAGGAGCCACCTGGGCAGCCCGGGTGGCTCAGCGGTTTAGCACCACCTTCAGTCCAGGGCGTGATCCTGGAGACCCTGAATCGAGTCCCATGTCGGGCTCCCTTCATGGAGCCTGCTTCCCTCTCTGCCCACCCCCCCCCCCCCGTGTGTGTGTGTGTGTGTGTCTCTCATGAATAAATAAATAAAATCTGGGGGAAAAAAAAAAAGGAGCCACCTATGTGTGTCAGAAAAATGAGGTTAATATGGACTCCTAGCACATCATGTGATCCCGATTTCCTTTGTGAAGTTGGTCATCAATTTCAATAAAATTATTCCCTAGGGATTCCACAATGCATATGTCTGATGAGATGTTTATTTTCTGCACATACTGATCATGGTGATACTCTCCTCTGGGCTGTTTTAAAGTGGGCTTTGGGGGTTTCATAGTCTCCGGTCAGCTACAAGTTGAACCCATTCTTTCCATTTGATTTGTGACAGTGCAGGAGTTAGTCTTCTGAAAGCAAATACTTCAGTGTTCAGTAACACTCTGTAAAGAACAGAACCTTTGAAACAATTTAATCATTTCAGATTATGGTCCTAATCACTTATAAAGGCTATGATATTGCTTTGGTTCTTTGAAACCTTATTAAATAATAGCCTATCATTTTTAAGAGTACCTCTAAGAAAAGTATTTTCATTCATATCACATGAACAAAAGACTGAATATCCTTTCATGCTTTGAGTGGCTGGTATAATATCAGCTGAGAAAAACTCACTTAATTGTGTGACTTTTGGTTTCAGAGCACCTGCTAATTATAAAAATTACTTCTACCTCCTGAGGAATCTCAGCAGCACAGTTCATTTATATAATTATTGATTTTGAATATCACTGTATCTTTTTCAGTTTTGTTATCCATTGTAAATTTTGTTTCAAAAATAATTGTTTATGGTAATACATTATTAATTGAAAGGATCCCTAAATGCTATTGGATTTTGTTTTCACTTTCATAGATCAGTTATCTACAAATAATAATTTCAGGGACAATGTAAACGTGTTTAGCTGAATCTGTTAAACTGCTGAATCTGTCAAGTGAGATTAGCTAGAAAAAGTGGAGTTCAATTGATTCTGAAGTTTGCAGAACACAGGCAAAGAATAAAGATCAATTCTAACATTTTTGTAACCCTTGTGGCAGAAGGGTGAGAAGAAATTCTTTTGAAAACTGAAGTTATTATTCCATAATGGTGACACATATAGCAAAGGACACTATACATGGTCAGTGTGATTATACCTGGGGAATAGAAAATGAAATTCCTACTTGCCTTTGTTTTGTGGAATCCAGTGATTTATTTAAGAGAGATGTTAATCCTTATTAAAGCAGTAAGTTAACATACCTTAAACGTGTTTGTAGATCTTAAATCCCATCTTTAGTTCTATCAACAAATTCCTATTCTAGACCCTTTTTCAATGTCTTAATGTATCACAGTGTAAATATCTTTTTAATGCATGCTGTAGCCAATAATTCTTTTTAGTAGATGTTAGTTGATACTGGAGCTAATTTTATATATATGTTTTAAATTTTATTTATTTATTCATGAGAGACACAGAGAGAGAGGCAGAGACACAGGCAAAGGGAGAAGCAGGCTCCATGCAGGGTCATGCCCTGGGCTGAAGTCGGCGCTAAACCACTGAGCCACCCAGGCTGCCCTAATTTTATATTCTTATATGTATAGGGAACTCACTTATAAGCTAAATTTTAAGAAACATGTTGTCAAATTGATGTGATGCTATCTCCATTTTGTGAAAATTTCAGAAGATGCTTTGTATACAAGGTGCAAGACTTGCTTTCATGTGTTAGAAAGTTTAAATAGAACTAGTTTTCCCGGGATCCCTGGGTGGCGCAGCGGTTTAGCGCCTGCCTTTGACTCAGGGCGCGATCCTGGAGACCCGGGATCGAGTCCCACGTCGGGCTCCCGGTGCATGGAGCCTGCTTCTCCCTCTGCCTGTGTCTCTGCCTCTCTTTCTCTCCCCCCCTCGCTGTGTGTAACTATTGTAAATAAATAAAAATTAAAAAAAGAAAAAAAGAACTAGTTCTCTCTTGATAAGAATTTGATCCCCTTGCCAATCAAATCTGGGCCACACCTTATCCAGACACAGCAAAGCAGAGCATCCTGTTTTGCTCTTTTCCTGCTACACATACAAATGTGCATATATGCTACAAGTGAATCTTTCTCTCTGGTAGAAAAACCATTTGAGGTTTTTCAAAGCTTAAAATTTTGAGACCTAAGTTTATTCACTGCTTCTGTTGAAAAGAAGCTTTTTTTTTTTTTTTTAAGATTTTTTGTTTATTCATGAGAGATACAGACAGAGAGAGGCAGAGATACAGACAGTGAGAGAAGCAGGCTCCATGCAGGGAGCCTGATGCACGACTTGATCCCGGGTCTCCAGGATCACACCATGGGCCAAAGGCAGGCGCCAAACCACTGAGACACCCAGGAATCCCCTGAAGCATGTTTTTTAAGTAAGCTAGACCCAAGGTACTTTTGCAAAAAGCCAGGAAATCTGGCTTTTTTTGCAAAAAGCCAAGAAATCTGGCTTTTTTTGCAAAAAGCCAAGAAATCTGTCTTTCTTCCTTTTAAATTACTCTTCATATCACTGTCTCTTGAAATTTGTAGGAAACCTACCCCAGCCTAACCAATCCAAGCAAGCCTGGGTATCTGTTCTTGGTCTTACAAAATCCTAACCACGTTACTGTTTTCACATGGATATGTACTTTAATTTTGTTTTGCTTAACATGAATGTGTAGTTTTGTTTGGTGTCACTATCATTTTCAATTCCACTGTTTTCTGTATCTCTCATTCTTAGGACATCATTCTTTTAATCCAACTTGAGAATATTTTTTTTCTCTCTCTGGTACATACTCTGTTTTCCCCATGTCAAGAAAGGCTGTGCCAGCCCTGTATAGTAGCTGAAGTGATTTTGGTACTCGTTAACCAAGAGGATGATGAAACTTACTGGCTTCCCAGTTTAACACCTAGAGGCTCTGGATCTTCATGGTTAGGTTACTATGACAAATGATTGCATTTTAAATTTTTTTTTATTTTTTGCATTTTTAAAAATACACGTCTTAGAAGGTACAAATCACCGTTTTCTTAAAGCAATGAGTGATACTGTAAGTAATCTGATGTTTAAATTTTTCTTAATTTTGTTACTTAAAAAACAGTTGAGTGTATTAGTGTTAATTTTAAGTGCATCACACATTTTAGTATTTCTGTTTTTAAATAACCTAGGAAATTTGCATTTTGGCTATCTTTTCTCTCCATTTTGTTTTCTTTAGTTTCATGCTATGGATACATTGTATAGGCACAGCTATGATTTGAGCAGTGCCATTAGTGTCTTAGTACCAGTTGGAGGACCTGTTTTATGCAGAGATGAAATGGAAGAGTGGTCAGCCTCTGAAGCTAGTTTATTTGAAGAGGCCCTGGAAAAATATGGCAAAGACTTCAATGACATACGTCAAGACTTCGTAAGTAGAAAATTGCAAATAAAATGTTGGGATAAGAGTGTTTTGTCTTTATCGGGAATTTGGTAAACCATTTAGCAAGCCTGTGACTTAGTAATTTTTACCTGCTCCCTGTGGAATGAAGGCTAGTCTTAGAGAGGGAGAAAATTGACTTTTCTTTGGGGAAGTAATTATAAGACCCAGGGTTAGGAGATTCTGAGTTCAAGTTTAAGATATGGATAGTTTTTCTCACCATTTGCACTATTTCTGAGCTCTGCTTTTTGAGTTTGTTACTCTCCTTTAGACCTTTTATATTTTTATATTAGTAGGATGACTAATTGTTGAGCCTGAACTTGATGTGGACCTTTAATATGGAAACAACCTGTACCAAGCAGAGTAGGAAAATTTGCTTTAGGAGTTTTCGGTCTTTGACTCCTCTTAATGATATGTGGTATCTTACTTGCATTTTAAGTACTAGATAATCTTACCTACTTAAGCACTTATGTGTTTCCTCTTGTCTTTGTAGTTGTGGAATTGCTCTCTTTAATTAAGCTTATAATCTCTTTGAAATGGGGAAAGTTCTATTTGAGAAGTCCATGGATAGCTTTCTATAACAGTCATCCTTTCTAGCTTATCCAATTTGTTGGTGTGTGATTGTTCATAGTAGTCTCTAGTGATCCTTTGTAGTCCTGCACTATCAGTTGTATTGTCTCCTTATTTTCATTTCTGAGTGCATTTCAGACTTTTTTTTTTTTTTTTTTTTGGCTAGTCAATTTTGTTTATCTTTCCAGAAAAGTAACTCTTATTTTCAATGGTCTTTTCTGTTGTTTTTCTAGTTTATACTTCCATTTATTTCTCCTCTGACCTTTGTTGCTTCTTTCCTTCTGCTAACTGGATACACTCTTTCACTTATTTTTTCCTTTTTTTTCCACTTTAACCAGATAATTTCTAATGACCTGTCTTTGAGTTCACAGATTCTTTTTCTGCTTGATCATGTGTTTTTGGTGTTCTCTGTGGCATTTTTCATTTAATTCATTGTATTCTTCAGCTTTAGAATTTTTGTTCAGGTTTTGGGGATTTCCGTGTGTGTGTGTGACTTCTTTCTCTTTTGAGCTTATTTTGTATATTATTTTCCTTCTTTTGGAGTCTATCTCCTGATTTCAGTTCTGTCTATATTTTCTTGTAGCTCATTGAGCTTCCTTATAACCATTATTTTAAAATCATTATCAGGAAATCATAGATTTCCATTTCTTTGGGGTCAGCTATTGGAAAATTGTTTCTTTGGTAATGTCATGTTTCCTTAATTTTTTGTATTTCTTATAGCCTTGTGTTGATGTTTGTGCATTTGATTTACTAGTCACCTCTATCAGAATTTACCCACTGGTTTTAGTGGGGAGAGACCTTCACCTGCAGTGGGTGCAAGGGTGTTGAAATAGCAAGTCTGATGGTTCCAGCTCTTGGGAAGGCCCATAAGCATACCGTATATTTGGCTCCATCAGCTGGGGTCAGTGTCAGTTAAATTGCAGGAGCCTTCAACAGCCAGTGCTCCGGGTATCTGCAGTGGCAGTGAAGGCTGTTAGGGTCTTTGGTGGCAAAGGCTGCTGGGGACCTCTTGATCTCTTTCTCTCCCGTGGGATATATCATTGCCAAAGGGATCCCTGTCAGCATTGGATCCAGCTTTGGAGTACCCTTGCCATGGCAGTGAGCACGAGGTGTGAGCATGCTTGGACCACTAAAGAGCTAGGAGTGAAGCATGTAGGTTTGCAGAATGACAGCAATGACAGCAGTCTAGGGTCTAGGTGCTGGCTAGCCTGCTATGTCAGTGCCAGAGATATGAACACACGTGGAACAGACATGGAATCAAGGTCTACAGTGCGGATGCATGCGGAGCAGCCAGGGTTCTGGGGTCCTGGTTGTTCACAGGGTTGGAAGTTGGAGCTGGGAGCTCTGTTCCTGGGGTAGGGACACAGCATTGTCATCTGGGAGGGGAGCAGCAGCGTTTCCCTCTCTAGGAGGTCAGTATCAGCAACGGCAGTTGGTTACTTCAGTAGCAGAAGCTGTCAGTTTTCTCAGGCTGTGAACATGGCGGGGACTGTCCTGATGGCTATTGAGGTCCTCAGTGGCAATGGCTGCCTGGCTCTTCTGCAGAGTAGGCCACTGGGACCACAGTGGCACCCACCATGTGGCCTATACTGATAGCTTTTACCCTTCTTCTTTGTTCTTAGCCATTTCCAGATGTCTCAACTAAGCCTACCTCTGCAGTGATCCTTTCTGAGTGTTTGTTTTTCGTTCTTTGCTCCACTGTGTTGCCATAGCTTCTTATTTTACTATATCCATCATTCCAGGGCTATTTTTATTTGTCGATAGCTGTCAGATACAAAGACAGGTATCTCCTACTCCTCTGGCTTGCCAACCACATTCTCCCTGTTCATTTTCTCCTGAGTTGTCTAGTTTGTTATCATAAAATAGATAATAATCTCCTACTACCCTTTGAAGGTCTTGGGGATGGAGCTTTAGTGATGCTCCCTGTCTCATTCCTGATACTGGGAATTTACTTCTCTCTCTTTCCTGTCAGTCCAACTAGGAGTTTGTCAGTTTTCTTGATCTTTGCAAAGAGCCAGTTTTTTGTTTGATTGATTTTTGTTTGTTTCATCAATTTCTGCTTTTATGTGTGTCATTTCCTTTCTTCAGCTTGCTTTAGGCTTAAGTGCTTTGTCTTTTCCTACTGTCTTTTTAAGGTTGAAGCTTAAGGTTGAACCTTTCTTTGTAATGTAATCATTTATTGGTAGTATATGTTTTGCTGACAGTGATTTTTGCCTCTTCTCAAAATCATCTTCTGTCCTCTTTAACAAAAATGTACTCTATATGGAACTCGTTTTCTTCTTTTTCTTTTTCAATACTTTAAAGATGTCTCTCTGGCTCACATAGTTTCTGATGAGAAGTACTTTTGTATGTAAATGTTTCTTTTTTTGTGTGCTCAAGATTTTCTCTTTTCTTTTTTCTTTTTTTTTTCTTTTTCTTTTCTCTTTTCTTTTGTGTTTTTAGCAGTTTTATTACTACAGTGCACCTGGGTGTGTTTTTTTTTTGTAATCATTCTACTGAGTTTCCAAGAGCTGTAATCTGTTTGTATGTTAGTTTGTATAATTTATATTGATCTATCTTCCAGTACACTAATTCTATGTCCAGTATACTGAGAAACTTGTTAAAGGAATTCTTCAAATATGATAGCATGTTTTGCTTGACATTTATATTTATTTTTCATACCTTTCATCTCTGTTTAAATTTCCCATCTATTCATGTGTGCTGTCTTACCTTTTTAACCAGATCCTTTAATATATTAATTTAATCTGTAGCTGGGCCAGTTTTGGATTTGGTTGTTGTCCTGTTTACCTTCAGGGTACCACTGTACTGGAAGGCCTAAAATTTCATGTACTGCCTTGACATTTTGAGCGTCACTGGGCCCCAGAACTTAACTGAATTCCACTGCTCTTTCCAGATTTGCCCCTCACCCAGCAGGAAAGGTTCCCCACCTGCCCAGTTCTTCTAGCACCTCCCCCTGCTCCTCCTTCAACCCAATGGGTTTCACTTCCTTGCCAGCCTGCAGAATTACTCAGACAAGCCAGGCCCATTCTCCCATAGGAACCTTTTCCAAACCAGGATATACCTCACCTTCTTGCTACACAGAACCTTACTTCCCCAGCCCCTAGTGACTCACTGTGGCCCTACATGGTGTTGTCTTCCTGTGGGCTGTATCTGTGACTAATGAAACACTGTGCGTCTCTGCTGTTTGTCTTCAGTGTTGTGTGCTGTCCGTCTGGCCACCTGATACTCTTTTGAGGGGCAGGTCCCTCCCTCAATGAAGGGGTGAATAGGAGGTTATCTGAACATCCACAGACTTCAGATTCTTACCTGTGCTTTACTCAGGGCCTGGAATGTGGGAGGGCTTCTTCAGTATTCCTGTCTCAGCCTCAGCAAGCCCTGTGCTCTAGGGCCCCTCTCTACATTTTGATAAGTTGTGTTTTCATTTTCATTGCTTCAGAGTATTTTTCATTTTTCCTTCTGATTTTCTTTTTTGACTCATGGATTACTTAGAGGTAAGTTCCACATATTTGTGATTTTTCCCTATATTTTTGTTACTGAAGTCTAGTTTAATTCTGTTGTGATCAGAAAACATACTTTGTTAAAAAAATCAAATTTTACATTTTTTACATGTGATTGATTTTTTATCTCAGTATATGGTCCATTATTATGAATATTCCATGTGTTCTTGAAAAAAAGAGATATTTTGCTATTTAGTGGAATGTCCTATACATGCTACTTAGGTCAGATTTATTAATGGTGGTACTTAAGTCTTCTGGAGCCTTACTGATTTTCTGTCTACCTGTTCTGTTCTTGAGTGAGCAGTATTGAAAGCCTCTAGCTATGACCGTGAATTTTCCTGTTTTTCTTTTCAATTATAGTAGGTTTTTGCTTTAATTATGCTGAATCTCTGTTACTGGATACATACATTGAGGATTGTTACCTTCTCGTAATGAATTGACCCTTTTAAAAAAAAAAAAAAAAGATTTTATTTATTCATTCATGAGAAAGAGAGGGGTGGGGGCAGAGGGAGAAGCTGGCTCCATGCAGGGAGCACAACATGGGACTCGATCCCAGGTCTCCAGGATTCCACCCTGGGCTGAAGGCAGCGCCAAACCGCTGAGCCACTGGGGCTGCCCTGAATTGACCCTTTTTAAAAAAGTTTTAATTTATTTATTAGAGAGAGAGATTACAAGTGTTCTGATGAACACCTGATGGAGATCCGTGGCAAATGTGGATGGATTCCCCTAGTGCTTAGAGCTCCCATAGATGTTAAACAGTTGCCCTAGCTCACTGTTGGCCTTTAATAATTTGGTAAATTTTTGGCTGTTTTCTTCTTACTTTGTTTTTATTTGTTTTATTTTATTTGTTATTTTATTTTATTTTATTTTGTTTTGTTTTGTTTTAATTTAATTTAATTTTATTTTATTTTATTTATTTTATTTTATTTATTTTATTTTATTTTATTTTATTTTATTTTATTTTATTTTATTTATTTTATTTTATTTTATTTTATTTTTTTTATTTTAATTTAATTTAATTTAATTTTGTGCTTTGCCAAAGTGAAAATAGTTCATGAGTTTCATGAGTCTAGGGTTTACTCAGAGTGACTTTGGAATTCAGTTCAGTTTATTGTCTTGTAAATTTAGCTCCATGATAGGCTCAAGAATTGGTGTGGTTTTTAGATTATCTGGATTTTTTTTCTCTCCTCATTTTTAGGGTGAGAATGACATTCTCTTGTAGATTTTATATTCTAAGGAGAAACAGGACCTGAAATATACAAAGGAACCTGATAAAAGTGCAGAACAGTAAAGTCTGTGTTCCTTCATGCATTCAGGTCTCTTGCCATAGAAACTTCTTTCAGCAGAGGATATTTCCTGGCTGTTTTATCATTTAAACTTCAGTTGCAGATAACAAAATTACAAAAGCTATTTTAAACAGAATGGGATTTGATTTTGGATAATTATTTTTATAGTTTTATATATTATATAATATAGAGTCAATTGATAGGGTTGGAGAAATAGGCTCCAGGATGGACATCAGAACGTTCTACTGAAATGGTCCAGCAGGGGAGCTTCTACCTCTGCCCTGTCCAGGAAGTGGGAAGCTGGCAGGTTAACAACCTCTGTTCCAGGATTATACTACTTTAACGATGATTTTGGAATTAGGAAGCCCCTAGTGGAGCTGATGGCTCTAGGACAATTTTATGCCTCTTTGCTCTGCTGCAGCTAAACAGATACCTGTGCACCATTCTATCCTGCTTAATTCACTTCTGAATTTAGGTCTTCTACATCTGTTTGGAAGAATAAATCACAAGGGAGTCTCAGAAATACAGTATTTCCATTCTAGCCTTCCACTATAGGTGAGTGAACTTGAAGGGAGTTGGAAAGCCGTAATTGGAGATGACAGTCTATTTGAGTGAGCTAGTTTAAGGAAAGAGATTTATTACAGGCTAACAGAACCTCCAGGTGGGCCAGAGATCCAAGTTTAGATGCTTCACAGCTGGACTTTTAAAGCCAAGAACAGTATCTAACTCTGCAATGGCAACATTCTAGCAGAAACTTAATTTCTGCTCCAACTTGACTGTCAATAAAGGCCACACATTGGTGTGCCTGGCTGGCTCAGTCAGAAGAGCATGCAGCTCTTGATCTCAGGGTCATGAATTCAAGCCCCACCTTGGGTGTGGAGATTACTTAAATAAAATTCTTAAAAAGGCAAATGCTACATACCTAGGGCCTATTCTTTGAACACTTTACTTTCTACCTTTGTATGAGCTAGAGTGCTTTTGATTATGGATAAGAGAAACTCAACCTCACCTAGTTTAGAATAAAGAATAAATGTATTATATTAGGGTTCTTAGTTGCTAAGTACAAGATTCACTGTATCTAATTTAAGCAAAAAGGAATATAGCATATTGGGTTTTTACAGAATCCCGGGGAAGACCAGAAAACCAGCATTGGACACTAGACTTCCAGGAACAGTAGAAACATCCATGCTCTCTACCTCTTGGAAACCATGATGTTAAGTATGGATGGCAGAAAGGTCAACACAGATGCCCCAGAAGAACATGATATCTCAACATGATATCTCATGATATATATTTTTTTAAGATTTATTTATTTTAAGAGACAGAGAGAGTACATGCAAGGGAGCAGGGGGAGGGGCAGAAGGAGAGGGAGAGAGTGAATCCTCAAGCAGACTCCCCACTGAGTGTAGAACCCTATGCAGGGCTTAGTTCCAGGACCCTGAGATCATGACCTGAGCCAAAATCAAGAGTCATACACTCAGCTGCCTGAGTCAGGCGCCCCTCAGCCATCTTTCTTGCCAAACAGTTCATTCTCCCTGCATGCAGCCTCATTCTTATGTTGCTCAGTTCTCTATCTGGATGTCATTTTGTCAGCTTGCCTAAACATGGCCCATATGTCTGCATCCTTGGTTGAGGGTATCTGGGGAAAATGTTTAGATCTTTAAGGAAGGTAAGCTGGAAGTGGGTGGATAATATCTGCCACCACTCAACGTCATCCTTGCCTTCTGTACATGCTTCCTTTCCATATATCAACTTTTTAAACAATTGTAATTATCCCTGAATTGTTAGAAAATGTGGTACTTTTTCTTCAAATTTAATGTCACAGCATCCTTCTCTGGTTTTAGTCACAGCTTGTCTTTATAGCTTGTTACTTATGCATTCAATTGTAAAGGTAAAACTACCATCAACAGACCTTATATAAAAATAGAAAGGGAATTGGGCTGCTGAAGGAAAATCATTATACCAAGCAAGGAAAGAAAGAAAGATAGCTTCTTTCATCTTCTTTCTGTTTCTGATACTTAGCCTGAGGCCTTTGTTGGCATTCAAAATCTAATTCCTCTACTATTCTCTTAGTTCCTTAGATGGCCAGTGTTCTTAATCTGGTAGGGTGACCCATACCTTTATTCCTGAGGGTTCTGAGCCCTGGGTTAGAAGCAGTGTTCTGTGAGAATAAGTCATTCATAAATCTGTGATTGGTATTGCTAGCTAATGCATTATAGGCAAAAAAGGCAAGTCATATTTAGAATAATTGTCTATTCAACAAGAACAAGATGTCTATTCATTCCAGGATGCTGAGAGTCTAATGTAACTGACATGTTACCAGGAATGGTGCCATGTTGGAAGCCCAGTATACTCTGTTCCTTGCAGATTGGACACCTGGAGTAATCAGATCAGATTTGGTGAGAGGACATCCATGTAATAGTACCCATGTGTAATCTCTGTCTGCTTGCCTCTGTGTTTGTTTGTGTCCTTTGAGCAGTCATTGTTTTGGCTAGGAAGGAGGCTGACTGAGAGAGCTCTAGAGGAGATCATCTTGTCCTGCTGATACTAATGAGAACTTCCTCTCCAGAGGGAGCCTTTGATAAGCATGGAGACACAGATATCCTCACACTTGGGCCCATCCAGAGGTATCCTTCCCATAAACCTCTTTCCTAAGCCTCGATGTTACCAACCTTCTGATCTGATTCCTTTCAAGTCCCCAATCATCATGACAGTTAATAACCACTCTCTATGAGTGGGTATGGATTAGTACCTCTGACCAGATGATGACTAATGACCTGCCCTCCCAAAGGTTGTCCCTTCTTCACTGTGCTTCAGAGCCACTCCTGCTTGGGGCTGAAATGCTGCAGCAGTAGCACTCTGGTCAGTGCCAGTATATCATGCAAAGCCATCTGCCGCATTCAGATTTTTTCCTTCTCACTTGACATATCCTAGGGAATGCTTATGAAGCCGTGAGGGTTGAGGGAGAAATGATCCTGCAACAGGAGTAGACACACTGGGATATGTTACCTGTGCTTTCAAGAGCTGTACTTCTTGATGAGAGAGCAGTGGTGATGAGCACAGCTGATTAGGACTTTATGGCTTAGATAAAATCTGTCTGATGATGAAGCTCAGGTTACATAGGCACTTGGTTTCTTTTTCTCAGCCTTCCAGGTAATTGCAGGCCAGGGGCTGTTTCTCAGAAGAAGAATAGTTAGGAGATAAAAAGGTCTTAGCTTGCTCGAGCTCTGGGGGACTATGCCTGTGACTATTCTCTGAACCCTGGGGGACTATGCCCATGACTATCCTCAGACATCACCATGAGGTTTTGTGGTGGGCTGCTTACCATCCCTCAGACACTTTGAACTCCATTAGATTGCTTGTTAGGTTGTGGAAAACGGTACTTGCTTTAGCTGTAATGCAGCTGCCAGTGGCTGTGTGACTTGGTCCTTTAAGGAGGCCGCATTTGTAACTGCTGTTGGAATTGCCACCCTGTTAAGCTTAAAATAATTTTCTTTCTCAAAACTCCATCTGTTTTCTCTTCAGAGCAAACAGGTGAGTGAATTATGGAGGTGATAAGAATGGTGTGGATATCGTACACATCGATATCAAGCAGACCCCTAGCAGCAGTGGGGTGTGGGAAGTACTCTAATCCCCATGGTAGCTTAGGGCAAGCTAGCTAGGAGTCAGGGAGAGCGCTGGATCACCTATCGGTAAAATCTGCCATTTTACCGCAACAGCTAAAGATTGTGGCTGTCGATAGTCATTTGTTTGAAGGTTTGATCTATTCTGATTTACATCTTGGATGACTAACAGATTTCCCTTTACAGAGGGATGTATTGAATATCATTTTGGTTGTGGGTCTCATTAGTAGGAGCTCATTTGGCCAGTTTTGAGTCATTATGGAAAATAGCAAAGGTAAGCTTCCTATTTCTCAAATACAAGTCACACTCAGCTATGTTGTCTTTCAGAGGTTTTATTTTATTTACAACAAAATAGGTCAAAATAAAGCAGTTTTTTAAAAGATAAGAACTGCTTTGCTGGAACTAAATGACAACCAGGTGTAGCTGGCATCTTTGGAAGTTTAAAGGAACTTAGGCTAAATCTATTCAAATATCACTTCTAAAAATTGTACTTCAATCCCACCTGCAGCCCAAGAATAACTTTCCTGAATAGGTCACGAAATATTACCATTTATAATCCTTAATAAAACAGGAGGTGAGAAACGGAATGTGTTGTACTAGAGTCTCTGACTTAATCGAACTTGTTTGGGGTACCCTTTGCTAAGAATTTTAATTTTCTCAAACACTTCTCCTAGAATGAATCTTCCATGTGGATATTTGCCTCATTATTTTTAAAAAGTGATTTTTTTAAAAAAAGAAAGCAGTTTCTTACAGTAGTTTGTTTTCCATTATCATGTTGAATGTTTTTTCAGCTCCCCTGGAAATCATTGACTAGCATCATTGAATATTATTACATGTGGAAAACTACTGACAGATACGTACAACAGGTAATTTTTTCATATTGCTGCCAATACAATTACATTAGTGTGAGCTTTCTGTTCATATCTTTTTTAAAAAAAACCTTTTAAATTATTTTATTTATTTATTTGAAAGAGAGTGAGAAAGAGGAAAGGCAGATAGAGAGGGAGAGGCAGACTCCCTGCTGAGCAGGGAGTCCAACAGGAGGCTCCATCCCAGGACCCTGGGATTGTGACCTGAGCTGAAGGCAGGACTTAAACTGACCAAGCCACCCAGGCACTGCTTTCTGTTCATATCTTAATATTTCTTAGCAATACACTTAATTTTAAATATGTTTGCTTTATCTTTTCTTTACTATTTTAAACTTTATGTAATTTCACATCCTTAAAACACTGCTTAAGATTTTAGTCCTCAAAAAATTTTTTTTTAGTCTTCATATTTTCTTTACTTCAGAAGTCATCATTCGTAAATATTTTGGAAAGACAACAGGGAAGGATACCACTATTATATTCCGTGCCAGGTGCATAGTGCCTTATCTGTTTGTGAATATAGTTGACAGGAATGACCTAAGATGTGAACAAGTTATTTTTACGGATTATTAGAAATTTAGACCAATGCCATCAGCCATACAGTTGAAGATATTTTAAAAGATCTGGAACCTCCTTAGATGACATTTGTGTCAAATATATCTCCCCTGAGTCTTTGACCTTAATTAGAGTAGTTAATCTTACTAGTTTGATGTTTTAGTACTATTTATAAATTTTTCTCTAAAATTATTTCTAAAAGTAGGGAGTCTTTTAATTTTGAGTTCTTCCTAAATGTTCCAAGTTGAGGTAATTTTCTCAATTACTTAATTTGGGTACTATTACTTTTGGGGAAAGGCACATTTTCCTCAGTGACTTCAGTCAATATTTGTTTTTATATTCTTCTAGTCACAGGTTAGAGCTGGTAAAGAAAGGAACAAATATATTCAACACAGAGATGATTTTCCTTAAGTTATGTGATCACACAGTAGCAAGTGTTGCATGCTATAAAAATACATTTTAAGGATCACTTTTATTTTAATTTTTTTGAAAGATTTTATTTATTCATGGGAGGCATATGTAGAGAGAGGCAGAGACATAGGCAGAAGGAGAAGCAGGCTCCATGCAGGGAGCCCAATGCAGAACGAGTGGGGGAAGGGGCAGAGGAAGAGAGGGGGAGAGAGAATCCCAAGCAGGCTCCACGCCCAGTGCAGAGCCTGACACAGGGCTCAGTCTCATGACCCCAAGATCAAAATCTCAGCCAAAACCAAGAGTCAGACACTCAATCTACTGAACTGCCCAGGCGCCCCAAAGATCACTTTTTAAATGACCACAGTGAGTTGTTGAGATCATGAATAGTGAATACGTATCCATGGCTTGTTGAAAAGTTTCTGGTGTCAACATCATGCATAATCCAAAAGTGCTTATTTCAAACAATATAGAAGTGAAGACCATGTACTCTGGAAAACTTGGGATTTTCAAGGCCAAAAGTCCCTGGAGACGGTTGAGTAATGACATCATGGGTGGTTGAAAAGTGGTTTATGGATAAAATTATTTCCAAATATTTCAACTTGGTTTCTAAAAGTTTTAAATTATCCCCTTAAATGTTTTGTATTCTCCTCATTGAGAAAATGGATGACTGCCTTATATTCTGGTTTGTAATTTTTTGTTTTTTGGATATTGGCAACATATTGTTTTTCTTCCTTGTTGGTATTCATTTACTGTGTTGATCAGTTTCTGGATATGACTATGTAATCTTTTCCCCATTTCTTTCCCTACATTTGGCTCCTAATGTCTCCTAAAATCTGATGTGAGTTCAGTCAGGCCTTAAAGCTTATTGCATATTGCATATCTCTTAACATTTGAGGGTAAATGCTTATTTTATTGTACTTAGGAGAGTTGTTATCTCTTTCTTTCTCATGGACCTTGGAAACGAATCATTTCTGGAAAAGAAATTTCTTTTAAAGCAAAGAAAGTGTGTGTGTGTTTGTGTGTGTGTGTGTGTGTGTGTGTGTGTTTCTCTCCCAGAAAGGTAAAAAAAGTAGAAACTAAATTCGCAAAGTAAAAATGGTTACTTATAAATCCTGTTTATTCGTTCACTCATGGAGCACTGGGAAATGGACTTAATCACTGCTTTAATTTTAAAATCTAGATCTACAATGTTATTAATATTTGCAGTTCTGTACCTCCAGTGACTTGTCTTACAAATTAACACAGTTTAAGAATATATACATGAAAGAAAGACCTTTCCTGAAATCGCAATTTTTGAATGTTTAAGACAAGAAGTAGTAATAATTATTAGGCATTGTATGTAAAATATTTTATCTATCTTTTGAATTAGAAACGTCTAAAAGCAGCAGAAGCTGAGAGTAAACTGAAGCAAGTGTATATCCCAACTTAGTAAGTAACAGAAATCTTTTAAAATATTTCTCATAGTTTGAATTCAATGAACACAAAATATGTCATCTTGGTCAATTTCAGCCAAATTTGAATTTCTTTGTATATTTTATTTTCTGACACTACAAAGCACTAGACTTGCTTTCCATTTTACCATTACAGTGATTTTTTTTTAGAAAGAAAAATGGCTGGTGAGAGACAAACAAAAGGACTAGAGGAAAGATGCCATGTCGTATACTTCCATCAAAACTGCAGGGAAAGCAGCAGAAAACTAACCTGTGAAACTCTGTTATTTGAAACAAACGTTTTTCAGAAAGTCAGCAGCTTTTGAAATTTCAATGTTATAGAATGGACTTGAGGGGCATGTAGTGCACATTGCCCTTTGGAGATTGTTTATTTGGTTGAGGATTTTATATTGTTTGCTTAGGAGAAGGGTTAGAGAAAGTAAGAAGAATCATACTTTGTAAATGTTGAATAAATAATGAATAGGTGTCAGTTGTTTCACGTGTCTGGTATTCTAGCATCATTATTTTGGGGACTTAGAAATCATTTTCATCAAAATGAATGCCAGTTTGCTTCTCATTTGCTACATTTTAAATGAATTATAGTCTTTTTTGAGGTCTGTAAGAGTTCAATCATTCATTTGTTGATGAAAATTTAGTTTATTGAGCACTGAGTATACAGTGCTATATTAGGTTCTTTGGGGACTAAAATGAAATTAGCTACAGAGTTCTATGTGCTGCTCCAAGATTTTTCTCACTTAGTATAGTTGTTTTATACCTAGGCTTTTGTTTATTGAATTTTGATATATTAATACATTTATATAGAGGAGTCCTCTTAGACAATGAATCGTGTTATTTTTAAATCATTTTTTATCTCAAGGCAGATAACCTGTAATTTACAGGATTCATAATTTTTTTTCAGAGCTGTAATGTCCCTTCTGTAGTACCTTAGAAAATTTTATATTATATGTGAGTAATTTATAAAAGAGCAGCTGCCCAAAGAAAACAGTGTGGTGATTCATATGTGAGGTTCTTAGAAGCAAGCATAGCAGCTTTCTTGTGCATTGTAGTGCTGTCACATCAAAGGAAAAGTACATTATACCAGTTTTCACCTAGTAACCCAGAGAATTGTTTCTGTTATGTTTTGCATTGACTTTGTTGGAGTCTTGATCTCAAAGACCAGCAAACTATAGTCTGCAGGCCAAATCTGACCTGCTGCCCTTTTTTATAAATAAAATGTTGTTGGAACATAGCCATACTCATTCATTTATGTATTATTTATGTCTGCTTTCATGCTTCAATCACAGCGTTCAGTGGTTGTGACAGAAATTGTAATCTCCATAGAACTTAAAATATTTATGATGCCAGCCTGATCTAAGTGAATGATTTTTGGAGATCAAGACAGTTTCTAATCATAACTTTTTTAAAAAGTTACATAAATCTACATAAATAGAAGGTATGAAGTCACCTTCTGAGTCCTTGGATAAGAATCTGAGTCCTTGGAAGAATTTCACAGTTAACTCTGAAATCAAGTATTTTGAAACAAATAATGGATTAAGAATTATTTTATGCTGTCATTCTTTTGAGCCTGGCAGTCTCCTGTATGCAAAGCACTCTGTTCGGTACTAGAGGTAGAAAGGTTAGAAAGGTATACCACATTCTAGTGTGGGAGAGACAGGTGCCAAACAGTCGCCTAGTGTGACAATTACTATGATGAAGAAGAATAGCACAATTTTTATGAGAATTGGTACAGGACGACCAGACTCAGTTGATTCCTTGTGGAAGTGAGTTTGAGTGAATTCTGGAGAAGGAAGAGGAATTAACTGAGTGATGGAGGCTTTCCAGGCCAAGGGGATCCTGAGATTGGAAGGGCACAACAGTAGTTAAGGAGCTGAGAGAATGGCAGTGTAGCTGTGTAAAGAGAGTGGTGAGCTGTGGGAGGCTGGCAGGCAAGGGCCAGCCAGGGGTTTACCCATCTGATCAACAATGGAAATGGATTTTAAATAAGGAAGTGTCATGATCAAATTTGTACTTTAAGATCACTTGCTCTATTTTAGAAAATGGTTTGGGGAAGGGGAGCAATAGTGGATGTAAGGAGACCCAATTCTGAAGTTCGTGGAGAGGAAAGGTGACAGGAGCTTGACTGGAATTGTGGCCCTGGAAATGGTACACCACTTGGAGGTGACTGACTTGTATAGAGGGGTAGAGGGGTAATGTCAGGCTAGAGTCCCAGATTTCTGGCCAGCACAACAAGCAAAGAGACTGGTAGAGAGGCAGGCTAACACTTTGAATTTGCTCTATCCAAAAAGAAGTGTTGAATATGATGTTGTATATATTGATCTTAAGCTCAGGGGAAAGTTTTGCTCTAGAGATAAAAATTTGAGCTTCATTGGCATATAATATTGTGTTTGAAACCATGGATGAGCTTTCTTAGGAGGAGCAATAAGAACAAAGGGTCTCGGACCAAGGTTGAGGAAATCCAGGATTTATGTATCAGATAAAGTAGGATAGCAAGGTCAGTGCATTATCCCAAAAGCTGAAAGAGAAGTGTGTTTCAAGGAGGGGAAGAGATTAATTAATTAATTAATTAATTAATGTCAGATGTTGATGAAAAATAGCCAGAGAATTTAGTAACGTGGAGATAGGTCATTGGTCATCTGTAATGTAGTAGTTGAGGACTGCATATGAGCCAAGGAACTGCAGACAGTAAAGATTGGCCCCTCAACAAAACTGGCTAGAAAGGTCAGTCTTGGGAGTTCTTCACTTTGAGGGGTAGATTGTAAAAGAGTAGTAGAAGAGTTCTGTAAGTAGGGAGAAATATGTTTACATGATAATGGAGAAAGCCCAGGATAGAGAATCAAATGTACAAAATTCTCAGGAGGCCTTTAAGGGGTAGAATATGGAATACAGATGTGGGAGGAGAGGTTTGGGCATTAGATAAAAGGACAGTTTCATATAATGCAGCTTTAAAAACTTTTTTGTATGTTTGTTAGAGTAAAAGTTTATTCAAATGTTCACATTGACATCATTTGTCACCTGAGAATTAATGTGTAGGCACTTGGTTTTGCTAAACTAATGTAAAGTGATTCACATGTCTATATGCATTGAGTCTTTGCACACTTGTTTTCCTTTTATGATTATTATAATGAAGATCAGTGGTTTATTCAGTCAAGTAAGATTCAAAAATCAGTTGAACAATTAAAGTTGTGTTTGCTCTCATTCTTGTTTTTAGGCCTCTCATCTGTAAATTTGTATTAGCTCTTTTTCATCACATATATTTAGCCCTGGGTTAAACGTCAGAAATTTCCATATTTTGGGGGAAGACTTCTGAGAATCAGTCATTTGATTTAAGAGGCCATCCTTTCTATCTATATCTAGTAGATTTTTAAAAATCAGAAATATTTTTACATACCTTTGTAAATCTTAATCATTATAAATTATTTTTAACTGTGCACATTTTCAGCTGCAAACTATAAACTAAACGTTCTTGTTAAAAATGTTTTAAAAATGATTTGTCTTCAAAATACATTGCTGGCACAGGTTATAAATGAAAATAATAGCCCTATTACAGAATGGGGACCTCAGGTTAAATGATTTCTTCTGGAGTGGTATTGAGGTGTCACCTAAGAGTTACAGTAACAATGAGAGAAAGAAATCTTAGTTTGCTCTCAGGCCAAGTTTACACATTAGGCTTTCACTGGTAAATGGAATTGAAGAAACTGGGAACAGCAAAGAGGAAACTCCTGTGCCAACTCCATGTTGAAACTCCACATGTCTTAGTAGTTATGATCTCTGATTACTTCAGCAACCATGGGGAGATAGAGTTCTAGTCCGCATTTATTCATTGCTAACAAATAGTTGACTAGTTTATTTTGCTTTTTTTCTGTCTAGCAAATAGATGTGAAAGCTCCTCTAGGATGAAAGTTCCTTTAAGTCAGGTATTTCTGTTTACAAGGCACTGAAATAAATACATGTTTAATGAATTATGAGTTTATTTGAGAAGATGTCAAGTGCACCTGTGTAGTATTCTAGGGCATGGCTTTATAAGCAGAGAAGTTAGCTTACCCCACATGGGTAAAAATTAACCACGTTTGCACCTAGTAAGTACCAAGGTAATCTGGGCTACCTGTTTCTAAGGAATTATGGTATCTGGGAAATTTACATGTAAAGCCTTGATAGATATCTCCTTTTTTGTCCTCTTGAAATTTTTTTCTTAAAAAGAAAAGCCTCAGAATATAATTGTTGGCTTTTCTAATTTCAAGTGCTATGTATGTAGTCCTTCTCATAAAAATTCAGACATCATAGAAATTATTATCATAAACGGCTAAATCTCCTGAAATGCCGACTTACATTCAGGAGATATGCTCTGTTGACATCCACACTGTCTTTGTTGAACACATGGCTTTTGTGCATTTCCCTCAAGAGCCAATGCAGAGTCAATAGCTTTCATACCAGCAGCAGAAATGGCACAGTGGTTTTCTCTAAACACAACACACTGCTTTTAGCTTAATTTATTTTATCCAAAAAAATTATCTTTTATTCTCAGGAGAATTCATGATAAGTGATAGAGCTTAAGAACTTGTATCTTTCAAAAGCATTATAGGGTGTTCTAAGGAAATTGTATTTGGGTGGAGGAGTACTAATGGCTATATTTTCTTTGTGCATATTAGGCATAAGAGATTGGTTTTTATGTACCCTTGTTTTATAAGGATGGATGATTTGAGTTCATTTTAATACCTTATATTTACCAGCCTATTTCTTCTTTACCAAATATTCAGATATTTATATGTAGTTAAGATAAATCAACAATGAGGTGTACAGACTTTTGCCTTGTTATACAAGTCATTTTTATCACCTCACTTTATATTTCATTGAAAGCAGCAAACCAAATCCCAACCAAATATCTGCCAGCAATGGCAAACCTGGTGCTGTGAATGGAGCCGTGGGGACCACATTCCAGCCACAGAATCCCCTCTTAGGACGAGCCTGTGAGAGCTGCTATGGTAAGTTTTCTCCAGCAGGGCTTTCTTCTCTCCTTTGAGGCCTGTGATGAGGTTTGTGGCACTGTGCTGGCACTGCTGGGTGGGAGGTGTTGAGCAGCCATCTCAAGGTACCTATGGCACACTGCTTAGAGAGCAGGATGATCTAGCCTTAGGTGAGTAAGATGCCCACCCTTCCCTTAGACTTGGACACTGCATTTTAGTCTTGGGTTTTCTCTGCTTCGCTTCTTTGAAAAAGGCTCCAGTTAAAAAAAAAAAAAAAAAGAAAGAAAAAGAAAAAGGCTCCAAAAACTTCTGTCAGAAAGACCTATGTGTGGATGAAGTGCCATTTATGATCCTCAGACCAGCTTCCATCAAAGTGCACCAGTTTGGGAGAACTTGTTCTACCATGTTTGTGTTTGCCTTTGCTTTCAGCAAGTATCTTTATCAGTATCTGTCCATGTCAAAAACCTATCAGACATGGGCAGCATTACATTGTATTTGACTTGGATGTTAAATTGGTTTGGTGAGATGATGTAATTGCTATTTTTTTTTAAAGGATTTTATTTATTTGAGAGAGCATGCATGCACATGCAAGCAGAGATGGGGGATGGAGCATCTTAAGCAGGCTCTACGCCCAATACAGAGCCCTATGCGGGACTTGATTTCACCACCTTGAGATCAGGACCTGAACCAAAATCAAGAGTCATTTAACCAACTGAACCACCCAAGCGCCCCATACATTTAAAAAAAAAAAAATTCTTGCTCTTTTATTGTCTCTCCTTAGCTTTTCTTTCCCCACTTTTTTTTTTTTTTAAGATTTTATTTCTTAAGAAATCCCTACACTCAAACTCACAACCCCTAGATGAAGAGTCTCACACTGTACCAACTGAGCCAGCCAGGCACCCCTCACTTTTTATATTTTTATACTTATTTAAAATCTCAAACAATGGCATAATCTGTTCATAGACATCAATGACATTATTATCTATGTTTCCTTACAATCAAAGTGGCCTGGGGTGGGGAAGAGAAGGAAACTGATTTTTATTGAAAGTCTACTTGATGCCCAATTTTTGTCTCTCAACAGCTCTTTGGAGGGATAGATGTAGCTTACTGCCCTAAGGGCATGGGGATGAGGGACGTGACAACCTCTGCTTCATATTCACACCAAGCTTCAGCATTAGAAAAGACCTTTTAAAAGTTTTATTTTTTTAAGTTAATCTCTATATCCAGCATGGGGGTTGAACTCATACCCCCAAGATCAAGAGCTGCATGCTCTACTAACTGAAGCCAGACACCCCTAGAAAAGACTTTTAAAACCAGGTCACATAGGGGTGACTGGGTGGCTCAGTAGGTTAGGTGTCTGACTTGATTTCGGCTCAGGTCATGATGATGGGGTTGTGAGATGGAACCCCATGTTGGGTGTGGACTCTGCTTAAGGTTCTCTCTCCCTTGGCCCCCTCCCTGCTCATGTTGTTTCTCTAAGAAAACAAAACAAACAGGTCATATAATTATCTTACCTGAAACTAAGGAAAGTATGATCCAGACATATTGCTGACTTCATAGAAATGGTATGTTTCTAACCATTTTTCTGCACCATGGAAGCATAAAGGAAAATAATTTATGGAAAATTAGATTCTTTTGGTCATAATTTTATATATATTGCATTATGAATGTCTTTTTTTTTTTTTAATTTAAAGATTTTATTTATCCATGAGAGACACACAGAGAGAGAGAGAGAGAGAGGCAGAAACAGAGACACAGGCAGAAGGAGAAGCAGGCTCCATGCAGAGAGCGTGATGTGGGACTCAATCCCGGCACTCGAGGATCACACCCTGAGCCGGAGGCAGGCGCTAAACTGCTGAGCCACCCAGGGATCCCCATGAATGTCTGAATTGGAGACTCTTAGACACTGAAGTTTATTTGTATTTAAGTGAAAATAAAATTAATCCTACAGACAAGTGGTGGCTTAATCTATCTTATTTTTGACATACCCCGTTAACACATATGTAGTCTCACATATCCCTTTATATAATTGTCATTTTTATGTGTATGACAAATAAGTGATTTTTATTTTATAATACTTATTTTAGACTCAAATAATATCATAAAATGTATCTCTTATTATAACATGATGTAAGATTTATCATTAGGGGTGCCTGGGTGGCATCTGCCTTTGGCTTAGGGCATGATTCCAGGGTTCTAGAATCGAGCCCGCATCAGCTTCCTGCTCAGTGGGGAGTCTGCTTCTGCTTCCCCCTATCCCTCTACCTCCTGCTCCCCGGCTTATGCTCTTTCTCTGTCAAATCAGTAAATAAAATCTTTAAAAAAAAAAGATTTATCTTTATAGAGAGATAGAAGTTGGTGTTTTCTTTTTTGTCACTTTTTAAAAAAGATTTTATATATTTATTTCAGAGAGAGAGCACACAGGGCAGCAGGGCAGAGGGAGATGGGGAGAGAGAATCTCAAGCAGCCTCCTTAGCCTGATGCAGGGCTCAGTCTGAGATCATGACCTGAGCTGAAATCAAGACTCAGACACTCAACTGAGCCACCCAGGCACCCCTGTCACTTTTTAATTGCATTTGAGTTAATTTTGTAAGGGGAATGATGTTTGTTGACAAATATTAAAATGACATGTCATGACTAACTTGAGTAAAAATGTATACTTAAATATGAGTGAAATTTTATTATTTTTTTTTCAAAGATTTTATTTATGCATGAGAGACACAGAGATTGAGGCAGAGACACAGGCAGAGGGAGAAGCAGGCTCCATGCAGGAAACTCAATGTGGAACTCGATCCCGGATTCCAGGATCATGCCCCAGGCCAAAGGCAGATAGATGCTCAACTGCTGAGCCACCTAGGCATCCCATGAGTGAAATTTTATAGTCATAATCCAAACTAGGTCCATGCCTAATACTTAAGATTCTTAAAATTGTGTTTAAAAAAAATCAACTTATTTGACTTACTGTTTTAAATTATAAAAGGAAAGTTTTGGGGGCTGCTGTTAGCAAGGAGTCTACCAAAAATAATACACGATGGGTGCACAGTATTATTCTCAAACTAAGATGCAGTTTGATTATAATGGCCAGTATATTTTCTCTTTTTGACATTGGCTTGTGAAGTGTTAGTTGACACCTTGATGTGCTCTTTGAACACTTTGACCTGACGAAGTTAACTTATAAATCAGGGGGAAGAGTATTCCAAGGGAAATATACAGATTATAATAATTTATACATACCTCATTAACTTAATGTTTTATGCCATCATTTCCTATCTTAAACTTCAGATCCATTGTAGGAAAACTTTAAATGCAATATGGGAGCAATTCAAACTGCAGCAAAACTGATGAAGGCTTGCAGTGCTAAGTGGTAAATCAGCCAAGTTATTAGGTCTTAAGCCTTTTGTGATCTTGGCTGCATATGCTCCCTTGATCTGGACTTAAATAGTCTTGAAAGGGATTCTGTTTTTAAAGGGAGAAATACTAAAATGATTACTTTGTTCATTTATCTACTTCTGACAGATTCCTACCTTAATCAGTGGGGCCTCTCTGAGCACCTTAAACTCTGGGGTAGTTTCTGGACCATCAATTTGGAGATTTAGACTTAAAACACTCATATAATAATAATAATACCTTTCTGGGGCAGCCCGGGTGGCTCAGCAGTTTAGCGCTGCCTTCAGCCCAGGGCATGATCCTGGAGTCCCGGGATCGGGTCCGGCATCGGGCTTCCTGCATGGGGCCTGCTTCTCCCTCTGCCTGTGTCTCTGCCTCTCTCTTTCTCTCTCTCTCATGAATAAATAAATAAAATTAAAAAAAAAAAAAACTTTCTGATAACTTATTTACAGAAATGTACACAATAGGGGGTATTTTTAATGAACAAAACTCCCTCAGTAATAGCACAGCATATTATATAAGATACTTCATCTAATAGCTTCTCTTAACAGGAGCCACAGGTTCGCTCTCTTGCTCTCTCGTTCACTATGAGAGAGAGAGAGAGAGAGAAATGGTTTAATGAACCCTGCATCTTGAAAATACATGTATATTAGACTTTTATGTTTGGTGAACTGCAGAAAGAAAAATAACATTGTAAACTAAAGATTACTTTGGAATATCTTTAAAATATTTGATGGTATATGTATTGATGTTACAAATTATATAACACTTTGTCTTTTCATATTTTTCCTCTGTCTTTAGCTACACAGTCTCATCAGTGGTATTCTTGGGGCCCACCTAATATGCAGTGTAGATTGTGTGCAACCTGTTGGCTCTACTGGAAAAAATATGGAGGCCTGAAAATGCCCACCCAGTCGGAAGAAGAGAAGTTATCTCCTAGCCCAACTACAGAGGTATATGAGCAATAGTCTTTGACGTTGAGAAATGTCATTTTAATGGCTTGATCACTCCTTGGAAACAGAAGTACAGTACAGGATAACTTAAAAGCAAAAAATAAAAGCAAACAAAGCTGTTTTTTTATAACTAAACATAGCACCATAATATTTAAGGTGGGTGTGGAGAGAGGGCAGGGACAAATCAAATTTTTTCAGGTATTCAAAATATTGTTCTTGTGTGATTGCTCAGACAAAAGAACAATATGTGTGGGAAGTGTTAACATAAGTAGAGAGCTTACAAATTAAATGATTTAATTGCTTTTTGGGAAACAGTTTGCAACCTTTAAATACTGTAAAAATATGCCTTACTACATAAAGTAATAAACATAAACTGAACATTTTTCTGTCCCTGAGCTATCATAGGAGGAACAAGAAGGTGATATGGACTCAATCTTGAGATAAACAGTTGAAATAGGATTTTGGTAAAATTCTCAGATTGCAGATATAAGCACCTGTGTCGACCAGAGGGAGACTTCTTTTTAAGGGCTAACAGGATCTCAGGACTCCAGCACTATTAAAAAATAAGATAATTTCATTAACCCCCTTGGCATTTTTTTTTAAATGTGATTTTGGATTCTTAAGGTCAATGTCCATTTAAAAACCAAAGCATAGGAAGGAGTGCACTTGTGATGAGCACAGGGTGGTGATGGATGGAAGTATTGAGTTACTATATTGTATACCTGAAACTAGTATAACACTGTATGTTAACTACCTGGAAGTAAAATAAAAACTTTGAAAAACAAAAATATAGGATCACACATCCTCCTACCCCTACACAGTTACCTTCTCTACTCCCCTACCCTCTTTCCGAAAGTGCATACTTCTAATTTCTTCTTTGGGAGTAGGGTATTAACTTCTAGATGCTTCAGTGGAAAACTTAAAAATTGCCTTTTCTTTGAGCCTGATACAAATAGCATTCTTTTCTTTACATGTCTGTTGGTATCTGATTTTGCAGGACCCCCGTGTTAGGAGTCACATGTCTCGCCAGGCCATGCAGGGGATGCCAGTCCGAAACACTGGGAGCCCAAAGTCTGCAGTGAAGACCCGCCAAGCTTTCTTCCTCCACACTACATATTTCACAAAATTTGCTCGTCAGGTCTGCAAAAATACCCTCCGGCTGCGGCAGGCAGCAAGACGGCCGTTTGTTCCTATTAATTATGCTGCCATTAGGGCAGAATGTAAGATGCTTTTAAATTCTTAACCTTATGTGTTGTGCTTCTGACCATTTTCTCTCCTTCCCTCTCTTTTTTGTTTTTTTTTTGTTTTGTTTTGTTTTTGTTTGCAATAAACATAAGTTCTTGTGTACAGCCTTTTATTTGGTTTATTTTTTTTAACATTGTTTTTGTCTGCTGCCATTTGTATCATGCCAACCTGAAAAGGAAACACTGGAACCTCTGCAGCCCCTCTGCAGAGAGCATAGTACTCAGCAGAGAATTGGTGGGAGGCGCCCTTATTCTTGTGATGGGACTGCCCGAGAACCCTTATGGGAAGGCACTTTCACCTGTAAGGTCATGCCGAGATGTAACCCCTAAGGATGGTGTCACAGTGAAGCCCCATAGATGAGACATTCAACTGCTCTTACGTGCCTTCATTAGGTTTGAATAAAATTTGCCAATTTACACTAATTAGAAATTGCATGTCTTTGTAAACCTCTCATTTTCCCATGAACCTTTTATAATTCTACAATATTATGGAAATTCAGAGTGCTTCATAACAAACACTACAGTAACTGGAAAATGGAGCAAATTATAAATGGATTTTAGCGTCTTTGGGTGAATTTTCTGAAAATACATATTTAGTTCTTACAGGCTAATGACCAAATTTATGGTTGAGCATTCTTTCTATTTGTCCAATTTGGTTTCCATTTCATTATCATACATATATTACCGCATAACATATACATAATTATTACTCTCATTTTCAACATGTTCAGTCTTGGCTTATGTTTCATTTTTTTGTTGTTGTTAGAACAAAGGTCATATGTATCAGTGAATTGTGGGTTGTTCTGTTATTACCATGTACCCCTAAAATGTGTCCATACTTTGTGTGCCAGCTCTGATTCTAGTCTTGCTACGTTTAGTCACATCCCTGACTGCCATGTTAGAGCCATGCAACTTTCTCCCCTAAAGGAGAAAACTTGCTGTCTGGCTTAACAGAGAGGAAATCTTATAGACATTTAGTAGATGTTTTTTCTTTGTGAGAAAAGAAATTTTGCGTTATGAGATGTTCCATTTTGATTTAAGAAGGGTATCTCTATAAGGAGTGATGATTGAAAACTTTTTGTTCCTAAAGATAATTTCAGCAAAACGGCTTGAAAGGCTTTACAACTTACAGGTAAAAGCTTTATAAGGAGAAGAAAAGTGCTTTGTAGAGAGAGTGCAAAATGGCAGTACTTTCTGAGTCTCACGGAGGAGGGACTCCATTAGATTCATGTGTATTTGGAACTTAGGCTGATACTGATTATTTCATGCTAACGCTTCTGAGTTCATGGATTTATGCTCTTATCATTTTCTTAACCATTTTAAGGAACTGGAAAATATTTGCATTCATCTAAACTGCTTAGCCAATTTAAAACACATTTATATAGTTTCTTAACTAAACAGGATAATAAAACACATGAGAAAGAGAATGAAAGAAATTCTTCCATTGAAATTGGCCAGGATCCAATATCATCTTTGTTCCTATGAATGGAAAAAAAATCATCACCAACTAAATTGGCAGCTGAGGAAGCTTCTGTTTCCCATAGCTCTTCTGTTAGTTTCTCAGTTAATATGCAAATTGCCTTTATTTTTATTATTCTTCAATGAAGTATATTTTTATGTTACCATTTTATGTATTATTCCTCAATTGAAAGGTCATGCTGCTAAAAATAAGCAAGGGAGGTCAAAGTTAAATTACATGTGTTTTATTTCTATAAACATATAGCTATGATAATAATAAAAAGACTCATTTGTTGTAAGATTCAAGAAGCATATTTTACTTTGCATTTCGCTTCTTTGGTCAAGTTACATAATAGAATCAATTTCTTTTTTTTTTTTTTTAAGATTATATATATATATATATATATATATATATATATATATATATATATATATATATATTCATGAGAGAGACAGGCAGAGAGAGAAGTAAGCTCCATGCAGGGAGCCCAATGTAGGACTTGATCCCGGGACTCCAGGATCACGCCCTGGGCCAAAGGCAAACGCTCTACCACTGAGCCACCCAGGCGTCCCTAGAATCAAATTCTCAAAATAATTTTACCTCAAAATTTAAAATTACAAAGTTTCAAAACAAACAAAGTTTCAGGGCAGCCCGGTGGCTCAGCGGTTTAGCACCACCTTCAGCCCAGGGCATGATCCTGGAGACCGGAATTGAGTTCCATGTTGGGCTCCCTGCATGGAGCCTGCTTCTCCCTCTGCCTGTGTCTCTGCCTCTCTCTCTGTGTCTCTCATGAATAAATAAATAAAATCTTAAAAAAAAAATTACAAAGTTTCAGCAGCCATCTACTGGTTTGTCTGTTTTTTTTTTTTTCCAGATAAGCAACTAATGAACTCTTCTAGCATCTAATTGATTCTTACATCATCTCCCTTCTTATATGTACTTTGTTACAATCTCTTCATCAGATCCCTTGATCTTGGCTTGTTATGGAGAAGATGAGTTGTTAATAACTTGATGTCTGTAGGCAACCATGTCTATGGTCCAGTGGGAATGTATAGGTGTGTTTTTTTTTGTAAGCTTTCCTTGGTTTCTCAAGGGCAGTGGTGACCCCCATCCCTCAAAAAAGTTTATCCCTATGATGCAGTATGAATGTAATTTCAGATCAGATGAAAGTCTGTAATTCCAAAGAAACTGATGGATCAAGAGCTTTAATTGATGCATTTTAGAATAATTCTTCATAATATTCAGAAAGGTAAATAGTTTTCCCTGTGAACTTGGGAGTTCTATAGAAACTGACCCCTTCCATGACTTCTGGCATTGGCAGCACCATCACAACCAGTGTGCTAACCAGAGCTCATGGGGTGACAGACTGCCTGAGAGCAAGGGGAAGAACTAAGGAGATAAAAGTCTCAGATGGTGCAGAGCATATTGGTGACTATGAGGGCTTGGCTTAGAAGTCGATCCTTTCAGAGGACATATTTTGGGGTTCGTTACAACAGCACTCTCTAACCTTTATTTTATTTTATTTTCATTAAGAAAATGGTATTGAAACAGTAGAGTGAAAAGGGGGAATCTTTGTATATCCATAAAGTATTACAGAGAAAATAGAACTAATAATGTCTATGGGAAGGGAAACTGGAAGGCTAAAGCAAAGGGATGGGAAGGAGACTTCCACCTGTTTTTATTTTTTTTAAGATTTTATTTATCCATTCATGATAGAGAGAGAGAGAGGCAGAGACACAGGCAGAGGGAGAAGCAGGCTCCATGCTGGGAGCCCGACGCGGGACTCGATCCTGGGACTCCAGGATCGTGCCCTGGGCCAAAGGGCAGGCGCCGAAGCGCTGAGCCACCCAGGGATCCCCCTCCACCTGGTTTTAAACTTAAGATTTTGAGTTATGAGAATACATTTCCTATTTTAAAAAATAATTTAAAAAACTTAAGTATATAGTATGACCAATGTGTTTTAAAAATATGTATTTAAATATATGTATTTAAGATACATATATGGTGATTTTTTAAAACCAAAGTTCCCCAAATGTCTACTTGCTTTAATAATAGGCCTTTATATGTAAATATATAAATCCACAACAAAAATTACTAACATTAGTACAATGCCGAGCCAGTTCTATCACGTAGGTAGTGCATATTAAAAACATGGATTGATAAACCAATAACCAAAACATTGCAGAAAGAAAGGTATTGTGTCCTTGACAAAGTTTGCAGACCAACAGCATGGGTGGTCAAGTTTCAGACAGCACGTCTCTTTTTCTTGACACCTCTGCCCTCAAGTAAAAAAGCCACGGTGTGATAATGCTGTTCTTCCTTTGTTATTGCCGTCAGACATGACCACTGAGCTACCTGATGACTTTTTCAAACACCTGTAAGATTACCCAACACCTGATGAGCAAAGGGTTACTATTTGAGATTCAGAATCCTCAGAAACTGAGGTGAAGTAGAAGTGGTATATTAGCAGCATTTCATAGATGAAGCTAAAGTACTTGGAGAAGTGGATTCAAGTGACTGACCTGCCACCTTTGTAGCTTGCATGGGTGACTCGGTGGTTTCTCAGTTGATAACATCAGATTTGAATGACCACCATTCCCTAGAATGAAGTTCCTCAAGAGGCACCTGGAGCCACTTTTTTCTGTTTGAAGATGCTAATTCAGTTTTGCAAGTATCCCAAGGGCCTGCATTCAGAAGCCTTAAAATAGTTTTTCTAGAGATTTCTCAGCAAAAGTTAACTATAATAATTGTATAAAGTTGTATGAAATTTTAAGTTGTAATATTAGGTGAGAACAGTTTTGGTTTGTTTTGGTATTTTGGATATTTTTTAATAATTCATTTTTGAAAGGATACTTTAAATTTTTCTAAAGATACAAAAGTGGTTACAAATCTTATTGCCATTCCCATTTGTATCATCTTCAGAGGTAACCATTGTCATTGTGTCTAAAGTATCCAGAGATATTCTGTGTGTGTGTAGCAGTCTAGGTGGGTGTATTTTTTTCGTTTTAATTCAGATGTTAATATCCACATTTGTCTGCCACTTGCTTTCTTAACATTTTGGAGGCCATTCCATACCAGTACATTAAGAGCTACCACCTTTTCTTATCAGCTGCATAATAATCTGTTTTGTACAGATTAAACAGATTTTTTTTGGTTATTTCCAATCTTTCCTATTATAAGTAATATTGCAACAAATATCCTTGTACAGATAGCCTTTCTTACGATGTGTGAAATGTGTGGGTAGGTCACAGGACAGACCACTAAAAGTAAAGCATCTGAGTCAAGGAACATGCATTTGGAAATTTAATAGTCATTACCTATTACCTTTAGAAAACCACAATTTAAAAAAAAAAGAAAATGAAAACCTCAATTTGTGCTCCCGTCCACAACGTCCAGAGAATGCCTGTTTCTCTAGAACCTTGGCAGCAGTGTTACCATCTTTGAAACCTTGACTAGTTGACAGGTAACATATAAGTTATACTAGTTTGCATTTCTCGTTTTGAATGAGATAGAAATCTTTGCATATATTTGAAAACAATTTGTTTTTCCCTTTCTGTCAGCTGTTTTTGTCCCTGGCCTGTTTTCTATTAGAAGTCTTACTTCTGAGAACTTTTAATATTTTAAGGAAATTAGCTTTTGATCTGTGTGATACATGGTACGAATATTTCCCCTATTTTGCCTTTGACTTTATGATGTATTTGTCAAGCAGATTTTTTTAAAACATAGTTGAATTTGTCAGTTTTTTGAAAGATTTGTTTATTTTAGAGAGAGGGAGAGAGAATCTCAAGGAGACTCCCTGCTGAGCATGGAACCCAACACAGGGCTGGATCCCAGGACCCTGAGATCATGACCTGAGCTGAAACCAAGAGTCGGATGCCTAACCGACTGAGCCACTCAAGCGCTCCTGTGATTTTTTTTTTTTTTTTTTTTTTTTTTTTTTTTTACGGCACCTGGGTTTTGTGTCTTCTTTAGAAATGTCTTTGCAATTCCTATAAGAAAATTGTACGGATGGTTCTATTTTGACAGCAATCTTGGAAGCCCGTGTGAATGTTTTTGTGAATTTTAATTCAGTGTGTACTTTTTGCAGTTTTTCTGTTTTATTCCCACATACACATATTTCCAAAACACTTTAGGAAAATGGCTGTGAGTTGCAATAAAAGAAACAGTGTTTTTCCAGGTTTACCTCAAGGAGTTGTACTCTAGGAAGCCAAAGAAGTGCGCCTGTGTGCAGTCAACTGACTTGGGTGAGATGCACACGTTCTCACTCTTTCTGGGCAGATTTTGATTCCTTATGGGTTCTGTGGCATCTCTCAGGTTGCTTGCCTTATCTGTGCACATCTAATGCATACTAGTGAATTGTCTCTGTTTAAATAGAGTCAGGTGAATAATTTAAGAACCAGGACTAACTGACAAGAGGCACCACTGGCCTGTTCTTGAGTGCAGACCAAGATTCTGTTTAACCAACTCAAGTGTGGACCTGATAATCCTATGTCTATGATCATTCCCCCAGGGCAGAAGGTATTTTTCCCATGTGTATCCAGTGTATGTCATTGAATAGGTTGAATATTCATATGAAACAGTGACTAGTAGGCTTAGCACTTTCTGTCCTAATTTCCTCATAGCGGAGACTAATAATTCTTGCTACCAGCTACTTTAAAGTGTAATGCGGATTAACGATGCTCATAAAGAGCTTTTATCTCCCACTCAGGTGCTCTTTAAATTGTACCTGGAACATCACATAATTAATGCTACTGATTTGATGAAAATTCAAAAGCGGTTTAGTGTAGTTTTAAGATGAAACATCTTTAGGTATTGTGTTGGTGGCCCCTTTGATAGGCTGTTCATTTTGTTGATTCTTGTACAGGCAATAGTCCTATGAGAGTCCACAATGATAGTTTCCTTTGGGCCTTATCAACTGGAATAAAGTGTGAAGTTAATCTTATTACTAGTAATGGTTGCCATTGTCCAGAACATTGAGGAAATGTTCTGGTACGGATGAGCTGATTCATTCAAGCTTTCTTTCACTAATAGGATAAAATTTTTTCTTATCATCATCCCAAGTAGAACTTGAATTTTAGGTGAACTTAGTAATATGAGGACGGAAGTCTCTAGTATTCACTCACAGTGATTTGATCTCTGCAAGCTTTGTGTTGCTTTTTAATGTTTATTTAGATTACTCCTCCAAAATATGCTTAGTATACTTAGTCCTTTATCTTCATTGCTATTCAACAACAGGTGAAAAACTTCATATATCAATAAATTTTTCCCCCAAAGGAAATCAGCTGAGTAAGGAGGAAAAGAAATCAGATCATTTATAATCGTCCATGGTTGTCTAATAACTAGCCAGTGCTTGGGATACATATTCAAATTCCTATTATCAGAGACTCTCTGCAGTATGTGCTTTGTTTATTTTAGATTTTTAAAATGCTATTTCCCCACCTCTTTCTGTTTAATAGTAAAATAGTTTGCTTGGTGAAAGAGAGGGCAAGAGCTTATGAAAAAGTTAATTTTTAATTTTAAATGATTTGCAGTTCCACAGTGAATTGTACATTTTGACACTGATAATGCAGAGAAGTCCTGTGGATGTCAAAGGAAATTTCCTGTGTGCCTAGAAATGTGGTCTCAGCCATAGAAAGCCTTTAGGACATTTTTGTCAAGTATTGGAAGGTGGGGAAAAAGGCATACGCGTAGCAAAATAATATCTGTTAAAACTACTCTGTTAAATTTTATGCAAATTTAAAAAACAGTTCAATATTTTTTGTGTGTGGTCCCCTCAAACTCTGTTTTTGTAACTTAGCTTCTCAGTGTGAAAGCAGCCTTGTTCCACATCTATTCACCCATCCTAATGGCAGCTAATTAAAATGCAGAGAGAGTGTGTGTTGTATGCTTTATTTTTCTCTGTCCAAAGTGTCTCATATAGTAGGGTATGAGGTGAGCTTGATAAATGAACACTAATAACCATTCCCACAGTATCTTCCTGTTCTAACAGATGAGGCACCCTGTCTGTACAGGCAACCTCTTAAAACTCAGCACTGCTGACATCATAGTAGGGTATGAAAGATGGAAAACTAGCAATAAAACCAATGACCCATTTTTAGCCCTGTGAGGCTCTCATTTAATGGAATTGAGTTTAATCAAGATAGATTAAGACTTCTCAGTGGAGACTTACTTCCTCTAGGTCAGGGGTGGCCAAGTGTGTTGCCTTTGTCAGCTTTGTCATTTTTGTGTTCTATGCCAGATTAATCTTAAATTAGGTCTGTTTTCACCTCATCCTGCATGGACATTTTTTCTACTTTGAGGAAATAATGCCATGCCTAGAAAGGAAGCATACTTCCACTTTTTCAAATGGGGTCACACAGAAAGAAAGCACATACGTGTAAGACGTGTGTTAGCAGCACTCAGATGAGGCTTTAAGTGAGTGTTCTCCAGGTACATCCTTCATTCAGTAATTTGGAACCAGAGCTAGAAACAGTTTCATCCAACCCTACAGGAAATTATGCAGGAATCTGGTGGATATTTTGCACTGTCTTCCACTGGCACCTTTTTTTCTGCAGTGTGTATAGAATAGGTAGAGAAATCAGCCTCATTGGTTGTCTCCATGTTTCCTTCTCTCCTCAGATGCAGACAGACATGCCGAACTATCTGGAAGTCCACTGAAAAGCAAAAGCACTAGGAAACCTTTGGCATGTATCATTGGGTATTTAGGTGGGTATTTTCTTACAGAAGGAAAATTTCAAAAAACAATTTCTGTACCTTATAAGTATTTGGCTATTCTAAATTGTCATACCTAAACTAAATCCAAGCCTTTCAAGTAGCTGAAATTGGATACTTTCACATGTATAGTCCATTTATTTTGTTTCAGAAGCTTTTGGGTTTTTTTTCCAAAAGCTTTTATTTGTTATTACAAAACATATACACACAACATATATACAGAGTTATGGATATGTTTACTTTTTCCAAAAAAAATCATTAAATAAAAATATAACATTTGTGGATATAAATAGAGACTAAGCAAAAAGAGGAAAGAATCACTAAATTATTAGAGGATGAATATTCTTAATGTTTCAATTTAGATCCTTCCACTTGGCTTATTTTTTTTAATGAGATCAAACTGGCTCTAACCTACCTTTAAAAAAATATTTATAGGTTTGATGTACCAATTAAAGTTACTTTGAAAGGGAAGCATTTGTATTGCTTTCTGATTTTTACCATGTTATTTAACTTAGAACTAGTCAAAGATGTTGGCTCCATATTTGTGTTGAAATATCACAATTAAGAAATAGTATTTTTAAAAATCAATAGGTAATAACCCTTTTTGTTTTGTTCTGTTTTGCAAAGTTTTAAGTTAATTTACAAAATAATTATTTCTAAAATGGTTCCTAATATCCCTAGAAACTATAATAGCATGTTTTTAGTGCTTCTAATATCCTTGCATTTTCATTTTCTCAGAGTGAAAGGTGTACTCAAAGTTGCATTGAAGCTTATTGCTCTGTCAGAAAGATGTACAGTTATGAAGCGTTCAGACTCTAGAAACACTTAAAAGTCAAAGTGTAGCCTTAAATTGGTATATTATCTACTCCTCATCAGAGCATCCAAAAGTCAGAAGCTCATAGCTCCCTCTTTGATTTTACTTGGTCACTTTATTTCTTGTTTTATTTCTCAGAGCCTGAAGAGTTGTTTCAGAAGTCCCGAGAATATCACCTCATCATCATAGGCAGGACCTAGGTCATGGTGACCAAGTCCTTGAATTTTGCTATCTATTCCCTTGAAGAGCCTAATCCTAGAAGCCCCTTCCTCCATGCATGGACAAGTCTCTGATCATAAGAAATAGAATATAACATTACATATTAGCCAGTCTTTCTGTGGGTAATTTTGTGTTCCTCCTGCGGGCAAATTGGTCTCTGTACCTACCTGGGAGGCCCAAAGCTATGCTTTACTTACTAGCTGAACCACACCTCTACCTCACATATTTCTGAGTGTTTACTATGTATAAGACACTATGCTGAGTGATTTGGGGGAACATCAAGATGAGTAAGACTTTGTCCTCAAAAGTTTTATTCTAGTGGGGAAAGCACACAGGTAAGGACAATTAAGCAAAGGATTAGCTCCTATGAAAGAATTACAGGTAATATTCATTGGACACTTGGAAGAAGGAATAGTTATTTCTGATGAGATTTAGGGCAGCCTACGTGGAGAAAGCAGTGTTTGATCTCAACCTTGAACAATAAGTAGTATTTAAATAGAAAAACAGGAAAAAAGAATATTTTTCCCTTTATGAGGCCTAAAGAATTTGATGCACAAAGGCTTCAGTGAGTCCAAAGGTGGGTGGTCTGGTTTGGATGAATAGTGTGGAGGCTGTAATGAAAAATGGGGTTAACAAAGTTTCAGTGCTGTGTTGGAAAAAAAAAAAAAATCAGCACTATATGTTGGTTAGCACTTGATCCATTCCTAAATTTTGATAAGGGTAGAATTTTGACCAGACCAAGATATAGTAATTCTAACAATCCTAACAGCCTTTCTTAAATTTCGAGAAATAAGGCTGATTGCCTGGCCCTCCCTGAGAAGAGAGAGTGGTTTAGAATCAGAGAGCAGGTTTAATTTTGGAAAAGACATTGCCCAGTAAGAGTAACAGACTGAGATCCTTAAGTCCAATTCCTACAGACTGTAATTTCTGTCCGTCTGCTTTATCCAAAAAAGTACAAGTAATTCTGGGCTATATGACTGACAACAACATACTTCATGTAAACACACATATCCCACATGCACATCACAGTTTTGTGATATACCCTCCATCAAAGCTTTTCTTCTACTACATCTTGAGTCTAGAATTTGGAGTTTGGTGGCATGTTTCATCTATATCAAGATATTCTGGACTAGTAGTAATTAACCTTGGTCCTGTACTCTCCTTGTAGAGTCAGAGAAGGAATCCTGTTTTCCAGAAATCTCTCACACTCTAGACATGCTGCATGCTGCGTTTCTGGTTTGATAGAGCATAGAGTTAGCGTTCTCTGAGGCCATTTCTCCAGATAACCTTTAAATTTCTAAAACTTTGAAGAGTTAGTTGCCTAATTCCCTTAGTATATCTGTGCTTAAGTGATCTTCTGAAGTGGAAGTGGTGTTTTTGTTGTTTTGTTGTTGTTGCTTGTACTCCCAACATGAAGCTCAGAGCTCCAGCTAGCAGAGGGAGAAGCAAGCTCACTTTTGATAAGTAAAGCCATGGTAACAGCACTTGAAGCTGATTCATTATGCAAGTCCTTGGGAAAACAGACTGGCTCGTAAGGAACGGACTCTCACCTCATTAAGAAGTAAGATGTGTGCCTATTAGGCGATGTAAGTGCACACAGAGATTTTTATTACCATGTCCTGAGTTGAGAAACCTTTTCTCCCCCTGCCAGAGATCCATCCTTCGAAGAAACCTAATGTAATTCGATCTACACCAAGCCTGCAAACCCCCACTACCAAGCGGATGCTAACCACCCCGAATCACACATCTCTGAGCATTTTGGGGAAAAGGAACTACAGTCATCACAATGGCCTGGATGGTATGTAAGCCCAGGAATTCTGGGGGCTGAGCTCATAGCCCAGGGCCTCTCTGCCCTTGTCTGCTCTAAGCATATCCTCTGCCAAATCCAAGATGTGTTGCAAATGGGTTCGTCTACCTACCCTCTAATTAAACTGAATGTGTGGTAAAGGGGTAAGAGGGAAGGCTGCTGTGTGCCACAGTGAAGACATTTAGCTGAGTGATATTTCTCTATCTCCTCAGAAGGGACCCTTTTGTTCACATTCCCTGTGAGGATGCTTGTTTGGAGAGGAAGTCTGTATTTATCAGGTTGACTCTGGTGGGTGATAATGTTCTTGCTGGGATGCATGCTCACTGCTCATTTACATTTTCTTGAGCAGAAGTGTTGATTTCACCTTAAGTCAGAGGCAACTGTGATCTCTGGGGGTTCTTGGGTGTTCTGTGGTTCATTTTGGATTTGGCACTTGTCAGCTACTTCTTTCACCTTATAAAATTTTTTTAATTGCTCAAGAGTGCTACAAGTCATGAAGGGAATTGCCTGGGTGACGTCTTCAATACAGAAATAATAATTTGTTTGAAATGGAAAAGCTAAGAAATATCACCTCTTATCCAAAGTACCTCCCTTGGGGTTTGGCCACAGAATGACTCCTCAGGTGGAATTGAATTATCTTCCCATTCGGACTACAAACACAAACATAATAAATCATCCCAGCAGTATATATTGTCCATTTCAATAGTCCTAGAATTTGAAGCTGTCTTGATGGTTTAAATGTTGGCATTTATTTACGAGTGAAACTCTCTCCAGGCTTTCCATGTCTCCGGGACCTCTAAATTCCTTCAGTGACAGTAAATTAGTTATAATGAGGCCCTAGAGCAAGGATGTGAAATAGACCTTCTAGTAATAGTTTCCCATGGTTGGTTTCCTTTAGTATGACTTTTCATGGTCGTAGTGATATCAAAATGAATAAAAAATTGAGACTGAGGAGATTAGTTTGCATTTATAGGATATCGGTATGTTATAGATACAGCTTTCAGGAATTTAGCTACACAGTAGTTTTGCAGAAATAATTATTTGCTAACAAGGACATTGGCCATCCTTGCCACAATACACCCACTATCTAGACAGCAGAAGACTAAGGACGAATTGTGTCAAAATGTGGAAATTGGATTTCTTTCTTTCCTTGCCTACGGCCTGAGGCTTTTAGATTCAGACTTAAGTGGAATTCAGGAATCTTCCTTTTCCATGTTATCACCTCCATGGCCTCTATAGGTGTGTTTAGTCCTTCTGCAGGAAGCAGAAATTAAGTTCTGGTTCATACATATACACATATAAGTACAATATACACTTCATGGTAAGAAGACTCTTATGGTGACTACAGGTGGAAAAGCAGCTCTCTGCTATCTTTTTCCACTTGTATCCTATGGTCCCAGTCACTCTGGGCCCCAATCCTAGCTCTCGCATTGCTCTTTCCTTTTATCATAGGTACCGGTTTCCTTAGAATTTATAAAAAATTCCACCTTATAGTGTTCCCTCTCTGGGGCTATTTGTCCCATTTTCCTCTGGAGATTGTTACAGCAAGGTGATTGCTTCTCTGCTCTGAACAGGAGAAATGGACAGGGCATACAGTGAATCCCTAGGGTTACGTTAAGAGAGACCTTCAACCTTGTTGAGGAAAAGACACCCATCTCATCTTCTGATGAGACTTAGCTGTTGAAACACCTTTTTTTTTTTTTTTTTTCAAACCCTTTTGTCTTTGGTTTGCTCTTCCAGCTTGGTATGGATAACATGTACCTTGCCTGTGTTATCTCATTTGATTCACAGGACAGAAGGTTTTAGAAGGTCAAGGAATTTAACTGCTTTGCATAACATTGTATTCCTACTGCCTAGCATATTGTATTTCTACTCCCTGGAACTTAGTAGGTGTTTAATAAATGTTAATTGAATAAATGAATGATTGAGAAAAAATAAGACCTAGAGAGGAAAATTAAATTTTCCAAAGTTATCAAGTATAAATGGACTGGGATTCCCATTCAGGGTGTGGCTGATTATAGAGTTTGCTCCCTTAACCACGGTTATAAAAGTTGTCTCTCAAATACGCTGTATGAGTCAGTAAAGGAGAAAGTGCCTAAGTTATTTTAGCAAATTTAATGTAAGAAGTCAATATGACAGGTATTGGAGGACAGAATAGGTGAGCAGGAACACAATGGGGGGCACAGGAAGCAGCTGCCATCCCTAAGGTTGGGAGAGCAAAAGAAAGAAGATGGGGTTCTTCCTTTTGCTGGAGGCTCAAGGAGGTCCACAGAGTGAGAACTGAGGCCGCTGAGGGAAGGCACTGTTCTGCTGGTGCTGGCTTCTCTCAGGTGTGACGAGGCTGGTTCTGGGAGCATGAGGGAAAGCGGGAACTGAACAAACCTCAGGTGCCATGAGGCTGACTGGACCAGGACACAGGTGGTGACAAGTGCCTTCTCCGGCCTCCTGCTTTGCTTGCTCCCTCTAGCACCCCCTGCTGGTGCATCAGGGACCCGGATGGCAGAGGAGAGGTATGTTTGCAGGATCCCAGTCCCAGCAACATCTTGCTGCTTGGATGGATGTGGGGAATGAGAGACAAGTGCAATGGACACACACATTGCAGAACACGTCCCCACTTTTGTATTCCCAGTGAAGCTTTTCCTTGGGACAAAGGGTCTGTTTCTTATTTTCTTGGGATATAGGATACAGACTAAACCTGAGTTTCCAAGGTGAACTCAAAGTACTAGAAAAAAATATTAGGCTAATAGTGAGTTTTCATGGGATAGTCAATACCATCATTTACTGGAATTGATGAATACAAATTCATGGAAAAGCCTCGCCCTGTGTGATCCAATCATAAAATCAATTAGCGTTGCTACTTAATTATCATCATGTCAGATAGACAAGCACACCATACAGAATGTTTATGGACAGAACTAAGAAAACTGGAAACAAAACCTGATTGTACGGAAATACCCAGGCCTCTCAGCTTTTTAGGGCTTCTCCTCCCCTTCTCGGTGGCTTGCCCCCTTCACTCAGCCTCCACGTTCAGTTGGAGGTTCATGATGATGGGAAAAGAGGCTCTGGAGTCCTGCTGGTAGAAAGGATTTTACCTGATATTTAAAAAAAAAAAATGATGGACAGCTTCATATCATCTTCCTGAAAGTCACTGTCTCTCGTCTAGCCCTGGCCCCTTAATGGCCCTGGGGGTTGGGAGTCAGCCCTCTGGGTCCTCTATTAAGCATCACCCACATCACCAGGCCACACATACCCCTCTGTGACAACCCTACTGGAACTTAAACTCCAAGGGTGAAAATACAATCTGCATATACAAAGAGGCCTCATTATTTGGGGTTAGTAATGACAGGAAGAATGAAATTTCAAAACATAGACCTACCTGGTCTCTTACCAGCCCCATACACTTCGGTCTTTCCCATCAGGCTTTTAGTCCAGTGGTATGCCACATGCTGTCATGTGCTTTCCAAATCCTGTCTCCTCTTCTGACTCACAGATGCTTTGATGACATTTTTATTGCCAGCAAACCAAGTACCTACCACATTTGGCCGACCTGGTTACTTCCATGTGGCTGTGAATAAAGAAGCCATGAGATAAGTGGAGATAAAGAGTATTTACAGGAAAGCCTTTCCATGTCTGGCTGCCCAAAAGAGAGGGCAGTAGGGGAAATGGAATTTATCTTTGCCATGGAGGGGGGAAAGTACCTCTGAGTGTTTGGAATCAGGTGGGATTAACTGCTGACTTCTCTGATTACTTCCTGTGTGGCCGTGGGTGAATCACTTAGTTTCTTTAAACCTGTTTTCTCCTCTGTAAAGTACAAATTTCATTTGCCTTAATGGAGTTGTGATAATGGTTAAAAATATTTCACCTGCTTTATACAACTTGATCTCCGAAACTCTCTATGAGGCAGGTGATATAAACCTGCATTTTAATAATGAAAAAACCCAGCTCAAAGAGGTTAAGGGATTTGCCTAAAGCCACACTGCTAACAAACAGCAGAGATGAGATTTAAAATGCTCCAGTCCAGGGTTGTTTCCAACAGGTAAATAAGGTCCCAGATTTATGTGATTCATATGCTGAGTGCAGCAAGTATCTGGGAAATGTTTATGTTTTCTATGTATGGGAGATGGGTATGTGTTTGGAATTATAGAAAGGAACATAGTAGGTATTTTTCTGTGCTTAGCCTGTGAGTTGTAAGCCACCATTGCCTCTGTGAAACTCTTCTGCCTATATTATACCCCCTATCCCTACTTTTTCTGGAATGTAGAACATAAGAACTATATTAATGTCCAAGAGAGGGGAGAAAAAAGAAATAAGAGAAAAGAAAATTCACAGAATCACCTAATGGTGAAATGTGTTTATTTTATTTTTTTAAAGATTTATTTTTATTTATGATAGACAGAGAGAGAGGCAGAGACACAGGCAGAGGGAGAAGCAGGCTCCATGCCGGGAGCCCGACGCGGGACTCGATCCCGGGACTCCAGGATCCGCCCTGGGCCAAAGGCAGGTGCAAAACCGCTGCACCACCCAGGGATCCCCTGAAATGTGTTTAAATTAAATTCTATAGTATATCCAGCATTGACTCTGACTCATAGTAGCTATTCATTAAGTGCTAAGATACTATCCCCACACACACACTTTTTTAAAAAGTTTGTTTATTTATTTATTTATTTATTTATTTATTTGAGAGAGAGAGAGAGAGAGAACACAAGTGGTAGGGAAAGAGCAGAGGAAGAAGCAGATTCCCCACTGAGCAAAAAGCCCAATGTGGGGCTTGATCCCAGGACTCTGGGACCATGACCTGAGCAGAAGGCAGACACCCAACCAACAGAGCCACCCAGGTGTCTCTATCTTCCCACACCTTCTATAAAGTAGAGCTATCACTAACGTTTTGTTTTGAAAATTGTTATCAACCAAAGTTTTTGTAGTCATATGTGGATTATATGTAAACAAAATGTCAACACTTTTCTTATAACTACATTTATTTCTTACCTAAAAATATGATTTTCAAAAAATGACTCATAGGTTTGCTTGAAAGTAAATGGGTATGTTCCAAAGCATATTTGCACAGTAGAAGGGCCCAGTATCTATAAAGAGAAATTGCCTTTGATTAAGTTTTGAAGGAGTATTGAAGACAGGAAATTCATTTGATAAAGAGGGCTCATTTAGCTCCCTGTAGGCTTCTGCAATTAGAGACTCTACAGCAGAGGGAATGGAGTATAATCCTCCTTCACATTTTTCAGAGTGAAGGCTGAGTCAGAAAAAGTCTGGAAAGTAGAGGGGCTGATGGGCTGTTCAGACATCTCTCATCTCTCCTGAACCCTTATGAAGAGGCCCTGGTCCTCTCTGCTCCAGTCAGCAGATTGTCAGTTCTTCTGCTTGGGTGCAAAGGGACAGGGTGATCACCTGCTGTGTCTCTGTCTTTATCAAATGGGGTCCCTGGAGAACAACTTCTGTTTTGTAGTGATACAACGAGGGGACATCAATTAGAGTTGTGCTCTTTTCATCTGAGATGATAAAGGCTTTTGTCCCAGGGTACTACTGAAGCAAGATTCAGTGTGTCAGGAAAACCAAAGCAACAGGCTCAGAAGAGAGGTGAGTTTTCAGTGGGACAGAGTCAGGGCATCTGAGCCAAGGAAATTGATGAATTGTACAATAAACTGCTTTTTAATCTGCTCTCTTCTGGCTTATTTCCCCAGGGGTATGTGAATAACACTGTAGATCTAATTTTTTTCCTTATTTGTTTTCCGCATTGAGTAATATCATTTTTCTGAGTCCCCTATAAAGAGGGTATCCAGTGTGGATGGCTCTAAGTACAATATTATGATCTGGGGTGTGAAGACTGTCCTTTGGATGACTTGTTTCTGAATCAGCTCCAACTGTTTGCATCCCAACTCTGGGAAATGGGTGGTGATGAGGTCCATTGTACCAGTGAGAGAGCTCTGGGAATGCATCTGCTGTCTTCACAAATCCCAATAAAAATAGACTGCCAGCAACAGCTGATGGCATTCCTAGGCATGCTTGGGCACAGGACGCCTTCTGTCAACATATTTATATCCTTTCAAAAGACTACAGTTTTTGTTGTTTTTTTTTTTAATCTTCCAAAATATTGTTTGTGGAAGAACATCAGGTGCCCCTGGACTTGCCTCTGATCTCCTTGTCTGACGTTGTAATGTTACAACCTCGTTTGATAGATGAAAGTGGGAAAAAAATTTAAAAATAGATAAAAGTGCCTTTGAATTTTTTTCTCCAGTATTTTCTAATGGATCATTATAACCCCAGGGTTTATTGAATGTGAAGTAATTATGACAGAATATCTAGTATATCTAGAGAGTTTTGGGAGTATTGAAGCATTATGTGAGGGCAGTGGATGTTCTCTCATACTGTGAAGCCATAGGGGTGATGTTGTAGAGAAAGACAGACTCAACTGCATTGGGCATGAGTAATTAACAACTTAGTGTTTTGGAGTATTCTAGAAGGATGCCAGATCAGCCGCCCCTGGGACCATTCCTGGGTTTACTAATATCAGTTGCTCCCAGAGAATACTTTCCTGAGGAAAGTACTAGTGTTCCTGAGGAATATACTAGTGTGTGAGCCTCTAAGAGGTCTAGAGTTGACATCCTCTGAGTATTATGGAGATCTTAGAAGAGTGACAGAAGTCTATGGTAGTTGCTCAGGGATCCTCAACTCTCAGGACCAGCTCTGGTCTCCTTAATAAAGTGTCTTTGATTATACCTGCAAGGGACATTATAGGAAACATTTTTAGCCAACTTCTCCCAATGTATTCCCATTCTCAGTGTCATGTGGAGGGAAAATCTCAGAAAGAAAGTGAACCTCTAACTTGAGAGCTAGGTCCTGGGCTTTTTGTGGAGAAGAGTAGATGCTTGGGAAAGGAGAGTGAGGAAGACAGCAGAAAAAGGGGATTAAGTCCCTGAGAAACAACTCTTCCATAGAAGTGTGACCCATCCATCTAAAGATCAGGTACATATGTCTGAGAGAGCCATTGGGACATCAGTATTAGATCTTAATGCCCCAGGGAGGTAAAGACCAACTCCAAAAACCAACTGATTTAGGTATCCTCCTGAGCAGTGTCTTTGGGTCCCAGGATGGAAGTGAGGAGAAGTGTTCTGAATCTGCAGGTCCCTCAGGGCAATGGAAATAGAAAGATTTGTTTGTCACAGTTTAGTTGATTTGGGGACCCCCCCACTGGGTTTATTTTAAGCTTCCCAACGATGCTCATTATTATTCTCTTTTCCTGTTTCCTGTTTTTCCTTCCAGATGACTGAGTACTCTTTAAGCTCAGAAAACATCTGAGTTATAATCTATGCATTTTCTTCCCTCAACCAAATATTTATTTTTATCAACAATTATGTACATATAAATGAAGGCAAAAAGTAATTAATGTAAAACTGAGGAGTGAGCTTGAAGGCAACTTTGTTAAATGGAGGTGCCTAGAAGAAGATAATCTGAGAAGACTGTTTCCATGACAGTCTGATTGCAGCTTCGCCTACAGGAGCCCCTTCCCAGGGTTGCCAGTGAGGAAGATCAAGCGTGAGTCTGGGGAAGCAGGGCTGACCGCATTTAAGGCATCTAGAACTAGTCAGCAGAAGAAAGGGTCAAAATATTGGACATTGGGCCTCCTGCACTGGTCCTCCAATTTTCTTTTTTCTCTCCAGTTTTCTTCCTCTGTGTCTTTTGCTCTGTTTTCTGGGAGACTTTCTCAACTTTATATTCCAGCCAGATTTGTCTATTTCTCCCTTTATTTTGTCAATTTTTGCCTCAGTATTTTGAAGTTCTTTTATTGGTAATATATATAATTAGAATTTTATGTCTTTTTTACCTTTTTTTATCACTGTGAAATGATTCTTTTTAGCTCTGTTAATACTCCTTGTCTTGAAGTCTATTTTGTCTGATATTAACATGATCACACCAGTTTTCTTTTTCTTCTGTTCTTTTTAGGGTTATTTTTCAATGATTTTTTTCTAGTTTTATTAAACTCAGAATGATTCTTATAGTATCTCTAAAGCCAACACTTGTTATTCTAGCAGATTTTTAAAACCCAAACAGGGGCACCTGTGTGGCTCAGTTGGTTAAGCTTATCTGCCTTCAGCTCACATCATGATCCCAGGGTCCTGGAAAGAGCCTTGTATCCAGCTCCCTGCTGAGCAGGGAGTCTGCTTCTCCCTCTCCTTCTGCCTCTCCACCCTGCTTGTGCTCTGTCTCTCTCTCTCTCTCTCAAAAAAAAAAAAAAAAAAAAAAAAAAAAAAAAAATCGTAAAAAAAAACATATAAAGCTATTTTCTATTATCATTTCTTAAGTAGCTTTATTGAAACAGAATTGATATTCAACTATATATATTTAGTATTTTAAAAAAGATTTTATTTAAGGAGGAGAGAGAGAGTGCACATGCATGCATGAGTGAGGGGAGGGGCAGAGAGAAGCAAAGTCAGAGAATCCAAAGCAGACTCCCTGCGGAGTGCAGAGGCCTGACATGGGGCTCGATCTCATGATCCATGAAATCATGACCTGAGCCAAAGTCATAAGTTAAACAGTTAACCGACTGAGCCACCCAGGCACCCCTCACTTGCATATATTTAAAATATGCAACTTGATAAGTATAACATTATGTATGTACCATAAAACCACCATAATCACTTGGGTGGTTATATCCACTTAATAAATTTATCCATCCCCTCAGAAATTTTCTTGTACACTTTTATAATCTAACCTCCTACCTATCCCATTTCCCCTACATCATCTCAGGTGACCATTGATCTGCTTTGTGTCACCAGAGATTAGTTTACATTTTCTAGAATTTTATATAAATGGAGTCATATAGTATGTGTGCTTTATTTGTCATTTTGAATAATTTTTAGAGATCTTCAAGTTCATTGATTCTTTCTTCTTCAGTTTTGTTGTTGTTGTTTTTTTTTTAAGTAAGTAAACTCTATTCCCAAAATGAAGCTGGAACTCATGACCCCAAGATCAAAAGTTGCATGCTTTACTGACTGAGCCAGCTAAGGTCCCTCTTCTGCAGTATTGAATTTGCTGTTAATCCCATCTAACAAATTGTTCATTTCAGATTTTGTATTTTTCAGTTTTAGAATTTCCATTTAGTTATTTTCTATTTCTCCTAAAATATACCATCTTGTTACCCGTTATATTCATCTTTTTTATAGATTCTTTAATAAACTTATAGTGAATATTTTATATGCAAATCTGCTAATTCTAACATCTGAATCATTCACTAGTCATTTTCTACCAACTTTTTTCTTTGGAGGAGTTGCTCAGTCTGTTTTTTTGTTTTTTGTTTTTTCAAAGTACACTCTATGCCCAGTGTGGATTCTAATGCAGTGCTTAAACTCACAACCCTGAGATCAAAATCTGAGCTGAGATCCAGTGTGGCCCTCAGTCTGTTCATTTTTATTGGATACTAATCAGTGTGGATGATCAATTGTAGAGACCCTGGGTTCTGTTATCTCCCTCTGCAGAGTGTTGCATTTTGTTCTAGCAAGCAATTAAATTGGCGGGTCACCTTGATTGTGTGGAGGCTTGGTTTAAAGCTTCAATAGGTCTGATCTATTTCAGTTTAGCTCTTAATCCATTGAGATTTCAATGGAAAGACCAAGTTGTTTGCCTGGTGCCTTCAACTTGACAGAACTTGAACTCCAACATTTGTCTTTCCAGCAGTAGATAGCTGCTGAAGTTGCTGCTCAGCCTTTTTTAGCCTTCCAGCTGATCTTTCCCACTTTCATGAGGAGTCCCACCTCATGAATACATAGTTCCAGAGTCAGCCAGTGATTTGAGTGGAGTGTGTATATAGACTTGATGGCTTCCCTTTCCCTGTCCTCTTCCTTTCTAGGATCTCCTCCTGTATTTCCAGCTGTATTGGCAGCCTCAAACTCTGGATCCTCCCTGATTCCTCAACACAATTATACTGCAGTTTTCTGCTTGAGCCATATTCCTTTTGTACTGTGTGGAAGTGCCCATAGGAAAAAGTGGATCTCACCTAATCTCACTTTTTCCCCAAGGGTCATATTTCCTCCATTTTTTGCCTGATTTTTAGTTGCTCTCCAGAAACTTCAGGCATTTAAAAAAAAAATTTTTTCCAGAATTTATTACTGCTATTGGCTGGAAGATTAGCCCAATATAAATTAGCCCACCACTCTAGATATTAGGCTCTCTGCCAACTCCCTTTGGTTCTCGCAATTAAAAATTTTTTTAATTATTTAAGTTTGTTTTTATTTATTTATGTAATCTCTATACCCAAAATGGGGCTTGAACTCATGACCCCATGATCAAGAGTCATATGCTCCTCCAACTGAGCCAGCCAGGTGCACCTCAATTTTTTTTTAAGTAGCATACTGTTTGTGTTTCATGGATGCTGTATCTTTTCTTACTCCCCTGAGGATATTAATGATGGTGTTTTCTGTTTTTTAAGTTTTCTTCATGAATAGTCTATTTCCTTCTATTTTAATTCTTCTCTTTGTTCTTTGTTTTGGTCTCTGACATTTCTGTTGGAGGTTTTTCCCTAGTGACCTGTGGTTGTTTACTAAAGCTTAAGAGTAGGATACTAAAATCAGATTGAAGGATCTGTGCCCTATAGTACACTTCATGGTATGGTGATCAGGTTGGGCTGTTTGTTGGCTGGCTCATATGCTACTATTTAGAGGTCTGCTCTCATAGGCTGGTCACATTTCCCAGAGAAGATTCTTCCCATCTATTTTCATCAACTCAGGCTGTAATAACACATGCTGCAGATGGATTGCTTATAAACAACAGAAATTTATCTCCCACAGTTCCAGAGGCTGAGAAGTCCAAGACCAGGGTATGGCATGGTTGGGTTCTGATGAAAGCCCTCTTCCAGGTTTCAGACTGCTGACTTCTCTCTGTGTCCTCACATGGTAGAAGGAGCTAGGGAACTCTGTGAGGTCTCTTTACACCCTCGTGACCTAAGTACCTCCCAAAGACCACCCCCCCAATACTATCACATTGGGCATGAGGATTTTAAGATAGGAATTTTGTGGGGGGACAAACACCAGATCATAGAATAGTCTCTTCTCCCAGAGTTTAGGTTTAGCTGCATGCTTTCTGGGAGCTAAATGGGAATAATGCTGGAGGTCTCACCATCTAGTAGACATATGTTCACTTGATTCCTCAGTTTTGGAGTAGCCAGTCCTGCCCTCAAATGTGCTTGTTGCCTGATGTCTCCTAGGACTGAGTCCCTCTGGTGGGTCCTCTTCAGAGGACACACATTCAGACTTATGGGAGGCAGGCAATTGCCTAAGAGCATGGCATTAGGAGGACTTCTAGGAGTCTAGCTGTTTCTCAAACAGCCTTCAACTAATTTCCATGCTTCAGTCTCCTTCCTCCACTGCTTATGGTCTCTGGTGTTAATTCCTAAACCATTTGAGGACCCTCTGGAAAATTGGGTTCTTGACTTACCACACTGCCAACTTCAGGTTTGGCTTTCTTGAGTGCATCGTCTGTTATCACTTGTGTATCTGCTTTCCAACCTACAAAATTCTGATGATGGTTTCTCCTCTGGGTTTCAGAAGGGAGAGAAATGAACTCAGAATCCAGCAACTGGAAACCTCCCAGAAGGTTGCTTTCATTGCATTGGTTAAGCTAGAGTGCAGAATCTCCAAGTCCATGGACCTGAAGTATCTCTGAACAGTTAAACCAAGAGGGAAAATTCTGTAAAAACAAAACAAAACAAACAAACAAACAAAAAAAAACACAAAAAACAAGCGCTTATGAATCAGGGTTAGTATAGACAAAAGTAGCAAGTGTAGATTAATGCTTTTGAGAATTTATTTATAAGCAAAAAAGGGAAATGTTTTGGGCTACATAATCTAGGAAGGAGATCTGAGGGCTTCTCCTGAGGCTGTCTGCTGTTTTGGGGCCTCCACACCTGGATCCTGCTTGATCCTTGCTTCAAGGAAATGCAGTGGGACTGAGGAAGCTCCCAGCAGGGGGCAGCGAAGTGATAGCCTTACAAGGGCAGATCGTAAGCACTGTGATTCTCCAGCCAGGAGTGCAGAGACTTCACGTTTTAACTTAAAACCACGGCCAGTATGAAAGCCGGTGTCAACTCTGACGCTAGAGCATTGCTTTAGAAACTGAAGCAGGTAAATTTAACAGAAATAAAAGGAAGCACAATTTACCAAGGCAGATCAGAAACCTGGGAAACTCTTACAAGTGGCTCTTCTTGCAGATGGCTTCATTCCACAGAGGTTGGACAAAAACAGAGCATCATCCTCCAACCCCTGCAAAAAACAAAAGAGAGAGAGAGAGAGCACCTTCTAGGAAATCCTGGAGGTCCTGACACATACATAACCCTTCACTTAGATGCTGAAGAGGGCAGTATGCTTTTAATGGGATGGATGGAGAATGTGGCAGCTTGGTGTAGTGAGAGATCTTGACCTGAATCAGGAAGATCTGGCTTCAAAACCTCCACTTACTCGCTTGTGTGACCTTGAGCAAGTTCCTAACCTTTCTGATGCTCACCAGGTTCTAGTGAAAGTTAAATCATGCAATTATAAAAACCATAACAGGTTCAATAAAGCAAAGGTTGGCTTAAGTCCGAAACGGAATCATCTGGGTTTTTATTTAACACGTATTTGCTGAGCCCTATCAAATACCAGGCTGTGTACATATATCTCCCTATTCTAGAAAGGCTCATGAAGTGAAGGCCCAGCTCTGTTCCATCCTGCAGACCTTCCTCAGGATGGCGGGAGGCTGTGAAGGTGAGCATCCCTGTGTCCTCTCCTGGTTGCAGAGTGTGATGGGAGAGAATGTTCTAGCACTCCCTGGGCTGGGGCACCTGGTCCCATTTCAGCAAACAAACCCCACTTCCCTCTTAGCTGCTTTCCTAATAACCATGCAAAAGGTTTCACAACTTAGTAACAGCAGATAGTAATGATACAGTTTGCAGGCCACTTCTGCTTTTCATTTACTTGTTTCTCTTGAGCGTCTCTAGATGACCAGCTCTGGGGAAGGAGAGTTGAAGGTTTGGGGTGAGGGGATGGGGGAGGTGGGAATGAGGGCCACTATGACACTGTGGGTATTTGAGATTCTGTAGCCCCCTACAGGAAAATGTGTTCCTAGCCTCTGAGTGCCCACATCACTACCATTAATTATGATTACTTCAGATCACGTTGTGTCTCCCCCAGGCCAGTCATGCTCCCCATTCCTTAGTATCTGGTCAGAGACAGCCCATGATATGGGTTTGATAAGCATATCGGGACCTGCTGGTATGCTGTCTGCCTTGGCAGTAACCACTACACCTGCCCCTCCAAAACCCAGCTTTTAACGAGGATACGTCACTGTCATTCATGTATTTTCTTGGCCTCAGTTAGACTTCCTTTTAGTCCAACCTTAAACTACCCTGTAAGCTTTTGTTTAAATTAATGTATGACTGCCTTTCCTTGACATTTGTGACATTGTTGGTGGGAGGGATGGCTCGGTCCTTGCATTCACCTTGCCGCCATGGTCAGAACTGCATTAACATTGAGCCCCATTTCTCTCCTTCCCCAGAACTCACATGCTGCGTGTCGGACTGAGCTACCCCTATTCATCCTATAAGCCAAGACTCGCTACACTGTCCCGCTGATGTTCACAGTTGTTTCTGGGAAGGAGGCAGTCCTATTTCCAGCACATTTCAGTGGGAGACCTGCGGTGCCTCCTAGAGACTCAGTGAGGCAGGGGAGGAAACTGTAGGAGTGCACATCCCCAGAGCTGCGTCTCCACGTGTGAATCAATGTCACCTCGCTTTCCTCTCAGAGACCTAACTGTCCCACGGCGGGACCTGCCTGAAAATTGAGGAGTGAAGAGAGCCCCTCAGCCTCCTCCTTGTCCAGCACTCTGCTCCCAGGCACCGCAGCTCCCCAGGCAGAGGAGAGCTCAGAGCTGCTGCTGCCCTGCATGTGTCAGCTCAGCCCTGTTGGTGCTCTGATGCTCTAATGGAGGGACATGGCAGCTTTCTGAATGGATTTTTCTTAAGAAAAGTGCCAGTGTTTATGCACTTCATGATACCTGCCCCTCATCCTCGCCGTTACTGTCACTTGGCTTTTTCTCAATAGGGTTCATCTTTATTTATTTATTTTTTTAATGGGAAAGTTTTGCTCTTACCCCTGTATCCTATATTCGCCCCACCCCCTTGACCCCTCCTAGGTACAGAATTATGAGATTCTGAAAAAAAAATAAGAAAATCATTCTTCCATAAGCCTGTGAACTCTTCATATCATCTGTATTTTATTGTTGGAGAGAAGCTGGTGTTCTACATGATTCTGCTGGCCCCAGACAGCTCCAGCAAAAGCAGATGTTTAAACCAAGCTAAGCGTGTATATCACTGTCGCAAACCATCCGTGTACTGCCCTATTTCCTGACAGCCAAGCCAGCCGCCGAACTACTGCAGCCAGGTCAGTCCTTCAACGAGTCACAAATCACCCAGGTTTATTTTAAGCAGATGGAATCTGTTTGGCCTAGGAGGGTGAAACAAGAGAAGTGTGTTTGCAGGTGAGTGTGTATATATGACACCACGAGCTCCCCTCTCCATTCCAGCTCAGACATTGCTGTGAACACATGCGCCTAGGCCCTGGGACATGTGCCTGTGACCCAGTTTTCACTGGCTTGGGTCCTTCCTGTCTGCCCTCAGCACCAGCCTTTGCTGGCACCACTGGCTGGCCATTCTGCAGCTCTGTGCACACAGCTGCAGGGGTAGGAATAACTTAGTGCCCCACAACTCCCCGAGCATATAAGAATCTGGCTGCTTCCCTGTCCTCCATTTGCAGCCACAGGCCACAGGCTCACAGCACTGTGAAAGAAAACTGGAGTCTGGCCTTCCAGCTGTCCCTGGGGTCTGCCACTGGATGGCCAAACAGCCAGGTGGTTGCAGGATAGAATGACTACAATTGAGTTGACACTCCCCTTCCCCCCCCCCCCGCCCCGCCAGCCCCCAAGCAGAGTGAGGTATCACTAAAATGACGGTGCCCAGATCCTCGGAGGCTGGGTTCAGCTCAGAAAAGAGAATGTGATGGATGACGTCTGGCCGAAGGCGATGCCCAGAGCTCAATCTCCAGTTTTGCAGCCCGCGTGGCTTCCCTTCTAAGGAGTTGCTTCTCATCTTTGGCTTTTGCAAGGGTGACCTGGGGATGTTCTCACCACTGCTAACTCTTGGAGCTGTTCTGGGTCTTGGCTCAGGGCCCCTAGTATGGGCCCATGTTAGAGGTACCCAGTGAGTAGGGCAGAGGTGACAGGAATTGCCCTCAGGGTTCTCCAGAGAGAAGCCCCCTCTGCAAAGACCCACGGAGGGGAAGCAAATGGCACTCTGCATCACATGCCATGTGGTATGTTCTCTCTAAAGAAAGACATGGGAAAGCTGTCTCTGTGTCCTGCCCTGGATTTATTGTCGCACATGGACACAGGGTGTGCAATGGCTCCCTGGCCCTTTCACACGCCTCTCCTGACCCGTGTGTAAAATGTGACTGTTGAGATGAGAAAAGTCCTTCTGTGACTCTGCTGCCAGCCTTCACTCTGCCTTTTGGGAGAGGCCCTCCTCACCCAGGCCCAGGAAAGTTGGAGACCAGGGCCAAGGCCAGTGTGCAGGAAGTACAGGGAGTGCCCCCACCCTGGTTGTAGTTTACTTTTAGCTTTGGAGAAAGCGCTGCTCCTTTTGAGCCACATGTGTGAGGAAAGCTGTTCCTTCACCTTGTAGTAAGAGCTCCTGGTTCTGCAGCCCCATCCTCCTACAAAGAGGATGTTGACTAAGATCTTTATGTTCTCACTTCATCCCTGGAAAGTTCCCCAGCATTCTGATTGAACACTCAAGGGAATAAAGAAATGACACCAAGGAGGCTCTAACATTTGCCTTGGCCATTCTGAGCAGTTGGTGCTGAGAACGTTTCCCAGCCACCCAGCCCTTTCTAGGGCCACAGTGTTTCTGCTGTGTGTGTTAAGGGTATGTCAGCATTGTGCAGTGAACTTGTAGGCTAGATATGCGGGTGTGTCTGCACAGCCCACATCAGATGTGCCTGGTGGCGCTATGCTGAGCCTGATCTGTGCTCCCTTGGATGAGGACACGGAAGCTCACAAGCCATCTTCCCACTCTGCCATCACCACCTGCCCACCCCTAGAGATGGTGGCACAGAGGAAGACAGACTGGGTGTTAGCCCACCTCTCACAGCTCCACTTTGCCCACAGCCTGGTTTGTCAGTCAGCATCCAACCAGGGAAACAGAGGCCACTCCAAATATTGAAAACAGGGGCTTTTATCCAGAGACTCATTGAACACAGACACCAGAAGAGCCAAGAGGCCATGCAGGAGAACAAGCGGCAACCCAGAGGTGGGGAACTGCCACCACCAGGGGCTGGTGGGACACAGGGGAGAAACCATGTTACCAGAGCAGGGGGACTGGGGCCACTGGGAGGAACTGGGGACCATGGAAGGCCTATCTGGTGGGAGCTGGGGCCTCGAGGAAGCAGGGTCCCTGCTGGAAACAATCCCCCCGGGCAGGTGTGGAGAGGAATAGCTTGGCTTCTCCTTTTCTCCTGCCCTACAGGTTCTTCAGGTACCTCTGGTTAGGGAAGCCCAGCTGGAGGCCAGCTGACCTGGGGTCCTGGCACAGGCACATGGCAGCATTCAGCCCCCACCTTTCAGAGCAGAGTGGGGAAGGCAGGCTGGGACATGCGTGGCCTGGGTTTTCCCCATGTCATGTCCAGCCCAGTGTTTGTACCCCGTGCTATCCTAAGACTCCGGGGAGGGTAGACGGAGGAGCTGCCTCCCCCCGGGGTAGGGGGCTTTGTAGACTCACTCACCTAAAGAGGAAAATGTTTTTGGAAGGGAGGGGGTAAAGCCTTTATTCTTAACAGTTGTCCCTGTTTTCCTTTGGGGGAATTTACCCATTTAGCCACCGCACCTCACTGTTCCCCTCAAGAAAGCCATGTCCCAGTTTCCCTTTCATCCCTTGGCCCCCAAGTTCTGACTTGCCCTGCCAGAGAACACTGGCCCAGACCATACATAAGTGGTCATGAGTGTTTCCGCAGGATAATTCATTCTGAGCATCATATTAGTGTGGAATGTCTGTAAGTAGATCCCATCTACTAATCAATTTGTATTGTGTTTCCAATAAATTTCTGGAGATCATGTCTGGTTTTATGCTATGCTTTCCTGGGATGGTGGCTCAGCTGTAAGGCTCGGTGCATGCTCGCCCCAGCCCTCAGCATCAGATGCCCCTTGTCTTGGGTTCCCTGTCTCCCTGCAGAACTCACAGACCAGGCTGGTTAGGCTGATTTTCCCCAGCCACACTGAGACTCTCAGTGAACTTTTCCCAGGGTCTGCATTTTCTCCTACTGCCTCATAAAGCCACATCCTGAGGGCATGGAGGTTTCATGAAGCTAGGTCACTCCAGGAGGTGGCCATGAACCCTTGTATGCCCTCAGCCTGGAGGTAGGAGGAGTAACCTTTCCCCATCAACAACTCTGGCCCTGCTGTGCCCAGCATTGTATGCTGGGCCCTCATGTGAGAGAAAGGCTACAGAGCAGGTGAAGGGACCCAGGAGCTGCATACCACATAGATGAAAGCCCAACACCTTCTTCTCAGGCCCGTAAGTAGAAAAGAAATGTCTGGGTTTTCTTAAAGGTGGAGGGAGCCCAATCTGAATGCCTAGCATTCTCCACTGTTTCCGGATTGCCCTGAGCATTGAAACCTGCTTGGTAGAAATTATTCTTAGTTGGGTATTTTGTTGCTTCAAACCTGTTTGACTGCAATGTAGACTCTGCCTCAAGTGCTGTGCTAGAGCCATTGTAAATCCACTTGGGACCCCTTCAGCCCAAGTCTGTGAACTACACCTGTTTGTGATCCTTGTTTGCTGGGATTTGTGAGAGATTTTTTTAAAAAGAGAAAAGGGGGGTGCACCTGGGTGCCTCACTTGGTTGGGCATCCAGTTCTTGATTTCAACACTGATCAGGATCTCAGAGTCATGGGGTTGAGCCCCACATCGGGCTCCATCCTGGGAGTGGAGGCTGCTTGAGATTCTCTCTCTCCCTCTGCTCCATCCCTCCCCCACTCATGTGCACTCTGTCAAAAAATAAATAAAATAAAAAGAGAGAGAGACACTGAGTTTCCTTCCAGAGTTTTCACTAGAGAAGCAAGACATACACACACAAGATTACCAGAGACCAGAAGCCTTATAATGAAGGCTATGTCTGTTCTTGCAGGAATTCTGAGATAGAGGGCTCAGTAAGGCAGGACTCCTGGTCAGGAAAGGTTTTGTGGAAGTAGGAGGACCCCTCAGGATGCATGAAACACAGCAGCCTTGCTGAGATATTTTTTTTTTTTTTTTTTTGTCACAAGTGTGTTCATAATTGCTCACTGAAGCATTTTTCTGAAGACTTCTTTAAAATCCTTGTTAAAGGGGATCCCTGGGTGGCTCCGCGGTTTAGCGCCTGCCTTCAGCCCAGGTGGTGATCCTGGAGTCCCGGGATGGAGTCCCACATCAGGCTCCCTTCATGGAGCCTGCTTCTCCCTCTGCCAGTGTCTCTGCCTCTCTCTGTGTGTCTGTCATGAATAAATAAATAAAATCTTTTAAAAAAATCCTTGTTAGACAATTCTAATGTCTGTGACATCACAATGTTGACAATCTGTTGATTGTCTTTTCTCATTCAAGCCAAGAATCTGATGGTTCTTGGTACTTCCGTTGAGTGCTTTTGATTGAAACCTGGACATCTTGAGCATTATCTGTGAAACTCTAGATGTTATTTAAATATTCTGTTTTAGCAAGCCTTGTGTGAGACTCTCTGGCAGGATAAAGGAGGAGCTGCTTTGTTACTGCTAGATGAGATGTAAGTCTGGAATCCCCACTGTGCATTTAGGGACTCCAGGAGAGGCTCCTCCTTACTGCTAGGTGTTTTGTTTTCTTTGCTAAGTTTTCTTAACTTTTTCTTTTTTAAATTGAGACATAATTGATATAAAACATTGTATTAGTTTTAGGTGTACAAAATAATCATATGATATATGTACACTGCAAAGTGATTACCACAATAAATTTAGTTAATAGCCATGCAAGTTTTTTTTCTTTATAGGAACTTTTTAAAAAAGCTTTTATTTGGGATGCCTGGATGGCTCAGCGGTTGAGCGTCTGCCTTTGGCTCAGGGCGTGATCCCAGAGTCCCAGGATCGAGTCCCACATCGTGCTTCCTACATGGAGCCTGCTTCTCCTCTCCCTCTGCCTGTGTCTCTGCCTCTGTGTGTGTGTGTGTGTCTCTCATGAATAAATGAATATATAAATAAAATCTTAAAAGCTTTTATTTATTTGAGACAGTGAGCAAGTGAGAGAGCACAGCACGCAAGCAGAGGCAGAGGGAGAGGGATTAACAGGCTCCCCTGCTGAGTAGGGAGTTTGATGTGGGGTTCAGTTTCGGGATCACCACCTGAGCCAAAGGCAGATGCTTAACTGACTGAGCCACCCAGAGGCCCTTCTTATGGGAAATGTTAAGACTTACTCTCTTAGTAACTTTCAAATATACAATACAGTATTGAAGTATAGTCACCAAGCTATAAATAACATCCCCAGGACTTGTTTCTCTTATGACTGGAAGTTTGTACCTTTGACCAACTTAACCTATTCTCTCATTCCCTACCTCTCACCTCTGGCAACAACTAATCTGTTCTCCATATCTATGAGTTTGGTGGTGGTTGTTTCAGATTCCACATGTAGGTAAGATTGTACAGTATTTGTCTTTCTCTGAATTATTTCTAGTATAATGCCTCAAGGTCCATCCATGTTCTCACAAATTGCAAGATTTCCTTCTTTTTATGGCTGAATAATATTCCTCTGTGTACGTGTGCATGCATGTGTGCACATACACTCCACATTTTCTTTATCCATTCATCTCTCAGTGGACACTTAGGTTGTTTCCATCTTGGATATTGTAAATAATGCTGCAGCAAACATGGGGGTGCAGATTTTTTTTTTTTTTTTGAGACAGTAATTTTATTTCCTTTGGGTAAATATCCAGAAGTAGAATTGCTGGATTATATGGTAGCTCTATCTTTATTTTTAATTGTTTTCATTTTCATTCATCTCTAAGTATTTTCTTATTTATCTCATGATTTCTTCTTTGATCCATTGGTTGTTTAAAACTGTATTGTTTCATTTTTACAGTTTTATGAATTTTCCAGTTTTGCTTTTGTTACTGATTTCTAATCTCATCCTGTTGTGGATGAAGATACTGTGTATGATATCTATCTTTTTAGACCTATTGAGACTTAATTTATGGTCTAAAATATCTATCCCGGAAAATGTTCCATGTACACTTGAAAAGAATGTGCATTCTGTTGCTGTGGGTGGAGTGTTCTGTACACATTGGCTAGATCTAGTTGGTTTATTGTGTTGTTTAAGTCCTCTGTTTCCTTACTTGTCTCTGTGTGGTTGTTCTATCCATTATCAAGAGTGGAGTGGCGAAGTCTTTGCTGTTGTAGAACTATCTCTCTCTTCAATTCTGTCAGATTTTGCTTTATATATTGTGATGGTCTGTCATTAAGTACATGAATGATCACAGTTGTTACATCATCTTGTGGTACAGAATCTTTTATCAATATATAATATTATTCTTTGTAAACCTTTTTTATTTTATCTGATATTAAGTATCGTCACCCCTGCTCTCTTGGTCACTATTAGTATGGAATATCTTTTTCCCTCCTTTCATTTTTTTTTTTAAGATTTTATTTATTTATTCGAAAGAGAGAGAGAGAGAGGGAGAGAGGGAGAGAGGGAGGGGCAGAGACACAGGCAGAGGGAGAAGCAGGCTCCATGCAGGGAGCCCGACGTGGGACTCGATCCTGGGGCCTCCAGGATCACGCCCCGGGCTGAAGGCAGCACTAAACCGCTGAGCCACCCGGGCTGCCCCCCTCCTTTCATTGTGAACCCGTTTGTGTCTCTGGATCTCAAGTGTGTCTCTTGTAGATAGCATAGAGTTGGATCAGATGTTTTTATCCATTCTGCCAATGTCTGTCTTTTGATTGGTGAATTTAATCCACTTACATTAAAAGTAATTACTGATAAGTGGGGAGACTTCTATTTGTTTTCTACATGTACTATAACTTTTATATGTTTCTTATTCCTATATTACTGTCTTGTGTTTAGTTGATTTTTTGGTAGTGAAGTGTTTAATTTCTGTTTGTGTATATTCTATAGCTATTTTCTTTGTGGTTACCATGGGGATTGCAGTTAGCATGCTAAAGTTATAACTCTAATTTGAATTTATACCAGCTTAACTTCAATAACATACAAAAAAGTTTGTTTCTTTATAGCTCTGTCCCTACCCCTTTTGGTTGTTGATGTCACAAAATTATATTTTTATATATTGTGTGCTCCAAAACATAAACTCATGATTCTTTTAAGTGCATTAGTCTCCTAAATTATGTAAAAAAAGATTTGGAGTTAGAAACCAAAGTTATAGTAATATTCTTTTATACTTTCTTTTAATTCTTTTAATAATTGTTTTTCTTTCAATGTATTGGTCTCTGCAATCACATAGAAAGCAAACAAAAGTACAGTTACAAACCATTATTACAATAATACTACCTTAAATAAGTACCCATGTATTTACCTTTATCAAAATCTTTACATGTAGTTTCAAGTTACTGTCCTTTGTTTTTTTTTTTTTTTTTTTTTTTAAGATTTTGTGTATTTATTTGAGAGGAGAGAGAGAGAGAGCAAGCACAAATAGGGGAGGAGTAGAGAGAGTGGGACAAGCAGACTCCACACTGAGCATGGAGCTTAGTTACTGTCCTTTGATTTCAACTTGTGGAATTCCCTTCATCATGTCTTGCCAGGCAGGTCTTGTGGTCACAAACTCCCTCTCAGTTTTTGTTTAACTGGGAATGTCTTAATTCCTCCCTCACCTTTGAAGGACAGTTACTGTATACAAAGTTCTTGATTGACAGAGTTTTCTTTTAGCACTTGGGATATACTGGTCCACTGCCTGCTGCCCTCCAAAGTGTTTGATGAGAAATATGCTATCTTATTGAGGGCACCCTGTATGTGATGATTCACTTCTTTGTTGTGGCTTTTAAGATGCTCTCTTTGTCCTATGTCTTTTGAAAGTTTGCTTCTAATATGTCTCAGTGTGGGTTTCTTTGATTTTATCTTTTTTGGAGTTCATTGAGCTTTGCCTCATAAAGGATTACCTGAATTGTTTTGTCCCCACTGATCACTGGCAACAAAATGCTTTTCTTTTCCTTTTTTTTTTTTTTTTTTAGATTTTATTTATTCATGAGAGACAGAGAGAGAGAGGCAAAGACACAGGTAGAGGGAGAAGCAGACTCCCCACAAGGAGCCCGATGCGGGCCTTGATCCTGGACCCTAGGATCATGCCCTGAGCCAAAGGCAGATGCTCAACCTCTGAGCCACCCAGGTGTCCCCAAAATACTCTTTAAACCAAACTTTGGGTAAGATTCCCTCCTTCCTACAGACCCCTCAACTTTGGCCCACCCTCAGCCTGAGCCAGCACACAAACCCTCTGGAGAATAGGCTTCAGGGTAAAACTCTAATTTACTATTCTATCATGCCATCCTTTCATCCCACTTCCTCACACCCATTCTTTTCTATAAAAGAAAAACTCAAAAATAAATAAATAAATAAATAAATAAATAAATAAATAAATAAATAAATAAAATTTAAAAACTAAAAAAGAAATAAAAATAAAAATAAAATAAATAAAAAATAATAATAAAAAATATAAAAGAAAAACTCTTTTTGCTTAACCCATGTGACACATACAGATCTTAGGGATTCTCTGTTAGAGTAGTCACATATGCTGTCCCTCATCCCTCCTTGCAATTGTCCCTCCTCCACTCCTCCCCCACCCTGTAGAATCCTTCAAATAAAATCTTTCCTTACTAAATCTGGATTTGATCTTTTATTTGACACCAAGAATATGTTAAGAACATTGATGGGGAATAGAAGGTGTTAGTTAGCTGAGCACAAAGCACAAGCTCACACCCTGCAAACCACCCCCCACACACTCCTGGATGGGATATCTGTGACATTCCTCTAGGAAGTTCGCAACTGTCTTAGTGTTAATGCCTTGTTAGAGGGGAAAAAAAAACAACCTTAACTTGACAATGACAAGGCCTCTAATATCCTGTAAGTCTTCTTTAACATACAAAAATCCTTTTGAAGCCTCCCTTCTCCTTCTTCCCCCCCCCCCCCTTGATTATTTACAAGTAAATAATCAGCCACCCTCACAAGCCAGGGACAGCAGCTCTTCCTGCCCACCGGTCCTGTCCCCATGCTTTAATAAAACCACCATTTGCACCAAAGATGTCTCAAGAATTTTTTCCTGGTCATTGGCTCTCGACCTCACCCCACCAAACCTCACCTATATTCCAAAACTACATCAAATATCAAGGAAAGAGATTCTGTAAATTTGGATTAGGTGGTAAATGCCTGTGTATTAATAAAACCCCATGAATAAGTGATATGAATCTCTAATTCAAAAACCATTGGCAAAAAAAAACAAAAAACAAAAAAAACAAAACAAAAAAACCCAAAAACCATTGGCCACAAAGGTGCTAGATTCAAATCAAAGAAGTAAAGTTGCAACTAAGTTAACATTTTAAAAACAACAAATTATGATTGATAACACTTTCTTGTTTTTGTCTAATATTAGGCAAAGCAGCACCAGGACTCTGATCAGCAGAAACATATTATGGACAGCTAGGGCAATGACAATTCTCTAGAACTTCCTATGTAGTATACAATTTCTGAAAATTTTATGTTAACATTTTAGCCAAATGAAAGCATATCTTGATCTAACCAAACTTCCTGTGCTGCTCATTAATGGTAATGTATCAGATAAACGTAATTACTTGTAATACCCCTCTTTTTACAAAGTTAAACAAAAAGTGACTTTCTAGGGACCCTCTGGGAAATCTCAAAGACAATTTTAGGTGTGAAAGATACTCTCTAGGATTTGATTCTTTTTTCATTAAGATTTTATTTATAAAAGAAATGACATGTATCCATTATTATGGTATTACACAGAGTATTTTCACTGCCCTAAAAATCTTCTGTGGTCTTCCTGTTCATTCCCTCACTCTCCAGCCCTGGCACCCTCCCCCGTTCCCAGGCAACCACTGAACTTTTTACTGTCTCCATAGTTTGACCTTTTCTAGAATGTTAGTTAGTTGGACTCATATAGTATATAGCCTTTTCAGACCGGTGATTCTTTCACTTAGAAATGTGTGTTTAAGAGAGGATTTGATTTGGGGAAGACAAAATATCGACAGCTTCTGTCAGGAATTTTGAGCATTTAAGGTAGGATCATGGATTATTAAAAAATAATACTTGGCTACCACACTTTTTTAAAAGTTTATTTATTAACCTTCTGTTTGTGTATTTAACTCAGACCTCTATAAACCATTATATCATTTATCATCACCTTCCGTCGTCCCTCCTGCAGGTCAATGGAAATCTGCTGTCCTAGGGAGGACCCATCTTATATCTATCTCCTTCCCTCCCTCCATCCCTCTTTCTCTTCCTCAGTACCCTCTCCTTCCCCCCCTCTCTCTTTTTCTTCCCCTCCCCTTTTCTCCCTCTTTCTTTTTCTCTCTCTGGTTTAGATTCCAAATTCCACTGTGTCTGATTTGGCTTTGCTTTGCTTTCTATACAAGCACAGGTTTGTGTGTTTGTTTTTTAAAGATTTATTTTAGAGAGGGAAAGAGAGTGCAAGCGGGAGGGGCACAGAGAGAATCCTAAGCAGACTCCACACTGAGTGTGGAGCCCAACGCAGGGCCAATCCCAGGACCCTGAGATCACAACCTGAGCTGAAACCAAGAGTCAGATGCTTAACTTACCACACCACCCAGCTGCCCTAAGCAAGATTTGACAAGGTCCAAGATTGGGGCAAAAAAGCCTACAAAGACTACCTTATAAATTCTAGGTGTTGTTTGCATATGATTGATGACTAGGCTTTTCCTAGAGAAGAGTAGTCAGGTCTCCTTGGTCCCAGTTCTTTTTTTTTTTAGAGCAAATGAGAAAGAGCGGCACACACTTGAGCATGGGAGCAAGAGAATCTTAAGGAGGCTCCATGCCCAGCATAGACCCAAGATTGTGATGTGAGCCAAAAATCAAGAGTCCAATGCTTAGCCAACTGAGTCACCAGAGTACCCTTTGGTCCCAGTTCTTGAATGTAGCTCAACACTAAGCATATTACGGAAAACTCTGGAGTGATTCAGATTCTCCACTACTTGGCAAGACTTCCTCCACTTAGTACAAATCAAAGAGGCCTAACTTACTGGACAGAGTCCTTCACTTATCTGTGAAATGGAAGCCCAGGAACTTTGAGCTCCTTACCTTCAGGGTGTGTTTTGGCAAAAGTGATGGCCACGAAAGACCAATTTCCTTGTCTTGGCCATTTCCTTGTTAGGCTAACCTGTTAGGTGGCCCAGCTCAACACAAGGCCCAGGGAGTCCTCTCAGTTATTACTGACTTGGCAGGGAGACGAGACTCAGCCCAACTCCGTTGATGTGGGTCTGCTGCCTGGGACCTGTGGCTACAGTCTCTGGACATTCACCATAAAGGACACCTGAATGCTGGTGGTGGTCAAGTGGCAAGTAGCAGAAATTGCTTCTGTATGGTTTATAACTAAAGAGGGATTTATGGGGAGGATTCTGGGAATTCCCTCAGACTCCAAGAAAGATTTGGGATCCCCCAATACATGCAGGTCATCCCTGGAACATAGCCATGACCCTGACTCAGCTCCATTAGTCCAATTAGACAGTGTCTGGCCCTGGCAGGGGGATAGATAGTGTTGGACCATTCTGGAGATGGCTATGGGCTGTCATTTACAACTACACAAATGCCAGCAACCAAAAGAAGCAAAGTCCAAGATCAAGGTCTAGTAGGGTTTGTTTCTGATGAAGCCTCTCTTCCTGGTATACAGATGGCTGTTTTTTTCCTAAATCCTCAAAAGGCCCTTATAAGAGGGCAGTTGGAGCTCTCTTATGTCTCTTCTTATAAGGACAGCACTCATATTGGACTATGACCCTTATGGCCTCATTTAACTTTAATTACCTCCTTAAAGGCCCTACCTCCAAATACAATCATATTAGGAGTTCAAGCTTTAACATGAATTTGGAGGGAACACAGTTGAGTCCGTGCCAGATCTCAATGGCCAGAGCTGGATGATGGCTCCAGCTGCCAGGAGGCTGGGAAATGGGGAAACCAAACTGTTATGATTGGGTTACATTAATCATGTCCCATGAAACAAACAAAATACCACAAACTGGGTGCCTTGTAAACAGCAAAAATTTATTTCGCACAGTTCTGCAGTCTGAGAAATCCAAGATTCCAGTGCCAGCGATTCAGTGTTTGATGAGAGCTTGCTTCCCAGGCTGGCTTTTTGCTGTTTCCTCACATGGGAAAGGGGCAAGGGAGCTTTCCTGGGCCTCTTGTATAAGCAAGGGGTCTCTGCACACATGACCTAATCACCTCCCAAGGGTCCCATCTCAACACCATTGTATGGTACATTCGATTTTCAACATAGGAATTTTTTCAGCATTCAGACCATAGCAGTTCCCTCGTGGAGTCCCTCAAGTCGTAGAATAAGGGACTGAAGGTAGACAGAAAGTGGCAAATCCTGCCAACAAATGGAGACTGGAGGAACAGAGAAGGCTTCAGTGTGGCCAGGTCAGCCTTAAAATCTCTCTGTGGCTTCTTGTTTTATTCTTATTTTATCCTTGACTCACAGTCCCTGCTCCCTCCAGCTTCAAAAGTTTTAACCATTGGTCCAGGAGCAGAGGTTGATTCCGGGGCAGGAAATGAGGATTTTAGAGAGAAAAACTTCAGAAGTAGGTGAAGCCCAACCAAACTTCCTCCTTTCTCTGAGGCAGGGAGTGAGTCTGGCTAAATTCTAAGGTGTGGCGCTGCCCCGGGGTGCTGGAGGTCTGGCTTCTGACACATAGACCCAGGTCAGGACCGTCCAAGGAGTGCAATGACAGGAGCTGGAATTTTCAAGGACGGAGATTTTATGACTTACCTAACGGTTGTTTTAGATCCCCAGTGAAGGGGGTGGGGGAATGATGGGGAAGTCCCTTTTTGTTGCTGGTAAGTGTACCCCTAGTGGTTGGAGTATGTGTATTACAAGCATAGAGGTAAAGGAGATGGTTATAGTGGGCAAAATGTTGTGGTAATTGATGATTTTTATGGGTAGATCCCTTGTGATGAAATGTTAAGAGTAATGGATAGATATATTTATAAGGTTCCTATTCAGGGTGCCTTTGGAACTGGGTGTGGCACAATGTGGGTTAGGTTGAGTAGCAACTTCAAAAAGCAGTTATGGGTTGTGCCTCCCTTATATTTTTCCTGAAACTTTAATAAAATCTTACTACTATTCCTGCCTAGTCGCGTGTGTGTGTGTGTGTGTGTGCATGTGTATGTATGTGTAAAGGGGGGATGAGAAGGGGTTTGGCCCATATTTCTGAAGCAATAGTTAAAGGTGGGTTCTTTTTAAAAAAAAAATTTTTTTTTAAGATTTTATTTATTTATTCATGAGAGAGAGAGAGGTAGAGACATAGGCAAGGGAGAAGCAGGCTCCCTGTGGGGAACCCGATGCGGGACTTGATCCTAAGACCCCAGGATCATGACCTGAGCTGAAGGCAAACACTCAACCATGAAGCCGCTCAGGCACTCCCATCATATGCCCTCCTTAATGCCCATCACCCAGTTACCCCATCCCCCAACCCTCCTCCCCTCCAGCAACCCTCAGTTTGTTTCCTATGATTAAGAGTCTCTAATGGTTTGTCTCCCTCTCTGGTTTTGTCTTGTTTTATTTTTTCCTCCCTTCCCCTATGATCCTCTGTTTTGTTTCTTAAATTCCACATGAGTGAGATCATATGGTAATTGTCTCTTTCTGACTGACTTATTTCACTTAGCATAATATCCTCTAGTTCCACCCATGTCGTTGCATTGGAAGATTTCATCTTTTTGATGGCTGAGTAGCATTCCATTGTATACGTGTACCACATCCTTTTTTTTAAGGTTTTATTTATTTATGAGAGATATATAGAGAGAAGCAGAGACATAAGCAGAGGGAGAAGCAGGCTCCCCAAAGGGAGCCTGTCATAGGACTTGATCCCAGAACCCTGGGATGACGACCTGAGCCAAAGGCAGACACTCAACCATTCAGTCACGTAGGTGCCCCTATACCACTTCTTCTTTATCCATTCATCTGTCAATGGACATCTTGGCTCTTTCCATATTTTGGATATTCTGGACATTGCTGATATAAACATTGAGGTGCAGGTGCCCCTTTGGATCACTACGTTTGTATCTTTGGAGTAAATCCCTAGTAGTGCAATTACTGGGTCATAGGGAAGCTCTATTTTCAACTTTCTAAGGAACTTCCATACTGTTTTCCAGAGTGGCTGCACCAGCTTGCATTCCCATCAACAGTGTAAAAGGGTTTCCCTTTCTCCATATCCTCACCAACACCTGTCCTTTCCTGACTTGTTAATTTTAGCCAATCTGATCGGTGTGAGGTGGTATCTCATTGTGGTTTTGATTTCTATTTCCCTGATGCCAAGTGATGTTGAGCATATTCTTCATGTGTCTTTTGGCCACTTTTATGTCTTCTTGGAAAAATGTCCATGTCTTCTGCCCACTTCTTGATTGGATTATTTGTTCTTTGGGTATTGAGTTTGATAAGTTCTTTATAGATCGTGGATACTAGCCCTTTATCTGATGAGGCATTTGCAAATACCTTCTTGTCAAGGGTGGGTTCTCTCCCTTCTCCAAAGCCAGGAAAGGAACTGGCCAAGGTCATTTGGGAAGAGCTATTTCTTTCTCTCCAGGGCCACCAGCATTTGGGGCTGATGAGGTGAGGAACAGTTCTCTAGAAATAATCTGGGAATGGCTCCTGAGTAAGTCCTTTGGGAACCAGTAAGAGGCAGCTGAGGAACATTCTGAAGGAGGGTGTTTCTGATAATAATTGGGGTAAAATATAAGGTGAGTCTAGGACACCTGTCCTATGGGCTAGGTAGAACTGGGGATTGGTAGTGAGGAGAACACAGTGACTGCCTTTAGGGAGCCTATAGGGTGGGGGGTAGGGCGCAGACTCTAATAGGTCCAGCAGTGGCAGGATAGGAGAAGCTATGGGTGCTATGGGGGCACATGGGATGGGCATCTGAGCCAGTAAGGCTCTGGGAGGATAACTTCTGGATGAGTCTAGAACAGTGGGAACAGTGTAGAGAATTTCTTCAGGTAGATGTTTTCTGTGCTTTCAGAGCTGAGGGAGGGCCACACATGCTGGGAGCCCAGGTGGTACCTCAGGGCTTAGCCCAGACAGAGGCTAGACATTCAGGGTTTATTCTGAGGGCAGAAGAGGGCCACGGGCAAGTTTATGCAAGGGATGAGCTGACCAGAGTTGGAATTTGGAATGATTCTTTTATGGATCATCTACTGATTTCTGCCTTACCCAAGGCCATAGGCTCTACCTCCAAAGCCCTGCAGTTACTCCGCAAATGACACTAGAATTGCTCTCCTCTACTTTACACTTGGAGTTCATCATCTCTCTCCACACGGCTACACGGCCCCTCTCCACGGGGTAGGGTAAAGCAGCCTACTCGGATTTTTCCCAAGAAGCTGCTTCCCTGGATAGTAACAACTACCCAGGCATTCAACTCAGTAGCTTATGTGCAAGTGACATCGAAAGCAGGCTTCTCGGATTGGGCTCCCTGGCCCAAGGCCTTTTGCCCCACGCTCCTTGCTCATGTGCCTAGGGCCTGCAGCTGAGATGTGACACTAAATTAGCCCATAATCAGGCATAGAGAAAGATGAGAATGGCAACTCTGTGAAAGGTGAGCGTCTTCTACTTCCTAGGTCCTTGGCAGACATTACTAATCAACTGCATCACTTTCACAGAATCAACCCAAAGCTGAGGCAACTGGGAGCAGTGAGAATTGGTGGTGGTGGTGGGCGGGGGGGGGGGGGGGGGGGGGCTGATTTATCATTCTTGACCCAGGCCCGGAGGGGATCCAAAGGTCTGGGTGGCTCTGAGTCAGAAGCCAGGCAGGAGAGCAGGCAGTCAGCATGCAAGCTAGAATTTCAAAAGCCCTGAGGTAAAGGGCAGGTCAGGGAGTGGTCAGGCTAGCCAAGCAGAACTGCAGAGAAGGAGGCGATGATTCACATGCATCCAGAACTTTACAAAGCACTTTCACTAAATGCCCACAACTCTTGAGGTAATTACTCACTTCCGTAATACAGATGAGGAAATAGAGACCCAGTGACACGTATTTGCCTGATGTCACCATTGGCAGCTGCTGTTCTGGTCTACCTGGAGGACACACTTCCTCTGAACTGGTGCCTCAGGGACACAGTTAAGCACAAGACAGAAGATTAGATTTTCCTCAAAATTATTCTTTGAGCTGAGGCCCACTAGGAGGGATAGCATCTGAAGCTGAGCCAGATGGTCAGGGGTCCTGAGTGATGAGAAAGGGGCCAGGAGCATTTGCTGATTCCTGAAGGGATGTGAATACTCTCATTTTGGCCTACTTCAAGCTGCCAGAGTGGCGTCGTTGAATTTGGAATTGGAAAGAGAGGAGCCAGGAGGAGGCAGCTCCAGCTCCTGGATGGCAGTGCCCCTGAGAGGGAGGGCTGCATGGCTGCTGCCCCCATGTGTGGTTGTTCAGCTCTTCCTGGGGTCTGTGAGCCCCACAGGCTCTTTCCTGCCTGGGTGGGAGTTTCTTGTTGTTGCCTGCAAGAATAAAGAGCCTAAAAACCCTCACTGAACCTATGGGGGCGCCTGGCGCAGGCCTTGTGTTTCTGGCTTCCAGTTCCTTGACTTTTCCTCCCCACCCTGCTGCTCCTTCAAGGGGTGCCAAGCAGGGACCCTGGAGATGGTTGGAAGCCTCCCAGGGAGGGCTTGAGGGTGGGACTGGTGGTGCAGCCACCCTTCTAAGACCCTTGCCCGGAGCCCCTTCCCTTCCTGTGGGGGCCTCATAACCAGGCTGGGCAGGTGCTGCCACTTGCTGTGCGCAGATGAGAACTGGCTTTCCAGGAATAGCCAGGGGCCCGAAGGAGCGGGGAAGGTCTTCTCAGCCCCAGGAGTGTGTTCGGGGGGCGGTCACCTGCCTTTCATCGGTCAACAGACCAGACCCTCTCTGCATCTCATTCTGGGTCACAGAACAGAGCTGGAAGTGACTGTACTCATTTCACAGATGCACAGGTGTGGTCCAGGGAGAGGCAGAGGCTCAGGGGTCTGGCAGGATGGGGACCCACGCCCGTGCCCTGTCCAGCGCACCACGGCCTGCCCCTGCTGGCCCGTGCATCAGGGGACAGTCGCCACAACCTGACTCTGCCTTGCCCTCCTGTCTGAAAGCCCTGTTGAGTTTCCCAGCAGCAACGTTCTTGGAGTCCTTTGCTTAGGAAACTGATCTTGAGGTAACAAAGAACGAAAGCTGCCGCCTAGTGGCCGTGCAGTGGCAGCACTTTGGCTTGAATGGTGGGAATGCTGTGGGGTGGAGTCAGCAGAGGGGGACGGGGTGGAGACCCGGTGGCCTGGCTGGAGCTGGGTCCCTTGGGGTTGAGGACAAGCGGGCCTGGGGGGTGGGTGCTGTAGTGAAGGAGCAAGTAGATCGTCCACAGGGCAGCAGTAGCCACTACCGAGCTCCAGGAAATGGCCTCACAAGGCCAGAAATTCTGATTTTTTTTTTTAAGATTTTATTTATTAGAGACACAGAGAGACAGAGACAGAGAGAGAGAGAGAGAGAGAGAGAGAGAGCGCGCGCGCGAGAGAGAGAGAGAGAGAGACAGGCAGGCAGAGGGAGAAGCAGGCTCCATGCAGGGAGCCCGACGACATGGGACTCGACCTGTGACTCCAGGATCAGGCCCTGGGCTGAAGGTGGCACTAAACCGCTGAGCCACTGGGGCTGCCCAGAAATTCTGATTTTTAAAGAGACCCATATCCAAAATTTTCTTGAAATCAAGTGAAATCAAAATCAAGTGAAATCTCTTGATTTTTAAACGCTGGGAACTAGTTACAAAAACCTTTTTTTTTTTTTTTTAAATGATAGGGGTCAAGCAAACCAAACACATCTTCAGGCTGCTATCTGCAGCCTCTGATCTTGAACTTAAATGGATATCTCTTCCCTGGGGGGCTTCCCCTGCCAGTGCTGTGCCCACCCAGAGATGCTGCTCCTCCAGTGTGGGACACTTGACACTCCCCTGGGAGTCCTGAGCGAACCCCTGCTTCCAGACCCTGTGGCTCCCTGCTGAGAAGGAGCCCCTGACTCGGGTCCTGGCTGCAGTCTTTCCTCCCTGTCCTCAATTCTTGATCTTGAAGACTCAGAGGTAGGCCTTGCCTTTGCCCCAAACTACTGCTGTGCGCTTGTGCTGATTTCAAAGCTTCCTACACCCTGGCCTCGTCCCCTCCCTCAGTACATGTTGCCATCCCATCAGCTCACCTGGACATGTTAGTTTTAGCTGCCTCCTCATCCTCCCTCAGAGGCCACCAGGATCTATGATCCATTGGTCCCACCTGTCCTAGGTCCCTCACTCCCCCTTTCCCTGACTTCTGCTCTGTGGCCCCTCCATCCTGATCACTCTTGCTCAGCGGACTCTGGGTGTGGCTCTCACTCACATGGGACCCAGCCTCCCCCCCCACTCCAACTCCCACCTCCGCAGCCAGTCCCCCCAGGTGACAGGGAGGCCACCTCACTGCTGCTAGTTCCACAGACACTCCTGCCACTAGCCTCTTTTGGGTGGGAACCTGGGGCTTTCCAGAAGCCCCATGGCCCTGCCCTGTGTAGCCTTGCCACCTCCTTGGAGATCTCTAGTTGCCAGTCTCCCTCCTCAGACCTCCAACACCACCCCCCTTCCCCAGTGCCCGTGCTCCCTAGGAGAACGAAAGCACACGCCAGAGGTGTCCACAGCCTCCACCCACTCCAGATCTGTGCCCCAGCATGCTGCCTGTCTCTGTAGGTGGGCTCCCTACCACCCCCACCCCCTAGCACCTTGTCCCACTCAGAAACCACAGGCCTCTTGTGAGAGCCAGAGACCAGGACCCTTCTCTGCTCCAGCTCGCTCTGAGACCCAGAATCTTCTATACATCCAGCCTCAGCCACCTGTTGGACCCCATCTCTCCCCCAGCTCACTCTGCTTCAACCCCAGAGGTCTTCTAGTTCCTCAGACACACGTGCCCACTCCCACCCAAGGCTGTGATCCTCCCAGTTCCCTCTGCTCTCCCCCCAGGAGTTGCATCGCTCTGTCACTTCCTCCAGCCACTGGTCAGATGCCACTTTCTACTGAGACCTCCTGACCACTCTGTTTACAGCTGTGCACCCCAGACATGGATGGTCGTGATGGCAGCCCAACGTTGTGAATGTACTCAATGCCACAGAACTGTATGCTTACAGATGGCTAAAATGGTAAACGTTATACTGTTATATTTTACCACAAAAACAAACTGTACACTCCACTCCCAGCCCTATTTTCCTCCCTGCACTTAACTCCTCTGTATTTTATTCATTATATTCCCCTTGTAGAATGTCAGCTCCATGAAGGCAGGGGCCTGAATGCTTTATCCACTGATGTGTCCATCCCAACACCTAAAACAGTGCCTGGCACCAACCAGGAATAGACACTCAGTGTCTGTCAAATGCCTGACACATGGCCTTCTACTTAAACGGTCACCAGGAAAAGGGGCTGGGATTGTAGGGATGTCCCTTTTAGGGTCACCTCCACTCACTGCCACCGTCATTCCTATTTTAGTATACATGCTACTAAAGCAAGCACTCGCCGCCATCCTCAACAGCCTGAAGGCCAGTTTGAAAGGGATCTTCAAAATGGTCCTGAAACAGGGTTTATGCCCCACACATTGGTTCTGGCCAGTCCTTCTGGCCTGTGGGTCCCCAAGGCAGAGTCAGGGACTGTCAGTGCCCCCAGAAGCACGTGCAGGATGCCCTTGCAAGGAGTCAGACAGTCCTGTGAGCCATGTCTGAAGCTAACAGAGCCCTCAGAGCTGTTTCCTCATTTGTAAACCAGAACAGTACCTTCCCTGGGAATTGGGAGGGGCGAGTGAGAAAAATCATATACAGTGGCTCACGGGAAATGCAGGGCACAGAGCTTTTCCAGGAAGCATGCCCATATTAAGCCCTGGGGATCTGCTGACACCCAAGCAAGGGCCACAGCCTCCTGCTCAGGGACCAACTCAGGAAGCAGCCGCCCCACAAGGAAAGGTGTAGTCCCCAGAGCAGCCTCCAGAGGGCACCACATCACAGCTCTGAACCTTCTGTGCTCAAGTTCTGGCGCCAGCCTCGCACCTCCCACTGCTGTGCCAGAGCCAGGTCTCTGTGGCTTCGCGGATCCCAGCGACGCGGTCCCATCTCAGGCAGGACCCTGCACACAACCAGTAGCCTTCGCCTCCCCTTAACCCAGGGGAATCTGACCCCACAGCCTGCAGCCCAGCCCCCAGGGCACTTGCAGGGAGGGTAGCAGAATTCAACCCTTCACCCCTCCTTGTCCACCACTGCGACTCCAGAAGCCTGGAGAGAGAGGCAGCGTGTGGGTGCATATGGGAAGTAGGGCCTCTGGAGGTCAGGCAGCTACTCAGGCTGGTATCTGACATTGCCCAGGACGGAGGTGGGGAATTGGGAGACCCCCTGCAGAGCCAAGAGTGAGGACCACCACCCTCTGGCTACCCCATCGCTGGTCCCAGCTTGGAGGGCAGCTATCTGGCCTGTGCCCATCTGAGCTCCCCCTCCACAGGCAGCTTCTAGAATTGGAGGCTGGAGGCAAGAGGAGGCTGGAAAGGATGCCTTTAGCCTGGGTAGCCCATCCCCTGGTGCCAGAGATGTTATGTGTGCCCTGGTCTAGGGTCATCACACTCAGTGGTGGCACTGGGCAAACAGAACCCAGCCCTGGCCTCAGCCTACTCATCTATTAACTAAGTGGGGAGAGGGGGGTGTCATCACACTAGATTGCCCGTCCCACAGCCTGAGCTCCTGAGTATCCCAGAAGGCAGGGCAAGTTCCAGTGGTGGAGGTCCAAGGCCACTGTTGACCAATCCAAGGCTGGAAGTTGGGGGCCTGGCCCCACCCTACTACCCTGCATCCAAAAGCAGCACTGCTGTTGTAGTAACAAGTGTGAAGCTCTGCAGGCCACCATACCTGGGGTCAGAGAACAGGCAGCCTGGGAAGGGGAGGGAGGCCTCTAAAAGGCCCCCCCCCTCCTTCCTACAAGACAGATGGCCCTCATTGCTCCCCTTTAGGAGCCTTTAGGAAGGAGGGTGTTAGGCTGCAAGGGTTTGAGCAAGCCCTCAGAGCAAAACCATGTCTGAGAACACAGATGCCCAGACCAAGATCCCGGCCACTTTACTCCCCTCACTCTGGGTGCCTACCCCCGTCCGGAACCTCCTGGCCCACCCCTGTGCAGCAGGCCAGGGGCAGTGGGATGGGGGCTTCAGCAGCAAACCCTGTAAGTCCATCACCAGGACAGACCAATTCAGGTTCCCTGCTTATACCCTCTGCCCCCAGGGGGGCTGCTAACAGTCGCAGGGCTCATCCTACTGTTCAATTTGGGATCCTGTGGCTTAGCTCTGAATACTGGAGTCACACCCAAGTGCCTACCTAACTGCTCTGCTGCTGACTTGCTGGGGGAACCAGGGCAAGTCACCAGGCCTCAGACCCCCACCTATGTAAAGAGCAAGGTAACGGGTAACTACTTGGTCCACAGACCTGAGACTACGAAAGTAGAAGGCACAGGACAAGTGTCACAGTCCGCTGACATATGAACAAGAGGCTGAGTTCTGCTTTGAGTCCTGCTCTTCAGTGGGAGTGGGGGCATTTCAGATCTGACTGGATGCAAGGTAGGTCTCCCTTTGGCTCCCCCACCCATGCCACTGGTGCCCCACCTGAGAGCACACCCCAGCCTCACCTGCCCGTGAAGGTCCACACCACACACACCTCAGGGCTGAGTGGATTCACATTGGTCTTTTATTGGATTTTCCATGGGCAGCCTGGACACCTCAAGCTGCTAACCAGCTCCTCAGCCCTTCGGCACGTTCCTGGCTTCTGCTCTGGGGACCTAGCTGGGAGCTGCCAGCCAGGCACCGTCTTCTCCCAAGGCCCTGCCACAACTGGGGCTCCAGGCTTGGGTTGCTTCCTTGAGACAAACCCAGTTTTCCCACTGCCTCCCTCTTTATGCCAGGCTGCCCAGACAGGGGCACGTTCCTGCATTGGGGACAGCCAAGCTCTCCTGGGGAACAGGCTCCAGCCCAGACCCCTGGCAGTGCCTACTCATCTCAGGCCACTTCAGACCCCGCACAGCATAGCACAGCACAGCACTGCAAGCTCCAACCTAAAGCTTGGTGTTGAGGTGGAAAAAGTGGGGTGCTGCATAGGTTGTGGCAGGTGGCACATGCCATGCAGACGAGGCTGGGCAAAGTCTGTGGCGAAGGGCACTGTCAAAGGATGACGGGGGGAAGTGCATCAGACCTGTGGCCATGGGTGAGGGCCCTGTAGTGGCCAGGAAGTGGGCCGGGAAGGCAGGGATGACCAGGGGGCTGAAGGGGAGAGTGGCCTGGCCCTTTAAGTGGTCCGGGGTGCCAGCAAAGTTCAGTGGGCACCGCAGCATGGTGCCCCTGTAGGCCTCAGGGAGGGCAGGCCCCAGCGCTGGGCCCAGCAGGCAGGACACGGCCACACCAGACCCCATAGATTTGGCCCCACACTCCTTGGCGTCCACCTCCTTAAGAAAGGGAGACACTGCCCGCAGTTTTTTGCCACCATGGGCAAAGCCCTCTTCTTCCAGGCTGCGCTTGGTACCCAGGCCGGGGCTGCTAGGGAAGGTAGACAGGGGAACAGGGCTCTCAGCAGGGGCCTTGGCCATCGGGGACACCCAGCAGGCTTTGGGCTTGGGGTAGGGGCTGCCTTTTCTAGAGCTGCCTTTATGGAATGCAGACGGGCGGTTGGCATCCCCGCCCCACACCAGCTGGGGCTCTTTGACTGCCAGGCCTTCCTCTTTGCCAGGGGGCCCCAATAGCACCCCATCTTTAAAATTGGGGAAGAAGTCCCGGGGGTGCTGGCTGACGGGCTTCAGCACCTCAGTGGGGTATGCGTGGAAACAGCCAGTGAAGATGGGGGCTGGTAGGCGGGGACCCACTTGAGCCTCCTCCCTGAGGCTGCCACCAGGGGCCTGTAACCCCTCCGGAGGGGTTAGCCGGTGCCTGGAGTTCTCAGCTGGTTTTCCTGGGCTCTGAGGACTTTCCGACAGGAGAATGGCAGGGGATGCCTGGGGGTCCCCATTAGGGCTGCCTACCCCGTGGCGACAGCCCTCCTCCTGGCACTGCAAGGCCTCTGCCTTGCTCACTTGGGCCAGGAGCTTCTTTTTGGCCAGTGGTGACATGATGCCATGTGTTCCTTTGCAGTAGAAGCTGGACAGGAGCCGCTTGTAGGCCTCAGGGCAGCCGCTGGCACCCCCAAAGGGTGGAGAGGGCCCCAGGGCCGGGCCTGGCTGTTCTGGGCTCTCCCTGGGGGCCTCCTGGTTGGGAAGCCGTGCCAGGTCAGGGGCAGCATCTGTTTTCATCTTTCCTGGCACCATCTGGAAGGAGAAAAGGCCATGCCTCAGGGCTGGATGTGCGAGCTGTGTATCCTGACCTAGGGACCCCATGGCAGCAGGGGCGCAGAGGTATTCCCAAGAGCCTCTGCTAGCCCTTCCAGCGCCTTTGTGGAAGGTTTTCCAAAGGTATCCCGTCCTCTGAATGGACGCAGCCTGGTACCAGGACATGGGGCCTGGTGACTGTGGGGCAGACTGGAGTTTAGACCTGACATGGCCCCTCATTTGACCCTACACAACCATTACCCCGGAAAGCCCCCTCCCCTGCCACCCCAGGTCTGCCCCTCAGAGCGTGTTCTCGGTATTCTGGGCAAGGAGTTCTGTGCCTTGGCAAGGGCAGGGGGAGGAAGGCCCAGGGTCAGCTGGTGGCCCCAGGCAGGCACAGAGCTCACCTGATCCAACCGCTTCTCTTCCTTGGCCTTCTTCGGCTTCTCAGTGGTCCCATCATCCCCCCGAGGCTCCTTAGCCATCTTGTATTGCTTCCTGGGCTTGGAAGGGGGCAGTGGCTTGTCGTCCTCCCCCTTCAGGTGCCGCACATATGGGAGCACCAGCCTGAGGAGGAGCAGAGCGTGTCCACCGGGAGGCCGGCCTGGCCCACTTGCCACCAGGGCCGTGCCCTTCCCCACGTCATCCAGGAGGCCTGCAGCAGGCCAGCCACCCCACAGGGCTCTGGGTGGTGAGGAGCACAGCGCACCCCTCGGGCACCCCACTCCTGGCCCCACTGCGGCTGTGCCCCACCCTGAGGTCTCACCCCGGCCGTACCTCTCGTAGTGGCGGCGTGTGCAGGTGGCTGCGCTGGTGCTGCCCGGGCTGCCCCCCAGCTCGTCATACACGTTCTTCCAGAGGCGGCGGCCGGTCACCTGCAAGGGCACCACGTGAGTGCATGGTAGGCACACGCCGCCCAGGTGGTGGGGTCCCTGCCGCTCCAGGTCCCCACTTGGCAAGGCTGGGGGCAAGGACCGCAGTTTGGCACCTGCCTCTCTGGCAGCAGCAGTGGGGAGACTGGAGGGGGCTCCCTGGCCACTAGCCAGTCCTCCGGCCCCAGGGGCCACTGCCTGACTGCTGGCCCGGGCAGTGTTCCCAGCTTGGGGAGCATGGGGAAGACAGAACAGATGGGAAGACAGGAAAACCTGCTTGAAGCAGCAAAGTACCAGTGGGCCAGGCAGGCCCTCCTCCCCACAGCATGCAGGAGAGCTGGGGAAGCGGCAGGCTCTGGGACCCTGCCTCTTCCTCCTGTCTGGTAGTGAGGACAGCGCTGTCCCCAGACAAGGCTCTTCCTCCCCAGGTCCCCACAGGGTAGTGGGGACGGGCTGCAGGATGCAACATGCTGAGGACTGAGATACCCTCCTTACCATCTCATAGGCCCCCAGCTTCTCCACTGCTTTGTAGATTTTCCACAGGTTAACTAGAGAAGAGAGAGGGCAGGGCCCCCGTCAGTCTCTGCAGAAGGAAGGGGCAGCCAGCAGCCCATCCCCGTGGACCTGTCAGGCAGGCACAGAACCAACACACACCCAGACAGGGCCATGGCAACGGGTGGCTAGGCCAGGCCCTAAGCACTGGGGGCCCAGTGGCCAGTGAGGACAGAAGTCCGGCCCCACCCACTGCAGCCCTGTGCCTGGGGTGGGGGGTGCCCTTTCTGTGTGCAAGCCCTGTGGGCTGGCATCGCCCAGGGTTGCCCAGAGTGGAGGTGCCTGCATGACACCCTGCCTGGATGGAATCCCCTGCCGGGCTCCCCCTCCCTGCCTGCAACCCAGGGACGCACTCTGCTTGAAGCCGAGATGGGGCACCCTCTCGATGGGCGTGTGTCGCTCCTTCATGAACTTGTAGAGGCTGACCAGGAAGGCCTGCTCCTCCTCCCGCTCCTGGTCCTCCTCCCGCTCCCCGCCTGCCTCGGGGGAGTCCTGGGGAAAGAACAGGAGGCATTGGGATGAGCCCCCAGTTGGTGGGTGGCTGGGGACAGACGGAACCACTGCCTGCTGGGGAAGGAGGTATGTGGTCCCCGACCCCAGGCTCCCGTGGGAGGGAGCAGGCCCCCAGCACCCAGTTGACAGCTCTGGGCTGGAGTGACTGTTTCTGGCACCAGAGAGGTAGTTGTCAGCTGTTAGTGTCCAGGACGCCAGCTCAGGGTCCATGGAAATGGCTCCAGAGACGGCCATAGGAGCAGCCCTGCGGCTTCTCCAGGCCTCTCTCCAGGCACAGATCACTTCTCTGTCTTGCTCTAGATTTGTTATGTCTGCATCTCAGCTCATCTACTAGACTGTGAGCTCTTGGTGGCGGGCTCAGCATCCCTAGGCCTCCTAGGGACCCCTGTGGCGAAAGCCAAGGAAACAAAGGTGCTTGGTGTTTTCTGGTACGTCAGGGTCCTGTGTCCACCAAGTTCAGAGCCGCCAGTCTGCATGCTGAATTCAGGGTGCTGAAGCCCTATCCTGGGTTCCTGACTCATTTCTGTCAGATGCTCAGGACTTTTGGTTTCTGCTTCCAGAGGGACCGTTTCTGCTGGTGCTATGCATTTGGTTGGTGGCTCAGGGTGGAAGAGTGTGGCTGAGCTGGAGCTCGGGGCTCAGGTCCTGGATGAGGAGGCCCCAAACACCAAGGATGGAAACCAACTGATCTAAGAACAGTAAAGAGAGCTGTGCACCCAAAATATTCGATTCGAGTACAATTTTCTGACACTGAATAAGACCGTTGATAACAAATGGCACACGAACTAACACATCACCTAAGAAACTGTGACATACCCGGGCCCGAGGCAGCTGTTCTCATGCAGGCCCCGGGTGAAGGTGCTCTCAAGGCCTTGGAGTGAATGTGCTCTTCCACACAAGCTGTTAAAAAACTGTCACCATTTCCAACTACTCTTCTACGTGAGTTGGGATTTTCACTCCAGACTGTGCCACCAAAGCAAATGACCAAAAGGAGTGGGTGTTGAGGCCAATGCTCCACAATGTCACCCATGGCTCCCTCTCAGTCTACACTCACCAATGGCCTCAGTGATCTCACTGAGTGACTCTGGCATCCCTGTAAACCTGGGAGGGATGTGTGGATGTACATGTAGTTTACATCCTAAAATAGTGCTTTTGTCTGTTTTATTCATCAGGGCTCTGGGCAAATCACTTGATAAAAGGGTTCTGCTAGAAAAACTAAGCCTGGGGATCCCTGGGTGGCGCAGCGGTTTGGCGCCTGCCTTTGGCCCAGGGCGCGATCCTGGAGACCCAGGATCGAGTCCCACGTCGGGCTCCCGGTGCATGGAGCCTGCTTCTCCCTCTGCCTGTGTCTCTGCTTCTCTCTCTCTCTCTCTCTGTGTGTGTGACTATCATAAAAAAAAAAAAAAAAAAAAAAAAATTAAAAAAAGAAAAACTAAGCCTGAAGGGCAGCCCCGGTGGCGCAGCGGTTTAGCGCCGCCTGCAGCCCAGGGCGTGATCCTGGAGACCCTGGATCAAGTCCCACGTCAGGCTCTCTGTATGGTGCCTGCTTCTCCCTCTGCCTGTGTCTCTGCCCCCGCCCCCCTCTCTCTCGGTCTCTATGAATAAATAAATAAAATCTTTAAAAAAAAAAGAAAAGAAAGAAAGAAAAACTAAGCCTGAAACCCCTGCCACAGGTGACGGGCGGGTCCTCTGGTCCCTGGCTCCCAGCTCCCACACCTCCCTGGATACAGGCGCGAGACTGTAGGGTTGGGCCCCTCTCCTGGCTCTGCAGGCTGGAGGGCAGGGAATACACCCTCTGGAGAGCTTGGGGAGTCCCCAAGTTTACCTGGGAAACTGTGCACAGGGGAGGGGGGAGGGACAGGGTAGAGGCCCCAGGGGTTACTCACCTCCAGATGGATGGGGCTCTGGCTCCTGCTCTGCTCACCATCAGGTTGAGGGGACACAGATGGGTCTAGGGGATCACCCTCCTCTGACTGCTTCCTTTTCCCTTTGATAGGGGGTGCTGCAAGGAGAGGAACAAAGCGGAGGGGAGAGGGGAAGAGGAAGGAGAGAGAGATAAAGAGAGCACTTGAGATGCAGGCCTGAAGAACAGGCAGTGAGGAGAGGTCCTCCAGGAGCAGGGAGCAGCAGCAGATCCTCCTACCCCCATCTGAACCTGCCAGGTGGGAAGTGAGTTCTTCCTTCCGCGCTGCGTCTTCTGCCCCCTGGTCCCTGACTGCATGCAGGCTGGCCCTCCACACGCACCTATGGATGCACCCTGGTGGCCAACTCTGTTCTCCCTCCTCTCTGCCAGGCTCACCCCCAGATGGACCCCACGCCCGCTACTGTTCCTTTCTCTGTTCCAGTCAGCTTCCCACACCTTTGAAGGAAACCCTAAACAACCCCGGGGTCAAGTCAGAGGAGGATAAGGTTGGGGCTGTGGTGCTCAGGGAAATCCTGTCTCCAAAACCTGCCCCACATTCAGGCATAAAGTTTTCACAGCATCTCAGCCTAACTGGGAAAGCTGCCGAGGTTCCTATGTTTGTGAGTCCAAGAGCACCACAGAGGGTGCTTGGATGCTCTAGAAATAATCGAGAAGACTATAAGCTCCTGCTTCTGAAATATCTGACCTTTCTCTGAGCACCTGCAGAGTTCTAACTGGCCCTAATGAGGTCACTGGCTCCTGTCACCTGCAAGGGTCTGCAGACCCTTCAGGTCTCACCTGACAAGCCACTTCCTCTGGGTGGCCTTTCTCAGTCCCCAGCCAAGCACAGCACTCTGCTTCTCTTGTCACCCTGAGCTACTCACAGCCACCCAGACTCAACTGCTCACTGCACGTGAGGCTTCCTGAAGGTTCAGTGAGGCCTCCAGCACCCCACACAGTAGATGCCAGATTTCAGGGAAAGGGAGAGAGTCACAACAACCTGCTTGGGGAGGGAGGAGCCATGGGCTGGATTTTACGAAAGGCAGCCATGAGTGGATGGTTGCAAAAACATAACATCCATATCCCTGCAAAAACGACTAGAACATCAGAACATGCCTCAGACCCCCTCACAGGCTGGCAGGGCATCTGAGCTCAGGAGCCCATGTCTTTTGATCACCCTTTCTTTCTGTCTAACCTGCCTTTCTTTTTTGTTAGTCTAGGATGAACTGTCCCATTTTCTTGGTTCTTTCCAACTCAGGAAATCCTTACTGCGGGGCACCTCTGAGATTCTCCTAGAGAGAAAAAGAATCTCCATAGCAATGATAAACCCATCCCAGCATGACCCATGAGGCCTCAGGCTAGTGTCTCCTTCAGCAGTTGCTCACACAAGCATTACCATTACCGCAGCAAGCACTGGGCTTGTGTCTACTCACTCCTGCTGTGTGGGTCCCTGGCTCTTCCATGTATGTTCTCCTATTTAGTCCCAGAAGGGATCTCATTTTAAAGAGGGGGAAACTGAAGCCAGAGAACCTAGGATGGTTGTCTCCCTAGGAGACCAGGTCTATCAAACCACCAGCCCAAGAGGCCCGGCCTCACCGCCACTATGGCTGCTGGTGTTACCAACATCATTTGCAAGCCTTGACGAAGAGTCCAAATAAGCCTGGAAGAGAAACCAATGTTAAGCCTTGTCAAAAAGAAAGACACGGGGGCCTTCCTCTCAGGCTGGTTTCTCACCAATCAAGACATGGTCCATTTCCAGAAATAACTAGGTGTTAACAACTGACTGCCCTACCCAGCCCAGCAGGCTGATGCCTTTCCTACTGAGTTCTTGGGTGACTCTGTACCTCAGTCTTCCCTTCTGTGAAATGGGAGTGAAAGACCCTTGAATCCTTTGCTCACTGTCTCCGAATTCGTGAAGTCTTCCAGGTCTCTGGGGCGCACCCGCTTCCACCAGCTCTTCTGTTTGCCCCCCCTGCCCTCTCCACCTGTTTTCACTTCCTCTCTGCCTTCTTTCCTGCAGGCTTGGCTTTTCAGCCTCAAAGGACTCTCTACTCTGAGTCCCTCCCTGTGGTGTTACTGGGCCTTCTCACTGGAGCCTTCCTGCACACTTGCTATGTGTCTCTGGCAAGTTGCTGCCCTTGGCCTCGGCCTCAGAAGAATAGGTGATAGGAGCAGGGCCCATTAGGATCACCAGGGAGCATTCTAAAGGTAGTGATGACCATGTTCCCCAGCCCCAGTTTGATTTAAAGTTCTGCAAGGGGCGTCAGAGTTTAAAGCTCCCAAGTGGATCTCAAAGGGTAGCCAGTTTGAGAGCCACTGGGCCAGAGGACCTCTATCCCGTCTGCTTGGTTCCAGAGTTGGTAAGCTCTGCCACACTGAGGGAAAACCTCCTGGAGTCAGGCACTCGGGTTACCTGGAAAGGAGGTCACCAATCTGAGCTGTTTAACCCCAGACAGGAAAAGGATCAGAGCTCTTGCCTAGAGCCACAAAGGGAAACACTCTCTTTATCTTTGCGTCCAGCTGAGTCCCCAAATGAACTCACCCTCCATTCTCTCCCAGCCAGGCTAGCATCCTCTCTGCCCTGGCAGGGCCTCCTGGACCCCCACTTCCACAGCCTTAGCTGAAGGAGAGCCCCCTCTTTCTACAGGGTGCCCTCTGTCCTATCCCTGGATCCCCTAAGCTCTCCCTTCCCCAGTCATTTGTAGATCAGGTTCCAGATAATCTTCATTTGGAGAAGGGGTCTGCTAGGAAAACTAAGTCTGAAACCCCTGCCACAGGTGACAGACGGGTCCCCCTGCCTGCCAGGCTCCCAGCTCCCATACCTTCCAATGCAGCTGACACAGGACTGGGCCACCCTCCTGGCTCTGCAAAGGGAGGGAAGGGGCTTGGGGACCAGTGATCCCAATCTCCCAGCCACATCCAGGAGGCAGAAGCAGGAGTCCCACTTGCTGGGACCCTTCCTGACTGCTGCCCAGGAGCTACTGAGTTACTTACTGTCCTGCTTTGGCCACAAAGCCTCAGGTGGCCGATTGTAATGGGGAGGTGGATCCATTTTTCAAAAAGAAAACCTCTCCTTGCCAAAGGAACATCATCCAGACATGGGTCTTTCCATCCAGGAAGCAATAATGACAATAATGGTGATTATTATTTAATTGTTTACTCTGAACACATCTGGAATCTCTAAGGTATGAAGTAGAGATCTAATCCCCCCAATGGTTAGGTGGTCCCAGTATTGTCTGAGTGATACCCTTCCCCCAATGATCTGAAATGCTACTCTCCTCACAATCCAAAAGCTTATAAGGAACACATTTGAAACTATTTCTGGACTTTTCTACTCAGTTTCCTTCACTGTGGAATGCCAGCACTGGGGCCCACTGTCTTAATTGTGAAACGACTTACTCTCCGGAGGGCAAGTCCCCCATCATTAGTCTTTTTAAATAATTTTATCTGAACTTCAGGATAATTTTATCACATTCCCTTAAAAAAGAAAACAAACTACTGGGGTTTGGGTTGAATTGCATTTAAATTTAGAAATTACTTTGAGGAGAAGTAACACCTTTCCGATAGGGCATCTGCCTTTTTCAGGACCACACTGTCTCCAACATTCAGTTCTCCCTCTGCTGGCCCCAGATGCTCCTTCTTACAAGTCCCGTGTGTTTCCTGTTAAGCTCATTCCTCAGGTTTTGCGCAGCTAGATAACAGTGTGAGAAAAGCATTGGTAACCTTGGGTAGGATTTCGCTCCACAGTTGCTGCTGTCTCCTCCTGCCGCTGTAGAAAGAGGACAGGGAGCTGCTGGTTGAGCCAGGATATGAGCCCCTGGACCCTCGTGACCAAGTGCCTCACTGGGCAGTGAGGAGGGGGTGGCAGAGTGCTGGGTGGGAGGACTGTCCAAGGCCCATCTGGTGCTAGCAACCCGAGTCTGCTTAACCCCATAGCCCCAAGGTCCTGAAAACCACAGCAGTGAAGAGGTCAGTACCAGTCACTAACTCCAAAAGATGATGCTCCCTGAAGGCTACTTGTTCTCAAGCCATTCCCTACTTCCCTCTCCATACTATACACTCCAACTCCAGTCAGTGTTCTGGTGGGCCCAGGACTAGGCATTTTTGGACTCTGCTTCACTGAACCTTCCCAGCTCCCCAGTGGATGCTATCTCCCCCTTTTCACAGATACAATCCCTGAAGATCCCAGAGCTTTAAGTAAGTGGCCTGAGGTAACTCAGCCTCCTACTGGCAAAGCTGGGATTCAGAACCAAAGCAGGCTGCCTGTCCCAAGACTCTGAACCCTGAGATCTAGGGTTTTTCATGGAAGCAGGGAGACCCCAAGCTCCATATCTGCTCAAAGGGTGTGGGCTTGCTTCTTGCCCCAGTGGGTCTGCAGTCTCCCATCACACCACTCCTGTTCATCTGCGAGAAAGAGTCTGCCTCCACTGATGAGCTGGAATCAGGTAAGAGCCGGGCAGGAGAGATGGGAATCGGCTCTGACTCCAAAGAGGTGCATGTTTCATCAAGTCAGCCACTGCTTCCCCATCCACAGGTGGGGGTGCTAGACCCCCATGGGTCCAATGTTCTAAGCAGAACAAAGTGAGAAACAAGTCTTCCCACGTGGGCCACAGCCAAGTGTGTGCACACACAGTCCTCATGGTGAGATCTGAGGTCTGCTAGTCCTGCTCACTCCCCTCGGGGTCTCACGGTGCTGTGGGGCTGGGAACAGGTGCTCCATAAACAGCCGCAGGGATGCAGTATGAGCCACTTGAGGGGCTTGGGCTGTTACTAGTTCAAGGCCATAGAGCCTGTCAGAGACCTAGTGCCAGACTGCACCGCCTGTATCTATCTCCTTCGTGCTCTCGCTCTCTCTCTACTCTTGCTCTCTCCACTCTCTCTCTCTCTCCCTCCTATTCCCTCTCCCTCCGTCCCTCCCTCTCTCCTCCCCCCTCCTCCCACGGCCAGCCCCGCCCCATTCACCCTTGGTGTGATGGGAAGGAAGCAACACTTCCTTTCATGAAAAGTCACCCACTGGGAGCCCTGCGTCAATTACGACAATAATGGTAACAGCCGTCTCAATAACAAGCAGCAGGAACGGCCCCACCTCGCCCGAGGTTGTTGGCTTAAGTTTCTCTTAGTTTGAGCTGGAGCTGAAACAAAGACAGCCTTTGAGGCGGCCAGTCCACTCTGTGGCCCAGGAGCCGGCTGCCTGGCAAAGTGTCGGTGTGGAGCTCTCTCCAGTGGGCCATCTGGGGAGGGAGGGCCTGCCAAGGGCTGTGCTCCCGCCCGCGCTGAGGGCAGACGAGCTGGACATGGGACCCCTGGAGGCACGGGGGTCGGGGGGAGGGTGTGTGGGGGAACGACTGCCACAGCCCTGCCTCAGTTTCTCAGCTGGGGCCTGGGGGAAAACAGGGTTTGAGAGTAGCTGGGGCCAAGATGAGAGTCTTGAGAGAAAGACCAAGAGGTAGGTGGCATGGGGGCTCCAACTCCTAACCCCACGGGAAGTCTGTCCCTCCTTAGCCAGCTCTGATGTGTCCTAAAGACCCTATTCCAGAACTAGGCTCAATCCCACTGTCCTGCCTCTGCAAGTCTGGGTGGTATCTGAAAACAGTAACAGTTCCACCAGTGGACGGTTTCCTATGTCCCCATGAACTAACTACCTTTCAAGTTCCCAATCCGCCCAGGGAGAAACCAGGCTCCGGGGCTTGTCTAAGACGTGGCCCCCGAGTAGAGACTCAGCCCGGATGGGAGGAAGGTTGCCTAACCCCTGCCTGGGGCGCTCCGGGGCCTGCTGCTTTTCCACCCCCCTCCCACCCCCCCACCCCCACCCGGAGACTCCAGGGGCCTAACAGGGAGTGTGGGCAGTTACCTGGCCAGTTCACCACCAGGTAACAGAAAAGCAAGGGGGAGGGGAGAGGCGTCGGCGGCCGGCCTCTCCTTCACCGCCGGACCTCACTCTAAGCCTCAGTTTCTCTGACTGTTTATCAAAAACGAGGGCCTGAAGCTCTGCGGTCCTTTCCACCTCTGCCAGGCCACGTTCTGGTCGCGGGCGGGTCCCCAGGGCTCTGGGGGAGTCTGGGACTCCACTCCGGGGGCCTGACCTCTAGGCACCGGCTCTCACCCCTCTTTTGCCCCGCCGGCATGTAGGCGCAGAAACGGTGACGGCCCAACAGCGGCCCTGCGGAGGGGGCGAGGGGCACCTGCTACCCTCCCCGTGGCCCCGCGGGCTCCTCCCGGCCGGCGGGCCGCCCGCACACAAAGGCCCGCGCCGAGCCGAGCCGAGCCCCGGGACCCGCACCCTGAGCCCCCGCGGTGCGGCGCGTGGAGAGCCCCGGCGCCCCCTCCACGTCGGCGGCGCTGGGGGGCGGGCGTGGGTACGTGGACCCCGGCCGAGGGCGCCCCCGCGACCCTGCGCAGCGCCCGAGACGCGGCCGCCCCGAGCTCCGGCCGAGCGCGAAGCCCGGAGTCCCTCCCGGCGCCCCCCCCACCCCCACCCCCCGGCGCTCCGGGGCCGCCGCCCGGTCCCTCCCGGAGACTCGAGGAAAGGGAAGAAAAACACAAGAAATAAGGCGACAGCGAAGAGGGGAGCGTCTGTCCTTCCTGCCGGGGGGCAGGAGACGATGCACGGGAGACCAGAGTGAGAACACGGAGAGGAAAAAAGAAAAGGGAAGAGGAAAGGGAAAGAGAAAGGGTAGGGGCGGGGGGCCGGCAGCCGCCGACGGATCAGAACGCCCCTCTGCTGAAAGAGGAACCGCGGATTCTTCAAAGTGCATTGAGCAAGTTCTTCAAAACCCGCGCAGAGTCACTTTCAGGAAACGGCGGCCGCAGTGGAAAGCGCCGCGCGCCCAGGGACCCCGGTGCCTCTTCTCGGCGGCGCCGGCAGTTCTGAGAACCGCGGGCTGTGCCGGGCGGGGGGGCGGGGGCCGGGGGGCGGGGGGCGGGGGGCGGCGGGGGCTGGGCGCGGAGACGGCTGCGGACGGCCTGTCACAACAAATTAGCTGAGACCAGCTCGAGATTGAAACCACAGCAGGAAGTGGGATGACAGAACCGAACAGGACTTGGTAAATTTCAGCCAGAAGACGACGAAAAGAGTTTCGAGATAAACGTCCGGGAAGCCCCTGGCCGCCAAAACTTTTCGTCTCGGCTTTTTTCGAAGAGTGCGCGCCGCCACCCAGCCTCACCCCTCCCGCGCGGGGCGCAGGGCGCAGGGCGCCCCCAGGCCGGGCCGGGTCGTCGGCGCCTTCGCCCGGAGTCCCCCCCGGCCCCGCTCCGCCCCTCCCGGCGGCCCCGACGGCCACGAGGGCCCGGGGGGGACCCGGCAGGGCAACCTGGCCCCCCCCGCGGGGCCGCCAGCCCCGTCCCGGGACATGCCACGGAGCCGCTTACCCATGGCCCGGCAAGGTCCCGCGGCGCCCGCCCGAAGCCCTCCGCGCGCCCAGCTGTCCGACCCCGCGCTCTCCGCGCAACTGGCCCGCGGCGCCGCGAGCCTGCCGCCTCCCCGCAGCCCCGCCCCGCCCCGCCCCGCCCCGCCCCGCCCGGGCCCCGCCCCGCCCCCGCCCCCGCCCCGCTCCGGGCCCGGGTTGGTGGGTCCGATCCTTCCGCGCGGGGCGGAGGCCGCCCCCTGAGCCCGGGGGCTTCTGGGAGTTGTAGTGCGCTTTCCGCATCCCCGGACTTAGAGACCTAGGTACCAGCTGTAGTAGGTTCTTCGCCCACAAGGGCTGAGGCAGGACCCCCCCGCCCCCCCGCCCCCCCGCCCGGGAGTCACTGCTGCCTGTGCCTCAGGGGGCAAAACTAGGCTTGGAAAGTTTCTCCTTGCTCGTCGGTAGGGCCCTGGGGCTGAGTGGGGTGAGCAAAATGCTTCTGACTTGGACTTGAACTAGGTCATGGACATTTTCCAACTTCCACCCAGACCCACACAGAAGTAGAGGTGGTGGGTGGGAGCTAAAGAAGCCTCCCAACCCAATCTAGCAAGTCCTTCGGTCAAAGTTCTGTGGGGTCGCAGAAACACTTGGGGCAGGAAGCCTGCCCACTGCGGCCAATGTCCATAGATGTCGCAAGGACAGAGACTGGCAGCTAGGAAGCATTCCAACGAGGGGCCATGACCCCTGCTTGGGGAGCCGGGTGAGGCTAGGGTGGAGTGGGCACTGGATCTGCTGCTGAGGCAGCTGTGACAGCTCCCCCCGTAGGGAGGAATAACTTGACCAGGTACGCAGCACAGAAGGGGACACTGAGGCTTGCCTTTGCAAGCCCAAGGTCTCACAGCATCCTTCGCGACAGCCAAAAGGTGGGAACCACCATGGACATGGACAGATGAGTAGATAAACTGTGGTATGTCCACATAATGGAGTATCATTCAGTCTTAAAAAGGAAGGAAATTAATTTTTAGAATATTTTATTTATTCATGAGAGACACACAGAGAGAGGCAGGCTCCCTGCAGGGAGCCTGATGCAGGACTCAATCCCAGAACCCCAGGATCATGCCCTGAGCTGAAGGCAGACACTGAGCCACCCAGGTGCCTCAAAAGGAAGGAAATTCTGACATGTGCTGCAAAGATGATCCTCAAAGACATTACGGTCAGTGAAGGAAGTCCAACACAAAAGGACAAATATATGCTGTTATCTTCCACTTATATGAGGTACTTAGAGTCCAGTTCATAGAGACAAATACTAGAATGGTGGCTGCCTGAGGCTGGGGGGAGGGAGAAATGGGGAGTTAGTGTTTAATAAGTAACAGAATTTCAGTTTTGCAAGATGAAAAAGTAGCAACGGAGGGTGGCCTGAATGTACTTAATGCCACTGAAATGTATGCTTAAAAATGGTTACAATGGGGATCCCTGGGTGGCGCAGTGGTTTGGCACCTGCCTTTGGCCCAGGGCGCGATCCTGGAGATCCAGGATCGAATCCAATGTCGGGCTCCCGGTGCATGGAGCCTGCTTCTCCCTCTGCCTATGTCTCTGCCTCTGTGTGTGTGTGTGACTGTCATAAATAAATAAAAAATTTTTAAAAATGGCTACAATGGTAAATTTTATGTATATTTTACCATAATTTCAAAAAATGAGGCTAAGGTCTCAACACCTGACTAGCTAGGACTCTAACACTGTTCCTAACACACAGCAGGCACTCACAATATTTTTTGTTTTAATACAACAACTCTAGGTATTTCCCATAATCATTGTCCCCACTTTACAGGGTAAAACTGAGGCTCTAGGAGGTTAATCAGCTCAAGTGATACAACGGGTAAGTGGCAGAGCCTGAGCTAAACCCAGGCACTGGAGCTCCAGAAAGGCCTCCTTAACCACTCCCCTCAGCCATTCCTTGGCAGCACCATTCACAGAATCAGGGAGCACAGCCCGCGAGGAGAGAGGGTAAGGGGAAGGCATAGTGCTGGTGAAGTAATGGCGAGCCAGAAGATGTTCCTCGGTAGCTTGCTTGAAGTGAGTCCTGGAATCCAGGGGTGAGGTGCAGACTCGAAGTTCAGATGGTGGAGGAGCCCTCATACCCAGGCACCCACCAAACTTTTTCGTATCCATTACTGCCCACCTATCACCCTAAACAAACGGACCAGGGCTGCAGGTTGGTGACCCTGGGATGAAAGATGTTCTACGGGCTCAGTCAAGAGCGGACAACACGGTGAGCTCCCTTGTCTCCCTCATAATGGGTCGGTTTGTAAGAGCCAGTGCCTGTAGATTTAGTAACAAACACATCATCGACAATATTTAGTAACAGCCCAGAACAATTGTTATCATTGGTGTTTGTCATAGTGTGTCCCACTTCCCCACATCTTACAAATTCCCCAGGACAGCTGAGGCTGCGGTAGGGTGGCGGGCGCTGCGATGGAGTGGATGGAGTGGATGGAGTGGATGGAGTGGATGGAGTGGATGGAGTGCCGCCGCGAAGCTTAATGGCCTGTCTGGTTCCACTTTCACCCATTCTATGAGGATTGATTGCTTAAGGTTTGGGATAGAGGCCTAGACGCTCCCTGGTGGTCTAATGGTTAGGATTGGGATAGAGGCCTGCCTGCTCTCTTCAGGGTCACAGTCTAGGCAAATCCCGCCTCCTGGATTGGATACCCCCTCTGACAAGGAGCTCACTACCTTACAAGGCAGCAGCTCATCCCACCAAGGAATAGGGTTATTCTGCCATCCGGGCAATTGACCACACTCTTACAGACAGTGGCTGTTGTGCAAAGCCTCAGCAAGTCAACACCTGCCTGTGCCAACCTGAGAACAATATGATCTAAATTTAATTGCCTCCTGAGGCAACTGTTTGCAATAGAATGTAATTTACAATGGCCAATAAATCTTGCAGAGGAACAACATCTCCATTTGCCTCCCTAAAAGTATAAACACTTCCATTGCTCAAGCCTCTATGTCACACACCTCCGCTTCCCACCCACAGCCCCCCTCCCCCTGCGCCCTCCAACCATAGGATCCCAGCCTGGGACAGCCTAAGAGGAGCCGCCTAGCCCCTCGATGCCTTGCTATCTCTCTCTGTGTCAATAAAAACAAACAAGCAAACAAATAAGCCCCACAAATAAATGCATTCTTCCTGTAAAACATTACAAACAAATCACTCCTCTCTGACACCACTCCAAATTCAGTTCCCTTCTTGCCCCAGAGATAAGGACTTTTATCAGATTGGATAAAATCTTCCAGAACCTTCCCTATGTATTTTCATAAATGTATGTATCCATGGTGTAGAAAAACATTTAGCTTTGCTTTATGTGTGTTTCTAAACAAACTATACAATGCTGATTGTTCCAGTCTTGCTTTTTTGTCCAACAATAGATTTTGGAGATCTCTCCATGTCAGAACACAGATCTGCCTGTCTCATAACTCCTGGGCTGCGTGCCTTGGTGTGGATCTACCACAGTGTCTTTATTTAACTCCCTCTTTGATGGCGTTTAATCTTTTTTCCTTTTACACGAATCCTCTGAGAACATTCAGGACCACCTTAGAACACTTTCAGGGCTCAAAGCTCACAAAGTGTTCCCAGAGACTGAGCTAAGCTAAAAGTTGCCTTCTCCTAACTCCTAACTCCTAACTCCCAGCACCTCTTGCTGGCCCAGTTCTAGGAAGAAAATTTGGCCCTGGAGGTGCTTCTCATCCTGGAGCTCTCAGAGCGGGAGGGATCATTCAAGATCTGTCCACCTGGCCTCATTTTAGAGAGGCGGCCACTAGGCTCAGAGATGTTAAGTGTGTTGCACAAGGTCACACAGCACGTCAGTGTTGCTTCTTCTTGGGACCCACATCCAGCTCACTCAGGAAACAACATACTGCCAGTTTTTGCCCTGAGAAGCTCTGTTCCCAGGCTCAGCAGTTACAAAAGGCCCCCAGGGCTTTGTTTTCAAAGGAGAAATGAAGCGGGAAGTATTTTTAACCGCTGGCCCCGCCTTGCTCCTGCCTTGCTCCCTCGTGCTTGCTGTCCAGGAAAGGCCGGCTTCACAGTGGCATTGCAACTCATGGAAAACAACAAACGCCCGAAATAGATGATACCCAAGCTCAGGAATGGAAAAAATTGGCTCATGCCTTCAAATGCCTCTTTTAGAAAAAGCCAAGAATAGCTTTCAGCCTTTGGGGACCTGCTGGGGGTGAGGGAGTGAGGAGGTGTGGCGCTGGGACAGGGATCCAGCCAAGATTGAGATCGCCAAGGGCCCAACTTCCAGCCAGAAGAGTTTTGGCCATTTCCCCCCAGGGGACGTGAAAATTAGCTTCCCCAGCTCTGTCCACCAAGGGAGCCATGTCTACACCCAGCTACTTGTTCCCTCTGACCCCCCAGTGCACCCCCACCCTTTAGCCCTGCCCTTAGGCTGAATCAAGAACAACTTCCTTTGTTGGACCAGGCCTGGGCTGGGAGCTCCTCTGCCCCACCAAGGGCCTAGCAGGGTGGAAACCTGAGCTTCTGCCCTTCCTGAGCCTGAAGGGTGAAAGCTGATTCCCCGGTGTTGGGGGGGGTGGGGAGTGGATGACAAAGAGATAAACTGAGGGTTTGCATCCCTAATCTTACAGCCCAGCTATATGGCCTTGGGCAAGTCACTTGACCTGATGCAGCCTCAGTTTCCTCATCTGGAAAGCAGGGGTAATCTTTCAGTTACTCATTCAAACAACACATGTTGGGTCTGACTACGTGTCAGCACTGGGCACTAGACACTGAGGACATAGCCGCAACCAGAACAAAGTCCCGATCATTTGGATCAGAAGATGTAGCCTTGCTAACCTCAAAGGCTGCAGGGAATTAGCCATCCCTTCTTCACACAGTTATGCAGCCAGCCTGGCGCTAGGAGGGCATAATGCTTTGGGCCAGTGTTTATGAGACCTTATGCCATGCATCTTACCTTGATGATTTCATTTAGTGTCATCCCAACCCTGTGATGTAGACACTATATTTATCCCCATATTACGGCCGAGGCCGTTGAGGAGCAGAGAGTTTGTGCTGGAGAAGTTCCAAGGCTCATCTGCAAACAGTAAGGAGTAAGGAAAAAGGCCGATGGGCCAGGTCACTATTAAGCCCCAGGGACTGGAATAACTAAAGCCTGGTTCTCTGTGTCACTTTGCAATACAAAGTGGTAGGTAGCCTGAGGTCAGTACATAGGCACAGGACAAAGTCTTCTTAAAACGTGGGGTCTATGCAGCCCTTTTACTTAAAATAAGATCCCAATTGTCCCTCCAACCCTACGGTGTCCGACTGTCTCCCATTTGACACAGGAGAAACCAAGGCACGTACAGGTTAAGTGAGTTTCCCAATCACTGCACAACAGGGGTTTCTGCTCGAGGGGTGCTTATCACAGGCAGGTTGCCATGCTGGACCCCGACTGCACCTGCCGGAGATGCGGGATGCCAGGGTGCGGCGCGGCAGGCCGGCTAGGAGAGAACTACGTCTCCCAGGATGCCGTGCGACGGGCGTGTGGGGCGGGGCCGCCGCGAGCACAGGGCTGTAATTTCTTGGTATTTAAAAAAAAAAAAAAAAAAAAAAAAGGTAGCAAAAGAAAAGAGAGAAAGAATCAAAGCCTCAAGCGTCATGTCTAGGAATAGCCTCGGAGCCAGGCCAAGTCATTATAGACGATGAGTAATCCGGTTAAGTCATTTCTCTAAACACCATTCCTTGTAAGAGAATTAAAATATCAGTTTACATCAGAGGGGGAGAGGCAGGCTCCAGAGGCCCGGCCGGGAGCGCAGCCAGGAGGGGGCGCGGCTGGCGCGCCGCTGCCGCTCGCTCGGCCCAGCCTCGGGGCGGGGGCGGGATGCCAGGGCCCTGACAGCTGGACCCTGGGCTCGGGCAGGCGGCCAGCTAGCGGGGGGTGGGGTGGGGAGCGGCCCGCCAGGCCTCAGTTTACCAGATGGTAAGGGCTTCAGGGAAAGTTTGGGGCTGCTCCCTGTCGGAAGAATCGGTGTCCCTCGTGGGGGCAGCCCAGCAAGGTGAATGGTGTGGGCACTAGGCAAGAGGGGGCTGGGCTGCTCTTTTCTTCAGTGTCCCCTGTTTCCTCCCGGATTTCAGAGTTCCTGTCTCGGCAGCTGCAGGCCTACTGTCGGGGCGAAGGGCTGAGGACTGGCCTGAGGACACGGAGAGAGTAAAAGCGAGGTAGGTGCCCAATTCCCTTAAACTTGCAGGAAAGTCCTTAGGCAGGAGGTGACCACCAGCGCAGCTTTTGGTGTCCTGAGGGCAGGGTCATGATAAACTGGGGGAGTGAGTTGATCAAGGAGCTGCCCCTTCACCTCTAGAGTCTGTTGTCTGAGACCCCTCCAGAGCCGATACAGGAGTTGAGTCCCAGCTGTGAGCCAGTCACAGGTATCCTCCCACTCTCCATAACCCTGACCTGGATCCTTACCAGGTAAGGCCGCTGGGGCCCAGAGACTTCTCCCCACACACCAAGGCAGCATAGAATAATTGAAGCTTAGAGCCACTGAAGTTTGAGGCAGGCCAGGCCCAGCTCTTACATACCTTAGCTCTTGCAGTGATATAGGTGCTTTTTAAATTAATTAATCGATTAACTAATTAATTTAACGAAAGGACAAGGGGAAGCACAGACAGGTTCACAAGTTCCCAGGGGGCTGCACTCACTCTCACTCTCAGCCCAGCTACTGGAACAGGAGTTGCCCAGGCTCTGAAGCCAGGCAGACTGCTTTCCAATCCCAGTGCGTGTGCTTGCAGGTGAGCCAGCACGTTACTGGGTTGCTCAGGGTCTCTAATCTTCAATTTCCCCATGTGTAAAATGGGGTTAGCAGTACCCATCTTACAAGGTTAGTGTGAGGTTAGAAATAACATAGGCCTTCAACAAACGATCATTCTGTTGTGTTGGTAGTGTTACCCGAACTTGCCTCTGACTGGGCAAATTTGGTGTGCTACTGGGTCTATGGAAGAAAGTAACCAGGATGCCAGGAGGAATTATGAGCAAGGTAAGTGATTCATCTCCAACCTGAGCGAGGTCCATCAACCCCTTCAATTCGTCAAGCATGGGCTTTGGGGTGGGGGAGGCTGCCTTATTTCCTGCTCCCCAAATGAATGCATGGGACCTTGCTAACATCAAAACTAAAGCTTCTAGGCTTGGAGTTGTCTGGGACCCATTGGCTCCAAGAACCTAATATCCCTTAGAAGCCCACTCTCTGGCACATCTCCCCACACCCCATCTCACACCTGAAGGCCAGGCCTCTGTGGTCATCATCTTGGTATTACCCAGCCTGCGACTGCCCTCCCTTCCTGACATCCCAACTATGTTTGAAATGGTGCCTGGCAGGGAGAACCCAAGGAGAACTCAGGTCCAAATGGTCCTGCCTGCACCTCAGGCCCTCCTTTCTTCCCACTCTGCCAACCAAAAGCTCAAATCCTCCACACACCCACTGTACATCCTTTTTTTTTTTTTAAGATTTATTTATTTATTCATGATAGACACATTGAGAGAGAGGTAGAGACACAGGCAGAGGCAGAAGCAGGCTTCATGCAGGGAGCCCAACATGGAACTCGATCCCGGGACTCCAGGATTGCGCCCTGGACCAAAGGCAGGTGCTAAACCGCTGAGCCACCCAGGGATCCCCACCACTGTACATTCTTTCTGCTTCTGTGTGCCTGGAAACACATATACGAACCTATGTACACCTGTGCATTTGCACATGCATCCTGCATGCAGAGGAGCCCATAGCTCACACAGAGGAACACAGACACATATGGACACCGCTCGACTGCAACTCACTAGAGAGATCTCAGCCCCCGAGGCTTCCTTCTCCACATCTGATGCACCATGCTGGCCTACCTTGGATACCAGCAAGGGGACAGATGGTTGTCCAGCCCTCCTGCCTATCCCAAGCTGCCCATTTGTGCCTTTGCTGCTTTAGCCATGGGGCTGGCCTCTGGGATTTTGCTGTTGCAACTGACTTGCCTCCCTACCTTGGCCTCAGCAGGCTTTCCAGTCCTGACTGTTGGTACTAGCGACAACTGAAGACAGAAGACTGCATGGAAGTGGCTCCTCTGGCTTCTCTTAGGCATGGCGCTGGCTTGGTGTCCACCCCTCCCTGACAAATCTGGCAATACAGCCACACTGTATTGGGTTGTAGAGGACCATCTTCCTGGTGCTCTCTGTTCTGTTTCTGACTCCCAGTGTTTCTGTGTGCTGTTTCCTCTGTGCCCAAGTGCCTTCCCGGGCTCAGTAGGGCCTGCCATGTCCACCCAGTGAACCTCTGCTCATCCTCCAAGGCTCCACATGAAGCAGGCATCCATATCCCCTGTGTGTCCCTGGGCTCCCAGCATACAACTCTGCTGTGACATTTGCCACACTGGTGCTCTTGTCACATCACTCCTATGTCATTATCTGACTGTCCAGCCTCCATTGAGCCTCTATCCCACAGTTAGGAATGATCCATGCCATCAGCCTACACCATGCTGCTGGCAGAGCCACAGCGCCCAGGCCACTGCTCTGTCAACATACTGATGTTCAGAGGTGGAAGGGACTTGTCTGAGGTCCCGCATTGCTTCAGGAGATCTTAGTTGGTGAAGAAGGAACTGGAAGGGAAGAGGAGCAAGTGGGAGGCCACAGAGGGCAGGCACATAACAGATGTTCAATGAAGATGCATAGAAGGCGATGAAGGAGGGAAGGATGGAGAAAGGGAGGATATCCATTTCTAACCCCTCAACCCCCCCACCCCCATGCCCTTCCCCTTCACCGTATAACATCTAGGCCTTCTTTGGAGCAGCACTTCCTAATTTTTTTTTTAAAGATTTTTTTGTTTTAAAGATTTTTTAAAAAGTAATCTCTACACCCAATGTGGGGCTTGAACTCACAACCCCGAGATCAAGAATCACATGCTCTACTGACTGAGGCAACCAGGTACCCCAGCACTTCCTAATTTTTTTTAAAAATATTTTATTTATTTATTCATGAGAGACACAGAGAGAGGCAGAGACAGAAGCAGGTTCCACGCAGGAAGCCCGATGTGGGACTCGATCCTGGGGCTCCGGGATCATGCCCTGAGCCAAAGGCAGATGCTCAACAACTGAGCCACCCAGGCATCCCCGCACTTCCTAATTTTTAAGGGCAGAATATTCTATACTTTAGCTTTGAGGTCATACACGTTCCCTTCTTCTTGGAGTTCCAGGGCTGGGTGACTCTGCAAGTCTGTGGTCACTCCATCGCTCTGGCCCCAAGCTGGGAGCTTGGCTCAGAGCCCCTACACTGGGTATCCCTATCCCATTGCCCCTCGGTGGTGGTGGTGGTGGTGGTGGTGGTAGTGGAGGGTGAGCAGTACCTGGGGCCCTGGATCCCACTCAGGGAAGCACATCCCCAATCCCTTCAGGATCTCAGAGTCCCCAGGCTCCTGACCCCCTGGTTCTGCAATAGGAAGGTTCCAGGCACCCATTAGCCTCATTCTGGTGAGCCTGAGCCCTGCTGTGGCTGAGTAGGATCTGCCTCAGTGGAGTGGGGAAGTGGTGAGCATCTTTCCCCCTATGACAAGTGCCCCAAGTCAGTGAAGTTCTTTATGCTGTTTCCGTGTCTGTAAAATGGGGATGGTATACTCATAGCTCTCACACCTTTTAGCACTAAATGAGCTATTTCTTTCTTTTTTTTTAAAGATTTTTAAAAAAAGATTTTATGTATTTGACAAAGAGAGAGCACAAGCAGGTGGAGCAGCAGCAGACAGAGAGAAAGGGAGAAGCAGGCTCCCTGCTGAGCAGGGACTCCACAAGGAGCTTGATCCCAGGATTGTGGAGGAAGGCGGGTAATCATGACCTGAGCCAAAGGCAGACACTTAACTGACTGAGCCACCCAGGTGCCCCTAGATGAGCTATTTCTTATAAAAACCTTAGAGCTGAGCGGACAGGAGGAAGCTCTCCATAAATGCCAGCTCTTCTCCACAGCCCAGAGCAGAAGGCGTGGTGTGAGCCAGGGCTCCGGGAAGGGAGACAGGAAACCTGGATCCCAGGGCCAGCTGTAATGAGCATATAGGCCGTTTGGTCCTGGAAGACCCCTCCCCACTCCACCTTCCCTCCTGTTCCTGTGTCATATTGTGTTGGCTTTGGGGGCTTTTTAAAAAAAAAATAAACAAGGGCTTCATGAAACCCCTAATATTCTGGTTAAGTTTTGAAACAGCTCAGAAATCCCCTCCTCCCCTTGTGAGTCAGTGGTAGGAGCAATAAGCAGAACTGCTAGTGGGCAGCCGAGAGAGAGAAATTCTGCAAAATAACAGCTGGGCAGCCCTGTGGCCCAAGGGATTTGACATGTGGGCTTGAACCTATTTGACATGGGGTGCTGCTGGAGAGGGCCCGAGGCCCGGGGATGGGGGGGGGGACTAAACCCTGAAAAACATCACGATGCCTCCTCCCCCTCCCTGGCGTAATGTGAAATAAAAACAACTCTGGATGGTTAAATTAGTGTAAAGAAGTCCCACGAGACTGACTTTTCCCGTAAGGCGATTTCGATGCTCGTTTGGAAATATCAAATTCTTTCCAAGCATTTTCTTTTTCTATTTTGGTGCGTTAAGCACGTGCTCGGCCGACCAGGCTCGCGCCGGGTGCTGCGGAGCCCAGCGGCGCCGGCCGAGGGGGCCGAGGGGGGCCGCAGTAGGGGGCGCGGGGCGGGGCGGGGCGGGGCGGGGCGGGGGGGGGGCGCCGCCCAGGGGTCCCCAGGCCCAGACGCCGCCCGCACCCCGCCCCGCCCCGCCCCGCCCCCAGCGGCCCCGCACCCCCACCCCTCGCTCTGGGCTCGAAAGACCGGGTGGGGGTTTCGGAAAGCGCTTTCCTTGCCCAGCCGGATCTGAGTCAAAAGGGGGAGCTGGTTCAAACCGAAAGAATAATTCGGTTAGCCAAGGCTGCCAATATTTCTCTGGGGCCCAAATTACTGCCAGGCAGGGAGCTCCTGGGCCCGCGGCGCTGGCCCCTCGGGCCTCGCTGAAAGCCCCTTGTTCCCATATAGTTCTTTCTTTCCCCAGAAAAGGGGCCGGGAAGTGCCCAGGGCAGAAAGGGCTGACGGAGGGGAGGGTGCTTCCTCCTGCCCCACAGGCTCTGCTGGGCCTCCAGGGCCATCAGGGACCCTCCTGGGGGCCCAGATGATTGGGGCGTCCTGGCAGAGGTGAAAGAGAGCTCCATCCACCTGCCCCAGTAGGCCCCGAGCTGGGCCCACCCTTCTCAGGTCATTTATCAAGTCCCTCATGCCTCTGCGTTTGCACCCTCCGTTCACTCTGCTGTTCCCTCCCCCTCAGCTTGCGAATTCCTGTATATCCTCCTGGGGATAGAGGTGTGAAGCTCTTCAGAATTTTTCCTGAACAGGCCTGGCTTCCCACTGTAGAGACCAGTTCTGGCAAAGTTGGTAAAACCAACTTGAAAAGAACCACTCAAGTATCTTCAACATCCCTGACACTGGCCCCCTACCCTAACTGTCACTTTTAGGCCCCTTGGCTCAGCAGAGTTTGTGCTCTGACCAGCATCCTAGTGCACATAGTGAGGCCCAAATTAACAAGGTTTTTTTGTTTTGTTTTGTTTTGTTTTTAACTGTCATTATCGAGAAGAGAAACATTGCTCTATATGTAGTAGTTAATCATTTTTTTCAGGCTGGATTGCCAGGGTGGAGTGGAACAGGAGAGCCTAGAGGGCTCTTCGCATCCGGCTGTGGTTTCTGACCTTTGCAGACCCCAGCTCTGCTCAACTATCCAGCCTTTGCAGTCACAGAAACTCTCTGGCTCAGGGACCCTGGTGGACTCAAGTAAGTTCATTATGACCTTAGGACAGGTGTGGAAAGGAGATGCTGATGGTTCGTCTTCCTGGGCCCCCAGAACACCTGGCCTGGGCCTGTTGCACTGCGCCCTCAGCCTAGCTCACCACCTCAGCACAAAATTTGCCCTGTAAGCAGGACCATCGTGAGCTCTCAGGCAGGGCCAGGAACACAGCTGTTCTCATGCAGACGGTCCTATAGACACAAGACAGCTGTGGTATAGATGGCCTGGCTGATGCACACCACACACAAGGACAAGCACAGAACATGGCCAAGGTCAGGGACATGTGGGGTCAGCTGAGCATGTGAGGAGGACACAGATGCATAGACACACATACACCCTTTTTAGGGCAGTGCTGGTCGGTGCAGTTGGCAGGGCTGGGGCCACATGGCTACTGATCTATTAGAGCAACTGGTGTTGTACCTCTGTAGTTAAGATGTAGGGGGGTCTGGAGAGAGAGGAAGGCACCAAAGTGGCGCCGTATTAGGGCTTGGAGCAGCAGCTAATATTGACATTGAAGTAAGTCCCTATTATGAATGGTTTAGAGCAGGGGGATGACTATTAGTTCTGAGGGCTGAAGGGAGACCCTGGCTCCAAGGAGAAAGGTGGGAGCATCTCCATTTTAAGGAGCAGAATGAGAACTTAGGGGTAGCAAGGGGTTCTGCCTTATTGTGGTACAGTCTCGGAAACTTCTCTGGCCTGGTTCCATTTTTACAAGGTTTTACATTGTTAAAGGGCTGTTAAAAAAGAAGAAGAAGAAGAATGTATGGGGTGCCTGGCTGGCTCAGTCGGAAGAGCGTGCAACTCTTGATCTCAGGGTGGTGAGTCTGAGCCCCCCACTCAATGGGAAGATTACTTAAAGTTAAAAAAAAATGTGACTGAGATCTTAAGCCTAACATATTCACTATCTGACCTGTTACAACCCAACAGCACCCTGCAGAGTGGTGGCTGAGCCCTATCCCGAGGCTGCCAGGCTCCTGCTTTTCCTTCAGCATTGCAGCGATTCCAAGTCTGGGGAGGTGGCCTGTGAACCTTGGGTCAGCTGCTTGTGGGAGCCAGGGGTTGGAGAGCGGGCCAGTGGATGCTTCATCCCCCTTTCCTGCCATTGCTCTGAAAGGAGTATATCTTGTTACCTGTTATCTGGGCGTCTCCAAGCACAGGACTGAATTCAGAGAATACAATGCTGATTTCTATACCCCTGTGGTCTGACCTGTTTATGGAAAACTCTGTTGATCAAAATACCCAAGCACATGCATGCACAACATGCACGCACATGTAGGGACATTCTGGAGAACTGATTTTTCTGGGTAACTGAGGGTTAACTGGAAGCCTGTGTCCTTATGCCTTATCGAAAATTTCTCTACAAATGGCGAGCATTTCCCCAGTTTAGTATTTTGAAAAGTTCCACCACTTTCTAAATATGTGACCTTGGTTGAGTTACCTAACCTCAGTAACCTCAGTTTCCTTATCTGTAAAATACGCAGAGCAATACCTCCTGGGTTGTGACAAGCACTAGAAAGAGGAGCCATATGTGCTCTAGACATGGGTCCTGCTATCACAGCCACTGTCACGGGTCAGCAGAGACTGTGTAGCCACCCGAGGCTCTGCACCAGGATTGAGGATTATGGTTTGGATGCCGTTGTACATTCTGTACATGTTGACATGGAGATAGGCCCGAATTGGCATCAGTCTGCAGTTTCTGTCCCAACTAAGTCCACCCAAGAAGATGGTTTTCTTAGGATTTGCTGCTTCTTCATAAAAGCCTGTACTGTCAGGGTTGCCTGCAAGAACCCGAGGACTCTTGGTCCAGAGCCTAAATGCTGTCTTTATTTGAATTTGTCATGCCTCCTCTGGGAAAGGGTCAGCAAACCAAGGGTAGGGCTTGGGCTCAGCCTTCCTGGCATTCCATCCCACTCCCCCCACCTCACCCAGTCCCATCCTCCCTGCATGCAATTTGGGACCTTCCTCCAGCAAGAAGGCCAGCAGGCAGAGACAGGGAAGGGGGAGCCTCTGGGGCCACTGAGAAGGCAGGAAGGGCATGAAAGGCACCGTGGTCTGGGGAGCAAACAGGGCAGGCTCTGGATTCCCAGCAAGTGTAGGGGGATTGTGGGGTCTGGGGCAGGGGGGTGGGTGAGGTGAGGGGAGGCTTCAGGTCAGAGTCTTGGCCTGGTGCATTCTAGGGAGCTTTTTCTTTTTCTTTCTTTTTAAAAATTTTATTATTTTAAAAACTATTTTATTTATTCATTCATGAGAGACACACAAGAGAGAGGCAGAGACATAGGCAGAGGGAGAAACAGGGTCTCTGCTGAACAGAGAGACACAGGCTTGGCTCGATCCCAGGACCCTGGGATCATGACCTCTGCCAAAGGCAAGGCCACACAGGTGCCCTGGGGAGCTTTTTTGGATGGCCCCCAGATGGAGGAGTTGAGGAGGCTGCAGTGAAGTGGGGAGCCCATGGGAGAATTGTTCTTGCTGCCTGTGGAGATGGAGGAAGCAGCCATAGATGGGAGGATGGCAACCAGGCACCTCACCTTCCCTCTGGTCTGACCCCTGCTGCTTCTGCCACTTGCCCCCTCAGGGATGAGGCCAGAGAGCCTACTGGTGCTTTAAGTGGGAGGCAAAGCACCCATCTTCAGTGAAAGGGAAAAGGCTGAGAGTCAGATCAATTCCCAGTCCTGCCACTTACTGTGTGGCCCCTAGTATACTACTTAGCCTCTGGGCCTCACTCTCCTTATCTGTAAAATGGAAATATTTACCTTGGTGTTACTGTGAAGACAGTGAGATTAATGCATGAAAAATCTGCCTCGTATGGGCCACTAGGCTTCCAACCTGCATCCTGCCCTCTTCTCAGAGCAGGGCACTGTTGCATCGGGCCCTGGGGTGGACAGGACCTTACAGACCCAGGGCAGAGCACTGTAGGCTTTGGTTTCTGGGGGACAAAGGATTTCTCTAGTCCTCATTTGTGCTGGTCCTGCCTCAGTTCCCCTCCAGTTGAGTATGTTCCCCTCCAGTTGAGTATCTCCACTGCCTCCCTTCCCAGAGCCCACCCCACATACAAGGTCTTGTACAGAGGCCTGCCAGGCTGGTAAATAGCTTGCTGTGGGGTGGGGGAGTCTCAGTCCCCTTGGGCTCCTCTTCCCCACCTGGAGAGGGCATCCTTGGTACATAGAGGCTTGGCGCGGCTTGGTTCCTGAGCCCTTGCACATCCAGCAGAAACTGGAGGGGTAGAGGAGGAGGAGGGGGAAATGCACATGTGGTACGTTGAGCAATAGAACACACATGTGCCGAACACGTATGTGTGCAAAGACAGAGCCGCCACGGGGAGGAGGAGATTGTACAAAACGTACTGATACCGATATTGATAATAAAAATCCCACTTTGTATATGTATGGCATGGAAAACTTCACAACTGTTTTCCTACATGAGCTAATTTTCTATCCTTGCCAGAGTCCCTAATTTCAAAAAGCTGACAACTTCGTTTCCAGGGAAAGTTGTGAATAGCTACCATACGATGCAGTGAGGGCAATGTGAAGGGGGAAAATCCTAATCTGAAAGTACAGAGAGGTGAGGACTTGAACCAGGGTCTTTGACACGGTAAGCAGTTCATGAACATAGGCTAATTTGTTATTAATGGGGGTGCATGGAAGAACCCTGATTTTAATGGGATTGGCAAAAACCCAGCCAACCCGGCATCCCTTGCAGCTAGGGATAGCCCTGCTGGTCAACGAGATGTAAGGAGTCAGCTGGGGTTTCTAGCAGAGTTTGACTTTCCTGCCACAGGCCCTGTCCCTTCCTCCTTCTCACTTCCTCTTTTCTTCCTGCTTGGAGGGTACAGTGGGATAAAGCACCAATCATGAAACCCTGAGGAACAAAGCTACTTGCCAAGGAAGCAGAACAGGAGGCTGCAAGGATGCTGGATCCTTGATAATTTGCTTGGCAGCTGTAGCAGCCTGGACTTCCCACTCTAGGACTTCTTGTCCTTTGAATGAAATGAGCCCCCATGTGGCTAAGCCACCATCCCTGGGTTTTTCTGGGGGACAAAGGATTTCTCTAGTCCTTATTTGTGCTGGTCCTGCCTCAGTTCCCCTCCAGTTGAGTATGTTCCCCTCCAGTTGAGTATCTCCACTGCCTCCCTTCCCAGAGCCCACCCCACATACAAGGTCTTGTACAGAGGCCTGCCAGGCTGGTAAATAGCTTGCTGTGGGGTGGGGGAGTCTCAGTCCCCTTGGGCTCCTCTTCCCCACCTGGAGAGGGCATCCTTGGTACATAGAGGCTTACATGAAATTCAATGCAATTCGTTTTTTTGTTTTTTTTTTAAGATTTTATTCATTCATGAGAGACACACAGAGAGAGGCAGAGACACAGGCGGAGGGAGAAGCAGACTCCCTGTGGGGAGCCCAATGCAGGACTCGATCCTAGGGCCCCAGGGTCACAACCACTGAGGCACCCAGGTGCCCCAATTCAGTACAATTCTGAATGAAGCCAGGAGGCAGGTGCTGGTCACCACACTAGCTAGAGAGCCCTGGAAAACTCATTTGCCTGGTGTCATTGGCTTATCTGTAAACCAGAGGTTGGTTAAGATAACATTTAAGGTTTTTTAAAAGTATTCTCCTTTGCTAATTTATAATATGTGGATATGCAATCTACGTCTAAGCATCTGTGCATTGGGGAATAGGATTTAATTTACAAAAATTCAGATTACTGCAACCCAGTGTCTTCAGGAGCATAGCTACCCTGAGTGTAAAATAGGTGCTCCTCCGGGGTTTCAAGGAAATCCTTCTGGGACTATTGCCACAGCTTGAGGCTTGTCCATTTGTGGCAAGAGAAAAAAATGGCTATTTTATTTTATTATTATTATTTTTTAAAGATTTTGTTTATTTATTCATGAGACACACACAGAGAGAGAGGCAGAGACACAGGCAGAGGGAGAAGCAGGCTCCATGCAGGGAGCCCCACATAGGACTTGATCTCGGGTCTCCAGGATTACGCGCTGGGCTGAAGACTGCACTAAACCACTGAGCCACCCGGGCTGCCCCAAAATGACTATTTGAATAAAAACATCTGGCTCTGTACATTTCTGTTGCCTAACGAGTGTGAGATTATTCACCCGGGGTGAGGACAAATGTGTACTGCTTTCTTTATTTTATAGGTGCTGGCACTTGAAGGAATTACGTCTAGAATTAGACTATATCGAAAGAAAGACTGTAATCTTAAAGGTTCTGTGACTCATGCCTGGGAGACCTGGAGTCGATAGCCCTTTGTTTAAAATCTGCCACTGTGATTGTGGCTGTGACAGTGTTTCCTTGTAATTCTGTAAATATTTGCTGTGTGTATTTTAAAGATATTAGGTACAATCAGGTTCAGGATTGTTTTAGTCTATTGGTGAATTATTCTTTTTATTATTATATAGTGATACTTTTTTTCCCTAGCAGTGACTTTGGTCTTAAAGTCTATTTTGCCTAGTATTGATACTGCTATATTATCTTTCTTTTGATTAGTATCCTCTTAGTACAAAAATACTTCCAATATTTCTGTGTCAGTATGTTTTAGGCATATCTCCTGTAAATAGCATAGAGCTAGAGTTTTGAAAATGTAGTTCTAGAATCTCTGCTATATAGGTGGCAAATATAGTCTGTTTATATCTGTTGCCATTATTGATATATTTCAATTTAATGTGCTCTTTTATTTATATTTACTGTGTTCTTGCTTTGCTTCTTATTTCCACTTGCTACCTGCTGTTAGATTGGTCACATTTTCTTTAAGCTCACCCCTTTTCCCAATACCAGTTTGGATGTTGCATACTTTATTTTTATTCTTTTAGGAGTTAATTTATAGCTCTCTCATGCATCTTTGATTTAACAAGGGATGATATTGGGAGGCCTGGGTGGCTCAGTGGTTGAGTGTCTGCCTTCGGCTCAGGGCGTGATCCTGGAGTCCTAGGATCGGGTCCCACATCGGGCTCCCTGCATGGAACCTGCTTCTCTCTGCCTGGGTCTCTGCCTCTCTGTGTCTCTCATGAATAAATAAATAAAATCTTAAAAAAAAAACCACAAGGGGTGAAATTAATCAGTATCTTTATGCTCTTTCCAAATAACGCCGACGATCTTAAAAGCTTCAACTCCCAATTACCCACGTCTCATTTTCCATGCATTGTTATCTAGTATTTTATTTCATTTTATTTTTAACATCTCAAATTATTTATATTGGTGGTGGTGATATGAATCAGTGACCTTTTTGTTCTATTTTAAATTTTTAAAAATTTAATTCCAGTGTTATTAACATACAGTGTTATGTTAGTTTCAGGTGTACCATATTGTGATTCAACAATTCTATACGTTACTTGGTGCTCTTCACTTGGTGCTCTTCTCTTCATCCCATTCGCCTGTTTCCCTCACCCCTCACCCCCGCCCCTCTAGTAACTAGCTGTTTGTTCTCTATAGTTAAGAGTCTGTTTTCTGGGAAGGAGTTTGTTGATTTGTCTCTTTTTTTTCCTTTGTTCATTTGTTTTGTTTCTTAAATTCCACATGAGTGAAATCATATGGTATTGTCTTTCTGTTATTCCATTAGCATTATACTCTCTAGATCCATCCATGTGTTGCAAATAACAAATTTTAATTCTTTTTATGGCTGAGTATTATTCCATTGTATATATATATCCCACATCTTCTTTATCTGCTCTTCTATCGAGGGACACTTGGGCTGCATCCATCATTTGGCTATTGTAAATAATGCTGCAATAAACATAGGGATGCCCAAATCAATGACTGTTAACATTTATACATAAGATTATCTTATGGCCTGGCCTCTATTATTGTGGATAAGTTGTCTTCAATCAATGTAATTATTGCTCCTTTTAAAGTAAGCCATGTTTTTCCTCTGACTGCTTTTAAGATTATCTTTGGTGTTCTGTAGTGTCTGTATGTGGAGTTATCTTTATTTATCCTACCCAGGACTCAGTATGCCTTTTCATTTTTTCAATTTTTAATTTTTAAAAAAAGATTTTATTTATTCATTCATGAGACACACACACACACACACACACACACACACACAGAGGCAGAGACACAGGCAGAGGGAGAAGCAGGCTCCACGCAGGGAGCCCGATGTGGACTCAGTCCCGGGTCTCCAAGATCCTGCCCTGGGCCGAAGGTGGCTCTAAACCGCTGAGCCACCCAGTCTGCCCTCAGTTGCCTTTTCAATCTCAAGATTCTTATCTCTTTTCCATTCTAGCAAAATTTCATCCATTCAATCTATTCTTCTTCAAAGCATCCTGATCTTTTATTATCATTTTTATTCCTTCCCTTATATTTTTAATTATTTTAACATACTGCTTTGGTATCTTTTTCAGATTGTTCTGTCATCCCAAATTCTTGGAGATAATTTTTCTATTTGTTATACTTGCCAACTCTCCTTCACAGTAGATGGTTTCTTCCTGTGATTTGTAACTGGTGTTTGTGAGCTCATCTTCAGTGAGATTGCTTTGTTCTGCGGGAGTCCTGTGTGTCCTGGGTTATGAAAATGGCCCCAGAGATCTGTTCTCTGTTTGTACCAACTGCTCCAAGGACCTCATCAGGGGAATATTTCTGTGTTGATTTTTCAGCTTGGGAATTCTTCAACCCATGGATAGCATAAATTTATAGATGCTACTCCCGTGAAGAGTTAAGGTTTTAAGTATTGATTTTTCCTAGGAATCTTTTTTCCCACTCAGAGCCCTAACCCAAGACAAGATTCACTGTTAGCTCTCTAGGTTGATGGGTTGATTCTTTCCTGAGGGGCAGCCCTAGCTATATAGGAGTCTCTGTTCCATGTCTCCTGAAGGTCACACCCCTTGACCCAAGGAGGGTTTGACTCTTCAGCCTCTGTCATTAGGGCCCATATCCAGGGCCAGAGCTCAACTCTGTGCACCTGACACCTGGGTATTTCCCCACCCTTTCTTCAAGTTCTGCTGTGGTTCTAGTATCTTTCAGTTAACATTTTATTCTAAATTTCTCAGTGTTTTCTTTTTTTTTTTTTTTTTAAGAAATATGATTCTCAGGGAGCCTCGGAAGGTCACACAGTGTGTTAGATTCAGCTCCAAGTTTATTTATTTTTTAAAATATTTTATTTATTTATTCATGAGAAACACACAGAGGGAGAGAGAAAAGCAGAGACACAAGTAGAGGGAGAAGCAGGCCCCACTCAGGGAGCCTGACGTGGGCCTCGATCCTGGGTCTCCAGGATTACACCCTGGGCTGAAGGCAGGCGCCAAACCGCTGAGCCACCCAGGGATCCCCTCTCGGTATTTTCAAAGGGAAAGGTATCAGTGTTGATTCAGTCCATGATGTTGCCAGTCTGAAACCAGTGGTCTTGGTGTTTAGCAGAGCACCTTGGGGAGTCTTGGGACCTGCAGAGTTAGGCCTGGAGATAGTATTGGTTGGGGGTGGGGAGCTGAACATCTCTGCATAAGAAATAAACAGGGGTTTGAGGGTGAGGACAGGAGAACTGGTTTTGAGATAGAGGAAGAGGGACACCTGGGTGCATCAGCGGTTAAGCATCTGCCTTCGGCTCAGGGTGTGATCCTGGAGTCCTGGGATCGAGTCCCACATCGGGCTCCCTGCATGGAGCCTGCTTCTCCTCCCTCTGCCTATGTCTCTGCCTCTCTCTCTCTCTTTCTGTGTCTCTCATGAATAAATAAATAAAATCTTAAAAAGAAAAAAAGAGATAGGGGAAGAATAAGGGGCCAGCAGGGATAAAGGAAGGCTCCTAAAGAATGAACAGTGAGAAATCCTGGTGGTGGATGGAGCACCTGAGTGGCTCAGTCAGTTGAGCATCTGCCTTTGGCTCAAGTCATGATTCTAGGGTCCTGAGATTGAGCCTCATGGTGGGCCCCTGCTCAGTGAGGGGTCTGTTTCTCCTTCTCCCTCTGCCCCTCCCCACTGCTTATGCTCTCTCTCTCTCTCTCTCTCTCTGCCAAAAAAACTAAAATCTTAAAAAGAAGAAGTCCTGGTGATGGAAACATCTGAGGATCCTTGAAAACCGTGGTTGGTTGAGCTTCATTTAACTTTGTTCTCTGTGTTCAGCTGCACTATGCATCTTCCCTCCTCTCACACAGCAGGGGCCTATAGCTTCAGTCAAATTTGTTGCTCACAAATACCTGTGTCAGGGATCCTGGAGGGAAAGAAGAGCCTAGCCTAGGGGCGCCTGGGTGGCTCAGTCCATTGAGCATCAGACTCTTAGTCTCAGCCCGGGTCATGATCTTAGCGTCACAGTGTCCAGCCCCATGTGGAGCCCCATTGGGCTCTGCACTCAGTGGGGAGTCTGCTTGAGATTCTCTTCTACCTCTCCTTTCTTTTATTCTCTATCTCTCAAATAAGTACATATATCTTAAAAAGGAAAGAAAAAAGAGCCTATCTTGGGGTGTGCTGGCTGCTGGCAAGAAAACATCCATAGGAAAGAAGACAGGAGAAGGAGGCTTCAGCAGAAGGAAGAAACAGGGCAAGGAAGAGCCTGGAGAAACATGGGGGCTTTTGCTGACCTCCCCCACCCTGGAATCCCTGGAGCCTTTGAGGGGAGGCAGTGGGTTCCCCTCTGGACCTAAACAGAAGGCTCAGCTGAGGCTTTTTACTTCAGCTCTAAGACTAGCACATCCCACTCTGCAAGAGGACTGGAAGCTCACACATGGGCTCCACACTCGGAATGGCCCCCCATAAACCCATGCTCCGTGCACGACTTCACCCAAAGAGGCAACTGCTCACTAATCCAGAAGCCCCAGGTTTAGCCACCTCATCTCTGTGGAACACACCTGAGAACAAAGAAATGAGGTTTTATAAACATATGCTGCCAACCATATGTCACATACTTTGGCACATCTTTCAAATGCCTTTAGGGCTTTCACTCAGGAGCCAATTATCTTTGTTTTAGAATTAGCCAAAGAGTGAAGAACTTTGGAGTCAATCCTGATTTAACCTATACTAGCTACTAACCTGCCCACCGTGCTAAGTTATTCCATGGTACTTAGCTCACATGGGCCCCAGGAAATGTTTGCCAACTGTCTGACTGAATGAATCAATGAGCCAATGAAGTCCTCAGTAAAGACACACACCAAGGATGAGATGTGTGTCCACTCACGAATGGAGAGAATGAAGTACATAAGGACAGACTATTTGTAAGCACACACATGGTGCCCAAAGCACATGCCTGCGTTTAGTTGCCAAGTTACCCATGGGGAAATCAACTCCCAGGACAACTTAGTCCCACTAATACAGAATTCAAGGACCCTATCTTCCTTCCCTCCAACATATATTTTTCCACACACAACAGGGAACAGAGAGAGGCAGCAGTAGTCAACAGGTGTGTAGCCCAGTGAGAACAGAGACATGCTTATTATTAACCTTTTCATCTCTAGGGGATGAGTCTGTTCTTATCCTGCTTCCAAAAGCTCAAATGGAGCGAGGAGAGGCTCCTAGAGGGAAAGAATAGTCTGGAGCCCACTCTGGCCATATTTGGAGGACCAGCTCTGCTGTGGTGGAGGGGTCTGGGGTGGTTGCTCCCTGTCCAAGGACTGTGCCCGTGGCCAGGCACTGGACCCAATGACAATAGCCCAAATGAGCAGTGCTATTTTGGCTTTGGTGTAGGACCAGAAGGACCTCCAAGAAACCTTGAAAAATTCTTCTGGAAAGGTTGGTGATTTGTCCTCCTGGCTAGCAGAACCAGTTCTCAGCAGCAACACCACCTGCAGTGCCTCCACAATGGAGCACAGGCAGCTTGGCACTCAGGCCGTGGACCCATATGGTGCGCACACACGTGTCCCTGCATCCATGTGCAGGTGCTCTCATGCTCCGAGCCTTCCTTCCTTCACCTGGTACCCTCTGGCTGCCACCCTCTCTCTTTCCCTGCACTCTGTGAGTGCTCGCTTGTCCTCCTGTAGCCATTCTCTCCTTCTCTCTCATAGCAACGGCATGCCCCAGTTTCTAGCGGGGCACAGGACTGATCAGAATTAACCCCTACATTTCCTAGTCCTGGTGGCTGGGTGTGGCTGTGTGATTAAGCTTTGGCCAATGGGCTACGAGATGAAGTAAGGGGCCGTGGGAACCCACCTGGCTGCGCCCTTGAAGGGCAGGGGTGTGTCAAGCCTGCCTTGACCACCGGGGCTCCAGCTGGCTGAACCATGCTGTGGGGCCGGCCCTCGGCCACGTGGAGGAGGGCGGTATCTAGTGAGGGTAAGCAAAAGTTTTGGAGAGCCCTGGGCCATGCTGACTGTGCAGAGCGGAGGCCCCACCCCAGACTTGTGCTCTGAAGGAAATGAACCTCTGTCTTGAGCTTTTTTGAGCTTCTGGCACTTGCAGCTACAATCACAGCCTATAGGATCCCGTCGCACACAACATTCACTTCTCCAGGAGCTGCCTTCAGACTTTTGCCTCCATCCCTCCCGCACGGTCTCTCCAACAGTGGACCTCCTCCTGCACAAACCCAATGGCCTCTTCCCAGCTGTCATCCCACCCTACACCTGGCCGCCCCCCACTCCCTCCTCTTGCCCATTCTTAGCTTGTGGGATGCCACGCTCCTGGCACCTTCCATGTCTCTGCTATCCCTCTCTAGTGTCGTAAAGGGCCCTTATGCTTGTCCCTGATGTGCTGGTTTCCCCAAAATTCTGTCTGGGATCATTCTGGGGGATAAGGGCTAGACTGTCTTTCTGGATGAGAAGTGGATGAGCTGGGTTTCTGGGCTGAGGTGGGGGTGTCTTCTCAGACTCCAAGCCAGGCCTTTTGTCCTGGCTGGATGTTGGTTGCCCACGCTGCAGGGCCAGGCTGGTGCAGACAATGCATCTCTGCTCTGCTCATGATGGCTGGCTGGACTCTCTCCCTCTGCCCCAGCAATTGTCTTTCTTAGTTTCCAAAACCAGGCTGAGCCTACCTCGAATCATCTCTGCCGAGTCTGTGGCTGGCCCTCACCTCCTGCTGGACTGTCTCCTAGCAAATACGTAACTCCTCGCCCAATCCACCAGCTTGCCCAGAGATGTGGTTGAGCCAAGGGCTGCCCTGGCCAGACTGGGCCAAAGGTTCTCAGAGCTCCGGAGATGCACAGTGCTCATGACTCACTCCCCAGGGAGCCCACAAAGGGCTCCAGGGGACCCATCTTCCAGCAGGAAAGGCACTGGTGTCCCCTCCAATAAGTGGAGGGCTGCCCTTCTGTGGTGAGGGACTGAGGTAGGCACCTTTGTTCCCATTTTGCAGATGAGAAAGCTAAGGCTTAGAAAGGGCAATTAGCTGGCCTGGGGGGTTATGGCTGTTCAGTGGTGAATTCAAGACTGGAACCCAGCTCTGTCTGGCTGTAGAGTTTATGTACTTGCCCACTCTGTTGTCTTCCCTCCCTAGTAACTCTGGAGAGTCCATCCCATTCCTCCAGCTCAACAGCTGGGCACCCCTGCCCCACTGATCTCATCCATCATTATACGAGTGGCAACTCCCAAATCTGCATGCCCAGCCCTTCCTCTTCCCCAAACTTCCACCTGGATTCCCAGGTGCCCTTGGGCCCCCTGACTTGATGGCTCGCAGCTGCCTTAGACTCAGATCTCTTCCCAGACTTGCTCTCAGCAGGTGAGTGTCCCTCCCTGGGAAGCTGGCATCACCTCCCACTGTTGCCAGGCTTGACTTCGGCTCTCCTGTTGTACCCTCTTCAGCCCTGCACTGCCTCCTCCTTGCCGCCTCCAACCCATCACTCCTGATGCTCTGCACCTGTGTTCAACCCTCTCCGGCTCCTCTGCCTGATGGATCTTTCCCCAGAGTGAATTGTTCCAGGCCCCAGACCCAAGGCTCCTGCTCAGAATCCTGTAGCAATTCCGTTTTCTACAGAATCAAGTCCAAGCCCTCCAGAGCATGGCCAGTGTGATCTAGGTCCTTGCTGCGAGCTCTGCCCACACTCTGGAGGACCAGCGTTCCACTCTACCACTGGGCTAGATAGGGCTTATGGCCTACCTAATCTACATTTTCTCCTTCTTCCTTCACAAGAGAACCCTGATTTTTAGTAGCTCCCCCAATAGAGACCACATTCCTCAGTTTCCCTTGCAGCTATTTGTGGCCACATGACATAATTCAGGCCAATGAAATGTCAATGAAAATGTTACATAAACCTTCCAATGAGTCAGCTTATAGGGAGTTGACTTAGCTGAGATGAATGCTCTTTTGGGTCTTTCTCCTTCTTGCTACCTGGAATGCTGATGTGCTGGCTGGACCCCCAGCAGTCCTTTTGGTCCCTAAAGTAATCTTGAGTATGGAGGCCAGTGCTAGAATGGTGGAGCAGAAAAGTAGAGAGAATCTTGGGCTCCTTATGACCATAGAGCTGTCATGGTTACCCTAGATTGTCTACTTTCAACTTTTTTTACGTGAAAAAGAAGTGAACAGGTCTTCTTTAAGTCACTCTTCTTTTGGATGTTCGGTGATACACAGGCAATCCTGATCTTACGTGATACAACCAGATAGCAATGTGCACAATTACATTTCTACGTGTGCATATGTGTTTCTTCCTTCCTGGAATGCCTGTCTTTCCTTTCTTGCTGTTGAAGTCCTAATTAGCTTGCAAGTATCAATTTTATTTTTTATTTTTATTTTTTTAGAGATTTTATTTATTCACGAGAGACACACAGAGAGAGGCAGAGGCATAGGCAAAGGGAGAAGCAGGCACCATGCAGGAAGCCTGATGTGGGACTCAATCCTGGGACTCCAGGATCACAACCTGAACCAAAGGCAGATGCTTAACCACTGAGCCATCTGGGCACCCCTGCAGTTATCAATTTTAATGTCTGTTACTCCACAAAACCTTCACCCATTCTCTGGGTGTAACAACCCCCTGCTGAAGCCATGGTTTTCCCAGCCTCAGTTTGGTCCTTTCAGAGCACTTATTTAAGTATCAAGGTGTATTTGAATTGACTGAGGGACAAGAAGTGAGTTTTCTCCAATTTCTAGGGAAATTGGTACAGTGCTTGACACATAGGAGGTGCTCAGTAAATTTTTGTTGAACACACACACACAGACATGACACTCACCCACCCCCAGGGCAGCTGCCAGAGACTTCCAGGACAGACTCGCTGACAGATGTGGGTGGGGAAATGGGGACACAGGGAGAAGGAAAACAGGAAAACAAACCCAAACCTCTCCCTTCCCCCTTTCTCTTACCTCTGATCACCCAACTGGCCCCCTAGGTTGCTTCCTTCCTCTGGCTCCCCTGATAGGCTCCACACTCGCACATGGAAGGTGCCCTGGTGTTGGTAAGGCAGGAGCCAGGGGGCCCAGGCAGTGGTGGCAGTGGATTCGGCCCACAGCAGAATCAAGGCCAGGAATATCTGGACAGGGCAGCGGGATAGAAGGAACAGCACACGCCTAACTAGGACTGGCTGCTTCGCTGGCACATCCTAGCCTCCCTCTCCTGACTTCCAGACCCCGAGGCCCAGGGTAGGGGTCTAGCTATTGACTCAGAGGATATGCTAGCCTCCCAGAGTTTTTGGGTGGCTCATCAGCAGGAATTGAGTGGGCAGGAAGGGGAACAAGTGTCCAAAGATAAAGGTGGAAGCCTGCGTGGTCTCCTAACCGCTCCCCTCCGGGGGATCAGACCCACAGTCAATTCCGTTTCTCTCCACCAGGCGGCAGTGCTAGCTAAGCCCTCTGGCTTCTAGGGAGGATTTTCCAAGGGTGGATACTCCATCATTCATCAGTTTACTCAGAATCAGAGTTTTAGGGCTGGAAGGGAATGTAGCCAATATGTAATGAAGGTACACTTGACACGCAGTTTGAGAGTCCACCTGGATGAATTCAAGATAGAGGACGGTTCTAGCACCCTGGAGGCTTCTTTATGCCCTCTTCCCAGTTATTAATTCCCAAAGGTAAGCACTGTCCTGATTTCTAACACCATAAATTAGTTTAGCTTGTTCTTCAACTTCATATAAGTAGAGGGATGCAATGGATGCTTTTTGCATTTTCTCTTAAGTCAACATCACATCAGTGAGGTTTAACCATGTTGTTGTGGCTAACAGTACTTTGTTTTTATTGCAATGAATCTTCTATGGTCCTTGCGGCAAGAACCTCAGTTAACCACATGGAAGTTCTCCAGTCCTGAAGCGGGATCTGAGCAGCACGTCAGAGCATCAGCACAATGGACATTTGGGCTGTTTCTAGTCTGGGGCTGTTATGAATAACACTGTTCCGAGGATTCACGTACCGGTCTTTGTGGACAAATGCACCCAAGCCTGTTGGGCATTCACCTAGGAGAGGCATGTCTGGGTCATTAGGTAGGCGTACCAGCAACGTTAGGAGGCACTGACACGCTGCCCTACTTGGCACTCACAAATCCTTGCTGACCACCTACTGTGCACATGGCCCTGATTGAGGGGCTGGTTTCTAGGCTCGGCAGCCCCTTGCCCTCTGAGATTTCCACCCAGTGGGGAACAGCTGAACACAGGCAAGTGTAATAAGGTAGGGGTCTCAGGGCCCTGGTGGTGGGAGGGACAAGGGGCCAGGCTGCCTAGCTGTCTCCAGATTGGGCTGGGCTTCCACTGGCTTTCCATTTCTGCTCCACCACAGTTGGCTTGGACCCTGGACAAGCGCTCAGCTTCCTTAGCTGTATTAGCTGGGTATTGAAACAGCTGTCCAGCAGCTTCTCAGAGCACTTGAGGCTACTTAGGAAATGCTTCTTTGGAAGCCCTTTGAAATGATGCAGCCTGGGCAAATGATGAGGGCTGACTGCCAGTGAGGGAACCCTGGGGAAGGATGAGGGACTATGAGGGGGCTCGGGGACAGGAGAGGAGGCGGAGAGGCCTTGGAAGCCTCAGCCTTCTGACCTCCCTGCCTGGGGGTGCCCCTCCTAGCTTTGAGGGGGCTCAGCACATCCTGCAGTACCGACTATAGCCACCAGGGGACGCTTCAAGAACTGTCTGAAGGCTGCCTTCCTCCAAAGGGCCAGTCACACTCCTTTGGAGCAGACATGCACACAGCCTTGCTGTGTAGGTGGCTTGGACACGACAGAAGGTCTCCGCCGAGAGGTGGCCTCTGTCTCACTCGGGTAACCCTTTAGCAATAATCCATAAAGCTCCTACTGTGGGGTCAGCACAAACAGGGAGGGACCACTAAATGCTCAGAAGGCTACAAAGTAGCCTAAATGAAGAGGCATGGGGGGGGGAGGGACGGTGGGCACAGTGACAGAGGGGAAGCAAGCCCCCACAGATCCCACAATACAGACATATGGCTCCTAGCTGCCTCTGACCAGAGCCCCAGAGCCCTTAGTTACTGATGTAAGGACCTGTAAAAATACCTCAGGAAATAAGATTATGTTGCATCCCGAAAAGTCTGTGGGATGCTCTTCTGCCCGCGAGAACGAACATAATGTGCCATGTTTGCAAGAAAAAATGATAATGCTAGTTTGCATCTTACCGATAGTTCCAGGAGGTAGGATTTCTGCCCTTGTATTCTACAGATGACAGCAGTAATGCAATCTGCTGAGAATTACCCCCAATTCCAGGCCCCTAAAGCGGAACAACCAGGTCCCTGAAGCAGAACCATCCGCTTACCACAAACAGTCAGGGAGATGCTGGGTCATCAAGAAAGGAAATATCAGAGCCCACATAATCCCTAATCAATCAGCATGATCCAAGACCCTGAGTTTTCATCGTTTAAAAACCCCGGCTTGTAAGCCATCAGGGAACTCAGGACTGGAATCATTAGCCCCCCGTTCTCCTGGCTGGTGCCACACCAACAAATAGCCTATCTTTCTTTACTGCAAAAGCTCTGTCAGCTTTTATTGGCTTGGTTCCGTTACAGTAGCTCAGGGGTTAATACACTTGCTCTCGAGCCAGAGGCCCAAGGCCAAGTCCTGATTCGAAGTTTACTGACTTGTGATGGTGAACAACTTGCTTCCCCTCTTTGTGCCTCGGTTTCCCAGTTTGTAAAATGGGGATCATTATAATGAATAGATATTTTTGAGAAATTACCATGAGGATTAGCAAGTTAATACAGTACTGGGCTGGGGCACCTGGATGGCTTAGTGGTAGAGTGTCTGCCTTTGGCTCAGGGTGTGACCCCGAGGTCCTGGGATCGAGTCCCACATCGGGCTCCCTGCAGGAAGTCTGCTTCTCCCTCTACCTATGTCTCTGCCTCTCTGTGTGTGTCTCTCATGAATAAATAAATATAAGCCTTAAAAAAAATACAGTACTGGACTTAGAACACTGAGTGTGTTGTGTGACGGTGGTGCTGTCTTGGGCACCCCTGAACCTTAGATGTCAGGCCCGAGACAGGATGGCAGTTCCTCAGAATGCCTACTCCCCCTGAGGTCCTGCAGATGGAACTATACCACATCAGCCTGTTGGCATCAGGTAGCCTGATGTCTACAGCTTGCCAGATAATTTTCCACCAGGGCTGAGGGGACCTGATTTCCCTGATAAGCTTCCATAATCGCTTCTTCTATAAGGTTGTGGTTTATCAACATGTGATCCTGGCTCCAGCCCTCTGGTCACCATCCAAGGCAGCCAATGATGCAGGTAAAGCCAGAGTGGGGGAGGAGGGAGGAGGGAATTTGGGGCCCCAGCACTGCCCAGAGATAAGGCGATGCCTTAAGCCTGAATCCCTCAGGTTGGACCAGCAGGGGCCTTTACCTCAGACTAGACTAGCTGGAACCACCAACATTGAACTTGCTGTGATTGCTATTGACTTTTCTCACCAGTTTGCCTTTGGCCTTTGGAAGATTACTTCTAGAGGTGGAAACAGAGGGAGCCTGGCCAGGGGTGTGGTGTGAAAGAGAAGGTCCAGGGTCCAGGCAACATCTTCTGAGGGCAACTGGGGCCAGACTGATGTCATCTCTCCATTGCTAAGACTAAAGTCACGGCATGTCAGGGCTAGAGGGGCCAACAGACCAGCTTATTTTGGCTTCCTGCTTTACACACGGGGACACCAGGGCCCAGGGAGGGCAGGGGAAGGCAAGAAAACACAGGAGGCAGAACCTGGGTCTCCAGATCCTCCATCCTTTCCCATCTCCACAGCCTCCTCGGCCTGGTCAGCAGCACCACTGTCTCCAGCTGCTCCAGGGACATGTATCCCTTAGCTGAGTTCAGAGTACTCACTGATCATGGCCTTGATCTGGGGTCTTGGGAAGGGCTCAGCCTGGGGGTGGGGGCCAGGGAACTCACAAGCCTCTGAGCTAACCCGAGGCCTTGCCACCTAAAGTGGGTTCCACAGAAACACCTTGTTAGAAATGGAACATCTCAGGGGATCCCTGGATAGCTCAGTGGTTTAGTGCCTGCCTTTAGCCCAGGGTGTGATCCTGGAGACCCAGGATCAAGTCATTGGGCTTCCTGCATGAAGCCTGCTTCTCTCTCTGCCTGTGTCTCTGTCTGTTCCTCTCATGAATAAATAAATAAAATCTTAAAAAAAAAAAAGGAATATCTTAGCCAGAGCCCTATACCTTCTGAGCCAATCAGCATTTTATTTATTATTTTAAAAATTTTACTTATTTATTCATGAGAAACAGAGAGAGGCAGAGGGAGAAGCAGGCTCCATGCAGGTAGCCCAACATGGGACTCGATCCCAGGTCTCCAGGATCAGGCCCTGGGCTGAAGGTGGCGCTAAACCGCTGAGCCACCGGGGCTGCCCTAGCCTCAGTTTTCCTATAAAAATGGAGAGGGCGAAAGATCTCTGATTTGTTTTGTTTTTAAATAGACACCACACCCAACATAAGGCTTGAACTCACAACCCTGAGATCACCTGAGGATCAAGAGTCAATTGCTCTACAGATGGAAACAGCCAGATGCCCCAGATCTTTCACTTCGCAGCCAGAGCCAACACACCAGGAGCCAGGCCTTTGGCACGACCTCCTGGTGGGACTATGTGTGTTTTGCAGCGTATACTGGAGAGCGGAATTCCAGCTCCAGCAGGGTTGGGGGAGCAATCAAGACCTCTCCCATCCTGCCCGATTTTCTCCTTTTCCCTCTGCCTAAGACCCAGGGCTGGGGCAGCTTCACAGGTCCTGGGATGCAGCTAATTCAATTCAGTCCACTTCAGCAACACTGATTAGGCACCGCCTGTGTGCCCGGGTCTGTAGCAGTAGAATCTCCACCCTGACTGTGCATTAGAATCATCCTGGATGCCTTTAAAAATGACTGATGCTGGACCACCCCCCTCCCCCAGGCCACTGGAATCAGAGTCTCTGGGAGCAGTCTGGGCATAAGTACTTACTAATGTGCCTCAGACGATCATAACGCACAGTGGGGCTCAGAACAGCTGGTCAGAAGTGAGGGAGTCTATCCTAAATCCTACTCAGGCCATCTCCCGAGTCCCTGCTTCCTTTCGGTCGGCCAGCTGTGGCAGTTCTGCTACGAGCCAGGCGCAGTCATCAGGAAATTCCCTGGGTATCATAACTCGTGACAGCCACATCTAATTAATCATCAACCTTGTAACATGATCCTGCCCATAACGAGGGGACCTGCTGAGTCTTTGGAAACCTGTCCACTGGTCTTCTCCAGACAATTCCTTCCAGACCCAGGGACCTGTGCCCGAGGACCCCAGGCTGATGGGAGCCCAGCTCTGCTCTGAGGCTGGTAAGTGGGAGCCCCAAGCCTGGTCCCTAGACCGGGGATGCAAGAATGAGAGGGGAGGCTGTGGAACCTTGGGAGAATCACTTTTCCCCTGGGGCTTCAGTTTGTCCATCTGCAGGCCAGGGCCAATGCAACTCACCCTGCCCACAAGCTTACGGGACTGCTAGAAGCACAAACCAAAAGGTTGCCAGGCACAATAGTTCTCTGAGAGCCTCGCCTGAAAGCACAGTGTTCCCTTAGCATGCAGGGCAGGGGATGGAGAGCTGGTCTTTTACCACCAGACACCAGGATTGCATCTCAGAACCCCGCTCCCTCCCAGGCAGAGAGCCTGGAGTCTCAGCCCTTGGCTCCCCAGGGGCACAGAAGCCTCACACAGCAGTAGCAGGTAGCACCCAGAGCTCCGTGGGAAAGAAGGTGGTAAGGAGGGTGGGGACCAAGCCACTGTAGCTGCTGCTGTGGCAACTGTGTTTTGGATTCCAGGTCATGGCGGTGCCACAAAGGAGGCAGCATAAGAGTGCGGGGGCAGGAGCTGGGCTCCGGCTCCTCTGCTCCTCACTGTGGAGATGTGCAGAACCACCCCAAACTCAGTTCCCTCTGAGTGCTTCCCTTCAGGCTGTGGGAGGAGTGAAAGAAGCTGTAAGGGGTAATGCATGCCTGGCACCCAAGGGCTTTGATGGCTGGAGGGGTGGCCAGGAGGATAATAAAGATCCAGGGACGTCCTTGCAGAGCAGAGGGCTGACCCTCAGTCACTTAGATTCCAAGAGACTTCCTGCAAAGATTCTCTTTGAATCAGCCTCGGGGTGTGGGGTGGGGAGGGGAGACATCCAAAAGTTGTGACACCTGTCTCAGGGGGTAGTTAACTCCTCACATTTAGGATCTCTAGGCAGGTCCTTGGCAGGCCAAACATATTGATCCCATTGGTGGATAAGGAGACCTGTACCGAGAGGGGCAGTAGGCAACAGCGACTAGCATCTGGGTATCAGTCCTGGCTGCCCTCCATAGAGCCTCCTGGATGCCTCAGCGACTCTGCAGTGGGCCCAAAGACAATCCATCCGATGTCAGGGCCCTTGACTCTGGCTCCTGGTCACTGTCTATGCCTATCCAGGGACTCTCCCTTGTTTGTGCATAGCCTCCAGGAAAAGGCATCTGGGCAGACCATCAGGAAGGAAGGGAGAGATGAAGATATTCCAGAAGGGGATGAAGGTTCTGCAGGGGGCTTGGGTGAGGGAGGAGTGAACTTGGATAGCAAGGCCCTATGAGCGTGTTCAGAGGTCCCCAAGGCCACAGTGAGTGCTTGTCCCTAATGCCTCATGTGAGAGAACCATGGTAGGCTTGCCTTTGGCCTGAATCCATCAGAGACAGATTCCCTATGACCTCAAGGGTATCCCTTGTACCTGACCAGATTTAGCCTCTCCTCCTTCTGACCTTCTGGAATCTTGCAGGCTTGTGAGTAGTCAGAGAAGTGTGGCTGGGAAAACTGGTAAGATCCAGGAGGGCAGGGGCCTGCTTTTTGGGTTGGGGTCTAGTTCAAGTTCCAGTGGAATTCCCTTCCATTTCCAGCTTCCATCTTCCAACCCAGAAAGAGCAGGACAGGAGGGGAGGAGGGGTGGAGAGAGAGGAGAGCCGTAGCACTGGCTCAGTGCAGGAAGCTCACCAGCTTCCTCCAGGCTCAGGACTGAGGCTTGAGAGGAAGGGCCGCCCAGGAGGGAACTTCCCCTCCCAGCTGCCAAGTGGAGTGGGGTTGGGAAGTCCCCTGATTGTAAAACCCAGCCCTGGGGCTTGGCTGGCCCAGTCCAGGATTCTGGGCGGCAGACCTGGGACTCCCTCTCCAGCCTATGCCTCCTCCTGCTACCTCCCCCTGTGCAGGAGCCGTTGGATTCCTTTCTCTCCTAGGAAAAGGAAGTCACCCTCTCTGTGGACCATGGCCTTCACAATATGGTGCAGGTTCTCTGTGGGACAATCATAAAGTCAGACAGAGAGGAAAACAGCACCAATACCAGGACCCATCCCCACAAGCCGACCACAATTGGCAAGCCCATCTCCTCTCAGATTGTTTCTAGATACAGATAGAATATATATGTGCATATTAAACATAATATATGTGTGTATTAAACATATATGTGTCGAACAAAACCTGGATCATATTATAGCTACTGTTCTAAAGCCTGCTCTATTTAATGCCAATAACCATTACCAGGTATCGAGAGCCAGCACAGGCAGGAGTTCCTTTCATTTTTACAGCATCTGAATTTCGCGATGGAACTCGGATCCCAGGCACCAAAGCAGGTTCCTCCTCAGGCTTCATCAGCTCTCCGGAGGGCCCCTGAAAGAGGGCGGGGCGGGGCGGGGGGCGGGGGGCCGAGGACCCCGGGCCGGGCCGCGCTGACACTGCCCCGCCTCCCCGCAGGCCCCAAGGCGCCGCGAGAGACCCTCCGCTTCCACCTGGAGGCCAAGGGCGCGCAGGTGCGGCTGGACGCCCGCGGGAGCACCGCGCGCAGGCGCGCCACGTTCCACGACGGCATCGTGTTCAGCCAAAGGCCGGTGCGGCCGGGCGAGCGGGTGGCGCTGCGCGTGCTGCGGCACGAGAGCGGCTGGTGCGGCGGCCTCCGCGTGGGCTTCACGCGCCTGGACCCCGCGCGGGTGTCCGCGCCCAGCCTGCCGCCCTTCGTGTGCCCGGACCTGGAGCAGCAGAGCCCGACGTGGGCGGCCGTGCTGCCCGAGGGCTGCGCGCTGGCCGGGGACGTAGTCCGCTTCTGGGTGACCCGGCGCGGCCGGCTCTGCGCCACGGTCAACGCGGGCCCCAGGCTCCTGCTGCGCAAGGGTGTGCTCATGGGCGCCCCGCTCTGGGCCGTGATGGACGTGTACGGGACCACCAAGGCCATCGAGCTGCTGGGTGAGGCGGCGGGCACCCGGGCGCCGCCCCTGGGTGGGAGGTGGAGGCTCGGGTGGTACCCGCAGCTGGGGTGGGGGGTGGGGAGATCGCTCAGGTTTTCATATATGGTTGTTGCGTCAGCTCCTGCTCAGTGTCAGGTATGAAGATGGGCGCTGGGGATGCCAGATGGACAAGACCCAGTCAAAGGGAGAGCAGCCTTGTCCCTAGAGAACGCTAAGATTTGACTAGCGTTCCAAACATCTGTTAAAGGGGGGTTTCACAAAGGGAGAGATTGGGGACCAGGTTTTGCCCCTAAGTAGTTCACAAGAGTCAAGGGTGGCAAGCAAAGGGAACATAAGTATGAGGGTTGGAGGTGCACAGGAAGACTGGGTGTGCAGTGGGGGTAAAGTGAGCCATTCCGTCAATGGGTAGGGAAACAGGAACCGTCCCTCTAGCCACCTGAAAGGAGAGTGGATTTCAGGGAGAGTGGATTCAGGAAACACCCATAAAAAGAAATATTGGGATTCCTGTGCTGCTCCTCCACGACCTATACAAGCAGTCCATTCTCTCCTCCGTTTTTAAAATCACTTGTCACAGCTGCTGAAGCCTCACCACCCCCTCCCCCCCAACACACCTGTTTTGGTTGGTCTGGCGTGGGCCCAAGCACCTGTTTGCCCCACCACCTGGGGGATTTTAGTGCACATCTGGGTTTAGGAAGGCAGGTAAGGCTGAGGTTCTCCAGTCAGGCAGTGACAATAGGGCAAAGAGGAGGTGTCTAAAAGAAGGGTGGGGTGGTTTAGGAAAAAGAATCTACAGCCTCACAAAGTCTCTGCTGGGTTAAACTGGGGAGGGGATGGTTGGGGCCGTAAGATCAGTGGGGAGCTCCAGCACTGTAACCCAGGAAAGAAAGCCCATGCAGTTACCTCAAGAGCTGGGAAGGGACCGTGGGAGCACCCTGGCTTTGCTTTCCCTGGGCCCTAAGTCTCCCTCTCTGCCTCAGATCCCACAGCCAGTGTCTTCCCCTCAACCATGCCACGGGCCTTCAGTGATGAGACTCTGCAGCCTGAAGGTGAGTGGCTTCCCTCAGCACCAGGGACCCCCCAGGACTCCAGCACCAGAGGCACCAGGGGAGACTCCAGCTCTGGAAGCTCACTAAAGTCTTTCCAAGTCTCACAATGTCTCCCGCAGGCTTTACGTCAAAAGATTGGGTGCTGCCTATGGGAAACCTAAAAGCAACTTAATAGCTCTGCCTTCTAGAACATTCGCTAACTTTACAAATTACAAGAGCACATTCATGAACAAATAATGTGATTTTGTCCCTGCTTTAAAAAACAGACCATGTTCATAATAAAAAATTTGCCAAACAGAAATAAAATAAATATTAAAGAATATATGTGGAAGTTAAAAAAAAAAAAAAGAAAAATCACCCGTGACCTCTTAGGTGGATTTTCTCCTACTATTTTGTAGTCATATTTCTATGGGAAATTGTGCTCTGTTTTCCTTTTTTCAAAGTTGAACTTTTGTACGTATATTATGGCTTTCTTCCCAGTTGTTTTCTTTTTGTTTGTTTGTTTTAGATTTCATTTATTTGAGAGAGGTTTGGGGAAAAGGAACAGGAGGAGAGGGAGCGGGAGGGGCAGAGGGAGAAGCAGACTCCCCGCTGAGCAGGGAGCTCAGTGCCTCAATTTTAGGACCCTGGGATCACAACCTGATCCAAAGGCAGACACTTAACCGACTGACCGCCCAAGCGGCCCCCCCAGGTTTTTTTCATTTGATTATGTTGAGAGCATTTTCTCATGAGGTAATCTTCAGAATAGGACTGTGTGTCTCTGCCCTAAGTTATAGCGTGGGTAGGCTGCTTGCTGTTTGCCCCCATGTGCCCCAACTGGTATTGTCCCCTTTTCCAGCCACAGCAGGGGAGGCGTGCATCATCTGCTTCCACCATGCTGCCAACACCTGCCTGATTCCCTGTGGCCACACACACTTCTGCAGCTACTGCGCCTGGAGGGTCTTCAGGGACTCTGCAAAGTGCCCTATATGTCGCTGGGAGATCAAGACCATGGTGCCTGTTCGGGGCCCTCCTACTCTGAGGACTGGAGAGGGCCTTCTGATGCGGATGGCAGATTGAGTCTAGCTCCGAGGCTGGCCTCTGCAGAGGGAGGAGGTGCAGGTCCACTCGCCTTCTGGAGAATAGTCAGAAGAGCTGGTCAACAACAAGGACAGCAGAGAGAGGAGGCAATGACTCTTTCCCCCTCCCCGACAGATTGGGGCCAGTGGAGAAACGAGGACCCGCTTTTTCTGCCCACACTAGAACTATCTCCCTGGTGGCATTCCTGACTATATAAAGTGGTTCATTTGTGCCCAGGGCTTGCTAAGGCTTTTGGCTGGCCACTTGGTACAGCCACCATAGGACAGACCTAGCAATGCTTGCTAGGTACATATAGGTCGTGTCAATGAGAAAGGCCTTTTTTCAGAGATGGAACAGCCTGATCCCTGGTTTTATCGGGGAGGATGTTAAGATACCGGCATGTAGCTGGTGGAAGCCCAGCCCACCCTGGGGTACTGAGGAGCCTGGACCAGACACAGGGAGGCATGGGTGGAATGTTTATACTCCTGTGTGGAAGCTGGGTCCCCTGTGACAAGTCCTCCGTAAAGTGGATCAGTGGTTACCCACCCTGCCTGCCTTGCAGGGTGATTGTGAGATCCCAGTGAGATCACATATCTGCAGATGTTTCTGCACACGAGCCTGTACTGTTGTTGCTGTGCTTATTTCCTTGCCAATTTCTGAGGTGTCAAAATAAAATGGATCTTTTGTAAAGTATTCTGTAATGAGTATGTCCCCTTTGCTGCAGTCATGGGGGATGGATGGAGCTGTGGGCTGCCGGGATGCTGGGGCATTTGGGAACATACCTCTGTCCTCTATAGACACACCCTAGGCTTGCAGTGGACTGACTGGGTGGGGCTCCGACTCTCAGGCCTGTGGACTTTGTTCTGAGCATATGAAGGGGATAGTTCTGTGCTCCCAGCCCTGACATCACAGCCAGGCTTTGCCCTGGCCACCGTTGATTTGAGGGGACTGCAAGGAAGCTCTGGCTCCCGAGTGAGAGAGGAGTTGACCCGGGAGCCCACCTCAGCAGGTGCTCGTATTAGGGCAAGCCATACCTATTATTTTTCTATTGTTCCTTGCTCCATGACTGGTGGGGAGGTATCTCCTGGGAAAGAGGGCTAAAAGGGCAATTCCAACCTTTTGTGCTCAAAATTGTCATGATGGGCACCTTCATAAACTGCCTCCTTACCCACACCATTGCCAACCAGTGGGTTAGGGCATTGGGTTTGGTGACCCTGGAATAGCTTACACTCTGGAATAGGATCCCCTCTCCATCACTCATGAACGTTGGTTGTGTTACTTGACTCCTGTGAGCCTCAGTTTCTTCATATGTAAAGTGGAAATAAGATCATTTTTTTTGTTGGCAAGTGTGAGTATCATAAGTGTGAAACTTGTAGCTTTGATGAAGTACTCAAAACATGGCATCTGCCTTCTGAAAAAGGCATCTCCTAGGGGAAGCAGCCAAGAGATCAATGGGCTAGGTGTCAGGGATCGGGGTGTGAGTCCTGACAGCCCACTGACTTTTACCATGGGCGCCCATGTCACCCCAGTATCTTGGAATGATTCCTATAGATCCTTTTTTCCTTCCTTTAAAGTGTCTTTTTGTTTTTAAATCCAGAGACTTGTAGGACAAGGGCAGTACTTTAATCCTATTTCCAGTGAATACCTTCTTATTAGTTAACACCTGAGCAAGCCTGATCTTAGACATGATCTCTAACCAGAGTGGAGGGACTTCTGGAATGGTGGAGTAAGGAGTTCTATAAATCCATTCTTCCATAAAAGCGACACAAATATTGGCAGGATTATAAAAAATCAACTTTTCCAGAACTCTAGATATTAGCCAAAAGCTAACAACAATCTGAAGAGGGGTTTTATCCAAGAGAAACTGCTCAACTTTGGTAAGAACAGTGGGATTTGTGGTGTTTTGACTTGGCCTACTGCCATCCCTTTAGCCTCAACTCCATAGGAGCCTTGAAAAACAGCAGCCTTGAAGCTGCTGGAGGGGACAGGTTGGGTTAGAGGAACCTCGAAAGTTCTGACCCCCAAGTATTATCACTGTTTGGACTGTATGGTAATTCACTGGAAAAGCTTGATTTACGGGGTGTTGTTATTATTGAATCCAAGTTGGAGCTCTCTACTTGGGAAAACCCCTATTCCCAGGGCATTTGTCAAATATAATCAGGCTTAGTTGCTTAGCCTCACAGTTGCCAAAGACTGCAATACCAGTTGGGGCAAACATGAGCCCAGCCAAAGACCTAAAAGGGAGATCTGAGAAATTGGACGTACAGAGGGGAATTTTAAAAGCTCTGGTGTAATTTCCCAGGGTCTAAAAGATGACGTCCACGGTCTAGAAAGACCGGAAGGCCCCGATCTCTCACTTCTGGCTGACCCTGAGGTCCTATACAAGCAGGAAGTAAAGACTAAGACAAAGCTGTAAATTGTTTGAACATTGAAGGGATACATCAACACACAGAGCTTCTTGGTCAAAAGTGGAAGATTTTCTAGCTCAAGGCGTTTAAGGAAATCTCTGTCCAATCGCTAGCTGACCATTATGCTAACCCAGCAGAGACATCGGTGGCTGCACACTGAGGAATTATAGACCTCACAGAACTGGTTCAGGAAAGTCATTGAACAAAGGAATATACAAACAACAGTAGCAACAAACCCTGGCAGGGGTTGGGGTGCTGGTGCTGGTGGTGGCATCTGATATTCAAAGTTGCCATATTATGTTCTCTAGAGAATCTGGTTTTCAAGGGCGGGGGGGAAATATATATATATATATATATATATATATATATATATCCTGAAAAGAAATAAGAAAGCATGGCCCATATACACAGTATGGCCCATTTCAGTGACTAGATGCTGTCCTGAAGGATAGATTTTGAACTTATTAGACATAGATTTTCTTTTTTCAATTTTAATTTTAATGAGTTTATTTTTCTTTATTTTGGGAGGGGGGTTAAGTTTTTTAAATTGTGTTTGAGAGAGAGAGAACACGCACATGCTTGCTCATGAGCCAGGGGAGGGGCAGAGGCAGAGGGAGAGGGAGAAGCAGACTCTCCACTAAGCAAGGAGCCTGACTTGGGGCTCGATCCCAGGATCCTGAGATCATGACCTGAGCCAAAGGCAAATGCTTAACCAACTGAGCCACTGAGGCATCCCAGTTTTTAATTTTAATTCCAGTATAGTTAACATACAGTATGTTATTTGGTTTCAGGTGTACAATATAGTGATTCAATAGTTCTATACATTATTCAGTGCTCATCACGATAAGTATACTCTTCATCCAGTTCACCTATTTCACTCATCCCACTGCCCCCCCCCTTAACGAATTTGTTCCCTAGAGTTTAGAATCTTTTTCGTGCTGTATCTTTCTCTTTTTTCCTTTATTTTCTTTATTAAATTCCACATATGGGTGAAATCTCACAGTTTTTCCTTTCTCTGACTTATTTCGCTTACCATTTTACTCTCCAGCTCTACCCATGTTCTTGCAAATGGCAAGATTTCATTCTTTTTTATGGCTGAATACTATTCTAGTGTGTGTGTGTGTGTGTGTGTGTGTGTATAACATCTTTATCCATTCATCTATTGCTGGAACTTGGGCTGCTTCCATAATTTGGCTATTGTAAATAATGCCAAAATAAACATAGGGGTGCATATATCATTTTGAAATAAGTGTTTTTGTATTCCTTGGGTAAATATCTAGTGGTGTGATTACTGAATCATAGCATAGTTCTATTTTTTTATTTTTTGAGGAAACTTCATACTATTTTTCCACAGTGGCCACACCAGGTATGCAGTGCATTCCCCTCAACAGAGCATGAGGCTTTCTTTTTTTCTCCATATTTTCACCAACACTTGTTTTTTTGTGTTTTTGATTTTAGCCATTCTGACAGGTGTAAGGTGATGTCTTATCCATTTTGATTTGCATTCCCCTGATGATGAGTGATATTGAATAACTTTTCATGTGTCTGGTGGCCATCTATATTAGAGGCTTTATTTTTTTTAATTGATTTATTTATTTGAGAGAGAGAGAGAGCATGCACATGGTGGAGGGGGGGAGCAGAAGGAGAGAAAAACTCCAGCAGACTCTGCACTGAGCATGGAGCCTGAGGCAGGTCTCAATCCCATGACCCTGAGATCACTACCAGATCTGAAACCAAGAGTTGGACACTCAACTGACCGTGCCACCCAGGTGCCCCTAGACAGAGACTTTAAGTCAGCTATTTTAAATATGTTCAAAGTGGTAAAGGCAGGAAGTCTGGGTGGCTCAGCGGTTGAGCATCTGCCTTCAGCTCAGGGCATGATCCCAGAGTCCCGGGATCGAGTCCCACATCAGGCTCCCTGCATGGAGCCTGCTTCTTCTGCCTATGTGTCTGCCTCTCTGTGTGTGTGTGTCTCTCATGAATAAATAGAATCTTTAAAAACAAAACAAAACCAACGTGGCAAAGGAAACCATGTCTAAAATTTATAGGACAGTATGTTATCAGTGCCTCACCAAATAGAGAATATCAATAGAGAGATAGAAATTATGAAAAGAACCAGAGAGAAATTCTGGAGTTGAAAAGCACAATACCTAATAAAAAAAAAAAAAATTCACTGGAGGGGCTCAACAGCAGATTTGAGCCACAAGAGGAAAGATCAATGAACTTCAAGATAAATTAACACAGATTATCTAGCCTGAGGAAAAGGACAAAGATGGCAAAAATGAACAAAGCCTTAGAAAACTGTGACGCACCACCAAGTGCTCCATTATACACATAATACCAGAAGGAGAATAGAGAAAAGGGGAGGAAAAAATATTTTAGAAGACCAAAAAGTTTCTAAACTTGAGGGCTCCCCTCACACCCCCAGTGGGGAGGGGATGCTGAGGCTCTGCCCACACACCTTGCATGAGGCATCAGCTCAGAACCATAGCCACCCCCACCATTTAAGGGTGGGGTGGGGTGGGGCGCAGCCTAGGGAACCTACCAGGAACTCCCCTGTTGTGAGCAAGATGTTCACTGGTGGTGAGGCACAGAGAGCATTATGGCAGAGCGGATGGCCCTAAGCTGGGCCCAAGTATGTGAGATCCTGAGGAAAGAGCAATGCCTTCCATCAATCCAATACACATATCTTTGTCATTATGGGGCAAGTTAACCAAGATCTACCCCACCATCTGGTGGCTGTTCTAGGATGATCCTTCTGCCCAAAGACACCTTCATTATGGGCTCCACCCGCTCCCACCTCACAGTGGCAGACGTATGAAAACAGAGTGAACCTTTCTTCAAAGCCACCCCAGAGGAGAAGCCCAAGGAGTTCTTTGCCTGCAATTCCTATGTGGCTCACCAGTATGACAACACTGCCACCTACGAGTGCCTCAACAGCTACATGAATGCCCTCCCCAGAGGCCGCAGGCCAACCACCTCTCCTACCCGGCCTTGCCCCACTCACTGTCTATGAGGCAGTCACCAAGAACATCCATGACACCTGCATGAGCCAGAGCAAACAGGCTGAAACCATGTCTGTGTGGAAAAGCCCTTCAGGAGATATCCTCAAAGCTCCAATGGCTCTCCAACCACATTTTCTCCGTGTTCTCAGAGGACCAGATCTACCGCATTGACCATTACCTGGGCCAGGGGATGGTCCAGAACCTCTCATGGTGCTGAGGTTTGCCAACAGGATCATCAGCCCTATCTGGAACCAGGACAACTTTGTCTGTGTCACCCTCACATTAAAGGAGCCCTTTGGCATTAAGGGGTGCCGCAGGTACTTTGATGAATTTGGGATCACCTGGAATGTAATACAGAACCACCTCCTGCAGATAGTGTGTCTGGTGACCATGAAGAAGCTGGCCTCCTCTGATCTCAATGATGTCCATGAGGAGAAGTTCAAGGTGTCAAAGCATATCTCAGAGGTGCAGGCAAATAAAGTAGTCCTGGACCAGAATGTGGGGAACCCCAAAGGAGAGGGTGAGTCCACCAAAGGGTACCTTGATGACCCCACAGTGCTCTGCGGGCCCACCACAGCCACCTTTGGGGCCATTGTCCTCTATGTGAAGAACAAGAGGTGGGAAAAGTTGCCCTTCATCCTGCGCTGCTGTAAAGGCCTGAATAAGCACAAGGCTGAGGTGCATCTGCAGTTCTGGGACGTGGCCAGCAACATCTTCCAGCAGCAGTGCAAGCACAACAAAGCCGTGTACATACAGATGATGACCAAGAATCCCAGCATGTTCTTCAAGCCTCTGGAGTCAGAGCTGGACCTGACCTATAGCAAAATACGAGAACGTGAAGTTCCCCAGTGCCCATGAGCATCTTATCCTGAACGTCTCCCATGGGAACCAGATGCACTTCCAACACAGTGACAAGCTCTGAGAAGCGTGATGGATCTTCACACCACTGCCACACAAGACTGGGCACAAGAAGCCTCAGCCCATCCCATCTCATGTGTTTGTTTATAGCCGTCAAGACCCCACAGGGGCAGACAAGCTGATGAAGAGAGTGGGCTTCTAGTACAAAGGTACCTGCAAATAGGTGAACCACCACAAGCTCTGAACCCCAGGTTCCCACCCCATCCACCATAGCCCAATACATCTCTGTCCTTCCAACTTGCTTGCTGCCCCAACCCCATATCAGGAGGGCTTCAGGGCCATAGACCTCAGCCTCACATTCCTGGCCCCTGGCCACCCTACCCACTCAGTGCTGCTGCCACTCTGGGCCTAGCTATATTTCTCAACCACCAAGCACTCAACACTTGCTCTGTGACCATCCCCTGCTGCCGCTGGCCCTGCCTGAGCCAGCTTCTGTCCACAGAATTGAACTTCAACAGAAGGAAGTAGAGTGGTTCTTCCACCTGTCCTGGGCTCCTCTGCCTAGGACAGGAGTAAGGGATGACAGGGAAGGACACTGAGTGGGCCTTAGTGGGCCAGCGGCCACCTCACACTCCTGATGGCTCTGGGCAAGCTCCTCCAAGCTGGGAGGGAAGGGGTCAAGTACTTTCACACCAGACTCAATGCCACTTGACAATCCTGGTCACTTAATGGAAAGGACCTCTGCACTGCCCAGCAGTCCCCCCATGTCTTGGGCCCCCTGAATGTCTTCTGCCCTATCAGCTCCCCCTACTCCCCCAACTCTACACATCATGGCCATCCACCTCAGTGCACCTACACAGGGCCCCCTCCCCACTGGAAAAGTGGAAACAGCAAGTGGCACACCCCACCTTAGCCTCCTGCTATTAAATCCACAAACAGAACAAAAGTTTCTAAATGTGATGAAAAATATTAATCTATACATCCAAGAAGAACAACAAACTCCAAGTAGGATAAACTCAAAGGAATTCACACTGACACATATCAGAGTTACATTGCCAAAAACCAAACACAAAGAGAGAATCTCAATGGCAATAAGAAAAAAACTCATCACCTCCATGGTATTGTCAGTAACAGCTGACTTCTCATCAGAAATCATGGAAGGCACTGAATCACCATATTGTACACCTGAAACTAATATTCCACTGTGAATTTAAATAAAAAACTTACTAAAAAAAAGAAAAAAAAGGAATCATGAAGGCTAAAGATCAGAGTGTAATTGGATGGTATATTGGCAGTGCTGGGGGGAGAAAAGAATTTCAATCAAAAGTAATATAGCAAGCAAAATTATCCTTCAAAAGTGAGGAAGGAGGACATTCTCAGTAAACAAAAACAGAGCATTCATTGCTAGCAGACCTGATCAAAAAGAAATACTAAAGGAATTGCTTTCATATTAAAATGAAAGGATTAATGGAGTCTGGGTGGCTCAATAGGTTGGGTGGCTGACTCTTGGTTTCAGCTTGGGTTGTGATCTTGAGGTCCTGAGATTGAACCCTTCCTGGGGTTCCACGCTCCGGGGGGGGGGGGTCTGCTTGAGGATTCTATCTCCTCTCCCTCTGCCCCCAACCCCATTCTCTCTCTAAAATAAATAAAGGGGGGAAGGGCAAAGGGAGAGGAGAGAGAATTCTCAAGTAGACTCTGCACTGAGCTTGGAGCCTGGCATGGGGCTCGATCTCAGGATCGTGACCTGTGCTAAAACCGAGAGTTGGGTGCTCAACCGACTGAGCCACCAGGAGCTCCAATAAATGAATAAACCTTTAAAAAAATTATAAGACGAAAGGATTGATCTCAAACTTTTTATCCTATAGATAGGAAAACTGTGGTCCAGGGAGGAGGAATGGTCTTATAAATGACAGGATGAGAATTAGAATACTCATTTTAATCACACTGACTCATTTCTTCATTCATTTGTCAGATTCATTTGTCCAAAAAAATATTAAGTACCAGACACTAGAAGCTATCTTATTATGAGCACAGCCTTATCTGCATCCTTGGGAGTCACACTGGGGAATAAATATAGTACCGTGGGGTAAGTTTTCAAATTGTCTATACAATAAGCTTGTCAACTTCTGGTTCAAGATAGCAGACTAAGCATATGTAGCTGTTTCTTTTTACTCCAGGGATCTATAAATTGCTCACAAAAGATCTAAATAAATCCATATCTTCATTCAAAAACAATAGAGGGAACTATTTAGTGAACTAAAAGCCATTATAGAAGATGACAAACACATGGGAACAGATTGAAGTTGGAAACCTTGGGCCAAAATTACACAGAGGAGAGGTCTGCTATAAGATATGGGAATAGTTCTAGGAATGCTTCAAACCCAGAACTGGAGGACTGAAAGAAGATGGCCCTTGCCTGACTGACCATGAATCGGTGGGCACAGAACAAGTGGTCAGGAATGTTCATCTCAGACCAGGCAATGAGCCAAGGAGGTGTCTGCCCATGATATTCCTGGTCATTCCTGGGTTGTATGTCTGGGTCAGAGAGGCAAGGCAAAGCCCCAAACACTGACAGTTCTTCAGGGCAGCCCTCTTCAGAAGGCTATTGACTCATCTTGTCCAGAAGCACATGGCATCCATTTTTCATGATCACTTTAGACAGGTGCAGTGCAATTCACAGATGCATATCTTATTCCCTCTTGCAAGCAAACCACTTAATCTCACAAGGAGTCTTAGTTCCAACAGGAGGTCACACCCAAGAAAAGCCAAGTATTTGAAGAAAGCTAATATCATGAGGGGAAAGGCACTCAACTTTACAAAAGGAGGAGTTCATACCTGGAAAAGATGGGTTTCATAGGGCAGAATAGACCTGGGATTTAGAATAAATGTAAATGCAGAAAGACATTTCATCAAAAAAAAATCTAGGTACCGCGGGGAACCTGGGTGGCACAGTTGGTTAATTGTCTGACTCTTGGTTTCAGCTCAGGTCATGGTCTCAGGGTCATTGGGTCGAGCCCCAAGTGGGTTTCTGTGCTTAGCACAAAGTCTGCTTGAGATTCTCTTTCCCTCTCCCTCTGCTCCTCGCGCTCTCTCAGATAAATAAATCTTAAAAAAAATCTAGGTACAGAGATGCCTAAGTGGTTGAGTCAGGCGTCTGATTCTTGATCTCAGCTCAGGTCTTGATCTCAGGATTGTGGGTTCAAGCCCCACATTGGACTCCATGCTGAGTGTGGAGCCTACTTAAAAACAATGACAACAACAACAACACTCTAGGTACCCTGGAAACAAAAAAATTAATAAAAACTCACTAGATGAACTGTATAACAGAAAAATTATAACTGAAAAATGAATTGATGACCTGGAATCAAACAGAATCCACTGCAAAGCTATAGAGATGAAACATGAAAAAAGAGAATAGATGCAGAAGTTCAAATATCCAAAATTCCAGAAGGAGAAAATAGGGAAAATGGAGAGAAATATGGAAAAGGGAGAATGTTCAAAGATAGAAAAACTTGTATTGAAGAAAGACTCTTCAGATTGAAAAAGCCCACCAGTTGCCAAGCAGAATATGAAAAAAAGATCTTCACCTTGACATATACTGATGAAATTTCAGAGTGTTGGGGATAAAGAAAATACCCAAGGAAGGGGGAAATATGTTACATATAAAAGAACATGAATCAAATGAACAATAGTTTTTTTCAGCAATACTGGATGCTGAAAGACAATGGAATAATATCTTCAAATTCCAGAGGGTTTTAAAAAATTTTATTGAAGTATGATTTGCACACAGAAAATGCATAGATCTTAAGTCTCCATTTTGGTGAGGGAATAATTTTGAAATCTAAAAATTTACAGGCTATTCTGCCATTCAAACATGAGGGCAAATGAGATTTTTTTTTCCCATATAAAAAGATCCACTTTTTCATTTACAGATACTTTATGAAAAAAATTAAGAGGGACTGAAAAAAAATTAAGAGGGACTGTTTCAGAAAGAAGAAAAACAAGAAAAATTAATGCAATAGTGATTAGTGAAAGCAAATAATGCTAATTCTAAATGAATATTAATTATATGAAAAAAAAATCGGGATCCCTGGGTGGCACAGCGGTTTGGCGCCTGACTTTGGCCCAGGGCGCAATCCTGGAGACCCAGGATTCATGTTCTCTCCCTGTGTGACTATCATAAATAAATAAAAATTTTAAAAAAATCAATACTAATCTGAAATGAAAACCACAGATGATATTGTTATGGGTGGGGTGGAGAGTAGCATAACAAAAGCATGATAAGGTTCTGTTCTGACTAGGAATAGGTAATTATTAACAATACAAATGAGTAAAAGATAGGTTTAGTTGATATGTTGAAGAACATACAAACAAAACTCAGAATACTACTAACAATATATAAACTCCAAATCGTTAAAAGAAACATAGTAGAACTTCAATTCCAGCAATCCAACAAAAGGCAGAAAAGTAAATAAAAGAATAAAAAGACGGTAAGAATAAATCCTAAAAGACGCAGTACTCATAATACATGTGCTAATTTATTTTTTTTTAAGGATTTTATTTATTTATTCATGACACAGAGAGAGAGAGAGGCAGAGACACAGGCAGAGGGAGAAGCAGGCTCCATGCAGGGAGCCCGACGTGGGACTCCATCCCGAGTCTCCAGGATCACGCCCTGGGCTGAAGGCGGCGCTAAACGGCTGAGCCGCTGAGCCACCCAGGGATCCCTACATGTGCTAATTTAAATTCACTTATTGATTGGCAGGAATTTTCAGTTTGGGCCAATAAAAAAATATATATATCTCCAGGAAATACAGTCCAATTATATCCTGTCTCTAAGAGATGCGCTTAAAACAAAATCCGAAAATACTGCAAATATAAAGGAAAAGAAAATGATATCAAGCAAACACAGACAACAAGAAAACAGGTTGTGGCAGTCCATGATGAGGCTTGCCCTGAAGATCCTTCAAGATAATGTAAATAGAAGATGCCTAGGCCTTGTAGGACTTCGAAAGAATTCAGGTATCAGCTAAGGGGCCATGCTCTTCTGGTCATTTTTGGTCCTGGAATGAGACCACAATTCTCTAGCTCTCAAGCGCTTGCATCTTACTCCACGAAAGCCATCAGACTTTGAGCATACCCCTATGAAAAATAAGAGGAAAACAGGGAGCACCCAGTCCCCAGCCAGCTCAGTCAGTAGAGCATGTGACTCTTGATCTTGGAGTTGTGAGTTTTGAGCCCCATGTGGGGTGTAGAAATTACTTTAAAAATAAATAAGGGGTGGCTTGTGAGTGGCTTACTTGAAGACTCTGCCTTTGACTTAGGTCACGAGCTCAGGTTCCCTGTGGGAAGCCTGCTTCTCCCTCTCCTTCTGTTCCCTCCTCCCTCCTGCTCATGCTCTGTCTCCCTCTCTCTCAAATAAATAAAATCTTGGGGCAGCCCTGGTGGCTCAGCGGTTTAGCGCCGCCTTCAGCCCGGGGCCTGATCTTGAAGACCCAGGATTGAGTCCCACGTTGGACTCTCTGCATGGAGCCTGCTTCTCCCTCTTGCCTGTGTCTCTGTCTCTTCTCTCTCTCTCTCTCTCTCTCTCTCGTGAATAAATAAATGAAATCTTTAAAAAAAAGAACTTTAAGAAAAATCTTTAATTAATTAAAATAAATAAATAAAAGTTTCTTGTTGAAAAAGAAAAAGGGAAACCAAAATCTGAGCCATTTCCTGTATCCTTCCTTATCTTATGGTAAATCCTTTGATCTAGTTTTTTGTAAATCAGAAGTAAAAGTTTCCTTACACCTGGTCTAGTCATTATTCTTCAGCATCATAAAAGCCAGATTAGAACGTTTGTTCTTAGCTGCTGTTCAGGTGCAACTGTGTTAACATTAGATAAAGTAGAATTTAAGGGGAAAAAAGGATTGTAAGGGATAATGAGAGAATTTATATTGATAGGAATAATCTGGTAAAAAGATACATAATTTCAAATGCTGATACACCTAACAAAATATCTTCCTAAAAAAGCAAAACGTGATATGAACTGAAGGCAAAATTTCAAAAAGGCTCAATGATAGTGGAACATTTTAATGCATCTCAGAAACAGAGAGATCAAGAAGACAAAAAATTAGTAGAGTTACAAATGATTTGAAGAGTGCATTTAGTTTTTACCTAGTAGATGTATACAATATTTTAATAACCCAAACTGAAGAATATATATTCTTTTCAAATATATCAAACATAAAAATGTTCTGTGTTACACCACAGATTTCAAAAAGAAAAATAATTCTTATGGGTTATATTCACAGAACACAATGCAATATAAAATTAGAATTAACATACCAACAAAAAGGAAATATGCCTAACAATATAGAGATTTAATAAGAGAATATAAGGTGCACCAATAAATTTACACCTATGAAAACCTTAGATGAGATGGATGACTTTTTTCTTTTTTTAAAAACTACTCACTAGGGATCCCTGGGTGGCGCAGCGGTTTAGCGCCTGCCTTTGGCCCAGGGCGCGATCCTGGAGACCCGGGATCGAATCCCACGTCGGGCTCCCGGTGCATGGAGCCTGCTTCTCCCTCTGCCTGTGTCTCTGCCTCTCTCTCTCTATCTGTGACTATCATAAATAAATAAAAAAAAAAAAATTTAAAAAATAAAAATAAAAATAAAAACTACTCACTTATTCAGGGAAGACTGGGAGACACAGAGAGGGGCAGAGACATAGGCAGAGGGAGAAATAGGCTCCATTCTGGGAGCCTGATGTGGGACTAGATCCCAGAAGCCCGGGATCACGCCCTAAGCCAAAGGCAGAAGCTCAACTGCTGAGCTACCCAGGTGTCCCAAGATGGATGACTTGCTTAGAAAATATAAATTATTCAAATTGGCTCAACAAGTAGAAAACCATAATATTTCAATAACTCAAGAAGATATTACAAAGGTATAGTCAATTTCCTAACATGTTTATAAGATTAACATCCAAAAATTAATAGCTTTGGTTAATAATAGCAATAACAAATAAACAGATAACAAATAAAAATAGTCAAAAAGATTAAATTAGCAATGACAACAAACCTTGTAAAATACCTGGGAATAAATGTAAGAAGTTTTTCAAGTCACCATGAAATAACACAAAAAAGACCAAAAATAAAAGAGCTGTATCATATTCATGGGCAAAAATATCAATATGGTAAAGATATCACTTCTTTCCAAAATACCATAAATCCAGGAATTCAGTGCAATCTCAATCTAAAGCTCAGTGGGATTTTTCATGGGCCTTGAGAAGCTGTTTCTAAAATTAAAGTAGATGTTTAAATGAACACAATAAGACAATTTTGAAATGAGAATATGATACTACAAAGCAACAGTAATTTAAGCAATACTTTGATTTATGTGGATTTTATCAGAAAAGACAAATCAACAGATTGTAATACCAATCATTATACAGTTCCAAGTGTAAAAGAAAATTTTGCTTTATATAAGATAAAGCATTTCAAATCAGTGAAAAATAGCACAGATTATTGAATGAATTTTTGGAAAAACTGATTACCCATGGAGAAAATGAATGAAGTCATATATCATTCACAAAAATACGTAGAAGATGGATTAAAGATCTTAAAAAATTTTATTATCTTCCAGATAAAGATGAAAGATATAACATACTCATTTACTGTTGCTGCTTGCTGAAAACCAACTGACAAGACAGCAAGGAGATTTCTTTTTTTTTTTTAATTTTGTTTTAAAATTTATTTATGATAGGCACACAGTGAGAGAGAGAGAGAGAGGCAGAGACATAGGCAGAGGGAGAAGAAGGCTCCATGCACCGGGAGCCTGACGTGGGACTCGATCCCGGATCTCCAGGATCGCGCCCTGGGCCAAAGGCAGGCGCTAAACCGCTGCGCCACCTAGGGATCCCGAGATTTCTTTTTTTAAGGCAAAACCCCATAAAGGCAAAGAAAATGAAAAAGGAGGCAACACAACAGATTTTGCAAAGCTGGAAAAGAGCTGGACTGAGCCCCAGACACATTGATTTATATACCAGCAGTGGGGAAAGCTAAAAAAAAAAACCAACCTGGTTTCCACCCAGAAGCTTCAGGAATTGGGATACCAAGTATCTCTGAAGTAAGCATGGAGTAAAGGCTGGAAACAGAAATTTGTTGGAAATATATTTAAGAAATTGGGATCCCTGGGTGGCTCAGAGGTTTGGCGCCTGCCTTCGGCCTAGGGCGTGATCCTGGAGTCCCAGGATCCAGTCCCACGTCAGGCTCCTTGCATGGAGCCTGCTTCTCCCTCTGCCTGTGTCTCTATCTCTCTCTTTCTGTGTCTCTCATGAATAAATGAATAAAATCTTTTTTAAGAAAGGAAATATATTTAAGAAATAGCAAGTTCCCGAGATCTCCTCCTCGAATCCCTGGGAAGCAGTGCCTTTCTTTACCTGTCTTGTCAGAACATTAGAGGTTGATTCTCCAGGGATGCAAAGAAAAAATACAACTATTATTATTATTATTATTATTATTATTATTATTATTATTATTGATTTTTTAAAGTAGGTTCCATGCTTGGCATGGAGCCCAATGCAGGGCTTGAACTCACAACCCTGAGATCAAGACCTGAGCTAATGTCAAGAGTTAGACACTTAAGGGACTGAGTCACTTAGATGCCCCAAGACAATGATTAATTTTAAAGAAAATGAAAAGGGGGGCAGCCCGGGTGGCTCAGCGGTTTAGCGCCGCCTTCAGTCCAGGTCGAGATCCTGGAGACCCGGGATGGAGTCCCATGTCCGGCTTCCTGCATGGGGCCTGCTTCTCCCTCTGCCTGTGTCTCTGCCTCTCTCTCTGTGTGTCTCTCATGAATAAATAAATAAAATCTTTTTTTAAAAAAAAGACAAGAAAATGAAAAGGATTATAGTATGGATATATATTACTATATATATATGGAGAGATCAAGAAGTATGGATACTATAATGGATTATAGTATACATATGTCTCAGCTTAATTGTAATAAATATTTATATAGTATTAGTGTCAGCCAGAGAAGTAGTACCTTACATTTAGGGAAAAAGCAATTGGAGGGGCGCCTGGGTGGTTCAGTGGTTAAGCGTCTGCCTTCGGCTCAGGGCGTGATCGCAAAGTCCCTGGATGGAGTACCACACCCACCTCCCTGCATGGAGCCTGCTTCTCCCTCTGCTTATGTCTCTGCCTCTCTCTCTCTTTCTGTCTCTTATGAATAAATAAATAAAATATTTTTTAAAAAAGGCAACTGAAACAATAGGAGACTTCTCATTAGAAACCCTGGAGGCTGTAAGTGTCACATTTTCAAGTGCAAGGAAAAAAAAACAACTATCAGTTCAGAATTCTATGTCCAGAGAAATGATCCCTCAGGAATGAAGAGGAAATCAGGATCTTCTCAGATAAAGGAAAACTAAGAGAATTTGTTACCAGCAGGCCTAAAGGAATGACAAAAGGAGGTTTCCCAAACAGAATAATCAGTAATTAGAGATGGAATTTTGGAGCATGAGAAATGAAGAAAAAACAAGGGAGTAATACAAACGTAGTGATGTCTAAGAGAACAATGAGCAAGTGGTGAGCATAGGAGATATACATAATATGCCAAGTGGCCATTCCCAGCTGCTCCATTCATATACAGCTTCCCTGATGCCCATGAGCATAGAGCTCCCTTGGATCCACAACACATGGTTTTTTGGCAAGACTCAAAGCAAGTACAAGAACAGGGTTATTGCTGGGAAGCAGCTGCCCAGTCTGGGACTATATTCTGAACCTTCACCAAAGGACTGTGAGAGAAAGCAATATGTACTATATCTGGTCTGAGGCTTCTCTCTTCCCCAGTGTACTTCCTAGTGCAGAGGATGCAGATTCTACGGGATGGTAGAGACATAAGACAGAAGGTGAGCTAACCAGGAATCATAGCATTGGACCATAATATGAGTGAAAAATGAACCTATGTTGTGCCAAGCATCTGAAATTGTGGACTTTATTTGTTACTGCAGTTTGTGTCTCCTTTGAGTTTATATCTTCGCAGAATCATAGCACATGACTTTTCCATTTAATAGATAATATTTAAATCTGAAATAATTTATTTTTATATAATCTGCTGAGCAAATGACACAAACAAACATGTCTTTTTTTTTCAAACATGTCTTTTGATACAATTTCTATTTAACTGGTAGCATGATTTTTTTGTGATCATGTTATGTGCTTGTGCACATATACTGCTTTGATGTGTTCAAGATATTTTAGAAAACAATATGAGAAAAAATTTGACTTCAGAGTAGTGGTAGCATTTTAAAACAAGATATAAAAATCAAAGGTAATGAAGTGGAGACTGGCAGGTTTGAGGACATACAGATTTTTAAAAAGCTTTTGTATGCCAAAAAATACCATAAATAAGACTAACAGGCAAGTTAATAGGAAGTAGAGTATTTCAATATATATAAAAGAATGGATTGATGTCCACATATATAAAGCATTCACTCATACGTACAATCAATAAGAAAAGCACAAATAGCTTCCCATACAAGTGGCTAAGATCACATACAGGGAAATAAATCCAAGTGGCCAATAAACATATGATAGATGATATATGATAATCTCATTCACCAGGGCCTGAGAAATGCAAATAAGGGCAGTTAGGAAATACCAACAGAATAGAAATTGATTGAACAACATTTGCAGACATTATCTACTAGAATTTAAAGTATATATAACCTATTTCCCCAGCTTTATCTACTCTAGTAAGTCACTCACACGGATGAGATGGGAAGTCACTGGATTAAAATAAAGGGAGGGAGTGCCTATGTGAGGTTATATCAGCTAGGGTTTATCCACATGGGGAACACTGTTCACAGTTACAAAGGATACATTCTCAAGAATACAATATTTCTGAAATATAGAATGTGACATAGAGTAAATTTAATGAATGTAAAAATATATAAAGTGTGTGTGTGTGTGAATATGTGTGTGTGTGTTGGTAAATGCATAGTAAAAGTAGTTCCTCGAAAAGTTAAACATAGAGTTATCATATGACTCAGCAATTTCACTCTGAGTTTGTGTCTGAATTTGTGCCAAGAGAATTGAAATCATATATCCACACAAAAATTTGTATGTGAATGCTCATAGCAGGATTGTTCATAATAGCTCCAAAGTGGAAAACAACCCAAATGTCCATCGACTGATGAATGCATAAACAAAATGTGATCTATGTATTCAATGGGACAGTCTTTGACCATTGAAAAGAAATGAAGGGGTGATGCCTGCTACAACACAGGTGAACCTCGAAAGCATGCTAAGCAGGAAGCCAGTCACAGAAGGCCACATATTATGTGACAGAACAGGCAAAACCATAGAGACAGAAAGTAAATTAGCAGTGAGAGGGGAGGGGAGAGGGAGGAAGAGAGGGAGGGGAGTGACAACTAAAGGGTACAAGCTTTCTTTTGAGGGGGGAGGTAAAGGTTCTAAAATTGATGGGACTGGCAGTTGCAGAACTTTGTGAATATACTGACAACCACCGAACTGCACACTTCAAAGGTAAGGATATTTTGGTAGGTGGATTATATACCTCAAAGTAAAAGTTATGCAAAAAAGCCACCCAAAATAGATGAATAACAAAGTGCTAGTGGGAGCAAAAGAGGAAGGCACTATTAGCCCTGGGGAGCAAGCAACCCTTCAAAGAGGAAGTGACATTTGAACTCTTACAGGGCCAATGGCTATTTTGGGAAAGGAGGGGAAATTCAGGCAGTCTACAGAGTGAGCACAGCCCATGGCAAGGTGGACAAGTGCAGGATGTGTCAGGGGAATGAGGACGAGGTCACATGGGCCAAAGCAGAGGGAGCAGGAAGGGGAACGTGGCTAGAGCAGGCCTTGGAGCGCTCCACCAGCCCTGTGTGTGCCCCAGGGGTGGGGGGGGGGCGGGGGCAGTGCTTGCGGTCCCAGCTGACCCCGGGGAGGGTAAGGTATAGAAGCTACAGGTCAGCTGGGCTGTTCCACTGCAGCCAAGCATGCTCTGCTTATAAGGTGCTTAGAAAAACAATGCTTCTAAGTTTCACTTTCCTGGAATTCTGAGACTTAGAGCTTTTGGTGATGGGAGTTCAATGGATCAAAGCAATAAGGGTGAGTATGTAATGAATCATTATCATGAAGGCAATATGCAGAGTAAAAGGAAAGTAAAAGTGCAACCATGGACTATCAATGTTAGCTATAAACAGAAAACCAGCTTGGTCTGGGTCCAGGGACCTGTGATGGGACTTTCCTGGAGACGGAGAGAAATTCCCTTTTCAGATGACTTCCAGATAAGGCTCCTGATTGGGGCGTGTTGCCTTCATCTGGGGAATAACAAAGCCCTCTTCTAGGGGCCAGGTCCAATGTGTCCCCTAACTCCCCATGACACATCTACACACAAACACACACTTATACACACACTCCCACACCCCATGCTATTTGAATAGCAGCCCCCACCAGCATTATTGCCTACTTAAACCATCCCCCCATGCGCCCCCACCCTGCTCTGCATTGTAGAGGCCTCCTGATAAGCTGTTCAAGAAATTCCACTTGAGGGATCCCTGGGTGGCGCAGCGGTTTGGCGCCTGCCTTTGGCCCAGGGCGCGATCCTGGAGACCCGGGATCGAATCCCACGTCGGGCTCCCGGTGCATGGAGCCTGCTTCTCCCTCTGCCTGTGTCTCTGCCTCATTCTCTCTCTCTCTCTGTGACTATCACAAATAAATAAAGATTAAAAAAAAAAAAAAAAAGAAATTCCACTTGGAAGAAGTCCACAAGCGAATGCTGGAAAGAGTGGTGAAGAGACCATTCCTGAGCCTGGTGGCAGGGTGAAGAGAACAAGGCTCTGTCCCATCCCAGCATGGGCCTGCACCAGATCAGTGCCCTGTTTGCCAGCTGTCCTGCTCCCCCCACCCCCCACACTTTCCTTTGAAGGAGGAGGAGGTGGGGGTCCCTTCAAGAACCTGGATGACTCTGTGATACTCTGGTCTGTGTGAAGTAGGCAGGCCACAGCAGATAATATTTCCATTTTATAACTAGAAAAACCGAGGCCTAGAAACTGTGTCCAACTTGCCCAAGACCACTCAACAGTCCATTGTGTTGTCAGGACTAGATCCCAAATCCTGGGATCCCAGCCAAGGAAATTTCCTGCCACATGCTGTGCCATTTATGATTGGAAATGGATGCCAATCGCCTGGTAATTACCATCTCTCCACACCCCCTTCAAATTCCTGACACAAAAAGGGTCAATTTGGATACAAGCAGTGATTGAGATGGAAGGGCTGATGGTGAGAGACCTTACCAATCTCCCTTCCAGGCCCAAACCATCTTCCTGATTTCCTCTCCAGGACCTCTCCCAACTCCCTCTGTTCCTCTGGGGCTCCTGCTGGCCAAAAAGAGGATCAAATGCAATGAGTTCTTCACTTGTCCTCTCAAAGCATATGTGGTCCTGGGGCTGACTACCTCAAGAGCCCCGAGCTTCCTAAAAGGAAGAATCTAAGTATTATATTGGGGGAAATACTTGATGCCTTTCCTTCCTCAAATGGAGACTGAAAAGGACATGACCCTTGGCTGAAAGGGGACAGAGATCCTTGGGTTACCCTAAGGTAGAATCTTTTTTTAATGTTTGTAAGGAAAAGAGCCACAGGGGCCCATAGCTGTGTGGCAAAGAGGCGTTCTTCCAGCCATAAGGACATGTCAGACAGTGTGTGTCCTCTTAGGGGGATGAATTGGGAACTGACCCATGAGAGGCCTGAGGCCAGTCTTTTCATCTCAGAGTTTATGAGGTTCAGAAACTTGATTCTGTCAGCACCCAGTGGATGTAGTCTCCTCAGCAGGCCTCCTGCGGTCACCACTAGGCCTCCAGTAAAATGGATTGAGATAAATGTGAACCACCCGAATTGCCTATGGCCGCCACAAAAACACCCTGCTCAGACTTCTGCTGTGGGGACCGTGAGTGACTGAGAGCCCAGCTCCCCATGGCTGCTCCTGGCCTTTCATTGACATGGTAAGGCACAAGGGCTAGGCCCACCCCAGCAGCATGGGGAATTCCTGTGATGGTGCCTTCCACTCGACAATGCCTCATCAGCCAGCAGGAACCTTTCTTAGAGTTGTCCCACAGACCCAGCTCTTCTGCCCAGCCTTCCTTCTTTCCCTTCTCCTTTCATAGGTGTCAGGCCTGCATCACATCTGAAGGCTCTCACCTCTTTCTCCATCTAGCCCCCCTCCATTCTTCACAGGCCTCCCCCAACCCATAAATGCCTTGTATGTCTATGTCTTGGCATCTGCTTCTGGAAGGACCCCACCACCACAGTGTCCATCAACCGGAGAATGGCTGGAATCAGTGTGTCACACCATGCATCCTGGAGCGAGTGTCATCCAGACAAATCTCCAAAATATGTTGATTGGAAAAGTTATGGCACAGAAGCACGCTGCAAATCAATTCCAGCCCACTAGTGGTTCTAAGATTTATGGGAATTGATATATTTGATGCTCACACCAACGTTCTGAGGAGGGTCTATCAGCATCTCCTTTCGACAGATGAGAAAATAGGTGAAAACCTCACTTCTCTGTTCCTCAATTCCCTCATCTTAAAAAGAGGATGATGATAAATGCCTCCCTCACAGGATACAGTGAATGTAAATATATATATATATATATATACACACACACACACATATATATGATTTCTAGATAAGATTCAGATTGCTAATACATATCGATAGTCCCTAATCTGAAAATTTGTAGGTGTGTTTTGGAATTTGGCATTTTTTGGGAGGTTAGAAAGGAAACATAGTAAATAACCATATATTGTAGAACACCCAAATCCAGAGAAGGGCTTTTTATAATCAAATATCTTTAAATTCCTGCCACAAACTTTTGAATATTAAGCTAAGTAGGATAAATAAGGACTTCATTTCAGGCTTTGCCTCCAAATGATTTATGGAAAATCTTTTGGTTTCATAGCTCTTTAGATTTCAGAATCTTGGATAACAGATCATGTACCTATAGTTTATCTAGGACTTATTATGTTCAGAAGTGAGGTAGACCTGTGGATAATGTCTTCATCTGCTTTTAGAATCTAGGTAAAAATAATCTCATCAAATGGACAAGAAAGTGTTATTTCCTGTTCTGTTCATTGCCACAATCCCAAATTCACCAATAGCCAAAGACAGGTGACATTACGGGAACCTCTGGGGTCTTTCCCGACACTACAAACCTGCACACAGTGCCCCAGGTAAAGGAAATATGTGGCCAGCATCCTGTCTGCCTGGGGAAAGCTGGCAGAGAGCAGGAGAGCACAGCCTTCTCCTTCACAGATGGACCGTCCTCCTCATGGCCACCAGTATTTCTGGGGGTGGGAGGCACCTCCAAGGCAGGGTGCCTGTCCCCCAGCTGAGTGCATTTCTCATTCAAGGGATCTGAGTGGGAGGCTTGGACAGAAGTGAAACCCCATCTCCTCTCATTCTTGGCTCTCTTTGGTGTCCCTGGTGAGCAGCTGCCACCGGCAATGCCTCAGCTCCTGGTGGAAGTCAAGGCAGAGGTCCCAAAGGAGTTTGAGGGAGAAGTGGAAGCCTCTGGATAAGTGGCAGCCAGGCCATGACACTTTCTTTTCTTGCAGTGGGTTCCCTCTGCCATCCTGCCTTCACTGCAGAGTCAGACAACACTCAGTCCTTTGCAGGCTGGCACTCTTCCTCAGCAAGCTCCTCCTAGAATATGACAGCCCAGGGCCTGTCTCCTGGCAATGTCAGCGGGAATCCTCCCAGGTACCAGCATAAGTGCTTTTCCCAGAGGCTCAAAGGAGGCATGTGCTTTCTGTGATCTGATTTCATTGCGTGTCGACTGTGCTCACAGCCCCGAGTTCCGGGGCACATGGCATCCCTGCCCTCAGGCTCTGATAAGCCAAGTGCTCTGATTATAAAAAAAGTGTATGGCTAGAGTTTGGGGGCCTCAGGGAGATGAGGGCTCAGAGCACATGAGGGTTAAACTGATCAGCAGGGCATACAATGGTGGGAGGAGGGCTGACTTCCCAGTGCACAGGCACCTGCTGGCTCATTCAGTAAAGTTGTTATCAGGCCATTGCTGTGTGCCAGCTGCTGGGTGGCAAAGATGCCCAGGACTGGAGCTCTGCCAGTGGGAGGCTAGCTGGGGAACAGGGGTAGGGAGGTGGGTCCCTGGGAAGGTAGGCCTCAGAGCAAGGGACTCAGATGATGGGCAAGGAGCATGGGGTGGAGTCTAGACTGTGGATGGGTAATACGTGGTACCCAGGGGAAGAGTGGCTTGCTCAAGGTTGCAAGGCTTAGCAGGACTCCTTAAAAGAGTCCAAATACTCCCTCAGTCCAACAGTCCACCTAGTAGGCTTGATCCTACAGTCACATGCAGTAATAACTCGCATCTTCTGACCTCAAACTCTGAGCTAAACACTGTATTTAGCTGCATCCTCACAGTCCTGTGGCGTATGCATTGTGGTTATCCCCCTATTGCAGCTGAGGGCAGTGAGGCCAGTGAGAAGCATGCCCAAGGTTACGCAGCTAGTAAGTGGCAGATCTGGGATTGTTAACCTTGCAGTTTTGGCATGTGACCTAGCCTGTCTGAGGCTCAGTGCTCTCAAATGAAAGTCAACATTATAGCAGTACCTACATCTTGGGGATGTTGTGAGTGTTCGTAAGTTAATGCATATAAAAATTCTAACAACAGGCACAGCATTAAGCCAAACCAGTGTTAGCTACTGTTAGCTATTATGCAGATTTATTTTTGGAAGTTCGTACCTTTTGGCCACCTTCACCCATTCCCGACCCCTCGCCTCTGGTAGCTACCAATCTGTTCTCTGAATCATTGAACTTGGGTGTTTTGTTTTTTAGATTCCACATATAAATGAGATCATATAGTATTTGTCTTTGACTTATTTCACTGAGAATGATGCCTTCAAGGTCCGTCTATGTTGTCACAAATGGCAGGATTTCCCTCTTTTTCATGGCTGAATAAGACTCCATTGTACACATACATCACATTTCTTTATCCATTCATCCATTAGTGGACACTAAGGTGGTTTCTCTGTCTTGGCTGTTGTAATGCTGCAGTGAATGTGGGAGTGCAGATATCTTCTGAATTTCACAGGTTCAGAACTGTTTCTCCATTTGTTATAGTCCTATGGAACCCATGAACATAAGCACTGCTGGCCACCTGAGCCAGGTGATCAAAAGGTGTCTCCTGGGCAGCAGCCACAAAAACTGGGGAAGCAGATTTGTTCACGAGCTCTATATTAGGGGACACTGGCCCCATGGAGCAAGGCAGAGGGAGAGAGCCTATCCTCTCCCTGAGGCCTCTGGAGAGGATTATCAGAGGCCCTTAGGTGAGTGTTTAATGAAAAGCCTGCCCTCAGGCTGCAGCTTTGAGGATGAGCTAATATGGGCACCACAGACTGTGCCTCTCTGCTGTGTCCTGGGAGTGGTGGCTGGTCAAGAACTCTTGCTCCATTGGTGACAGCCCAGAGGGGCTCAGGAGCACAAGGCCTGCTGGCCAGCAGGTACAAAAGGTCAAGAGAGGTAGCCACAAAAACCAGGGTGCTAGACTAGGGGACAAGCTCTTTTTCAGGAGATACCAGTGGCTAGGAGTGAGGCAAAGGGAGAAAGCACAGATGACACCCACTGGCCTCTGTCTTTGCGGCTTATTTCAGTAAGTCCTAGATGTGTGTTAAGTTGGATGCCTGCCCCTCAGGCCAAAGCTTTAGGCCTTTTTCACAGAAAGACTGGGTGCTTCTCAGTTGGCTGCATCTCTGCTGGGCCCCAGACGGCAGCCAGGTGAGTCCACACGAGCCCTGTAACAACAGGTACTTTTTTGCCATGGCCATGTGGGACTCGTGGCCATGTGGGTCTCGTGGCCATAAACCCCACTGGCTTTCAAAGGTAGATGTTTTAGAGGCTTATCTCCCAGGTGGAAGTCTTAAAAGTTAGAGTGCTAGATGTGGGGTTCAAATCCTTCACTCGGGATCCCAAAGGCAGTTTAGCGCCTGCCTTTGGCCCAGGGCGTGATCCTAGAGACCTGGGATCGAATCCCACTTTGGGCTCCTGGTGCATGGAGCCTGCTTCTCCCTCTGCCTAGGTCTCTGCCTCTCTCTCTCTCTCTCTCTCTGTGTGGCTATCATAAATAAATAAAACAAATCCTTCACTCCTCAGAGAGAGGCTATGGGTTTAGAGTTCCCTCATGCTTATGGGTCACTACATTGGGGGTGGGGTTATGGCAAGACTGTGTCACAGCCTTTCCTACCCATAAAGGTTTTCTCTCCTCCTCCTCCTCCTTTTTTTTTTTTTTAAGATTTTATTTTATTTTTCTTAAGTAATCTCTACACCCAACATGGGGCTCAAACTCACAAGCCTGAGATCAAGAGTCACAGGATCCACTGACTCAGCCAGCCAGGCACCCCCTCATTCTTTTTCTGATGTATAGGAAACACTTACCTAGTTTGGGGTTTCTTCCAGAGAAAACTGTCCTGTACATAGCTGTAGATTCAGTGTGTCAATGGGAGAAGAGCTCAGAGTCTTCCTACATCACCCCCTTGAACCAGAACAGTTTGGCACGTTCTTAAAAGTTAGACATACACCTACCATAAGAGTAGATTCCCCACAAAGACTTTTTTTTTTTTTTTAAGATTTTATTTATGTATTCATGAGAGACAGAGAGAGGAGGAGACACAGGCAGAGGGTGAAGCAGGCTCCATGCAGGGAGCCCGATGTGGGACTCGATCCTGGGTCTCCAGGATCACACCCTGGGATGAAGCCTGCGCTAAACCGCTGAGCCACCCGGGCTGCCCACAAAGACAGATTAAAAAAAAAAAAAGATTTTAACTTATTAATTCATGAGAGACACACAGAGAGAGGCAGAGACACAGGCAGAGGGAGAAGCAGGCTCCTCACAGGGAGCCCGTGTAGGACTCAATTCCCAGACCCCAGGATCATGCTAAGCCTAAGGCAGACACTCAACTGTTGAGCCACCCAGACGTCCCTCCCCACAAAGACTTGTACAGGAATGTTCATAGCAGTTTCATCGTTCCCCCAAACTGAAAGTAACCCAAACGCTCAACAACAAGTGAATAGATAGACAAATCACAATATAACCACACACGGGAACCGTAATAGGCAATGAAAAGAAAAAGTCAACATGGGTCTCAAAATAATTATGGTAAGTGAAAGAAGACAAAAATTTCTAGAAAATTCAAATGAATCTGCGAGGGGTGAGGAAGGGCAGGAGGAAACTTTTGGGAGTAATTGCTAAGTGTATGATCTTGATTGCATTGAGTTTCACAGGTGTACATGTATACAAAATCTGTCAAATTGTACAATTTACATATATGCAGTGAGTCGCATGCCAAGTATACTTCAAGACTGTTTTTAAAAATCCAGCAATGAATATTCCTCACCTGAGGAGAAGCTGCAGCCTGGGTGAGCATAGGCCTGACCAGAGTCGCTCCTGGCCAGAGACAGAGGTGAAGAACCCTTAGCCTTGTGCCTCTGGCCAGATGCTTTTCCACACGCTGCACTGCCACCCTGTGGCCAGGGCAAGGCATCAGCGCTGGGCAGGCCGGGCAGCCTAACAGGGCATCCATGGAGCTCTGAACCCTTGCCAGGGGGTAGCCTCCTTAAAGATCTTGAATGCTGCTGCCCTAACCAGGGTCCCAGTTGCAGAAGCAAACTCAGATACCACAAGGACCAGGTCGGTGATGCATCTGACTACAGGTGGCAGTGATGCCATGTATAGAGCCACGCTTGATGGGGACAATGGGGAGACTAGCAGCGACCATGACTCAGCTCCATACACTTGTTGCCAGAATCAAGGCCCAATTTACCAAGTCTTTCTTTTTTTCTTTTTCTTTCGTTTTGTTTTGTTTTTTTAGTTTTTAGGTTTTTTTTTTTTAAGATAGATTTATTTATTTATTTATTCATTTTATATACATATACATATATATATATATCGAGAGAGAGAGAGAGAGAGAGAGAGAGAGGCAGAGACACAGGCAGAGGTAGAAGCAGGCTCCATGCCGGGAGCCCGACATGGGACTCGATCCCGGATCTCCAGGATCGCACCCTGGGCCAAAGGCAGGCACCAAACCGCTGAGCCACCCAGGGATCCCCTCCCCTTTTTTTTAAGAGCTGAAAATCCAGATTTATAAGGGAAACCTTCCAGTTTTTTAATGGCAAACTTACTGCTTGGGCTAGTGCAGAACTATTAAACCATGCCCATGGGCCAGAATCTGGGGTTGCCAGTTTGCAACCTCTGGGCAAACTCTTTGGATTCTCTTACCAGGAGCCAGCCATGAGGCAGGAGGCTGTGCTTACTGTCCTTGCACAACATGAAGAGACCAAGCCCGAAAGAGCAAGATATCCTTGTGTTTATCCGAAGTGAAACAACAAGAGATCCAAGTTATTCTCCAAGGTTATGCATTCATTAATGCTTAGCTACCCTCTCCTACATTGGAATTTAAGGCCTCTGGCTTAGAGTTGGAAGAGGCTTCCTCCCTTGTTGTCTGGCACTGGGGACAATTGAGGGGAGGATTAACAAAGGATAATGATGGGAAAGTTCTGAACACCCAGCAGGTACCAAGACCATAAACATGTCCCCCAGAGAGAAGAGACTCCTGACTTTTCCCTTTGCCTTCCAGCCAGACAGTGTTTCTGTAGTGGGAACAGAGCATCCTGAAGCTCAGACACTTCCTGGACAAGATGCCAGTAGAGGGTCTTTGGTCCCCAGGATGGAGGAAAGTGAACATTTAGCCTATCTACCAGGGCAGGAGGGAAAGCCAGAGACTTCTGTAGTGTGTCTGCCAACCTGCCAAGGTTGGTATGGAGGACAGTCCTCAAGGCTTGAGTGGCAGTCATCACTTGGCAGACAGAGGCCAGAAAGTGAACAGGTTGGCAGAAAGCAAGAGGCTCATGCTTGTGACCCTCCTCACCCTTCAAAGTTGATGGATATTGACCCACTGACCCACAAAGAAAGACTCACGCTTCTGTAGCCTCTAAATGTTGCAGGACCTCTTTGGGTACATCCTCATGACTTCGTGGCCATCAAGAGGCCTGGCTCACAGAGACAGATGGCTATTTCACCTACTCTAGGAAGTTAGAAGACTATCTTCTGTTCTGTTCTGAACAGAATAGCTTTCTGCCCCTGGCCTGGTCAGACTCTTTGAGCAGTGTCAATCTTATTCCCATTCTTGGGCCATTTGGCCAAGGGGGTGAAGAGCAGGAGATGTGAAGTCAGATGCCCCTCAACTGCTGGAGGGAGCCTGCCTCCCTACCCACCTGCCCTGTTCCCATAGGCAGACAGAATGGCCAGCAAAAGCGTACACATGGCTCCTGGGAGGGGACTTCTCCCTCCAGTGCTACTGCTGTCAGTGAGGGGAGGGTGTACCTACCATTCTGACCCTCTAGAAGGCCTCAGCCAACCCTCAAGGCAGCAATTCAGGGCGTACAGGAGAAGCCCCCAGGGCACATGCTCCAGGAAACATAAAGCAATGACCTGGACCTAGCAGCCATCTCAAACACCCTCCTGAAGGAGACTCAAGGGTCAGGAGACCAGGATTTGGGGCATGTGGCTATTCTGCTGGGCCAGACCAGTGTCTCAGAGTCCCTGGGCTCTGGCATGCCCAGTCCTGCCAGGCTCTCAGTCAGTGCTGGGCAGCCACCTCTGGCAGGGGCAGCATGTGGAGATGGCAGGCTGAGGGACCCGATGCCCAAAGGAACATGGCCAGGGCACAGAGACACATGATGTCCTCAGGCCAGAGCCTAAGCACTAGGTGTCTCTCTAGAAGAAGCCCTGGGGACCCACTCTGGGTATAAGATAGCAGGCATTGGAGCACTGAGTGGGCAAGGATCAGGAGTCATTCTCCTCAGGCAGAGGCACCTAGGTCCTTCTCAGGAATAGAAGGGAATGAGTCATAGGGGCTCCCTCCCTCAGAGGAAGGGCAGAGCCTATTAGAGTGAAGATTCTTCATGTCCCTTGTTAAAGAATAATAAGGCCAACTTTATTCAGGGGCCCAGGGTGGTGAGTATCAGGACCACTGTAATAGGGTCTTGCGGTCGAGGAGAGAGAATGGACTCAGCTCTAAATGTACCATGGGCAGGTGGGAATTTATAGCCAAGGGCCAGGGTGGGGGCCAGGGACTGGAAGATGGCTAAGAGGAAGCAGCAGGGGTCAGGGGGCTTCTGGCTAGCCTACCTAACAGGATTCTTGCTGGAGGCAGCAGGCAGGATAATCAGACATCATCTGCAGGTGGTGGTGGCTGAGAAACCCAATCAGGTATGGAGAGTGACCACTCGTGGAGGCTGAGGGATTCTGGCTAAACTGAGCAGAGTGCTTATAAAACTGGATAATGTAACAATGAACACGGAAGTCCGAAAGTCAAAGCCTCATTTGAAAAAGCACAGAGGAGCCTGATCCAAGTTTGGTCAGGGAGAGACTCGTTGTCAATCCTTCTCTTGTCCAAGGAAAGGAGCGACATTCTTCTTTGAACAATAGAGGTCCATCTTCTCACTTAGTTGCCTTTTGCTCAATAAAGATCAGCTGCACCATCTATTTGGACTTAGTAGTAGTGAGTATGTGCTGGATGGTGTGAGCATTCAGACATGTAATGAGAATTTCTATAAAAAAATAAAAGGGGAAAAAAAGTTAATGGTTGGAAACCCAGTCTCTGAGTCTAGAGATCAGCCAGTTAAGATTTCTAGATATTGGGCTTGAGGATGGGACTGGCAATGCAATTAATTCCTCCGTCTTCAGTTTGAAGACCATGTACTGGTACTGGTGGTGATGGTATCTCGTGATGTTTCTGAGCAGCAGGCATGAAGATGATTTCTTTTTTTTTTCCTTCAAGATTTTATTTATTTATTCATGAGAGACACACAGAGAGAGGCAGAGACATAGGCAGAGGGAGAAGCAGGCTCCATGCAGAGAGCCAGATGTGGGACTCAATCCCAGGACCCCAGGATCACGCCCTGAGGCAAAGGCAGATGCTCAACCACTGAGCCACTCAGGTGTCCCAGTGTAAAGGTGATTTATTTGAAGTTTATGGCAACTCCTCAAGCTTTAGCTTGCAGGGCTTCAGGAGGAGGGCAGTAATAGTTTTTAATGATGCCAAGTCAGGAGGGTGGGAGGAAAACTGATAGAATCAGTGTGGAGACTTGTAGCTAGATATAGGGGGAAACTTAGAAGAACTGAGAATTTGGTAATGAGAAGCAAAACGTGTGCGACGGAGCCCACAAGGGTGCACTGTAGCTCTCCATGGAAACAAACACATTCACCTGCTCTTGGTTCTTGTTTACAAAATAAACCTGGTCTTGTAGGATTTGGCTTGATAATTCACATAAGTGTAGCAAGAATGGTAATGGACCACATGAGCAGTTTTAGGTTCACTTTGGTAGAACTTTTCATAAGGAATCTCAGATTAGATTTTTAAAACCCTCTCAAGGCTAGGAAGCCAAGCCAGAAACTCTCCAGATTTCACTTGCAGTACCTATAGATTTGGATGAATTCCTCTCTTCTGGAATCTCCCAAAAAACCCAAGGTTCCTGGGCCTGCCAAGAACTGACTTTTGTTAATCACCTATAAGACTGAAAACACTATAAGCCAGGTCCTAGGCTGATTTTTTAAAAGAAGACTTTATAAGCATTGGCTTCATAAATTTAACCCTGGTTCCATAGAACTGTCTGGTCCTGATCCTCTGCATCGTTCTGAAATATGACATTCACCCAAAGCCTTGGTTATTTAACTAATGTTGTCCAACTTTAACCAATTATGTCCTGTTACAACAGATTTTTAATCAACTTAGGCAAGTAATTATATTGCCATAGATAAGAATATTCAAGAAGAGTTACCAAATTCTTAAGGGGTCATTTAGGGAAAAAAGATAAATGTTTGATTTCTGTTTACAAAAGTATCATCTACCAAACTGTTTTAAGTTATAGTTTAACTGAAAGGGATTCCTTATGTGTGGAAAATAGAACTCTAGGGGCATCTGGATGGCTCAGTTGGTTGAGCGTCTGCCTTTGGCTCAGGTTATGATTCTCGGGTCCCGGTATATGTATCAAGTCTCACATCAGGCTCCCCACTGGAAACCTGCTTTTCCCTCTATGTCTCTGCCTCTCTCTGTGTCTCTCATGAATAAATAATAAAACCTTAATTAAAAAGAAAATAGAACTCTAAGGAGCTAGTAATATTCCAGAATAGACATAATCAAGCTTAATAGTTAATTCCTGTTCTACTTGATCCTGGGTTAGGAGCTCAATGAACCTGATGGCTTCTAAAGATCTGATGAGAAAATTTGGCAAGAAAATTTTGTTCATTTGGCAAGAAAATTTTGTTTCTGTGACACATAACTAGAATAATAATCAGGATTTTGATTGATGGCATTATGTCAGGACATACCATAGATAACAAAAGTATTGACAAACTTTTATAAACATTACACAATTTAAGGAGCACCTGAGTGGTTCAGTCAGTTAAGTGCCTTCAGCTCAGGTCCTGAACTTGGGGGTCCTGGGACTGAGCCCAAATTCAGGGCTCCCTGCCCAGTGAGGAGCCTGCTTCTCCCTCTGCCCCTCCCCCTGCTTATGTTTTCTCTTTCTCAAATATATAAAACTAAAAAAAAAATTACACAATTTGTGAAATATTTACATTAATAATATTTATCCATACAAATATAACCCAGGAAGGTTAAAACTTCTATTTGACCACTGTTATACAATTTAACAAATAAAATAAACCTAATTACTTGAACATCTGTTTGTCTACAAGGTGAAAGAACAAAGCCTTTGAGATTTTCCAGGAACTCTCTAGGAAATCCCAGAGTTAGTCTGAGATAAAAAAAACCTCATTTGGGATTTGACTTGGGGAAGAAAAAAATGTCAAAAATGTAAAAACCTTAGTTCTTTTCAACATGAAAAATCTTGGTTCTCTTAAATAATCGAAGACATGATAAAGGTTAGTATATGGCACAGGAAATTATTCTGATAAGATCTTGGTGTCCTAGGCAGATTACTTTTGAGTAATCTTTTTCTTCTAAAGAAAGAAACCTCTTAAAATTTCTTAATAAGAGCAGACCGATAATCTAAGAAAACTTTGTCATCCTCACAGAGAGAAGACCAAATTCAAGTTTTGCCCCAGTGTACTTTTGTTATTAAGGCTTTTTTTTAAACCTTAAAATAAATCCATTCAGATCTTATTCAGCTTGACTACACTAGATAAGGTCTATTTTCTGCAAACCTTTTACAATTTTCTTATATTCATTCAGGTATTTGTCTATTTTTCTATATTTTGCTCTATTCATTCTGGAATAAACATTTTTTAAAAATAAAATAACTCTCTTTTTTCCACAACAAAAACACATCTTTCATACTTCATACCTTTCTTTGTCAAAAAATATCTACTTTTCTTGCATACTGCTTGTGTATAGTTGTTTTTCTTCACCCTTATTATTTCTAGTAGTTTTAACTATTCATATTGATTATAATTTTTGACTATTTGTAAACTTCCTTTTATTTTTTAATTTTTTAAAATTATTTATGATAGTCACACACACACACACACAGAGAGAGAGAGAGAGAGACAGGCTTCATGCACCGGGAGTCTGACGTGGGATTCGATCCCAGGTCTCCAGGATCACGCCCTGGGCCAAAGGCAGGTGCCAAACCGCTGCATCACCCAGGGATCCCTATAAACTTCCTTTTATAAAACTGGTTAGTAGACAGTAGTGACCTGTAACATACCAGCAGTTCTGTATGAACAGATTAGCAAATTTTATGAATAGAAACATGTTTCTTGGGGTGCCTGGGTGGCTCAGCAGTTGATTGAGGGTGTGTGATCCCAGGATCTGGGATTGAGTCCCATGTCGGGCTCCTTCCTTGGAGGGAGCCTGCTTCTCCCTCTGTCTGTGTCTCTGCCTCTCTCTGTGTCTCTCATTAATAAATAAAGACAATCTTTAAAACAAAGAAACATGTTTCTTTAGAGGCAGTTTTTCTCTTTATTAATATACCCAAACACATCTAGCTGTCCTGTACCTTATAAAAACAAAGTGCCAAAGGTATGTAGGTTTGCGATGATCTGTTTAGCTAATGCAGTTGAAAGGGTCCAGAATATGCCACCCCAAAATAGGCCAGTTTGGTATAAGGATTATTTTGAGCTGAAGGTGATTGAGAAACAGCTGGCACAAGTAGAACTCTCTGATCTAACCCTTTCTGCCCAAAAGCAGGACATGAATTTCCATTTGTAAAACTGTTCCCTCTCCCATAGTAAGACTGGAGACTGCAGAGGTGATTCTGCATAACCAACCTTCCTAAACAACCCTAATTTCCCAGACAATTCTTGGCCACCTCCTTACAATTTACAGCCCCTAAAAGCCCAAATCCCCTCTTTCCTTTATTTAGTCACTTTTCTATAATTCATCACCTTTATTAAAATAGTATATAAAGTGCCAGAGTCTAACAGCTTCTTTGGGGTTTTCACTTCTTTAATGTGAAGTCCCTGTGCACGTAAAATAAAACTTTTTTTCTATGAATCTGTCTTTTGTTAGTTTAATTTGCAGGACTTGGGTACAGAACCTAAGAGCATAAGGTGAAAAGTTTCTCCTCCCCTATACAGTAAAGTGCTAATTCTATCCAAAAGGGGCCATTTTAGGAGGCACCTGGTTGGCTCAGTCAGTCAAGTGTCTGACTTTGGCTCAGGTCATGATCCCAGGGTCCTGGGATTGAGCCCCACATTGGGTTCCCTACTCAACAAGGAGCCTACTTCTCCCTCTTCCTCTTCCTTTGCTTCTCTCCCTGTTCTTGTTTTCTCTCAAATAAAGTTATTTTAAAATAAAATAACTCTTTTTTCCACAACAAAAACACATCTTTCGTACTTCATACCTTTCCTTGTCAAAAAATATCTACTTTTCTTGCATACTGCTTGTGTACAGTTGTTTTTCTTCACCCTTATTATTTCTAGTAGTTTTCTTTTTTTTTAAGATTTATTTATTTATTCATTCAGAGAGAGCAAAGAGAGAGGCAGAGACACAGGCAGAGGGAGAAGCAGGCTCCATGCAGGAAGCCCGACGTGGGACTCGATCCTGGGTCTCCAGAATCACACCCCCGGCTGCAGGCAGTGCTGAACTGCTGCACCACCGGGGCTGCCCTATTTCTAGTAGTTTTAACTATTCACATTGATTATAATTTTTAACTATTTGTAACCTTCCTTTTATAGATAAAACTGGTTAGTAGACAGTAGTGACCTGTGACACACCAGCAGTTCTGTATGAACAGATTAGCAAATTTTATGAATAGAAACATGTTTCTTGGGGTGCCTGGGTGGCTTAGCAGATGACTGAGGGTGTGATCCCAGGATCTGGGATTGAGTCCCACAGTTTGTCTGTCTCTCTTTTCTTTCTTTCTTTCTTTCTTTCTTTCTTTCTTTCTTTCTTTCTTTCTTTCTTTCTCTCTCTCTCTCTCTCTCTCTTTCTTTCTTTCTTTCTTTCTTTCTTCTTTTTTCTTAATAGAGAAGGGGTGCCTGTGTGGCTCAGTTGGTTAAGTGTCTGCCTTCAGCTCAGGTCATGATCCCAGGGTCCTGGGGTCAAGCCCCATGTCAGGCTCCCTGCTCAGTGGGGAGCCTGCTTCTCCCTCTGCCCCTCCCCCCTGCTTGTGCTCTCTGTCAAATAAATTTTTAAAACTTAATAAAAAGACAGAGAGAGAGAGAGAGGGCACTGTAGGGACTGGCTACAGATGGAGACATGCTGGGGTCAGGCATGGCCCGAGAGTGGGATCCTGTCTGGTTCCTGCCCCTCAGATTCACATGTCCACGCCCATGCTGGAACACACAGAGCTGGACCCAAATGTAGATGCACCCAGCTACAAACTTAGATGGTAACCAGGTATGAGCAGACAAGGGTGGGGAATCATGTATATACACTCGGAGATAGACCAGGTACATGTGCATGCATGTGGCCCTGAGGGCTGTGTGGCTGGGTACCACACTGGGTTCCCACAGGCTGTCCTGCCTCTCCTCCATTGTCCTAGAATTGACTGTGTCCAGGTTCTGGGCCTCTGTCACACTCTCTGTCCCAGGCTGAGTTAGGCACCCTCCTAGTCACCCTTCTGGTCACTTGCCAGGTCTGGCCATCCCCACTAGGGCCAGCAAAAAGAGCTAAGAGGTTCAGGAAGTCCCCAGGAGGGAGACTGTGGCCCCAAAGCATAAGTCCCCCCAATTTGACCCTCTGTTCATCCATCCTTTCCCCCATGTGAGCCAAGCAGCAGCTCTGCATCTGACAGGCAGTGAGCAGAGCTCACTGGCCCAGGCAGCCAAGCAAAGTGTGCTGGATGCAAAATACATGGATCAGCTCTAGGACATGGCCTGGCTCCTGCTGCTCATCACATGGGGCTCATTGAATGCTGCTGGCCCTGAGAGAGGATCAGGTGTGGTGGACTGCCCTGGGTGAGGGAGGATCTCATCACCTACCTGCCCACCACTCACTCATTAGGCTCAGATTGGCACCTACTGAAGTCCCAGACATGGAAAGAAATGGCCCCTGAGGGGGTTATGGGAGTGACAGCACATGAAGGCGGCCCCTAACCCAGTCCTAGTAAGTCAGGGAAGGTCTTTAGAGGAAATGCCCTTCCAGCTGCACCTGGTGGGTAAGTGGGATTTCATCAGAGGGAATTGTCTCAGAGTTGCCCAGAGGCCAGGATGGACTTGGATACACCCCTGGGACCTGAGTCAGGTGGGCATCTATACTTTAGCCAGAAAGCAGTGGGAGCCATGGAAGGCAGAAGCTCCTGCCTAAGGTATGACTGGTGGGTATGTGTCAGGGATAGGAATATGACTGCCATTGCTGTGCTGTACCCTCTAGCTAAGATGTCAGTGCAGACAGGTATGTTTTTGCCTCCCTGAGGTAGCTCCCATTCCTCTTCCTAGTCAGAAGCCATGTGCTTTCTGTGAGAATTAAGCCACATTTGCCTTTAAATGCTTTAAATGGTATACAGTAGGAATTTAGATATGCAAAAATAAAATCCACTTAAAAAAAATCTCCACTTGAAATGAATTCCCGGCTTAAGTTTCCTTTCCATTATATAGCAGAAATTACCCTGGTCAATTCAGGACAAGCCCAGGCAAGTGTAGATTGGCTTAGTTAAGTCCCCATAAGGCCAGACACAAATTACAAATAAGAGGTTTAGCTCTCCTTGTTAAAAATAAGGGAAGAGACTTCTCCCACTCCCTTTCTTTTCAGAATGCCTTTCTCTGTCCTTTTCAATGTATGTAAATCTTTATAATGACTAAATAAACCATTAGTACTCTGGTCAGTCTCACAATTCAGGAATGTTTCCTTAGGTACCTGGGAACAGTCTTTTTGAAATGCAAGGGGCGCCTGGGTGGCTCAGTCAGTTAAGTATCTGACTCTTGGTTTCAGCTCAGGTCATGATCTCAGGGTCATGGGATTGAGCCTCTCATTGGGTTCTAAGCACATCACGAGAGTCTGTATGAGATGCTCTCTTTCCCTTTCCTTCAGCCCCTCCTCCCGCTTGCACTTTAAATAAATAAACAAACAAAATCTTTAAAAAAAGAAAAAAGAAATGCTAATATTGAGGCACCTAACTGGCAACTTTTGATCTCAGGGTCATGAATTCGAGCCCCATGTTGGGCATGGAGACTACTTTTTAAAAAATGTAAACATCAAGGTAGTTAGTGCATCATATTCTGGGGTAGGGCAGGCAAAACTTTACTTCTACTCATCTGGAATTTTCAGCTAGGACCCTAACAAAACAAAAGCAAACAGTTTCTTAGGTTAAGAAGAACCAAAACCAACAGCGGGGGAAACCTAAACAAAGAGTAACTCAAAGTGATGGTTTAGAACTCTGACTTATGAATAAGCTTCAATAAAGAACAGTTTGTAGGGGGTGCCTGAGTGGCTCAGTTGGTTGAGTGTCCACCTCTTGATTTCCACTCAGGGTTGTGGGATTGAACCTTGCCTTAGGTTCTTCACTCAGCATGGCGTCTCCTTGAGATTCTCTCCCTCTCCTGCCTCTCCCTCTGCTTGAGCACTCACTCTCTCTCTCTACATAGAATCTTTAAAAAGAAAAGAATAATCAATTTGTGGAGAAATGACAGGAGGAAGGAAGGTAGTTTTAAGCTTCCAAGGGCAACAAGCTGGGAAGGTAAATGTACAAGGGGGAAGCTAATGGAGTGAGTTATGCTTGCAGATTCCTCTGGTGCTGTCCCTGGGCTGATACGGGTTTCTTCTCAGTAAAGGGAGAATTTATGTCCTGCCTTTAGGCAGAAAGGGGGAAGGATAGAGACAGCTTTTCCTGCATTTGTTGCTTCTTAATTGCCTTCAGCTCAACATCATTTTTATGTCAAAAAACATATTTTTGGGTGACATTGATTTCCTTCACTGATTTAATGCTTATTCAATAATAAAACTGTTTTTTTTTAAGATTTTATTTATTCACTCATGAGAAACACAGAGAGAAAGAGAGAGAGGCAGAGACACAGGCAGAGGGAGAAACAGGCTCCATGCAGGATGCCCGATGTGGGACTCGATCCCGGGTCTCCAGGATCATACCCTGGGCTGAAGGTGGCGCTAAACCACTGAGTTGTTTTTTCTTTTTCTCCTACTTTTGTGGAGAGGTTTTCCTTGTTGGAAGAAGATTTTGTTATTTATTCTATTTCTCACACCTCCCCTTCTCCGAGGCACCCCTTGGTTCTCGGGAGGAACTCACCCCTTCACCCTCTGCCCACATCCACTAGCTCATGCAGGCCCTGAGTATGGCTCTGGGCTCCAGAGGTCTACTCTTTTGCAAGCTCAATGTCACTTCCACTCCTCTAAGGGCTCTCTACCCACACTAGAGATCCTGTGCAGTCCTTGGGGTCCCCTTCATGCTGTAGGTGACTAGAAAGTACCACCCCAAAATGTACCTCTTGGGCATTAGGATAATTTTTTTTAAAGATTTATTTATTTATTTGTGTGTGTGTGTGTCTGAGAGAGATAATGAATCTCAAGCAGACTGCCCTCAGAGTGCAGAGCCCAACTCAGGGCTCTATCCCAGAACCCTGAGATCATGACCTGAACCAAAATCAAGAGTTGGACGTTCAAATGACTGAGTCACCCAGGTGACTGGCAATTTTGAGCTGATTATTTTGAGAAACAGCAGACACAGGAGAAACTCTGGAAACAGAGTAGAAGTTTCCCTTTTGTAAGAGAAATTTACATTTATAAATGAACTCTCCATTTATAAAGGTGTCTCCATCTCTGCACCAGAAAGAGAAAGGCTTTCAATCAAAAGAAACTCTTATTAATGGAGAAAGCACTTAAATCTGCAGAACAAGGGTGCCTGGGTGGCTCAGATGGTTAAGCATCTGCCTTCAGCTCAGTTTGACACTGGGATTGAGTCCCATGTCGGGCTCTCTGCTCAGTGGAAAGCCTGCTTCTCCCTCTCCCTATGCTGCTCCCCTTGCTTGTGTGCGCTCTCTCTCTCTGTCAAATAAATAAATAAACAAATCTGCAGAACAAACCTCACTCTTGTTCTCTATACTTTGCTAGATCATCTCCCATAACTGAGCTCCCCTACTCCTTTCTTTCGTCTGTAGCTGAAGGTGGTATTTAAGCCTGAATTCTTTTTTTTTTTTTCTTTCAGATTTTATTTACCTATTCATGAGAGATATAGGCAGAGGGAGAGGCAGGCTCCCTGTCGGGGAGCCTGATGTGGGACTCCATCCCAGGACCCCAGGATCACGACCTGAGCCAAAGGCAGACATTCAACCACTGAGCCACCAGGTGCCCCTTAAGCCCAAATTCTAAGCCATCTGGGGGAGTTACTCATCTTTCCTTAGGTATTTCCTTTTTTTTTTTTTTTTTTAAATTTTTATTTATTTGTGACAGTCACAGAGAGAGAGAGAGAATGAGGCAGAGACACAGGCAGAGGGAGAAGCAGGCTCCATGCACCGGGAGCCTGACGTGGGATTCGATCCCGGGTCTCCAGGATCGCGCCCTGGGCCAAAGGCAGGCGCCAAACCGCTGCGCCACCCAGGGATCCCCCTTAGGTATTTCCTAATGTAAACATGAGGTATGCATGTTAATAAAATTCTGATGGTTTTTCTCTTGTTAATCTGTCTTGTTACAAGGTTCCCTTACTTAGAAGGGTAGGAGGAAAACGACTTTTTCCTCCTGGCTGGCTCCCTCTAAGGGTTTTAGGCCAAAGCAATGATGGTCCCCTCCTTCACAACACACCCTAGTCTCTAACCTTCCTATGCTCCTCTCCCCAACTCTTCCTCCTTTCCTAACTCAGATAATTTATCTCTCCTTCATAGCAAGAATAAGCTTCTTTTATTTCTCTTTGCAATTCTGCTATAACAATGCACTTTGAGGACAAGAGCCAGAGGCCTAACCTGGGTGCAGTGTTTGATGTGGTAAGAACAAAACAAGAAAAGGATACTGACTGGTGGGGTGGGTGATGGGCTCACGTCTGTTAATTCATTCCCTAAAATCTGACGCCTGCTGGTTCCAAGGACTGAGTGCTGGGAGGGACTCACTGAGGGGACACTTAGAACTGGAAGACAGGACAGGGAGATTTAGGGAAGTGAGCAAAGTCCAAAGCTTGGGGATGAGCAAGGAATTCCACTATTGAAACATGGTCCTGTTGACTGTTCGCCTGAACTTGCCAGGCCAGCCCAACCTTAGTATTCACTTCCTGTGGTCCCTTAAGGATTTGTATAGTTACTGTAAATATGTGTTACAATTTTAGAGTCTGAGAAAATGTCACCAACCAGAAATATTTTCAATAGCCCAAGAAATAGCCCAAGATGGGAAAAAAATTCTTTTTGCAGATACCTTTTGGAAAGAGAAATTGGAATCCAGCTACTAAGTCTAGAGGACTGTCCTTTGCAAGTGCCATGTGTTAACATTTAGGAGCAAGTCAGGCAGCAATCCATAGTCCAGAACAGAGTGACAGATTGGAAATCGGGTAGAGCATGGACCAGCGGGGTCATCCTTGAGGACAAGAGGAGAAGACAAGGGATGCCTGGGTGGCTCAGTGTTTGAGCATCCGCCTTTGGCTCAGGTCATGATCCCGGTGTCCTGGGATCGAGTCCCACACCCGGCTTCCCATGGGGACCCTGATTCTCCCTCTATGTCTTTGCCTCTCTCTGTGTGTCTCTCATGAATAAATAAAATCTTTTAAAAAGAGAGAGAGAGAGAGAGAAAAGACAAGGCAGGAAGAGCTGGACTCTGGGAGGATAATTTGAGGCTAGTGCCAGCCCAGCTGGAAGCCCCATGGACTCTCAGTGTCTGCAAGAGGGTTAGTCTGGGTTGGCTGAGTAGAGAGGAATTTGTACTTGGGAGGCTGATGGGCCTGTTTGGTGGGGGTTGATTGCATCATAGGTAGGAATGCAGGAAGGGACCCTCATCTCAGTCTCTTGTGTCTTTTCAGGTAATCATTTAGTTACAAACTGAGAGAGACTGGGGGCTTGAGTCCTTTGAACCAGTGTACTGGGTACTGACATCACAGGTCTGACATTAATGTCCCTGGGTCAATCTGGGGGTGCTGGCCCTCGCAGTTCTTGAGGCTCAATGAGCCTGAGGCACGAAAGGCATGCTTTTGCCTGGCTGGTACACTGGGGCCATTGTTTCCAGTAGATGAAAACCGTGCCAGCTGGAAGAGGTCCATTCAATCCCAATGTTTACACATCAGGAGCCGAGGGCCAGAGTGACAGGAAGTGACTTGCCCACATCACAGAACAAGCTGGTAGCAGAGCCAGGGCTTGCCTGTGGGACTTCAGCTCTCCACTCTGGGTCAAGATAATTTTCAGTGTGGCTGTCCCTAATGGACACATAGGTTGCTTCTGCCCTTTGGGTATTGTGAACAATGCTCTGATGAACATGATGTACAAATATCCCTTCAAGGACGTGCTTTCAGTTCTTTGGGGGTACATACCCAGAAGTGGAATTGCTGGATCATCTGGTAGTTCTATTTTTTTTTTTAATTTTTTGAGGATCTTCCATTGGTTTCCAGGGCAGTTGCACCATTTTACACAGTTGCCAACAGCATACAAGGGTTCAAGTTTCTCCACATCCTCACCAACACTTTTAATTCTCTCTTTTTTACAGTAGCCATCCTAAGGGCGAAAGGTTCCCTCTTTATAAGAACATCAGTCATTTTGGATTAGGACCCACCCTAATGACCTTATCTCCACACGGTTGTCTATCTGCAAAGATTGTATTTCCAAATAGAGTAGCATTCTGAGGTACTGAGGGTTAGGTCTTCAACATAAAGTTTTGAGGAGACACAAGTCAGCCTCTGATACCCCTACCTGGTGTCTACCTTTTAGTCCATCTATCTGTATATCTTTCTGTACTGACTTAAATAGTGCCCCAAAGATCCATGTCCGCCCAGAACTTAGGAATGAGACCTTTTTTGAGAATAGTCTTTGCAAATGTAATTAAGGACCAAAATGAGACCATGTGCATTATGTTGGTGCCTAAAACCAAGGACAGAATCCTTGTAGGAGATAAAGAAGGGTACACAGAGAAGGTGATATGGAGATGGAGTTACAGATTGGAATGCTACAGCTACAAGCCAAGGAACACAGAGGCAAGGAAGGCTTCTTCTCTAGACCCTTCAGAGGGAACGTGTCCCTGCCAGTACCTTCATTTTGGACTTCCGCCCTCCAGAACTGTGAGAGGATACGTTTTTGTTGTATTAAGACACCAAAACGGCGTGGCAGTCGCAGCAAACTAGTAATAGACTGTCTCTTCATCCATGGCATCTACCTATCCGTCACCCATCTGCATGTGGCATGGAGTGAAGAGCTGGCCCAGATCCTCTCTCTCACAGGCTCTCTACTTTCTCCAGAGTTAGTTCTGGCAACCGTGCGCCCGCGCCCTTGGGACGTCTACACTCGCCCGCGGTAACCAACGGGCTACGTCGCGGGAGATCGGTCCAGGGGCTGAGGGCCCTGACGGGCGGGAAAACCCGAGGGTGGCGGAGCAGCGTGAGGGGTGACGGGAGGCTGGGGGCGTCAGGGCCTGGGGAGGGCGCTCGCGGGGGGCCCGGGGAACTGACCCGGAGGAGGCAGGAGGAGGAAGCCACTTGCCGGGTCCCCGGGAAACGCCAGGAGGCTGCCCGCGCACAAAAGCGGGTCCTGGGTTCAACACACCAGCGTGGTTGCACTTGCTTTTCTAGAAGACGCAATGTGAGCTCTCTTCAACTAAGACACACTGGGGCTTTGGGCACGCAGCCCATTCATTCATAAGCTGGGCACTGTCTGTATTTCTTTTTTAAAGATTTGATTTATTCATTCGTGAGAGACACAGGCAGAGGGAGAAGCAGGCTCCATGCAGGGAGCCTGACGTGGGACTCGATCCCGGGTCTCCAGGATCACGCCCTGGGCCGAAGGTGGCGCTAAACCGCTGAGCCACCAGGGATCCCCTGTATTTCTTTTAATGTGAAAATACTACCTCATTATTGTTACATAGTTCGAAAAAGGTAGAGAGAGGTAAAAGTCACCTGTAATCAACCTCTCTCATCCTCAGAGAGTCACTGCAAACATTTCAGAATCCACCGTTTGAAACGTTTTTCTTAGGCACAGAATATACACACAAGGGGATTAAACACCAGCATGAGGCAGCCCCGGCGGCTCAGCGGTTTAGCGCCGCCTTCAGCCCAGGGTGTGATCCTGGAGACCCCGGATCGAGTCCCATATAAAGCTCCCTACATGGAGCCTGCTTTTTCCTCTGCCTGTATCTCTTCGTCTCTCATGAATGAATAAATAAATAAAATCTTAAAAAAAAAAACAACTACTAGCATGCTTTGTGTAACCTGCCTTTTTTTCACTCACTATACTATAGTCTATTTTCCATTTAATGTAGACTTACACATTCTACTTTTTATACATACATTTCTATATTATTGTAGGTTTATTGTGTCATGACCAAAACATGAGTAAGATTGTGTAGTGATTAGACTAATTTTGGTAAAAAAAAAAAAAAAAAAAAAAAGAAAGAAAACACATGGATGTTTTAAAAAATTCGAAAACACATGGATGTTTTAAAAAATTTGAAAACACAGGAATCTTTTACAAAAACTTTATATCATTTTAAAATATCTTCACTGTGGTCTATGTATACAATGGAATATTACTCAGCCATTAGAAACTACAAATACCCACCATTTGCTTCGATGTGGATGGAACTGGAAGGTATTATGCTGAGTGAAGTAAGTCAATCGGAGAAGGACAAACATTATATGGTCTCATTCATTTGGGGAATATAAAAAATAATGAAAGGGAATAAAGGGGAAAGGAGAGAAAATGAGTGAAAATATCAGTGAGGGTGACAAAACATGAGAGACACCTAACTCTGGGAAACGAACAAGGGGTAGTGGAAGGGGAGGTGGGTGGGGGGTTGGGGTGACTGGATGACAGGCACTGAGGGGGGCCCTTGGTGAGATGAGCACTGGGTGTTATGCTATATGTTGGCAAATTGAACTCCAATAAAAAAAAAAAATCTTCACAGCTCCATCGTTCACCTTCTCCCAGTGATTTTTTATTTTATTTTTTTAAGCTTTTATTTAGGGACACCTGGGTACCTCAGTGGTTGAGCATCTGCCTTTGGCTCAGGGCATGATCCTGGAATCCCGGCATAGAATTCCGCATCAGGATCCTCACAGGGAGCCTGCTTCTCCCTCTGCCTATGTCTCTGCCTCTCTCTCTGTGTCTCTCATGAATAAATAAATAAAATATTTATTTTTAAATTTAATTATTTTTTAAATATTTTTAAATCTTGGGGATCCCTGGGTGGCTCAGCAGTTTCGCGCCTGCCTTTGGCCCAGGGCGCAATCCTGGAGTCCCGGGATCGAGTCCCACATCGGGCTCCCGGTGCATGGAGCCTGCTTCTCCCTCTGCCTGTGTCTCTGCCTCTCTCTCTATGTCTATCATAAATAAATAAAAATAAATCTTTAAAAAAAAAAGATTTTTAAATCTTTAAAATTTAAAAATCGAGCCCAATGCGGGGAGTCCAGAATCACACCCTGAGCAAAAGGCAGATGCTCAACTGCTGAGCCACCCAGGTGCCCTCTCCCAGCAATTATTTATGACTTTTAGCTTCATCATCTGCCATTCACTCTAGCAGCGGGAGTGCTGTGTGACCTCTTCAGGGCTTTCCTAACATCACCTGAGACAGGTCTCACAATTCCTCACTTTGTAACCTCAATGAGATATTTTTATAGGCTCACCTGCCTTTTTGGATGTCCTGACCTGTTGTGCTGTCACTGTCAAAGGAGTTCTGATTCTTTTCAGAGGAGAAGAGGGCAGTGTATCTAAATCTGGTCTGAAGAGTGGGGACCCAAATGTGTTTGTAGTGGCGGAGGCAGTTCATCTGAGTATGAGCTCACAGACTGGTGCTTATCGGAGCTGAGTTTAGGGACCTTTGGCAGTGACGTATGCACCTCTCTCTGTCCCTGCACATCCGCTCCCCTCTTTCTCCTTTTGGCTCTGTGCCCTAGGGCCACGCACTAACCCAGAAGGACTGAATCAAGGGGCTCCCTTGTTCTCTGGCTTCCGGTTGGTTTTGGCCAATGGGAGGCATCAGCAGGAAATGAGTTTCGAGAGAACTCAGCTCTCTTCCTGTGGTGTCCCACAGGGTTGACTTCATCCTCTCAACTGAAGACCACATTTTCTTATCAGACATCCTCTCCACATAGCTACTCCTTTCAAGTTTTGGTAACAAATCACTCCCTCCTCCTCACCCTTACCCAGAGGTGTGCTCCCTGTTGGACTAGCTCCAGGAACATTAACCACCCCTTGCAGTTTTCTCCAAACCCCGAAATTCTTTTGTTCCTTGATTAAGCTCTCCTCAATTACCCAACATGAGTATGCCATCAAATCCTGCTGGGGGACACCTGGGTTGCTTAGTGGTTGAGTTTCTGCCTTTGGCTCAGGTCATGATCCTGGGGTCCTGGGATGAAGTCCTGCATCAGGCTCCTCACAGGGAGTCTGCTTCTCCCACTGCCTGTGTCTCTGCCTCTCTGTGTGTGTCTCTCATGAATAAATAAATAAAATCTTGAAAGAAAGAAAGAAAGAAAGAAAGAAAGAAAGAAAGAAAGAAAGAAAGAAAGAAAGAAAGAGAAAGAAAGAAAAAGGAAGGAAGGAAGGAAGGAAGGAAGGAAGGAAGGAAGGAAGGAGAAAGAAAGAAAGAAAGAAAGAAAGAAAGAAAGAAAGAAAGAAAGAAAGAGAAAGAAAGAAAAAGGAAGGAAGGAAGGAAGGAAGGAAGGAAGGAAGGAAGGAAGGAAGGAAGGAGAAAGAAAGAAAGAAAAAAAGAAAGAAAGAAAGAAAGAAAGAAAGAAAGAAAGAAAGAAAGAAAGAAAGAAAGAGAAAGAAAGAAAGAAAGAAAGAAAGAAAGAAAGAAAGAAAGAAAGAAAGAAAATCCTGCTGGGGATCCTGATACTGCAGGATTAAGGATGATTTTTAAAAAACTGATATTTTTGGGTACCCGGGTGGCTCAGTTGGTTAAGTCTGCCTTTGGCTCAGGTCATGATCTTGGGGTCCCAGGATCAAGCCCCACTGTGGGCTCCCTGCTTAGCGGGGACTCTGCTTCTCCCTCTCCCTCTGCCCTTCCCCCTGCTTGTGTGCGCTTTCCCTCACTCTCTCTCAAATAAATAAAATCCTTTAAAAAATAAAGATAAATATAGATTTTTTAAACTTTTTCTGTATTTTCCAAAATTTTCACGATGATCATTTTTGTTTTGTGTTTATGAGTTTTTTAAATGTCATCAAGAGGGAATCCCTGGATGGCTCAGCAGTTTAGTGCCTACTTTCGGCCCAGGGCGTGACCCCGGAGTCCCCTGCATCGGGCTCCTTGAATGGAGCCTGCTTCTCCCTCTGTCTATCTCTCATGAATAAATAAATAAAATCTTTAAAAAAAGATGTTATCAAGAAACATACAAATCTGTTTGTTGAGGGTCAACTTGAGCAACTAGTGCTCTAAGGGGAACATTTTTGGAAATACTGGCAAAAATCATGTCTAGAAGTTACTCCCAAAATCTGTAACGCTTATCTCTGGGTAGTGGGGTATAAGTGTGGCTTCTTTTCCTATTCCTCCTATATAATATGCATTTTTACAATGAGTGTGTGTCATGTTTACAAAAAGATGAATCTTTAAAAATGAATTTCTGGGGAAATGTGCACATTTTACTGCTTGAATACAAAGGACAGTGCAGACACCTGGGTGGCTCTGCAGTTGAGTGTCTGCCTTTGACTCAGGGCCTCATCCTGGGGTCCAGGGGATCAATCCTAGGGTCTGGGGGACAAGTCCACATTGGGATCCCTGCATGGAGCCTGCTTCTCCCTCTGCCTATGTCTCTGCTTCTCTCTCTCTGCTGTCTCTCATGAATAAATAAATAAAATATTTAAACAAACAAACAAAAGGACAGTTAATCCTTTCTGTAAATGGCCAGAGAGTAAATGTTTTAATGTTTGCCAGCCAAGAGGCAAAATTGAGAATTAGGTAGGCATTCACATAATGAGAGAAAATAAATTTCCACAAAATTTTATTGACAAAATTCACAGCGTATTAATAATGATCAAGTGCATTTTTTTTTAATATGGGGCTGCTAATGAAAAGAATGGAATTCTTTTTTATTTTAGAAATAACATGTCACTTAATTAGGGCTCAAAGTTAATGTTTCCTATCATCCAAATTGCAACTGTTCATCTGTTAATACTGATCTGTAACAAGTTATTACCTATTGCCTCTTTGAAAACGTTTTCTAATACAGTTACTAATACTGATATATTAATCCACAAGCATATGATTTAATTGAGCATATTCATTGTTATATAATTAGATTCTTCTCTTATTTGGCTTTTTAGTATGTCATTACACTGCAGAGTAATCATTTCTAATTGAAGATTATGTGGAAGATTCTCAATTGCACGAATTTTGAAATATGGAAGCGTTCCTTCCACTTGCACTGATGTCTGACAAACTGCTGGAACTGTATGTAATTTGAGCTCAGAAAATATATCTGCTACAAATTTATGTAGGAATGACATCTTGCATATTTTATTTTTGACAGCACAGGAATTGTAAAAAGTAACTTGATACTACTTGTGAATCAAAATTTGTTAAAACAATTCCATCAGAGAATTAATTTCACATATAAACACCATTTTGTCTTGTTATTTTATGTTGACTTCATTAAGAAACAATATCAAGGGGCACCTGGGTGGCTCAGTCAGTTAAGCATCTGACTGTTGGTCTCAGCTCAGATTTTGACCTCTGGGTCATAGATTCAAGTCCTGCGTTGGGCTCCATGCAAGGCATAGAGCCTACTTAAAAAATAACAACAAAAGCTAACTTTCAAAGTCATTCGGTGTTTGATAAGAGTAGTTGAGGGCAGTTCTTGTTTAGAAAAACTTCAGGGATCCCTGGATGGCTCAGTAGTTTGCCCCTGCCTTTAGCCCAGGGTGTGATCCTGGGGTCCTGGGACTGAGTCCTGCATTGGGCTCCCTGCATGGAGCCTGCTTCTTTCTCTCATTCTATGTCTCTCATGAATAAATAAATAAAATATTTAAAAAAAAGAAAAAGAAAAATTTCAATCTCAGCCCCAAGCTCAAAAAGATTGCCAACTGCTAACAATGGTAGGATAAGTCAAGATGCTCAGTGTCTATTTCTGATGAAAATTTCCAGAATTGACGATTTTTAAGTCCATGAGAATGAACAAAGTTCACCATTGACGCTATGGATTCATGAATATATGACAGATTCAAATATTTTCTACAAAGTATCTGCCAGTGAATAATACAATGAATAACCCTAGGCTTTAAACACTTGAAATTTTCACAAGCTTTGTAAATTTGCCTTTCTAAGCCTTTTTCCACTCTGCATATATTTTTATTACCATCAGTGGTAACATATTAGCAGATTCCATGTCACGTTGTAGTGAATTAGTGTTTTCTCAGCTTCTTTTGAAATATTTTTGCCTGCAGTTGTCCCATGCAGACTATTCATAAAGTCTAATTCTTCAGTAATTGTAAACTCTGCATTGGCTCCCTGAATAAACAGCTACAACTGAGCAGTATTAAAACATTTACTGTTTCATCAAGCCAAGGAAAATCACTCAGAATCATGTGACTTGGGATCCCTGGGTGGCGCAGCGGTTTGGCGCCTGCCTTTGGCCCAGGGCGCGATCCTGGAGACCCGGGATCGAATCCCACGTCAGGCTCCCGGTGCATGGAGCCTGCTTCTCGCTCTGCTTCTCTCTCTCTCTCTCTCTCTCTGTGACTATCATGAATAAACAAATAAAATCTTTAAAAAAAAAAAAAAAAAGAATCATGTGACTTGTTTTTAAATTGATTACTGATATTTCTGCCAATGTTTTCAAATCTTTGAGCAACTGTTTTTGCCAAAACACTAATAAGTTTTATTTTTTCTTTAAGTAATCTCTTCCTACACCCAATGGAGGGCTCAAACTCACAACCCTGAGATCAAATCAAGAGTCACATGCTCCTCTGACTGAGTCAGCCAGGTGCCCCCAATAAACACTAGTAGTCTTTTGTTTTTTAAGACTTTATTTATTTATTCATGAGAAACACAGAGAGAGAGAGAGAGGCAGAGACACAGGCAGAAGGAGAAGCAGGCCTCCTAGGGGGAGCCTGGGGAGCCCGCTGTGGGACTCAATCCCAGGACCCCAGGATCACGCCCCCGGCCAAAGGCAGGCGCCAAACCACTAAGCCACCCAGTGATCCCTCAACACTAATAGTCTTAAATACATTTTAGGTTTTGCAAGCCAAGAGGCAGACTTGTACATAGATTATGTAGGTATTTACTTCTTATGTACTTATTTTTTAATGATAAAAATAAAATTATTTTGGGGGAAGCTACCATGTTTCCTTGCTTGACAAGGGTAAATCCCACCTCTGTGGAATTCAGTTGTTAAAATGAATGGCCACCGGCAGCTGGGGTGGCTCAGCGGTTTAACACCGCCTCCAGCCCAGGGCCTGATCCTGGATATACGGGATGGAGTCCCACCTCCGGTTTCCTGCATGGAGCCTGCTTCTCCCTCTGCCTGTGTCTCTGCCTCTGTCTCTGTGTCTCTCATGACTAAATAAATGAAATCTTTAAAAAAAAAAAAATAAATGAATACTCTGGTTTCTCTTCAGATCGTATAAATCTTTCACCTTTTACTAAGGATTTCCATGGAGAGGAACAATTCTGAGTCTTAACTCAATTTCTTGAGACCCTATTTTAAACAGGGCTATCTATAAAGTATAAAGAAAGATGCCTGGGGGGATCCCTGGGTGGCTCAGCAGTTTGGCACCTGCCTTTGGCCCAAGGTGTGATCCTGGAGTCCCGGAATCAAGTCCCGCGTCAGGCTTCCTACATGGACCCTGCTTCTCCCTCTGTGTCTCTCCATCTCTGTGTGTGTCTACCACGAATAAATTCATAGAATCTTAAAAAAAGAAAAAGAATGGCCACTGCTACAGTTTACCCATGTCATCTGTATACAACCACCAATTAGCATGAATATCAGGGTGTCCAAATGACTTGATTTTCTTTTAATCCCACTAAGTCAGCAATCACCTCATACTATGCCAAAGCAGAAAAATCACCAAAAACAGGCCAATAAGTGTTCACTGTTAGAGGGCTTCTTGTTGATTTAATGGTGATATTTACATGGATTATAATTCTCTAGCTTGGAGTCTATTTGCTATAGCAAACAACTTCATGAGCTCCAACTCTCAAACTAGCGAATGTTTTCTAACTCGACACTTTTAAAAACTTATTTATTTATTCATGAGAGACACAGGGAGAGAGGCAGAAACATAGGCAGAAGGAGAAGCAGCCTCCCCCAGACTCCAGGATCACGACCTGAGCCAAAGGCTGACGTTCAACCACTGAGCCACCCAGGTGCCCCTAACTCACACTTTTAAAACAAACCCTTATCTGACCAGGAATACACACCTTTAAACACATGGCTTTAAAAATCATTGTTTGCACATTCTAAAATGTATTTTTTTCATCCTAACATTGTCATATGCTAAGACATAAAGAGAATTTCACTGTCACCGTGTGATTTTGCTAATACTTAGTGGTAGTAGCCCGCAAGTTTATAAAAAGTAACGTTGGAGCTTCAGTCATGGCCAGCCAGAAGACAGTTTTTCCTCCTTCACAGTGAAATAAGTCAGTGTTTTGGGAAGCACTGTCCAGTTGTATGCAACCACCCCCCTCTCACATTGCCGCTGGATAAGGAGCCTGAAATTTGATTGTATTTCATCAGAAGGACTTTCGCTAGTATGAAAAGACATCACTTCCTTTTCTCCTTGGTTAGCTGACACATGACAGGAAGGCTGGGGGCTCTTTGTGATACTCTGACGATCCTTTCCGGGAAACCCCTTCTGCGGGGATACTTTAGTGCATCACAAGGCTTGTCCAGTTTCCACACTTCATCAAGTTTTCCTTTATACGCCCATCTCATCAGCAGAGCTACCCTGGAGGTTTAGGATTCTTACTCCTACGGAGCTAGTGAGTGAGAAGTAAGGCCTCAAGCCAGGTCTTTGCGTGCTGTCTGGCTTTTCACGACCGAGACCGCCACTTGATAGGAGAAAGGAGGTGGGGAAAGACGCCTAAGTCTGGGCGTGGGCTGGGGGTGAGGCACGTGGACACACCTGACGACACACCTCAGCTCCTGTGCCATTCTGCGCAGGGCCAGCCCCACCTGGGAATGACGCCCCTCTGCCCCCGTCCATTCCTAGTTATATCAGCATCTTCACTGCAAGTCCGGCGCATTGCAAACTCCCAGTAAGCAGACCCCTGGCGCACGCAGCCGGCAGCCGGCACTACAGTTGCCCTTGGCACCAGCTCCGGGAGCCCGAGCGGCTGCGGCGCGCGAGCTCCTCGGCGACGAGGCCCGGGCCGCAGCCGCTCCGCTCGGCGCACGGGAGGCGCGCGTCCGCGAGCCGGGCCACCGGGGCCCCAGGGCGGCGCTCCCGCGGCGCGCTCGGCGGCGGAGTCGGGGTGGGAGGAGCTCGGGCGGGGTGGAGCCTGGACGGCGGGAGCCGCCGAGCGGGGCTGGCGCCCTCGGAGCGGCGCGGCGGGGGTCTCCCGGGCGGAGGGGCTGCGGCGCGGGGACCCTCGGAGCCCCGGATTCTCGGACGAGATGGTGCGCTCCCCGGGAGAGGGCAGCGGGGCCACTCCCCCGGGCGGCCCCGGCGAGGCCCCCGGAGCCCCCACCCCCCCGGGGAAAAGGCGGGGGCAGTCAGGCCGCGCTGTCTCTTTAAGACCGTGTTCCAGCTAACACCGACGGTGAGTAACCTGGCCCCAGGTTCCAGGAGAAACCCCCGGGAGGGTAGGCGGTTAAGAGTTCGGATCGCAGGGCGTGGAATTTGGGGAAGTTTATGAATGGGGGGGGGCACCCTGCTTTGAGACACAGCCCCTAGGTACCTTGTAAATTTTAACAGGGCTCCTGGAGCGAGCGGTGAGGCTAAGCGAGGCCAAGTTCCAAAGGGAGGAGAGTCCCCCACCTGGCTTCAGCGCCGCGCCGCGTAGTCCTTCATAATCTCGGTAAGCCCAGAAGTTTATGGGGGGAGTGCAAGAAGCCTCGTGGTGGGTGGGTAGGCAGAGAATCCGACTACCAACGGCTGTCAAGAGGCTTTGGGCACCTGGTCCTTCACGAACTTTCCTGGGCTGAGAGGTGGAGCCTTGCCTGCCTCTGCACCTGGCCCGTTGACGGGGCATGGAGCAGCCGCCTTAGGAGCTCAGAGAGCACAGCGGGAAGCAGCAGAGAGCAGGCTGGTGGCACTGTGCCTCCCTCTCGCCCACTGGGAGTTGCCCCACTGGGCATGAGGGAGGAGAGGCTGAGTGTTCTGATGACACAGGGTGAGCAGAATGAGGATTGTGAAGTCACAGAGGAAGTGGGATACTATAGCTGGGGCTTGGGCTGGCTGCCTGCAAGAGGAAAGGTGTTGCCTAGGCAGATCAGTGCTTTCTGCCGGTGGAAGGGAGCCTCTGGGATCAGCAGGGCACACCTGGTGCTCACGGTGGACTGATGAGTCGGGTGAGGCCACCCTACCATGAGGGTCCCCCTCCCCATCTTACACAGAAATGAGAACAGTGCTGTGTGCATACTCTGGAAGCCTAAGTACCACCCACACCATGTGGAAGGAAAGCAGAAAGACTGAGTGGCACATCCTGCTGACCCCCTTTCTCCCACACCACCTCCTGAGCAGACCCTTGCTCTGTCCAAACCCAGCTCGGTGAGCTTTTGGTTTCTTCTGAGTAGTTAACTTCCAGGATTTGGGGTCCCAGGGCTCTGGGGAATACGCACTGGAGAACAGATGAATCCTGAAGATCACCACTGACTCCCAACTTCCTACTTCTCCAGATGCAGAAGCCTCCATGGCTTTGATAAGCCTTGTGTTCCTGGCAGTGATGTATGTTGTTCACCACCCCTTGATGGTCAGTGACCGGATGGACCTGGACACGCTAGCCAGAAGTCGGCAGCTGGAGAAGCGGATGAGCGAGGAGATGCGCCAGTTGGAGATAGAGTTTGAAGAGAGAAAGCGAGCAGCTGAGCAGAAGCAGAAGGCAGAGAACTTCTGGAGAGGAGATACATCCAGTGACCAGTTAGTGCTAGGGAAGAAAGACATGAGATGGCCGTTCCAGGCTGATGACCAGGAGGGGCCACTGGGCTGGATGCTGGGAAACCTGTGGAATGCTGGCCTCTTTTGCCTTTTTCTCGTCTTTGAGCTCCTGCGACAGAACATGCAGCATGAGCCAGCCTTTGATTCCAGCAGCGATGAGGAGGAGGAGGAAGTCCGTGTTGTGCCTGTCACCTCCTACAACTGGCTTACTGACTTCCCTTCGAGGGAGGCTCTGGAATCTTTTTACAAACACTATGTCCAGAATGTCACTCGTGATCTGCCCTGCACCTGTGAGTTTGTGGAGAGCTTTGTGGACGACCTGATTGAGGCCTGTCGGGTGCTCAGCCGCCGGGAGGCTCACCCACAGCTGGAGGACTGCCTGGGCATCGGGGCTGCCTTTGAGAAATGGGGAACCCTCCACGAGACCCAGAAATTTGATATTCTGGTGCCCATTGTTCCCCCACAGGGCACTATGTTTGTGCTGGAGATGAGGGATCCAGCCCTAGGCCGCCGCTGTGGCTGTGTGCTGGTGGAGTCGGAATGTGTGTGCAAGCGCGAGAAGCTTCTGGGGGATGTGCTGTGCCTGGTGCACCACCATAGGGATCACTCAGCCGTCTTGGGCAAGTGTAGCAGCTCCATCAAGGTGGCTCTCTGCACTGGCTCCCACCTGGACGTGTGCAAGACAGTACAGTGGTTCCGGAACATGGTGGGCAATGCCTGGGCCCTTGTGGCCCACAAATACGACTTTAAGCTCAGCCTCCCACCGTCTACCACCTCCTGCAAGCTCAGGCTGGACTACCGCTCAGGCCGCTTTCTCTCAATCCAATTGGTCCTGGGGGTGCAACGGGAAGACACCTTGGTCTATCTGGTGAGTCAGGCTCCTGACCATGAACAGCTAACCAGTGTGGATTGGCCTGAGTCCTTTGCAGCCTGTGAACACCTTTTCCTGAAGCTGGTAGGGCGTTTTGCTCCAGAGAACACCTGTCACCTCAAGTGCCTCCAGATCATCTTAAGTCTCCGGGACCTTCAGAGTTTACCCCAGGGAGCATCCCGTCCCATCCTCACCTCTTACCACTTCAAAACAGCCCTCATGCACCTGTTGCTGCGGCTGCCTCTAACAGACTGGCAGCACAGCATGCTCTCCCAGCGGCTCCAGGACATCCTCTGGTTCTTGGGCCGTGGCCTCCAGCAAAGGTCCCTCCATCATTTCCTCATCGGTAACACCTTCCTGCCCCTGACCATCCCGATCCCTAAGACATTTCGGAATGCTGAGCCTGTCAATCTCTTCCAACACCTGGTGCTAAACCCCACGGCACACTCACAGGCAGTGGAAGAATTCCACAGCCTTCTGACCCAAGTGAAAATGCTGCCCTGTGCCCCATTGCCTGGGGAACATTAATGTAAAGGCCATTAAAAAAGGGGAGAAGGTATTTCTGATTCCTCAGGCTGCCAAAGAGTTTATTTTTCAGACACATTAGTGGTATGTGTGACTTTCACCTTGTGAGGGGTGGAGGGGCTATGATAGATTAAGATACTTTAAGGAGTACCTGAAGTACTCATAAGGATGGGGTCCAACATACATGAGGATGTAGGATGTAATCCCAGGTGTGTCTTCTGAGGTTTCTTACTCCTGACTTTTAGCTGACCCAGGGAACGGATCTTATGGAAGGCTCTTGCAGCTAGAGTTGAGACCAGAGGGGGCCTGTGAGGTTGTGTTTTGTGTCAACACTGGAAGTAAAAGAGAACCAGAGAATACCTCCATTCCAGCTTATTTCTTTTTTTTTTTTGTGAATGACTCTCAGCACATTCCTTGTAAACTGGTTTCCTTGTTGAATTGTTAGCTTAATTCACATCCAAGCTGATAGCAGTCCATTTTATCCTAAATACTATGAAGGTAACTTCTCGTATTTTAGGATCTAATTTTTCAGACCTCCTCTGTTTGAAGGTGTAGCCAAGATGTTTATTTTCCATTTTCTTAATTTAGCCCTATTTTTGTATAATATATAGCTGTTTTTATGCATCTGAAAGAAAACTCCACTACTACCCAAACAGTTGATTAGCCTTGATCCACAAATATTAAGTCCATGGTGATCTATTTCATAATTGAGATAATGTACTTACTAAAATTAATGAAATAGCTAGCATCTAACGAGCTTCTCCTGCCTGGAAGCAGTCTTTGGGGGGTTGGTTTCTGAAATGAACAATTAGTTTCTAAAGGGAGCCACTTGTTTGTCCAATGAAAAGAAGGTTTAGCCACCCTGTGTAGCTGTGCTTTTTCTCAGTCTGTTAATGCCTTTGTGTTCTCTTTTCAAAGATGACAAAGGGATATTTTGAACTATGAGGTTTTGCAAATTGGGGTCATCTCAATTCAGGCCCGTTGCCAGGGTCGGACAGGAAGGGAACTGTGGAGCAGGCCAGCACTAACAGAGTTGTGACTCTGGAGATGTGATTGGTGGATTTTTCCCTTCTTTCAAAATCCTAGGCGGCATCCTGATGAGGAGGCTTAAGAAAAGTGATTATCGTTGTGGGTGTGGTTGTTTTGGAAATAACAATGCTGTTCCTGCCCTGCATGCCAGGAAGATCTGGAGAGGATAACCTGGCCCCAACATTTAACTCCATCACAGGGGGGTTTGGATGCTGGCCTTGTGGGCTTTGGTTGTATCCACTCCCTCTCCATCGCAAAAATAAATGACAAATTTATGTCCCAGGAGTTCATGCCAGTCAGTATTTGAGATTCCCACTGCACAGTAGCGGCTGTGTCCTGTGTTGTCTGCTATCTGCCATGTAGTGCTTTCAAGAAAGTTAAGATGCAGTGATGGTTGGTTTGATGCCAGTGGGATTTTGATATTTTGTAATCATCCATATTATTTTTGTTTAGAAAATAATTTGCTGGTGTTTTAGTTCCACATCAATAAAGGAAGCTATTTTGTGTGTCATTTGGAATCTATGTAATAACACACACAGAAGATCAGCATTCTCATGGGCCTGTTGCCAAGATATTCATGTTACCCTGATAGCTTCATCCAGTATGTCTTGGTATTTCTCAATGCACCTTGAACCAGTCTGCCCTGAGGTTTCCCAGTGGCATGGCCAGTAGCCAGGAAAGAATAATTCAGAATGTCAAGGGACATCTAAGCTATTCATTCTCATGGCTCACAAACCAAAATATCAGCCAATTTAAAAGATCTTGGTGGCTACACAAAAACAACAACAAAAAACCCAACAAAAAACAAACACATAAACTGTAGAAGAAATAAATCTGTAGAAAGGTAGTATGATGTTCTATCACTCTGGTTTCTAGTCTAGTAAGATAAAACAGGAGTGAGCAGAAGACTACAAAGGGAACAGTCAGTGAGGCTTGGGTGGGGCCGAGGGTGTAAGAAAGAATATAGAAAAAACAAGTAGTAATGGAAAGAACAGAGCTGTTGTGCTCTGGGAATACTCTAACAATGAAAGGGGAACTTCTCCAGATAATTTAGGAAGCTGAGCTTTATTCTAAAACAATTCCTGGCTGGCACCCAGGATATAACAACAGTTATAGTAATGGGAATACTTAGCATTCATCAAGCATTTCCAATGGTCCAGGCGCCATTCTAAATGCTTCACATCTGGTAACTCAATCCTCACACCAAAGAAGCATTCCATGAAGTGGGTGCTTTATCTCTTCCATTTTTCCTATGAGGAAGCTAAGGCACAGAAACGGTACACAGCTTCCCTAAGGTCACCTAGCTAGTAAAAGGTAGAGCCTGGAAGAAAGCACCTGTCCTAGCAACCTTCCAGCATGGGTTTGGGAATATCAAGATGTAGGAGTTAACATGCTTTGAAAAGCGAAAAGCACTATATTAATTTTAAGATAAAGGATGGTATGTCAGCTTAGAAATTCTAGAAGACAGAAATTGTTGGTCCATAGCCCAGTCTTTAAGTCAGGAATTTTGTATCACATAGAAAAATGAAAGGCATTTGCTCAGAGGCCAAAATGAATGTAAAGCCATTTGAACTATATGTCTGTTGGGCCCAGGGATTTGATGGTTTATATCATGAACTACATTATGATACAAACCAGCTGTAGGCTGGAAAGTCAGGGAAAATTTGAAGCCAAAAGTCTGTTCAGGTAGCCGACTGATAAGAGTATTGTTCTTCACCTAAACTAAAGCTGTTTCCATTCATTTTGGGGAAGTAGAATCTTGGTGAGGAGTGAAATGGGGAAAGGGAGTGGCTCCAGTACTGATTTTCTGGCAGACAAGGAGTGGGGGAGGGATCCACTATTTTAATTTCATAGAGACAGAGGAATTGAATTTTGCATACCACTGATACCACTGATAAATCATTCAATCTTTTGGCACCCTCCGCAGAACTAACCCCTCAAAAAACAAAGAAAGCATTCAGAACCGGTGGTAAATGACCCGCCTGCAGGGGGTGGAGCTGGCTTTGTCCCAGTGCAGGGAGCCCTAAGCAGTCTGCTTAGGAGGCAGGGTCCATCAAAACCACAAAACAGCCTCTTGCCTCACTGAATGGATCACCCAGCAGCCTTCCTCTGCCAATTCCAAGCCAGTTCTTCAGAGGTTCCTGATTCAGTGCTACTTACCACGCTCTCAACCCACACTGCTCCTCATTGGTACACAGAGGATTACAACCTGTTCCCACTCTCCTCAAATGAACTCAGGACAGAGAAGACAAGTGAGATAACAGGGACCCTAGTATATACTGAGCCCATGTGCCCACAAGAATTTAATCTGTTACCTAATTCCTGATAAAGCCCAGTGAAGGGATATTATCATGACTTTCATAAACAAAGGGGAAAAACAAGGCCCAGAAGGGTTCAGCTGTCTAACCCAAGATTTAAACCTATCTTCCCAAACCATGAGAGACTCCTAACTCTGGGAAACAAAGGGTTGCAGAAGGGGAGGTGAATGGGAGGATGGGGTAACTGGGTAACAGGCATTAAGGAGGGCATGTGATGAGCACTGAGTGTTATATAGTTTATGTTGGCAAATTGAACTTAAAAAAAAATAAAAATAAAAATAGGGCAGCCGGGGTGGCTCAGCGGTTTAGTGTCGCTTTCAGCCCAGGGTGTGATCCTAGAGACGGCAATCGAGTCCCACGTGGGGCTCCCTGCATGGAGCCTGCTTCTCCCTCTGCCTGTGTCTCTGCCTCTCTCTCTCTCTCTCTCTGTATCTCATGAATAAATAAATAAAATCTTTTTAAAAATTTAAAAAATAAATAAAAATAAACTTGCCTTCCAACTTTATTCATTCAATACATATTTAAGCACTTGCTGTGTCCAGGGCTAGCACTGGGCCCTGGGGAAACAATGGTGAGCAGAACATGGCTTCATCCTCGTGGAGTTGACAATCTATGGAGGAGATAAACATGAAGTAATCATTCCAATGGTGTAAAATTTCAAAGGTGGCAAGTTCCACTAAAACCTCCAGTAAGGACACTTGAGTGTATCAGGGAAGGCCTCCCTGAGGAAGTGATATGAACTGAAACATGATGGGAGCCAACTGGGTGAAGATGGGGATGAGGAGAGGATGTGCAGAGGCCTTGTGGTGGGAGCCAGCATGATGAGACCGAGTCTGAAAAAAAGCCCAAGTGACTTGAGGGGAGGAGGGGACAGGGGGAGGCAAGGTGCAAGATGAGGCCAGAGAGGCTGTGGCGCCCAGACCCTGCAGGGCCTCATAGATCACTTTAGAAGTTCCCAGAGCAATGGAACTTTTGAATGGTTTGAGACTTTGGGAAGGAACAGGTCAGATTGGTACTTAGCAACCGCCACACAGGGCCCAATGAGAAGGGCAGAGCAGGTGTGGAGCTGCTGCGGACCAGCAAGAAGGTAATACGGATGAAAAAGAGACGCAGGGTTGAGATTTCTAGGAAATAAAAAAAGCTCAGTGATAGATTGTGTGTGGAGAGTAAGGCACCCAGAATGGCTCCTGGGTGCTGATCTGAGTTCCTGGGTGGCTGGTAGAACCATTCACCGAAAAACACTGCAAACCTACCTTCTTTTCTCTATTCCACACTGCCTTACGCTAAAGATTTGATGATGGCCACTGGGAGAACAAGTTTGTGCAAAAGCAAATAGACTTGATGAGAGATAAAATTCACGTTATAACACAAATTTTATCTCATCAAATTTCCTGAGGTTTAGTATTTTATACATTAATGTTAAAATTCAAATGCCAACAAATATCATTTATCATTAAATTCATCAAATTCATATGAACTTAAAAGTCATGACAAAAACTGAAAGAAGTGAGAGTAATGTCACTAAGAATATGTTGGTGAGCATAGCTTAACGTATAGACTTCTCAAATCACTGTTGTATGCCCGAAACCAGTGTAACATTGTGTGTCAACTATATACCTCAATAATAGATAAAAAGTAAAAGAAAAGCAGGCTTAAAAAGTGCTTTTCAGGGGATCCCTGGGTGGCGCAAGGTTTGGCGCCTGCCTTTGGCCCAGGGCGCGATCCTGGAGACCTGGGATCGAATCCCACGTCGGGCTCCCGGTGCATGGAGCCTGCTTCTCCCTCTGCCTGTGTCTCTGCCTCTCTCTCTCTGTGTGTGTGACTATCATAAATAAATAAAAATGTATTTTAAAAAAGTGCTTTTCAATAAAGGGTAGTACTATTTGGTTGCAAAAATGACTGAGGGGCACTGATGGCTTTTGGTGGACTGATGGTGTCGGGGTTGCTAAACCAGCCCTATGAAGAGCCCCACAAGTCAAGAACTGCTTCACCCTGAATGCCAATAGCACCCTTCAGGGGGAAACACTGCATAAAATGCCTGATGGGTGTTATAAGAAGTGATAGGATGTTCTAGGGATATTTGGGAGAATTGCCCTGGCCTATCCTCCCATAATACAATTCTTGGGATCAGATGAAGCAGAATGAAGGGATAGGCGGCAAATTATATCCATCTCACCTCTCCTCTTAACTTTTTCTTTAGGGGAACGGCGGGGGGTTGGTATCCAGGAAGCTTTTCGCAAGAATTTCCGCAAGAATCTGAATAAAAACGATGGTCTTCATTTAAAAATGTACACAGAACACTTTGCACCTGTCCTTCGCCTGCCTGGAACGTTCATTGTGTTACTGGCTCCTTCTCACCTCCGTCCCACACCCCATCCATCGCTTTCTACCTCCTTAGTGTTTTGTTGCCCTGACGGAACTGGTCGCTTTAGGAAATTAACCTTGTTTCCGAGAAATCTGCCCTCCCTCCCATTAGAAAGGAAATTGCTTGAAAGCAGAGCCCTCGCCCGCCCTGCCCCATTGGGTCCTTAGCGCCCAGTTCCACGTCTAACGCTCGAAAAGAGGCAGGGTGCGGTGGTGCCTGGAGCCCCTACGGTCCCCGCACGGGGCGGGCGGGAGGCCAGAGAGCCCACGCGCAGAGCCCCCGCGCAGCTCCCGACGCCCCCCTCCCAGCGAGGGCAGGGGCGGCCTACGCAGGCGCGCTTCTGGCCCCGCCCACACATACGTCACCGCGGCCGTTACGGCGCTAAGGCGTCTCGGCGCGCGATTTAAAACCAGCTCCGGAGCAGGAGAGCAAGATGGGACCTCCCTGCCCAGGTGAGGGTGGGTGGGTGCGTGGGGGGCGCCGCGGGCGGGAGTCGGAGCGAAGCGGGCAGGCAGGGTCAGCGGGCGGACCCGAGCGCGGGTTATGGATATTCTTGGCCTAGTTGTTGGCCTTGCGCTCCGCTGGCCGAGTGGAGGAAGGCGAGGGGAGGAAGAGGCGGGAAAGGGGGAGGGGTGTGCCCGCCAATCGGTAAGCGGCTTGGGGCGGCGTCGGGAGCGCGCGTGGGGCGATCCCTACTCCTCAGTCCCTTTCCCGTGGGCTCCCACGCCGTGTCAGGTGCCTCTCTCTCGAAAGGTGGTTTTCCTGGGGTACACTTGAGTTCACAGCCCTGAAAGCGTTGTGATTACTGCTGAATGCTTAACACGCACGCATTTATCTTTACATTCATTCTACAAGCATTGAGCGCTCCCTTTGGGCTAAATCCTCTGTCAGGCGCAGAGATATAGTAAAGAACAAAACAGAGAAGATCCCAGCTTTTTGGAGCTTGTATCCTAGTTGGGGAGACAGTAAACAAATGAAATAATTACAGATGAGGCTGAGTGTTGTAATTGGGAACAGCAAAGTGAGGGGAGGGGCCCCTTCAGGTTGAGGATTCAGGAAGATCTTACAGCAGACTGGGGAACTTGTTCTAGGCAGTGGGAGCAAGTGCAAAAAAAAAAAAAAGCCAAGCGGGGAAAGAAGAGCCTGGCTTGGGTTAGGACTGGAACATGGAGACTGAACAGTGAGACTGCTGAGACCTTTTACCTTGGTCTTGGTAAAAGGTCTGAAAATTTAGAGTTATATTTTGGATATGATAAATGACTTATGTGAGAGACAGGTGAAGAGGTAAGAGTTTGACCCTCAGGGGAGTGATATGGGCCGCTCAGGGAAGTGGCCTGTAGACTCAAACAAATTTGGACATTATCATCATATAGATGGTAAAACCATGGGAACAGGTGAGAGCTCAAGAAATACCCTATAGGGAAGATGCTCCAAACCAGCATTTTGAAGCTAGACGGAGAAGGGACAGCTTGAAAACTCTCTCAGAAGAGAGTGGTATAGAAGCCCGGAGTGTTTCATGAAGCACTGGTAGGGGTTTTCATCTGTTTCAGATGCTGCTCAAGCTCAAGAGAGATAAGGCCTGACAAGTAGCAGTTGGATTTGGCAACATGGAGGTTGTAGGTGATTGTGTCAAGATAGTTTTCATAAAGTGGTGGGGACGGTAGCCAGACCATAGGGGGCTGAAAAATGAATGTGAGATGAGGTAGATGGAGAAAGTGTCTTTGAGCTCAGTGACCACGTGAATGAGAGAAACCAGAGAAGGGATAGTCCAAGAATTCAAGCATGCCTCTGATCCCCATCTTGAGTTTCCCTCTTAGACAAATTCCTCCTTCATTGCTTCCTATTTTTTTTTAAAGTCTCCTATCAAGGTCCAACTCCCCTCCTCTTGAAGTGCCCTCATCCAGATAGTAACAGGTCCTCTTTATTCAATCTCTAAGAATGTCTCTTGCCTCCTTTCCATTTCTTCTTTCCTTTCTTTTGTTTTGACCTCAGGTGAGAGGTATGTTGACTGTACTCTTCAGCTTGTGGAAAGCTATTGGGGAACACGTGAAGTTCTTCTCCTTGTATTTTTTTTATCCCTACATACCACTTCTGTTCCCTTCCCCTTACATGGGCAGACATTTAGTGTTTATTGTATATCACTTTATTTTATTTTTTTTTACTTTATTTTTTAAAAAGATTTTATTTATTGAGAGGACAAGCAGTGGGGGAGGGGCAGAGAGAGAGGGAGAGCAAGTGGACGCCCTACTGAGGGAGGAGCCCAACTTGGGCTTGATCCCAGGACCCCCAAGATCATGAACTGAACCAAAGTCAAACAACCAACTGAGCCATCCAGGTGCTCCTGTATCCCTTTATTTTTAGTGTGTTCCTATGAAATATGTGTTGCATTATGGGTTTTTGTTTTTGTTTTTTTAATATCATCAATTTAGAACCAGCTGAGACACACTTTCTTATTCCTGTTTGGGGGATGAAGAAGCAAATGCTTAGAGCATTTACTTACTTAAAAGTTCTCCAGCTAATGGGGTGCCTGGCTGGCTCAGTCTGTAGAGCATGTGACTCTTGAGCTTAGAATCATGAGTTCAAGCTCCACAGTGAGTATAGAGTTTACTTAAAAAAATTCTCCAGCTAGTAAGTGATGGACCTGGGGTTTGAAGTCAAGCCTTTTGGTTTTTTTTTTTTCTTTTTAAATATTTTATTTATTCATGATAGACACAGAGAGGGGAGGGGGGTGGGCAGAGACACAGGCAGAGGGAGAAGCAGGCTCCATGCTGGAACCTGACGTGGGACTGGATCTTGGGACCCCAGGATCACGCCCTGGGCCAAAGGCAGGCGCTGAACCGCTGAGCCACCCAGGGATCCCTGAAGTCAAGCCTTTTGATTCTTAAATCTGAAAACTTTCCTCCAAAGTCTCTCAGTTCCTTCATCTCTCTCCCAGTGGTCCTGTTTCTTGTCCTACCAAAATAGACAATAGCCACCCGCTACCATAGTCACACTCTAGACCTTGTCATTATCAGTAGCTACACCACTCTGTCATCTCAATTTTAAATATCCTACTTCTCACTACCACTCCTATCTTTCCAACTCCCTCTTTGTTCCCTGATCCCAATAATTCTAATGATCTTTTGACCCAGCAGATCTATATTCTTTGCTTTTCCCTGTCCCTCATGTCTCTCATGTTCTTGTTCCCTTCCTTCCTTAGCTCACATTCCATGGTCAGTCAGTATAATCACTTTTCATACACTCATAACCCCTTGCCCTCTTCTAGCATATTTATACTTCCTTGACAAAATCACAACCCTGATTAATTCCAACCCTGCCTTAGCCCCTGCTTACTCAGTGATCTCAAGGGGATCCTAAAGCTGCCCAGCAGTTCCTTGCTCATCTAACTCACCTTCTCCTAGCTGACTACTCTATAAATTCCTTTCTCTCCTGAAATCTCCAGTACCTCCTGCCTGGCCCTCAACCCTTAGCTACTGAGTTTTTGGGTTTTATGGTCTTATTTTACTAAGAAAAGCATTCCAAAAGGAACATCCACAATTCACCATTTTGCCTGCTCCCTCACCTGCTTCTGTGCCTATGTTGTCTGGCTTCCTTCCTATTGCTGTGGATGGGCTGTCCGTGATCTCGGGAAAGGTAGCCCCTTTACCTGCTTGAGTGTGTTGTTCAGCAACTTTTACCATTTCTTCTGCATGATCTCTGAATAATGCCCTCCCCACTCCCCCATCCCTTGCCAAAGATGTCTGGAACATGTGAATATGGTATCATACATGGTAAAAGGGGTTTTACAGGTATGATTATCTTGGATTATCTGGGGGGCCAGTGTGATTACAATGGCCCTCATAAGAGGGATATAAGAGATTCAGAGTCAGAGAAGGTGATGTGATGACAGAAGCAACAGGTTGGAGTGATGGGAAGAAAGCAGGCAGCCACTAGAAGCTGAAAAAGGTGAGGAAAGAGATTCTTTCCTAAAGCCTTTGAAAAGAACACAGCCCCGCTGACACCTGGATTTTAGACTTTGACGCCAGGACTGAAAACATTACATTCGTATTGGTTTAAACCACTATGTTTGTGGTTATTTGTTATAGCAACGATAGGAAACTAATAAAATCTGTTTCATTCTTTCTACTAAGCTGGGGTTTTTTCCATATTAAAATTAATTTCTCAACCTTACTTCCCCTTCAACTGCTTCCCTCCCATTTTTGCCCTTCCTTTTTTTTTTTTATTTTTTTTTTAAGATTTCATTTATTTATTCGTAAGACACACAGAGAGAGGGGCAGAGACACAGGCAGAGGGAGAAGCAGGCTCCATGCAGGGAGCCTGACATGGGACTCGATCCTGGGTCTCCAGGATCATGCCCTGGGCTGAGAGCGGCACTAAGCCGCTGAGCCACCCGGGCTGCCCTTTACTCTTCCTTTTTACAGCATAAGTCCTTGAAAACCTTGTCTCCATTTGCTGTCTCCAGTTTCTCTTCTCTGGAATCTAAGCCCATTTGACTTTCTCTTGCCCCTCCTACTCTAGAAAAACTGTGGTTGTCAAGGTAACCAATCACCTCTAGGTTGTTAAATCTAATGATTGATTCTCAGTCCTTCTCGAATTTGACCTCATTGCGTACCTCATTAATTTGACAAGGAAGCATCAGAAACCACTCACCCCACAAAAAAAACTTAAACAGTAGAGGAATATTAGCGTTGGGAAAGATCTTGGTGGAAGATGTGCAGTGAAATTCCACCCTATGACAGGCCCCAAGCCCCGCTTTAGATCTAGGAAATAATTCTGTGATACGTTTCCTGAGCAAGGGTTCTGTTCCATCACGGTTGGCCATAATGAATTTCTTCTTTTCAGAAATCCGTGGGCGCCCCCTCAATGCCTCCTCTCCTTCAGAACGGGTGTTCTCAATGGCCCTGCCCCGGAAGGCCCCTCTCAGTACTCCTGGCACCCCTGTCCTCGAAGACTTTCCCCAGAATGACGACGAAAAGGAGCGACTGCAGCGGCGGCGCTCCCGAGTCCTGGACCTACAGTTCAGCGCAGACTCGCCTCATTTGCTAGCCTCCCCTTCTGGTAGTAGGTGCGTGCCTTCTGCGCTGCCCACATGGGGTGGCCGCCTGCATTGGGTTACATGGGCCCAGCATCTCTACAATGCCTCGTGGGTTTGGGGTCTGGAGTTTGAAAAGTTAGAGTACCATGGATCCTTGACAGAGTTTTTTGGTTTTGGTTTTCTTTTAGGAATATTGACATTTCAGCCACGATTCCTAAGTTTACAAACACACAGATTACAGAACATTATTCCACCTGTATCAAACTGTCCACTGAAAATGTGAGTATCTGCTGGTGTATCAGCGAAGGTTTTGCAACTTGATCACAAGGGAAATCTAGCCTTCTTGATTCTGTGGAGAATGTGCTATTGATAGTAATTGTGTGCTTTCCTTCTCTAGCTACTCTTTTCAGTGCTGATGTTTTTCAGTATGCTTTTACTGTGTTTTTTGGGCCTTCCATGCTCTTTCTGGCAAGTTACCTGCCACCTGCAGTGTATCTAGAGAGGTGGCATTGCTTAGGGGTTGATAATGTGAGTTCTGAAGCCAGCCTCTGTTGGAATCCAGTTTTTGCCATTCACAAGTTCTATTGCCTTGGCAAGTCACCTAACCACTCAGGGTCCTTTTCCATAAAATGAGAATTTGAATAGTGCCTACCTCATAGAGTTGTTCTGAGGGTGACTCCCTTTGTGTGCAGTGCTTATAACAGTGTTTGCACACAGTATAAACTCAAAGAGGTTAACTCTCTAAGTTGTCAGAATGAGGAGATACGTGTATGAATTTAGCTGTGTTACCAAGTGTTTATGGGAATTGATACCTGTGGTGAGATGTGGGCTGTTACTGTATAGAAATGTAGCTTCCTCTTTTAGGGTAGCATTATTTACATGAGCCTAGGCTGTCAATAATAAATCTTTCTGCACTTTTCTGTTTTCAGAAAATCACTACCAAGAATGCTTTTGGCTTGCACTTGATTGATTTCATGTCAGAGATTCTTAAACAGAAAGACGCCGAACCGACCAACTTTAAAGTAAGAATGCTGTTGTTCATCTTCTCTTGCATCTGAATTAATGATGATTATTTCTGATATTTAGCACAGCACTGTCATTGAATTCTGCAAATACACTGATCAAACACAGAGAAGATATCTTTCTGTTATATTTTGTTTATTCCCTGTCTTAGGGGAATCTTTGTCATTTTTTTTTCTTAAAAGCAAGTAAATATTTTATGAAGCTTGCTGTGTTTTGCTTATTCAGCAGTTCCTTTTTATGTACCCAGTGAATATACCTCTGTTTGTTGGACCAGGTGGCTGCTGGCACTCTGGATGCCAGCACCAAGATCTATGCTGTGCGCGTGGACGCTGTCCATGCTGATGTCTACAGAGTCCTTGGGGGGCTGGGAAGAGATGCAGCATCTCCAGAAGAAGCAGAGAGCCATGATGCAGGTATATGAGTTGGGATCTGGATTTAAGGGGCGCTTTTTAAAAAATATTTTATTTATTTATTTGAGAGAGAGCACAAGGGCAGGATGAGAGGTAGAGGGAGAAGTAGACTACCCACTGAGCAGGGAGTCCGACATGGGGCTGGATCGCAGAATTCCGGGATCGCGACTTGAGCTGAAGGCAGACACTCAATCACTGAGCACCCAGGTGTTCCACTCTTTAGAGTTTTAAAGAGCATGAGTTAATAAGTTTAGATACATGCCGAAAAACAATCCTTGCAGGACCTAGTCTTATTTCTTCTTTCAGATACAAGTACTACTAAAACAGGAACAACCAAAAAGGCCCAAAAGCCAAAGAAGAAGCACTCCTACAAAACCATTGAGCAGAATGTAAACAATCTCAATGTCTCCGAAGCAGATCGGAAGTGTGAGGTGAGGAACTGTGTGCAGTGTGGTCTCTGACTAATTCAGAGCCTCAGCAGCTGAAACTTGGCAAGGCTACGCCTGCCTTGCTGGTATTTATTTGCTTGCTTGGGCCTCAAAGGAGTAAAATATATAAGTGAATTATCATCCCTTAGCTTCATGGTGAAGACTCAAGGGTGTAAGTCCCTGCTTTTCCTACAGTATTTCAGGATGATTGAGTAGAAAGAGATGGCAAATCCCCGAGAATTCTGATTAATGAAGCCATTATTTTTCTTTCCAGGAACATGCAGCAGAGATTATGATAGCCTACATTTGTTGTGCATTTACTGGGTGCCCTGTGCTGCTTTAAGCCTGTGAACCAAGTTACCTCACTTAGTCCTCACAACATTCTTGTTAACATTTTCTGAAGAGGTTATCAAAGTACAGGGCTCTTATGTAACTTGCCCAAAATGATGCAGCTTGTAAGTGAGCTAGGATTTGAATCTAAGTGGCCTGGCTCCATAGTCCTTGCTCTAACAGCTATATGATCTGATAGATCCTAAGGAATCTACTTAAAGGAAGCCAGAGGCCTCGTTTATCTTTAGCATAGTTAATTTAAAGCAACGGTGTTGGTACAAGCTTTTTAAAAATTTTGCTGTTAAAAACAGTATCTCCGTGAACATCCTCGTACATACTGTCTTTGTGCTCTTCTGAGAGTGTATCTCTAAGAACATTTTGAGTCATGGAATTTCCATTACTGTCAAAAATAGGTTGTGCCAGCCTTCTGTCCCACCAACAGTGGACTTGATTACTCTTTTCTCCTACCTCTACAACATTTGTAAATGGCATTTAAGGTCAGACTAGAACTGATCACCAAGGGAATGAGTGTATGTGGGAAAAGGACAGCCTTGGGATACCCCAATCTTAAGAGTTCAGAGAGCCAAAGAAGAAACCACCAGTAGGTAGGAGGAAAACCAGGAGAGTGTGGCACCCAAATGAGAAAGTGTCAGGGAGGAGAGAGTGATCAGCCGTGCCAAAGTGGCAGTCTGGGGCTGACAGGGAGCTTGGAGAAGACTGTGGAGCTGAAACTCTGACCTCCAGGGAAGGGATGCTGCTTGGCTGGTGCTAGTGTCCCCGAGTTTGGAAGAGGGGTTCAGGACCCAGGACCCAGCCCTCTAAGGAGGGCATGCTGGTTGGTACTGGTGTCTGTGAGGGGCACACAATAAGGCTGGTTCTGTGAGTGTGAGACAAAGTGCAAATTGAATTCAGCAAGTGCTACAGGTAGGGTAGGAAGCCCTGTTGGGTGACAGGAATAGGAAAGCTACAGAAAGAAGCAAGTCCCTTCTGGCTTGCAGTCTCTCTCTAGTGCCCCCTCTTGGTGGAGCCCACTGGGAAGGGCTGGCAAAGCCCAAATACTGTCCCAGAGCCAGTATCACAGAGCAGCTGATAGAAGGTATGTTGGGGCTGAGAGGCAATAGCTTAATAACTGGTAGAGAGGTAAAGTGTCAGCATTTTTACTTACAAAAAGGTTTGGGAAAAAAACAAAAACAAAAAACAAAAAAACCCAAAAAGGTTTGGGGTGGGGGTGGGGTGGTGGAGAAGGAAAGCAATGGGGAATCTAGGTAAAAGTTACACAGAAGTTCTTATTACTATTTCAACACTCTTGTATGCTTGAAATTTTTCATAATAGGGGCAATCAAACGGCAAGAGAGGAATGAAGGCAGTATAGGCTGGTCTCTTGAAGAGTTTTGCTGTACATTTGAACAGAGTAATTGGTGGCAAAAGTAGGGGAAAGTAAAGTCTTAGAGGGTTTTCTTGGTTTTTTTGTTGTTGTTTTGTTTTGTTTTCTTAATGGGAAGATTAGCAGCATGTTTACTTATTGATGGCAACAGTCTAGTGGAGAAGGAACAATCTAGAATCTAGTGGAGAAGACAGGAGAGTTGCTCGAATGGAGTCCTTGATCCTGTGAGAAGAGAAGGGAATGGACAGCATTGACAGAGCTTGGCTAAGGAGCACTTGTGGCTTGTGAGAGATGGATGCAGGAGTGCACATATGGGAGCATTCCAGGTATTCCCTTCTCGTGTCCCCCATTGAAAAGGAAGCTGGATCATTGACTGACTGAGTGTGGAGGAAGAAAGGTAAAGTTTTGAAGAGAGAAAAAGGTAGGAGGGTGAGTGAGTGAATGGACTGGGGAACTGTAGTTTGCTTGCCAGACAACATTCAGGGTTCACCTGCGGGCCATGGCAGGTAGATTTAAAGTGAGGTCAGTCAGTGTAACTTTGTATGGTTTCTCCAGCCATGGTCATCTGTGTGGGTACAAGCATGAAGCACGCAAAAAGTTGGATTTAACACAGGACTGTGTTTTGCTAAGTCAAAGGAGCACTGAAGTGAAGAAAAAGGGAGTGGTTACGGTCGTTGCTTATGGAACTTCAGTCAGGAAAAGGAAGGGGGGAATGAGGCAGCATAAAGCCATATGATCAGTGGATTGTAGGGCATGGTGGGTCAAAGACTTCTTGGTGTTGGACCAAGAACACCAATCTTGTTGGACAAGATTGTGTTGGCTGGAAAGAGGAGGTGGTTGCCACGGGCACTTGGAATTGAGCATATGGAGAGGCTGTAGTCATGGTTATGATTCAGTTCAGACAACAGGCAAGGGAGTGAAAGACAGGAGATGTGGTATTCATGCTGGGATCTCTTGAAGCCCTGGGGTTTTCACGATGAAGCTCACGGCCATTGAAGGAGAGGATATCAAGGAACTGAGAGGCCAGCATGTTGGATGGATCAATATATGTATGATGAATCCACCAAAAACTATGACAGCAATGAAGTTGGAGAGTAGTAATGAGCCAGGAGCTAATATTAAAATCTTCCAACAAGAGGGAAGGCCTGGGGATTGGAAGGTGATCAACACACAGATGGGCAGAGTGTAGTGGGGTCTGACCTTATTATATTCAAAGCGGAGGGTTTTAGGACTTGGGAAGGAGAATAGTCTGGAAGCAGTGATGGGGAACTCACCTATCCCACATGCAGGCCAGCAGTCAGGGAGCTGCAGGAGAGGAAGCAGCCACAGTGGTGAGGCCTGTGGGGAAACAGTGTCCTTGGGCAGGCAGCATTTCATTAGAGTAGTGCTCCTTTTGTCATTTTCTTACCCAGAATGGGCCTTTTTAGGTATTTTCTTCCTACCCCACTACCCTTTAAATTAATTATTATGGAATAAGATTTTATCAGCTAGTGTTGAGCCTTGGAAAACCACAAGTAACTATCATTTCTAAGATTTCCCTACCCTCCCCCAAGAACTGGTTTTTACTCCCTTGAGAATGATACTGCCTCCAATTAAAAATGAATGAGTTAAAGCTGGTAGGTGGAGAGAACCTTCAAGAATGAAGTGGAGGAATATAGGGAATTTCTAGAGGGCCCTGGGGGGAAATAGCCATTGTTAGCCTACGGAGATGGGGACCAAAGAGGGGATGTCAGAGCTGTATAGGTTTTAGACCCTGGGAAATGTAGAATCCTGTGGGATCCTAGGTCTTTTATAAATAAATTAAATAAAGGGAAATGATGAGATTAGTCCTGGTGGTCTCATGGCAGATGATAGTGGTAGAGGCAGAGCACACAGGGGGCTAGGAGTGAGGGGCTTTGACGGCTTCACTCTGAGTGATGGGGCGGTTCTGCTTTGGCCTTGCTTGGCCGCTCCAGCCTGTGCTGGTGTGAGGACAATGTGTGGATGGGCGTGGAGGGGGTCGAGAAAGGTGAAATGCCGAGGCCAAGGCCAAAGAGGGAGGAGGGAAACGAGTTGCAGGCACTTTGTGGGGAGGGAGTTCTGTTTATCCATATGTCAGAATTGACCTTAGGTAGTACCACATTTGGAAGCATATGATGTGAAGTTCAGATCCTGGTTCCACTCTCTTAGCTGTGTGGCGCGGGAAAAGGCTCTGAATCTCACTTTGTTAAACTGTAAAAACAGGTTAACGCTAGTTCTGTCTGCATATGGGTTTTGTGGTAGAGAATCTGTCCCTGGCAAAGTGCTTCATCCATGGTAATATGTTGTATACCCCTGAAGAGGAGCCATATAATTCTCTCCCATCTTCCCTTCCCCTCTCCAGTTCTCCATGTTTTTCCTTCTTCTTAGATAATCTGAGCATTAATTTCACTGTCATTCTTGGCTTTGCTTCTGGTTCTGTAGTGAAATGTCAGTTCAACAGTATGGTTGGAAATTTTGTTTCCTTTTCTGACCAGCTAGACCCAATTCTGGGGAGCCTGAGGAGGCTTGCACTAACTAGCCTTGCCCATTATTCTAGAGAGAAAATGAGAGAGCAAGTGGTGCTGCTCCCTCTCAGCTTGTGATGGTCAGCCACATTTATGCTGCGTGAAATCACTAGTCTTTTTTTTTTTTAAGATTTTATTTATTTACTTGAGAGAAGAGAGATTGTGCACAAGCAGGGGGAGTGGCAGGGAGAGGGAGAAGCAGACTCCCCACTGAGCAGGGAGCCTGATCCAGGACTCAATCCCAGGACCCTGGGATCATGACCTGAGCTGAAGGCAGATGCTTGACAACTGAGCCACCCAGGTGCCCTGAAATCACTAGTCTTAAACACCAAGTACCCCAATCCTAGAAAGTTTTTTTGCTCTGTAATCCACCATAAACTTGTAATAACCCAAAGCCCAATTTGGAAGATAACCAAGAAGGAGGGATTGTCAGAGACCTAGAATTTGAAGTTTCAACTGTTTCTTGAACCTGTATTCTCTTGGAGATGGCATGGAAATGAGAAAGCAAATATTGTGTGGGTGTGTCTAGACCAGTTGAGAACTCTTGTTTGTGTATGAGCTGATCTGTTTTGGACACAGCTCTCTGTGTGTAAAATGTTTGCTGTCATAGGAGATTCCAACCTGATTATAAGCTCCAGTTCTTTATACCAGGAGCGCACAAATGGATACAATACAAGGAAGTTCAAGGCACATACTATAGGAAGTCAGAGTGGGTGGAGGTCAGAGCTTATGGAAGAAGTGAAATTTGAGCTTGGCCTTAAAGGAAAGGTAGGTATTTATCAGGTGGACATTGCCAGGCAGAGGCATAAAGAAAGGCTGTGAAGCAGGAATGTTTCTCTCTAAAGGGAGCTGGACAGAGTACAAGTTTGGCTAGAGCCCAGGATCTACTCACAAGGCTGAAACAACCTTTAGACTTTACCATGCACTTTATTATCTACCAAAGGCTCCTTTTACTATTTTACTATTTACTATTACTATTTACTATTTCTCTTCCTCGCTGTGGACCCTTGTTTCAAAAGATTCACCTACTGGAGGTGCCTGGCTGACTCAGTCTGTAGAGCATATGATACTTGATGTTGAGGTCATGAGTTTGAGCCCCATGCTGGGTGTAGAGATTACTTAAGACACACACACACACACACACACACACACACACACACACACAAGGTTCATCTACCCAAACTGCAGTCACCAATTATTCAATTTCCCATCAAATAACTCAAAAATGTCAATCAGATCTAATTTATATGGAAGAACCATTGTTCTCTCATTGCATGATATAATTCTAGACAAAAGTGACGAAAATTATCTTAGTGTTTTTCAGCTTTATATTTTAGTGTTTACAGTTTCCGTGTTGACTCTTCAATATGCTAGCTTCACTAACTACCCACACTGGACCTCTCAGGGTATGGGGATCCAGGTGGGATGCCAGTGCTCTGGTTAGCATTTGAGGAAGGGAATGGGAATAACAACGCTAGTATTTTTAGGATAGGAAATGGGAGAGACCAGAGATGAGGGTTGACTCAGGCGTGGGTTGTATTGGTGGCAGTAGAGGTGAAGGAGGAAGGGGGATAGATGGTAGAGATCTACTGGGAGGAAAACCCACCAGGCTGACTGCCTGAGGGGTAAGGAGACAGGGAGAATGGAGGTGATGTATTTGATACTCTGGGGCTGGAACGATGGTGAGATGGGCTCATTGGAGGCGAGAGGAGAATCTCGGTTCTGGCCAGGTCAGGTTCAGAGCTAAGGGGGCCAGGAAAGAGCCAGAGAGCCACATCTCTTATCCTACCTGAGGCCCCTTCTCTCCACACTAGCTACATCCTGAAACATAAAGGAGACCTGTGAACCCAATACTTGCCCTCTTGCCACACATGCCTGTGTCTTGCTCTCTCCTCATTCTCGTGCACTGTCCCCTGTTCTACCTTTGGGATTGCTATCACCTGGCTCTGCCACTCCTGCTCCTTACCACAGCCTTGGAGGCCCTTTTACAACCTCCCCTATGTTTTACCCATCCACCTAGTCCTGCTGACTCTGCCTGTCTTTTTCCTGAATCTCTTGGTTGTATTCCCCAAATCTGTGAAAATATTTCTCCCCAGAGAAATAATGGGATCTTGTGAACAGATCCATCACATAGGCTTTTTAAGTCCACAGAATTTGTTGTGATAGCATTCTGCCAGGCCCTTTGAAAACAGTGACTTGTGGGAAGAGACAACAGAAGGGTACCGTCCATGTGGATCATAAACAGGTTGACATAGTAGAAGCTGTGTACTTGAATGCTGTATATTTATTCAGCTGACCACACACAGTCTTCCTTTTCTATTGGTATCTGCTAAGATGAGATTTTACTGATTAAATAGAAAGTCCTTCCCCTGCTTCAGTCACATGCAGAGATATCTCAATTCCACATATGCAGTTGTGAATGAGCAGGGTCCAATGAAGGAGATTTTACATTTGCTTCGGCTGCATCCCATAATTCATTGGTTTCCTCTGGTTTTATGCTCAGATTGATCCCATGTTTCAGAAGACGGCAGCCTCATTTGATGAGTGCAGTACAGCAGGGGTATTTCTCTCTACCCTCCACTGCCATGACTACAGAAGTGAGCTTCTGTTTCCCTCTGATGTCCAGACTCTCTCCACTGAAGAACCCCTGGAGCTACCAGATTTAGGTTGGGTGGAAATGACAGATTTAAAAGGTTAGTACACATATATATTTTACTAGAGCATTTTAGTCATCAGAAAAGTTTCCACACAACTGTGGAGCATAATATGCCCATCCTTAGGTTGCTTGTTTAAATTACCCAGAAGGTTCCTCTGGAATGCCACATTGGGCATCCTTTAGAGAGAAGCGAACTTCTTCCTCTCTTGCAGAACAGAGTCTAACAATAGTAGCTAACGCTCACTGTTGCTCTTGGTCCATATGTTCTCCATCCCTCACGTGACCCTGTTAGCAGCCAGCTCTCACAGGCATGTATTAGGGCTGTGGGCTAACCCTGGAATGTCGAAGTTTGGACTTGGGAAAGGGGCTTTAATAGGTTTTTGTTGAGCCAGAGAGGCCTTGTTCTTATTTGTTGCCAATCCAGGGGATCCTGAGGAGAAGAAGACATTGTGAGTTATTTTCAGACTCTATTTTGGTGGTCTGAGAATGAATCTGTCTACTGTCAGCCCCTTTTACTCTCCCAGCAAGGGTTTTATTCCCCCCTCCCATCCTGCCTTCCACACCCACTTGGGGGGATCGTCTGAGAATGTCGTGACTAGCATGGGTGGGTGGGAAGGCCAGGCACGGGAATACAGTAGCTACACTTGCATGCAGTCATCTTTGTGTATTGTATGAAATTGATCCCTTCCCTTCCAGAACCACACAGATGTTAACAGTGCTTGTATTTCTCCTTTCTATTCTTGTCTAAGGTTTTCTAAATACAAGTGTTTTGTGCTAACGGTCTCTTTTCCAAGTTTATGGTCTCAACTGGGGCTTTAATTCTGTGAGGTAGCTAGTTTAGTTTAGGACTAAAATAAGTAATATGTTATGATTGGTTATGCAGTTAGTACACTTTAAGGAAGGGTTTTTGATTTCCCAACTGTAGCATAGGGCACAGAGTCCATTTCAGAGTCAAATGTCTATGCTTCAGGCTTCTGCCCTAATGTACTAATGCTTCGAGTGCCACTGTGGAGCCTACCTCCAGTGCAGGGGTGTGTCTGAGCACTACCCTCTCCCTGGGCAGAAGTCTGTGACCTGGAGCTTGGCTGCCAGCCAGCCTGTGCCACAGAACAGATGACTGAGGCTCTCTTTTCCATCATGCTGCCCTGGTCACTTTGAGGTGAAGGGAATGTACTCCATCCATACTCTTGCCATTTCCTGTCCTCTCCAGCACCCATGCAGCAGTGTGTGGAAGATGGCCAGATTTGCCCTTCGCTGGCTGGGTTCCAGTTCACAAAATGGGACAGTGAGACACATAATGAGGTGAGTTCAACTTTTAGACTTCTAAGGGTTCTGGGCATTTGTCCAGCAGCTCGTGGTTTCAGTGAGATGGCCCAAGTGAGAACCAAAACCGTGGCATCGTTTTTATTTAGCCAGGAGTACAGAAAATATTTCCCTTGGCATTTCTGTAGTGTCTAAAGCCTGAGGGATAGGAACGGAGGGTGAGGCAGCCCTGTCATTCCTGTTTTTTTTTTTTTTTTTTTTTTTAATCGGCTATCTCAGCTATCCCCTTGAACATGGTTAATTCCAGGCCTTTGGTCTTAGGCTGCTGTCAGGCTCAAGGAATTTCCTGCTCTTCGGGGTTGAGTCCCCTGGCACAGAGTTTCCTGAGAAACTGTCATGTGTAAAGCTTTCCTCTGTATATTTTTAGCATGGCCCCCTTTAGCCTACTTACTATCACTTCCAGAATAAATGGTCTCCATGGAAAACTGTTTTCTCTAAACAAGTAGTTAATGGATGTAGATTCCTGTTTCATGTTTTACAAAATGTGCCTAATGACAATACGCCTTCATCCTGTGCTGCACAATATCAACTTCCTCAGCGCTTTACCCTCATGAGAACATGGACTCTCGGGCAGGGGGAGGAGTGGCTGGGGCCTGGAACCTAGGGCTGAGAAGGCACTTCTGGGCAGGCTGCTACTCCAGTGGTGACTGGGGTGGCTGTGGGAGTAGGGAGACCTAGAGAACCCCCTCTCTTTGTCCTGTCTAGTCTGTCTCTGCACTGGTTGACAAGTTCAAGAAAAATGAGCAGGTGTTTGACATCAATGCTGACGTGGAAGAGAGTGACTGCGAGGACTTCCCTGATGGGCCCGTGGAGGATGACTTTGATGTCAACGATGAGCCTGAGCACAGCATAGCCGGGGATCACACCGAGCTCAGGAACTGGAAGGAGTCCTGCCTCGCTCAGACCTGCCCGTAAGGCTCTCAGGGCCACGGAAGATGTTCCCAGAGGAGTTTTCCATTGGTTCGCAACAGATTTCTTGCTGAGACAGTCTCATTTCATTTCTGAGATTGGCTACCCTGGTGCGCTGGCTGTGTTGTCCACACAGGTTGAGCCATCCTGACTCACGGTGGGATCATACCTGCCTGTGAATGTTGGCTCAGCCACCTATTGGTGATAAAACTGATGTTGCAGGAGTTTGTAAGGATAAAATTAAAATATGTAAAGTGCTGGGGAAAAGTATGTGGGATATAAGAATTATTACTTCAGTGGTGGCTGTTGTTACCACTTGCTTTTTTTTTTTTTTAAGATTTTATTTATTTATTCATGAAAGACACACAGAGAGGCAGAGGCATAGGCAGAGGGAGAAGCAGGCTCCATGCAGGGAGCCTGATGTGGGACTCAATCCCAGGTCTCCAGGATTACGCCCTTGGCCGAAGGCAGGCGCTCAACCACTGAGCCACCCAGGGATCCCACCACTTGCATTTTGGTAGCACAGAGCATGCTTTCTACACGTGATGTGTAGTCTGGCTTTTGGCTACATCACTTCATCTCAGTTATAGGCAGAAACAGGCTTCTGTGTTGCTTACAGAAATGAAGTGGCCCTTGCTTGAAGGGTCAAGCAAAGAGGAGGGGAGTTTTGGGTTAGCCAGATAGGCAGACCAGGAACAAGCAAAGCAGGAGAAACTAAATAAGCAGATAAAAACTGAGTGTATTGGGGAGGAGGAGAGGCAGTAGAATTGGTCTGTAGTGATCTCAATTTTTTATTACTCTTGTTGACCTAGAAGAAAATTAGTTATATGTACTTAAGAGGTTAGTAGCATTTTAATTTTGAACATGATTTGGAAGCGGGATCCGTAATCCTGTGGCATGAACAGGGTTGGGTGTAGGAGGTTCCATAAGACTACGACAGACAGTCCCTCTGATAGTTCCTGTGCTTATAGGAATCTTGTGATCCTGGGATCGGGGACAACCAAGCTGGTTTAGTATGAGGTAAAACCTTAGAAGTTGTTCAGGATAATTTGTTTGCTCATGTGGGAAATCTGGTAATGTCTCTTCAAACCTGAATAGAAGTTGACGGGCTAAACGTTTGGCACCTCAGGGCAAAACCCTTCACCGAGGACCTTTGTCTCCCTCCTTTCCTCTCCTGATTTGTACTGTTAGTATGCCTGCAATCTTGCCCCTTTCCCATCCTATCTTCCACAAAGTGAGAAATGGTAGACAGGTTAGTGGGTTGAAATCTGTTAATCCATACTCAAATGTCCGAGAACAACTGTCACTTCTCTTGACTTCTGAGGAACTGACAGTAGTAAAGGAGTTTAATCACTTCCATTTTGTTTTGAACAAATGTCTGTACTTCTCTTCCCAGTTTCAAACAGAATGGAATCCTAGGATCCATCCTACTGAGTGCATTAGGGTCAGGGCGGTAAGGTTCTAGCCTAAGGTTTGGTCCATCTTGAAATCCTTACCCTCGACGTGGCGCTGGCCTTTCCTGAGAGATCAGTAAGTATTTAAACTGCACAGACTTGACTCCCCCGTGGATAGCTGTGAGATGTGGGACAGAGGCAAGTGATATCACCTTTTGGGGGGTCTTTGTTTTCCCACCCACAAAATGAAGGCTTTGGTCTAGATGATAATAATGTCTGAGCTCATCGAGCTCTTTATTAGTCTGGCTTTATGCTAGACGCTGTGCCAGGGGCCTTATCCGCATTACCTCATGTAACTTACAGAAAATAGAAAATGTGATTACTTAAGCCTTGCAACAACCTTATCATTAGGTCCTGTTGTCCCCATTTCAGAGAAGAGGAAACAGGTTCAGAGAAGTTAAGTAATGGGATAGAGCTGGGTATCGCTCGGGGCCTGCATGTAATGACCTTTTGATAGTAGGCCCCACCCCAGAGCATATAACTGAGTCCCTGAGGCTAGGCTTTGCAACACATTTCCCAAACCTCCTTGGGTGATTGTAGTATGCACCAGGATTCTGAACATTATACTGGACCAAAATGTCTTTAAGGTGGGATAGGGCAGTGTTGCTTCATAAGTATCAGTGTTCTTTAGAATGCCCTGTGTTTTTTGGTCCATGGATGGCAACACTTGGACAACCGTTCACATCATACATTAACAGGCCAGGACTAACAAAGTGCTGTGTGTCCAGCTACAGCTTGAGCTCACTCCTTCCTGCAGCAGTGGGCCATGTGTGCTCTAGCCAGTCTCTCTGTGGGACAGGTGCTTGCTGGGGTTAAGGACCTAGTCTGTGGTCCAGGCCCACACCACAACCTGCTCCATGCATGCCAGAGTGAGGTGTTCTGCTCCGTTCTCTGTTCTGTTCCTGCGGAGTGAGGTACTATGAACCAGCTAGGAGACTTTTAGCCGGCAGGTATTTGTGTGAAGTGGTAAACTGGTGCTAACTTGCAGAAGGTCCCTATGGCTGGGGCACAGGTAGAAGGGATACTTCTCCCAGAGGGGAGAGAAGTGTGATGGAGGGGCAGGCCTTGAAAACTGGGGAGACTGGGAAGTGGGTTAGTTGTTGAATTGGGGAATTGGGACCAGTGGGGTGCCTGCAAGATAAAAAGGTTGGACTTCCAAGTGTCAGTGGCCTCAGACCTGCCTTAGCCCACAGATTCCCTCAGGGGATGGGAGCCAAGCTCTTTATAGCTTTGCCTATAAGTTCCCAACAAATTCCCAGCCTGACTGCCAAAACAGATGAGTATTGAGTGGAGATTCTACTGCAGCCCATCCTCTTTCTCCCTCTGGAGTTCACAGTGCAGTAGAGTGGTTAGTTAGTGAACACAGGCCTTCTACAGACTGGAAATGTGAATTCTTTTAGTATATTCTAATTTTTTTAATTAAGTTTTAGGGGAGCCTGGCTGGCTCAGTCAGTAGAGGTACCTGATTTTTTATCTCGAGATTGTAAGTTCAAGCCCCACGTTGGGTGGAAAGGTGACTTAAAAATCTTTTTAAAAAATAGTAGGGGATCCCTGGGTGGCTCTGCGGTTTGGCGCCTTCCTTTGGCCCAGGGCGCGATCCTGGAGTCCTGGGATCGAGTCCCGTGTCGGGCTCCTAGCATGGAGCCTGCTTCTCCCTCTGCCTGTGTCTCTGCCTCTCTCTCTCTCTCCCTATCATGAATAAATAAATAAATAAATCTTAAAAAAAAAAATTAAGTTTTACACAATAAATATACAAATACAGTTTCCTGGTTTTGAGGTAAAGATTCTGTAGATAAAGCAAAGTCCTCTTTTAAAGCTTTTTGAGCTTACTCTATAAAGCTTGATGTAAAGAAGATTTATATTTATGGCTCAGTATAGATAAAAAGCCCCTCCTTATCTGAGGATTCCTTGTTATCTTTACCTTTAGAGGGCAGTATAGCAGCACTAACATACTTTCTGATGTGTCAGGCCTTTAGGAGAAAGCTACCTCGTAAATACTAGTACCTTGCAGAAAGGTTGAGAAACCAAACCCAAACTGCCATGCTGGACTGGCCAGTTAGGCTCTTCACACACAGCAAAGAATAAAGCTAGATGGCTTAACAGATTACATGCCTCCCCGCCAGTCATTTGGGGAACAAATTAAAATAACATTGGTGTCACTTTCAGTAGACGGTACAACTATTACTGGAGCCCTCACTTATGGAAGGATGGTAAAGGAGTGGGAGACTGTCATTTGTATTGCAGGAAGCCTTGTGTATGGGAAGGTCCTGAGGCTGATTTAGAGAATTGTGTCCAGCTCCCAGCTCTGGCATTTTACTAATTGTAGTCTTATATAAAAACTGTTTTCTTGTCTCTCAAATGGGTAAACTTTCATTTCATGAAATACTTTAAAAACTTCTTGTATAACTATGATTATATTATAAAATTAAGAGAAAAGCACTTTCACAAAGTAAAAATCTAAGGAATTATAAACGATGAAGTATTTATATTGGACTTCCTCTTGGAAATGCTGCTCATCTGTGGAAAAGAGGGTAGGTAGAGTCTTCAGTTTCATCATATGCTGCTTTACATGTAACTGGCATGATTGTGTTATATATATTGACATGTACACAGTTGGGACGTGTAAAAACATAATTTCATTTGTGTTACAGGGAAGAAATGATACCTCTTGGGGATGGAGACATTAGGACCATGTGCCCTCTTTTGTCCATGAAACCTGGAGAATATTCCTATTTTAGTCCCCGTACCATGTCAATGTGGGCTGGCCCGGATCACTGGCGCTTTAGACCCCGACACAAACGTATGTACTTCTAAATGGAACTTAAAGAGATAGTGTCAATGGTCAGTATCCATGTGACTTCAGATGTGGCCATATGTGGAAATGACCATGGGCATACAAGGCAGGACTCTAGGCAATCCTCTTGAGTCCCTTCCCTCTTTGGGAGCTTTGTACTATTGCTCCATAAACTTATCCCTCAATAAACTTTGCTGCCCACCAAAAAAAAACACAAAACAAGGTAGTACTCTAGAACTCTGAAGCATTATGTGTTATGCATTCTTTCTTTGAAAAGAAGGGATTAATTAACATATTTTGTATTGTGTTTTGTTAGCAAGACCACAAATTATAAGGATGAAACTAGGTGTATGGTTTTCCTTTCTTAATACTGTTAATACTCAGACAAAAATGCTGAGCATTTTTGTGGTTCATAAGGGTCTTGCAAATGGGTAAATAATGTCCACCCAGAGGTGAACAGTATTGACATCTGTGTTCATTTCTGCAGATGATGCTTCCTCCAAATCAGAGTACAAAAAGAAGAATTCAAAGAAAGATTTTGAAATTGACTTTGACGATGATATTGACTTTGATGTGTATTTTAAAAAAACAAAGGTTTGTGCTAGATTTATTAGCATTTGTGCTTAAGTTACTCTTCTCACTCTTCAGATGATTTTTAAAGAATTCATTACAAATTTAAGTTTTAGAGTAAATTAATGGTTTCATTTTCCCTCAGTCTCTAGGGGAATTGAGAAATAGTCCCAAACTCAGTGGCAGATAGAATCAGATTTAGATCCCTGGGTGGCGCAGCCGTTTAGTGCCTGCCTTTGGCCCAGGGCGCGATCCTGGAGATCCAGGATCGAATCCCATGTCGGGCTCCCGGTGCATGGAGCCTGCTTCTCCCTCTGCCTGTGTCTCTGCCTCTCTCTCTCTCACTGTGTGCCTATCATAAATAAATAAAAATTAAAAAAAAAAAACTAGAATATAAATAATGTCTAGCAAAATCATTTTCTTACACAGAACTAAGAACTCTGACAGTAGGCTAGTGCTCCTCAATCTTTCCCAGGCTCCTTAAGATAATATATATATCTCAAATATATACAACAAACAAAATATGTATATATATATATTCATTCACTTTTAAGATTTTATTCATTCACTTGAGATAGCACAAGCAGGGGTTGCAGAGGGAGAGGGAGAAGCAGGCACCCTGCTGAACAGGGAACCTGATGCAAGCCTCCATCCCAGAACCTTTGGATCAGAACCTGAACTGAAGGCAGACACTTAACTGACTTCGCCACACAGGCACCCCTGTTTTGACCAATCTTAAAGATGCCTAGAAGGGGCAGCCCAGGTGGCTCAGCGGTTTAGCACTGCCTTCAGCCCAGGGTGTGATCTTGGAGAGCCAGGATTGAGTCGCACGTCAGGCTCCCTGCATGGAGCCTGCTTCTCCCTCTGCCTGTGTCTGTTCCTCTTCTCTGTCTCTCATGAATAAATAAATAAAATCTTAAAAAAAAAAAAAAAAAAGATGCCTAGAGGTGCCTGGATGGCCCAGTCAGTTAAATGTCTGACTCTTGATTTTGGCTCAGGTCATGGTCTCAGGGTCATGAGATTGAGCCCCATGTTGGGCTCTGCACTCAGTGGGGGGTCTGCTGGACATTCTCTCTCCCTTTCCCTACCCACCATGTGCTCCCTCTCAAATAAATAAGTCTTAAAAAAATTCTCCCTCTGCCACTGCCCCGACTCCTGACTCATGTGCTCTCTCGCTCTCTCTGTTTTTAAAAAAAAAAAAAGCCTGGGGGATCCCTGGGTGACACAGCGGTTTAGCGCCTGCCTTTGGCCCAGGGTGCGATGCTGGAGACCCGGGATCGAATCCCACATTGGGCTCCCGGTGCATGGAGCCTGCTTCTCCCTCTGCCTGTGTGTCTGTCTCTCTCTCTCTCTGTGACTATAATTAATTAATTAATAAATAAATAAATAAATAAATAAATAAATAAATAAATTTTAAAAAATTAAAAAAAAAAGCCTGAACTTTTTTTTTTTTTAATTAATAGGCTGCTACTATTCTGACCAAGTCCACTTTGGAGAACCAGAATTGGAGAGCCACCACTCTTCCTACAGATTTCCTCTATGAGACTGATCATCTTGTCCAGCTATATCTCAAACCAGGCATCAGGGTAAGACTGCTCCTTGGCTTCTCCAGGCTGCTGTTGTCTCATGTGCTGATGGATTGGGGGGCGTCAGATGGCTATCAGCGTGACTGTCAGCCCATGCCTTTGAGGACAAGGAGAGCTCATGGGGAGGAGCATGTGTTAGCCAGGGGCAGTCACCGGGAGAGGCAACGGATATGGGAAAACTAAAGGGAAAGCTTAGGATAAATGCACACTAAAGATTTGAAACTACTTTAGCTGATGAGGCTTCTGGCTGACCCCTGAGGCCTACATGTTGAAACACTAGGGGATAAACAATCTTTCGTTGAGGTTTTTAAAGGATGATAATTATTTCTTGATTCTATCTCTGTCTCATTGAAGTTGTGTATTCACTAGCCAGATACTTTCCCCCAGCCACACTGCTTTCCTTGTGATCAAGGTGTAGACACAAGCTCCACTGTGACTTGTGGGGTAATGTGGGTGCTGTGTACCTGACGGTGCAGTCCTCAGGGAGTTCGCTAGTGCTGTACACCTTTTCCTGGCTTCCTACGAGGCTCTCTGTTATGATGAGCACTTTAGACCACCTGGTGCTGTGCCCCATGAGCTCTTCACTTCATCTGCCTGTGGCTCTTCTGGTGATGATGGTACCAAGTGCATGTTACTATTGCCAGGGTAACCAGGCAGTAGTTCATGCTAAGTTCTGTTTTATCTGGATCCTCTACTCATTTGCCTTCCTGATTGTTCTGGTCTTGTGCTGTCATATCCACAAACTGTCTTCAGTTTCCTCTTCCATATTTTGCCTGTTTCTCTACAAGGCCTTAATGATATGTATATAGTCCCCCAAATTTACTGTCTCACATTATGTTTTTATAATGCAATACTAATATATTTTACTTTTTAATCAGTACTGTTTATTTAACAGAAATACTCTTAAAAATACAGAAAGGGATACAGAATTGCAGCAGTAGTAGAAACTATGGCTGTGGTCAGTGTTGGTTACATGCTGGCCCTGTCTTGCTCTAACGGAAAATGGAACCCTGGAACAGAAGAGCAGGATAGTCGGACACTTCAACCAAACTTTGGCCAGCCTGGAGCTGCCTTCTGTGGCTACAAGCCACCCTCACTTCCCTCAAGCCCTTATGAGCATTTGAAGATTGTGGCCTTAGGTGGGAATTTGGATATTCAGATGTTAAGGTGGTAGAACAAGATCATTAGGTTATTACATTCCGGGGGTGATTGTTTTATTTTTATTTTATTATTTTTTTTATAATTGTATCTTATAGAAGAAAGAACTTCTGCTTCTGATTGTCCACAGGAACAAACTCACTGTGTGTGGTAGGGCAGCCAGGCAGCAAGAACTGAAGACCCCTATCCTTCCAGCAGAGCTATACAAGGAAAATGACTATTAAACTCTGGAGATTAAATGTTGGATTAATAAGCGCTATTTGCCTAGAGACCATACAGATCAACCATCCAGCTTAATATCTTACAGGGGGTGGGACGCCTGGGTGACTCAGTGGTTGAGTGTCTGGGTGACTCAGTGGTTGAGTGTCTGCCTTTGGCTCAGGGCGTGATCCCGGGATCCAGGATCAAGTCCCACATAGGGCTCCCTGCACAGAGCCTGCTTCTCTCTCTGCCTGTGTCTCTGCCTCTCTCTCTGTCTGTGTCTCTCATGAATAAATATATAAAATATTTAAAAAAAAATCTTACAGGGAGTTATAATAGCAAGCAGCTGATACATGAAGGGATCACATACCCTTCCTGAAAAGACTTCTTGTAGACTATGGACAATTTAGAGTGCGCCTAGAGGAGAGTATCCTAAATGGAGAGGAATTTACAAATGGTCTTATAAGAGGATATGTGGAAGAAAGTGGACTTTTCTTAAGTCAATAAATAGCTATTTTTGAATATTATTATGGGGTTTGTATTACAAAAACATTGTGAGGATTTTTTTTTTTTGCTGCTTTTGGAGTATATTATATTAAAATATATTTTTTTAATTAAAATATTCAATATGCTTTGTAAACTGTACGTAACTGCAGCCTCACTTCCTTGACCCCAAAGATACACAACCCTGGTAAAAATCACTGGTCTAATGACCAGCAAATATCTGAAGGGCTGTGGTCACAAGCATTCCCAAAAGAGGAGGCCAACTTTTTCTGTAAGGCTCTGGCAGGCAGAACAAAGTCCTGAGGGTGTAATGATAGGAAGAATTGCTGGATGTTTCTCCCTGTAACTATGTAGGGAGCAGTGACTGCTCTAGAAATGGGACAGGCTGCTTGTGAATTAAAATCATGAGTGAGTTTTCTCTCAGAATTGTTTGAGCAGCAACAATTTGACCTTTTTTTCAGCTAGGTATAGGCAGTTTTATTTTATTTATTTTTTTTGGCAGTTTTATTTTTAATGAACCTTTTTTTTTTTTTTTTTTTAAGATTTTTAAATTTATTTATTCATGAGAAACACAGAGAGAGAGAGAGAGGCAGAGACACAGGCAGAGGGAGAAGCAGGCTCCATGCAAGGAGCCTGATGTGGGACTCGATCCCAGGTCTCCAGGATCACACCCTGGGCTGCAGGCGGCACTAAACCGCTGCGCCACCAGGGCTGCCCAATGAACCTGTTTTCAAATAAAGTTGTGTGCAGACCTAATTGCAAACCAGCTGCTGTATTTTATTTGGGATGGATGGAGTTGCCAAGCCCTGCTACCCTGGGGCTTGCTCTAGAACAGAGTTGTGTGGCTGAAGTCTGAATTAGAGGACTTGTCAGGGCCCTTAGAACTCTAAAAATTCTATAATTCTAGAAGACTGATCCTAAGAACTAAGGTTATTGTCCAACCTAGTTTAGAGCTGTTTTTCTAGAAATTGCTTTCTACAGTTGTTCTTTCCTTCATTCTAGTTACTTAAGACAGCTCAAGACCAGAGGGCAAGAACTGAACATTATGAAGAAATTGGAGACTATGATTACAACAACCCTAATGACACCTCCAACTTTTGCCCTGGATTACAGGTAAAAGGAAAGAAGAGCTCTGTCCTTTCTTGTAAGCAGAAGAGCCTTTCCTGTTTCCTATCTCCTCTCTTTCCTATATGGGGGAAGGCTGCAGAAAATTCTGGATCAGGTAGGGGGGTGGCTGCCTGCCCTGCCCCAGGCATCAGGAAATGGAGCCAAGTCGAGGAAACAGCCAAAACCTTGGCCTGCTTTACCTCAAGCCCTGTATGTGGAAAGCGAAAGTCCTACTCCAGTAAGCCACACAATGCCTTTAGCCTGGGCAAAGCACTTATTTTGGCTATTTTGGGATTTCAGAGGAAAATACTCCTCTTGCTCTTAGGAGCTGCTAATGTTTTAGCGAGGGCGACAGGACAGATAGACATGTGAAGACGGTGTGATCTGATAGGGAAAAAATCCTTGGGGTAGATTCAGGAGACCAGCTCCTAGCTCTTGATTTTGGTTTTTATGTCATGAATTTGTATAAGCCACTCCTCATTTTTAGATCTTGGTTTAGACCAAATAATCTCACTGTCCCATTCGTGAGTCTACTAATGAGATGGCAAATGGAAATCAGAGAACGCGGCAGGGGATAACAAAAAGGGGAAAAATATTAGGCCTCCTTTGTGTCCCTGTGGGAGGGACAAGAACTGAAGAGTGGCTTGTTCACTTATCATCTTACTTGGAGGAGAGTTGGGTTGTTACATTTTAGTGAAAATCCAGACTGACCTCTTGGCAAATGCTTCTTAAACTTTTGAGGAGTATGAGAATCACCCAGAGAGCCTGTTAAAAAAACCAGGTCCTGGTCTCCAGCCCAGATATCTGATCCATTCCTGCTGGGCTTGGTCCAAGAATGACTTTTTTGCAGCTCCCAGGGAGAACCCCTGCTGCTGGCTGGTGACCCCTGGCATCTCTTGTGCTCACATTGGGTGAGGCATTGGGTCAGATTTTTGGTGTTTTGGAAATGCTTTCTATAGAATAAAATCTTAAATTGGCTAGAACCAGAGAAGACACTGGCAGTTGTGATTATTCCTTATAACTTGCTCTGGAGGTCTTAATTCACAGATACCTTCCTCTGTAGGGTTTATGTATAACAGGGAAATAACTAGAGGCACCCAGAAGTCCATTCCTAGCTTAATTCACATAACGGCCTCTCAGGTGTTCTGCTCTTAATGTGTAAATACAGAGTCCTTTTCAAGGATACTTCTAAGCCTTTCAGATGGCTTCTGCCAAACTTGAAGAACTGTTTCCTTGCCTAGGCTGCCAACAGTGATTATGAAGAGTTGGATGACTTGTTTGAGGGACCAGCTGGAACCTTTGACCTTACATCTTGCCATCCACCTAAGACAGCACAAGAGAATGGTGACGTGCCTGAAATCCAAGGATTGGACATCACCACTTATGGGGAGTCAAATCTGGTTGCTGAGCCTCAGAAGGTAAAGGTGAAATCCAAGAATTGTGTTATATTATTTGCCTGACAATATAACAATATATATATATTAATATATAACATATATATATAATATATAACAATATAATATTGTTATATTATTTGTTTAATCTTCCTCCTATATGAGAGTAACATCAGTCTGGGCTTGATTTCTTTCTTTCTTTCTTTTTTTTTTTTCTTTCTCAGTTTTAACCTGTTGCTCTCCAAGTGGCTGACTGCTCAGTAGGGGTGTGTTGGGAATGAACTGATGGCTAATTAAGTTTGTGTGGAAGTAGCCATCTCTAGAGATGATGCTAAACCATATGACTAGGGGCAAAGTGGTAAAATATGTGAATGAAGACTGCAGGCAGGGAATATCATCTTCTGTACTGACTGGGAGAGGCTAGGTATTTGGCTTTGGAAAATCTTGGCCAGGGGTGTCTGGCTGGCTCCATTGGTGAAGCATGCAACTCTTGATCTTGGGGTTGTGAGTTCAAGTCCCATGTTGAGTATAGAGATTACTTGGAACTAAAATCTTTTTTATTTTTATATTTTTAAATATTTTATTTATTTATTCATGAGAGACAGAGAGGCAGAGATATAGGCAGAGGAAGAAGCAGGCTCTCTTTGGGGATCTCAGAACCCCAGGATCACGACTTGAGCCAAAGGCAGACACTCAACCACTGGGCTACCCAGGTGCTCCTAACATCTTTTTTAAAAATTAAGAAAAGAGTGCTCTCTTTGGCAGCACATTTACGAAAGAAAAGAAAAGAAAAGAAAAGAAAAGAAAAGGAAAGAAAGAAAGAAAGAAAGAAAGAAAGAAAGAAAGAAAGAAAGAAAGAAAGAAAGAAAAGAGGGAGGGAGGGAGGGAGGGAGGGAGAAAAAAGAGAAAGAAAGCCCATCAATCTTATCCAAATTCAGTTCATATGAAATGATCATATATTAAGCATTTGTCTGTTCCATACCAGATGACAGGCTTGGTGATTTCATAATTTCATTGACCTGTCTTTTGCACTGGAATTCCAGGTTAGTCTTAATGTAGATTGCACTTGATCAACAAGAAATTAGATAAAAATGAGGGACTCTGTTTTGACATATCCAAAGGAAGCTCTGTAGCTGCTTTGATCAAACTAAACCAGATACTTTGTACTCCAGACTTTTTTTTTCTTTTTTTTTTTTTTTAATTTTTATTTATTTATGATAGTCACAGAGAGAGAGAGAGGCAGAGACACAGGCAGAGGGAGAAGCAGGCTCTATGCACCAGGAGCCCGATGTGGGACTCGATCCCGGGTCTCCAGGATCGCGCCCTGGGCCAAAGGCAGGCGCCAAACCACTGCGCCACCCAGGGATCCCATGTACTCCAGACTTTTGATTATACAACAGATTTTGTTTATTTTGCTTAATTTTACTTTGTCTTTTCCAGGTAAATAAAATTGAAATTCATTATGCCAAGACTGCCAAAAGGATGGACATGAAGAAATTGAAGCAGAGTATGTGGAGCTTGCTGACAAAGTGTTCTAAGCAAGCAGACACAGAGGTAACATGTTCTGCTTACTTTCCAGGTGCCTAGCATGTGGGAGGGGAGTGGCTCATGATTAAGGCTCCAAGATCAATAGCTTGAATACAGAAAGCATTCATTCAGAAATCCCAGGACTGAGCCTCATGTTGAGCTCCCTGCTCAGCAAGGAGCCTGCTTCCCTCTATCCCTCTGCTTCCACTCATGTTCTCTCTCTCTCTCTGTCAAATAAAGAAGTAATCTTTTAAAAAAAAAAAAAAAAGTAGGGAAGGGGTTCTACTTAAGCTGTGAATTTAAATTACTTATAATACCCTGTCCTCTAGGGATTCTAGTTAATGAAGGACTTAATCTTTAAAAAAAAAAATTTAAAAAGAAGCTGAAATATTTTCATCATGAAAATATTCAGACAGGACACTCTCGGTTAAGTATCTGACTCTTTTTTTTTTTTTTTTAAAGATTTCATTTATTTATTCATGAAAGACACGGAGGCAGAGACATACATAGAGGGAGAAGCAGCCTCCCTGGCAGGGAGCCTGATGCAGGATTCAAGCCCCTGACTGGGATCACGACCTGAGCCAAAGGCAGACGCCCAACAGCTGAACCACCCAGGCGCCCCAGGCATCTGACTCTTGATTTCAGCTCAGGTCATGATCTCAGGGTCCTGGGATTCAAGCCCCACATCCTTCTTGGCCCTCAGCAGGGAGTCCGTTTGAGGATTCTCTCTCTCTCTCCCTCTGCCTGCTCATGCATGCTTTCTCACACACACTTTCTCTCAAATCTTTTTTTTAAAAAAAGAGACAACATATTCAAACATATTCAAAAGTAGGAAGAGAATAGTATAATGAACACCTACTTTCAGTAGTTTTTGCTGTTTTTTTTTTTTTTAAGATTTTATTTACTCATGAGAGACACAGAGAGAAAGGCAGAGACACAGACACAGGCAGCGGGAGAAGCAGGCTCCCTGCAGGGAGCCCGATGCAGGACTCGATCCCAGGACCCCAGGATCACGCCCTGAGCCGAAGGGAGATGCTCAACCACTGAGCCACCCAGGTGTCCCAAGTTATTACTGTTTTATCTATACTGTCACCCATCCTGTCCTGTCACTCCAGCCCCTCACCATTACACATTTTGAGTTACTTTAGTGCAGACATGATATCCTTTGATAACTGCTTACCCAATAGACTATGGATTTTGTCCTGCTCTTGGTTGTATAGTCCATTTGAAGCTATAAATGATCATGGCTTTTGTTATTTCTGTATTTTGTTTTCTTCTGAGGAAACTAGAAGCCTCTTTGCAACTTTTCTGTTACTGGGATTATACTGGCCATTGACATCCACATTTATCGTGGTGGGTAGTCAGTGTCGTGATCCAGGGCTGAAGCACTGAGTCCCTTTATGGGTTGCTTCTCTTCATAATGTAACTTAGAAAATGTTTTGGTTTCATTCAGATGTAAACTTTTCAGAGATACAACTTTGAATTGTACATTGCTTTCTCCAAAGTGAACTGGCCCTAAATGTCTGAATTGTCAATATCCTTCTTCTGTTAGGCAAACCACAGTGAAACTGGAAAAGAAGGGGACCCGGTGAAGGTGGCTGATGAGAAGATGCTCAGCATGCTCACAAAGGACCTGCAGAGGAGGTACCCGCCAGCCAATGCAGGGGGCTTGCCACCACTTCCTCTGGGCCCTGGCTGAGAGTGCACCAGCCTGAGCTGCTAGTGTGACAGATCCTCTGCATGCAATCTGCTCTTTTCATACTTGGAGCAGTTTTTCTGTTTCTTTGTAGCGATAAAGTAGTTAATATAGACCAACTTTTTAAAAAGCCGTTAAAAAAAAAGGCATTTTCTGCACCATTGGCTGGAATGGAACAAGTGATATTTTATTTCCAAATAAGAAACTGGAAAAACCTGCTTATCGAAATATTACTGAAATATTTGTTTCTCCTTAGTTTGCTCACTGGACATGTGTATTCATACTTGATGAAAGAGCCTTTGTACCTAACTAAATACTTGCCTCCTTGTTTTTCAGCCTGCCTCCCCTCATGGCTCAGAACCTCTCAATACCTCTGGCCTTTGCCTGTCTCCTACATTTAGCCAATGAAAAGGTAGGTAAATTTGGTAAACATGGGACTATTCTCTATTCATGGCAACCTGTTTCAGCTTCTTAGTAGATCTTCTGTGGGCACCCTCATTGGACACCTTAAACAGACTGATTTATGCAGTACTTTCAACCCCAGAGGATTAACAAGGCGCTTCAAAATATCTTAGAAAAAGGCCATTGGGTATTATTAGCAATGAAAATAATGAGAATCCAAATGGAAAAGTTTTAGGTGCTGAATTGTGATTTGTCATTTTCCAACTTCAGTACATAAAGTGTTTTGATATCATTGGGCATCACAGGCTTTAAAGGCCAAACCCTGCCAGTGCCAAAGTCAAGACACATGGAAGCCTGGTGGAGAAAGAGGGGACAGGTGAGAATGAGAGGAAGACAAATGCAGGAGGAAGGAGTAGCAAGACATAAGGACTGCTGTCAGCCAAGCTGGACCACCAGAAGCTGTGAAGAGTGTCTTGTCACATAGGCAGTAGAAGTGCCAGCTGTGACAGCATGCCAGGCCCTGCAGTATGCCAGCCAGCAGAGCTGAGCAGCTATGGCAGTTATCAGTGGAGTAGGTGGGGACCCATCTTGTCAAGAATCTGTTGGTGCTTCCCGGGAGGCAGCCCAGTGAGGCAGCCAGCAACATGCCCAGATATGGGGTACTACGTGAGACATGATATCCTTTGTGTCCCTGGGCAACTGGTCCCTAATGCAGACTTTGGTATTTGAAGTAGAGCATCACTAGCCTTAACTGCTCTCGTGCACCACCACTGTAGATTCTAACCTCCACCCTGCCCTGAGCTGGGAGGGAGCTCTTCGGTGTCTGAACACCGATGTGTGGTTTGAGAGGGCTGATAAGATTGTACTGGAATGCTAATAAAAACTGGGTGCTGCAGAAGTGCCTGGGATTTCCTGCGTGCCAGTGTCTGACCTCTGGCCTCATAATGAAAGTGATGTGGTGATGCTTGGCTCTCTTTCCCAGGTCTGGCTTTGTTTGGACTCACTGTTAGGCCCAGAGGAGAGAGGTTCTGTCCAGGACAGCCTGTGTAACACAGCTGTTATCCTCTCCAAGTGGCCCTACCACTGGGATTCAGGGACCATTCTTTCTCTTTCTAAGCTTATGACCTCACTGAAGAAGAAGAAAGTATGCATTTGGCAGAAGCTAGTTTTGATTTTGGGTGGGGAAGAGATGTAGATGAGCCAATGAGCCAGGACAAGTGCTGCATGTGTCCAGCTATGATGCTGACCGCTGGGCCTGGGCACTCACAACTGAGGCAGGAACAGAACAACCCAACTTCACTCCTGTCAGGGAAAGCTTGTATATCAGAGCCACTCTGGATGATTGTTGATTCAGGACCACTGAACTCACATGGCTGCTGGTTGGAAGGCTGGAAGCAGCAATGGCTGACTGGACAATGTGTCCAGTTCAGAAGTCATGAAGACAAGGCTGGGGGCCATGCAACACAAGTCTTCCTTCTTTTTGACATTCAGAAGCGTGACTGCTTGGTGGCCTGGAACTTTGCACCATCTTTGTGGATGTAGGTGCTGGTGAATTCTCCGACTAGGTGTGTTCTTCTAGCACACACAGGCTCCTAAACCATGTGTCTGCCAAAGCTCAGAAACCCTTATCTTGAGTCCAGATTAAGAATATTATTGATGAAAAAATATATATATTATTGATGTCACTCAGTTTCACCAGTCTGAGAAGTGTTGCCCTGGGCTGTGTGTCTCCACAGAAACCTGCCTCTGCCCTGTGTGAAACCAGCTATATGGTCTTCATTTGATTCCCAAGTAGACAGGCCAAGGAAAGCCTGCTAAAAAGCATTAGTGATTTTGTGGCCTCACGGGGGTACATAAAGCTCTGGCTGTACCATTGCTCTGCTTCCCCCAACAGTAGGGCTGGAATTGTTCATTTTGCTGTGGTCAAGTGTGTTTTAGGGGCCTAGAGTGCTCAGCATTTGAAGGATGGAGAGCTGCACCAGACCAGAAACCACTAGGCTGAGCACTGGGCCATTACTGGGGCTTAGCTTTGGGCTTTGTGAGAAAATTTGTACTGCTAACATTGCCCCTATTACCATGATCATCTATAGGGATCAGTGGTAACTCAGAGCTTAGAGCCATCAAGTGAAATCTCACAACACTTAATACCAGAACATGACTCTCTTTGTGGCCTTCTTTCTCCCAGTCTTTCATTCCCATCTGGACTCTTCATCAGCCACTCTGGTAATGAGCTCCCCAGAGAAGTGCAGTGTGTTGGGGCTTGGGATACAGTGATGGGCCCTGCATCCTCTGCCTCCATGGTCCTCAGTGCCAGCATGGTCCAGCTTATTAACTTGGAACCCAAGCTGCAGAGGTCACACTTAGGAGGGGGATGTGATTTTAGCTTTCCATTGTTAGCAGTACAGGCAGGTGTGCTAGAAAGGGTGCGGTGGTTGCTGAGTGCCAGCACATCATACCTGCCTCTAGTATCAAGTGAGGGGAGGCGTGCTTGTGGTGAGCTTAGGCAAGGGAGTTTCTGACAATCTTTAGGTCCTGAGGGAAACAAGTGCCCGAATTGGTGGGGAATTCATGGAGTGGGAGAGTGGGGGTGTTAAGGGGAAGGGCTGAGCAGGAGAGAAAGGGTTCTCTGGGGGTGAGGTTGTGGAGCAGTAAGGGGAGGGCCTGGAGAAGGCCATGCGTGGACAGAGTGAACAGGCATGGATTGTGTCTAACACTCCCTCCCCATCCACTTCTCTTAGCTCCTACTGGAGCAAATAACTTAGCTCTTGGGCCCTTTACAGAGAAAGGCTATTTCAGGAATCCGTGCCAGGGAAGTCTTGCTTTTTGCTTTTTTTCTCTGCAGTTGGCAAGGATTTGGAATTAGCTTTATCATGCAAATTATATTTGCTATAACATAATTTTACTTACAATCATGGGACAAATCTCATTCTTCATAATCACTACCCTGTTACCTTGATTAGAATCTGTTTTGTGATACTTATATTTTCAGTACACTAAAGTTCATATGTCTGGTCTTCCTTCAGAATTTAAAGCTGGAAGGAACTGAGGACCTTTCTGACATTCTGGTGAGGCAAGGGGATTGAGTTTGCCCAAAAAAAGTTGGCAGAAGGAGGCTCATCGCTTCAGTGACCAGGACATCTCCATTCTGGGAGCTGCTGTGTGGCGGGCCTGTGGCAAAGCTATATACCCCACTATGAAAGTATCAGTTGTTTTGTCTGTTGCTCTTCCCTTCTCTCCCTCACAGTCTGGGAATCAGCACCCTGGAACTATGTCTTTGATTAAAGTTTTCTGCCCTGTGGTGACCACCTAGCAAGGAGGAGATGGTGAGGATACTGTTCTTGATTATGAAAACCTATATCCATACTTTGTATCCATGTCTAGTTTTTGTCTCCTAACTTGATCTTTGTTATTTTCCACAATTTTGTAGAAAATAATTTCCCAGCAGGCCCTGGTTGTCTTTTAAATAGCTATCTAAACTATGTACATAAAATACATCACATGTATACTTACAAATGTATATATATTGTGTATCCTTAAAATAAAATCATTCTGAATAATGCATGGTAAAATATTTGGATACTTTCCAGATAAGTTAGAGCTGGTCCTTTCCTTTAAGAGGGATGTAGGCTGAAATGCTGAGCTTCACCTGTGGATGTCCTTGGCAAAAACACATAAGAACTACTACTTTGTCAAAATGGAACCCCCATTGGGGAAACCATCTCCTATTCCTACGGATAAACTAGAACACTGATTTCAGGATATTGCCTTAAAAGTGTCCTTCTTGGTCTCCCATCACCTGCTAAAGATGAGAGTTTCTGTAAAATAAAGGTGGGAGTTGTAACAGTCTAGTCAGGAGGCAGAAACCTGTAACGTGAACAAAGAACTTCTTACAAAGAACTGCTGACTAGATATCCAAAGTATCAAGTAGCAACTGTGGGAAGCAACTACCCCCAGGGCTGGAAAAACAAAAGGAACAAAGAGGAAAAACTTCAGAAAGATTTCAGAGAGGACTCTGCAGAGCAGAAACTGCCCCCTGAGGAGGATGCTGCTTGGCTGGTGCTGGCATCTGGCGGGGGGCGGAGAGGGGGGACACGGACGCGATAACCTGGTTCTACACACCCTGGAAGATCCACAAACTGCTGCTATGGGAAGGAACTGCTGCTGCCCATTTGAAGAAGTGCCAGTGGAGGGTGCTCCCAGGCTGGGGAAGTGGACAAGAAGGAACAAGTCCTTTTTTCCAGCTCTGCAGTCTCCTTTATGTGCCTCTCCTTGGCATAACCTAACTGGGAGTGGTTCGCAAAGCGTGGAGTGAGGGATGTACAGGTGTGGAAGCTTCTCTAGAGACTGAAGGGTAAAACAGAAGAAGTCTCCCCAAATTAGAGTGAAAGTGCCAAGGGTTAGAAAAGAGTGGAGAGAAATTATAAGGGTTGCCAAGTAGGTCCCACATATGACAATCAGGGGGCCCAGAAAAAAAAAACAAAATGGAGAGGAGGAGATCTTGCTGAAGAAGGAATAAAAAGCCTGTATCCCGTAGCTGGAGGACATGAGTTTTCAGACTGAGACTGTCTAGCACATGGATGAAAATGAACCCACACCAAGGTATCTTGTCATAAAGTTTCAGAACACTCAGGACAGAGGATTCTACAAGCTTCAGGACAGAAAGAGGACACACACAGGATCAGGAAACAGGGTGTCAGACTTCTGTCAGCACAGCACTAGAAGCAATGGTTTCCAAATCTAGAATTTTATACTTAGCCAAACTACCAAACAAGAGTGGGAGTAGACTAAAGACAAGAGTTTGGGCCATGCAATATTTTAAAAAATGAAAATGAAGACCCCTCACATGTACCCCTTTCCAGGAAGCTGCACTGGTCCATACCATGACCCTGCTAGATGTCCAACTGCCCTAACCCTGTGCTTCTAGGCCTCTGTGGCCTTGTCCACCCACAGCCTGGTATGGCTCCAGAGATACTCAGGGGAGCTGAGGCTAGCCTCCGATGCAGGCATTCTGCTTTGTCTCTGTTTCTTCTGGTGCCTCCATCTATTGGGACCATACCATCCTCTCTGCACGACAGGGTATCATGCTTGCTACTCATTTTCTCAAAACTGAGCAAGATTCTATTTAAAGATCATACATATAGGACACCTGGGGGGCTCAATGGTTGAGCGTTTGCCTTTGGCTCAGGGTGTGATCCAGGAGTCCCGGGATTGAGTCCCACAGTGGGCTCCCTGCATGGAGCCTGCTTCTCCCTCTGCCTGTGTCTCTGCCTCTCTCTCTGTCTCTCGTGAATAAATAAATAAATAAATAAATAAATAAATAAATAAATAAATAAAATCTTAAAAAAAAAAAAGATCATACATAAGTAGTAAGACTATGGAGAAAAGCAAGGGTCAGGCTAATCTAAAAATCAGGGACATGGGCAGCCCGGGTGGCTCAGCGGTTTAGCGCTGTCTTCAGCCCAGGGCCTGATCCTGGAGACTCGGGATCGAGTCCCATGTCGGGCTCCCTGTGTGGAGCCTGCTTCTCCCTCTGCCTTTGTCTCTGCCTCTCCCTCTTTCTGTGTCTCTCATGAATAAGTAAATAAAATTAAAAAAAAAATCAAGGACATGGTTATCTCTGGTGGGAAGAGGGGGAGAAAAGCAATTGGCGGGGACTCCCAGGGGGCTTCTGGGGTACTAGTGTGATAGGCACACGGGTGTATGCTTTCTTTTCCTATTTCCTTGGCACATTGATCTCTGGCAGGAATTAGTATCCTGAGACTTCATTCAGGCTGCTCTCAGCTGCTGGCATCTGCTCCTGAGAAGGACTTACATTTGGCAATCTTCCTCTCACTGGGCCATCACAAGTGCATGACAAATACTGTGTCCATGCTGGTTGGCTTTTTAAAAAGTTGGCTGGATGCACAGTTAAGGCTATAGTGCCTCAGGAAAAAATGGGGCTTAGGATTTGGATTTCATCCCAGTTGGCAGTCTGGGGCTTGAGGAGATTAGTAGGCAGAAACTTGGTGTTGTCAAAAGGAAAGAAAATCAGAGTCCAGAGAGGAAGGTGTACAAGGGTGTAGGAAGAAGAAATACAGGTATGGCCTTTTGGTTCATTCTTTTTCTTTTTTCTTTCATTTATTTTTTTAAATTTTTATTTATTTATGATAGTCACACAGAGAGAGAGAGAGGCAGAGACATAGGCAGGGGGAGAAGCAGGCTCCATGCACCGGGAGCCCGACGTGGGTTCGATCCCAGGTCTCCAGGATCGCACCCTGGGCCAAAGGCGGGCGCCAAACCGCTGCGCTACCCAGGGATCCCTCTTTCATTTATTTTAAAGCTTATTTATTTAAGTAATCTCTGCATGGGGAGGGACTCAAACTCACAACCCTGAGATCAAGAGTTGCATGCTCCCATCAACTGAGCCAGCCAGCTGCCCCTGGTTTTTCCTTTTTAAAACCTGTACTCTGCAATGGAAATTGGAGGGAAGGGATAGTAGAGAGGAGAAAGCCTAACAGAAGATGCCTGGTACAAGTGGGAGACTCAGCTTGTTACAACAGGCTGTCCTACATCTGTGGCGGAAACCACCAGTTGCCTTGTTAGGAATGGATCCATCACAGAACCAGCATGAGCCACGCCTTGACATGGACAGCCTTTACAGGGAATCTATCTTACATATAGTTAGGACGTCATCTCTCAACAAGCATATGGCTACCTGCATTCCAAAATGACTTCTCAGTCACCTGCTGAGGTCACGTATGTAGCCTAACCATGTGGCCCCGACACACAACATTCTGGCACAGCCACCCAACCTACAGCTGTGCTACTGGATACGTCTAGTCCTGGCAAACTGTCACCTTCCATGTGAGGGCTAGAGTTTGTAGAAGAGCCAACGGCCATTCAGAACCAAGTTTGCTGGGGTGCCTGGGTGGCTCAGTGGATTAAGCATTAGCCTTCAGTTCAGGTCACGATCCCAGGGTTCTGAAATGGAGCCCCGCATTGGGCTTGCTGCTCAACAGTTTGCTTATCCTCCACCCCTCCCCACCCCACCCCCACTGCTCATGCTTGCACCATCTCTCTCACTCACTCTCTCAAATCTTTTTTTTTAAGAGGTTATTTATTCATGAGAGACACAGAGAGAGAGAGAGACATAGGCAGAGGGAGAAGCAGCCTCCCTGTAGGAAGCCTGATGCAGGACTCGATCTTAGCACCCCAGGATCACAACCTGAGCCAAAGGCAGACACTCAAGCACTGAGCCACCCAGGCATCCCTCAAATCTTAAAAATAAAGCACCAAGTCTGCTGGGTGGAAGGGCCACCAGGTAAGACCATTGATAAGAGAAAGCAAGGATATGACAGTGAGACAGTTTTCCTGTGTTTGAGTTGCAAACTGCCTCCAGACACAAAGTACTTCATAAATGCCTTTGAGAAATGCAGCTCTGCTGGACAGTCCTTTCAGTTTCCTTACTATTTCCTGGTGGAGCTGTAGGTGCGCAGCCCCCTAAAGGAAAACTATCTCCGGTTAGCAGCTGATGCACCTGAGGCATTAAGAACTGACCTAAGATTGCACAGCTGGGAAGGGGGAAGTGGGAGTCCAAACCCCAGCAGCCTGACACCAGAGTCCATGCTTTTTTTTTTTTTTTTTTTTTTTTGAGTCCATGCTTTTAATCACTGCGTCAGACTGCCTCTTGGTTAATACAAGGGCATTGCCTCCTGGGGGGAAGACCTGAAAGGGAGCAAAGCCTGTTTAGAATCATATACCAGATGAGGAGTTAGAAAATCAATGTTGTTACTACATGGTTAAATCTTACCTTTATGTGCATAGGTCTTGTTTGCTGGTGCAGCCCTAGAACCCAGTGTGATGTAAATGGCACAGACAAGGCAACAAAATTTTGCTAAATGAGGAAGTGAATGCATGGAGTAGTTCAAAAGTGTGCATGACTTGGTGAACTGATGTTCTAAGCAAATGAAGAGGGAACTAACATGTACTGAATCCCTTCTCCATGTAGAATATTGTGTTTACTGGAGTCTATTTATTTACATTTTATTTACTTAAATTGTATTTAAATTTATTTATTTGACTGGGAGAGAGAGAGAAAGAGCACAAGCAGGGAGAGTAGGAGAGGGAGGAGCAGACTCCCTGCTTCACAGGAAGCCCAATGCAGAGCTCGATTCCACGACCCCGAGATCATGACCTGAGCTACCCAGGAGCCCATGGAATCGTTCAATTTAGCTTCACTCGAACCCTGTAATGTTAATATTCAATCCTAGAGCATGAGGCATTTCACCACCTAGTATGCAAGTTACCAGGGGCTTTTTGATGACCCAGCACTCCTCTTCTCCAACCCCGAGAGTTCAAGCAACCTAATGGGTTCCTGGACACACCAAAGACAATCACCAAGTCCCTTTGAATTTTACTCACATTTCTAACATTCTGTTACCCCTGTCTGTGGTAATCCTGTCAGGGACACCTAACCTCTTGCCGGCCTCCTTTAATAGCCTCCCAGCCCTCCTCCGTGTTTGGTCCTTCCTACACCTCACTCTCCCTCCTACACCTTACCCAGCACTATGAGAATCACTTTCCTCGTGCCCAGCTCTGTAAGGAAGCCCCTTACAAAGGATCTGGAATGAGACAGCCTGGCTTTGAGGCAGGCAAGGCCAGGCAAGTCAGTTACCTTCTCTGGGCCTCAATTTCTTCATTGGCAAAATGGGGGAAATATATTTGAGAGGGCTTTATGGGGATTAAATGAGACCAGGTACTAAAGTGGTACTTTGCAATGCTTCCTATGTGATAAATAGTAAGCTTTTGCTTAATCTAGATGTTAGTCCTTCTAACCAAACACCTGCTATAAAGCTGCAAAACACAACCAGCCCCCCTCCAACCAGAAGTCTGTATGGGTTTATATTATCTCCTAGAAAAAGGTAAAAACTTTTTACAATGGCATTTGTTTTCAAGAGATTCTAAATTATATCTATATTACATGTTCCATTCCTTACATTTGCTCTTCACTCAACTGAACTGAGTTTCTAACAGTTCCTAGGATATGTCTTTGTCTTCTCACCTTCATACTTTACTTTTTCCGTATTCCCTTGAAATATCTCCCACTCCTTGCCTCTACTGAAATCCTAGCCATCCTTTACAACTGTAAACTCCCTCATTTTCATGAATCAGAAGGGACTTTTCTCATCTCCCACAACGCCCCCTTGTGGCACTGATTGCATTCAGGCCCCCCCCCCCCTTTCTTAAGGAGCTAGTTTATTTTTTAAAAATTTTATTATTTTTAAAATATTTTATTTATTTATTCATGAGACACACACAGAGAGAGAGAGAGAGAGAGAGAGAGAGAGAGGCAGAGACACAAGCAGAGGGAGAAGCAGGCTCCATGCAAGGAGCCTGATGCGGGACTTGATTCCGGGTCCCCAGGATCATGTCCTCGACTGAAGGTGGCGCTAAACCGCTGAGCCACTGGGGCTGCCCCAAGAGCTAGAAGTTTATTGAATACACTGCAGGAGGAGCGGATAGGACACAAAGGAGAGACTGTCTGCCAGAGACAGTGGTGGGGTGCTGTAGTTAGGGAAGAAGGGTGAGGAGATATGAGAACGTGTGGAATTTTCGTTTTTTGTTAACCCAGGTTTTTTTTATTAAAAAAATTTTTTTTAAGGTTTATTTATTTGAGAGAGAGCAAGTGAGCGAGTATGGTGGGGAGGGGCAGAGGGAAACAAGAGAGGAGTCTGCTCCCTGAGAGCTCTCTCTGGAAGCAGGGTGAGGGGTAAAGGGAGAGGGAGAGAATCTCAAGCTGACTCTGCATGGAGCACAGAGTCCAACTTGGGGCTCGATCTCAGGTCCCTGAGATCATGACCTGAGCCGAAACCAAGAGTTGGAAGCTTAACTGACTGAGCCACCCAGGCACCCCAACTCAGCTTTTTTTTTTTTTTTTTTTTAAGATTTTATTTATTTATTCATGATAGTCACACAGAGAGAGACAGAGAAGCAGAGACACAGGCAGAGGGAGAAGCAGGCTCCATGCAGGGAGCCCAATGTGGGATTCGATCCCGGGTCTCCAGGATCGCGCCCCGGGCCAAAGGCAGGCGCCAAACCACTGCACCACCCAGGGATCCCCCAACTCAGCTTTTTAATTGCAGTACATCTCATTTCTCCTGCAAGACTATAACTTCTCAAGAGTTCTAACTGCATCTTGTTTTTCTCTGAGTCCCTAAAAGTGCTTACAAAGTTTACTGCATATGTAATATTTGAGAGGTTATTAAATGAAATGACAGGTCTTAAGGTACAGAAAAGCAGGGCCTAGGAGCCTGGGTAGCCCTGTGTTCTGGCCTGGCACTAGGGAATAGTGAATTCTGAATTTCTGGAGAGAGGCAGGACAATGGGGCATAGATAGACTGGAAGAAAGTTAAAGCTGAACCTGACTTGGTAACAAACATCCCCCACCAAGGGTCTATGCCTTGCATGGAGCCTGCTTCTCCCTCTGCCTGTGAGACTCTGCCTCTATGAATAAATAAATAAAACCTTAAAAAAAAATAAAATGCATGAGTTGGGGTGCCTGGGTGGTTCATCGGTTGAGCATCTGCCTTCAGCTCAGGTCATGATCCCGGAATCCCGGGATCCAGCCCCAAGTTGAATGGGTCTTCCAGCTCAGTGTGGACTCTGCTTCTCCCTCTCCCTCCCCCACCTCCTGCTGTCTTGCCCACTCACTCTCTCTCAGATAAATAAAAGCTTTAAAAAATGTATGCATGGGGATTCCTGGGTGGCTCAGTGGTTTGGAGCCTGCCTTCGGCTCAGGGTGTGATCCTGGAGTCCCGGGATCAACTCCTGGGATCGAGTCCCACATCGGGCTCCCTGAATGGAGCCTGCTTCTCCCTCTGCCTGTGTCTCTGCCTCTCTCTGTGTATCTCTCATGAATAAATAAATAAAATCTTTAAAAATAAATAAATAAAATAAAAAATGTATGATTCAATGGTTTTTAATCTGCATCCACAGTTGTGCACCTATCCCCATAATCTAATTCAAAAACATTTCCATCACCCCAAGAAAACTTGCTCCCATAAATAGTCCCTCCCCATTCCTTCTCTGCTTCACACATTTGCCCACAGTCCAGGCTTGACTGTGAACATAAGTCCTACTCCTGTAGAAAAGTAGAGCAGAATCCTTGAGATATTTTTCAGATTATTTTGTGTCAAGTGCATGAGCCACAGGATAGCTACAAAATAACAATCTTGAGGATTCAGATTTAAATCACCTTCAGTGAGCCCCTACCCTGAGTCAGGCAATTCACTGGGGCTTTTAAACACACTACCTGGAGTGGGGCACCTGGGTGGTTCAGTGGTTGAGCACCTGCCTTTGGCTCAGGGTGTGATCCCAAAGTCCCAGGATCGAGTCCCACATCGGGATCCTTGTATGGAGCCTGTTTCTCCCTCTGCCTATGTCTCTGCCTCTCTGTCTCTCATGAATAAATAAATAAAATATTAAAAAAAAATAAACACACTACCTGGAGCACCTGGGTGGCTCAGTTGGTTAAGCATCTGCCTTCAGCTCAGGTCATGATCCCAGGGTCCTGGGATTGAGCCCCACATCAGGCTCCCTGCTCAGCTGGGGGCCTGCTTTTCCCTCTGCTGCTCCCCCTGCTTGTGCATGTGTACTCTCTCTCTCTAATAAATACATAAAATCTTGAGAGACACAGAGAGGCAGAGACATAGGCAGAGAGAGAAGCGGGCTCCATGCAGGGATCCCGATGCGGGACTCGATCCCGTAACTCCAGGATCACAACCTGACCCAATGGCAGATGCTCAACCATTGAGCCACCCAGGTGCCCCTAAATAAAATCTTTAAAAAAAATGTCCACACTACCTCATTTAATCACAACACACATAGGGGGTAAGTTTTATTACCTCAGTTTTAAGGATGACAAGATGACATTCACCCAGAGAGATCAGCTAGCTAGCTACCTCAAAAGTCACAAAGTCACTGAGGAGCAGAGCTGCTGTAAAGGACTCGACTGCCCCTTGGAAGGCCCAGTTAGGCAAAAACAGGTGGGGCCTGCAAACTACAGGCTTACAGTGGCCGGAGATGAGAAGACAGGAGCAGTGGGAGGAACACATGTATCCTCTAAGGGCGTCAAGGTGCTGATTAGCACTGGGCCAGTAAGCCACGTAGGAATGTGGGTCTCTTTCATGCGGCCAGCATTCTGATTTCTCCATAGAAGTCCAGATTTTTCCCGAACTATCCCAACTTGTAAATAAGGAGCCAACTGACAACCAACAAAATACCCCTGCGTCTTCCCTTTCATTCCTCTTCCAAAAGCGAACAGGCTCTGAGGTAACCATCCAGCTCTTCGTTGCCATTCCACAGGCGAGAACTGGTCAACTACGGGTGCGAAGGCAGGGGCTTTGCCGCTGAGGAAGAAATCTTCCGGGAGCCGGTCCTGCCAAGAGGGCAGCTGCCAGGGGCTCTGCGAAGGAACGGGACAAGCATTTGGGTGCAAAGAGGGGGCCCCGGGCGGCCCAGAACGAGGGTCTTGTTGACACGCACGGTTCTGGAGGAGACAGTTTTCCTTCCATTATGTTATGTGCAGAACCGAAACCCAAAGTAAGATACTAGTAATTCACACCCCCCCACACACACACACTCAAACCGCTAGCTGGGTGCTTCAGTTCCCGCAACCAGAAAGGAGCTAATTAGCACCCGTCGCCAGCACAGCTCACAGGACGGTGGCCAGAGTCCGAAGAAGCGGGTAGAAAAGCGCTTGGGTTAGGATAAGGGGCCAAGCAGGCCTACGTATCGCTACGATGTGAAGGGTCCTGGAGGCCGAAGGCCGCACTACCAGGTAGGAAGCCTAGCGCCTGTGGCCCAGAAGTCGCGGGGGTGGGGGCGTGGCCGGAACCCGAGTCCGCGGTCACCGGACTCGCGGCCCCGGGCTCGTCGGCCCCGCCCACTCCGCCCAGAAGGCCGAAGGTAAGCGACGCTTTTACGGCGCCGGAGAGGCGCCCCCCCACTTCCGGCGCGCGACCCGGAAGCGGAAGCGAGCTCGTCTCTTTCCCTCTCCGGTGCGCCCAACCTGCGTTGTCGCGGCCGGGAGCGAGCGGAGTGCGAGGGCTCTTGGTAGCGTGCTGTGCGGGGAGCGGAGCTCTGAGATCTCCGAGCGGCCGCGGCCATGGCGGATGTGACCGCCCGTAGCCTGCAGTACGAGTACAAGGCGGTGCGTGTGGACCCGGGGGAGAACACAGGCTGGGGAGCCTGCTGGGGAGCGGGAGGCGGAGGAGGGAGGTTTAGACTGAAGGCCTGCAGGTGAACCACTAAAGCGGAGAGGAAGCCAGATCCAGGCGAAGGTGGGAGTACAGGACGACATGAATAACCCCACTAGGGTCGAGGCGGGCGGGATGGGCTACGCTCTGCTAGGAGTGTTCGTTCTGTCCCTCGGCGCCATACCCGCCCCCTTCTGTGTCACCCCCAGCGTGCCAACACTTTTCCCGGGTGTTGGTTAACCAGCAAGGATGGTTCAGCTGATCGCTCTTCCTGCCTGTGCAGTTGTGTGCACTCTTTCATCTTAAGGAAATCCTCTTATTCCAGTTGCGCTTATCAGCACTTAGTCGCTCCAGTTCTTGCTAAGTTTGATATTATCAAGTGGCATTCCTGTGATGCAGGAAGTGGCCCTACTCGTGTCAGAGCTTTGATAACGTTGTGATCTTTTCAGAACTCGAATCTTGTCCTCCAAGCTGACCGCTCTCTCATTGACCGGACCCGCCGGGATGAACCCACGGGAGAGGTGCTGTCCCTGGTTGGGAAGTTGGAGGGCACCCGGATGGGAGATAAGGCTCAACGGACCAAACCACAGATGCAGGAAGAAAGAAGAGCCAAGTGAGTACAAAGGAGAAAATGATTTTTCTTGAGATCCAAAATCTATCTTTCCTTGAGCATTTGAGCAGCGTTTTTGCTGAAATGTCTGGTGCAAGATGAGACATTAGTGTTAGGGATGGGAAAAACAGAACATGAGATTTAAAAGGTTCTTTGGCCTCAAAAAGTGTACTGAAGTGAGAAAACAACCCCCTCCCCTTTTTAAAAGATTTTATTCATTTATTTGAGAGAGAGAGAGAGAGACACCACATGAGTGGAAAGAGGGACAGAGGGAGAGGGAGAAGCAGACTCTCCGCTGATCAGGGAGTCGGATGGGGGGCTCCATCCCAGGACACTGAGATCATGACTTGAGCAGAAGGCAGATGCCCAATTGACTGAGCCACCCAGGTGCCCAGAAAACAACTTTCATAAAGATCCTAGCGAGAGCAGAGGGAGAGGGACAAGCAGACTCCATGCTGAGCACAAAGCCAGCTCAGGGCTTGATATCAGGACTCTGAAATCATGACCTGAGACAAAATCAAGAGTTGGATGCTTAACCAACTGAGCCACCCAGACACCTGGAGAAAAGAATTTTTAGATCTTTTTCTAATGTATATGTGTCAGAGAGATTTTAATTTTCTCCACAGGATTTTCAAAACCCTTGCTATTCCCTGTCTCAGTAACTCTTTTTCTTCCATTACAAACTTCCCACTCCTACTTAATTATTACTCTGCTTTTGTCCACTTTGTACTTTAGTTGGTATGGAGTAACATTCAAGTAGTATGAAAGAGGGTTTTGTTTTGTTTTGTTTCCTTTTGGGGGCTATATTTTAAAATTTAGAAGATCATTGAACTTTACCTCATCTTTATATTTTGAAATCCCTGACATTTCTGTCTCTTTCTCTTCTCCCACAATGAAGTCCCAAAAATTTGTAGACCCAGGGCACCTGGTGGGTCAGTGGTTGAGTGTCTGCCTTTGGCTTAGGTCATGATCCCAGGGTTCTGGGATCAAGTCCCTCATCAGACTCCCCACTGGAAGCCTGCTTCTCCCTCTGCCTATGTCTCTGCCTCTCTCTCTCTGTCTCATGAATAAATAAATAAAATATTAAAAAAATTCATAGATCCAGTTTTGATTTTATATATATATATATATATATAATTTTTTTTTTAAAGATTTCATTTTTAAGTAATCTCTGCACCCAACATGGGGCTTGAACCCGCAACCCCAAGATCAAGAGTCACATGCTCTATCAACTGAGCCAGCTAGGCACCCCTTGATTAGTTATATTTGAAATGAGTTAATATATCATTGGTTCTCCACTTTGGAGAGTAGGGCTTCCTTTCCAAGTTTGTTATTTGTTGGGAATCAATGGCTGTAGATTCTTTTGGAGTCTTAGTTTCTCTGGCTAGAAAAAGAAAATATGTGTGAGAGTGGCAACTCAAAATTTGATTATATAGTGTTGTCATGCTAAGTAAAAAGCGTTGTCCTTTTACAAATGAGTGAGGAGGCTGTCTCATTGCAACATTTAGAGCATCTAGTGAGAGAATCACAAAGGATTCCCTTCCTGTTACTGTGTTCCCATAAAGATGGCCATGTGGGAATTATTGAGGTACAGATTCATGTTTTTAAATATTATCTATGTACCATGAAGCGAGGAGAGGAGGGTAGGCTTGATTTAGTTTTGCCTTTTGAGGGAGTAGGTTTTGCCTCTTAAACATCATGTGTCCATTAGGCGAAGAAAGCGTGATGAGGACCGACATGACATTAATAAGATGAAGGGTTATACTCTGCTGTCTGAGGGCATCGATGAGATGGTGGGCATCATCTATAAGCCCAAGACTAAAGAGACCCGAGAGACCTATGAGGTGCTGCTCAGCTTCATCCAGGCTGCCCTTGGGGACCAGGTGAGGAAGCCAGAGGGTGAAGCTGTGTTTTGGGGACAGGAGAGAGTCACAACTGGGAGGTACCAGAAGAATCTTGTCCATGAATTTTCCTGTGTGGGCCATAGCAGTTTGTAGAAGTGGCTGTATTTACTGAACACTCAGGTGATGTGGAGTAGTGTTTTACATGCTTTCCCTTTCACTCCTTACATTAGCTCTATGACTAGGTATTGTTTTGTTCCTTTTCCATTTTACAGATGAGAGATATGAGGCAAAGAATAGATAAGTAATTTTCCCAAATCACAGAGGTAGTGTTTGGCATGGGCCACCATATGAGCCTGGGTGTTCTGTATCTGGAATCATAATCTTGACCATTACACATATGTGATTAGATTAAGGGCCTTTATGAGTATCAGAGGCTCTGGTGAGGACGAAGAATTACCTAAAGTTTGGTGGGCTAGAGGATCGCTGAGGAGTGTCTCTTGCCTGGAGAAGTGCACCAGACTGTTGTAGAAGACAGGTCCTACTTCCTAGGACGACCTGTCTAATCTTTAAAAACACATGGGTCTTCTTACAGTTGTGACGTTTTTTAGTTAATAGTAATGAAAATGATCAGAACCGGGTGTTCAGGTTTAAAGAAGTGTGGCTCTTTACATTGTATTGTTACATAAATCTGGCCAGTGATGTTCTGTGGCTTGTTCTAAATTTTTTTTTTTGCCACCAGCCCCGTGATATTCTTTGTGGGGCAGCTGATGAAGTTCTAGCTGTCCTCAAGAATGAAAAACTTCGAGACAAGGAAAGAAGAAAGGAGATTGACCTGCTGTTGGGTCAGACAGATGATACCAGATACCATGTGCTAGTGAACTTGGGCAAAAAGATCACAGACTATGGCGGAGATAAGGAAATCCAGAATATGGGTAACTGACGTCTTTATGTCCATATCATGTTAAATGGTTGCTTTTGATCTCTAAACTTGATCTTCAAGCCTCAGTCGTTATGACTTCTCAATGTGTCCATGAGTTCCCATAACCTGTTTGGTGTTTGAGGAGTTGTGATCAATGCATCAGAGTCCTTGGATGACAGCAGCTATTTCTTATTCTTAAGACCTTTTGTATAGAAATCGGGGGAAAACTTGGGCAGAACCTGTGTGGGGCAGGGTTGGGGGGACAATCAGGTGGTTGAGCAAGGAGCACAGGACCGTGTCCAGGGTTGGCAGTTTGGAGAAGGCTTCAGCAATGGCAGCGCAGATGACTCGTGCGTTAATTGTCTTCGCCTGTGGGTCCTCAGACCATAGAACTATGCTCTATGTCAGGCAGTTGGGAAGGAATTACCTCCATAGTGCCTCATTTCACTAATTTACTTTTGTCTTTTTCTAATCCCTCTTGCTGCAGATGACAACATTGATGAGACATACGGTGTGAATGTTCAGTTTGAGTCTGATGAGGAGGTGGGTGATAAAGCAAACAGACCCAATCTATTTTTGTTTTTTGAAATTTTTAAGGTGAGGGGACCACTGTGGTGTAAAGAAACTGTCTAGCTTAGGCCAGATAAATTTTATGGTGTTGTACGGGTGTCAACCTTAGGGATAAATGTTATTTTGCTAAAAATTTGCTATGGTTATCTTTAGGGATTTATTTTTTTTTTAAATGATGTTTCGCGGGTGCTATACAACTGAATGCTTTTACATTCAGTGTGATATCTTTACCTTTTTTTTTTTTTAAGATTTTATTTATTCATGAGAGAGAGAGAGAGAGAGAGGCAGAGATACAGGCAGAGGGAGAAGCAGGCCCCATGCAGGCCCCCGATGCGGGACCGATCCCGGGACTCCAGGATCACGCCCTAAGTCAAAGGCAGATGCTCAACTGCTGAGCCACCCAGGCGTCTCTCTTTAGGGATTTATAAAGCAAATTTATACTTGTAAATGTAAACATATAATAATTTAAAACAATCCAAGTGGATCACCAAAAAGACAAAAAGTACAGTATCTACCTTCATCGATGGTGTATGCCACCATGTTTTACTGCATTTTATTTTATTTGTTTGTTTTGTTTTTTTTTACTGCATTTTAATTTTATTGTAAGAATTTTCCACTTTTTAGTACTCTCTCCTGTTGCCTCTTTCTTTCTTTCTTTCTTTCTTTCTTTCTTTCTTTCTTTCTTTCTTTCTTTCTTTCTTTCTCTTTCTTTCTTCCTTCCTTCCTTCCTTCCTTCCTTCCTTCCTTCCTTCCTTTCTTCCTTCCTTTCTTCCTTTCAATATTTTATTTATTTATTCATGAGAGACACACAGAGAGAGAGAGAGAGAGAGAGAGAGAGAGGCAGAGACACAGGCAAAGGGAGAAGCAGGCTCCATGCAGGGAGCCTGATGTGGGACTTGATCCCAGGACTCCAGGGTCATGCCCTGGGCCGAAGGCAGGCACTAAACCATCGAGCCACCCAGGGATCCCCTATCGCCAGTTTCAAAACATGCACATTTGCCCAAGAGAATGGGCATATTTTGTACATGGTTGTCTAAGTAATAGTTGCAGCAGCCACTGAGGTTTAGCACCTCACCAGAATTCTTGAATATAACTAAATAGGATGTGAAAATTTTTCAGAGTTGCCTTAGAGTTCTCAGTGGGTGAGTTTGGCTCAGGTAAAGTGTTGGCCTCGAAATCTCATATACTAAGACAGAAAGCAGGGGTAGCAAAAGACAGTCAGGGGAGAGACTCCTCCCTCCCCTCGCCCCCCCCCCCCCCCCCCAACTGGGAGCCCTGAGATCTGAGTTTTAGTCCTGTGTTTCAGGCAGGTCATTTTGCTTGTTTCTCTCATCTACTAAATAAGATGCCTGAAGTAGATAACTACTAAGCCGCTTTCTGCAGTGGAGTTAATAGGATTTTTTTTTAAGATTTATTTATTTTATAGAGGGAGAGGGGGAGAGAATCTCAAGCAGACCCCACACTGAGCAAGGAACCTGACACAGGGCTCAATCCCAAGACCCCGAGAGTTGGACAGCTGATTGACTGCACCAGCTGGGTGCCCCAATAGGATTTTTTTTTTAAGAGTTTCTTTTTACATAATCTCTGCACCCACTAAGGGGTTGAATTGGGAGATCAAGAGTTGCATGCTCTACCCACTGAGCCAGCCAGATGCTCCAGGTTTGTTGCTACTTTAAATCATAAAATCCTGTTAATTAGGGGTGGCCTGGCTGGCTCAGTTGATAGAGCATTTGACTCTTGATCTTGAAGTTGTAGTTTGAGCCCCACGTTGGGTGCAGATTACTTAAAAATAAAATATTAAAAAAAAAAGGCACCAAACTATAGAAGAGTGCTTTGCTTATAGCATTCATTCATTTATCCAGTGCTTACTAATTAAATACCTATTTGTAATAATGACCCTGTGCTAAGTCTTGATACAGTGTGAGTGAATGTGTGAGTAGAGACAGTGGAAAGCAAGCTAAGTGGTATCTATATCTCTGGATCACCATGTGTTTTCCCAAACAGGGTTTCTGTATTGCTCTTCTCTCCTGCTAGCTGATAGCTCTATTTCATCATTTATCGATTGTACACATATGAGAGAGACTGTGATCCAGTTGGTTGTCATTGTGGCAGCCTAAGAGGAGAAGCAGAAGAGAGAGTAAAAGCATCTAATGAATACTTGCCAAGTGGACTTAGAGTAATGAGGTCATTTATTACATGTACTCTGGATCTGTTGGTCTCCCTATCACCAGTACCAATAAGCTATTGGTCTCCCCACCACCAGTACCAGAGCCATTGCTCTAACCATGGAACTAATTTTAAGGGACTCAGGGGAGAGGTTCTCTGTTGATGTTAGGATCACCTCCAAATCATGAGCTGGGGTTGGGTTGTTTCTGTAGGAAGGTGATGAAGATGTCTATGGGGAAGTTCGAGAAGAGGCATCTGATGATGACATGGAAGGGGATGAGGCTGTTGTGCGCTGCACTCTTTCGGCTAATGTAAGTACAGCTTGTTCTCGCCCATTGCTGCAAGGCTAGGGGATTTCTGGGTGTAGCATTTGTTTTCTCCTGCATAGGTCCTGTTGCATATTACTGAGCTGGCCTTTAATAGGAGTCATTAGACATTCAGCGTCTTGATTTTCTTAAGATTTCAATCACTCATTTTCCTTCCCAAAGGCATGTGTTGAAATGTTAGTTTGGTATGCTCCTGAATTTATTATAAGGGTTTTTTAAATTCTGGAAAGTCCTCAAAGACTGGTAGACTCTGGTGGCAAGAGGAACTCTGTTGCAGGGTGATGAGTAAGCAGTTGGGGCCAATGGAGATGTGGCGTAAGCTAAGTACCTGGTTACTTCTGTAGCTTGTGGCCTCAGGGGAACTGATGAGTTCCAAGAAGAAGGATTTGCACCCTCGGGATATTGATGCATTTTGGCTACAGCGGCAGCTCAGTCGATTCTATGATGATGCCATTGTGTCACAGAAGAAGGCAGATGAAGTGTTGGAGATTCTGAAGGTATGGCCAAGATGTTTTGTGTTCATCATATGTATCTTAGCAGTGGGGACAGCGTATGAAGCAGATGGCTGCATCCTTAATCATGGCATTACCTTCTCTCTGTAGACAGCCAGTGATGATCGGGAATGTGAAAACCAGCTGGTTCTGCTCCTTGGTTTCAACACTTTCGATTTTATTAAAGTGTTGCGACAGCACAGGATGATGAGTGAGTATATAGTCCCTTTGGGAGCTCATTCGTGGTATATGTGCTTGCTTGTGTGATGGGGACTCTTATTTTTATAGCTTCAGTGCCTGTTTCAGTGAGCTTGCTTTCTACACAAACCCCTCCTTTTCATCTTCCCCTTCTTTTGCTGTTGTTAGTTTTATATTGCACCTTACTGGCCAGTGCACAGAGTGAGGCAGAAAAGGAAAGGATCATGGGAAAGATGGAAGCTGATCCAGAGCTCTCCAAGTTCCTCTACCAGCTCCATGAGACTGAGAAGGAGGATCTGATCCGGGTAAGGGCTGGGTTAGTTTATCTGTCTGATTCCCGAACTAGAATATTTGCTTTGGAAAAGAGACACCATTTGTAAGAGTATAGCGTTGAGGCACTTGGGTGGCTCAGTTGGTTGAGTGTCCGACTCTTGGTTTCGGCTCAGGTCATGATCCCCAGATTCGTGAGATTGAGCTCCATGTCAGGCTCTAAACTGAGTGTGGCGTCTGCTTGGGATTCTCTTTCTTCCTTGTCCCTCTCCCACTCATGTGCACTCTTGCCCTTTCTTAAGAAAATTGTAGCATAAAGCTGAATTCATAGTAGAAGTGAAGGTTTGAAGAAGTAAAGTATTTCTCTGAATTCTTTGAGGTTTGTCCCTAGTACAGATTAGAGTTAACACACTCAGAGTGCTGTGGTCAAGAGACTGCTAGCCTGTTGCTGTCTTCAACAGCACCATGGGCCCATCACATGGGCCCTTGACACAATAAGTAATGTATGTACTGAAAATGCAGGGATAGAACACATATGTTGGCTGAACATAGAACCTACACTTCTATCTTTAGGGTTAGCCCTTGGTGCTGAATTGTTGAACATCTACTTTTGAAATCCCTGTGCTATGCATTGTCCTCTTTCTTTTTTAAGAGGAAAGTTTTTTTTTGTTTGTTTGTTTTTTTAAGATTTTATTCATTTGAAAGAATATGTATACATGTGGGGAGAGGGGCAGAGGGAGAAGGACAAGAGACTCCCTGCTGAGCGGGGAGCTTGATGTGGGCCCCTGTCTCAGGAACCTGAGACCACGACTTGACCCGAAGTCAGATGCCTGACTGAGCCACCCAGGTGCCCCTGCATTGCCCCTTTACTTTTTTTATTTTAATTAAAAAAATATTTATTTATTAATGAGAGACACAGAGAGAGAGGCAGAGACACAGGCAGAGGGAGAAGCAGGCTCCATGCAAGGAGCCCGTTGTGGGGCTCGAACCTGGGAATCCGGGATCACGCCCTGATCCAAAGGCAAGCACTTAACTGCTGAGCCACTCAGGTGTCCCCGTTGTCCCTTTAAAACTGCTTGCTTCCATCATTCTGGTGGTCCCGATGGCAGATGTCTGAACATAAAGGACGGTCTTTCTAGTTTGGGACTTACTGGTCAGCACCCATGAGTCAAGCTTAGTTAAGCAGAGACCAAAAGGGACCAGAACCTTCAATGGTGATGGATTGTTATTCTTTGGGCCTTTCTCTGTTACAGGAGGAAAGGTCCCGGAGAGAGCGAGTGCGTCAGTCCCGGATGGACACAGACTTGGAAACCATGGATCTGGACCAGGGTGGAGAGGTAGGTCTTGGGTTCATTTCCAAGGTGGTGCTAGATGGAAAAAGCTCATTTGTTCACCTTGCTCACTTTGGGTTTTTGTTTTTCATACTCCTAGGCACTGGCTCCACGGCAGGTTCTGGACTTGGAGGACCTGGTTTTTACCCAGGGGAGCCACTTCATGGCCAATAAACGTTGTCAGCTTCCTGATGGGTCCTTCCGGCGCCAGCGCAAGGGCTATGAAGAGGTGCATGTGCCTGCTCTGAAGCCCAAGCCCTTTGGTTCCGAAGAAGTGAGTGAATTGCTTTTCTCCATTTTCTTTGTTTTCACTTCTCTTCCAGTTTGGATTTCAACCCATTGGCCAAAATGTGATCTTGCTTCATAGTTTTTCCCTGATGTGGAAGCTGTTTCAGAGTTTTCCCACTTTGTGAGCCTAGGGGACAGTGGAGAGTGACACAGGGAGGGTGCCAGGAAGTGCAGTCCTGGCTATCCCACAAAAACAGCTTGCTCAAGGATGCTGCCAGCAGAATGTGAATGGCATTTTTCTCTCTCTCTCATTCATTCATTCATTCATTTTTAAAGATTTTATTGATTTATTCATGAGAGATACAGAAGGAGAGAGGCAGAGAGAGAAGCAGGCTCCATGCAGGTTGCCCAGTGCGGGACTCGATCCTGGAACTCCAGGATCATGCTCTGAGCTGAAGGCAGTCGCTCAACCGCTGAGCCACCCAGGCATCCTTGTTTCTCTCTTTTAGCAACTGCTTCCAGTGGAGAAGCTCCCGAAGTATGCCCAGGCTGGATTTGAGGGCTTCAAAACATTAAATCGGATCCAGAGTAAACTCTACCGTGCTGCTCTGGAGACAGATGAGAATCTGCTGCTGTGCGCCCCTACTGTAAGCACTGCCCTGGCTGCTTTGTTCTTGTGGAAAGTGGTGTATGTTTTTGATGGCAAGATTGTTCATCTTCACCCATATGCTACCCCCTGCCCCCCCCACCGGAGTTCTTTCTTTGATGGAAGAGATGTTAAATGGTAGGATATCCTACCATCCCAGGACATGCTCTAGTGTCTGTTTTGGTGATAAGCCTGTGGTAGTGAGGGCGGGTAAGCAGACCTTCTCATCCTCAACTTCTGTCTTAGGGTGCAGGTAAGACCAACGTGGCCCTGATGTGCATGCTCCGAGAGATAGGGAAGCACATTAACATGGATGGCACCATCAACGTGGATGACTTCAAGATTATCTACATTGCTCCCATGCGGTCTCTAGTGCAGGAGATGGTGGGCAGTTTTGGAAAGGTAAGGGGTAGAGAGATACTGGGAGTGGGGGTTAGATCATTCCTGGGATGCCTCATCCAGTGGTTTTCTTCCACTTCAAGGTGGAACTTGACCCGAGTTCAGAGTGTTACTGGAGCAAGAATGTCTTGCACCTGTCTTGGACTTTTACAAGGATTTAGCATCTTTTTTTAATTCTTTCCATAGCAGTATTCTGTAGTTGTAATCATTGATGTTGTTGAAGAATTTATGAAACACTCACAAGATGTGGTTGATAATAGATCTGGTGGTATTATTCCAGGTCCTGTTATCTACAGGTTTCCATTCCCCCTTGTGTGCAGAAGTCCCAGACATCCTCTGTCTGCTTCATTTGCCTTAGTGTGAACTTGATTTGTTTTAGATATATGCGCTTGTATGATCAATCTAATTCGTTTGATATTTCTCTGTTGGGTTGATACCTCCTTCCAGTATCCTACTCTGAGACTTCCCAAAGTGCGATAGCAAGGCCCCTTTGCAGTGTTTTTGATTGACCTGCCTCTCCTTCACCTAGCGCCTGGCCACCTATGGCATCACTGTTGCAGAATTGACTGGTGACCACCAGCTGTGCAAGGAGGAGATCAGCGCCACTCAGATCATCGTTTGCACCCCTGAGAAGTGGGACATCATTACCCGCAAGGGTGGGGAGCGCACATACACCCAGCTTGTACGGCTTATCATTCTGGTGAGCAGGGAGTACTTGGGGACATAGAGGCCAGGCCTGGTTGAGAAGGGTTTGCTGGAATTTTTGTTTGTTTTTTTTAAAGATTTATTTATTAGAGAGCAAGTGACGGGAGGAGGGGGGTGTTGGGGGTGAGTTGGGGGGAGGCAGGGGGCAGATGGAGAGAATCCATACTCTCTTCACTGAGTGTGGAGCCTGCCATGGGGCCTGATCTCACCACATTCCCTGAGATCATGACCTGAGCCATCCACATGCCCCTGGTTTGCTGGCTTTTATTGGTGACCATTTTTTCAGTGCTTTCCTCCAGTCACTAGCCTGTATAATGACAGCCGTTATCAGCATTGCTGTAATCATTAAATGAGAATCTGCATCTAATTGAAATAGTTCTGAGGAGGTGCATGGTGTTTGCCACGTTCCTTGCTCTTCATAGCTTTTTTTTTTTTTTTTATCTGAAATATTTTATTTTTTTTTATTTTTTAATTTTTTAAATTTTTTTATTTATTTATGATAGTCACAGAGAGAGAGAGAGGCAGAGACACAGGCAGAGGGAGAAGCAGGCTCCATGCACCGGGAGCCCGATGTGGGATTCGATCCCGGGTCTCCAGGATCGCGCCCTGGGCCAAAGGCAGGCGCCAAACCGCTGCGCCACCCAGGGATCCCCTATCTGAAATATTTTAAAACAAATGTAAACAGACATAACTAATTGTGTCTTCCCAGGACATTAAAGGGCTTCATAAATAAATAATCCATTCTCAGACAGAGTGAGTTAAGGAATCAGGATATTGTGTTCCATACATGCAGAAGCACCCAGGCAAAAATGACTTTGAGTCTGAGTGTAGTTTCTTTAAGTTGTCTAGAGAACAGGACGGAGGTCTTGTACGTAGATTTTCAGTATCCTAGAGCAGGAGTTGGCAATCTGCAGCTACTGGTTTTGGACTATAGCCATACCCATTTATTTATGTATGGTTTACAGTTGCTTTTGTGCTGCAGTTACAGAAGTAAGTACAGTGGACTCTTGAACAACACAGGCTTGAACTCCATGGGTCCACTTATATATGGATTTAAAAAAAAATAAATATAGTGCCATACTGTAAACGTGTTATTCATACTTTTTTTTTTTTTTTTTTAAGATTTTATTTATTCATTCATGAGAGACACAGAGAGAGAGGCAGAGACACAGGCAGAGGGAGAAGCAGGCTCCATGCAGGGAGCCTGACATGGGACTCGATCCCAGGTCTCCAGGATTTGCCCTAGGCTGAAGGCGGCATTAAACGTCTGAGCCACCGGAGCTGCCCATATTTATACTTTTATACTTCTAATAACATTATTTTAGTTTATTGTAAGAATACAAGTATATAAAATGTATATGGAATGTGTGTTCGCCAACTGTTTATGTTATTGTAAGACTTCTGGTAAAGAGTAGGCTATTTGTAGTTAAGTTTTGGGAGAATTGAAGTTATAAGCAGATTCTCGACTACGTAGGACACCCCTAACTCCTGCATTGTACAGGGGTCAGTTTTATTTGTAGCAGAGACTGTATGGCTTACAATCCTAAAATACTGATTGCCGGCCCCCCCCCCCTTTTTTTTTAAGGTTTATTTACTCAAGAGAGACACAGAGGGGGCAGAGACATAGGAAGAGGGAGAAGCAGGCTCCCTGCAGGGAGTCTGATGCAGGACTTGATCCTAGGACCTTGGGATCACAACCTGAGCCAAAGGCTGAACCACTGAGCTACCCAGGTGTCCCTGATTGGCCCTTTATGAAGTTTGTCAACCCCCGCTTTGGAGCCTCACTATTCAAAGTCTTTAATAAGTGCAGAGTCCCTGGCCCCATCCCACACCTACTGAAATATAATCTTTTTATTGATTTATTTTAAGATATTAATTAATTGATTTATTGAGAAAGAGTGTGAGCCAGGGGAGGGGCAGAGAGAGAGAGAGAGAATCTCAGACTCCACGCTGAGTGCAGAGCCCCACGTTGGGCTTGATCTCTGGACCCTGAGCTCATGACCTGAGCTGGAATCAAGAATTTGGTGCTTAACTAAACTACTCAGGTACCCCACAATCTGCTTTTTAGTAAGATCCCATGCTGCATACTGAAATTTAAGAAGCATTACCTTAGGATATGCGAGCTCATCATTTGATTCATGATATCTTTTGCAAGTACAAAGTAGTAAGGATAACTGCCCAGAGGTGAAACCTTCTTTGATATAAATATGATCTGCTTAGAAGCTTCATTTTTAGTAAAGAAATGTCTTTTTTTTTTTTTTAAGATTTTATTTATTCATGAGAGACATAGAGGCAAAGACACAGGTAGAGCGAGGCTCCCTGTGGGGAGCCTGATAAGGGACTTGATCCCAGGACCCTGGAATCATGACCCAAGCCAAAGGCAGATGCTCAGCCACTGAGCTACCCAAGAAATTTGTCTTTGAGTGAAGTGATGAACTCATTTACCTGAAGTATTAGATTTTCTTGCCATTAAGCATATGTTTCACTAAATTAGCAATGCAGCTCTCAGTGGTTACAGGAGAATATTTTCCAGGGTATTTCACAGTGAATGTTGTCCCACCCTTTGGGTTTCTCTTGCCTGCTCTTTTCTTCTTTATTTGGCATATGAGGTATATACCACAAAATGGGACTATTTTCAGGAAAGAGGACCACATTTTTCTAGTCCTGGAGATAATTTGTAGCCCCTTCATTACTTAGGATGAGATCCATCTCCTCCACGATGACAGAGGTCCTGTCTTAGAAGCTTTGGTGGCCAGGGCCATCCGAAACATTGAGATGACTCAGGAGGATGTCCGACTCATTGGTCTAAGTGCTACCCTCCCCAACTATGAAGACGTGGCTACCTTCCTGCGTGTGGATCCTGCCAAGGGCCTCTTTTACTTCGACAATAGGTATGAGAGAAGATGGGAGAAATTTAACCAGGGTGACCTTCCTGCTGCCCTATCCCCCTTTCAGGGAGCTTTGTTGGATTGGGTATTAGAAGGGTCTTTGGGTTTGGTTTCTTTCTTTTCTTTCTTTCTTTCTTTCTTTCTTTCTTTCTTTCTTTCTTTCTTTCTTTCTTTCTTTCTTTCTTTCTTCTTTCTTTTCTTTCTTTTCTTTCTTTCTTTTCTTTCTTTTTTTATTTTTTCAAGTCCCATATTGGGCTCCCTGCGAGGAGCCTGATTCTCCCTCTGCTTATGTCTCTGCCTCTCTCAGCCTATGTCTTTCGTGAATAAATAAGATTTATTAAAGATTTCTTAAAAAAAAAAAAAGATTTTATTCACTCATGAGAGAGACAGAGAGAGAGAGAGGCAGAGACACAGGCAGAGGGAAAAGCAGGCTCCATGCAGGGAGCCCGATGTGGGACTTGATCCTGGAACTCCAGGATCATGCCTTGGGCCGAAGGCAGGTGCTAAACCACTGAGCCACGCAGGTGTCCCGGTCTTTGAGTTTTGATGTGGTGTGAATCTAGAAAGGAATGTCGTTCCTGGGCAGCAAATATGACTGTTTATTTCCTCAGTATTCTGTGCTAGAAGCCTAATATGTTTAACTGTTGAACTTCTAGCTTCCGCCCAGTGCCCCTGGAACAGACTTATGTGGGTATCACAGAGAAAAAAGCTATCAAGCGTTTCCAGATCATGAATGAAATAGTCTATGAGAAGATTATGGAACATGCTGGAAAAAATCAGGTCTGTCTATGGTTTCTTGTTGAACTCTGTTCTTGACTTTTTGTAGTGTTTTGTTTTTAAAGATTTTATTTATTTATTCATGAGAGACAGAGACACAGGCAGAGGGAGAAGCAGGCTCCATGCAGGGAGCCTGATGTGGGTCTCGATCCCGGATCCTGGGATCACGCCTTGAGCCGAAGGCAGACGCTGAGCCACCCAGGTGTTCTTGACTTTTTGGTTTATAATCAGGCAATATCGACAAAAATAAAAAAGAGAAGATACAACACAGATCACCAGTATTAGGAATGAAATGGGATATTACAGTAGAATCTGTATCCAGGGGAAGGATAATAAAGGAATACTATGAAAAACTTCACACGTAAATTTGCCAACCTAGAAGAAGAAATGGGCCAGTTCCTCAAAAAGCACCATCTACTAAAACTCAGTCTAGATGAAATAGATAACCTGAATAGTCTCATAACCACTAAAGGAAATTGAATTTGTAATTTAAAAACTCCCAAAAATGAAATCCCCAGGTGCGGATAATCAGTCTGTCTCTCTACATTATCAGGGGTCCTTCTATAAAAGATTTGGGTGGTTGACACTAGAAATGTAACCTGTGAAAATACAAATAAAAACTAGTGAAAGAGGGCATTTTACTAGAAAATATGGTAACAATTTTTTACTCGAACACTGCTAAGTTCACCAAGACAAAAACTAAGGAAAAGTGAAAGGTGTATAGATTTTTGTCTGCTAAAAAGCATTTGCATTTAAATAAAGAGACCAATCTTTTCTTGGCACTAAATACTTGAATGACTTTCCTACCAAATGGAGACTTACTTTCTCAGTCCTTTTATAAAGGCCAGTGCCCATCATTTAATACAATATTTCAGCTGTTAATTTATAGGCATATTCCTCAGGTGGCTTAGAATTGTGTCAGGTGCCTAAACACAAATTCGCAATGGAGATTCCTGAATTTGCATCCTTATTATATTTAAACTTGGTTTCAAAGGTAGAGTACTTAGAGCTTACTTTCCCAGCTATGGGACTCTGCCACTGTGCTTTGTAGTTTTACTTACATAAGGTCTTGCCGGCTTCTGAATCAATATACATTCCTGCCATTGCCCTTCTTCTAGACCTCGGTTTCTCACCATCCAGTAGTGTAGCCGCTGCTTCCTGTTATTGGTACCTCAGAGCCATAGAAGTGACTGTGGTAGCTGTGTCTCTTGACCGCGGCAAACTGGTTTTTCCTTAGGTGCTGGTTTTTGTCCACTCCCGGAAGGAGACTGGGAAGACGGCCAGGGCCATCCGTGACATGTGCCTGGAGAAGGACACTCTGGGTCTGTTCCTGAGAGAGGGCTCAGCCTCCACAGAAGTTCTTCGGACAGAAGCTGAGCAGTGCAAGGTGAGGAGCAACTGCCCCAGTTCTCTGTTAACTACCTGGTAACTGGTTTAATCCAAGGTAGTCCATACAGTTCTCAACTGCATCATGATGGTACTGTATCAGACAGGTTAAGATTGAATGGCTAGGTGTGGTTATGTGGATTCGGTAAGGGGCAGGGTCTCATGTGAAGAGATCTACTTAGTCTCCATAGAGTTCCCACAGCGAAGCTCACCTAATCATCTGTTCTTTTTCTGTTCCACAGAACCTGGAGCTGAAGGATCTTCTGCCGTATGGCTTTGCTATTCATCATGCAGGCATGACCAGAGTTGACCGGACACTTGTAGAGGATCTTTTTGCTGATAAACATATTCAGGTGAGGGGGAGTAAAATGTAGGCTTTAGAAGACCTGCTTGTCAAATGCCAGATGTTTGTGCCCAGTACTTTGTTTGTGGCTCAGGGAAACCAGGTCATAAGGTTGTGGTAGTACAGTGGATACAATGTTGTGCCACGTCTTCCAGGTCTTTACCTACTGTGTGAAGGAAGGTGAGTGATTTGAGAAAAGTGTCTAAGCATAACAAAGGAGGCATGTTAGTGACTGCAGGTACCTCCAAGCAGGGCCTTGTAAGGTTGGGACCTTGTTTTCTGTCTCAGGATAGGGTATATTATTAATTGTCTAGTAATCTTAATGTTTAGGTTTACACTTTTGCCTTGCAAGTATCTCTAGAACCTTGAAATGTTCATTGTTGGGTAGATGAGGGGAACCCAAGGACTCTTTCCCTCTTTTTTTTTTTTAAGATTTTATTGATTTATTCATGAGAAATACACAGAGAGAGGCAGAGACGTAGGCAGTGGGAGAAGCAGGCTCCCTGTAGGGAGCTGGATGTGGGACTTGATCCCAGGACCCCAGGATCATGACCTGAGCCAAAGGCAGATGCTCAACCACTGAGCCACCCAGGTGTCCCGACTCTTTCCCTCTTAATTCTAGTGTTACCTTGACAAGTATGGGGCCTACCTCGGTCCTGCTAGAAGCTCTGAGGCCGGTTTCCTAGAGGACTTGAGGATACTAACCCTCTAGTGGTAACATATGTCTGTTTTCTTTATTACTTTCCTTGTTTCTGTAGGTTTTAGTTTCCACAGCAACACTGGCTTGGGGTGTGAATCTCCCTGCCCATACAGTCATCATCAAAGGCACCCAGGTGTACAGTCCAGAGAAGGGGCGCTGGACAGAGCTAGGGGCGCTGGACATTCTGCAGGTATAGAGCCTTTGAGGTTATTTTCAGTAAAGTATTCTGTATATAAAATGCAAGGAGGCCACAAAAGGTGGCACATGGAAGGTGGGGTTCTATGAAGTAGAGGCCTGGGAACAAATCCATAAACTCTGCGGCCACGGCCCTCTTGGTTTCCCATCTCTGACCTAGATGCTGGGACGTGCTGGAAGACCCCAGTATGACACCAAAGGTGAAGGCATACTCATCACATCTCATGGGGAGCTACAGTACTACCTGTCCCTCCTCAATCAGCAACTTCCTATTGAGAGCCAGATGGTTTCAAAGTTGCCTGACATGCTTAACGCAGAAATCGTGCTGGGGAACGTCCAGAATGCCAAGGTAGGGAAGGGCTCTGCTTTTGGCACTTCTTGCTTTCTCTAGAGGAGCCAAGGTATCAGGGGGTGGATGGTCTCCGTCGGGCTATGGGCCACCAGAATCTAGGGTCCTCCAATCCTGCACCCCATATCTTCGATGTGAGCCGTCTCTCAGAAGTCTGTTAAGTCTATGGCAGACAATTCCCCTTATTAACTAAGATCTTAGGACTGTCTTTTTAATAAGGAGATGTTGAAAACCTTCAGAAGACAATGTAATATACATTTTCATAGTTAGGAACTAATTTTTAAGTGATCTATCGGAGCTCTTCATTTGGACATCATTTCTCCATACTAAGATCCACGAGCTCTCACTTCTTGTAGGATGCAGTGAACTGGCTCGGCTATGCCTACTTGTATATCAGAATGCTCCGATCCCCAACCCTTTATGGCATCTCTCACGATGACCTCAAGGGGGATCCCCTCTTGGACCAACGCCGATTGGATCTGGTTCATACTGCTGCCTTGATGCTGGATAAGAACAATCTGGTCAAGTATGACAAGAAGACAGGCAACTTCCAGGTGAGTGGGCTGAGGGATTAAGGTAGAGGTCTCAGTAAAAGTGGCAGCCCCAGAAGATGATTTTTCAAATTGCATTCTTGATTTGGATATTGCCTGTCAATTGCCCATTGCTTGGAACAGGAGAAAAACAGATGGGATTGGACCGTGGTCTTTGAATTTAGGAACTTCTAAAATGGCAAACTAGGTGTTGCTGATGCCTGCTTTATGCACTTGTGTCGAGGTGGCAAATTCAGTTGTCTTTTCTGTGTGGGCATCAGTTCACTGGTGGCCAGTGTATTGTGCCATCTTTCTTCAGTGTGTGGGCTGGGTGCTTGTGTTGACATTGATCTGGTGGGCACCCGTTGTGCACAGTGACAGGTTGCCACTTGTTAATGATACCATTGCATTGAGCGTTTCTCCATTGTAGGTGACAGAACTGGGCCGCATAGCCAGCCACTACTATATTACCAATGACACAGTACAGACCTACAACCAGCTGCTGAAGCCCACTCTGAGTGAAATTGAGCTTTTCAGAGTCTTCTCCTTGTCCTCAGAGTTCAAGAACATCACTGTGAGAGAGGTGAGTCCATGTAGCATGTTGGGACAGGTGATTGGTACTCACCATTGAGTCATCAGATGGATTCTCTCTTTGGTCACCTGGCTTTTCCTTGACCTGTTTCCTTTTGGCAGGAGGAGAAGCTGGAGCTACAAAAATTGCTGGAGAGGGTGCCCATTCCTGTGAAGGAGAGCATTGAGGAACCCAGTGCAAAGGTGAGCCCACTCCTCTGCTTGGGAGAAGGAGTGAGTGGTTTTATAATTTTCTAAAAGGTGAACCTTGAATTCAAGTATATGTTTTGTGACCTGCTCAGTTCTCCCCATTTTTGCATTCTTCTCATATGTTCAGTTTATGTGAAGTAATGATTTTTTAATGGTTGTAAATCAAGATCTGGCATGGATCCCAGAACAAATATGATTCACTTTTTTGGATTGGACTATTCAATGATTGGCCACCGTCTGGCCAACCTTGCTTTTTTCCAGATCAATGTGTTGCTCCAGGCCTTCATCTCGCAGCTGAAATTGGAGGGCTTTGCGCTGATGGCGGACATGGTGTATGTTACACAGGTGAGAGCACAGTGGTGCTGCCAAAGGAGACCTGAACAGCTCCCTGCCCTGTGCTTTTGTGTATTTTGGAGAAAGTAGGCCTGACTCTAGTGAGGGGGAAGGAAAGCCAAGTTTTTGCCCTTGTTGGCTCAATGGTTGATGTGTGTCTGGTATAGCCAGTCTGTTCCACTGATCATGAGCATGCCTCTCTTGAGAAGGCTGTAAGATAATGCTGGGGAAAGCCACAAGACATGGTATCTGCTTTCCTACAGAGAATGACTTCTCACTATGGCTGCTGGGCTCTTAATGTAAAGGAGCAAAGGGCTCTATTAGCTGTGCTTTGTCTTTACCTCTAAGGGCAAGTCACTGGCATCCTTGCTCTTGCTAGACCACTAAGTGCTAAGCAAGCTGAAGCTTTAAAAAATCATGCAGTGAATATTAGGTTAAGATGTACAGTGAGCTTGAGCCATACTTCTCTAACTATTCTGTGTTTAGCAAGCATCTGCTATTCAAAAGATGAAAAGTAAGTACAAAGGGACTTGGTTTTTGAGTGGTGTGACTAATTGCATGAGAGTTTGAGGTGATTAAGCCACTTGTTGGGTGGCTTCATTAGATCTGGGAATAGTGGGGACTTACCAGAGGGAATGTTTTATCTTCCTTCAGTCGGCTGGCCGGTTGATGCGTGCTATCTTTGAAATTGTCCTGAACCGAGGTTGGGCACAGCTGACAGATAAGACGCTGAACCTCTGCAAGATGATTGACAAACGCATGTAAGGGCACAGGGAGCTGGAAAGCTGGTCACCATGAGTTAAGGTCTCCAGACTGAGGGTGTGGTGGGGAAGCCTTGTAGTGCTCTTATCTCTGGCCCTCACTCATGAAGAGGGAACTTTCACTTGGGTGAATGTTGAGAAGAGGGAGGGCCCTTTGGGTAGAGCCCAGGAGTGGGGAGTGGTGGCTTTCAAGTTCCATTGCGGGTGCAGTTCTGGATGCCTTCCATTAAACGACTGTGTTTGTGTGGTCCTGGCTAACCTATTGGAAGCCATGGCGAGGGCTGTCTGTTCCACAAGGGACTGTCAGTTGTTTCCTTCCTGGCTAGGTGGCAGTCCATGTGTCCTCTGCGCCAGTTCCGGAAACTCCCTGAGGAAGTGGTGAAGAAGATTGAGAAGAAAAACTTCCCCTTTGAGCGTCTATATGACTTGAATCATAATGAAATAGGTGTGTGGGAAGCTGTCCTCCTTATCCTTACCATTCAGACATCTTTTTGAGCCTTCTTGCCAGTTCTGAGGCCTTCCTCTTGTCCTGTGTTCACTACTCACATCCCACTGAAGTAACAAGGCTAGCTTTTAGTCTCGGGGCTCTGAATCCTCTGGGCTGTACTGGGAGTGGAGGGATTGTGCCACCTGTCCTCAGGGTCTGGTCTGCAGCTGTGCCTGGCAGGCTGGGCTGCAGCCCCAGTGCTCTGCTTTCCTTCTAGGGGAGCTTATCCGCATGCCGAAGATGGGAAAGACTATCCACAAATACGTCCACCTCTTCCCCAAGTTGGAGTTGTCGGTGCATCTACAGCCAATCACACGCTCCACCCTGAAAGTGGAGCTGACCATCACGCCAGACTTCCAGTGGGATGAAAAGGTGAGGCTTTGCTTGGCAGAGGGACTACTTGCAGAGTGCTCCTGAGGAGAACTGGGTTGGAGGTGTGAGTCATGTTCCTGTTCCTTGTGTTGCTGTTGACAGGTTCATGGGTCATCAGAAGCATTCTGGATTCTGGTGGAGGATGTGGATAGTGAGGTGATACTCCACCATGAGTATTTTCTACTCAAGGCCAAGTATGCCCAGGATGAACACCTCATCACGTTCTTCGTGCCTGTTTTTGAACCACTGCCTCCTCAGTACTTCATCCGAGTGGTGTCTGACCGCTGGCTCTGTGAGTGTGTCTCCCTGTAGTCCCATAAAGGGAGATCTTCTGGGGGAATTGTAAGGGTGTCTTGCACTTTGTGCTGGGCTGGATTTTGTGGGGTTAGAGTGATAGTATCTGCTGTTGCCTTGGTGTTTCCAGTGTGCAGGGAGGAGCTCTGAGGGGCCATTAGGTAAAGGGAGGACTGCTCACGTCCCCACTCATTTCTGTTCTGCAGCTTGTGAGACCCAGCTGCCGGTCTCCTTCCGGCACCTGATCCTACCAGAGAAGTACCCACCTCCAACTGAGCTTCTGGACCTGCAGCCCTTGCCCGTGTCTGCCCTGAGAAACAGTGCCTTTGAGAGCCTTTACCAGGATAAGTTTCCTTTCTTCAACCCCATCCAGACCCAAGGTAGGTGTTTCTGTCCCCAGGTGGTTGTTTCCTTTGGGGGCCTTTGTTTGTTTGTTTGTTTTTTTGTTTGTTTGTTTGTTTTTTCCTTTGGGGGCCTTTTAAGGTTCCCTAGAGATAGAGGTGTTCTGTGGCAGGAATGGAAGTAGAGCACTCAAGTAGATGGAGCTCATCAGTGCCTACTGTTGGAGCACAACAGGACTTCATCCTTTCTCAGTCCTTGGTTACCATTAGATGTCCTTTGCTTTTTTGCAACGTGTCATGGGCAGGGCCAGTAGAACAAGATCTTATCTGGTGCATTGCTGTTTCTCAGGAGCTCAGATTCAGGAGGCTGGATTCGTGCCCTTGTTGCTCAAGTATTGAACCAGTGTGTGCAGCATTGATTGAGGTCCCTTTCTCCCTCATTGGTTATTTTTTTCTTCAAAGATTTGATTTATTTGACAGAGAGCCAGGGAGCACAAGCAGGGAGGAAGGACAGCGGAAGAGAGAGAAGCAGATTCCCCAGTGAATAGGGAGCCTGACTTGGGGCTCAATCACAGGAGCCTCGGCATCATGACCTGTGCCGAAGGCAGATGCTTAACCAACTGAGCCACCCCGGCTCCCTACCCCCTGCCCTGCATGGTTTTAAATAACGGCCAGGTTCACAGGGTATGCAGTGATATCTAAGTTCTTTTGGCTGAGTACATCTGGGTGTTTTCTCTTTTATGTTTTTCACCATTCCGAGGGATTTGCCATTTGTGATACTACTATTAGTGTCCTGGCAACTAGGCAGGGAGAGGCACCTTGACTGAACCAGCTAATAAACAGAACTTGGACTTCAACTAGTTTGAATAGCAGGATTTAGGCTTTACCTTCTTTCTTTATTAGACCATTTCCAGGGAACATAAGAGAGGGTTGGAGGAGCAGAGAAAGGTAGCCAGTTCTTTTTGTTCTACATCCTGGTCCCTGAGAAGAACTGCATAGAAGCATGGGATACTTGGCCTCCTTCCATCTGCCATCCTGCCGTCGTCTCCATGCTCCCTGAACTCTTGGTCCAGGCTCTTGCTCTGTTGCTTGTGTGTGAGGTGGAAAAAATGAGGGGGGAGAGGTGTGATAGGCTGACTGCTGTGAGAGGCCTAATGCCGTCCGATTGGCTGGTGGCACTTGATGGCTGACTGGCTGGCTGAGTTTCTCTGAGGAGTGGTCTGAGTCTCTTCTCTCTTCTGCTCCTGCTGCTGTACCGGCTTCCAGTGTTCAACACCGTCTACAACAGTGACGACAACGTGTTTGTGGGGGCGCCCACGGGCAGCGGAAAGACCATCTGCGCAGAGTTTGCCATCCTGCGGATGCTGCTGCAGAACTCGGAGGGACGCTGTGTCTATATCACCCCCATGGAGGCGCTGGCAGAGCAGGTAGGTGGCACGGTGTTGTGTCACATGTGAATTTTTCTGGAAGCTGTTTTCATCTGAGCCTGGATCAAGATTTTCTAAATCCTTGAAATGCTTGAGGTCAGTTGAGGCAAGACTCTTTGCTTTCTTTTGTTCATGTCCTCAGTGTGTCATCTCTTAAGGGTTAACGTGGGATTATAAAGTAGTTTGAGATAGACAGATCATCAAGGCTCTCTGTTAGGCTTTTTAGCTTTTCTTGTTAGAAATGAAACGAGACCTACCCTGGCCTCATGTTTCTCTGCCCTTCCTCTCTCTGCATGCCAGGTTTACATGGACTGGTACGAGAAGTTCCAGGACAGGCTCAACAAGAAGGTGGTGCTCCTGACGGGGGAGACTAGCACAGACCTGAAGCTTCTGGGCAAGGGCAATATCATCATCAGCACCCCTGAGAAGTGGGACATCCTCTCCCGGCGGTGGAAGCAGCGCAAGAATGTCCAGAACATCAACCTCTTCGTGGTGGATGAAGTCCACCTTATTGGGGGCGAGAATGGGGTATGGCACAGGCTCAGAGCTGTGACTGCCTGAGAGGCCTTGGCATTGGGACTTAGCCTGGGGTCTGAGGCCAGAGACCAGGTGCCGCTGCTTAGAAAATTCTGCTTGTCACTTTATTCCAAAGGTACAATGTGAGACTTTTTTGGTAGTCCTCTTGAAAAGTAGCATTGCTTAGTGGAGATTGGCTGCTATGGAGGAGATGGACCCAGAGATAGGAGAGCTCCTAATTAGAAGGAAGAGTGAGGCGACCATTTCGAGGTGGTCGGCTGTACAGGAAGGCTTACTCTGGGTGCAGGCTTGGGATGGGGGGTGGGGGGCCTGTGCCTGTAGTGACTCCCTCCCTGTGTTCCAGCCTGTCTTAGAAGTGATCTGCTCCCGGATGCGCTACATCTCCTCCCAGATTGAGCGACCCATTCGCATCGTGGCCCTTAGCTCCTCGCTCTCGAATGCTAAGGATGTGGCCCACTGGCTGGGGTGCAGTGCCACCTCTACCTTCAACTTCCACCCGAATGTGCGTCCCGTGCCCTTGGAGCTGCATATCCAGGTAGGACCCGTCCTCCCCGCTCCTATGTGGCCTTGTGGCAGAGGACCAGGTCTGATGCCTGTCCCTTTGTTTTCCTCGGTCTCCAGGGCTTCAACATTAGCCACACACAGACTCGCCTGCTCTCCATGGCCAAGCCCGTGTACCATGCTATCACCAAACATTCTCCCAAGAAGCCTGTCATTGTTTTTGTTCCGTCCCGAAAGCAGACCCGCCTCACTGCGATTGACATCCTCACCACGTGTGCAGCTGACATCCAGCGGCAGAGGTGGGGCAGGGAGGGGCAGGGAGGGTTGGGTCACTGAGGTTGGCTCACCATGAAGAGCCTCCTGTTCGTGAAGGTGGGGATTAGCCCCATCGGGCTAGGGGCTGGCCAGCTGCAATGGTTGGAAGGGTCTTGCCAGGGTTGGGAAGTGCTCTGAGCCGATTCAGTGTCTGTGCTGCCTAGGTTCTTGCACTGCACCGAGAAGGATCTAATCCCGTACCTGGAGAAACTAAGTGACAGCACTCTCAAGGAAACGCTGTTAAATGGGGTGGGCTACCTGCACGAGGGCCTCAGCCCCATGGAGCGACGCCTGGTGGAACAGCTCTTCAGCTCAGGTGAAGAAAATTCTTGTGGCCAGAAGGAGGTCAGATGTAAGGGTATCACAGGCGATAGATATGAAATTTTAGGACGTGGGTGATACTTTCCTCCAGCAGACTCATCATCCTCAAAATTCTTTTCTGATGAGTTTATCTATTACCTCATTTGATCCTCCCGATAACCTTGGAATATGGGTAGAATATCATGCCTACTTGCTAGATGAGAAAACAGGCATTGTAAAGGTGGTATTACTTCAGAATCTGGTTTTCTAGACCAGGACTTCTGACTGGTAGACCTGGCTTTCCACAGATACCACTCTCACCAAGTTTGTTAGATCTTAGAGGTGTAATAAACGCTCGAGCTGAGTCTCATTTGGGTGGTCTGTGTACCACTGTCCCTTGTTGACCTATGGCATTTCACGCAGAGTATTAGCACTATTTGGTGGCACTGCAGTGGAGATGCTGGCACTCTTTGATGCTTGAATCTGTGGTTTGAGGCATGCTCACAGCTCAGTCTTGCTGTACGTACTGAGCCAGCGTATGACTGAGTTGGTGTTACCACGTTCCAGTCAGCAAGGCCAGTCTGTCAAGCAGATAGCTAAGCCTAGCTTTCCCTGAGCTTGGGATTCTATTCTAGGATTATCTCATTTACTACAAGATAGTCTCCCAAGCAGGGCAGCAGCAGCATGGAGCCACCTCTTACAGTATTGCGTTAGCCCTTGTCATGATTAGGGCTCATTCCCAGCAAACTTTGCTCTGAGTTCTCAAAAGAAGCACAGGATAAGGCCCTACCTGCGAGGGAGACAGATCCTCCCAGGGAGCTGGCCTGCACTCAGTCATCTTCTCCCCTCTGCCTCTCAGGGGCTATCCAGGTGGTGGTAGCTTCTCGAAGTCTCTGCTGGGGCATGAATGTGGCCGCCCACCTGGTGATCATCATGGACACCCAGTACTACAATGGCAAGATCCATGCGTGAGTCTCACTGTGCTCTGCATTAATGGGAACCTTCTCCTAAAATGAACATAACAGGGCAGCCCGGGTGGCTCAGCGGTTTAGCGCCACCTTCAGCCCAGGGCCTGGTCCTGGAGACCTGGGATCGAGTCACACATCGGGCTCCCTGCATGGAGCCTGCTTCTCTCTCTGCTTGTGTCTTTCATTAATAAATAAAATCTTAAAAAAATAAAATAAAATGAACATAACATCTGCAGATACAGAAATTATGAAGGAAAGGTGTTAGGGAGATGAAGAGCCAGCTGAGATTCCCCCACAGCCACATACATGTCTGAGAGAGTGTTTAGTCTTAGGCCCTAGGTTCACTTTTTCTTTTTTTAAAGATTTTATTTATTTATTCATGAGAGACACAGAGAGAGAGAGGGGCAGAGACACAGGCAAAGGGAGAAGCAGGTTCCATGTGGGGAGTCCAATGTAGGACTCAATCCCAGGACTCCAGGATCACACCCTGGGCCGAAGGCAGGCACTAAACCTCTGAGCGACCAGGGATACCCTTTAGGCTCACTTTTCCTTCTGTGGTCATCCTGTCACATTGCAGCAAGTTGGAGAACCAGGAAGTTTGAGGTGGAGATTAGGTAGTTGTTTATCTTATAGATAGGGAAAGTGACATGATCCAAGTCACACACCTGTGTGGTAACAAGAAGTAGAAGGAGAAGGTTCGGTTTTCCTTAAAAACTTGAATGATTTAATTCTTAATTTTTTCTCAAAATGTAGATTTTTTTTTTCCTGGAATATTCGCTATGGGCTTATTTTTAACATCTGAAATTCATTCTAGGTTTGGATTTAAGTCAGGTGAGTGTCTAACTTCTGAGACACAGCTGTTTGGAAAGCTTGACCTACATATTTGATCCTTTCTTAGGGAGTTACTTGCTTTTGGCATTCGCTGGGTTTGTAGCTTTGGTTCAAGGACCCTGATTTGCAGTCTCAACTCTTACAGTCTCAACTCTTACACTTGAAAATCACAATGATATAGAGAGAAACAAGTGAAACTAGTAACTGAGCACGGGAAGTGCTCGGGGGATAGCTGTAATTGTCCACTGTCTCCCACATTTGCGTTTTATTCTTTGGCATTGAGGGAGTCTGAGCTGCCTGAGTGCAGTCTCCATGTGGATGCCTCTTTGCCACCTTTCTTCTCTGTCCCCAGGTACGTGGATTACCCCATCTACGATGTGCTTCAGATGGTGGGCCATGCCAACCGCCCACTGCAGGATGACGAGGGGCGCTGTGTCATCATGTGCCAGGGCTCTAAAAAGGTCATTCCTGGTCTCAGAGCAGATTCTTTCTTAGGTGTCTTTCCTTGTTTACATTCTTTCTGTTAGCTTCTGTTTCTTTTATTTTCCACATTGCTTTTATGATAACCTTCTCGGCACATGGAATTTTGTACCCTTTATTTTTGCTGCTGCTGCTGACTCCACATGTTGAGGTCTTTACTTTCTGGCTGGTTCTTCATATATTGTTAGGCCTGTTTGACTTGCTCTATCCATATTCCCATTGTAGAATGGCCAATGAGGCCAGTGGGACCAGGCATACACACCTAGTCAGTACAGTGAGTTCTTCCATTGTTGTATTAGCTGGGTCTGTAACACAGAGCCATTCCCTGTTGATTTGCCCTTAGCCCTTTTTTGTGACCGTGTTATCATTGACTCTTTATTGCCATCTCTCCTTTCCCAATCTACAGGATTTCTTCAAGAAGTTTTTATATGAGCCTTTGCCAGTAGAGTCCCACCTCGACCACTGTATGCATGACCACTTCAATGCTGAGATTGTTACCAAGACCATAGAGAACAAGCAGGATGCGGTGGACTACCTGACCTGGACCTTTCTGTACCGCCGCATGACACAGAACCCCAATTACTACAACCTGCAGGGTCAGTGGACTGTGGAGTGCACAGTATCCTTTTGTGGTTCTCATGGCCCTTGCCGGCCATCTCCTGGTGACTCCCTACTTCTCTCTCACCGTCACAGGCATCTCCCATCGTCACCTGTCTGACCACTTGTCAGAACTCGTGGAGCAGACCCTGAGTGACTTGGAGCAGTCCAAGTGCATCAGCATTGAAGACGAGATGGATGTGGCACCCCTGAACCTGGGCATGATTGCTGCTTACTATTACATCAACTACACCACCATTGGTGAGGGGCCGGCAGGGGCTGGTGTCTGGGGAGCCCAAGCTAAAGGAGTCTCATGCAGGGGCCTGCAGCCCAGTGGGTGAGAGGGCACAGGGCTTCTAGCACCCTGTGTGTTCATTAGAGGGATGTATTGTGGGGTAGTACAGGGGTAGGGTAGCCCAGGCAGTTAACTTTCCTCCCTCCTCCTTTTCTGCCTGCTTCTGACTCCTCCCCTTTCTCCTTACCTTTGGCTGTCAGAGCTCTTCAGCATGTCCCTGAATGCCAAGACCAAGGTGCGAGGGCTTATCGAGATCATCTCCAATGCGGCAGAGTATGAGAACATTCCCATCCGACACCATGAAGATAACCTCCTGCGACAGGTGAGGAGGACATCGTGGATTCGGGACCACATCTTTAGAGTTGAAACTTAGCCTGTGTGCCCGGAGCATGCCGTGTTTCTGCCACCACAGGAAGACCCCAACACGTCACTCACACTTCTCTGTTTTTAAGGGTTGTGAGCTTGTGGCAGCGGGTGGTACTTTGGGCCTGAGAGCTGTTCTTGGGGAGGGTCACTTGTCCATTACCAGCTCTTTATTTTTCTTCCACTCTCCAGTTGGCTCAGAAGGTCCCCCACAAGCTGAATAACCCTAAGTTCAATGACCCACACGTCAAGACCAACCTGCTTCTGCAAGCTCACCTGTCCCGCATGCAGCTGAGTGCTGAGCTGCAGTCAGATACAGAGGAAATTCTTAGCAAGGTATGGTGTGGGTGCAGGTGTGGGTATGGAGTGGAGGGGCTGGTGGTGGCCTGTGAAGTAGCAGTTCCAACCTTTCCTTCTCTTGCACTCCTATCCTGGTTCAGGCAATCAGGCTCATTCAGGCCTGCGTGGATGTCCTCTCCAGCAATGGGTGGCTTAGCCCTGCTTTGGCAGCTATGGAACTGGCCCAGATGGTAACCCAAGCCATGTGGTCCAAGGACTCCTACCTGAAACAGCTGCCACACTTCACTTCAGAGCATATTAAACGTTGCACAGACAAGGTGAGTTGGGTCTGGACCTGGATGGTTGGATGGCTGAGACAGGTGTCCTGGGATTTGGGGGGTGGGGGGGTTGTGTTTGGGGAAGGGTGAGTCAGAGCAGGGGGGAGTTCTAATTTCTCTGAGGGTGTTACATATTGAGATGCTAGAGAGCCTGACAGTTGTACAGTTGTGGGCTGTGTTCTTTCTGAAGCTGTGTATGGATGCTCTGATGGTATAGGAAGTAAGATTAGCAGCTGTCGAGCCAAATTCCATTTGCTGTTACTCTGTGTTCTCCTTCCCTGACCTCTGAATACCCCTGCAGGGAGTGGAGAGTGTTTTTGACATCATGGAGATGGAAGATGAAGAGCGAAATGCATTGCTTCAGCTGTCTGACAGCCAGATCGCTGATGTGGCCCGCTTCTGCAACCGCTACCCTAATATTGAGCTTTCTTACGAAGTGGTGGATAAGGACAGCATCCGCAGGTGAGCCAGGGCTGGCCGTGCGCCCTGCCCCAGGGTCCCTGCTGGGCACACAGTGACAGGGCCATCCCACCGCACTACCTCGGTGCTGATGCGCTCCCCCCTCTTGTCCCCTACAGTGGTGGGCCGGTTGTGGTGCTGGTACAGCTGGAGCGGGAAGAGGAGGTCACAGGCCCTGTGATCGCACCTCTCTTTCCACAGGTAGGTCCTAGGAGCTGGACAGAAAGAAAACTGATGGATGGAAAACTTCCTGAAATTTCCTTCTAGAAGATAGTTTGACAGAGCTAATAATTTATTTTATTTATTGATTTAGATTTTAATTTTTATTTTATTTAAGAATTTTATTTATTTATTCATGAGAGACACAGAGAGAGAGCAGAGACACAGGCAGAGGGAGAAGCAGGTTCCATGCAGGGAGCCTGACGTGGGACTCGATCCTGGGTCTCCAGGATCAGGCCCTGGGCTGAATGCTGGCACTAAACCACTGAGCCACCTGGGGATCCCTAGCTAGCTAATTGAAACTAAATTGTCAAAAGGCATCTCAAAAATAAACAAACAAAACAAAAAACCACAAAAGGCATCTCAAATGAACTCCATGTTTAAGTACCAGGATGAAGTTTCTTTTGGAAGACTTATCCATCCACTAGATCCAGAGTTCAAGGTTACATTGTCACTTGGGGAGGGAAATTTAGAGTAATGACAAGACACAAGGCTGAGAATTTAATCTTGGGGCTATTGGTGGTTATTTGGGTTTTTTTTTTTTTTTTGCTTTAAAACAATTTAGGGGGCAGCTCCGGTGGCGCAACGGTTTAGCGCCGCCTGCAGCCCGGGGTGTGATCCTGGAGACCCGGGATCGAGTCCCACGTCGGGCTTCCTGTATGGAGCCTGCTTCTCCCTCTGCCTGTGTCTCTGCCTCTCTCTTCGGTCTCTGAATGAATAAATAAATAAATCTTATTAAAAAAAAAAAAAAAAAGCCAGGAAGTTTAAAAAAAAATAAAACAATTTAGGAAAAAAATAAAATAAAAAAATAAAACAATTTAGGTGAGTGGTCATTGTGAAAAACACCAGTTACACAGTATTGTCAACCTCTATGAATGTTAAGATGAATTTGTCTTTTTTTAAAGATTTTTATAATTTATTTGAGAGAGCACCAGTGGTGTGGGGAGGGAGAGGGTGCCACGCTGCTGAGTAGGAAGCCCAATGTGGGGCTTGATCCCAGGACCCCAGGATCATGACCTGAGCAGAAGGCAAGGACTTAACTGAGCCACCCAGGCGCCTCATGAATTTGGTTTTTTTTTTTTTAGATTTTATTTATTTATTCATGAGAAACAGAGAGAGAGAGAGAGAGGCAGAGACATAGGCAGAGGGAGCAGCAGGCTCCATGCAGAGAGCCTGATGCGGGAATCGATCCCAGAACTCCGGGATCATGCCGATTTAAAGGCAGATGCCCAACTGCTGAGCCACCTAAGCATCCCATGAATTTGTCTTTAAATGGTTCCAAGATAGTTGGGCTTTTCTATGTGGTGGATCTTCTCCTTTCTCACTACCACTTAACTCCATTTTCAGTTACTTACTACTTTATGACCAAAAAGAAAATCTGATCTTTATATGAGAATAATTGAGGACTGAAAGCAGAAATCAGAAACATTGTAATGTTTAATTTCACAAACTAGTGGTTTAAAAAATTCTGGGGAAAGAGTTCATTAAACTGGAACACCTGGACTTTCTGACCGGGGTGGCCAGTGCAAAGGCTTTTGATAGAGGCACAGCCTGCTTTGGATCCTCTTTGTTGGCAGGCTCATATCCATGTTAACATGTTTTACTTACCTGGCACATGTGCTTTTTGCTTAAAACCGTCTCTGAGGGACTCAGCTGCCAGACCCTAGACTAGATCTCTAATAGTGGTATCTTGGACTCGTTGGCAAGCACAGATAGGAGAAGGTGTTTCGAAATAAATAAGGAGGGACGCCTGGGTGGCTCAGTGGTTGAGCGGCTGCCTTTGGCTCAGGACTTGATCCCACAGTACCGGAGGGAGCCTGCCTCTCTCGGTGTCTCTCATGTCTTTCATTTTTTAAAAAACGAAATAAATAAGGAAATGAGCCTAGATCAACAATAAGTTCATTAACTTAAAAACTGAGTTCATTTGACATAGCTTTTTGACAGTTTCAAAATCTACTGAATGGTCTTTCAGGGGGAAATTGTATTTCATTTTTGGGAAGAGTTTTTTTTAAATATATATTTATTTTATTTATTCATAGAGACACACAGAGAGAGAGGCAGAGACACAGGCAGAGGGAGAAGCAGGCTCCATGCAGGGAGCCTGACGTGGGACTCTATCCTGGGTCTGCAGGATCATGCCCTGGGCTGAAGGCAGCGCTAAACCGCTGAGCCACCGGGGCTGCCCAAGAGTTACTTATTTTAGAGCTTGTGTACAAATGGGAGAAGGGGCAGAAGGAGAGAATCTCAAGCAGACTCCTTGCTGAGTGAGGGGCCCAGTGGACACAGGTCTCAATCCTGGGGCCCTGGGATCATGACCTGAGCTGAAATCAAGGTGGCTGTTTAATGGACTAAGCCACCCAGCCACCCCAAGAGGAAATTTCCTATGGTTTTCTGTATGGTTTTTTGTTTTCCTACTTTTATAACCATTTCCATGGTCTCAGGTCCATCAAGTTTTACATGCTGAAATTCATGGCTTTTGTTTATTGCAGAAACGTGAAGAGGGCTGGTGGGTAGTGATTGGTGATGCCAAGTCCAATAGCCTCATCTCGATCAAGAGGCTGACCCTGCAGCAGAAGGCCAAGGTGAGTGAATGCAGGCCCTAGCATTTCTTCTGATACTGGGTCAGGGTGAGAATTCTCCCCACGTGTCCATGCTCACCCTGATTTCTGCCTGCTTTCTCTAGGTGAAGCTTGACTTTGTAGCCCCAGCCACTGGTGCCCACAACTACACTCTGTATTTCATGAGTGATGCTTACATGGGCTGTGACCAGGAATACAAATTCAGCGTGGATGTGAAGGAAGCAGAGACAGACAGTGACTCAGACTGAGTCCAGAGCACATACTCTTACAAAGAGGAGAGTCGCCTCTGAATTAGGAGCATGTACCGTTTTGTGGAGACCAGGTCCTTTGGCATGAGGTCCAGCCAGTCAGTGCAGTGCTGTCCCAGCCCCTCCTGCTCCTCTGCCCTCTTACTACCTTGCCATCCAGATGTTGGATCCTTTGCTCGCTGGTCCCCTGTAGCTGTCAATCATCGACTATGTACAGCATTTTTAGGCTTGTTCTATGTAGTTCCTTTTGTTAGATCTTCTAATAAAATAACCTGGAAAAACCATTCGTCTTTGTAACGTTCCCAAATTAAAGTTTCTTTCCTCTACCTAAGGCCCTTGACTAAAAACATTTTTTTTTTTTTTTAGCCATTGAACTTGATTATCATGAATACTTCTAGAGGTTGGGCTGCTCTTTGGTTGGGCTCTCACCTGCAGCCTTTCCAGTCAGCGTGTAGGAAGGAGCAAGGTTAGACAGCCGTCAGATGCTTGCCCTTTTCTCCCACCCCTGCTGTTACCCAGATCTCCGCACTGCTGTAGGAACTAACGCTGAATTTGAGTCTCCCAAGATCTGCAGTGTCCCCTCCAGTAAGGGGATTAAAATGCACCAGCTGGGTATGGCTCAGTCTTAGTAAACCAATTCTCTGATCTGGACCTACAAAATTTCCTCTTCAGATTCTTGCCTTCTGTTGTTTAGGAATAACCATGCATAAAACTGGAAGATAATTTTCAAGCATAGTTTCTGCAGGTCAGCAGTTTTCCAGTACTAGGATCTTAGGACCCCTTTTATGCCACAAAAAACTAACCGCAAAGATATTTTATCATCTTGGTTATGTCTTTTTTTTTTAAGATTTTACTTATTTATTCATGAGAGACACAGAGAGAGAGGCAGAGACACAGACAGAAGGAGAAGCAGGCTCCACGCAAGGAGCCCTATGTGGGACTTGTTCCCGGGTCTCCAGGATCAGGCCCTGGGCTGAAGGTGGTGCTAAACTGCTGAGCCACCCGGGCTGCCCATCTTGGTTATGTCTATTGATGTTTACTCTATTAAGGATTAAAATTAAAACAAAAGAATGCATTTAAAAATAACTTATGAAAAATACCTTCTAAAACAAATCCAGGGGGAAAACTGCATTTTACAAATCTCATTAGACCATGTCTGCTCTAATGGAAGACATTCTCGGGCAACCTGGGTGGCTCAGCGGTTTAAGCACCTGCCTTCTGCCCAGGGTGTGATCCTGGGGTCCCCGGATCGAGTCCCACGTCAGGCTCCCTGCATGGAGCCTGCTTCTCCCTCTGCCTGTGTCTCTGCCTCTCAGGAATAAATAAATCTTAAAAAAAAAAAAAGAAGAAGACGACATTCTCATAGCTGTAATTTTGCACATTATGTTGAAGTGAGATGAAGTAAAACTGTATTTATACAGATACAAAGTCAGAAAAGGGTTTTTAAAGCCTTTTCAGATAATTAGCTATTTCATATTACACTACAAGTGGTAAGTTTTATAAAGGCAATGTGGAATCTGAAACTATCAAATAAGCTTGCTGTACTCTTGTGTTAAAACACTGGTCTTAGGGTACCTGGGTGGTGCAGGCACTTAAACATCTGACTTGATTTCAGAAGTTCAGGGCATGACCTCAAGGTTGTGAGATAGAGCCCCATTTTGGGCTCTGCTTGGTGTGGAGTCTGTTTGAAAGTCTCTCCTTCTCCCCCCTCCCACTTGTGCTGTCTCTCTAATAAATCTTAAAAAAACAAAAAAACAAACAAACAAAAGAAAAACCCTGTCTTATTCCTTTTTGAAGATTTTATTTGAGAAATACAGTCCCAGGGGGGAGGGACAAGAGAGAGAGAAGCAGACTCCTTGCTGAATAAGGAGCCTGACACAACCAACCAAGCCACCCAGGAGCCCCCCACTTTATTTTTTAAGATTTCGTTTATTTGGTCTTACACTTTTGACTGAATATCTTCACCATGAATGATCTTGTAATATGCATTAGTCATTTTCCAAATATTGGTTCACTTATTTAGGCAGATCTTCTAAATAATACATCATACAGATCACATCTGTTAATACCACCAATCTCATCAGAAGAGTCTAAGTGTTAGGAAGATGTCAAGCTCATGGTGGCAATACAAGTTTCAAAAATTCTAATTTTTGCTTGAGGGCATTTTTTCATTGGTAACACCACCAGTTTCCCTTGAAGCAAAAGGCTCACTCCATCTATTCCTGAAAAAACCATCTGCCAATTAGCCAAGCCTAAGTAACAGAATTTGCCAGTTTTTTCACATAAAAAAGGGGCCATGAAGACAGTTCAGCATGCAGTTCTACTACACATCTGCTTTTCGTCAAGACAGCCTTAATTCAGTGTATGGCAGAGGGCCTTATCCTGCTTCCAACTGTCGGCAGGTGAGCTGTGTTCTCAGGGGTCAAGATTTAACACCATTTTTAATTGTTCTATGCAGGACAACCCTAACCAAAGCTGCCACTGTTTTTACTGTGAGGGCCAAGCAGCGAAGACTATGAGCACTAGTATGGGGTGTCACTGCTTTGATTCCTGCCACAGCTGACTGCTCAGGTCCCCTGACAGGCTCTCAAGACTGCACTCTGAGAGCCACTGCACTGGACATGGCCTCAGCAGTCTTTTCAAAACCTAAGGTCATGATTTCTGTGGTATATAAAATCAGGTGACGACTGTAGCTCTGGGGATAGTCTTCAAGTCAAAACCCATTTGGAAGGGACTTTCAGAAGACAACTTGAGAGACTGAAAAACTGATTTAAGGAGTGATTCTCTACCTTTTAAATTATCATGCCCCTAATGAGTCTCACTAGACATCTTTTTTCTATTCGCCCAGACCACAGATGTTAATATTGGTGGTCCATTAGAGAGCCACAAATTATGGTCTCTAAGATTTTTTTTGCTCCCCGACCTGAGAACCAATTTTCAGCCCCACTGAGAATGTATGGCCTATAGCCAATAGTAACTCCCTCTTAGGGTTCCTATCCTTCCCATTTATCTTTCGGCATTTCCAGTTGCCACTACAGCATAATGGCATAGAAGATACATGAGAGTTCCTAAGGGAAAGGAGAAACATTCTAAACCAGCCTACATTAAAAAAATTTCCTTCAATACTGACTGAATGTCTTAAATATAAGGATTTACCCAGAAATCAGGAAGGCAGGACCTATTTCAGAAAAGGACTCACCATGGAATTCTTTTAAGTTGGGAATATCTTTATAAAATAGGATTTGGGACTCAGATGACCGATTTCTATAAAGCTTCCAATTTCTGAAAAGCTTAAGATGTATCATCCCCTGTACATAAAGATATGGTGACTATAAATACTATATTCACCACCACCCCTGCAAAATTTAACACTGCTCTCAAGAAAGCAAAATCTGTGGTGTAACCACAACACACTGATGTTCCATAGCTCTTTACCATGGGCCCCATGTCAAAGGAGGGGAAGAGTCAGTGGTTCTGTGGCTCTGCACTTCTACCCAAGTCTGAATGGAAGAGAGCCAGGTTAAACAAAGGTCAAGGATGCTCCTCCAGGTCCTCTTGGGGCTGGGAAAGTCTTATGACATTTTCTGGGGAATCATAATTCTGTCCAAAGTCAAGTGGCTCAGATGCCTTCTGGTCGCTGATACTTCCAGAAGGCCACCTCCCCGTCATCACTGCAGGAGGCCAGGAGCCCCTGCTCCTTGGGGTTCCAGGCCACACAGTTGACATCCTGGGAATGGGCCTGAGGCAAGTGGGCTGTCAGGGAGAAGGTGGGCTGCTGTGGATCTGAGCTGGGATCCTCCTCAAACACACGGATGGCATCATCCCCACAAGCTGTAGCCAGGGCCCCTGTCAGCTGACACCTGGGAGGAACATGTGCATTGGTGAGTATGCAGGTGGCTCCTCCCTCTCCAATCTGGCAAATCAGGCAGAAGAGATTGGTTCTACAGTCCTTGGGCAGCTCTTCCCAACCTTCAGGCCTCAGCCACAAGTCTATTAGTGAAGAGCTTCCCTAACTAACACAGCCACAAACACCATCCCCTAATTCTTCAAGTGCTGCCACCTAGTTTCCCCAGTCAACCCAAAAAACTCTATGATTCTGAACTGCACTTTTCTTATGTAGCATAAGCAGCTTCTCTTATCATAAGTTATTCTTAACCATTTCTTTAAACAGTAACAGGTTGTTGAATTTTGCCATACTTAAGGTCACTTGTCATTCCCAAACAGTTGCTAATATAAAGCTTAGGTGCATATCAACTATTTTTATGGTTTGAATTATTTCCTATGGATAGATTCCTAGGGCCAGAATTGCCCTCTGACCACTCCTTTATGAATGGTACGGCTTCTCTAGACTCCATAAGGGTAGAGTCAGGGTTACCAACCCATAAAAATCCCAACCATGAACCCAATTTCTACAATAACTTTGGATGTACGAGACGGTGTGACACCCCCCCAAACACACACACACAAGGCTGATGCTGCCGTCACAGCCTGTGATCTTAAAGTAGGTACAGACCCGGTTCTGTAAGTCTGTTCCCTGCTCCTGGGACCCTCAGGCTGGCCAGCCCTAGGCCAGCATGGTACACAGTCTGCCTAATCTGAAGAAATGAAGGGGGCTGCTCTCTGTTTCCATGTGTTCCTAAAGGTGGTAGGAGCACAGGGTTTTGTCTTCTCTAAAATCTCTCCAAACAGGTGGGTGTGGGGATGGAGGTCTTACCAAGCAACGTCGTAAATGGTCCTGGAGTGGAAGCCCGACAAAGTGCAGATACATTTCCAGCTTGGGTCAGAGCCGCTGCATGCCACCCCTGTACAACAGACTTCTCTGAGCCGAAGACAGGTCTGTGTCCGGGGGACCTCAGGGGAGGAGCTGCTAATCTGCCCTCCCTCACCCCTATCTTCAGTCATGAGTCCTCATCCTTACTGATCTGCCTTACATACTGTGGTCAGACAGGGATTTTTACAGCAGAATTCTAAGAAGGAAAGGTCCTGTTCCTTAAAAACTTTGCAGCAGACTATGACTAGTTAGCCTGCCTTTTAAGGCCACCAACCAGCCCACCCAGCCACCTGACCCACCTTATTACTCCCCAAATCCTTTATATCCTATGCTCCAACTAAAGGGATCATGATTCCTGGCATAAATCTAGGCTTTTGCACCTTCAATGCCTTTGCTCGTGCTGGTCTGTTTCAACCCAGAATTATCTTCTCGCGTTAAAATCCTATACACACTTTCAAGTTCAAATGGAATGGCTCCTTTTCCACACAGCCATCCTTGATTCCGCCAGCACTCGCTTGGGAGCCCTCTCGTGGCACATCTCTCTTACTACTCCAGTTTGCTGTGATTTATCTCTAGGTCTTAGACCCTTAATACACTGTAAACCTCATGAGAGAGGAGTCTCCTTTAGGTCTCGGACTGGCCACTCACCTTGCTCGTTGTCTGGTAGATACTGGCGCCAGATACGCACAGTACGGTCGTCACTGCAAGATGCCAAGCGCTGGCCACTGGGGTCAAAGGCCAAGCTCCACACAGTGGATTCATGGCCTTCAAGGGTGGCACAACATACCCAATCATCCTCTTCCTCCCGGTAGAGCTTTACTGTGTCGTCATAGCTGGCAGAGGCTAACAGCTGGGGAAAGGAAGGGAACACAGCACTTGTCTATAGGGCTCAGGAAGTGCCTATAGTACCAGTGCCTCTCCCAGCTAGGACAGTCCCAGAGATCTGTCTCTATAAAGGGATTAATAACGTTTTTTCATCAGACAGAGATCCCCATAGAAGCCAGGTTGAGGCTGAAGAGCAGAGAAAGGCTGGGTACAACTCTCCACACCAAAATTCCTTCCCACTAAGATAACTTCACCCCACTCTTACCTCCTGGCTTGGGTGCCAAACCACATGCTTGACATCCTGTGTGTGAGAGTTGAGGACGCTGACACATTCATACTCATCTTCTTCATCAACTACGGGAAAGAAAAAGAAAGGAGCCCACGAGCTGACCTCGTCAGGGACACAGAGGGGGATGGCTGTTTACTGGTTCCCAACTCCATCGAGATGGATTTAGACTCACCTTCCCAGACCCACACACTCTTATCTCGGCTGCAGGTGGCAAGAAGGTTGCCAGAAGGGGCCCAGGCCACTGACTTGACCTCATTTTCATGGCCCTCTAGAGTAGTTACACACTGTGAAAAGAGAAGAGGAACAAGAATCAAGCAACTAAGATCTCTGGTGTTCTTTGCATGGGTACAGCCCAGCTAGCCCAGGTTGGCTCAGGTTCCTGAACCAGCCCTGGGGAGCAAAAAGGCAACAATCCTGCTCCCATCCACCCTGGTTACCTCAAAGTCATCCTGGTTCTTTTTCCAAATGCAAGTGGTAGCATCGAAACTGGCAGAGGCCAGGTAATTGCCACACGGGGACCAGGCCACCTTCCGCACGGTGCGCTGGTGGCCTTCGGAAAGGACAGATTTGCAGATCCAGCTGTCACCTAAGAGCAAAGGACAGGCCAAGCTCTGGAGCTGGGTGCACAAGAAGGTAGAGAAGCACTATCAATCCGATGGGCAATGGGGGGATTATCTGGTCGGTGCATTTAAAAGCTTGCTTTCGGAAAGCTGTAACTACTACTTCCTCCACCTCCCCTGCAGGCATCGTTCTAAAACCACCGGAGGAGTCACCTACCTTATTTAAAACTGTCAATGGCTCCCAAATGCCCTCAGGATAAAATTTAAACTTCACATTGGGTCACAAATTACTCTGCAGATTACATTCCCTCCACCCTTCCCTCCTTTTCCGGCCTCAGCAAGTATCATAACTTCCTCAACAGTTCTGGCCTACTGACGTTTTTGCTTCCTCTACTCGCCAACTCCTTCACCCACAAAGTCTCTCCTACAGTGAATAACGTCTAACTCAAGGCAGCTTCTCACTTAGCCCCCTGGCCTGTAACCTCATTCAGGGTGGGCTTGTCCCAAAGGCCGCGGACTCCCCGAGCCCAGCACGCACAGCACGCGCACGCTGAAGCCCCGGCAGCAGGGGTGGTGCAGCCAGACTGGGCCTGACCTTCGGTGCCCCAGATGCGGACTCTACGGTCACCACCGCACGACGCCAGCAGGGTTCCCGTGGGGTTCCAGGCCAAGAACCAGCACCGGGAGTCCGGGTGCGCCGGGACGCGGCCTAGCAGCACCAGCGAGTCCTTCATGGCGGCCCCCAGCAGGATGCGGAGGAGGTGGACAGAGGCTACCGCGCCGACGGCGAGTCCGGCAGTGCAAACCTCCGCGACGCCCACTCAGGCCTCGGACGGCCTTCAGTCTCCGCCGATTTCCGCCCGAGGGCCCGGGTCTTCCTGGGAACTGAAGTGCCCGCGGCTGCGACCGTGCTGCCCTCTGGGAGTTGTAGTCAATTTGCCAACCCACCCTCCACCCCGCCGGCAGCCAGTACCGTGGGACAGCCTCGAACTACCAGTCCCGTGAGGCCCTGCGCGGGGAATCGGCGGCGCGCCCAGGCTGTGACGCGCGCGGGGGACGGGGCGGGGAGCCGGAGGAGGCGGAGGCAGAGGTGAAGGAAGCCGGAAGTGGATCGGGCCCGGGTCGGCCCGGGCGTTGCGGGTTTAGGGCCTGGGATCGCCCTGCCCCAGGCAGCTGCGGAACCCGTGACGGAGCGGAGCGGCGCCATACCGGCCCTGAGGCCTACTGACCGGTGAGGAACAGGGGTCGGTGTGGGGGAAGGTCCTTTCTGGCCAGAGGTCGCACCCCAGAGCACTGTTCCCAGATCCCGGATCCCCGATCCCCGCGGCCCAGCCTGTCCCCCGACCCCTGGGCACTCTTTGGCCGAGATCGCGGACCTGGGTCTCTCTCGCATCAGTAGCCGGTACCAGCACCCCCAGTCCGTTCTGCCCCCATCCTGGCCGGCTCGCAGCCCTCTCCGGGTCCCTATTCCGAACCTCCGCAGCCCTATTCCAGGGACCCCATCCCCGCCCCCCCCCCCCCGACTCCCTGCAGCCCTCCTTTCTGTGCTGGGCCCCAGGTCCCACCCTCTATCCTCCCGTGTGGGCCCTGACAGCGTTGTGTCGGCCTCCCCTTCTGTGAACCCAGCGCCTTGCTCTCCTCCCCGGGACAGGCAGGCTCAGCGCGCCCTGCGGAGGTCCGCGGCGACCAGCAGCGACCGCGGAGCGACGGCGGGCGGCCCCGGGCATGTACGCCCCCGGAGGCGCAGGGCTGCCTGGCGGGCGCCGGCGGAGGAGCCCGGGAGGCAGCGCTCTGCCCAAGCAGCCGGAGCGTAGCCTGGCCTCGGCTCTGCCGGGTGCCCTGTCCATCACGGCGCTGTGCACTGCCCTCGCCGAGCCTGCCTGGCTGCACATCCACGGTGGCACCTGTTCCCGCCAGGAGCTGGGGGTCTCCGACGTGCTGGGCTACGTGCACCCGGACCTGCTGAAAGGTGAGGGCGTTGCGCGCCGGCCCTCTTCTTTCTGAGCGATAGGGCCTCCTTGCTGATAGCAGAATGTGGTGCGGGCTGGAGCAGAGATAGCCGGCGGCAGGCTCTTGGCTTGAAGGAAACAACCCCATTCCTGCCTGGTGTTCATGCCCACCAGGTGGCTCTCTTTGGGGTCTGGCCCCTCATTAATTCTGATGTTATTCAGCCAGGCACCTACTTCTCACGCCATGCTAATATGGACTGCTGCTATTTTAGGATACTGCTGGAGGAAGGGCGCTATACAGCGGTATGTGGGGAACAGATAAGGGTGCTAGGCATCACAATTAGCTGTCCCCCTTCTAAGGAGCGTATGGGATATAGGAAGGTTTCTTTGGGCAGCCTGATGGAGGGAGGAAGAGAACTTTTAATGTGGCTAGATTTTAAAAGATATTTTGGGAGATCCCTGGGTGGCTCGGCAGTTTAGCGCCTGCCTTCGGCCCAGGGCATGATCCTGGAGTCCTGGAATCGAGTCCCACATTCGGCTCCCTGCATGGAGCCTGCTTCTCCCTCTGCCTTTGTCTCTGCCTCTCTCTCTCTCTGTGTGTGTCTCTCATGAATAAATAAATAAAATATTAAAAAAAAAAAGATATTTTGGAGTTCTGCTATAATTGGGTTGTTGCTAGAGAAAAGGGAAGTCTGGCATATTCAATAACCAGAAGTCAGTTCCGTTGCCACTCTCAGTAAAACAATTGGAATTTGGTTCTTGGAACCTTTCCAAGTGGGCTTGATGGAGCTAAGGTTGCTTTGTTCATCATAGTGCTTCCTAGCCAGGTAAGCAGAGGAAAGGAGAAAGGGACTGTTCTTTACTAGGCACAGAGGCGGCCGATCTGGGGGTGGGAGTGGGAGTAGGAGGCTGTCTGATGGCATCCCATAGGTCATCTTGCCCAGCCCCATGTCCAGTAATGAAAGTAAAGGCTGTATGGTGTGAGGGCAGGACTGCACTTGCCTTGCTTCTACCAAAGAAATAGAGGACCCCAAAAAAGCCTTTAGTAACAGCAGGATTCATCACCCCCAAGGTCTTTTGAATCATTTATGAAGGTCTTCATATTTCCTTCCTGAACCACCCCCTGGCTATGATGCATTCCAGATGTTTACTGCCCCACATATCAGAAGCATTAGATATCTTCACATTGCCTCTTTAAGGATTCAGTCACAGGGATTTGGTGAAAAGGTCAAATTCCCTGCTGTGCTTTGGATTATATACCACTTTTGCAGGTCTAGTCTGATAAACCCTAACCTTGTAGCCTAATGTTACCTTTCTCTGTGAGTTCTCTTGCTATTTTGCATCTCGAGTTTTTAAGGCTTGAGGATAATTTTGTAGACAATAGGATGGGAGTGCCTGGTTTATTTCCAGATTTCACCATGATGTCCTTGGCTGGTTTGGTTCATTGAGACCCAAGTTATATACATAATGCTGGAGGCCTTGTAATGTGCAGCTTTTTGTCTGGCATGTAGCTGGTGGCAGAAAGGCCATCAAGCTTGCGTGGACTCTGGATGGTTTTTCCCTTAACACATTGCTTCTTTGAAGCACAGCTGCTGCCTTTCCACCACTTCTTGCATGCAGGTCTTTGCCATCGAGCCTCTGCTGTTTGTTTCAAAAACTTGGTGTCACCTACAAACTGGGAGAGAGTTCACAGTGCTTCTCCCTTTCAAATCATTCCTGGGGAGGCTCACAAAATTTGTGTGATGGAGCGAGAGGCACTCTGATCCCATGTTCTTATTTCAGAGGTCCAGGAGGCTGTGGCTCAGAGAAGTGAAGCGATTTCTCCAGGGCCACACAGTTAGGGGCATAGCTGAGGCTACTCACATCTGTTGACTCCAGTATAAAATGATGCTTCTCACATGCTCTTTAACCTTTGTTTTACTTCAGTGTCATAGAGAATGATCTCATGAGTTTTCCACTTTGGAGTGCATCCTTGTCAAAGGCATTTGAAAAAAAAAAATCTTGATGTAGGTTCTCTTTTGTTTATTTATATATTTACCCTTTTTAAGAAGTTTTTTAAGCCAGATTTTGTCTTTTATAAAGCATGTTACCTTACCCTTTACATTACATGTACTTACGTGTTTAGGGATTTTAACCCATGGATAGTTGTGTGTGTGTGTGTGTGTGTGTTTAAGATTTTATTTATGGGGGCAGTGAGGGGCAAAGGAAAGGCACAGGCGGGCTCCACACTGAGCATGGAGCCCAACACAGGGCTCAGGCCCACACCCTGAGATCATGACCTGAGCTGAAACTGAGAGTCAGACGCTCAACCAACTAAGCCACCCAGGAACCCCAACCAATAGATAGTTTCAACCTGATTTTCTGTGGCCATCTTTTTGGCTATTGCAAGCTAGGAACACGCTTAGGATGTCCATTAATAAGAGAGGTGACCGGGATCCCTGGGGGCTCAGCAGTTTATCGCCTGCCTTTGTCCCAGGGCATGATCCTGGAGTCCCAGGATCGAGTCCCGCATCGAGCCTGCTTCTCCCTCCTCCTGTGTCTCTGACTCTCTCTCTCTCTCTCTATGTCTATCATAAACGAATAAATAAATAAATCTTTAAGAAAAAAAAAGGAGAGGTGACAGTTGTACCTCACAAAGTATCACAGAAGAAGGCAAGGAATTAGGAGGTCCCTGGTTGCTTCCCTTCCTTTACTTTGTACCTGTTGGCTTTTTGCTACCCAGTGGGCCTTTAGATATGGGCTATCCTGTGCAATTATGTTTATCTTTAAGGCCTAACCCATGTCCTAATGTGGAAGCCTGGGATATTCTCTATCTCAGGAGGGAGCAGAGCTTCAGGGCACAGATCTGATGCCAGTAGATGCCACCAGAGGGAAAAACAGGCCCTACTGGGTCTCTGCAGGTTAAGGGGTAGGCAGGGCTGTCAGGCTTTGGAGCAGTGCCTTCTGTTTTCTCTGCCCCTGGCCTGAGTGCCAGGCATTGTGCTAGGCACACTCCACATCTGGCTTTGGTTTCTCCTAAGTATCTTTATCTGGCAGGTATGTCCTCACCTCCACTTCACAAAGGTCTCAGGCTCAGGGTGGTCAGGTAACATGGGCTCGGAGGCAAACAGCTGGTGTGCACGGAGGGGACCCCACTCTTTGCCATCATACCTTAGTGCACTCTAGGTTTCTTTTTCCTTCTGTCAGAGCTGTCCAAGGCTTATTATTTCCCCATTCTGGTTGAGATTTTCTCACAAGCCCAGCCAAAACTGCTGCTTATCCCTCATTGCCTCAATATTCCAGCTCAAGTTGGTGATCCTGAGGCAAAGCCACTCCCCCTCCTGCTGTCATTTGCAGAGCCCCAGAATGCAAATGCTGGCTGGCTCAAAAGATTTGGTCCTGAATTCTTGCCCTCCCCAGGAGGTACCTGCTTCTCGCACAGCCCCTCACCCTGGGCCCAGGTTCAGAGATACGTTCAGACTGCTGGTGGCCCCAAGCAGGGGGGCCCCCACATAAGCGTTCCTTCTGAACCCCAATCCCTCTCTCTGATCTGCGGCCAGCAAAGGGCAGCTCTGACAACTTCAGGAAGCATCTTTGGAGAATGAGGAAGTTTGGGTTTTGAAGTCAATGAATCACAGTTGACAATAAGCCACTGGAAGTGCAAGGCCCTTCCAGGAAGGGCCAGTGTGCCTGCTGAGTGGTGACTAATGCAGCTGGCACTTCTGATGCCTGCCTTGTCGGGCCTGTCCCCAGAGTCAGCTCTGCTAGGACCATGGTAGCTGTGATGATGCCCCTCCAGGCACTAGAGGACCCTGTTGGAGTCTGATGTCAGAAGGCTGTCTGGAAGCCAGAAAGTCCCAGTGAGCTACGCAGGTGGGATGAATAAGCACTGAGAAGGATTCAGGCCATAGGGAAGGGTCTCTAACTCACAGGGACTCCAGGGAGGGGTGAAGCGAGGGGAGATGAGAGAAAAAGAAGGGAACTGTCCAGAAGCCACTTTACCCTTCCTGCCTGCAGCCTGTTTGGGTTAGGAGTCTGTGAGGACAGTGGGCAGGTAGACAGGAAAAGCCAGGGCCTTCAAAACAAATCCAGCCCAGTGACTCACCAGTAACCTTGGGCAAAGTCAATTCCTTGGGATTCTATTACACAGCAGCTGCCTTCTTCTCTGGTGACTAGAGGGGACAGTCAGCGATCATTACCAAAATAAACAGCACAACTGGAGAATAGGATGTGTTCTCTGCCTTACCAGAGTATAGTACACTGTACCACTTGTTTGAACTTAAAATTAGGACTCTGCCCCATGTTTGGGCATTTCGTTTCCCTTTAGCAGCCCTCTCAAGGGAGTGGATATTCAGTGCTTTCCCTGCCATACTGATGGCTGGCAGGGGGAGAGAGAAACAGACATTGAGTTCTTGACCCTAGCATAGCCTGAGCTGGGTTCTGAGCATGTCTGGGATAACTCTGCCTGGCTCCTCTGTGTGCTCTGAGACCCTTTGATGAGAGGCTGCCCAGGATGTGAGGCTGACTCCTCGTGTATCTATAAGCATCACTCCAAGAGAAGTTTATATTGGCTTTTCCACTAAGCCTGAGGGTTTACTCACAGCTTTGGAGCGGAGAAAGGCAGTCATGTTGAAACAAAACCCAGTTGAATTTTGGGTCAAAATCTTCTCTGTACTACATCATCACTCTGGTGGGGCAGATTCTCAGCCTGGCTTTAATGGGCTCTCTCCCTGGCCCACACTGGCTGATGTGTGCAGACGAAGTACTGGCAGAAGGAGGAAAGGGACACCAGGGATGACACAGCTGTGGCCCAGCTGTAAGAGCCCAGTGCTGAGGGAGCAGGCTAGTGGCAGTTAATATGGGCTCTTTCCTGGCATGGTGTGAGTTGACTATCAGCATACCCCTATGTACGGGGAGCAGGTGTTTGAACTTTCATTTGCTAGATGAGAGAGGAGGGCAGTTAAGTGACTTGCTCAAGGTAACACATAGTCTATGGTCCACCTAGAATTTGGTGCCGGGGCTGGTGCCTTTCTGGTGTCCCCAGTGCTTCTAAGAGCCAAACTCTAATGGCTGCAGAAGCCTAGAGCACACCAAGCAGGTTTTGTCCAGTAATTCCCAGTGTGAGTACCTTTCATGGCTTAATTATCCAAAGCTTTCTTGCCTAGAAGAGGTTTCATCCTTCCAGCTGTTCCCATAGTGAGCTCAGCAGCTGCTGGCTCCGAGGATGGCTCTGACAGCATTCATATTAACTTTTGACCCTTCATTCAAATACAGCTCTTTAGAACTTGATTGATTATCTCCATCAGGGAAAAATGAAACTGCTAACTCTGGTGCTTGGTGATTCTGAGCATCATGATACAAGGGAGCCTGATCCAGGTTAGGAGGCTTCACTGTGCTGTGTGACCTGGAGGAAGTCACTTAACCTCCTGGAGCCTCTGAGTCCTGATCTGAGCTATGTGATGAATCCCCCAGAGTGGAGTGAGGCTTAACTAAAATAACTTTTTTTTTTTTTTAAAGTAGGCTCCATGCCCAACGTGCAGCTTGAACTCACAACCCTGAGATCAAGAGTCACATGCCCCACTGACTAAGCCAGCCAGACACCCCAACTAAAATAACATTTGACCCATCTGTGTGTACAGGCTATTCCTGGAGGGGTACAGCAGAAACCACCAACAATGTTTTCTCTTGGGAGCGGCAGTTGGACATTTGTAAAGGGCGATATGTCTTCTCTGAAGTTTTTTATCATGTGCAAGTTTTCCTTAATATTGAAATAATTGTATTATGAAACATAAGAGAGGATCTCTGGGTGGCTCAGCGGTTTAGCGCCTGCCTTCGGCCCAGGGCGTGACCCTGGAGTCCTGCGATCAAGTCCCACATCTGGCTCCCTGCATGGAGCCTGCTTCTCCCTCTGCCTGTGTCTCTGCCTCTCTCTCTCTCTCTCTCTGTCTCTGTCTCTCATGAATAAATAATTAAAATCTTAAAAAAAACATAAGACACATAGGAGTATATATAATAAACGTACATTTTTAAGGATGGTAATAAAATGAACATCCTGTACTCCCTATGCAGCTGAAGAAAGTGTCTGAAGCCCTGGTGTATTCTTTTTTTCAGTTAAAACTAATTGTTGGGGCACCTGGGCGGTACAGTTGGTTAACTTCCTAGTCTTGGTTTTGGCTCAGTTTGTGATCTCAGCGTCCTGAGATTGGCCCCACATTGGGCTCCATGCTCAGTGCAGAGTCTCCTTGGGATTCTATCTCCCTCTGTCCCTCCCTACCACGCTTGTGCGTTCGTGCGTGCCCCCCCCCCCCCCCATAATGAGTCTTTGGAAAAAAAGTAATTGTTAAAATATAGTTGATTTTTAAGAACCACAGTTAAAGCACCACTCAGTGCCTGGCCACACTAAGTAGTACTGCTGGAATCAGAACACTGTCTACTGTAGCACAGAGTGTGATGTAAGCCATTACACCCTGCTGCTCTTAGGTTATTCTTGGAAGCACTAGAAGAACACTTTCGTCCTGCTACGTGCCCATGTGGAGCCCGAGATGAACTATCTCAGAGAGCTTTTAACAGTATTCAGATACAGGGAGGAAACAGTGCCTACCTCTAGGAGCTTTTCTTTTAGTAAGGCCCGTGGGTTTCTAGACTTTCAGGCCACAATGCTGACTTAGGCTATGCAGGGCTGGGTTAAGTGAAGGCTGGCCCTGGTTGCTGGCAGCAAGCTTCTCGGCAGCAGATGGTTTCCCAGACTGGGTGACTGGGCCCAAAACAGATGGTTAGCTGACAAGGGAGTGACAGAGAGTTCTGGGGCAGCTTAATGGATGACCTGCAGCCAGATCGAGGCATAGTAGTCCTGTGTGGGCTCAGCCAACATCTGCTTGGTGAATTCTAAGCCTGAGGCAGAGAATGCATGCTGTCATACAGGCCCAGAGTCTCTTGATATCTGGTCTGGTTCTTCAGTATGGGAGGCCAGACCCTCTGCCCAGGACCCAGAGATGTCAGTGTCGGTTGGTTTGAGTCTGCTTTGTGGGGTTCAGGTCCCCTCTCCAGGTTCTTGGACTTTCTAATGGTCTACCTTGCTCCAGGCCCAGAATCAGTGTTTCTTGGAATAGAAGGCTTGGCCCACCTGCATGGGAATTCACCTGGCCTGCTTGCTAAAATCCAGATTCCGAGGCCCTGCTCCAGGTCAAGAGCTCAGAATCTCTGGGGCCTGAGCACATGCTCTCAGTCAGCACCCCTGTGATTTCCATGCACCCTAGAGTGATGGCCATGACCTTACAGCCTCTCAGCCTGAGATCAGGACTCTGGAAAGGAGCCTATAGTCTAAGAACTCCCAGCCCTTTCCAAATTTTCCTAAATCAGTTGGCAACCCATGACCTAAATGAAAGAAGAACTTGCTCATGGCTTGAATAGACGAAGGAGAGAAAGTTAAGGCCCATTTCTTTTTATCAAAGCTTAAAGTGGTTTCTTTTTGGATCAGCCTTTATTCTGTCTGTGTATCTCTGGGAGCTCTGGTAGTTTATATAGATATAAAATGAGACTCACAGTGTTGTCTAGATGACTTTTTTGTTGTTGTTGTTTTAAAGAAGAAAGTGTTAAAGTCTTAGAAGTTGGCTCTATATGTCTGGTGTACAGTTGTCATCGGGGGTCCTCCCTTATCCACGACCCTGGGGACTCTGAATGTCGGGTCTCCTGTTTGAGCATCTTCCTTTTTCTTGATTTACTTCCTCATTTTGGTAGAGCAGGTATTCCTCGATGGCTTCACCCTCATTCTAGGAGGTATTGGGGGCTGTCAGTTTCCAAGTCTGTCAGACTTTTGTGGTATAAACTAGTTGCTTCTTAGGTTTTTTTCTCCTTCTGGCTTACACTTGGGCTTATCTAGTCTGCTAAGTCCATTCCGAGGAGGTCTCACTCCTTTTAATTTCCAGTGTCCAGAATTTTGTTTTGCCCCTTTCCTCTTTGTGCAGATCCATGCCTTATTTTTTTTTCTTTTGTTTTAGTAGGGTGCAGGGAGGGAGCAAACATCAATGTGAAGGTCTAGTCTACCATCTTTCCTAATTTATTTAGCAGTTTTAATTCTCTGTGGCTGTCTTGGCTCAAAAGTCAGTGGGCATTTCCTGCCAGCCTAAAGCAGACTTTAGCAGAATGTGTTAACACGTCAGGCTCATTGTCAGGGTCTTTACGAGTGGTCAGCAGAGTGTGGCAAGTCCAAGGAAATGGGGTCCTGCACTTAGAATGATTTTATTGGAAAGGGAAGAAAGACTTCAAACACATGGGACCCTTTCTGCAGTTCACCTCCTCTGTAGGCTGGCTGGGAGCAGGAGCTGAGACTGCTCCCTCTAGTACTCCCCCTGCTCCCCGATACTGTGATGGAGAGGGACAAACTCTTCTCAGCAGGAGGACTTCCTGCACCAGGGTGTCGCTTGGGGTCCTGAAGATTTGGTTCTTCCCCTACAGACTTCTGCATGAATCCCCAGACAGTACTGCTTCTGCGGGTCATCGCCGCCTTCTGCTTCCTGGGCATCCTGTGCAGTCTCTCTGCGTTCCTCCTAGATGTCTTTGGGCCCAAGCATCCCGCTCTGAAGATTACCCGTCGCTATGCCTTCGCCCACATCCTCACAGGTACGCTTGGGCCTGCTCACTGTGGGGAAGAAATGGCCACAGGGCCAAGGCATCCTGTCTGGAGTTGCAGATGGGGATGAAGGGGCTGCTGTGAGCAGACACATTCTAGATGCTCATTTCAGCTCTAGCCCAATGGACTGCGAGAGCAGCTTGCTTCTTTTGTTTGCATGTATGCCTGCCAGGACCACAAACCCACTCAGCCCAGCTGTAGAGAGGGAATGTTGTTAGTATTCCATAAGAAATCTTGGTGCTCTCTAAGAACTGGAGTTGAAGCTCAGCTGGGCTCAGGGGGCCCAGAATGAGCAGGGAAGGAGCCAGGGTGTTCAATGTCTCCCCTGGAACGCATGGTCTCATCGGATTCTCTCCTTCCTGCTTCCCCGCACACCACCTTTCTGTGCTTAGATGCAGCTTCTCCCCTCCCTCATGACTGGACTGGTATGATGATTTGACTTGTGGTGGTACTGACTCCAGCCTCCACACTGTGTGACCTGGTCTATCCATTTCAAAGTACCCAGTGACTTCTAGCAGCCTGGTATCTCGATTCCAAATTCTTGAGACAGAGAGACTCTGACTGGCTCAGAAGGACTCAGGCATCTGGCCCTGGCCCAAGAATCTCACGGCCAGGAGAGCTCCCTATCACAGAGTCTGGGGCCAGGCAAGTTCTCTGAGAATGGGGTTTGGGGAGATAGACTACAGTTGGTTCTTTAAGCATCCTGGCTGCAGGGTGCCTACTTACTCCCCTTCTGTGCTATCTCTGTCCCCCAGTCCTGCAGTGTGCCACCGTCATCGGCTTTTCTTACTGGGCTTCTGAACTCATCCTGGCCCAGCAGCAGCAACATAAGAAGTACCATGGTTCCCAGGTCTATGTCACCTTTGCTGTCAGTTTCTACTTGGTGGCAGGAGCTGGTGGAGCTTCAATCCTGGCCACAGCAGCCAACCTTCTGCGCCACTACCCCACGGAGGAGGAGGAGCAGGCCCTGGAGCTGCTCTCAGAGATGGAGGAGAATGAGCCCTATCCAGCAGAGTATGAGGTCATCAACCAATTCCAGCCGCCCCCGGCCTACACACCCTAATACCAGCCAAGGGTATTCTTCTGCAGCAGCCCCTCCCCACTCTGCAGCGCCTCTCACACCCAGAGGAGCTCCTCTCCCCAGCAGGCCTCACTGGTAGGATCCTGACCATTTCACCAAACCTTCCCAGGAAAGACTCTGCCTGTAGGGTTGTTCATGTATCCCTACTCTCGAAACCTGGGATTCACTGATTTTATATAATGCACTGTTTTCCCTCTTGTCACCTTCCTGTCCCTTTGCGGTCACTAGTCGTTACCAACCAGGGATGGTCATAGAAGTTTTCTCCCTTCATGGGCCATAGCATTGAAACTTGGACTTTCCCTGGGGAGCTGCTGACAGCGGGCACTCCCAGACAGAAGAAGCATCAGCAGATCCAAAGGGAAAGGGGACCGTGCCCTGTAGGCTCACTTCATAACAGCCAGCGTTTGTCCCCCCGCTGTAGCCCCAGCCTGATCCCCACCCCCCATTCCTTCTTGGAGCGCCACAGCAATGGGCTGCCCGCTCCATGGAATTCTCTGCACTTTAGTCTTTGGACTTCCCATCACGTGTGTTCTGGTTTTATGGGAAGAAGGAACTGCTGTCGGAAAGCAGAGCCAGTGCTCTCCCCGCCCTGCCCTCGCTTGGGTGGCTGCAGCCCAGGCCAGGAGAGCAGCAGCTGGCATGGGCCTGAGGCCCCATGGTGCCCATAAGGGATCAGCGTTGAGGGGGTGGGGCAAGTCTCCCTAGCCCCTTCACCTTTTAAAATGTGAGTGGTTTTAAAAGGAAAAAGCAAAACCAACCAACAGCAACAATACTCTTTTTAAACTAGTGACAAGACTGTTGTCAGTTTTTTTCAGACACTTAACCCATTCCTTTTGGCTCAGCAGCGTTTTGGGCCATACCTCCCCCCAAGCAGCTCCTCCCTGAGCGTATCCCTGTAGAATGCAGCCTCTTCCCTTGCTCCCTTCCCCACAGTGACCCCGCTCCCTGAGCCCTTCCTGTGGAACCCAGAGCCCTGTCAGCCCTGAGGGGCTGAGGTCTGTGGCCTGGCTGGCTGGCCAGCGTGGTGCTCCTCAGGACTGTGGCACTGAGATATAACCTGGCCTCCGTGCAGGAACAGGGGCCACAGCAGGCAGGAAACCCACCACTCTCCACATAGGAACAGTAACCAGTGGGGTCCCATTGCGTGAGGTGTTAGAACCACCCTGTCAGACTAGCAGACCTGGCCATGTCCTTCAGGCTCAGTGTGTCCCCTAGACTGTGACTTGGGGCAGCAGCTTGCCGCATGCTCCTCTTCTTGAATGTACTCTGGTGTTGCCATGTGCTACGGGCTCTTTCTTGCCTAGCCATCACTGGCTATCCCATTTGCCACACATGGCTCTGGGTCTGGCTGAATGCTCTGCCCCAAGATCTGGGGCACAAAGTGGGAGAAACTTGAGAGACCTTCAGTGTGGATCGAGATGGCTAAGCTTCTTTGGAATCAGTGTCCAGTGCTGAACTAAAAAGCAGATTGGATCCCAGTTTCCTTTCACAGGCAATAGACAGAGCAAGACTGGAGAATGGAGACCACTCTGGAATTGTGGCTAGAAAGGGACTGTCTTGTCCCTCATCCTTCTTCAGCTAGCCTGCCTGGGATGTCTGGACAGATGGCCTGTGTGGGAGGTGAAGACCATGTCTGTGCCTGAGTGAGCGGCTGCTTGGAGTTCACTGTGATGCCAAAGTGTGTCCCAGGGTGACTCTCACACTATTCCAGACTCTTCTATTAGGCAAGAAAGACTGCAGTATAATACCTGAGCAAAAAGCCAAGGAGCTAAATTAAGTCTTATGTCTTTCTGTAAAATCCAAATTTGCCTTTGGCAGATCTCCAGGGTATGGCCAGCTCTCTCTGACCATGGGTATCTAAGCAGGCAGACCAAGAGACTGGGCACCAAACACGCATGCCAAAGTGACCAGTCATCTCATGAGGACCCAGACATGACCCTGTGGACTGTTCCACGTGATTCAGAACCCACTTTTTATTAGCTCCCCATACCTCTGGCCTTTCTCTTTCCCCTGCCATCCTGACACTGATAGTTTGTCACATAAATTCCCCTGGTTGTGTTTTTTTTTTTTCTAGAAAAAAAATTAAAAAGCAAAACAAATTACAAATAAGAATGTAAATGCCAACGGCTCCCTGTCATTTTTCTGTCACAATCTCCCTGATTTGGTTTGTTCCCTTCCTTTTAGAGAAGCAGGAGAAATTGATGAAGTGTGTAATTTTAAAAGGGGGGAGGGACTTACTTTGCATGTGGTTATTCCACCCAAGGCATTTTCACCTCTAAGACCCTCCTAATCCTGACAACTTCCACACCAGGGTCCCAAGGCTAGGAGCAGTAGATGCCTCCAGCCCAAGTCCCTGACTTCAAACCCTGAGCTCTTCTCTGCAGCTGCTGGTTAGTTGTGGAAGAGAAAGCTGCTTCCGAACTCCAGCCATTGTATGAGAAGAAATAGACTTCTTCAGAGCTAGGACCTGTAGAAGGAGCTATACTTTCTTTGAAACCCCAAAGAATGATTACTTACTCACAGGGAGAGGAATGTGAGTGGAGACTGTAAGTTATAGAAGAGCTCTTGAGCATCCATGCCTCACATGGTCACCTACTTTCCCTTCACTCAGCCGACACACTGGGCCCCAGACAGCACAATAAAAGAGCTTAGGGCTCCCTTTGAGGAGCAGCCCATTCAGGTGTTCTTTTTTTCTTTGGAAGAGTATACATCTTTCTTGAGAGCTAGGAATGTGTTCTTTCATTTCATTTCAGACATTTACAAATGGCACCTTGAGTTATACATAAGGTACCATTAGGCACCACGAGAAGAAACGTGATGACCAGCGGCCCTGTCTCCAAGGATTTTATATTCTTAGTTCAGGAGATGGACTTGTTCACAAAAAGGCAGTGAAGTAAGTGGTCTAATGAACAGTCGGGGAAAGTGCGGTGCCCAGAGGGGAGGCTGGCTGTGACCTGAGTGATTATGAAAGGCTTCATGGAGGAGGAAGCATTGAGCCAGGCTTATTGTGAGAGTTTGGAGGTAGGGTGTGGAGAACTCACCCTGAAGGAATAGCTACAGCAGCACAACTGGAGGCCAGAATGTCGTGAGAGAAGAAGTTAGAAAGGTGAAAGGGGCCCATTTAAGGCACTATTAGCAGTGGGGAATCCCGGATGGGGTTTTGAGAAGAGAAAGGGACCCAGGATTAAAGACTGCTGACAGTGTGAAGGAGGCTCAGCCTCATGCTAAGTGGAAGAGTCTGTGGGTATGGGAAACGGGAAGTGGTGTGGAGGCCTGGAAGCTGGCAGAAGGGGAAGAAGAAAGCAGTCCCTTTTGGCCCCACCAGGCTTGATGTCTCATGACATCAGGATGAGAAGATGCAGGGTGTGAAGAGCAGCAAGGAGAGAATGCTGGGGAACGGAGGAAGAGGTGGTTGCATCTTGGGGAAGAGCAAGTTATTTTCTTAAAATAACTAGAGAATCTTCAGCTGACCTCTTACCCACAGATGTCCACTCCATCAACCACTAAATTCACAGATCTCAAGGTTCCGTGGGGAGACAAAGAACTAATAAACATTTTGGTCCTTGGTTTCAAAAACCCTACAATCTTCTCCCCTGCATTTTTTTTATGGGAGTGGCATTTTAATGGGCGATGGGAGGTGCACGGAAGGGAGTGAATGTCTCCTCTTTGAATGGTGTTCCTAAAGTAAAGGCACTTTGTTAGGAACATACTTGGAGAATTAAGATAGCAGTTCCTCACTTTGGGGAAAATGGCTTTGCTGCTGTGGCCAGGGGGAGGAGGCAGGTTCCTTGTGAGAGATTTCAGTGGTCTCAAAGCTGAAGGATTTATGTTGGCCTATTCTGCCCACTCAGCTAAGTGGGAAAACACACAGCAGATGGTGAGGGGCTTTGTAAGATGAGTTCGAGAGATAGAAGCCCCTCACCCGGGATCCTGGGTGGCTCAGCAGTTTAGCGCCTGCCTTTGGCCCAGGGCATGATCCTGGAGACCTGGGATCGAGTCCCACATCGGGCTCCCTGCATGGAGTCTGCTTCTCCCTCTGCCTGTGTCTCTGCCTCTCTTTCTCTCTCTCTCTGTCTCTCATGAATAAATAATAAAAAATCTTAAAAAAAAAAAAAAGCCCCTCATCCAAACCATATGTCTAGGTTTGGTAATGAAAAACCTTCAAAGAGACATCTGTGGTTCCATCTTTTTTAAGGGGTTGCATGGCTCTGAGAATGGGGCTGAAGGCACAGGGCCTACAGGCAGCCCTGTTTGGAAGCTTCCTGTTCTTTTTGTCTCTAGCAAAAATGGCAGCTATCCCTGTAAAGGATCTTCCCTTCATGGTGAGTTCTGACTAGACACTAGCTCAGCCCTCCATGTTGGTTTTACCATCCTCTTGGGGTTCTCCCACCTGAATTTCTAGTGCCATCATTATTGGCAGGGAGTTTCCTTCTGAAATAACCTTGGGGTGGTGAGTGGTTTTGTTTTAAAAAAGGGGAAGGCTGTCCCTGATTGATTCTTTCCCACCTGTTTGCTGTGTTGAGCTCTAGTAGAGTGGTGAGAGAAATTTGTGCATATGTTCACTTGAACCCACTATTATGTAGACAGGCTTTGTCTTGTTTTTTACATTATAAATTTATTAGGGCCAGGGGGTCATATTTTTTTAAGCAGTGTTCACTCACCAAATACAATGAACACAATGTGCTTTTGAAGGATGCAAATGTATTAACATATACAATCCTTGCCCTTGAGGGCCTTCCAGTCCAGCTGTCAGGAAAGAAGAGATCTTTAAGGCAGAGACCTGATAAGGGTACTTGATGCCCCTTGAGACTCTAATGGTCTAGGAAGGCTTCATGAAGGGGAAGAGACTTAAAGAATGAGTAGGCTGTCATGAGAGAATAATGAGAGAGTGTGAAAGCAGGAAAGAAAGAGACAGGCTTTGGGGAACAACAAGTTAGTGTTTTGAGCAGTGGCGATAACCCACTGGAGGGGAGTGATAAGGTGGATGGACCCAGCCCCTGAGGTCCCAGAATGCAAAGGTATTGTCAGAATACTTAAAGCTGTAGGATACAGAGCTCTTAACGCAGAACTATCTTAAGTAGAATTTATTGTTTCCCATAACTGAAAAGTGACTTGGCTGGATCCAGGTGCTCAGATGATGATGTCAAGACATCATCTGTGTGTGTGTGCGTGTTGTTCTGCTCATCATGAGCTCAGGCAGTCTCTCCCCAAAGGTAGTGAAGATGGCCAACAGGAACCCTAGGCTCACACTAATCTCTTGTTTAAGGACTGGGATGTCTCTTTTATCCAAAGGATTTTGCTCTGGTTCTGGAAGAGTTGACCTGAAGTGTTTTTGGCCTGGTGGTTTCATATAGAACCCTATCCTTGATGACAAAAACAGATGCTTTCATGAATTATTCTAGGTTGTGAATGAGGGGAAGCTGCCTGCTAGGAAAAGATTGCAAATGTGGATGAGTATAAGGATGAATGTTGTTAACACTTTCCATTCTGAATAACAGATGAACAGAGCTTTGGGTTATAGGCAATTACTGCTACCTCTTGGCTTGACAGTTGGCATCCAGGGTTTGCAACAGACTCAGACAACTTACTTTTCAAGTACTTGGGGAAAAGGGGCCAAGGCATGGGCATCAAAGCCTAATTAACTCATGGTGGGCCCATTTAACTCTCTGGGGAATACCTATCCTCAGTAATGCCTGAGAAATGATTTTTACATATCTTGCTAAGTCAATATATGGGTGCTTCCTAATTTCATCAGATCCCCAAATTGGGAGATGATGTCCAGTGTAGGACCTAGAGCCTGCGTAAGGGAGGTCAGGTCAGAGGGCAAGGACATCTGCTAAGGGATATCCGAGAAAAGCAGCTGGAGGGGAGTATGCAGTGCTCATAGCACTTTGAGCTTGATGAGAGTCTTTTTCAAGCTGGGTTCCCTGGGCAGCAGACTGAGAGATGAAGATTAGCATGTAAGGTATTTGGGGTGCTCTCATGTTCAACACCTATGGAGGAAGGGAAGGAAGTAGTCTTGGTCACAGGGAGAAGGTAGGGTGGAAAGTCATCTCCACAAAGACCTTAGCTGACTCCCCAAAGTTCTGAGGCTGGGATGGCCTTTTGAATTGTCCAGAATTGGGGTGGGGAGACCAGGCCTTTATAGGCTAGCTTCAGTTAGTCATCATATACATGCTGTCCCCAGATAGGAAGGTGTTCCCTTGGGTGAGTAAGCTCTATCATCTGAGGGAAAATTCCTGAAAAGGGCTGGTAACTAAGGGTTGTTTGGCAGCAATACTCAATGTAGCTAGAGGCAAGAAGCCCTTCAGTCCTGAAGGTGGACCTGGATGGCATATCATGGTGTCTAATATTCCTTAGGCCTACTACTCCGATCACTTTTTTATTTAAGTTTTGGGAGCAGCTTGATTTTTCTGGGGGAAGTGGATGGTTAATGGAATGAGCCACATTTCCTACTACTATAGCTGGTCTTGAGGCCTCAACTGATATCATCATCTTCCTTCCTCTACCATCCATTTTAGATGCTTCTCACCCTCAGGAAGCACCTCTGCTGAGTGCTTGGTCACCATGTCCTTTTCAGGCCATGGCTGCTACACTTCTCTGTTTTCTATAAAAATTGAGCAAGGGTGTAACAGACAGCCAGCAGGACTGTTTGGGTGCCAAAAACATCTTCCTCTTTGCTCCCATTGTGTAACTGCAGTCCTTGCTCTTCCTGATAATCAGGGTCAATTACTGCTGTCAGGATGGTGATTCCTGCTTCTTGCCTGCTGGTCCCTTGGCATCAAGAGCCCAAAGTGCTCCATGGCACTTATAAATTAAAGTGCAATGGGATTTTTGCTATAACTTTTGATGAAAATACTTGCACTTTGGGAACCAGAACCTCAAAACTCTCAAAGCTCAGAGCTGCAGTGACAGAAATACCCAAATGGAATCACTGGGGTTAATGGTAAGTGAAGTCACTCCTACCTCCAACCTTTGCTCCCTGGGCCTATCTATGCTTATTGGGACATAGCACCATATTGACTGTCAAATTGAATGTACACTGTGCCATGGAAGGTGGTACCCCATCCTTAGTTGGCAGCATCTCTGTGCTGGAACCTCAGCTATGCCTTCACAAGCCATTCCTTCTGTTCTTGTTGGCATCTGGATGGTACAGAATGTAATATGGCCAGTGGATCCCATGGTCATGTGCACTGTCATGCCTCCTTTGTTGTGCAGTGGGTCCTTTGATCTGATACAGTGTTATCTGGGATCCTAGGTCAGTGGGTCAAACACTCAGTCAACACTGAAGATATTGGTGCTGGCTGAGGCCCTGCAAGTGGAAGAAGGCAAACTACACCTAGAATGTGGCAAATGCCAGCTAACATAAATTGATGCCATTTCCAGGATGGAAAGTATCTAATGTAGTAGATACTTAGTACTTAGTTGCTCTCCTTGAGAAATACTGCCATTTGGGGGGTTCAGCATTGGATTCATTGCCACAAGGCTGGGCATTCAGCAGTGGCATCAGCTTCTGTGAGTGGGAGCCCATGCTCTTGAGTCCACGTATTACTCCCATCCCTGCTACCACGGCTACTCCATTTACATGCCCATTGTACTGGTACTGAGGTAGCTGGTCACATCTGGCTGACATCAATTGGTGAGTCATTCTTTCTACTTGGTTGTTTAGTGCCTCTTTCATGGTAAATACTCTCTGGTGGGCATCTGCATACTTCAACCCTCTCTCCCAGACCTTCTCGTCCTTCATCTTTCTCATCTTTCTCCTAGCAGGTCCCCAATCAAACAGCCAAGCCAACTGCTAGTGCCATGAGTCTGTGTATATTCTATAGCTACATTTCTTTCCACACAAAGTGAATGGCCAGGTGTACCCACTGAGAGGATTTATCTATTGGGAGAATTACCCTGGCCACTGTCTTTCAAGATCACCTCAACGTAAGGCTATAGTACAGCCACAGTTCATTTTCTGCTTGCACCCACAAACCATTCTGACCAACTGCAAATCAAGTATTGCTTTTTTCCTTCCTCTGTCAGCTGGTCATAAATGACCCCATTTCCTATTGCAGCTATACCTATGAGCTGATGGAGAGACACTGGTCCACAAATGGTAGGGGATATGGATGTCTAGGCCACCTAGTTTACTTGTGCCTCTGATCCTGTTCATACCCAATTCTGGATGTACTACTTCCATCTTACTAGGAATTATTGCTGGGCCTACTCAACTTTGATGGGTCTGAATGGCAGAACCTAACTTACAAGCTCATGATGAAGAATTTGGGTCAAATATACAAAGGGAATAAAGTTTTTCAATTTGTTCTGGGTATACACAAGCAAAAGCAGTTTGTTGATAATAGATTGGGAGGTCAGGCTACAGAATGCTGTTAGGGCCTAGACAAAAAAGTAGAAGAGAGAATGGTGTAGAAGAAACTGATTTATAAAATTCTAAAAAGGAAGAATTGATAAGTGGGTACAGAAATGGAGGTAGCAAGCATATTTATGCCATCCTTTAAAAAAACAAAATCAGGGACACCTGGGTGGCTCAGTGGTTGAACGTCTGCCTTTGGCTCAGGGTGTGATCCTGGATTTCCGGGATCTAGTCCTCCTTCCCTCCCTCCTTGCACTGGGCTCCCCACAGGGAGCCTGCTTCTCCCTCTGCCTATGTCTCTGCCTCTCTGTCTCCCTCTGCCTATATCTCTGCCTCTCTGTGTCTCTCGTGAATAAATTAATCTTTAAAAACAAAAACAAAAAAATAAAATTCTAAGTGCTAAAGGAAAAAAAAGTGGTATCTGGAAAGAGGAACTCAAAGTCTTTTTTTTTTTTTTTTTTAAGATTTTATTTATGTATTCATGAGAGACAGGCAGAGGGAGAAGCAGGCTCCATGCAATGAGCCCGATGTGGGACCTGATCCTGGGACTCCAGGATCACACCCTGAGCCAAAGGCAGATGCAACCACTGAGCCACCCAGGTGTCCCTAAAAGTCTTTTGTTTTTCAAAGCTTTTTTGAAGATGGACTTGTGTTTATGTACTGAAGGAAAAGAGGCGTAGAGATGGAGAAAAATGGCCAGATTAGAGGGGTTTGGCTGGAGTTCCTGAGAATACATTTTGATAAAACAAAAACAGAAATAAAACAAACGAGTACAAGTGCTAAGCTTTTAATCAAGGGAAGCAAGACAGTAGGAAAGTTCATCTTCTTTCCCCATACCTCCCTCCTGGCCATCACTGAAAAAAGCCTGACTCATCAAAGCTTCAAATACTATTTTCTGTTATATTCCCCTTCTCCTTACTTGCTTTCAAGGAAAACTAAATATCAATACGAATTCCCAGAGTAAAATCAGACAGTCTGGATAGGATAGATCTGAATTTCAGCTTCTAGTAAAGCTTAATTTTTTTCTTTTTGGAGAAACACCGTTTATTAAGAACATCTACAATTGCTCAAATAGCTACAGTTAAATTTCTAAACGCAGTGTTGGAATGAGCACAACCCCTTTTGTTCAAGACATCCTTTTACAGTATTTTTTTTCTTGTCCCTAAGGCACTTAATATGGATGTAAAAAAATTAAGGAAACAATTTAGTGTAAGGTTTTCCTACTAGACCTCCAACAGTTTGATTTTAATGAGATTGGGTACAGAATAATAATAGTTTAATGTCCTTCATCGGTGGTGCAAGTAGGTTTCAGGAAACCTGTTCACCCTTCCGCTGGCACCTTTGAGTCAAAGGGAATGGGACAGCCACCAGTCGAACTGGCATTCTGCTACCCTTTTACCACGAGGCTTCCTCATTTCCGGCCTGCGACAGGCCACCTGCCCACCTAGGTCTCGGTAAAGTGTCCTGGGCTCTAAGGATGCCGCGACGGCCCGCTCTAGCGAGTGCTGACGCCCACCCTCGGAGCCCGGCTCTGTACCGTGGGTAATTGGGGCGCTTCCGCGAGAGCCAGCCCGGGAGAGATGGACGAAGGTCTCGACCGTAGCTACTTCTGGGCTTCCGCAGGGTCTCCCACTCACCAGGGCGTCCACACCGTCCAGCCCCCTCCCACTCCCCCAACCTGGACACCCTCAGCACCCGGCAGAGACGATGCTGAGACCCCAGCCCGCTCTTCATTCAAAGTACTGAAAGAGACGACGCTCTCCCGCCTCTCGGACCAACTGAGCACCGCGCAGGAACCTAACTGGCACTTGGTGGCACCCCTCAGCGGGGTGGGGTCGGGAGGCCGGAAGATGATGGCGGCGGCGGCAGGGTCTGTGGGTCACTCTGTGAGGCGCCCTTGACTGGCTCTCTGCTGCGCCACCTACCTTGCTAGCTTAGGGGTCCGGCACGCTGCGCGGAGGGGCGGGAAGGAGCGGTGACGAGCCCTTGGCAGCGCCAATCAGCACCGAGGAGTCCGGGCCGCGCCCAATCAGGGCCCGGGCGTCCGTGAAGGGGGTAGGTTGTAGGCGGGCAGCGCATGTGGTGGACACGGAACACCCGGGACCTCACCTGCTGCAGCAGCTGGGCCGCCCACCTCACTGCTTCTCAGGAGCGCTCCAGCACGAACCCTGGCGCCGGCTTGAGGACGCCAAGGAGGCAGGGGGGGCCAACAGGGCTGACCGGCCGCCGGCCCACCGGGTTCGCGGCCCGAGCCTAGGAACGCCCCTTGCAGCGGTTGCGGGGCCGCCCCCGCGGCTGTGCCATGACCGACTCTCTCCGCAGAGGGGATTCTTCCTCAGCGGTTGCTGCAGAGATAGATGGAAAGCCTGTTAGACCGTGAGAGGAGTTCGGGGCCGGCCAGTTAGGGGCACTGGGCGTCAGGCCGCCCGCGCTTCCCGGGATCGTTCCTTCGGCCCCGTGAGGGAGGCCTAGTTGGCCTCCGGGCGCGCGGCGGGCGCAGGGGGCGGGGCAAGGGGGTCCGGCCGGGGCGCGCGCAGGCATGTTCCTGCGGAGGCCGCCGGCCCTGGCCGCCTGGCTGGCGGGCGCGGCGGCGGCTGGGCGCGCGGGGGCGCGGGGCGGGGGCCTGCTCGCTCTGCTGGCCAATCAGTGCCGCTTTGTGACGGGCCTGCGCGTGCGGCGCGCGCAGCAGATCGCGCAGCTGTACGGCCGCCTCTACTCGGAGAGCTCGCGCCGCGTCCTCCTCGGACGCCTCTGGCGCCGGCTGCGCGGCCGCCCTGGCCATGCCTCTGCCTTGATGGCGGCGCTCGCGGGCGTGTTCGTGTGGGACGAGGAGAGGATCCAGGAGGAGGAGTTGCAGAGGTGAGACCGGAGGCGAGGTGGTTCGGGTTCGCTGGGGCGGGGGCCGGGCCGGTCCGGAGGGTGGCACGTCGAACCCAGGGGCCTGCTTTTGGCTCGGTGTCTCCCGTTTACCGGGTGGTACTTGGAAGTGGCGGTGCGGTCACTTGATCCTGCTTTAGCAGACCACGTTTGTGTGTGTGTGTGTGTGTGTGTGTGTGTGTGTGTGTTTATTGCCTCTGTGTTAATTTCACGTGTCGGGTTAGAAATAACGAAGTATAGGTTAGTGTAGGAGGGAAGACTTTGAATAGAGGGCATGACACGGAAGAAATAACGTTGTAAAAAATAAATAAGGTGCTGAAGGCATGTAACCTTTTGTTCACGAGATCTTTTAACTCATCCCGAAAGGTGCAAGCTCAAAGCAGATTTTAAATTTGACCTAAGGGTATGATTATGCAATTACAAAATACTTCGTTCCAAATGGGATTTCACGAGAAACGCCAGGAGAGTTCTTTTGTTACCGTGACTCTTGTGGCGGAATAATGAGGCTGGAAGAGGTTGGTCTTCCTCAGACAAACCAGGAGCCCCCAGACATTTTAACCTGCAAAAATTAGGTCAATTTTCTGCTGCTTTAGCTAGAACTTAGGGAATACTGTTTCATTAGGCTCTGAAATCACGCTGTCATCATCATCAAAACTTCTGTGTGAAAAAATGCAGTACCACTGATTGAATTTGTTAATATATGGTTTTAAATCTGAGCCCGTAACAGTTTTCAAGTAGTCTTAGGGATTTAGCTCTGATTTGATTTAGCTTTCACTTCACAGTATCTCTGATTTTCCTAAACTGCTCTCCCTCTCTCCCTTAAATTTTTGTTTCCCAATAAAACTTTATTTACAAAAATAGATGCTTGGCCCTAGACTGTGGTTTTGATTCCTACATTAGTATAATAAGAAAATTTCCTAGTCACTGAATGTCCACCTTGAGGATATAAATGCAACTTAAAATTATAACAGCAATCTTATTCACAAAAATGTTAAGCTAATAAAGGATGATAGGTAGTGTACCTAATTTCTGTTAGTATTCTGTTGCAGCTTGTCCATTGGTCTAATGAAACAATCTCAGGTATGAGAAATTAATTTATGGAAGGAAAACTTTTAAATTAAGAAATTATCGGGAACCCTGGGTGGCGCAGTGGTTTAGTGCCTGCCTTTGGCCCAGGGCGCGATCCTGGAGACCCAGGATCGAATCCCATGTCGGGCTCCCAGGGAATGGAGCCTGCGTCTCCCTCTGCCTATGTCTCTGCCTCTCTCTCTCTCTCTGTGTGACTATCATAAATAAAAAAAATTAAAAAAAAATAAATAAATTAAGAAATTATCAATTAACTGGTTGAATTTGAGATTTGATCAATTAACTGCTTGATTTCGTGAGATGATATACTCATGTTCCACAGTAGTCATATTTGAAAGGAAAATTCCCAGTTGGATCTATTTAGGAAAGAGAAAGACCAGAAAAGGGCAAATTATTTGATGCAAAAGAGAGGGAAGATGTTTTGGGGTGGAAATTTAGGGGCCTAGGTGGTAGATGACATTCTTTGGCCTACTTCATGTGTTTTTATGGACAATATATCCTGGAGCCTCGGTTTAGTAGGTCTTCCATTAGTGGGAGCCAGAGAAGAAAACAAGGTAAAAGATGAATGTGATAAACATTTGAGCCAGTAGTCACTACTCACTGAGGCAGACAGAGAGACCAGTTGACCAGGCCCTGTATTCATTCTGTTTTCCTCTCTGTCTTCTTTGGGCTGTCTCTGAAACCTGGGGACAGTTGAAACATTTTTGATTCTAATCCAACTCCTGAAGAGGTATTGCTGTTAACTCACTTGGGAATTTCATAAACTTAGACTTAAGGTCAGTCAGAACACTTAAGATGCTTTTTTGGCCCTCCAGAGTTGTTATTTAGTAAAGGCTTTCATTTAGCACTTCATTTTCCAGTTCATGCCTGAATTCAGTCATATACTTAAAACTTGACGAAGGTATCCATTTTGAGGATTTTTTACAAATGTTTGTTGTCTTGCTATAGAGACAAATACTCTGTTCAACTACATCTTGTTTGTAAAGTGGTTCTGTAGATTTCTCATATTTCTAATATTTTGTATTTTATTTTATTGAATAAAGTATTCTGGATTCGGGTTAACTTTCTTTGTTAAGTATTCAATTTGCTTTAAAGGAGCCACTGCTGAGTTTTGTCATAGCTAGTTTAGTACATCTTAGATTTTGTTTGCTCTAGTGAAAGGATATTGAGTGGCTTCCATAATGGAGTACAGTTGAATGTGCCTCGGGACAAGTACATTTTTTTTCATTGTATAATGGAAGAAGAGCATGATTGTCCCATGGCCTCTAAATCACAGCATTTGGTTCTTCTTGTGCTGTTTCTGCACCATCTTGTTCTTGTATTCTCTTTGAATGTGTGATTTAACATGGTATGTGTTTTTTCTTATATTATTTAAGTTTCTATTTAGAAGGAAAAGGACTAACCTTGCTTTCAGTTCTCTTGTGCTTAAGAACATCTTAACAAATAGAATCTCATTTTTCTAGCAACAGCAAGAAAATTTGAGAAAAAGAAGTAACTTGTACAAAGTGATTTTGACTGATGGGGGCCAGGTGCAGAAATTAGGTCTTTTAAATGCTTGGTCTAGCATTTTTACCCAATTGGTTTCATTTATACAAGTCAAACAAAATAACTTTTCAATCACTGTTTTTGGTGTAGAATCACTTATTCTGTGAGCCCACAGCGATCTTATGGAAAAATACAGTAGTAATTTTTTATTGCTTTGGAACATTAAAAAAAAATTACAGGAACAAAAAGAGGAAGGAAGTTAAGAAATATGAAAGGCTAGGGGAAAATGTTCCATTAACCCCTCCTCTGTTTAAAAAAGTTACAGTCCATTGCTCCAGAAATTTGAGTAAATAAGTGCCAGTAAAGTTTCATAAAGAAAATTGTTCAGTTTCCCAGTTTTGTTTCTCAAAGCATTTAGAACAATTTTAACTTTTCAGTATTAGATATATGATTAACAAAAAGTCCTTTTTCTTTTTGTCACTGTCACTTGAAGATTTCTTTTTACTGACATACCGTTCTTAGATGATCAGAACTACGTAAAATTTGATTTGAATTTTTTGACATTGTCTTCATTATTTTACCATTAACCAGTTGGCTCAGAATTGCAGTGAATCAGCTGATGTCTTATATTTCTTTTGTCTCTTGACAGTTATAATAAAAGTCTTTGACTTTAACAGTAATTTGGAATTTATCGAAGGGATCATATGAAATGCAGTTTTGTTTTTGTTTTTGTTTTTTACTGAAATTACTAATTACAGGAATGGCTTCATTTGAATAATCTTGGACCTTTGTATCAAACTCTACTGAGGGCAGGATCTCCTACATTAGCCAAATCTGGTTATACTTATTACTTTGTTTTAATAGTTTTATGCCTTCAGTTTTCATACCTCTCAGCCCAGCCTTTTTCATCTGTTGAAATGACTTTAGTTTTGGAGAAAGAGAAGCATTGGCTGTCTTTTCTTGATCCTCTTACTAATCTGCTGTTACTATTTTGGGAATAATCTCTTTTGTCCTTTCTTACTACTTGTTAAGTCTCTTAGATAACAAAGTTTAGACACCCACCCTGTCCAAACAAGATTTGGCACAGCAGGCTAAAGAGATGTATGGTGAGAGGTTTTCCTTCCTTCACATATATGATAGAGACTTTGGGCACCTGTGTGCTAATTATGTCTGCATGTCAGCATTTCGAAGTTGAGATCTTTCAGAGATTGTTGAATATGGGGGCAAGAATCATTTGCATTTCATGCTGCAGTCTTGCACCAGCATTTAGATTGTGCTATTTCAAGAATGAATGTCGTGCCTTCACACGACATTTTTCTCCTCCTCTGGAGACTTGGTCTCATAATTTTAATCAAGGCCACCTAGTGACCTTTAATTATATAGGAGAGGTTGATTAAGCAATGGATCAGAAGCTCTGTACCACCTTAGACGGCCATTAAAAATATTGCATATAGTCATATAGTTTAATTTTCTTGAAATCTTATTACAGTGTAATTTTATGAGCTTCTGATGTACTTTTAATAAGGCATTTCTGCCCTTCATTTTGTGATAAGAATGACATTCACGGGTGGTGCTTAATTTTTATTGAAGAATGCCTTGCTAGTCCAGAAAAGTGTCATAACTGGTTCCCTGTATGCCTGAATTGTTCTGAGCAAGTCTAGCTGTGGTTTTGCTTTTGCTTTCTCCTGAAAGATCTTATTGTCTACTGTAAAGTTCCTTCCCCATTTCTATGCGTTTGCAGTGGTAGCAGTGAATCCTGTTTTGCAATTTTTAATTCAAATTAAAAATTTGAAAATATAGTTAAACTTTTTTCATCAGGACATCAGTATAAATTATACTGGCTAGGGTTCTTAACTTAAGCCAAAAGACATTGATCAAAGGGATTAATTAAAGGTGTTATGTCACTCAGGGCATTGACAAGAAGGTCAGAATACAGGTTGGCCAAGACCTGCTGTAGGAATAATCTCCTTAGGGCAGTGTTGCTGTTTGTTTGTTTTTTAATAAGATTTTATTTATTCGTGAGAGACACACAGAGAGGGAGGCAGAGACATAGGTGGAGGGAGAAGCAGGCTCCATGCAGGGAGCCTGATGTGGGACTCCATCCTGGGGCTCCAGGATCACCCCCTGAGCTGAAGGCAGATGGTTAACTGCTGAGCCACCTAGGCATCCCTGGTTTTGTTTTCCCTGGATTGATTGCACTGTTGGACACTCAGCTCCTTCAAGATCATGGAGAATAATCTCCAAAAGATCTTGTGCCTTTTATTATTTCCTCATGATTCATATCCTCTACTAGAAGTGTCTAATTAACCTCACTTAAATTAGGTGTCATGTTCTAACTGCTAGGACTTGAGAGGGGGCTCTATCCCACCTACTTGGGATTCTCTCAAATATGAAAAGATTTTGGGCTGTCAAAACAACAAAATGTTCCCTATATAAATATTTTTATCTAAGTACAAAGTTTAAAATTCAGAAATGGAATTTTAGAGCTAATAGAAACCTTCAGGAAATAATGTCTTAACTTTATAGGTGGAAAAGGGAGGGCCTTACAGGTAAGATGATTTGCATAAGATCACATAGCCAGTTGGCAGAGCCAGGACTGGAACACAGATCTTTACAGTCATCATCACTTTGGATTGCTCTGAACTTTTCATCGTATAACTTTGAATATAACTTTAATATAACTTTTGAATTTTTGAATTTTAAAGTAATGTACTAATGTTGTCTTTTAATAAGAATTTGAATTGTTGGGGCCTACTTTCATACTTAATTTATTCAGTAAACATTTGAGTGCCTGGTGTTTACCAGGTACTTGCTAGGATCTGATTCTGGGATATTAGGGGATTCATAGTTCAGTAAGGAAGGCAGATATAAAGATAAGGTAAGCATAATATAATAGAATATGTGTCTGCATAGGAATAGAAGTAAATGTATATGGTTAACTCTGCCTGGAAGTTAACCTTGAACCTTATGTTTTTTGAAGGTTAAAGAGGAGTGGGCATTTCAGACAAAATGTATTAGTAGTTGGTATTTTCTTCAGTCTTGAAGAGCAGAAGCATTGTATATGATACAGAGGGCCAACAAGCTTTCTTTCCTATCCACTATTTAAAAGTTAAGGGGAAAATACAATCTATGGGTTTTGTTTGTTTGTTTTTGTTTTTAAGCTTTTATGTATTTGAGAGCAAGGATGTGCATGCATGTGCATGCACAAGGGTGTGGGCAGAGGGAGAGGAAGAAAGAATGTTAACCAGGTTCCACATTCAGTGAGGAGCCCATATGGGACTTGATCTCAGGACCCTGAGATCATGACCTGAGCTGAAATCAGGAGTCCAGTGCTTAACCAACTAACCCACGCAGGCACCTCTGAAACATTTTATAATTTTTTAAACATGCCTTGTTGGTGCCTAGGTGGCTCAGTCAATTAAGCCAACTCTCCCTCTGCCCACCTCCTCACACTTTCTTTAAAAAAAAAAAAAAAAAACTTAAAATGTTTCAGTTATATAAAAAGACTTTAATGTGAATGTTACAAATGCAGTTAGATATTTTTAAAAGATATTTATTTTAGAAGGAAATAGAGAGCACCCAGGTGAAAGAATCCTAAGCAGACTGTCTGCTCTGGCAGAGCCCCCACAGAGCTCCCATCTCAGGATGCTGAGGTCATGACCTTAGCTAAAACCAGGAGTTGGTTTCTTAACCAACTAAGCCACCCAAGAACCCCCAAATACAATTGTGTTTAAGAAATAAAATATTATAGTTAAAGCCTCCTCTGTGCCCTTGTCCAGTTGAAATCTCTTATGTCTCCCAGATTATCTATCTCAATTTGTTGCATTTCATTCCTTTCTGTGTCTTTATAAATATGTATATGTCCCTAAATGATACATAATGACACAAAAGCATATACATGGTATTACCTTAAATGTTTTAAAGCTTTATGCTGTTCAGAACAAAATACTAACAGGTGGAATCCAGTAACATAGAAAGGAACAGGAACGGTGGCATTTATTTCAGGAGAATATGGTTAGTTATCATATAAAAATGATGTTGTAGTAAACACTACAACATGCTAATAGAATAAAGGACAAAAAAACCCCACATGATCATCTCAGTACATGGAGAAAAGCTTTTGACAGTTCAGTCTCCTTTCATGATAAAATAAAAGTATTCAACAACTAGGGATAGAAGGAAACTTCCTCAATTTGGTAAGGGGCATCTACAAAAAACACAGCTAACACATAGTTTTTGTTTTGTTTTTTTGTTTTTTGTTTTTTTGTTTTTTTGTTTTGCTAACACATAGTTTAATGGTGGAAGCCTGAAAGCTTTTCCCCTAATATCAGGAATAAGACAAAGATGTGTGCTCTTATCACTTCCCTTCAACATTGCATTCCACGTCCTTGCTGAAAACTATAAAAGACCATTGCAAGAAATTTTAAAGCATATAAATGAGAAGATCTCTGTTCATTTGTTGGAAGACAATATTGTAAAGATAACAGTACTAATCAAACTTATTTATAAATTCAACACAATCGCTATCAGAATCTTAGCACACTACCTTGTGCAAATCGACAAGCTAATCCTAATACTTACATGGAAATGGAAAAGACCTGAAATGGTCAAAACTGTCTTGAAAAAGGACATCAAATTGGGGGACTGACTCTTCCTGATTTGAAAACTTACTACTAAGCTATACTAGTTCAGATGATATGGTACTAGCATAAGGATAGATATTTAAGATATTTAAATTGTTGGAATAAAATCGAGAGTTTAGAAAAACCTTTATTTTTTTAAAAAAGATTTTATTTATTTGTTCATGAGAGGCACAGAAAGAGGCAGACGCAGAGGGAGAGGCAGGCTCCATGCGGGGAACCTGATATGGGACTCGATCCCAGGACCATGGGATCACACCCTGAGCCAAAGGCAGACAGACACTCAACTGCTAAGTCACCCAGGTGTCCCAAGAACAGTCTTCATTTTTTTTCTTTAAAATATTTATTCATGAGAGACTGAGAGAGAAAGAGAGAGAGAAGCAGGAGAGAGAGAGAGAGAGGGAGGGAGGGAGGGAGGGAGAAGCAGGCTCCATGCAGGAAGCCCGACACGGGATTCAATCCGGGGAGCTTGGGATCATGCCCTGAGTCAAAGGCAGACGCTCAACTGTTGAGCCACCCAGACTCAAATGGCACTGGGACAAGTAGAAATGCACATGCAAAATGTTTAGATCCCCTACCTCACACCACATACAAAAATGAACTCTAAATGGATCAAACTGTTAACTAATACTAAAACTCTTAGAAGAGGAGAACCTGGGTTGCTCAGTGATTGAGTGTCTGCCTCCGGCTCTGGGTGTAATCCTGGGGTCCTGGGATTGAGTCTCCCATCGGGCTCCTCACAGGAAGCCTGCTTCACCCTCTGCCTGTGCCTCTGCCTCTCTCTGTGTCTGCCATGAATAAATAAATAAAATCTTAAGAAATTCTTAGAAGAAAATATAGTCATAAGTCCTTATGACTTTAGATTAGGAAATGTGATGGTTTCTTAGCTGTAACACAAGAAACATAAGCACTCAAAGAAAATGTAGATGAATTAGACTTCATCAAAATTAAAGACTTGTTTATCAAAGGTCACTATCAAAAAAGTGAAAAGACAACCCACAGAATGAGAGAAAAAATATTTTTTAAAGATTTTATTTACTTATTCATGAAAAACACACAGAGAGAAGCAGAGACACAGGCAGAGGGAGAAGCAGGCTCCATGCAGGAAGCCCAGTGTGGGACTCGATCTCGGGACTCTAGGATCATGCCCTGAGCCAAAGGCTCAACCACTGAGCCACCCAGGCATCCCAAGAGAAAATATTTATAAATCATATCTGATAAGGGACCATTATTCAGAATATATAAACACTCTTACAATTTAGTAATAAAAAGACAATCCAATTTAAAAATAGGCAAAGATTTCAATAGATATTTCTCCAAATTAAATACACAGATGGCCAATAAGCACTGGAAAATATGCCAGTGTCATTAGTCACTGGTGAAATACAAATCAAAGACCACAATGAGATCTACTTCTCACACCCACTAGAACTGCTAGAATCAGAGAGATAGTTATTGTCTAATAACAAGTGTTGGCAAGGATGTGAAGCAGTTGGAACCCTCATACATTGTTGGTTTGACTATAAGATGGTGCAGCTGCTTTGGAAAATATTTTGGTACTTCCTCAAAAGGTTAAACAGTTGCCATCACCCAGCTGATCCACTCCTAGGAACCTACTCAAGAGAACTGAAAACCTGTGTCTACATGAAAACTGGTAACACAAATGTTCATAGCATTATTATTCATAATGGCTAAAAAGTAAAAACAACCTAAATGCCCATCACCTGATGAATGGATAAACAAAATATGATATATCCCATTCAGTGAAATAGTCAAAAAAAGAAGGAACAAAGTGTATACCATGAATCAACCTTGAAAAATATGCTAAGACACTAGACTATATATTGTATAATTCTCTTTATATGAATTGTCCAAAATAGGCAAGTTCATAGAGACAAAATAGATTAGTTGGTGTCAGAGGTTTATGGGGAGACACGACTGGGGAGTGACTGCTGATGGGTATAGGTTTTGCGAGGGGGGGGGATGATGAAAATCATGTTTGTTTATTCATGAGAGGCAGAGATATAGGCAGAAGAAGCAGGCTCCACGCAGGGAGCTCAATGTGGGACTCGGTCCCAGGACCCCAGGATCACAACCTGAGCCAAAGGCAAAAGCTCAACCACCGAGCCACCCAGGCATCCCAAAACGCATACCATTTTTATACAATTCATTGTGTGGACATTTCATTTCATGAGATTGACTACAGCCACCTGTACCTTTTGTTTTTCTCCTTTGCAGATCTATTGATGAGATGAAACGGTTGGAGGAAATGTCACATATGTTTCAGCGCTCTGGAGTTGAACGCCACCCTCCAGAACCAAAATCCCAGACAGAAGGGACTGAAGATTCAGGGGGCAAAGAACAGCCATGGGAAATGGTGATGGATAAGAAACACTTCAAGCTCTGGCGGCGTCCTATTACAGGCACCCACCTTTACCAGTACAGAGGTGAGCCCAGCTTGGCTGCCTTGCAGGTGTGTTCTATGATGTCCTTTCCCAGATGTGCAGGACTTTTGTTCTTCATACTCTCTAAACCTTTTGTTCTGGTTGTTGCTCAGAAAATTTGCCATGGTTTCCTGTTTTTTGTTTTTGTTTTTCTCCCAGATGATAAGCATCTCAGCGTCTTCATTACTATTCTTTACTGTAGGTTGTCTTTGTCTTACTTTGCTCCCCCAATGTGACGTCTAGTTTCTGAATCTGCCTTTAAATTCTGTCAGTACTCTAAAATTAAAATACAGTTAAGTGATAGAAATAAGGTGAGCGATGAAGGTGTGGCAAACATCTCTTGTTCTTTCTTGACATTCTAGTTTTTGGAACCTACACAGATGTGACACCCCGGCAGTTCTTCAATGTTCAGGTGAGTAAATTTTTCTTCCCAGTTTTGGAGCTTCTAAGCCTAGAAATCCACTTACCACTGTCCACATGAATAATTTCTTCAACTCAGAAGACATTGGCTTCAGTACATCCATCTATCTTTGTACCCTTCATCTCATGTCAGATAGCATCTGGGTAAACATTGGACTTACTACTCTTTGTGCAGTGGGGATGAGATCAATTCTGTTCTCTCATAGGGCTATTGGGAAGATTAAATATAGGGATGTATTTGAATGCTTTAGTATATTTTATAAGGGTTTATAGTTATTTTTCCCCAAATAGTTTAAGGGTAAATTACATATGTGGCCCTTTATTCCAGAATCCTTCAATGTATATTTCCTAAAACTAGACATGTTCTCTTAACCATGGTATCATTATCAAAGTTTATAAATTTAACATGTTGCATGCAGCTCTTAGGTTATAACCTTCTGTTTGTATTCTGGTTTTTTATCTGTTTTTTTTTTTTTTTGGTTTTTTATCTGTTGACCCAGTGATGTCCTTTATAGCATATTCCTTTTCAGTACAGTTCCAGTCAGGATTTAGTAATCTGGAACATCCCCAGTGAAGATATTTTTATTTAGTAAAGATGAAGAGTATCTATTCAAAGACTCTTTCCTCCTTGGGGAGAAATGAATGAAAAGCCTGTTTTGTCAGGCTTTCACTAGTAAGATGTAAGTGCACACTTCCCCCCACACACTGAATTTATATTGAATTTTTGTTGGGTTTGGATGTGTACGATATGTCTTATTTTGAAATTCCCTACTTATTAGTCAATGCTGAAATTAAAAAACATGATACTTGTATTTCTTTGTGTGAGGTATCTGCTCATACTTTTATTCATGAGAGACACAGGCAGAGGGAGAAGCAGGCTTCCCATGGGGAGCCCGATGTGGGACTTGATCCCGGGTCTCCAGGATCAGGCCCTGGGCTGAAGACAGGCACCCAACTGCTGAGCCACCCAGGCGCCCCTGTTTAAAACTTTAAAAAATTGTTTTGCCCTTACACATTATATCATTATCTATTGTATTTTTCCCAGACATATCTATCACAATATTTTTTTTCTTAAGTTTTTCTTTGCTTTGTCTTATTTTTTAATAAGATTATGTTTTCAAGGTATAACGCTATGGGCCTATAACAAAGGATTTTTTTTTTAAAGATTTTGTTTATTTATTCATGAGAGACACAGAGAGAGAGCAAGGCAGAGACACAGGCAGAGGGAGAAGCAGGTTCCATGCAGGGAGCCCAATGTGGGACTTGATCCGGGGACTTCAGGATCACACCCTGCGCCGAAGGCAGACGCTAAACTGCTGAGCCACTCGGGCTGCCCCTAACAAAGGATTTTAAAAGACTTACCTGTAGTATACACAGCCGTATCTTTCACACTTTGCTGCTTTTAGGTCAGGTTACTGTTTCAGAATAAGGTCCTTGGGTCAGAGGTCCAAGCGTCTGGAGAAGTCTTCTGCAGCTTTGTTTTGGATTTCTTGGGTCTTCCATAGTCTTTTCTCTTTCTGCAGCTGGATACGGAGTATAGAAAAAAGTGGGATGCCCTGGTAATCAAGCTGGAAGTAATTGAGAGGGATGTGGTTAGTGGTTCTGAGGTTCTTCACTGGGTAACCCATTTTCCTGTGAGTATTTTTACTACTCTTCTTACTTTCATCACATCCGTGTGGGGCAGAACACTAATTCTGCCTATTCTTTGCTTTAGTATCCAATGTACTCCCGGGATTATGTTTATGTTCGACGGTATAGCGTGGATCAGGAAAACAACGTGATGGTGTTGGTGTCACGGTATGTGTAGTTACCTGTGGCTCCTGCTGAGTTCCTTTAGCTGTGTCTTTCATATATGTCTGGTGGGAGTTTACATGTTTTAAGTGCTATTATGAGTGATGCTAGGACCCCATCCATCCCAACTAGAACATGAGTGGGCTATGACTGGTGACCATAGTCTAGGGAGATTGAAGGGATATAAGCTTTTCTTTGGGAGGGGGGGGGGATATAAGCTTTTCATTAAGCTTTTTGTTTAGTTCCTTAAGTTGATAATTAAAAAAAAAAAAAGAAAGAAATGCTCTCTTCTTCAACGTGAAGCCTAGAAAGCCAGGAATCACCAAAGAAACTCACTTTGTTTTTAGAACTTAGTTTTATTCATTCATTTTAGTGACTCCTGTTTTAAAAATTAGAGCCAGCTTTTTAGATTTTCCTTTTTAGCTCTCATGCTGTTTTTTGTTTTTTGTTTTTTGTTTTTAACATGTAGACATTACTAAGAGTTTCCTTAATTTTTCTCCTTACCAGTGCTGTGGAGCACCCTAGTGTTCCAGAGTCTCCAGAATTTGTAAGGGTCAGATCATATGAATCCCAGATGGTTATCCGTCCCCACAAGTCATTTGATGAGGTGAGTTTTAAGTCATTGAAGAGATGATGTGTAGTGGCTTTGGAATTTTCTCAAGGAATGCCTTTTGTCTGAACTGGGAAGGGCAGTGGTTCTCAAACTCAGCATGCATTAGAGTCCACTGGAGCTTGATAACATTGCTGGGGTATGGCCCAAGAATTCTCATTTGTGAGAAGTTCCCAGGTGAAGCTGATGCTCCTGGTTTGGGAACCACTGCTTTAGGGTGATATGCCTAGATCTCCCAGGACAAAGTACTGATGACCCACTGGCTCCTGTTTGTGTGAGAGACAGAAGACAATGGTCTGTCCTTAGCATTCCTTTTTTTTTTTTTTTTTTTTTTTAGATTTTATGTATGTTTATTCATGAGAGACACATACAGAGAGAGGCAGAGACAGAGACATAGGCAGAGGGAGAAGCAGGCCCCCTGCAGGGAGCTCAGTGCAGGACTCCATCCCAGGACTCTAGGATCATGACCTGAGCCAAAGGCAGATGCTCAACCACTGAGCCACCCAGGTGCCCCCTTAGCATTCTTTAGGAACTGAAGGGAGCACCTTTACCATCAAAATTTCACCACTGGGCAGAACACTTAAAATCTTTCTGGAATTGTTTCCTTATCTGTAAGATGGCTGAGACTAATGCTCTCAGCCTTCTTTAAAATTCTGTGACCTTTCTTTGAGAAGAATATATTTTTCAACTTAGGAAGTGTTTTTTGTTGTTGTTTTAGCCAAATCTCTATTGAGTTTTCATATTGATTCCAGTGGTTGCTGTTTTTAGTTGTATTTCACTTTATAATTAAAGGCTTTGTTTCTCCCTATTATTTTTGTTTTTGAGCTGTGTGAGCTGTGTGCTTTAGTGTGGTTTTGTTTTCAACAAGTTGTTCTATTTATACTGCCTGAAATGGGACTTTAAATATGACAGAAATAGTGGCTTATTTCAGTCAATGTGGTGTTTGCCCCTTTTTTTAATTGGGAGATCTGTGTATTTACTTGCGTACTATTTTTAGAGCAGCATTTTTCAAACCTTGGATTGCTACCCATTAGTGGAAAACAAAATTAATTTAGTCCGTTGTGTGTGATCAGTTTAAAAAAAGAAAAAGAATACATAGATAGAAATCATCTGAGTGTAAGCATATTTTATGAGACTTTCGTTACATAAGTATATATGAATGTGTGTGTAGGAGGCTGAGAGAGAACTGGTTGCAATGTAAAAAGGATTATTTACAGTGTATTAAAGATGTTTGAAAGTCCTGTTTTAGAAGATAGGAAGAAGCAAGGCTCTACTGTCCATGGCTAATCCCCTTTAGGAAGGGGAGCCTGGGTCAGGCTGAAGACAGTATGGGAGGCAGACTTAGGCCTCACTTTTTTCCTTTATGCTTTTGAAATTTGAACGTTGTCCGTATGTTTCTTATTTGAAAAAAACTTACTTGAGTTCCAGCATTGCTGCCTTTAGAAACTGACCATGAAGCAGCTGAGGCATTGTTTAGCACCAAAGTGTGTTGCCTCTAGTAGGGACTCAATAAATAATTTCTTTCAGGGCAGCCTGGGTGGCTCAGCGGTTTAGTGCTGCCTTCAGCCCAGAGCGTGATCCTGAAGACCTGGGATCGAATCCCATGTCAGGTTCCCTGCATGGAGCCTGCTTCTCCCTCTGCCTGTGTCTCTGCCTGCCTGCCTGCCTGCCTCCCTCCCTCCTTCCCTCCCTCTCTCTCTCTGTCCCTTTGTGTGTATGTGTATCTCATGAATAATAAATAAAATTTATTTATTTTCTTTCTCAGCCTCCTACACACACATTCATATATACTTCTGTAACTAAAGTCTCATAAAATATGCTTACACTCAGATGATTTCTATCTATGTATTCTTTTTTTTTTTTTTTTTAATTATTTTTATTTATTTATTTATGATAGTCACAGAGAGAGAGAGAGAGAGAGGCAGAGACACAGGCAGAGGGAGAAGCAGGCCCCATGCACCGGGAGCCTGATGTGGGATTTGATCCCGGGTCTCCAGGATCGCGCCCTGGGCCAAAGGCAGGCGCCAAACCGCTGCGCCACCCAGGGATCCCCCTCTTTTTTTTTTTAATTGATCACACACAATGGACTAAATTAATTTTGTTTTCCACTAATGGGTATTTCTTTTTTCCATTAATGGGTTTCTTTTTTTAAAAAATAATTTCTTCCAACAAAAAACAAAAAACAAAAAAAATAATTTCTTCCAGCTGAGATGGGGGAACAATTATGTATATTTTCTCAGTATATTTGTGGCGAGGTCTTATGAAAAAGGTAAGATTTGAGTTGGGTCTTGAGAAAAGGCAGACTGGATAGAGGAGAAAATAGGAAGTGTCCTGGAGGCAGAGGACATGATTTATCAAAGAGGAAGACAGGAATGAGCCATGAATGTGTTCAGAGACTCCCCATTTAGAAAGGAAGATTGAGATTAGGGAGGAGTCATAAATTACATTAACTGTGTACAGAGTACTTGAAAACCAGGCAGCTGCATTTGTACTGCTAGATGAAAAGTAGAGCCTTGAGCCAAGGTATAGTATTTTATGTGGTTTTACTTTTTATTATGGAAAATTTGAAATGTGTGTAAAAGAGAGAGAAGTAGAAAGAATGGTATCATGAACCTCCTGTATCCATCCCCAGGTCCAGCAGTGATCAACTCATGGCCAAACTTGTTTTATCTATATCCTTTCTTGTCACTTTTCCTACTCTCCTGATTATTTTGAAGCAGTTTCTAGCTTTGCTATGAAAGAACCCATAGAATTCTTCTTCTTTAGATACTTCAGTGTTTATCTCAAAAAGAATAGAGATTTTTGAAAACATAACTTAGTGTCCTAATAATCTCTAGTAACAAAAAATCTAGTTAAGAGTTTGAATTTTCCTGATAGTCTATGGATTTTTTTTGTAGTTGGGTTTGAGCCAGGACCCAAATATAATCCAGACATGAAATTTGTTCATACTCTCTCTTGAGTCTTTTGAAGTCAGTAAGTTTCCTCTCCTTTTTTTTTTTGCCATTGTATTTGTTGAAAAAGCAGGGTTCTTAGTTGTGGATTTTGGTGATTGCATCTCCATAGTATCCATAGTGTCATTCAGCATGTTCTTTTGTCTCCCCATCCTGTATTTCCTGGGTATTGGTAGTTACTATTCAAACCTGAGGCTTAAACAGATTCGGGTTGGTTGGTAGTTTTGGGCAAGACCACTTTATTAGAAGGCAAGTGGTGTCTGTTGAATTTAGAAATGATTGGTTATTACTCAGATTCATTCTTTCTTTAGGGGTATAACAAAATGCCGATTTTGTAATTCCTTCATTGTTTCTTCATTTATTTCCACTTACTAGTTAAAATACATTATGGAAAAATTTTCTCACCGTTTGTTTTCCTATAGTTTACATAGGAAAGGGAACTAAGTAAGAGAAATGGTTGATTTGTTTCTTTTACTTATGAGTTTCAAAATAATGAATTGGTTCTTTCAACTATGGATCCTCTGGTTTAAAACAAAGATTAAGTTTTTGTTTTTGTTTTTAAACACATACCCTTAGTCTTTGCTATAGAAGAACTGATAGAAGACTTATATAGATATTTCTGTTTTTAACAAGTTTGGTTAGTTTTAATCCATCATAATTATTCTTAGGGATACTTAAATTGTCCCAGTTTTGGCCATTAGGAGTCCTCTTAGTTGTCTTGAGTCCCTTTTTTTTTTTTTTTTTTTTTTTAATGATTACTTCTTTTTTTTTTTTTTTTTAAATTTTTTTTTTTTATTTATTTATGATAGTTACAGAGAGAGAGAGAGGCAGAGACACAGGCAGAGGGAGAAGCAGGCTCCATGCACCGGGAGCCCGATGTGGGATTCGATCCCGGGTCTCCAGGATCGCGCCCTGGGCCAAAGGCAGGCGCCAAACCGCTGCGCCACCCAGGGATCCCCGTCTTGAGTCCCTTTGATTTGACCTCAGGGGTTCTTTTGTTTTCTGACTTCATAAGATGTTCCAGGTTCATCTTACGTAGTTTTAGCTATAAGCCTGGAAATTAGCATTTCTTTTGGGAGCCCTAGTTCCTTTTAAGAAAATGTCTTGTAAATACCAGGATTTGGTGGAACATACCAACTCTTGATCTCAGGATTGTAAATTCAAGCACCATGTTGGGAGTAGAGATTGCTAAAAATCAAATCTTTAGGGGCGCCTAGGTGGCTTAGTTGATTAAGTGTCCGACTGTTGATATGATCTCAGAGTCATGAGATTTAGCCCTGTGTCGGACTCTGTGCTCAGCAAAGAGTCTACTTGAGATTATCTCTCTCCCTCTCTCTCAAATAAATACATCTTAAAAAATAAAATGAAATAAAATAAATCTTTAAAAGTAAATACCAGAATTTGGCTTCTAGGAGTACTCATAGCTATTGGCTTGCTCATTGTTTTTAGGCCTTTATAGAAGCTAGAACTAAGTAATAAATGTTACTTATTTGTTTCAAAGGTAAATCCTAAGTGCACTTGAATACTTTAAATTCCTATTTCAGAGTGGAGAATTTTTATATTCATCATCTTTTCCTGTGCTGGAAAATTCAGCTCTCACTTTATCACCCTGAACATAACTACTCATTTGCTTTAACCTGAAATACACGTACACCAACCTCAGAATAATACCACCAAGATCACCAGTGATGTGGTGACTTAAAGTTTGTATTTTTTTGTATCCTTAGGTTGCGTCCACAGTGTACAAAATATTGAGTTTTAAAAAACAAAAAAACAAAATATTGAGTTTTAAAGTTACTTGAAGGGCAGCCTGGGTGGCTCAGCAGTTTAGCGCCACCTTCAGCACAGGGCGTGATCCTGGAGACCCAGGATCGAATCCCATGTCAGGCTCCGGGTGCATGGAGCCTTTCAACCCTCCCTCTGCCTGTGTCTCTGCCTCTCTCTCTCTCTCTCCTCTCTGTGTTTCTCATGAATAAGTAAATAAAGTCTTTAAAAAAACAAACAAACAAACAAAAAAAAACAAACAAACATGGAATCTGTTTAAAAAAATAATAAAGTTACTTGAAATAGGTGCTCTTTTTGTTTTTCCTACTGACTCAGCTCATAGTTATATTCCTTGTTTTCTACTGTACTTTTGATTTTTAGATCCTGCTTTTTTTTTTTTTTTTTTTTTAAGATTTTACTTATTTATTCATGAGAGATACAGAGAGAGGGGCAGAAGGAGAAGCAGGCTCCCTGTGGGGAATCTGATGTGGGACTTGATCCCAGGACCCCAGGATCACGCCCTGAGCCAAAGGCAGATGCTCAACCACTGAGCCACCCAGGCATCCCTAGATACCACTTTTTTTAAAAAAAATTTTTATTTATTTATGATAGTCACACAGAGAGAGAGAGAGAGAGAGAGAGAGGCAGAGACACAGGCAGAGGGAGGGTTGAAAGGCTCCATGCACCCGGAGCCTGACATGGGATTCGATCCCGGGTCTCCAGGATCGTGCCCTGGGCCAAAGGCAGGCGCCAAACCACTGCGCCACCCAGGGATCCCTAGATACCACTTTTTAAAATTTAATTTTGTTTTATTAGATTATGAAAAAAATTGTGCTTCCAAAATCAAATTTATAAGAACTATTCAGAGTCATTTTGTTTATTATATTCCTGTTCCTTCCATTCAGTTCCTTCCTTTTTCCAATGGATAATCATTGTTTTGGGTTTCCTTTTTTAAAATATAAGCAGTGGTGGGTGAGTGAGAACCTGACTCCCCAATCCAAGTGTTTTATGGGAAGAGTGAAGCCTTTTATGTGTATTAACTCGTTTAGTCTTACAGCCAACCTTCGGGTAGATACTGTTCCATTTCCACTGTACAGATTTTACCTCTCTCCTCTCTTTACTTCCATAGTATTCAGTCTGTCTCTGTTGTGGCATCCAGTCTATTAATTGAAAGCTCTGAGGGCAGGGACTAGCACATTTTTGTGTGCTCTACAGCACCTAGCACAGTGCCAGACATGAAGACATTTAGACATATATTGAATAAATGAATAAAAGATTAAACCATTCAGGGGGGAAAAAAAACCATTCGGGGGAAAAAAAAGATGGACTTTGGAGTAAAAGCATGGGAACTTAAAGTTGTAGTTCAACCATCTGGAGTTGTGACCTGTCTGCTTTAAAAAGGGCAGACATAAAAGTGGTTACCTCTTACCCCGTTGGGAGGAGCATAATTGGTTAAGATCTCTGTAAGGATCAGGGGCACCTGGAAATCTCTTGAATCCCCTGTCCTTCACCGTAATAGGCAATGAGAGGGCTGAGCCAAAGAATGAGTGCATAGGCCCTGCAATCAGAATCCTGGGTTCATCTTGGCTGTCATTGAGTATGTAGGTGACCTTGGGCAAAGTTACTTAACTTTGTGCTCAGTTTCCTCCTCTGTAAAATGGAGTGGTAATACCTACATTAAAGGATTGTTGCAAGTTAGAAGCAGTTCCTGGCACACTGTTAAGTGCTCTATAAATGTTTGCAGTTACTAGTCATAGTAGTAGTAGAGTTATACCATTTTTTTTTTTTTTTAAAGATTTTATTTATTTATTCATGATAGTCACACAGAGAGAGACAGAGAGGCAGAGACACAGGCAGAGGGAGAAGCAGGCTCCATGCACCGGGAGCCCGATGTGGGACTCGATCCCGGGTCCCCAGGATCACGCCCCGGGCCAAAGGCAGGCGCCAAACCGCTGCGCCACCCAGGGATCCCCTGAGTTATACCATTTTGATAAAGATTAAGACCTGTAAACATTTGGGAGTATGTGTTGGGAATTTCAAGACCACCCCACATTTGAAAATTCACTAGAAGGACTCCGGTCTCAGCATATAGTTATACTCATTACTAAGATGTATCATAGTCATGTAGTAAGGGTACACAGCAGCATCATGAGGGAAGAGACAGAGTCTGTAGGAATCCATGTGTAGGCTTCCTCTTGCTTACTCACTCTCCTGTAAGAGGTCACACAGAGCACATTCTCCTTCCAGCAGCAAAAATACAGCAACATGTATATGATGTTTCTGCCCAGAGAAGCTCATTGGAGGCTCTGTACCCAAGATTTTTTATTGGGGTTTGGTCACATAGGGATCCTCTCCATAGCACATACCAAAGTTCTAGATGCGCCAGAAAGAAAGCAAGTATTTAGCATAAAGTGGATGTAGTGTTTGTACAAACAGACGACACAGGGAGCCTCTCTACCAGTTAACTGTCGACTGGGAATACTCTGGGAGCCAAATTCCCAAACACCACCTGAGGGTCAGCCTTGCAAGCTGGCCTTTCTACAGATAGCGACCTATGCAGTTTTCAGTATTAACTCTTGCACAGGGTAAAAAAATGGCACCAGAATGAGATCATGATTATTCTGTGGTACTGGATGTGGAAGCTCTGGTGAGTAATTCAAGTATCACTGTTTTTGCTGTTTTTCTTTTCCAGAATGGCTTTGACTACTTGTTGACATACAGTGACAATCCCCAGACTGTGTTTCCTCGCTACTGTGTTAGTTGGATGGTTTCCAGTGGTGAGTGGGTACTTGTATACAGGGCCTGGAACCTGGGTTGATCACTTTGTTTCTCTCTAGCTCTTAATGGCAAGCAAGAGGATTAGTGCTTGTCTCATGGGAACACTATTGGAGAAATTAAACATCCTTCAAAGTCTCTTGAATATTATGAAGATAGTGAAGCCTCCAACTGGGGTTTGGAGGGATGAAAATTGGGGAGTCCCAGAAAACATGTGTCTAGAAGGGAGTTTTAAGAAGAACATTTGCTAAATTCCTCAAACACAGACTGTGTACATTAATGCATTTAACATTTTTTCTTTTTTTAGATAGTGTTGGAGGCCATAAAATCTAGGGTAGAAAATGTGGTCGTTATAGGACAGTAATCGGGAAGAAGGGGCCACCACGTGTCTTGACAAAGGCTACACATCACAGCTATAACTGCCATCTTTTCTTTCCAATTCCTTTCTTTAAAAAGCATCCTGACATGATTTTCTTCTGCTTTTCTATAGACAGCTTCTGATTCCTCAGGAGAATGGAGAGAAGATTAAGTGTTTCTCTTTGGTACTTACTTAAGTAAAATTGGCAAATAATAGGCTATGCTACTGATAACTGATTTTAATCACCTAAAAGCCTTTTGGGATTTATGTGGCTTGATTGGTACCCCTTTACAAAGGATCTCAGAGGTCATGGCTTCTTTTCACTCCCCAAACATTTTGGGAGGCAACTATCACTCAACAGGTTGACAATCAGGTTGTAATCTTTATAAGAAGGAATTGGTTCCCTGCCATGAAAGAAATAGGGCCTTCTAATTTTGAGCCTACTTTTGGTTTATATTTTAGCCTACCCAGATTTCCCTCTCTCCAACCAGGCATGCCAGATTTCCTGGAGAAACTGCACATGGCCACTTTGAAAGCCAAGAACATGGAGATCAAAGTAAAGGACTACATCTCGTCCAAGCCTCTGGAAACGAGTAGTGAAGCCAAGGCTACCACCCCGTCTTCTGAGCGGAAAAATGAGGGTAGTTGTGGCCCTGCCCGGATCGAGTATGCTTGAAGGGCTTTGGGATAAGGAGGGACAGGCTACTTCTAGCCCTGTCTTGGTCCCTTTTCTGCTACAGAATGGGAACACATATTAGAAGGTGTCTGCTGTAACCACCAGTGCAAGATAACTCAGTAACTGGTGTCCAATTTCATTCAGAGCCCTTGTTGCTCTTTATCAAAACAGAAGAAGGAGGCATCCATGGGGGCGTTGTCATATTCTCAGGCCAAGCATTTTGCGATTCAGTATTTCACTGAGCTAATCTGGAACAAGCCTCTCACCTCAGGCCAGAAGAAGACAACTTCTTTTTGCTTCCTCTGAGTAGTTTCCTCTGCCAACATTCCAGTTCCCACCATCGGTTCTGCAGCACTTGGGATTTCCTTCAGTTCTGAAGGTCCAACTGGAAAGTGCAGTTGGCCGGTTGAGTCTCCAGTGAGGGGTCATTGGGAATGCTCTTGGTAACTGTCCTAGTGTTGAATGGATGTGAACTGTTGCTTGGCAGTGTAAGTGCCTTGTCCTCACCCTGCTTCTGTCTTTAGGGACATCAAGTTTGTACCAAGAAATTTCTCCGTGTCTCCCAAATACCACCCCATTGACTCGTCCTACCCAAAGCAGTTTCCTTTGCATTGGCCAGTTCTGTATTCATGCACTATATTTGGATCATCGCCTCGCCTCCTTCCTTAGCTTATCCACCAAGAACACTGGGAAATGAGTCCTTTTAGGTGGTAGCTTTCGGTGTCATCAATGTTTTGATAGAGTTAGTGGCGATACTTAAAACATCACACTTTAGGGTTTTTTTTTTTTTTTAACCTTTGTGTCAAAAAGTAGGAATTGGAAGTGGAATAGGATTTCTCCATAGTCCCACTGTATAGAAAACACAGTTTTGATTCAGGCATTATTTTTCACACTTCAGATTTGACTCGATGCTGAAGACTTGTCCATCTTGGAAGGCTAAAGGCAGAGGAATGGGGGTTGGGCCACTCCCTTGGAGCTCTCAGAGCAGTAGACAAGTCGTGTGAACAGATAGATGTAATCTTGCCCTAAATACTAATATAATGGGGATGTGGTTTATGTGACCTCTTGTTCCTCTGCAAAGTTTTTCTTCCTCTTTTCAGAGTTAAAATGAAAGCAAACTATGCTGTTGGGATAAAGTCACAATCAGATGGTATCAGTTTGGCCTGGCTGATTTTGCTTTGGTTTTGCTGCAATCTGACAGGAGAATAGGGATCAAGTTTTAAATAACTCCCACCTCTTTTTTTCCCTAGAATGTAAATGGATGGATTCTTCCCTTTTTTCCCCACTTGCTACCCTTTTGTGTTGAAAGGGGGATCTAAACTTCAGACTAACTCAAACCCCTCAACATTTTTGTTGCCTGTTAAGTTTTGTGCCAAGGATATAACTGCCCCCATGTTTCGTGTCTTGCCTTCTCTCAGTGATTGGCAGAACAGAGACATATGCTGAGTAGTCCCAGCTTTTCATTGATCATTTCTCTCTTCTCATCCCCAGGACTTGACAGAAGCCAGGGAAAGGTTCCTGGGTTATGTCTGAACATACCTGTGATTGTTGGGGTATGGATGGGTGTGGGCAAGAGTGTATGAATGCACAGGCGTTAAGGAGCTGTGTATTGCTCATGTTCTGATTTTTGCAACTCGACTCTGTACTTGGAGTCGGTCTGTACAATTATTATGTCATTGTAATGATTTCACTTCTAACTGTGACATTTTTATCAAATGTGTGAATAAATATATAAAGATTGGTACAAAAGAGTGTTTGTCTTTGGACATATGGTGGGAAATCTTGTATATTGAGCTGCTTGTTTCTTCCTGATCGGAAAGTTGAAGAGTATTTCTACATAGGGCTGGCACATGAAAGTAGCAGGGTGTGGTCTTCCTTGGTAGGGGCTGACACACAACTAACCACCTTGCCTTGACCATGAACCCTTTCTAGGTGACCAGTTTGGCAACTGAAAGCAAACCATCTATTTCTACTTCCTTGTCTTGATCTACTAACCCATATCCTTTGCTTTTAAAGAAGGATCAACTTGAGGAAACCGTGTTTGAGCTTTGCTGACACTGAAACTTGGAGCAAGGAAAGAAGGAGAAGATTTGAGCATGCCAGGTCTAGTGTAGGAGGCAGACCAGGGCCCTGGCTGGAGAGGGAGGGTGGTGAGCTAAAACCCCACTTAGCTTGGTGGTAAGGCAGTTTTGCTAGAGTGTCAGTTTGTTGCAAGGCAATTGATATGTTAGAGACACTTTAGAGCATCACCTAAGTTTTGAGTTTATGTGTGATTCTGCCTGTGGGAAACAGTAGGTGAACACAAATGTACACCTGAACTGTTAAAACTCTTTTCTCTAGATTGTTCTATAAGATGATCACTGGAAAGCCATCTCTACTTGTAGACTACTTGTTAGATGTGTGTTTATGGGTGCCCATGCATCTGTATAATCTTAAATTTGGGAACTTGGTGGTTCTGGCCTCTGCTCTGTTGCAGAGGCCCCCTACATGTGACATCCCTGGTGTGGTTCTCTAGGCGCTGTATTAACACTTCCACTGAGAAGCACCTGTTCTTACTGAGCAACATTTCCATTGTTGGACAGTTCTTTCAGGAAATTTTGTACATTGAGACCAAATGTGTCACCTCAGCGTCTACCCATGAGTCAAGTGGGTCAAGCCCTGTCTTTGGAGCGACACGAGGAAAATGTTTTCATGGGATAATACTTCACATTTTTGAAGACCGTGCTCGTGTGACCCTAACCTTTTCCCAGGCTTCATGTCACCAGCAGCTTCAAAAGTCCTTCCAACTCTTTATTTTGAAAAATTTCATATATATCGAAAAATTGAAAGTAATAATAAAACCTTGTATACCCTTTCCTTACCTTTGCTGGTTGTTAAACTTGCTATAGTGTATGCTTTGTCTTTATAAATAGACTTTGCTGTGGACTGAACTGTGTCTCCTTAAAATTCATATGCTGAAGTCCTAAAGCCCAATGTGAGTTTTAGAGATGGGGCCTCTGGGAGGGGATTAGATTTAGATGAGGGTGTGAGAGTGAAGCCCTCACTGATGGGATTAGTCCCCTTAGAAGAAATGCCAGAAGTTTGCTTGTTCTCCCTCTACTATTGTGAGGAAACAGGTAGCTATTGCAAGCCAGGGACAGTGTTTCACCAGGAACAGAATTGGGCAGCATCTTGATCTTGGACTTTCAGCCTCCAAAACTGTAAAAAATAAAGTTATGTTTAAGTGATCCAGTCTGTGGTATTTTGTTATGGTAGCCTGAGTACTTTTCATGACCTTTTGAAAATAAGTTGCAAACATCAGGATATTTCCCCTCTGAACAGGTGTATGTTAATGCTTTTTTATGATATAATAAAGATTTCTTTGTAACTATACTAAGTAGCACATAAATAGCATATCTAATTTTAAAAAATGATTCATATTTATTTGAGAGTACAAGCAGGAGGGGCAGAGGGAGAGCGTTTTAAGCAGATCACACTGAGTATGGAGCCCAATGTAGGGCTCGATCTCACAACCCTGAGATCACTACCTGAGCTGATACCAAGAGTCAGATGCTTAATGGACTACACCACCCAGGCATCCTTTAATATCTAGTAATTCAGTCCATATTAAAATTTCCCCAGGTGTCCCCCAAATGACTTAACAGCACACTGCCCTCCCCCCCCCCCCCCCCATCCAGGATCCAATTCAGTATCCTGTATTGTGTTGGTAGCTAAGTAGCTAAGTCAACAGTAGCCTGCCTGTTTGTAGCTTCTTGGGTGCTTCTGGTAGTATGGTGCAGTGCAGTGGTTCTTAAACTTGACTACCTGGGAGCTTTGAAAACTCCCATGCCATGGTCTCACCCCAGAACGATTATATCAGAATTGGTGAGGGTATAAGTATTGAATGTTAATGCAATCAGATTTTTAAAACAGGCTACAATCTCAATCTGTACACTTTGAAAACAAGCTGAGGTGTTAATAATTTGTCACCAGTCTTGTCACTCTGTTGGCTTACGTTGGGCTTGGGATCAGCTAATAATAGCCACCATTACTGAGCACTTGTGCTGGACACCATGCTTCATGCTTTCATGCAGGACCTCATTTCATCCTATCACAGCACTGTGAGTGTAGCTATCCTTGTTTTATAAGCAAGGAAATGGTATCAGATATTAAGGAATTCTCTTGCTCAGGGCCATACAGGAAGTAACAGCCAGGATGCAGATCTAGCTTTGACCTCTCCAAAGACTCCTAGCAGCATGTCTTCACACTTAGGTTTCTCATAAGTACTGTCATGCTAGATTCCTTCCCAGGGTGATTGACTTGGAACCCGGAACATAGGTTTTCTTTTTATCCATTCTTGTTAAATTTTATATGGTTTAAGCCTCCTTCTTAACATGCTAGCTCCACATCCAATTGCTAATTAGTGGTGCTTTTTCTATGAGTATCAGAAACATAAGTGTTTTTTCCCTAGAAACTTCGGGATATATACCACTGCCATGACACATGGGTTGATATAAAGGGATAGGGTGGTATGCTTGGGGACATCTTGAGGTAGCAACCAGTCTCAGCATGGTAGAACAGGAATCTGGGAATTGCTTTCAGAATGAAAATCTGAGAACTCTGATTTCTAATAAACTTGAAAGAGTAAGAAATTACAGCATGTGGATGGAAGTGATCTTTAAAAAAATTTTTTTTTCTTAAGATTTTAAGTAATCTCAACTCAGGGCTTGATCCCAGGACCCCAGATCATTAACCTGAGCCAAAATCAAGAGTCAGCTGCTTAACCAATAGAGCCACTCAGGCGCCCCTGGATGTGATCTTAATGTAAAATATATTTGTTCCTACAAACCTCTGGCTACTTGATAGAGCATTATTCCAAAAGAACTGCTAGGCCACACACTGTCACAGTTGCTGGTTTTTTGTTTGTTTTTGTTTTTTTTTTTGAGATTTTATTCATGAGAGACCCAGAGAGAGGCAGAGACATGGGCAGAGGGAGAAGCAGGCTCCTTGCAAGAAGCCCAATGTACTCAATCCTGGACCCCAGAATGACAACCAGAGCCAAAGGCAGACGCTCAACCTCTGAGCCACCCAGGCATCCCTGTCACAGTTGCTTTTAATAACCTCATGGTTGATTCTGGTCCACAAATGTACTTAAAAATTTTTTCGGATAACAGAAATGACCTAATGTTAGTATCTCCTTTTAAAAGCCTAAGCATACCTAAAAAGGTAGGGTGGGTGATTCAAAGTAGTAATATTGATGTTTTTGAAGTTTATGCATTTTATCATATCCTACGACTGCTGTGTGAGAGTTAGGATTATCTTCAACCTCGAGGAACAGAAACCCACAATATGAAACAAAAGTAATGTTTTCTTGTGAACATTGCCAGTCGAGGGCTGGTAACTTTGCAGTCTTTCCAGACCCAGGCTCCTGCTATCTTGTTCCACCTTCAACATCTGTTGCATCTGAATCTCTGAGGGTGAGACCTAAGCATTGTGTTATTATTTCTGTCATTGTTTTTCCTTAAATGAGCCCAGCACTAGACCTGATTCCGTTTGTTGGCAGATGAGCACCATGAGGGCAGGGACTGTGCTCATTGCCTGCTGAGTCCCCAGTGCCTCTGCCATCTTGTCTGTGTTTTGCTAGTGGGAAAGAGGGTAGGGGAAAAGAGAATGTCCCTTCCCTTGAGGACACTTGCCAGAATGCCACACTGTTTCTGCTTACAGATGAATGGCCAAAACTTCATCAAAAGACCATACCCAGCTATTGAGAAATAATCTATACTTGGAGCAAGCATGTACCTAGTTAAAATTCAGAGGTAATTTTGCTGAGGAAGGAGAGGATGGAAATAAGGGACAACTGGCAGGCTTTGCCAAATTATAGCTAAAACATACTCACTTCAAAGACTGGATTCAGTTAAGGCAAAAAGTGCCAGTGGATATTCTGATTTGCTAGGGCTGTCATACCAACCACAAAGTGAGTGGTGTGAATAACAGAAATGTATTATCTTATGGTTTTGAAGGCTGGAAGTCCGGGATCCAAGTGTCTTTTCTGAGGGCTGTAAGGGAAAATCTGTTCCAGGCCTCTCTCCCAGCTTCTGGTGCTTGGTGGCAGTCTGTGGCATTCTATGGCTTTGGGTACACCCCAATCTCTGCCTTCACATTCACGTGGTGTTCTCCCTGTGTGTGCATGTCTACATCCAAATTTTCCCTTTTTGTAAGGGTACCAGTCATACTGGATTAGAAGCCCACTAGGTTCAGTCTAACCTCATCTTTAAAAAAAAAAAAAAGATTTTCTTTTTAAGTAATCAATATACCCAACAAGGGGCTCAAACTCAACCCCAAGATCAAGAGTCATGCTCTACGGACTGAGCCAACCAGGCGCCCCTAGTATTAACCTCATCTTAACCTAATTAATCACATCTGCAAGGACACTGTTTTGAAATATAAGGTCACATTCTGTGGTCTGGGGGCTAGGACTTAAACATATGAATTCTGATGGGACACAATTTAATCTATAACAGGGGGAAATCACAGAGAACTCCGTTTGAGGATGACTTGTCAAAAAAAATGGCCCTGGTTGAGTCCAGAAAAGCTTCCCGGCCTGGCCTGGTCACCTGTCCTGTAGCTTCCCTGTGGCAGCAGCAGGGGGCAGGGCTGCACCGCCCTGCCGGGAGCCTCTTCTCAGTTTGCCCTTGCGGAAGGATTTTACATCACACAAAAACCGATAGTTAAATGTGGTTCTATTTGGGCACTGCTACCCCTCCCTCAAAGCTTGGATGGACATCAAGTCCTGTGAATAAATGAGAGAGGAAGTGGGTCGGATGACTGCAACCTGTATGGGTGTATATAGTAGGTTGGTAGGAAGAAGAGGCTGAGCGAAAGTGGGAGATCCACAGGCTCCACGCCTGGTGCCCAGGGGTTTGGGCATGGGACACAGAAGGAGGTGGCGACAAAGAGGCAGCAGCTTTGATTTGCTGCCTCCTCCCCAGCAGCCTGTCTGCTCCTGGTGGCCAGTCCAGCTCCAGTCTAAGGACGTAGTTCAGCACCACCAGGGCTGCCTAGGGCTGGTCAGCTAAGCTGAGGCCCCAATTCTCTTGTTATAATTCCGAAATTTCCTAGTATAACTATTTTATTTTTATTTAAAATTTTTAATTCCGGTTAGTTAGTATACAGGGTCATATTAGTTTCATCTTGTTATAATTCTTTCTTTACTGTATTTCTGCACAGATGAAAGAAGGCATGATATTCAGCAAGAAATCATTGAAGACCCACTATATCTGATGACTTTCAAAAAATTTATGAAGCAGCTGGGGAGTGGACACAAGTCCATGGAATTAAATAGTTCGGCCCCGGGGGACCAAAGGAGTGTCCGTTCTGTGTGGGGAGGCCAGGCCAGGCCAGGGTGAAGTGGGACTCCATTCACAAGATCTGCCAACAGTCTGGAATCTATGTGTCATGCTGATTCATCACTGAGAACATGCTTGACACTCTTTCGGATTCTTGCCTTCATATTCTTTTGTTTCCCGAAGTAATAATTATGTGATTAAAAAGGTAAAGCATTTATTTTATACATAAAACTATAAAGAAAAATTAGTTGTTATCCTTACATGCCAGAGAATGTCTTTTTTCTATCCTTATATCTGTATATAACATTTTTCTTGAAGTTTTATCTAAGCATCTTTTTTTTTTTTTTTTTAAGATTTTATGTATCTATTCATGAGAGACACAGAGAGAGAGGCAGAGACACGGGCAGAGGGCTCCTGCAGGGAGCCCGATGTGGGACTCGATCCTGGGACCCCAGGATCACTACCTGAGCCAAAGGCAGATGGTCAACCATGAGCCACCCAGGTTCCCCTTATCTAAGCATTTGTGCACATAGTTTAAAAAGTCACATAGTTCTTATTAAGCTTGTTGAGAAATCCTCTACCCTACCATTTCCCCTCCCAGGACCACCAGTATCACAGGGATTATATTAGCATTTTCTTCCAGGTCTCTAAATAATATGCTACTATCACCATATATAAACTTTTCATTTTAGGCATTATATGAAAATTCCTCTCTTCCTCCTCCCTCCTCCACCCTTCCCATTCCTTCATCTCCCAAAGAAGTTATATCAAATTTTAGTTACAGCATTACTTAGCATTTAAATTGTTCTGAGCATGGAAACGGTATTCACAGGTGACCAGACACTATGACCACTTCTTTCTCGCACACCTCATTATTTTTGCCTAGACAGAGTACGTGGTTTCTCACCTGCTTTGTTTGTTGTATTTTTTTTAAAGATTTTATTTATTTGAGAGAGCAAGAAAGGGGACAACGGTAGGGGGTGGGGAGCGCAGAGGGAGAAGCAAGGTCCCTGCTGAGCAGGGAGCCTGATGGATGTGGGGCTCCATCCCAGGACCCTGGGATCATGATCAGAGCCAAAGGTAGACACTTAACCTACTGAGCCATCCAAGGACCCCCCTTTGTTGTGTTCTTATCACAAATTCAGCCCTACCCTCTGTGACATCTGGGAGCTCTTGATATCCATCCAGAGTAGGTATTAACAGCTTCTCCTCCCAGGAGAGGGAGGTACAGCCTCTGATGCTCACCTGGAACTGGAAGGTCTCCCTTCCCTTTCCTCAAGGATTCCTTCCATGTCCATCCCCTGTTCTCTGCATCCCATTCTTCCTCAGGCTTAGTTTATTTTCCTCCATGATCGTCCAAGGAAAAAGGGTACACAAGAGGTACAATTTTTCAGATCCTCACATAGCTGTATAATTCAGCTGAGCACAACAAGACCTGCTGGCAGTAGTTTTTCTTTAGAATCTTGGCCAAATTGGAAGATGTTTTGATTCCTTTTATCTGTGATGTGTAGCCTCCCTGGGCCTCTGGCCCCCAAGTCTGTGAGATCTCTTTGTTTCTGGTATTCCGTCTGACTTGTTTTTACCTATTGTGCCATCGTTGGGCCCTCATTTGTAAATTCCTGTCTTTCAACTCTGGATAATTTTCTTGAATTATCTCATTTTCCCTCTTCTCTCTTTTGGCCCTTCTGCTATTCAAGTAGACGATCACCTGAATGGCCTCTCACATTCTTATTTTTTTTTCTCCTGTTTTCCAGCCATTGGCTTTCTTGCTCTATTTTCTGAAAGTTTCCTGCATCTTGTCTCTACTACTGACTAGCAATTCATTTTTTTGTTTCACCCTAAGCCATTTACAGTTTTGTGCATCTGCTTTCCAGTTCACAAAACAGTTTTCCTGTCCTTCCTCTTTCTCCTTGACTGTGTGGGGTTTGCCTTAAATTTTGCTTCCTTTAATTGTTGTTGAAGTAGGGTTTCAGGAAGGAGCCAAAGTTAACCTGTGTTTTCTTTTTTTTTATAACTTTTTTTTTTAAGATTTTATTTATCCATGAGAGACACAGAGAGAGAGAGAGAGAGAGAGAGAGAGAGGCAGAGACACAGCAGAGGGAGAAGCAGGCTCCATGCAGGGAGCCCGACATGGGACTCCATCCCAGTTTCCAGGATGAAGCCCTGGGCTGAAGGTGGCGCTAAACCGCTGAGCCACCCTGGCTGCCCTAACCTGTGTTTTCAGTCTGATATCTGCCTGGGTCTGCTTCTGTTTGTTTCTTCATATAGTTTATTCCTCCAACTTTATTGAAGTATAATCAAAGTGCAATTAACTGCATCTATTTAAAACGTACAATTGAATCAATTTTGACATGTATATATACCTGTGACATCATCACAATTAAGATAATGAACATTTTGCCATCATTTCATCATCTACAAAATTTCTTTGTGCCCCTTTGTGACTCTCCCTTACCCCTGTCCCCAGGCAACGCTACTCTGCTTCCTGTCTCCATCAAATAACTAACTTATTCTAGGATTTTATATAAATAAGATCATACAGGATGTACCATTTTTACCTATGGCTTCTTTCATTCAGGGTAACAATCCTTGATTTGTCCATGTTGCATTTATCAATGGTTTGTTCCTTTGTATTGCTAAGTATTATCCCATGGAATGGATATACCATAGTTTGTTAATTCATTCACCTACTGAGAGACATTTGGATTGTTTCCAGCTTTTGGCTACTACAGATAGAGTTGCCATAAACATATATGTACCAGTCTTTGTGTGACTATGTTTTTGAGGTTTTTGTTTTAAATAAATACCTAGGAGTAGAATGGCTCAGTCACATGCATATGGTGGGTGTATGTTAAAATATTTGCAGGTAACTGCCAAACTGTTTTCCAAAGTGATTGTGACATTTTACATTCCCACCAGCAGTGTATGAGAGTTTTGGTTGCTCCATCTTGTTGCTAAAACTTGTTATGGCCAGTCTTCTCATTATACTTTTGAAAAAATTGAAATATAATTAACATAAAATATCCTATTTATTTTGGGTGTACATCATAGTGATTTGATGATGTTTATACATTATGAAATGATCCCCACAATAAGTCTAGTGACCATAGAAAGTTATTGCAATATATATATTTTTTAATTTTATTTATTGGGCAGCCCGGGTGGCATGGCGGGACACAGAGAGAGGCAGAGAGAGAGAAGCAGACTCTCCACAGGGAGCCTGATGTAGGACTCGATCCCAGGACCAAGGGATCATGCCCTGAGCCAAAGACAAATGCTCAACCACTGAGCCACCCAGGCATCCCTAAAGTTATTGCAATAACTTTATTGCAATTATTGGCTATATTCCATATGCTCTACATTATATCCTCATGACTTATTTATTTTATAACTGAACATTTGCTACTCTTAATCCCCTTCACCTATTTTGCCACCCCAACACCCTCATACTTCCCCACTCTGGTAACCACTAGTTTATTTCCTTTATGTGTAAGTCTGTTCCTGTTTTGTTTTGTTTGTTCATTTGTTTTGTTTTTTAGATTCTACATATAAGTGAAATCACTCATTATTTGTCTCTCTCTGTCTAACTTAGTTCACTTAGCATAATAGCCTCTAGGTCCATCCATGTTGTCGCTCATTATATTTTAATTTGCATTTCCATAATGACTAATGATGTTTAGCATTTTTATGTGCTTATTGGCATTCATAAATCTTCTGTGGTGTTGTTTGAAATCTTTTGTTAATTTTTATTGGGTTGTTTGTGTTCTGTCATACCATAAGAGTTTTTACAATGTACAAATCTTATTTTTTTCTCCTCTTTTAAAATATTGAGTCATCATTCACATGCCATAAAATTCACCCTATCAAAAAGTACAATTTAGTGGTTTTCAGCATATTCACAAAGTTGTGCAACCATCACCCCTATCTAATTACAGGCATCTTCATTGCCCATCCCACCCCTGCAAATCCCCAGACCCATTAGCAATCACTACCCCATCCCTCCTCCTAGTCCCTGACCGCCATTAATCCACTTTCTGGCTCTATGGAACATTTGATGTAAATGGAATCATATAACATATAGTCTTTTTGAGTGGCTTTTTTCCCTTAGCAGAATGTTTTCAAGGTTCATCCATGCTGTAGCATTTATCAATACTTCATTCCTTTTCATGATTGTATAGTATTCTACTGTACAGATATACTGCATTTTGTTCATCCATTTATCATTTGCTGAACACTTGAATTTTTTCCACTTTTTGACCATTATGAATAAATCCATTATGAACATTCAATTTTAAGTTTTTGTATGGACATATGTTTAAAAAACTATCTTAATTATATACATAGGACTAGAATTAATGGGTTATGCAGTAACTCTCTGTTTATCTTTGAGTTATTGCCAAATTGTTTTCCAAAGGAACTGTACCATTTTACATTCACACTGACAACTTATGAGGGTTCCAATTTCTGCACATCCTCAATACTTGTTATTGTTTTTTCATTCTAGCCATCCCAGTGGGTATGAAGTGGTATCTCACTGTGGTTTTGGTTTGCACTTCCCCAATGAATAATGATGGTGGGCATCTTTTCATGTGCTTATTAGCCATTTGTAGATCTTCTTCAGAGGAATGTCTATTCAATACCTTAAAAATTGGATTTGGGGGGCACCTGGGTAGTTCAGTTGGTTAGGCATCTGCTTTCGGCTCAGGTCATGATCCAGGGCTCCTGGGATCGAGTTCCTGCATGGGGCTCCCTGCTTGGCGAGAAGTCTGTTTCTCCCTCTCCCTCTGCCTGCTGCTCCCCCTACTTGTGCTCTCGTACATGTTCTCTCTCTCTGTCAAATAAATAAATAAATCTTTAAAAAATTGAATTATTTATCATTTTATTGTTGAGTTGTATATTTGAGATGCAAGTCCTTTGATATACATGTTGGGGCTATTGTCTCCCTGTCTGTGGCTTGCCTTTTTTTTTTTAACAGTATCTTTCAAAGAGCATAAGTTTATAATTTTGATGAAGTCCGACTTATTAATTTTTTTCCTTTGTGTTTTGTGCTTTTATGTTTTTTTAAAGATTTTATTTTTTTATTTGAGAGAGCATGAGCAGGAAGGAGGGGCACAGGGAGAGAGAGAAGCACACTTTCCATTGAGCAGGGAGCCCAGTGTGGGACTCAATCCTAGGACCCCGGAATCATGACCTGAGCCAAGGGCAGATGCTTAATTAATTGAGCCACTCAGGTTCCCTTGTGCTTTTATGTTCTAAGAAAGCTTTGCCTGACACAAGGATAGGAGTTTTCTCCTATGTTTCCTTCTAGACACTTTATAGTTTTAGGTGTTACATTTAGGTTCATGATCTGTGGAAGTTAATTTTTATATATGGTGTGAGGTAAGATTCACATTTGATATTGTGGATATTTCCAATTATTCTTTGTTCTATATTATTACATCTGTATCATCACTACAGATTTAAAAAAATTTTTTTTATCTATTTATTCATGAGAGACACAGAGAGAGAGAGAGGCAGAGACACAGGCAGAGGGAGAAGCAGGCTTCATGCAGGGAGCCCGACACGGGACTTGATCCCAGGACTCCAGAATCATGCCCTAGGCGGAAGGCAGGCACTCAACTGCTGAGCCGCCCAGGGATCCCCATCACTACAGATTATTATTTTGTGTTTCATATGAGGCAGAATGGGAGTGTCATTTCCCTTCCTTCCTATTTTTTTTTCCTCTTCACACTATCTTACCCTATCTTACATCTCTTACAGAGAATGTTTTTCTGGTTTTTGTCTTTTGTGCTTTTCTTTCTTTAAGAGTGAAGATACAATGAGATTTTGCCAATGAAGTATATTTTTAAAAAATATATTTTATTTATTTGAGGAGAGAGAAGACAGAGAACATGAGCAGGAAGGAGAGGGAGAAGCAGGCTCACTGCTGATCCCAAGATCCTGGGACCATGACCTGAGCTGAAGGTTAACTGACTGAGCCACCCAGGTGCCCCTGGAGTATATTTTTTGACTAAATATCACCACATTTCTTTCCTTATATCCTTGCCAATACTTGGTATTCTCTAATTTTTTTTTTTGGTATTCTCTAATTTTTATTCTTTATTTTTATTTTGCTAATCTGGATGGTGTAAAGATGGATATCTCATAGTTTTATTTTTGAGTTCTCTAACTGCTAGGGAGTTTAAATATTTCTTTTCATTTTCTTTCTTTCTTTCTTTCTTTCTTTCTTTCTTTCTTTCTTTCTTTCTTTCTTTCTTTCTTTCGAGAGAAAGCACATGAGTACCAAAGAGGGGCAGAAGGAGAGGGAGTGAGATAATTTTAAGCAGGTTTTACACCCAGCATGAAGCCAGATGTGCGACTTGTTCTCACAATCCTGAGATCATGACCTGAGCAGAAATCAAGAGTCGGATCTTTCGAATGAGCCACCCAGGTGCCCTAAGTATTTCTTTATATACTTGTTAACCATTCAGATTTCCCTTATACAAATTGCCTATTATGGCTATATCCATTTTTCTATTGATACTTATCTATAATTCCTTTATTTTTCTTCTGGATTTACAAAAATTCCTTGTATATGCTCAATTAGGATTTTTAATAGTTTATTTATGAAACAAAATATAATACATATACAATAACTGTTGTGTTATAGACATTGCAAACATTTGCTCCTAATGTGTCATTCATCTAATAACTCTGTCTATGATGTTGTTTATTGAGCTGAGATCTATACCTTTTATATGGTCAAATCCATAATTTTTTCAACTATGATCTGTGCTTTTAAAATCTTTATTCCAAAACAAACAAACAAACAAACAAACAAACAAAAAACTTTATTCCCGGGAAGCCCCGGTGGTGCAGGGGTTTAGCGCCGCCTACAGCCCAGGGCGTGATCCTGGAGACCCTGGGTACAGTCCCACGTCAGGCTCTCTGTATGATGCCTGCTTCTCCCTCTGCCTGTGTCTCTGCCTCTCTCTCTCCGTCTCTATGAATAAATAAATAAAATATTTTTAAAAAATTATTTAAAAAAATAAAATCTTGGGATCCCTGGGTGGCGCAGCGGTTTGGCGCCTGCCTTTGGCCCAGGGCACGATCCTGGAGACCCGGGATCGAATCCCACGTCGGGCTCCCGGTGCATGGAGCCTGCTTCTCCCTCTGCCTGTGTCTCTGCCTCTCTCTCTCTCTGTGACTATCATGAATAAATAAATAAAATCTTTAAAAAAAAAAAATAAAAAAATAAAAAAATAAAAAAAAAATAAAATAAAATCTTTATTCCCTCAAAGTAAAAAAGATGCCCTCCTACATGCTTATGTCTTAGCTTTATAGTTTAACCTTTTATATTTAGGTATTTACTCCATTAGATAGGAGTTGTGAGGTAGGGATCCAATCTTGCTTTGTCCATCCTGGTTTACCAGTTTCAGGTTCTTTTCTTTTTTAAAGATTTATTTATTTATTTATTTTAGGGGGTGAGGGAAGGGTAGAGGGAGAAGAAGAGAGAAAATCTCAAGCAGACTTTCTGTTGAACACAGACCCTGAGATCATGGCCTGAGATGAAATCAAGAGTCTGGCATTTAACGGACAGAGCCACCCAGGCACCCCTCCATTTTCATGTTCTAAGCACAGCTAGCCCAGTAGCTGGGCAGCCAAGAAGCAGGAGAGGGTCATGAGGATCAGGGGACCCCTGAGAGTGAAAGGAAGACGAGGGCACATTATGGTGGTTTTCTCCAGCAGCATTTAGCTAACAAGGCTAAGAGCTGGATTGAGACAATATTAGGTTTTTTTCCCAGGTGTCGGGTTTGAAAGGACAAAGAAAGAACGGAGTTCAGGATTTGGCAGGGGGCAGGAGGAGTTAACATGATAAGTCAGGAAGTGCTGTGGACAGAAGCAAGTATCTTTGGTTCCTGTGGGTAGGTGCTTGAGACATGGGGGCATGCTTAGGTGATGATAAATGAAAAAACAACCACGAAGCCAAGTGTGTGGGCAGTAACAGTGCCCAAATGTGATAGGAGGGGTTTCCTCCGCCCCCTCCACCCTTGTTGAACTTAGCCCAGACCAGGGTAGACCGGTGACGGCAGTCAAAGTTAGGGCCAGCGGTAGCTGCTCTTCTATATGGGAAAAGTCGGGCTGTCCCCAAGGCACTGGCCCTTAGGCCAGATAGGAGAGGACCCGTCACTGTCCAGGATCCATAGGAGTGGGGTGAACAGGCTGCACATGACTAATTGTCTAAAGGCTAAGGAGAAGCTCAGGCCCCGGATGGTGGGGGGTGATAGGAAGCAGAAGGGTTTAATAGATCTAGATGTGAGATGGAGGCTGGGGGACAGAGGAGCAGGGCCACAGGGAGTGGGTTTGTCCCAGTGAAACAAATGTGGAGCTTTCCAGCAAAAGGCAGGATAGCTGGGTTATGGTGCACAACCATCCTACCATGCCTACCACTGAACACATTAATGAAGGTTCAGAGCTTGCTTACAGACATCCCTCATGTCTTTGCACTGCCTAGAGAATGAGGGATCCTCCCCAGCAAAAAGGCAAAGGAAGAGAGCAAGACTGGAAAAATCCCAATGTGATTCCCAGGCCAGAATTGACATTTCATTGTCTGGAATGGGTGGTGTGGCTCTGCCCTACTGAGGGAGGGCGGAGGAGGGCAGGGCTCTGTGCATCTGGCAGGGGGTGTCTGGAGACACGTCCACCATAGGAAGTGTGGTGCTATGTTCCCTGTCAGGACTGGCCTCCTCCTGGGCCTGCCTGGCTTCCAGCCCCTGGACTTGCCCTGCAAGGAGAGATATTGATGACAGGAGAGGCTACAGTGGCTCTGGGAGGGCTGCCCTCCACGGCCAGACGGGGGAGGACCAGCAGGTGAGGGGAAGGGAGAGGAGGAGTGGGGCAGGGCCTCCATGTGCTGCCTGAGAATGGGCAGGCAGGGCACACTGCCTGGGGCTTCCTACCAGGCCCTGTGGGGCTAACAGTCTTGCTTTCAGTACTGAATTTCCCTACCTGCCCTTTCTCACCAAGCTTATTCATTGCAAAGGGCTCACAACTAGGGAGGGAGTAACTCCAACAATGAACCAAGGTGGTTCACTGTCTTCTCCCTTCTTTTCCACTTGTTCTCAGTTTTCTATAGTGTTGATTGATTTCTGTGACAACTAGGGAAAATAGCAACTGTTGTGTGATAAATGAGTGTGGGATGTGTGTGCGTGTGGTGGACAAGGTTTCTGTCTTGGGGGGACAAAGGACTTGGGGTCTCAAGGGCACAGAGTGCGTATCTTTGTTGCTGGCTTTCACTAGTGGGTACCCCCCCTTGGATTTTCTTCTGGTAGCTGAGGAAAGTGAGGCTCAGGTCATGTCAGGGCCTTGCCCAAAGTCACAGGTGTGTTGGTGGGAGAACCTGCCTTGGAGCCCAGCCTTCTGGCCCTGATGACCCTGACTCTTGCTGCTTCCCCTACACTTTGATCCTGTTCTGAGCTGAGCTTGCCCCTTGAGACAGTGGACACATTAAGACTATTCATTCAGGAGGGCAGAGTCCTTCAAGTGCATCAAGTGCAAATTCCTTCAAGCCCCCAGGAGTTAAAAACAAGAAGCCTGTGCTCCTAGAACACCCAGGAAAGGCCATGTGAAAACCCAGCAGGCGGGGGTGGGGGCCCAAGGCTTGGGGCCCAGGGTGTCAGAGGGGTGGAAACAGGATGTGAGCAGAAAGGGGCCGTGAGAAGCAAGGTGGCTCCCAGCACAGGCGGCCACCTGGTACAGCATGTTCTGAGCCACGGAAAAAAGACCCTGGGCTGCGTGGGCGTCATCACATCCTGCTCCCAGAAGGCCTCCACCTCCCCACCCCCAACCTCCCCTCCCCCGCCCTGCCTGGCTCCCATCCAGGGCAGAAGCCGACCACTGGGTGAGAGGGCAGGTGAAAGGACAGGAATGTTGCCTTTTGGAGAGATGGGGATTAAATCTCCCCAGCCACTCCAGGGAGGCCTCCTGCCCAAGAGTGAAACCAAACATGAAGGAAGAACAGGGCAAATAGCTCACTTGTCTATCCAGTAAACACGATGTGGGATCTGCTCTGCCCAGGCTTTAGCTAAGAGTAGGCAAAGTAAAGCTGCCAAGACCCGTTACCTGACTTCAGGGAGGCCCAAGTGTTGGGAGGGTCTCCTGATGGGGCTCATGAAGGTAGGGGTGAGCCTGGGCTCTGGAAGAGGCGCTTGGTTCAGCCTGAGGATCTGGGAAGGCTTCCTGGAGGAGGTGAGGCCTAAGGGAATTCTTGAGGGAGGGGCCTGGGAGGGGTGGATAAAGGCATCCCAGGCAGGGTCAGCTAGCACAGGGGCTGGGGCACACCTGGCTTGAGATGTGTGCATCGGGGTCACAGGGTGGGGTGGGGTGGGGGGGCCTGTTTTAGCCCACCTGACCAGAGTCTACCCGCTTGGCCTATTCAGGGCCTGCAATCTCCTCTCTGGCCTGGCCCCTTCTCAGCACCAACACTGGCATTCTTTTCCCTTGTCAGAGCAACTCCCAGGCCCGCATCCCTGCAGCAGACCTCGGGGCCCCTTCCCCTCACAACCCACTTGAGGAAGACTCCTAGATGGTTGCTTCCCAGCCTGGCCCCAGTGGATGTTGCCCCTGCAGCTCTCACCACACCACCATCCACCTTGGGGTGGTTTAGCACTTTTCCTTGGTTTGTAACCAGCCTTTTTCTCCTAGAGTGTTTTCACCCATATTTATGTTTATATAGAGCATAGAGCTTTCTCTTTTTTATAAAAATAGTATCCTCCCATAGGACCTTATTTGTAACTCCTCTTTTTCTGCTTGTTCTGTCTCGGTGTGTGTAGATTGGCCTCATTCATCTTTTACAGATGCTTGGTAGAACTGTAAAAATTGTGTATTCCATTTTCCCTCCAGCAACAGATGTTGCTGGATTGGAAATCTTTGTACAGTTCTCTTTCCAGAGTAGTACCCAGAGGAGGGGTTTGGGGGTCAAAGGGCATTTGCTTTCAACATCTGAATAGGTCCACCCGAATTGCACCACCCCCGTCCCCCGCCAAAGAATACCAGTGCACACTCCCATCAAAAGGGCACAAGGTTACCCGCCAGCCCTCTGGGGACTGAATGCTTGCCAACCCACCGAGTGAATAACACCATCACATTGTTCCTGTGGGTGCAACCTAGGGGTGGTGTGTTTGCTGGACACTTGCATCCCTTGACCTGAGAATCCTATGTTGCTCTTCTTTGCCCCTTTTTCTATTGTGTTCTTTGTCTTTTTCTTATTCGGTTTTGAAGGGCCTCACGTCTTTGTTTTCTTTACCCATACTCCCTTTCCTCCCTGTTTATTATTTTCTGTGACTGCCATCTAACATGCTACTTGTTTCCTTCTTTTTCGCCCCTCTCGCCCCTCTCCATGAGATGTAAGAACTGGGAGGGCAGGGACTTTGTCATTTCTTTAACGTGTCCTGCACTCAGGACAGTCGCCTGGTACAGAATGGCACCACTAAATTAATTGTCCTATGAATGAATGAGTGAATAATGACCTTTTGTCTGTTGTTTTTTTTTTAAACTGTTTTCTCCATGTCTGTCACTTGCTCTTTACCTTTGTTTATGGTGAGTCCGATCAGATGGAAAGAAAATTAATTTATGTGTTTGAAACTATCAATTCTTTCATATGGGGTTTTCGTGTTCTGCATTTTGCTTATGGCTTTTTAAGCTATAAACATATTGTGTGTATTTTCCCTAACTCTTGCATATTTTGGTCTTAGTTTAAGTGATTTATTCCACATGGTATGTATTTTTGTGCATATGAGATGTGGATCAAAATTTTTGAAAAAGTAGATAGCCAGCTGTACTATTGCTGTCTGTGAAAGAGTCCAGTCTTTGCTCTGTTGGTTTGAGATGCCATTGCTGCTAAGTAAGCTTTTGTTGTTTTGTGTTTTTTAAAAAGATTTTATTTACTTATTCATGAGAGACATAGACAGAAAGAGGCAGAGACATAGGCAGAGGGAGAAGCAGGCTCCCTGCAGGGGGGAGGCTGACAAGGGACTCAATCCCAGGACCCTGGGATCATGGCCTGAGCCGAAGGCAGACGCTCAACCACTGAGCCACCCAGATGCCACTAAGTGGGCTTTTGGACCTTCTAATCGGTTCCATTGCTCCATCTATGTATTTCTGTGACAGAATCACACTTTAAAAAACCACTAGACTTTTATAATTTATTTTTATATCAAGTGGGACAAGTCCTCGCTCTTTGCTCTTTTTTTTTTTTTTTAATTTAATTTATTTATTCATGAGAGACACAGAGAGAGAGAGAGAGAGATTGGCAGACACAGGCAGAGGGAGAAGCAGGCTCCATGCACCGGGAGCCTGACATGGGATTCGATCCCAAGTCTCCAGGATCGCACCCTGGGCCAAAGGCAGGCACTAAACCGCTGCGCCACCTAGGGATCCCTGTCCTTAATTTTCAAAAATTTCTTTGCTATTTTTATTCATTTTCTCTTTTACATGAATATGGAAACCGGTTTGTCAGGTCCCATTAAAACATCTCATGATTTTGGTTGGGTCGTAATGCATGTATAGATCCAGTCAGCTAGGACTCCACATCTTTATGTCGAATGCTTGTGATGGGGCATGCCATACTTCTCTGTATACTTAGCTCTATCATGTCCTTCAACCAAATTTTACGGCTATCTTCTTGTAGGTCTGTATATTCCTGTTAAGCTTGTTTCTTGGGATCTTAGAGTTTTTGTTAATGTTTTGAATGGCAAAACTCTATTACAGGTTCCCATTAGTTTTTGTTTTTTGTTTTGGTTTTTTTGTTTGGGGTGTGTGTGTGTGTGTGTGTGTGTGTGTAGGGAAGCAATGATTGTGGTGTGATGGTCTTGTCTCTGGTTACCTTATTGATTTCCCCTTATAAAGTGCTAATATTTGTCAGATGATTCTCTTAGAGTCTTCTGACAGGTAGTCATATTTTCTACAGAGAACAATGGTTTATGTTCTTCTTATACATCTCTTTCTTGTGCCATTGAAAGGCCAGGACCCCCAAAATTCAGCCCAGCAGCTGTTCTTGTAGGCTAGCTTGTCTTGTTCTTCCTTCTAGGAGAATGACCCTGCAACTTCACTATTAAGTATGATGTTTGCTAGACTTAAGAAGCCTCCTATTTTTCTATTTCTAATATTCTAAGAATACTATTTTTCTATTTTCTTGAATGAGTATTCATGGTATCCATTTTTGGGGGGCACCTGAGTGGCTCACTTGGTTAAGTGCCTGACTCTTGGTTTTAGCTCATGTCATGATCTCAGGATCATGATCTCAGGATTGTGAGATTAATATTGAGATCGAGCCCATGTTGGGCCCTGCTCTCAGTGGGGAGTTTGCTCTCTCCCTCCCCCATGCCTCTCCCCTCCCCCCAGTAAATAAATAAATCTTTAAAAAAATAGTATCAGTTTTTTTACAAGCTTGGTTGGTGTAGTAGAGCCTGGGATTTTAGCTGGGCATATGGCTGCTGAGGATAAGGAAAGTCTTCCTCATGGTTAGATGTGGCCCAGGTCTAGCCACTGGGTCACGAGTCTGTTGTTCCATAGTTCTTTACATTATTTACACATGCACAGCACTTCATGTGCCTTTCCCGAAGGCAACTCATTCAATTTCCACAACAGCCAGGCAGGCAGGCGAGGGGGCGCTGCTCTGGCACCTTCCAGGGAGGCGGCTGAGGCTGACTCAGTAGCCACAACTCCAAGAGGGGGCTGCCCAGCGAGGGCTCACTGGGAAGGGGAAGGTGCCTCATTGTAGCTATGCTAGCGGTTTCTGTTTCGCTTATTTGATGGAGGCTGTGGGATCTCCTCCCCACTGAGCCCTGTCACCTGCATAGATCCAGTCTGAGGGAGCAACCCTGGCCCCCCATGGGGTCGAGGCATTAGGGAGCCTGGCCTGGCTTCACCTCCAAGCCTCAAAATTTCCAGGCTTCCCGGCTGCTGCATGTTCCCCAGACCCATGTGGCCACCCCAGTGCTCTAGATGCTCCAGTACTCATTCCCTCCATGGCCAGGATATAGTAACCTCCAGCTCTGAGGCTCTGGATGGGGAAGTGGGAGACGACCAAGGACCAGCCCAGCAGCAACCCTGGGACCTGCCCCCGACCCTGCCCCACAGGAACCACGGCTGTCAGCTGTCCCATGCCTCATTGCTCAGCACAGTTCCTGCAGGAGGCTTCTTGTGGGAGCCCTCCAGGGACTGTGGTTGCCCTAGAGGCAAGAGAGTTTCCGTCAAGAAGTGGAAGGAAGGGAGTGCTGTTCTAGGAGGCTTACACCGGACCTGTCCTCTACCCTATCCAGCCCCTTGCTCTAGTCTGCACCCTACAGGACTCCCTTCCCATCTTTGCACCTGTTCCCTCACCTGCACATTAGGGCTGATGGAAACCCCTGGGATGAGGCCTGGGTGAGGCAAAGCAGGGAAAGCAAGGCAAGAGGCACAGAACTTCGCACCTACTTCCTGGGTTCCAGTTCCACACCTGGTGCCGAGGGCAGAGACACAGATAGCAACCTCACTGGGAAAGGAAGGGTGGACAGCCACCTTAAGCACACTGGAAACAATCTCTCGCCTTGGTTTTTTTCATCTGCAAAGTGGGGAGAAGTAGTTCCCACTTTTATTTTTGGGGGACGCCTGGGTGGCTCAGTGGATGAGCATCTGCCTTTGGCCCAGAGCATGATCCTGGAGATCTGGGATCGAGTCCCACGTCTGGCTCCCTGCATGGAGCCTGCTTCTCCCTCTGCCTGTGTCTCTGCCTCTCTCTCTCTCTGTGTCTCTCATGAACAAATAAATAAAATCTTAAAAAAAAAATTTTTTTTAAAGATTTATTTATGTGTGAGAGAGCGAGAGCTCATGCACAATGAGGGGAAGGGCAGAGGGAGAGGGAGAGAGAATCCCAAGCAGACTCCCCAGTGAGTGCTGAGCCCACCTCAGGACTCTATCTCACCACCCTGAGATAATGACCTGAGCCGAAATCCAGGATCCAATGCTTAATGGATTGAGTCACCTAGGCACCCTCCCATCCCTTAAAGTGACATAAAACTAATGAGAAATGTGATAAAGTATAGATAATGCATGGTAGGTCCACAATAAGTGTGAACTTGAAAACATTGCCAAGTGGTTCTTGCTTTCAGCCAGCATGAGGCAGTACCCAGATGCCTGGGGCTACAGGAACAGAGCTGAGGAAGCCCTTGGGGTCTTGGGGTCTCCAGTGGGCCAGCAGAAGGCAGGCCCTGGGCTTCTTTCAGGGCTGGTTTGGCCTCCAGGACATGGGGAAGGTTGACAGCATCTGGGTAGCCCCATGGCTGGGCCCATTAGCAATAGACATTCTGGGCTAAAGTCTGAGGCCTGGGCCTGGTGGGTGAAGGGCACAGGGAAGTAACATTCTGGTACATGGGGAAGCCACCAAAAATCTTGTTCTACCTGGTGAGCATCCTGTGTTGGAAAGAACCATCTAGTTCATGTTTGCCATCCCCCTGCCTCAGCAGCCCTGCCATGGGCCTCAGTCCCCATATAGAAAGATGTCCCCAGGCTCTTGGGCAACTTCCCTATGCCAGCGAAGTTCTGCATTCTGACCTTGGCTGACCTCAGAGTGCTGGCTTCCTCTCACTCCTTCATGGACAAGTGCCCCAGGCTGGGGATGGTCCTGACCCCAACACCAGGGAGTGGTGGCCGTGCTCCTCCTCTGGCCGCAGGTCAGGGCAGGCTCCCAGAGACACTGGGCCCAAGGGGAAATCCTTGGGGTGGGGTGCAGTGGTGGATACAGGGTGGATTGGGGGGTCATGGTGAGGCCTAAAGGCCAGGCCTGGGAGTGGGGACTGGGCCATCAGTGTCTGCGGTCTCTGAGCTGAAAGAGGTAAGCTCCAGATTCCGGCCAGGTGCTGTCAGTAGGGGCCCCCAGACTTCCAGTCTGAGAGAGGAGGCTGAAGAGGGTGTCTGTGGGGATAGTTAATAAGAAGGGCTGAGGGCAGGACAAAGCTAGGAGGTGGGGGAGGGGGAGTGGAGGAGGAGGGAGAGGAGAAGAAAGTGAGAGCAGAGGAAGAGACAGGAGGGAGAAGGCAGAGGGGTTGGTGTCCTCCCAAAGGTCGGCCATTCCAGCTGCTGCATGAGATGCCTCCCAGGGCACTGCTCTCTGGCCCTGCTCTGGGTCCTCTGGGGTCTGGGTGACCGCAGCACGCCCTCTGGCCCTCCTTGGTGTGTGCCTTCCTTACCCTCAGCACCAGAGCAGCATGGGGAGCCTCTAGCCACCCAGATTTCTAGCCTAACCTCTGTCTTTGGGACTGCACCCGGGGGCCCATGGCCTTGTAACAGCCTCCTGCTCTTTCTCACTCGGCCCCATTGCTGGGTGATCTTGCGGCCTTAGCCAGCCAGCCCCACGATGCCAGGAACATCGAGCATTCGAGCCTACCTGGCCCCTGCAGGTAGCTGGCCCCTACAGGTAACTACTGATGACCTGCCTGGCCTAGCCTCCAGGGGCCTTTCCTGTGTTAGACTAAATCCGAGATCTACCTCTGTCCCTGGGGAAACTGAAGCGGGCACTCCTTGCTGAGTCCCTGCTCTGCATGAGTCAGGCTGGGGACAGGGCCAGCAGCTACCTCCTGGAAAGAAGCAGGGATAGCAAGGTTAACCTTTCTTGGTTGGGATGCTCAAAAAGGACCTGCCAAGAATGTGGCCAGGACTGGCCACTTGGACAGTCTATGTAGTCTTCTCTCTGAAGCAGGGGTTCCTGACCTGGTAGTGGATGGGCTCTATGGCATTGTGTCAGTGGGGATGACAGCAAAACCCAGCTCATAGTGAAGTGTCCCTGTGGCACCCAGCACAGTGCCTGACACCCAGGGGACCGCATACCCCTGTATTTGCAAAGTCAAAGATTCATATGAGCCATCTTCTTCAGCCCTGAGATCCCTAGGGTGGCCTCTCCTCCACAGAACAGCACTGATGATGGGGAGCTCAGACCTTACAAGGTGTGTGTGTGTGTGTGTGTGTGTGTGTGTGTGTGTGTGTGTGTATGTGTGTGAGATTCCACAGGGCTGAGGCCAGGCCCCAAGAAATGACCCTGCATGGAACCCCCAGCAGTCCAAGAGCCAGCTTCTTTCTGGGGCAGCCCAGACACGATGGGGTGGCTGTGCAGGGAAGGGGACAGTCACACACACACCGCCCCCCACCCCCCGGAGCTGAGTGAGAAGTGGACTGGGAGCCTTGGATCTTGGCTGCACAGTGTTTCCAGTTAAACAGGATAGGGTGCTGGTGGGCAGAGGCAAGCCTTCGGTGGGGCCTGGGCTGGTGGTAAGGAGTGAGACAGTGTGGAGGGGGCCCTGGGGCCAGGGCTGGGTCTTGGGGTCTTGGGGGCGGGACTGCTCACAGAGGAGTCTCTGTGGGCTGTCGTGGAGCTAGGGAGGCCACATCCTGGGGGTGTTGTTCAAGTGTCTGTGCGTGATGGGAAGGTGCTTGGGTTTGATCATGTGTGATGGCATGTGACACCGTGTGTACAAGGGCAGGTATGTGAGTGCGTGACTGTAGGCACACACGCATGCGCATGGCCCTCTCTGGATGTCCAGGGGCAACTCCACAAACAGTGATAGCTTCAGCTTTTCTTCAAGGGCAGCATAATCCTGTCCGTGGCCTTGATCCACCTAATCCTCTCCAGGCACTTCCTCTCGGGCTTCCACCCCCAGGCCATCTGTGCTGCTACAGCCAGCCCGGGGCCCAGGGCACTGCTGCTGCCCTGTCTCCCCAGCCCCCCGGCTCCTCTCCGGCTGTGGCCTAGTCAGCCTCCCTTCTCTGCCCTTCCCCTCACACGTGCCGAGTAAGCCGCTCTCTTCCAGACCATATACCAAGTCGGGATGTGATGAGCACACACCACGGCTGGCATCTCGTGGCTGGCTCCTGGGTCCCCTGGCTGGGGGAGCAGGTGCCCAGGCAGGGCTTGGGGGCCAGAGGGAGGCGAGGAAGGCCCAGCCTCATCTTGTCCTTAGTCAGCCACCCACCCCTCCGCTCGGCCCAGATCCGGGAGCCCTCCACCATGGCTCTGTCCACAGTCTCTGCTGCTTCTCCCCGCACCCAATCTGGGCCCTTCCCCATCTCCAGCACCGCACGTGCAACCAGGTCCCTGAGCCACCTTGGCAGCCCCTCATGGCTTCCTGCGCGGGTTACACGGACTCTTCCACTCATATGCCGGCGGGTTTACTCTTCAGAATCATTCTCTGCTCTGGAGATTGAGGGCATGTCTTCTGGTCTGGAGCCGGGAGGTCAAGGGGAGAGGCCTCGCAGGCCCCATCCTGCCACTGACCGCTGCTCAACATTGTGGATTTTCAACTTCCTATGTCATCAACTTCTTGTTGGAGGGCCAGCTGGGGGCACAGGGACAAGCTGACATATCTACAGAGATGCGGCAAGTCCCCTCGGTGACCTGGGCATCCTGCACCCTCCAGGGATTTATACCTGAGCCAGAAGATAGCAGTGCGACCCCTAAAAAGAGCCTGGTCCTCTTGGACGGTGGATTGTGTGGCCAGAGCCCCAGCAGAGAGGGCTTTGGGCAAGGGTGGGAGGCAGGTAGGAAGAGCCTGCATGGGCGAGGATCTGGATTCTGAAGACAGGACAGAGGGATACAAGATTGCGAGTTCGAACTCTGGCTCTACCATCTACCAACTATGACGGTTTGGGTAAATTAGCCTCTTGGCGCCTTGCTACCCTGTTTGTATTTGGGGTACCAGTCATTCCTGACTCTTAGGGGTGTCTGAGGTTTCAAGGTGATAACTCCTATAAAGGTTTCGGGACTAGGCACATGACAGTCAGTTTTTGTAGCTGTCTTTATGAAGAAAGATGAAACAAGAGGCATGTGCTGGTGGAAGGGGTGGCCGTGCAGACTGTCTCAGACAGGGTCACGGGGCGGAGGTGTGTGAAAACCCAGGTTCCAATCCCAGGGTTCCCAATTGTGGGCTGTGTGACTTGGGTTCCACCCCCAAACCCCTCTGGGCCTGGGTTTCCCTGTCTGCAAAGCGAGGGTAACAATGCCATTCCCCTAGCCCTTGGATGCTTAGGGCTAGATGCCATAATGCTTAGGAGGCACCCAGCCCAGTGCTAGTGACTGCTATTGTTTAATGAAAGCACAGAGAGGTCAATTCACTTATCCAAGGCCCCACAGCGAGGAAACAGCCCTGCTGTGTTTGCACCAAGGCAACGTGACTCCAGAGCCCCTAAGGCTCACTGATCACACCAGTGCCATTGCCCTGCTCCTGCTGGTGTTACTGGTCTCCAGGGGAGTGGGCCAGCCTGGTCTTTGGTGGTGGTCAAGGTGCAGTGGTGACAGGTGGGAAGGAGCCATCTCCGGCTTCTCTGGGCCTCCAGACCCCCTTGTCACCCCTCACATTGCGCTGGGCTTTGGCTGTGGGGCAGCCCCAGGAATCCTCTTGTCCCAGAGTCAGGCACCCTGGGGTCACAGTGTGGTCACAGTGTGGTCACATTTCTGAGAATCCCTCGCCTCTTGCCTAACTGTTCCCACTGGTGACAGAGCTCTCCCTTAGCACCCACTTCTTCCCTTCTTGGCTACTATATCCTAAGCTAGGGGCACATCTGGCCAACAGGGTGGGAATGGAACCATTTTTCTGCTGCAGCAGCCATGGGCTGGGGGCCCAGGGTGTGCTGGGGGTGGGTGCCTGCTGAGAGAAGAATGAAGAGAGATGTCCCCTGGCCCCAAGCCAGGCATATCCAGGGGTGCAGTCAAACCCAGGTCCCTCTGATGGACATGCCCATGGAGCATGGGTCTCCACCAGAGGAGCTGGCTCTGGCCTTGGCAATGGGACTGGCTCCCCCAGATGCTCTTCCTCAGGGCTGTGGTCCCCTCCCCTCCATGCCTCATGCTTTTTCTTGATGGGAGACCATGGGAGAACAGAGAACCAGACCCTACAGAACTGCACAGAAGCTGCAAAGAGCTGTGAGGATCCTTTCCCAGGCAACTATCCTGACTCTCCTACCTGTGTCCCATCTCCTACCTATGTCACACTCTACCATCTTTGGGTCCCATCTTACCATTCAACTGTATCATTACTCTAGGTAAATGACTAGTCTCACTTGCCATGAATACAACACAATCACAAAAACAAATATTATTGAAGCAATGAGGTCAGTTCCCTGAGGGCAGTGGTTTGTGATTTATTGCTGTATTCCCAGCACCCAGAAAATTACCTGGCACATTACAGGTACTCAAAGTATATTTTTTGAGTGAGGGGCTGGTAAATGAACAAGGGAAAGAAAGAGTGATCTGGATCTAGATGCTTGGGGAAGGCCCTAATAAAAAAAACACATTGGGGCACCTGGGTGGCTCAGTCAGTTAGGATTCTTGGTTTGGACTCAGGTCAGGATCTCAGGGGTGTGAGATCAAGCCCCACTTTGGTCTCTACACTTAGCATGGAGTCTGCTTGTCCCTGTGCCCTCTGTCCTCTGCCCATGCTCTTTCTACCCACCACCTAAATAAATAAATCTTAAAAATAAATAAAATCTTAAAAAGAAAGCACCACTTCGGTTCCAAGTAGAGACTTTCTTCTCAACATACTCCTTGTGTTAAGGAGAGCTTCCCCGGCAGGCTGCCTGACCGTGCTCCTTCCCACGTATACATGTGACGGTGTGACACACATGTGTCTCCCCTTTGGCCACGGAAGGACCCTCTTCCGAAGGCTGGATGCCCAAGGTCAATGTCCGCTCTGCCCCATCCTTCCCACTGGGCTGGACAGGGCCATCTTTGAAGAGTATAGAGTCACTGCTCCCGCCCGGCAGGTGCCTGTGGGGGTGGCCACCGTGCCTCCTAGGCAGAGGCCTGGTACAGGAAATCTGACGTCATCCTGACTCACTCCTCAGATGAGGCTGCGGGTGGCCACCACTCGTCACTCTCACCTTCGTACCTACCTGGCATAAGGATGATGGCCACACCATTCATTTCTTCCTTCCCCCCTGGGGCACAGGCTTGGGTGTGGGTTTGAAAGGAGGGGGAAGGAGCACCATACGCAAGCCCACATCAGTACAGAGCTTCAAGCTTCGTGATTGTGGAAGGGAAACCACTTTGCATGGGGGCTGGGTGGATGTGCTGGGGGGTGGCAGGGGAAGCCAGGAATCCTGAGGCAGGAGGGGAGTGACACTTTACTGTCAAAACACATTTGTTCCAGTTAGGTATTTTAATTTAAAAAAAAAAAATGAAGGGGCGCCTGGGTGGCTCTGTCAGTTGAATATCTGTGTCTACTTTTCGCTCAGGTTGTGATCCCGGGGTTCTGGAGTCCAGCCCCGTGGCAGGCTTTCTGTGGAGCAGGGGGTCTGCTTCTCCCTCTCCCTCTGACCCTCCTCCTCCCCCATGCTCACTCTCTCTTGCTCTCTCAAGTAAATAAAATCTTCTTTTAAAAAGGCTTTATTTATTCATGAGAGACACAGAGAGAGGCAGAGACACAGGCAGAGGGAGAAGCAGGCTTGTTGCGGGGAGCCTGATGCAGGACTCCATCCCAGGACCCCAGGATGATGCCCTGAGCTGAAGGCAGACACTCAACTACTGAGCCACCCTGGTATCCCCAGTAAATAAAATCTTAAAAAAAATGAAGCTGGGTCCCAAACAGACTTAATAGTATCTGCTCTGTAACCACCAGGCCAGGAACATAAAACACCCAAAAACCTCTGCATATGGCACCCCTGTCCTGCCATCCCTATGGTCTCGTGGTGAGGCGTGGGGTCCTCCCTCCAGAACCTGCAGCCTGAGGGGTACCAAGTCTAAGTGAGACCCCTCCTCACACTGCACCCAAGGGCCCAGAGCCCTGCCTCGTCTCTGCTGTGGGAATGGTGTTCTTTCAGGAGGTGGCAAAGGAAGGAAGACATCCCGTGCCATGACTCACCAGAGGTCTGGGGATCTTTAGTCAGAGCAGAAGTGGGGGTGGGACGTGGGTTTGCGTTCTCTTCTCCCTCTCATGTTACCCTGGCCTTGGGCTTTTACCCAGTTATTGGGGGTGGGGACTACCCCAGTTTGGGAAGAGGGGAAGGGGACAAAGGGAAGCTCTTCTTTCATGGCTAAGTCAGATCTCCTTAAGTCTGTGTTGCAGAGCCGCAAAAGGGACAGCCCCAAAACAGGTGGCATTGAGGGGGTGACTTACACACACTACCTCAGGCAGGGCGCTGGGCAGGGCCCCAGGGACTGTGCCACTAGAGCAAACCTTTAGTGGCGCACCCCCACTCCCAAGTGGAACTTCCCAGCAAAGTACAGGTTGTTTTTCCCCCTAGGAGGGGGAGAAGCTCAGCCCAGCTTGCGTGTCTGGGGTCTGCAGCCCCTACCATTGAGCTGATTTTTATCCCTGAGCCAGGATCTCAGCTGGCCAGTTCTCTCTCCTCCTCCCCAAGGAGCTGGAAGGCTGTGGCTCCCAGCATGGCAGGTGACGCCAGCCCCACGGGTTAGCAAGACTGGACCTGACTATTCTTTTGCGTGCTCTGTAATTTGCCCCTGGAATCAGCCATTAAGTCATTTGCCAGTCTGATGCCAAGGATAAGGGCCACATATCAGCCTCTGGGATCTATGGCCCAGACTCCCCGGCTCTGTTGTGGGCTTTGCCACATCAGCCCCCAGACTGGCCTGTAGGGAGGGACAGGACACTGCAGGCACCCAGGCAGCAGTGTGGCCTCATGGCCTTGGCACCAGTGTTGGGTGAGGAGCTGGTCTATTATGAGCTCCCATCCTGCAGATGGGGACATGAAGCATGAGAGAGTGACTTGGCCCCAGGAATCTCTGGAGTCTTTCTGTCCCCTGGATCCCCTCTTCCCCATAGCATATATGAGCTCCAAACTGTCTCAAACATTGTGCAACTGCATTCAGATCATACACAACATACACAGGCATGACACACCATTTTGAGGAGTTTAAAGTTTATAAGCCAAGTGGAGGGCTTGGGGCTCAACACGGGTCCTATCTATAACCCTCCAAGACCGTCTGGACATAGGGGACTGGAAGAGACCTGGAAGGATCTTACAGAGGGCACTGATGCAGGGGAATGGGCGCTGAGGGGCCTGGGTTCTGAAATCCCACACAGCTACGTGGTGGGGGCGGGGGCAGTTCCTGCTCCAGGAAGCTGCTCCATCCACCTCAACATCTCTGCTTTGGTGTTCAGCAGTCTACATTCCTGGCCCCCAACCCCGGGATGGTGGGGGGGGGGAGCCAGATACTCCCCCCACACACACCTGGGCCTCACCACATCCAGGTCCCTGGGCTAGCAGCTGAGGTGAGGGGGGGGCAGAAGGGATGTAGATTACCCAGCTCCCCATTCTCACTGCTCATAGTCTTGCTCAGCTGGCAGTCCTAGGTCCCGGCAATCAGGCTCTGGGACGGGGTGGGGGGGCTGCTACAGCCTAGGGAGGGCTGAGAGGGGGTGTGGTATAGGGGGGGAAGAGGCCGATTCTGGTATGTCTTCTCCCTTTTCCCCTTGGTGAGGTTCCCGAAATTCCCACCACGCCCCAGGGAGAGCCCAGCAACGTCAGCAGAGTTCCCCTTGCTAGCCGGCCTGTGACTTGGGGAAGTGTTTCACCCTGGGCCTCTGGGGTTTCCCTGGGCCCCAGGGGAGCCTTGCCTCACTCTTAACTGGAAACTTATCACAGGCCCCCTGCCTCTCCTCTGGAGGCCCAGGGGTCCTTCTCATGCCAATGTCCAGGGTCTTGGGCCCAGAGGATAAAGGTCTGGACTGGCTTGGCCGCTAACCTGCTGCAAGACCCAGAGTGCTGGTCTCAGCCATGCAATGGGCGAGGGAGGGGAGGAGAAATAAAGTGCCTCTGCACAAGGCTTCTAAGGTAGAAAAGGGGCATCTCAGCACGGCTCCCCACCCTCCAGGGTAGAAATCATGGCAATGTCAAGTTTTGTTGCAACAAATTCCTGGAGCGAAAATCCTGGAAGAGAAAGGGAGAAGGAAGAGAGCCTGGCAAGGGGCATCTGGGGATGGGGATGTGCCGCGGAGAACCCCGTTCCCAAGGACTGAGCGGTGGGAGCAGGTCAGAGGGTGGGAGTGTTCTGCGAGGCGGGGGCGCAAAGGTGGGGGGCGCTGGAGCCCCACTGACCCTGGCAAAACCCCTTCCTCCGGAGCGGGTGCGCGCTCCCCCCCCCCCCCCGCGCCCCGCCCCCCTCAGCCCGCCCAGGCCCCGGCCCGCCCAGCTCGCGCCAGCTGGAGGCCGCGGGGGCGGGCGCCGGCGCCTTCCTGCGCTGCCCTTGTATGGTGACCCGGAGGCCGGCCCACGGGTACTTAAGCCGCGGCGCCGCCCGGGGGCCCAGAACACTAGGGTCGGGGCAGCGCGGCCGCCGCGACAGCCGGGAGCGCGCGGGCACCAAGACGCGCAGCGACGGAGGCCGGGGGAGCCGGGGCGGTCGCCATGGGGCTGGAGGCGGCGCGCGAGCTGGACTGCGCGGCGCTGGGCGCGCTGCTGCGGGAGCCGCGGGAGGCCGAGCGCACGCTGCTGCTCGACTGCCGCCCCTTCCTGGCCTTCTGCCGCCGCCACGTGCGCCACGCGCGGCCCGTGCCCTGGAACGCGCTGCTGCGGCGCCGCGCGCGGGGCCCCCCCGCCGCCGCCCTCGCCTGCCTGCTGCCCGACCGCGCGCTCCGGGCGCGCCTGGCCCGCGGGGAGCTGGCCCGGGCCGTGGTGCTGGACGAGGGCAGTGCCTCGGTGGCCGCGCTCCCGCCCGACGGCCCCGCGCACGCGCTGCTCGCCGCGCTGCTGCCGGAGACCCGCGCCGGGCCCACCGCCGTGTGCTTCCTGCGAGGTGAGCGCGGCCCCCCGGCCCCCCGGCCCCCCGGCCCTCCTGCCCTCCTGCCCCCCTGCCCCCCTGCCCCCCGGCCGTCCTGCCCTCCGGCCCCCCGGCCCCCCCTCCCCCCCCCCCGCCCCGCCGCGCCCTCCCGGCTCACCGCCCCTCGCCCTCCCCGCAGGCGGCTTCGACGGCTTCCAGGCCTGCTGTCCCGACCTGTGCTCGGAGTCCCCCGCCCCCGCCATGTCGTCTGCCGGGGTCGAGAACAGCCGCTCTGACGCCCGGGCTCCGTCCTACGACCAGGTGAGTGGAGACCGAGACCGAGCGGCTCCCACCGCCCACCCCCTCCTCTCTGCGGGATGGGCGCCTCTGCGGAAGGAGGCTGCCGCTTGTGGATTCCAGCGGCCTCTCCTTGTCCACACTCACCTGTGTGCGTGGGTGTGTGTCCCCGCAGCAAATGGGAGCACATCTTTGTGTGTCTGGTGTGGGCTGCTCCTGTGCGCCTCTGTGAATCCGTGTCTGCAGCATATTTGGGGCTTTGATGGGGAGGTGTGTGTTTGTGTGTATCTCTGTGTCCCCTCGTGTCCTCATATTCCAGAGTGTGATCCTGGTCAGGACAGACCGAGGGCTCCTCTTGCTGGGCAGCCTGCCGTCTGTCCCCCCGCCGTACTCAAGCCCTCCAGGCCTGGGCTGAGAAGACCTCCTCCTCATCATCCCTTTTCTCCCACCGGTACAGGGCGGCCCTGTGGAGATCTTACCCTACCTGTTCCTGGGCAGCTGCAGCCACTCCTCGGACCTGCAAGGGCTGCAGGCATGTGGCATCACAGCGGTCCTCAACGTCTCCGCCAGCTGTCCCAACCACTTTGAGGGCCTTTTCCGCTACAAGAGCATCCCGGTGGAGGACAACCAGATGGTGGAGATCAGTGCCTGGTTCCAGGAGGCCATAAGCTTCATTGGTAAGAGGAGGAGCTTCACCCAGGGACCTGAAGGGACACCCAGGTGAGGGGACTGGGGCACCTGTCACCTCCCCTGCCTACCTTCCTGGCTGACCCCCTCTTGCCCATCTCCCTCGCAGACTCCGTGAAGAACAGTGGAGGCCGGGTACTGGTACACTGCCAGGCGGGCATCTCACGCTCTGCCACCATCTGCCTGGCTTACCTGATACAGAGCCGCCGCGTGAGGCTGGACGAGGCCTTTGACTTTGTCAAGCAACGCCGGGGAGTCATCTCCCCCAACTTCAGTTTCATGGGGCAGCTACTACAGTTTGAGACTCAGGTGCTGTGTCACTGAGGCAGGGCCCCACCATGCCGGCTCCAGTTCAGGGAAAGCTGCCCTCCCCTGTCCCCCTGAAATTTGAAAAGCCCCCAAGTGGGGGTGCTGGGAATGCAGGAACTCTGGACTTACTCACCTGGTGCTCTTCTGCTGGGTTTGAGGGCTGGCCCTTATTCTGGGGACCAGAATGGAGGGCATGTCTGCTTCCCCTCCCCCCCTCTCTTCTGGCGGAAACTAACTGGACTCTACACCCATGGATTCCCACTGGTCCCAGCACCATGTTGAGGCCCTTGGCAGCCTGAGAGCTCCAAGGAACAAGCTGTGACAACCAGGAGCCCTGTCTGGGGGGTGGTCCACTACAGGCCCGGAGCCTGAGCCTTGTACTCCTGGGGAGCTGGGCATCAGGGAAGTGATGTGTCTGTTACGTCCGGACCTCTTGCTTGCATGCGTGCACATGTGTATGTGTGTAAGCATTTCACGCCTGTATTGGTGCTGGAAATTTTTTTGTGTTCAGCTGACATTTAACACTCCCTCCCCCACTTCCTCCCAGCCCTGTGGGCGGGGGTTGGAAACTTAGCACTTTATATTTATACGGAACATTGAGGATGTGTCAATAAAGTATTGTTTTGTTTAAAAAACAATTTCTCAAGCATCTGGTCTGTTTCTTCATCAGACCTCAACCTATCCTTGTGCCTGAGGAGTAGAAGGAAGAAGGTGCTCGTGTGAGCTCACCTATAGGAGGTGCCCTCCTGGGCCTTGTCACCTTTTGTTGGTGTCGTAGCCCAGGCAGTGTTCCATCTCTAGAGCTGAAAGAGGAGGTTTCTGGGAGGCTGACTCCAACCTCGTTTCTGTTACTGGCGTTCGATTCTGTGGGAAAAAGCTTGGGTCCATGGCTCAGACTGCACTTCCTTTTTGGGACATGGATGGATATGCATGTGTGTGCACCTGTGGGTGTGGCTGTTCCCATGGGTGTGGGTGTCTGTTCTTCCTACCGAGCACACGCTTGCATGTCATATGCACCTGAAGGTATCTGTGAGTGTGCCTGTGTGCATGGCTCTTCCAGTGGCTGTGCATGTGCGTGCTAGGCCAGGCCTCCTTTTCCCCACGGTAGGGCAACACAACTTCTCCCCTCTTCTCTCACTTACCCAGGCTGGGCCCCCAGGCCTTGGAATGCCCATTTGCACTGGGGCTCATGGCAGCCCGTGTGCCAGAGTTCCTTCTTGTCCCCAGAAGCCATGTGGCTTGGTGTTTGGTATGGAAAACATGTCACCAGGGGTGGGCTTAGTTGCTCTTTACATCCACCCAACTAGCATGTCTTTTTTTAAAAAAGATTTTAATTATTTATTTATTCACGAGAGACAGAGAGAGGCAAAGACACAGGCAGAGGGAGAAGCAGGCTCCCTGCAGGGAGCCCAATGCGGGACTTGATCCCAGAACCCCGGGATTAAGCCTTGAGCCAAAGGCAGACGCTCAACCACTGAGCCACTCAGACATCCCCCAGCTAGCATGTCTTGATTGAATGTTGGGTATTTGCCTGGCATGGGACTGTGCCGTCTGGGGAGGCATGAATCACGGGTCCAGCCCAAGCCAGAAGTGGAGGGGGTGCATGATGAGGCTGCCAGAAACGGGTGTTGTGATTTGCCTGGGAGCAGGGGTGCTGAGGTTCTTGAGGTCAGCTCTTGGACAGCTCAGCCAGCTTCATTCGGCCTCCACTCTGATGCTTCTGGCCACTCGGAGTGTCATCTGGCTAACTCAGTCCTTCCAAAGTCAGCTCAAGGGTCACCCCTGCAGAATGCTGGCTCTTCTTCATGGCATTCTGTGTGCCTGGCAGGGTACACCTGAGGGATGGAGTCTGATGGTTAGGAGGCCAGTTATTCTCCCTGCGTTTCAGTTTTCTTGTCCGTAAAATGGAGTTTTATCATTAGCCCTTGCCAGTTAGTGTATCTAGAATGACACAAATCAATCCATTAAGAGGCTTAGCCTAGCACCTACACATAGTAGGTGCTCAGGAACTGTTAGCCACTGATGGCTCGTGAAGTGAAGGTTTTCAGGTGTGTACCTGTACGTCTCAACCAGGCTGGATGCTCAAGAGGGCAGAACCTATGGTTTGCTCTGCCCTCTGTACCCAGAGTCTGGCACAGGTCGGCACTCATTTCAACAGGCAGGTGAAGGATGAGCAGCCTGCCCCCAGAGCCTTGTTCCCCCTGCTGTCTGGGGGTGGGTGAGCTGCTCCCTGGTCGGAACTGAGCAGAGCCGGGCTTGCTATCAAGGCTTTCTGAGGACCTGAGTGGGCTTTGTTTGGACCTGCCAACAACACTTAGCTTGAGGGGTGGGAGTGGAGGGCATTGGGGGCTCTGAGTCATCAGGGCCTTCTCATCACATAGTTCCATGTCACCAACAGCAGGACTGGTGGCTGAGGCCTTGCCCACCCCATCCTCACCCCTACCCCATTCTTTCCACCCACCCACCACGCCCAGCCTCCCCTACATGTGTTTTTAAGTCTTTTTTAAAAATTTCTTTTCTTTTTTTTTTTTTTTAGAAAGAGAGAGAGAGAGCAAGCAAGGGTAGGGGGAGGGGGGGAAAGAGAGAGAGAGAGAGAGTCACAAGCATACTCCACATGCAACCCAGCGCCAGGCTTGATCTCACCACTCTGAGATCATGACCTGAGCTGAAATCAAGAGCGAGATCCTCTACCGACTTAGCCACCCAGGTGCCTCAAGTTAGTTTTCCAAACAAACTGAATTTCTCTCTCCTTCCTTTTTATTTATTGCTTAAAATTTTTTAAATTGTGGGGCGCTTGGGTGGCTCAGTTGGTGGAGAAGGCTGCTCTTTATTTTAGCTCAGGCCATGATCTCAGGGTCCTGGAATGAGCCCCAAGTTGGGCTCCATGCTCAGCAGGGGGTCTGCTTCTCCCTCTCCTTCTGCCTCTCCACCCCCGTTCATGTTCTCTCTCTCTAAAATAAATAAATCAGTCTTTAAAAAAATTTTTGAGTCGTGGTTAAAAATATCCAGTAGGCCCTCCTTATCCAAGGTTTTACTTTCTGTGGTTTTATTTGCCCCCAGTCCACCAAGGTCTGGAGGCAGATGATCCTTCATCTGACATATCACTGGAAGGTCAGTAGTCGCCTAACCCTCTTTGCAATGCCTACAGCATGCATCTCACTTCATCTCATCATGTAGGCATTTTACATCTCACATCATTATAAGAAGGGCAAGCTCAATGCATTAAGATATTTTGAGTGAGAGAGAGATCATATCCACATAACTTTAGTTACAGTATTTATTAGTTATTAATCTCTTACTGTGCCTAATGTATACATTAATATCATTGTTTGTATGAAAAAATAGGGTTTGGTATTAACCACAGTTTCAAGCATCTATTGGGGGTCCTAGAATGTATCCCCTACTGTTAAAGGGGGACTACGGCATAACATAAAATTTGCCATCTTTACCATCTTTCTAAAAGTAGGTTCTGTGCCCAGCATGCAGCCCAACTCGGGGCTTGAACTCGCAATCCTGAGATCAAGACCTGAGGTGAGTGTCCCATTAAGTGGGACACCTAACGCATTGAGCCACCCAGGTGCCCCTTATCTTTACTATTTTCAAATGTACAGTAATGTTAAGCATATTCAAGATTTCCAGAACTTTTCTATCTCGCAAAACTGCAACTCTATACCCATTAAAGGACAGCTCCTCGTTTCCCCCTCCGCCCAGGCCCTGGCAACCACCCTTCTACTTGTTGTCTCTGAATCTGACTATACGCCTCATATAAGTGGAATCACACCATATTTGCCCTGTTGTGAAGGGCTTATTTTGCTTAGCATAATGTCCTCAAGTCAAACTGCATTTCTTCTTTTTTTTAAACCTTTTAAAAAAATTTTTTTTAATTTATGATAGTCACAGAGAGAGAGAGAGAGAGGCAGAGACACAGGCAGAGGGAGAAGCAGGCTCCATGCACTGGGAGCCCGACGTGAGATTCGATCCCGGGTCTCCAGGATCGCGCCCTGGGCCAAAGGCAGGCACCAAACCGCTGCACCACCCAGGGATCCCTGCATTTCTTTTTTTAAAAAATATTTTATTTGTTTATTTATGAGAGGCACAGAGAGAGAGAGAGAGAGAGAGAGGCAGAGACACAGGCAGAGGGAGAAGCAGGCTCCATGCGAGGGGCCTGATGCAGGACTCTACCCCAGGACCCTGGGATCACAATGTGAGCCCAAGGCAGATGCTCAACCACTGAGCCACCCACATGCTCCTCAAACTGCATTTCTTAACTCAGAATCTGTTTCTCTACCTCAGCAGGGTGATTATTTATTATTATTTTACCAAGCTTTCATCTGAAGTGGCCCATCCATAAATTTTTACATACATTAATACCCTGCCTGGGCAGCAGGGGCATCTCTCTGTTCTCTCTGTGATTCGGACTCCTCTCTTTTGAGAAATGCTGGATTCCACGCATGGCAGGATGCTGAGAGGCATTTGTGGACAGTAGCTGGTGACCCTACATCGGCTGTCACTTCCCTTCACTGGGCATTGGTGAGGGAGGTCCCCAATCCTTCACCTCCATGATTTAAGTCCAGGGGGCCCCCTTGGTGACCAAGTATTGAGAATGGGCCTTTTTTTAAAAAATTTACTTATTTATGATAGACACAGACACACACACACACACAGAGAGAGAGAGAGAGAGAGAGAGAGAGGCAGAGACACAGAAGGAGGGAGAAGCAGGCCCATGCCGGGAGCCCGACGCAGGACTCGATCCCAGGACTCCAGGATCGCGTCCTGGACCAAAGGCAGGCGCTAAACCGCTGAGCCACCCAGGGATCCCCGAGAATGGGCCTCTTGAGAGGCCAAAGAGCATAGAGGAGGAGGAGTATGGATAAGGAACTTTAGTTTCTGGATCTGTGAAATGGGGATAAATGCCAATTTTGTAAGGCTGTTGTGGGGATGACAGAGATAGTGTGCATGCAAGGGTCTAGGTATCCAAAAGTTCCTCCTCTCCACATGGCAGGCTTCTCTGGGGTGCTGGTTACGCCGGGCGTTCAGTGTGTAAACTTTTCCTGATCCCTGCACTTGTGATTGTCCACTTTCCTATATGCACACTGAAGTAAAAGCTTATAAAAACGAGCGACCTTTTCCTCCTTCCGCAGACAGACTGGCGGTGCCTCAGGGTCTCAGGCAGCTTTTCCCTTTTCTGAGTGTGTGTGGGTGGTAGTGGGCAGGAAAGGGGTCTCCCCATGTTGGAGCATCAGGTCCATTCCAGCTTTCCCCCTCAGCACCCTTCTGTGATGTTTCTCTGCCCCCTGGTGGTGGGAGAGGACGGCAGAAGAGGCACACTCCCAAGGGGTACCCTCTGTCCCTGCAGACTGCTTTGTTCCTGGCTTCTCACCTTCTCCCCACTTCAGCCAGGCTGGGAAGGATTTGAACAGGGTCCGGAAGGCTCCGGCCTGGGCTGGGGGTGGGGGACACAGGTAGGGGCGGGCAGGGCTCCAGGTGGAGTTGATTGAGACAGGGCTGCAGGTGGAATTGGTTGGGGTGGGGTTCCAGGTGGAGGCTGGAGAAGCTGCTATTTAAGGGGGGTGGTGGTGGCGGTGGCTGGCCTGTCCCTGCTGGGTGTTTGTGCTTCTGCTTGCAGCGGGGCCCGTGGGGACCACCGGACAGCGTGAATATGGGAGGCCTCTGGCCTTGGGTGATGGGTCTGCTCTGTTTGCCGGGTAAGTCGGGTGCTTTGTCTTTCTCTTCTCGAGTTTTGGCTCCAGCCCATGCCAAGTGCCTGTGGGTAGAGGCGAGCAGGGTGTGGCTGGAGCCCGCAGGGATCTGAATTGATCTGAATAGCTCAGAGAATGGGCTGCGGATGTTCCCAGAAACCAGTTCCGAGGGGCGCCCAGGGGAGGCCTCCTGAAGACCCTGAAAGCCTACGGCGGCGTCTGGCAGGAGGTGGCCCCTGTGGTGCTCCGGATGTCCTTGTTCTGCTGGCGTGCCAGGCTTGCCCAGCCCGAGTCTGTTTTCTAGAGGCTCGGGCTAAGAGGGGAGGCACGGGACAGGGTCCAGGCTACCTGTACCACCTTCAGTGTTGTCATCCGGGGCCTCTCCCTGCCTCCCTTCTGCTCCCCTCCCTATCTCATACACACAGCTAGCTACTCAGGCCTGGGGCTGCTTTTTAGAACCCAATGTTGGTCCGCTTAAAGGAGCTCCTTCCTTAAAGTTGTCTAGGTGTTGTCACCATCTGGGACTGAGGGGAGGCCAGGCTACTTTCTGGAGAGCTGCCTTTGTCAAGGGCCTGGCTCCCCCCTCCCCCATGTCCTGTTGTCCTCTCTCACTAATGAGGGCACTTTGGGCCTCATGTGTATGCACCTATCTGGGCCAGGTCTGATCCTAGGAGCACCCTCAGTCTCTAGCTCCCCAGAAGCATGTGGAACCAGCTTCTCAGAGGACCTCAACCCTGAGGAGGAGACCCAGACGTCCTGGGACAAGGACATCCCTGCGATTAACCAAGGTGAGGTCACTGTGTCTTCTTGTGGGGTGGAGGGGCTCTGAAATTGTCCCTGTAGTGTGGTGAGGACCATGCCGAACATGCAGATGAGTAGAACAAGCTGGAAATGTGCCAGTTTACTGGGTTAGCGGTTCTTAGTTCTATGGACAACTGTTGTTGTTTTTTTTTTTTTCTTAAGATTTTATTTATTTATTTGAGAGTGAGAGAGAATGAGCATAAGCAGGGAGGAAGGGCAGAAGGAAAGGGAGAAGCAGGCTCCCTACCGAGCAGGGAGCCCAATGTGGGGCTCCATCCCAGGACCCTGGGATCAGGACCTGAGCCCAAGGCAGATGCTTAACTGAGCCACCCAGGCGCCCTCTGTGGGCAATGCTTAAAAAGTGCATATTTCTGTATCCTCCCTACTGGATTGTTACTTTTATCAGAAGTGAGAAAAGCTTAGGTTTTAAAAACTGGCCTGATAGAAGTATGGGTCTTTGGGCTGCTTCAGGTGGTGTTGAGCTAAGTCATTAGTGGATTGTGTGAAAAGATGGCAGCCACCTGGGGCAGGATTGTGTGCAGGTGTGAGGGTGTGAGCTGGGGGGGGGGGGGGGGTAGACCAAGCAGCACGAGGCCCCAAGCCTCCCTGAGTGGGGATCTCAGCTGAAGATAGAGAATGTATAGATAACCTGGGATGAAGCTGTGGGGGGTGGAGGGGGGGAGACTGGAATTTGGGGGCTGGAGCTGAAGTGTTAGGGGGACCAAGGGGTGACCTTGCCTGGAGGGATGAGGATCTCCCCACACGTAGTTCTGCCCTTTCTCTGGGAGCCCCAGCACTGGGGAGCGGGGCAGGGCAGTGTGCTACCTTTCGGTGACTGTGACTGGTCCAGAGCAGAGGTGCTAGAAGCCGTCTGAGGCTCTCCCGCACTGACTTTTCAGCACCACAGAGGATACCCCGGCGGGGCTGTGGGAGGCCCAAGAGCTCTCCACGGTGCCCTTTACAGGGAAGCATAGGCCACCCGCAGCTGCCGGGAGTGCTGGCTGCTAGGGCTCACAGCTGAGGGCCCTTGGCCTGCTGGGATCCCTGGAAGCTACCCTCCCCTGCCAGGGCGACCCACAGGGACTGCCTTAGTGTGGAACAAGTCTGGTGCCATCTGGGGTCCAGAGCTCCTGGGGGATCTGGCTGAGGCTGCAGTCCAGCAGAGCCTGGGTCTTCCCCACTTCCCCAGCACCCCCTCAATAAATCACTCGCAGGTACTTCCCTGTTTAGGCTCTGCATCTAGGGAGCCCAACCTAATGTACCTTCAGGGCCAGACCCTTTTCTAGGGTTCCTCGTAGGGCTGACCTCTTAGTAGCGAGGCTGTGGAGAAGGGCTGCCAGCTGTGGCAGAGATGGAGGCTGGAGAGAACAGTAGAGGTATGCTGGCATGGGGTGGGGGTTAGTGGGGAGAGCCAGAGGGCCAGGCTCGTGGGAGCAGACCCTGCCCTTCTGTGGTGGTGCAAGCTGGAATTGGTCACCTGTCACTGTGAGGGCCCTGAATACCACACAGATAGGTAGGAATTAGATGGAGGATGGTGGTGAGGAAGGACAGGAGAGCCCAGGGTATGTTCCCAGAGTGGGGAGGCGGGGATGACCTAGGGGATAGTTGGAAGAAAAGGCCGATCCTGATTAGCAGAGAGACTCCAATGTAAAGGGAAAAATTGGGACTGGATTTGCATGGGTTAGAGGAGCCACGGACTGTGCTCTAGCAAGAGAGCTGTGATTGGGCTGAGAAGCCTCATGCATGTTTGTGGACTGGAGACTCTGAGGGGCCGTGTGACTTGCCTGAGGTCACACAGCCTCCAGGCCCAGGGAAGTTCCAGCTTCAGAGTCAGGAAGGATAGACTCTGGGCCTGTCCCTAGAGTCTGGATTCTGGGGGGGGATGGGCTTACCCACATCCCTCCCTTTCTAGGGCTCATCCCAGAGGAAACTCCAGAAAGCAGCTTCCTCCTTGAGGGGGATATCCTTCGGCCAGTGAGTGTGAGCATGTACACAGAAGGGTGTGAATAATTTCACAGATAGCATGAGAGGCCTTTGAGTGTAGCCTCTGGTGTCATGGGAGCGGGATATGTGAGGAATCGATCTCTGTGGCTTGTAGCTTGAGAGAGCTTTAGCTTTTTGCTAAAGTCATGGTGAATATTCTAGAAGGAATTAGCCAGACTGAATGGGAGGGAAGGTAACATCTGCAGTGGTATGGCAGTCAGCCTGGGAGGGCTTCCTGAAGGAGGGAGTTTGAGCCTTCAAGATCCAGCAGTACTCTGTCCAGGGGAGGTGCTCAGAAAGTATTGGAATGAAGAGCTGAGCACAGACTGGCAGAGAGGCTGGTGGGGCTGTGGGGAAGTGGTGGTGGTGAACACTGGGGGTGGTAGCCATGGTCTGGGGAAGTAATGCAGGGGCCCCGTCCTGGTGGGAAGTGAGGGGTAGAGTCAGAAAGGGAGAAGGCTGATGGGAATTGGGGTGACTTGCCAGGGAGACAAGAATGCACTGTGTTCAGGAGAACAGGGCCATCTTTTAAGACACTGGGTGGCAGAAATATCTTCCTGAACAGGACAGCTACCTGGTGAGAGCAAGACCATCCTGCTGTTTGGAGGTGGCCCACTGATGGCGCAGCATGAGGCTGGGCTGAAGAGCCAGGGGCTGGGCTGGGGGTGGTGGGTGGAGCGAGGCCCTGTTCTTGGTCACCCAGTGAGGACAAAGGAGTAAGAGCAGAATCCAGTAAAACCCGTGGTAGCCAGTGGGGCAGGACCCACTGGGGTGCCATAAAGCCTCTGCTTCAAAGGGTTTTTTGGTTGGCAGAAGAGTTGAAAAAGGAGTTGCTAAGGCCAGGAGCGTCACCCTAACATCAGTGTTACAAGGACCCTTCCTGGTCTTTGGACATTCAGGGATGCTTGGCTGACTGCTGTGTTTCAGGAAGGATGGGGCTGCTGCTGGAGCTCTGAGCTTTTCTGAACCAGCACCCCCCCCCCCCCACCAGCTGGTGCTCCTGTCAGCCTCTCTAGGAACAAATGTTTTGTTCCCTTTGACAGAATAAGTTAGTTTTCTTCTGTAGAACAAATGGTCCTGCTGTGTATCCTGACTCTCCTAGCAGGCCTGGATATCCCACCCATCTGTCCCCCCCCCCACCCCTGCCCCATACCTGCGTCCTGCTTCTCACATCTTTAGGGTTCTTGTGGCCTGAGATGTGGCACCTCTGGGGGGCAGGAAGCTTGGCTGGCCTGTGCCCAGGGGTCCCTGAGCCGTCCTCTCTCTTCAGAGTCCCTTCCGGCTGTTTTCCACTACCAGCAACAAGTGGCCTAAGAACGGGGAGGTTGTAGAGGTCCCCTTCCTGCTCTCCAGCAAGTATGGTGAGTGGGCATGTGCGCTCAGTCCTGGGAGCTGCGGGCCAGCCTCTACTCCCCTCTGTAGTCTGGGCTCCTCTCTGGTCTTCTCTCCTCTGCCTCTAGTTACCTTCACCACCAAAGAGCCCTTCCACAAGAAGCCTTTATTCCCGAGGGCCCCGGGGGGCTAGGAGGGCTAAAAGCCTGGAAGAGCTGTTGGGGGTACATATAAGGACTATTGCCGGGATCCCTGGGTTGCACAGCGGTTTGGCGCCTGCCTTTGGCCCAGGGTGCGATCCTAGAGACCCGGGATCGAATCCCACATCGGGCTCCCGGTGCTTGGAGCCTGCTTCTCCCTCTGCCTGTGTCTCTGCCTCTCTCTCTCTCTCTCTCTCTCTCTCTCTCTCTCTCTCTCTCTCTGTGGGACTATCATGAATAAATAAATTTAAAAAGGAAAAAAAAAAAAAAAGGACTATTGCCTCTGCTTCCAGAGGAAGGGACCCACCCAAGGTTGCACAGGGCCTGTCTGGGACCCAGCTTCCCCTGTTACCCCCCCTCCTCCTGTGACACCCAGGCTGCCCTTTCTTGACATTCTATCTTGGAAGAGTGACTGGAGGTTCCATTCCTATCCTGCATGTGGCCTTCCGAGGGGTCATAGGGCTTTGGGGTCTCTGCTGGAGGATCAGCCAGGATGTCACCTTCCCAGATAAACCCAGCCGTGAGGTCCTCCTGAAGGCATTTGCAGAGTTTGAGCGCTTGACGTGCATCAGGTTTGTCGCCTACGAGGGCCAGAGAGACTTCATTTCCATTATCCCCATGTCTGGGTAAGTGTTCCTGGGCATGTGTATGCATGCTTGGGCATGGTCACACAGTGGGGGAGTTCTGCTTTCTTTGGAGTTCAGCCTGGATTTACCGAAGCCATTGTTGAAAACCTGTTTCTGGGCCTGTCTTCCTAGGTCCAAAGCCACCCTGCCCACTGAGTGGTTTGCCGGGTGTGAGCTGGACCTAGGGTGGAGAGGGACGGGAACATGAGGTGCTTGACCCTCCTCACAAAATCCCTTCTCTGAGGGGACTTCGTGGTCTGGTGAATGGGTGTGACTTTTCTGGGACCCACTTGGCCTTGGATCTGGGTCCTGTAGGGCAGGTGCCTTACACCGACACTGGGCAAGTGCCTTAACTTCTGAGGCTCTCCTGCCTTGTCAGTGAAATGGGGATGATGGAAACACCCATTTTCTAGCTTGTTAGGGACCTAAGATCCTGTGTGAAAGCTTTGACTTGGGGACCCTTGCATGGGGATGTTCATTCAATGAGCTGCTATACCATCATTGGTGCTCCTCCCTATTCCTACATCTTCTTGCACCCCAGGCTGGGAATGGGATTCCAAGACCCCTATTTCATGGATGGCAGTGAATAGACTTGGGAACTGCAAGCCTGGGACCAGCACGCAGGATAGGGACTACCTGTTGGTGCTCATTCATCCTGGGACTGGGGCGGGGAGGGGGGGGGAGGGCGGGGAGAGTGAGAAGGGCCTAGGTATGCTCTGAATCTTGGGGCTGGTGCCTACCCATTGCTCCCTTGTGGCCCTGCAGGTGTTTCTCCAGTGTGGGACGCAGTGGAGGGATGCAGGTGGTATCCTTGGCACCTACCTGTCTCCAGAGAGGCCCAGGCATTGTCTTGCATGAACTCATGCATGTGCTGGGCTTCTGGCATGAGCACTCACGGGCTGATCGGGACCAGTACATTCGTATCAACTGGAATGAGATCATCCCAGGTAAGCCAAATCGTGTACAGCACAAACTGACCCTGGGATCCTGGGGGTAGAGGACATAGGCCAGGCCTGAATTGCAGGCCCCTTCCAAAGAGGTTATATAGCTTTCCCACCACCTACCTGTCTACCATGGGGGCAGGTGGGGCTCCTGCTTCTCTGGAGACCTGGAGGTGGTCCAGATACTACTGCTCTGGGCTCCAAGCCTTCCATCTGTCTGCCCATAGTCCTGCCTGAGCTAGGGCATCACTATATTGCTTTGTGTCACCTCTTTTTTTCACAAACACAGCCAGTTACCTGAGGATGGAGTTAGTGGTATCCTTTTATGCTTGTTCACTGTGTATTCAACTAGCAGTCCTGCATGTGCCAGACATAGCTGTGTGGGGGTGGGGCAGGGGCTGTGTTCCAGCGGCAAAGGTTGAGCCGAGACAGGAGCTCTAGAAGTAGTAGGCTGTGTATGCCAAGTGTCTGATCCTAGAGGCTGAGGACAGCAGAGCAGGGGCTCAGTCCTTGTGAGATGAGCACTGATGGGCATATGGGACAGGAAGTGTGGGGAGACCACATCCTTGAAAGGTGGGCTGTAGCAGAGCTGACGCTGGCTTGTGGAGTGGGCCACTGTGTTGGATGCCAGTGAGCAGGAACTGTGTGCTAGGTGTGGCACGGAGTGCTGGGCATCTGATCTCCGTAATGGTGGGATCTCTCCCTTGTGGGGGGACAGCCAGAGTCAAGAGGTGAGAATAGAGACAATTGGCTCATGAAGGAGGGAAGCAGAGGAGATAGGTGATCAGGAGTTTGGTCTGGGGGAATGTGAGGGTAAAGGGGAAGGTTTGGAAGGCTTCCTGTAAGCAGAGAGCTCCTGGCGTGAGCACCTCTGCTGCTGTTGTGGGTGAGCCAGGTGAAGTGGATGGGAGAAGGTACTCAAGAGACTAGCATGCATGGGGCCCCGGAGAAAGGGTGTCTTGTTGGGGGGACTTAGCTAGCACCTTATAATGAGACAAGGGATGAAACTTGAGATTTGAAATTAGCCTAAGGAAAGGGGTGATAATAGTGACTATACCCTGAAAATAAAGACTATAATCCTTCCAAGTGCTCCTGGAATACTTGGGAAAACATACCATATGATAGAAAAACTTCAAATTTGAAAAAGTTAATTCAAATGTTTTGATTGTGATATAAAATAAAAATAACCAAAACAGTCTTCTACTTAGGAGTTTTAAAAAACAATCTTTTCTTCTAGTTCCAGGGTTAAAGAATTACAGGAATTCTTAAAACAAAAACAAAAACAAACCCAACATACTAGGACCAATGGTTCCCAGCTAACACAACCCTCAGGGAAAATGTGTAGACTAAAATACTTATATCAATAAAACAAAAAAAATTAAGCATTTCAATCTTCAAGAAGTAAAGCAGGAGAGAATAAAGTTAAAGACAGAAATTAATGAATTAGAAAACCAATAGCACTCATAAACTGAAATGGTTTTCTTAAGCAATTTCCCCCATTAGAATGAAGAAAAATGAGAATACATCGGTATTAGTTATGTACAGAACAAATTGCTAAGATATACAAACTAATAACCATAATTCGTGTGTGGGGGGTGGGAACTCAGAAGGGGGATAGAGTGGGAGGCTTATTATAGATCAACAGTTTTTGACTTTTGAACCAGATGAATATGTTGCCTGTTTAAAACAGTTTAATATCTTAGGGGCTTTTAATAGAAAGGATTAATAATTCTCTAGAGGCAGGTGTGGAAGAGGCTGGCTGGGCCTGGGAAGGTTGGGGGAGTAAATACAGAAGGTGTATCTGTCGTTTCAGAGGCTCATTGTGAAAGGCAGGAGAGCAGCTGAGGGAGGGAGTCTTGTCCCTCCCAGGCCTAGGGGATCCTAGTGATGGGGGGAAAAAGTGGGTGTCCTGGCCAGTAGAGAAGTGTTGAACTCAAACCTGGGAAGTGGGTTTGTTGGTCAGAGGAACAAGGTGGCTTGCTGCTAGGGAGTGGGAGTTCAATGGCAGGTGATGGGCTAATGGGTCTCTAACGCTGGATTGAAGGGTCGGTACTTTATCTCGCGGGCAGGGGACATTGAAGACCCCGAGTAGTGTGTGACTTGGTGGAAAGTATAGGTTCTATAAAGATAGTTGCAGACAGATAAGCTTGAGTGGAACAAGTAGAGTGAACTCTTTAGGAAGCCATGGGGTTCCTGTGCTTCCACATCAGCTAGTGGAGGTCTGGATCCTTCCTGGAGAGAGGAAGAGTAGGCAGTGAAGGCACAAAGGAGATGGGGACCAAGGACTAGTACTTGGTTGGGGTGGGGGGGACACATCTGGCTATGATTTGGACCCCTCAGCTCAATAGGTTACAGATTGCTGGAGGTCCCTGATCACTCCTCATTCTCCCTGCCTTCTTCCCCAATCACTAAATTTTGTGGGTTGGTTTTTTTCTCTCCCAGGCTTTGAAATCAACTTCATCAAATCTCGGAGCAGCAATATGTTAGTGCCCTATGACTACTCGTCAGTGATGCACTATGGGAGGTGAGGGTCCCCTCTCCTTTTCTTCCTTCCTTCACTGCCCTGCCAGCCCCCAGTGTGATCTGGACTCTGGTCCCCACCTGCTGGGTTTCAGGCTTGCCTTCAGCCGGCGTGGGCTGCCCACCATTACACCGCTCTGGGCTTCCAATGTCCATATTGGCCAGCGATGGAACCTGAGCACCTCGGACATCACACGAGTACTCAAGCTTTATGACTGCAATCCAAGTGGTCAAGGCACCCATGGGAGAGGTGAGTGATGGGGTGGGGCAGAGTGATGGGAGTAATCTAGAGCAGGCTCCTATGTTGAAGTGGTGTCGATAAGGATGAAGAAGTAGAACTGAGGTTGCAGAGGTGAGCAGGGCAAAATCATCAGGGGTTTACTGCAGGAGATGTAGAAAAAGCATTTGAAAATTCTCGTTTATGATTAAAAACTCTAAATAGGAGTAGAGGTCACTTTCTTAACTTTAACGTGGGGGTCTACCAAAAACCCAGAGCAAAAATCACTTAATGTTAAACTGCTAAAATCGGGATCAAAAGCTTTTCCACTATTGTCCCATCTGTTCAGTGAAGGTCTTAGCCATGGTAATATGGCAAGAGAAATAATTCTGAGGATTGGGAAGGAGGCAAAAACTCACTACTCATAGATGATGGTTATCTACATTGAAAGCAACAAATAAGCAATGTGAATTTTATCTCATTCTTTAAAGACTTATTTGGGAGGGGAGAGGCAGAGAGAGAGAATGAATCTCAAGCAGACTTCTCACTGAGCCTGATGTGGGGGTTGATACCATGACCCCAAGATCAGAACCTTAGCTGAAACCGAGAGTGGGATGCTCAACTGAGCCACCCAGGGTGCCCCAGCAATAAGAATTCTAAAAGGTAGATGTATAGGGAAGCTTGGGTGGCTCAGCGGTTGAGGGTCTGCGTTTGGCTTAGGGCATGATCCTGGAGTCCCGGGATCGAGTTCCACATCGGGCTTTCTGCATGGAGCCTGCTCCTCCCCTTCCCCCCCTCCCCCTCCAATAAAATCTTAAAAAAATAAGATGTATAGAACTATAACTTCTATATTGACTATATCAATAGTTGGAAATCAATTTTTAAAAACCCATTATAATAGTAATAATGTCCCAAGGAATCAAACTGACAGAAGTTATATAAAAAGTTCTTTTTTTTTTTTTTTTTTTTAAGATTTATTTATTCAGTCAGAGAGAGCGAGAGAGAGAGAGGCAGAGACACAGGCAGAGGGAGAAGCGGGCTCCATGCAGGAAGGACTCCATCCCTGATCTCCAGGATCACACCCCGGGCTGCAGGCGGCGATAAACCGCTGCATCACCAGGGCTGCCCTATGAAAAATTAACCTTAAAGATTCTTAAAGATTCCTAAATACATAGAGACATGTATCCTGTTCATTAATAGAAAGACCATGTAAAACTCTCAATTCTGATCTATAGATTCAATCAATTCCCATTGAAAATCCCAAGAAGATTTTTGGCAATCTTGACAAAGTGATTAAAAACATTTATATAAAAACACAAAAGGCAGATAATAGCGAAGCTACTCTGGGGGGAAAAAAAAATAGAGGGACTTGTCCTAGCAGATATCAAGATATGTAGTTTATAAAATACATTTATAGAAACATAACCCATATAAAATATATATACGTAGGCTTGAAATGATAGTATATAAAATGGCTCTATAAATGCATAGCACTGGTGCAAGGACAGACAACTGCCCATTAAAACAATGGAAAGTCCATAAATGAATCCTACTAAGAGGTGGAATTTTGATAAAGGGGCATTGATGATCATTAGGGAAAGAATAGACTAGCTGTTAAATGCCTCTAGTTATCTTTAAAAAAACAAAAAAACAAAAAAACAAAAACCCAACTCCTCATGTACAAATACATTTCAGATATATAGAAGGCTTACATATAAATAGAAAAACGTTTAGGAAAAAACATAGTAAAATATCTTCAGGACCATAGGATAGGTAAGAATTTCTTAAGACAAAAGCAAATGAAAAAATTGGAAATATTAATATTAATGTTAACAACTATTAAAATATAGTATAACTATTTATCAAAAGACCATGAAAATACAAGTTACAAATCAGAAGAGAACTTTTGTAACCCATAGCTAGTTGTATCCAAAATACATAATATATATTATATAATATGCATAATAAAAAAACCTGGAAGTACAAAGTAGAAAAACAGGCAAGAGACCTAATGAGTATCTTACAGAAGAAACCAAATGAGAAGTAAACACAAGATATTCAACCTCATTCATAATTCAGGAAATGCAGATGAAGACCACAATCTTATCATTTTACACCCCTTAAATGGCAGAAGTTTACAAACTTGACAACACCAAATACTAGAAAAGAATTATGGAATAATGATCATGTTCATATCCTGACAAGAGTTTAAATTGCTATGACTGCTTTGGTAACAGCAACTTCTAAAGTTGAAGTGTGTATATTCCGTCACTTAGGTCATCTTGCACGTGCACCCCCCAACCCCAGCTCTAGGTAACCGTCCATTTACATTCTGTCTCTCTAGGTTTGCCTATTCTGGAAATTTCATGTAAATGGAATCCTACAATACATGACCTTTTGTGACTGGCTTCTTACTTAGCACTTTTCAAGGCTCATCCGTATTGTAGCTTGTATGAGTCCTTGTTCTTTTATTGTCAAATGACACTCCATTGTATGGATAGGACATGTTTGTTGAAAGATATTTGGTTTATTTCTCCTTTTTGGGTATCATGATTAATGCTATTATGAATGTTCATATACAAGGCTTGATGTGAACAGGTCTTCTCCTTTGGATATACACTTAGGAGTAGATCGCTGTGTCCTATGGTAACTCCAGACTTAAATTCCAGATTGTTTTCCAAATTGGCTGCATCATTTTTCACTCCCATGGGCAGTGTATGAGGGTTCAAATTTCTCCATGCCCTTGCCAACACTTGCTATTATCTATTCTTCAGATTATATCCATCTTAAGTGGGAATGAAGTGATATCTTGTTTTGATTTGCATTTCCCTAATGATCTCTTTATGCTTATTGGTCATCTGTATATCCTCAAGAAATCTGTTTAAATCTTCTTGCATGTTTTTCATTTGGGTTGGGTTGTCTGTTGCTGAGTTATAGGATTTCTTTGTGTATTCTAGATACACGTCCCTTATCAAACTTTCTCTCTATAGGTTGATGGTGTCCTTTGAATACTGACCTTTTTAATTTCAATGGGGGTCTAACTTCTCCATCCTTTAACTGTGCCTTTGCTATTCTAACTAAGTAGCCTTTGCCTAACCCAAAGTCATGAAGATTTAATCCTAAATCTTTTGCGTGGGACTATCCAGTAGTTCTAAGCACCATTTCCTATGCTGTTCTTTCCCATACATACTATCAAATATTATATGCTTTTTTATTTTTTTAGTTAAAAATAATAGATGTGGCAAGAGCTTTGTGGGTAACTACCATGAGTAATGGAATTGGGAGGTGGCTGGAAGGGGCTGTGGGTCAAGAGAAGGTTTATAATGATGGTAGACATTCAAGTATGTTTGGATGCTGAGATGATGACCCATTGAAAAAGGAAAAAGGATGGATTCAGAGGGTGGAGGGAAGAATATCTAAAACATTTAGGTAGGGGCTGCTCTTGGTGGATAGGTCTCCAAGAATATATCTGAGCTTCCTTGGACCTAATGAGAAGGAAGACAGGAGCAGACCTAACTTTGCATGTGGATCTTGATGTGCAGATGCATGGGCTTTGGAGGACTTTGGCCACAAAGCATGACATGAAGTCACTAGCCTAGAGGTTGGGGAGAGGGGGGATGGATGTGAAGGGAAAGGTGTGATGCTGCTGACTAGGCAGCAGAAGAAACCAGTTAGAGATCCCCTGTGGGGCTGTGGGTGGTGCTGGGGCAGCTGGCAGCCAGGTGGAGGCATGGCATAGGTTAGCAACTTGGTTCTTCAGGACTGGGGTTTTGTGGGCGGGTGTGACAGAGGAAGGTACTTGAGGAATAATTGTAGTGAGGACTCTGGAGCCCGAGTCAGGTGCAGAGAATGGTCTAGAAGTGAAAAGGTGGTAGAGCAGGAAGACCTTGGGGTCCATGAGCTCAGTGGGGCTGTAGAGGTGTGATATTTAAACAAGTGGGCTGGACGTACAGGAGTGGGCTACCAGGCACTGAGACTTCTGCAGTGGTGGTTTCTGGTATTTCCCAGGTCTGGGGGAGGGAATGAGCTGAGGTCATTGCGACGAAGAGGGAGAAGAGTCTCTGGTTGCAGCATGTCAGCTCTGATACAGTCAGTGTCTGTTGATGGAAGACTGGGTTCCTCGTGAAGCCTTTGGTGCATGGGCAGGTGTGACAGGGGTGAGAGGCAGCACCGAGAGGGTGGAGGGGCCTGGCCAGATAACCTAGGCTTAGGAAGAGGAGTTCTACAAAGGAACAGCAACAGCCATGGCCCAGGAGTGGCAGTGAAGAGCAAGGAGGACCCGTCCTCCTGAATGCATGTGCCTGATGGTGATGGAGGGGGTTGCACATGTGGGAGAAGTTCTGTAGGAGGCGTCAAATGGGGGGTGAGAGGCATGGTGTTGCTCAGTACGGAGGGTCTTAGGAGGTATTGGGCTAGTGAGGGCCGCAGTGCTATCAGCCCTCAACTATCTGGTGAGTTGACCATCAGCAGCTTGGGGTATGGGCAGGAGGTCATGGAAGACCCCTGGGGCCTGACTTTCTGGTGGCGACTCATGAGCCAGGAGGGGAGGGAAAGGGATGGTTCAGTAGACCTTTAAGTTGGGAATTGAGAATTTAGGTCCTAGCAGGGGTGTGGCAGGTTCTGAGCTGAGCTAGACCTGTGAATAAAACTGAAGATGGCTCCAGCTTTCTATAGCTGGGCCACATGTTTTCTTTCTGTGATTCTGGCACATAACCTCCTGTCTTTCCTGCTTCAGGGTTCCAGCCCCACAGCGATGCTAGGAGCCCTACTCCTGCCTCTAGACCATACCTGCAGCAGCTTCTGAAGGCATTGTTGGCACAATCTGGGAGCCCCGACCCCAGTGGCTCCAAGGCAAGAGGCCAGCGTGTGGTTGCAGTGCCCAGAGAGAGCCCCCGTAGCTGGGAGCCCCCTGCGCTGAGGGAGGTGGGTGGGGAGGCCTCTGCAGGGCTGCTTCAGATCCCACCTTCCTCCCTAAACTCACAGCCTGGAGCAGGTGTTCCTGGGATTTCTCTAGAGACCTCCTGGCTGGCCCAAGTGCCCTCTGTACCCCCAACCACAGCTCCAGAAGCAGAAGACCAGCTGATGCCCAACCAGGATGCTTTAGGGAACTCGGCTCTGCCAGGAGCTCGTGTACCTGAAAGTCCTTTCAGGGGGATGCCCAGAGGTCAAGCCTGTGGCTTCTGTCCCCAAGTGGGAAGGGCATCTTCTGTCTAGAGTAGCTGGGTTGTGTAACTCCTGGCCTTACTGGGCAGTACCCTTTCAGCCCCAATCTGGCTACCATCTCTGAGGTCTAGGACTCTCCCTCTGCACCTTCCTTTTCTATATATTCTCCTGAAGGATCTAGGGGACAAAGGGGACTTCTAGGTCTATCAGGAGAAGGCAGGCCTCACAAGAGACTGGCTGTGCCTGCTCTCAACTTCTGCCCTAGCCCTGGAGGCTGCTGGAAAGGGGAGGTGATACTCTCCAGGAGACCAGGGGTCTAGAGAGGCCTGGCTGAAGCAGGTTCCAGCCCTGAAGGCCCCTGGGAATTCTCCTCTAGGGGAGTCCCAGCCCCCTAGCATGCTAAGGTAATGCCTCTAGCTCTCCCTTGGGCCTGAACTTAGGGGGAGCCTATGGCTGGGACCCGGGGAACAGCCTCACATCTGATGTTTGGGTGCTAGGAATATTACCCTGCAGCTGTAGCCTCCAGCCTCACTCCCCATGAGACTTTCTGCTTGCTCCCGTGCAGTGGTGGAAGGTTCCCGCTGCAGGGATGCCGCCCTATGGGCTGGTAAGGAGGGGTGGAAGCCCTCCAGCCCTGCACAATGGGGAACTCAGCCAGAATGTGAGGCTCCTGGACACAGGATTCAAAGTTCCTCTCTACCTTGCTCTCCTGTTCCTGGGAGCCTTCCCCCATACCAGCCAGGGACTTGGCCAGAGGAGGCCCTGGAAGGTGGGAAGGGGCTGGGGAGGAAGTAGGTGGGGGTTGGGGGGTGGAGGGGTCAACCTACTGTTCTTCCTTTAGCAAAGCCCTACCCTTAGCTCCTGGCTTCCTGGGGGAAGGCTATCCCAAGAGTGAAGAAGGTCTCTGGCCCTGGGGAGAAAGTATTCTTGTGGCCTGCTGGGAGCCCCAGTTGGAGTAGGAGGGAAGTAGGAGCCTGTGTCCTTGCCCTATGGGGCCCAGTGCCTCTGATATTCTGGGGAGAAGGTAGAAATAAAATTGGGTACTTGCTCCAGGAGCCAGGTACTGGGCTACGTGTGAGTGCATTTAATCCTGCTGACCTGGGAGGGGCCCTCTGGTGGTTATACCCACTCTGGGAAACAGGTGGACATGGCTGGGGGAGCAGGGCTGAGGCTTGCAGTGCTTTGGTTCTGGGGAGGGCTTGGCCTTTGCCAGCCCCTGGGCTGAGCCAGGGGATATGAGGGCTTGTGTGCAGGAGGCTGGAGCCTCTTGCCCTCCATCTATCTTGGGTTTCAGTCTTCAACCAGGGATTTTTCTCAGACTGAACAGGGTCCTGGTCTCAGGGATTAGCAGCAGGGAAAGGTCATGGGTGGGGAACACACTGTCCCTCTACCTTCCTCTGGACCTGAGAGTATTGTCTGGGTGAGTTTAGAGTGGGTGGGTGCTGGGAGTATCTAGCCATGTTCCTAGCATGGTGACAGCTCCCCTGGGAGATTCCCAAGCAAACATTGAGAGTATATGTAGTGCCCCCATTTATCAGAGAAACAAGTGACTGCCTTACCACCTTAGAGACCACCTATGGATCTCAAAGTAGAGACCTCTGGTGCAGGGCTGGGCATTCTTGGTGACCACACTGGGTCAGAGGAGGTGAAGTGTTCTGTGTCCTGTGAGGCCCTCCTAGCTCTCAGAAGCTGTGCATCATTAGCCTCCATTAGGATGTGGCTTTTGGATTCTCCAAAATTTGGGTTCTTTTGGGTGGAGGGGCTGGCCAAGCCTCATGGCTCAAGGGCAAGAGTGTTTCCTCCCTCATCTTTGGGGGTGATCAGGGATGAGGCTGTCCTTGTCTCCCCCCCCCCCCCCAAAAGTCACCTAGCACTACAGACCCCATTCTCCAGGCCTAGTCCACTAGCCCAACCCTGCCCCTATGGTCCAGCCTTGGCTCAGCCTCTGAAGTCCTGGAAGGGGGGTGGGGTATGCTAGGGATGAAGCCATGGGCTGTTAACTGGAACCCGGTGGCTAGCAACCCATCTCAGGCTCTCTGGCCTATTCCCTAATCCCCCAACCACCTATTTATTCATTCGACAGAATCTATTGAATTAGGTGCCAGGCTGGCTATGCTCTTGCCATTGGGATTAACCCAGTGAGCAAGGCAAGGTTTCCATTCTTGTGGAGTTTATTAAGATTTTGAAAGAGTGAGCACGAGAGCGTACAGAGAGAGGGAGAAACAGGCTCCCAACTGAGCAGGGAGCCCGATGGGGAGGCCTCCATCCCAGGAACCTGGGATCATGACCTGAACCACCCAGGTGCCCCTCTTGTGGAGTTTATTTGGGGGGTGGGAGAAGGATGGACAGTAAATAAGTCCTCAGGGATTGATAAGTGATGGGGGGAAGGGGGATATTCCTTTAGGTTGTTGGCATTTCACTGGGACCTGAATGATGGAGACTACACCGTGAAAAAAAAATCCAAGGGGGATCCCTGGGTGGCGCAGCGATTTGGCGCTTGCCTTTGGCCCAGGGCGCGATCCTGGAGACCCAGGATCGAATTCCACGTCGGGCTCCCGGTGCATGGGTCCGGCTTCTCCCTCTGCCTGTGTCTCTGCCTCTCTCTCTCTCTGTGTGTGACTATAATAAATAAAAATTAAAAAAAAAATCCAAGGAACTAGTCAGTGCAAAGGCCCTGAGGCAGGAGGGAGTTAAGGTATGAGTGGAGGGATGAAGTGAGGTGGAAGGAGGTGGGCAGGGCAGGGTTGGAGAGGGATGATTTTATTCCAAGAGCAACAGGGAGCAGTTGCTAGAAGATTTTAAGGAGGGAAGTGATGAGCTCTAAGCTCCTAAAAATCATCCTATGTGCTCCATGGAGAATTGACTGGAAACAGGGAGAACAGGTGGAAGGGACTACAGTTGTGCAAACCAGAGTGATGGGGTATGGAAAGGGGAAGAGTGAATGCTTTTGGAGCATGTTTTGGAGGTTGAGGCAACCAGATTTGCTATTGGATGTACAGGTGGGGACACCACATACAGCATAGAGCCCTCAGGGTAAGTGAGGGAGTGTGTGGGCTGAATGAACCTGGAGTTCAGGGCAGGAAATATACTTCGGGGAGTCCTTAGCATCTAGAGGGAGTTATAGGCCTGGATGAAATTACTAAAGAGAGTTTGGGTCCAGAATAAAATGGGAAAAAGGAACCCTAGCACTGAACAAGGGTGCTGCAACATTAGGGCAGCATTAGTAGTGTTTTTGTGCCTTATAATTGTTGTGGGGGTGGTCCTGTATTTTGTAAGTTGTTCAGCAGCATCCTTGGCTTCTACCCACAAGATGCCAGTACCATCCCCCTTCTTTTTGTTGTGACCATCAGGAATGTTTCCAGGTACTGGATTGCCAAATGTCCTTGGAGGAGAAAGGGCAAAATAAAATCAGTGAGAATCGGCAATTGGGAATCTGGGGGAGAAAAGGAGGTTGAGAAGGAAGGGAGCCTGTAGTGTTCTCAGGGAAGGGACCAGTCTGTTGTCTAAAATGTTGCTGAGAAATTAAGACACCCTTGATGGCATGGAGTTGCGAATGACCCACCAGGAGTAGATTCAGTGGAGGACAGGGTGCAGACACCCAGTGGAGGGTTAAAGAGAGAATGTGAGGATTGGAGAGAGTGCAGTGAACACTTTGAGATAGCAGCAGCTGTAGGGGGGCACAGAGGGCTTCCTGGGGCATGGGGGTGGCCCCGGATCAGGGGAGGAGTGACAACGGAGGGTGATGATTGCAGGAGTAGAGTCCTGGAGGACAGGAGAGGGTTTGGGACACATGCAAAGGTCTTGCCCTCCCAGCAGAGATGGAACTCAGTTGTAGGTGCTGGCGGGGGGTGCGGGTCGTGAATTTCTGTTTGAGGGATTTCATCTTCTAAGTCTGGGTCAAAGTCACAGCTTGGAGTGGAGGAGGGTGTGCAGGTGAGGAGGATGAGTGGGATACCGATTCTGAAGGGGAAAGGTGAGCACACTAGGAAAGTCTGGAGATTTGTGGTTATGACTTTAAAGCAAGGCCAGTTGATGCGGTGAGTGTTTTGCTCCGGAAAAAGCAGCTGCTTTGGCAAAAGCAGGGAGGATGATTTAGGTCTGCCCAGGCTTGGGGTTTTGTCAGGTGAGGTGAGATAGAGGAGAGGGTGATGGACTTGCATTATAGAGAGCATGACTCAAGGGTCTGGGAAGATAGGGAGGATAGGGTCCTAGGGATTTGAAAGGCTGGGGCTTCTGGGGAGAGCTAGAGTGTGAAGCCCAAGTGGGCATCCTCCCTATGGAGCCCTGGCACAGGAGAATCTGGGGCCACTCTTTTCTCTCAGGCCTGGACAAGTGGCCCCAGGGCTTTCAACTAAGGTGGCATGTCTCCCACAGCTAGGGATGGGACCATTGTCCCTGTTTCTTTGGAAAAGATGGTACTAGGTCACCTCCCCTTCACCCCCATTCCGAGGGCATCCCTTAGGGACACCTTCATCTGGACACTACCTGAGAGAGGTTTGTGTTATGTCATCCACTGATGCCAGACTGCCACTCCCCCTCATCATTTAGCAATCTTGGCCAGTATTAGGGACAGAGAAAGGATGTAGTGCTCAAGTCGGGGTGGAGAGTGATACGGCAAAGCCATATGCCACCACCTCAGTACATCTGAGTGTGAAAGTGGCACTGTGTACGTGGAGTCAAAGAACATGGACATTGGGGTACCTCTTTCTCCCTGGGAGGGCGAAGGGTGAGAGGTGAGGGCCTTGGAGAGGGCTCACCAAGCACAGAAGGAACAACAAGCTCCTGAGAAGGATTGGAGATGTGGGAGCTCAGGAATGGTCAGAGACCACCACCTTCCTGGTGGGGCCAGGAAGGTGGCCCGTGCCCCTCACGGTTTTCTTCTCCTGCCGCAGGTGGCTGGGGATGCATTAAGGCGGCTCCTGCTGCTGGAGGCTCTGGGTCTGGGATTGAGGTCGGCCAGCCCTGGTGGAATGGAATGGCAATAGAAGGTCATCACCCTCCATTGTCACTCCTCCCCTGATCCAGGGCCACCCCCATGCCCCAGGAAGCGTTCTTCTAGTTTGGGAAGAGCTGACTGGGAAGCCTTGCAAAGGCCCAAGTGGGGAGGAAGGGGCAGGGGAGAGAGTCTGAGCAGCCCCAACTGCAGCTCCTTTGGGGGTCCTGGTGCCTTTCAAGGAAAAGTTGGGTCAGGAAACACAGGGCTGATGCTGACTGCAGTGTCTGGGGAGATACCCACAGAGCCCCCGGGTCTGAGTATGGAGAGGGTGAGAAAGCGGTCCTTCAGTCCTTCCTCAGGGAAGGGGCTCCTGAGACTCCTCCGGCTCTGGCAACCACAGGCCCAGGCTCAGCCCAGCCAGCGGGTGGGGGATGCATCCATAAAATCTGTCTCCAGAGAGGTAAGAGAGGCTGGTTGTCCTCTCCCACCATCAGCTCTAGGGGCACGTGGACTTAGAAAGGAGCAGAGTAGGATGGCAGGAAGCAGGGACAGCCCTGGATGGAGGAGCCCCTCCACTTCTGTGCGAGCCTGGATCAGGGTGAGACCATGTAGGCACTGAGCAGTCAGTCCCCGGTTCTGGTCTGGTTCCACGAAGATGAGCAGGCGGGAAGGCCCAATGTGCGCGCTGCCTCCAGGTGGGATCCTTTGGAGGAGCCCTACTTTCAGAGGTGGCTTGATGCTTATTTATACAGAGGATCTCCTGCAGAGCCGTGGGCTATAAATACGAGGCCTGGCTCTAGGCTGGGGTTACAACACCAGGGGTTCCAGGAGTGGCGGAAAAAAAAAATGTGTCCTCAAGGCTGCCCAGAGTGACACTGGTGGCAGTGGCCACAGAGTAGGGCTGAGGGGGAGCCTATGGCACTTGGAGTCAGGGATGGGGTGGGGTGATTAATCTGAAATTTCGTATCTAGCCCCTTCCACAGCCATTCCATATGTAGAGGAGTGAGCAGAATTGCGGGGGAGGGTGTGTGTGTGGGTTGGTCACCACATAGTCAAAGGGATGCTCCTACCTTCCTAGCTGCCCCCGACACCCACTTTTTCTGAGTTGTGTTAAAAAGCTGAGACTGGAGTCCAAGCCAGTCTTCCTCTTACCTTTTTGCCTTTAGGGAAGGAAACCGAGAGAGCTGCGGGGGGAACAGGAAGGCTGACGTCCTAAATCTTTGAGCACTCGCTTTCCCCACCGGCCTTGGGAACCTCCTCAGGGCCCCCCAGGACGCTGCGACCGGCGGGGCCTCCCGGGTGCCCGCGAGCTGCAGACAGCGGGCGGCGGCAGGGGGCGCCCGCGACCCGGCCACGCGCCTCCCAAGGCCCCGCAGGTCCGACGGGGTCCGGTCGCGGCAAGGAAGCCCTCGGGGAGGGGGCGCCGGGCAGTCTCCCCGCTCCCCCCACCCCATCCACTCGGCTTGCTTCTCCGGCGCCGAGTGGGAGGTGTGGTTCATTACGCCCCGGGGCCCCACCCAGCCACCTCTCCTTGGGGCCGCTGGGCGGCGGGGGCAGGGAGCAGCCGGCGCCCACCGTCCTGGATGCGGGGCTCGGGCCGGGTCTGCAGGAGAGAGGTCCCGCCTCGGTCCCAGCTCCCCGTTCGCTCCTGCAAGCATCCTTCCCGGAGTCCCGAGGACCCCAGACGCCGGTCTCCCCGACTTCCCGCGGCGCGGAGGCCGGGAGGAGGAGGGGCGGGAGCGCCCGGGCAGGGGCGCGGGGCGCGGGGCGCGGGGCGGCTGCGGCGGGCCGGGCCTCCCGCCAGGCGCACCTTCCGCGCACCCCGGGTCCGCCCGGCCGCGCCCGCCCCGCCTCCCCCCCTCCCTGCCCGCCTCCCTGCCCGCCTCCCTGCCCGCCTCCCGTCTCCTCCCTCCTGCGCGCTCGCCCTCCTCGCATTCCCCTGCCGCGGCGGGCTGCCTGCAGGCGCGGCTCCCGGCTAAGCCCGCGCGCCGACCCCGACAACCGGGGCGCGCCCCCCGCCCGGCCCCGCGCCCCCGCGCCCCCGCGCCCCCGCGCGCGTCCCGCAGCCTCGGAGCGGGAGGGCTCAACTTTCCTCCGGTCCCGGGCGGGGCGGGGCGGGGCGGGGCCGGCAGCGGGCAACTTGGAGAACTTCTCCGGGGAGGACGGCGGGGACGCCGGTACCGGTGGAAGAGGATGTAGGAGGGCGGCGGCTGGCCCCTTCCCGCCCGGCCATGGGGCTCCAGCGCCTCCTGCGCCGCCGGGGGGCCGCGCCTCCCGTCTAGCCTCGCCCCGCAGGACGGTGCCGCCCCCGCCGAGCGCGACCCCTCCGGGCGCGTCCCGCCCCGCCATGGACCACCAGGAGCCCTACTCGGTGCAGGCCACCGCGGCCATCGCGGCGGTCATCACGTTCCTCATCCTCTTCACCATCTTCGGCAACGCGCTGGTCATCCTGGCCGTGTTGACGAGCCGCTCGCTGCGCGCCCCGCAGAACCTGTTCCTGGTGTCGCTGGCCGCAGCCGACATCCTGGTGGCCACGCTCATCATCCCCTTCTCGCTGGCCAACGAGCTGCTGGGCTACTGGTACTTCCGGCGCACGTGGTGCGAGGTGTACTTGGCGCTCGACGTGCTCTTCTGCACCTCGTCCATCGTGCACCTGTGCGCCATCAGCCTGGACCGCTACTGGGCCGTGAGTCGCGCGCTCGAGTACAACTCCAAGCGCACCCCGCGCCGCATCAAGTGCATCATCCTCACCGTGTGGCTCATCGCAGCGGTCATCTCCCTGCCGCCGCTTATCTACAAGGGCGACCAGGGGCCCCAGCCCCGCGGGCGCCCACAGTGCAGACTCAACCAAGAAGCCTGGTACATCCTGGCCTCTAGCATCGGCTCCTTCTTTGCGCCCTGCCTCATCATGATCCTTGTCTACCTGCGCATCTACTTGATCGCCAAACGCAGTCACCGCAGAGGTCCCAGGGCCGCGGGGGGCCGCGGGGAGGGTGAGTCCAAGCAGCCGCACTCGGTCCCCACGGCAGCTTCAACCAAACTGCCGACCCTGGCCTCTCTGGCTGCTTCTGGAGAGGCCAATGGACACTCGAAGCCTACTGGGGAGAAGGAAGAGGGCGATACCTCTGAAGATCCGGGGACCCCTGCCTTGCCACCCAGCTGGTCAGCCGTTCCCAACCCAGGCCAGAGTCAGAAGGAAGGCGTGTGTGGGGCATCTCCAGAGGAGGAAGCCGAGATGGAGGAAGGGGAGGAAGAGTGTGAGCCTCAGGCCTTACCGGCGTCTCCTGCGGCAGCTTGTAGCCCACCCCTGCGGCAGCCACAGGGTTCTCGGGTGCTGGCAACTCTACGTGGCCAGGTGCTCCTGGGCAGGGGTGTGGGCACCACGAGCGGGCAGTGGTGGCGTCGGCGGGCACAGCTGACCAGGGAGAAGCGGTTCACCTTTGTGCTGGCCGTGGTCATTGGTGTTTTTGTGCTCTGCTGGTTCCCTTTCTTCTTCAGCTACAGCCTGGGTGCCATCTGCCCACAGCACTGCAAGGTGCCCCATGGTCTCTTCCAGTTCTTCTTCTGGATTGGCTACTGTAACAGCTCGCTGAACCCTGTCATCTATACCATCTTTAACCAGGACTTTCGCCGTGCCTTCCGAAGGATCCTCTGCCGCCAGTGGACCCAGACGGCATGGTGAGAGCCACCTGCCCGCCACCCATGTGGGGTTGGTGCCAGGTGGCACCAGGGCCACTCTGATTCTTCCCTGTTTTATGTGGCCACCTCGCTGGGGCTTTCTGGTCCTGCAGACCTCATCTTGGGAGCCCCCTGGGAGGGGCAGGGGCAGGGGTGCTGTTAGCAGGGGTCCATCTGAAGCCTCTAAAGCCAGGCCAGGATAGAGCACTTCCCTCCCAGTACCCCAAAGCCCCTGCAAGCCCATGAGTGGGCTTTCCTTTTCTCCAGGACCCTGTGTTTCCTGGCTGGTCACTTGCTTGTGGTGGTTTTGTTTCTCATCTTCCCCTGGTAAAGAGCAGGAAGCCAGCCTTCCACTTTTCCCAGGAGGACGTGCTGCTGAGGAGGAGACAGAACTGAGGGATCCACGTTGGATGCCCATGGTCCCCATCAGGTCCTGGGTGGGGGATGTTATGGTCTGGCACGGTTTCTGGGCCTTCTTCCCTTTCCACCTACTTTTGGATTTGTAGCCCCTTTAAGGGCCAGAACCTTTTCTGGAATCGTTTTCCTCACCGGGCACCCTCTGGGAGGTGGGCATGTACCAGTGGATGCCTCGCCTTGGTGGGGTGGTCTGGAGGCCTGGCCTCTGCCTCAACAGGAGATCCCCCTGATCACTAGCATTCACCCCCTGCAAAAACCTGGCAACAATGGTTTGCCGCCTACTTGCTGCAGGAAGATGAAAGCCTTTGCAGAAAGCTTTGAGCTCCATGGGGAAACGCACTAGAGAACCAGAAAATGTGATTATTTGGTGACATAAAAAGCCCCTTTCTCTGTGTTTACCACCACCTGTCTTCCTGTAGACTTTTGTTCTGTGCTTGGGGTGTGTGAATTCTTACCCCAAACTGGAAGGGGGGAATGATAGAACCACTATTTCAGTCTAAGGATTTCTTCGAGAACGCATTCTTGTGCCTGCAAGGGTTTAGTTATTCTGCTGCATGACAACTTCTCGACATTTCACCTACAACACTATGGGGGTTTTCAGTGGCTTGGGCCCCGCAATGGGGGAAAAGTCTTTTGTCATCAAGCAGGCTAATTGTTTCCCCACAATAGCTAAAAATACCCACACCATGGGAGCAGTCTGGGGTGAGAGCCTGGGGTGGGTGACAGAGCTCCTGGGTGTGGTGCTGGGGCTAGAACAGGTGAATGAGGGCCCTGTGGACTCCTGCAGGAGCCTCCCACCAGAGCGCCCAGGCCAGGGCTCCAAGCCCCCAATGGGTCCCTGTGATGTATAACCGACCCTACCCTGGGTGGGGGCCAGTTGGCCATCTCTGACCCAGCCCCATTGCTCTATCCCCCTGATGGGGCTCCAGGGGCCTCTCCCTCCTGGTTGTCTCCCCATCCCAGGACCCGAAAACCAGAGCACTTGGGAGCATTTGAAGGACGTTTCCCCTTCTCCAAGGAGTGGCCCTGCTTTGACATTAAGCCAGCAGGTATCTAGTATTGGCACAGTGGCACTCTGGTGGGCCTGGCCAGATTTGGAGAAGTCCTGAGAGAGTTTTCTGGGGTGCAGGGAATGGAGAAGACCAAAGAATCCCTTCTGGGAATAGGGACTCCCTCAAGCTCAGTGTAAAGCCTGGGCATGGTCTTGGGGCGAGGCTGGGGAGGCTGGGGCCAGGGGAATGGCTGACGTGTGACATCTGCTGACTGGTCTTGTGTGTGTCCCATGGGACTCCTGCAATTGTGGCTGCCTGTGGCCCCCTTGTTGTGATATGCAGGTGTTTTTGTTTTGTTTTGTTTTTTTAAAGTCCGAGCTATTTTATCAATAAAGGATATTTTGTAATAATTGAGCTGTGTCCTTGTTGCCCAAAGGCTGCCAAGAGTAATTATTTCTCAGCTACTTGCATAGTATCTCTAAGCATGGGCTCCCTCCCAGGGCCACTTGCCCTTTCCTCCCCTAGGCGTGGCTGCCTGGTACCTACTTACCTGCCCACCTGCTTTGTCCACTCAGCATCCCTTATTGCAAGTCAGTGGGATGAGAGTGGCCAGAGTAGCCTGAGACTGGCTGCTTGCCAAAGGAGGAGAAGAAGGGCTTCCCAGAGGAGGGGGTCTTGGGGGAAGAACAGGAGTACGCCAAGAAGCAAGATAGGAGAGGTGTTTATGACAAGGGACAGCATGTGCCAAGGGTGTGGTTTGGTGGATTCGAGATGGTTTGAGAGTCAGCCTGAAGTTAGCCCTGCCTTGTGGTCAGGTGTGGCGGCTGGGGGCCAGAGCAGGTCATCGGACACCACCCACAGGGGGCAGGAGGAACATGGGAGGAAGGGCAGGATGGTAACCGAGAGTGCTTTCAGCTGCTGCCTTCCATGAGGGCAGGAGAATGGACTAGAGCTGCTCTGCTCCGGCCTCTCCCACACTATGATTTGGTCACAAACACCAGAGTTGGAAGATCTGCAGATATCACTCCTATCAATCTCTTTGTTTCTCAAATGAGGCCTTTGAGACCCCAGGGCCACCCAGGGAGTTGGGTGAGGAGTTGGTCCACCAGGCATCCCGTTCTACCTCAGTGAGGGTAGCCTCTGAGGCCCAAGCCAGGTTGGCCTGGTTCTGAGGGCAGAGGAGGCCCCGGGGAGGGGTGAGGCCTGGGAAGGAAGGGCAGAGGGAGGAGCGGTGAGGCCCCAGGGTATGGTGGTAAGAGGCCATCTCCCATATCCAGGATTCACATTTCCCAGGGCCATGGCTTCCACCACAGGTGACCGATGGAGACTCCTATGTATCCACCATTGCTGGTGGACACGGGGACTTGATGAGAAACCACATCCTGGCCTGAGGAGCTCCCAGCAATTCCTACCAGCCTGGCTTTCCAAAGCCAGGGCCCTGAGCCTGATGAGGGTAGATTAAAGCAGCCCATTTGTTCCCATTTACTGAGCCAATCACTTTTCTGGCACTTTGTCTAATTACCTTGTGTAATCTTCATGCCCACTGTGTAAAAGTAGTATCAGCCCATTTTATTCAGGGGAAACTGAGGCTCAGAAAGTTGTACTGACTTGCCAGAGGTCACCCACGAGACCACACTGTCAGTGTTACCTGAGGGTCTGTGAGGGGTGGGCCCCTGTGCCTGGGGGAAGAGCCTCCTGCCCAGATGGTGGCAGAGAGTAACCTCTGCTGGAGCTGGACAGCTGGCAGCCCGTTTTGAATACTAATATTGAATATCTTAGTTCCTCAATCCTCACAATCTTGCTAGGTGGGGCCATTTTGCCAAAGAGGACACTGAGGCTCAAGGTCACCCAGTTGGGTCCCTGAATCGCAAAGCTTCGTGGTCCTCTTGCTCTCGTTCAGTAGTGCTAGCTGCTGGGGGACTCGGAACCTGCTGTTGGCGGGGTTCAGTAGGTGGTGGTGGGGTGACGGACCGCTCCCGTCTGTCACGGCCTCAGAACATGTAAGCGATGGTACGTGTGTCCCGCAGGTTGTCCATTCCTGACAGCTCAGGCCAAACCCCGGATTTTATTCAGGAAGTGACTGGAGCCCAGAGAGAGATGACTCACCTGGACCACCCCCCCAACCCGCCCCAGGCACACGGTGGCAGAGCTGGCCTGGAACGCAGGTTGCCCGTCGCTGCCCACCATTCCACGCCATCCTACCCGAGGGGAGGTATCCAGACTCAAGGAATGACAGGCCTGCATTCGGGAAACATCTGGGACAGTTTGCTGTATGCCGGGGCCTGTGGCAGGCTTGTTCCTATTTTGCTACTTTGTTCAGGTCTCAGATGAAGAGCCTGAGGGGCAGAGCCCCAGGGTCGGGCCATGGTCACCCGGTTTGTAGGTGGTGCAGCTAGAGCCGGATCCCAGGAGCCCTGGCTCGCAGTCTGCTTTCTCCGCCTCCTCTCACACCCCATTCCTGCTGTTCTGTGTGAGTAGTACCTACTTTTGATTTCACCCTGAGCCCATCTGAGGAAGGGGGGTGGTCGAAGAGGCGGGCACAGAGCAGCAGAGATGGGGGTGGGGGGAATAGCACGGTCCTCGGTCCTCGGGGGGGAAATCCCTCACGCACCCTGGGGGTGAGGGTAAGGGACAGGAGGCAGCAGGGAGCCTTGGCAGTTTACCAGGGGGAGGAGAGCTGCGCTGGCAGGGAGCACTTCTACCTTCTGAAGACCCTTCTATCACCTGTCTTAAGACATCCCCAGCAAAGGGAGGGACCAATTAAGAAGACAGTTAAAGAAGAGGTGGGGTGGATGGCTTGGGAAGATATCACCCCTCCAGTTTCATACACTGCGTAAGAGTCCGGGTCCTTAGATCACAGGGGACACCTGTGAAAGGGAGTCCAGTCTCAGCCTCTGCCTCAGGCCAGCTGCTGAGAAATTCAGGGCTGCTGGGAATTCCTCTTGGGGGCTTTGCTGCAGGAGGCACCCCCATCCCACCTGCTCAAAAGGTACCTGTGCCAGGAGGAGGGGGCTTGTGGTTTGTGAGTTCATTAGGCCCCCACGTCTCCCCATACTCTTCTGTGTTTGGGAAGTGGTGCTGAGAACCGGATGTGAGACCGTGGAGATGGGATTGCTGCTGGCTGGGCCTGAAAAGCCACCCACCCGCCCAGGTGGAGCTGATGCAGGGCAGCTTTGGCTTCCCGGATGCTGGCCAGGAGTTCTGCCTAGAGGGCCTGGTCGCTGTGAAGGGGTGGGCTGGTGAGGGGCTTTGTGCCAGGGAGAACTAGCACTGTCTAGTGCTAGGAGGTGGCTAAGAGTCCAAGGTCAGGCTCTCCTCTTGCCATCATTTGTCCAGCTGCCCCTGAGCAGGATTGGGTCCTTCCTGGGGCCTTGGTGCCCTGCCTGCCCATGAGGGGTTGACCCCAAGATCCCTAAGGTCCCCTAGCTTGAGGCTCCATCTCTGCTGTGCCCCCGGCTTTCTGGAAGATCCAGATTCAGAAGTTCCTGGAGTTAATCAGTTGTTCTTCAGGTCAGACTCTCAGGCAGGTTTAGGGCTGTGTTTTCTTCACTTCTGCGCCTTAGTGCAGAGGCAGGTTGGGTCTGGGGTGACTGATCCATTTGGGGCCCTCTGAGATGGGCAGTGACAGAGGAATAATGACAGCTCTGAGTCATCAGGACTAGTGCCTGATGTGCGTCATCTAAGATTAAAGCAACTACAATTGCCATTTTTATAGGAGAGGAAACTGAGGCGAGGGGGATTGAGTGCCTTGCCTGAGGTCATCCAGAGCCAGGACACCAACCCACCCAGTTTAATCTCAACTGTGTCACTAACTGGCTTCAGTATCTGCCTCCTCAGCAATGGGGGAGCAGGCGGGGGGTCGGGGGCACCCAACCCAGCAAAGCCCCTCCCTGTGCTAGCTGGAGGGCCTGCTCTGCAGAGACCCTACGGCTTGGCCTGGCCAGGGGTGTGTGTGGGGCTATCTCCCTACCTGCTGGTACCTCCATTAGAGCAGGAGCTGGGCAGGGGTGGGAAGCTCTGCTCTCTGTTAGCAGGGGAGGCGGGAGCACTCAGCTAAAATTAGATTCTGGGATTTTTCGTGCTCCTGCATCCGTCCGTCCTTCCGTCCGGCCGTGGGGAAGGCTGTTGTCAGCACGCCAGCACTGGAAGGAGCCTGGATGTCAGCTTGCACCCTCCCCAGGGCTCGCTGGCTCTGATCTTCTCACACCCTCCCCTGGCCTTTGGCCAAAGGCTCCTGCCCTTGGCTTGGCCTTGTGGCCATCTATTGATTAGCAGTGATTTCAAAGGAAGCACGCCCCCCCTCTAATACTCACCCTCTTCCCCCTGGGACTCTATCCCCCTTCCCTCCTCTCTCCCCTCTCTTCCCTTCCTCTCCTCCCCTCTCCTGGCCCTTCCCACTTCCGGGTCCTCAGAGGCTTGCTCCCCCCTTCTCTGAGTGTCCCCTCTGCCTCCTGCTAACCCTCTGACTTCAGCCTCCCCCTTGAGGATAGTCCAGGCTCTTCATGGGGCCTGCAGGCTCCTCGGGCAATTGTGGTTGCAAAGGGACCAGAACATACTAGAGTCTAAAAAAGAGCTTCCCTCCCTGGCAAGTTGGGGCTATTTCTGGCCCTGCCACAGCTCTCTGGGGTTCTTGGTGCTCTGGCAGGCGGGGGAGGTGCTGGGCCCCAGCCCCAGGGTGCGAGGGTCCTGACCTTTGGTTTCCCCAGGTCCGGGGCTGGGGGTGGGGGTGTGACCCTTCTGGAGCTGGGGAGGGGGGCGGATCTCCCATCTCCCAGCAGCCAGAGCTCAGATGCGATGTTGCTGTCTCTGCTCCCGGAGGGGCCTGGGGTGCTTCAGGAAGGAAAAGGCTGGGCCACGGCAGTGTGGGTGGCAGTGTGGGACCCAGGTGTCCCAGTTCTCACCCAAGGCCGGCTGCAGCTGGGAGACAGGGAGCGTGGGAGGCTGCCTGAGTCTGCTGCTGGGGTCCCTGGACACTGAAGGGGGGTGGTGGTGAGGGTTAAACCCAGCCCTCCCTCCCAGTATGGGAAGGGGCTGGCGTGGGGAGCCCCAGGCAGCCGCCTCCACTAGGTCCCTGGGTGATCTCCATCAGCCCCCCGGCTGCTGCTCTGATACAGCTGTCATGGCTGCACATCTGGGCAGGCTCTGGCCTCTCCGCCCCGTGCTGGCCTGGCAGCTGGGGTTGGGGGGTGTGCAGGACTGGTGACTGTTTCAAAGATTTCCTCCGCTGTGGCAGAAATGTTGGCCAGGGGCCAGAGGCTCGGGTCATGGTCCCAGTAGGACCATCAAATTGCTCGGTGACCTTGGGCAAATCCCTTCATCTCTCTGGGCTTCAAATTCCTCATTGTCAGAAAAAGGAGTTGGACAGGAGCGTGTTCACATGATGTCCTGGGTTCTGCCCTAAGAACTGCTGGGCAGGGGCAGAGTTGGGGGGACAATCAATGGCCTCTTGTCCTCACCCTACCCCTGCTTTTTTCTACTTATCCATTTTCAAGAAGCAGCTCCCCCTTCCGCTCCCCACTTCCGCATGAACTTCAGAAGGATCACCTCCAAAGACATTCCTCCATGGCAGCCCGGGAGCTGGTGGGACAGCGGAGTGGACTGTGGCGGCCAGCATACCTTGACCCGGGCCAGAGCTGGGCAGGAAGAGGGGAAAGGGGTGCAGGGGCACGAGGGGGCTGATCCTCCCAAGAGGATGCAAGCAAGGCGAGGATGATTCAAGGGTCACCCGGCCCACACAGGTGAATGGCCTACTCTGCTGCTTCTGAGTCCCATCGCCTGGTTGGAGCAGATGTTGTTGCTCTCTGTGTTCCAGGAGGCCCAAGGTCCCTCCACCTGCAGAGCATGAAGCCACCCTGCGGCCCCCACCCATCATACGCATCAGGACATGCTGTGCCTCACCTGGTCCCTCCCGATCAAACACTTACCCCCTTTCCTGCTGTAAGTTTTCCTGGCATTATGACCAGCTAGCATGCTGGATATGCCACTCACCTGTCTGTTCCTTGTCTTCACTCCCTACTAGAATGTGAGCGCCGAGGATTGCGATCGTTAACTGGCCTACTGTGTATCCCAGGCCTGACCACGCCCGACACATAGTGACAATGTAAGTGCTGGCCTATTTGGCCAGCTGCCCCAACACCAGTCTCCAGGGGTGTTGAAATATCCCTGGAAACATGATGGGGGGCAGAAAACCATAATTAGGAAACCTCCTCCCAGGGAGGGAGGAAGAGTGGACAAGAGGGTGGGAAGTTAGAGCCTCAAGACATGGTCTCAAACTATAACAGGTGTTGGTTATTGTTTGGGGGCCAGGTGGGCTGTGAGTCCCCCCGAAGCATGGCTGTGGTTTGACTGGGGGGAGTGTGTATGTCTGGGGCCCAGGGGGATTTCTGGGGACCACAGAGGTGGGTAGAGGCCGCCTCTAGTGATGCCCTCCACCTCCCACTCTCCGCCCTGTGCCCATCTTCGCTGTGGTCATAGGAGGGACAGCCGCTCCACGACCAGTAGAGTGGAGGACCCAATGTCTGGGAGAGAGACAACACCACGCTGCACCCTAGAGGAGAGTGGGGGACCTTTTGGGGATCCAAGGGGCAAGGAAGAGGCCCCCAACACTGAGCACTGAGGGATGGAGGGCAGCAGCAGAACCTTTGAAATTCCTGGAGGGAAGGCAGGGCAAAAGGGGTGGTTGCTGGGGGAGGGCAGGAAGCCAAGAAGGAGGCCTCTGCAGAGGTCGTGGCTGGTGTCTCAGGCAGGAGGGGAGTGGAAGGGGGAGCAGGGGGGGCCACACTGTCCCTGCTATGGCTTGGGTGTGGGTTTGCTCACGATCTGAGGTACCTTCTGGCCCCAGGCTGCCCCCCAGGGACAGGGGACAGGGTGGGGTGAGGCCCAGGGCCAGCAGCCCTGCTCTAGAGGCAGCAGACTAAAAATAAGTAGGGATGTCAGGGTCTCCTGGCTCCAGGAAGTGGGGAAGAATGATGAGTGTCAGGAGGAGGACGAGGAGGAGGCGAAGGGGAGGAGACAGTCACAGCTGAAGGCGGCCAGCAAACTTGTTTATTTTCTTCTCTCTGGCCTGAAGTCTCTCAGGCTGCTGCTCCCTGGGCTTGGGTGAGGGGCACTGGTCTCCACGGACCTGCAGGCGTCCCCAAACTCCTGGCCACATGCCGAGGACCCCATTTCCTGCACATTCCTTTGAGACTCTGTTAGTGGAGAGCAGGAGATGGGAGCTCTGTGGGTAAAGGCAAAAGAGACCAGGTTACAAAGACCATGTTGGGAGGAAGAGAATAAACCCTGTGCATCAAATGTCATTTCTCCCCTTCTGTTCTGCACATGCAGGTAGTTTAGGGACTTGTCTCAGTCACGGGGCTGGCTTCTCTTGGAGCCACACCAGAGCCCAGGACAGCCTGCAGGCTTCTGCAGGTGACTTCAGCCTAGATATGACACAACTGCCCACAGGGCCCTTGAAAGAACAGGCAGCAGGAGGGCATACGATGGGGGTAAAGCCCATCTGCAGGTGTGCTAATGGGGCTGTAGGTATGGTGCAAGGTGTGAGGGCAAGGTGGCACCCATCTTAGCTCACCTGCCAGGCTTCCAGACACTTTGGGGGCATGGCTTATTGGCGACCTGCTTTCCCCTCCACCCTGCTCTCCAGAAGTTGGGAGCAGCTTCTCAGATGCCAGGGTAAATGTGGTGGGCCCTGTCCTCTCTGCCCCCTGCTCTGTGGCAAAGGCCAGTGAGGTGCTCACCTCTCATCCTGGCTGCAGAGCTCATCAGAGTGACATAGATACAGACCCTCTTGTCCTGATCCTGGGAGTCCTGACCTCTGGCCTGGGTGGGCTTCAGCAGGTGTGGCTTGTTCTCTATCCCCTCAGGCCTCCTTACCTACTCCCAGCACCAGCTCTGCTAGATGTGGTCTGGATCGAGCCTGTGACCAGGACAGCCTTCTTTCCCTCCACCCTCCTTCCTGTCCTCATGCAGAAGAGCCCCTGTTGGGGCGAACCCTGAGCACCCAGAAGTCACAGTTCACTCCACTGTCCTTGAGTCTCAGTGCAGAGCCACTCTTGCTCCACTGAACGCCTGTCGCTGTTTATCTGCACCGTCGTGTGGTCATAGTTGGCCTGGGCAGTATGAGAGGGCAGTGAGGTCCTCAGGAGGGGGCTGGACTTAGGACCTGTGCCACCTAGCTGCAGGGACATGCTGCATCCAGCAGCCATGGGAAAGAGTCCAGGGTGGACAAGCAGCTTGCAGGAGGGACCCCCATGCAGCCCCCTTTATTCCTTCTCCTTGATTACTCCCCCTCCTCTTGGTTTCATCAAGTTTGTTGATAAATTCTCTAGAAGGGCTCAAAATCCTCAGCCCTGCCTCACCAACAACAGCTCCATCCCATTAGAGACCCTGCCCCCCTCACTCACATGTACAGGCACGGGTGCCCTCCTTCTCCTCAAGCCCCACTCCCCAGTGGCAGGCAGCCCAGACCCTCTGAAAGCCCCTGGCCCCTTGGCCCTCTTCCCTCCCAACTGGGTCATGCTCTAGCCCTGGCTGGCCTTTCCAGATTCTGGCGGTTGTTTTAGGGAGGCCCTGATCTGGGTCTCATCCTTGAGGAAGCTCCCTTGGGATTGGCCTGGGGGTGTTAAGAGGGCCTCTGCTGTCACCCTGACGCCAGCCAGGCAGAGTTCTGGGTCCAGGGCAGAGAGCCCTGAAGGCCTGTGAAAGGCCAGAGCCTTATCCTCCCAGAGACTAGGATCACTAACAAACATGCCCTCCTGCCGAGGCCAAGCATGTACTTCCTGCTGCCCTAGGATTGCCTGACTAGGGCTAGGCCACTCCTTCCCCTGCCCTGGGTGAGCTCTGGGGACTGGGATGTCCCACTACCCCTCGGCCTGGCAGGCCTGAGGTAGACATCTGTCTAGAGGCTCTGTGGATATGAGGCCAATAGCCCAGAGGATGGAAAGAGGAAGTACAGCTGTGGACATCACGGGCTTCCTGGTGGGGGCTGCCCTGGGCTGCTGGGAGCTGGATGGGAGCGCTGGCCTGTGAGCCTCCCCAGGCCCTCAGACTCAGGACCCCTGACAGACAGGGTCCAGGCCCTGCAGTCACCCTGCAGGCAAGCTCCTGAATTCCCCCCATACTGGGGTACCCAATGAGTTGCTTTGCCACCCTGCTACCAGCTTGATCAGGCCTGGAACAGCTCCGGAGCAGATAGCTGCTCAAAACAGGGCATCTGTTCCTGATCCAGTGGGCTCCTTGGGCAAGTCACTTCACTCTGAGCCTGTTTCCTCGGGTATAAAATGGACAGAATGATCTCCAGACAAAATGAGATGTCTGTAGAGAGCCAGGTTCACTGAACATTTTCAGTAACACGTCCCCTCCCCTTCGTCTCCCCTACAAATACTGCCTCTGACCCTTTCCAGCAGGTGATGGAGGTGAGGTGCTCAGAAATAGCCTGTCTCTCGGCCAGCCCAGGCTCAGCCTTGTTCCCAGGAGTCATCCAGGGAGGGCTGTGCAGAGCAACAAAATTGCATTCAGATCCTGGCTTATTTGCTATGTGACCTCAGAAAAGTTTCTCAACTTCGGAGTTTTCTATTGTCATCCATAACATGAGGTCCCTGCAGTACCGCACTCAGAGGGCTGTGGAGAAAGTTACGCTCAAATGCTTGTCACGGAGTCCATGCTGGCAGGCCCAAGTAACCCAGAAGGTGGGCTCCAGGGCAGGCTTCTGGACTGGGAAGGCCCTGGCTAGGCCAAGACTGAGGTAAGGGTCTGGGATGGGGCAGCAGCAGAGGGGGCCCTGGGGCTGCCTCCAAGATCACCCCTTCCTCCCCAGCTGCAGCACCAGCTAGGGCTGCCACCTCTTCTCTCTGTTATTCACCAGTAATTACCCTAAATGCTATATCTGTTGTCATGACAACATATTACCCATCCTTAGGTAAAAGCCCTCTTTGCAGGGGAGGCAGGCTGTCTCCAGCTCCCTGAGCGCCATCACTGCCCCTGAAGCCCCCCCGCCCCCGGGGGTTCCCCTGCTTGTCCCCTCTCTCCCTCCCTCCCGTTTTGTCCTTTCAGAGAGGTCACTCCTGTTTTCTAAATTCCCAGAATTTTTCTGTTACTTTTGTTCTTGGTCTCAGTTTGCAACTGTGGGCCTCCTTTCTCCCTTCATTTCCTCTCGGCTCTCCTTCCTTCTCTACTCTTCTCATTCCTTCTCCTGGATCCTGGCCTCTTTCTTGGTTTCCCCCTGTCTCCATCTCCCTCTCTCTCTCTCTCTCCCTCCTTCTTCTCTTTCCCCTTGAGTGCAGGGGGATAGCATAAAGGCAGGTGGGGACAGGGGGCTGTTGCCCAGGATGGGTATGCTCTGCAGGGCCCCAGGAAGCCTGTGGGACTGTGTGGGTCTGGGCATAGGGGAGCCCAGGTCAGGCATGCCCCAAAAACTTCTGGCCTGGGAGGTGTGTGGCCAGGAAGGCTTCCAACTGCTTCTCTTTTTTTCTTTTTTTAAGATTTTAAATTTATTTATTCATAAGAGACACACACACACAGAGGGGCAGAGACATAGGCAGAGGGAGAAGCAGGTTCCCTGTGGGGAGCCCAACGAAGGACTCATCCCAGGATCCTGGGATGGCGCCCTGAGCTGGAGGCAGAGACTCAACCACTGAGCCACCCAGGCGTCCCAACCTCCAACTGCTTCTGAAGAAGGGTGGACCAAAGGAGTGGTCCTTATCCCTCCCTCGCCTCCTCCAACCCCTGTCTCTTCCTCTCTGGGCCTCCAGCTCTAAGGCTGCCCTAGCTGGGGACTTGCACACGTCCTGAGTGCTCACTACACGCTCAGCACCATCATCACAGCATCTGTATAAGAAACCTTGCAACAGGGGATCCCTGGGTGGCTCAGTGGTTTAGCGCCTGCCTTTGGCCCAGGGCTCGATCCTCCCGGCATGGAGCCTGCTTCTCCCTCCTCCTGTGTCTCTGTCTCTGTCTCTCTCTATGTCTATCAAGAATCAATCAATCAACCTTAAAAAAAAAAAAAAAAAAAAAAAAAAAGAAGCCTTGCAACAATCCCAGGATGTAAGGGTATTTATTCTGTGGTACAAGCCATGAAGTGAAAGATCAGAGGAGTCAAGCAAGTTGCTCAAGGCTGCAGAGCTGGTTGGTAGAGGAGGCTGGATTTGAAACTCCATTCCACTGCAATGCTCTTAACCATGACACTGTAATCATACTATTTATGGAGTGTTCACTGTGTGTAGGGCACTGAGCGTTTAGTAATGGCTGGAATTCATGTCACCCTCACAGCAAGCCCACACACTGGAACCATGAGCATCGATTTACCAGTGAGGGAGTCAGGCCTCAGGGAGGTGAAGTAATTCTGCAAGGTTACTCTGTGATCAGAGATGCATCAGAATTTGAACCCAGATCTCTCTCCCTCTAGAGCCTGGGCTCTCAACTCTGAGTGCTGGTGCCCCCTTCCTCCTCTCTTATGGGGAAGAGGCCACAGAAGAGAGGGACGAGGACGTGGGCTTCACATGCATGCAAGTCCCTCCTCTTTCTCGATCCCCTGTAAATTTCCCCTGGGCCCAGCCAGGGATGTTTTTGGGAATCAGAGAAGGAAGCCAGAAGGCAATAGGCAGCATCCTCTTCTTTGCTGGGTTCCATGCAAGGCAGAGGGAGTTCCAGATACCAGGAGAGGCCTCCAAATCCTATAGCTTCTTGTGGGTCTCCAAGGTAACCACACCACCCCAAGTACCCCTGGGGATCTTTCCACCAGACCCAACACCCCAGGATCTTGGGGGAAGTGTGGGTAGGAAGCCTGATGTGGCTGAAGCGCCAGCCTCTGGGCACGCTCTCTTGGCCTGGGCACAGCCCTGCTAGCCCTGTTGCTCTGGTCCCTAGAGAGCAAGCAGCTTGGGCCTTGGAACATGCTGTCCTGGAGTGCGGCTGTCGGGATGATGGAAAGGCAGGTTATTTTTAACAGCGGAGACTCAGTCCCGGACAGAGCCTCTTCCTCACTGGGGGAAGAGACCGCCAGAGAGGGTGGGGACGCAAACTCCGGGTGCTCCTGTCTTATCCCCCCCCCTTCTCTTTCCCCTCACTCCTGGGCCTGAGAGTCCAGCTGTCCTCTATGAGGGAGGGCCTGGCAGCGGTGGGCACCTCCGAAGTAGGTCCCTCCTCTGGAAGCCGCAGGTCTGGGAGCTCGTCAGAGCTCGCGCTGTGCCACATCAGCCCTGCAGGGAGGCCAGGCCTGCCCCATCGAGCACCCAGCAATTCCGGAACCCCTTCTCTTTCCGTGCTTCGGAGGGAAGTAGCTCTTTCTCAAAAATCCCCCCGCCCTTCTAGCTTGAGCTGGAACCACTCTATGAGTGAGTGTGGGCCCCACCGGGTCCCAAGCCTCTTCAGACATCTCAGAGCTCACTCCTACTTGTCCGAACACTCTATGTATTGGGTCCTGCAATGAGCCAGGTGTGTGTTGAGCACCTGGCCTGTGTTCCTCCCTCCCTTTGAACCATTCACCCAGCTGAGGATGGGTGGAAATGCCTTACCCACTCCCATCTGGATGCTAAACTTTTCAGTTCTTAGAATGACCCTCTCCTGCTCTCCTGTGTCTCTACATAGAGGGGTCCTTTTAGGACTTTCAAAGGACACACCATTACTTCTCACAGAGCCTCATATAAGAGCAGCCTGCTGCCTGAAGTGAGTACTAGGCTGGGAGGCCATGGCTTGATAGCTACCCTGCTCTGCTGCCACCTGTGTGGAATGAGTCCCTCCTCCTCTCTGGCCCTGAGTCTTATCACTGAGGCCAGGGCAATGTGGGAGAAAATGTTCCTCAAGACCCTTCTTGCTTGAGGCCCAGATTGAGTCCACTCTGTGGTTCAGGCCTGACCACCAGGTCAAGGAGATGGTTGCGGGGCAAAAGTGCCAGTTACGATGTGCCCCCACTGCCATGTCAGCCCCCTTCCATCCCCTCTATGCACTCAGAAGGGCCTCCAAGAAAGATAACCCAGGTCAGATAGGAAAGTGCACAGCTCCCACGGGTATAGCTCAAGACCCATATGTATATGTATATGCCACCCACATCAAGGTAGAGCAGGGGCACCTGGGTGGCTCAGTCAGTTAAGCCTCCAACTCGATTTCAACCCAGGTCATGATCTCGGGGTGCTGGCCCCACGTTGGACTCTGCTTGGGGATTCTCTCCCTTTGCCTCTGCCACTCCCCACCACTTATGCACTCACGCCCTCTCTCTCTAAAATAAATTTAAAAATCTTTAAGAAAAAAAAAGTGGTACAGAGCATTTCCTTTATCCCAGAAAGTCTCTTGTCCCCCTTCCCAGCCAACATCCCCCAGGAGAGAACATCATTCTGATTTCTAGCACCATAGATCAGTCTTGCCTCCTCTAGAACTTTCATATACATGTAATCAAAACACATCTATTCTTTTGTGTCTGGCTTCTATTGATCAATATTACATCTGGGAGAGCTGTCCAGACTGTCTCAGCATTGGTCCAATACCACAATTTATTTATTCATTCCCTGTCGATGGACATGTGGATGGTTTCCAGTTTTTGACAACTATAAATAAAGCCAATATGAATGTTCATGGATGTGTTTTTGGTGGGCACGTGCACTCATTTCTTTTGGGTAAATATCTAAGAGTAGAATTACTGGGTCATAAGATAAAGATTTATCTGTAGTGGAGGTTGCCAATCAGGTTTTCAAAATGACTCTATCAGGACACAAGGGTGGCTCAGTGGTTGAGCCTTTGCTCAGGTTGTGATCCCGAGGTCCTGGGAGCAAGTCCTGCATCAGGCTCTCCATGGGAAGCCTCTCCCTCTGCCTGTGTCTCTGCCTCTCTCTCTGTGTCTCTAATGAATAAAATAAAATAAAATAAAATAAAATAAAATAAAATAAAATAAAATAAAATCTTTTTAAAAAAGTGACTCTACCAATTCCACTTCTGTCAGCAGTGGCAGAGAGTTCCTGCTCTCCCACATCCTCACCAGCACTCAGCAGTGGGAGAGAGTTCCTGCTGTCCCACATCCTCACCAGCACTTTAGGCCAGTCTGTTAAGTGTGTAGTGGCATCTCCTTGTGGTTTTAATTTGTATTTTCCTATTGACTAATGATGTTGAGCACGTTTTCATGTGCTTATGCACCATTCAGATATCTTCTTTTATAAAGAGCATGTTCAAGTCTTTTGCTCATTTAAAAAATTGGGTTGTCTTTTCCTTATTGATTCATAGGAGTTCTTTATGTACTGAATATAAGTATTTTGTCAGAAAATGTCTTTTTTGTTGAGGTGAAATTCACGTAACATAAAATTCGCCATTTGAAAGTGTACAGTTTAGTGGCATTTAATACATCCGCAATCTTGTGTGACCATCTCCTCTATTTTGTTCTAAAACATTTTCATCTCTCTGAAAGGAAAACTCACTCCCACGAAGCAGTTACTCTCCATTTCTCTCTCCTGCTCACTCCCTCCCCTCAACCATGAATCTACTTTCTGTCTCCATGGATTTACCAATCCTGCATATTTCATATAAATGGAATCATACAGGGGTGCCTGACTGGCTCAGTCAGTACAGTATGAAACTCTTACTCTTGGAGTTGTGAGTTTGAGCCCCATGTTGGGTGTGGAGATTACTTAAAAATAAAATCTTTAAAAAAAACGGAATTGTATAATATGTAACCCTTTACAGCTAGCATCTTTCACTTAGCATGGTTTTTTCCAGGTTCATCCACACTGTGGCAGATATCAGAACTCCATTTGTTTTTATGGTTGATTATTATCCCATTGAATGGATATTACTACATTTTTAAAAATCCATTCATCAAGTGATGGGCATTTAGGTTGTTTCCACCTTTAGACTGCTGTGAATAGTGTTCTTTTTAAAAATTTTTTTAAAAATTCAATTAACATAAAGTGTATTATTAGTTTCAGAAGTAGAGTTCAGTGATTTATCAGTTGTATATAACACCCAGTGCTCATTACATAACCCAGTGAATAGTACTCTTAAGAACACTTGTGTACCTGTTTTCAATTCTTCCGGGTATATATCTAGGAGTGAAATTGCTGGGTTGTATGGTAATTCTATGTTTATATTTTTGAGGAACTGTCAGACTGTTTTCTAAAGCAGCTGCCCTGTTCTACATTCCTACCAACAGTGTATGAGGGTTCCAATTCCTCCACATTAACAGAACTTTTTACTGTTCATTTAAAAACTTCTAACAATTCTAGACAGTGTGAAATGGTATCTCGTGGTGGTTTTGATTTGTATTTCCCTGACAGCTAGTGATGTTCAACATCTTCACATGTGCTTGTTGGCCATTTATATATCTTCTTTGGAGAAATGTCTGTTCAGATTTTTTGCCCATCTTTTAGGTGGACTATTTATCTTTTCATTATTGATTTGTAAGGGTTCTTTATATATTCTGGAAACTAGATTCTTTTCAAATCTGTAAGTATTTGATTTATAAATACCCTTTCCCATTCTGTAGGCTTTCTTTTCACTTTCTTGATGATGCACAAAAGTTTATTTTTTTAAGATTTTATTTATTTATTCATGAGAGACACAGAGAGAGAGGCAGAGACATAGGCAGAGGGAGAAGCAGGATCCATGCAGAGAGCCTGATGGGGGACTCGATCCCAGGACCTCAGGATCATGACCTGAGCCAAAGGCAGACACTCAATCACTGAGCCACCCAGGTGCCTCAGATGCACAAAAGTTTTAAAAAATTTTTGATGAAGCCAAATTCTTCTGTGTTTTTCTTTTGTTGCTTGTGCTTTCAGTGTTATGTCTAAGAAATCATTGCCAAATCCAAGATCATGAATATTTTCTCCTATGTTTTCTTCCAAGAGTTTTATAGGGTTAGCCTTTATTTACGCATTTTGAGTTAATTTTTGTATGTGCTGTAAGGCAGGGGATGACCACCTTCATTCTTTGGCAGATAGATATTCTGTTGTCCCAGAACCATTTATCAAAAAGATTATTCTTTTCTCATGGAACAATCTTGGCACCCTTGTTGCAAATAAATTAACTATAGATATATGAGTTTATTTCTGGACTCTCAGTTCTATCCCATTAGTCTATGATTCTATCCTTATGCCAGAACCACACTGTCTGGATTGTCAAAAGTATTTTTGTTCCCTGAAGAAGACAGGATTATCGTCTTTGCACTTGCTGTTCTCTTTGCCTAGAATGTTCTTCCCTTCAGTTTTACAGGGCTCCTTTTTGTTATTAAGACCTTCTGGAAATGTTTCCTTACAGAAGCTTCCCTCTGTCACTCTCCATCACATGCTATATTTTATTTTCTTTATAATACTTATTGTGTTTGAATTTGTAAACTCCATGAGAGCAGAGTCTTCTGTCCTAGTTACTGGAATGAGGTGCCTGCACACAATAGGTGCTTAGAATATTACTGAATGGACAGTTTGCTTTTCCCTACACTGCAATGCCCTTCATCACTGCAGCACCGATTTCAATGTTCCTTGTCTTTTAATAGCCCATCCAAGTGCCACCTGTAGACTTCCCAGGCTGTCTTTGTTGATGGGACTGTTGGTGCCTCTCCTCTGTCACAGGGAAGGTTGGACAAGCCAGATTCCTGCATTAAAGGGAAGCTCCCTGAGGGCAGGGCCCCACCTTCACATCCTCACCCACACCCCAGAGCTTGTAGAGAGAGCCCTTGCTGTGGACAGGATCTGGTCTTGACCTGGGTCTGGGTACAGAGGACTGGATGAAGGCAAGTTTAGGTGAGGGATTTACCCAAGCTTGGTGACCATTGGGTAGAAGGATTTAAGCCAAGAGACAAAGTCAAAGATGATTTTGTAGCTTTTAGCCTCAGCGTACAGGACGGTCATCATTCTCAGGTTGGACATGTGTAATTTAAGTAGCGGACCTGGTGTAGAGGCCACTGGTGAGTTCAGCTTTCCACACATTCACTTGGAGTCCACTGCAAAGTGGACAGAGTGCCAGGAGGTGGCCAGGATCCCGGGCAACCAGAGTGGGAGGCGACAGGGTCAGCTTTTGAGGACCATGAGCCCACGTGTGGTCTGCACTGGAGGCATGGGATCCTCACAACCATGCAAGTTCGGCTATGTTGGCCCATGTACACTCCAGGAAGCTGAAGTTCAGAGAGGTGAAGCAACTGGCCCAGGGGCACATGGCTTTTCAATTAGGGCCAGAATGACACCCAGGTCTCTGATTCTGAAGGTTGCCTGTCCCGGCAAGGCTAGTGTTACTTCGGCCAGAGGACCGCCCTGGACCTCTGTTCCCCAGAGACAACAGCTGAAGGCAGAGAGACAAGGCAGGTCAAGGCTCAGATATGGAGGAGGAGGTGCCCATAACTGCGGCACCTGTAACTGTATGTGAAGGAGTTTGAATATAGGGAATTTTCATGTAGGGCTGGCTTAGAGATGAGACCTCCTTACATCAAGTGGCTGAAGTGAGGAGACATCCTAAGACTGGGCCTCCCATTGGCCTCTCATACTTCTCTCATGTCCTCTTCTTCAGCCCCTCTCAACCTCCCCTTCCTCTCTTCTAGGGACAGAGGGCACTCAGAGCCCACCCCGAGGCGAGCCTCTCACTGCCAGCTTGCCCTGCCTCCCGGCCAGCCAGCTGAAATCCTCCGGGGTGGGGGGGGTGTGCTTCCACGAGTAGGAGGCAGACATCTGGCTTGCCAGTGCTCCTGGGTGGCGTGAGGGGTGGAGGTAACAACATCCTTGGCTCCTGGGGGACCCACCTACCGTGTGCAGCTCCCTTAGACAGAAGCTGCCTTCCCTTTGCTCCTGTCCACTGGGTTGGAGCTCCAAGTCCATTCATCAGCTGATTTCACCCTCCCAGACCTGAGGGGCAGGTTGTATCCGCAGACAAGACACCCCCCGCACCCCCACCAAGAGCCGAGCTCTCCTCCCGAGGGGTGACTGGAGTGGGAGAGCACAGAGAGAGGACAGAAGGCTGAGGACGGGGCAAGGCCAAGAGGGGAAGAGATAGCATTTCTGCTCTAGCCCTTGTTGCTGTGTGACCTTAGGCAAGCTTCCTGCCCTCTCTGGGCAGCCATCCATCATCTGTGGATTGAGGAAGCACAGTGCTCACAGCTCATTCATGGTAAGGTGAGGTAATGCAAGTTGAGCCTGAGAATAGGCCTGCCCATGGCTAGCACTGGGGGGCCGGGGTGGTTGTTATGGCAGCCAGTGTGGTTAGCTGGGAGGCTGTGATGGGGAATGAGACAAGGGAGGGGAAGAGCCAGGAGCTGTGGTCAGGGGTGGGGGGGGGGCAAGGAGAAGTCCTGCAAGAGTCCCACCTCCCCCCACTCAGTGAGAAGCCTGGGAGGGGCTGTGGGGAGAGAGGGTCTCCAGGGGACAAAGAAAGGAGAGGTATTGTCACCAGGCTGTGTAGGAACAGAAAGGGGTATGAGGAGGTTTACAGAGGCTGACATGTACCTAGACACCAGGTGGCCCACCCACATCAGGAAATACCTGTCTTCCTCAGGCAATGAAGAGCCAAGATCCAGGGCCGGATGACTTACATGCCCCACCGATGCTTTCCCCTGAGGAGGGACACCCCCAGCCTCCCCAGCGGCCCCACCTCACCCACCCCTTTGTGTCTTGCTGCAAGGTCCTGTCCTAATGAGGCTGCTGGGAGATGGTTTCCCCGCAGGGCACACTTGATCTAGGTTAATGGCTCCTCATTGGGCCTGAGTGATGTCCCGGCGCCTGCAATGAACCAAACGTGGTTATCAGTCCCTCTGTCCTTGCCGGCTCCCAGACACAATAGAATTACAGCTACACGTCCACCCTCTCAGAGCAAGGGCAGCCTTCCCTGAGCTGTCCTTCGGGGTGGGGCTGTGGTGTCCTGCCCAGGGCCCCTGCGGAGCCCCGGGGACTGAGGCTTCCATGATGGGCTGGGACAGAGGAGGATGAACAGCAGAGCAGGGGGCCAGAGATGCAACTCTGGGTCACCGGGGACCCTGGATGGTCACATAACCTAACCCCCCACCCCCTCCGCCTCCACCTAGCAGAATTCTCTCCCTAGAACCCAGACTTACCCAGGGCACTTCCCTGCTTAAAGGCTTAAAGTGGCTCCTCACTGCCCAAGGAGAAAGTCCAGACACCTTGGTTGGTGCTGGAGACTCACATTTGGCCCGCAGCCTTCCGGGGCTCTTTCTTCCCCACCCTGGCATGTGAACCACCCCAGCTGCTTGCCATGTAGCCAAAGGTGCCTCTTCCTCCAGAGTGTGCGGGAGGCAGTACCCTACAGGTAAGGACACAGACTCCAGGCCAATTGCTCAGGGATGAGTGATCCAGTATCCCTGACATCCTTGTGTTCCTCTTCTTCCTGAGGGCCCAGTAGACCACATTTCCTGTCCCCTGGACCTAAGGATGAATCGGGCCAGTGGGAAGGGGGCAGAAGAGACACATGTCACTTCCACTTAGCCCATAAAAGTCTCCTATGGGCACTTCAACTCAATTTCTGCTCTGCAGCAACCTCCAAGGCCACGGGCTAGACACAGTGTGGTACCAGAGGACAAATGGAACCTGGGTCCCTGAGTCACAGCTGGGAGGAGGGGTGCCTGACTCGCACAGGACCGTGGAGTGAGCAAGAAATCAGTGTGCACTAAGCCATGGAGGTTTGGGGGTTCTTTGTTATGACAGTTCACCCACCCTGACTGATTAGGGTCTTGGGGCTAACTATGGGCCAGTCAGGAACATAAGGCTCAGTCTTGCCATCTGTGAAATGAGATAGTAATACCTTGCAGAATTAGGCGGTGAGGGGATGGCAGGCACTTGATAAGCTCTCAGAAGCTGAAGCCATCTGACATCATCCCTAAGCCTTCCCGGTGCCTGGCCTCCTTGCCCCAGCCTCCGCCGCTCCGGGAGGCCTTTCGGAGCCCCTTTCAGGTTCCCGTGCCTGGGCTCGGCAGCCAGCTCGACAACGACACGTTTTTCTGGCGTCTTTCCTCACTGTGCCATTTGCAGTTGTCTGTCGGCCTGTCTCTCAGGCTAGGGCTGAGTCTGGAGGGTGACGGAGGCCCCGCACGTGCAACTACTTTGTTTATTTTTTTTTACTTTTTATTTTTTAAATTTTTTATTTATTTATGATAGTCACAGAGAGAGAGAGAGAGAGAGGCAGAGACACAGGCAGAGGGAGAAGCAGGCTCCATGCACCGGGAGCCCGACGTGGGATTCGATCCCGGGTCTCCAGGATCGCGCCCTGGGCCAAAGGCAGGCGCCAAACCGCTGCGCCACCCAGGGATCCCCGCAACTACTTTGGAAAATGGAAAAGTTGCCCAAAACTGTCAAGGAGACCCCTGTCTCCCGCCCTGGCCTCGCCCGCTCCTGGGAGCCGCAGCCACCGTGGGCCTTGGCTCTGTCTAGGCCCGAGGGCAGCCGGGCGCAGCCAGGACTCAGGTGAGCCCCGTGACCTGGGCCAGAGCCCCGCCGCCTTCCCCAGCCGCGCCACGGCCCAGACCCCGACGCCGCTGGCAGAGGGGCCGAGGACCGCGAGTTTGACCAACGGAGGCCACCAGACAGCCGGGGCTCTGACGACCAGAGCCCGGACAGAAGCCAGCCGCTCCATCTCCCCTCACGCCCTCATCTCCTGTGTCCTCCTTCCGCCCAGGGGTGGGGTCAGGAGTGTGGGGTTTCCCTCGGGCTCAGGTAAGCCCTCTTTGTCCCTGCGACAAGGGTGGGGGCAGGCCCGGAGGGGAGCTGCCCGGAGGAGGGCGTGGGAACTGGCAGAGGCGGGGAAAGCCTGTGGCCCGAGCCTGAGGCAGAAGCGCGGTGCTGAGCTCGCTGGGCCAGACCTGGCACGGCCGGGGGCACCGCTGCCACCACTGCCCCAGCTGCCGGTGGGTCTGGGAAGGGGAGCCCCGCCTCGGGCAGTGGGCGCGTGGGCTGGACCTCGAGGTGACACCTCCCCGCCCACATTTCCTCCTCACCCCTCCGCTGATGCTTTGGGCCAAGGTGGTGCCGTTGTGGAGGAGCAAGACTGGAGTGAGCCTCCAAAGTCTTTGTCCAGGAGAGGTTTGTTTCCAATTCGGCTCGGGGCAGTGATTGTCCCCAGATGAAGCCTCAGTTTCTCCTGGGGGCTACCCCAGCTGGGTGAGGATGCTCTGCGGGCGGGATTCGCCTACAGGAGCTCCCCAGGGGTCCTGGCAGCTGCCCCCCGGAGGAGCTCTGCCTCTGGGGGACCTTGGCTTTGAGGCAGCCTGGCGAGTGGCCCCTGGCCTCCTGGCTTCCCTGTCTCCGAGTCCACCTGCCCCATGAGGCGACTCCAGCCTGCAGGTCACCTGTGCAACACAGACCACACAGTGAGGAGCTGAGGCCCACTTTGTAGATCATACAAACACCATTGTGGTGACCTGTTGGGCTTCCTGGTGGAAGTGGGAGACATGCTCAGTCTCATGGCTTCTCCTCAACACGCCTGCTTCAGTCTGTCTTGTTGCTCTCTGGAAACGTTTATGGGGTTCCAATCCTCTCTCCTAGCTCAGCTCTGTCCCCACTTTGCTCCAAATGTCACTGCAGCAGCATTTCCCATGTTTGTTGGGGTTTTCGGGCCCTGTTTTAAACAGCACAACTGCCATTTATGTAACCGTTCTATTGTTGTTGGAAGCTTAGGTGGCTTCTGGTTTTTTAGCATTACAGAAAATGCTGCACGGAACATTTTTGAGCATAGTGCTTTCTCCTGCCTGAGGACGGTTCTCTAGGCAAGATTTCTAGAACTGGGGCTGCTGGCTCAAAGGGCTCCCATGTTTTGAGTCTTTACACATCAGGGGTTAAAAGGCGCTCAGAAATGACCTGGTCCCTCCATTCTGGAGACAAGGAGACAAGCTCCAGGGAGAGGAGGTGACCTAGTTAAGGTGACCGGCAGGTCTGTAGTGCTGCCAGGGGCTGGACCCAGAAACTGCCCCCCTTCCTCTCCTGGAAAAAAGGACTGAGTTACTGCATTGCCCCTCTACAGAGATTTTGAAAAAATCTTTATTGAGATATAATTCATACACAATTATATCTCTTTAATGAGATAGAATTGATAATATACCACATAATTCACCCACCCAGGACACACTTCAGTGGCTTTTAGCATATTTGAGAGCTGTGCGATGATCACCACAATCAATATTAGAACATTTTCATCAGCCCCCCAAAGAAACCTTGTACCCTTTGTCTCTCAACCTTCCATTCCCCTTCATATGCCAAGTCCCTGGCAACCACCGGTTGACTTTCTGTTTCCATGGATTTGCCTATTCTCTGTATTTTGTGTAAATGGAGTCATACAATATGTGGCTGGTCTTTTGTATTTGGCTTCTTTCACCAAGCCTGACGTTTTCAAGGTTATTGTAGAGTGTGTCAGTTCTTTATTCCTATTTGTGGCCAAATAATACTTTATTGTATAAATATACCACAATTTGTTTATCAGCCCATCCACTGATAAACATTTGGGTTGTTTCAGCTTTTTGGCTGCTTGTCTGGAGCCTGCCTTGGGAGGAGGCCTCAAGCTACTGGCTGGTAGGTGGGGCTTCTTCTCTCCAAGTGCCCGCCCTCTTCCCTTCTCCTTTCACTTAGCTCCGCCCTCTCGCAGCCTGCAGGAAGTCCTAGGAAGCTGCCTTCCTGACTTCATTTCCCTGGAGTGTGGGTGGAGGGCCTGGAGCAGAAGTACCTCCAGGGAAGGTACGGGACAAGTGTGGGACTCACTTGGTGACCGCAGGCCAGTGCTCTGGGGGCAACTGCCCCACAACATGCAGAGTCCAGCACACTGCATGGATTAATTTGTCCATCCATTTACTCATTCACTCACTTGTTCACTTATTCTTTCATTCCCTGGATGAACATGCCCTGAGTACTGGGACCTGTGCCCAAATGAAGCCCTTGAGGAGCCATGGTCTGATGGGGATGTAGGCCAGCACCAAACCCTGGTGACATTGGGTCATGCTGCTGGAACCTAGGGTGGCTCAGGGCCATGGCCCAGAGAGAAGGGAGACCAAACAATAGGAAAGAAAGAGAACATCGAAATCTCCTTGGAGATCTATATAGTTGCAGTGAACAATCTGATAATGAAATTAAGGAAACAATTCCATTTACAATTGCATCAAAGAACAAAATACTTCGGAATAAATAACAAAAGAAGTGAAAAACTCATACTTTGGAAATCATAGAACACTATTAAAAGAAAGTAAAGCAGATCTAAATAAATGAAAATAAATGTCCATGGGTCAGAAGATTTGATACTGTTAATATGGTAATATTCCCCAAATTGGCCTACAGATTCAACGTAAGCTCTATCAAAATTCCAGCTGGCTTCTCCAAAAAGTTGAAAAGCTGATCCTGCTGTTTATGTGGAAATGTAAGGAACCCAGAAGAGCCAACACAATATTGAAAGAGAACAAAGAGTATTTCTTTTTTTTTTTTAATTTTTATTTATTTATGATAGTCACAGAGAGAGAGAGAGGCAGAGACACAGGCAGAGGGAGAAGCAGGCTCCATGCACCGGGAGCCCGACGTGGGATTCGATCCCGGGTCTCCAGGATCGCGCCCTGGGCCAAAGGCAGGCGCCAAACCGCTGCGCCACCCAGGGATCCCAGTTAGAGTATTTCTGATTTCAAAACTTACTACAAAGTTACCTTAACTAAGATTGGAGGGGCAGGGGGCGGTGGTGGCACCTGACTGGCTCTCAGTTGGTGGAGTGTGTGCGACTCTTGATCTCAGGGTTGTGATTTCGACCCCCACAGTGGGCATGGAACCTATTTTAAATAAATAAATTAATTAAATCAAAATAAAATAAAATCTTTTTAAAAAGGACTGTGTGGTACTGACACAAGTTTACATTCCTATCAGTGGAATAGAACTTAGAATCTAGAAATAAACTCTTTCATGGACATCCAATTGATTTCTGACAATGGTATCAAGATAATCCAATGGGGGAAAGAATCATTTCTTCAACAAATGGTGTTGGGACACTGGAGAGCCATGTGTAAAGAATAAGTTTTGATACTGGTGTCACAACATATACAAAAATTAATTCAAAATGGATCAAAGAGGGATCCCTGGGTGGCGCAGCGGTTTGGCGCCTGCCTTTGGCCCAGGGCGCGATCCTGGAGACCCGGGATCGAATCCCACATCAGGCTCCCGGTGCATGGAGCCTGCTTCTCCCTCTGCCTATGTCTCTGCCTCTCTCTCTCTCTCTGTGACTATCATAAATAAATAAAAATTAAAAAAAAAAAAAAAAAACAAAACAAAATGGATCAAAGATTGAAATGTAAGAACTACAACGACAAGACCCTTACAAGAAAACAGACGTACTCTCAGGACATTGGGTTGGGCAACAATTTCTTAGGTATAACACCAAAAGCACAAGCCACCAAAGAAAAATGAGTAAGGTGGACTTTTTCAAAATTAAAAAAGAAAAGTGCTTCAAAGGACACCAACAGGAAAGTGGATGCCTGATTGCCCTCTGTGACACCCTGCACACTCACCAGAGGGCCTTGATTGTGATGGTGGGAAACCTGATTAGAGACCCAATTTACAGATCATGAGCTGGATACATGGTGAGGCTGAGACACAGCACAGGTAACCACGGCAGAGGGCTGTTTCTCCCCCTGGTCCTCAGCGGGGCACTCTATGATGTGTGGGAAATGACATCTTCAATAATGTCCATACCTACCAAGGAGCATCATGCAAGTGTTAGAAGCACCTCCCCACCCTAGGGATCTAGATAAGATGGCCAAGAACCCCAAGCCCCATGCTCTGGGTGGGGGGCCTGAGGCCCTCTAGGAGGTCTGTTACTACAAGGCAGAGCTCATGGGCCCCTATTCTTCCCACTTTGGCTCCCACACTGGGGTCTGGTCCTTGGGCCCCTAAGAAGCCCACTCACGTCTTGAAGCATTGTGGGAATAGTGGATGCCTCTAAGCAGCTGGTCATTCTGAAAGGGGGAGGGTCTCACCATATCCTGCAAAGCAAAGAACTTTTTAGACAACCTCAAATTTGCTCATTGTGGCACTTGGCCTCCCTCCATAGTGGCTCCTTCCCTCCTCCTCCCTCATTTCTCATCTTCTTGGAGACACCACCATAGCCTCCCCTGTTTCCTACACCCAAAACTTACCTTCTTTTCAACATCAGCTCCTGCCTTTCTAGGGGACAGACTTTTCCAAACAGGTACATCCTCTCTTTTCTCGTTGCACCAGCTGATGGAATGGGGACAGGTGCGGTGGCTCAGGAGCAATCTGACAGTGCCTAGCTTTATGAAGTATGTATAACTCTGGGGTGGCCACCCTACTGCTGGCTGCTTCTCGCAGGTCACTCCCACTCAGGTCTCTAGGAGCCTTCCCGTGGATGTTTCTCATAGTGTTAGTTGTGGCAGGGAAGCTTGGGATTAAATAAATCTGTGGTCCAACATTAGGCATGAGCCACATAGCCATCAGGAGCCATGAACAAGGTCACATACCATCACCAGGAGATCCTAAAACTATGGTGCTGTACTGTGGAACCTCTTCCATGAACTGAGAATACAAGGCATACAGAAATCCTACTAGATAGTTCTAAGGCTACCTGGGTATAAAAGAACATCCATGGGAGGGTGGGAGGAGCTGGGGGAATGAAGGAAACACTAAAACAAATCTGTATGTGGCACCTCACTGGGCGTGAGCAGAGGTCTGTGCCCTGACTCAGGCATTTGCAAAGAAGAGGCAGGCATGGGGAAGGGCGCGGAGGATGGAGGGAGAGGGTGAGCCGCTGCAGAGGGTGTGAAGCAGTTGCAGGGAGCTTGCAGGGGGTGGGCGGGGGTGGGGTGGGGAACCAGGCAGAAGAGCAGCCCCAAGGGTCAGCATTTGACCGTGCAGGCCTGGGGCAGGGCAGGGGTGGGAGGGCTTGAAAGACGTGGCCTTCTGCGTGCCTCTCTGCTGAGGTCGGAGTGCAAGGCTGAGCCAGCCAGAATTCTTGGGCCACCTCTGGCTAAGCGCAGAAGGCAGCTGTCCCCAGTGGAGGGGTGGGAGTCTTGGCCCCTGGAAGTGATCCAAGGGATGTGGAGCTCAGAAATGTGCGGACGTGAGCAGCTCTGCAGTCCCTGGCCTCTGGCTGGCCAGTCCTGAGCCAGGCCTGCACTCTGCCACCACCCTGGAGGCCAAGGGCTCTGCACAGGACTTGGGCGGGAGGGATCCCCAGGGTGGAGGGAGGGGGAGTCGCTGTGAATGCCTTGGCAACTTGACCTCATCTATCCCTATTCAAGTGACCGTGTGCAGTCCATGCCCAAGGTCACTGATCATTGCCTCCAGTACACAGAGGCTCTGTCAGGGTTTGGGGGAGGGGAGGGCGTGCTTCCTGCTTGTCTAGAAGTGGCCCAAGAACTGGCTCAGGAATGGGGTGGGAGGGAGGGCAGCTGGGGTGCACTGGGCTCTGAGACACTGGGGACGCAGGTCCCCATCTCTGCCTGTCCCTTCCCAGTGGCATGACCTTGAGCGAGCTGCTTCCCTCCTCTCTAAGAAAGCTATGGCAGAGAACACCAGAGCAGATGCGGAGAGCCATTTTGTGAATGGATTGGATTATTTAATAACATTACCTTACTGTGGAGGAGGGATTGTAAAAAAAAATGCCTTTGAGACAGTTTCTTAGCTTTTTAATTGTTGTTTCTTTCTAGTGGTCTTTGTAAGAGTGTAGAAGCATTCCTTCTTTTTTTTTTTTGTTTTAGCATTCCTTCTTTGATAATGTTAAATTTGTAAGTTTCAGGTGACATGTGAAACCTTTTTTAAGATTTTCCTCAAAGTTATGAAAAGCTATTAGCCAGGATCATGGTGTAATAAGACATAACGTTTTTCCTTTAAAAAAATTTAAGTGCAGAAAAAAAAAAAATTTAAGTGCATGTGTAGAGTTAAGAAGCTGTTGTACATGGGATCCCTGGGTGGCGCAGTGGTTTGGCGCCTGCCTTTGGCCCAGGGCGCGATCCTGGAGACCCGGGATCGAATCCCACGCCGGGCTCCTGGTGCATGGAGCCTGCTTCTCCCTCTGCCTATGTTTCTGCGCCTCTCTCTCTCTGTGTGACTATCATAAATAAATAAAAGTTAAAAAAAAAAGAAGCTGTTGTACATTTATGATTTAATAAAATAATTCTAAAGGAAAAAAAAAGTTAGGGACACTCTCAGAGGTGGAGAAACTTTGTAAACTGTCAAGTGCTTCCCAAGTAGGAGGTGGAGTGAAGAGCTGGCCTTGCAGCCCAATTCAGTAACCTCGGCGGGGCATGCAGAGTGGCCCCAGGGGCAGGCAGGTGTGTGGGCTGCGGGCTGGGGCCTTCTCTTTTGCATCCCCCCAAACTAGCACCCGGTCTGGGGCATGTGTGAGCCTAAGACTGGATCCCCGCCCTGGCCAGGACACAGGGTTGGAGCCTGCAGAGGTTCTAACTAGAAAGTACTGTCCTCAGGAGAAGGGGTCTGATTCACAGGGAGGGAGCAGCCAGTCTCTGCATACAGCAGGTCCATGTGGGATTGTGGTTCACCAGAACCACCCAGTCGGTGCTAAGGCCCTGGGCAGGCTGTGGGAGCCACACTGGACGGCTGGCCCCCGCTTTTGCCATGTGGCCATGGCAGGTCCACTCGGGGACCTAGAGACCCAGGTCAGGCCCAGCTGCTTGGGTTACTCACAGGTGCACTGGTTCAGTGCCCCCTCCCCTGCAGTTAGATCCCTTGCCAAGGTCATGGGTGCTTAGTAATAGTCCTTGCCAGCAATCCAGGTCTCAGAGCTCTGGGCAGCTGCCCAAGGCTGGAGGTTTCTTCCTCTCGGTCCCCTCCCAGGAAGCATGTTTGTTTGGAACCCTGGTTATTCAGCAGCCCAGCTAGCAGCTCTGTGAGGGGCAGGTGATAGCAAGAGAGAGCACAGCATCTCTCCCAGGTGTCCCCACCCAATGCTGCTCCGGCAAGGGTGGGGCACACTCTGGTACCTCACCCTCTAGTGCAGGAGTTCCATCGACAGCACTGTCATGTGGTCATCCAGGCTCTGCTCACATCCTTCTGAGGACAAGGAATTCACTGTGATGTGGGCAATGAGGCCAACCAAGTGTTTTCAGGTGGATATTTTCAGTATTTTCAGGAGGATGGAATGCACTAATATCCTCAGGTGCTGGGCACCATGCTGGGCCCTTGGAGGTGCCCAGGTAATTTGTACTCCCCTTGCTCCCAATTGGTCCTTGTTGGAAAGTGCTTCCTGTGGTGACTCAAAGCCAGTCACCCTCAGACAGGCCACCCTCTGGAGCAATGCAGAGCAAGTCTCATCCTGTGTCCCTGATATCTGAAGAAAACCATCATGTCGTCCCTCAGCCTCCTCTCCCGTAGTCCCCTCACCTTTCCCAGACCTCATGCCATCTTGATGCAGTTCTTGGAAGACAGAAAGACTGTTGGCCACAGTCACTGTATCTCTCCCTGTGGGAGGATGGGGCATCCTCGTCCAGCTGAACTGAAGTGGAGCCATGTTACGTGTTTAGGCCAATGATATGTGGGCAGAAGTGTCAAATGTCTCTTTTAGGCCAAAGATGTATAAGAGCCAGCCTGTGGTTTGCCATGTCTCTTTTCCCTCTGTCACCAGATAAGAGAGAATTTTCCAGATAAAGGCTATTTTGTCAGCTTAGTTTCCAGAGCAAAGATGACATGGATCAGAGCCACTGTGAACATGGAACATGAGAGAGAAGCCATTGAGATTTGGGGATCTTTTGTTACTGCAGTAAAATGGAGCCTATCCTGACTGATTCACACTCATTTGCTAATAATGTCTCTCCCAAGTGGGATCTCCAGTGTCAAGGGGATGCGTGCAGTGAGGATGCTCCCTGCATGAGCAGGGATTGTGGACCATCTGTTAATTCAGCATCTCTTACAGGAGCAGCACTTGTGCTCATAAGAAACTTATGAATGGAACATCTCTTACGAACGTGAACAGCTGGTGAACCAGGACTCTCTCATTCCCTGCTCAAGCAAAGAAGCACCTATAACTGCAGAGACCATTGTCCTTCATGGGCATTCAATTTCACCCTACTGATTCTTGGCTACCTTCCTATCCTCTCAGGTTAACTTTTTCAACATATTATATGAAATTTTCAAATATGCAAAAAAGTTGAAAGAATTAGATAGCAAATACCTGTAGACTCATCACCTATATTCTACAACTTGTATTTTAATTTCCTTGCTTTATCATATATCTATCTACGCATCATTCTACCCATCTGTCAATCCATCTTATCTTTAATAACTTTCAAAGTAAGTTGCAGAACTTCAGCCCTTTCTCCTGCTCCCCCAAATATTTCAGCATGCACACATCGACTCAAGATCAGTATTTGTTTACATTTTTTTGGTATGTACAAAGACATGCACAAGTTGCAGGTTTAACCAATGCAAACACCTGTGTAACCCAAACTATCTGCTACCAAGACAGAGAACATTATCATCTCCCTAAGAAGCCCTTTTGAGCCCTTTCTCTGGCAATGTCCATCTCAATCCTCTAGAGGCAAGCACTGTTTTGATGGGTTTTGCCTATTCTAGAAACTCATATAAATAGAATCTTACAGTGTCAGACTTTTTTTTTAAAATCAGCATAATATTTTTGAGACTCACTGAGATTGCTCCACGTATCTGTAGCTTGTTCCTTTTTGCTGCTGAGTAGTGTTCTGTTGTATGATTATACCACACTGTGTTTTTCTGTTGTCCTATTGATGGACAGCTGGGCCATTGCCAGTTGTTGGCTATTATGAATAAGCCTGTTAAGAATGTTTGTGGATGAGCCTTTGTGTGGACATATGTCTTCATTTCTCTTGGGTAAATATTTAATATTAGAATTGCTGGCTCATATGTAGATGTATATTTAATTTTATAAGAAACTGACAGATCTTTTTCCAAAGTGGCTGTATTCTCTTCACTCCCACCAGCAATGTCTGAGAGTACACCCACCTCTCTACATTCTTGGGTTAATTTTGAATCTGGATCCCATCATTCAATGAGCTCACTACCCTTTCTAGCCAGTGTGATCCTCACGGTTGGTTAATAGGTATACTGTAGCCCATCCACAGGTTTTGGGGCAGGATCAAGTCCTATAGCTGAGTATCAGAGGCCCACTCTATGAATAATTAGTTGTCCCATCATCTACACAAATTAACCACTGAGCTATAACCTGTGTACATCACCTCCAGGGTATTGCAAGATGATTTGTCAAATTGAGAAGGGCTATGCTTCCTCCAAATGTCAGTCAAATATCAAAGAGGGGAAAGGGTTTGCGTTGGCAAGACCAGATGAGGAACCCTACATATGGGTGACCATTGCTTCCTTCCAGAAAAGCCTGCAGATGCCATTTTCCTGTTTTTGTAAATAAGTCTTTGAGTAATTTGAGAACCTTGCTAGAGATACAAGTCAAGCTTATCTGTATGCAGGTTTTTCAATCCTTTTTTTTGAAATGCACACAAAATTTCCCCATCACTCCTCTGTAGGCATCCTACATGTCTCCCTAATTTTTCCAAGGTCATTGATGGCGAGTACTTGATCGTGTCTGTAGGTTTCTCAAGTTCTTTGGACCTGGGGAAGGGAAAGAAAGGGAAGCAGACAATGGACATTACTGAGCAGCAGTTTGTGCACTAGGCGTGCATCCTACATGAGCCATCTCATCTCAGATGTCATCATCCTCCTTTCAGATGAGGAAACTGTGCCCCACAGAAGCTAAATAATTGCCTGAGGTCACAGGGCTGATAAGTGGCAGTGCTGATATTTGAACAAGGTTGCTTGATTCCAGAGCTTTCTCTAAAGAGTCCTTTGGTGGCCTTGAGCATTGATTGTGAACCTCAAACCTGTGTTTTTGGGCAGGGAGGCTCTTTGAATGGAGCAGCAGGAAAGCTTTCCTACCACTAAGGTCAGCGGAAGATGCAGGGCTTAGAAGTGAGCACTCTCTTCTTTACTGGTGCATCTACTGCCTGTGCCCTGGCCAGTCCTTTCTGGGGGCCAGGTAGGTGGAAAGCAAATGCCCAAGCTCAGTCAATAATTGAGGTGACCAGGATCCAAATCCAGGTATCTCTAATCCACAACACCTATTGAACTCACTCCCCTCATGCCTTCTGCTGTGATGTGAGTTTGTTAGGGTCATGGCAGGCCCAGGCATCTGATATTAGGACCCTGCAGCAAGTCTCACTGTGAGCATAACAGACTTGCCCAAAGGATCCATCCCAGGATACTCCAGGGAAGGGGTGAAAGTGATGACCTGGTCCTGGGAGATGAGATTGTTCATTGGCTTTCAAGGTTGTCAGTCATCACCACCCTGCAAATCAGGGAGGATCTTAAGGCATCTTTTATTTCTAAATTTGTGATGGGGAGGTAGGATTTAGGAAGGCAGGGCTGGACCATGACAATAACTAATTCTAGGAAAGTGGCCTTGCACATCTAGGAAGACAGGCCTCCAGGTGCCCAGAGGACACGTGGCCCTTGCAGGTAGCATGGCCAGTGACTGGGACAGGGAAAAAGAATGCTTTCAGGCCTTTCAGGTGTTTGCAGAGTTTGGCCAGATTGCCTATTAAGATTAAGGATTGCGGCATTACTGCCCAAAGCCTGGCATGTGGCTGGCACTAAGTAAGACACTTAAGGTCAAAATTGTAGGCATCATAAACAGAGCCATTTTCTGTGGGCTCTTACATTTCTTGGAAGGAAAAGTATAGCAGATGAGGACCCAGTCACCAGGGAGGGTTATCAGGTCCAACAATTATGCCTGTGTGGAATTAGCTGTTAGCTGAGCTACTAGCCCTGGGAAACTGGGTCTAGAGGGTCTAACTCATGGGACTGTGGATGAAAATGCAGGGTTGTTTAGAGGCTTGGTGGAAACAGAGGACAAGTCATGTATGTGTCTTGGAGGATGAGTAGGGCAAAAGTACAAAGGGACATATAACCTCCCTCAGGGCTTCAGGGATGGGGTGTCCTATAGGCTCATTCAGCTTGGAGGGCACCTGAGCCTTCCTGGGACTGCTTGAGCCTTCCCCCTAATTAGAGAGAGGAGTGGACACAGGGCCAGGGAGATCTGAACCCTAGGGTCCAACACTGCATTGTGCTTGATGGCTCACCACGAACTGGGAAGACAAGGAGCCTAATCACATGGGCAGGAACCCCAGGGTAGAGTAGTGTGGGGAAGGGCCCTGGGCTGGGAGACTGGGGTTTCAGTCTAGGCTTCATTATATCTTCTGATAGATTCACAGATCCTTCTAGTCTTTTGTGACCTCGACTGTGAAACAGGGACAGTGATGCCAGTCCTTGACCTGACCAATTCACAGAGCTGATGGGAGGCTGAAAAGAGATAATAGGTACAGCTCTGGTAAGATATGGAAGGTGGTGAAAGACCATTGTTCCTGCCATAGCAACAAGAATCAGTGAACTCAAAGGCAGATTGAAATAAATTATCCAAACTGAAGAGCGCAGCAGACAAAATTTTTTAAATGTTTCCTTTAAAGCCATAGGAAGGCTGTGGAGACACGCGCACACACACACACACACACACACACACACACACACACACACAGTCTAAGTGAACTAAATTCCGGAGAGGGCAAAGCCTTTCAGGAGAGAAGAGATTGGCAGTTGCTTTTATACTGCCTTCGTGGGGGTGGTTGCCTAAACTGGGTAGTGGAGGAGCAGCCTGACAGGCGGAGGGACTTTGTGGGAAAGGAGAAAATGTCCAAACTTTCAACAACCAGGTGAACTTGTCTGGTATTTTAGAATCTGGAGAAGCCCCTTGGGGTGCCTGGGTGGCTCAGTTAGTTAAGTGTCCAATTCTTGATTTCAGCTCAGGTCATGATCTCAGTCATGAGATCGAGCCCCTCGATAGGCTCTGCTCTTAGCATCGAGTCTGCTTAAGATTCTCTCTCTCTCTCTCTCTCTGCCACTCCCCCTGCTCATGCTCTCCCTCTCTCAAAATAAATAAATAAAATCTTAAAAAAAATAAAATAAAATAACCTAGAGGAGTCCCAGATATAGAGCTATCCTCTACTAGCTGGCCTGCCAGTTCTCCTCCATGGAGCTTTGGCTGAATAAACATCAGCTGGGGGCAGGGCTGGAAAGCAGAGATAGGTGATAGGTAGATAGATAGATAGATAGATAGATAGATAGATAGATAGATATATTAGATAGATAATAGGTAAGTAGATACAAACGTAGTTGGATAGAAACACACACACACACAGCGGGGGGGGGGGCAGAGAGAGAGAGAGAGAGATATACTTCACAGTGCTTAGATCAAAGCCCTGTTGGAGGGGGAGGGGAGCTGAACTTACCTTGAAAATATTAAAACCTCAGTGAACTGAAAACTAACCTAGCTGCCATCTTGCTAAACTCTTGATAAGACCAATGAGATAAACTCCTCAGGTTAGCAATCTGACAGAGGGAAGATAGAGTGGGTAAAAAACCAAGATGCAACCTTATGTCTATAAGAAACCCACTTTAAATATAAAGACACACATAGATTAAAAGTAAATGGAGAAAGATATACCATGCTAACACTAATCAAAAGAGAGCAGGAATAACTATATTAATTTCAGACAATGCTGACTTCAGAGCAAGGAAAGTTATCAAGAATTAAGAGGAACATTACATAAAGAAGTCAATTCTCCAAGAAAAGATAACAATCCCTAATGTGTATGCAGCTAAAAATAGATCAAAATGCATCGGGCCAACACTGATAGAACTGTAAGGTAAAGCAGGTGAATCCTCTATTACAGTTGGCGGCTCCATAGTTCTTCATCAGAAATGGACAGAATTGGGGCACCTGGGTGGCTTAGTCCAACTCTTGATTTGGGCTCAGGTCATAATCTCAGGGCTGTGAATTCAAGCCCTGCATCGGGCTCCACACTGGGTATGGAGCCTGCTTAGGATTCTTTCTCTCTCTCCCCTCTGCCCCTTCTCCACCTCTCTAAAAAGAAAGGAGGAGGAGGAGGAGGAAGAAGAGGAAGAGGAGGAGGAATAGGAGAGGAAGAAGAAGAAGAAAGAAATGGACAGAATCATCAGGCAGAAAATCATCATGTCATCTAACTTATTCAACAACAGAATACATATTCTCGAGCTCACATGGAATATTCACCAAAACAGATCACAACCTGGGCCAGTAAACACACTTAAACAAATAGAAAAGAAGAGAAATCATATAGTATCTGCTCTCAGATAAAAAGCAAAGTAAACTAGTAGTCAATAACAGAAAAATAGCTGGAAAAATCACAAAATACTGAGAGATCAAACAACACACTTCTAAATAAAACATGGGTTAATGAAGAAATCCCAAAAGAAATTAAAAAATATTCTGAACTAAATGAAAGTGAAAATGCAACTTATGGAAATTTGTGGGATGCAACAAATGCTTAGAGGAAAATTTATAGCATTGAATGCATATGTTAGAAAAGAAGAAAGATCTCAAACCAATCTAAGCTTCCACCTTAAGATACTGGAAAAAGAAGATTAAATTAAATTAAATCCAAAGTAAGCAGAAGAAAAAAAATAGTAAAAATTAGAGTAGAATCAATCAAAATGAATTCATGAAATCAAGAGAAAATCAATGAAAACAAAAGCTAATTCTTTGAAAAGATCAGTAAAACTGATAACCCGTTAGCCAGTCTCACTAAAAAAAATGAGAGAGGACACAAATTACTAATATTAGAAATGAAAGAGGGGACATCACTACAGATCCTTTGTTAAAAGGATAATAAAGGAATATTATGTACTGCTTTGTGCTCACAGACTTGAAAATCTAGACAAAATGGACGAATCCCTTGAAAGATACAACTCACACAAGGAGAAATAGACAATCTGATTAGGCCTATATCTACTAAGGACCTTGACTCAATACCTAATAACCTTCCAAAACAGAAAGCACCAGGCCCAGATGGATTCACTGGTGAATTCTACTCAGCATTTAAGGAAGAAATTATACCAATTTTCTACAATCTCTTGCAGAGGATAGAAGCAGAGGGAATACTTCCTGACTCATTTTTATGAGGCCAACATCACCCTAATACCAAAATCAAAGACATTACAAGAAAAGGAAACTATAGACCAATACATTTCACGAATATAGATGCAAATAAAAGGTAGGAGGAAAAAAAAAAAAAAAAGGTAGGAGGAACTCATTGCTAGACCTACACTACAAGAAATACTAAAGGAAGTTCTTTGGGTCAAAGGAAAGAATCCTAGATGGAAGCCCAGACCACCAGAAAGAAATGGAGATATCAGAAATTGTAAACATGTGGATGAATACAACTGATTGATTTCCACTCCCATTTTTGAAAATGACTTTTGACTATTTAAAGCAAAAATAGTAAGAATGGAGAAGTAAAGTATATGGTAATGCTAGCACAAAGGACTGAGAAGGGTAAATAAATAATACTGTGGCAAGACTCATTTATTATCCTGATGTGAGTAATGGCTGCTGGGTATACCCATTTGTGGAGACTCATCGGGCTGCACACTTAAGATTTGCACACTTCATTGTATGTTAATTACATTGTACTTCAATAAAGTACTGCTAACATAAAAAGAGAGAAATAATGATATGCAGAGGTCTGTAAGCTGTAGAGGACTCAAAAATAGAGCGGATGTTTATGTTTGTCACTGGGGAGTCAGGTCCTGCTCCCTGGAAGAAGCTGTTACAAGCTGAAGGTGGAGCAGGGCTGAGAGGTTCAGTTAGCTTCCTGCTGTGCTGCCAAGCCAGAAACTTCCCTGTGTGATTGACCCCTGCTGGAGCCCATCCTCTTGCCTTCATGGGAGCTGCAACAAGGCTTGGTCTGTGAAATGAAGGGCCCTGAAGCCTGGCCTTCCTGTCCTGGGATATGGCAGGAGGGGTTGGGGGTGGAGGGGAAGTAGGGCCCTAGAAGACTGTCCACCCCCTTTTCGGGACCCTCTGTTTGTGGTGGGGAAAACTAGAATGTGGGCCTGCAACTGTTTCAGTCAATTTGCTGCTGCTGTTTTGCAGAGTTGGACTTGGAGCTTAGAGACAATAAATTTGAGAAATTGGACTTGAAAGTGGGCCTCCTATTTGTACTATAACAGCTGTCTGGAGCCCATTTAAGCTTGTCTTCCCTGAACAAAGCCAGAGAATCTAAAAAAGTTATCCCTTTCTTTACCCCTTTTTAAACTATCCGCATCCCACCAATGCCCTTGCTTTGTTAGCTCTGGGGAAAGCAGCTGATAAAACTAATTCATACTAAGGTGTGAGTGGCTGATACCCAACTAAAGTCTTCCTAAAAGGGCATGCAGATTAACCACCTCCAAGAAACTGTCCTAATAATGTGGTCCCATCCAGTATGGCAGGCTGAGGAAAAACATCTGGAGTCAGGGGCAGGTAAAGGAGGTGAGAAAAAAGTTGCCAGTCTGTAGGCAACATGGTACACAAGAGAAGGCAAGGTTCCACCCCTGCTCCAACTCATTGGCTCATCATGGGCACACTAGATGACCTCCCTGGTCCTCTTTCTTCCTCTGTAAAATGAAGTCTGGATATGAGAATAGCTCAGAAGTCCTTCATCTCTGACATCCTAGCCCTTTTCACTTATATCTTTCTTTATAATAAGAGTGGTTTTGGGCAGCCCTGATGGTCCAGCGGTTTGGCGCCACCTTCAGCCCGGGGTTTGATCCTGGAGACCCGGGATCGAGTCCCACGTCCGGCTCCCTGCATGGAGCCTGCTTCTCCCTCTGCCTGTCTCTCTGCCTCTGTCTGTCATGAATAAATAAATAAAATCTTAAAAAAAAAAGAGTGGTTTTGCTATCATCTTTGGCTCTTATGACTAGTTTAGAACAAGATTAGGGCCCTGGCTGTGAGAGTCTCCATTTTCCAGGTGAGGAAATGGAGCAGAGAAGGAAGGCAACTCAGTGGGATGGACTCTGAGTTTTCCCCCTTCCCCCCAGGCTGCCTCCTGAAAGAGGCTGAAGGAACCTTCTTGGCAGAACCCTGGCTATTTCCCTGGCCTACCTGGGGTAGCAGTGCTCTCCCTGGATGGGGCCCCAGAGGGAAGTAGGGGACCCCTGCCAGAGGGGCTGTTTCCTCTCGGCTTCTCCCCAGCATTAGGCCTTGGAGTCACCTTTAATATCTTCACCAGTTCCCAAATGCCCTTCGCCTTCTGCACCTCTGTGCCTTCCACCCTGGCTGTCTTTTTCTCCCTCTCTGCTGGCCACACCACTTCTTTCATGAAGTGGCTCCCCACAGCAGGGTACAGTTCACGATCTATGGTAGGCGGCCATTTCCAGCTTCCACAGGTGTCTCCCTTGCTCCTGGTGAATTCCCTTGGTGGAGGGACTGTGTCTGGTCCCTCTTGTCCATCCACTCTCCCATGCAGTGCCTGCTTCCAGTCATGGTTCAGGACGTGCCTTTTTATCACCTCTGTGGGATGGCACAGCACAGTGTCCCTCAGTGACCTTGGGACATTGAGGAAAGGGCAGGCTGAGAAGCTATAAAGGCAGAAAAATCTGGTTCAGATCCAAGCTAAGCAGGTGCCTGGGTGACTCAGTCAGTTAAGGGTCTGCCTTTGGCTCAGGTCATGATCCCAGGGTCCTGGGATAGCATCGTATGTCAGGCTCCTTGCTCAGCGGAGAGCCTGCTTCTCCCTCTCCCTCTGCCTCTCACTCCTCCTGCTTGCCTTCTCTCTCTCCCTCTGTCAAATAAATAAGTAAAATCTTAAAAAAAAAAAAAAATCCCAGATCAGTACATGGGAGCAGGTGAACCGGGACACCTGGCCTCATGCCTTGGAGCCTCACCATAAAATGGGAGACTAGTGCCACCTTTGCAGGCCATGGTGATGAGGAAGTGAAGCGGCGGTGTATACGGTGTATACGGGGTATACAGTGTATATGGAGGGGAGTGCTCAGTTAGGGACAGCTCTCATCCTTTCTGTTCACACTCCTGTTACCACCTGGCAGACCTGGCAGGGCCACTTAGCATCCTGTTGTCTCACCGTGAAGGGCAGTAAGGGTCCCAGCACCACCTGCCTCACCAGGCCGCCAGGCCGTGGTGAGGGCTGGAGGGGACTGGGTGGGGAGGGTTTCGGGGCCAGAAGTAGTGAGGAGGACCCGGTGGGCCCCATGGCAACCTTCCACACTCACGCTATGGCCAGGGGGTGAGCCGGCCCTGTGCTCCCCGGGCTGTGAAGGGCTAGTTGCTGACCCTCCATACTCGGTGTTGACAAGGTCAACAGGAGCCTGGGGACACTAGTGCTCCTCTCCAGAGCCTCTGCTCTGCTCCTGCAACTTTCCCAGTGAGAAACCCAAGCTGGTGCGCTCCTTTTTTGCTTTCAGGATTTAAAACTGTTTATCTCTAAAATAAAGAGAGCAAAGCCTCTCAAGTGGCAGTAGTGATGTGGTAATAAAAGGAGGCTTAATGGGCTCTCGTTGAGAGGTGCATGAAGGGAGATGCCACACTGCCAGCTGCCAGTGCTGACTGTCCAAGAATCATGGGTGCCATGCCCTAAGGGACCAGGAGGAGGGAATGGGATGGTGGCCAAACAGCCTAGAAGGCATGCCTTCCTGGCCCCTTCCCCTGGGCTGCAGATTCTACTCCAGGGAATGGGCTTCCAGACAAAAAGGCTCAGGAGCAGACCCCTGGGACCATGAGATCCTTGTCTGGCCTCCCACGGTGGTCTCGGGGAGGGGGTGGAGACTGTGGCCTTGTTTGCAGGACTTGCTGTCTGATCAGAGAAGCAATGAAGCTGTGCCAGGGACTGCACTTGGTGGATCCTTGACCATGTGTAACCACTCTGGTGCCTAGCACGCACCTGTTCCTTCCGAGCCTACAGGTAGCCTTGGAGTTTCTCCTAAACCGGGCTGCCACACCGGGTGAGTGGACACCTGGGGAGCCGTGGCCAGACCCAGAGCGCCCCTCACAACCCCTGCATGACTGGCTCCATTTTCTCAGCTCTGTTGTCCATGGGGCAAGGCCTTGGCATGGGCCTGGCAGAGGAATCTGGAGATACTGAGCATCGTTATCCAGAGCCCTGTTTCCTCTTGCTCAGGGGAGGAGGTTGTGTTGAGCCTTCATGCCTCCAAAAATCCACGGAAGTCTGCATCAGCATTGCTTGGAGCTCCTGCCTTGTTTTGATGAAACATCTCTTCCAAAAGCTCCCCGAGAGGAGGTGCAGACGAGGAAGGTATGTCTGAAAATGCCTTCAGTGTGCTGTCACACTTAATGTTGGCTGGAGTATTTATCCAGGTTCTTGCAGCGGCTGGCTGGCTCCAGGGAGGATTTGACACACATAGCAACCCCCCCCCCCCCACACACACACACTGCTTGACTCTTTTGGCCAGCCAGCTGCTGGGGCAGCTCCCCCTGACCTTGTGCACAAGTCCCTCTCGACTCCTCTGTAACATCCTCTCACTAAGAAACCCCCAGCAATCATTAAAAACAAACATGGCAAATAGGCAAAGAAAACACTAACAAACAACGACTTTAATTATCAGCAAAGCACATGGAGATCACATTCCAGAAATGTATTTTAACAAGAGGCACCTCCTGGGGAGAAATGAAAAATAATGGAAAATACTTAGAAAAAAAGCCCACCCCTGCCTCTGCCAAACTCGTCTCTAGCAGCTGCCTCCTGTTTGAGAAGACCTACATCTCAGGAATATTAAATTTTTTATTGTTGTTCCCCCACCGCCCCGACTTTTTTTTTTTTTTTTTGGCAGAGATGGTGTTTATTTTATTTTTTGAACCAGTAGCAGCAGCAGTAGAAGTAGATGGAGAAATGGGGGAACAGCTAAGCTGGCTTGGGGCCTCCTTCTGCCTTGGTTGGGGTGGGGCATGGGGGGCACCCAAGCCCCCTTTGCAGTGCCTTGCTGGCTACACAGCCTCCCGGTCTGCGACATTGTTGCAGGACTCCTGGTGTTAGAAGGAGTGGACAAGTGAAGTGGCACCGTGGTACCTTACCTGGGATTCGGGGGGAGGGGGGGTCTGCTGCAGAGCAAACACCTTCAGCAAGCTCACGCTGTAGGGTAGAGACCATCTGCTGGAAAGGCACAAGGAAGGAGATGTGACTCCCTGCTCCTTCCTGGGAAAGCAGGAACAGACTGGACTGACACCATGGCTACCTCCTGTGGAGAAACTCAAGGTTGGTGGTGGGCCTAAGGTCACCAGCAGCCAGCCCAGGACCCTGTGAGTGCCCATCTTGATGCTCCCCAGGAATGCTCACTGTGCCTGCCCACTGCACATCTGGAGCTCCTCCTCTGGCTTCCTGAACCAAGGGGAAGGGTCCACCCCAGGAACAGGGTTAGTCATAGTGCAAGAGTTGGTGGGGGGCATCCCAGCAGCCCACCCTTGCAGAGTCTATTTGGGTGTGCAAGGAGAAACCCCTGAGAGCATATGTGAGAACACCCGGAAGCAGGACCACATGTAGAACATGACCCCATTTTTGCAGAAAAATAATATATATTTTATGAGAAAATAACAAATGTCTCATTCCTGTATATGAATCAGAAGATTCAGGAGACCCCAAAAATTTTTAATAATGAGAGAAGGGGAGAAGGAGATGTTTCATCTTAGATGTTTGGTATTTGCTTCAATTGTTTACCATGAACAAGTATATATTTTTGCATAGAGCATTTTTATGAAAAAAATCATACTAGCTGGAGTTATCCCTGGGGATAGAAACTTGTTTTGGGGAACAGGAAGTAGTTAAAATACACATTAGCATTGTCTAGAATATTCAAGTGTGTGTGTGTGTATGTGTGCGCGTGTGTGTTTTTTTTCTCTTATAAAGAGATGTTCTTGAGCAACTTAAAAAAAAATCTTAAAAACCTAGTAAGTAAATAAAAAATAAAACTCCTGGCTGCAGCTTCTGAGCCCTCTTCTCCCCAAACCTCCTCCACTGTCACCCTGCCTAGGGAGGCTCAGGTCTCAGGAAGGCAAATAAATCTCTGTCTGCAGCTGAAGGAAGGCCTGCAGAGGCCTCACTGGCTGGACTTAGGCAGGAGCCAGGCCCAGAGAGGCTGTGTGCTATGGTTAGGGCAGCTCAGCACCCAGAATCCCAGCTCCATAGGCCTCCAGTGGGCCTCAGAGGCCACAGCACTTATCAATCCTGCAGTTAGCTTCAGAGGAGCAAGGCTGGACCCAGGAGCCTGGCCCTCATCCCCTGAAATGGACGGTGCTCTTGACACTGATCCCTCCCTCCTCCCCACGTGGGCGGAGCACCATTCCAGTCTCCAAAGCCTTCCAAACCACTCTTGTTGAGTTCCCAAGTGGCCCTGGTGGACCCTGCACCCACTAGCTGGAGGAGGGTCCACACCTTTGCCTGGTATGAAGCTTGACCCAGCATGGGCTGGGGGTGAGGGTATGATTGGGGGAGGAGGTCCCAGGCCCCTTCCTAGCACCAAGCTCCCTTTCTCCTCCCCACCCCCTCTGCTCTTCAGTGGCTGGCAGGCAGTATTGTTCAGCACCTGACAGTTCCCTCTGCTCCCCCAGCTCCTGCCTCCCTCACTGTCACGTCAATTTGGACAGCTGTCATGCCTGCTCTGAAACACACTCAGGTTCCCCCACTCAGTTCTGGAAAGAGCCCTGGACAGGAGCCAGGAAACCCAGCCTGGAGTTCTCACTCCACTTCAGCCAGTCTGCTGGCCTCAGCATCCTTTGCCTTGGGGAGTGAGAGACCTATCACCTTCCTGCCCAGCTGGGCAAGAACATCAGGAGAGTTGAGGGCTGGAAAGGCAGAGGAAGCAGGGTCTGAATGTTTATTCAACATTCAGCATTTCCCAAGCACCTGTCACATATCAGGTACAGTGCTAGGGGAGACCCAGATAAAGGGGAAGGGGTCTTTAACACTGAGGAGGACACAGTGCAGTGAGGTAGCCAGCTGACAAGTGGACAGAGAATTATGTGGAAATTCTATAGTGAGGGCATTTGAAGCAGCAAAACAGGATCTTGGGCTCTGCATGGGGGAGCTCCGAAGTTGGCAGAGAGGGAGAATTTGATCTGGGCTGTGGGGAATGGCTAAGAGTTCACCGCTTAGGAGAGCCCAGAGGGGGCCTATAGAGCGCAGGCCAAATAAAGAGGAAGCAAGACATATTTCACCTAGAGATGCATTATTGTGGTGGAAGAGGAGACTGAAAAGGCAAGTGGGCATCAGATGGCAATTGGCCTTTGTATTAGAGTACTTTTGAAAAAGTAAAAGTTGCCCAACTGCAAAGTATAAATGTACATGATATTTATTATGTCACATAACAAATAGAGGCAGGGCATCACCAGGGCTGGCTAATTTAGTAGCTTAACGATGTAATTAAGGACCATTTTTCCTACCTTGGGCTTGTTTCCTCATGGTCACAAGATGACTGCCACAGCGCTAGACAGCAGGTCCTCACACATCCAAAGACATCAAATGGGCAGTTTCGCCCAGGAGACTCAGCAGACTTCCCCCCAGTTCCTGTCACCTAGAATTGAGCCATATCTGTAAAGGGGGGCTGAAAAAGCAAGTGCCTGGCATTTTCTCTCCAATCAAAGGCTGAATGGGCCAGTAAGGAAGGGTAGAAGTAGAGGACCTGGGAATGTTAGACAACCAGCAGTGTCTTCCAGTCTCACGAGTGAGGGCAGCAGTGTGGCCAGGGTAGTGGTGGTGTAGCCTGAGTGCTGGGAAGCTCTTTCTCTCTCTCTCTCTCTCTCTCTCTCACACACACACACACACACACACACACACACACACACACAGCAGTTCTCACATTATACCCTAGAGGGAGGAGGGAAGGATAATTGGCACCCGGTCCCCCAGAAGAGCAGTGATCCAAGTTGTTTGATGATTCCCTGAAGACTAGTGGTGTCTGTGGGAAATCTGCAGATGGCAGAGGAAAAGGCAGGGGACTCGGACCCCAGGACAGGCTCAGGACACGTGCTGGGTCAGGGGGCATCATGCCAAACTCTTCCCCATCCTGAAATCTCCCCATTAGAGCTCTGTTCCTTTGGATTAAGCATCAACCCCCTCTATTTTACAATGCAAACACCCATAGCAAGGCAAAGACACTCAGGCCACAGGAGAAGGAGATTGACAGGATCATCAGTCCAGAAAGGGCCAAGGGTCCAGGACATGTGGCTGGGGAGGAGACTCTAAGAGAGAAGAAGGGGGCCACCCAAGGCGATCTCTGCTAATGTCCTTGGATGTTCCCAGTACTTCCTCTGAGAAGCCTCACTCTGCCACCGAGGAAGAGGCAGCTGACCCCTGTCAGGGCTGTGGCCCCAAGGCCAGGGCTGAGGATGGGTCAGTCAGGGGAACAGCGGGGGCCGGAGGTGGAGCTTTCCCTGAGTGCCTGTGAGAGGGGCCCCTGTTCCCTGACAGCACAGGCACTACCATTCTGCCCTCTTCCCTCTTCGCAGACCAGGCGGCTAAGGCCAGACAGCCCTGGCACACTGCTGAGTGGGAGCAGAGGGAAGAGAGGCAGGGCTTCTGCATGTGTTGTCTGGGAGGTGAGAGGGCCGTGGGTGGGCGAGGCCCCCTCCCTCACAAAGCAGAGCCATTAGGTTGGCTCCAGGCTCACCACAGGCAGATGTGAGAGAGAAATAAGATCCTCTCGGGTTCACACGCTGCTACTTACAGCAGAAATGAATCCCAGTGGCCATGAGCCCCTTACTTTTTTAAGTTCTGCTAGGTGGCCAAGTGGCTTCTGGGAATGAGCTCCTTCACCACGCATCCCCTCCCCAGCTGTCCCTGAACCACGAGCACCCTTCTCTTCCAGTTGGTTCCCTGACACACTTCATGTCCCCCACTGTCCTGTGAGTCACCCCTTCCCCCCTCAGCATCCCTCCCACACAGGTACGATCATCATCCCTGCCTCCCTACCTGCTCTTCCTGTGTGCGTGAGTGCCTTCGTGAGGCTGAGGAGGTGGGGGTGGGCAGGGGGGCAGGGCCCCAAGCTCACCAGCCCTGCCCTGCTCTCACCTCCCAGCCTGTCCCCCAGGGCACTCTCTTCCATCAGGTGCAGAGACTGATGGAGTTGGAGGGACAGCTTCCCTCCCTGTGGTGGTGGTGGGGGGGAAGGTGTTCTGTTCCCAAGAGCCTCACATAGAGCATGAGCTTTCAGGATATGTGACCTGCTGTGGGGCCTGTGCAGGCTCCTTACCTCTCGGCTCAAGGTCCACCCATCATTAGCTGGCTTCGGGGCCCACCTTCCCAACACCAGATGTGTAGTCCTCTAGTCTATGGCCCTGCCTCTCCAACAGAGCCCCTTTGAGATGAAGATGTTCCAGAAGGGCTGCCAGGGTCGATCTTCAGTTCTCTGCAGTGAGTTCATTCCTCAGCTGCACTGGCCAGCAGCCTCCAGTTGGCGACAAGGCCTGGGAAGGTGCCTGCTGGGAACTGGCAGCGCTGGCCTTCAGTGCTGTCCACCTCATTCTGCTCCATGGCCACTCTTCTGGCCTTGGGTCCCCTTGTACAGAATGAGGGTAGATGTTCTTTGAGCTTATTCCTGGCTCTGCCATCGGAACGGACACCTATTTCTGTTTGCAGCTGTGTGACTTTGGTCCAATTGCCTTGCCCTTCCTAAACCTCAATTTGTTTCTATGTGAATGAAACAGACAGTGAGAACCCCTGAAGATTAGATTTTTTGATGGAAGGATTGTAACTGCCCTGACCTCCTAGCCCTTTACCATTTGCAAAGTGCTTTTACACAAAATATCTCCCTGGACCCTCCCAACAACCCTGTGAGGCAGTGTGACTTTCACCCCCAGCTTACAGTTGGAGAAACAAAGTCCCAGCTAAAGGGGCACAGGGAGTGGGGGGATGGTGGGCCTGGCCATTAGGTGCCCTGTCACCAGATGAAAAGCCAGATTCCCCAGGGAAAAACCAGGGCACAGCACTAGGGAGTGGTGACCCAGAATGCCAACCTCCTCGCCTTTCTCTCCTGGATTGGGCATCTCAGGGAAGGCAGATGAGAGGTGGCCCCTCCCCAAGTGTGGGCTCGAGGGGGCAGGGAGATGCTGCTGACAGCTGTGCAGATAATCGTCACTTCTCCATCGCTGCTAATAGCATGTTTAGCTTGCCGACTCCTCTGTTTGCCTGGTGCCTCCCACGGCCCGAGCTGGGAGTCTCAGCTTCTGTTTGGGGCAGGATAGCTAGAGAGAGAGCCTACCTGTTCCCCAGCCCTGGCTGCAACCAGAGGTCTACTTGGACCCTGGACTTGGCGGGGTGTCCTGCAATTCCAGGCCTGAGCTTTGCTCACCCCGAGAAGCTCCCTCCATGCTCTGGGAAAATGGCAAGGGCCTCCTGTTCTTGGAGACCCGAATGTTCCATCCCTCTGAGCTCTAGTGCTCTATGAATCTCTTGTCCCCATGCAGGACCTAGTGAGGAAGGATTCTGGGTCTGAATGGCTTCCTTCTGCTTGGAGTGGGCCCCACAGAGTGGGCAGGACTAGGACCAGCCCACCTCTAGACTGTACTTCCACTCCTCCTTCCCACCCCTTTACCTCCCCAGGCTGCCATGGGACACATCTTACATACAGATCTGGCTGTGCTAGGGTAGGATGGACCCCCAGCCCCTGAGGCACAATCAGTCGGGAGCTCCCACTTGCCAGGTTAGTAGAAAGCCTAGCTTACATACTCTAGGGGGCTGCTCCGCACCCCCCACCCCGGCTTGTCCACACACCCCAAATGTTCATGGGCTTCCCAAAAGTGCCCTGCCAGATTTCCCTCCTATGGGGAAAAGACCCGTCAGGCTGGCTGCGCCCACTGCCCTTGGCCTCATGGTGGCCCTGGCTTCCTCACTCCTGGGCCTAGCCCCCCCATCCCCCACCCCCGCCTGCTGAAAAGCTTCTCCCTTGGGAATCTGTAGCCTTCTGCAGGGCCACATTCTGGTGACCCACTTGCCCAGACGGGAAGGACCTCACAATGGGCAGCTGGGGCAGGGGAGCCAGGGGTGGAGGGGGAGTCCCTCTGTCCATCTCCTGTCTTTGGGAGGCACTTACCTGATGATGCGATGATTCCTTGTTTACTATTGCTCGCCTCTGGAATGTTCCCTCCAGGAGGGCAGGGGTTTGCTCCATTTATTGTGGTTTCTCCAGCACCTAGAGCAGTAGTAGTAGCACGGTCTAGACCCGGTACTCAGTCGCCATCTGCCAACTGAATAAATGTCGTTCTCTTTTCCCTTAACATTATTTCACAAAGAATTTTCAAGTTTGCCATTTTTTTTGGCTGTGTAATAAATATTCTATTTTATTGACACACCATCCATCCGTTCCATGACTTGCAGACCATTTTGGCTGACTGCAGTCTTGTACTATTATAAATAATGTTGCTATAAACAGCTGTGTACATATAGCTATTTTTCCCCCTTGCAATTATGTCTTTGGGAGGAATTCCAAACAGTGGGATTACTGGGTCAAGGAGCATGGCATATTTATGGCCCTGGTTATGGTGGGACTGGCTAATTCTCAGCCCCCAGGCTGGCCCCAAGGTTTGTCTCTAAGTGCAGCCCCTTCCCTTTGGTGCTCTCTCTGGCTCCTGATGGGCTGTGGGGCCAGGCGCAGTGGCAAGGGAGCTCATGTGGGGTTTGTGGAGGGGTCAGAAGGAGGAAGCTGTGGGAACAGCAGAGGCGGGGCATGTCCCCCAGTTCCTGAGGCTGGGAGCTCTGCTCTGGGAGCATGGGAAGGCCATTTCCTCTCCCAGACCTACCTCTTTCTCTGGGATCAGCTCTCCTCCATCCTAGAAAACCCATTGGGGCTCTGAGAGGGGAATGGTATCTACCTGGGGGCTGCAAGAAGAAGGGGTGGACTCTAGTGCCTCAGCAATTTCTGGCTTTCCTCCTCAAGGCCCTGTGGTAGAGGGCCACACCTGAGGGGAAACAGGAGGTGTAGAAACAGATTTTGAGCAAAGGTCTGCATTGTTGTAGAAAAAGGGCCCGCGATCTGCAGTCACCCCCCAAATGCTCTGTGTCCCGTTCCCTCTGCCCAGCACATCCTCACTCCCTGAGCCTCCTTAATCTATCATCAGTCCCCAGAGGCAGGGTCCTGGATAGTAGAAGGGGAAGGATCCACATCAGCCCTGTCTGGGCCCCCATGTAGAACCTGCCTCCTACCGGAGGGCAGGGTGGCCAGGGTGTGGCCCCTCCAGGCATACCTGTCCAGGGGTGGAGAGATTCAGTCACAGTTTGGGATGTCAGCCTGCTCCTCGGATGCCTGCACTTCAGGGGGACTTCTGAGGCTTGACCCCACTGATGGAGCCAGGCCCCATCATGAGTGGTGTGGTGGGAGGAGGGGCTGCGGTTTCTAAGAGCTGGGTGGACCCACATCAGCAGTGCCAGGCAGCAGAGACCTGAGCTCCATCAGTGCTGGGCGGGAGGAGTTGGGGCTCCTGGTGTCCCTTGGCTCTCCCTGAAACTCTTTCCTGGGCCCTCTGGCTTCCAGACCCCGGGTGGCAGGGAGTTCTGGGAAACAGTGCAGAGAGAGCATGGGACTTCTCATCCTGTCACCCACTCACTGTGTGACTGACCCCCACTCCCTGCCCTCTCAGTCCACAGCTGTAACACCAGGGCACTGACACTCCTGCCTCCTGTGGTTCCTGCAGTGGCTTGGGTGGAGGCCTCAGCAGGGTGGGCCTCGAGGGAGGTGGAGCTGATGCAGAGCTAGCTTGGAGGCTGGGCCCAGAAGGGATGGGTGTCTGGAAGGAGTCTGCTCCCTGCCTCCTGAGGTCAGCCCTTGGCCTGGGGATAGGAGCGCCTCTAATTAGGGGTGTCAGCCCTCTTTCCTCAGCTTCCCCTCCTCTTCCAGTGCCGCACTGTGCTTCACAGAGATGGGGAGCTTTTTTGCTGGTTGATGAAGGAAACAATGGCTTTGGGAATGTGTGGGTGCTCATGGGGGGGGAAATTGTGTGGGTTGTGTGATTTTTCCCGGACAGGCAGGCGTGAGAGGGAGAAGAAATTATTCTGTCTAAAATCTCAGAGACAAGCTCTTCTCCGGAGCTGACAGAGTGACTGTTTCCTGGCTGGGTGGGGAGGTACGAGACAGGGTGGGCCATTCCCAGGGGCAGGCCCTAGTGAGGACCCCAGGAGGGCCATAACCATAAAGATAACTTTTTCTGTTTGCCCAGGCATTGCCCCCTGCAAGGAGCGACACGATACCCACCAGAGTGGCCAGTCCTCACAAGAATCTACAGGGACCATTAGGGGGCCAGATGCTGTAACAAACCCAGTTTACAGGTGAAGAAACTGAGTGAGGCTCCAAGGGATTGATTGACCTGCCCAGGGCACAGAGCCAGTTAGTGATAGAACCAGGGCTTGAACCCAGGCCTCTGAAGCCTAAAATCCGCCTCTGCCTGGTACTCTCTCCTAAATAACCACATGGAGGCAAGGATTCTGAAGATGAAGGCAGCAAGGGGGCACCAGAGCAAGGTGCAACAGCTACAGTTGATGTTCTGGGTCCTCAGGAAGAATCTGCCAAAGGTTCCCTCCCATCCCCCACTCCTACCCCCCCTCAACCTTCAGAAGTATGTCTTACATGTTGGAGGGGGGAACAGGTTGTCCTGCTGGGACCTCAAGTCCTAGAGTGCACGGGTTAGGGGGCCTTGGCAACCTTGGGACCCGCAGGGAGTCTCCAGGAATTTGTGGGACTTTTAACTCTCTGCCATGATGGCTTTTTTGTTTTCCCACCACAGAAAAGGAGTCAGCTAACAATGGCTGGTAACTGAATACTCCACAAGAACCTCTGCCTCTGTTTTTGGCAGCATTTTATCAGCATGGTGGGAATTCTGGTAGGGAAGGAGCAGGTGAAAAGAGAATGGGCAGGTATCATTCTGGTAGTCCGTGGGGCTGTCTCTTTTATCCCAGTCTCATTGTGGGAGTTGACTTTTCCATCCACTGCCATTCAGGCCTGGGCCATCTGACTTGCTCTGACCAAGAATATGTCACTAGCAGCGATGTGTGTGTGTGTGTGTGTGTGTGTGTGTGTGTGTGTGACTTCCAGGCAAGAGTTTTAAGAGCCCATGTCAGCCCACCTCATCTCTTTCCTTGTCTCTGAGGTCCTGGATGCATCTGTTGAGATGCAGGAAACAATGGCATCTCAACAATGGTCTCCATTGTTCTGGGTCATTGAGGGACTGTACCCATGCTGAATATGCTGCATGTGTAAGAAATAAAGGGTACTTCTTGAAGATATTTGGGGGCTGTTTGTTACCAGAACATACTCCAGCCTATCCTGACTGATACAGTCACCAAGCTAGCCAATAAGAACTTTGCCTAGGGTTTTAGAATTAGGACCTATACCTTTCTAATGGGCTAGAGCCAGAATATGTAAACCTGACTGCTTTGTTTTCTTCCCTGGGAATGTGGAAGCAGAGAAATCATTCTTTAAAGAGAGAAAAAAGCAGGAACACAGTAAGGAGAAATGGAGAGATATCTCCAGCATTCTATTTCTTGATCTGGATGCATAAAAATCCCCATGTCCTTCTGTGAAATGCTTCCCCTTTTTATTATACAAGCTTGGGTTGTATAATAAACAAGGTAGGGGAGAACTGGGAGTCCTGATTCTTCAGGAATGAAAAGGAATCTTCCAGCTCAGGACCCTGTGGGCAGCTAAGGGTCACTGGACTGAGCAGGCTGGATGGCAGGTGAGAGGCCCAGTGGGTGGTTTAGGTTGCTTTCAACCAAGAATCCTAATACAGAGTGAAAGGGGATTTGGGACAAGTCTCCATTTTACAGATGAAGCTGTGGAGGCTCAGAGTGGTCGATTAGCTTGTTCAAGGTCATTGAGCCATTCAGGACAAATGTTCACATGCTCCCTTTCTTGGTGAAATAATTCAAACAGTAAAGATAAAAATGTTAGTCTTCCCTTCTTCTCCCAATGCCACCCTCCAAAAATAACTGCTCGTCAATTTGGTGGGCATTTTACCAGAACTTTAAAAAGTGTGTTACAGATATATATATATCACACTTAGAGTTTCATTAGAAAAATGGGATCATATTATCCCCATTTTTCTGAACTTTGCTTTTTTCACTCATCAGGTTGTTGACATTTGCCTGAAGTTTTATCCGTTCCTGGCCAATCTGGTGATATGCCAGGGACAGAAGGGATAAAGAAAGCCAGGGGCCAGACTTCACAGGATTGAGGTCAGAGAACCCTCCATGCAGGGGGTGTGAGGGTGAAGGGGAGACTCAGCCAGGGTGGGAACCTTCCAAACATCTGCACAGCCCCCCTCCCAACAGCCCTCCCAGGCAGCTAGCTCCTCCTGCCAGCTCTGAGGAGTTTGGCTTTTTGGCTTTTTGTTTAAGTTAAAATCTGGTCCCCCTGTGAGTCCTCCCACTGGCCTAGTAACTCTCCTTTCATTCCTGGGGCAAACTGCTTTAGCCACTCCCTGTCCTCCACCATCCAGCAGGAGTGGGTGTGACTCCCCCAGTCTCATAGCAGGGCCTCAGCAGCCCCAATGACCCTCCTGCTAAAGGAAGTAACAAGTGCCATTATGGGCCAGAAGAAACCTATGGCTCAACCAAAGGCCCCCAGGCACGAAGAGAATGGAGAGGAAACCAAGACAGCAGAAGGCAAGCAGGCAGGCAATTAAAGGAGGGGGCTGAGTTTTCAATTAACAGGCTCCTCTGCTAGCAGTGGATAATTAACGCATTAGCAAAGCTGATAGCGCTGCTGCCAGCAAGGATTGGGGCAGGCACCAGGGGTGGGGGAGAACTGGGGCTCCTGATTCTGTAGGAATGAAAAGGAATCTTCCAGCTCAGGAACCTGCGGGCAGGGGCAGCTGAGGGTCACTGGACTGAGCAGGCTGGATGGCAGGGGAGAGGCCCAGTGGGTGGGCAGGGGGTAGGGGAGGGGGTATCATCACGCTGTCTCCGGGCCTGCAAGGGCCCTTGGTTTTCAGGGGGCGTGGGGGGGGGGAGCCAAGGCAGCTTCCTCCCTTTCTGGCTTCTTCAGTTCTGTCTGCAATATGTAGAGAGGGGCTGAGGGCTACTACCATCATCCTTGCCTGGGGCGGGCTGGCTGGGCCAGTAGGTAAGTGCTTCTCCCAGAGCTGCTGGGCTCCCTTGGTTCTTTCAGGCTCCAGGCCAAAAGTGACTCCTGCGACCTATCAGCCACACACACGGGTTCCTGAGGCCCTCTCTCTGGCCCCGTGCTGTAGCAGCCCAGCTTCACTTCTCTCTTGGCCACCCCCGGCCAACTACTGGCATCACCTTCAGCCCCTTCCCAGCTGGTCCCACCTTCCCCCATAGAAGAGGAGCAGGGTTACAGCCATGGAGATGGCTTTCTGTTCTCCTCCACTGTCTTTGGCCTATTCCCCACTGTTCCTGTTTGGTCTATAAGATCAAACCCATTTTTTTTTTTTTCCAGCTGATCTCATTCCTCCTGGAGCTTCTGATGCTCTGCATCCAAAGCGCGAGCAACGGTTTCTACTTTCCAAATATGAAGCTGTCTCACACTCTCTCTGTAGTTGGCTCCCTGCTCTGAGTTCACCTGATTCTTTAGAGATAGAATGTTCCAGGCACAGGCTTTTAAAATTTCCTTCTTAGCCTGTGCATGTTCCCATGGGACTCCCCTGCCGCACCATGCCCCCTGCAATCCAGGGAGCTGTCACTTCCCTCAAGCCAGTGGCCACAACTCTCTTCAGGGTGGGGTGGGGGGTGGGTTGGGGCCTTTCCACCCACCATGAGTACCTGAGCCCACTGGACCCTCTGGACTCTGAGACTCACAAACACAATCAGGATGCCCCCATGGCCCCTGAGGATCCTGATTAGGAAAGAACTCGATTCTCAGATGTCTTACACAAAGCAACAGATCATCAGGGGTTGGCAGCTTCCCTGTCTCTCTCACAAATGAATCCCTCTTACTGCTACTGCCAGCTGCTGCCACCTGAACAACCAGAGGTGCGGCCACTATGCTGTCCAGCACGGTAGCCTCTGGCCATGTATGGCTAATGAGCACTTGAAATGTGGTCAGAAAAATTCGAGATGTTCTGTGAGTCTAAAATACACACTGGAGGGATCCCTGGGTGGCGCTGCGGTTTGGCGCCTGCCTTTGGCCCAGGGCACGATCCTGGAGACCCGGGATCGAATCCCACGTCGGGCTCCCGGTGCATGGAGCCTGCTTCTCCCTCTGCCGGTGTCTCTGCCTCTCTCTCTCTCTCTCTCTCTCTCTCTCTGTGTATGACTATCACAAATAAATAAAAATTAAAAAATAAAAATAAAAAAAAAATAAAATACACACTGGATTCTAAAGACAGGATGAAAACAGAATGTGGAATATCTCAAGTAATTAAAAAATTAATTATAACACCATAAATTATCTCATTAGCTAATACCATAAATATCTCATTTGTTTGTATTGATTACGCATAGAAATGACAGTGTTCTGAATACATTGCATTAAAACATATTATTGAAACTGATTTTACCTGTTCTTCTTACTTTTTAAATGTGGCTAACTAGCAATGTAAAATTACTTATGTGGCCTGCATTTTAGTTCTCTTAGCCAACGCGGCACCAGGTGCCTCTCCATCACTCCCACCATGTGGCTGCCGTTGAAATGCCACATATTCATTTCCTGTTGCTGCGGTAAGCACTTACCACCAACTCAGGGGCTTATGACAACACAAATTTACTCTCTTACAGTGGCCCCTTTCCATCTGCAAAGCCAGCAAGGGCAGCTCAAGTCTCAGATCAGTGTCCCTCTGATGTGGACTTTTCTGCCTTCCTCTCTATATTTAAAAGACTCTGGTGAGTACACTGGGCCTATCTGGATAATCAGGCTAATCTTTTTTTAAAAAATCTATTCATGAGAAACATAGAGAGGCAGAGACACAGGCAGAGGAAGAAACAGGTTCCCTATGGGGAGCCTAATGTGGGACTCCATCTCAGGATCCCAGGATCACGACCTGAGCTGAAGGCAGACGTTCAACCACTGAGCCACTTAGGCAATCCCTCAGGCTAATCTTATTTTACGGTCAACTAACTAGCAACCTTCATTCCAGCTGCAACTGTAATTTTGCCTTGCTGTATAATCTAACACATTCATAGTTTCAGGGATTAGGACATGTATATCTTTAGGGTTCATTCTTTTGGCCCCCCATATGACAGTAACCTTGTCCAACTGCTTTCTTGTCTTCTTGTTCAAGCTAGCCATATCTTGGAGGTGACTGATGTGGAGACATGTTTAATTTTCCCAGTTTCCTTCCCTACAGGACCCTGGGAAATGTTTGGGGAGCATGTGATCCAAAGGAAGGCCATTCCATCTGGAAGCGGGAGGGGGACAAAGGAGCATATAACCTGACTGAAGTGACTTTGAACACATAAGAAAATCAGCCTTCAGCCAGCCACCATTCCCATGGGTCCCTGAGATACAGGTCCACCTCATCCCTCCCATGACCCCAAAGAGGACTCACTCTCCTGCCCCTGTGTCTCTCCTTTCCTGGTGGAGAGTGCTCTGTTTTGAGTATGTGAGTCAGCCTCGTCCAACTCCTCTTTTCTGGCAACTGCTCTAATCCCATAGCTGAATCTATGGGACAAGAGATGGACACAAGGATGAGCTGGACCATCAGACACTCTACCCCACAGATCTGAAATAAGAATGCAGATATGCCAGCAGTCCATTGTCTGGGGAACTTGGGAGCTGTGGGCTGAGGAAGCCTCCCTTCATCCAAGGGATAGAAGGTGCAGATAGTGTGTGGGGGGGGGCAGGGGGTGGGAACCAAGGCAAGCAACCCTGAAGCCAGGAGAGCCAGAGGGGGCAGTTGATTCTGTCTCCAAGGGCTCTCCAGCTTGGGGTCCAGTCTTTCCTGAGGTCTGGCCACTCCTCTTGCCCAGTGGGTCTGCCACATATCCTCAGAATAAATGCCCATCCACCTCTTTTTCCTTTGTAGAAAGTTTGAATGAATTTCTATCACTTGAAATCAAAAGAGCCTGGAGTAAGCCACCCTTCCCATTCCCACACCAGCCCTAGGTCCCCAAACTAGCACTCCAGCCTTTTGGAGACCCTTGTGCATGGGGTCTTCCTCCCTACCTTTGTGCCAGGCAGATGAGGCCACTGAAGCTCAAGACTTTAATTGAACTTCCAGGGTCATAGAGGGGCAGCAGCAAGTAGGGTTGGACCACATCCCAGGTCTTTTGATCCCAAACCTAGTGACCCATGTGGCTAATAGTCTACCCAACAGTCAGCCATTCTGCCCTTCCTCTCCCTCAAAGCCACAGTTACCCAACCCAGTATGACCAATGACAGGTATCCTCTGAGTGGGGCTTTCCTGTGAGATCCATGAGGACAGAGGTACTTGCCAAGGATGGTCAAGTAGGAAGCTGAAAGGACCTGGTCCTTGATAACCTCACCCCAATCCCAGTGGCCTCCTGCCTCCGGACTTCCTATTACTTGAGGAAAAACTCCAAAGCCTTATTTGCTTAAGACAATATTGTCAGGTTTCTGTGGTTTTCTTATATGTGATTGTAACTGATCCTCAGCTGTGTCCTGTGGGAATTTTGGTGATGGGTGGAGTTTCCTCTATCCATGGAAAGGAAAGGGCTTCAGAGACTCTAATATCACCATTTTGTCCTCTCAGGTTTGCAAGGACAGATGGAAGGTCAGCAGGAACTTAGTGTTCCTTGGTGCTGTAACAAGTGAATTCTAAGGGGATTCCTTCATCAATGAGGAAGAGAACCCAAAGGAGACTGGCTATCATCAGAGTCATTCTTTTCATTTTATTGATGAAGAAACTGAGCTTTGTGTCAGTTAAGGTATGTTCAGCTGCAAGTAAAGAGAACTCAACCAATGAAGGCTTTTACTCACATAACAAATCTATGTGATTTTAGGACCTCACAGTTCAATAAAGTGAAAGTGTGAGCTTGGCAAGTCTGAGATTTTCTTGGTATTTCCCACATTGTTGCAAAATGGCTACCATAGCTCCTCACATCGCATCCTCACTTATTGGTGAACAAAATTGGAAAGAAAGGAGTAAGACAGAGGGGAGAAAAGAGGAGAGGGCTTTCCATATAGAAGAAAATCTTTCCCAGAAGGACCACAAGAGAGTCCCCCTTCTTTATCATTGCCCGGGAATGGATCACATGGTAACTCCTGGTTGCAACGGAGGCTGCCAGGCATGTATTTAACAAGGGGCAGAGGTGCTGCCACAAGTGTTTATGCAATTGTGATCCTCCTCTGGCTGCACACATTGCTTCCAAGCCAAATCAGGATTATGTTTGCAAGGTGTGAAGAGAGAATGCCTGCCACGTGGGTGACTGACAAGGGATCTGACTTGCCCAGGGTCAGACATTGGCTAGTGAAGAAAGCAGCAGGGCTCGAACCCCAAACTCTTCCCCTGATATCTGATGAGAAGAGCCTCTGCATCCTGATGCAGCAGATGCTGCTGGAGTATCAGAATCCTGTACTAATGGGGTAGACTACACCGTTGAAGCCAGTGCCCTCTGCTGGAGACTGGCCAAGAATGAGTGTGCAATGAAATTCTGGCCAGTGAGATATGATGACAGAAAAGTGGTTAGGGGGATTTTAAAAAAAGTTCCTTTATTCTTAAAAAGATGTAACCAGGAGAAAAAAATCCTGAAAATGTAACCAGGAAGAGGTGGTCTCCTCTGGATGTGATGCCTGGAACTGTGGCAGCCATGTTGTGATCATGAGAGAAGCTGCTCCAAGAACAGAGCTGGCCTGCAGAGGACAGCATGGGAAGGAAGAAGAAACCTGCTTCTCTATTGATGTCACTATAGCACTGAAATCAGCAGCTCTTAGCTCTCCTCCCCTGGGGAGGGCTTCTGTGTGCAGGAGATACCTCACTTTCATTGTTTAAGCCCCTTTGATTTGTTATGTGAGTAAAAGCCTTCATTGGTTGAGTTCTCTTTACTTGTAGCTGAACATACCTTAACTGACACAAAGCTCAGTTTCTTCATCAATAAAATGATTCTATTCCTTTCGGCTGAAAGCATTCTAGCTAATCCACACCCCTCCCTTTGCTCCATTTCCTGCTCCTCTGGTCTCCAGGTACAGACCAGCACCAAGCAGCCCCATTCTGGAGTTCTTTGCCCACATAGTTGGAGCTCAGCCTCTTGTGACTGGCTGCTTATTATATAGCCATGCTGCCCACTATAGTCATGAAAAAGGCTGAGAACTGTGTTCAAAACCCCAGGCAGCGGGGGACAGTGGTTTGAGGGGGCCGCATAAGGAAAGGTCTTCAGACACCACCCCCCATCCTTCCCCCCACCATAGCCCTGCCTAGCCCAGCATTGCCCCCAGTGCCCCCAGAGACAATGCTAGTACACACCCACCAGCTGCTTGTGGGCTGGATGGGGCAGAAAGACCAGTGGTTAAGTGCTGGAGAATCCCCAGACCCTGGGGCTGGCCCAGAATGGGTTTTTGTTGAGGGACTGAGCATTCTGTCTCTGCAGGTCTCCTGGTGCAGGATGAATACAGGCCAGTTAAGTACATTTCTGGCAACTGATTATATAGATTTGCTTCCATATGAGCTCTCTCGCAATGACCCAGGACCCCAAGAGGGCATTCCCTCAATCATTTGTGTTGAAAACACTGAGCATGCTAGCTTCTTTGCTTTCTGGGAAAGGGACTCTGGCAGGGAGAATGGCTTAGAGGGAGGCACTTCTTGAGGCATTTTCTTTCTCAGAGGAAATGCTAGAGGGCCTAAATGTCACCACTCCCCCCCAGGCCACCCACCACTAGTTGCCAAGTGAAGCCTGAAAATTGCAGATCTGATTGTTCTGCTCAGAGACCCTAGTGGTGCCTGCTGTTCTGGGATGGCCAGGCCTGAGCCAGGCAGCAAGGGCCCTCACGTTCTGCTGTTCAGTCTTCAAGTTGCTGAACTTTTGCTTGGACCATTCTCGGTATCAGGATTCCCAAACTGTCCCAGGTGCTTATGCCACCCCAGTGTGGCCATCAGAGTCACAGGGATTGCTTCAGGCATGGGCATGTGACTCTTTCTGGGCTAAAAAAGTGAGTTAATCCTGGGGCTTTTGTGGAAAGCTCTGGGCAAGGGACACCCACCCTTCTGAGTTTGTTAGCTAGAGAGTATACAGCTGGCATTGCTGGGGTCCATCTTTGTCATCCAAAGGGGTCAGTGTAAGAAGGAAAACAATCCTTCCACAAAAAGAGAGTGGAAGAGCACCCACAGACATCCTGATGGCATTATAGGAGTACCTGAATCCATCTATAACTAGAACCTACTCTAGACTTTTCAGTGACTTGCGTCAATAAATTCCCTTTTTTAAAAAACAAAACAATTTTAGCTGGATTTCCTGTCATTCCCATTAAAAGTCATTACTCATGTGAAGGCACAACTCCCTTGAAGGCAGAATTAATCTCTCCTTTATTGTTCTCCAGGCAAGAGCTGTGTTTACCCCACCTGATTAGCATTGCCTCCTCCTTTCGCTTCCTGCCCAGCAGCCCCTTCTGCAGGAACCCACCTTGTTCTGCCTCTGCTCCTGCTGGACCTCAGGTATCAATCATTATACTCTTAAGTTGGGTTAAATTCCTTGGCACAGTGAGCATCTTTGGTCAACATAAAACCCCTCTCTTGTGTTCTTTACTCTCTCTCTCTCTTTTTTTTTTTAATTTTTTATTTATTTATGATAGTCACAGAGAGAGAGAGAGAGAGAGGCAGAGACAGAAGCAGGCTCCATGCACCGGGAGCCCGATGTGGGATTCGATCCCGGGTCTCCAGGATCGCGCCCTGGGCCAAAGGCAGGCGCCAAACCGCTGCGCCACCCAGGGATCCCTCTTTACTCTCTTTTATCTCTATTCCACTCCTATTACTTCCTCCACAGAAGCAACCTGCTAATGGGATTCTTTCCTCCATCCCCTTGTTGGTGTTCCTACAAAATGGATATTGTCTTTATATTTTTTTTATTTCTGCAAATGGTAGTGTTTTGGTTCTCCTGTTGTTTCTTATGTTTTAAACTCAGCATTAAGGCCCATCCATGTGGCTGTGTGTGCATTTAATCTCTCCCTGCTGCTGCAAAATTCATGATAGGAACCATTCCCATTTTTCTTTTCACTCTCCCCGGGATGGACACTGAGGTTCCCTCTGACAATTCTTGCCCTCGTCACTAGCACAAAGAACTCTGCAATGAACAGCATGCTATACATGTCCTATGAACCTGTGTCCATTTCTTTTGCATCTATACCTGGGAATGGAGTTGCAGGGTTGGAGGGCTGTGTGCTGTTGGTTGCAGTACCCCCGCCATGGTTCCTCTGGTCTACCGTCCCACAGTGGCAACATCCCCACATTCCACTCAGCACTAACACTAGTCTTTATCCAACTAAGTTTGGCCTGTCCAGTAGACTGCATTAGTTCTCTACTGCTGTGTAACAAGTTACCATAAACTCAGTGGCTCAAAATAACATGAATTTTTTTTTTTTTTTTTTTACCTCCTATTTTCTGTAGACCTGGAGTCTGAGTCTAGCTTAGCTGGGTCTTCAGCTCAGTCTGCAAGCAAGGTATCAGCCAGCCTGCATTCTCATCAGAGGCTCCAGTAGACAAAGATCTGCCTTTAAGCTGCCTCGGGCTGTTGGCAGGATTCATCCCCTTGTGGCTGTAGAACTCAAGTTGACCTGCTTCTTCAGGGTTGGCAGGAGAGTCTCTGCCCTCTACACCCTTTTAAAAGAAAACTCACCAGATTCGGTTTAACTCACCTAGGATAATCTCCCTTTTGATTAATTTAGAGTCAATTGCTGGGGGCTTCCCTTACATCAGCAAATTCTCTTCACCTTTTCCATACTGCATAACCTAATCAGGGGTTGACATTCCATCACCTTTGTTATATTTGGTTATATATATTGGTTATATATATTGGTTAAAGGCAAGTTTAGACAGTCCTGACCATATTCAAGGGGAGAGAATTATAGAGGACTTGGGCACTGGGGCTTATCTGAGAATTATGCCTACCACATAGGCATAGTATGATACTTTAATTTTGTTGTTGGCTTTTAAATTGTGGTACAGGATCCCTAACAAAGTGTATATAGCCCAATAGTGTTAAGTATATAAACACTATTGTGGTGCCATCACACCATCCATCTCCAGGATGCTTTTCACCTTGTAAAACAGAAACTCTGTACCCCTTAAACACTGACTTGGCATTTCCTTCTTGCCCTAGCCCCTGGAAACCACCATTCTACTTTCTGTCTCTCTGAATTTTAATACTCTAAGTATCTCATATAAGTGGAATCATATAGTACTTATCTATTTCTGACTGGCTTATTTCACTTTGCATAATAACATCAAGTTCCTTTCACATGGTAGCATGTGTCAGAATCCCCTTGCTTTTTATTTATTTATTTTTATTTTATTTTATTTTATTTTATTTTATTTTATTTTATTTTATTTTATTTATTTTTTAAAAGATTTTATTTATCCATGAGAGACACAGAGAGAGAAGGAGAGACATAGGCAGAGGGAGAAGCAGGTTCCCTGCGGGGAGCCCGATGTGGGACTCGATCCTGGGACTCTGGGATCACGCCCTGAGCCAAAGGCAGATGCTCAACCACTGGGCCACCCAGGCGTCCCTCCCCTTGCTTTTTAAAGCTGAATACTATTCCATTGTACACATGTGACATATTTTGTTTATTCATTCACCTGTCATGGACATGGGTTCCTGCCATTTTGGGGCTATTGTGAATAATGCTGCTATGAACATGGGTGTGCAAATATCTCTTTGAGATTCTGCCTTCAATTCTTTGGGGTCTGCATCCAGGATTAGAAATGCTGGATCACATGGTAGTTCTATTCTTGACTTCTTGAGGAACTGCCATATAGTTTTCTTAGTGGCTGTACCATTTGACGCTCCCACCAACAGTGGCACATGGATTTCATGGTCCACATCCTTACCAACACTTGTTTTCTGTTTTCCTAGTAGCCATCCTAATGGGTACAAGGTGGTAGCTCATTATAGTTTTGATTTGCATCTCCCTAATGATTAGCAATGTTGAACATCTTTTCATGTGCTTATTGGCCATTTGTAGGTCTTCTCTGGAGAGAAGTCTGTTTGGATATCTTATTACAACCTGCATTTCTATACTAATGATTTTGGCTATATCTTCATATATTTCTTGGCTTTTTGGGGGGTTTCCTCTTTGAAAAAGTCTGTGCTCATATCCATCGTTCATTTATTTTTCTTGCTAATTTGCAGGAGTTCCTTGTATACTGAGGCTGTACTAATCTTGTCAATTTTGACTTTGCACATATTCTCTCATTTTGTCAAGTGTCATTTGGAACAGATATCTTTCATTTTGACATGGTGAAGTCTCCTCTCTCTCTCTCTCTCTCTCTCTCTCTCTGTTTTTTTTTTTTTTTTTTTTTTTGCATTATGGACTGTGCTTCAAAATTTTGTCTAATAAATCTTTTCCTCACCTTGAGTCTCAAAGATGTTCCCCTCATGTGTCTTTTTTTCTATCAATGTTACAATTTTGCCATTCACATGGACTCTTTAACCCACCATCTGATCACCCACCTTGTATGGGATAACATTGTTTTTCTTTATAAAGTGAGGTAGAGTTTTCCCAGTAAGAACAGCTGACTTTGATGCACCTTATATTGTATTAAACTTCCCTAGAACTAGAGATCCATCTCTGAACTCATGCTGTCCCAATGGATTGTCTATTCTTTCACTAACACCATACTGATTTTTTGTTTGTTTTAAAACAATGTCATTGTAGTATGCCTGAATATTTGGGAGAGGGAGATTCCTGCCCACCCTCCTTTTACTTAGGCATCCATAGACCTTTATTCCTCCTCACACATTTCAGAGTAAGTTTTTATAGCTGGAGTTTTTATTGGGCTTATAGTTACAGATTAATTTAGGAACAAGTAACATTGTCTCATATTAAGGTAGCCCTCCCAAGAGCATGGGAGGGGTCTATTTGGAAGGGGTCTATATTCACACTTTGCTCCCACTTAGCAATTAACAGGCAATGGATGAAGTTTGCTAAATCAGTGCTATGGAGGAAATCTCCAAGGAGGAAGAAAGAATGGGTCTGGAATGTTCCTCAGCACCACTTCCTCCATTTTTCAACCAAGATGGGCAATAGGAAGGAAACTCCGTTACAGAACCTGTGTTCTCTGGGTAGACAAAACCCAAGTATGATGGAGGAAATGCATATGGTGAGAGGTTGAGCCTCCCACTCAGAAGGGTTAGGCTCTCCTGAGGTGGGGGCAAGAGGCAAGGGGATCATAGAACAACAGAATAACTCCTGTCTTTCCCCAGGGTTGCCCTGGCCAGCATCACATGATGGCACTGGCTGGTTCACCACCATCAGTGATATTTGGAAGACTGAACACGTGTTTCCAAACCCATCCACTCCATAGTCTTCCTGAGCCACATTCCAACCATGTGAAATAAGTATACAGAATATTATTCCCATTCAACAGAAGAAGAGAACTAAGGTTCACAGAGAAGGAAGTTCACTCATCATTCAATAAACATTTATCAAGAGTCCACAGTGCTGGGCCCTGGAATACAGCAGAGACCAGACAAATGGTACCAGCCTAGTGTTGGTAAGTCAGAAGCAGAAACCATGATGGGCATGTTGCTCTTGTCAGCCACCACCTGTTGCCTGAGGAAACCAACCTCTCCACATTCCATTTCTGCTGTGGTGGTCAATCAACTTGTTTCCTTTACTTTGCAAAATGGTCTAGGTGGAGCCAATATGGCACCATATTCCCTAGACAGTGATTGGTCCAGAGGGTGGGCAGACGATCCTAGCAGGACCAATTAGTCTTTCCTAGGGTTTTCATATGGATGTTGGGATACAGGCATTTCTTTCTAAGGTTGCTAAGGCAGGTGGGTGTTAAGTCTTGGATTGCTGGCAATCATCTTGGTATAGGAGAGAACCGTAAGGAAGAATAAAACCAATCAGAGACAAGTAGTACAGACATGAGAATCAGAGACTAACAACATCGTTTGATCACTGGATCTAGCTATGCCAGAAGGTAACACACCTACACTTTCTAGTTATGTGGGCCAGCCCATTATCTTTCGGCTTGGGTTTGAATTACAAACAGTGGAAAGGAAAAGAGTCCCATTGAACAGAGAAACCACAACAACAAGTCCAGCTTTCTGCTCACTCTACTCAACTGTTATTCCTCAGCATTACCAGACACTCTTATGTTGGAGCTCTTTTTGGTCCTAATATCCCTTTTCTCGGAATCTTTTTGTATCCTAATTCTGTCAGCAAGTACCCTTTATTCCTTATTGCTTTATGTGCCTTCTGGGTCAATATTTAAGTTGTTGATGAAAATATTAGGGTGGAAGACAGAGTCCTGTAATACAAAACACCTTCCTCCCTCAGGCCATCCACTCCTTAATTTTTCACACTATTCTGGTCTTCACAGAATCCCAGATTCCTATTATTACACAAGGACTTCATATTCCCACTACCCATTCCCCACTCCCCACACCCCACCCCCACCCCAGGTTCTTGGCTCCAGTTTTCTTCCACAGAACTGTCAACCTTGGCCAGGGAGCAGGTGGCCTGTATTGTGAGCATCTGTTTGCAGCTTCCCAGCATCCATTTTCCTACTTCCCAGTCAGCAGTACCAAGATTCCACTCCTCCATTCTCAGCTGTGTTGTTTACTGCAATATTTAACAAGACTTTATGGAAGTTTCTGGAATAATAGAAAGGAAGTACAATGCATAACACAACCAATGGTTACCTCTAACAGTGACTGTGTTGAGCTCCTAGACTGGGGAGGATGGAGGTGGTGGTGATAATCTGAGAAAGAGGCCCTTTCTCCAAACTCTGTGACAAGCCCCAGAGAGGGGGGCCAGAGGCCCTTTGCCTAGATGAATGCCAGCCTAAGTCCTCTTTTCCAGATGATATACAGCAGGAAGGCCCATCTCATTCAGGGAACACTGGTGGGCTGCCAACCACAGGGAGGGCCTTTGTCTCTTTGGGCCTATATGCATCGGGACATGCTGGGTGATGGGATCTGGCCTGAACCCAGGGTGGGGCTCCTGAGTTCCAGTCCAGATTGGGTAGGGCCAAGCCCAAAGGAGCGTCTCTGTTTTTTCCAACATCAGGCCAGCCCCAGTTGTTCTCCAAAGCAGCTGGCCTGCAGTTCTGGCTGCACAGCAGCCCCAGGTTTTCTGTGCCTTCTTGAAGAAAAGTACACTGAGTCCTCAATACCTCAATTCTGATCCAGGTCTGAGAAGTGATGCTTCCTTTCAAATGTGCAAATTATAGCAAACAACAAAAACAAAACACATTTCTTCCAAAGAAGCAACATGACCAAGAACAGAACTCTGCTCGCTGACACACCTGGTTTCTGCTGTCACACTCTGTGCAACTTTCCAGTCTGAAGCATCTTAGGGATGCTCGGGGCTACATCTCAACAACAAATCTCCCTCAGGAGGAGAGGAGGGAACTTACCCCAGACAACTGTGAAATTCAACTCCTTATACAGATAGTATTCCCAGAACAAAGGAGGTGTCAGGCAAAGTCTGTACTCTTAGGAGGCACCTCACAACTTTGAAATAAAGGTGGTTTTGGTTTTTTTTTTTTTTTTTTTAATTTGTTTCCACTTCAGAATCTCAAGGTCTAGTTTTGGCCAGTGCACCCAGACACAAAAGAAAGCAAGATGGAAAACATGGATTTTGCAAGTGCTGACGGGACACCACAAACCCGGGTTAAAGTCAGTGGACACAAAATATATGGCCTGGGTAGCTACACACAAAGTGGCACAAAGAAGACATTGAGATGGTTATACTCTGGAGGGAATGATGAGGGGTGGTGAGTCAAGGAGGAGGGATGTGAACCACCTTCCCTCCCGCCCAGCCAGGTTTCCATGTGGTTTTGCTCACGCAGTGTCAACAATGTTCTGAACCCGGGAATCTCTTGTGTGACAGGTAAGCTCATTACAGGGGTGCAGTGTGGGGACGCAGCAGTCATTCCTTCCCTCATTTATTCTGTGGTTTGCCTGCTACCTGCTGCTCCCCTGCTGTGTGTTGGGGACAGTCAAAAGATGAATGAACCGGGTATCCCTGGGTGGCTCAATGGTTTGGCGCCTGCCTTCCACCCAGGGTATGATCCTGGAATCCCGGGATCGAGTCCCACATTGGGCTCCTGGCATGGAGCCTGCTTCTCCCTCTGCCTGTGTCTCTGTCTCTCTCTCTATGTCTACCATGAATAAAAGAGTAAAATCTTAAAAAAAAAGAAAAGATGAATGAACCAATACAGTCTTCTTTCACCTGAATACGGTCGAGACAGGAGTTTCAAATAACCCACACCAATAAACGCACTGGTCACAAGGCCCGCTGAAATCCAGGCGACCCCCACACGCCTCCCTGACTATGCTGTGGAGTTCTACCCGAGTAGGCAGACGACACTGGGCGGCCTGTGTTCCCGGCATCCGTAACTCGCTCCTGGTGATTCTCTCTCTCCTACGTGTTCCCAACCCGGGATTTTGCTAGACTCTGAACTTCAGCTCCGAGGCCGTGTGTATCCTGAGAAACTCTTTCATTAGAACCCGGCTGCCCTAGATCCTGGGGTACCCCTGGGTCTCCAGGGCGTCTCCAGAGGTCTCCACGCGCCCGCGCGGCCTCCCGGGGAGAGCAAACGAGGTCTGGCACGCAGCCTGCAGCATGGCCGCGCCCGCCGGTGCCCTGCTGGGGGTAGCGCCGCACACGGTCACGTGGCCACGCCGTGCACAGCCTGGCGCGGTGGAGCGGACGCCAGGGGGCGGGGCTTCGAGCCCGGCGCGCGTCCCAATTGGCTAAGCGGGGCTGGCTTTTAGCCGGGAACGCGGAGCTCGGCAGGCTGTGCTTTCCGGCTGCCTCGCGGGCCGGCGGCTTTGGCGGGAGTTGGCGGCGGGCGTGAGGTGAGAGCCGCGGGGTTGCTCCCGCGCTGGGCCCGGTCGGACCAGGCCCAGGGCGGTCCAGGGGCCTTCCCGCTTTGGGAGTCCGCTCGGACGACCTTTCTGGGGTTGGCAAGAGTTGGACGGAGGGCCGCCCTTGCAGGGCCTGCCGGGTAACGCGCCCCTCTGTGGGGTCCGTCAGCGCAGACTGAGGGGAGGCGCCCAGGACCGACGTTCGGCCCCGCCTCGGACGCAGGCGCCCTTCCCTCTGTCTTTTTTTTTTTTTTTTTTAATATATTTATATTTATATTTATATTTATATTTATATTTATATTTATATTTATATTTATATTTATTTTCCTTCCCTCTGTCTTGGGGCTGCTCAGGGAACCCTGCCAGGGGTCTGCTGAGAGGCTGGAGTTCTGAGCCCTCCTCCCCCTCCCCTCCCCGGGCACGCCATGTTCGAGCCGTGGTTCTCTGTAGGGAACAGTCATTCCGAACAGCGACCAGATTTGGGTGTTATCTCTCGATGAAGGGCCGCAGACTCTGCTGCGCGCCCGGGCCAGGCGGCAGGTGTGGGTGATGTTGGCAAATGGGAAGGCACGTGACGCTGCGGGGCTCCAGCCAGCCCAGGCCCTGCGGGGCGCAAGCCAGGGATGCCAGGTCTCAGGTTTGGAGGTTCGGTTTGTTTGTTCATTCATTCATTCATTCATGAGAGACAGAGAGAGAGAGAGAGAAGCAGAAACACAGGCCGAGGGAGGAGCAGGCTCCATGCAGGGAGCCCGACGTGAACTCGATCCCGGGTCTCCAGGATCACGCCCTGGGCCTTAGGCGCCAAACTGCTGAGTCATCCAGGGATCCCCAAGGGGTTCGATTTTTAAAATAATAGCAGCTAGAAACCCCCTTTTCTAGTAAAACAAGTTTACTAGTTTTTTTTTTCTTTTTCTTTTTTTAGATTTTATTTATTCATGAGAGAGAGAGGCACAGGCAGAGGGAGAAGCAGGCTCCATGCAGGGAGCCCGACGCAGGACTCGATTTCGGGTCTCCAGGATTACGCCCTGGGCCAAGGCGGCGCCAAACCGCTTAGCCACCAGGGCTGCTCCCAAGTTTACTACACTTAAATGTTGAGGTTAAATCATCAAGTTTTAGAATATTTTATGGCCAAAGAAAATACACCTATGAGCTATATTTGGCCCTTGGGATGCCATTTTACCACCTCTGCCGTGTAGGTGTCCAGGCAGGAGCTACAAACTGATAGGCATCCCCATTTTGGGGACTTGAACATTAGATCTATTCCAGAACTGACCTCTAGAGCTTCTAAGCTGAGTTGTTGACTTGGTAAATGGGAGTTACCTCTTGCTTTGTTTTTTATGTTACCCCTTTAGGGTTAGCACAGATCTAATGGGATTTGATTTTGAGAATGGAGATGGTCTGAGGCTGGGGAGCAGACCTCCTCCTTTGCAAAATAGGTAGAGCCCCTCAAATTGCAGCCATGGCTTGGGGACTCCCTGTGCCAGATGTCTGTGAGTGGGGCTGTGAGTCTCATCTAGCACTTCCTGGATCCCTTCTCTGTGCAGGGCTGATCCCTGTGCATCTAGTTCCCAGATCTAGTTCCCAGATGTTATAGGCCCCCATGGATACCATGTTGGAAGCCAGTTTTTCAAAGTAGGAAGTGCATTTGGAATGAGTCTAGCAGAGCTTGTGCACTGAGGAATATCGATCCTCCTACCTATTGGCTTCATAGTTCTAAACTGTGCTAATTGGGGAGAGGCAGAGACCAGAGGAATTCTGGGAGAAGAAGTTACAGTTTCATCTAGCACTTCCTGGATCCCTTCTCTGTGCAGGGCTGATCCCTGTGCATATGGAGATGTGTCCACTGCAGCTCTTGCCCCCAGGAGACTTTCAGATGATATGGGGAAATGAAACCTTGGTACTGGAGGAGGCTTCTTGCCCAGCAAGCCTGGGCTAGGGGAACCAAGGAAGAGGAAAAAACAAGACAGCAATCCAGAGGCATCATGGATTTAGAGCCATATAGAGCCACCAAGAACACCCACGACAGAATTTGGTGGGATGGTGGGGAAGGAAGAGGGAAGAAGGCACTTCCCCATGGATGTGCATTGTGTGATGGGGTAACATAAATAATTGGATCATCCCACCCATCAGGGACATGGTGAGGACTCAGGATAGAGGGGTTTTTTAGTATCCACAGTTTCTAGGCTGGGAGGGGTTCAGTGATGTTTCATGGAAGATGTTTGTTAGTTCAGGGGAATATTGTGGTGGAAAGGAGGGGCTAATGAGATACCAAGTGGTAGCTTTTGTGTCAAGAGTACTATGTAAAAGTGGATCCACTTTGGAAAAGTCTGCCTTGTCCCCAACCAAATAAGCACTCCTTGGAAACAGGTCTATATGGCATTTCTCTGTGTTCTGACTCTCCAACCATCCCCCGCCTTGTACCTTGTGCCTACACTCCTGTAACGATTGGATGGATCAAGTGCTCTCTTTGTGGTACAGGAGAGAAGAGCTGCTGAGGAGGACCTGGTGGCCCTATGGCAACAGTCCTGTTCCTCTTTGCGGTCTGATGCCTCCTTCCTGCCAATCCAGCCTTGTTCTTTCCCTGTGCACATAAGGGGTCTCAGTCTCCATTACAGCTCCCATCTGTGCTTTGAGATGGTAGGGGGGCTGTTGATGATAAGACAGCTGATACTCTTCATGTTAGCCTGAGGGAGTCCCTGATCTGGACACAGACCTTTTGGTTCCTTTGTGGGACCTGTTGGATATGGGGTGGGGCTTTGATATGAGCCAGGTTCCCTGCAGCTTCCAGCCCAGCTTCTCACCACTGCTGGCTTGGATGTTGTCTGTTTTTCCTGGGGGTGAGGATTTGGATGAGGGTGGGAGGGTGGTCGGGGGGGGGGGGGGCACTCTAGGAACTTCTGTTGTGGCCCAAACTCCAGTTCCCACTCTATCCTTCTTCCTCTCCAGGTCAGGTTCCTGTGGAGAGAGAGAGAGGGAGGCAGAAGTGGCTAGTTCCCAGGTGTTATAGGCCCCCATGGATACCATGTTGGAAGCCAGACTTCAAACCCAGCAGAGGAACACCCAGAACACCCAGGAGGTAGGGTGGCCCCTCCTATTCCCAATATTTTGTCCTCTCATCTTACCTCATATGTCCCCTCACTTCTGGAGCTGCCTTCTTTTTCCAGGGATTTTGAGTCCTCTAATTTCTTCCTGTGGCCCTTTTCCAGACCAGTTTGTGGTCCTCAGGCTTTGGGATGAAGCTGGAGACTGTTACCCCATTTCTGGGGAAATATCGCCCCTTTGTGGGTCGCTGCTGCCAGACCTGCACTCCCAAGAGCTGGGTGAGTGATGGTAGGACTGGGCCTCACCAGGGAAACTTGGGGAAGCTTGACTATGGGAGCCACGGCTCTGGGAAGCAGCTTCCTTTATGTTTAGCTCTCCTCTACCCATGCCTCTGCTGTTGTCTCTCCTCTTTCAGGGGACTGGATGCACTGGTGTTGGTTGTGTTGTTGGTCTGGGCTGCCTTCCAGGCCTGTGAGAGTTGGGTGGGGAAGTACAAAGAGAGGAGATAGGGCATGGCCAGAGGGCTAGAGTCTGGCCAGGCCTGCATGAGTCTTGTTCAGTTCTGGGGACATTGCCCACTTAAAGTCATACAGCACTCAACATGCTTGAAGACCTCATGCATCCATACCATGCACTGGTGTCAAGGAGCCCCAGGGTCCTGGTACAGATCCGGGCTACATGTTCTCTGCTCTTAACAAAAGAAACTCTTAGAGATTATATGCTATTCTCCAAGAGGGTGTTCTGCAGAGCATGCAGCACTTCTATTTTGACTATATGAGACCCTTTCTCCTGAGTGAGTCTTAGGATCTGAGAAGTGAAATGCTGTGCTGTAATTTTGTCTCCTGGTATATTCCATACTCCATCAGGTAAAGCCTACAGAATATAGAGCAAGGGCTTTCCTGTGTTGGTTTGTGATGGTTTTGAACTAAGTACATGCTGTCCCTGGCCCCTCTCATGCAGGAGTCCCTCTTCCACAGAAGCATAATGGATCTAGGCTTCTGCAATGTGATCCTGGTGAAGGAGGAGAACACCAGGTAGTCAGAGCTGGGAGGTAGGGGAGGGTGGTGGGCAGGGTCCTTGGGTGCAGGGCTGCTGGGGCCCTGTTTTGTGGTGTCATTATTTTTTCCTTTGGTGGAAAAAGAAGGGGCCCTGCCCTCTGCTCCATACCCACAGGTGGGGAGAGGCAAGCTTGGAGCTCTCCTGCAATTTCTTCTGTGAGCATTTATGGATTACCCACTGTGTGTTAGGCCCTAAACCTGTATCCCACTCACTAGGGAGAGGGGAGGCAATGGGACACAGATGGGCAGGTACTGCTGCTTCCTGCTCTGTGATAAGCCAAACTCAGGTGTTCCTAGGCCATGGGACTCGGGTGTGATCCCTTCCCGGTGGAATACCTGCTGTAGACCCTAATGGGGTATAATAGGCCCTCTGAAAGATCACCACCCTTCCTGCTCTGTGTCCAGGTTTCGGGGCTGGCTGGTTCGGAGGCTCTGCTATTTCTTATGGTCACTGGAGCAGCACATACCACCCTGTCAGGATGCCCCACAGAAGATCATTGAAAACACTGGGTGAGGAAGCAGGGATTGGAGTCTGGCTGGCACTTCTGAGATCCTCGAAAGGATGACTAGCACTCCAGGTGGGGGTGGTTTAGAGGGCTGTATTCTAGAGTGTTAACTTTGCCCAGGACCCCTCCTTAAAGATGGAGGATAAATACTGGAGTCTGTGCTCTGGGGTTGCTGTGGTGCTAGGGGAAATTATCTGGGAGAACTTAGGCCTGTCCCAGCCTGATACCACTCCCCCTCACACCACAGGGTGCAGAATGTCATCTCAGGGAGGGTCCCATCAGGGGCTGGGGAAGGCCAGGTGCCAGGCCTTGAGAAGAAAGAGGTACAGCGCATCCTGGGTCATCTCCAGGCTCCACTCTGCCCCTTCCTGCTCAGGTAACTGTGTGAGGAGCACTCTTCTCTGGGCTGGGGCATCTGCCCTTCTAAAGAGTGGGTGTTGGCTAGGTTTGGGGAAAGATTGCACTCCCCTCTTGGGAAGTTGGATTGTATGCTTACCAGAGGGAGCCCCTGATCTGGACATTGTGAGATCTTTCAAGGACAGCTGGCTTCTGGATGGGACCAGTCAGGTATTGGGTGAGGCTTTGAACTGAGCCAGCTTTCAGCCCAGGTTCTCACCATTGCTGGCCTGGTGTTGTCTATCCTGGGAAGAGGGGCTTGGGAGTCACCCTAGGAGCCCCTGGTTGTGCCCAGACTCCAGTTCCCTTTCCATCCTTTTTCCTCTCCCCAGATCAGGTTCCTGTGGAGAGAGATGAGGTGGCTGGTTCCCCCATCTTATAAGCCCCCATGCTCCCTCCTGTACTCATCTGACACAGGTCTGAGCTCCTCTTAGATGCAGGGTACTGTTCTGGAGAATGGAAGGATGCACAAGGCAGGGTAAACATATGGCTGCAAGAAGGACAGAACAAGGGCTAAGATTGAAAATAGGTGTGGGCAAGGAAGAGACTTGTAAGGGACAAAAGGGGGAAGGAGCCAACCTTGAGGGGGCAAGGATGGAGGGAACAATCCTACTAGAGGGACTAGCATGAGCTATGGACATAGGAAAAGGGCCAGGTTTTCTCAAGAAGCTGTGGTTGGAAGCTGGCGAGTGAGGGAGAGAGCTGTTGGAGACAAAATTGAGAGGTAGAAGGGACAAGACATGCAGGACCATTTAGAAAGTTTGGATTTGATTTCTAAGTGCAGTGAAAACCAATGGAAAGGTTTTAAGCAGGAAATGCTAACAAGATTAATCAGGATCAAGAGTAGTGAACAGAAGACTGGGAAGCTTTGTTAGTCCAGATAAGATGCCATGATGAGGCATGGGGTGGTGACAGTAGGGGTAGGAAAAATGATTCAAAGACCAATGTGAAATTCACAGGACTCACTGATGGATGGAAGGGTGAGGTTGGGGGCAATGAGGGGAAAAGGGAGAAATCTCGGGAGAGCCAGGTTTCTGGTAGAGGACCTGGTGGTGTGGATGGAGGGGGCAGTCTTGGGGAGGAGTGAGTTTGGCCCACAAAGGATGTTTTGGACATAAAAAGTTTCAGATACCTGACATGCTGGTGGAGACACTGAAGAGGCAGTTGCTTTTGAGTCTGAAGCTCAGAAGAGGTTGGGGCTAGGAACATAGATTTGCAAAGCTTTGGCATGTAGATGATGTTTAAAACCAAGAGATAGGGCAGCCCGGGTGGCTCAGCGGTTTAGTGCCACCTTCAGCCAAGGGCGTGATCCTGGAGAATGGGGATTGAGTCCCACGTCGGACTCCCTGCGTGGAGCCTGCTTCTCCCTCTGCCTGTGCCTGTGCCTCTGTCTCTCTCTCTCTCTCTCTGTGTCTCTCATGAATAAATAAATAAAATCTTTAAAAAAATAAATAAAACCAAGAGATGAATGAGTCACTGAGGGAAAGAAGGCACAGGACTGCACGGTGGGCTCAGCTATCTTGAAGGTGCTCAGAAGTCAACTGCTTAGTTAGGACATGAAGTAGAGGTCGGGAACTTTGACCAGCTCCTCCATGTGACAATTCTTGGACTTTGCTGAGACTTCCAGTCCCTTGACCTGACCACCTTTATACCAGCCATTACCCCTCCTCCTGTTTATTCTCTCTTGACCTTGCTTCGATTCCAGGGCTCATCATGATGATAATGCCCTTGCAAAGGAGTCACTGGTTTTGTTTGAACCCACCTACCTGCCTTCTCTGTACCTAAGCAGCCGAATGTTTCCTTTGAGATTTTCAAAGAGGCACATAGCATCTGCCAAGACTGATCCAGACTCCTCCTCCTCACATTTACCTGCTGTCAACTGATGCCCCCATCTCATGCTTCATGGAGAAGTAGGAGCCATTGGATGAGAGCATGCTGCTTGTTCACCACATCTCTGTGCTGCTTGCATCTATGCTTCTCTCTTCACCAGTCCCCCTCATCAGGCCTCTGGGGAATGCCTCGTCAGAGACTTGGCCCTTTCAATTATCCCCTTTTTTTTTTTTTAATCACTAAATCCTTCCTTTTTGTATTTCATCTTTCCCAGCAATTTTCAAAGACCAGGCAAGGTTATGCCTGAAGGGAGTCTTGGTCCTCTAATTTCTTTTGGGGTAAATGGAGGCAGGAAGATGCTCTGAAGCTGATTTGAGGTAGTTGCACCATGAGGTCTTGGGAAAGTAACTGCATCTCACAGGTGTGGGCTTTGCTGTCAGGCCTCCCTTCTAATCTCCATATCACCACTTCTTAGCTTTCTCTACTATTCAGCAGCTTCTGTAGAAGCCTCACTTCCTTCTTCCATAAAGTGGAGATGGTAACAGCATTTGTCTCGCAGGAGTGCTGGGTAGCCTCTTGAGGTGCCAAGGGCCCTGCTCTGTGGGTGGGGCCCTGACACACCTCAGACTGGGTGTCACTCTCCAGGCTGTTCAGCTGGGCACTGCTGCGGTTCCTGAACTGTGTCTTCCTGAACGTGCAGCTCCACAAGGGCCAGATGAAGATGGTCCACAAGGCCGCCCAGGCAGTAAGGCCCGCCCTCCTTTGGGATGGGGATGGCGGGAACAGAGGAGCAGAGGCTAGTTCAAGCCCTAAGTTAGGACCAGCCCCATCAGCTGGTGGGAAAAATCCACTGCTCTTTGACGACCTTCTCGTCGTGTCTCACGGTCTTGCTCCCATGGGGCTTCCTCTAACGTCTTTTCATCATGGTCTTAACAACCATTACATCAGTGCATTACCTTAAAAGTTGTTGACAGAGCTCCTCTACTTTTGGGAAATGTGCTCAGAGAACGAACTGCTCAGCTGAACCCTTCCTCCCTCTGGGGCTGCCCTGGGTCTGGAGGTGCTGGGTTTCAGCTTCCTGCATCTTCAGGGTGGGGGCGGATTGGCACTTCCCTCTGGCTCTCCCCAAGCAGGGCTTGCCGCTTGTCTTCCTCTCTACCCACAAGTCACTCCTGGATGGGATCCTGCTGCCCTTTGTGCTGTTCTCCCAAGGCCTGGGTGTGCTCCGTGTGGCTTGGGACCCCCGCACCTGCTCCCCTGCCCTCAGGTAAAAGCCTGGTGCTCCTACACGTATAGAGTGAAGTCCCTAATCTGGGGCAAGGGTGGGTGGGGATGTGTATGGAGGTGGTCCTGGTAGGAGCTTCCCAGAGGCTCTCTTCTTGGCCTCTCTGCTCCCAACTCTCAGCCATCTCAGCCTATGGGGCTCAGACAGGGTCAGCTATGAGCCCTAGGGTCATGCCTGGCTTCAGGGTGTTCAGGCAGGACCCAGGCTGGCCATGGTGGGCCGAGGCTCTTACTAGCTTCCTGCCTGGTCCCATCTCCTGAGCCCCTTCTCTCATCAAGCTTTGCCTTGTGCCCCACAGAGCTCTGCTAAAGAAGCTTGGGGGGCTTTTCTTGCCCCCAGAGGCCAACCTCACCTTGGACAGCTCTGAGGGGGTCCTTGCAAGGGCTGTCGTCCATGCCGTAAGTGCCCCCAGTGGTACCAGTGGGGCCAGATCAGGATACAGGGGCTTGTTGCTGTTCTGGCCTTGATACCTGCCTCTCCCAACCCCCTTCCAGGCTATAGAGCAGCTGTTGGTCAGCAGGCAGCCCTTGCTCATATTCCTGGAGGAGCTGCCTGGGGCCCAGGGGCCTCGGCTATCAGCCCTGGGCCAGACCTGGCTGGGACTGGTAGTACAGGCTGTCCAGGTGGGTGTCGTCCCAGATGCCATGCTAGTGCCAGTGGCCATCACCTATGACCTGGTTCCAGATGCACCCTGTGATGTATACCAGGTGAGTTCTGCCCCTGGTGACTCCCCCAAGTGGACACATTGTTGTGTCCTCTGGCCATCTCCTCTTAGGGTTAGAATTAAGGGGACAGTGCAGAGGAATTCTCCAGTCATCATCCTGTGGCACTTGCCAAGGCTCTGATAGTTATTTGGTCATTTCATCTTCAAAAGAGAGAGAGGGATTTCTCCTGTTTCATGGATGAGAAAATGAGCTTGCAGAGGTCATGATCATGTACCAGTTGGGGGCCCAAATAAAGCAGAGCAGAAAACAGTGCCCCCAGGCAGTTTGCTCACTCAACCTCTCCCTCTCTGCAGGCCTTGGCCCCACTGGGGTTGTGGACAGGAGCTCTAGCTGTCCTGCGGAGCCTACGAAGCTGGGGCCACAGCCCCAGGGTCTGTGTCCGTGTGCATCTGGCACAGCCCTTCTCCCTACAGGTATGCAGCCTGCTGGGCAAGGCTTGGGATTACCTGGGGTACTGGTGCCACACAGTGGTGTCCCAGGGCTTCTGGTGGCCTGGCCCTCAGCCTCTGCAGGGATAGCCTTGCCTACCTCAGGTGGGTCATGTGCAGGTTTCCTAGTGGGCCAGGGCAGGCCACCTAAAAGCCTTGTCCTGGACAGGAATACACCATCAACGCCAGAAGCTGCTGGGGCAGCAGGCAGACCCTGGAGCAGCTGCTGCAGCCCATCGTGCTGGGCCAATGGTAGGGGCAGGGGAGTGTATGAGTCTCGGGGGCAAGGCAGGCAGCCCTTCGGCCCCAGCTTGTGAGCTGGCACCCCCTTCCCCCATACCCACAAACACATCACCAGCTCCAGCCTTCCCTCTCCAGATATCCATGGGTCATCTAGACAGAGCCAGGCACCCCTCCTTGCCTATAATCTGACCGTGGGAGATGGCATACAGGCCTGGAAAGGGTTAGAGTTACCGGAGCCACCTCTTGCCTTGGGAGTGGGGATGGGGAAACACATTCACCTTCGAGAAAGCTCTGGGCTTCCCCATAACTGCTTTTAAGTTTGGTCCGTTTATCCTGTGATCTATGTCTCTATCCCAGTACTGTTGTCCCAGACACTGAGAAGGAACAAGACTGGACTCCAGCAACTGGGCTCCTTCTGGCACTTAAGGAAGAGGACCAGCTCCTGGTCAGGAGGCTGAGCCATCATGTCCTGAATGGTGAGGGCTAAGTCTGGACCTTTTAGAGAAGGCTCCTGAGCAGTTGCTGTACTGGGTCGGCCAGTCTTTGGGCCCCTCCATTTCAAATGGTTTTCTGCACGTGCACTCCTGTGTGGCCCACTTGGGACATGTGAAGAGGAGTGGAACCCGCTCTGCTCCGGGGGAGCAGGGAAGCCAGGGACAACCTGAGGGAGCCACTAAATGCACACAGGTTGGCTAGGCTGCGGAGGGTGCACTGTGTAGGGGGTAGATGGCTGGATGAGCCATACCTGGCTCTGCCTTGGGCTCATCACTTCACCAGAGTCTTGTCTCCTTAGTTGTAAATGAAGGTGATGTCAGCTGCACAGAATTATGTACGTAAGGGACTTAAGAGCACCCTCTGTACCCAGAACTGTATTACCAATTTTATTAGTATTCAGTGCGTTTTCTGTGGCAGACTGGGTTGGTGAGTGGGCCTGTGAGAGGAAAGAAGATCCCTGAGCTCCCAGCATGTATTTGATAAACGTTGGTTTTCCACAGGAAGTGTGGCACTCGAGGACCAGGCCTTCTCTCCCCTTACCTGGGGTGAAGTTGTGTGTGTGGAGTGTGGCTGCTGCCAGGGGGCTGTGGGAGGAATGCTCTTGACTAGGAAGACTTGCTGGGGCGGTGTGAAGGGACTAGGCCGCTGGCCTTTAGGCCCTGACCAGCATTTCCCATTCCCCGTCCCAGCCAGCGTGACAAGCTCGGCAGTAATGAGCACGGCCATCATGGCTACACTGCTGCTCTTCAAGCACCAAAAGGTAGGGAACGGGAATGGTAGGAGGCTGGGGGAGGGGTGTGAGCATCCTGTTCAACTCCTGCACTGCCCTGCCCCCTCCACCCCCCAGGGTGTGTTCCTGTCACAGCTCCTGGGGGAGTTCTCCTGGCTGACAGAGGAGACACTGCTGCGTGGCTTTGACGTGGGCTTCTCAGGGCAGTTGCGGTGCCTTGTGCAACACACACTGAGCCTGCTACAGGCACACGTGGCCCTGCTGCACGTCCAGCAGGGGGACTTGCTGGTAGTTCCTCGGCTGGGCCCAGGTCTCACACACCTGGCACGCCTGAGCGCGGAGCTGCTGCCTGCCTTCCTGAGTGAGGCTGTGGGTGGTGAGTCCCTAGGGCTTGGGCTGGGTGGGATGTGCGTAGGGATGAGGCAACTGGCTTCCTCCCTTGTGCCTGGCCCTTTCCTCCCCTAGCCTGTGCTGTTCGCGGGTTGTTGGCAGGCAGAGTGCCACCTGAGGGGCCCTGGGAGCTACAGGGCATTGAGCTGCTGAGCCAGAACGAGCTGTACCGCCAGATCCTCCTGTTGCTGCACTTGCTGCCACAGGACCTGCTGCTGCTGCAGGTCAGGCCTCTCCCCCCAGCCCTGCATGGTCTTGGGCCTCCTCATCTTGGTTGACGAGAGGGGCCCGTGCCTGCCCAGTCCCTCCCCCTAGGTCCTCCTATGGTGGTCGGTCTCTCTTGCCCTGCTTCTGGCCAGGCTCCTGCCCATCATTTGGTTCTCCTGAGGCCACACGAATGCTTTTCTCCTCAGCCCTGCCAGTCTTCCTACTGCTACTGTCAGGAAGTGCTGGACCGTCTCATCCAGTGTGGGCTCCTGGTTGCTGAGGAGGTAGGCAGGGCAGCGGGAGACAAAGCCCCAGTGTGGGGCTTGGCCACCTGCTCCCACCCCTAGTGACAAATGCCCGAGACTCCTCCTCCTACCCCAGCATGCTGTGGGGTGGGCGTGCCCCTGGCCCAGCAGGGAGGGAGGCCTAGGTCCTGCCTCTGCCGCCTTTGCCTTGGGCTTTGCCACATCTGCCTGATTAGGACAGGCCTAGACAGTTGTACCTCTGGGGTTCTCTGCATGCCTCCTGCCCTGCCCAGTTCTTGTCCACAGAGCTGTGGCCCTTGAGGGTCAGTGCACACCTCCTCTCACCCTGCAAGTTGTCTCAGCAGGTGCTGTGGTCTGGCATGGCCCTGGGGATCCTTTTGGGCTCCCTAGGTCTGCCTTTGCTGTTCTATTCTCACCTCTGCATGCCTGGTCTGCCATGTACCTGGTTTAGGGAAGTAGGGGGCTCAGGGCTGAACCTGTCAGGGACCAATGGCTCCCACGGCCCCCAGACCCCGGGCTCCCGGCCAGCCTGTGACACAGGGCGGCAGCGTTTAAGTGCAAAGCTGCTGTGGAAACCGAGTGGGGACTTTACTGATAGTGACAGTGATGACTTCGAGGAAGCTGAGGGCCGGTACTTCAGGGTAAGTTGGGAGAAGCCATGTTGGGGCTGGGGGGCAGGCAGCCCTCTTGGGAGCTGCCCTCACTCTGGTCTGTCCCTCTCCAGCTCAGTCAGCAGTCACGCTGCCCTGACTTCTTCCTTTTCCTCTGCCGCCTGCTTAGCCCGCTGCTCAAGGCCTTTGCACAGGCTGCTACTTTCCTCCACCAGGGACAGCTGCCTGATACGGGTAGGGCCCGTGCTTCCCTAGCCAGCTACATGGGGAGGCTGACAGCACAGGGTTGGGGCCCAGGCCTACGTCTTCTCTCTCCCACAGAGTTGGGCTACACCGAGCAGCTCTTGCAGTTCTTACAGGCCAATGCCCAGGAGGAAGGGTTCTTTGGTGAGTCCCAAGTAGCCAGCCCAGGCTCCCCAGAGGCGGGGAAGGGTTTGCCGGTGGCTGCTGCCCCCTGCTGGGCAATGACATCACGCAACCAGGAAGGAGGGTTGTACAGTAGAGAGGGTCCTCACATCTAGTCTGAGCCCTATCCTTGGCTAGCTCCTCCTTTCAGCACAGGAGAAGCCTGGGCCCAGTGGTTCCCAGCTTCTCCCTAAAGCTTTTACGTCTTTCTTCCTTCCAGAGTGTGCAGACCCAAATCTTGCTGTCAGTGCTATCTGGACCTTCAGAGACCTGGGGGTAAGAGGAGCCAGTCTCACCATCCTCCTTCCTCCCATCCCTATACCCTGATAGAGCTGCCCAGAGCAGCCTAGCTGTGCCCACCCTGCTGGTTACCTAGTGCCTCCCAAGAATAGGTTTGGTGGCGGCAGTTGAAGGTAGGACAGTTTTCCTGGCCCTCATAGTCTCTTATTTTTTTTTTTTTTTTTCCTCATAGTCTCTTAAACCACTGTCTAATCCTACTCTCGAGTTTCTTGCACTCAGACACTAAGGCCTAAGGGTCCTGAGGTGTCTCTGCAGTTTGCTGGAGACAGGCACAGTCTCCATGATGAGCACTCACAGCCCTTCCCTTGTGGCCCAGGTGCTACAGCAGACACCCAGCCCTCCAGGCCCCATGCTCTACCTTTCCCCTACATTCACCAGCCGGGAAAATCAGGAGAAGCTGGAACAGTTCATCCGGCAGTTCATCTGTAGCTAGAACTGTGCGGGGTGGAGCCTATGCTGAGACTTCTCAGCCCCAGAACATGGCTGTGTCCTGGAGCCAGAAGACTGACTGGAGCCGGGGAGGGGGGGGCGGGGTGCATACCCTTACCTGAACTATAAAATCTTTTGTGCTTCATTGTCCCTTGCTGTCTCTTGCATTTTCCATCCTTTGGTGTGTTCAACAAAGGGACTGGACAAGTCTTCCCAAGCCCAGGAGTGTCTTTTTTGGGTTATCTACTCTCTCCTTCCCCACCCTGTGAGAGTGCCCAGTCTTATTCCCTGAAACCCTAAAAGATGACAAACTGTAGCAGAAGCCAAGCTGCTGCTTTGGCTGAGAATTTTATTGACAAGGAAAGCCAGCTTCCTCTCCCTCTGCCTGGAAGAGGCAGCTGACACTGTGTGGGAATGGATGTCCCACCTGTTAAGTCCAGGGCCTCTGGGAGAGTCATCACACAACCTTGTTGATGATGATGCCTAGTTCTTCGATTTCACATTGAACTTCATCGCCCTTCTGGAACATAGCAGGCCAGGAGTATGTTAGTCCTTTGGCCTCATACAGGCCTGGATTTCTCAAGCCTGCCAGGAATTCTGGGTCTTTGTTCCCTTCCAGCCTTTAATCAACCTACCTTGAGAAAAACTGGAGGTTTCCTGAATACACCAACACCTGGGGGGGTCCCAGTCAGGATGACATCCCCTGGGTAAAGAGTGACGAACCTGGGGCAGAAGAGGCAGGTGAGACCAAGGACTGAGGTGGCCAGAGCCAGGGCTGGGAGGCTCAGCCTCAGGTGGGTGTGTGGAGTAGAGCCCCATCCCACTTACTGGGAGACCCAAGCTATCAGCTCTTCCGTCTTAAATACCATCTGGTTGGTATTGCTGCTCTGGACCACCTCCCCATTCACTCGGCAGCAGATCTTTAAGTTGTGTGGATCTGAAAAGTGTAAAAGCACCACCTTGAGGTTTTCCTTGTTTTCCCTCAAACCCCTCCCTTTATTCAGAAAGCAAATGCACAGGGTGGCTTTGTGACTGGCCAGGTGAAAGGTCTGTCTGCTTTGTCTCCCTGCATGTGTTCCTGGCACTTTATGCCCAGTCAGCACTCCGTACCCTGGAACTTTCTGTATGGACATTGGCCTTCTCAGGTCCTCATGCATCCATCATCTAGCAGAGCATTTGCCAGTGGTCAGCTGGGTGGGTTAAGAAGGGGATGGCCCAGACTCTCCTCTATCCCCAGCAGAAGCTGTCAACTGCAGCAGGGTAACCACCCAGGCAGGGGCACTGATGCCTCCTGCACCTGATGGCAGGGGAGCAAGGGACTGCTTATCTCTACCAGTGTCCAGACTAATGAGCACTTACATCTTTTTCGCTTTATGTGCTTACCCCCACCCCTCAGAGCAGCCGAACACAAGTTCACTTTACTGATGTTGTCTGCATGGGGTGGTGTAAAGCTGGACTGTATGGACGTGCCCCCACACAAATGGCTGTGCTCTGCCCTCTTAATCATGGGCCTTCCTCCAGACTCACTGTGCCCTTGTTTCTAGTGGTAGCACCACTAGAACTGTTGCTACCCTGGTAACACTGGCTGTGGGGGTCCTGTTGCACTCTCACCTCTCCCTTATTGGGGAAAAGGCACAGGCTTTTGACAGCCATTTTCCAATGCTCAACAGCCAACTTCTGCTTCTTTCCAACTTAAAGATGCTCATGGATAGTGGCAGCTAGAGGAAGTTATACCACCTCTAGAGTGAGGAACATGGAAGGAGGCCTGTGCAATGCCACCTCCAATTTCCTGAGTGTGGCTTTTCGTTTACTCCGACATATCCACGCAAGAGCAGGAAGAGTCCCCATGTGGGCTATCCAAGACCTACCTGCTATACTGTCCTTGGTCACCAAGGCAGGGCCCAGGGGGCAGAAGGTGTCAAAGGTTTTTCCCAGCAGCCACTGCTTTCCGTTGCGTCTCATTTGCCAGTCACGAGCACTTACATCATGAGCCACAGTGAAGCCGGCCACATGTGCCATAGCATCTGTGGCCTTTAGGGGACAGGGGATTTGGCCAGTTTGGAAGTTAGAGCATCATGGTGATACCAATCCCCATAATAAAGCCTTCATCCCATGTTAGTTGCCAGAACTAGCCAAAGACATGTAAGGAACAAGGCAGTCAGGGAGCAGGTAGGTGCTGACCGTTTCCCAATGCCAGAGACAGCTGGTGCCTCTTCCACCTTACCTTGATACGCTTGCCTTTCTTTCCAATGACCACAGCCAGCTCCACCTCCCAGTCCACCTCCTATAGAGAAAGGAGCAGTGAACTGCCTGGCTCTGCGGGGGGCTCATGCTGAGGGGCTGCACACCGTGCTTCAGGGCCTAGGTCTCTCAACAGTGTGGTTGGCTGTGGGCCCACAGTTGTCATTACCATGAGCCAGATGTAGGAACGAGAGGGGGAAGTGTGGCTTGTAGACCCAAAAACGTGGGCAGTGGCAGGCAGCACAGCTCCCCACTGTGACTACAGGTGGAAGGCAACATGAGGGACGCCTGGCTGGCTCAGTTGGTACAGCATGTGACTTCTGATCTTGGGGTTGTGAGTTTGAACTCCATATTGAATGTAGAGATTATAAATTAAAAAAAAAAAAAAAAAAGGCAACATGAGTCTGGGCACTGAATTTACAAGTCACTTGATGCTTTCAAAAAAGAATGAATACCAAGTAATAGCTAACATTACTATGTGCCAATAGCATCCTAAGTGCTTTCAGGTATTAACTCACTTAAATGGGCACAGCCACAGAAAAAGGAAACCATGCTTAGCCTTTCCCATAATCAGCAAAATGCAACTATAAGATAGATACAATTTAGCCTTTGAAACTGCCTGCTCTTTCTAATGGTAACAAGCAGAATTGCTTTGAGCACATCTGACACCTGGTCTCTAGCATTGCTCCCCACTGTACAGAACTAGGTTCCTTGGCAGAAATGGCTAATCCCAGGTCCAAGATGGTACAAGATGAGCCTGGAATATCTTGGCCAGAAAGCAAGGAAGTACCCAAAAAGTGACAGGCCTGGGACCAACTTGAAGCCAACCACTGGCCAAATTGAGACCATTTAAGTATAAAAAGGAATATAAGTGATGCACTACAACATATTGGATAAAAATGAAAATCAGGAATACACAGTGCTACTAAGGGGAAAGGAGTAAAAAAAGGAAGTTTTCCTTCACAGAATGCTAGCTAATAGTAGAAGGCAGCATGATTTAAAAAAAAGAAAAAAGCCTTTTTCTAACCCCCAATACAATAATAGATTCAGGTGAGGCTCCTGGATGAAATGCTGTGGGGCAAAAGGTAGTCACAGGGTCTCAGCTTCCCACCCTGTAGGCTGTTTATTAATTATCACAGTGAAATGCACCTTTCCCATGAAGAGATCTAGTGAATGTCAAATAAGCCAAGTGACCAAACTTTAGGACCATCTGACATAAGCCTCCCAATGGGGTGCAGTGCACATCTGGTGCTTCAGACTGCATATACCCCTACCCCCAAATTCCTATCTTGAAGCCCAACCCCCAATGTGATGATACTAGGAGGCAGAGCCTTTGGGAAGTGACTAGGTGATGAAGGCAAAGCCCTAATGAATAGGGTTAAATGTCCTTATAAAAGAGACCCCAGAGAGCTTCCATGTGAGAAAACCGCAAAAACACAGTCACCTATGAACCAGGAAGTCAGCTCTCAACAAGCACCAAATGTATCAGCACCTGATCCGGTATTCCCAGCCTCCAGGAAAAAATTTCTGTGGTTTAAAAGCCCCTAGTCTGTGGTATTTTGTTATAGCAGCCCAAATGAACTAACTAACTAATTCCTCTATGTAGAATTCTTGACAAAAATGTTTAACCTAAATCTAATCATGAGGAAACAGAGTGTGAATATGCTAAAAACAACCTGCCAGGATTCTTCCAAGTCAGTGGCATGAAAGAAAAGGGCAGGGGGATTGTTTGATATCAGAAGTCAGTAAACTATGGCCCATGGGCCAGATCCAACTAGCTGGGTCCTTTTACAAATAGTTTTTCTGGAACACAGCCATATTCACTCATTTATGTATCATCCACGGCTGCTTTCACATGACAGGGGCAAAGATGAGCTGTTGCAACAGACACTCTGTGGCATTCACAGTCTATTATTTACTGATTGACCCTTTGAAAAAGTCTGTGATCCCTGTTCCAGACTAAAAGCACTAAAGAGACATAACCAAGTACACTGCATGACCTTGAAAGATCCTGGTTCAACAAGCAAAAAAGTCATCTTTGCGGGCAACTGGGAATATTCCCCATTAGACTACATATTAGGTATTATTCATGTTAATTTTCTTAGTGGTGATAGTGGTTATTAGGACATGTCACATAGGACATTGTACTTATTCTTAGGAGATGCATGCGGAATTTTTAAAAAAATAATTAAGGTATATTATTTTTGCAATATGTTGATCTCTTTTTTTTTTTTTTTTTACCTGAGACCAGCCTTACACTGAATAATCCCCTGTAGTTTCTGCTGAAAGCACTACTAAGCAACAGGTAGCTCCTTTAGGCTGGATGCTGAGTGCTAAGCCCCCTATGCTGGGCCCTTGACTCAGGGGGCCTATGAGGAGGCACTGACCTGGCTCTCTGGTGGGAGGATGACCTCATCATAGGGCCCCACGATGGAGCTGGCAAACTTGCTGAAGATGATAGGCTCCTTTGGCACAGGAACATTCTGCTCTTTGCAGTGGTCTACATAATTCATTCCCACACATACCACCTTGTCTGGCCGTGTGACTGGGGCCAGGAAGGTCACCTCTGACCGTGGTAGGACTGGCAACTGGGCAGCCAAAGCTCTGTAGAGACCAGAGCAGAAGAGAAGGACTGATTAGGAACAGGCCGGCAACGCTTGGGCATGCTGAGGTGGTAGGTACTACCGCAGCTGCAAGTTTTGCTTTTTCAAATAAATATATCTTCTAGATCTATCAACCATCACAATCAGTATGCAAATCAAACCCAGCTATTATCCTTTGATATCAGACCACTGTTATCAGCACAGTGTTGGTTTCCTTTCTCCCATTAGGTAATACATGTCATGTAAGGGGATTGGAAAGCCCTCTCTTCCACCCCTTCTCCTAGTCACCCTTCTCCATCCTTGGACACAGCTACTATGTCCTATGGAGCTCTTCATGGTTGCTCTACATATACTCTTCTCCTCCTGTGCTTTTTTTTTTTTTTTTACACAAATGATAGTACACTAAATACATCTTTTAAAAATATATATTTTTGGGAGATATCTGCATAACAGTATATAGCTTTCCCCTTTTTTTGATATGACTGTGTATACCTGCACAGTACAGATACACCCAATTACCTGATGAGGGACATGGAAGTAGTTTCCAATCTTTTGCGACTATGACAATATAGGAAACATACTTGTTACCAACACTGCGCTGTCAAAACATTTGTATTTTTACCAGTTTAATATGTAAAAATAATAACTAAAGTGGTTCTTATTTTATTGTTTATCAGATTCCATACAGCTCCTGGCTTGAGGGAAGTCCCTACCTAATCTAGCCCAAACCCAAGAACCACCTTTAAGAACATCTCTTTGCAGTCCTCTCTCCTCTAAGGAGCCAAGCGTTCAAAGACTCCCTCAAGCTTCCCAAGATGCCTCCTGGGAGCCCAGGTCCCAGACTCCTCAGGTAGACAGGAACTTAATCCCCTGGGGAAGGCAGTGTGACAAAGGAGAGTTCTGGCTCCACCACTGAACGTGTGGCCTTGAGATAGTTAATCACCATCCCTGGGCCTGAGGATGTCATACAAGATTTCTAAGGCTCTTCACTAAGAGAATAGGTGAGAAAGGAAAGGTAGGGTTACCTTCCTCACTTGCAAAAGAGTGGTTGTTTCCCAGGGCAGGAATAGGGGTGGGAAGGGGGAGGGGTAGCACGGCAGCCATTGTAGGGCTATGCTGCCTGCTGATTTACCTTCTTGCCACTGAGAGAGTAGCCTCTCCCTGCTCCAGGAACTCCATCATCGTCTTGGGCAGTGTGGGGTCAAAGGTGTTGAGATTGATGACCCCCCCGCCATTCCCTGACTCCAAGCCCAGGTGAGGTCCCAACAGGTGGGGTGCTTGGAACTGTACCAGTCTCATATTTCTGGAGGGTTGAAAGGGCCACTTCTGCGCCTGCAGCAGAGTTGTGAGCAACTTTCTACAGGAGACCAGCATCAGAACCTATGAAGAAAAACGTGGGTCCTAGGGGACAGAGGACACTGAAACCAACAGCAGGATCCATAGTTCTCTGAGCTGCAGCCCAAGCCCTTTGGCCTCATCAGCCATCCCTGCCTGACACAGCACACTCCTGGAAGTGGTCCACATTTATTAGTTGTTTCACCCTGTTACACTTTATAATGTGATTTTTTGCTCAATTCAATGTGTGGAATGAAACATTTCTAGAGGACTACTTCATGCCAGGCATTAATCTAGATGGCAGGGATTCCAGCATTCCTTCAACCAGTGCTTTCTGAAGGCTTACACTGTACCTGGCACCACCAAGGCACTGGGCAAACTAGAGATCAGACACCCTCGGCTCTGCCATCCTGCTTTCAGGAGAGACTGATGTGAACAACTGATGTCATAAGTAAGACCCAACAACTGGGACTGCTGCTGTGAAGATAAAGTATCCTGCCTTTGTCTAGTTTCTCCGAGGAAGTTGTGTTGTGCTAAGCTAAAATACGCAGGACTAGAAATTAGCTAAGAGTAGGGCCCTGCATGGACAAGTGACCACTGGTGAAACTGGCTTCACAGCTTTCATAGGCATGCGTACATGCATTTATCTATTATTTATCTATTTGAGATTTTATTTCAGAGAGAGAGAATGCATGTGTGCGCGGGCAGGGGGAGGAGCAGAGGGAGAGGAAGAAGTACAATCTCTGCTGAGCAGGGACCCCGATGCAGGGCTGATCCCAGGACCTTGAGATCATGACCTGAGCCAAAGGCAGACACTTAACCAACTGAGCCACCCAGGCACCCCCACTGGCATAAAAATGCCAGTTTGATCCTATAACCCCTCTACTGAAAATGCTTTCTACTGCTCACATTACCAAGTCCAAACCCCTACCAGGCTATCCTAGCCTTCTAGAAGCAGCCCACACCAACCTCTCCAGACAGTAATTATTTAGTTTCTCCTGCTGAAGTTCAGGCTACCTGAGGGAAGAGGCTGTAGGCAAAGAGCAGGACCTATAAGCCTGATAGGCATCACTGGGCTGTCTCCTCTCTGGGTTCTGGGACTACATCTGTCTCTTTCACTGCTGAGTCCACGGTGCCCAGCACTGTACCTGGCACACAGAAGGCCTTACACTACACTCTGCTGAATGAGCAAATGTGAGAAGTCTGCATTGACTTTTCACTACTTAGGAAAGCTTGGTGATTGTCAACATGGCTGTGTCTTCCCTTCTCAAATCACTTAGAAGGTATCAACAGGGCTCAGGTCCTGTTTTGAGTTATAGGCTTTACTCAAAGACAAACCCCATTCTCTTGTTTTTTTTTTTTTTTTTTTTTTTTTTTAAGATTTTATTTATTTATTCATGAGAGACACACAGAGAGGCAGAGACATAGGCAGAGGGAGAAGCAGGCTCCCTGCAGGGAGCCCGATACAGGACTTGATCCCAGGAGCCAAAGGCAGATACTCAACCACTGAGCCACCCAAGCGTCCCTCTTGTTTTTAAGTTTGTCCTTCATTCCAAACAGTCCCTGCCCTGCATGGTCTTGCTTTAAAAAGTAGCCCTTTATGCTCAGGCACGTGGAGGTAGTCCCAGATTCCTGGTCCTCACCTGATGGTTCAACTTGCCATGTTCAGTTAAAGACTCATTAGACCCAAGTCACTGATCTGACCACTGCAGTGGCCAAGGAGTTCAACCAGAAAACCAGGAGCTTTGAAATTTCCACCCTCCTGTCTTATACAACCATGCTGTCAAAAAAATCTGTTAAAACCAAAATGCATGCAGACGCTCCACACACTGATGAAATAGTTACTGCTCTCAATGAATGCCAGGTCTTATTTTAAGTGCTTTACCTACAATGCCTGATTAGATTCTCTTGACAATTGTGGAAGGTAGGTACTGTTAGCCCCACTTCAGATGAAAAAAACAGGCTTAGAAAGATGAAGGGATTTGTCCAAGTTCCCTAGGAGAGAAAAGACCCGGGACTTGAATCCAAGTGCAGGTGACACTGAAATTCTTGGCTTGGGCTAAAGTATTCAAGAGGTGGTGGGGGTTGGACCTCCAACACATCTAGAGGCCCATGGACACCTTGTCTGCTGTCAGCGGGGGAAAATGTGGTCACAGGCTGGCTGCTGCTTCAGGGATAAGGCTGGTCACCTGCTCTCCAAGATTACCCCAGGCCCCGCGGACTATGCCCTTCCCACATGACAGGTACGGTCAGGTTCTCATTCTGCCCGATAGCAATCCCCTCTGGTACAACGTCCCATTTTACAGAAGCAGGAATGAAGCTTAAAGAAATCATCTGCCAAAGTACTAATTAGAAAGTGGCTCTGGTGCTTTTGCGGTAATTACCACCGTGCAACAGAGCACGAGCCCAATTCAACTCTTAGAAAAGGGTCCTTAGGCAAAGAGGCAGAGATTCCAGGCAGAAACACACAAGCCTCGCGGTCTGAGACATGGGGCGGCACGTTCCACCACGTTTGCTCGGCCCCCTGCCCCAGTCCCCCAGCTCAGTCCCCGGCGCTCAGCGGGACCTCACGAGGGCCCACCCCGTCCCTGTAATCTATCTGCAGCGGCCCAGGATCCGGGGCCCGTGCCCACCGCAGCGGCAGACGGGGAGGGAGGCTGAGACCCGGCCCGGCCCACACCCGCAACCTACCTGGCCGCGGCGGCCGGTCTTGCCAAGCGCCCCGAGCTGTCGGGTTTGGGCTCACGGGGTTGGGGGCAAAGGTCAGCAGGCGCCTGCACACCTGCACGGCGACTGCGCCCAGCGGCTGCTCAGACACTTTCGCACGGGCGGGCGCTCCCTGGTGACGCCAGAGAGCAACAGCCAATAGCAGGGCGCCTCGTTCTGCCCCGGAAGCCAAGTCAGGGAGGGGGCGGGCCTCGCGCCTGAGGGCGGCAGGTCTCTCTGGGGTTTCCTCAGGCGTCTGGGCGGAGCTGGGGCAGGTGGGGCCAGCCTTTGCCTGAGGCAAAATTCCCGGACACTTGAGGCTCCCTGCACCTGCAGCGATCTGACAGCGAGTGCTTCCTGAAAATCTGCGGCCACCTGCGTTGGGTCCTGCTTCGGGCCACGCACCATTTAGATTGTTGGGAAAAGGTGGTGGAGGAGACCAAATTACGGCGTCCTGGTTCACAGCGACGAATATCTGTTTTCTGATTATGTCACTGAAAAGAGGAAGAATGATTGCACCCATTCTGCATATGGGAAACCCGAGGCGGAAGTGCTTTGCTCCAGGTGGCACGAGGAGTGTGAGTAGTGGAACCAGCGATTTTGACCCCAAGTGCAACCTTTACTCCCATTTTCAAGCAGCCTTATCTTCACATACACTGTGTTGGGCCTAGGGCAGGAGAGTGGGAAGCATAACCTCCAGAATCAAAGAACAGGCATTCTAGTGCACGTGTTGTTTAATTAAACAGGCAGTTACAATCCAGTACGGTTGTGGGGCTCTGGCATAGGGAGACTTACAAAGGGATCTGGGCAAGATGCCCAAGACTTAACCATGGGCCAGATCATCCAGGGCTTTACTTGTCCCAAGAAAGGGAGTCTGAGCCTTATCTAAGTACACAGGAGACCTCACGGGGTGTGCCATGGTTGGATGTGCATTTGAGAACTTTTGCTCTGGCCACTCTTCTAAGGCAAAGTGTCCGGATAAGACTGATGCAGGTGACAGCAATGGTGCAGGTGGGTGGCTTGGTGTGTGGCAAAGATGGTAAGAATCCAGAGATGTTTACAATGTACAACTGACAGCCCTCAATGATGATGACAAGAAGTAGGTGTGAAAGGGGGAGGAGGTCCAAGGCCAATTCCTAGGTCTCTGGCCAGGAAATGGTACTGCCATTCGTGGAGACTAGGGTTCTAGAGGGGCAGCAGATCTGGGGAGAGGATGGTGAACTCAGTTTTGGATGGGCTGTATTTAATGTGCCTGTAACACATTCAAGGGAGCACTGCAGGGTAGGCAGTTGGAGACACAGGTCTAGGAACTTAGGGTTCTAGTCTAGCTTGAAGGAAGAGGTCTGCATATGGATAGAAATGAGGGTAAATCTGATCAGGAAGACTGTGGTAGAGAGAGCCTGGCATAAACCCCAGTCAGGGGACCCATCATGTAAGGATCAGGGAGACAGGGCGACAGGGGAATACATAACTTAGGCAAAGGTTTAGGACCACACCTTCCAAATGCCAAGGAAAGGACTTCTGCTTCTGGACAAGAAAGACACAGGTGATGTCATTAAAGACCATCATCAAAAAGATAGTAAGAGGATACTATGAACAAATCTACATACATAAATTTGACAACCTCAACGAAATGGATCAGTTCCTTGAAATACAGCCCATCACAATTCACCCAAAATGAAAGAGATAATTTGGATAGCACTGTATCTATTAAGCAAATTGAATTTGCAACTTAAAACTCCTAAAAAAGAAACATCCGGTCCCAGACTGTTTCATTGGAGAATTCTACCAAATGTTAAAAAATGCACACCAATTCTACATAATCTATTTCAGAAAATAGGAAGGAACATGTCTCTATTCGTTTTATGAAGCTAGTATTACCCAATATCAGAAAACAAAGACAGTACCAAAAAAAAAAAGGAAACTACAAACCAATATTTCCCATGAATGCAGATGCAAAGTCCCTAACAAAATATTAGCAAATATAATTCAGTAATATAGAAAGAAAATTCTCTGCCGTGACCAAATAGAGTTTATTCCAGGAATGCAAGGCATGTTCAATATTTAAAAATTACTCAATAGATCCACCATATTAATAAGCTAAAAAAAAATCACAAAGTCATATTAATGTAGAAAAATTTGACAGAATTCAACACCCATTCATGACAAATACTCTCAGAGAATTCCTTATTCTAATAAGGAATATCTAACAAAAAGCCTACAGTTAACATCATAGGTAATGGTGAAAAATTGAGGGATCCCTGGGTGGTGCAGCGGTTTGGCGCCTGCCTTTGGCCCAGGGCGCGATCCTGGAGACCCGGGATCGAATCCCACGTCGGGCTCTCGGTGCATGGAGCCTGCTTCTCCCTCTGCCTATGTCCCTGCCTCTCTCTCTCTCTGTGACTGTCATAAATAAATAAAAATGTTAAAAAAAAATTTAAAAAAAAAGAAAAATTGAATCTCCCCCTAAAATTGGGAACAAAGAGAGAATTCTCATTCCTACCAATCTTTTTTTTTTTTTAAGTATGTATGTATGTATGTTTAGTACAAGTAAGTGAAGGGGCAGAAGGAGAGAGAGAAACTCAAGCAGACTCCTTGCTGAGTGCAGAGCCTGTCTTGGGTCTCCATCTCAAGACCCTGAGATCATGACCTGAGCTGAAATCAAGAGTTAGATACCTATGGACTGAGCCACCTAGGCATCCTGCTACCACTCTGAATTATCACAGTACTGGAAATTCTAGCTAGTGTAATAAGGCAATGAAAGAGGGAAAAAAGCATAAAGATTGGAAAATAAGAAATGAAACTATCTCTATTTGCAAATGAAATGGTTGTCTTCATAGAAAATTCATAGTGGGAGGAAAACCTCCTGGGAATAATATGTGAATTCAAGAAGGCCACAGAGTACAAGATCAACTGTACTTCTATATACTAGCAATGAAAATGTGCATCCTGAAATTTAAAAATATAGTATTATTTGCTCAAAAATAAATACTTAGGTGCAAATCTAACAAAACATGTGTAGGACCTGTATGCTAAAAACTATAAAATACTGATAAAAGAAATAAAAGATCAGGGATCCCTGGGTGGCTCAACAGTTTAGTGCCTGCCTTTGGCCCAGGGCATGATCCTGGAGTCCCTGGATCGAGTCTCACATTAGGCTCCCTGCATGGAGCTTGCTTCTCCCTCTCCCTGTGTCTCTGCCTCTGTGTGTGTGTGTGTGTGTGTGTGTGTGTGTGTGTCTCATGAATAAATAAAATCTTAAAGAAATAAAAGATCAAAATAATGAGACACATACCATGTCATAGATTGGAAGACTTAACATAGTGAAGATGTTAATTCTCCACAAACTGATATACAGGTTTAATACATTCCTACCTATGTCCCATAGATTTTTAGCAAGACTATTCTAAAATTTGCATTGAAAGGCAAAGGAATTAGAATAAACACTTTTGCAGGGATGCCTGGGTGGCTCAGTGTTGAGCATCAGCCTTTGGCCCAGGGCGTGATCCTGGGATCTGGGATTGAGTCCTGCATCGGGCTCCTTGAAGGAAGCCTGCTTCTCCCTCAGCCTATGTCTCTGCCTCTCTCTCTCTCTCTTTCTCTTTCATGAATAAATAAATAAAATCATCAAAAAACCCCAAAACTTTAAAAAAACAATTTTGCAAAAGAATAATAAAGTGAGAATAATCAGTCAACCTGATTTCAAGACTTATTATGCAGTTACTCTAATCAAGATTATGTGGTATTGGCAGAGGAACAGACAGATCAATGGAACAGAAAAAAGAACCCATAAATGGACCCACAGAAATATGCTTATCTGGTTTTTGAGAAAGATACAAAAGCAATTCAATGAAGGAAAGATAGTCTTTGCAAAAAATGGTGCTGAACAACTGGACATCCATCTCTTTAAAAATGAACATTGACTCAAATTTCATATCTTATACAAAATTTAACTTAAAATGGATCACAGATTTATTTATTTTTAAAGATTTATTTATTTATTCATGAGAGATACACAGAGAGAGAGAGAGGCAGAGACACAGACAGAGGGAGAAGCAGGCTCCTCACAGGACCCCGATGTGTGACTCGATCCCAGATCCTGGGATCACAACCTGAGCCTAAGGCAGCCGCCCAACCGCTGAGCCACCCAGGGGTCCCACGGATCACAGAGTTAAATTTAAAATGTAAAGTTATCAAGTTTTTAGAAGAAAATATAGGGGAAAATCTTTGAGACATATGGCTTAGTGAAAGGTTCTTAGATATTACCCCAAAAAGCATAATACAGGGGGAAAAAACACCAAGTAGTAGACTTCATCATAATTAAAAACTTTTGCTCTGCAAAAGGATGTTAAGAGGATGAAAGAACAAACTACAGGCAAAGAAAAATATCTGCAAACTGTATATCTGACAAAGAACTCGTATCTAGTATACATAAAAACTGCCACAGCATACAGACTTGTCTAATCACTAGGTTGTATACCCGAAACTAATGTAAAATAGAGTCAACTACACTTCAGTTAAAAAAAAGAAAAAGAAAAACCCTGAAAAATCAACAGAGAAAATAAAAACAATCTAATTGCAAAATGGATAGACACGAAGAGATGTTTCACTGAAGAAACTAAACAGATGGCACATGAAAAGATGTTCAACATCTCTATAGAGATCAGGGGGATGCAAATTAAGACCACAATGAGCCTTCACTGAACAATTATTAGAACAATTAAAAAAAATAGTGGCAATAGCAAATGCTAGAAAGGATGCCGATAACTGGATCTCTTATATCTTGCTGATGGGAATGTCAAATGCTATAGACACTCCAGAATACAGTTTGGCTGTTTCTTAAAAACTAAACATGCATTTACCATATGGCCCAGAAACTGTAATCCTGGGCATTTATCCCAGAGAAATGAAAACCTATACATGATTGTTCATAGCAGTTCTATTTGTAATGGCTAAAACTATGGAAACAACCAAAATGTTTTACAATAGGTGACTGGCTAAACAAAACGTGGGTACATCCATACCGTGAACAATAAAAAGGAAACAACTTTGGATATCCACAATCACTTGCATAGATCTCAAGGGGATTATGCTGAGTGAAAAAGGCCAATCTCAAAAGGTCACATTCTGTATGATACCATTTATAGAACATCTCAAAATTACAGAGATGGAGAACAGATTAATGGTTGCTAGGGGTGACAGATGGGGGTTTCGGTCTTTCACATAAGTGAAAGAAAAAATCCTTTTTTAAGCCACTGTTATTTTGGATCCCTGTTACTTGCAGCCATACATGATCTGAACTGGTAAGTCTCCAGCTATAACACACTTTAGTTCCCTCCTCCATCTCAGTCTCATTCAGACTTCCCTTCCTCTGTCCAACCTGTGGATGTTGGCATCTCTCAAGGCATGCTCCTTACCTTCTTCTCACTCAGTAGTATTCCTAAGCAATCTTTTTCATGCATGATGGTTTAATTATTACTAAAGAAAGAAGTCTCTCATGAATCCAAGTGACTATTGGACATCTCCATTTTGATGTCTCCAAAGCACCATAAACAATATGTCCAAGACTGAGTTTATGACTTTTCCACATCAGACATGATCTTTGTCTCTCCGGCAATGTCAGGACCCTCTGTCCAGCTGGGCAGTTCCCAAACCAGAATTCAGTCTTTTCGCTTCCCACACTCTCACTTCCATTTCCAACCCATCTTCATGTCCTAGCAACAGTACCTCCCCCAAATCTGAATTGTTAGACTTCCCAGCATCCAAAGCCAAATGACTATTATATTCTATCTGGCTGCCTTCCTGCTATGCCTTTGTGATGATTTTAAAATATGTCCACAAATTCTCTGATGCTCCTTCATCAATAAGGGGTATCTATTTCCATCCCCTTTTCCGTGGGGCTGAACTTAGTGACTCATTTCTACGAAATAGAGCGTGGTGGATGACCCTGCCTGACTGCGAGGCTAGTGTATTAATCTGCTGGGGGCTGCCATAAGACTGGTGGCTTAAAGTACAGACATTTGTTTTCTCACAGTTTTGGAGGTTGGAGATCTGAGATTAAGGTGTTGGCAGGTCGGATTCTTCTCAGGCCTCTCTCCTTAGCCTGTAGATGACTACCTTCTTACTGGCTTTTCACATGGTCGCCCCTCTATGCATGCACCCCTGTGTCTGTGTGTCCAACTTTCCTCTTCTTATGAGGACACTAGTTACACTGGATTAGGGCCCACCCTAAAAGCCTCATTTTAATTTAATTACCTCATTAAAAGACCTATCTCCAAATACAGTTCTGAGGTACTAGAGGTTGGGACTTCAATGTTTGAGTTTTGGGAGGACACAATAACAGCTAGGTAATAAAAGGTGGTAGAGCCACCTTTTTGGCTCCCTCAAGACAAGTGTCCAGACAAGTGTCTGAGTCCAGTCAGGAAAGAAATTCCATGATAATTTGAACAGATTTAAGTTTAATATAAGGAAGTGTTAACTATAACAGGATTCGAGCCATGAGGGATTGCCCAGTAAGACTCTGAAGAATATAAAAGTATCAGATACAAAGAGAAGTCAAACCCTTAAGACTAAACCCAAGGAAGAAACCCGCCAGGGCTGAGATCCAGACCTTGTTGGAGACAGCAGAGATGTTTAGTGCTGGACTGGTGAAATCAGCTAGGAATCTGGAGCTCACTTAAAATCAGCGCTCTAGGGTACTGGCCACATTTTACTGCAAGCACTGTGTTACAAAGCCACTTGAGGGAGGGGGTGCCAAGGAAGGCTGCTGGCCACGGGTGCTGCTGGTACCAGGTACTGCAGGAGCGGGCACTGGGGAAGAGGGGAATGCTACAGGATCCTGGTGCTGGAGAAGTTGCCCATGCTGCAGGAGTCTGTCTAGTGAGAATGCTGAAACCAGAAAGCAAAATCCTTTCCTCCTAAAATGTCTCTCCAGTGCCCTCTGCAGACAATGCTTCAGCGTCAGCTGGCAAGGAGAAAATATTTAAAGGGCCTGCATCCATTTTTATAGAGTAGGCAAAAAAAGGTGAATCTCAAGCTGCCAAACAATAAATAGGTAATTGGCACAGTCCAACCCTTTGAGGACTCTGCTTCCATATGCACCCTTGACACACATTTGGGTTCTGTACATCAAGAAAACAACTGATTGTTATCTAATATGGGGTTATGCTTCTTAGGAGTGAAGAAGGTCTCACTCTTTCCCCAAGAATCATGGTATCCATTACCGGCTATGTTAATTGTTCCTTAACTTTAGCATCAGCTCTGGATTAGAATATTCTGTTGCCTAAAATGTAAAATTAAGTTCTGATAACTTGTGTATAAAGGAAAAATGGGAAGGAGAGAAGAACAAATGGTTAGCCTATCCAAATATAACAGTCAAATAGAAAAGCAAAACTTCTCACAGAACTAGAACAAAGAATCCTAAAATTAGTATGGAACCATGTGAGATTTCAAATATCAAAGCAATTTTGAAAAGGAAAAACAAAACTGGAGGTATCACATTTACAGACTTCAAGTTATATTACAAAGTCATAGTTTTCAAAACAGTATGGTACTGGCATAAAAAGAGACACATAGATCAATGGAATAGAACAGAAAACCCAGAAATAAATGCACAACTATATGGTCAATTAATCTTTGACAAAGGAGGAAAGAATATGCAATGAGAAAAAGACTGTCTCTTCAACAAATGGTGTTGAGAAAATTGAACAGCCACATGCAAAAGGATGAAACTGGACCACTTTCTTTCACTAAACACAAAAAAAAAACTCAAAATGGATCAATACCTAAACGTGAGACCTGAAACCACAAAAATCCTAGAAGAGAGCACAGGCAATAATATGACATCAGCCACAGCAACATTTCTCTAGATATGTCTCCTGAGGCAGAGGAAATAAAAGCAAAAATAAACTACTGGGACTACATAAAAATAAACAATTTCTATGCAGCAAAAGTAACTATCATAAACAAAACTAAAAGGCAACATACTGTATGAGAGGAGACATTTGCAAATGATGTCTCCAATAAAGAGTTAGTATACAAAATATACAAAGAACTGATACAACCCAATAACCAGAAAACAATCCAATAAAAAATAGGCAGAGACATGAACAGATATTTCCAAAGAAGACATCTAGATGGCCAATAGGTACATCAAAAGATGCTCAACATCACTCATCATCAGGGAAATGCAAATCACAACTACAGGGAGACAGCACCTCATACCTGTCAGAATGGCTAAAATCAAAAACACAAGAAACAAGTATTGGTAATGATGTGGAGAAAAAGGAACCCTGTGCACTGCTGGTAGGAATGCAAACTGGTGCAGCCACTGTGGAAGAGTATGGAAGTTACTCAAAAAATTAAAAATAGAACTACCCTATGATCCAGTAATCACACTACTGAGTATATACCCAGAAAATACAAAAACACAAATTATTCAAAGGAATACATGCACCCCCTATGTTTATTGCAGCACTATTCACAATAGCCAAACAATGGAAGCAGTCCAGGTTTCCATCGACAGATGAATGGACAAAGAAGTGGGGTGTGTGTGTGTGTGTGTGTGTGTGTGTTGCGCATGTGTGTACACAATAGAATATTATTTGGTCATAAAAAAGAATGAAATCAGGCAGCCCAGGTGGCTCAGTGGTTTAGTGCTGCCTTCAGCCCAGGGCGTGATCCTGGAGACCCGGGATTGAGTCCAGGCTCTCTGCATGGAGCCTGCTTCTCTCTCTCTCTCTCTGTCTCTGTGTGTGTGTGTGTGTGTGTGTGTGTGTGTGTGTGTCATGAATAAATAAAATCTTTAAAAAAAAGAATGAAATCTTGCCATTTGCAACAACATGATAGAGCTAGAGAAATCAGTTAGAAATAAGTCAGTTAGAAATAAGTCAGAGAAAGACAAATATCATATGATCTCATTCATATGTGGAATTTAAGCGACAAAACAAATGAGCAAAGGAAACAGAGAGACAAGCCAAGAAACAGACTGTTAAGTGTAGAGAACTGGTGATTACAAAAGGGGAGGTGGGGGATTAGGGGGATGGGAATTAAAAAGTATCATGATGAAAAAAATGATTAAAAAATCAATGAAGAAAAACTCAAAAAAAAAAAAAAGAAGCAAAACTACTACAATTCTTTCTGTAATTTGTCACAAGGCTGTAACCAATATTGCTAGCTTTCTTCTTTCACTGTACATTCTGTATTTCCCCTGCCCTAAATGAGAACCTCAACTGGTCAAGGTTCTTTACCTAAAGGAGTGACCTAAACTCTCATTCCCAAAAGGTTTGAGCCCTCAGTAATCCTGCCTATTTTGGTTTCTATACTTTTTCATTAACCTTTGATATTGTTGTATTTTTCATTAAACTTTACTACTAATATGGGTCCTGTAAAGCAAATCTCTGCCCCTTCCATGATGGAGCAATGTAATCCATCTGCCACCAGATGGCTAGCTGGTGCCCACAAGTAATGGTGCCATACCAGGGATTAGCACTTGTCTCTGCAGATTAGCACTCAGCAGCAGTGTTAGGTCAGTCTTGGTTAAGAGGAAGTACACATTGCGGAGACCATGCCATGGACCCTATTCCTGCCATCCCGGTCAACTCTGTTCATGGGCCCACTGAGCAAGCACTAGGGTGGCGGGGAGTGAGGCTAACTAACATTCAGAGTATGCCATTTTTGTCCATCTATTTTTAAGTGTCTCCTCTGCAACAGACGCCTTTTGGTGGGCATTTACATGTACACTATCTTCAAAGTCTGTGTCCTTTCAGGGAGGTCCATCCACATACCTCTTCTCCAGACTTACTTTCATCAATTGTGATGGTAATTTACTTATTAAGTTGGCTTGGCCATGGTGCCCAGAACTTGGGTTAAACATTATTCTGTTTTTGTGAGAGTGTTCTTTGGATAAAATTAAGATTTAAATCAGTGGATTTTGAGTAAAGCAGACTGCCCTCCACAGTGTGCATGTGCCATTCCATTGAAGGCCTTAACAGAACAAAGACTGATACTCACCCACTCCCACCAAGAAAGAATTTTTCCAGCAGATGGCCTTTCAACTCAAACTGCAGCTCTTCTCAGAGTCTCCAGCCTGCTGGCCTACTCCATTAGATTTTGGACACACAAAGCCTCCACAATCGTATGAGCCAATTCCTTAAAATATCTATCTATCGGGGCACCTGGTGATGCAATCAGTTAAGTGTCTAACTCTTATTAGTTTCAGCTCAGGTCATAATCTCAGGGTTGTGCAATCAAGCCCCATGTTGGGCTCCACACTTAGTACAGACTCTGCTTAAGTTTCTCTCTCCCTCTATGTGTATGCTCACTCTCTCTAATAAATAAATCTTTTTTAAAAAATCTATTCATCTACCAATGTTGGTTCTGTTCTCTAGAGAACCCTATTACCTCAATCTTCCATTCCTGTTCTTTCCAAGTCCTTGACCACATGGCCAAACCATTAATGATTGAATCTTGAGTCAATAACCAGTAGATTCATACCTCTGGCCATTTCTCACTCCAGAAAATCAAACATGTTGCCCAAAGTTCCAACCACAAGGAAGATTTTTCTTTACCACTGACCTTCAAGGTCATCCCTGAATGAGAGTCATGCTGTGCTGCCTTCTATCTTTTGGGAAGTACTAGCATCAAATCATCCAGATCCATCTGTAAACTATGCTTGAGTTTTTTCATCTTCAATAAACTGATCCCAAAGACCATTCCAGGAAGCTCTGCATATGGGTTGAGAAAAAGCCCTGCATGGGCAGCCCTGGTGGCTCAGCGGTTTAGCGCCGCCTTCAGCGCTGGGTGTGATTCTGGAGACCCAGGATCGAGTCCCACATCGGGCTTCCTGCATGGGGCCTACTTCTCCCTCTGCCTGTGTCTCTGCCTCTCTCTCTCTCTCATAAAAAAAAAAAAAAATGCCCCACATGTGGGAACTGGAGTTGGTGTGAAAAGAATCTACGTCAACTGCTCATGCAACTTAGTTGTATCTTCCACACCTTGCTTGAGCTTGGACTCTTAGCTACCATTTCCATTTGATGCAGATTGTTGCTGCACACGTCCTATGTTATAACTGGGGGGCTCAACAACACCCAGATTATTTGGGAAGCTCAGACTGCATGGCCACCTAATATCCCATGATTAGGTGCTGAGTCTCTAACAAACCCAAACAGCAAGCCAGAGCTGTTCTCAAAGTGAGAGTAGATATTTCACAAGAGGGTATATAGATGTGCTCCACAGTCCTAGAACCTGGACCGTGATGATTCTCTGATCCGCGCTTTCCAAAGGCTCCATATAGCATCCCTATTTGCCATAAACTTCAATTATCAGATGACTCCCACCCCAGCCACTGTCTAACTTAAGTGCAAGAGAGACCCTGCACAAGCATCACTGTGAGATGTGGTAACAACCAAGGACTGCTATGCTGCAGTAGCAGACCACAACAGCCTCCTCTCTGGTTTCCCTGCATCTTCTCTGGCCCCCTCCAATTTGGCATCCATGCTCCGGCCAGAGGGACATTTTCAAAACACTGACTTGACAGGACACTCATCAGTGGCTTCCTGCTGCTCTCGGGCTGAGGCCCAAGCCTTCAGAGGACCTCTCCATTTTACCTGCATTTACACTCAGGATTCCTGACTCCAAGCCCCATCCATGTAGCCCAGTTCTGGGTAGCACTGTCTCCCTCCCACACCACAGCCCTTTAACCTGGCTCACTCCTACTCTTCCTTCAGGTTCAGCTCAAATGCCACTCCTTAGGAAGCCTCCTGAGGTCATGTGGACTGTTGTAAAGTTCTCGCAAAACCACAGACCTCACCTTTGTGGTTGTAACACTGATTGTAAAATTTTTAAAAAGATCTTATTTATTCATTCATGAGAAACATAGAGAGAGAGAGAGACAGAGACAGAGACAGAGACACACAGGCAGAGGGAGAAGCAGGCTCCATGCAGGGAGCCTGACGTGGGACTCGATCCCAGGACTCCAGGATCCCACCCTGGGCTGAAGGCGGTGCCAAACCGCTGTGCCACCGGGGCTGCCCACTGGTTGTAAATTTAAACGCTTTTGAATGAGTTACTTTATTAATGCCTTGTTTTGAAGAAATTGTAGGCTCTACCAAGGAAGGGTTTGCCAATATTCTGCCATTTTATCCTCAAACACCAGCAGAGTGCTGAGTGTACAACAGTTGTTGCTTGTTTTTTTCAGGGAACAAATGAATGATGAAGCAATGGGCTGGGGGCTAGGATGGGTGGGAGCTGGAGTGAAGATGCCTGTCTCACACACACAGGGGACGTGGCCTGGGGTGGGGGCAGGAGACACAAGTTAGAGACCACGGTCTCCTCCTTCTGGGCCCCATTTGCTCTGTGCACTCGGGGCTGGGGAAGTTTGTCAACAAAGCAGGGAACTTGAGGATTTCACAATACTGGTTGGGCTGGCAGTTGGCTGTCCGGGACTGACAGCTTGCTCTTTGGGGCTTTATTTTTAGTTTCTGGAAATTTTACTGTATTTGGTAATTTCTCAAAACCAGGAAAAAGGGGATCCCTGGGTGGCGCAGCGGTTTGGCGCCTGCCTTTGGCCCAGGGCGCGATCCTGGAGACCCGGGATCGAATCCCACGTCGGGCTCCCGGTGCATGGAGCCTGCTTCTCCCTCTGCCTGTGTCTCTGCCTCTCTCTCTCTCTCTCTCTCTCTGACTATCATAAATAAATAAAAATTAAAAAAAAAAAAAAAAAAAAACCAGGAAAAAGTACCGCCTGGCTTCATTTGCTCTCCTCCTGGGTCAGGACAGCCAGAATTGCTCAGGAAAGGAAAAATGGAAGAAAGAGGGACTGGGCTGGGGTGAGTGCTCAGGCTGAGGGACCCTACAGTGCAGGCCTGAGGAGATGTTTCAAAGAGACTCTGGTGCTGTGGGAGGCTCAGGGCTTTGACACCTGGCCCTACCCTGGGCTGTCTGCTGCCGCCTCCTTCCCTTGAACCTTCAGTTCCGCAGCCTTACTGACCACTCCCTTCCCCCATGTGCCAGCCACAGTGCCGCTCCCGGGCCCCAGGAGGGAACACGATGGCGCCCGCTTCCAAGATGCCCACAGTCTGGCAGGAGAGACAGCAGCAGGCGCGCCGGCCCCGGCCCCGGCCCCTCCTTCCTTCAGGGCCTGCTGGAGTCTGGAGAGCAGTTCACCACCCCACCGCTGGGCTTGGTGTTACGGGCCACAGCAACTGAGAACTTTTCAGTATAAATGCCAGTCAACCCAGCTCTAGCTGGCCTAGGGGTAGGAGTTGGGGGGGTGACGAGGGGATCCCTACTAGTGGCTCATAAGCAGAGTCTAGAGACTGGGAGGGGCTTATTAAGGTAGTTTGATTTTGAGCTCAAGGGCCACCCCCCGCCTCCACTCGCCCTCCCCGGACCTCGCTTTCTCTCTGCACCCCTCAGCCAGGCCATCTTCTGCGCAAGCTTCGCTCCTGCGGCTCCCCGCGGGGTCAACAGAGCCGCAGGAACAGCTACAGCGCTAACTCACCCCAGCTTCCGGGAGCCGGCGGCGGCTTTCCCAGCATGCCCAGCACGTGTCTGCCTGGACCTCATTGGCTGTAATCGGGTCAGGTGCCCGCCCCTCGGCCAATCACAGACACGGACAGGCATTGCCGCGATTGGCTTAGTCTGGCCTTGGAGGTGATGGGGCCCGCCAGGCTTTGAGGAGGGGGAGTGAAGGAGGTCTCCCCAGGAGGGGCTCGCAGGTTACTGCCGGCAGAAGAGGGAGGCTGCCCGGGAGGTGGAAGGCAGGCGACCTTCCTCGTCCCCATGGTGCCCAGGGACGCCCGCGAGAGCGAAGTCGTAGACTAGACCCTGCGTTCACAGGAGGACTCAGTAATGCTCCAAGCCAGCTAAGAGAGCTGAGGAGAGGCGCCCTGTGTCCAGATCAAGGTGCAGGGTGAGTTAGAGGGAAGCTGGGGCTTCCTGCTGGAGAAACGGATGAAAAAGGACATGGCAGTTGTCAGGGAGCCCTGTTCTAAGACTGATGGCGCTCGGCAGTCAGGACAGCCGCCAGAGGGAGGCTAGTGGGTTGGACAGTCCCCTGACTGGTGCCACCGGCACCCAAGACAAGGCTGCGCCCAAGTGCCTGGTCAGAAGGAGCCTGAAGCCCTTCCAGGGCCTCTCAGGCCAGTCTCATTACACTGCCCCTTCTCTGGGACCTCTCAGCTCTGAGGAGGGTCTAATTAAACCCTATAAGATCTTCCCCTTTAAGATATGTGCAATTTCTTGCATGAATGGGGAGGGATGTGGGTGCAATGGGCAGAGAGTTTCTTACAGATCTCATCTTGGCCCTGCTTAGGGAGAGGTTACTCCTGGCCACACTACCTCTGGTCCTGGCTCGCAGGCACCATTCTCTGTGCAGATTGGACCCTACCTATACCCCACTCTTCTCTAATCTCTGAACCCTGCAGGCAGCTAGATTCTGCATGTTCTCTTTACAACACGCTAGTTCAGACAAAGTCCATGTGATTCTAGCTGGCCCATGTGAAACCAGAGAAGACTGGCCTCTGGTGTGCCCCTAATCTGAAGGGTTAGGGCTCATATGAGTGGGCGAGGGGGCAGGGAGAGGGGCCCAGTACCCACTTTGGGTTGGCAGCAGTGTCTGGAGGCCTTGGAGGCTTGTCTGGGATGGAGAAGGTTAATGGGGCATTGCAAAGAACAAGGAACTGTGTCCAGGATGACAGAACTTGGCTTGAGAAGGGCCTAACACTAGCTCTCAAAGCCTAACTGACTCTGCGGCACAGCTCCTGTCTGGACTGTGCCAGGGAAGGCAGGACAGACAGGGAAAAGAGGCTCCCAACCACTCTAAATGGACACCACAAATGTTTATCCTGAGGAAAGTCCCTCAGTTCCTCAGTTTGACCCTGTTTCTAGTTTTACTCACAATTCTATGGGAAGTACAGGCCCTCCAGCAATCCTTCTGGAAGAACTTTGTCCCCCACCCCATGCCCACCTCATTGTGTGCCTCTTGATCTGAATCACTGCCTTGGACTTTTTGCCTTCTGGGTCCCCAGAGGACTTGAATTTCCCAAAGGCAGAGACTGTGGCTTATCCACAGTGGTCTCCTCACATTGCAGCCCACACCTGGTGTGTGGAAGGTGTCTAATAAATGTAGAATGATGGCTCCCTTGGTGGAGACTAAGGAATGTGGAACTTGGCAGGGGCAGGGAAGAGGATTACTGGAGTGTCACTGCCTGGTGTGAAGGGGGATGCAGAAAACCACCCAAAGCAGACAAACAATGATTAGAAGCTCACAGAGGAGAGACAGCTCTGCAACTTTGGGAGCCTCTGGGGCAGGGTGAACTTGGACAGTGTTGCTGTTACTGAGGGCTCCAGGGCAACTGAGCAAAGGTTAGCAACACCGAGAGATTGCAAATAGACCTCAGTCCTCACAAGTGTTTATAGGGGAGGGTGTGGTTGTTTCAAAGTTTGGTTGTCAGGATCACACTCTCAGCTGCTTGAAGCCTGCTCTACATGACTCCTTCCCCTAGGGTCTCTGGCAGCCCAGATGTTTCTGTGACAAACTACCATCTCCTGTCTGGTTTCTAGGCCCTAAAGGGTGCCATTGGGTTTTTCAAGCCTTTTTCCGGGATTTTCAAAAGCCTTACGGGCAAGGCTAACCTGTGAGCCCAAACATTAACTTACTTGCTGTGGGCTGGAATTAAAGCAGTTCAGTGTGGTAACAGTTATGTAGTCTGATGAGGAGTTATGTGTGTCCTGGTTAATAAAATAGGGACTATGTGTCCTCTCGCCCAGCACCCAGCTCAGCAGACTCTTGTGTAATTACTACTTGATCAAGTCAGTTTTCTGAAGAAAAACCATGTGGAGAATGAGGCAGAAATAGGAAAATATCTTTGGGCTGCAAAAGAAAGGACAAGTTGCTCCCCTCCCAATTAGTTTCCTCAGGGAACCTGAGGGCAGGAATTCTGTGAGGAGGCCCATTTGGGGGTGCAGTCACCCCTTGGTGGTCAACGGGGAGCACAGCACTTGTAATCACAAGCAAAAGGTATTCCCAATAAAACCTCCACATAGCGGAGAGAAAGAGAAGCCATGCATCTTCTAAATTGTAGGCTGGTCATTACTCTGGAAAGCTGTGCAGCAGAACATGATGGGCCATGGTATGGGTTCCTAACCCAGTGTCTCGGGCCTCTTTTCCCATTCCCTGTAATAAAGGTAGCAAGGAGGGGCTTCCTGGATAGGCCAGTGTGGGTGAATGAGACAAGCCTGGCTACGGGACCCTCTGCACTTGCTCTGTGTCCTCTCTCCTGTCTGGGGCAGGTCAGTGTGACCACTCAGTGAGTGGTGGCAGGAGGATGGGACATGTGGACAGCAGGTTTCCTGATGTGGCCTGACTTCACCTGGTCCTCAAATGGGCTTTGGAAGTTACCAGGGAAACTGGGAACCAATACATGTTTATTTCTAATATCTGGAAACTCCTTTTGAAACCTCTGTCCTTTCTTTGGAGGCCTATTGATAGGAGTCACCCTTCTATAGAAGGGGAAAAAGACACAAAAACTTCAGTAGGGTAAGAAGGATGTTTGTATTTATCAAGAGGCTAGTAAATATTCGTATTTAATCATTGTAACAATTCAGTTGGAGGATTGTTTTTCTGCTCATTTTACAGTATGGAAACTGAAGCTCAGCGAAGTAAACTGATGTGTTTAGGATGAAACAAAGCTCCAAAACCAAAGCGTGAACCCTATGCTCTAAATGTCACAGGGCCTCAGAGGCGTAGCATGTCTGGATGTTATGGGAATGTGTAAGGACACAGCTCTTCTCTACCTTGGGTGGGGTAGAGGGGAGGAGATTTCCATAAGAAGCCTCCCTCAATCCCCAGCACCCCAACTACCTTGGGCAGCTCCACCCCTTCTAGTCTGGACTTCTGTTGATTACTGGTTGAGAGTCACTTCATCCTGGCCCACAAAGCTGACTGGACTAGCTCTGACACCTGTCCCATGACAGCCAATTCATAGGTTGCTGATGGCTCTGCCAGTGAAAAACCACATCCAGCAGGATGGGGTGACGGGGGCAAGGATTGGTCTACAGTACAAGTGATTCCTCTGGGGGCAGCAAGATTGTGCTCTCCAGAGGGAAAGAGGTTTGGTAGCAGAAAGACACACTGCACACACCAGGGAAGTAGAGGCAGCGAGCAGCCAAGTTCTACAGAGCCAGTGCTTGGAGCAGGGGAATGGACATATTTACTGCTCTCTGGGCTCTTCATGCTCCTTGCACCTCAGACCTTGTAGCTGGGGGAGATAAAGTAAATCTCTCAGATTTTCCTTAGTGTCTATTTGTCTGAAAACATTTTTATGTTGCCCAGTCTAAAATTCCAGGTTGGCAGTTATTTTGAACAAACGGAAGGTATTCCACCATCTTTTAGCCTCATTGTTACCAATGAGATGTCATTTGTCAGTCTGTTGCTCTTTCCTATCTGGCTGGCTTGGTGATCTTTGTCTTTGGTGTTCTGCAGTTTCAGTATACTATGTCTTAGGTGACAGTCTCCTTTTATTTAGCCTGCTTGGAACTTGTTTGGTTTTCTTAGTGTATGGGTGTCTGTAATGATGAATCTTCTGTGTCACCTTGTCTAAACGATGGTGCCTAATACTAGTCTAAATGTCACTATGAAGGTACTGTGATGAACTTACTATTTACAATCAGTAGACTTTGGGGTGCCTGGGTGGCTCAGTCAGTTGAGTGCCTGCCTTTGGCTCAGGTCATGATCCTGGGATCCTGGGATTGAGCCCCACATTGGGCTCGCTGCTCGCTGGAGAGCCTGCTTCTCCCTCTCCCTCTGCCTGCTGCTCCCCCTGCTTGTGCTCTCTTTCTCTCTCATAAATAAATAAAAAAATCTTTAAAAAAAATCAGTAGACTTTAAGAAGGATACCCACCAGAATGTGGGTGGGCCTATTCAGTCAGTCAAAAGTCTTTATAAGAGAAAACAGGTTTCCTGGAAGAAGTAATCTACCTCAAGACTACCACAGAAATTTTGCTCCAAGTTCTACCCTTCCGGCCTGCCCTGTGAGTTTTGAAGTTACAAGACTGTAACTTCAACTCTTGCCTGGGTGTCCAGCCTGCCACCTTGCCCTGCAGATTTCAGACTTGCCAGCCCCCACAATCATGTGAGTCAATTCCTTAACACTTGTCCCCTTCTTCTGGGAGAATAATGGCTAAAAGTGTTAGTCAAGTCTGGAACTTCTTGGCCATTCCCATTTCTTTAAGGGAATCCACTGAGATTTAAGGTTTACTTTCTTGCTCTATATTCTCTATTTTCCTCTATATATTCTATTTCTATTTGAGCTGCAATTTGAATAATTTCTTTAGATTTAGATTTTCAAGTCACTGATTCTTTTGTCAGCTGGGTCTGATTTACTGCTAAACCCATTCCTTGAATTTTAAATTTAGTCATAATATATACTCAGTCATAAAAATATTTTTTTATTCTTTTTTTAAAGATATGATTAGGCATTCAATATAGTGTTTTCTACATGCATTTTCAAGTTTGGCTTTTATTTCTTTTTTTAATATTTAAATTTTTTAAAAATTTTTATTTATTTATGATAGTCACAGAGAGAGAGAGAGAGAGAGAGAGAGAGAGAGAGGTAGAGACATAGGCAGAGGGAGAAGCAGGCTCCATGCACCGGGAGCCTGACGTGGGATTCGATCCCGGGTCTCCAGGATCGTGCCCTGGGCCAAAGGCAGGCGCTAAACCGCTGCGCCACCCAGGGATCCCTGGCTTTTATTTCTATTAACATATTAAATATAGTCATTTCTGCTTGTGTCTGATAATTCCATTATCTGGAGACCTCTAGGTTGTTGATGCAGCCTGTGGTTTCTGGTAAACCTCACTTATGATGCTTGTTTCTTTGAATACTAAGTCATTGTTGATTGAAATCTGCTCATTTTCCTTTGAATTTACAGATATCACTACAAATTACATTCTCAATCATCTTTTCTGTGTGAATTTGGGCTGCAAACTCACATAAAGTTTCCTAATATATATATTTTTAAAGATTTATTTATTTGTTTATTTTAGAGAATGTGAGCACAGGGGCCGGATGCAGAGGGAGAGGGAGAATCTCAAGCCGACTCCCAACTGACTGCAGAGCCCAACGCATGGCTCGGTGCCATGACCCCAAGAGCTGAAGTCAAGAGTTGGATGTTCAACTGACTGAGCTACCTAGGCACCCCTCATGCTTCCTAATTTTAGGGGTAAATTTTCCCACTGTTTTATTGAGGGCTTGAGGTAGTCAACTTTTCTTGCAGCCTCCTGGGAGAGAGAGTGGGAATGGCTGGATTTGCCTCTATTTCACACTCTTTATCTTCAAGGGTGTAACTGGGGCCCCCAGTTCACTATAGAAAGGATTTCTTGATAGACTCCTCACCCAGATCGTTCCTGGGCTTTATCTCTTATACCTTAGGCTTTGGAAAGATGTGAAACCAAACACAGCCAAGCTCACCTGCTTAAAAAAAATTCCTTTGAGGGCTCTACTTACATTTCTAAATTTCCACATCCACTTAGTTCCTGGTTCAAGAATGCTTTACCTTTTGCCCAGTTCAATGATGCATCTAAGAAATTATTTTATTCTAGATTTTTGGTTGTTTTCAGTGGAAGGAATAATCTAGTTACCTAAACACTCTGTTATTGGAAACTAAAGTGCCTATATTTTTTATTTAAACCTTGCATTTCTGGGATAAACCCAAATCTGTTATATTACATATACCATGTACATATAACATACATTGTTGAAATGAGTTTACCGATATTCTGATTTTTTACATCTTTCTTTTGTAGTTGAGAATGTCCTGTGATTTTTCTTTCTTATCCTATCCATGACTGATTTTTTAAGAAAAAAATCCAGGTAATACCACTCCTTAAAATGAGTTGGAAAGTGTTCCCTCCTCTCTTCTACACCAATACCCAGAGAGAAAAAGAGAGAGAGAGAGAGAGAGAGAGAGAGAGGATGAGACTTGTCCAAGGCCACATAAATGTTATGGCCCAGGTCAGGACTATCTTCTATCCCTGATCCCAGGGCTCCTTTGGATTCCTCACTGCCACCCAGCTACACAGAAGGCATAGCCTAGTCACCACCTATGTACTGTGTCCAGGTCAGGAAGGTGCTGAGTAAATGAGTGGAAAAACAGATATACAAATAGATGGATGATGGAGAATGGATCACGGATGGATGATGGATAGATGGGCTTTCCCCACTCTCAGCTCTGTAGACCATCATGAAGTAGGCAATTCAGTGCTTAAACCCAGCCTAGAGCTACCTGCTTGGTTCCATTCTTCAATGACTGAGCGGTCCTAATATCTTTTAACTCAGCTTTCCCATCTGTGCCCTTTAGGCTGTGACCAGAGTGAACATGCTCAGCATGGTGGTTAGCCCATGGCAAATGCAGGATATCCCATCCTGGACAGTAAGTTCAGGGCTTCCTTACCTGGATTGTGCCAAGCCCCTGGGGCACAAGTGGAGTGCAGACTGGTGTGTGTGGTGGTGGAAGTGGATTCCTGTCATCTGTCCTCCCAACTACTGCTGAGATGCCTATCAGCCAAACCTGGTGACTCATGGAGGCTTGGGTCTGTGTTCACTGTGGAGGTGATGTCACATGGCATGGGGTCTGGTCCTTAAAGCACTGCAGATCCCCCCGGAACTTCCCTCCTCCCCATCCTTGAGTTGGGAAAACCCCTTCCTCTCCTCCCTGCCAGGTTCTCATTTCTTACTCCTCCCCTAGCATAAACTCTCACTGAGTTTACACTTTTGAAAATAAAGCCAGGAAAAAAAAGATGTCTTCAGGCAGATTCTGCTTCTGCCCTGTAACCTGCACCCTCCAGCCAAGGGGACACAGCAGAAAGGACTTCTTGGAACTGGAAAAAAAAAATGGTCTGGGAATGAAATACAAATGGCACCTCAAAAAGTCAGCCTGCTCCACTGGCTTTGCAGAGGTTGCAGGGCTGGAGCTTCTGGTAAAGGCTTCCCAACTGTGGGCATCTCTTCCTGGCTCCACCTTCAGTGACATCACAGTGGGAGCTTGAAATAAAATGAGCATGGAAATTGGCAATGCTACAATTCAGGGAATGTTAAACATTTACGAGCATCACCCTGGGCAGGAGCCATGGCTAATAGCAGCAGGGATAGGAGGGGCTGGACTGAAATCCAGAGTTGGGATAAAGCCAACAAGAGTCCCTCTTCTTTGTCAAGTTTATTTTATTAAAATATACAGGACTGAATATTGGTGGGCGCTGAGAACAGGAACCACCTTCCCAGGCTGCACCCAAGGGAGACGCTTCTGCCATGCAGACATGCGGCCAGTCCGCATCCCAGTGTGGGAGACAGACCCCTCCTGCTTGGACGTGCAGCCAGTCTGGCCCAAGGCCAAGAGGGGGCAGGGGCATGGTGGTGACACTCTCCTATGGCCTCGGCCCCTTAGAAGCACAGCTACACCAGCTGGGAGGGCCTAGGGGTGGGCGGAGGGGGAGAAGATCCCTGAGCCAGGGAAAGCTGATGCCCTCCTGGAGGAGGGAAGAAAGACTCCTCCACCCCAGTCAAACTGGAGATGGGGTGTCAGTACAACTCTGAGGGAGAGGGCCACCTGTGTGGTGTGGATGCCAAGGGGTCCCCGTGGACAAACCAGGCCAATTGCCATGGCCTCCGCCATTCCACCTTTCCTTTGAGGGCCCTGCTCACCCTTGGGCCAGGCCTGAGCAGAGAGGGGGTGGCAGCCGGTGGAATGTATTGTACGGGAATGTTCCTCAGAAAGGCCCACGCTACCAGGGGGGTACTGGGTTCCTTCTTGGGGAGGCCTGAGCCAATGAGAGCAGCCTCTCTCTCTTTCCTGGAGGTTTCTGTTGACCTACCACTCTGCCTCAGGCCCCTCAGTTCTCACTCTTGGTTCTGCCTTCAGGCTGACATCAGCCTCCATCCCCAGAGCAGAACCCAGACAGGGAGGGTCCCTACGGTTTGTGCTTTTGAATGTTGGTGAGCTGGGCCGGGCTGGGCTGGGGACGGGCTTCAAGCCCGCACTGCTCTGAGGTACAGAACTGATCCCATGCTTCCTGCCCAGAGCTACCTGCATCGGGGCCATCGCAACCCAGGCCTCAGCCCACTAGGAGGGCCTGATCTTGGAACAAGTGTCCTTGGCTTGCATTGTGGGCTGCCACCTGAGCTGCTCTGGGTGCTTGTGCTTTGTGTATGGGGTTGGATGAGCTGTGTAGAGAGGGGTGACCACACTGCTAGAGGACCCTAACCAGGAAGTGGTAGTGGGGGGCCGCGGATGATGAGCTGCTCAGAAAGGAGGCCTGCTCTGCCACCTGGGCTCCCTGGCTGCCAGTCCCTGAGCCTTGTGACCTCTTCTTAGAACCTATAATGACCTTGGGGTCGAACACTCTAGTGCCAGAGGGGTACGGTGGCCCCACCCACTTCATTCCCACTGAGCTAGGCCTAGGGCAAGGGAAGGCTTCTTCCATTTCAGTGGACTTGGCAGACAGTCCCCCTGATTCTCCACCAAGAAACCCAATCCCTGAGCTTGAAAGGCCCCCTTCCCAGGATGGAGAGAAGTGTCCAGTGGCCCCTTACCACTGGGGCTTGCCAGTGGAGTGGCAGGCAATTCCTGGGAATCCAAGGAAGCATTTCCAGGAAACAGCAGGCTGTCTCCATTACTACCTCTCTCTCCTAGTCCCAATTCTCTTGATCCCGCTGCCTGTCCCCCCTTGTCTTGTGGTGAAGTCCTGGGAGTGCAGTCAGTGGGCAGGGAGTGGTTAAAGGACAAGAAGGCCAGAGTAGTTCCCAGAATTGGCCCATGTGTGGTGAGAAGGAAGGGTAGTAGGAGGGAGGGGCAAGGGGACACACACCAGAGGGGCTTTTATTTTGGAGACCGGACCCTCTGCTGTAGGGGATCTTGAGCTCCTTCCTGACAGCACCCCATGGCCAGCAGCCTGCAAACACTGCTGTTTCAGTGCCCCCTCCAGAGGCAGCCCCACCCCCCTGGCCTGGACAGGGGCTGGCTGGGGTAGTCTGGCTCCCATCACCTGGATCCAACTCCCAGCCAGACTCAGTCCCTCCCTGACCTCTGCACCCCCTCTACCAGCCCAAAGGAATGGGCTGTGTGTGTGTGTGTGTGTGTGTGTCTAGAGGAAACTGTTCACGTTTTGCAAATATATTAGAAAAAAAGTTTCTCATGGAGGCTGCTCCTGGCAGGACTGAGATTTCTTTGGGGGCAGAGGTGGCAGTGGCCACCCAAGGACCCCTCCCCACCGACATGTCCTAGATGACGTTCTCAAACAGCTGCATGGAGCTCATGATGTTCTCATCCTGTGTGGAGAGAGAAGGGGGATGAGAGGCCTGGTCAGACCCTGGGTGGACAGGGCAGAGCAGTGCCCAAATTGCTCCTACCTTGAGCAGATTCTTGCCGGGGACTCGGAACCCTACAGTGATCACTCTGTCTCACTGAGTAAAGGGGCAGCTGGTCAGGCCCAGCCTGTCTTCAGCCCCAGAGTCTGACTGCAAGCCCATCTAGGGGCTGCTGACTTGCTGATGGACACATTTCCCTGGCTGCACTCAGATGGAGGCCAGAGATACCTGAAAGGCCAATCTGGGAGTGATGCTGGTGGCTAAGGCCAGTGGAGGCACAAGTCACACGCCCCAAGGGTGCTCTGAACAGGAAGATCCATGGCAATGCTGGGGGATCCTCCAGGTACCTTGATCACAGTGTGACCCTGTACTGAGGGCCACAGGGCCCATCATCCTCCCATTGGCCCATGTCTGTTCCCTCTGATGTGAGGCATTATGGGGCAGTCTGAGGAATGGCATGCCCTTGGACTGAGGGCTGGCAGGAGCTGGTGGCAATGGGATGGGCTCAGAGGAAAGTGCAAAAATGGAGTTTGGAGGTTAGGAGGGGTTTGGGGACTGGCAGGGGACCCTGGGTATCCTCAACCCCTAATGCCACCTACCTTCTGACAGGTCTCCAGGAATTCATCAATGGTCACCACCCCATCTTGATTCCGGTCCATTTTCTGTAACCCAAGCCAAGCCCTCAGTGAGTCTCTGGGTCTGCTCCATCCCAACTTGTCCCCTCTGGCTTGTACTCTGGATCCAGGCCATATAAAGTGCCCTCCTCAGCTACCGTTGTGGCACAGCTGACCTCTCTGCCATCTCCCCAGCCTGATCCCCACACCCAGCCATTTCCCAGCAGCTTCCTTGGGCTTACACTTCCCAGAATGCATCCCCATGCTCCTCTGACCCCCTCATCTCCCTGACAGGCAGCCAGGGCAGATGGGGCCACCAAGGCACAGGAGGGACCACCAGTACATGGGAGGTAGAAACTTTAGTCCCTTTCATCCCCCTGGACACAGAGCAAGGTTACTCCCAACCCCAATCCTCTTGCATTGTTTTTCTGGAGGAGCTGGGAGGGCTCTTGGAAGGCACCAGAACACTGGCCTGGTGTGTCAGCCCCATTGAATCCACAAGCCCTGGTCTGCCCTGAGATGAGGTTCAGTGGATCGGGGAGTGGGGATGATGTTTTCATTTGCTCACTGGGATCCTGACCAAGTAGGGGATGCAAGTTTAACCTCCTCATGGCAGGACGGGGGCTCTCAGAGGGGAGTGGTTTGCAGGGTTGTCCTAAGAGGAGGACCCCCTCCCTCCTCTATCTGCCCTTCCCCTCAAGTCCGGGGCTAGAGCTCTCACCTGGAAGAACCTCTCCACGTGCTCCAGAGGTGCGTCCTCCCGCAGGATAGGGTAGGTGTGGCGGCCCATCATGTCATAGATGGACTTCATAATGGCCAGCATCTCCTGGAGGCCAGAGGGGCTGGCATGAGCCTGGCTGCAAGGACGTAGGGAGGTACCAGGGCCCAAGGGGAGGGGCCCCATCAGAGGGTGGACGGCACCTCCAGGGCAGCAGTGAGTGAGCAGGAGGGTGCCCCAGCTGGAGAGAGATGAGCTCACTCCCATCTAGCGTAGGCAGTGCAAGCCTCTGACTCCAGAAGTTGGAGAGAGATTTTGATGTGCCATCTCTAAAATTTGAAACTATAGCGACTATTTCATATACCAAAAAATGATTGGGCTAACCAAAACCTGATTGTAGGCCTGTATGGTGAGGACTCCCACCTGCCTTAAGGGACCACACTGCCCCCTTGACTGGTGGAAGCCAAGGCCAGCTCCTCCTGCCCTCTGTCCCCAGCTTCTCCACTTGTGTCTCCCTCAGGACTTCCCTGTGAGAAAGAATAATCTAAGAACATTTGTTGAACTAGTTCAAGATGTATAGTGAGGGCCACACAAGCTCCATGTTCCCTGCACCCAGGTGTCCATGACCAAGAGCCTGGAGAGGAAGAGAGCCCCCCCTGGCTGCTCTCCCCTCCAGCGCTGGGCTGAGAGTCATGTCTCTGAACAGGAAAGGGAGACAGGACAGCTGGGACAGCAGGAGAGTAGAGGAGAGAGGCTGGGAGTGTGAAGCAGCAGTGAGGGAGAGGGGCAGGGAGCCCGCCCATCCTGTACCTCTTTGGTGATATAGCCGTCCTTGTTAATGTCATAGAGGTTAAAGGCCCACTTCAGCTTCTCATGGACTGTTCCTCGCAGGAGGATGGAGAGGCCGACCACAAAGTCCTAAGGAGGGAGGGGAGGGTGAGGAGTGACAGCCCAGAGCCCAGATTTTATTTCCAGTTTTCTATGTGGCTTCACGCCTCTACACATGAGGAGCCTGTGTTATAGTGCAGGCAGACGGTGTCTGTTAGGTCAACACCATGTGAGTATATGCATGTGCGTGTATGTACGGGTGTGTGAGCGTGTGTGTGTGTGTGTGTGTTGGGGATGGCATGGTGGCTGGTACTGATCTCAAATAAAGATATTCAAATTCATCGTGTCTTAGACCCATTTAATGCACGGCTACTGATAGAGAAGACCTGGGGGTGCTCTTCTAATAAAGAGGAGTGCTCTACTTTTAGTTTACCAAGTATCTGCATGTCAAGGTGCTTGAAAACTTAGAGTTTAAAAGCTAAACTAACAGTGCTCAGCTCTGGGGTTGTGACATACCCGTGTGCTGCAGTCACTTCTGAGGCATGACAGATAATTTATTATAATGTTACAAGACATGAATGTTCCAGCAGCATCCGTGTGAAAAGTCCAACTGCTCTAACAGTTGGTAGAAAGCAAGCCCTTTCTTCTACTTCCCGGAAAGCCTGCAGGTTGAGCCTTCCCTGCCCCATGGGGTCCTCCCAGGTTATTCTGAGAGAAGGAAGCAGAGAAGGGCTATCTCGATCAGGGAGTGGAGGACGATAGACTGCAGGGAGCCCTGGCTGTACCCCAAAGGGCTGGGCTGCCACTCAAACATCAGATTTTCTGACTCTGAGGCCTGTACCTGAGAGAGACAAAGGGAAATAGGGAAGCAATCTGGAGGAACAAAATTTATTCCAGGAGGAAAAAAACCTCAACAAAAATTACTAGAAGCAGAGATTAGAAATCTGTCACCCCTAAAATACAAATAGCATGCTACAAAATGGGAATGATTGAGAACAAGAAAGAGCTCTTGGAAATTAAAAATAAGAAAGCAAAATGACAGACTCAGAAGAAGGTTCGGAAGAGCAAGTGGAATCTTCTGTAAAGTTGTGTGAAAAAGGCAAAACAGCTGGAAAACAGAAAAGAGGATCACAAGAGATCCACCATGGAGGAACCACTGCTCGTACAGCAGGAGTTCCAGGGAGACACAGAGGAAATGGAGGAAAGCAGACCAGAGAAGTACGGAAGGACTCCCCAGAATGGAAGGCTGGGGGAGTGTCCAGCTCCTGCCGAGGCCACGCACAGTGGAAACAGCCCGCAGTGCTGCCTGCAGGTACTGGTCAGATGGAAGTTCAGTAAACTGGGTGCAAAAACAGGATCCTACAAGCTTTCAGAGAGAAAAACCCAACCAAACAGAAAAAACAAAATCAGGCCCTGTACACAGGGTCAGGATGCAGGATGCTTTGCCTTTGGCAGCAACAGCTTTGGTCCAACACAATGTATCAAGCAAGAGCAAGAATACAGTGAAGATGCTTCCAGACAGCTAAGTGACCTCCCATATACTCTTTCATAGGAAGCTGCAGGAAGTTACCTCCCATATACTCTTTCATAGAAAGCTGCTAGAAGCTGCACTCCTGAAGAAAGAGGATAAAACAGGAGAAGATGAGGAATTCTGGAACCAGGAGACCCAAGCCTGGGGAAACAGGCTGGGGAGCATCCCCTGTCTCCCAGGAGATGCCTGTTCCAATGACTGGAGAAAGGCCTGGGGATGCATTAATGATGAGATCACACCCCCAGGCAAGTCAAACATCAGGACCACTGTTCACTGGAGGCAAAATGACAATAGGTGTGAGAGAAAGGACAACAGACTCAGTTTATCAGAAGACTCACTCAGCTGGGCATTCAACTCACGCCATGAGAGTAAACCACCATCCTTGTTTTGCCTGAATCCTACAGTTCCAGAAAGCCAGGGGATAATAGGAAAGGCGTGTATGCACATGGGAGGCCCAGCTCCTTACCCCCACCCCCAAACAGCGAGCAGGAAGTCTGAGACCGGGCAGCCAGGAAGGGGCAACACGTATGTGCCTAGGAGTCATGGACACAAACAATGGCAACTGGCTACAACAGCTGTGTGGGTTGGTGGTTCACTGCTGGGTTTCCAAAGCCCATCCTGTAAATCTGCTGGGCTCATAAAGTCAGCCATGTGTGTGTAAGTAAAGAACACAAAAATGGAGAAACAGGAGAAACAGATGATAGTTCCTACATGCCCAGGTTTGGGGGATCATCCCTAAAGCTTGTGCATGATTTAGTGAAGAGGTACGACGTCCCTGAAATCACGTCCTTGGGATTGAGGCAAAGGTATGGAGCCCCACTCAAGGCAGCAGGGAATAGGGAGGACTGCACAGGGCCTCGCTTCTCATGTGGGCCACAGGAGGGTGCCAGCAGCACTGCCCCTCACTCCGTCTTATCTTCATAAACTCAGGCCTGCCGCCTGAGAGCCCTCCTAGTCAGCCACAGCCAAGGAACGTCTTCATTCTGTGTCCCTGAGTGTGTAGGTAGAACAGTGGGGATGGAACTAGGACAGAGATGAGTGGGAATGTCCCCTGCGAGGCCACTGGCTCATCCTCCATAACACACAGATGACCCCATGTCCTGCCAGCGCAAGCCAGAGTACCTGGTAGTTCTAAATGTCCAGCCCTACAAGAGCAATTTCATATGAGACTGTCACTAGTTGTAACTCCTTGATCTTAACTCCAAGGCAGATGAAGTCCATCACATCCACAGCCCCTGCTCCACGGCTGTCCCAGAGGCAGAGCCTGGGGAGGGGGAGGATGAGGGGCTCTGCTGTGGCACAGGCCTCCGTTCCCAGGATACAGGCCTCCGTTCCCAGGCTAAGACACCCCTAGGTGCATATAAGAACATGAAAATGGAGAATGGAAATGTGCTCCAGTAGAGCACAGAGCAGGAGCTCAGCTGGGAGCAGGGGGAATGCAGGGTGTGATTGATTACGGGCTTGCATCCTCTCTGGTTACTGCAGTCACATGAGGTTTAGCCAACGAATGACACAGGGAGTGGGTTACCGCAGAGGGAGCTCAGGGAGAGGCGGCCACACCTTCCTCCAGACATGACTGGCCCCAACTCTCCAAAGGAGCAGCAGTGTGCTGACACAATGAGTGGGTTGAATGAGAAAGGCCCTGGATAGCATGGTGGGTTCTGGCCCACCACCATCTGTAAGCACAAGGCTGTGCCTGGGCTGCGGAGGCCAACACCAGGCTCCCTCCTGTGAGCAAATGGGGCCTCCTGTGGGCAAATCCCAGAGGACCCAAGAGGAACAGAACAGCAGGTGGACCCGAGGTGGGACATGGGACCGCTGTTCCCGCTTGGCAAAGATGAGGTTGGCCTGTGTGCCGTTTTGTTTTCTGGTACTCTTTTTGGTAAGGGCAGGGAACTGAAATTTTTTTACCACATCAATACACTTTAGCTAACATGTGTCTTTTCTCTCAAGAATCTATAACAAGAATTTGGGATCATTATAAATATCAATAATCTGACCTGACTTTGTTTTAGGGGCACATGGAAAGATTCAGTCTCCGGTAGGCCCAGAGTCACCCCCACCTCTTGCAGTCCTTCCTGCCACAGGAATCCCAAACCTTGGTGCACCCAGCATTAGGCCCTGCTGATTGGAAGGTCCTTGGGGACATATGTGCCCTCCTCTCTGAAAAAGCTTTCCTAGAGAAGAACACTGAAATCAAGAAGGTCTTCAAGATAAACAAGCATACCCATATGAAACCAGAGGACCTATTTCATGGCAAAGAAGCATGAAGAAGGCCCGGGATGATGCCAGAGATGCCTGACTTTCTGAGAAGGTGCCCAGCAGATGGGCTTCAGCACCAGTGCCGGCAACTAAGCCACTGATGCACACCCCACAGAGACCCACCACCCACCTCAAAGGGACTACAAGACCCCTCCCTCAGGGGAGCGAGAGCAAAGACCACAGGAAGGTGCCAGAGTCCCTCCTGACACCCATGGGGGCGTACAATGGGACTCTGGTGAGCTGTTCGATCAGCTGATTTCTGAACAAGGAAAACTATCTCGCAAAGCCCTGCTTGGGTTCCTCACAGATTCCTCTTCACACTTCATTCCTGGAAATCTTAGCTGCCCCCCAAAGGATACACAAGAGCCTGGTCACAGCGGAGGACAATCAGTTCTCCCCGTCTACCGTTGCGGTGCTTGGGTTTTTACCGTGTGCAGGTATTAGCGAAGACAGAAAAGATGACGACAGCGTACACTTACACAGGCAGCAGCCCCGAGACTGCAGCCTGGGGAGGGGGGGGCCCCTGCGGTCCCAGGGCAAGGCTGTGGCCTCGGGCCGCCCCGCCCGCTCGGCCGTGTCAGTGTGCAGGCTGGCCGAGGCATAAAAATAAACTGAGAGGCATTACCGACAGGTTATTATTACACCCCGGCTCGTCCAGGGGCTTTCTGAGCCCGCCTGCCTGTTCCTCTGCCTTCCTGTCAGCTGCCCTTGGCCCTGGAAGCGGAGCAGGGTGGTTATCGATCAGGCCCGGCTCTCAGCAAGGTTCTCCCGTCCAAAGAGGTTTCAGCTTTTCGCCTGCAGCTATTTTTAGGGGCTTGGGCTCCACAGACGGGGCCTCTCTCAATGGGTCCCGTGTGGCCAAGCCGAGGTGGAGCCCACAGCTCGGCCAGCCTGCTCGCCTGCCCCACACAGTCCCGGCAAGGCCCTCCTGGGGGGCAGCTGTCTGAGGCGGGCACGCCACAGCACGCTACACTTGCCGCTCCGCTCAGGCTGGCTGCTCCACCTGTTTTGTGGCCAGGGCTAAATTCTGGGGCTGAGTATCTGAAACCCTGCCAGGAGCACAGACCCCAGAGGAAGCCTCGCCCCCTTTCCAAATGCGAATTCGCATTGGGTTCCTACCACCTCAGAGTGCCTTAGACGCTCCCTTGGCTTGGTGGGGCTGGAATGGAAGAGGAGGATGAGTGAGAATAGGGTGGCCAGGCGGCAACGTCACATTTCCCTAAGTCCACAGTTAGGCCCAGGGCCAGCTGAGCACAGTCTGCTCCTTCTCGGGATGACACCTTGGACCATTTATGCCCAGGATCTTGTCTGGGCCTCTGAAAGGCCCAAGAGAGGCACCAGGGCAGAGAGACCCCCCCACCTTCCCCTCGAGGGCTACAGGGGGCAGGGGATACAGGAGGGGTCAAGGGGGACCTACCTCAAAGTGGATGGCCCCATTCCCATCGGCATCAAAGGCGTTGAAGAGGAAGTGTGCGTAAGTGGTGGCATCTGGGGAGAGCAAGGGTGAGCACTGGGGTGTTCTGGGGCTCCCACTCCAGGCAGCCCCACTGTGGGGTCCAGCTGCATCCTGAGCTGGACTTCCCTGCGCTTCCAACAAGACAGAGGCAACACCAGGCCTCCGGCAGGCAAAGGCCAAAGGCAAGGATCCCCTCCCAGTAAAAGTGACACCCACTGTTTGTAGAGCTGCCACAGTGGGGCCATGGGGGGTTTGGGGGAGAGCCAGGGGGCCTGGCCTCAGACTCACCTCCCTGAGGGAAGAACTGGGAGTAAATGAGCTTGAAGGTGTCTTCATCCACCAGGCCCGTGGGACACTCCTGCGGCAGGGAGCCACCCTTCAGTGACCTTGGCCATCCCCAGCCCCATGCCCAAACTCCACAGAGCCTGGCTTCTCTCCTCCCTCTGGGGATACTGCCACCTGAGCTCTATGAGCCTGGGAACTGAGGAAAAAGTGGCGTTGGGGCATGGTAATGCAGGAGGGATAAGTGGGTGGGACAGTGGCAGTTGGTTCCTCCACACTCCTCCCCTGTACCAGGACTGGGAACACACAGAAAGGAGGATGGTGCCTTCAGAATACTGATTCTGGGACATGACCCACCCCCAGATAGCTCTCCCACAAAACATAAGATCCATAAAGGCCCCTAGGATATTTGCTGTGCCATGGAGAAGTTTCTAGAAGGTCTCTCTGGGCCAGGGTTCCTCCTTCCTGGAGCCTGGGACAGGAGGGCTAAGTGGATCAGGGCCTCTCCTGGAAGGATGGGTAGCACTCACGTTTTTGAAGCCTCTGTAGAGGGACTGCAGCTCCTTCTTGGTGAACTTGGTCTGTGCCTGCAGCTGGTCCAGTCCCTCTGGCTGGTGGCGCACTGTGGACAGCTCCAGCTCGCTGTCGCTGCTATCTGGAAGGGGACAGAGACCCAGGGTGGGTGGAACAAGTGCCCCTGCTCCTCCTCTTGTTCCGGTGTGGGCACCAGGCCATGGGCTAAAGTAGGGGTGGAGGGACTCTCCTTACATGACTACCACGTTTGGCCTCACAGGCTGTGCACTGCACAAATGGCGCGGCTGTGGTAGAATGACACACACTCAGGAGTTGTGCCTCGTTGCTACTCTGCTCCTCACAGGGAGTAGCCCCCACCTCCCACTTGCCTCATCTAGACTGTGTCCACCCTCTCAGCCACATGTGGGATGGGGGTGGGAGCTGGCCTTATTCTAGAGATACACTAAACAAAGGGAGATGGGAGGAAAAAAGACAGCAAGACAAACTCAAGGGACCTCAGCCTTTGAGACCCAATTCCTGGACTACCTCCTCCATGCTGCCTTCTCTGATTTCTCTCAGGAATGAGGAGGTCACCACTTTTGGCCCATCCAGCCTAACATGCTGCTGTTTGGCTGCATTTGGTGTGAGAGTGTCATTCACATTTAAGTAGGAGGTCAGACCTCACAGGCCCATAGGGCAGGGACCATGATTACCTTTGGTGGGGGAGGCAAATTTCAGGTGTTCTTTACTTTTTTATTTATGAATTTTTTTTTACATTTTTATTTCTTTTGGTACAGTATGAATTACTTCTACAACACAAAATCAAGCTATAGACAGAACAGCACTGAGCGCCTTGCTAAAAGGCATGCTCATATAATTACAGAACTTCCCACTGAAATGGAGAGCACCATCCCCAGGGCACTGTCACCACCCCTGGCCTCCCCTGGCTGCGCAAAACAGGAAGCTCATGATTATCTCATAGCTGCTCACTGGCTCCCCCTGCAGGGTGAGCACTGTGAGCCTCCCTGCACTGCCCACCCTGTGCCCACAGAGCCCAGCGCAGTACCAGACAAGGAGCACTGCTAACCGGAGTCCACTGAGCCCTGCCTGAGGCTGCCCTGAACCCAGGCCCCTCCCATGAGTACCACTACCTTTCGCTAAGGGCCACCATGCCCTGCAAAGTGCCCAGCAATCAGGTCTATTGCCTTGGGCCATCCATGCTCCTGATCTCCAAGACAACTTTTTCATACCTTCCTTCTCTCTTAATTCCCAGTGCCTCCACCCCCATCCTTTGTCAGGTTGCTTCCTACATCACTGAGAAAACAGAAGCCACAGAAGAAAACTCCAAGCTCCCACCCCGACATCTACTCATCTACCTGTAGTGGCCCAAACAACTGCTTTCCCTCCTTCTCTGGGAATGAACTGCCCAGGTTCCCAGATGAGGTAAACCCCTCCACCTGCACAGTGGGTCCCAGCCCCACTGTTTCGAGCATGTGGCTGCAGCAAGCCTCCCCACTCTTTCCTCCTTCCTCATCATCTTTTTGCTTTCCCTTCTGGATCATTCCCATCACCATGTGGACATATTGTTAAATCTGGCAATCCTTAGTCAAATTAAGTATAGGCAAACCTTGCAAGCCAGCCAGTCTACTCTGGGTAAACATCCCAAATAGAATCTGAGCCAGCCAGGGGGCTGTGCAAGGATGTTCATGGCAATGGTATTTTTGACAGGGATGCTGGAGACCTCCCAGGAGTCCATCACAGGCAGTATGGGTGGGCACAACATGGGGGGGTGCACACCACGGACCATGCAGTAGATTGAAGGGACACAGCAGCATAAATGGATGTTAAAAATCAGTTGCTTACTTCAACTAAGAGGCAGACATTTCAGAGTGGATGAAAAAGCAAGACCCAACTATAGGCTACTTATAAAAAGGATACCCTTAAATCACAGCAACAGATGGAAAGTGAAAGAGTGGAATGGGATAAGAAAACTGCTGTGGCTCTATTAGTAATAGAAAAAGTAGACTTCAAGACAAAGGGTACTACTAGAGACAAAGAGGAACATTTTATAATGATACAAGGATTAATTCATCAAGAAGACAGAGCAATATGAAATATATACATATATCCAATAACAACTTTAAAATATGTGAAGCAAAAAAAATTCAAAACTAAAAGGAGAAACAGATAAACCACAGTTAAGGTTGAAGATCTTAACACCTTTTTCCAATAAATGGTACAAGTGAAGATACACAAGATTTGAAAAACACTATCAATGAATCTGATCAAATTAATATTTATAGTACCCTATGCCTAACAACTAGGATACACATTCTTCTCAGGAGCACATCCTGTGCTTCCCACATATATCAGATGCTGGAATATAAAGCAAAACTCTGACCACAATGGTATTAAATCAAAGTCCAAAAAAAAAAAAAAAAAAAAACAAGATAGATAAAAAATCCCAAATTCTTGGAAATTAAACAACACACTTCTAATATGCCCATAAGTCGGAGAAGGAAAATCACAAGGTGAGTCTTGAAATATTTTGCACTGAATGATCATATAAATTCAACATACCAAAATTTTCTGGATGCAGGTAAACTGGCCTTCAGAGGGAAATTCAGAGCTTTAAATTACTTCATTACCATGGAAAAAGATATAAAGTCAATGATATAAATTTCTAGATCTACACTTTTCAGAATCCAGGAAAGGAGCAAATTAAGCTCAAAGTTATTAGAAAAAAGGAGATAATAAAAATAAGAGTGAAAATCAGTGAAAAAGAAACAGACAAACATAGAGGAAAAACCAATAAAGTTATTAAGAAACCCAATAAGCAAGCCATAGGCCAGGAACCCATGTATGGTATATATATATCCATGGTACATGGGCCATACATCTCATACAAAAATTAACTCAAAACAGAGCACAGATTTGATTTAAACATAAGACATAAAACTATAAAACTTTCAGGAAAAAAATAGGAGGAAATCTTTATGGCCTAGGTTTAAGAAAAGAGTTCTTAGACACAATACCAATAGCATGATCCATAAAAGAAAAACTGATAGTTGCACTTTTGATTTGGTTTTATTTTTTGATAAACCGTACTTTTTAATAACAAAACTTTCACTCTTCAAGAAATAAAAGAGATAAAAAGGTAAACTACAGACTAGGAGAAAATATTTGCAAATCATATATCCAGATTATATGAAGAACTTTATCCAGACACTTGACCTACAGGACTTACAGGTGGCAAACGAGCATATAAAAAGGTGCTTAGCACCACCTGCAATTGTGGAAATACAAATTAAAACCGCAAGGAAATACTACTACATACCTCTTAGAATCACTTAACTGACAAATATTGACAATACCAAGGGCTGGTAAGGATGTGGAGTAACTGAAACCATTACACTTTGCTGGTGGGAATGAAAATGGTACTGCCTGTCTAGAAATCATTGTTTGGCAGTTTCTCAGAAACATACACTTGGCCATGCAACCCAGAATTCCTACTCCTGGGTACCGAAATGAAACGAAACCTATTATAGTTACACAATACTATTTATGCAAATATGTAGAGCAACTTCATTTGCAATCACCCAAAGCTGGAAATAACCGGAATGGCCTTCAACCAGTGAATGGATAAACAGTGTGTTGCGCATTCATACAGTGGAATACCTTTATTGGTTCAGCAATAAAGGTGAACCAATTATTATACAGGCAGCAACATGGATGGACCTCAAACGCACTAGCTAAGTGAACGAATCCAGACATGCAATGTATGACTCCACTTAAGTGACATTCTGGAAAAGATAAAATCACGGAAATCATATGGAGAGACAATCTATCAGTGGGTGCAGGGGGCTGTGGCACAAGGGACATGTAGATGACAAAAAAGGCAGCAGGAGAGATTCTTTTGTGTGATGGAATTGTTCTATACCTTGACTGTGGCAGTGGTTACATTACTATGCATTTGTCAAAATTCATAGAACTGGACACCAAAAAAGGGGAACTCTACTGTATGTAGATTAGAAACAAATGAAATAGAAACTAGAATAAGTAGAAGGAAATGGAGGGATAAAGGGAAAAAATAAAATAAGAAAGGGGTTTTAAATGGGTCAAAACTGATAATGTCCCACAAACTAAAGAATATGAAATAACTTAATCCTCTATCCCTAAGGGTCAAAAAATAAAACAAAAATTCCCAAATTTGCTTCTATTTCTTCCTCGACCCTACTGTCCCTTCCAGCTATTTCTTTCTTCTCTTCTTTAACTCACTGTCTCTACTTCATCTCTTATTCTCCCTTGAACTTAGTCCTAGGGGGCACTGACCCCACCAGTCCACACAAAACGCTTTTCAAAGAATCACCAGTGATCCCCATATTGCTAGGCCAGTGATCAATATAGTAGTCCTGACTCCTAAATCATAGAAAGGCCATATAAGAATGAAAATTACAGTGACACTGGATGGACCTTGAGGGCATAATGCTAAGTGAAGTAAGTCAGGGCATAGAAAGACAAATACTATATGATCTCATGTACATGTGGAATCTAAAAAAACCCCAAATTTATAGACACAGAGAGTAGATTGGTGTTTGCCAGGGCAGAGGGATGGGGGAAATGAGGAGGTATTGGTCACAGGGCACAAACTTGCAGTTACCAAATGAGTAAGTTATGGGGGTCTATGTAAAGGATGTTGACTATAGTTAATGATACTGTGTTGTGTACTTAAAAGTTGCTAAAATAATGGACCTTAAATGTTCTCACTATCTCCCTGCACACAAAAGGGTAATTATGTGAGATTATGGATGTATTAATTAACCTTATTATAGTAATAATTTCATAAATTTATATAATTTTTTGTTATTTATTTATTTATTGGGAGGGGGGAAGAGGGAGAGAATCCCAAGCAGATTGCATCTGAATACAGAGCCCCACTTGGGGATTGATTCCACAACCTGAGATCATGACCTGAGTTGAAATCAAGATTTGGATGCTCAACAAATGGAGCCAGGCGCCCCTATACAATGTTAAATGTCAATTATATCTCAATAAAGCTGGAATAGCAAACAGAGAAAATTACCTGCCCATTTCACTTTTGATATAACCTCAAACAAAATATTAGCTAATTGAATCCAATTGTACTAAAAACCAGTACACCATGATCAAGGTTTTCTATGGAGGGAAAAATCACATGAAAACTTTAATACAGAAAAGGTATTTGATAAACATTCACATCTGTTTGTAATTAAACAAACAAAAACTTTAAGCAAACTAGGATTAAAGGGAACTTTCTTAACTTGATGTAGCTTATATTTGCAAGTTACATATTTATCTACAGAAAATATTAGATTGAATGTCAGAGGCTTAGACACATTCCCTTTAAGATTTGGGACTGGCCAAGGTTGGCTACAATCACCACTAATTGATATCCTGCCAATGCTCTAAGGAAATTTCAAGAAAGAAAGAAATAATATAATAATTGGGAAGTAAAGGATAAAACTAACATTACTTGTAGATGTTTGGTCCCTACAGGGACCAAAAGAATTAATATACATGAGAGTTAGTAAGGTTGCCAGACATAAGATTAATTTACAAAAATCAATAGCAATTTTCTACCCTAGTAATAACCACCTATAAAATATAATTAAAAATATATCAATTCATGATAGCAATAAAAACTCAAAACTATCTAAGTATTAACCAAAACTCAAAGGGTTTCTATATAGAAAGGTAATCTGAATAAATGAGACATTCCATCATAGATAGGACCACATAATATAAAGATGCCACTTCTCCCCCACAGGAATCTGTAAATTCCACACAATCTCAATTAAAAATCCAGTTGGGCTTTTTGAGGACCTTGATAAAATTACTCTGAAATGTATACGGAGGAACAAAAATCCATAAAAATCTAGAAAGGAAAAGAAGGATTTTTCCCCTATGAAATGCTAATACATATACATAGTCACTATAATAAAAAGTTGTGTGGCTGGTATAAGAACAGACAAACACACCAAAAAACAGACCAGAGAGCTCAAAGAGACTGAGGTATAGCAGGAACATCACAGAAGATTTGTGGAAGTCTCAAATTGTCTAGTAGGTGGTTTTAGGAAAACTGGCTCAGCATAGAAAACTGGATACCCTCCCTTTTTAAAAGATTTTATTTATTTATTCGTAAGAGACAATGAGAGAGAGGCAGAGGCATAGGCAGAGGGGAACAGTAGACTCCATGCAGGGAGCCCGATGCAGACTTGATCCCAGGACCTGGGGTTCATGACCTGAGCCAAAAGCAAATGCTCAACCACTGAGCCACCCAGATACCCCCTGGATCCCTTTCTTACACCACATGCAAAAGTGGGCTCTAGATAAACTAGAGACCCAAATGTGAAAGGTAAGTTATAGAGTTAAAATGTAAAAGAATCTCTTGCTTACCTAAGGATGGGGAAAGATTTCTTCAAGCTTCAAAAGTTCAAACCATCAAGGAAAAAAATTGATGAATTTGATTACATCACAATTAAAGATTTCTATTTAAAAAAGGGCAGCGTGAACAGTTCTAGACACTCAGCAGAATGGGAGAAGACAGTGTACAGTGTTTAAAATAGTCAAAAGAAGAATATCTAGAGTAATCATCAAAAAAGGAAACTGGGAAAGATGAATAAATGTGTGAAAGATGGCTCAACCTCATTAATAAAAAGGAAAATGCAAATTACATTGAAAATGCAACAGCCAGATCAGCAGGAAATAATAAAATGAAATTAGAAGGCTGACCAATGCTAAGTGCTGGCTGGGGAGACGAAGGAAGTAATTTTTTTTTTTAAGATTTTTAAATTTATTCATTTGAGAGAGAGAGACAGGGCAAGTGAGAGTACTTTCAGGGGGTAAGGAGAAGAGGGAGAGGGAAAAGCAGACTTCCTGCTGAGCACATGGGGCTCCATCCCAGGACCCCAGGACCATGACCTGAGCAGAAGGCAGATGCCTAACTGACTGAGCCACCCAGGTCCAACGGTAACTTTTCAGCATGCTAGGGCGCATGCATAACTGGTACAAGCAGGCACAGTGGGGAAGTATTTGTATTTTCATTCTAATGCTGCACACATCTGCATACCCTATGGTGAGGTAACCCTCCCCTAGACAGAGTGCTAGAGAAACAATGCCCAGGAGACTTGCAGAAGAGCCACCACCCCAACACTCTACAATAACAGTAGCTTGAATCAACTTGCTCGCTGATAATAAAGCAGATAAATAGACTGTGGGCCATCCACTGGATGAAATGTCCTATAGCAGTGAGTGAACCATAACACACAGCAATATGGATGCGTCCTAGAAACGGATTGTTGGATGAAAAACCAGTCCTAGGAGACCAGTGTGATTCCGTTTGTTGCAAAATTCAAATCCAAGAATAACCAAGTAATTTGTAGGGAGGGATAGTAAGAAATAAAATTATACATAAGAACAAAAATCCAGTAACCACAGGTGCAAATCTGGCTAGTGGTAATCTCTGTGGGGTGGGAGGGGAGAAACTCAGAGAGAGGCAGGCTGGTGGGGTCCTAGTTCTGGGGTGGGGAAGGTAGCTCATTAGTGTTTATTATTCTTTTTAATATATGTATCAAATGTATATTTGAATTTGTTAGAAGTTAACTAAAATGTTTAAAAGTAATTAGAGGGGCGCCTGAGTGGCTCAGTCAGTTGAGTGTCAGGCTCTTGATTTAGGCTCAGGTGGTGATCTCAGGATTGTGAGATCAAGCCCTGTGTGGGGCACTGCACTCAGAATGGAGTATGCTTGAGGTCCTCTCCCTCTGCGCTCCTCCCCCACTTGAGCTCATTCTCTCTCTAATAAATAAATAAAAATTAAAAAAAATAATAATAAAATTTTTTTTAAGTACCCAGAGCAAGAGAAAATGAGAGAGAGAGAGAATATACCTCTGGTCTGGACAAAATAGGACATTTGGAAGATAAGAAAAAAGACAGCAATCCCAAAAGAAATGGCTGAAGGATATACATGGGCAAGTTAGAGATGAGCAAACTGAAAAAGGTGATAGGTACACAAAGAGGTGTTCAAAATAATTAGCATGAAAAACACATCTGAGAACAACAAGGAAAAAAAAGGTAACATTTATTAAATCTACAAAATCTGAAAGCTTCTTTAAAAGTCAAGTCTCCTTTGGGGAATGTGGGCTAACTTTGCCCGCAGCTCCAGACTCACTCGCCTGCTTGCCATCTGCACTTGGATGTCTAGGTGGTTCTCAAATGGAGCATTTCCAAACTGAGCTCCTGATCTTCCTCCCAGAACCTGTTCCACCCACAGCCTTCCCCAGCTCAGGGGACGGCAACTCCATCCTGTCGGGAGCCTAGGCCAAAACTCTGGGCACAGACCTTCCTCCCAGCGCTCAACCCACACGTGTGGCCAGCCAGCTCTAACTCTCAATATGCACCTCACCTCTAGACCTTCTGCTACTTCCACCGGCCCCACGCTGGTCCAAGGCTCCATCAGCTCTTCTGGCGTGTTGCCCTGCTTCTGCCCTGGGTCCCCTAGGTCTAGTTTGCAAATAGTGCTGAAGGAAGCTGCTGAAAACATGTCCTGTGCATTCCTCTGTTCAACAGCCTCCCCAAGCTCTGAATATAAAAATAACCAATAACCGAGATCCCTGGGTGGCGCAGCGGTTTGGCGCCTGCCTTCGGCCCAGGGCGCGATCCTGGAGACCCGAGATCAAATCCCACGTCGGGCTCCCGGTGCATGGAGCCTGCTTCTCCCTCTGCCTGTGTCTCTGTCTCTCTCTCCCTCTCTCTCTGTGTGTGACTATCATAAATAAATAAAAATAAAAAAAAAATAACCAATAACCTGGGTGGCTCAGTGGTTAAGCACCTGCCTTCGGCTCAGGTCATGATCCTGGGGTCCCGGGATCCAGTCCTGCATCGGGCTCCCGGCAGGGAGCCTGCTTCTCCTTCTGCCTATGTCTCTGCCTCTCTCTCTGGGTCTCTCATGAATAAATAAATAAAATCTTAAAAAAAAAAACCCCAACAGTAAATAGCCAATAAACGCACGCTACCCCCAGGCCCCTTCCCTGGCCCAGCTCTGACCTCATCTTTCATGTCTCTGCCTGTGCTCCCTCTGCTCCAGCCATTCTGGCCCCTTGCACCCCTCCAGCCCACCACACTCTGCAGGGCCCCCAGTTGCTATCCTCTCTCACTCAACTGCTTTTCCCTCAGAACCCACACCTCCTTCATCTGTTCAAATGTTACCTCCTCTGAGGTGCCACCCCCCACCATGCCTATCTCTCTCTCATCTCTGTTCTACTTTTCTTCATTTGGCTATGATTCCCCGCCAGATGCATACTTCTATGTTTACGGGTGCTATGGACTGAGTTGTATCTCCCCAAAATTCGTATGTTGAAGCCTTAAGCCAATGTGACTATATTTGGAGATACAGCTTGGGAGGTAATTATGGTAAGATGAAGTCCTAGGGGGCGGCACTCATCCAATAGGATTGGTGGTCTTACAAGAAGAAGAAGGGAGATCTCACCCCCTTACCTCCACCCCAACTCCCACTTTCTTTTCACCCCCTCTACACACATATGTACCAAGGAACTGGAACTGTCTGGAACTGTCTTAGGTACAGGGGACCTGGCTTCTTCATCTTGACTCCCACAGCGTCTGGCCCAATGCCAGGCACCCCATGTGCTCTCAGGGGACACTGGAGACCTCTCCTGGCTCATCCACAAGAGAAATCCCAGGCTTATCCCCCTGCTTTGTTTCAGCAGAGATGCAGCCAGACCTCTTAGGACCTGCCAGGGGTGTCACATCACCCTCTGCAATTACAGGGGGGTCTGGTGATTAATGGATCTAAACAAGCATTTTCTACAGCTTTCCTACAAACCCCTGAGGAGCTGTACTTGGCCAGATTGGGAAGTTAGCCTGCTTCTCCTGTCTCCCTTTCACCTCTCCCTGGGCTCAGCCTTCCTCTCGCCCTTCCAGAGGCTTGTCCTGGACACTATTTACCCCCCATCACTGATAACCAGGGGCTCAGCAACAAAGATTTAACCTCTCCATCAAACAAAGGAGTTAAAGGAGTGAAAGCATGAGGCTTTTAAAACTTTGTACTTAAAAAATTGTTGTTGTTATTGTTGGTGTTCTAAAGCAGAATGTCTCCAAGTTATACAACAACCTGACAAATCACAAACTGGGCTCTCCTCCCAGGGAGCTGAAGTTCCAGTCCTTGATCCTGACCCCACGCCACATGGCCCCTTCTGGGCAGGATGCACCTGTAGGGATTTGGAAAAGGTGGCTCCAAATCAAAGATGCACCAGGTACTGGGTGAGAGGCATTTTTTTTTTGCCTCCTGAGTGCATGAGCCTGGTGAAGCCCCCTGGGCTGCCTTCACCTTTGCCAGGCTCCCCTGGAAGCAGCTATAAGACCTTCTCTTGCACCTTCTTGCTTGCCAGCCAGCACCCATCCCAGTTCCCCATTGCAGCAAAACTCCTTCACAGTGCTGTCCACACTGGCTGGCTCCAATCCCTCCTACCTGGCTGGCAGATGTCAGCCCTGATAGCCCCTGCTGGTCAGGTGACCCCTAGACCTGGAGGTCCCCCCGAGGAGCCCCAGGGACCACTGCAGGGCAAGATTCCCCTTCCAATGCTAGCAGTACCTCTTCTGTCAGTGGTACTGGGCTTCTATTTAAGACTCTGTCCGAGATTCCATGGCTAAGGGGCTATGAAACCACTAGATACACCACAGCTGAGGCACTCAGGGGGGCAGGGAAGGGGCTTTGCTCAAGTCCCCCATCCTACAGCAGCATCAGGCTCAGGCTCAGCTCCAGACCACCTCCCTGCTCCGCAGAAGCCACCCACCTGGAGCCCGCCTCTCCCCTTCCCTTTCCCAGGGCCCAGCCCGGGAGTCTCCGGCCATCCAGTTGGGAGGACCTCACAGAGCACATAAGGAAGTCCGCCTATCACGACGAAGGACCTGTCAAGTGCATCCACCTTTCCCACTAACTTCTAGTACACGGTAGTGATGTATGACACTGGGGGGAACTGGAGCCAGGGCATTTTTGGCAAGAAGTAACAAGAGGTAATACTTATAAAGTGCTTACTCTGTGCTGGGCATTGCTTTATGAGTTTGCACACAGCCACACACTTAGGCTCAATGAGGGACACTTTGGATTTGTACCCAGGCAGCTGTCTCCACTCTGGGTTGCTGACACACGTGCTGTAAGAGGCTGGGACGTGTCTATGACTCCTCGGTGGTGTGGAGTTAGAGAGGCATCCAGGACGGGTGTGCCGGAGTTTGTAAAAGTCCTGGCTCTGCCACTCCCTGGCTGGGTAACCTCAGTTTAGTGACTTAGCCTCCCCGAGCCTCAGCTTCCTCATCTCTAGAATGGGCCTGCTGTTGAGGACAAGATTACAATACACCCCAAGAGAGAACTCACTAGACGTGGGCTGCTGCCACTGCCATCAGCATCAGATCTGGAAACTGCCTAGAGGCCACCTAGGCCAAGGGACTTGCAGATTATAGAGCATGGGAGACCCTGCCAAGAGAAAGGGCAGCCAGGATATGTAGTATCTGCAGGCCTCAGCAAAGGCAGAAGAGGGTGCTGGATGGAGAAGATGAGCAAGAGAAAGAGCAGGAGTAACTGCCACCCCCTTGGGCCTTGCTTGGAGCCTGGAGTCAGCTGCGGACCGTGCAGGTTCCCAGGCCACCTGTGCCTGCCAGGGCTCTGCAGGCAGCTGTTTACAGAGGGCCACTGCAGAGGGCTGGTGGGTCGGGCTGGCCACGCATACCTCCACCTGGGCACCCCCCATTCTCCTCTTCACGCTTCTGTCTCTTCACCCACCTACACACCCACTGTCACAATTCCACCTCCCTGTCCCCACCCCCAGCCAGAGGGTCCTCCCCTCAGAGGGCATCTGCCCAGGGGTATCCTAAGGGGAGGGCCAAGACTCTGCATTACTTGTGCTCCTGATGGGGTCTCATACAGCCTGGCACACAAAGGGTGCCCAGAGAATGTATGCTGGTGATGGCATATAATTTACACCTACTCAATACCCGCTGTTTACCAGGGAGTGATAGGCACACTCTAGGGTCACAAGTGTATACACACAAGTCACTGACCCCCTCAGAAAGCCCAGGTGGGGTGAGGATGTGGACACAGAAAATCTCAGAAGAGCATCACCTAACACAAGCCACAGGGGCAGGGAGCCAGGAGGGTCAGGGATTGTTCCCAGGCGAGATGGTACCTCCCCTCTAACACCCCATTACAGATGAGCAAACAGAGCTCAGGTAAGAAAAGTGACTTGTCTAAGTTAATGACAGCATGTCAGTGAGTAAGTCAGGGCTGAGAAGCAGCTGTCCTAGCTCCTGGCCACCTAGCTCCCAGTGCTCCTTCCAGAACAAGGTTTCTCAACCTCCCTATTGACATTGGGGCCTAATCATTCTTTCTTGTAGGGGCCATCCTGTTCATTGTGGGATGTTTAGCAGCATTGCTGGCCTCTACCTGCTAGATGCCCATAGTACCCTCTCCCCAATTGTGATGATCAAAAATGTCTTCAGATGTTACCAAATTCCACTGGAGAGCAAAATTGCCCTCAGTTGAGAGCTACTCGTCTAGAACTTAGGAAATGTGAACTGAGATAAGAGGCAGTGACCAAAGTCAAGCCTTGGGCACAAATGTAGACAAAAAGGTCTGGTGTCAGGGCTTGCAGACAAGCACCAAGGGTTATCAGCCCCGAGTCACTTTGTACCTGTATGCCCCACCCACCCTGTGAGTCCCTTAGACTTGAGTTCAGCTTTTAAGTTGTGCAGTGCTTTAGTTCACCACACCCCTGTGAAGCAGATAGTGGAACATATTCTTTTGTCCTCATTCTACAGATAAGGAAATTAAGGCTTAAGAATGTTTAATGCACCAAAGTCACTTGGTAAGCTAGTGGCCAAACCAGGCTGGAACTGCCCCACGGAGTCACCCAGAAGCAGACAGAGGGCCTTTCAGCCTCTGCATGTACTTCTAGAAGGCTGCATGCCTAGAACCCAGATCCATTAGTTCCTAACAATCCCAGGGGCATCATAACCCTGGCGGCTCACAGATGGGAACTACGGAGGCTCCGGGAGGACAGGAGACACACGACTGAATCCACGCATGCCTGCGGGGAGCCGGGCACCAGCTCTCTTCCCTCAGTACCAGCTCCCAACCAGGCTGGGGCCGCAAGGCCTGGGCTCCCTCAGACACTGACCCTCAGACGCTGCCTGGCCAATGGGCCTGCCAGGCACTTACTTAAAGGACACCACTTCCCATCAACACGGAACACTGGAACTTATAACTCCCTCCCTCTGATGCAGGAGAGGAGGCCCATTTGAGTGAGAGAATGTTTTCGATCATGAATCAGTCCTGTCACTACGAGTAATCACTCCATTTTTAATCACTCATGATGTCAATGGTTCACAAAGTTTGTGCTCTTATACGCCAAGAATGGTGCTATAAGTCTGCCACACAGCCCACTTTACAGGTAATGAAACTGAGGCTCAGAAAGGTGAAGGGAGCTTATCCAGCCAGCATGTGTGAGTGACAGGATCCCAGCTAAGACCTGGCTGACACTGAAGCTCTACGCTCCTCCCACTACATCAAGACATCAGAACTCCAAGGGGGCCCAAGTGGGCAACTGCACCAGCAAAGAGAAACTCAGTAGAGCCCCAAGTGGGTTTTTTAGCAGGTTGAATCCAGCATCTGTAGTCTTATGCATACCAGCCAAGTATTTTCTTTCTTTGTAAAGAAATCCCCTTTCCTTAGAAATCACAACAGCACATTTCATAGGCCCAGCCCTGTGAGGGAACTGCCTCACTCAGGAAGGTTTTGCAGTACCAAGTAGAATGAGGCCATGAGTGCTCTCAGCCCCTTGGTGGCCCGAGAGGGGCCAGGAAATGGGGAAGATCCATTAGGGGCCATGGCTTCCCTGGGTACCAACCACTCCTCACACCCATCACAGACTTCACATGGGCAAAGGAGAGGGGTTACAGGACAGACTAGTGCCCTATGGGAGGCATAGGTCCTCAGTGGCACAGTAGTGCAGGATGCTTATCCCTCTACCTCATCCCGAGCAAATTCCCTGTACTGGATTCCCCAGTCAGGGTCAGCATCCAGACAAGCACAGGCCTCGCTTGGGCAATTTTCCTCTCCAAGTAAAATTTAAAGCTTACAGTGGCACCTCTCAGAACCACCTGAATATGTCTCTTCTCTCTGGGAAGGAGAACTCATCCAGAAGAGGTGTGATGGAGCCTGATGGCTTCTTAGGGGCACACAGTCATGGACGTCAGGTAAAGAGTCTGCTTTAGGTTCCAAAGGCAAAATGGAGGAAGGGCCTTGCTTCCAGGCCCTGTGCCCCTTCCCGTCCTTGGTAGCCCTTGGCAGGGGTTTGGGGCACATCCTCAGGTTGGAGGGGCTGCCAGGCAGTTCAGAGGCAAGGACACGTTCTTCCCTCCTCTCCTGCCTAGACCTCTGGGTTTCAGTCCCAGGAGCAGGAGCCTGGCAAGGTCAGCAGAGTGCTGAGGCAGGCAGGAAGCCCATCCTCCCCTGAGAGGACAGCAAGGGAGCATAGGGAACAGGCACAGGACAGGCCTGCCCGTCTGCACGGTACAGAGGTAGGGGCTGCAACTGCCTCCGGGGAACTGGGTAGAGGGGGAGTTCCATCGCAGTGGGCAAGGTCCCCTTCAGAATGGGTGTGCCCTAGAGGGGCTCCTCCTCCTAACCTGCTCAGAAGTCTTAGGGAGGTATCCAAGGTTGGGAAGCAGCTCCCAGGGTGCCTCTCAGGGGTCCCAGGGAGGCTGTCCACTGTCTGACTTAAGAGCAGGTCTGTCTCCTCAGTTAATATTTTATTGGGACAGAAATGTGGCGCCTGAGGATTTGGTTACTGATCCCGTGGGCCTGAGCCTTGCCCAGGGATGCGGGTGGAAGCGAAAGGGGCAGTCCCATGATGTGGCTGAGGTCTCTTATCACTTGCCACCATCTTCACCCTGGGATGAAGATCCTTCCAGTCATCCTCACCCTGAGCCACCTCCCGCCAACGGGAGGCCCACGCTGGCTATGCTCACCCGGGGCGGCCAGGGCCCGCAGGCCTAGGGTGGCTCAGGGTGTCACCAGGCATCTAGCTCACGCCCACCCCAAGCGCCGCAGCTCCGGCCCCTCTGGAGCTCCTGGGAGCCCCTGGGAGCCCCTGGCCTCCGTCCGCTTAGTCCTGGACCAGCCCTCGGGAGTCCGAGGGGACGGCGGCCAAGGCGGCGGGTGCAGGGCCGCCGGGGCAGACCCGCGGACCCGTGCCCCGGAGCGCGACTGCGGCTCCCTCCCTGCGCACCGGGGCCCGGCGGAGCGCGCGGGGCCACGCGTTACCTTCCATGGACATGGGCTCCAGGATGCCGAACTGCTTGAGGACGGCGATGAACAGCAGCACCACCACGGCCATGGCGCACAGCTCCATGCCCTGGATGCCCATGGCGACCCGAGCTCCTGCGGCCGGGCCGTGCCCCTCGCCCGCGCGAGCCTCGGGAGGCGCCGGGGCCGGTGCAGCCCGCCCGGCCTCTGGGGGAGGCCGCGGCTCACATCCCCCGGCAGGCGGGGCTGCGGGTGTGGACGGGGCCGCGGCCCCGCGGAGGGCGGCGGCGGACTGGGCAGGCCGGGAGGCGGACGCGGCGGCGGCAGAGCCCGAGCGCAACTTTCCGAGTCAGCCGGCAAACTTCGAGGCGCGGCGGCGGCGGCGCGGAGCGCAGCTCGGGCGGCCGACGCGGGCCAGAGACGCCTCCATGGCCGGCGCGGGCGCCGCGCCTCTTTCGCCCCCTCTCCAGCCCCGCGGGCGCGGGGGCGCGGGGGCGCGGCGGCGGCGGGGGTCCCGGGCGCTCCGGCCGCCCCAGCCTCCATCGCGGCTCCCCGCGCGCTCATTGGCCTAGGCGCGGCGACCACCCGAGGAGGCGTCCCCTGCGGCCCCCCCGCGCCAGCCCGGGAAGGGGCGGAGGGAGGTGGCCCCGCCCCGCGCCGCCCAGCCCCCCGACCGCGCCTGGCGCCCCGCCACGCCACCCGGCCCGCCCCCGGGAGGCCGCGCGGCCGGCGGTTACCTCCACCTACCGGAGCAGGGCGGAGTGGCTGGGGAGGGGGCCGGGGACCAGACCGGAGGGGAGCCGCAGCACCGCTCAGCCGCGAGGAGTCGGGGCTGCAGACTCCGGGCTGAGGGGTGCGCAGCCCCCCCCCCGCCCCGCGCATCGCCCCGCCCGCCAGCGCGGAGCCGGCCTTGGGGATCGGGGAAACCCTCTCGCCCCGGGCTGCTTCCCGCACCGCCAGCTCTCCGCTCGAGACTGAACTTGGCCCTGGTCTGGCCCCCGATGCAAATGAAAAAAGTTGGTATCCAAAGTTATCCAGTTCCGGAAACGCACGTGCGCGCCAGGCTTTTGGAGAAGTGTGGGCTTTGGCATTAGACACTACGGAACCGAGTTCCACCCCTGATTCTGCAGCATGACCTTGGTCGAGTCACGGACTTGCAGACTCCTCCTCCACACGGAGGGGCTGGTGCATGCCCGCCTCTCCGGCTGTAGGAAAGAGCTAAAGGGATGCCAGGTGCAACGCGCGGGCAGTGCCCAGCAGCGCCAACTCGTTTGTGGACGGGGGCGCTGGGGCGGGGAGGAAGGAGAAAGCCAAGTGAGAGGAGTGGGCGTGGCAGGGCGGAGCCCGGGAACCCTCCCAAGTCCGCGAACTCGCGGACCCGAGGCAGGAGCCGCGGCTCTCTGCTGCCCTCCGGCGGGCACGGCTCTCAGCAGGCGTCCCCGCCCGCGCCCGGGGCGTAGAGGGCGGGAAGCAGGGGCTGCCTGGAGCGCCAAGTTCTCCAGTTCTCCCGCTCCCGCTGCCTTCGTGGAGGGGAAATCCAGCCCCGCTCCACGCCTGCTTGGACCTAGGGCCCGAGCACTAGTAGCTTCCATCATGAGCCTCCGCTGCCCACTCGGTCATTCGTTCAACAAATGCTGAATGTGTTCTGTGCCCCAGGCACAGAGCTTGGTGCCCCGGCGGGGGGGCGGGGGGGAGCCGGAGCGTGCGGCCAAGGGTCCCTCCGGAGCTGGCATACAGGAACCAAGCCTTTATGTTTACTTGTAATCCTTAAGGGCCGCCCCGGTGGGCTTTCTCTTGCCCACTTTCCAGTTAAGGAAACCAAGATCTAGAGGGTGGACTAGGGAAGGGGCGCAGGTGCAGCCCAGGTCTCCTGGGTTCCAGAGCAGTCGCGGCCCAGCATACCGCACGGTTTCCAGTGGAAGAGGAGGGGAGAGAGGCTGCTGGGTTTCTTCTGGCCTGTGTGGTTCCACCTCAGTATTTAACACACCTGGTTAAAAGTCTGAGTTATTGGAGATATTTTTAAAGAACTGTAAATGCACGGCTTTCAATTGCATTTAAGTGGGCATGTGGTGAGCCTCCACTGACCAAAGCAAGAGTTCTAAGCAGAGACGCCAATGATCGCCAGAGAGCATGGCTCTGTGGCAGCACATGAGTTGCTAAAGTGTGTTAAGTCTAGAAAGGCTCAAACCCCTCCTGTACTCTAATTTACACACTTTACCAGCTGAGTGAAGTCTAGCCTGTAGGTCCCAGCTAGTTGCCACTAATCCTCAATCAATGGTCTGGTTAAAAGTACATTAACCTCTCTAAGCCAGTTTCCTAAAATGGGGATGACAAGCCAGCCTCTCCAGGGAGGGGCTTGTAAAGGATCAAGTGAGACAAGGGCTGGCCTGTGTCACAGGCTCTGATGGCTCCTTAGGACGTGTTCTTGGAGCGGGGTATGTACAGGGTACCAGATGTGAGATAGATAGGGGGATAGAGAAGTGGGCAAGCAAAGGAAGCCATATGGAGGGTCTTCCTGAGGCTGGTCCACCCCTCCTTCCCTGCCTCAGTTTCCCCTGGTGCTCCTGAGCATCTTCCCTGGGAAAGCTTCAATGACTGCTCATAAACACTGAGCTATAAATGAGACATTGATCCCCTGGCTATGCGGTGTAAAATATTAACGATGCCTAAGTGGATACCAGGGATGAGAGCAGAATGTCCGCTCGGCATTAGCAGCCTGGGCCATGGGCCTAATGGATGGGAAGCTGACTCCCCCGCTCACTCACTAGCTTGGCGCATGCCAGTTCTAGGGCCAACCAGGTCCACTGAGGCTGGGCTGATGGCCCCATCACACTCTCCACTTCCACAGGACCTGGGCAGAGAAGCTGGCAACAAGCCCCTAGACCCCATACATCCTCCCCACACCGATGAAGCACCAGGCCAGGCCAGGCCTTTCCCACCTGCCCCCTCCCTAATATCCCCCAAGTGCCTCCTGTGGCAGGGGGCATTCTGGGTGTTGACAGGGCTCCCCGCCAGCTCCCTGCCTTAGGGGAGGGGCACATCCAGAGAAATCTCCACAGCGCGGGGTGCTGAGGACTGCCTTAGGAGTGGGCAAAGATGAGGGGCGATGTGGAGAGAGCCACTCGCTCCACCCCAGGTGATAGTAGAAGGCTGGAGAGTCCTGAGCTCTCACTTGAAGACCTCAGGATGTCTGGGAGGCTCTGGGAGGCCCTGGTGTCCCGGCCCAGTTTAGAAAGTTTTTAGACCTCCAGCTGTTTGGGGAAGGCTGGGGCACACCCCAAACCTAGCCTTGCACCCCACACCTGAGGTCATGGTCTTCCTATGCCTAGAATATTGATACTACTCCAGTTCCACCTCCAGGAAGCCTCCCCAGCTTATGCCAGCCCTGCATCAACCCCCTTCTCCTCAGAACCGCCATGGCCTCCACTGCCTGGGCCATGCCATTCTGCATTGTGTTTTGGCTGTCTGCCCAGACATCTTCCATGTCATCTCGTGCTTCTCATCTCTCACCACACTGCACTGTCAGCTTCTGTGGGGTGGCACCCTGTCAGATTGACCAACATTAGTTGGGTGCCCCAGCCTACTAACCATCCAGCTGCCCAAGGATATCAAAAGATCTTTTGACTTTTAAAGGAGAGACTGGACCACACATACTGTTTGAGGGACCCATGCCCAGCAAACAGCTCAGCAAGTTCTCTTCTCAACTCCTGCAGAGAACAAGCCACCCTTGGTTCTAGAGCATTCTAGTGGACAGAATAGTCATTATTCAATTTATCTCTCCTTCTCATATTCATAGGAACCAGACAAGAATGTCCATGAGTAGAGTTCCTCATCCCAAAGAAATGCCTCTAGGACTCTTCCCCTTGGATGTCCCAAGGCCCCTCAAATGCAATGCATTCGAAGCTAAACTATCAACCTTCCCTAAACCTGCCCCTCCTTCACACTCCTTGTCTTAGCTGCTCAGGCCCAAACCCTGGGTTAGCCTGGAATCTTCCTGGCCCACTCCTGCCCAGTCTACCAACAAACCCTGGCACTGTGCCTCTTGCTCATTCCTCTTGGCTCCACTGTCACCAGGTAGCTGCAGCTGCCATAGCTCACCAGCTAGGAGCCAGGACAATGAGATACCTCTATGACTGGCCCTGGGAAAGCAGGAGAGAGACACTCTTTTTCACTGTGGCAGCTGAATGGCCACCCTGGCACCATGTGGGGCCAGCAGGCTGGAGAATGAAGTTATTTCTTGAGAAAGCAGAACAAAATATGAATGGCCCCAGCCCAGTTGACAATGTTATATGCCTTGACCCAGCTGTGCCTAATGGCACACCTAAACCTATATATCTTTCAGTTACATGAGCCAGTAAGTCTCCCTATTGTTGCTTACCCCAATGTGAGGTGGGCTGCTGTTCCTTGCAACCAAAGGGTCTTGATTGATGCAACCCCCATTACTCATAGAACAAAGACCAAATCTTTAATATGACCTATAAGAGAAGCTGACATTTACTAAGAGTTCACTATGTACCAGGCAGTGCAATACCATTTATCTTCATTTTTCGCAGCTCCCAGTAAGGCAGAGACTTGACAAGAAGAAGAAATTGAAGCACAGAGTGGCTAATTCTTTGCGTAAGGGCACACAGCTTATACTACACAGTATCAGGATTTGAACTCAAATATTCTAGCTCCATAGCCTGCAATTTTAATTCAATCCTGCCTTGCCCCTCTAGACCAGTGTGGTCCTCCTTTCCCTTGTTCACATGACCCCAGCCACACCTGCAGCTACCTGAATAGACCCAACGCTCCAGATCTCTGCACATGCTCTTCCCTGAGACCTGAAGGCTCTTCTTCCTGTTCCTCCTCTTCCTTTTCACCCAGCTAATTAGTGCCTACTTGTCCTTTGGGTCCCAGCTTAAATGTCACTTCTGCGGAGTGTCTTCCCTGACCTGTTTGCCTTTATTAGTCTCTGCTAGTCCCCTTCCCTCTTTGCAGGTCTCAAAATGTGAGTTTAGCTATTTACTTATGTGTTCATTTATTTGCTTCTGTTCTCCCACCAGACTGTAAATTTTCTGAAGGTATAAGTAGCACCTGCCTCAACATATTTATAGATAACTAATGGGATGACAGACGATGCTTTTCCTCCAATTATTTCAGCAGAGGCTGTCTTGGTATCACTAACAAGAGCACCAGACTGGGAGCCCAAGAGAACCAGGGCCACATCCCTAGTTCTAACCCTAACCAGCAGAGTTAGCCAAGGCACACCACCTCTCTGAGCTTCCCTTTCCTTCTTATAATGTGGGTTCGCTTGGTGACATTTACCTGCCTGTCAAACAATGAGCTGTGAGAATCAACAAGCCAATGGATGTGAAAGCAACCCAAGACAAGCATGAGGGACTCTGTTCCTATAGATGCCCACTTCCTCAGAGCCAGAAACGCCTTGGAGGGGACACCATAGGAGTCAGCCTTACCCACAACCAGCTCCCCTCATGACACAAGATGGATGCCTAGTTCTAGACATCACATCCTAACATGACAGTGTCCTGGAAAAGACAGGTTCATCTCTTCCTATGTCTCTTTTTTTTTATAGTGAAGAAGACTTACCCATTAAGCTTCTCATGAACACTTCCTTCTGTTTCGTGGCTGGAATTATTTCACATGTCATGCCTAAATCTCTTGTTGGCAAGAGGAATGAGAGCACTACTGTAGAAAAGACTGTTAGCTCTCCACCAAAATTCATTTGCCTCTCTTCTATAGTAAAAAAGCCTTAACTAGGCACATGGTTGCTCAGTGGTGACAGCATTTCTCAGACCCTTTTGCAATTAGTTGTGGCCATATGACTAAGTTCTTAACAGTAGAAAGGATGGGTGCTGCTCTGGGGATGGAGGCCTTAAGTCAGTGAGTGAGTCTCCTTATCATTCTTTCTTCTCTTTTCTTGCTGGCTGGGACCCAGACATGTCGATGACCAGCCTCAGCCATGCGGATGATGACAAGTCTGGGAGGGGAGGAGAGGGTGAAGCTACAAGGTGGAAGGGACTTGACTCCCTGAATGACCACATGGAACAGAACCGTCCACCAAGCTGGAACACTCACCCGGAGATGTTAAGGGAGAAAGAAACTTTTAAAAATCTCTTAAAGAAAGAAATGAAGTGAGGTGAGAGCTGGCTATTTTGAAAATAGAGGTAGAGGAGTGGGTGCCTGGGTGGCTCAGTCAGTTAAGCGTCTGCCTTCAGCTCAGGTCATGATCCTAGTGTCCTGGGATCAGACCCTGCTCAGTGGGGAGCCTGCTTCTCCCTCTGCCCTTCCCTCCGCATGCTTGCACTCTCTCTCTTTCTCAAATGAATAAATAAAATCTTTTTTTAAAAAAAAGAAAAGAAAATAGAGGTAGAAAGGAAGAGGAAGATATGAGATATTGAAGTCTTCACAATGTTGGAAGGAAATACTTTTGGACCAAAAAACAGAAATGAGATTGTTGCAGAAAGCATTTTTCAAAGGTCCTTTAAGATTTATCAGCCAAATTTTCAGGCAAACAGAAATGGCCTCAAGTGAGAGACAGAAATAGGTAGAACAAGAAAGCCAAGAAATAAAGTAGCTATGGGAGAACTGTATTCAGAAAAGAACTTTGGTAGTGGTTACTGAACACAGAACCAACTAGAAGAAAATGGACCAGAAACTGACCAAGTCTTTGAGGGAATTACAGTGTGGTAGAAGTCTGGCCCCCAAAATCCTGTGAGTAATCAAGACCCACAATAACTCTTGGCCTTCCTAAATTGCACTAGCAGAAAACTTGGAAAGCTCTATGGTCCCAGAGGAGGGCACACTTCCCAACGCCCTACTTCAGACTATGTCTCACCAGACTCAATGAATGCTCTCTCCTTGGATGGGTCTTAGATAAGTCAATGCCACAAATATTTATTGTGCCCTCACTTTGTGGGTGGTCCTGGTGAGCACTCTACAGTCAATTTCTTGTGGAGAACTTTCTTAGGTGGGCTATTTGAAAAATTCCTCAAATTTGAGAATATTCCCTGCTATGGACTGAGCCAGATATCTGAGAGATTCTTTACAAGAATTACCTGGTTTCATCTTCATGTCGACCCTAATTATGGAGGAAATAACACCATTACCCCTGTGGCAGAGACTTCTGGTTGCATAGACTTAGGATCTATTCTTCCCTTCTTTCTCTCTAACACAATCTTAATTTTGTTGAGGGCAACAATGCACTCTGCTGAAAAACTACATTCCCAGCTTCCTTTGTGGCTAGAGATGGCCATATGACACAGTTTGGGCCAATGAGCAGAAGTCATTGAGTGGGGCTCCTAGGAAACCACCTTGAAGGAGTGGGACAGACTCAGTGTCATATGCCCTTTTTTGGCTATTTCTCTTCACTTCTTTCTGGAATGGGTTATGATAGCTATACCTAGAGCCAGGAGAGAAGGACACAGTTTACTGAATTATGATGACTTGAGCTGCCAAACTAAACCTAACAACTACCTTCATCTGGATTTGTTATTGCTTGAGAAAACTAAACCTTGATCTCATTTAGGTCACAATTACTCAGGTTTTCTGTTCTATGAAGCTGAGGAGAAACTGAGGCATGAGAGATATACACTACTGTGTATATCAGAGGTGCTCACCACTGATAAGAGGCAAAGCTGGGGTTTGAATATATCCTGAAGGCAGTACCACAGAGAAATGAGTGATGTGCCCCACAACCCCTGTCCCCCCATCCACCTCGTGTGCTGACCACTGACTCTTTTGGGCCCCTGCCTTGCCTAATGTCTGCCTGCTACTTGCCAGTTGCCAGCTGCCACTCTTGCTACTGGGAGCTTCCTTCTAAATGTTCAGTCCCCAGGGGGTCCTTGGGTGGCTTGGCGGTTTAGTGTCTGCCTTCATCCCACAGCGTGATCCTGGAGTCCTAGGATCGAGTCCCGCATTGGGCTTCCTGCATGGAGCCTGCTTCTCCCTCTGCCTGTATCTCTGCCTCTCTGTGTGTCTCCCGTGAATAAATAAATGAAATCTTTTTAAAAAAATAAAAAATAAATGTTCAGTCCCCAGCTGAGGAACGCAGCTCTTTGTTCTGCTGCTCTCCTCACCACCTCCAGGTTATTCTATCCTCCAGCCCAATGGTTGGGTTGGTTTTCTTGGCCCCGGTCCTCACCAGCACTCCTTAGCTTAGCTTCCTGCCTTTCCTCTCTGGCCCTGCTGCTTTAAGAACAAGCCTGTAGGCAGAGAAGCCTATGATGAGGACAGGGAAGAGCTTGAGTGAAAGATGAAGGTTGCCTGCACCTAGGTAAAGGCTGAAGAACTGGAAAGGAGGGAACTTCATTGACAGAAATGAAGGAAGCCAATAGATTCTGCATATTCCAAATGCAGCCTAGGAGGAAAAGCTATAATTTTTAAGGCTCTGCTCCTACAGTGATTTTTCTTTTAACTTATAACAAGAAATTCTTTTTCAAAGATTTATTTATTTATTTATTTATTTATTTATTTATTTGAGAGAGAGAGCAAGGGAGAGCATGAATGGGAGGGGCAGAGAGAGAGAGGGAGAAAGAATCTGAAGCAGACTCCATGCTGAGTGTGAAGCCCAACATGGGGCTTGATCCCATGAGCCTGAGATCATGGCCTGAGCCAAAACCAAGAGACACTTAACCAACTGTGCCACACAGGTGCCTCTATAACAAGTTTTTAAATATTGAGATTGTTTTTTTTTTAAGATTTTATTTATTTATTCATGGGAGACACACACACACAGAGGCAGAGACACAGGCAGAGGGAGAAGCAGGCTCCACACAGGGAGCCCGATGTGGGACTCGATTCTGGATCTCCAGGATCACACCCCAGGTTGACGGTGGCGCTAAACCGCTAAGCTACTGGGGCTGCTCGAGATTGTTTTTAAATGACTGTGTAGCATATTGCTTAATAGTGCAGACTTTGAAGACATACTGCCTAGGTTCAAACCCTAGCTTTCCACTTATTAGCCATGTGACCTTGGGCAAGTAACTTAGCTTCAACAAGACTCAGTTTCTGCAACTATAAATGAGAATGATAATACCTATGTCACAGAATGATTATGAGTGTAAAATAAATTACTGCATGTAAAGTACTTAGAAAAGGCACTGTTTCACCCTTTTGAGGTATTCAGTAAGGGCTGAAGCTTCTGTTATTATCACAGAGAAAGGAATTCATTGTACATGTTATCGACACTCAGAGAATAAGCAAGAACATAAGTGAGTTTGAACACATCTGTGTTTTACCTATACAAATGACATTACCTCTCTCAGCCCTATTGAGAGCAGAAAAGGAAGATTCCAATTATGATGAAGTAGCTGGCATCAAATTTGCCTTATCGATGGAAACAACTATAAAATCTGGACAAAACATGTAAAGCAACTATATGTGGGCACTGGATATCAATTAACATAGGGCAATGATCCTTGAGAATCCTATTACATGATCCCCACATTCACTTCTTCTTTATTTCTGAGCACATTTTCCAAAATTCCGGGCAGCAAAACCTCCTAGTATGGTGGTCACACTGGATGGAGGAAATAGAGATCAGACTTCAGGATTGCTAAGGCAACCATGATTTGAGAGGGCAAGTCTCTGGAAATGAGGGAGCTACAGAGAAGGAACAGACCCCTATGAAAACATCTCTTGGATCCCTCGGTCAATTGTTAGGCTGTTCATGAGCAGAGAGAGACTCCAAGAGGGCTTATAGAGAATAGTGGCTGAGGGAACTAACAGCTAAACAGAGATTTTGGAATTTATACAAGCCTGAGGAAATACTGAAGGCTGAGCTCAGCCAAATCACTGGTGAACAACTTAGGCTTTCTGTTTAGGTACAAGAAAGGCCATACTTTAGAATTACAACAGTGACTTAAGAGCTACATTCTATAAATAAGAAAAAAGTTAAAACAGATATACCTTAGCAAAGCCTAAATGCAATCTTTCACAGGATGAGTGTGGTTTGCCAGGAGGTTAACTGCCTGCCAAAACTAAACTCAACACTCTTTCAAGGGACATAAGCTAACCCAGAGCCATGCAACATACCATTCACATGCATAACAAGCATATCATTCAGCATGTGATAAAAAAGTATGAGACATGTGAAGAAGAAGGAAAAGTGGCTGATCATGAACTTTATAGAAACACAGGTATGACTGAGATTTTGTAGATAAGGACTTCACAATAACTATAATTAGTATGTTTTCAAAAATAGAAAAGGAAATGGACAAAATGAATGAAAAGATGAAGCTTAAATTTCAACAGAGAATTGGAAATTTGCATCATTAGGGTTGATCATGGAAGCAAAACCACTATGACTGATCCAGAATATAGATATAGAACATAGAGTGATAAGGAATAGAGGCTTTATAATAAGAACAAGACCTTATGCAATTGGGGGTGCTGGGTAAGAAGTCCATGGAAGGCTGTTGTCTCTATATATGCCCGAAGTTGCTGGAGGTCAGCAGGATCAGAATAGAGGGGAAAAGGATGGATATGAAGTGAGAAAAAGTGAAAACAAGCTGGAACCCACATCTGTCTCTCACTGCCTCCAACCCTAACAACACAGGTGACCTGCAGAGGAAGCAGACACCATCTACCACATGAAGCTGCACATATGCCTGACCCAGTGTTAAATAAAAATTGCAAGACATGCCAAGAAACAAGAAAATGTGACTCATGTTTCAGAAATAGTCAGTAGAAACTGTCTCTGAGTATGGTGAGATGTTGGATTTAGCAGTGAAAAACTTCAAAGCAACTATCGTAAATATATTCAAAGAACTAAAGAACCATATTTAAAGACTTAAAGTGTGATCAATGACATAGTGAATGAAGAATCTCAATATAGTGGCAGAAAATATAAAAGAAATGAATGGAAATTCTGGAGATGAGAAGTGAAATAACTGAAATTTAAAAATTCATTAGAGGGACTCAATAGCAGATATGAGCTAGCAGAAAAAAAGAATCAGTAAACTTGAAGATAGATCAATAGAAATTATCTAATCTGAAGAACAAAGAGAAAAAACATTGAAGAAAAATGAAATGATTCTAAGATACCTGTAGGCCAATATTAAATATACCAACATAAATGTGATTGAGAGTCCTGGAAGAAAAGAAGAGAGTGAAAGAGAAGCAAAGAAAACCTGTGAATAAATAATAGCCAAAAATTCCCAAATTTGATGGAAAACATAAATCTCCATATACAAGAAGCTCAAAAAACTCCAAATGTGATAAACATGAAGATATCACTACCTATATACTTCACAATCAAACAGTTGGAATACAAAGACAAAGAGAAAATCTTGAAAGCAGCAAGAGAAAAATGACACATCACATACTGGGAAAAATATGATTAAGAGCTGTCTTCTCATTAGAAATAATGGAAATAGCTGGAAAGCAGTAGAATGACATACTCAAGGAGCTGAAAGAAAAAAAAAACTATCAACCAAAAATTCTTCATCTAGCTAAAACCATCCTTCAAAAATGAAGACAAAATAAAGACATTCCCAGACAAAGACAGAGTGCATTGCTAGCAGACTTGCCTTATAAGAAATACTAAAGGGGTACACCTGGGGGGCTCAGTGGTTGAGCATCTGTCTTCAGCTCAGGTTGTGATCCCAGGGTCCTGGGATTGAGTTTTGAATTGGGCTTCCTGCAGAGAACCTGCTTCTCCCTCTGCCTGTGTCTCTGCCTCTCTCTCTCTCTCTCTCTCTCTCTCTCTCTCTGTGTGTGTCTCTCATGAATAAATAAATAAAATCTTAAAAAAAAATACTTAAGGGATCCCTGGGTGGCTCAGTGGTTTAGTCCCTGCCTTTGGCCCAGGGCATGATCCTGGAGTCCTGGGATCGAGTCCCACATCGGGCTCCCAGCATGGAGCCTGCTTCTCCCCCTGCCTGTGTCTCTGCCTCTCTCTCTCTCTCTCTCTCATGAATAAATAAATAAAATCTTAAAAAAATTAAAAAAATAATAAAATACTTAAGGAAGTCCCTGAGGCTGAAAGAAAGTAATTCAAATCCACGGGGTGGGGTGGGGAATGAAGGGTGCCAGCAACGTATATTCTGTGAATAAATGTAAAAGAGTGAGTAAAGGAGCACCTATTGGCTCTGTTGGTTGAGTGTCCAACTCTTAATTTTTTTTAAATTTTTTTTATTTATTTATTTTTAAAGATTTTATTTATTTATGATAGTCACACAGAGAAAGAGAGAGAGAGGCAGAGACATAGGCAGAGGGAGAAGCAGGCTCCATGCAGGGAGCCCGATGTGGGATTCGATCCCGGGTCTCCAGGATCGCGCCCTGGGGCAAAGGCAGGCGCCAAACCGCTGCACCACCCAGGGATCCCCCAACTCTTAATTTTGAGCCCCCCATTGGGCTCTGCACTCAGTGAAGAGTCTGTGTGTCCCTCTTCATCCTCCTCTTCTTCTCCCCTTGCAAATAAATAAAGTATTTTAAGAAGGGGTACCTGGGGGGGGTCAGTTAGTTGGGCATCTCTCTTTGGCTCAGGTCATGATGCCAGGGTGCTGGGATTGAGCTCCATATTGGGCTCCCTGCTCCACAGGGAGCCTGCTTCTCTCTCTTCCTCTGCTTACTGCTCCCACTGCTGGTGCTCTCTTTGTTAAATAAATAAATAAATAAATAAATAAATACATCCATAAAATCTTTTAAGAAAAAAAGACTGAGGGATCCCTGGGTGGCGCAGTGGTTTGGCGCCTGCCTTTGGCCCAGGGCGCGATCCTGGAGACCCGGGATCGAATCCCACATCGGGCTTCCGGTGCATGGAGCCTGCTTCTCCCTCTGCCTATGTCTCTGCCTCTCTCTCTTTCTCTCTCTGTGACTATCATAAATAAATAAAAATTAAAAAAAAAAGAAAAAAAGACTGAGTAGATATAACTTTATCTTGTTTTTACTCTTAATATCTTTAAAAGATATGTTTGCACAAACCAATACTTATAACACTGTATGCTTTGGCTTATAACATATATGAATGTGATATATGTGATGTTAATAGCATATGGGAGGAGAGAAAAAAGAAAATATATTGAAGGAATGCTTTTATATTTTACTGGAATTAAGTTAATATTATTCTGAAGTAAACTGTTATAAATTAAAATCATATCGTAATCCCCAAAAGATCCACTAAGCGAGGAAGTAGAAATAATTCAGTGTTAAAAACCAACAGAGGAATTAAAATGATACACTAAAAATATATGTTTCACAGTACAGATGGCAGTAAAGGAAGAACAGAGAATAAAAAAGAGACAAATAGAAAACAAGTAGCAAATGGCCGATGAAAATCCAACCACATCAATAATTACAGTAAGTGTCAATGGACTATAAATGAACGTCAGAGAAAAAAAAAAACAGAAAAGAATATAAGGAAGATGTGGGACAAAGTAAATAAGCCCAACAAATGTGTAATTGGAGTCCCAGAAGAAGCAGAGAGAGAGCAAGAGACAGAATCAGAATTTGAAGAAGCAATGGCAGAAAAATTCCCAAAATTAAAGAAAGATATCAAATTGTGTTTTCAATAAGCTCAAAAAAAAAAAAAAACCAAAGTAGGATAAATACAAAGAAAACCACAGCTAGGCATATAATAGTCAAACAGCTGAACACTAAAGGTAGAGAAAAAATCTCAAAGGCATCTAGAGAAAAAAAGACATCCAGGGACATAATACAAATGATGGTAGACTTCGTGACAAAAACCATAGAAGCCAGAATACAGTGGAGTAACATTTTTTGAAAGTGCTCAAAGAGAAATAACTGGTCAACCTATAATTCAATACCCAGTAAAAATGTCTTTCAAAAATGAAGAGCAAGTCAAGATACTCTGAGTTACACAAAAACGGAAAGATTTTGTCATCAGTAGACACATTCCACTAGCTATAGAGATGGAGTTTACCATGTCAGAATCAGCCTCTGGGAATAAGCTTTTGCCCTTCACAGGCATCATGGGATCTCTCAGCATCTTGAGAATCCCCAGAATCAGGCCAGTGGTCTCTGGAAAGAAAGGAACTTCATATTCCTTAATTGAGCAGTTCTTCTTCCTATGGTCCACATGGTCTAGAAAGACTTAGAAGGCATGAGAGAACTGAGCTGCTTGGCATGTGGACATGTCTCCAACTGTCACTACGAAATAGTAGACTCTTCACTGCCTACTTAGGAAAACTCTTTCAATTACCCAATGACCATGTTTGATTACACATTGGCCAGGAAGAGAGGATCTCTCTTCATTCCTCTATCTGCACACAAGGCATATCCAAATCTCCATCTACTGTCCCAAGGATTCACAAGAGTCTAGCAATAGTGAACAGGTTTTGGAAAGAGGCAATTGAGGGCGCCTTGTCTTCAGAGCCCCTTATGCCACTCCTTACATCCTTGTGATAGAAGATTCCTATTCCCTTTATAATTTGGAGGAATTATAGTCTCTTCCTATGTCTTTTCTTAGCCTACAGGTCCAGGCCAGATGAACCAACCAGTCTCAGGATGATTGGACTGGTTAAGGCCATGTATAGTTCTTCTAAGCAACTTCACTGTAGACACTTATAGTTTATACAATGTCAACCATGTTTCTTTGGGCAAATGAATTTTTCTTGGCTGAACTTGGCTTTCCCACCTCTCTGTGTTGGCAAGAGAATCAGGTAATCAGGAGACCAAAGGCTGTATCACCTAACCTATATTGCTTCTCACCTCCCTGGACCTTGGTTTCCTCATCTCCAAAGGTGGATAAACATTCCTTAGCCCCTGGCCCACCCCATCATATTGTCGTGAGAATCAGGTGTACCCATGCACATGACAGGGGCTCCATGCCCATGTTAATTAGCATCATGTCATTTTAATGCTCTGCTGAATCTAGGCCGGGACCCTGTGCACCAAATATACACAGGAAGCATTGTTGGCCAACTCCGAGTCTGGTTGTTCTCCCTGGCATTCACCCCAGTCACACGGGGTCATCAATCCTCATGTTTTATGACACTGATGCTAAGTGCTCTGAAGTCATATCCTTGCTGCTGATCTGAGAAGAAGTCTGGACATAAGCATTTCTTTGTTCTCAAGCCGAGGGCCCAAGGGTGTCTTGGGGAATTTCCATCCGGGATGCTTGGTGTTGGTGTCTCAGCTCTTGTAGTGGCCTCTGGCAGCTCAGGGAGGTGTGCTGATTCCAGATGCCCTGCATCAGCTCGATGCAGACGAATGGCTTGGAACCAAAACCTTGGGGTCTGAGATGGGAAGCAGCAGTGGAGAAGCCAGAGCCATGGGCTGGGAGCTGAAAATCCCAGATCTGAGATCCACCCTTGCCTCCTCCCTCAAGCTGGGAAGTCAGCCAATCCATACTTCTCCCTGAGCTCAGTGAAGTGAGGGAATTGGGGAATAAGAATAGTAGCAGCTTCATATACTGAGCACTTAATATATGCCAGGCACTCTCCTAGACACTCACGTGCATAACATTGTCTCATTTTCACACCTCTGTTACTATCCCCACTCATGACTGTAACAACAGAGCTGCAGGACTTGCCCCTCCTAGTACTCTCCAGAAGCATAGGGTTCTAACCTGAGCACATGCTCCAAGAAGGTCCTCAGCAACAGTCCAACATCTCCCTTCTCACATGGCTTGCAAGGCCATTGTGCAAGAGGGATCAGGAACCAGAGAAGTCTGTTTGCTAGGCCCAGAGGAGGAAAAGTGGTTTTTGAAACTCCTTTCAGGGCACCCCCAGTGGCTCAGTGGTTTAGCGCCACCTTCAGCTCAGGGCGTGATCCTGGAGACCGGGGATCAAGTCCCATGTGGGGCTCCCTGCATGGAGCCTACTTCTTCCTCTGCCTGTGTCTCTGCCTCTCTCTCTGTGTGTGTCTCTCATGAATAAATAAATAAAATCTAAAGAAAAAAAATAAAAAGAAACTCCTTTCAATCCGGAGAGACATAGGATTTCAGAGTTAGAAGGAGACCAGGCTCATTCTTGCATTTACTCATTCAACAAATATTTTACTGTCTATTCTATGCCCAGAACATACAGCATTAAACATGTCACACTTGGCTGCTGGCTTCAAGGAGCATACATTCTAGAGAGGGAGACAGATTGTGAGATAATTATAATGGGGCAGGCCAAAGACGGTGGTGGAAGACATATTGCGAAGATCTCCATCTCAACCCAAGGCCCAGGACAGATTTCCCAGAGGAGCTGGAACACTTCCAAGCCCAGGTCTGAAGGCAAAGAGGAATGTGAAGAGGATTTGACCATGTAGCTCCAGGGCAGGAGAGTGTGACCTGGAGTGAGCAGGTCAAGGTTGGGAGGGTGCGGGTGGGTCAGATTGCAAGCTGGTATAAGAGGCCATAGGATCAGGGGACAGAGGCAGGGCCAGCCAGAGGCCAGGAAGTCAAGGGTCAAGGTAAGGGTTCAGAAAGGGCTTTATCTCGAGGGCAATGAGGCATTTGTTCCCTCCTCTGCTGTCCCTGCCCTGCCTTCTTCCTTATAATGACCTCTCTAGCTGCTGCATGACCAGGTTAGGGGTAGGAGAGGCTGCAGTGATTTCCATTTCACAGATGAGACAAGTAAGACCCAGCAGGGGGCTGTGAAGTCACACAGTAGCATAGTGGGGACAAGAGCCCAGGCCTCTCAACTCCTTGGTCAAGTCTCCTTCTTCAGCCCTCATCCCCCCAGATTTAAGTATCTAGAAGACACAGGGCAGCAGCCTGAGGGGTAGGAGGCACACACACAGCCCCACTCCTGCTGACATGGTGGCAGATGGATTCCAGCTGTCCTGCTTCACCTGAGGGCCAGGGCTCAAGGCCCAGACACACATGCCCTGCAGTGAACACCCTTGTCTCCTCTCACCACAAGCCTTTTTACCAAAAGAATAGACTCTGGGGAGCAAATTTTCAAATGATGTTTGAGAAGCTGAGTCTGTACAGCTGCGCATCACAGGCTGAAGCACAAGAGGGCTTAGGGACGGGACTCACACAAGGCAGGATAGTTCATATTTGTACAATCGTACATGCAATGCCACACGCATTGTTTCTTTTGAGCCTTAAAACCTAGAAGACAGGGGATCCCTGGGTGGCTCAGAGGTTTAGCGCCTGCCTTTGGCCCAGGGTGCAATCCTGTAGTCCTGGGATCGAGTCCCACCTCGGGCTCCTGGCATGGAGCCTGCTTCTCCCTCTGCCTGTGTCTCTGCCTTTCTCTCTCTCTCTCTCTCTCTCATAAATAAATAAATAAATAAATAAATAAATAAATAAATAAATAAATAAATCTATCTTAAAAAAAAAAAAACCTGGAAGACAGCCGGGGATGTAATTATGAGTCCCACTGAACAGATAGGAAAGTCGAGGCCAAAAGTCTTCCCAAAGGTCACAAAAACAAAATTTGTTTACTCTCATCTGACTAGTACTTCTCAAATGTATTTGACCACAGGCTCCCTGATCACGTGCCATATGCTACTATCCCACGGACCCCACTTGGAGAAACACTATCCTACCATGTCAGCTCTCAGGACAGCCAGCACGTCTCTTTTAGTGTGGCCCCCAGCTCAGTGGGGAGTGGGGAGGCTTAACCAGGAGTGGATCCTCTGGATAGCTGTGGGGCCCCAGAGAAATCACTTCATCTCCCCGGGGTCCCTCACTGCATTGCTGGAAGAGTAATGAAATGACTCCCATAGTTTCTCTGAACAGGTATTTCCTCCTCTCTGTTCTCTCCATCCCTGTTTATTCCTCTTAGTTGCAAATTGAAACTGCGAGAACTGCCCCATGACTCAATTCTTTGTCATATTTTCATCTTTTTCTCTTTCAGTAAATATAACTTGGTGGAAATTCTAGGCTACAGAGTCAAGCTCATTAATTTGTTTTTTAGGGCAACCATTCTGCTATTCACCCATCCAGGACACATTCCCATATTTCAGCAATCCGCTTTCCTTCCAAGATTGTAATTCTCTTGTACATATATAATATTCTCTTGGATCTCTGAGGGCATTTATGATCCTTATTCTGTTCTTTTGCTTTTGTTTGTCTTAGTATAACTCTTGTTGATTTGGGTGTTGCTTCTTCATTTCTCTGAGCTTAATGCCTCTCTTTGATGGTGTTGGTTTTCCTCAAATGTTGGGTGGCTCTCAGGCACTGGTCCAAGGGTCTGCGTGTAAAGTACATGTGGCTCTATCCCTGGAGGGAGGGTGAGGCAGGGTGGGGTGGCTGATGCATAGGGTGTACCTGTGGCTCGTCTTCTGGGACTAGGCTCTCCGTGCTCCCTGAACATTGCCAGGCACCCTGGGCACTGCTCATGCCACATGAGTCCACATGCCCAAACTTAGCTCTGATCCGGGGTAGGCTCCCTTGTGCAAAGACAAGGGATTGGTGGAGCGGCGAGGGGGTTTCTTCCCCGGATGATCCTACTTCTGCACCCCTTCTGCCCTCTGTCGCCACCTACCCAAGTCTGAAAGCCATGGCATTTTCGACACACCTTTGCACTATGTTTTCCCTGGCTTCCCTCTTTGGTGTGATCTCATCTGCTTTCTGCCTTTTTGGGGATTCCTCACAATTTCTGGCTCACCAAAGGTACCCCTCTTCATTCTTTTCTGGTTATCTTTTCTGTCCCCCCAGGGAGAACTGGAAGCAAGTGTGTACTGTGGTCACTTGGCCTGATCTCCCTTACCTAATGTAAGTAAAGTACCTGCAGGCTCTCAATCCTCCTAACCACCTCCTTTCCCAGGATGTATGCAATGAGGAAGTGTGAAGGTGATACCTGCCAAGCTCCCAAGCAGAGATGCCCACTGGATCCTGCTCCACAGTTGTGTGCCATTTGGTTTATCCTTTGGTAGGGATGCTTTACTGGGTCCCAAACAAGGGCCCTCGTGGAGGCTGTACCCAGAATACAAGGAAAGGATGGGGAGGAGGCCCTGAACCACAAACCCCAAAACCACCCAACTTGGCTGTGCATGAACCTCACCCATATATTCATTGTTTCCCTAAGTTTCTTAGTGGAGGAATCAACAATCAAGGAAACCAATAGTCAGACCTCTGTCGGGAATCCAGGTGAACCCATACAGGCCTTGTATATCTATTTAAACGATGCACTCAGTAGTATCAGATCACCAGTACTGATCTGTCAGTACGACCTCAATCAGCACTGCATGTGGCCCTGGCCTCTGAAACCGGTTACCTGTGTGTCCTGTGCTCCTCGTAGGCCTGGTTGGGGGTAGTCAGTCTTCCCAGGGCTTAGGAGAATCTGTGTTGCCCTTGTGTTCTGAACCTCCCCAGGCGCTCTTGTCCCTGCCTCTTCTCTCCATCTGATGGCTGAGATTAGGGCTCCCTTGATCAAATTGGCTCAGGCAAAGGGATTTATTTACTCTTAAACCAAACCACAGGAAGAGAAAAAGGACGAGAATGACCAGAAATGTGGGTTCAGACTGTTCTCCACCTCTCACACCCAAATGGCTTCTTCCACATGGCTCTATTCTTGGATACTAGAAACTGCCATGCCTCTGTGTCACTGTATCTCTGCTCCAGACAAAGGGCCATTCACTGTCAAAGGATCTGGAAAGGGTTCTCATTGGCCCAGATGGGCCAAGTGCCTGCCCTGGCCAGTGGGTACTCCTGCTATGCTAGGCCTAGAAGTGCCAAGGGCCCACATAGAGATCAAGAAGCATGAAAACCTGGGGGCCCTCATCACAACCAATGGTTAGAACAAGATGAAAGTCACTTTCCAGAACATGGATAAGTGCTTTTTTTGAATAGAATAAACAACAGAAACCTTCTGCAGATGTCAGGGGATGGGCATAGGAGCCAGAGACCTTTCCGTGTGTGTACCTGGCTTTAAACCCTATGTATGGGGATGCCTGGGTGGCTCAGTGGTTGAGCATCTGCCCTCGCTCAGGGCGTGATCCTGGAGTTCCGGGATCGAGTCCCACATCAGTCTCTCCCTGCAGGGAGCCTGCTTCTCCCTCTGCCTATGTCTCTGCCCCTCTCTCTGTGTGTCTCTCATAAATAAATAAATAAAATCTTAAAAAAAATCCCGTGTATTCTCAACTTTCTCTCTCCAGTCCCCAAGTATCCCGTGTCCCAACTGCCAACTGCCTCAACACTTCTACTAGAATGTCCTTAGATGTCTCAAACTTAATGAGCTACAGCTGAGGAACCACCTCCAGCATTCCACCTCCCCCATCCCACGCCAGGCCTGCTCCTCCGTTTCCCACCACCCTGAACAATTGCTTAGATCTCCAGATGCTCAGGACAAATATCTTGACCTCACCATTATCTTTAACCTCCTCTCTTTCTCTTACACCCTACCACTTATCTGTTGGCAAATCCTTTCAGCCCCACCCTCAAATGCCTTCAGGACCAGCCTCCTTCTCATCACCTCCATCACCTGCACCTTGCCCCAGCCTGTGTGCCTGATTGCCACAAGCACACCGCCACCCTCCCACAGCGGCAGCAGGAGGGTTGGCTCAGAGCTGGAGGTGGCTCCCGGGCTCCCTACACTGCTCTGCTCAAATCCCTGGGCTCCGCCTTACTCCCACCAACAGCTAAAGCCTCCCACATTGGGCTTCACACAGATCCTCTCTACTCTGCCCTGACCCGTGACCTCTCTGACCATCTCCCGGTTCTCCAGACATGTTCACTTGCCCCCACCTCTGGCTTTGGCCTATGCCGTCCCTCCACCTGAAAAGCTTTCCCTTAGGCTCTTCTCTCCCCGCTTCACATCTCTGTTCAAATGTCACACATTCCCTCCAAGCCTTTCCCTGAGCCCTCTGCCCCTTTTCCTTGTTCTGTGTAATTTCTGGAGCCCTATTACTTTCAAATATATAATTTATATATCAGCCTCATTTTATAGCCTATAAACTAGAGAGATTTTGATCTTAGATCCCTTCTACTTCCCCAGGGCCCAGGACAGCACCTGGCCAAAAAGCTTGATAGCTTGATGAATGAATGTACAGCTGGGTGGTCTTGGCTTGGCCTGGAGCTGGAGGATGGAGGAGTCCCCTATGTTCATATGGATCCCTCGTAAGCCCAGGGACCTCACAGGGACTGAGAGCCACAGTCCTGGTGCTCTGGCCCAGAGACCGTCTGCAGTGTTGGCCACTGGGCCAGGTCAGGCCATCACAGACCGGTTCTCTCCTTGCTGCACCTGCCATGGTGTCTGCCTCACCGGACCTGGCCCTCACAGCCATGAGGATTTCAGCGGGCAGATGTTCTGCTTGGCGGGAAGGTTAGGCAAATGTTCTTAGAACCCCTGTGTTCCCGTGATTGGGCCTGGAGGAAGAAGGGAAGTAGAGCTCAGAGTGGTGCTATTAGGAGCCCCAGTCACGCTGCAAGGAGGGCAGGTCTGGGACACCATCCACTCTCCCAGACTCCCCGTTATGGAGATGGCCCCCAGGGGGTGCCAGGGAGCAACGCCAGCCACCCACCTGCCTAGCCCAGGGCAGGAGCAGTTTCTGGCCTCAAGTGTGTCCCTTGAGGGCACTGGTCTCAAGTGAGACCCTTTCAGGGTTGGCCTCCCTGGTCACCTCAAGCTGCCCCCAGGTCCTCCCTCCTGCCCCCCCTTACTCTTCAGCACTGCAGGGCTCCCTGGGGAGCCGCAGCCACACCTTCCTGCTCCTGACTCCTCCCCACTCAGCCCTGCAACTCAGTTACTCCAAGGCTCTCTTCCTCAGGGCTGCTGCCAACAGCCAGAGGTGGGGCACACTGGCAGCCAGCAGGCTGAGCCCCTCCCGGAAGCGGTCGCAGGCGGGGCCTGGAGGCCTGGGTCTGCCGCAGAAAAGGGGTGAGTCCCCCCAACCCCCAGCAAGGAGGACGGGAGATGGAGCAGCCCAGGGACAAAGGCCCTGAGTTAGCATTTTCAGGTTTGCGTTTGGAGACAATTAGGAGCTGAATTATTAAAGACGTGTGAGAGAAGAGGCTGTTTTTAAGAAAGCATGAGTAAGCAGGCCTCTCTCACAGCAGCACACAGGATCGAAGGCAATCAATTGCCATAATGGCTGTAAATATTTACTCGGCTTAACTGTGAATGTGTGCGCCAGCCACACACTTAACACAGGGGTCCCTGCCCGGCGGCCCCCGCAGGCCCACCCAGGGCTGCAGCTTCGAGCTCCTCCCGGTGTCCCCCATGCAGAGGCTCCCCAAGCGCACGGGCTGCGGAATCAGATACAGCCGGGCGCTCCTGGCTAGGTCACCCTGGGCAGGTTGCCCAACCTCCCGGAAACCACAGGACTCATCTGTAAAATGGGCTGCTGAGGCCCACCTCTGGGCGCGTGAGCGCTCCCAGTGCAACACCCAGGGTGGCTGACACTGGCAAGTGTGAGTCAGGCGGGCCCAGGCCCAGTGGGTCGGGGCGGAGGACTGCACGTGAGCAGATGCTGGGGGCCCTGGTCTTACCCTGGACTCTTATTTAATTAAAATGCAAGACAAGGCTGAGTCTCAGAAGCCAGGTACTCTCGATGACAGCCGTATCAGTGTGTCGCAGCCGGCTGGGGCCACTCTGAGGCTCAGCCTCGAGCCAGGAGCCAGAGCATTTACTGTGCACTCATCGTGTGCTGGGCACTCCTGCGTTATGTCTGTATCTTACTCAATCCTTGCCTCAGCCTAGAAAGGAAAGTTCTGTCGTCACTCCTCATTTTACTGATAAGGAAACTAAGGCTCAGAGAGGTAAAGTGACTTGCCCTAGGTCATACAGCTGGTAAGCAGCAGAGCCAGAACTACAGTCCAGGCCCCTCCTACCCTTTCTAGAAACCTCTGGGCTATGCTGAGACCCGCTCTCTGCCCTCTCCTCTTCTGTGGCATCTCCACCACCAAGAGGTGGCCTGGCCCCCAGCCAGCAGCCTACATGCCCAAGGACACATCTACATACTGGCAAAGGCCACAGCTGGAGAAGCCGGCTTCTGTTTACTCCTCTGCCAGGGCGTGTTCTGCCCACTGGCCCTGAGATCCTGGCTCTGAGGGGGCTTGCACAGGCCAGGGGTCAGTTGGCCATCTCTAGGGACCGCCTGGTCGAGGACTGAGGATGTTGCTTTAATAATAGCACCTGGCACCTTCCTCAACACACAGGCAGTCCCAAAGCCCACCTTGATCATAAAGGGCATGTGGGTCACAAGTGTGTGCACACACTCACACACACTCAAGCACGCACGTACAAGTGCAGCCAAGCCACACATTTTGGCTTCCAGCCTTCCCACAGACTCAACTCAACTACTTCCCTTGTGCATTCAGTGCTTGGAAATGACGCAGCTGCCCACAGCGTACTCTACCTGCCTCTTCCAAGTGCTGGGACAGAGCCCTCAGCCTCTCTCTTGGCCCCTTGTGCTTCTTAAGCCCGGACCCTGAGGCTAAGACAGCTTATGGGGTAGGGGTTGGAGGGTGGGGTATAGAGAAAAGAGCATTGACCTGAGAGTTCCCAGAGCTACATGACCTTGGACAGCTCCCATTTCCTTTCTAGGCCTCAGTTTCCCTTTTTGTGCCTTGGGAACTAAGCTGGCCCAAGATGAAGGCCCCAGGGAGTGGGGAGGTGTAGAGTCTGCCATCATTATTTGGTTCATTTTCCCAGGCCCAGGGAAGATGGGGGGAGGGGTGGGAGAGGTGGCAAGGACAAACCAGACCTAGAGCCTTGCTTCTGCTCCTGTCCCTCCGGAAGATGCAGGGCTCCTGAAGCTCCAGGTTTGTCCAGCACAGGCTGGCAGCGGGTCCCCAAATACTGCCAGCTCAAGCCTGGCCCTGAAGCCCAACCACGGCAGCTTCCCAGGTGTGTGAGGGTAGTGCTCAGAGAAGGCCCTGCAAGGTGGGGGAGGGCAGAAGGGAAGGCCTCCCAGCTCCTCTTCCCTCCCAACCTGTGCCAGGCTCAGCAGTGCTTCGTGGATGTATACTGGATGGATGGATGGATGGATGGATGGATGGATGGATGGACAGACAGATGGGCGAGATTTTCCCCAAGTCTCAGGTGCTCTGAGAAGGTGGGGTTGATGGTGATATTCACCTAGCTGGGTCAGAGTAAGGATAGCTGAGGGCCCAGGGAGTACGCTCTGCCCCCTGCAGTTCCCTTCTCACCTCCCCCAGCCTCTTGCTCTGGCCATAGCCAGCACTCAGAAGCCTCTCTGCAAACTGGCTATAAACAGAGACAGTGACCCTACCTCGAAGCATATTGGGTACAAGCACGTGGATTTCCTTGAAGGGCGGGCAGGGAGCCTATATGTCATCTCAGAGCCATTGGATTGGGATCCTTAAATGCAAGGGGGACAATGGGATCCTGGGTGGCCATTGGCCATTAATGGTGGGCGAGTTGATCCCTGGAACTGAACTGGATGGGCAGCCTCCTGAAGTCTTGCTACTTCCACATATGCAGGAAAGCTTGAGGCCTAGTGGACAGTCTGGCTGGAATCCCCAAAACCAAGAGCTGCCTTCACAGAATGCTGTTTGGTCAGGCACCCGGTGTGTGCTGGCCCTGCGGTGACATGATGGGGCCAGTCCTCTGAGGAGGTGACATTTAAACGGAAGCTTGAAGGGGGAGAAAGACCACCTGTGCAGATGCTCTAGGTGGAGAGGATGCAGGCACTGACACACTGCTGAGGAAGAGCAGGGCCCTGAATTTATTTAAGGTTCAAGGGAAACCACTGAAAGGTTTGGGCAGGAGGATGACTCACTTATGTTTGCAAAGTCTCCTCTGGCTGCTTGCTGAGTGGAGTACGCCCTGCAGGGGCTACCTCCAGGGAGAGACCTCAGATGGGAGAGGCAGAAATGAGAAAAGGAAGCAAGGAGTGAGCAGTAATGAGGACTACCCTCTGGTGCTCTCTGCTGGGACCACTGGCTTATGGGTCAGGAGAAGGGGTGGGGGGAGTCTGTCTTCCCTGGGCCTGCATACTCCAGCCCAAGGCCCTGCCCTCTCCACTAGCCTGACCTGTGTCCCCAGGCTCCTTGAGCGGCCCTTCCGTTTAGGGGTAGGGGATGATGGTGGCCTTGGCCCCATGAGCCTCCTCCCTCGCTGGGGCCCCTCCACATGCAGTCACCATGCTCAGGCCCCAAGATGCTCATGGCTCATGGTTTCTGCCAACCCTTCCATTCACTGCTGTTCTCTTTTTGAAAACTTGAGGGTGGTATGAGGCTTCCTCCCTCCTGCTGGACTATGCGGGTCAATACTCCTAAATGATTGCTTCCTTGGTTGTTCCTTTCTTCCTTCCACTCACTCCCTCACACTCATTCACCTGCTCCGGTTGCACTGTTCTGAGGACTGTGTCATCTGCCACTCCTCACTCTATTACCAGGATTCTGGTTGCCGCTCAGGCCCAATTCTCTGGGACAGACAGCTCTTGGCCACCAGAGGGGGAGCCCCAGGCCTGTGAATTGCTTCAGGGCTGCCCCTTGCTCTGAAGAGTGGTGGGGAGAATGTCCTCCCAGGTTGCAGCCAAGACACCCGCCCTCCCCACCTTGTCCCTGGCCTCTGCCTACCACCCGCACCACTGGAGCCCCCCTCTCTACCAGCCGGCCTCAGTCAGGCTTGTATAGACCCCTTCATGTTTCCCCACAAATTTGGAAGAGGCCATAAACGTTTCATCTTTTATTTTGCAGTGCAAGAGCATTTAAAAAAATATGTTAAAAATCCTAGCTGCCATCTCTCTTCAGCATTATTTCAGAAGAAATGAAGATGTGAACCATTGAAAGGGAATACAGTTAGTTTACAGACAGTCAGTTCACCACCTATCTTTCTTCATTTCACTTGGGAATCCTGTACCAGCCTACGGATGGGTGGTGGGGAGCCTGCTCTGTCTGTTTTGGGAAGCATCCGTATTAGATCACTGTAGGTAACCCGCCACCCCACATCAGACACAAGCCCAGGGTGTGGACACGACCCCTTCCTGAATCTGTCCCCTGATCCACACCCGAGGAGGATGGCTAAAGACGGCTTGCCTATGTAACAACTAGGAGTCACTCTGCCTTCCTGAGGCCTCTGGGGATGATCCAAGAAGGAACAATTGCCACCCGAAGGCACACTGAGTCCTAGCGCCTGGGGCAGGCCCGTCATGGGCAGCAGACAGGAGGGGAGGCCTGCTGGGGAGAGGATCCTAGCCTGTCCTGGGCTTAGCTCAGGACATTAGGAGCCAAGATGTGTCCGGAAGGGAGGTGGAAGCCCAGGAACTCCAGATCCCTCTGTCCCTATGCTCCAAAGGTGAGAAGCTGCGGAGGCAGGAGGGGAAGCGGGAAGAGCTGGTGTCAGGAGAATGCGGAGCTGGTGACTAAAGATTAAAATGGTCCGGTGTGGCAGACGTGTGTTCCTGCTGCCCCCTGGTGGATTTATGGGGAAATACCTGCCCCAAGGGAGATCTTACCCTTTTGGGGAGGGGGGGCAGGAAGGGGCCAGGCCAATCCACCAGGCAATCCAGTCTGTGACCATCTGCCTGGAGCCTCAGTTGCTCAGTCACCAAGATTTTATTTTTCTTGAGCAGCCACAGGCCAGCACAAACATTTCCTCCCATCCTGGAGCATCTGGAAGCTATTCCTGTTTTTCCTCCCCACGACCCCAAATAACCCCCAACCCCCCTCCACCCAAGAGGACGGGGACGTGGGCCCCATCACCACATTCCTGTGCCAGAACTCTTTCCCAGCATAGTGTGTGTGTGGTGCCCTTGATGCCGTGAGGCACCCCCACCCTCACCTTCCCAGTCAGTGCCTTTCCTGCCAACCCTCTCTTTGCATCCCCAGCCATGCCTCTCCTACCCATTCTGATCTGACCATTTGGAAGCAGACAATGGGGGAGGCCAGGCAGGCAGAGGCAGGGACCTCAACAGCCCATCATATCTGTCTGGAGAGCCCTCCCCACTCAAGCCGAGGAAGAGCATCAAACTACTCACAGTTGGCTTTTAATGAACTGAAGTTCATTCCTTAGCAAGGCCCTGGGGAGAGGTTTGGGAGGCTCTCTGAGTGGCAAAAGGGCACAGAGTCTTTCAGGACCTGGAGACAACATGTAGCCAGGAAAGGACAGGAGTGGGCAGTAGTCCTAAGGCAGACCTTGCCCAGGATCCAGGACCCAAAAATGCACACCAAGCTCCCAGGTCCCTGTGTCTGGTTAAAGAGTTTGGGGGGAAAGCACAAAATTTATAATTGGTCCTTGACCTTGAAAATTGCCCTCTCCAGCTCTTACTTCCCAGATAAGGAAACTGAAGCCCAGAAAGGAAAAAATTGAAGCTGTGAGTCACACAGTAAGTCCCCATGATCTCAGCCTTGCCACTGAAATCACAAGGAGTAGCACTGCTCTTGCCCTTTACAGGCTCTAGTAGAACCCTGGAAACCACTATCGTACCTGTTCAGTGGCTAAGGAAACAGGTTCATAGAGACCACGTCACTTGCCCAAAGTCACACACCAATACACAGCCAGCCAGTACAGGAGCCCCCATGGTAGCTAAATGGAGAAGGTAAAAGCCCACCTCACGGGTGCAAAGATTTTCATGTGCAGCTGACAATAACCTTCTTCATGACCTGGTTATTCCTATGACCCTCTTACAGATGAAGAAGCTGAGAGGTGCGAAGCCATTTGCTCTGTGCGGAGTTATGTTAAAGTATTCAAACAAGGAGGCCATGGCTCTAATGCCTTGGTAGCCTGTGGAAGCAAACCAAAACCTAAGCCCAGGAACCTGAATCTGAGACAACAAAACTAAAGGAACCAAGGAACCTGAATCTGAGACAACAAAACTAAAGAACAAATCACAAAGAGCCAACTAGGCTTTCCCAAATAAGGCAACGGCTTAAGCTATGGTCAGTCAAATAAGTTCCTTGCCTCGCTTCTGTATATTCTTTAAAAATAAAAAAATAAAAAACCTCTCCCCTAGCTCCAATGGATGGAGTGCTCTCAACCATCTTTGGTTTGGCATTACCCGATTCAAATCAATGTAGGCTCAAATAAATTGTAAATTGTAGTGGGCCTCAGTTTACTTACCTTTAACAGCTCTGGTGTCAGAAGTGGAATCCAAAGGAGACCCTGATGGGCCTTGGGAGCAGCAAGCAGCTAGGTGTAGGCACCTGCTGAGCCTTGTGTGCTCACTGCTTTCTTCCTGGGCCTGAATGAAGGTCATGGGTAAGTCCCTCACAGAAGATGAAGCTTCTCAGCTTTTGCATTATCAGCTCTCTGACTTCATTTAAGCATTTATTTAACAGACAGGGTCCAACTTAAACATGATGAGCTCTCCAGCTTCCCAGACTGCATCCTACTGAAACAGGATTGAACCCAGGGTGAGGCCTCAGGTAAATATAATTTTGTTTTAAAGGAAGGAGAGGAGAAAACAGGTTTTTTTCAAGTTAAGAGAGTCTGGGACTCCTCCATTTAGGACTCTGGCTAACTAAATGCATGAAAACCATGGGCCCAGACCCCGAATTTGTCTGATCAAGGGGGTTAAGCTTATCAAAGATAATCTGGAATTACAATGGCCACAGCGGGGGACTTTTAACCTAAATAAGTTTATCCATTTATGAGATGCCCTAGAGAAAAAAAGGTCTCAAACTTCCCCAAAACAGTGAGCTGCATTTTGGATTGGTATACAGAAGCTTCTAAGACTAAATTAATCAAAGTGGTCCCTTTTATTTTTTTAAAGATTTTATTTATTTATTCATGAGAGACACAGAGAGAGGTAGAGACATAGGCAGAGGGAGAAGCAGGTTCCATGCAGGGAGCCCACTGTGGGACTCGATCCCAGGTCTCCAGGATCACGCCCTGGGCCGAAGGTGGCACTAAACTGCTGAGCCACCCGGGCTGCCCAAAACGGTCCCTTTTAAAGCGTTAACATTGCCAGGAATATTTGTTGTTTGCCCTAAAGCAAGCCTGATGATAAGATATTTGAAAGAATTTTTTAAGAGGACTTCTATGGACAAGAAGGTGGCAAAACTGGAGACCTATATTCAGAACCTGACAGGAAGTTTTTAAATGCCTTCAAAGCTAAAAGGGAAGGATAGCAATATGAAGCCTTTGTGAAACAGTTAAAACATCCCAAAGACCGCTCTAAATCTAGAATGTAGGACTCTTGATTTCCATCTTAGCTGGAAATATTCTCTCTGATATAAAGAAGCAAGTTGAACATTATGTGGCTGGCTGGCTGGGTCCAGCCCCTTGGTATCAGTCAGGCTACAATCCAGTTTTTCTTTGCAAGAACAGAAATGCAGCTCTTAAGGCAATTCAAAGCCCTCCTATTTTTTGTTACCAATCCCAACAGAATAGGGCACAGAGTACAGGTTACCAGTCCCACTTAGAGGACTCTAACCACTTCTGCCCACTGCATCTTGGGATCAGAGTTGCCAGTGAAAACACAAATCAGCCAAGCATCAGGTGGAACAACACTTCACTTACATAGAGAAGAGACAGAGCAAGATCAGCTTCCGGAGTAGACATCGTTCCCGCAAGGCTAGAGGTCTCTCCTGGTAGCTGATACAGGGCAACTGAACCATTATGAGCACCCTTCTCATGCTGCAGTGGAACTATTATGAGCACCCCTCTCATCCCTCCTTGCCCCTCCCTGCGGAGGACAGATATAACCCTGGGTTGTCCAGGTACCATATGATGCACACACTTTAAGCAGAGACAAAAGAATACTCAGAAAGGTAAACAAGGAGGGATATGCCCATGAAAGGTGATAAGCCCAACACAGGCTGTGTGAGCTTTTTACCTCTTGGTAAGGAAGTGTTCCAGGCCTAAGGCCCTCTCTTAGGTGGTGGAGTGGCCATCAAAGATTGTGGGGCATGAGACTGCCTTTCTCAATAGTTTCCTAGTAAGATAAAATACTGAGGACTCATTACTCGAACCTAGGCTTGTCTACCTTTGGCTTCTTTTATTTTTTTTATTTATTTTTTTTTATGATAGTCACACAGAGAGAGAGAGAGAGAGAGAGAGGCAGAGACACAGGCAGAGGGAGAAGCAGGCTCCATGCACCGGGAGCCCGATGTGGGATTCGATCCCAGGTCTCCAGGATCGCGCCCTGAGCCAAAGGCAGGCGCCAAACTGCTGCGCCACCCAGGGATCCCTACCTTTGGCTTCTTAATGCAGACCAACTGATGAGATTTCTGTCGATATACATGTTTTGTGCCATGTGGAAAAATTTACTATGGGGAAGAATATGCTCGTAGAAATTATGAAATGTACTAATAAGTTTGCCAATCTATAGAATGCTGGTGTAACTATCCACAAGTGCTCACTCCTTAGTTTAACTAGAAATTAGGGTTTCTAAGGGTTAAAACGTCTGATATACATAATCAAAACCACTAGAAATAATGAGAGAGACAACTCTGCATGCAAGGAAAGTAGAACGTATTTTTGGTAAGAAAAGATATAAAATATGAAAACGCGTTTTTGTTAAGGGAAAATAGTTATTTTGCCCTGCTGTAGAGTAACTGGTCATTTCAGAATGAGAAGGAAGAGAATGAAGGACAAAAACTAAATGAATCTGGAAAGTGGGAAGAGACAGAGGAAAATCTCATGTGGTCAGGTTGGCTGACATCGAATGGATTTATTAGAAGGATTTTAAAAATAAGCTTAAATAGTAATAGTATGCCTACGCAAAATTAAAATGTAATTCTCTTTCATTTGTTAAAAGAACAAAGTATTCTTGGATGATAGGCCTGCTCTTGATAAGAGATTCCGAAGGGTTTTCCTTCACCTTTGGATAATCCACCTGGAAAGCAAAGATTGAATTTTACCAAAGTAATTTCTTGTGTTCTTTTTATAAGTTCTTTGATTAATTGGGAGAAAGGAGTCTTTACTATTAAAAGAGCTAAGGAGGTTTTTTTGTGTGTGTTTATTTCATAAAAGCTCATTTGCCTTAGAAGTCTTTATCACTTTGGTTGACTAGATTATCAAGATCATATTTAATCAACTTTTCAAACCTTTTGATATAAATAAACCTTTTATAAACTTCCTATAATCAAATCCTACATGAAGTCTTTTTGGCCTTAGCTACCTTGGAATTCTCCAGAGGACTCTAGAACATCTCAACAGATTAGTTCTCTTTTCTTTTTTTTAAGATTTTATTTATTTATTCATGAGAGACACAGAGAGAGAGAGAGAGAGAGAGAGAGAGAGGCAGAGCCACAGGCAGAGGGAGAAGCAGGCTCCATGCAGGGAGCCCGACATGGGACTCGATCCGGAGTCTCCAGGATCAGGCCCTGGACAGAAAGCGGCGCTAAACCGCTGAACCACCCGGGCTGCCCTAGTTCTCTTTTCTTAAAAAAAGAGAGCCATAAAACAAATTATGCTTATTTGATGTATTACATTAAGTGGAAAGAATTGTCAAAGAAGTAATGCTAAGCCTTCTTTAAGTTATATTTGTATGGATACGTGTTACTGATGTTACATGTTCCAGAAATTATATGAAATTCCTAGAGATCTCATGTGTCCTGGTATCATGTTATCAATCATAATGCTAGTTATTATCTTAAAATGTATGTCAAAGAAATAATGAAAATCCCTCATTAGCAGCATTATAAGAACTCTCCTCAGATCTTTACCCATGGCCACTTTTTTTAAAAGATTTTATTTATTTATTCATGAGAAACACAGAGAGAAAGGCAGAGACACAGGCAGAGGGAGAAGCAGGCTCCCTGCAGGGAGCCCAGTGCAGGACTGGATCCCAGGATCCCAGATCACACGCTGAGCAAAAAGCAGATGTTCAATCACTGAGCCACCCAGGCGTCCCTAACCATGGCCACTTTTAAGTCTTTTGATATTTACACACAGTTATTGTTTTACTCCAATGCTTTTGCAGAAGGGCTTCCTTTACAAAGAGATTCATGGAAAGAATTCTGACAGGTACAGATCCCTAATAACTTCAAGATTATACCACTAAACTGTGAGAGTCCTAGTGGGAAAAATGATGGCATCGTAAAACTGCTGAGGATCAAGAATTAATGATTTGAGGGGCGTCTAGGTGGCTCAGTCAGTTACGCATCCAGACTCTTGATTCCAGCTCAGCTGATGACCTCAGGGTCATATAGGATGGGGCCCTCAGTAAGCCTCTGTGCTCAGTGGGGAATCTGTTGGAGATTCTGTACCTCTGTTGCTCCCTCTGCTCTCTCTCTCTCAAATAAATAAATAAATAAATAAATAAATATTTAAAATAAAAAGAATTAATGATGTGGGACTGAATGGGATGAGGATGATGATAAATCTTATTACTTTGTTTGAGGCATGGCCGATTTTTCAACGTTTTGTTTTCTGGATTTAAAAAATGCTTCTTTTCCTTTTTAAAAAAGTTATAACACCACAATTTGGTAAAGTATTCTTTGTAAACAAATATAGAACATATAAATTATTATTACATAATATATAATAATAATAGTATATTAATTTTTTTCTCTCTGCCTGATTCCATCAGAATCCAGAAACTCATACTGGCTGTTCTTATTTTTCAAGACAATGCAGGCTTTTGTTAAGTTCAAAAAGAATCTGTTCTCCTAACAGGGCACAATTGGGCAAGTCCTTGGATTGACTTCTTAGATTAATGAGGCTTTAAAAAATCTAATAAACCAGGAATGACTTAATGTATCCAGTAAAGCCCCTTAGATATGACCGAGCTTTAACTGGAACGTTATATTTAAGGATATATGTAAAATCACTGTTCTTGTCATTCTTATATAAATTATCAGGCCAAATTTAATGAGACAACTTATTTTGCAAACAAATTTGTCTAATTTTCTTTACTAGAAATTGGGTAATTGAGAGAAAAACTATGTTTCTGTAAAATTATAGTTTCTGTAGAAAACTATCACATACCCCTGTAGATATCAAATTCCAGTCCCGTTCATTGCCTTTGAGGTTTGTTATCTACCTGTAACCTGGCCTGGATCCTAAATTCTTCTGATTTTTCTCTGAAATCTGGCTATAGCTTTCCAAACTAATGTTTCTAATTTTCTTCCTCTGACTTAGACTCATTAAGAACAATAATTGCCCTTTCCTTGAAGCCCTGCCAACCAATGCTAGACAACTAGATATAAACTTTAGAGAAATAATCACAACGGCTCATGTATGGATAAGCTTTGTGCCTGTTGCTCAGAAAGTTCACCATAGGGGCACATGGGTGGCTCAGTCAGTTAAGCTTCTGCCTTCGGCTCAGGTCATGATCCCTGCAGGGTCCTGGGATGGAGCCTCGCATCGAGCTCCTTGTTCAGCGGGGTGTCTGCTTCTCCTTCTACTTCTGTGATCTCTCTCACTCTCATTCTCTCTCAAATAAATAAATCTTTAAAGAAGAAAGAAAGAAAACTCTCCATATCATGGATGACACCACCAGAGACGTCCAAACTATAAAAGATGATGCTTTGAGTTGTATGTTTAGGAGCTCAACATCTAGAAATCTTCTGGATTGGCTCCCCTCTAAGCTCTGGTTTATACTCTTCTCTAACCATTAACCTTTGTTTTTCTTTTGCTTCCACAGAAATGCCTTTTACTAAACACCTGATTGCACCATCTAGGCCTAGGTTTGGGAACCCCCTGGGTACCTCTTTCTGAAATAAGACACAACTATTTAACTGAACTGATCTATTCTCAGCACTAAGGGATGCATTCAGTGGGATGGCACAGTCCACCAACTCAAACCCTAGGCTGTGAAACTTCTTGGAGGGATTTCAAAGGGAGGGAATAAAGGGCAGCAAAAGATGCCACCCAAAATATGCCTCTTGGCATGGTGTTATTTTAAGCCGATAAAGTGTTTTAGATAACAGAATTGCTTTGCTTGTTGAATTGCTTGTTGGCTGAGCAAGGAGTCTGTGCCATAGAGCAGTTACCTCTGCTGTACCTGGATCGATGCCTCGGTATTAGCAGACATTCAAACACAAAAAGTTAGCAAACAAAGCACTTGGCTAAAACAGGTTGATGCCCCTTCAGACACATTCTCTCACACTTCAATCTCTTGGTATTATTCTCCTGAGAGTTATCACTGTGATCTCCCTGGCACACTGTGTTCTCTCGAGGGTCTGAAATATGGATTCACAGCCATCAGAAGTACATCAGATGGTCTCACTATGCTTGGAGAAACAGAAACAAGATGAACAATGAGATGAACAGCAAACGTGGTTCTTCCGCATCCTGACATCATAATCTGTGTTTCATGACAAGATCAGAACTTAACCCCGAGGGTGGCTGAGGGCGCCAGTAATGTCCAATTGTCAGTTAATCCCTCATGTATGAAGGATGGCCGAAAGAGGAGGAATGGTTAAGGAGATGAAACAAGGAGGCCACTGGACTGTGGTGTCTCTAATGCCTTGGCTCTATGCAACCCAACCCAAACCTAGGCCAGAGTCAAGGCAATTTAAGACCAACCAGTCACAAACATCCAACCAGGCTTTCCCACAGAAGGCGACCAATTAAGCCATGGCCAATCAAATATTTCCTTGCTTTACTTCTGTATCTTCCTTATAAAACCCTTCCCCTCGCTCCTGTCCGTGGAGCAGTCCTAACCACCTTCTGGTAAGCACTGCCCTGTTTGAATTGATGCATGCTCAAACAAACTCTTGAGATTTTTAACGTGCCTCAGTTTACCTTTGATCAGCTGTGAGTGCCAGAGACGGTATTCTGCTTAAAAACTATGGGAATAAGGTGCAGAGAGTGTTGCACAGCCTGTCAGTCCTGCTAGGGCATTGTCCAATGCCTGCCCAGAGCATCAGACTCTGCAGGGGAGCAGAAGCAAGCGGTATAATTGATGAGGTCCCAAACATTTTACAAGCCTATAAAACTGATAAGAGGTGATGATTTCCTCTTCTCTCTGGCAGAGAAGATAACCCCTCGGGTGGCTGTCTCCCTGCCCTGGATCTTTCTTAGTTTCAGCCTAACTGAGAGGTCATATGTCAGTGTCCCTTTTATTTCCACCCTCTCTAAAAATCCCTGTGTTTCTTTCTCTTTTGAATCAGCTTTGTCATTCTGCTGGTTTCCTTATTAAGTACTTCAATAGAACCTTGACACATACTCACTGTCTATTTGTGGAAGAACGATATTTTTAACACACAGAGAATGATGCTTTGACAATGCAAGCCAGCTGTGCCCAGCTTTGTCTGGAACCTCAAGGCTTTGTGTCCTCAATCGGAAGCACAGGCCCTCTTTCCTGGCTCCTGGCCTTTCCCTGCCACTGCCCCATGCCTTGTCCCTGGGAGCCTTGGGCCTGGGCAGTGTGTGGCGAGTGGCTCAGAAGATAGGGCTCTCCCCCGTCTTGAGTGGACTCCATGTCTCAAATCCAGGTGTTAAATGTGACTTTCCTTGAATTTGGGCAGAGGCTCCAATGGCCGAGACCACTCTGCAGGTCATACTAAGGGACTAGGTAACCGGTCCTGTGATCCACCCTTCTTCACCCCACCAGGGGGCAGAGAAGGAAAAGGTTGGTGGAGAAGAGAAAGGGAACATCTCTGGAAAGGTTGGTTGGTGTGCTGTGTATTTTATCCTCCTCCTACACCAAGGTGGCTTTAGTCCTCTGTCCAATGAGGGGCTTCCAGGAAGCCTGTTGGGGTCTGGGCATGTGTCCCTGGGGCCAGGTGGGTCTGACCCACACCTGGAGGAGGTCAGGTGGCAGCCATGGCTACAATGGCCAGAGGCAGCCAGGGTAAGAGGAGGGAACTGGACACCCACCGGGTGACGGTCCTGGAAGCAGAGGATGCGTTTCTGCAGAGCGCCCTCAGACCCTGTGGGTGAGATTAGAAGTCTGATCTGGCCCAGACAGGATTCCCTGAGGACCCACTAACACCTGAAAGATGCCCACAGGACCCGAACAGAATTTCTCCCAAGGACAGTGAAGGGCAATCACACAGGGAAGATGGACAGAGACAGAGGTAACAAGGAATCACCACCTCCACTGGCTTATTCCAGACACTGGTGGCCAAACGTTGTGTTTTAGCAGCATCTCAGTGTTCACACCAGCCTGCTCTTGCCCTCCTTGCTCCCCGGTCCCAGATGGCTCCCCTGTACCCCCACTTACTGTGAATCCCAGAACCAGCATCCCAACCTGACCTGGAAGGAGCTCAGAAGTAGGCAAGCAAGCTCAAGTCTTTGTGTCTTTTCTTTTTTTTTTTTTTTTGGTCAGATGAGGAGCCTGAAGCCTAGGGAGGCAGATTATACTCTTAGGTGACACTGACCTATAGCCTCTTTCCTCCTTTCAAGACAGACTGAGACAGAGAGACACACAAAGGGAGTGAGAAAAAGCCTCCATGAGCCTGCAAGAGGATCAAGCATGTAAAAAGGTTTGAAAAAGGTACATGAAGCTATTGGGTAATAAAGACTCCCATTCACTGAAACCCAGTAAGCAAGGGGTCTTGCTGACTCTCCTAGTAGGCCTGTATAGCAGGTACTGTGACACATATCCCCCTAGGACAGGTGAAGAGCCCAGGCTGACCATGGCAGGAGAGGTGCTCAAGGTCACCAACCAGCAGGAACAAGCAGGACCAACCAGCAGAAGTAGCTAGTGAGGTCCCGGCCAGAGACTTGGTAACTCCAGGCACATCCCTCTCCCACTAAGCCTGACCCTCAGGGGTCTCCACTCCCAGAGAAGTAGCCTACCATCTGCAAAGTTCCATCGTCCCCGACAGTGACTGCCTGGGGTAGGGAAGGTCAGCAGCTGGGAGGAGGGGCTAAGGGGCAACCCCAGCAGAGACAGATCTTCTGTTGCTTTTGAAAAGCTGGCTGTGACTGGGCTCCGACTTCCTGCAGCAACATTGGCCTGAGTCCCCCATTAGAGGCCCGTGAGGTTCCACCCCTGCTTCAGACTCAGACCTCCATCTGATCTCCCTCTGCAAACCTCATTAGATCAGAATCGTGTCTTCTTATTCCTAGAGATCTATTATAGCTTTTGAGTATTTATTTTTTAAGATTTCATTTATTCATGAGAGACACACAGAGAGAAACAGAGACATAGGCAGAGGGAGAAGGAGGCTTCCTGTGGGGAGCCTGATGTGGGACTCGATCCTAGGACCCTGAGCCAAAGGCAGATGCTCAACCACTGAGCCACCCAGGTATCCCAGCTTTTGAGTATTTAAAACCATTACTATTTGATCGATTTTGAGATGACTGATATGTTTGATTATATGCTAAATTTTGTGCTTTTATTCTTCGTAAAATATTATTCATTAATTTGACAAGGATTTCATGCTCCAGGCTTTGTGCCAGATGCTCAGGGCAGGGCAGGGAGGAAGAGCAAGGGACAACGCCCCTACCCTCCAGAGAGGGGACTAAAGGTCAAGCTTTTGTCCAGCCCCACTCAGTCCCTCAGTGTCTCTGAGCATCTTTGGGCAGCAGAAAGTACTTTTTTTTTTTTTTCATCTTTGGCTAGAAAGCCAATATATCACATGTCTACACTGACTCATGTTTATGTGTTAGGGATTTCATTTGATATCTCTTTAGAGAATCATGCAATTACTTTAGCCTAATTTCCTTCATATCCCTCCAATAACAGGATAAGACAAAAGGACCCAGAAGCCTGGAGCTGTTGAGGTTTCCCCTTTCAGTGTCCGGAGCTCCCAACACCACCTTCCCCAGCACACCTGGCCAAGAAAACACCAGGTCCTGAAGCGCAGGAGCCCCTCTCCCTGTGCCTGCCTTCTGGTCCCCATGGCTGATCCTGGGTCTTTGTCCTGCTTAGCCCTTGAGCACTCATCCTGATGAGGAGCAGAGGAGGCAGAGGAGAAGTGGCACCTGTCACTCCCACACAGGGCTCCTCCCCAGGCCTGAGCCTGGCGGCCCTATTGTATCCCTGCCAAAAATTCCAGGTTGGTTGGTTTTATAGATTTTAAAATATGGTGGTCACTGATCAAGCACTTCCCTCACTCCTCACTGCAGAAGTCACACATCTCTTTGGTGGAGCAGGAGAGGGCTCTGGGGAGGGGAGGAAGGAGGGGAGAGGCCTGGGCGAGGGGATCAGTGTGTGCAAGGCAGGTGGGCTGGCCCCAAAGCCTCCTGCTCCCTCCCAGCCAGGCTGAGCCTGAGTCTGTGCACCAGGAGAAGGAAAGCCCCTCCCACCTCCTTTCCCTCCCCAGGCCCGAGAGTACTGAGAGTACCGGAGCCCTGGCTTGGGACTCACGGCCTGCAGGTTCGAGGGCAGGGCTCCCCGAGCCAGGGGGTTCCTTCCAGCTCTGCTCTCAGGGCCACTGCCCCCTCTGATTGCCCCTGCCCCACTCGAGGCAGGCACATTGGTCCTGAGTCCCAAACCTGCTTCTTTTTGCTCCCTTAACTGGTCCTATCAAAGCAGCCCTCACCTCGAGCCAGGTTCCCAGAGATGAAGCGGAAGAAGAAGCTGATGATGTCTCCCAGGTGTTTCTTGCAGCCGTGGTGGCACTCCTGAAGCCTCAGAGCAGGCCCCCGGGCTGGGCCTGGGGTCTCCCGGCGCCCCACCACTCCTGGGCCTGGCCCCATCCTGGGGGCCCCAGCTCTTGCCCTCAGCTCTGTGTGACCAGCCACAGTGCAGGCCACCCCCAGCCTGCTCTGTTCTCTGCCTGCCTCTCTCCAACCTGACATTCAGAGCCTTCCTTTAGAATGCTCTCTCCCCACTGTCTTGGTCTCAACCTGACCCTCAGTGTCTTGGCCTCTCTGGACTTCCCTTCCCTTCTCTGTCCTCTGTTTCTGCCTCCTGCTCCCTCAGCCTTCCCCAGGACCACCTGCCCCTCAGCCCTCAGCGCAGAGCCCCCAGGGCCTGACCAGCACCTCCTGTAGCAGCCTCTACTCCTATCCTCAGGCCAGCCCCTTCACCTTGTGCCTGGCTCTGGCTCCCCAGGACCCCAGAGTTCACTCTTCCTGGAGACAGAAGGGCTCCTGCAGCTTCTTGGGCTGGGAAGGGGGTGAGGGTGGGGTTGGGCATTGCTCCTGAGCTCTCAGCACCAGTGGAGGAGGTGCCACTGGTGTGATATTCGGGTGAGAGTGTGATCTCACTGCAAGGGGCCTCACCCATGTCCCAGGGCTTCTCTGCAGCCAGAAAGGGAATAGCCTGCTCCCATCCAGGCTTCTGCCTGGGAAGCTCAGGGGCCAGGGGGCCCTGGGCAGAGCTGGGCGAGGGGGTGGGTGAGGCCCTGACTTTGGCTATTTCTTGACCTCTGGTCTCTGCTCACTGACACCAGACCACAGTGCTGTTGATGTCCTAGAGTGGAAAATGGGGACATGGGAAGGGGTCCCTCTGACGAGAAGGGTAGAAGAAAACAAATATATGACCGGGCAGAAACTGCTGTCCCTCCCCCTCACCCCCACACTTGCTGGGCACCTAATATGTACCAGGCAGTTTGCTCAGATCCTTCTGGCCACCAGTGCATTCAGTCATCAAAACAACCTCACAAGGTATGTGTAGCCGAGAACGCCATGTCAGTACTCGTTCTCCTTCTCTTTTTTACCTACAGAATTCAGATTCTATTGGAGGTGGAAATGTGCCCAGTTTTAAAAACCAACATCCCCCCACTTCCTTTCAGTCAAGGTGGCTCAGTTCTGGCCAGTGATATGCAGGCATAAATCTCTCAGAGATTTCCCTGAGAGTGTGCTTTCCTGATATAGGCACTACCATTTCCTCCTTCCACCCAGTTTCTCCTTCCCCTTGCCTAGGATGAAGCCATTATGGCTGGAGCCAAAGCAACTACTTTGGGGCTGTGAGGAAAAGGACAAAAATACCCCCAAAAAAACCTTGATTCTGACATTCCCAAGCTGCTAAACTAGTGCCAGCCACTGCTTAACCCAGATTTCTCATATTTCTGTCTAAATTAAGCCACTGTTATTTGGGGTTTCTGTTATATGCAAGTGCAGCCAAGTCAAAATATTCCCTCCAAAGTGTAAGACAAACTCTTGCACCTTGCACTCCCCACTGGTAAAAGGAAGTGCGGTGTGGGATGGCCTTCTTGTGTACCACCGTGAAGCACGCTGCTCCAGACTGTTTGCTTTACTGGGAGCAGGCGAGGCTGTGCAGCAGGTCAGGCTGCATACAGGCAGCTCTGCCCCTGGGATGCCTGGGTGGCTCAGTGGTTGAGCATCTGCTTTAGGCTCAGGGTGTGATCCTGGGATCCGGGATCGAGTCCTCCATTGGGCTCCCTGTAGGGAGCCTGCTTCTCCCTCTGCCTGTGTTTCTGCCTCTCTCTCTCTCTCTCTCTCTCTCTGTGTGTGTGTGTTTCTCATGAATAAGTAAATAAAATCTCTTAAAAAAAAAAAAAAAGCAGCTCTGCCCCCTTGGGCCTGATAACCCTGCACATTCAGTAGCCTACCCTGCATTTAAGGCAAGGTAGCATGCTCTGCAGGGCCAATGACAGTTCCCAGTAGGAACACTCCATGGTCTCCCTAGGTTTTGAGTAAAACCATGCTTTCTTTGGCAAAGATTTTTCTTTTGACATGGAACTAGCAGCTCACTACTGGTTCTCATGGAGATGGAATGTCTGAGGGACACCAGGTAGCATGGACCTCAGCTGCCCATCAGGCACTGAGTATCAACCTCTCCCCCAGCTCTAAAGGCCTATACGTGTGTGTGCAGCACTCCATCATCATGTGCAGATGCGATGTCTGAGCACAGGAGAAGAGGGTCTGAAGGGCTCAGGTAAGTGTATAGCAAGTGACTCAGGCCCCCATGGAACTTGCTGCACTGCCAGCTTCCTCTCAACCTGTATCTGTGACCTCATGGGGAGCCCCTAAGACCATCTGAAGAGAAAAGCAGGGAAGCCCCGGTGGCTCAGCAGTTTAGCGCTGCCTTCAGCCCAGGGCCTGATCCTGGAGACCCGGGATCAAGTTCCACATCGGGCTCCCTGCATGGAGCCTGCTTCTCCCTCTGCTTGTGTCTCTGCCTCTCTCTCTCTGTGTGTGTGCGTGTCTCTCATGAATAAATAAATAAAATCTTTTTAAAAAATGAAGAGAAAAGCATTTATATGTAATTTATAGACAGAGCTACAAGAAATGCTGGCACCAACACTAGGTTGACATGGTGGCCCACTCAGCAGGGAAGGACGATGGAGAAGGGGAATCTTCCTGATGGGCAGAGTGTTGAATACATATGCTTGCCCACATTTCCTGGAAGAAGAGAAGGTCTGGGGTAGGATTTATGCTCACTCATGGACAGCTGTGAGAAACATTTGTTCAGGAGTCAGGGTGGTGGAGGAAAGGAAAGAGGAAACATGGTAATTGCTGTCCAAAGGGCACCAGGCCTGAGAAAGAGCTCAGTAGCCAGGTAGACAAGATGGCCTGGCAGCCTGTATTCCTTGCTGCCTGGCGCTGCTCACCAACAAAGTGTCATATGGTCTAAGATTACTTAGGGGTTCAGTAAAAGAACTTCTCACCAGGCTGTTGTGGCTACAGCTGTTGTTGAGTACCCAGCCTGCCAGCAGGGTGACAAGCCAGCCGCCAGTTGGCAGGTCAGCTACACTGTACCCTTTCTTCCTGGCAGGACCACCACTTATCCTCTCTGGAACTGACATTCATTCTGCATATGAACCTTCATCCCTGCCTGCCCTGCTTCTGCCAACACCATCACCCATCACAGTGTCCCACACACCATTGCTACCAACCAAGGGACTCATGTGATAACAAAGAAGTGTGGCCAAAGGCCAGTGTTTGCAAGACCCACTGACCTTATCCTATTCCCCACAGCCAGAAGCAGCTGGCCTTACTGAACAGTGGAAGAGCCTACTGTAGACCTGGTCTGAGCACCAGCCATGAGGTTATTCAGATGCTGTCCTGTCAGATGCTGGGATGTGCTACTGAATATGCTCCTTCTCTAGCAGAATGATGGATCCAGAAACCAAGAGGATGACAATCAGCCCTCATAGCAGCCCTCAACAACCCCCTCCATTTTTGCTTCCCATCTCTAATACTCTGGGCTCCAGATTAGAGGTTTTAGATCCCAAATCACGGATTCTTCCTTAAGGGAAGCAGCTTCTAGGCTGGAGACTGAGGCTGCCACCTGGCCATTTTGGGCTCCTCATACCACTTAGCTGAATTGATATAGTGGGTGTTGGTTTGAATGAGCCTGAGGATCCAGAGGAGAAGGTTGCAGTTACATGAGGTGGGGGAGGGGAGTGCTATGTCCCAAATTTACTGATTTTTCCAGGGAATTTATTAATTTTGCCGAATACAGTGATAAATGTTAGTGGGATGTTACAGGCAGGATGACCAAGAACTCAGATCCCGGGGGAATGAAAGTTTGGATCACTCCACCAAGGACCCTTAACTGAGGCCTTATAGACAATCACAAATTTCCTACCACAACTCCATGGAAAGGTAGTCTATTTCTATTCTCCTCAAATCTGGGCTATGCTTAGGGCTTGTTGGGACCAATAACATTCAGTGGAAATGATGCTATGTGAGTTCTGGATCCTAGACCTCAAGAGCCCTTTTGCCTTTTCTTACTGGAACACCCCTCTTGGAAGCCAGCCCCCTTATACTGGGGACGGCTATGTGGTGAGCAAGTCCAAGAAGCTCTGCGGAGAGACACAGGCACATGTGTGGAACGGTCTTAGCCCAGCCCAGCCACCAGCTAAACAAAAGCAAGTGAATAATCATAGTCAATGCCATGTGGGGTGGGAGAACCATCCTGGGAAGCCTGCCTAAATTCCTCATCCATAGACATGAGAGAAAACAAAATGGTGATATTTGGGGGTATTTTGTTAGGTGACAAAACGTCACTCTCTCAACTTCAGAGTTTGGACCCAGTACACTCTCTCCAGAGAAATCCTCTTCACTAATCATCTCCCCCCACCTGGCAACTCCAACTATCCAACTTTCTAAACTTTTGATACGGGTGAAAGCTTCAAAGGCCACGTGGCCAGTTTTCAGATAAATCCTTGAAACTTTGCATCTGATCTGGCATCTCAGTTTGAAACACAATGTGACACATATCTTGGTGCTTCAAATATGTTAAAATTCTGTCAGTGTATATTTATATATCCTTACAGATTATAGACAAGTTAATTTACCTTTTTGCCCTCATACCTTTCTACTACCACTTTTTTAAATCAGGGTGCTAGTGGCTTTATGATCTTACCATGGGCTTGAGGGAACCCCAAGAGAAATGAGTTACCCAGAGATGAATGCAGTGGTGGATGAAAATTTGGGTCTCTGCCTTGGGGGAGGGGGCAGGAATTTGTTTGTGTAAGGACAGTTGCACATAACACACGGGAGCCTGTGGCTGCTGCTCCAGTGTTCCCACCAGAACAGCTAGGGAAGTGGGGGCACTTCCTGGGGTGGCAGGCAGGGCCCAGGCTTCCTTCTCTGGTTCCCCAGAATTTCTGTGAACTTCCCAACAGTCTAGAGTAAATACCTCTCTGATTAAACCAGCCAGCCTGGATTCAGTGGTCTGCTGCCAAGACCCCAGGTTATTCTGAAACCCAGTCCTGCTGTCTTCATGGGGAGCCAGACCCGAGAAGCCGGTCTATCCGGTTAATGGCGTAGCCATGCTCCCGGAGAGATGTTCTGGTATCCTGACAGAAAGGAATTTTAGATGCTAGGGAGACAACACAGAGTGGGTCAGAGTCCCAGCCTCTGGGTCACTGAGAATGGGCTCCCCAATGTTGCTGAGGGACACACTTTTCCGCCTAGGATGGGTGCTCCTCTGTCATGCCGCCTGCCCTGTACTCCCTGGCTCCCGGGCCCATCTCAGAGGCCACTGCTGCAGACCAGCTCCCAACATCATGTGGGGCCTTCGCAGCCCGGAAGGGACTGCCAGGCATAGCAGCAGCTGGTGCAGCCATTGCCTTCTTGAATCCCGGGCCCTACCTGACAAGGTCGCCTGAGCCTCGGGGACATCTGTATGTTTTACTGGGCCTTGGCTTCTTCCCCCAAGCTGTCCCAGAAATCTGTCTCTCTGACCTGCTTCTTCTGAATGGAAAAACCCCTGACAACAAGGGTGTAGGGTGTTGGCCTTGTGCCTGCCTTCCACAGGCACCCACTGCTCAGGACACCATGGCCGGGCCTCGCTGAGCTCAAGGACAGAGCGACACTGAATGGCACCGATTGTTCTCTGCACCCAGAGCCCTCTAAAGGAGCAGAAGCACCTCATCTGTGCACAGTTTAGCATTTCACATGCACACAAAGCCCTCGGTGTGACTACACCAGCAGTGCCACCCCTGAGGGGCATACAAGGAGCCATGCCTCATGGAGACAAGGGGTGCCCTGGGGTCTTGGCTCCTTAGTCTGTGATGGTGGCTGCTGCCTCCAGAGATACCAGAGGTTTCCCCAAGAGAAAAGACATGGAAGACACACATGGGGGGTAGGGGTTACCCTGCCTGGAGTATATGGAAGATGCTCCAGGTCAGAGCCCTTGCTCAGCCTCTAACACTTGTGACCTGCTGAGTCATGTGACCTCCCTGAGCTTCAGTTGACTAGTAATGAGTGCCTACCTCATACGATGAAATAGGATCTGGTTTTTCCATGCTTCACGTGGCCTCCTAGTGCCTGGCATAGTGTCTGGGGAACATGTCCATGCAGGGCAATGCACCTGGCTGGGCCCAAACTGTGGATGGTGTCCTGGGCCCTGCTCTGCCCACCTCCACTCTGGCACCCAATGCTCTGGGCTGTAAGCAGTCCAGCAAACACATCCTGACAGTTCAGCACAGGTTCCTGACCTCCAGGAATTGCCCTGAGCTAAAGGTGGGGTATATGCAAGGTCTTCTTGTGACCTTGAACATACCACACCCACCCCCCAGCTTGCTTTCCTCCATGTCCACCCACACTTGGGGGTGCAAAAAGCCCCAGCTAGGAGGTGGCACATCATACTCCAGCCCCAATCATACTCCAGCCCCAATCATACTCCAGCCTACAGAGTTGGAAGTTGGAGACAGGGCTCAGCAGGGAAAAAGCACGGGGATCAGGCAGGGGTGTGGAGTGGAGAGGATTAGGGAGAGACAGAGAGGAACACTGAGGTGATGGTCTTGTGCTGTTGCCAAGAAAAGCCTGGAGGGGGCGCCTGGCTGGCTCACTCACTCAATATAACTTGTGACTCATGATCTTGGGGTCAGTTCAAGCCCAACATTGGATGTGGAGCCGCTTAAAAAAAAAAAAAACTGCCTGGGGGGCAAGACCCGCGGGGTATTCAAGACTCGAGTAGCACAAGCAGTATCAGTTGGAACAGACTCGGCCCCTTCGTGCACACAGCTGGCCACACCACAGGGCCACAGGGCCATGGCCCACCTCTGCTCTTGGGTTTCTGTCCTGAGAGCAAATGGAGTTGTTTGACCCTGCTGCAGAACTAACAGCACTGTAAAGGTGTGAGCTTCCCAGGTGAGCTGTTTGTGTGAACTTTTAGTGACTTCACATTTCCACCACAGGCAAAATCTAGTCCCCCATCATAACCCCGGGGAGCTGGGGAGCGCCCTGGACCCCACATACATATTCATATGCTTTAGTGCTTCTGTGAAAGGCCTCAGCACAGAACAGAATGGAAGTAAAGGGTCGAAGGGTTAGGAGTCTGGAGCAAAGGTCGGCTGAAAACACGGAGTGACAGGGACTCTGGGACACAGCAGAAGGGGGTGCTGGAATGGCCAGGAGGGGCTGGGAGCATCCCAAAGAGCGGTTGTGCATAAAGGACAGGAGTCTGCGAAGTGGCAGCCAGTCCCTGGCCCACTGTGGGCCCCTCAGGCCTTCCCCTTCTCTCTTCCCGCATCCAGCCTGGGAGCCTGGTGCCCTGGTTTATGCCCATTTTCCCATCAGAGGCCTGAGGCTCCCCGGAAATCCTACAGAGAGTGTCTGAGACAACAAACAGGACAGGCTGTCAGGGCTCACAGCTGCCTTTTTCCTTTAAGACTCTCCCGCGCACCTTGTGTATGAGATCACATGTGTGTGGGTGTATGCATGTGGGTGTGAGCGGTGCACGTGCCTGTGTGTGTGTGGTGGGTGGGGGTGCACATGTGTGTGTGGTGGAGGCACAGGTGTGTCGGTAGGCGTGCACAGGTGTGACTGTGGCGTGTGTATGTGTGAGAGAACAGGGGCTGCACGAGGCCATCTGTGCATCCCTTGCTCTGTCACACTCGACAAATAAATAGCACCAAGGGCAAGCACAGAGAGCCATTGCCTGAGCCCCTCAGGAACATCCGCAGTGCTGCCCGAGGTGAAGAGCCAGCACAGCTGCTGGGGTGCCCTGGGCAGGACCCAAGAGGGACTAGGACCGGGGTTTCCTCCTCACTGGGCCTCTGCACACATTGCTGCTCATCCTTTTTACAGAGGACTTCGGAAGGAGGCAGGAGCTGCCCAGGTTACCCGCCAAAAGGTAGGCAGAGCGAGCCAGGCCTGTCTCACCAGGCCAGACTCTGATGCCTGGCTCTAGCCTCCCAGCCACCCAGGTGGGACACCCCAGCACAGGCCCAATCCTCTGTCCCCACCCTCCACAGGGCCTGCTTTGAGCTCAGTGCCTTGCTTGGATTAATGGGGAAAAGCATGAATGAATGAAAACATTATCTCCCAACAAAGATGGAGATGGCATGGCCTGGGCTGGGGTCCCAGGGTGGCCTCTGAAGCCTCAGATAGAAGAGAGCTCCAAACAGACACCCCACCCCCACCCCTGCCCTCATCCAGCCCACCCCAGCCCCTACCTGAGCCCTGTGGGGCTGCACTGGACAGGATCCACTTGACCAGACAGCACCGCATCAGGGCCTGGCGGGTGAGCCGGGGCCTCTGCCACTTGACGCCCTCCTTCTTGCTTAGCGGTGTGCGCCCAGGGTCCCCCAGGAGGCTGCCATCTGACACCTTCATCGCTTCCTGCAGCAGAAACAGGTAGAGTAGCCCTGAGCCCTTGCTCAGAGAGGACCTCCAGGCCGGCCCCAGTCTCCTGGGCAAAATTGTCCTCCATTCCCCCGAGTCTTGCCCCAGATTCACTTGACCTATGACATGTGGCCTGCGTTCCAGCTGTAGGAGGAAGCACCCCTGCATGGGCACCAGTTCTGAGCGGTTGGGTTGGTTGGCTGGGACAATGACCACCAAGGTGGCAAGTTGGTGATATCTTTCCAGGGTTGTAGAGTTTCACATGTGCTACCTTGGTAGAGTCCCGAAAAGTATGTGGCTCCCTAAAGCAAAAATACAGACGTGCAGTTGGGCAAGTTCTGCAGACCCACGGCCCCAAACCCAGCCCCTGCATTGGTCAGCTCTCAGGCACAAGAAGCAGAGACTGACCCAGGCTGATGACAACGGGAAAGGAATTGGCAGCAGGGGAGGGCCTGGGCCAGCCACAGTCTCCCCAGAAAACACACAGAGCCAGGCTTGGAAGACAAACCACAACAAGAGCAAGCAGAGGGACAGCCAGCCCTCAGCCACAGTCACCCCCCCAAAAGAGGGCAGTGAGAGCCCACCTGCCGCAGCTGAGCACCCTGGCCCCTGCTGCTCATGCTTCCATCCTGGGGGCTCTGGGCCTGGGACCCCCACTGGTCTCATGGCCCTGCTGCCCCTAGGACCTGGAGGCTGCTCTGGGGGTCTTCTCAGTTGAGTCCCTAGCTCTAGGTTCAAGGTTAAGAGTAAAGGAATCTGCAGTCCCAGCGCAGGTCATACGCCTCCTCCCTGGCTGCAAGAGGAGCCAGGAAAGCAAGCATCTGGACGTCAAGTCTCTCTCATGTTCTCAGTATGGCTTTCCTGAACACGAGGAAGAAGAAAATCCCTCCAATGTCCCCTGAACTGAGGGAAACTGGTCTGCTGCAACCCACAGGCTCCTGTTAGGCAGGAGAAAACTCCAGATGCTGCGTTGGCTCATGGCTCCATGGGCCCAGTCATGTTTAGAGCTGGACAGTCTGCCTCCGGGTCAGCTTTTGGTGAAGTGGCTGCCTAGACAGGGTGACGTCCACACCCCTTAGCCTGATTTCTGGGGCCTTCTCCGTTGCAAGTGCTGCCTCTATAGCTGTCAGCCTCCAAGCCACCCCCCAGACATACATGCTCAGCAACACCCTCCACATTCCTTCTCTTCTCCGAGACTTGCCCTGGCAATGGGCGGGTTCAGCGGTGCCTGGAGCTGCAGCGAGGGCGAGCACACACTAGCCTGGTGGGGCAGAAAGAGAGGGTGAGCAGGGGTGGCCAGGGGTCTCAGGGTACCAGAGAGGCTGAGGGACGCCCCCTGTACACACATGCACACACATACTAGCACGCGCACACATACACATAGGTTCTGCCCTGGCTGTGTCAGAGAGGCACCTTCTCCATTATTAATGATCCTATTCAGGAGAGAAATGGCTTCAATGAATAAAGCCTTTATTTCTGTCCAGGAAGGGGTAGGGGGAAGATGGGCAGCTGGTGCTCCATTACTTCATCAGTTCTTTGCCGTAGGCTCTGCAGCTGGGCTTAGCGGAAAATGTTAGAAGGAAAAACTGCAGAGGGCCTCAGAGCCTCTATTGGGACCAGGAGCTGTCATTTGGAGCCCTGTCTCTCCCAGGACAATGCTGGCGGTGCTGGCTGGCAGGGGCCGTCCTCGTGGAGCCCGTGGCTCGTCATGAGGATTGTCGTGCAGACCAGGCCTAACTAATGGGGGAGAGACCCGGATGGGGGCCTCCAGGAAAGGCTGGGAAGACCCACTGGCAGGGCAGAGGGCTCCGGCTGTGCCTTTTATTCTGGGCCTCAATGCGGTCTCATCATCATGACAATCCCACAAGGTAGGCCCCACCACTCCCACTTTAAAGAAACGAACTCCAGGAGAAGTCGGGGGCACGCCAGGGCCTCTCTGTACTTGTGGTCAGGTGGTGCCAGGCGCAGGCTGTACCGCGTAGCCTTCCTGGGGCCAGGCCCCGGAGGCTGAGGGGTTCCCCAGGCCCCTAACCATGTCAGAGTAACAGTCTGCGAATGTCCAATACTCTCCCGGACCACGGAACCCCAGTATGTGTGTCTTCCCTGAAGCAGGGGGCTGGGCGTAGTGGGGGCAGGAGCCCTTGAGCCCCCGGGCAGGGTCTACGATGGCTTCCCTCTGTGAAGTGGGGAGGGGTCCTCACGGAGGATAGGAGGGCCCACAACGGCTGAGATAGGCCCCACAGTGGACGACTGCCAGGAGGACCATGGGGAGGGCGGGAGGGACACGCGACCGCAGGTCATCCTCAGGAATATTTGGCCCTTGTCTGTCTGGGAGAGGGTCCGCCTGGGTTGTCTGGAAATGTCAGTGGCCACTCTGGGCTCCCTGCTCCTGATTTGGAAGCTCCCAGGCATAGAAAGAAGGGAGCCCTGAGAGGTGACACATCCACCCCTTCACCCCAAGACGCCTCTGTTCTAAAAGGTGATAGAATTGAAGGGAGCTGAATCAGTGAGCAAACCCCAGCTTGAATTAAATCTTAGCTCCTGCTAAGAACCCCCAGTGGCTTCACTGCATTTCAAATAAAACCCCAATGCCTCTGTTCAGTCTACAAAGCCCCCGTCGGGTCGGCGGGGCACCCCTGACCCTAACAGCCCGCCCCGTGCTCTTCACACACACCAGGCAGCTCGCCCGGCGTCTCGGCCCCGCTGCCCCTCCGCCCGCAGCCTCCATCCAGGAGCTCTCTACATCGATTCTCACAACCACACGTGATTCCACAATGATCTCAGTCAAGTTTCAAATAAAAAATACCGACATACCAACAAAAAAGAGTATTCAATATATACACACACTGGAAAACTTCAAGAAATATTTACAAATGCCTAGATGAAAGTCCCCTGATGTTCTTCTTAATTTAATTGAGAATCCTCTCCCCCCGCTCCTGCTTGATCCTGCCATTATTTCAACAGCGGATGGAGCCATCCATGTTCCATCCTCCATGGGCCTCACGGGGTGGCCAGGGTTGGATGACAGAGACCGATGAAGCCAGAGGATCTGTGCCCCGAGGTCACACGGAGTCCCCATTGGCACACTTGGCACGTGTGGGCATTCCGGGCTGCCAGGGACCTGCAGCCTTCTCTGAGGCCCACGCGTTCCCTGGAGGACAGAGGCTGCAGGTGGGCAGGGCCATTCCCTGACAACCCAGAACTGAGACTGGCGGCACCTATGTGGCCAGATGGATCGGGGTGGGTTTCAGCTCACATCTAAGTCCAGGTCTGTGGGGAGCAGGGGAGGGACAGAGAGGACACCAAGCTGGTGATGTACCTGTGGACCAGGCACTGGGTTAGGTGTGTGGAGATGCTGTCTTATTTGATGCTCACACCAACTTATTGAGGTTCCTTAGACCGTCCTTCAAATCCCCCAGCTGAAGCCCATATCTCAGAATAGGTTCTTCCTCACACCCTCTTACCACGCTTGCCTGGAGCCCCCGTGGTCTGTGTCCTCTCGCGCAGGGTGAATGGGGAGTCAATCTAACTGTCCAACTTCAGGTGTGTCCTGGTGGGCTTTGGCTGGAGGATATGGGTTCCTGGGGGTGGAGCTGTCCCACTGGGCACCTGGGAGATGCTCCCATCTGGTTCAGGAGTTAGACTCCAGGAGGTGTGGGAGGAGATGCCTTGACTGCTCCTCTATCTCCATCTTGTCTTTTACAGGGATGGGGTGTGGCCTCAGCTCAGAGTCTCTGCAGGCCACATGGGGTGGGGGTGAGGTTTAATGCTGGTGTTTTATTTTCATGGCATCCTTCCCATTACCTTCACCTTCATCAATGGCTCCCCCTTTCCATTTACAATAATGATTTAGAGATCCCCCTTTCAATGAATTTATTGAAATTTAAAATGTGAGTGAAAGAAAAAATAGAAAACAATCACACAGATTGTGGTAGATAAGGCAAAGTCAGTGAAGGCAGAGTACCAACAGCCAGGAAGCTTGGAGACAGGGGGGCCCGATCGATGCAGCCATGCTGAGACCCTCGGGTCTGAGCTGTCCCAGACAGTGGTCCCTGGCTGCCTGTGATATTGAACACTTGAAATGGGGGTAGTCCAAATTGAGATGTGCCATCAATGCAAATAGACACTGGATTACTTAGGGGGCACCTGGGTGGCTCAGTGGTTGAGGATCTGCCTTCGGCTCAGGTCGTGATCCTCAGATTGAATCCCACATCGGGCTGCCCACAGGGAGCCTGCTTCTCCCTCTGCTATGTCTCTGTGTCTCACATGAAAATATAAATAAAATCTTTTAAAAAAAGCCTTACTTAAAAGAATGTAACATAGCTTATTAATCATTTTATATTGATAACCTATCAACATGATAATATTTATACTGGGTTAAATAAAATATATTAAAAATAATTTCACTTAAAAAACTTTCTTTAATGTGCCTTCCTGAACATTTAACATGACACCTGTGGCTCACATGACACTTCTATTGGCTAGCACTCTTCTAGATGGTTCTCTGATCTGTCAGTTGGATGGTTTGGGGATGCCTCCTCCTGCCAGGGCTTACCCTGACCCCAACTCTTCTCTCCCTCTCAAGTCCCAGCTAGAGTCAGTCAGACTTGTCTCAGAAAGGTGGCCCACTGGAGAGTGGAGGAAGGGTGGAGGACAATGAGGTGGGAGGCCAACTTGAGGACTGCCCAAATCCAGGGGAGGAAATAGGGGTGCTGAGCCAGGCACAGACAGTGGGGTGGGTCGTGGAGATATGAGGGTATTTAGGATCTGCTGTAGATGTGGGTAGTGGTAGGGGGGTCAAGGGGTCCCCCCAGTAACTGTGACATCTGTCACCACAGAGGCGGAGGAGGCAGACAACCCATCATGCCTTCCAGCTGCCCCAGAGCAAGGTCTGGACTCTGCATGAGGAACACCATCAGCTGAGGGTTTCCACCACGCCATAGAGAGACGCCGGATCATTTTAAACAAACTACCAGGATCTGAGCTCAGACATCCCACCTCGTGAGTCCCCACCCCTTGCAGCCTCCTGAAAGGCCCAGTGGGCACAGCTTCATCTTGTGGGGCCTCATCTGATCAAGCCACTAAGAGTGTCCCGAGGCAAGACCTTCAAGCAGCCACTTCTGCCTCTGTGGTTCTTGTCAGCTGGGCTCCAGAGAACCCCCAAAGTCAAGCCCAGAGAAGGCTTGGCAGGGGTTACCTGTGGGCAGGGGGCAGCCTGTTGGGGGTTGGGGGTGCATGGCTGGAGGCCATGGAGGGTCCTGATAAACACTAGTTAAAAACATCCAGGCTCCCTTCCTCAGAAGGAATGTCATATGAGTAAATGCGTATGCAAAAGTGATTGCTAATTGTTCCCAAATATTTACAAGTATGGATGAGAAATAGCATGAACGGTTGCATAAGGACCACCAAGACCCACCGGATTCTGGCTCCGAAGACATGCTTAGCCAGGGAGGGGGATCTCAGGCAGGTTAATGTTATTTCAGGCCACCAAGTACAGTAGGAAGGGGTCTGCAAGTCGGCCAGACGAGGACCCGAGTCCCAGACTGTCATCTCCCGGCTAGGCTACTCAACCACACTGAACCTTTGTTTCTTCTGTAAAATAGGGATAATAATATGTCCTTATAGGACCAAGGGGAAGGTTAAGTGAGATGACATACAAAGCCCCAGCAGGAGCGTGATTATCAACATTCCCCATCCCTCTGATGCTGAGTAAAGTCTGCTGTCCAGAGAAAGGGACAGGCCAAGCGACAGCCCAGTGATTTCCAGAGATACAGCCAACTCCCTCTGCTCAGCTGCTGCACATCAGAATCACCTGGGAGCTTCCCCCACATCTGGCTGTGGGGGGGCCGCATTATTTGATTCAGTGGGGCCTGTGCTGCTCTATTTTTATAAAGCTCCTCAGTAGATCTAAAAGTGTTGCTAGGTTTAGAGGGCTCATCCCACCAAAGGGGAAGTTCTCTGGGCCTTGCCTGTGGGAGGAGAGGATCTCAGGTTCTCAGTCTCCCTCCTAGGAGGGCTGCCTCAGAGTCTGGGCCAGCTGGGGACATGCAGATGTGGGGCTGCCTGCCCCCTGCCCCCAGTGCCATCCTGGGGGCCGCACAGCACAGGCTGGCTCCCCCAGCAAACACTCCTCGTTGCTCGCTCTATTTCCATCACTTGGGACAGATGGCAGGAAGTGGCAGTGGGCGTCGTGTCGTGCAGGCCCCGAGGATTTGGGGTGGGGAGGCTTTGGGGAGCCTCGATTCTCCACCTACCCCTGGGCACCTACAGCTGCTGGCCAGACAGCTAGCCTGGTGAGGGGGGAGCTGAGACTGTCCTGAGTCCCTGCCAACACCTGCACGAGCACACATACGCTGGAGCAGGGAAAGGAGGACCAGGTCATCCCTGCCCTGTGTCTGATGGCTGCCACCTGGGCTAGGACACAAGCTCCTCACCTGGCCCGTGCTGCCTAGGCCATGAGGGGGGCCTCATCAGCCCAGGAGTGGACTCAGCATGCTCATTGATGACATTCTCCTGTTGGAGTGCTCTTCCCAGGCTCTACTCAGTAAACAGAAAAGAAGTGACATTAACTCTTCAACCATTTATGGAGCTGTCGCCCTATGCCTGGGTTATGCTAAGCAGGCTGGTGTAAGATCTCATTTATCTAGGAGGTTGTGATATTCCCCCTCAGGAAAATGAGAAGACCGTGGCACAGAGGAGCCAACTAACTTGTCCAAGGACACACAGCTAATGCATTAACGAGGTGGGACTGAGCCCAGACCCTCCTGATGCAGAGCCAGGTTAACAGCTGACAAGGTACAGCCATGTTACCTCTGCAGGCCACCAACCTCTCCAATACCAAATGTTGGGGATGGGGCTCTGTGACAAGCCAGTGGGCATATGTGTGTACATGTGGAATGGGGCATGAGACCTGCCTCCTGGCACTTTTGGTAGTGTCCCCCACCTCTACTTCCAGCCCTCACTGGTCAGCACAAGGTACCAGTCTCAGGTGAGGGCCCAGTGCAGGCGCTGAGTGTATCTAAGGCCTAAATGGGAAGACTGAAGCTCAGAGAGGGGATGGACCCTGCCCAAGCTCACAGGGTCAACTGGGTGAGGTCGAGGATGGAACCTGGCTGTCTAAGGTCACTACTCAGAATGTCTGTCTTGAGAGAGGATCTTAAAATAGAGTCAGCGGGGGCATTGGGCACAGAGGCATGGCACCAGCAGCAGGTGGACACAGGTTTACCCTTTGTTTGCCCTGGAGGCATGTGTTGGAGGTGGGGATGGGCAGCTGGGGGCAGGGGGCAGAGCTGGAATGAGGCTCATGAAGACCAGCGGCTGCTTTGCCCAGCTGAGCACCACCCAGGCCCATGTCTGTGGGGTTAGGGGGCTGCTGGGCAGGGACCTGAGGTAGGAGACCAAAGATGAGAGGGTGGGCACTGGGAGGTGGGACAGGCCTCCTCTCGGCTGTCCTGCCTAAGCTCAGCTTAGCTACCCCCTCTCCAACTCTGGTGCCTGCAAGTCCCTTTGGTTCTCCTCCTGTCTCCCTGGATGTGGCTGCTCTGTGGCATCCTAGGACAGAGGCTGATCACAGCTGACAGATGCACCTGTTCAGAGGACACATCAGTCAGGTGGGGATAGGGAGCTGGGGTGGGGGAATGGCACCCGGTGGTGACCTGCTCCTCCCCTGTATCCTCCTCCCTGCCACCTGTCTCGAGGACCCGCTGACGAAGACTTGCCAAGTTCCCCCTCCTTTCTTTGCCTTGAAAACAAACAAGGTTGCAAACAAGGTCCCTCACAGTGGTCACATCCAGGGCTCCCTCCACAGCTGCTCCCGGGCGTTCCCAGAGCTGCCTTGGAGAGGGGCAGGGAGAGCAGATGGGCCCCAAGCCAGCCTGAATCAGCAGAGCACTTCCCACTCTTGTGGAAGATTTTGATCAGAAAAGAGATCCTGAATTCAAAAAGATGGGGGCCCTTTCCTTTGCAGCTCCGGATCTACAACCCAGACTCTCTGGGGATCTGCGGCTGGCTCAAGGTCACATGGCCTAACCAGGGGACCCCAGGTTACAAGCAGGCCACTCCCTGTTTGTAGCCTTCTCCCAGGAACCCCCAGCCCTCCCACCAAGCCCTAGGAAACTGGGCTTTGGAGTAAGTGGAGCAGGGTTCAAATTCTAGCCATAACACTTGGCAGCTTACAATCCAGGGCAGACATCCATTTGCTCATCTGTAGAGTGGGTACAATACCAAGAGCTACCTCATGGGCTGCCCAGGGATCCAGGGAGAGAATGCAGGGGTGTGGGGCCTGTTGAGAGGTCTGGCAGGGAGAAGTGGCCACCTTGGGGCTCCTGCCTCTCAGCCCTGCCCTTCTCTCAGACTCCACCTGGGCAGCAGCCAGAGCCACTTCACTCCCCATCTCAATGTGGGGCTTTGAGCACTTTGAAAATGGGTGAGCAAATTCAGGCCCACCTCCCACATGCACCGTGCAAGAAGGCTGGAAGCCCGGTAGGTAGAGGTTCCCAGTGAGTGTGACCTCACTCCCTAAAGACCTGGAACAGCAGTTTGTGCCTGCCACAGGAGACCCGCTGCTGCTCTCTGCTCCCTTCCCCTAAGAGCTCACGGAGTTGAAGCTGCACAAGCTGCTCCCCTCTTGGAGCCTAGGTGTCTGTAGAAGGGGAAGCGGCAGTGCCTGCTCTCCCGGGATGTCCACAAAGGACCAGGGACTGCACGGAGAGGCTGAGGGACTGAACACCCACGGGGTGTCATTCAGGGCAGCTGCCAACCATGACTGACGGGCAGCTGAGGGCAAAGGAGTCAGGCCAACTCCCAGCCTGTGCTCCGAACTGCAGTCGCCACCACCAGAGTCGAAGACTGTTTTTCACAATCCCCCTGGTGAGGAACCCAGGAGTGGCTTCCCTTAGGACCACTGCCCCTGCCTGGCCCAGCACCAGAAAGTGTGGGACCCGCTCCAGGCTCTGGCCAGGCCAGCCACAGGAAGGCCACCAGCAAGCTCAAGACACAGTGAGATCCCCTGGGGCTTAAGCCGGTTGTAGGGGTTACAGAGGGCAGTGTCGAGTCACAGTGGCCAAGGAAAGGGCCAGATGCACGTGCATGCAGCATAAGTCAGCGGTGGGCACAGTCACGGGGCATGCTTGTACCGTGCACACTCATACCGACGTCTGTGGATGCTCAGGACCCGTGATGGCTGTGGCGTGAGTGTGCAGTGTATAGCGTGTATGCCTGTAACAGGGCACACTCTGCTCCTGCCCTGGAGGTTGCTGGGGAGACTTGAGGTAATAGGACAGAAGGCACCTTGCAATGTGCCCTGTCACCAGGCTCAAAGGGTTTCATGTCATCACCTCTACTGATCCTCCTGGCATCCCTGGGAGGTGGCTCAGAGAGGGCAGGGGTGGGCCAGGCAGGCTCTGGGGAAGTGTGGCCTGGACCCACCCACAAGCTAACTCTGGGCCCCTTGTCCTTGAGGGGTTGGGGGCAGGAATCCACCTCTGCGGGGGTGAAGGTAGGGGGACACTGCAAGATGCCAGCCCAATATCTAGTCTTCCTTGCTCACAAAACCCTGATTTTATTTGAGGGCTCCTTTCCAATCCTTCTTTCTGCTTCCTGCTGCCTACACGTGCTGGCTGGAGCTCCAGCAGTGATGTTGGACTTTAAGGTAACCTCAAGGATGGGGGCCAGTGAGACAGATGGAGCCTGAGTCCCTGCTGACCATGCCCCCCCCAAGCCAGCCCTCTCTGGCCTCCCTCCGGACTTTTGCATGAGAGAGAAATGCAAGCACCTCGTTCAATCCGCGGTTAGCCTAGCCGGCGTCCTGTCAGGAGCAGCCAGCTCTAAGCCCGAGGCTGCCTCTTCCTTCCCAAGCAGGACTGGCCCAAACATGTGAGGCGCTTGCAAGGCATCAGGACAGATTCCCTGAGTGTGAACTGTAGTCTGGGAACCGGCTTCTCTCCCTGTCCCTCGCTCTTCCTCACTTACTTATTATTCTTCAGCCTTCCCGACACCCTCTACTATTTCTTGAACCCCGTCCCAGGCGTTCTCCTTTGCCTTCTCTCTCCAGCCTCCCACTAACCCCGTACAGCCCGAACCATGAGCATCGTGTGTCCTTGCTCAGGGGGCTCAGCGCCCACTAGGAAGTGGTGTTCATTAATTACCCAATTAATTAAAAGAGGCACTCACTGCTCACAGCCTTCAACCTAAGACACCGCCCCCCTTCCAGCACTCAGCCCTCCCCGACCTCTAAGGGCTGTGGGCCCCCCGGGGGGCTCGGGGTCAGGGTCAGCTGCCCTGACACTTGCCCCAGGGACTGACAGAGCAGCACCGGACACATGCTTGACCCCAGGTCCTCCCTTGTCCAGCTTCTATCCCCCAGACACCTAAAGCCTCTCCTGTCCAGAGGGGGGCCCCAGGCTTCTAGCCTCCCCAGATTGGGCACCCCAACACTTACTTTTTCAAAAGTGACCCTACAGGGGACAACAGGGCTTGAGGTCAAAGGAGCAAGCCCAACCAGGCTCCCTGGTCCAGGGCCACCGAAGCCCTCCGTCCCCACCCCGGGCGAGCCCCCAGCCCGGCCGGCGCCTACCTTCGCCCGATGCATCCTGGGCGCCGGAGGAAACTGCTGCCGGCCTCCCCTCTTCGCAGCTGAGAGCAGGACTGCGGGGCCGGCTGGCAGCTGCCTCATGTTTGCTGGGACCCACACGTAATTGTTCCAGGCGCCTCCTCGCCCGCCCCCTGCCCACCCCTCCCGCCCCGCCTGCTTCTCTCCGCTCCACCCCTTCTGCTCTGCCTCCTTCCTCTCTCTTCCCCTCCCCTCCCTCCCCTCCCTCCCCTCCCTCTCCGACAGATCGCAGTCCCCCTCCCGGGCTCTCTGCCCCACTCTGGGGAGAAATGGTTCCTAATCCAACCCCCTGAGCCTAGCGAAGCCCCTTTGCCTGGCGCTGGGCTCTGCCCCTGCTCCTGCTTGCGGGGCTGGCGGCTCTCTGCCTCCCCCGCTGTCTGTCTCTCTCTCTAATACATGCTCCCTGCTCCCCTGCCTTGGTCACAGGGGGGTGGAGTGGGGGGTGCAGAGAGCTCCAGCACCAACAGGGTGTTTGGGGGGGGGTCCTGGAGGGCCTCCCCTGAGGCTGTTCCGGAATAGGCCAGCCCCTTCCCTCCCTGCAGCCCCTACAGACAACCTCAGGCCAATTTAGTCCAGATGGGCTAAAAAAGGGATCTGGCTCCACTGAGGCTTGGGGTCTTCCTGGAGTCCCTCCAGCTGCCCTGCAGACATCCTCTGGCCACCCCTGGTGCTGGGGCATCCTTTCTAGGGTATCATTCTGGGTCTCTAACCTCACTGATGGGGGCTCACCACGGGAAAGAGTGAAGCTGCCAGGGCCACATTACTTGGGTTACACATAGGGCTCCTTCCAGCTCATTCATCTGTCCCCCCACACACACCCTCAACTGCCTCCCTTTTATCCTACATGGGGCTGTGCAGTGGGCAGCCCTCCTGTGCTCCTTGTATCCCAAGGCAGCCTGTCCCTCCAGGGCCCATCATCTGTCCCCACCTGGGTCCAAGATTGGGACCATATTAGGGAGGCCGAGGGACCTTGCTAAATCTCCTGGAGGATGGTAGTGGTGGAGGAAAGGAGCAAAGGCCCCTGAGTTTGGGAGGGGGATCCTTCCTGTCCCTCAGGAGGTGGACTCCTGGCCATTTGCTTAGCCCTAGGAAACTACCCAGGAGCCAGGTGCCCAAAACCTCCGCCAAGTTTCCCTTTTCTGCACCCTGAGGAACCAGCCTGTGCCAGCAGTTCCCATGGAAACAGAGCCTGAGACACCCCCCTCCTTTGCAGCATGCACGAGAGAATTTTCACTCCCCCCCCCCCTTTTTTTTTGAGCCAACCAATTAGCTCCAACTTTCAGATCCTCCGAGGAAGAAAATAGTCTGGAGTTGTTGGGCCACTGAGGCAAGGAGGACTGTTTCCAGGGTAGGAGACAGCCCGGGTGTCCTGTCCTGCTGGATAGGCTGGACCTCCCATTGGGAGCCCCGGAAAGAAGGTGAGAAGCTGTTGGTCACAGGCCACGCTCTCCGGGCCAACTCCTTGCTCACTGCCGCCTTTGATCTGAGCAAGCTCCCACAAGCAGGGACTCACCGAGCATTCTGTCTTCACAGTGGCCTTGGGAGGAAAGTGTCAGGATGTCACTTTGCAAATGATGAAGGTGAGACCCAAAAAAGTTGAGGGATTTGCCCAGGGTTGTAGGCCAGAAAGTGACAAAGCCAGTATACACAGCCTGTTCCTTTCATCCCAAAGTGACCATGTGGATAAGAACCCACCCCACCTTGCATGTTCCATACATCAGCTAAGAAGTCCCCACTATGTCACCCCGAACAGGCCTGACCTCACTTGGGAGGAGGCTGAACCAAAGAACCCCAGTCCCCAGACCAGCACCACCTTCTGCAGCATCACCCACTTGCTACTTGGGACACCCACCAAACTTTCACTACTCACGATGCTTTCTTCCAGGGTAAGGAGCTCTGAGCTGCAACAAAACAGGCCAACTGCCCTCCCCTGCCAGGCCCCCATGCCCATGGGCCTTGGGGACCTCCCACTGCAGCTGTCATCAGTGAGTGGCACAGCACCATCTGGGGTATGTGTGTCCCTGCCATGATCCTTGCCCTCTCACATGGGCCTCAGTGGGGCTGAGAGGCCCTAACAGTGGTGCGGGCTTGTGGGCATCAGCGAACTTTCCCCAGGAGGGAGTCTGGGAGTTTCCACAGATTCCTTGGCAGTGTATCAGGCCCAAAAAAGGTTATTAAGAAAGGCTGCAAGAGAGCCTCACCTTGTGGGCTGCAGACACTTCAGCCTGACGGGTTTCAGCTGTGGTTTCCTCACATTGATGGGTAGGAGGGGGAACCCAAGGGTGGGGAGTTTGGGAGGGGGAGAGGAAGGGATCATTTCAAGCCTGGAGGAAGGCTGTTTCCTTGTGTTACAACGTTTGAGAGGAGGCAGCACTTTCAGCTGGTTGGGGGCTATACTCTAGTCTCCCCTTGGTGAGGGGTCCACACCACCTCCACCCACGAATCTTGGGTCTTCTGGACCTTCCTCAATTGTTGCTCACGATCCTCTCCACTCCAGGCCCAAGTCCAAATTCCTCATCCTCTAGTGCTCCGAACCCGGCTCCATGGAGCCCCCACTCTGTGTCTTTTTCCTGGGCCCTTTTTTTGGGCTCTGGCTCTGCTTGCCCCTGGCTAAGAGGGGTGGTGCAGGGAGAGAGAAAGAGAGAGAGAGAGATCCTCAATACAGTTTCCAGGTTTGGGCCCTCAGCCTACCAAGAGCCTCTGCCTGTGAGCGAGGCCCCACTGGGTCTCCTCACACAAGAGCTCAAGAAATGTATGCTGCCCCAAAACAGCCTCCTTCTGGTTGCCACAGCACTCTGGGTGTCACCATGACGCGGAGACAGCACAGCTGTGGAATTAGAAAGTCACTGTCACTTTATTTGTGTCTTCCACTGATCCTTGAAATCTCTTCTTCTGCCCGCCCTCGGGTGGTGGGATGGAAGCGTGGCAGGCCCAGGGAGCTGCTTGGTGGGGGGGATGCAACAGTTCTCCATCACCTCACCTCATATAACACAGTCTCATTCTGGTGGGGTGAGGCCTGTGGTTGGCAGGGCAGGGGCTGTGGCCCACAGGACCTGGAGCTGCCCAGCAACTGTGCCCAATTGTGGGAGGTTTAAAGTTACACCCCTCCCTCCTGCAGGCACTTCCATGGGTCCTCAGGGCCTGGCCACGCCCCTGACTAGCCTATTTCACAGGGTGGCCAAGGAGCCTGGACTCCACCTTCTGTCACTGTGGTCTGTTTACTCTTCAGGCAGCCTCCTGGGACCTGGCCTAAGAGCCCACACCGACCCCCTCACATGATCCCTCACCTGGGCCAGCAGTCCCTTCCTTGGCTGTAACAGCACAGCAGCCACCCTGTCTCCAGCTCTCTAGAGTATACAGGGGGAGGTGAGACGACAGTCTATGCAATTTCTCAAACAGCAGGGGCCACCGTGAAGCTCTCTGAAGCCCCCTTCCTTCTGGCCTGAAGGGTGGGCATCCCAGCCCTCTCCTTGGACTCCGCTCACCTGAAAATATCCCTCCTCCAACCTCACCACCTGACTGACTCTTGGGTATCCTCAGTGCGGTGAGGTTCGGGCCGCCTAAACTCTGCATCACTCTTGGGCAGAGGTCAGGGCTGAGGTGGGTCAGCTCTCAGCACACGCCCCACCTTCCTCCAGGGTGCTGCAGTGTTCGGGCAGCATTTGTAAGATGGGCAAATGCTCACTGTTCTAGGAGTGGCCCATCCAGGAAGACCAAGGAAAGACTGAGCGTGGGGGTAACGGGGTGTGCACCACAGGGAGGAGGCTTTGATCTGGCAGCACATGGTGTGAAGGCCCATCTACCACTTCAATCCCTGGTGTTTGGGCTTGCAGAAACAAGGCACTAGGAGCGAAAAGTAGGTCCAGGCTCTGGGAGGATGGAAAAGAGGGACACTGTCCATGACGCCCCAGAGCTGGGACACAGGCTGACTCCAGATAATTCAGATATTGCCGGAAACGCCACCAACATCAGTTGATGCCCCTGAATAAGTTGTGCCCCTTCTATTCAGCTCATATCCAGTATCCTTGGGCCTTAGTTTTCTCAACCATGAATAGGTGAATAGCTTGCATCTGAGCTAATTCATGTGAAGTACTTAGCACACTTCCTGGTTCATTCTCAGAACTCCATAAATGTTACCCTTCTTTGTCCCCTCAGGTAGCCTGAGCAGCCCCTTCCCACACGGCCCTTCCTTTGCACACTGGAGCCAGCTGGAACTGCCCTGGCCAGCCAGCTGGGACCTCAGACGGCCTGGCCCACGTGGCATTTCTTTGGCAGAATCTGGCACTCATGGCCCACGGGGCCTTTGCTCTGGGATGGCCAGGCTGGAGCATCTGGCATAAGTCCCAGGGCCTTCAATCTGTCATCCCTGCTGCCACAGGGACAGCAAGGACACTTGGATCAAATCTCCTTGGAGACAGGGCCTCCCTCCCACACACCCGTGGGGAATGGAAACTGGCAGCAGGCCCAGAAGGAAACCTCCAGGGCCACCAGGACCAGGGGACCTGAATCTAAAGCCTGGCTGGGCTTCAACTTGTGAGACTTTGAATCTGCCATGTAGCTTTCCAGAGCTTCATTTGCTCAACAGTGAAACAAGGATGAAAATCCCTACTGCCTTCAGGGAATGTCATGAAAACAGATGAGAATGTTACCACAAAGGGGCTTTGTTTCACACATAAAGTGGGATTAGCATTTTAGGACTCCAGCACTTTAAAACTGGGAAAATATGTAATATATTTTTCTCTGTGGCTATTTTCGTCTCTGTCACCTGCTGAGTGCCACCCCCATCCCAGTTACCAGAGCCTACAGTGATGCTCTCCAAACCAAGCTCCTTTGAACAGTGTTCAGTTGGCTGGGTGAAGGTCTCTGGATCCTAAATTCAATGAGTGGCAGCCTTTTCCAAGTCACGGAGGTTGGGGGGGGGCGCATATGACAGGGGGGCTGTTAATTTTGCAGAACTACTACTTCTGATTGTGGTGAACTAGGTAATTTGGCCTAAATTCCCAACTAAAGACAACTAAAAACTACTCAAAATATATTTCTCTAAGTCTGATTGGGGGCATCAGAGAGCAAACAAGGCAGTAGAGAATCAATAGGGTCAAGATCTGGGAAGAGAAGGAAACCCAGACACCTGTGCCTGGAATTTGGGGCTACTTTCTCCCCGGGAGGTCCACTGATCCCAGAAGACACTCCAAAAGTGCTGAGCAGAGCTTTTAGCCTCTAGTACTAAAGAGGTAGAAACTAGATCCATGAAGAGGAGGGGGTGCCTGGCAAATCTTTCATGCTGTGTTGGGACCCCAAAGAGGTCTACTCCCAGAATATAAAAGAATTGGAAGTAAACCAGCACTCCAAGGGACTGAAAATCATCTCAGTCCCAAAAGTAGATTGAAATAATCCTGGTTTGCTAGATCCCAACACATGGGATCCCAAGTTACATTCCAAGCCATGTAAACATAATCCTTGTGGAGGTAGATAACTTCATCCTATGCCTCAGATTATTTCTACAGGTTTTCAGATATAATGCATGCCATTCAATCAGAAATCACCAAGTATATTGAGGAGACAAGGCAAAACCTAGAAAAACCAAGATAAACAACAGACACTAGAAACAGACTCAGAGTTTCCATATTAGGAAGTTATTAAACTGTAAAATTACCATGTGCAGTATGCTCACATATATAAAGGATAAGGTAGAGAATCTTGATAGAGAACCAGAAATTTTTTATAATTGTTTTCTCTTTCTATTTTTATCCAATCAGTTTCATTCTTGATATTCAGGGTGCCACAGTTCTCCTGCATAGGGTAGCAGATGAGAAACAAGCCAAAAAGGTTTGGGAAAAGCCAAAAAAAAAAAAAAAAAAAAAAGCAGTTGTGCTACATTCAAGGATGCCTGCATCAAAGATGCAGCATCTGAGCATTTGTTTTGTGCCAGGCTCCTGCCAAGGGCTTTCCATGCAATGTCACATTTTTCATAGCCCTAGAAGGCAGTTAGGACTATTCTCTCCAATTTAGAAATGGAGAAACTGAGGTCTAGGGAACACACAGAACATGTTCAAGGTGTCCTAGCTACCAAGCATAAAGCCAGGATGTGCAGCCAGGTCTGCCTGTTTCAAGTGTCCCACTCCCCATCTGCTGATTGCTAGGGTAAGTCATGGATTCTCCTCTTCAAAAAAACCTCATTAAGTACCAACTACGTATAGGGCCCTAGCCTGGGCTGGTATCAAAGATCCAAGGCCATGGCTTAGGAAGTGAAAATACTTTAATGAATCTGAGGTTTTGTCCATCTCTTTTCTTTCTTCCTCCTTTTCCCTGTTTCTGGAACTCAGCATCCAGCATGCAAAAAGGGCACAGGGATAGACTAGGCTTCATGCATAGAATAGAATGAGTAAGGGCCACAGTTCAAAATCCAATTGTGGCCACCAGATCTGAGATCCCCTGGAAAGCTGAGTGGTGATTGTCGAAGAGATTACTTTTTGGGGAGCCGGGGGTGACCCCCCCTCTGGCCCAAGTCGCAGGTCCCTTCCTAGGGAGCCAGTGCTTAGAGAGGAGCTGCAGGATGACAGCACTCTTTCCATCCCAGGGTGCAGGCAAGGGGCTCAGCCTTCAGATAGGCCTCCCTCACCCCATGGGGTGGCCAGAAATCCAGACCAGGGCCTGTGGGGGAGTCTAGGTCCCTGGGCAGTGGAGCACTCCAGGGCCATGAGGCAGAGCCCTGGTGGATCCTTGCCTGCTTGGTGGCTTTACGTAATTAGTTTGGTTGGGGAGGAGGGGTTCCTGGGTACCAGCAAGGTAATGGGATAAGGTAGAAAGGGGACAAAGCAGGGAAAGAGGTTTCCCTGGGGGGAGCACGTGAGGGCTGGGGCAGAGTGAAGCTGGGACAGGTGGGCAGGTCAGAGGACAGAAAGGGGCAGGAGCTTAGAGAGGAGTGGGAGAGGCATGGACAGGGGGTGGGCAACTAGTGACAGAATGGGGTTGGACAGGGCCTCTGTCTCACGCATGGGTGAGGGAACGGTTCTAATAGGTGGAGAACAGGCTCTTCCTGGTGCTAATATGTTGCATGAGGAGGATAAGGGATCAATACTTGGAAGAAGCTATTGGCTCCTGTAGCTCAATGAAAGTTAAGTGTGCTTTTGGGAATGAGAAAAGGGGTTCATGAACATCAAGGGGGTGGGAAAGAAATAGGCAAAATGGGGTCCGGTGACAAAAGTTGAAAGGCAATCCAGGCCTGATGCCAGTCTGGGCTGTGAGCAAGAATAACAGAAGTCCTCTGGTCCAGGCCAAGTCAAAGGAGGAGGAAGGCAGGCAGCCCCAGGCATCACCTTGCAGCCAGCAAATATCCCTGTTATGGATTAAAAACCCAACAGGTGAGGGGGAAGATAGGGACGGCAGGGCTCAGGCTGGATGGGCCAGATCTAACACTCAGAACCCACCAAGTCTCAGAACCTTCCTGCCCTCCTGGGCCTTAGAGACCCCAGATCCCAAACCCTTCCCTTCCCTTCCTACTCCCCACTCCTGGCACCAAGGAATGGAAAGGTGTGGAAACTCACCTCCTTGGGTCCTATAGCTTCAGGGAGGTGACCCGGGGGATGTGGAAGAGCTGTGTCTCCTCCGAGCTGGTGGAGCTGTGACATCACACGAAGAGAGTGAGTGAGCCTGCAGGCACAGACCCTCAGCCCTGACACAGGGACAAGCCCAGAGCTTTGATCTTCCCACCTCAGAAGTTTTCCAGGGGTATGAAAAATCCCAAAAAGCTGTGCCTGGGTGGATGTGTTGCAGCAAGAAGGATATGGGGCAGACATATGAAAGGACTTTCTAGTCCTGGAGTTCCTCAGAGTGTGTGACTCTTCAGAGCTAGGCTAGGCGTGAGCCTCCTCTACTGGCGAGGTCTCAGGAGGGGGTGTGGCAGGGGTCAGTACCCAGCAACTAGACCCTTCCTGGACCCTTGCTGTTCCCCTCAGTCCTGGCAGCCTCCTCACCTGAGGCGTTTCCAAACGGGATGAAAGTATTTGGAGGTCTTGACAGCAAAGATGATGCTGGGGATCAGGAAGAAGGTGCACCAAGCCAGGCAGAACCAGAAGGCGTTCTAGAACAGAGGACGTGGTCAGCTCGCTGTGGCTAGGCAGAGACTTCTTCCCACCTTAAGTCCTCCCACTGACTCAGTGAGGCACAGGGAAGCATTCTCAGGGCTGAGGGGAAGGCCTGGTACACAGGCCTGGGGTAGGGCTCCCGCTTCACCGCAGGCCCTGCTCATGCTGCCCCTTCCTGGGGGCCTCAATGTCCATGAGCCCTTATGAGCTGGAGGCACTCACCCAGGGGTCAGCCATCATGTCACACAGGATCACACGGCCATTGTCCAGGGCTCCGGAGAGAGGCTGGCAGGTGGCAATGTGCTGAGTCACCTGCAGTGTCAATACGAGGCAGGTACATGCAGAGACACTCAGACCCATGGGTGTACACCCCATATTCAGAGAAAGAAGCTGACAGGGACAGTGATAGGTCCAAGGGCACAGGTGAGAGCCACTGCACAGCCTGTACTCAGACACGTGGATGCAGAGACCTAGACATGAGGCACACTGCCACAGGGTCATTGCTCTGCTCCTTTTCCATCCCATTCACCAGCCTGTATTAAGCCTCTACTATGTGCCCAGGACGTTTTTCTAAGTTCATACTCTTACTGGAAAGGCCCTACTCCCACGTTTGCATGCACACACACATGCACGCACCGCATACACATGCACATACACATGCACAGTCGGGGTTCAGCAGGACCACACCTGGCTAGTGTGGGCACTGGATAGCTTGCAGAGGCCATGTCAGCATAGGCATTCAGGGGGAGATGTGGTTGGAGAACTGGGCAAAGGGTCCGGCATGAGGAAGGACATGGGGGCAAGGTGTGGACAGCATGTTCTAGAGAGCCATGGCTGGCCCAGCTTGCACCCAGGCCTCAGAGAAGGGCTGTGGCAGAGGCTGAGTGAGCAGAGCCCCACCAGGAAGTAGGGGTGCAGATGTCAGATTTGGGAGTTTGGGTTCAAAGCTGAAGACCTAGGGCACCCCCAGGGGTTGTAGGAGACAGAAAAGGGATGCAACAGTGTGAAGAGCCGGTGCCACGAGGAGCCTGCTTCAGGTCAGGAGGTCCTGGACTCCCACTCACCTCCTCTCTTACCCAGGCCACATACTGGGAAAAGTAACCCATCTCCCGGATCAGGAAACACTCACTTTCCTGCAGGAAAGAGAGGAGCCCAAGGCTGACAGATGGCCCAGGAACCAGCACCCCCATCCCCCAGGCTTGACACCAACAGGACAGGGCAAGCTGTGCTTCCTGGGAGCCAGGGTGAGGGGACAGGGCTGGAGAAGTCTGGGTGGAAGCTCCATGTGCTTTAGCACCTGAGTCCATCTCTGACTATGTGGCAACCCTCCTGCCCCGTCCCATCTCCCACTCACATTCCTCAAGATACTGGTGGCCCAGGTAGGCAACTCTCCTTTTAGGTAAGCGACCTTGTCCAAGACACTAGAGGTTTCCATCTGAGGGAAAGGAGAGAGGCTTGATTCAGTGTCCTGCTCAGTCAGGGAACAGCCATGCATTCACTCATCCATCTATTAATCCAACATGTCACACACATACACACACACACACACACACACACACTCACCTTGGGTTGGGGGTGTTAGGACCTAAGACACAGAGGCCAAAGACAGTGGTCTTTAAGGATCTGCTATCCACCCACATTTCTTCCCACCCCCTACCCTCAACCTCCAGTGGGACTCAACAGAGTAGACGAGACCCCAAGCTAGCAGGGCCCTTACTTCCTTTTCCCCTCTGTTGTCCACCTGCTCCACCACCCCTCCTCCCCATCCCTGCAGCCACCTGGAGGTTCGGGGCTGAAGATGCCAGGGCCCTGACGGTGAGGTTGAGCTTAGCCTGTGGAGAAGAGAGTAGCGCTGATTAAGGGAAGGGATGCACAGAGAAGGAACATTGCTGCCCCTCCCTCCTCTTTTACCCCTCCCTGCCTCTCTTCTTCCCCAAGTTCCAGGCTCCCTGGGCCAGCACACTTACCACAAGGCTCTGCTGAGGGAGGACCTGCTCCTGATAGAGGTTTTGAAGCCCCTGGGCTTCCTCCTGAAGCTGCTGCCCCAGCACAGAACTGCCCTGAGGGGAGACAGAGATGAGAATGGCACCCTGCCAGGGATAGGCCAGCCTTTGCCAACATATTCTTTACCCAACTGATCAGACATACTGAGAAGATGTGGAAAGTGCTGGGCCCAGAGGCAGAAAATCAAGGCCTACTTAAGCTCCTAAGCCTGATCCAGGTTTGGGGGAACGAAGTCCAAATTCTAGGCCCACCACTAACTTATTAAGTGCCTCTAAGCCAACCACACCGGAGGTCGCCTGAGCTGTGGTGGCATCTGCCAAAAACGAACACTCCCAGCTCTACCCATCATCTGGGCTTGGTGTGAAGCCAATGTCTTAAAGAACACTTTTTAAGCTCTAAATATTTATAAATGCAAAATGCTTTTTTTTTTCCCAGTAGAGTTTAAGCTTCTCAAGGACAATTCATATGCGGTCTAGCCCATCACACTGTCCTCACACCTGTCCCAGCAGATTTCATGAGCAGCGAGAATTGAGAAATGCTTGCCCAAATGTGGCATGTCAGACCAGTTACTTCATCTGATCTGAGGTGGAGGATAATCCACTTTACAGATGAATAAACCGAGGCCGTAAGATGCTGAATGACCTGCCATGGCCACACAGCCTATTGGAGGTAGAGCTTGAATCAAAACTGATACTGCAAAACTCTTAAGCCCACCCAGGGGGTACAGAGATTCATCACCCACTGGTTGGAACCCACAATCCTCTGCTTTTGCCTTTGTGTTCCTCCCTACTCCAAACACTCCCACCCTCTTCCACTTCCGGGGCCTCTCTCTGACTCCTGCCTGCCCAGTGGGGTCACTGGTCCCTTCTCACTTGGGTCCGGGCCAGTTCTTCCAGCTCCTGGGCCAGCTTCTCCATGTTGGTGTTCACCACGGGCTTCTGGATCTAGAGACAGACAGGAGAGGCCAGGAGGGAATGCACTCTGGCTCCCCCAGCCCTCAAATTCCCAGTCTATTCAGAAGTACCCCACATCAGCTAAGACTATTGTAACACATGGGTCACAGTGTGTTTGACCTGAAACTGTGAAATATGTCTCCATTAGGATAGAAGAAAAAGACCAGTGAGGCGCCCTTTGGTGTAACCTAATGAAGAGGCCACCTCCCACCAGCATGCTCCACAGCAGTGGGTTCAGGACCATGAACAGCGACACATGCTGTTGGGTGGGAGTATGTTCATTCCTGCCCAGCCCCGATGGGACAGGCTGGAGGCACATGGTGTGTGGACACTCCCGACAGGAAGAGACCCTAGGAACATGCAGAAAAGTGGAGGGAGGGACGCCTGGGTGGCTCAGTGGTTAAGCGTCTGCCTTCGGCTCAGGTCGTGATCCCGGGGTCCCAGGATGGAGGCCCACATCAGGCTCTCCACAGGGAGACTGCTTCTCCCTCTGCCTATGTCTCTGCCTCTCTTTCGGTGTCTCTTATGAATGAATGAATGAATGAATGAATGAATGAATGAATGAATGAATGAATGAATGAATGAATAATTTTTTTTTAAAGTGGAGGGAATGTGGAGAGCTGTGATGAGAGAAGATACCACCTCTCAGCCCAGCTCCTCTAAAAGCTCCTCTGACTGCCATGGTCTGGCCTGAGGTGCTCCATGCTCACCTGGACAAAGAAGCTGGAATAGTGGATTTTCTCGAGCCCACTGCTCTGCAGGGCTTCCAGGTCCCGGTGGGCAGCTGGGCTCAGCAGGTCCAGATTCTTCATGTCTACTTTGAGGTTCTGTAACTCCTGCTGCAGCTTGGCAGTGTACTGAGAGGGGGACAGGGGGATAAGGTAAGGGGTCACCACAGAGCCTTCCTTCTGGATATTCAGGGCCCCCACCTTAGATACTTCCAGCTAGTCTCCCAGGAGGCCTCTGCTTCTCAGCTGTCCCCGCTCTAACCCACCCCACAAAGACCTAGCTCTCCTCTGGCACCTATCTGGCTAGTGGACAGCAACACAGACCTTCCCTGGGGACCCATTATCAAATAGCTTTGTTGGCCCACATTTATGGCTGTGCAAGCTCAGAAGAGGGCCTCTGGTGAGCCCTCCCTGAGTGACTCCCAACTTCATCACTATCCTTTTCACTGTCACACCCCATCCCCAACCACCCCATTACTGACTGTAGCATTCCAACCAATGTCTGTCCTTAGTATATATACACCCCCTGGCCCTGTCACTCGCTGTCACCAGCCTTTCCTGCTACAACCTCAGCTATGTTCGGTTCTTCCTGGAGCATAGTTGCAAGAGCTGGTCATGGCCTCCAGACACTCACCCATCCACCCACACACCCTAGAAACGCTCCTGGGCTCTTGCCCTGGGCCAGGCCCTGAGCTTTCACCTGGGGCCTCTGCCCCTGAGGTACCTCAATCACTCTTGCAGACTTCTCGGGTTCAATAATATGGTCCCACTACAGAGGCAAGGCCAGAGGAAGGGATTTCTGCAGGAGGGATCCCCACAGCCTTCCAGAAGGTTCCCTTACCTGGCTGATATTCAGGTGCTTCTCCAGGTCATAGGAGTCATTGAGCTGCAGGACACTCCAGAGTGCAGCCCCTTCCCTGCACTGCCTGGGGAGGAGTTACAGTCATTCAAGTTGAGAGAAAAGGACAGAGGGTTGGGGGTGCTGACATCACCTACCTCAGGTCCTCCCCACAGGTCCCCCAGCATCTGCTTCCCACTCACTGATAGGCCAGGAGGATACTGATATTCTTCTTTAGACCAAGAAGCTGAGACAAATTCATGGATGGAGGCAAGTTCCCTGGGGTGTCTGCAAACTAGAAATGGGGCAAAGAGAAAAGAGCCCTGAGCAGGCTGATGGTGAGGACACCCAAGCTCCCCTAGAGCCTTGTCCCTTCCACTTCCCACTGGGCCCCAGAGCGGGGCAGGCAGGATCACCTTGTAGAGCTCCTTGCTTTCCCAGCTCTGACACACCAGCGTCTGCACGTTGCCGCCCACCAGGAAGGTGGCAAAAACAAGGAGGATGAGGGGTGCAGCGAAGAGGAAGCTGAAGCCCACACCCCTGGGGAAGGCAAAGGGACAGGGCTGAGGTGGGAGAGAGGAGGCTGGCTCCCCCGGACCACACCCTCTGCCCCATCACATCTGGGCCCAGCTTGGTCAGCAAGTTGGCCCCAGGGCAAAGCCCTTTGAAGACTCAGCCTCCTAGGGCCAGGAAGGAGAACTCAGAGCTGCTGGCTGTCCCCCTCCCCCACCTCCCACCATCATCTATCACTGGTGCCCTGGCTCCCCCCAGCAGCCCAGAGAGAGTAGCTGCATTGCTCAAAGAGACAGGATGGCCCACCTCTAAGCCTAAGGCACATGGAGGTGACTGGCTCCAGAACTCAGCCCTCAACAGAGCCACCTGGCACAGTAGGGCCCTCAACTTAGATGGGCTGAATAAGACCAGTGCTGCTGACCTATTGCAGGGCTTCTCTGTAGGAGAGGCACAGCCCCATGCTGGGGTTTGAGGCTTGGAGAATAGAACAAGGGCTAGATTTCAGCCTCTACTCGCCCCCTTGGTCAGGCACATTATGCAGTCACCAGCCTATACAACTGAATGTGGCAGCCTTAGATGGCCTTAGAAGCCATCTAGTCCAGAGATGGCAAACAGATTCTATTTCTGGCGTGGCCTCCTATTGGTAATGTTATCTAGATGCTGGGTTAAGAAGGATTCTGAGGCTATGTCTGGCCTAGCAGGAGAGTGCCCATTGATTACTATAATCGCCCCTGGTCTGGAAGGGTGAAGTGCTTCTTATTTGTCATTCCTGCTCTGATCCAACCCTTTTACACAGATGAGGATGTGGAGACCCAGATGGGTTGGTAATCTGCCCAGAGTCACCCAGGGAGTCAGTGCCAGAGCCAGAAGTAGAGCTTAGCCTCTTGAGTCCCAGGACTTGCTTCTGTAGCCACACTGGGAGCTATATGCTCCCATGCTCCACATATGGGCATGAGAGGAACCTGGCTGGCCCAGGGGAAGAGACCCTTCCCCTCTCCCCAGCCCATCTTACATCATGAGGAAACGGGATCCAGCCTCGCCCTTGGCTTCTGAGCGGCTGGGGTCCTTCCTGGCAGACAGCCCCCAGACGCCCAGGTTGAGGCCCAACAGGTTACAGACCACCACAAGTAGGACTGCGGAGCACAACACGCAGCCCCAAATCCACCTGCCAGAGAGAGAGTGTGGTGTCACTGAGAAGGAAGGCACCAGGATGGGCTGGCATAGGACCTAGTAGCTAGATGGAGGCCCACTGCTCCTATGGGGTCCCAAGGGCACATAGCCAAGGTGGAGACAGAGGCCCAAGAAGAAAGGGGTCTTGGCTGAGGTAGAGGCAGATGCTGAGTATAGCCGGGAGTTGATGAGGGCTCAAAATCAGGCCCAGCGTGGCTGGGAGGCTGGGCTGCCTATCCCACCCCCACCCCCATGGGTTCCTGGGCACCTGTATTTCTCGTATCTCTGCACTTCCTTCAGGTAGGGGCGGCTACTCTGTTCCACTTCTTCCAGTGTCCGGCTCCAGCGAGAGGCTGCCTCCCAGCCTGGGAACTCTTCAGCCAGTGTCCTCAGGCCTTCAGGCTTCTGGGCCACCACCTTCTTCAGCTCTGCCCAAAGCAGCAGAGACTTATGGGATGGAAAAGTCACCCGGGGAGAAGATGGATGGGCAGGAGGAACATCTGGGACCCACAGAGAGGACCCGCTCTCTGACCAGGCCCAGACGGAGGACAGCCTTCAGCCTCCGTCCCCACCCCCACTGCCCCACTCCCGTCTCCACAAGCCTCTTTGGTGGGGGTGGCACACTCAGCAGCCAACCTGGCCCCTGACCAGAGCCTCACCTTTGACCACATTGGCTGTCTGCAAGGCTGCCAGGAGTGGGAGGGCGTTGAAGGTGCTGTTTTCCTGCCGGAACAAAAAGGCAGGTGCCTCTTGCTTTCCACCTGCTGTCCCAGCCTGAGGGACCCCTGACATCACCAGGCTGAGAGGGAGGGCATCCGTCCTAGTGCTTCCAGATCAGGAAGTCAGGAAACGGACGTCCCTTTATTCTTTTGGTGGATGGCCTCTTCTCTGCTCCCTCAGCCCAGCCTGACTCAGCTCCTCAAAACATTGCTCCTAGAAGCCTCCCCCATTCTCTCCCCACCCCTCTTGCTTGCGGCAGCCTCCCAGCCATCCTCTTCTCTTCCATCCACCCTGTACATGATGCCAGGCCTAGCTCCCTGAAGTCCAGCTCCAACCAGCTCCTCCAACCTCAGCTTAGATTCCCTTCCTCCCGGAACCTGTGGCTCCAGCACCCGGCACAGGTGACTCACCATTTTCCCAACTCTGGCACTTTCCAAGCCCTGGGTTATAGGTGCTGACTCACGCTGTACCTTCCCCCACAGCCCATCTGCACCTCTAGGGCTCAGCTTGTATGCTTGCTCCCCTGCCACCCCAGCTCCCACCACCTTGAGGGGCCCAGCTCTGCCTTCTGAGTTCCAGGCCTGCCTCCCCCACCAGACTGTGTGCACTTAAGAACCAGCATCATGAGTCTCTTAGTCCAGGGAGCCATGCAGTAGGTAAGGCCCTGACCTGACCCAAGTCTTAGGTTCAACTGGGTTCCCACCCCCCAAGGCGGAAAATGAGGTACCCTCACTTGTGAACTACCAGGTCATGGGGAAGTCAGGTGGAACGGGCAGGCACTCACCTCCTGGACCATACTGGAGAAATTGGCCTCTGGGACACCCTTCAGCCGATGCAGGACATCGTCCACAGGGGATACCTAAAATGGGGGCATTGGAGACCAGGCCTGATGACAAAGTCTATGGAGAGGCTTAAGGAGGAGCCCTGAGGGAGGATGGTAGGAACCCTCATTGTCCTCACCTACAAAATGGGGAACACTTCTCTAGGTGGCAAGGAGAATGCAAGGAACTAACAGGCATGAAGCTCAAAGCACAGCATGGCACATGGCCCAAGAGAGCTCTGGCTCCAGTGCCAAGATGGCTATCATTAACCCTTGGTGTGCAGAGAAGGGAGGAGCTGCTCAAGGAAAGGGATCAGGAGTCTGCCTCAGGAAACGTCCAGGGACTCCCGGGGCAGCAGGCAGAGCAATGCCCTTCACTTGGACAGGCAGTCACCTGGCTGAAGTCAGCTCCCAGCTCCAGGGCCTGGGCTCGGCTCCGGGCCTCCGTGCAACCCTGACAGCTGGGCTCCTGCAGCAGGGTGAGGAGGCGCTCCCGGCGCTCGTAGACAGCTGGCTCCAGGTCCTGCTGGCCCTTCCTCAGCTCCACCAAGGTGGTGTTCAGGGCTTGCAGGTCATCCATAGAGACCTGCAGGGCTGAGAGACCCCCTTCTGGACCGAGGTGTCTCCATGGTTCCCAGGAGACCTCACAGGCCTTGAGGGAGATAGAACACCTCCCCCTCCTGGCAACCAAAGGGATGTGGGTCATTAATCCCGGTAGTTATAATGGAAACTGCCCCAGGGCATGTTAAACCAGGTTGAGGATCCTGGGATAAAGCCACCAGGAAGTCATGCGAGGGGCTTGCTGCAGTGGCATAAGAAATCCAGGGCTGAGTGAGGGTAGGGCCTGCCCCCAAGAGATGCCCACCCAGGACAGCAGTCCCACTCACCCTGTCCCAGGCTGCTCACTGAGGCCAGCACTTCATACATGGTGCTCTTGAGCTGGGTATGGATCGTGCTCCCAATGCTCATGCCGACACCTGGAGAGCACAGGATATTCTGCAGGGCTGGCCCCCAGGAGCCTAGGGGCTCTCTTCACCCATCCATCCAGCCTCCCTGGGCCCCGCACTGGGCTCTGCAGGGTAGGTGCTGGCTTCTTGGTCCTCAGCACAGCACTTCTGTGCTCCCCAGCCGGGCCCAATCCCTGCCTCTGCGAAGGTGTGCCCAGGTGGAGCGCAGGATGAGGGGAAGAGAGGGCCGCCCAAGGTAGGCCTGAGCAGGGGACCCAGGGGCTGCCCAGCATATCAGCCAGCTATAACTCTCACCATCCAGTTCCTCCAAGACTCGCTTCTGGGGAAGGGAGAACTGCTCTGCCACGGCCTGCAGCTCCTAGGCAAACACAGGGGCATGAGGCTGCTCTCCCCTTGTCACCTGACAGCCCCCCTCTTGTCCCTTCCCCAGCTCCCCCAGGATGCCACAGCTGGGCGGCCATCCTGAAGATGCCGACCGTGCATTTATGTGTTACAGCAACTCTCCAGCAGGGGGCAGTCAGGTGTTGAAAGGGAAACCCTTTCTAATTTGCAGGCCCCACACTATTCAGTTCTACCTGAGGCTGGTGCTCATGCAGACTCCGGGGGGTGTGAGGGGTAACTCCATACTTACCTGGGGGACATTGGAGACCAGGCCCTGGAGGCTGAGCAGAATCTCAGGCACAGCCTCAACACTGTGGCCCATCTGCTCATGCGTGTGCTGGTTGGTGACAAAGGCACAGACCACACCAATCCTGCAGGGGTGGGGGAGGAGGCAGGGGCTTGCTGGATGCCCACAGGCACCTCCGGCCTCAGCCCACACCTCCCACCCGACCCGAGGGCCCCTCACAGTAGCAGGAGGGTGGTCAGCAGCAGGAAGGTCATGAGGGTGCCTCGCTCACAGGCCATGGCCTTGTGCTCCGTCTTCACTCGGCCCCCACAGCGCCGGTGGCAGCGGCAGCAACAGAAACACAGCCCGGCAATCGGCACCACCAGCAGGTAGAGGCCGGCAATCACAGCGCACACCACGTAGCCCGCCTCATAACGCACCACCTGGGCAAGGCAGCGGGCCTGAGGGGCTGTCCTGACCCTCAGGCGGCAGCTGCTTCCTGCCTGACGCCACAGGGAAACCCGAAGGGGAGGGCATGCACAAACAGTGGGCACTTTGCACACATCTCCTTGAACCCATGCAAGGGGTACGGTGTCCTTGTTATTTATCATCTTGTAAATGAGGAGACTGAGGTCCCTGTTTGCCCACTCACCACCGGTTAGTGGCAGGGCTTCGGCCTGAAATTAGTGTGCCATTGGCAGTGTACATGGGAGGGAGGAAGGGATGCCCGAGACCCTACCCTGGGGCCTCCCAGCAATGTGGGCCATGGGTTGAGCTGAGGAGGCCTTTCTACTTCTGTCCCTCATGCTCATCCCTGAGCTCCCTCCGCCCATCACCGGACCCCAAGGGCTCACCTCATCCACCTTCACAGAGGACGGCTCATTCAGCAAAGTCTTTACCAACTCTGAGGAAAGAGTCAAGCTGGTGGGGGTTGAGGACAGCACCTGCCCTGCCCCTGTGTCTACCCCCACTGCCAGGAGAGAAGGTGGGCTCTCTGGAAGGGCTCCTCCCACCACCATGGCACCCTAGGACAAGCCCTGTGCCATCATGCCCAGGCTTCCTGCTGCCACGGCAGGGAGTGGCTGAGAGGAGGCCTGGCGGACCCTTCCTCGGCGGCCCTACAGCTAAGCCCTGCGGTGGAGAAGCCACCAGCCTGGTTAAAAGCTGAGAAGGGGACTGGCCTAGCAGCCCTTTCCTTCAAGAGGCAGGGGGCAGGCTGAGAGGGACAGGGCTGTAGCCCCTGCTGGTCCTCCCAACCCCTAGTACCACCAGACCCAGAGAAAATCCTAGCCAGGTCTCGGAGAACTTCTAATGTAAGTTCTTCCACTTGAGGGCAGAGAAACTGAGGCTCAGGGAGGAAAAAGGGCTTGCCCAAGGTCACGCAGGAAGGTCTCCAGGTGATGCCCTTGGGCCTGGGGGGCTCCTGGGAAGGAAGCCGGGTGGGGAAGGCCCGGGCGCGGGCAGGGGAGGCGAGCCCCGCGGTGCAGGGGACCCGCTAGCTCCCAGGCCCACCAAGGGGGGCGCGCACTCACCTGCGGGGAAGGGGTTGAGCTGCACCGCGGAGAGGAAGCGACGCACGGTGCCGTACAGGGGGTTCAGGGGCCCCGGCGGGCGGGCGCGAGGGGCCAGCCGGTGGACCCCGGGCGCCGGGGCGAACGCCAGGCGCTCTGCGCCGCCGAGGGACCCGCAGTCCGAGGCCCCCGGCCCCGGCGGGCCCAGCCCCAGCCCCAGCCCCAGCCCCAGCCCCAGCCCCAGCCCCAGCAGGGGCGCCAGGAGGCCGGGCGCGCGCGCCATGGGGGCCGCGGGCCGCGGGGCAGGCGGGAGCGCTCAGGCGGCGGGCGGCGCGGACGGGGCGCGGGGCAGGCCGTGCATCCCTCACCAGCCCGCGTCCGAGGCTCTCAAAACCGGCCCGACGGGTTTGGGCTCCCGAGCCGCCCGGGCGCCCGCCCGCAGCGCTGGAAGGGCAGGGGCGGAGGCCTGAGGGGGGGCGAGGGGCAGGGCCTGGCCGGGACCGCCCTCGGAGGCCGGGGTGGGAGCCGGGGCGCCCTCTCCGCACCCCAGAGCCCCCCGAGGGCCGCCTGGGAGCCGGCTGGGGGAGACACCTCAGCCGCTCTGGGTTGTTCAGGGTGGCCCGATTTCAAATATTATATTCCATACCCAGACCCAACAGCCCAGTCTGAGGCTGGGAAAACAGCCACCAGCGAAGCCCTGGCCCAAGGGGTGGCAAGAACGCGGCGCGACCCAGGAACCCGGCTCCTCCCCAGCTTCCTCTGGGGCCTGCTCTGTCTCCGCGGTCAGGCCTGCGCCCGCCGCCACACCAATCTGGAGCCCAGAGGCCACCAGGCTTTGCCCAGAGCGGCTCTCAGCAGAGCCCCTGGGACAGGCACATCCTTGGGGAGGGTGAATCCCGGCGAAGGTGTGCCCTTTGGCCCAGCAATGCCCCATCCAGTCATCAGCTGAAAGAGCTAATCAAGCAGAGGGCCAGAGATGTGTCTACACATGTCTCTGCTTTGTAAGTGGCTGTGCGCCTGGCACCCAGAGGGTGCCTGTGGCTGAGCAGGTTGTGGGGAAATATTGCTAAATGGTTGGGGGATGTTTCTGGCAACACTAATCACGATAGGGAAACTATCCTGACGGCCACCACCACCAAGGAAATGGTGAAATGAGCATCTCAGAGGACACGCAGGAAAATCAATCAAGAAAATGATGTTGAAACGGCTCTTTTGACCTGAAAGATAGTCACAATGCTTTAGGAAGTGCAAACAGCTGCTTACGACACAGCACGTGGACTGAAGGTATAAACACTGTCTCCGGTAGGATCGTGGCCGTTTTTAATTCTTTCCTGCTCATCTGTACTTCCCATTTTCTGTGCAATAAACATGTGTTACTCATGTTCACAGAAGTAGTAGAAGTTTATGAGTTTCCGTGGCAGCCCCATTCTCCAATGGGAGCCCTGGAGGGAGGGGCTAGGTCTGTGACACCCCCCCCCCCCAAGCTATGTTCCTGGTTGGCAGGGATGAGGGAGGGGCATAGGGATTCAGGGCTGCTCATGGGGGATGGGGTGAGCAGGGAAAGAAGTAACCTAAATTTGAGTCAGGGCTGAGCCTGCAGCAGAATCCTCACCCCTCCTCTGGCTGTCCTCAGTTTCCTCTGAGCCAGGACAAGAGTACAGTCAGAGAAGGAATAGTCCAGTTAATAACGGGGTGCAGACAGGAAACGGAACCTCATCAAAGGGTGACTCAGAGATGAGGATCAGGGCTGCAAGGCAGAATGGGCTGGGGGCACTGGCTCCTTGGGTCCAGGGAGGGTCCAGGACCAGCACTGCCTTTGGAGGCCCGGCCCCAGCCCATGGAGGGGGGCCCCTGACCACTCTGCTCTGAGACTGTGCCAGACAGCTAAAGGCCAGCTGTGGCCATCCCTCATCCTCTCCAGCCCATTCACCTGAGCCCAGCACCTGCCTAGGGGCACCATGGCCCCCTGGAGGCTGCCAAGAGGAAGAGCTGGTCTCCTCCATTCTCTACTCTCTCCTCCAGTGTGAGCTGTTAGGAAGAACTTACCCCTTCCTCCACTAATACTCCTCCACCCCCACCCAGTGAGCACTGCCTAATGTCAGTCCTGCCCCAGAAAAGCCCCTTTCCTATTTTGCTATAACCCACCCGTGGTGCAGTGAAGTCCATGTAGGGTTTTCTGGTATTCTCTGACTTGAGCGCACTGGTGGCAGGAGAGCTTAGGCCCCAGTTTTCCAGGTCAGGAAACAAGCAGCCCTGCCCCCACCCTGTGCAGCCTCCCACTCTCTCCCTTTTACCAACTATTGTAATTAAGCCATGAGTCGCTACTGCTATTGTTTTTGTAAGTGTCTATAATAAAAGCACTGTACTTTGAAGGTAAGATTTCCCCCAAGAAGAAACAAAACATACCAAACTCTTTTATGGCCTAAGGGGCAGGACGGTGGATAAAGATACTGAATTTGACCATTTGACAGGTGGACAAAGTGAGGCTCCTAAGAAGAGACTTTCCTGAGTCAGTGATGAGGCCAGGAATCTCTTTCCTGAGCAGGATCCTGAAAGAACAATCTATCATCAGATGGGACAGACTTGTCCCCTCCCCCCGGCCCCCCTTGGAGAGCAAGAGGGGCTGGGGAGCGGGGGTGGCCAGCTCTGGGCACCAGGGAGAAGCCATGAACCTGCTGCTACAGTTGAATTCCTTGGAGGCAGCGAGGCAAGACAAGTGGCTGTGTTGGGGCTGGGCCGGATCGGCAGTAGGGATCCCCCTGCCTCAGCCTCAGCCTCAGCCTCCAAAGGTGTGGGGCTGGGGGGCAGCAGAGCTGCTGGGCTTCTAGAAGTATGGAGAGGAGTTCAAGTGTGGTCCTGTCCTTTCCCCTCCTTTTAGCCACACCTTTCTGACACACCTGCATGTCCCTTCTTCCTGTGACCCACTGGGACCCTCTGCCCTCCATGGAAATTCTTTGGTTGATCTGGAATGAGCTGTCTCTGGTTATCTTGGGCCACTTTCCTGCCCCTGACTCACAGTCCTCAAAAGTGTAATGGTCTCCAAACTCCATGACCCTGAGGTCAGTGTAGGGAGTGTAGAGGGGGAGCCCTGAGCAAGGAGGGGATCTGCCCTTCAGAATATAGGGCCCAGGACACCCGGTGTGGCTGGCCAGCTGCCTCATGTGCCACCTGCTGGAAATAGAGAGCAGAGATTGCCTCGAAGTTCTTAAGGAAACAGGAAAGGAGCAAGCTGGTTCCACTTCTTTCTGGCCTCAGGTGTTCATGTTGTGTCCTGGGAATGGGTTATAAACCAACCCAAGGGGACAGACAGTCAAGGCTGGAACACATTGTCTCAGTCAACATTCTTGTGATGGCAAGATTCAGAGACCCAGTTAGGCTGCTGAAGGATTTGAAAAGTGAGAATTTATTATAGAGTAACAGGGCAATTGAGGAGTCCAAGCCTGGGAGGTGGAGCTGGGCCTCAGGAGGGCTCAGGACTTGGAACAGGAAACCCATCGAGCACCTACCGCTCTGTCTCAGATGGTCTGTCTGGGCTGAGGCCTCTCCCCACTGTGTGTTAGCCAGGACCCTCTGCAGACCACCTCTCTGCATCCAACAGGACAGAGAGGGCTGTCCTGCTGATCTGAGTCTACCTGTTGTCCCCAGATCTACTGTCACCAGAGCCCACAGCACTGCGGGCCACATTCTGAAAACTAGTACAGAGAAGCTCATGGCGCACATGTGAGGCAGTATCTCCTAGGCCACCATAGTCTAGCCCACGATGACAATCCTTCATGCTACAGTGACAGTGCTGAGCCCAGCACCATGGGTATGGGTGTGTAAGGACAGTCCTCTAAACAGGAGGCAACATCCAAAAGATGGTGGCCACAGTCCCAGGAGTAGAACCTTGTTCCAAGAAGCCACCAAACACGTATGCCACCTAATGTGTATCATTCTGAAAAGCTTTGGGGTAAGAATTCCATGAGAATGGAAGAAGGTGTAACTTTATGGGAATATTTTGGAGAATTTCTACTACCATGTATGCCAAGCCACAAAACCATCCTTGACTCTTGGTCCCCCATTCTTGCATCCAGCCACTCTCAACTGCATCCTTCCAATATCACCTCCTGAGATTTTCTCCAGAAAGGACCATTGAAAATGCAGATCAGACCATGTGACTCTGGCTTCAAATTCTCAAGTGGCTCCTTCTCCAGCCTCAGGATGAAGGTGAATTCCTTAATTTGTCTTCCAAGCACCCCCTGACGGTCCCACAGTGCTCTGCTCTCATCTTTTACCCACCCTGTCCTGTCCCTGCCGGCCTGCTCCCCTGCTGTATCTCATCCTCTGCTTATACCTACCTCATTTCTGTTCATCCTTCAAGACTTGGCTCAATGGTCATCCTCTCTGGAAGGCTCTTGGGTCCCTTCCCCAGGGTCAGTTGGGGGGTCCTTCAGGTTGGTCCATACATCCTGGTCGTGACTCTATCTTCCCAACATAGAAGTTGTATTGTATTCATCCTCACATCTCCCTGCCCCCAGCCCAAAACACAGAACCTGGCACACAAAGTATTCTCCATAAATGTTTCCCTAGGGTAGAAAGCAGATTTCAATTTAAAGATAGAATATTCTGTCTCAGCCAGAGGGTCTGAAAGTGAATGTGATTCAAGAATAGATGGGAGATGTGGCGCCTGGCTGGCTTAGTCAGTAGAGCATGTGACTCTTGATATCAGGGTCATGACTTCAAGCCCTATGTGGGGCATGCAGCCTACTTAAAATTCAAATAAATAAATAAATAAATAAATAAATAAATAAATAAATAAATAAATAAATAAATAAGGAATAGATGGGAGAGACCCCAAGCTGAAATTGTGTGCATGTGGTGGTGAGTGAAGCAGACAAGGAAGGAGTGGAGTGGGATGGGAAAGGGAGGATACTCTTTGGTGAATGGCATGTCCCTGGGAACTTCTTCATGAGTTTCGCTAAGCATGAAGGATGGGTCTCAGCCCAAAGAGAGGGTACAGGAAGCATGGGGGGTTTTCAGCAAAGTGCTCTAGTATCCCTGTGGTAACCACTGCAAGCCAGGTGCAGCTTTCAACATGGCTGCCTGGGCAGCAAGTATGTCAGGACAGGCAGCCTTGTCAGAAGTGGTCATAGTCAGGATGGCAGAGGCCCAGGCACATGGAGATGGCTGCACTCTGTTATGCTAAAAGAAGCAGCCCACTACTCATAGATCTTCCAGAAGGACTTGTCATAGGAAGTATCTGGGTCAACTAAAGACTTCAGTCCTTCCAGACCTGGCCCCCTGAGTAGGCTGTGTACTCTCTGCATGGCCAGGTGAGTCTCCTTGAGACCAGAGGGTCATCCTGTTCTCAAGTCTCTCATCTTGGTCTCTGTGTCAATTAGGGAGACAGCATCTTCTGGCCTGAGCCATACCTCCTCAAGGCTACTCAGCTCCCTCTTCCTCATTACCTATAGTTTCCTGGGCTACCCCTTCTTTCCAAGGTCAGGGCCCAGGCCACATCTGACACTGACATTTCCTTCCTCCTCAACCCGTGGCACTTGTAGCCATGGCCCTTTGAGAAGACTGAGTCTGGTTTGCAGAACCTTGGGGCAATTTGGAGCCTCATGTGATCCAGGGGCTTTGCTCCCTCTACAGCCTGCCTGAGAAAGCAAACAGACACATGTTGGAGGTGAGCTGCTGCAACATCTTCTTGTACATCCTATTGTCACATCTTCTGCAGTTCAGTCTCTTCCCGTCACCACATTAACTGCAAGGAAAGGTTATTGATGTTCCCTCTTTGGAGGTGCCACGTATCCATTTCTTCCTCCTGGGTGCTCACCGGCCAGACCCTCAGGAGCTCTGTCTGACCCGAGTCTTGACCTCTTGGGCACGTCCTGCCCAGATGCCCAGGAGTTCCATGACAAAAGTCTGAAGTAGAGAGAGCTTAGATTGCAGCTAGGAAAAAGTGGCTCCACCCTTTGTCCCCTTGAGATTGCTCTGGGAGGACACAGGATGTAGCAGCAGAGACTCTCAAGATTGCAGGCCTGGAAGAGGGGAGCTAGACCAGAAAGACAAGCCCACCCAGCCACAACCAGAAGACTGAAGTACATGGGGTCACAGAGGGTCGATAAACAAAGTAGAGTCTATGAAGGTTTCAGGTGGTGTGTTGGCTGCTCTAGATCAGAACCTGTCCCTCTTGCTCAGCACAAACTACATGAAACCAAGAGGTGAGGTACGGGATCCTGATGATGGAATCAGGATTAAAAAGAATCTTGATCCACTGGAATGGTGGGTTCAAGCTTGCAGCATGAAAAGGAAGCAGGAGAAATGTTATGACCAATTCACAAACAAATTCCTAGATTCATAACTGTTTGTGGAGACAAAAAGACCATAATGGATCAGCTGACCACAAGTTAGCATGCATGAGTCAATAATGAGGCCAGATACCTAAGACGACTTTGTAATGCTAGACAGCTCGAGAGGTCAAAGGTCCCCCTGCAGAGGCCCAGTGGCATTGTCCTGGGCTGCTGAGCTGTGCTCTGGAACGTTAATGCCCTCTCTGGACAGCCACGACCAGATGAGACAGGGCCAGAGTACCAAGCCATAGGAAGCCACCTGAGTCCAGGACAGGACTATCTGAGAGTCAGGAGGAGGGACAGGACAGGCAGGAAAAAGCCCCCACTGGCTTCTGGTATTTCATACTAAAAGCAGCCAACGGACCTGGCCTGCCTGTCTTCTCCCACCACTTCCCACCTGTATTCTCTGAGCCTCTACAGACCTGGCCACCAACTCTAGGTCACAGCCACTGAAGGACGAGATGAGCCCAGACCCGCCTTCTCGGGGCTCTGTTTCCCTTTCTCATGTAGCTAGTGCATCGCTCAGAATGAAGATGGAGCTGGAAGTGTCTAGGGTCCCCCTGGGCCATGGGAGAGGACATAGGAACACCTTGACACTCAGGTCCCAGGCACTCCTGCACCCCACAGGAGCCCCCTCAGTAGTATCCCCCCAGTGGCATTCCACCAGGAGGAGAACGTTGTATGCAGGAAGGAATTGGAGAGTTGCTTTTCTGGGCTTCTTTGAAAGGGAAGATCTCTGCTCTCTGGGTGACCTACAAAGAGAATGCAACCCTTACCCCCATTTCATTAGAGAAGACCAAATCTCATGACAAGTGTCATATAGTACATTTATCCAGTGTACAAGTATTGCTAATTGAAACACAGGTATCGGGGCACCTGGGTAGCTCAGGTCATGACCCCAGGGTCCTGGGATCGAGCCCCACATCAGGCTCCCCGGAGGGAACCTGCTTCTCCCTCAGCCTATGTGTCTGCCTCTCTCTGTGTCTCTCATGAATGAATGAATAAATGAATGAATGAATGAATGAATGAATGAATAAAATCTTAAAAGCAAAACAAAACAACACAGGTATCATGGAACATTAAATGTAGACATACTCTCCTAGGAGTGACTGCCCTAGGGGTGGGAGTTAAACATCAGTCTCTGTTCTCTGTCCTTAAGACACAAGGAAGAATCATAAAACTGTGGGAGAGGCTCCTGAATCACCTACCCTTGCCCAAAGAAAAGCCAGCTTTCAAGGAACAGGAACAATAGCAAAACTCTTCACTCCTGCAGGAGACCTCTTCCTGCTCAGATGCAAGTCCCCAAACCTTCAGCTTGGAGAACAGGTTTTTGGGGGGTTGTAAGGGAACTGCCATTTGAGCACAGGATTTGATGCTCAGCCAGTAAGAAGAACAGGGCAAGGGCAGAGATGAAGGCCTTCCATGCAGCTGGCAGTTGGGTGAGTCTTAATTCAGCTCCCCACAAAATTAACTGCAGATGCCTGAGTTGTACCCCACTAAACATGACTCTCCAGGGGCAGGTTTCTGGTATTTGCAGGTTTTGTGAGGTCTCCACAGGCTCTGATGGGCCAGGTGGACTGAGAGCCATTGCCACGGGCAGACCCAGCCCCCCTCCAGGAAAGCAGACTTTATTCTGAAGGGCAGGGGTACCCCCACCTCACACACTCCAAAGTTTCTTGCAGGGGCATGGAATAGGGTGTCAGGATTCCATTCCTGCCTGTGGCCATCCCCACCCCCACCTTTCCCATCCACCATAGGCAGGGGCCTCTGTCCAGGCTTTGGGGGACTGGATCAATACAGGTCTGGGGGAGCTGTGCATGAGGAGGTGTAGGGAGAGGGTGGGTCCCTCAGCTGTTCTCGAGGTATAAGGGGGCAGGAAGCAGGTCACAGGGAGGAGCCAGAAAAACCCCAGAAACACCTTTTGGGAAGCGTTTAGTGAGTTGTGAGTAGCTGGGATCTGGGGACTCACACCTGTCCCCAGGATGTTTGAAGGTGTCGAGAACTCCCTGACAGGGTGTAGGCAGCCTCTGGGGTACCCTGGGTCCCCAGTGAGGCAACATGAGAGCTCTGAAGAATGGGCTAACATGCCGGCAGGAAAACAGATGGGGTCAGTGACTGGAGCAGTGACATTCCCACCTTGCTCCAAAGTAGAGGACAGTGGTGTCCAAGTCAAGATGACAAAGGAGGCAGAGCAATAAAATGAAGTAGACAGCAGAGCTGTGCCACTGAAATGCAAAGGGAGTAGAGCAGCGCCTCCAAATGTACAGGACCCTGTAGCCGTGCCTTCGAAATGTATTGCCAAGCAGAGAAGGCAGTCCAATGAAGCAAGGAGAGCGAGCCAGCCGCAGTGATGTCCAAATACAATGAGTAGTGGAGAGGGCAGCCCGGCTGGCTCAGCGGTTTAGCACCATCTTCGGCCCGGGGCCTGATCCTGGAGACCCAGGATCGAGTCCCACGTCGGGCTCCTGGCATGGAGCCTGCTTCTCCCTCTGCCTGTGTCTCTGCCCCCTGCCCCTCTCTCTGTCTCTCATGAATAAATAAAATCTTTGAGAAAAATAAAATAAAATCTTTAAAAACACACACACAGACACACAAACAATGAGTAGTGGAGCACTGCCTCTGGAGGTGTCCCAGAGTGGCTCCCTGCCTTCCACATGCAGAGGGGACAGGAAGACCGCCCCCAGGTGCAAAGCACATCAGAGCAGTGATATCTAAGGTGGTTGACAATGGAGCAGGGCCTTCAAGATTGTAAGCTGTGCCTTCTCAGTGCAGATGACAGGGGAACATGGACTTCCAAATGGAGAGGATGGCAAAGCAGTGCCTCAAACTGGGGCCACGTTTCCTTGCTGGCTGTCAGCCAAGGGCCATCCTCAGCTCCTAGAAGCTGCTTTCAGCTCCCCGCAGTGGGACCCCTCCATGCCTCAGCCAGCAACGGTGCATCCGGTCCTTCTCACACTTGGAATCCCTCTGACTCCCTATGTGTTGCTTTTCTCTGGCCTCTCCCACCTGTCTCTCTACTCTCTGGCCTGGCTCTTCTGCTTCCTAGTCTGGGATCAGGGACTCACATGGGCCCACCTGGATGTTCCCGCATAGGCTGTCCATCTGAAAGCCAGCTGATTAGTAACCTTAATTACATCTGCAAAATCCTATCACAGCAACATCGAGAATATTATTTGACTAAACAACAAAGAGACAGGAACCTTCAAGGGTCACTCTGGGAATGCTGTCTAGGATAGGTTTCCTTATTGTAGAGCTTCCCACTGTCTTGAATTTCCTAATTAATTTTTTTTCTACGTCAGGTGTATCTGTTCAGACTATATTCAATTGAATAGGTCAGAAAATCCAAAATAACAGTGGGTATTCTCTCATGAAATGAGATTGGAGGCTGGCCATCCAGGGCTAACCTGCAAGTTCCATGAAGCAATAATAACACAGGCTCCTTCTGTGTTTTGTCTACTGCATTACCCTAAAGTACTTTCTGACCTTGTGATTGTTTCATGGAACAGATGGTGGCTGGAGATCCAGCTGGAGATCCAGCCATCACATTCACATTCTAGGCTGGGTATGGTCAGGAGGGGTTGATATTCCTCTGCCTGAGGCACCTTCTTTGAAGCAGCCTTCCCAGAAGTCACTCCTAGACCTTCAATGTACATTTCATTGGCCAGGGCTTGATCATAAGGCCACACATAGCTCTAGGGAGGCTGGGAAGCATGCTCTTTGGGCCGGGCGATTTGCCTCCTGGAAGGAAGCCAGGGTTCTGTGGCTTAGGGAGAAGGGAAGTAGGACATTGGGTTGATCCAGCTGTTACTGCCACCCTGGGTATCTCAAATGCATGTGACTACAGGTGTCTTTTTTCTCAGACCACAGTTCAGAAAGAACTTTTAACCTACGAGGGAATGCATTATGTCACATGTATGTTCTATTCTCCTAGTCCCAAAGCAATAAAAGTATTCTAAGACCAAATTATAGAGGACTGAAGAAAATATAAACAGACGGTCAGAGAATGAAACTCAGGAGACCGAGAACATCATGTCTTTGATGGAGGGGCTACTGGAGTGCCACTGCCCAGTGGGGTGACCCATAGGATAAATTACTGCCATCTGAGGAAGCAGACTCCCCTCGATGGCCAGGCCAGGGGTACACCTGGGTGAAGAAGGAACTGGGCCCAAATGCAGGTCAGTCCCTTCAGAAGTAACCTGTATAGGGATTGTGAGTGTCCACAGGATGGAGCCAGGAGGGGAAGCCCTGAGGGAAGAAGCTGGAACCAAGGACCTAGACCCAGCCAGGGGCCAGGCAGGGAGCACAGAGCCCAGATGCAGACTTACTTCAAAGTCAGTGTGAATCAGTGAGTTGGCAGACCAGCGGGTGGCCAGAAGTTTGGTAAGGGGCGGCTGCGGCTGAGCACAGCAGGAATTAGAGTCACAAGTGAGACCCAGGTGAGTGCAGATACCCCCCTCTTCCCAGGCAGGTGAATGCAAATCTCAGCCCACAGCAGCAGTCAAGGGCTGGAAGGCAGAGCCACGCAGCAGGAAGGAGAAGGCAGCTCTGGAAAGCCCCAGAAACAGCAGGATCCGGGCATGTGTGCTGGAGGCAGACGCTCCAGGCTCCAGGCTCCGAGACTCCACCTTTTTCCAGAACTGCAGTTCTGACAAGAAGACTCAAGTAGCTCTTCTTGGGTAGACCTCAGGTAGCCCGGAACACCCCGGAAACTTGCAGAGAGAACTGGATTTTGCTTCTAGTCAGTGAGTGGGCACAGCTGGAATCCCCTCTTCTGGTTCTCTCTGGCAGAAAAATCCTTGAGATTGTGCAGCACTGCCTCGCTACAGAGCAGCCCCGGCCTCGGCACCCCCAGGCCCCCCGAGGGCGGTGGACTGCCTGTCCCAGGGCAACACCGCCGCCAACGTGGAGGCTCACAGGTGACACCCCCAATCATCACACTCCTCTACTTAAAATACCTCAGGGCCTCTCGTGCCCCCTAATAAAGTCCTGTCCCTCACGATTGCTAAATGCTGTGGCAAAGACCGGGTTTTGTGTTCACCCCGCCCCGCTTCAGCCTCCTCTCCCCGGGCTGAGGAAGACTGCCTTTCCCAGCGTCCCTCGTAGTTGGGTTGGGGCCATGTGGCTAATCCTGGGCACCGGGCTGTAAGGCGAAGGAAAATGAGTTACCCCCTGGCTAAAGCATGGCAGAGCAGGTGTGAGGTCCAGGTCTCTCTGCTCTCTGCTCCCTGGAGCTGCGCAGCAGGATGGTGGCCGCCCGCAGCCCGGATCCCTGGGCCTTAGCTGAGCTGCCAATCCCAACACCCCTCACCCTCCCACCCCCACATACACTCGAACCCTGGCCAGCACCACACATGGCTCAGAGTGAAAAATAACTCCTTGTTGGATTACGCACTGAGAGCTGTAGTTACTCTGTCCCTGAAACGTAACCTATCCTATCTAAATATCCTAACTAAATACAGCCACCATATGGACCGGGCACCTTCTAGCGTCTTCACTGGCCAATCCTCCCACAACCAACTGTTCTCTCCAGTGACATCTGCCATACCCTCCATCCCCAGACACAGCCACCTTGAAGTTGTTTCCACCCCAACATGCCAGTCTGTCATGCTTCTCTCCCTCTGCTATTGAATGTGCTCTGTCTGGACTCATGTGCCCTCCTGTGGTTCTCTGTGGCTAAGCCTCCACCTGCGCCACCCAGTGGGGCCACCTCAATACTGGGTGGGGGGTAGGTCCAAGGCGTGTCTCCACTGCCATACCTCTCCTCTGGTAGTATAATTATGTTTCTGTTTTCACTTCACTGGACCTGAGTTTCTGAGAAGTGAGACATCACTGGAAGAATTCAAGGCAGGCTCAATAGGACACTCCCTAGATTTTGTGTGTGAAGGCCTTGCTTGGAACCAAACCACCCAGAAGGCACTCAGGCAAGCAGTCTCAGGTATCACCTCCATGCACAGCTAGAGGGAACCTCAACTCAAAGCCTCTATTTTGGGGGGTCCCAAAGACTCCCTCCACACCTTCTCCAGGGCACCTTCCATAAGGTGCTTCTTCTTCCCAACTGACAAGCAGGGGTCAGAGTCATCGCCCCACCACAGTCAGGATCTGCTCCCCCATCCTGAGGCCTCTGGTCATTTCTATGGCAACAACTTTCCATGCCTGACCCAATGGGAGACTAGATGACAAGCCAGTGTTGTGGGCTTCCTATCCTGTCCAGGCTGCAGGAGCACAGGGTGGCCACAAGTATCGGCTAGAGCAGCCTGTCCGGAGCTGAGGAAATGTGTATTGAAAAGGAAGGGAAATACTTAAAATCCGTGTGTATGTGCATGTGTAAAGCTGAAACAAAGTTTTATAAATTGGAGTCCTTATGAGAAACCCTGGAGAAAGGAGTGCTTCCAAAAATTAAAACCAGAGGCTCTGAATGTGACTTGAAGTTGTAGGAAAAGTGCATTTTCCTGTAAAAGTGCATTTTCCTTTTCCCTGTAGGAAAGTGCATTTTCCCAAAAACAATTAGTCCAATAGAGAATAGAACATCCCACATAATGAGGCAAACTGAAATTAGAGCTAAAAATAATTTCAGGTGCATTTTGCCAAGAATTCAAAAGACCATTCATTCAATCCACAAACATTCACTGAGCCCCCTTTATATATCTACCACCATGCTGGAAGCACGGATGAATGAAGTACTATCTCTCCAACTCTGTTCACTTAAAAAAGGAGCCAACCTAAATTAGTAGGGGCTATTGAAAGGACCAGGGTACAAAGATGTGCTAAGCAATGATGAGAAAACAGAATTATTTCTCTCGTTGTTTTTCCAACAGACAAGGCTTCTAAAGAGACCAGCCATCTTATTCTCTTTTGAAGCAAACAAGCTGGAAGTCCTGGATCAAATGTCAGCAAATCCATGGATGTACTAAGACCCACAAACAATGAATTGGTGAGGTCACTCTGGAGTTTTGAAGAGATGACAAGCAAAATACCATCCTGGAAATGTCAGCCAAAACACGTCTCCTATGGTTTCACTCGGCTGCCAGACCAGGAGAGCCCAGGTCCACTTCCTTAGTGTAGCCCTGGTGACCCACTGCCATGGTCACACCCAGCTCCATTTTTACTAGGACTGGGACATCACAGAACATCTTTTCATCTGTCTCTTCACTTGGAAATTGGTGTGTTAATAGTCCCTACTCACTAAGGCAGAAATGACATCATGAATATTCAGCACTTAAAAGAGTTCTTGCCTATGTGGCAAATGCTCAACAAATGTTAGTAATTATCAGTGGAGCCTGGGGCTCATTAACACATTGAGAATCCCGGTGGCGGTGGCGTGGCCCATGAAGGAGGAAGCTTTGGAGGGAAATCATGTAGACTTTCCTAACTCCTCCAAGGGGGCTATGCCACAGGTCAGCCACCCGGGAGATTACATCGCAGTATTTGGGGAGCTCTTCTATAGCCCAGGTTTCAACAGGGCCTTAAGTATATTCTCTTGATTACCTGCCATGGTGGTACATCTGCTCCCTAGATACTGATTTTTGGAAAAAAGATAAAAGCTGTTTTCAGCTGAGGCTGGAGAATGAAATAGGAAATCGAGATGAGTAGTATCATCTGTTTAAAAGTGGATTATGATGATCACATAAGGAAACCAGTTCTCTTTAGTGGTTCCAGAGAGCCTGGGTATCACTAAGATCTGACCCCTCCTAGGCACCTGCCTGGCTGGTGCAACACTGCCACCTGGTGAAGCCAAAGAGAACTACAGGGCAGTTCTTAGAAGGCCAATGAATCCCAAAAAGCACCAAGCAGAGGCGAGAGCTCTTTGGACAGCAGTGTCCTGAAGCTGGGCAGCACTACCGATGCCCTATTCCCCCCTTTCACCAAGTGTTCCCCTGAAGTTAAATTGATGCAATCTACTCAGCTAACTCTAAGTCTTTTCCAGGAAATTAGCATTTCCTTCCATTCCTTTTTCTTTTTAAGCCCAGAGACATGAATGATACAAACACACACACACACACTTTAGACAATTTTATATCCATTGCATGCATACATCTTAACTACATTTTTAAAATAAGATTTTATTTATTTATTCATGAGAAACACAGAGAGAGAGAGGCAGAGACACAGGCAGAGGGAGAATCAGCCTCCATGGAAGGAGCCCGATGTGGGACTCGATCCCGGGACTCCAGGACAGAAGACAGGCGCTAAAACGCTGAGCTAACCAGGTGTCCTTTAACTACCTTTTTAAAAAGATTTTATTTATTTATTCATGAGAGACACAGAGAGAGAGGCAGAGACACAGGCAGAGAGAGGCAAAGACACCTGAGCCACCCGAATGCCTCTAGCTGTACCATTTTGATAAACAGATACGCACGTGTGCAATCCATACCCCAGTTGAGGTAAGGAGTGTCTTCATCACCCTAGAAAATTTCCCTGCCCTTCCCCGGCAGTCCTCCTCTAAGAGGCAGTGACTCTTCTAATTTGTCACTTAGATCGGTTTTATCTTTTCTAGAGTTCCAAGTATCACGTATACAGAATCATGTATCTGTACTGTAGTGTTCTGACTTCTTTCATTCCACATGATGTTTTGGAAATTCATCCATACATCAGGAGCTTGTTCTGCTTATTGTGGAGTAGTAGGCCATTGTGTGATTATGCCATACCTTGTCTTTCTCTTAAGCTGCTGACAGACATCTGGGCTGTTTCCAGTGTTGGCTACAAGAATAGTACTATGTATTAGGAAAATTCTGTGTAAGTGTTTTTGTGAACAAATATTTTCATATCTTGGGCAAATATTCAGGAGTCAGCTTTCTGGGTCAATGGGTAGGTGTATGTTTATATTTAGAAGCAACTGCCAAATTATTTTGCAATGCGGTGGTAGAATTTTTCCCTTCCTGCCTGCAGTGTTTCATTTCTAAAGTTCGGAGGAGTCTAATTCTACGTGAGCAGCAAAACAGGAGAATAAACCTTCATATAAACTATTATGTCAGCATTAGTTTCCATAAAACTCACCACATATTAGGGGTGCCTGGGTGGCTGAGTTGGTTAAGCTTCCAACTCTTGATTTTGGCTCAGGTCATGATCTCAGGGTCGTGAGATCGAGCCCATTATCTGCGTCTGAGCTAAGCATGGAGTCTGCTTAAGATTCTCTCCCTCTCTCCCTCTCCCTCTGCCCCTCCCCCCCTTTGCACACATACAAGCACTCCCTCTCTTTCTCTATCAAAAAAGGACATACTCAAAGGAAAGGATGGAGGGGCCAGCATGAAGGGCCCCCACTTTCTCCCTTTCATCATCACAAAATAATGGGAGATCAAATTCTCAATACAGATATCTAACAAAGGACTTGTGCCAAGAACATATCAAGAACTCCCACAAATGAATCAAAAAGAATCCTTTTAAATGGATAATAGACTTAACTAGTCACTTTTTAAAAGGATATTCAAATATCACCTAGCATTCCAAAGAGTGATCAATATCATTAGTTATCAGAAAAATGAAAATTAAAACCACCACGAGAGATTACTACACACGAACCAGGCAGTTAAAATCTAAAAGACTAAAGTTACAAGGCATTGAAAACTGGAACTCTCATACTTTGCTGATAGAGGTGTTGTAAATTGCTAAAGTCTTGGAAACCATTTGACATTATCTCCTAAACAGATGTGTGTTCCATGACCCAGGAAGATATATATTCTGGAGAAAAACATATGCCTACCAGGAATGTGCATAACAGTTATAACAGCCCCAAACTGGAAACAGCTCAAATATCCATCAACAGTAGGATGGATAAACAAGCTGCCGTATATTCATACAGTGGAATACTATACCATCAGCGAAAAAAGACAAATTACTGACACGCACAAGATGATTGAATTACACAAAATGGGGAGTGAGGAAGGCAGATCAAAAAAAGTACATACTCTATGAATTTTTAAAATGATGATCAAGAATGGGTAAAACTAGTTAAAGAAAATAGAAACCAAAACGGTACTTACCTTGGGGGGCAGGAAGGTGAAAGGCTGGGAAGATAAGGTGGGGTGGGCTGGGGTGGATTGACTGGAAAGAGACAAGGAGGAGTCTTTGGGATAATGGAAACGTTCTGTATCCTGACCTAAAGCTTGTTGGTGGTTAGTGGGTCTGTGCATATGTAAAAATTCATCAGATTGCATATTGAAGATTTATACACTTTAGGAATGTTTAACCTCAATTAAAATAAAATTAGAAAAAGAAGTCTATGAACCCATAGTGATACCACAAAAACAGAGTGGGAGATGGTGATGGAAAGCTCTTCTTTTTGCCAGCTACTTGATGTAGAAGGAATGGTAGGATTAGAAAAATACCATTTTGTAAGCACTAATAATTGACTCAGGCAGGGATCATCAAGAAGTCCAAAAACACTGGGTGAAGGTTGTTGTTGGGAAACTAAGTATTCATAGATAATTTATTAAGTCCAAAAGAAGAGACTATTTAATTACAATGAAGGAATTTGCACTGCATCAGATGTAAACAACGTAATCAAATTAAGCATTAGGAATAACAGTACAAAATGGCATCTTGAGTCTCTTGGTGTGACTTGAGCATTACACAATGTCTATGTAGATTTCTTGCCAAATATGCTTAATATGAATCTAATCATGAGAAAGTAATAAAAAAAAACACAGATTGTGGGACATTTGACAAAAACAACTGGCCTGGGCTTCTCAAAATGTTACTGGTATGAAAGAGAGGTAGAAAGACCATCCCGAAGAAGACTAAAGAGGCAGGACAAATGTGCAACATGCCAACATTGATTGGAAACTGGGCAGTGGGGCTGTAAATGACAGTTTGGCATAAGTGTGGGTAAGTTAAAACTGGCTGTATGTTAGATGATATTATTGAATATTATTGAATAAATGTTATATTCCTTGAATGATGGCATTGTGCTTATGTTGGAGAATGTACTTGCTCATACAGGGTGAGCAAGTACAAGCTGTTAGATACTCTTACAAAACATATGATATCAAGGTGAAACACCACAATGTGGGCAATTTAGTTTCAAACAGTTTAGCAAAGGAAAATGTATATAGACAAAGATAAAGCAAATGCCTTAGAGGAAAAGAAAAAGGAGAAGGAAGGAAGGGAGGCAGGATCCTGAGCTCCCTTCCTGCTGTATCAGTTATTGTGGCAACAATTGTCTCATTGTAAAATTAATCAAGTTAATAAAATACTGACATTTCTTTTTTTTTTAATTTTTATTTATTAATGATAGTCACAGAGAGAGAGAGGCAGAGACACAGACTGCCATTTCTTAAAAAAAAAAAAACACACACACATTTTATTTATTTGAGAGAGAGCCAGAGAGTGTGAGTGAGCAGGAGGGAGAGCCAAAGGACAGGGAGAGAATCCCCAAGCAGACTCTCTGCTGAGTGTGGAACCCAATGTAGGGCTCAAGCTCACAATCCTGACATCCTGACCTGAGCTGAAACCAAGAGTTGGATGCTTAACTGACTGAGCCACCCACTTCCCCTTAAAATACTTCAATTTCTAGACAAAAGAAATCAGAAATTTCCTGTCTTGCATGCCAATCTTGACAACCTGGAACTTGGGATTCCAGAGCCACTGGAGGCCAGGAGGCAAGGACTTGGCCCAGAGCAGGGTGGTTAGTTCAGTCCAGGACACCACATATGATTGAGACCCTTCATGAAAAGGAGGCAGAAAATAAATCTAACCACCAAAAAGGGGAGTTCACAGGGACACTTATCTGAGCACTCCTCATACTTGGTGATGGAAGTTGGGGGATAGGGTAATTTCCCCCCAGTAAATCATAATTACAGACTTATCCCCGGAGGGTTTGGCATTTTAGGTAGTATTTCCTGCATGGTCCAGGAAATCTCTGTTGACAAAAGAGTTACTCAATTCTTTTCTGGAGAAACACCCCACAATACATTTTTCAATATTCCCACATAGTGAGGTCAGTAAAATTTAAGCTCATAACTCATGGTTATGAAACCATGAAAAACCAAGCCAGATTAAAGTAGAACAGTATCTTTAAAGTTCTGAGAGAAAAATAACAGCTAGTCTAGAACTCTTTACCTGGTGAAAATAGACATCAGGGATTAGGGAAAAATAAAAGACACCAGTCAACAAAAACTGACATTTTGCAATCAGCAGATCCTCACCAGAGTAACCTCTAAAAGATGTCATTCAGGAAGAAAGGAAGTGCCTCCAGAAGGAAGGTCTTCTGGAATGCAAGAATAGAGATAAACATGTGGGTTAATCTAAACAAGGACAATGGTAGCGTTTTACAATACTTAAGGTGGGGGAGGGGGAGGGAGTGTGATGTGTGTATTCCAAACACTGACCCAGTTCTTTGCCCCTCCCTGTCTCCACACCCTCTGTGATGTGACTGTACAGCTCCTTTAATGCAGAGGTGGAGTCTCTTTCCCCACCTTCTGAATCAAGGCTGGCCTTGTGACGTGCTTCAGCTGATGGAATGTGATGAAAGTCTGGGTGCACTAGTTTTGAGCTGAGGCTTCAAACGGCCTTGCATGCTTTCTTCTCTCGGACCTCTGCCACCAGGAGAGCATGTCTGAGCTAGTGCACTGGAAGAGCAAAGAGAAGAGCAGAGCCATCCCATTCAAGGCCATCCTCTGCCAGCTAGCCACAGCCAAACCTCCTGACTATAGACACATGACCGATCCCAGCTGAGATCAGATCAGTAGCACCATCTAGCTGACCTGCAGATTCATAGCTGTTGTTTTAAACCACTAAATTTTAGGGGTGCCTGGGTGGCTGTTAAGTGTCTTCTACTCACGTCATGATCTCAAGGTCCTGGGGTCCTGAGCCTCACATGGAGACCTGCACTCAGGGAGGAATCTGCTTCTCCCTCTCCCTCTGCACCACCCCCCAGTCCTGCCCTACTCATGTGCTCTGTCTCTCTCAAATAAATAAATAAAATCTTAAAAAGAAATCCACTAAATTTTAGACTGGTTTGCAATGCAGCAATAACTAGCCGATACAGTAGTGATTACAGTTAAAACATTCTAAAGTCTTTAATGTCTTTGTAGGAACAATAATGAAATTGATTAATTTTAGAGTTTCAGTGAAACATATTTTTATATAATTTAGCTTGTTAAAATGTTACCAATAACCATGAAAAAATAGAAAGAGCATATACATTTCAAACCTATAAAGGAAAAAATTAAACTTATTAATCAATCTGAAAGAAAACAAGAAAGAAGGGGGAAAGGCAAATAGAAGTAGAAGACTAACTGGTAAAAATGTATTAGTGTGATGGTTAATTTTATGCATCAATTTGACAGGGTCAAGAATGTCCAAATATCTAGTTAAAAATTATTTCTGGGTCTGTGAAGGTGTTTTCCAGAAAAGATTGAATTGAGGGACTGAGAAAATCAGAGTGCCCTCCTCAGTGTGGGTGGGCATCACCCAATATGCTATGGGCTTAAATAGAGCAAAAAGGCAAAGGATTGAATTGGGTCTCCCTGCCTGACCGCTGAGCTCAGACATTGGTCTTCTGCCCTAGGTGTTCTTGGTTCTCAGGCTTTTGGACCTGGGGTGGAATTACACTACCAGCTTTTCTGGGTCCCCAGCTTGTAGACAACAGGGTCATGGTACTTTAGTCTCCATAAATGTATGAGTCCATCTCTTATAATAAATATCATTGTTTATCCAATAGAATATATATATATATATTCTTATCAGTTGTGTGTTTCTGTGTGTTTCTGGAGAACCCTAATAAACTCTTTCAGAAGTGGGAAAAATCACTAAATTAGATGATCCGAAGGATGCAAGGGTTCTTTGACATTAGAAAATCCACATTAACAGATTAAACAAAACCATAAGATCATCTCAAGATACAGATTTTACTTCTGTCCAAGAAAACTTATTTTAAAAAAAATACAAAAAGACACATTCCATTATATTCACCATTTTTATTGGACTACACCATCATAAAGCATACATGATGAACAGCTCATAAAGGACTATATCAACAATACTTAATAGTTATATAGCACTTGATAGTTTGCAAACCACTTTGCAACCATTATCTACATAATCTAGCCACTCTGAAGGAGGTATTACACTTAAAAATATATATATAAATGAGGAAATGGATTTAAAAGGATGAAGTGATTTGTCCCAAATCCCAATTATTTTCATTCTTTATTTTATTGGTTCTCTATGATATCCTATGTCATACATGAAATTAAAATAAACAGATATCTACATATAGATAATACGTAATAGAAAAAAAAGCACACACCAAAACCCTGAATTCAATTCTCTAGTGGTTTTCACATGCTCTTGGAACAAAGACAGATGTAAATTTAAAATTTAAATTTAAAAATTAAAATTAAAATTTTAAATTTAAATTTAAAAATTAAAAAAATTAACACTATAGTTTATATGTTTATATTCTTAATCACATCTATCTTTCCTGCTGAAATTTGTAATCTGCAATTAAATACTGGCATTTCCTCAACTTAAACACTATAGTTCCTTGAAAGCTAGATGAACCTTGCAGCCTGGTAGTTTCTACCTACCAACTTGGCAACTTAAATTTGAGGAACATGTGAGCATTCCTCTTGGTACTTTTTTTTTTTTTTTTTAAGATTTTATTTATTTACTCATAGAGACAGAGAGAGAGAGGCAGAGACACAGGCAGAGGGAGAAGCAGGCTCCATGCAGAGAGCCTGACGTGGGACTCCATCCAGGGTCTCCAGGATCACGCCCTGGGCTGCAGGCGGCGCTAAACTGCTGTGCCACCAGGGCTACCCTTGGTACTTAATCCTAACTGGTTGCAAATGACCTATGTACGCCACAAAACTTTGACAACTTGACCTGCTATTTTGGTGTCAAATGAAAGGATGTCATGGGAAATATGTAGCAGTGCTTTTCCCTATTTCTCAAAGTACAGCTAAAAATCATGGACATTCTGTATAAAACAACATAAGATTCTGAAAGGTGGAGAGAATACAGACTGGCTGGGGACCTCAGGACCTGAAGAACAACACAGCACAGAGCTCCTTGTGTTTCCTTTTGCCTCATCTATCCCAGACTGGATTCTGAAGAAGCTAGCAACTGAGAAATGCCAATGGGCTCAGACCAAACAAAACAAAAAAGGCCCAAGAAAGTCTATTCTTTTTGGACAAAGAATGAGGAAAGAAGTGGCCTAGCAAGACAGAAAATTTTTAGACAATACCCAACCTACTCCAGTCAAAGACCAAGTGGGGAGCCTACATTCTACACTCACCAGTCCATAATGAGGCTCCTCAGTGCTCCACCCCCACACCACAGTGGCATCAGAGAGGGTCAAGTCAGGGACAGAATTTTCCAAACCAACCCTTTCCCCATCCCACGTTGGCAGTATCATTGGAGACCATATGGAGAGTAGGCTTCCAATCCTACCCAGGGACATCTCTCTCCTTCCTTGATGGTGTGATGTCAGTAGAGACCTGGTGAGGAATTGTAACTCCTACCCCTTCCTGGCAGTAGTGAGGACCTTTATCCAGGTGTTGGTTGAGGCCAATGATGAACTTGCACTTCCAACACCAACTTACAGCAATAAGCAGTATCCCCTCAATCCCTTCTCCACAGAACAGTATTAGAGGAGGCCTGCCACACAGAAGCTTTAATTGGACACAGAATCTCATAACATTAATACTCAAAATGCTCAGATTTCAACTGAAAATCACCATCACACACCGAACCAGGAAAATCTCAACCTGAATGAGAAAACCTATGGAGGTCAACACTGAAATGACACAGATGTTAGAATTAACTGATAAAGATTTTAAAATAGCCATCATAAAAATGCCTCAATGAGCAATGACAAACATGCTTGACACAAATTTTAAAAATAGTTCCAGTATATAGAATACAGAGAACCAAATGCAACTGAAAATATAACTGAAATAAAACCCAATGATGGGAGTCAACATCAGAATGGAAGGGGCAAAGGAAAGAGTCAGTGAAGTTGAAGACAGAACAATATAAAATACCCAACTTTGAGTGACAGAGAGAAAATTACTATGGATGGAATTGTGTGTCAACCATCCCCTAACCACTGCCAATTCATGTTGGAAGCCCTTACCATCTTGGGGCAGCCCCGGTAGTTCAGCTGTTTAGCGCCACCTTCAGTCTAGGGCCTGATCCTGGAGACCCGGGATCAAGTCCCATGTTGGGTTCCCTGCATGGAGCCTGCTTCTCCCTCTGCCTGTGTCTCTGCCTCTCTATCTCTCATGAATAAATAAATAAAATATTAAAAAGAAAAGGAAGCCCTAGCCATTGTGACTGTATTTAGTGAGAGGGATTTTAGAAGGTAATTAAGGTTAAATGAGGTCATAAGTATTGGGTCTTAAGCTGATAGGATTGGTAGCCTTGTAAGAAGAGGAAGAGAGAATTCTCTCCACACACATGCACTGAGGACGGATTGTGAGGACACAGCAAGAACGTGGCCATCTACAAGCAGGAAGAGAATCCTCTTACCAGAAACCAAGACAGCTGGCACCTTGATCTTGGCCTTCCCAGCCTCTAGAATGGTGAGCAATTAACTTCTGTTGTTTCAGTCCTCCAGTCTATAGTATTTTGTTATGGTGCCTTCAAGCAGATGAACAGATTTTGGTACCTAGAAGAAGGGCGTTGCTCTAACCAATACCTAAAAATGTGGAAGCACCTTTTGGGTAGAGGCTGGCAGACTTTTGAGGTGCACGCTATAAATATGGATGTCAAAGACCATTCTGATGAGTTCTCAGACAGAAATGAGGAACGTGTTTGGAAACTGGAAGTAAGGCAACCCTGTTGTAAAGTGGCAAAGAACTCGGCTGAATGGTGTTCTAGTGTTTTGTGGAAGGTAGAACTTGTGAGCAAAGAAACTGTGGACATTTAACATGGGAGATTTCCAAGCAAAGTGATGAAGGTGCAGCTTGGGCCCTCCTTACTGCTTATAACAAAATGAGAGAGGTGACAGAGAAATTGAAGAAGGAATTGTTAAGAAAAACAAACAAACATACCCCAGAACTTGGGAGATTTGGAAAATTCTGTCCACCTATATTGCAAAGTATGAGAAAGTTTGTTCTATAAAGAACACTAAAGGTGTGGCTTAACCACCACCTGAAAAAGAGATCATGGATGTGACTCATGGGTATGATTAAGTTCAGCCATCTCCACAGAAGCCAGGAATAAAAAGGGGATTACACCAGCAGAAACATGCCAGTGGGGACTCAAGGGACAGAAAAACTAAACAAATGGAGGAAGACTGTCAGACTTCTTATATCCTACAGGACTGTACAATAAAGCTACTCAGATACAAATGTGCTCTATGCTTCAACAAAGTCAATGTCAATGTCAGGATCATCAGGCTGCCTCCTGTTTCAAAAGGTGGGGACATCACCTCAGTGTCAATAGGCTGGTTGACCTCCATCCAAAGTTCTGGAGGCAGGGCTGCCCAGCAGAGCCTTGGTGGTGAGACTGCTGTACCAGTGGGTCTGTAATGTGGGGCATCAAGCCAAACAGAATCATTCTCAAGACTTAAGATTTAATGGAATTTGTCTTGCTGGGTTTTGGACTTGCTTGAGACCCCTCACTCCTTCTTTCCTCTTTCTCCCTTTTGGAATGAGAGTATCTATCAAATGCCTGTCCCACAGTCATATTATGGAAGCATATAACTTATCACAGGTTCACAGCTGAACAAGAATTTTGCCTCAGGATAAATTCTACCTCAAGCCTCATTCATATGTGATTTATGTGATATTTAGGTAAGACTTCAGATTCAATGCTGGGATGAGTTCAGATTTGAGGGGTTGTTGGGATGGACCAAATGGGTTTTGCATGAACATGAATTTGGGAGAGTCAGGGGCAGAACGCTATGGGCTGAACTGTGTGCCCCCCAAATCCATATGTTGAAGTGCTAACTCTCAATGTGATTGTATTTGGACACAGGGCTTCACAAAGGTAATAAAGGTTAAATGAGATCATGAGGGTGGGGTCCTACCAGATAGGACTGGCAGCTTTATAGGAAAGAGAAGAGAGAGCTCTCTTTCCACATGCAAACACCAAAAAAAAAAAAAAAAAAAAAAAAAAAAAGGCCATGAGGACATAGCAAGACGGTGGCCTTTTGCAACCCAGGAAGGGCCCTCATCAGAGGCCAAAGCTGACATCTTGATCTTAAACTTCCAAGCCCCTAAAATTGGGAGAAATTATTTTTTGTTTGAGCCACCCATTCTACATTATTTTGTTATGATAGCCTGAGCAGATTGAGATAAAAAATAATATATACTAGAAAAAAATAGAAGCAGCAAGCCTCAGGAACTACATTCAAAGATCTAACATGTGTGTCATCAAAGTCCTGGAAGGAAAGGAGTGAGGGCTGGAGAATATGTTCAAAGAAATAATGACTAAAAATTGCCCAAATATGGCAAAACACATAAACCTACAGATTGAAGAAGCTGAGAAAACAGGATAAACTCAAAGAAATCCATATCCAGACACATCGTCAAACTTGTGAAAACTAAAAACATGATCCGCAAAATGTGTGCAACAACCTTCAAAGTCTCAATGAAAAAAAAAATATATATATACAAGGCTGTCGTGTGCCTCTACCCAAGAGAAAGATGGTGAAAGGTAAGTATTTCAAAGTCTTTTCACATCTTTCACAATCCAATGTATGGTGTCAACTCAGGTCTACAACTTAATTTTACTGTGGTTATGAATAAATCTAAGTACAAACTATATACGATTGAGGTAAAATCTTTATAAATAAGCACATTTTCAGGTAACCTAGCTTAAAATGAGACTGAGAACATCAAAGGTCTCTTCTATGCGTTCTCTTTGTAGGCTGTCAGTCTTGACCCCTGGAGTTAAACAGGATTCTTAGCAGGCTGGGAATCAGTAAGCAAGGTCTCCAAGACAAAAAGTGCAGAAGCGGACTGCCAGGTCAACATTCCTTGGCTTCAGGGTGGAGACTTTGTACCTGACCAACTAAAAAGTCTACTATTTTCCCTAGTTGGGAGCACTCATTTGAGCAGTTATCTCAATCAACATCTCTTGAGTTCACTCTCCCAGTTCTTTTTCTTGGTCCTTTCCACCTATCTCCTAAGCATCTTGGACTTAAGACTAAGGACACCTTCCCTTCCACCTCTACTCCCAACCCTGGACAAACTCATCATGAATTCTCAATCTTTTATTTCTGCCTCTGCAATTTCCCTCAAGAACCCCTCATTTCTTTCAAGCTTCATTTCCTTAGCATTAAGAGACTACCCAACCCAGACAAGATGTCTTCTTTCCATCATCACACACCCTATTTCTCTCACAAGGATTTGGAAGCTTTCATATGCTTTAGGGTGCTGGAAATAATCTTCCTCTTTCCCCAGGGTAATTCAAAGTCCTCTGCTGCACTGAAAAAATGTAAAACCCCTCCTTCACATTCTAAGTAAGCTATGTCCTGTATCAGCAATGACTTCTCAACTAATATCCTTTTTTGTAACACATTCTGAAATTCTTTTGTAGCCCTCACACGCTTAGTGATTGTTAAATAAATATGTTCTGAATGTACCATATTTACATAGCCTTTATCCAGTATGAATTCTCTTTTGCTGGCCAAATGCTGAATGCTCACTAAAGGCTTTTCCGTATTCTTTGGTTTTCCCTCCAGCATGAGTTTTCTGATGTTGAGAAAGGGATGAACTCTGGCTGAAAGCTTTTCCACATTCCTTACACTTATAGGGCTTTTCTCCAGTGTGAGTTTTCTGATGCTTTGTAAGAGATGAGCTCTGACTGAAAGCTTTTCCACAGTCCTTACACTTGTATGGTTTCTCTCCAGTGTGTGTTCTCTGATGACGAATAAGGGCTGAGCGGTCACTGAAGGCTTTGGCACAATCATTGCATTTATAGGGTTTCTCCCCAGTGTGAGTTCTCTGGTGTTGAGTCAGGGCTGAACAGTAGCCAAAGGCTTTCCCACACTCATTACACTCATAAGGCCTCTCCCCAGTATGAGTTCTCTGGTGCTGAATAAGGCCTGATCGATCACTAAAGGCTTTCCCACATTCATTACACTTATAGGGTTTCTCTCCAGTGTGAATGACCTGATGCTGGGTAAGGAATGTGCTTTGGCTAAAGGCCTTCCCACATTCATTACACTCATAAGGTTTCTCTCCAGTATGAATTCGCTGATGTTGAGTGAGGTATGAGCTCTGATTAAAGGCCTTCCCACATTCATTGCATTCATAGGGCTTCTCTCCAGTATGGATGATATGATGCCGAATAAGGGCAGAGCGGTGACTGAAGGCTTTTCCACATTCATGACATTCGTAGGGTTTCTCTCCGGTATGAATTCTCTGGTGTAGAGTAAGATGTATGCTCTGGCTAAAAGCTTTACCACATTCGTTACATTCGTAGGGCTTTTCTCCTGTGTGAATTCTCTGATGCAAGACAAAAGCAGAGTAGTAACTAAAGGCTTTCTCACACTCATTACATTTCCAAGGTTTCTTCTCTGCACAAATTTTCTCGTGCTTCATTAGATCTGAATTTTGTTTTAAGTTCTTTTTAAACAAATCGCAGTTATGTAGTCTCTCTCCTTGCTGCTGAGTAAGTAATGACCTCTGACTAAAACTTCTCCCAAATTCATCACACTGGTAACTTCTCTCCCTAGAAGATTTCTTCTGAGTGACAACCTCCTGTATTAAATGCTTTTCATGGTTTTCCTGCTGACTCTCTAAAGAATCCTCACATTCACTGGAACTTTCCTTTGGAAATCTTTCTATTAACACCGCAGGGGCTGATTCTTCTTCAGAAATATCCTGCTCTGGAGTTAGCTCTTGGCTTTCTGGTCTTGTCTCCCAGTCTGAAAGAAACAAAAGTACACATGTATCATGTCCTACATGGGAAAGAAAAATAATTGCTGTGGTAAGAAAATAATGAAAACCAAACAAATGAAAAATGCTTATAAGGAACACAGGAACTTGAAAGCTCTCAAAAACAGCTTTAATCTTGAGAGAACTTGAGAAAAGAAAGATGAGTTGGCAAAGAAGTGCAACTGCACAAAAGGGAAAGAGTGAGCAGGCACTCACTCTTCTATGCAGGAGGGTAGGAGATGAGGAAGAATAACAGAGAATAAGACTAAGCAGAGGTCATACGGGAAAATGGCAGATGAGATTTAAAAACCTGCAGAGACAGAAAAAGGTAGTCTTTCAGGGATGGCCCACTCTTGCCCCCTCACTGGAGCTTCTGCACTTCAGGTCTTGAGAATGACCACTGTTAGTTGAGCTCCTTGCCATCAGTCTTTCCCTATCTCAGGATTTCCCAATCACTGCTAACAGACTCACCTTCAAAATCATCATTCTTAAATGAAAATCTCTGTTGGTTCCATTGTCTCAAGATGAGACACAGATTCTTTTTTTTTTTTTTTAATTTATTCATGAGAAACACAGAGAGAGGCAGAGACAGGAGAAGCAGGCTTCATGCAAGGCGCCTGATGAGAGATTCAATCCAGGACTCTGGAATCATGACCTGTGCTGAAGGCAGATGCTCAACCACTGAGCCACCCAGGCATCTCGAGACACGTATTCTCTAAGCTAGTATTCTGAGTAGAGCAGATCAGAAAATTCACATCATCATAAAGCTTAGTGATTAAGAAGCTTTGTGAGTGAGTAATCTGGGTAGCTCAGTCAGTTAAGCATCTGACTCTTGCTTTTGGCTCAGGTCATGGTCTCAGGGTTGTTGAGACTGAGCTCCAGGCTCTCAGGCTCTGTACTCTGATTGAGTACATTGGTCTGAGCATGAGTCTGCTTGGGATTCTCTCTTCCTCTCCTCTGCCCCTTGAACTTCTGCGCGCTCTCTCTCTCTCTCTCTCTCAAATAAATAAATCTTTAAAAAGGATAAAAAATAAAATATAAAAAAAGGAAGCAACTGATCACCTCTGATTCCCCCATACCTAACAAACTTTAAAGAGTTAAACAGAACGAAGCTTTAAAACAAAAGAGCAGCATATAGGGAGAAGAAGGTCAAGTCCCTATATGCTCAGATTGGTTCCCAACCTGTCAGGATAGCTGTCCTAAATCCTAGGTTTCCTAGTAAGAATTTTGGGAGGAAAGCTAAAAATGCTAAAAAATGTTTAAATATTTCCAAACTTAAACATTCTTTAATACTCATTCCAGGAGCACCTGGGTAGCTCAGTCAGTTAAGTGTCTGTCTTCAGCTCATGTCATGATCCCAGGGTCCTGGGATGGAGCCCCACATTGGGTTCCCTGCTTAGCAAGGAGTCTGCTTGTCCCTCTCCCTCTACCCTTCACCCTCACTCATGCTTTTTCTCTCTCAAATATATAAAAGCTTAATAAAAAAATCCATTCTAACCATGACTCTACATGAAATAAATCAGTACAATATAACGTTCTCAACTACCTATCATAATCAGGGCAGTGCCTCAGATTTTAAAGGGGAAATGGGTAGAAAGAAGTTAAAGGCAAAAGACTTTCAGCTAAGGGGAATGGAGGAATTAAATTCCCCAAAATTCATGGAGAACACACAGTTAATGAAGGAAAGTAAGAGACTACCTATCTGGTGTTAAGGGTTCAAGCTGGAGAATAAAGAAAGTGAAGTGGTTAGGCAGGTAGTAACAAAAGCCTTGAAACCAGGTAGAGGACTACAGACTGGCAGAGTGGGGAATCTAGCAGTGGTATGCTGCCTCAGTTAGACAACGTTAAGACTAAGGAAAGTATAATTAGCAGATAGTCTAACCAGTTTGACAGAAATGATCAGGTCAAATTTATAATATCTTTCAAAAGAAGTTACCAGGACCTAATCAATAGTTATCACTTGCTTAGCATTTGGCCAGATACCATTCTAGGCATTTCTCTTGGATTATTTAATTTGATCTTCACAGCAACCCTATGAGTTAAGTGCTATCATTATCCCCATTTTACAGTTGGGGAATTTAAGTCACAGAGAGGAACATTCACTGGTTAAAGCTCACAGAGCTAGGATGTAATTGAGATTGGCTTTGAACACAGACTGGTTCCAAAGTCTGCATTCAACCACTATTCTATGCTACCTCTGCTTAGATAAAGAGGAAGGCGGGATCCCTGAGTGGCGCAGCGGTTTGGCGCCTGCCTTTGGCCCAGGGCGCGATCCTGGAGACCCGGGATCGAATCCCACGTCGGGCTCCCAGTGCATGGAGCCTGCTTCTCCCTCTGCCCCTCTCTCTCTCTCTCTGTGACTATCATAAAGAAATAAAAATTAAAAAAAAAAAAAAAAAAAAAGATAAAGAGGAAGGCAGGGGAAACTTAGAGACCAATTTTTAGTCATTGGTCTGAGACAAAAAGTCACATTATCCTACAGAGATAAAATAACATACATGAAAAAGCCTGGTTTTAGAGACTAACACCCAAGCATATTATTAACAAATACTGAAATGTTGACTTCATTTTACCTTATTTGGAAAAAAGAACTGGTTTTAAAGGGTAGAAAGTATTTACTTTCTAAAAAATTTTTTTTAAAGTATGAATTTATAACAGATAATCATCCACAGAGCTGGAGTGTGACACGGGAGAAAGGGACTTCACTTTAAATTTTCCATAGGTCTAGTGAAATCTGGAAAGGCTCCTCCACAAGCACTTCAAAGATGTTTTGACCCATTTGATGCCCACTGACCATCTGGGTTTTACATCATCACTCACCTGAATGAGTTGCTTTTGAGACTTCTCTCTGTAGTTCCTCCCCACACTCCAACTTAGAGATTACATCAGGCTTGGAAATTGGAAGCCCTGTTCATGGGAAAAGAAAAATTAGTTTGGTAAAGAGCTTATTCAGGGTTATTTCCTTGGTCATTAGGGAAGACAGTATAAGAGAAAGAAAGAGAGAGGTCGATTCTAGATTTCTCCCTCAGAAGTGCTCAGAAGCAGGTAGGAAGATAGATATGGGGTCTATTTGAGCAGAATAACTAAGTCACTTGTTTATTACCTCTCTCTATTTAAACAATAAGCACCCATTTCTCAAGAGGTGTCTTCACTAGAACTTTGTCTCAACATCCTTAGGGAGTAGAGAAGAAGGATGTTGCTGCCTAGAAAAATACACTCAAAAGGTGTCCGTCTCTAACTCTGGGAGAGTTAGGTATTTATCCAGAAACAAAAGTAGACATTGCCTGTCTCAGGACTTACAAAGTGATTAAGAATCTTTGATTCTCAGAGCTCCCAGGAACTGAGAAAGCAAAAGTATTACACTGGGTAAGTTCAAAGGGAGGGAGGAAGCCATCCTTACCCAGCAAGACCAGATTCCTATGCTTCTTAGGCACATCTCCCTGAGGAGGGTTCAGCTGCCCCCACTGGGTGAGAGCCTCAGCCATATCCCTGATCACCAATGACTCCTGAAAAACCAAACACACCAGTGCTCACCAAGGGATCTTCCAGGAGCCTCTGAGAAGGACTCAAACTGAGAGCATAAGAGAAGGAAGACAGGAAGGACAGGAGGACATTAGACAAAATGACCTCTACCGTCCCCCTTCCAACAGTAAGATTCTCTGGCATATCTGTAGCCAGACTCGCTTCTTGCCTCCATGCATGAGAACTGCATGTAACCTGCAAGTAGGAAGGAACCTCCACTATAAAACATGAAGGTACCAAGTTACTAGTTTATGTATCAGTAAATTAAATTATAGAACTACAAAAATACTTACCTTTTAGACATGGGGAAGGGAGAAAATATAATTATGAACTATTTTCTTTGTGGTATGGTTTTAAAATAAAAGGAGTTCAAGAAATAGGAAATATTTTTCTCTCTAGTATTCCTTTGAGAATAAAAGCAGTTCCATATAAATGAAAAATTAAGATGTTTGCTGTACATGTCACCAAATGTAGATTTATTTATAAAACAGTATCTCAAGCCCAAATTATAAAAGTTCCCAGAGTGTTCTTGCTATTTCTCATGTCAGGCCCTGATCAGCCTTACACCCACCCCTCTCTTCACCCCCTGTTCCCTCTCCTCTCTACCCTATACCATACACTCTTCCTTCCACATTCCCTGCGCTCCAATGGGTGGCTGCCTTTCTGCTGCTTGAAGTGTGTGCCACATTCCCTTTTACCCCTTTATACATGCTGCTTTCTGTTCCTGAATGCTCTCCCCTTGCCCCATCCTTTCAGCTATTTTAATCTGACTCACACTTCAGATCTCAGCTCAGGTGTTGTTACCTCCTCAGGAAAGCCTTTCCTGGCTCTCTGAGTTATAGCACCATGTTCCATTTCTCTTGGGTTGTGCATACACTGAAGGGACTTTGTGATTAATGCCTGTCTCTCCTACTAGATGGTAAGCATCATGAGAGCAGAGGCTAGGTCTAATTCTGCTCACTGAAGCAACCCTAGTTATCTGGCACAGAGCAGGAACACTGTTAAGTATTTCTCAAACAGATGAATGAACATGAGAAAAAGAATTAGTAGGAATAAGTTTAAACAGGGTGTTCTGTAAAAGTGTGCAGGAGAATAGATGTGGGGAAGGGAAGAGAAGGCTATCAGTTATTGCAGGGGTACAAGCCTAACCTGGGTCTATGTGACAGGTACAAAGTTCAGATTATCTACTAAAATGCAGGGCAAGGGAGCAGAGTGGGTAATGCTCCTCTGAATCTGTAGCTGAATCTATTTACTGCTGATAAGACAGATGTCTAACAATTTTTCTAATTCTATACAAAAAAAGTCTTGTACAACATTAATTGTGATACATTAAAACAGACCAGTCCCCAAGATGCTAGCAAATAAAGAGTCTAGTTTCTCTTTGAGCCTCCACTTTTGCCATAGCTCCCTGAACATACATATGAATATCCTGGGTCATTCTATTTGTAGTCAGCATTCTAGTGTTTATGATATAGCCCTCCAAATGGTAAAACAATTCACATAATAAAATAAAGTTAAGAGAACTACCTACTTGGAAAATTCCCTGCTCAAAATAATTAAATCTTTATTTTTTTATGTTGAATCTTTTATTAATTTAAATTCAATTAGTTAACATATAATATACTATTAGTTCAGAGGTAGAGTTTAGGGAGTCATCAGTCTTATACAATACCCAGTACTCATTATATCACATGCCCTCCTTAATGTCCATCACCCCGTTACCCCATCCTCCTCTCCTCCAGCAACCCTCAGTCTGTTTCCTAGGATTAAGAGTCTCTTACAGTTTGTCTCCCTCTCTAATTTTGTTTTGTTTTATTTTTCCCTCCCTTCCCCTATGCTCCTGTTTTGTATCTTAAATTCCACATACGTTAACACTTCATTTTAATACTTGAAGTATGAAATCACTACCCTTTTTATTTAAGTTCATGGTCCCTTAAGACCATATGCCTCAGGAGTAATCAACACAGCAATGCAGTATGTACAGTCTCCTCTCTTTACAAATAATGCTTTTAGTAACAGACTGGCAGTTCCTTTCAGACTTTAGTTCCCTGAGAAAACCTCAGCAATCAAACTTGTTTATGGAGCTGCTGCTCAGTGTGCATGTGCTAGGCCTGGAAGACACAGAAAGACCAACCAGAAACTGTCCAGTGGAGGCTACTGACTTTCTCTCCCCTTTCCTCTGAAAGAGATCTACAACTTCCAATCAGAACCCCCAGCGTTTCAGACCTATGCACTGTGAGGCAGGTCTGAAGGTGTCAAATAGTCCCAGTGCCTTTACTACAGAGTCTGCCATTCCCCTAGTATCTAAGGACAGATCCTAAAGAAGCATCTTGACTAATTTCCCTTCAATCAGAGAGAGGAATTTTTCATCTTGCTGGGCCTCTACAGACTTTCCTGGGGCTTTATTTACCTTTGGAATACGACCTTGTGTAGGTTTTTCTGCACTCTGGCTACAACACACCTAAGGTTCCCTTACCACATTCCAGCTCGCCCTACGGTGACACACATACCCCTGGAAGACCTCCAACTTGCTTTTTGCCAAAAACGAAGTTTCTCTCTCTTAGAACAATCCTGTATTCTATTCTCTAATTATCTACTCTCTCTTACTTTCCAAAGTACAGCTTTTATCCCAGTATTTTTTTCCCCAAATACTCTAGAGGATAGAAAACCTTTTTCCAAGGCCTTTTCTTTCTTTCTTTTAAGATTTTATTTATTTATTCATGAGAGACACGGCGGGGGAAGGGGGTGGTTAGAGACACAGACAGAGGGAGGGAGGAGCAGACTCCATGCAGGGAGCCTGACGTGGGACTTGATCCCGGGTCTCCAGGATTATGTCCTGGACTGAAGGCGGCGCTAAACCACTGAGCCACCGGGGCTGCCCTCCAAAGCCTTTTATGACTTGTCTGCACCAGTTATTTATGCATCTTTATATATATATATCTTCTTGCTGATTAATTATTCTCCTTATCTCTATCTTATTTCTTCAGTAAATTCTGTGAGGCAGGGAAACTGGCTTTTATTATGTTGCATCTGACTATGAGACCAATGACAGCACTGAAGAGCTAGTAAGAGTGAATTGAGCACTAAGTGAATTGCAAAGTAATATTGGAGGGAAATTTCTGTAAGGAGCATTTACTGTCAGTTCATCACTCATCATTTTATCAGTGGTCTAGGAATCAGAGCTGAGCAACTCCATAACAATGGAAGAAACCGGATTTCTGTTCTGAGAACAAAAAGGAAAAAAAGAAGAAATTAAACTTACCTGGGGTGTGGGGGTCAGCAGCACAGTGGTCATGCCATTTTCTTTTGGGTTTCCAGCATAGAGAAGGTCTGAGTCCTCAGAAAGTAACCCTACAAGTGGAGACAGGAGCCATGATGATTACTCTTGCCTTGCAGTAAACTTGCAGAAACTGCCATACGCAGCTACTTGTCACCTAAGAAAAGTCAACACAGGAAATCAGGGGACAATCCCACAACATCCCTGAATCAAGACAAGTATGATCGTTGCCTCCCATTCCTCCTATCCTCCTCTGCCCTTAAACTCTAGTAGGACTCTGCTATGAAAATCTGGGCACATAAATACATATTTCTATCTCTCATCTGAGTGAGAGTCAAAGTAATATTCAAAGTCTTTCCGTGTGTCCATCTGTGCCTCACGTAATGATTCATTCTTGTTCTATTCCACGCTCACAGGATGAAAGAAGACTAGTTAAATTCTTTTTGAACACCGGCTTTTCATATCCAATACTCCATTCTTAGAAAAGCGATGGGTCTTATAGGGAAAAAACTCCAGAATTCTAAACAAATTGTGACTTCTGGAATCCTCACTTTCCCCACCTACCAAATGGGTATAGCAATCTCCTTCCACCACCTGACGGGGTTCCTGTGCAGACAAAACGAAGTCATTATCAAAAGCCTAATTGCTGGATTTGGTGATTTTGGGGGGCAAGGGAGGCATACATCATCCTAAAGACCAGCAGGGCTGTACCTCAAAATCCCAACCTGAGACCAACCAGTTAGAAAGGGCTGTCGTCTCCCAGAAACGTGATGCTTCTCCTTCCAGAGCCTGCCCCAGCCAGAGGGCAGCCTTTCCCTTTTTTTCTCTCCAGCAGGTTCTGCGGCCGCATCCCTCCGAAATTCTCACCTCTGCCCCCAGGCTCCATGGCGACTCCCTCCCCCGGCCCGCGCGGGTGACGACTGCCGCGCGAGAAGGGTGCAGCGAACGCGCGCGGAACCCCGGGGGTCCACCGCTCGGCTGCACGCGGGAGGCCCGGGAACGCGCGCGCGACCCTCGCAGAGCAGCCTGGCGCCACCCGGGGGTCCTCCCGCCGCCCTTCTTCCGGCCGCTCAGACTTGGAAGGACCCGCGCCCGGCCCTCCTCGACACCGGGCTCGACCTCCCGCACGACGCGCAGCAAGCGCCGGCCTGGCGACAAAGGTACCTAGGAGTCAGCCGGGCCAAGTTGCGCCGGCCCGAACTCGAGGCTGAACTACAGCTCCCAGAACCCTCCGCGGGGCGCGGCTCACGTCACCGGACGCCGCTTCCCAGAGGACTCCGCGGGACGCGGGCCAGGTGGCCCTCCCCACTGGGGGCTGACGATCCCGCGGCGCCGCGCGGTTACTGGGTCTTCAAGAGCGTTGAGCCCCTCAGAACACCCCTTGCTGGTTGCTCGAAAGGCCGCCCCTTCCTCGATGCCGACTCGGGGCCCGGCCCAGAAGATGTACGCGGCCGCGCTAAACTCCGACTCGCCTGGGACATTCACTGCCCTGAGGCTGACGGGCCGGGGGCTGGGCGGCACCCCCCACCTACCCAGGATGCCCTCCTTACCTGCCGTGCTCCCTCGGAGGGGAGGCGCCTGCATCCCAAAGGATGCTCACCCCGCCCCCATCGCTTCCCTTCTGCGCCTTCCATTGTGGCGGGGACAGAGGCTATAGTAGCTTTCCAGGCTGCATCTCAGAATAATGAAAAGTGCAATCTCAGTCCTGGACATCACCTCAACCCAGACACAGGTCCCCAAGAAGTTATTAGTTAATAACTGGTACCGCTGACCTCAAGGCGACTGGAACATGAAAGTCTCCCAAGGCTCCAGAGAAGTTCGAGGAGCTGCCAGCTGGGATTGGGCGTATCTTCAGGATGGTGCACGTTCTCAAGTATCTTCCCTCAATAAAGTAGCCAGTTTTGTCTCTAGTTCAAATTCCCAAGAAAGAAAGTCAAATTAGCCTAACTGCCCCTGTTTGGGTATAAGCCACAATGTCCATTTGTCCTTTCTCTAATAGCATTTTCAACTTTTAGGTAGCCCTAAACCTTCCTAGAGTAAAGCTTACATTTCTTATGAGCCCTACTTCTGGCCAGAGAAATGAGAGTAAAGTGATTCTTAAAAGGGACAAGGAAGGCTCCTCCATGCTGGCCAGAACACAACTTTTCATGAACTACATGGCTAAGGTTAACAACCAAGGAATGACAAACCAAAATCGTAGAAGGAACTGAGCCCCTGACAATTTGGTGGAACAGAGCTTGAGCTTTAATGTGAGAGATGTAAACTTCTATTTTATATAAGCTACTATTACACTGGGTTTCTGCTATACAGATAGTTACACTTATTTCCTAACTGGTTTATAAGGTTGGCTGCTTTTGGTCCGATTAGCTAGGGCTGAGAGGAGAGAGGGCATGTAATAGAGAACACAGCCATACCAGCTCAAAGGACAGGTGGGAGGAGACTCCCCCCCCCCACCTCCTCCCCTCCATTAGCAAGAGCCACGGAGTGGGCAGTTTATTTGAAAAACTTGCATATGAAAGGCACCACCAGGTGTGGCTGGTGGCTCAGTGGGTTAAGAGTCTGCCTTTGGCTCGGGTCATGATTTCAAGTTCCTGGGATCCAGCCCCACATCAAGCACCCCACTCAGAAGGGAGTCTGCCTCCTCCCTCTGCTCATGCTCTGTCTCTCAAATAAATTTAAAACAAAGGCACCACTAGTTGACTTGTCTGAACACGTGGGAATACCTTCCTTTTGTTAACCAACCCCATCACAGAAATCCTCCTTCTTTTGTTATCAAACCAATGGTCAGTTCTGTCTTGCTCTCACTTTACCTATCACCAGCAGTTAATAAAACTGACTACTCCCTCCTCCTGGAAAAACTGTTTTTCCTCCTGTTCATTCCCAGTCTCTACTCTCTTCTCCCCAGCTTCTAACCTAGTGATTCTCAAACTACCAATGATCAGAATCACCTGGAAGGCTTCTTAAACACAGGATTGAATTCCACCCTTATTCAGGATTCTGCGGTGGGACCTGAGAATTTCCATCTCTCACAAGTTCCCAAGGGATGCTGAAGCTGCTCAATTGGGAATCAACTAAATGTTGGAATGTCCTGTGCTTCAATCCTTGGGCCACTCTTCTTTTTCTGTGAACACTTCTTAATAATATTGTTCAGTCTAGATGTTCTAAATAGCATCCAAATGTGATCAACTCCCAATTTGTATCTCTAACATGGGCTTCTTCTCTGAACTTGAGCTCTCTCCTCAGCCTCTTTACTTGGATGTTTAATAAGTATCTCCTATATGGGATGTTTAAAACTGAAATTTTGATGCCCTTCCTTCCCCAATGCCATAATTCTTTATCCTGCAGTTTTACCTACTTCAGTAAATGGCAGATCATCCTTCTGGTTGCTCAAACACCTTGGAGTCATCATTCTCTTTATCTTGCAACTCACATCTAGTTCCTCTACAAATCCTGCTGGCTGTACTTTCAAAATATATGCAAAATCTGACCACGTCTCACCACCTCTACTGCTGCCTCCCTCTCTTTCCCAACCTCTCTTTCCGGATCACTGCAAATGCCTGCTAATGGGTCTCACTCCTACTCGTGCCCTCTACATCCTATCCGCACTATCCACACACACACAAACTCTCTGATCTCATCTTCTACCACTTTCCCTTCATTTATTCTACTGCAGCCACACTGGCCTGTCATTTTTCAATGGAAAGAAGCATGCTTCCAATATGGAGCCTCTGTGCTTGTTCCCCTGGCTAGATAGACATCCTGGGTAGATACCCTCCAGGTATCCACATGGCTTGCTCTTGGACTTCCTCGAAGCCTTTCTTTGTGAAGCCTTTGCTGACCACTTATTTTTTTTTCCATAGCACTTATCTCTAACATATCATTAATTTTGCTTATTGAGTGTCTCCAACACATGTACACCACAGATTAAGCTCTATGGGAGGAGTATCCTAGAGTATTTACTGCTACTTAGATGATCAATAATTGAGTATACTCTTCTCTATACTTGTAGAGAAGATGTAAATGCCTAAAACTAATATTGCTCTAATTGCTTTTCTCGGTTTTCATTTGTGTGCTTTTGGAAAACCTGGACTTCCTTCATAACCCTACGTTTATTTACAGAGGCTCTACTTTAGAAATAATGTAGCCCTGAACACTACCAGCACATAAATTGGTGTTCCACAGTAGAGTGGAGTTGGAGCCCTTTAAGATAAAAATCCACTGGTCCCCAATGAGTCCCCATTGTCTATTAAGGGTTTTCCTAAATTTAGTGAGGGTTTCTGTTTCCTTCTAGTCTGTCTTCGTGTTTGCCACAACATCCCACCAAGAAAGCATCTTTAGGGACGCCTGGGTGGCTCAGCGGTATAGCACCTGCCTTCTGCCCAGGACGTGATCCAGGAGTCCCAGGATCAAGTCCCGCATCAGGCTCCCTGCATGCAACCTGCTTCTCCCTCTGCCTGTGTCTCTGCCCCTCTCTCTGTGTGTCTCTCATGAATAAATAAATAAAATCTCGGGATCCCTGGGTGGCGCAGTGGTTTGGAGCCTGCCTTTGGCCCAGGGCGCGATCCTGGAGACCCGGGATCGAATCCCATGTCAGGCTCCCGGTGCATGGAGCCTGCTTCTCCCTCTGCCTGTGTCTCTGCCTCTCTCTCTCTCTCTGTGTGTGACTATCATAAATAAATAAAAATTTAAATAAATAAATAAATAAAATCTTAAAAAAAAAAAAAAAAAAAGGAAAGCATCTTTGCATTCCTAAAGAAGCTACAGTGCCTTGAAAGGCCATCTTCTTTGAGGTTGAAGTTGATAGGTGGAGAGATAAACAAGTAATCCGTTAGTCATCATGGAAGAAAGCAAAACTGAAAATGTGAAGGTAGGATTTGGATGGCAAACACATGGAGGTCTCAAGGACATGAGATTCAACAGAAGAGAGAGGTGCTACAGGTCTCAAATAGGGAGAAAGGAAGGCATACTTGAGACAGGCAATCAAACTTGGAGTGAAATAAACAGCAAAGGCAATAAATTGGGCATGAGTATATGCCTAGTCAAGTCATGTTTTACCTTTGGGCCTCTGCACATACCCTTAGTGCTTTGTTCCACCTCAGCTGCCTGAACCTATGAACCCATTCACATTTGACTGCACCATCTTCAATCAAAGCTGGGCAGTTAACTGCCTGGGAGTGGCAGTCTCTCCCCCTTGCTTGCCACAGGCCAAACAACTGCACAGCTCAAGTTTCTGGTTCCTTGCACCACTTCCAGGCTTGCTGAAGTGTCACACAATGGGCTGTGGGATTTGACCTCCCTAAATGGCTGGATGAAGCAACCTGAAAAATTGAGGGAAACAGGAGGAACTTGATCAGACAAATTCCTTCTGCTTCTCTTTGTCCATCAACTCTAATAGGAATTTCATTTGGCTGTGAATACAGTGATTAAATATATAAGGGTTTATTCTCTCATGCAAGATCAGAAATAGGCAGTCCAGAGCTGGTGTGGAATCTCCATAAGATCATCAAGGAATCAGAGATCTTCTATTTTTCTCCTTTCCTATTCTTCAGGCATGGCTTAGATCCTCAAAGTCACCACCAAAAAAAAAAAAAAAATCCTCAAAGTCACAAAATGGCTGCTGGAATTCCAGCCACTAAATCCACATTCCAGGTAGAAAAGGGAAGAGCAAAGGCAAAAGGAGGTTTCTTAACTGGCCCCCCCCCCTTTTTTTAAGATTTTTTATTTATTCATGAGAGACACAGAGAGAGAGAGAAAGTGAAAGAGGCAGAGACACAGGCAGAGAGAGGGAGAAGCAGGCTCCATGCAGGAAGCCTGATGTGGGACTTGATCCCGGGTCTCCAGGATCACGCCCTGGACTGAAGGCGGCGCTAAACTGCTGAGCCACCAGGTCTGCCCTGGCCCTCCCTTTTAAGGCAACTTTCCAAAAGTCCTATTGAACAAATTCCAATTGTACCAACATATCATTTGCCTACTATTTGATATATCAACATACTATTGGCTTGACATTTGATATATTGGTATTTCATTAGCCTGACTAGCCATACCTCACTATAAGAGAGGCTGAGCAATATAGTTGAGCACTCTGTTACTCAGAAGAGACTTGGATTTCTTACTAAGAAAGAAAAGAAGTATGACTACAAGTTAGGCAACTAATAGCTTCTGCCACAGTAAGCATTAGTCAATGCTTAGTCTCAACACTGGCTTTTGCAAGTTACTTAATCATGAGGGTCTTTAAATTGGCTTAATAAGTTGAACTACTGATCCTGGGATATTTAGTCAATTGCCTCTTTTGCAGACTTTGCACAGGTTTTATACGCATGTGTGATGGAAAAGAAGCTACATCTTTACATGATACCTATGGCATGTTCGATAGGCTGGGCATCATACAAGGGGTCAGATCTTTGATCATCACAGGGACTGATTTTTTTTGTGGTCTCTGCTACAGGTCTGTACTCTAACTCCATTTTTCCTGCCCAAGGTTCCAGATTCCTGTCCATTAACAAGATAAAAGAAGAGTATGCCACGCTAATTCTCTACCTTCATCCATTGTAATACCAATATGGTACAAGAAATGAAAATAACTGTGCTTTAAAAAAAAAAAAAAACACCTAGAAGTGAGGAACCTTTCTTCCTTCTCATCTAGGTACTCATGTTCTATAGGCTGCTTTGTGGAATTACTGCTTTATTACTGAAGGAATTCTCAAGATGTAGGTGTGAGGAAGCCAATCTATATCTCCTCTGTGTAGTTGTAGATAGGACAGTATGCATTTTGGTTTCACAGATACTGATGCTCTGGCAAGGAGGATATCATGTCTAATAGGATGTGGTGGCCTGGCTCTCATTTGCATCCTCATGTCTGCTGCTTTTGCACCGAAGGATGACTACCCCTGGATGAGCTATGGTATTAACTTTGGCTTTGAGATATTCTTTGAGATAGATATAGCCCCATCTCCTGGTTCACTGTGGCTGACTTCTTCAGCCTGGAACCCTACCCAGCCGTCATGGCTACAGCTGGCTTGCATTTGGACTTTCAACTTTCACTGTGAATATTTTTCCCTTCAACAGTTTTATGTGAAAACATATGAGAAAGGGAACGTGTTGTGCTCACGGTATAGATGGAATGGCAGAGCCAGGATAAGGAATTTTAGTTATTAATGAGATTCAACAAATATAACACAAAAACGCAACCACTAACCTAGAAACAAGGGTAACAGGTTAGTCTACTAGAGGTCAAAGTTCAGGTTAGAGGGCAGAAGAGACAAAGCTCAGGGAAACTAAGGATCCTGAGTGAAGAACAGAGCATACCCAAACTAGGGCTCTAGAAACGTCCAAGAGTGGATTAAGAGCTAATAGCACAATTATAGTGAAGGTATTTAGAGTCCTACATACATATTAGCTTCATGTTAATTTTCTTATTCAAGTTTCTAGCTCTAGAAAGTGCTTTTGATTGGGGACTCAAGTTCTTATGACTAGACAGGTATTCATTCATTGAGAAAATATGTAATAAGTGGCAGGCACCACACGGGGGACACAACAGTGGATAGATATGAAATAGTTCCTGTTCTTATTGTGCAATCTAGAAATAAAAAAATAATTATAAGTAAATAAATAAGTAAATAAATAAATACAAATATATGATGCTTATCTTAGGGTCCCCTTCAAACACTTACAAAACATATTGATTGGAGAGCTTCTGACCAATCTGGGGATCCTCGGAGTATTATATTAAGTATGAGGCATCCCAGGGGAAGTCTATGGCATGGTCCATTGAGACTATTTATTGAGACTCTAATACCAAATGGAGGCATGAGAATAAGCAGTAGTTAGAAGGTACTCAAACAAAAATCTTCATTATCTTGAGCAAAAGCATCTTACGTCTCTATGGGAGTCCCTTGCTGGCCTGAAGCACCTCTATGATACTCTGAAGCCTGCCTGGCATAACGTCGCTGATGTTGGATGATAGAGGACTTGCAACTGAACACCTTCCCACACACACTGCATTCATAGGGCTTCTCCCCAGTGTGTACTCTCTGATGCTGTGTAAGTGGTCTCTTCTGAAGGAAGGCTTTCCCACATTCATTGCATTTATAGGGCTTGTCTCCATTATGAATTTTCTGATGCTGATTAAGGGATGAGCGATCAAAGAAAACCTTCCCACACTCATTACATTCAAAAGGAGTCTCTCCTGTGTGGGCTCTCCGGTGGCGAATGAGGGAGGAGCGGTCAAACAGGGCTTTGCCACACCCCTTGCATTCATAAGGCCGCTCTCCAGTGTGAGTGAGCTTGTGACGAGCGAGGATGCTTTTCTGGGTAAAGGATTTCCCACATTCTGTACACTTGTAAGGACTTTCTCCAGTATGAATTCTCTGATGGCGAGTAAAAGATGAGCGGACAAAGAAAGCCTTGCCACATTCGTGACATTTAAAGGGCTTCTCTCCGGTATGAGTTCGCTGGTGTTCAGTAAGGGTCAGCCGGTCATAGAAAGTTTTCTCACATTCATTGCACTCAAAGGGACTCTTCCCAGTGTGAGACATCAGGTGTTTCTTAAGGCTACTCCTATAGCTGAAGGCTTTCCCACATTCTTGACAGTTATAGGGCTTCTCGCCAGTGTGTGTCCTTTGATGACGAGTGAGGGATAAGTGGTTATATAAGGTCTTACCACATACAGTGCATTCAAAGTTTTTCCCCTTCTTGTTGGTTTTCTTGGCAGGAGTGGATCTTTGCGTGTCCTCCTCCTTGGGGGAGGATTTCTTCAAAGTCTTCCCTGAAAGATGTTCTTTCCTGGTGCCCTTGAGGTTTTCTGGGCCAAGTACAGGACCCAGAGGACCACCTTTTCTGAGTTTTTCCGTTAATGTCTTTTGTGACTTTGCTTTTTTAGAAACATCCTGCCTTTGAGTTGAGTTCTGGCTCTCAAGTCTAGCATTCTGGTCTAAAACAAATAGAAATTACAGATATAACTGGGTCTTAATGTGAGTAAAAAAGAATACATTATCTGTGTTAAGAATAGAATGAATACAAGATCCTGCCTGGTTTATTGGTAACCCCTCGAAAGAAAAACATCACAGAAAAATGGCAGAGTAACAGAGAAGAGAAGTGGAAGGTGCACACTTAGGCCACTAAACAAGTTTTCGTTATTCATTATTAGATGTTTATTAGGTGCCTACAAAGTGCTAGGCACAGTAGAAGTCTCTGGGACTCTACTGAACAAGAGAGACATGGTCCCTGCCCCCATGATGCTTATATTCTACACGACAGAAGACAAAGAGTAAACAAACAAAATATAATAGATGGTGGTAAGTCCAGTGAATGGAAGTTGCAGTGGGGTCTTCTTTAGAGGGAAAATTCAAGAATGGCCATCTAGAAGTGTCATTTAAGCTGAGTTCTGAGAGATATGTTAACCATGCAAACAGCCAAAAGAAGAGCATTTCAGGGAAGGAGACATGCAGAAAAACAGGAGATACACAAAGAAATGATTAGGCAGTTTATTACATGTCAATGAGTTTAAACAGCAGAGAGTTTAAGTAGGAAGACCTGCCAGGACCTGAGAAAGTAAACTGTAAATTACAATGGTTTTTAAAGGAAGAGGAAAGAGATATGGTAAAAGGTAACTAGGAAAGATTAAAAAGTGTTATCAGACTTAAATACAAATAAGGTTCTCAACCCTCTGTCTTACTTCCCCAAACGAAAACCTCCAACAGGTAGAATCTTGCTACTTGTTCATTCATCTGACAAATACCTGAGGATGTGCTATGTACCAGGTACTGTTCTCAACCCTCTGTCTTACTTCCCCCAACGAAAACCTCCAACAGGTAGGATCTTGCTACCTGTTCATTCATCTGACAAATACCTGAGGATGTGCTATGTACCAGGTACTGTTCTAAACATTCATTCATCTGACAAATACCTGAGGATGTGCTATGTACCAGGTACTGTTCTAAACATTGGGGATCCAGTAGTAAACAACATAAAACCTCTGATGGAGTTTACATTTTAATCAGGGTAGGTATGGACAAACACTAAACAAAATAAAGAAGTAAAAATATAGTATGTTAGGAAGACAGCCCTGAGAAGAGAGCTAGGTAGCACATGGCTGGGGAGGAGGAAAGAGGTGGAGAGAGTTCAATTTACAGACAGGGTTGTCAGGGCAGGCCTGACTGAGAAGACAGCATATTTAAGCAAAAACCTGAAAAAGGCGACAAGAAAGCCACGTGGCTATCTGGGCATAAGTTCTCCAAACCAAGGCCCAGTAGGGCAGTGACCATCTCCACAGGCCTATGACCATCCCAAGGTGTGGTCTCTAAGTGAACTGTCCAGCAAAATCCCATCTGCCCAGTTCACACATACCTAGAAAAGTGTTTGCTGGGACTTCTCTTTCTTCATCTTCCTGAAAATCAAAATTCCATGGCTCTTCACCTCTCTTCAACTGGAAAATCACATCAGGTTTAGGAACTAGAAGTCCTGCTCCCAAAGGACAAAATGAGAAATGGCTGTTTGGGATAGAAATTCACAACCCTCCTAGGGTGTAATAAAATCCCCTTTCTCTCTAGGGAGGAAAATGGAAGTATCCAAAAAACATATGCTCATTTCTAACATAAGATGCTAATTCTCATTCTCTGAAGGGAAGTCAATACTGACTTTCTAGAAAATCCAAATTAGATCTATTGAAGTAGTTCATGAATTCTTCTCTGATCTAGGAACCTACTCAAATGGAACTAGTATTCTTGTGAGTTGAAGGAAAATTCTTAGCTTAGAGAAGTGAAATATGGAGAAGGTTCTGCATCTCAAGGGACGAAGGTGAAGAAGCTACCCCATTTTCTTTTGTGGTTTTTAAAAATAATAATAGATTTGTATCCCTTAATTATACTTCTGTGCAATTATACTGAATTTGATGCAACTATAAATCAAACTGGAACAGTTTAAGAAATATTATTTAATTTAGATGCAGTTAATATTAAACATTTAAAACTGAAAACACTAATAATTTTTTATAAATCTTTAAAAAGATAAATTATAATACCTTTGGCTTTTAATGATTTAAAGCAGTGATATTTATTTTTATTTTTAAAAAATATTTATTTATTTATTCATGAGAGACACAGAGAAAGGGGCGGAGACATAGGCAGAGGGAGAAGGCTTCTTAGGGGGAGCCCAATGTGGTACTTGATCCCAGGACCCTGGCCTCACACCCTGAGCCAAAGGCAGATGCTCAACCACTGAGCTACCCAGGCATCCCTAAAGTAGTGTCATTTATAAATGTCATATATAAATAAATTTATATAATAACATACATAAATTTTCTATATTTAGTTTTTAAATGCATTATTAAATGTTTAAGACATACAAAAGGCATAAAGACTCAAATCTACAAACCACCATCTGACTTAAAAAATAAACATTAACAGTAAATTGAAGCCCCTCCCCAATGCCCTCCCTTTTCCCCCCATGAGGTAACCATTATACTAAATTTGGTGTTCATCACTGTGTCTTTAAAAATGTCTCCTTCTTTGTAGTTTTCCAGACTTTTTCTTTTTTTTTTTTAATCTTTTTTTTTAAATTTTTTATTTATTTATGATAGTCACACAGAGAGAGAGAGAGAGAGAGAGAGAGAGAGAGGCAGACATAGGTAGAGGGAGAAGCAGGCTCCATGCACCGGGAGCCCGACATGGGATTCGATCCCGGGTCTCTAGGATCCAGACTTTTTCTATGCATACAGATATACGTTGTAAATGTACTCAGGTTCAAAAAAAAAAAAAAAATTGTACTCAGGTTCCAATCATTTCATATCCTGCTTTTATTATTTAATAATATATCATTAGTATCTTTCTAACTCTATAAATATCATTCATGGTTAAGGCCCATACTATACTGTAGTCCATTATGGATATATAATGATTCATTTACCTAGATCCCTATTACCAAGTGCCTGCATTGTTTCCATTGTTTCACAATTTTAGATAAAAACAGAGAAACATTTATCTAATTTTGTCTTATGGCAATTCCCAGGAAAGGGGCATTTTCCATTTTATATAATAAAAATTTTTGCTTAAAGCTAGGGTCTCAGACCAAATTTCACTTATCCTACAGACTCTATCCAGATCAAAATGGCCATTTACTGACAGTGTTGACAGTCATTAGTTAAATACAAACAATAAAAGGCAAATGAACTCACAAACGATTCATACCCTTCCTGGGGATCTATCCAAAGGTGTACAAGTCTGCCCCCGTAAGAAAAGAAGGGCATCTTCTTTACACACACACACACACACACACACAATGGCAGATTCTGAGTAACTGCAGAAAGTCACGCTTACCCAAAGAAACAAAATCCTGATAGTTCTCCAGCATCACTTCCCTGTAAAGGGCCCTCTGAGCAGGGACCAGTTGCTTCCACTCATCCTTTGAAAACTTCACAGCCACATCCTTAAATTTAAGAGACTTCTGAAAAGACAAACATGTTCTTACTCATCTATAGGTCTTCTTTTACGTCTCACCAAGGAAGACAAAAGAATACAGCACCGGAAGACACATAGAATAGGAAAGAAATGGTTTTAATGATGTAAGGGCACTGGATATTTTGCATAAGAGGTACAGGTCCTAGGGGCACCTTGAGTGGCTCAGTGAGTTAGGTGTCTGGCTCTTGATCTCATCTCAGGTCTTGATCTCAGGATTATGAGTTCAAGCCCCATGTTGGGCTGCACACTGGGTGTGGAGACTAATTAAAAAAAAAAAAAGATGGGGTACCTGGGTGGCTCACTCAGTTAGAGTCTGCCTTAGGCTCAGGTCATGATCTCTGGGTCCTGGGACTGGAGCCCAAGTCAGGCTCTTTCTCTCCCTCTGCCCTCCCCACGGCTTGTGATTAATTTTTTTTTCCTCTCTCTCTCAAATAAACAAAATCTTAAAAAAATAAAAATAAAAAGAACTATAGGTCTGTGACCTGAGGCATGAAACTCTTGGTGATGACCTCATGTCATCGTATCCATGGCAGAGCCTCTAAACTTCAGGGATACTGTTATTAGCCTCAATTTTTTAAATTACAAAATTAAAGAATTAGATGATCTTTAAATTCCCTTCCTGCTCTAATATTCATGGATCCATGAGATTTCAGCTGAACAACTGATCCTTAAGTCAAGGGAAGATCTCTGATAAGTATATGAGGAGCAGAAGATACATTTAAGAACTAAAACTGGAGAAAAAAAGATAAAAAATATGGTATCCCTTTGAAAAGAATAGAATATACCAGACTAGATGATTCAGAATTTTTATATTCTCATGAAAGTTCTCTAAGCACTCCCTGAGCTCATTGCTAAGGGCATAGCTGCCCCAATCCTCTACTCCCCAATCATTACAAAACACATGATGGGGCTGGTCACCAAGGCTTTATGAAGGGCCATTCAGAAGATCCCTACAATTGTGTTGTATGGTGAGAAAGAAGAGAATCTGAAGATAGAAAAAGTACTAGTCATCTCTACAGAGCCCAACTTCTACCATAACAGGACCAATCTCCAAGGATGGCAAAGAACCTCTGGACTGAAGAGAAGGCCAACTCACCTGCCATCTGGCTGTTAGGGGCACAGCTGCCATTCTTTCCTCTTCTATGTTCTCTTGGAAAAGGCCCAGGCCAGAGTTGGCTAAGCTAGAGAAGGAAACATAAAAGAGGCCAATTCCATTTTGTAGTTGTCTGACCCAGACTAAAAATCTCTACATATTGGGGGATCCCTGGGTGGCTCTGCGGTTTGGCGCCTGCCTTTGGCCCAGGGCGTGATCCTGGAGTCCCGGGATCGAGTTCCACATCGGGCTCCCTGCATGGAGCCTGCTTCTCCCTCTGCCTGTGTCTCTGCCTCTCTCTCTCTCTCTGTGTCTCTCATGAATAAATAAATAAAATCTTAAAAAAAAAATCTCTACATATCAATTAGGTATGAAACAGCCCTCACTCTCAATACTCTACAAAGAACAAAGCAAGTCTAGAAGTAAATTCACCCTTTCCCAGGGCATGGAAATTATGGATATTGCCACAACTCTGTTCCTGAGTTAGCAGCTTCCTGGGAACAGAACCCACATCAGAAACCTAATAAAAATCAAATAGTTTACAATGAAGTTGATTTTTACCCCATTTAATAAGTCTATAAGGATTGTGTTCTGTAGTATTTTGACATAAATAAGCCATTTAATAAATAACTCAATTTGACTTTCAAATTCACGATGACCAGGAGATTGTTTATACGAACATTTTTTTGTAAGGCTACTATGAAGCCTTTACGAGCAGGAATAAAAAAAGTAAAAGCAAATTACTGTATTACTGTATTAGTCAAGTTTTATTTAGTTCTAAGGATGAGAAATACTTTCAAGACAGCTCAGGTGTTATTTTTAGGGTACAAGGGGCATTATAAGGATACTATAATTAAACAGCATCTAGGACTCATGACATTTGTGGCCCCTACCAGGATCTAAAGAACACTGGCTTCCTGTCCTAACTCCTTCCTGATTGCCAAAGGTCCCAAGTACAGGTTCAATAAAGTGACTGAATCTCATTCAACCCAGAAACAGAGTCAGACACCAGATGCTAGAAATTCCAGCCAGTTTATTTAGGTTCATTTTGTTGTTGTTGTTGTTGTTAGAGCCATTGTTTAGTTTATTTATTTATTTCCACATCAATATGGGGCCTGAACTCACAACCCTACACTCAAGAGTTGTACATTCTTCCAACTGAGCCAAGCACCCCTGTCAGTCATTTTTTGTTTCTACAGAACTAGGAGGTTATGCACAGAATGACACCCAGCTATTCAATGGTGAGTCCATGTCTGAATACATTTGCTTCTCTAGCAAGAGAAGAAGGGCAGCAAGACCAACCAGGATGGCCTGATTGACCACTGCCCCTACAGCATTGGCTGGCATCACAGAAGACCATGGGAAATAAAGGATTAGCTAGAGAGCTAGGGTGTCCAAGAGGGTATTGTCACCGGCAGAGGCAGACAGGCCCCACCCCAATTTTGGTTCCAATACTGAGAATGATGATGCCATACACACAAACACAGACCAAGTATATGAAAGGGTTTATTACTTACATAATTGAGGTCTTTTGGAGAGATCAGGGCAAGCCCCTTAAGCAGATCCCAAATGGCTTGAGTGAGGAAAGGAGACTGTGTTTTTATTGTGGTTAGGGCCAGGGTGAGCATTCCTACATGCCCACAGGAAGGGGTCTGTGTGATGTGAATCTCTTGCCAATGCCCAGGAAGAGAGCATTCAGGCTTCCTTATCAGATTGTCCAGGTGTGGGACACAAGTGGAAAAAGCTGTCAGCACTCAAATATCAGAAAGTGAAGGCAGACTCCACAGAGTAACTATACATCTGGAATAGGATGAAGAGTCTCTAGTCGTACTCATCTCTGGGCCTGATAGGGAGACAGTCTGTGATATAACAGTACCTGGAAGACATAAGAGGTAATAATATTCTCATGAGAAAGATTCCTTCATCTAACAGAAGTTTTATTCAGAGAAGTCTGAAAAACCCTTCCAGGAGAGGAGCCAGGAACAATGGTCTCCCCAAGGTTGCCAATGGAGAATGCTAGAACAGCATCCTGTCAGGGTTTTATTACAAAGGCTGTTGCAAGATGGAGTCAGTACCACTAGGGAGGGCAGAAGAGTAGAAAAAGAAAGAGGGTAAAGGGACCTATCAATGCTCGTCTGAGGCTGATCTATGTAATACAATCCACACAATCCAGTAGGATAAGTCACATTTGGCACCATCTTCTGGATTCTAATTATGGTTGTGATCCACTACCAATTAGATTTTATTATTTTCATTAATAGACTTGTATACTCTGGTGGATACTGAAGGATAATGATGGTCCTGTACATCTTTCTCTCTTGCTCTTAAGATCTCTACATAGAGAACCTGGATGTGCCACAGTGGACATTTAGAATGGCCAAGAGCAAGATTATGCTTATAATTTCTATGTATGCAGGCCATCGGACATGTGCTAGGAGGTGACCACAAAGGAGAATGGTGCTAGAACAAAGGGTGCTTTCTAAAGCCATCAAGGGCTAGATGGGTCTTATATCTCTTCATCCCCCAAGAGAATGTTTTCAGAACATTCTCCTCTGTACAGAGAAGGTTCAATGAGGTCTTTAACTCCCAGCCCTCCAGGGCTTATGGATCTCACACCCACAATTAACTGGCCAATGCTTCTGTGTCTCCTGCTTAGAATTCTCAAGAACATATTGGTTGCTAGCCATTGAGAGATCAATGACCTTAGATCATGTTTCCACCTCTTGCCCACTCAGCCATTTCCAAGGAGCAAAAGGAGAGTAGTTCTTAGAGAAGGAATATGTAGTCATATTTCAAGGTGAGTGACAGGCAGCAAGCTGCAGCTATTGTTCTGTCTCTTGAACTCTGCCAACACTTCACACTTTTCAAGGAAATTGCTTTACCCACATCCATACAATAGTAACTGACTCTATTTCCTGGCCTAAACTGATGGGCATCTGAACCAACTAGTCCTTCCCATGAAATTTTGGAAGTGGAACCAAGAAAAAGAAGTCCATCTCTTCTCATGAGGCTCCACTTGAGGGCATGAAAACTTGGGAGACCTCGAGAGTCACATTTTGTCATACAATCTGAGAGCTGAAAAAGCCAGTCACCAGTGACAGGGAAATATAAAACTTAAATACATACAGAAGCAGAAGCAAGGGATTAAGAGAGAGTCTTGAATTTGTTCCATCCCCAGTTCGTTTACACACCTGTAGTCTTTTCTTTGGGGCTCTGTGACCTAACCAAGTATCCTCAAAATGAATCCCCCTCATACTAGTTTGTGCAGGGCTTTGGTAATTTGCAACCCAAGAAGACCTAAGACAGGTAGCAAAGGCAAGCTTCCATCTTCCTCACCTGAGGTTTCATTGTTCATGTTCTGCTACTAGACCTCACCTCTTAAGTGCTCTTTGGAGTCCTGGGAGTATAGAGCAGACAGGGCATCCTGTCTTCATCCATCTTCATTGGTTCTATGACTCAGAACCAAAAGGGGATATTAACCTTAAGATGCCCACCAATGTCATTAAAATAAGCTAAGGATGTTTCCAGCCAAGCCTAGAAACTCTTTTCCAATCTACAACCAAATGGACCCACATCATGAAACAAAGAGTCGGGGTCTTTATCTTCTTTGAACTCTCAGATTTCTGATTCAATCACCCAGTATATAAGTATCTTTATATCTTTATCCTTCCAAGTAGGCGGTAAATCTTGGGAATCAAATCTTGCTTTCTTCAAAGCATATAGTACTCATATAGTACTCAAGAAGTATCTGATTAATTGAAATACCAAGTTTTGCACGAAGTCTGGTTGGTGTTGGAAAGCAGTACTCAGAAGAGGGAGCGCCGCTGGGCAGCTCCAACAAGCCTGGTGGAAGACGTTGAAACCCCTGGACCCGGCCCAGGGAACAGAGAAATGAGCCGCTGAGTGCTTTCCGGGAAAGACGGACCAGCAGGTTTCAGCGGAGTCAGTTCACTCCTGGGGTACTGAACCCCTAGCCCGGGTAAGCAGGGGAAGGACCGCACGGCTTCGGAAGGAAGGAGAGGGGAGGAAATGCGCCATTCTGCCGGGGAACACGCCCTGCGGAGCGCGGCCCTGCGCACCCCAGGGCACGTCATTTCACGCTCCGGGACCAGGCTACCGACATCTCACTTCACCTCGCGGCCACGGAGTCCCGCAGGGAATGCAGCGGGCGCCTCCATCCCTGCCCCGCAGGAGGTCGGATCAAGGTCAAGGATGGTTCGGGGCGGAGCCAGGGATAGTTCGAAACACCCCCATTGCGATTCCACCCTCACCTCACTGCGCCTCGCATCCCTCCTTCCTTGTCTGCCCTTCCTTCAACACCTCCCTCCCTCGGCCGCCGCTCTCACCACGCCCGACCCGTGGTCCTCACCTTGGGTGCCAGCCGGCTCGCAGCGGCCCCACAAGGCGCAAGGACCACAGAGCGCCTGCGCGAAGTGCCCTCGGAAACTACGGCTCCCAGAAGGCCGCGGGCGCAGCGGAAACCCTGAGGCCCAGCCCCTTCTCGGAGGTCCCGCCCCCTGGGGTACCAATCCGGTTCTTGAATGCGTCATTCAAAAGGTGGTAGGGATCGCTTCTCGGCCTTTCGGCTAAGATCAAGTGCAAAAGGGCTAGGAGACATTTGTAGGAAAAATGAAGGGAGGGCAGCCCGGGTGGCCCAGAGGTTTAGCGCCGCCTTTGGCCCAGGGTGTGGTCCTGGAGACCCAGAATCGAGTCCCATGTCGGGGTCCCTGCGTGGAGCCTGCTTCTCCCTCTGCCTGTGCCTGTGTCTCTGCTACTCTCTCTGTGTCTCTCATGAATAAGTCTGTTAATTTTTTTTTTTCTTTTTTTAAATGAAGGGAAGCAGAGGAGTGAAGAACCAAAGCTGTCTCCTGGGCCTGTTCACCTGCCCTAGGCCGACTCCCTACTGCGGGCCCCTCTCTTCTTAGGCAGCTTTCTGTCTAGTTCAGCCTGTGCTCCTCAGGCATCTGCTACTTCACCTTCTCCCTCACTTACCATATTTGCCCGTAATTAAGTATACAAATTTGCCTTTTTAAAAAAAATGTCCATTCTACTGCCCTTTCCAATTATAACAATAAACAAGGGCTACACTTGGGCTTTGCAATTATATCAGTTAATATTTCTTCATGCCTGACACCATAGTCACGGGGAATTTGATGACGGCATAGAGGTCAACCTGTTTCTCCTGGGGGAGCTTTTTTGGAGGATATTTGGACTACCTTCCGAGAGGCAGTGTCTTGGGCCATCAGAATGTAGATGCCATCTTTTTGTGTGTGTGTGACTGTGGGCGCCTTTCAGCACTGCTTTATTGGCCTCAGCCTCCAAAGCCTTTGCTTTGGCTTCTGCTTCAGAAGGGCAAAGTTTTCCTCCTTTGCCTTCCATGCAATCTTCGTGAAAAGGCGAATGACCTCTTGACCACTTGGCGACATTGAATGGTTTTTATTCTATTTCTTCAAAGTCTTTCCTTTGACCCTGTTCTCACCTAATGTTTCTCTTACCTCCCTGTCTTCTATTCATTCTCCTTTTATGGGCTCTTCCTCTCTTCATTCCTGTTAAATCTCAGTGTTCTTCAAGGACCTATCCTAGATCCTAGTCTCTTCCAACACACACCTTCATAAGCTATTTCCCACCACTCCTATGGTTTCAGATACCATCCATATATCTGAGATCACTCTTCAGCTTCAGTCTGCCCACAGAACATTCTGGATATTTCAGATATGTACGTCTGGATATTTCACAAGCATTTCAAGCTCAATTTCAAATGAGCTCACTCTCTACCCTCATACCAAACACCTTGGGTGCACTACCTTATATTCTCTTGGCCTAAACTTTACCTCAGCCATCTTTTGCACAAACGTAATCAGATAAGCCCTTGCTTCAGTTGTACCCCATACTTGTCACTTTCCTCCCTAGTGTTAGTTTTTGATTACGCCACAGAGAATGACTACAGAAACCCTTGGTGTTCATGCAGCAACACTTAACCAATGGGGCCAGTAGACAAATGCTCCCCACTTCAAAGCAGACAATTCTGAGACTTATTCAACAGGACTCCCCAGGTCCCAGTGGGATTGAGCCTCAGTTGCCCAAGGCAGTGACCAACTTGATTACATATTGTTTCTTGGCTTTTACTCCTTCTCTTTTTAACAGATACTGTCATTAGTGTAATGAGTAACTTCAGTATTTTAATTATTTAAATCTTGCTTTATCAAATTATGTATAATGCAAACAAAATAAATATCTCAGTGGCAGACCAATAAAAGTAAATTGCTAGTATGTTCAGTTACGTTAAATTTACACTGCTATTGGTGGATCAACTTAATGGGTATAGAAAAGAATGTGTTAACTAGATCAGTGGCTACATATCAAAGAGCACTTTATAGCTATCTTCCAAAATAGAAACAAGGCAAAGCACAGAACTAGCCACAGTGACTTCACTTCATTAGATTTTCTGTAATATCAGAGATAGTTAACTTCTAGTATCTAGCTTTTTTTTTTTTTTTTTTTTTTTTTTTAGTATCTAGCTTTTTGACTAGCAAATCAAGGAACTGGAAAGGAAATGGTGGGATGAATCACTCCCAGGTCCTCCAACTTTATCATCATGGCTATAATTTTCCTCACTGTTTTATATTGACAATTTTGGAGTGGTGGGGGAGCTCCAGTGATTTCTACTGGGTACGTCTATTGCCAGCACCCATTCATGCTTTGCCATTCTAATAGAACACCCCCCTCCCTCCAGATCATAATGGATTCTCATATCCTGCTGAGAAAAAGGTGAAATGATCACACAAAGTATCTTATTTTTCACTAACTGGCAAACCTAGGTATTTCCTCCTCCATATCCAGATTGGGTTGTTAGAGGTTCCTAAGTAAAATCTCTTCCCCAATTGAGATAACAAAAGATCCAACTCGGAACAAAGGAGTCAGGTACACAGAGATCAAAGCAGCTGTTTTGAGATCTGTTAAAAATGTGTCTGAGGGATGGTAACAAGAGACTTCCAGGACTTGGATCCCACTTGACCTACTGAAAGCAGAAGACTGCCTTCTACAGGTGCAGCGTGCTTGCCACATGGACAGAAGCAAGCATCCCTCCAACATCTCCAATGATCAGAATAACCCCTTTATCTTTTCCCTCTAAAATCTCCTGATGGCTATCCAAATCTGTGTTTGATACAGTAGCCTCTGGCCACAGGTGGCTACTGAGCACTTGAAATGTGGCTAGTCTGAATTTGAGATGTGCTCTAAATACAAAGTGGTTGAATATTTCGTTTTTTAAAAAAGGATGTAGGGGGGTGCCTGGATGGCTCAGTGGTTGAGCATCTGCCTTTGGCTGGTCTTGATCCTGGGGTCCTGGATTGAGTCCCACATTGGGCTCCCCACGGGGAGCCTGCTTCTTGCTCTGCCTATGTCTCTGCCTGTGTGTTTCTCATGAATAAATAAAATTTAAAAAAATTAAAAAGGATGTTTCAATAATTTAAATATTGATTATATGTTGAAATAACATGGAGTGAAAATTTTAAATATTTGAATTAAATTCAAATATTTATTGAATGAATTATTAAAACTAATTCCACCAGTTTCATTTTCAATTTTAAAAATATGGCATACTTCCAGTTTGACCAATTCCTGATTCCAAGATTTGATACTACTAATGATCATTTGATGAAGCTAAAACCTCAAAATTGAAGTTCAGTACTGTATGCCCTATTGAAAGATATCAGTTAAAATGTAAAATGGCCCTTCCCTTAGAATTTTTAGTAAGAGGTGGAACAGTACTTCACATTTTAAAAAAGTGCTTTGTAGATCACCAAATTTAAAAAGGGAACAAAGGGAAACTATAGAATTTATGTCCCCATTCTGTTTCATTTATCACTATGCTCCAAAGTCCATCAGTATTCTGAATTTGTTCTAGTCCCCTCGTGCTGACAATGGCAAAATAGCTTAGGGCAATACTTGATCCTCAATTTACCTTTAAAAAGGGAATAAATTAAAGATTCAGAACTCTCAGATAGAATCACCAGTCAAAAGTTTGTCATAGTCCCTTTTATTTCCTACTTAACTTATTAAATAAGACCAGATATTATCCACTCTGATAGATTCTGCACTTTCTGAAGTGTTTTTCCTCAAGTTGCTTCAAGAGTCCACATGTGAAAAGTCTTCCCTGCCACTCATCTGCTTTAAGAAAAGTCGTTAGTAGGCTGGGGAGAGGTCTGTTTGGCAATCCAGCTCCTTGAATCTGACTCTTAACTCCCAGGAGAAATGCATCTTGGTCCACTGGGATTCATGCAGGGTGAGCTAAGTTCCAGACAGCCTTTCAGAATCGTCCTCTTCCAGGCTTCACCTCAAGCAACTAGGTAGGGAATGCAGATGCCTAGAGTCAAAGCTGCCTAGTGCCTGACCTTTAATAAAATAAAAACATAGGGCTGGGCCCAGGGTATAGAAGAGGTTTGAAGGTCAGAACTTAAAAGTTCAATGAGGTGGAATCACATCAAGGCAGACCTGAAATATTCAGAGAAGCTTTCATTAAATAGGGAGCTATTTTAGGTCTTGGGTAAGGCAATGATGAGCAGGAAGGGATTATTTAGAAAGACTGGTCTAACAGTAATGTGCAAAATGTTAGTAATGTGCAAAATGTAATTTGTGACAGAGTTGTTGATGTTAACCAAATATTGCTTGTTTGCTTTCCTAGCCTCTGGTGCTGGGTTCTGGTTTGTGAGATGTGGACAGACATGATGGCCCTTAAAAATATCCTAAAATATCTTCTAGCTTTCTCTTTCATGATAACCTTAGAGGCAACATGTTCTAAATGATAAGGATGGAGTACGATAGATTGACTCACATCAGATTTTATGGGAGACATGAATCTTCAGTTGGGGGGTTACTTATTATGGCACTGTAGCTTAGCATACCCCTATTCAATAATGAAGAGGGACGAATTCCAATTAGGAAATAACTGTCACCGGCAGCCCAGTGCCACAGTGGTTTAGCAGCGCCTTCAGCCCAGGGCCTGATCCTGGAGACCTGGGATCGAGTCCCACATCTGGCTCCCTGCATGGAGCCTGCTCCTCCCTCTGCCTGTGTCTCTGACTCTCTGTGTCTCTCATGAATAAATAAAATCTTAAAAAAAAAAAAAAAAAGGAAATGACTGTCACAGTAATGGGAGCCTGAGAGGATAAAGGTGTAGGCTAGACTGCAAATTCAGAGAAAGGATATACATCTAAAAGGTGTTTTATATAAAGAGAGCTTGTTAGGTAGAAAAGTCATGAATGCAGATAAATATTTATTGAGCACCTATTATGTGCAAGGCACTGTGTGAGCTACAAAGACACATAAGTCATGCCTCCGAGTTCTTACAATCTAGTTGAGGAGATCATACATGTACATAAATTATTAAACAAATCATACAGCATAAAGGTTAAGAGAAAAGACTTTGAAGGTAGACTTGTATTCAAGGATTGGCTTCACCTTTTACTAGCTGTGTCACTTTGGGCAAATTATTTAATACATCTAAACTTCAGTTTGCGGGATCCCTGGGTGGTGCAGCGGTTTGGCGCCTGCCCTTGGCCCAGGGCGCGATCCTGGAGACCCGGGATCGAATCCCACGTCAGGCTCCCGGTGCATGGAGCCTGCTTCTCCCTCTGCCTGTGTCTCTGTCTCTCATTCTCTCTCTCTGTGACTATCATAAATAAATAAAAATTAAAAAAAAAAAATAAAATAAACTTCAGTTTGCTTGTCTGTAAAACAAGGATGGTAACAGTACGTACTTCTACTTCATAGGGTTGGTGAGAGAACCAAACAATCTATTCTTTGCCAAACTCTCTGCTGAGTGCTTACCCCATAATAAGCGCTCAATAAGTGCTAGTTAGCTAGTAGTAGTAGTAGTAGTAGTAGTAGTAGGGACCTAAAAGGTGGGACACAAAGAACAAGGTTGGTGCCCAAAAAAGCCCCTGGAAAAAGGGATGCAGCTATAAAAAGAACTTTTCTGGAAACAATAGTGCTGCTCTAATTTTGCCTTCCCTCCTCTTCGAGCCTCCAGTTATTAAAGTGCAATGGTATCTCGGGCCTCAGACAAGAGGCATGTCTGAGGATCACCTCCTACTGTTTATCTTGTTGTCTGACAAACTTCTGCAAAGTGTCGACCCCTCAGAGTCACATCCTAATTTCTGGCATCCCACATCAGTTCTATAACATGGTAGGTGGAGAACGTTTATTCACATTGTGGTAGCAGAGATGCAAAAGGAGAGTAGAAGCCAGAATAGGAAGAATGCTCACATGATGGATTTGCTTATGATGGGGAAGACCTATCTTGAGTTTCTATGGAGGTCCTTTGACTAAAGGTTTCGCCCCACTCAGTCTATTCCTTGTTTGGCATAACGCCGTTGATGTTGAATAACGGACGATTTAGAACTGAACACTTTCCCACACACGCTGCATTCAAAGGGTTTCTCTCCCGTATGCACTCTCTGATGTCGTGTAAGCCGGCATCTCTGGCTAAAGGCTTTTCCACATTCGGTGCACTCATATGGCTTGTCTCCAGTGTGAATCTTCTGATGCTGTGTAAGGGATGAGCGGTCAAAGAAAGCTTTCCCACACTCACTGCACTGATAGCGAGGCTCTCCAGTGTGAGCTTTCTGATGCCTATTCAGTGATGAGACACCATAGAAGGCTTTCCCACACTCATTACATTCATAAGGCTTCCTGCCAGTGTGGATGAGCTGATGGCGAGTAAGAATACTTTTCTGGCTAAAGGCTTTCCCACATTGATTACATTCGTAAGGGCTTTCCCCAGTGTGGATTCTCTGGTGTCGAGTAAGGGACGAACGGTCAAAGAAGGCTTTTCCACATTCACTGCATTTAAAGGGCTTCTCTCCGGTATGAATTCGCTGATGGACAGTTAGGGACGACCGGTCGAAAAAAGCCTTCCCACATGCGTTGCATTCATAGGGGCTCTCCCCAGTGTGTGACATCAGATGTCTACTGAGACTGCTCCTGTGACTGAAGGCTTTCCCACACTCATGACAGTCATAGGGCTTCTCACCTGTGTGAGTCCTCTGGTGGCGGATAAGGGATGAGTGGTCAAAAAAGGTCTTCCCACAGTTGCTGCATTCCTGGTCTCTCCCTTTAGTAAGACTTTTCTTGAGAGGGGTGGACTCTTGTTGCAAGTTTTCCTTCTGGGAAAGGGACTTCTTCCAAGTCTGCACTGCAGAGCTCTCCTTCCCTGCTTCCGACTCACTCTCTAGTGCATGAACTTCAAATTTAGGGCACACAGGAACTTCTCCTTCAAGCTTCCCCCTCACTGTGCCTTCTGATTTTTCTTTATCTGAAGTACCGTGAATCTCAGGCTTAGTCTCCCAGTCTGGAACAGACAGAAAATATAGATGTAGTTTCTCTCCTGGGCTAGAAAATACTACAGCAGAAAGAAGACATGTTACAATAAATCTGAAAAGTAGTGCATGGTGACTGCCCCGCTTGCTCCCACAGGTGGTTATACATGCTGGGAACAGTCTAGAATAGAGCTGATAGTGGACAGCTCAGAAGAGAGAAGACTTTCCATTGAAAGTATGGCCAGTATAATTAGAAGCATATACTAAGTGTTGGGGGGTGATAGCGGGGAAGAGGAATATCAAAGTGTGAATGGGCAACATGAGAGATCTTTTTTTTTTCTTTTTTTGCAACATGACATATCAGAGAGAATAATAAACATTTGGTGGATAAAGATGAGTAACACTTTCAAGTATGGAGAAAAAAAAGGAAAGCTGGTGGGTGACAGAGAATAAACTCTAGAGCAGAAGATGTGAGTGTGAGAAAAACATGGTACCCAATCCTCCCTCCCACACACCCAAATGACAACCACAAAACAAAATTCTGCCCTGCCCTGTTCACACAAAATTACCTAGAGAGATATTCTCTGGACATTCTCTCTCCTCGGATCCATGAAGATCAACTATCCAAGGCTCATCCCCTCTCTTCAACTGAAAAATGACTTCAGGACGAGGAACTGGAAGTCCTGCTCAGGGAGAAAGAAACAAGCCAGATATGGGATGAAAATACTCAACTATCCCAAAGCTTAAACCCGGCCTCTACATTTTTCTGAGAGAAAATGGAAAGGCAGAGGGCGCACACCAGGAGCGCAGAGTACAAAGTAATGCAAAAGAATGCAGGGAGCTCAGAATGGAGATCAAGACTGAGGCTCTAAAAAGGAACAAGTAGCACTTGGTCAGAACATTGATAAAATCATATGAATTAATGTGTTTATCCTCCCCACTGAAGAGAATGGGATGTTCTGGCTTTAGCACTGGTGGAATGGGGGGAAAGAATCCTTGGCTCAGGGAAGTAAGAGTGAAAACAGATCATCTTGAGTAAAAATGTATAATTTTATTTGTTGGTTTACCCTTCAATATTAAGCTTTTATTTAAACAAGTAGGTCATGTTCATTGTAGGAAAATTAAAGGTAAGTAGAAATAAAAAGAAAAATCACCTTTTGTACTTTGTATGCATTTTTTCTATTAATTTTGAAACTGAAAAATATCTATACATACATTCTGTTAAAATCTGGGCTATAAAATAATGTTGATTTGTAAACTTGATTTTTTTCACATAATAATAAACGGAAAATATTTTTTATTTCAATTAGTACAGATCTACCTCACCACTTTAATGGCTACATGATGTTAATTGTATGGAATAATCTTAATTTAATCTCCTGCCGACAGACATTCAGACTGTTTTTACTTGTTTTTGCTATTAACAAACAATCATGTGATGAACGCTTTTGTATATCAGGGGCTGCTAATCCTATGATTTCCTTGAGACAAATTTCTACAGTGAATCTATCCATATTTGATTGTTTAAAGAAATAGAACCCATCCTAGAAGTAGTGTAAAAGAAGCAGCAGGTGACAGTCAAAGGAATCACACTATAGATTTTATACCAAGCAGGTCAAGAATTTAAATAGGCCAAATTGGAAAAACAGCATAGAATGTTCAGGGAGCATTAAGGGAGACTGCTGAGCCTTTGTCACAGGCTTTGGTGGGATGAAATATTGGGGAAAATAGAATTCCTAGAATCAGAAACAAGAAGCCACAGGGAGGCAATGCATGTGGCTGATTTGTCAGCAGATAATCAGCATACAACCAGACAGGTGATCCTTGGGCTCAATTAGAAAATATTTCTCTTTCCCAAATATTCAAAATCAAACACATTTCTAATGACCTACTCTCAGTTATAGCCCTGTATTTCTATACCCATACAGCCCTCTTTTTAAAGGGAAATATTTCTCCCTCCCTGCTTCTCTGAGGAGAAATTTTCTCTAACAAGATGGTACCCTTAGTCCTCTGGCTGCTGCTGAGTAAGTTACCTGACTGATGAGCTAGGGGAGGAACTGGGCATATGTAACTCAGTTTCTAATGTCTGCCCTCCCCCCTCCCACTCTGGAGGAAGGACAAACTGTATTGTAGGGACAGGCTGCTGAGCAAGAAAGGCCACGGTTGTACAATCTGCCTATGGCTCAGGAAGTAAGTCTGTCCAATGCTGGGGTTCAGGATTGAGAAGCCCACAGTTGTTGTACACCTAAGCCATATCCTTCTACTCTTCCTTTTAAAAAAAAAATTATTTATTCATGAGAGACACAGAGAGAGAGTCAGAGACATAGGCAGAGGGAGAAGCAGGTTCCCTGTGTATCAAGGTCCTGGGATCAAGTCCTGATGTAGGACCAGGACCCTGGGATCATGCCCTGAGCCAAAGGCAGATGCTCAATCACTGAGCCACCCAGGCATCCCTCCTTCTACTCTTCTATCTTGTCTTCCAGTGCTTCAGAACTCAGGTGGGAAAAGAGGTATCCTTTATTGGCCCCTCAGCCTCCCCGCCCCTTAACACAGTACAGAGTCTAACTTCTTATGGAAAGCTCTCCTTACCCAATGAGACAATGCTCTTATAGTTTTCCAGCATCACCTCCTTGTAGAGGTCCCTCTGAATAGGGACCAGATGCCTCCACTCTTCATCTGTAAAAATCACGGCCACATCCTCGAATGTCACTGATTCCTGGAAACACAATCACATTGCCCCTTACTCATAGCCCTTCTCTTTACATGGACCAGATAAAACAGTTCTAAAGATGACAGCCCTGAGGTTGTGGAGAGAGGGTTTTGAAATAGAGCTTTGAAGTACTGGGGGAAAGTGGCATAATTCTCTGAGGCATGAAGTTCTTGGCATTAACTCTTCTAGTCACAGCTGAGCCTGTGAGTTTCAGGGGCTCTTTTTCATACTTACAGAAAATTTGCAAGAATGGAACAAAGAATGCCTATGTACCCTTCATTCAGCTTCCCCAAATGTTAACATTTTCCACATTTGCTTCTTTTTTAAAAAATTTTTATTTATTTATGATAGTCACACAGAGAGAGAGAGAGAGGCAGAGAGACATAGGCAGAGGGAGAAGCAGGCTCCATGCACCGGGAGCCCGATGTGGGATTTGATCCCGGGTCTCCAGGATCGCGTCCTGGGCCAAAGGCAGGCGCTAAACCGCTGCGCCACCCAGGGTTCCCTCCACATTTGCTTCTATCTGAACAAGGATATTCTCTTGTATAATCACAGTATAATTATAAAAGTCAAGAAAATAGTACTGATATTATACTGTAATCTATAACCTTATTCAAATTCCACCAATTATCTGGGTTTGTTTTTTTTTTTTTTTACAAATCCTTAAAATGATGGTATTGATGAGATTATGATCCCCTCATTTCATGCTAATGCTTTGTGACTGTATAAGATTGCATCTTTTCCCAATCCTAAAACTCCAGATGAATCTCCAGTGTGCTTGCTGAAGTTCTAAGCCAGAGCATAGAATTCAAGACTCTGTGTCCCTGGGCAAGAATGAGGCAAGCCACATGTCTCCACCCACATTCATTTCTCTTCAGGACTCTACTATTTCACTGAGGTGCTCTATAGCAAGTGTCATATTCTCCAGCCTAACCCAACAGTTCCTGGAATACTTGGGGTCTGCTCTCAGATGGATGCACTGAATGGAAGTCAGGACTAGAACTGTTCCCTAAGCCATCCGAGCCTACCTGTACCACCATTTTTTAGGCAAAATCTCTCAGAGCAAAGGCCACAGTAGCTGTGTGCCTGGTGACAAGGTGATGGGCACACATTCAAGGCAAGAAAAGGTCACTGAAGTATTCCACAAATCAAATGGGAAAGACACATTCTCTATGGAGTCCTTCATTCACCTGGTTAGGTTTGATTGAAGAAACTCCAGCATAAAGAGAGAAAAGTGGTTATATTCTGGAGACTAACAGAGTATTTCAGAAACACAAAGTCTACCTCACCTGGAATCTGGCAGTCGGAGACACAGCAGCCATTCCCTCCTACGTGCTCTCCTTGTAGAAAAGGGCAGAGTCCTAATGAGGAAGAGGTGTGGGATGAGAATGACGGTATGAGAAAGGCCAGTCTTGGTTTGTAGTTTTCTGAACCATAAAACAAGAAATCTCCAAATATGTGAGTTATATACTCATTCTTTCTTAATACCCTACAAAAAGGGAAGGCAAAGCAAAGCAAGCGCGAGAGTAACCCCAACCCAACCCACAACTGGAGTGAAAGGCCACAGATATTGCTATTCAGGACACAGTAGGGTCCTGAATAGCATGTTTTACCATGATCCCAGAGGAAAAGTTCTGTTCCTGGGAATCAAGAACATATTAAGCTTATTCTGATTTATGAACTCACATTCAATATTGCCCTGATGGTTACCAGATGAAAAACCTAAGAAATTTTACAAATGACTATATGGATAAGACATGTCAAGTAAATACCCATAGCCTCTTTAAAGAAAAAATACCCCATTTGCAACCCTGTACTAACAGAGAAGCTACGTTTTTTTCCACATGATGCTGTGTCTCCTCCCGGAGCCACACTAACTTAGGCCACAGGAAGGCAATGCACAGGCTGGCCAGTAGACTGAAATGTGATCTAGCTTGAGAAGGTGAATGTGAACTAAGAAATGTCGGTACAACAGGTGGGTGATGAGTGGAAAAGATATTATGATGGAGGATCCTCTATGAGGATCAGGGGAGCCAAAGGAAACAAAACCCATGAACATGTGGGAGGCATGACACAGACTAGTCACAGGCAGGGGGAAGAAGAGCCTGGTCACATTAGTAGTGAAGCACTAGAGCAAAGCCCTAAGAGTTTTTAGTGGCATTGAGTCCTTTAATTCATGCAGTACCACCGTGGGCTCCAATCTGCATTTAGACTAGCCTTATTTATTCTTTGATTTCCATTAACACTCTAACGCTCTTAGGCTTTGTGTGAATCCTATTATTAAACCTCCTTTACTCAACTGAGTTAGCTGAGTAGGTCTCAGTTTCCCACAGTCAAGAGTCTAATTAAACACAGTTAAGTCAAGCATTTCTGGGATTCATGAATGGGAAGGGAAATGTGATTCCAGGAAAAATAAGGAAAAGAGGTGGCTCACTGATTACTCTCCTGCAGTCAAGGGGGATATATTTATTCAACTATCCAACCAACACTTTTTTAGCACCAATGATTTATAACAAACACAAAAACCATAGGACACTGTCCTTGCCCTCCAAAAGCTTATAGCTTAGAACACAGGAAAAACAAGTAACCCAAATAACATGTCACGTGATATGTACTATAAAGAGATACGCGCAACAGACTATGAGAGCCCTTCAGAGGCTTGCTCACCCAGATAGGAGGTTGTATGTTTCTTGGAGGAAGTGGGATGTAAGGTAAGTTTTTAATTTTTTTAAAGATTTTATTTATTTATTTATGAGAGATACACAGAGAGAGGCAGAGACATAGGCAGAGGGAGAAGCAGGCTCCCTGCAGAGTGGGACTCATCCCAGGACCCTGGGGTCATGACCTGAGCCAAAGGCAGATGCTCAACTGCTGAGCTACCTAGTTGTCCCTATAAGGTAAGTTTTGATTTGGGGGAGGAGGTGGAACATTCTAGGCAGGAAAAATACACCAAGTTTTTCAAAAACGAGGAGGCAGGTCGTTACATGGAAAAGATTAACAACTTTAGCTAGTTTAGAATGGCAGAGGTCTAGACTGTGAGCAGTGCTGTGGGGAAGTAGACAGAGACCAGCTAGATCAAAGACAGCTTTGTATGGTCCCATACATGGAAGAGGGACCACAGGCATGGAGATCACTGAGGGATTTAAATATGGAAGTGCTATCATCAGATTTGTGTTTTAGAAAGATCATTGCAATCTGTATAAAGGGGCTTGGAATACACATATTCTTTGGCTCAGTAAATTTCTACTAGGAATTTGTCCTAAGGAAATAAGTGAGGATATATATATATCCATCCTTAGTCGTCATTAACACTAACCTTTATTGAGTGCTACATTTACATTTATTATCTTACTAATCCTTACAGTACAGGAAGAATTTGAAATATCCTAAGTTTCTAGAACAGGAGATACAAGTAAATAATTTGTGGCCTAGCCCATACATGCACTGTAATACCATTTAACATCATGTTAATGATAACTAGCATTTATTGAGCATTTGCTATTTACCAGGCACTGCGCTAAGCACTTTAAAAAAAAAAAATTATTTAAGAGAGAGAGCACACAAGCAGGGGGAGGGGCAGAGGAAGAGGGACAAGCAGACTCCCCACTGAGCAGGGAGCCCTACTTGGGGCTCGATCCCACGACTCGGATCATGACCTGAGCCAAAATCAAGAGTGAAATGCTTAATCAACTAAGCCACCTAGACACACGAACTAAGCACTCTTTTAAAGGATAATTTAATTCCACCTTCATAAATCAATAAGGTAGGTACTATCTTACAGATTAGGAAAATTAAGGCTTTTTAAGAAGTTGAGGTAGAATTTGAACCCAGGTCTGTCAATCAGTTTTTAACCTCTATGCTATAATGTGATTTTTATTTTCATAAGAAAATAGCCACACAGATAACAGACCAATAGACTAGACTAAAAAAATCCCCAAACATATCCAAGCATGTAGGGAAACCTGATATACAACTGAGCTGGCATTACGAATCACTGAGTAAACAATCACTAGTGATAAACTGCAAATGACTTAAATGTTCATCAGAAGGATACATTTTTATTTCATGTGTGTGAATATGTGTATTGGAATATTATACATTAAGATGAGTGAAGTAGAGCCTTATGTTAATAATAAATCACAAAAATATAATTACTGAGCAAAAATAAGAAAGTTTTAGAATTACTGTGTAATATCTATATAAAACTTAGAAACAGATCAGGGTACCTGTATGGTTCAACTGATTAAGCCCCTGACTCTTGATTTCAGCTCAGGTCATGATCTCAGGGTTGTGAGATCGAGCCCCAAGTCAGGCTCTGTGCTCAGTGGGGAGTCTCCTTGAGATTCTTTCTCTTCCTCTGCCCCTCCCAACCAAGCTCACACCCCTCTCTCTTTCAAATAAATAAATCTTGAATTTAAAAAAAAAAAAAAACACAACAACAACAACAACCTGGGATGCCTGGGTGGCTCAGCAGTTGAGTGTTTGCCTTCAGCTCAGGGCATGATCCGGGAGTCCCAGAATCAAGTCCCACCACATTGGGCTTCCTGCATGGAGCCTGCTTCTCACTCTATGTCTCTGCCTCTCTCTCTCTCTCTCTCTCTCCCTCTCTCTGTCTCTTATGAATAAATAATAAAATCTTTTTAAAAAAACCTTAAAAATAGGTAAATAGTATCTACAAAAATCTGTATGGGACAATAAGCACTAAATTGTGAGTTATCCCAATATGGGATTGGGTCAGATAACCAGGAGAGTTCAACTTTGTCTGTGATGTTTTGTTTGTTAAAAAATTTTTTTCTAGGGCAGCCTGGGTGGCTCAGTGGTTTAGCGCTGCCTTCAGCCCAGGGTGTGATCCTGGAGGCCCAGGATCGAGTCCCATGTCGGGCTCCCTGCATGGAGCCTGTTTCTCCCTCTGCCTGTGTCTCTGCCCCTCTCTCTCTCTGTGTCTCTCATGAATAAATAAATAAAATCTTAAAAAAATTTTTTTTCTAAACAAATTCACAAATATTAAGTGAAGAATGCACACTTAAAATCACTTATTTATGTATACACATATATATAGAAAAGAGACTGAAAGAATATATACTAAAATATAAGTGGAATTTGAGTGGTGGCATTATAAGTGGTTTTATTTTATTTCTTATAATTCTTTATATCCTGATTTTTGTTTCTATAAGTATGTATTTACTTTACAGGAAAAATAATAGGAAGGAAAGGGGATATAGAAAAGTTATAGCAGACCCAAGACTGGTATTCTTAGAAGGATCTACTTGTGAGACTGACCCTTGGCTAGGGTCTGGGAACTTCAGTTTTGGGAGGGTTATCTAAGAGAGAGGGATGGTCCACTATGCCTGAACTATTTGAGCAAACAATGTGCTTTATGCTGAACACTTGCTTTCCTGCTAGAGGATCTGGAATTTTGGTATGTTATGCAAAGGCTGCCTACCTGACCAGCCCTCAATTAAAAAAAAAAAAAATTGGTCTCTGAGTCTCTAATGAGCTTTTGTGAGCTAGAATATCACATGCATGTTGTTGCACTGCTGGAGAAGATGGTTCAGTATGACCCCTCATGGCTGGAAGAGAGAACAAGAAAGCCTCCATAAGGATTCCTCTAGACTCTACCTGTCTCTTCCCCTTATGACCTAGCTGTGCATCCTTGCAAGATCCTGGTCATAATCTCAGCCATGAGTGCAACTATAGGCTGAGCTCCACGTCCTTCCCTTTTTTTTTTTTTTTTAAATTTTTTTTTTAATTTTTTATTTATTTATTTATTTATTTATTTATTTATTTATTTATTTATTTATTTATGATAGTCACAGAGAGAGAGAGAGAGGCAGAGACACAGGCAGAGGGAGAAGCAGGCTCCATGCACCGGGAGCCCGATGTGGGATTCGATCCCGGGTCTCCAGGATCGCGCCCTGGGCCAAAGGCAGGCGCCAAACCGCTGCGCCACCCAGGGATCCCTCCACGTCCTTCCCTTAACATGGGTGATCTTGGGGCCCTCCAACACAGGCAGCCATGCCACTCTGGGTAGCTGTAGCAGAATGGGACTAGAGGAGGGCAAGAATGGAAGTGGGGCAGACCAATGAGGAATCTCATAATTAAAAAAAGAAAAATGATGCAAAACTGAACAGAAGTAGTACCAGCAGAAATGGACACAAGGGGAACTAGTGTCAGGACAGAAGAAGAGACAACAGACTGGCTGCAAGTGGAGGATGAAGGTAATGAGAAAGGCAAGGAAGTCTTCCAGGTCACTCAACTGAACAACAGTGTGCACAATGGTACCATTCATGGAGATGAGAAAGAGAGAAGAAGAAGGTTTGGAAGGAAAGCTAATGAGTACAGTTTGGAATATTTAGAATTTGAGCTGTTCCCTCACCTTTGGATAGGAGAAAATCAAATGACTGTGGTTTCCACTGGCCAAGTTGTAAAAAGTATTACTGCTAAATGAAATAGTCTGAATTCTGAAAGACCATGAGTTCCATACTCAAACTAGAAAAATTAATATATTTAAAAGTGGTAGTACAAAGAGAGCAAGGTTTACTGCCTTTAGTAATATAAATAAGTACTTTGTTTTTTTTCCTCTTAATTGTATGACTATTCACAAAGTATCCTTAGGATATGTACTTGTATAAATTCACCTAAACATGAAAAAAGAAACCTAGAGAATGGGGATAAACCATGTAATCCTAGAATCAGGAACTACAAACCCCAAACAGACACATCAGTACTGGGGTGAGGAAGAAAAAAGAGCATGTGCCCCAATACTGAATCAACCTCAGATTCTAAAGAGGCAAAGTAACCATGCAGACTTAATTCTTCCTCCCTTAGGAGATAGGAGCCCACTATCTCATCTTATTAGTTATAAGATACTAATAAGGTGCAGTTTTCAAAAACACCAAAAGACCAGATCAATACATATTTATGGGACAATGGGTTATTGAACACTGGCCAAGCAGAACTTTAAAAGAATACTACCTTGAGGGTGAATATCAGGTTGCAAAAATGTTTAAAACCTATGCAAAAGGTAAAAGCCTTGAAAAAAAAACGTACTGGAAAAAACATGCTTAGTATAACTATAAAATAAAAATTTTGACCTGAGGAGAAATTGAGATTTGAATCCTTTTAGGAAGAGGCAGGGTGATATATACACAAATAGAAACAAATATCATCAGTAGCATGCAAGCTGTGTTAAGACAGTATTCTTTCCTTTGCTTGTCAAGATTCCTCCATTTCCAGGAGGGCCTTAAAACATTACTCTTGGGCCCCAGTTAGATGTCAAAATTAGAATTTAGAGATACAGGAGAGTATAATCATTAGATATACAGACTCTGGCAGACTGCCTGAAATAGAATTCCAGCTCTGCCTCTTACTACCTGCATGATCTTAGGCAAGTTTCTCACCTTTTCTCAGTTTATCTGTAAAATTAGAATAATGAAAGTACCCATCTCATACAGTTACTGTGATTCTTAAATAGAAGACAAATAAAGCATATAAAATAATATGCTACCGGTTAGCATTAGCTTAAAATAATGTTATAATTTTAGGAAGGTAGAAATAATGAAAATATTAATTACAATGTGTTGTTGCTGTTTTAGAGTAGGTGTAAGTGTAGTAATAACTTTGGAATCAAAGTATTTGAATATGTTGTCTAAAGCATCTGAGCTTTTCAAACAAATCAGTTGAATTACATCTGAAATTGTAGTTGAAACTGCTCAATGTTTAAATCCTTAGACAATTTTCAAAGCTTTATTAGTTTATGACTTCATAAAGTGAGCATTGAACAAATTACAAACAGTGGTGAGCATAAAAGCTCCCCAACCATTACGTAACCAGTGGATATTCCCAAGGTGCTCATTATCCATGGGCTCCCTGCCAGGCTGACTTCCCTCCCCTGGCAGTCACTTCAGGAGGCTCTGAGTGATACCCAAGGCTCCCCAAATCCACCAAATTCAAATGGAATCACTTATGTTTTATCTTGTCCTAGTCCTAGCTCTCAGGAGTATTTCTGGAGGAAAAAAGTCTTCAAATCTTATTCTAGATCTTCAAATGAGTCCTTGCCTAGAAAGCTTTTACTGTTCCCATCCTTGTTCTGTAGCTGTTCCAAACCTCCATGGCTACCCTCCAATTTGGGCAGAGCACTCACAAGAGTGAGTTCCAAAGGAGACAGGTCTGTGTGGTAAAAAAAAAAGCATTCCACAGGCATTTAATTATTAACTGTGAAGGCGTGGGCAGATCACTTAAGCTTAAAGTGGACCTCCAGTTGTTTAATACATACTTCACAGAGTAGTTATAAATAGTAAATGAGGCAGTTAATGTAAAGGATTTATCTTATGGTCTGTTTAATAAATGAAAATTGCTTTCCTTTCTACTGCCCAACACCAACCCACATGCATCCACTCATTCATTGTGTTATTCAACAAATATCTCTAAGTACCCGCTATATGCAAGGTTAGCATGGAGTGTGAGCACAAAGAAACAGAACTGTCTGTCTCCAGGTCTTTCCCTGAGTGTCCTCTGTGTCCTACTTCCTTTTCGACTACTGTAGCCTCTCAGAATCTGCTCCTTGCATAATACTGTCTTTCTTTCTCCACCATCTTCCACCTCACCAGTAGCTTTTTTTTCCCACATCTTCCAACATACATGACCCTCATCTATCTGAAACTATCTTCACTGCATCCCACGGCCTGTCTCTAGCAAGGGTTTTCATTTTAGCTTCTCCTTTTCATGATCAAACTTCTTGGTAACACATACCTATCAATTCCACCTCCTCTTTCTGACTCCATTATTCTGCTTTTGCCACCCCAAAACTGCATCCTCAAAAATTACCAATGCATTTTTATCTCTAATTACGATAGTCCTTTTCTCTTTATTTCTCTGCAGCTTTTGATGGTTCTGACAAGTTCCTGCTTCTCTAAGTGGTTCCTGTAGCTGCTATGATACTGCACCAGCCTGACTTTCTTCCTACCAATAAAACCACATCCCTGTGTCTCTTTTCCCCGGTCTTGTCCTGGAAACTCGGATGCTGTCCAATGCTCAGTCTTTATAACAATGTTCTTCTTGCTTTTCTTCAGACAGTCCATCCACCTGGTGCTCCATTGTCTACCTCTACAGAAATGCTTCCCAGTCTAGTCCCAGTACCTGTTCCAAACTCAGCTTGCATTTCCAAGTGACTGCAAATTTTGATTTAGGCATTCTGCTAGCACCTCAAAACATCTTCCCCTATGCAAATCCCCCAATTAACCCCTCTCCCTAGTTGTACATTTCTGTGAGATGTTCTATTATCTTCCCAGATGCCCCAACTCAAACTTTTACCTTACTCTCTTTCCTTCCAAATCTAGTTAGTTACCAGGTCCTTCCGACCTTACTCTGCATTATCATTTTTATCCTTCCCTACCCTAGTATGGTATTCTGACACCATACTTCAGGTATGAAGGACTAACTACATTCCTAGCTGGCTCTCTGCCACGAGTTAGTCCCTTCTTTTCTCTAGTCCTGTATGTGACCTCTAGAATTACTGTCCCCAAATAGTTTTATTCCTGTCAGTCTCCAGATTGGAACTATACAATCCATGCTGCTTATTGTATTTTGTCCTGATCCTCTGTGTCCTCATGCCGGTGTACTTTTCTCCACCCTTGTTGCCCACTACTTCTTGACACTTCAGTTAAAATCAGCTCCCTCTCAAATCTGCCTAATGCTTTGCTACTTATTTCCTGTTTTGTTTTTGTTTTCCTCAAATCCTGCCTCCTCGGGGCACCTGGGTGGCTCAGTGGTTGAGCATCTGCCTTTGGCTCAGGTTGTGATCCCAGGGTCCTAGGATAGAAAATCCCACATCAGCCTCCCCAGAGGGAGCCTGCTTCTCCCTCTGCTTATCTTTATTATATAAAATCTTTTTAAAAAAAATCCTGCCTCCGGGGATCCCTGGGTGGCGCAGCGGTTTGGCGCCTGCCTTTGGCCCAGGGCGCGATCCTGGAGACCCGGGATCGAATCCCGTATCGGGCTCCCGGTGCATGGAGCCTGCTTCTCCCTCTGCTTATGTCTCTGCCTCTCTCTCTCTCTCTCTCTCTCTCTCTCTGTGTGACTATCATAAATAAATAAAAAAAATTTAAAAAAATCCTGCCTCCTACATGAAAGGCCCAACCTCATCAAGAGGATGCAACTAAAGAGTGATATTAAAACATTCGTTTTACCCCTTGTTCCTCTGAGCTAAGAAAAGATTGTGCATGATGTTGACAGCTGAAACAGACACATTAGGCATTAAGGTAGCTTTAATTATTGGTTTAATGGATAACCAAATATGTCAAACCAAGATCTTAAAAGGACTGCATCTCAGGCTCAATTCAGGAATATCCCCAACCCCCCTTTATTTTAAACCACGGATATCTTTAGAGACGTAGTTACTTCTAGAATTAAGCTTGTCAATAAGCTAAAACTAAGTAACAACCCTCGGTGTCAACAATGGATTCCAACCAGCTTTAAAGTTGAACTGCCATGGTTAAAATTAAATAAAATGAAAAAAAAAATTAAATAAAATGTTCAACGAGGAGGTCTAAAAAATGTTATCTACCCTTAAATGAGGGCCTCGTAAGGACGCCCAAGGGAGGGAGCTAAGCGAGACACTCTGAGACGCTTTCTGAGAAAGAGGGAGGGAGACGCAGTGGGCTGCCCCACAGATTTAGTGTCAATTCCACTCATATTTATTAAACACCCATTACGGGGACGAGGACGAGAGGAGCGGAGGAGGAATCTAAACTTCCAATCTGAAAGTTGGGATCTAGCATATAGTGAGTGTATACTGAAAGACCACTCGTAACAGTGCCCACACTCCACGGAACACACGCACACACAGCGGGCGAGCGGCAACTTTCTGTCTGCACTTCTCGGAGCTGGGACGTGTACACACACACACACACACACACACACACTCTCACTCTCTCTCCTGCAGCCTGCCTCCGCTCGCGTCCCCCATTCTACAGCACCTCCCCCAAGTTCTCAGTGTCCCCTTCTCTCGGCCGCTGCGCTCACTCCGCATCTCGAAGACAAACGCCAGCAGCCCTCACCTCCGGCACAGAGTGCTCGGGACCCAGGAAGACGGCGCCTCTTCAGGTCGGGAAAGCAATGCGCCTGCGCACAGGCTCTGACGTCCGCGCTCCCAATGTTTGGCCTTCTCACAGGGACTCCATTCCCCAGAAGTCTTAGCGGTCGGCGCGCTCCAATATGACGTAAGAAGTTCTGCGCAAGCGCACGCTCCTGGGAAAGAGTCCGCTTTAGACCTGGTCGGTGGTGGTGTCCCAGTTGCTGTAGCTGGGCGAGGGAACGTTTGATGCCTGGGAGATTTATGGGACCCTGGGTGTACCGCCTACGTGTGATGTCACACGTATCCCCTCCAGGCCTCCGATGGAAGGGCCGTCGGAAGGAAATGTGTCTGACCTATGGGGCCGGTCCCTAGCCTTGGTTTTCACCGCCCGGAAGACCGAGGACGAGTCCCCTGGCGCTTCAAAGAGGCTTGTTTCTGCTTCAGCTTGTACACTTTCGGGGACTTGGTTCTGAAATTTGGGCTGGAGACACACAGATTTTGGTTTTGAGGACGAGGCTGGGCCTGAGACACGGTATGCGCACATTTTTGTGCGGGAAGAGGAGCGCCCAGGATACACGTGTGTTCACCTGGACAGACTCCGGACAGTGTGAGCGCACTCCAGCCTGTCTTCCTGCTACTGCTGGAAGGGCCCTAGTCGGAGACATCGTAGGGATTCTCATCCTTGGCTGCATGTCGGAATCACCCGAAGAGCTTTGGGCATTTTGATACCTGGAGTCCAGTCTGAGGAACGAGAGTTTACAAAGATCTTCAAGTGATTCTAAAGTGCAGCTAAAGCTAAGAACCACTGAGCTAGCGCTTCAGAAAACACTGGAGATTACACGAATATGATAAAATCCTACTTCGGATCTAGTAGTGAAAGTCCACATTTTCACTGAAAAAAAACAAACTAAAATGCCTACTATAGATAAAGCATTGTTACAAATACCAGTAAGACACAGTTACTGCCCCCAATGAACTCATGGTCCAAAGGAAAAAACAGAACGTAAAAGTAGGGATCCCTGGGTGGCGCAGCGGTTTGGCGCCTGCCTTTGGCCCAGGGCGCGATCCAATCCCACGTCAGGATCGAATCCCACGTAGGGCTCCCGGTGCATGGAGCCTGCTTCTCCCTCTACCTGTGTCTCTGCCTCTCTCTCTCTCTCTCTCTCTCTCTGTGTGACTATCATAAATAAATAAAAAATTTTAAAAAAAAGAATGTAAAAGTATTACAACACAATGCAGTGTGTTCTATATATCACCTCTAAGACACCATGCAAGAACAACCAGGAAGCAATCAACTATGGCTGAGAAAGTTGAAAAAGGCCTATAACTCCTACACTTGAAAAAGACCAATTATAGGACGCTACTGGCGCACTTAAAAAAGGGTATGTACTTTATTAAGAAGAAATAAGGGGTACCTGGGTGGCTCAGGTGGTTAAGCTTCCGACTCCTGATTTGGGTTCCGGTCATGATCTCAGGATTCTGAGGTGGAGGCCCAAGTTGGGATTCTCTGTGCCTCTGCCTCTCTGTCCCCCTCCAAATAAATAAACAAAATTTAAAAAGAAGAAGAAGAAAGAGAAGTTCAATCAATGCAGAGAGATTAGTACTGCAAAGATAAAGACTAGAGGATAAAAGTGGGGAGAATTAATAGCAAGATGAGTTGCCAGTGGATATTTAGGGGCTGACAACCATAACTGGGGGCTGGATTAGGGACAGTCTTATACTGTAGTAAGGGTTTGGACCTTCCAGAATTAGGACTTGATTAAAGGTAAGATGTCTGAGACTGATATATTTTCCTGCTGTTCCTCCTGTGTGGTGTTTTGTTGTTATTAATTTATTTAGCCTGATACCACGAATGGAAATTTGGGGGTCCTCGACGAGTTCCCTCTAGAATTCCCCACCCTTGGTGAAGCTGTAGGCTTTATCTCTTATCTTTGCTCACCCAAGTAGCTGTCAGCGTGGAAACTTAAGTTCTCCAGGGTTTAGCAATGTAAAAGATTTGCTTCCCTGCTCACTTCTCAGAGTTCTGGCTCTCAATTTTTTTTTTTTAAATCTGCAAATTCCTCACTTCTGTGCTTGACCACCAGTGTGTTTATAAAGGTGTTCTAGAACTTTTCAGCATATTTAGTGTTTTCAATTAGGAGAGTTATTCAAGGTATCCAATCTGTCATGTTGCTGGAAAGTTTAAGAGAATTTATTTTTTAAAATTAATTATTTGATAGAGCCTAAGCAGGGGGAGCAGCAGAGGGAAAGGGAGAAGCAGGGTCTCCACCGAGCAGGGAGCCTGATACAGGGCTCTGTCCTAGGACCCTGACTGAATCACCAAGATGCTCCAAAAATTTCAACTGATTGGTGTAAAAGAGGAAGGATATATGGATACCAACTAACCAAGAAACAACATTTACCCACCAAGTCTAGAGTAAAACAGATTTCTGCTAGGCCCACCAGCTGTGAGCTCTGACAAACTTCAGGATGTTATGGCTATCTGCTGCTATGTAACAAACTACTCCGAACTTAGTAGCTTAAAACTTGTGTATCATGCTAATAGATTCTGTGGGTCAGGAATTTGGACAGGGCTCAGCAGCAATGGCTTGCTTCTGCTTCACCATTTTATGATTTCTGGACCCTCAGTTAGGAGGACTTAAATAGGCTTCTCCATTCGTGTCTGGTACCTGAATTGGCAGCCGTGGCTGGGCTCAGTTGGGACCATGGGCCAGAGTTTCTACTTGTAGTTTCTCTTTGTTCTTGGACTACCTCACAGTAGATGGTTTCAGGGTAATCAGGCAGGGTATATGGCTGCTCAGTGCTCCAAGAGAGTACCTCAGTGAGCAAAATAGAAGCCCCTTGGCCTTTTAGGACCTAGCCTTGAAAATCAGTAGTGTCACTTGTACACTATTGGTTGTACACTATTGGTTGAAGCAGTTACAAGCTTGGCCAGATTCAAAGGAAGACACCATATACCCATGACTGTGTGTCAAAGAATCTGTAACCATTAAAACAAACTTGCCACATAGGATTTCAGCCTTCCCCCTTTTATGGATGTTTCTCTATGAGAAGTAGGGATGGAGTGGAATGAAAAAAAAAAAAGATGGATTGCTTGTAATTAGGGACTCTGGCTAGTAGCTTTGCAGTGTCCCTATTTCAACCAATACTCCTCTGCCTCACAGTTCTGCTTGCCTGTATTACTTCCTAAGTTGCTTCTACCAGCAATCTTTGCTCTTCCTAGGCCACCTCTTGCAGTTGTAAGACTCTTCTTGGACACCTTTTGGCCTTATTTCTCTAAGCATCTCTTCATAGCTGCTGCTAACTGGTATTCTTTGTTCAGATCTACATCCTTCCAATATCTATCCACCTACCTACCTCTCTCACAGAAGAAAGCATCACCCCTTTATGTCATGGGGCCTTTTTAGAGGGGCTACCTTAGAAGAATAGCATGGCCCTTAGTGGTAATTTTTGTCACTCATTCTAAGGGGGAGGAGATGGTTACTCTTCTAGAAAAGAGGTTTGGCTACTTAGTAGTAATATTGTTTAGTTACTACTACTAGCTTTCTTTCCTGGAGTGCATGTGTATCATCAGAAGCTGGGTGATAGGGTGGGAGAGAAATAGGCACAATTTCACACTATACCTGAAAAACACTGCTTCTTTTCATACCCAAGTCTGATTCCAGATTGGAATGGCTTTCTATGTCTACGTTTTTGTTTTTGTAATACTTTTTTTCAAAATGGCCACCACTGGGCATCTTTAGTCCACCCTCAATGACTCCATATACCTGAGGCTTAATTGTGAACACGTTTCTGTTTTTACCATGGGGCTCCCAACCCAGGAAAGTTGGAGGTTGTGTGATGAGGGATGTCTGAGCACACAGAGGACCTGTAGAAAAATCTGTGCTTCAGTTTTGTCTTACAAAAGGACCTTTCAGGGATGCCTGGGTGGTTCTGGGCGTGGTCTGGGAGTTCTAGGATCAAGTCCCCACCTCAGGCTCCCCTTGAGGAGCCTGGTTCTCCCTCTTCCTATGTCTCTGCTTCTCTCTGTGTGTCCCCCATGAGTAAATAAAAAGCTTAAAAAAAAAAACCAAAAGGACCTTTCACATTTTTGTTTTTTATAATTAGTTCTTAAAATTGGGTAAGCCATCTCCTTCAGGCTAATTTGATTTAGAGATGTTCTTGCTACCTGTTCTTCCTCTGGGTAAACTACAGTTTATCAATATTATTCCTAAACTTTGTTGTTTCCCATTTTTTCTCTCCATCTTCCATGGAGAATAATAGAATAGAATAGAATTTTAGCTGGGCACATGTTTAAAGTACGTTTCTCTGCAGCTAAATGTGGGCAAGTGTTCTGGTATATAGCATGTAAATAGATGTGCTCTATAGTTCCTTAGGACAGCCTTCCTTACAGGACAGCTGGACTCGAGTACAAAGGGATGAACTCTTGATCCCCATGAAAACACAGATCTCAAGGTCTTAATACTGAGGTATAAAAGCCACTCTCAAAAGGTTACATACTGTATAATCCTATTTATATGACATTCCGGAAAAGGCAAAACTCTAGGGACAGAACAGAGCAGTGGTCACAAGGGTTGGAATGGGAGGAATGTTTGATTGCAAAGGAGCAGCAAAAGGGAATGTTGGGGTAATGCACAAACTTACCAGGTTGCTGGGGACCAGAGCTACTCTGAAAGTAGTTGACATCAAGTGGCACACCAGAGCACTATGGAAGAAGGGACATCCCTGTTAAGCTATTGATTAACTCCCCTGGGTAACAAATGTGTATCGTGACACAGGCCTTGGTTCAAGCTCTGTCCTAAATTTGAGGACCAAAATTTCAGATTCTGCAGCAGGCCAATGCCAAAAGGCCTGTCAGGGACAGGTGGCACCCCTCAAGTTAATCTGAAGCAGTTCTATTTCTATCTAGTCCTGCTAAGCTACCAATGAGATGAATTTTTTTTCCTCTCATTTGTCCATCTCTTCACCTTTTTAATTCCAGAGTCCAAAAGAGAACAGAAATTCCTGGGCCAGCCATGGTTTCCTGGCAGACGCCCCCCCCCCCACTCCCCCCCGCCCCCCGCCAGGTTCAGGAGCTCCCTCCCCACCCCAGAGGAAGAGGGCTTTCTTGTTGGGCACTTGCTGTGCCATCCTGGCCATGTGTACCACTATAGTGCCGGCAAAAAGTGACACAGAGATTGAAAGCAAGATGGGAAGATGGGAGGTTTTGCCCTGATTTAATGGGTTGTCCCTGAACCCCTAGATAGGGTCTACAATAAACCACTCTCAGTCCCCACAGGTCCCTTCTCTGGCCGAGGACTGCCACCGGGGAGCCGTTGTTTTAATATTCAGACCGTCTCTACATTTCTTTCAAGTCCTAAACGATACTCATTTCTGGAGCAGGAAGGAGTCCATGGTCCTTTATTCGAGAACTTGGGGCGGTGGGAAAAAGGCGGAGAGGCACGGGACAGCCTGTATAACAGCACTTCGTAGCTAGCGATGAGCCGTCAGTATCTCTTGCGCAGCCGGTAAGAATTATGCCCGGGGAACCTCCTGGAAATCAGTACAAATCAGGTAGGGCCCAGGCTTCTTTTTAAAAATTTCCAGTGGCTTCTGGCTGGACAGCCCCAAACCCCGCTACGGAGCCTACCATAGGGGCTGCTCCCAGTTCCTAGAGCGGGGTGGGAGCACAGCAGCTCCCAGGGACGCCGGGACCCAGCGCCCGAAACCCGGCGCTCGGGCTCCAGGGCGCAGGCGCGCTCGCCCCGCCCCGCCCCGCCCCGCCCCGCCGTCCCTCCCTCCTCTGACCTCCGCGCGGCGGCGCGTCTGCGCAGGCGCGGGACGGGTGTTGGGTCGGTACCGCGGCCGCGGTGGGCTCCACATTTTGTGGGCTCCGCGCCTTGGGGCGGGCAGGCCTGTGCTGGGCACGGCGCCCCAGTCCGTGACGGCGTTGGGAGAGCCCCTCCGCCTGCCCGCCTGCCCGCCTGCCCGCCTGCAGGGGCTGTGGAGGCCTGGAGCTGCGGGACAGAGTTGCAGGGCCGGTCCTTGCCCAGGGAGGCTCTCCCCTGAATCCCGGTTGTCCTAGGGCCGCGGAGGAGCACTGGGCCCCGAGGTCGCTGGTGGTGTGGTCGTCACTGTGGGTGTGGGTCCGCGTGGGAACGGGGTCCCAGAGCCTGGTCCCGAGGAGACGGGCGGCCGAGCGGGGCCAGCGGGCCCGGGTCGTGAGGGTCTGAGCGCGCGCCCGAAAGCGGGGAACCGCCCCGCCCGGGCGTCCGGCTTTCGCTGCCCTGCTCTGGTCCCCGCGGGTGGGCTGGACGTCTCCGCGCGCAGTGGGAATGCCCGGTGTCACCCAGCTTGCTCTCTGCTGCCCGAACCGAAGGGCTGAGGCCACAGGACAGAGATTTGGACCTAATGAAAGGACGTCGCCCCTTAGCCCCAGCTATGGACTCCACTGCATCAGGTTTGGCTCTCGAGGGTGCAGAGGGCCAGAAGCCCTTCTGGGGAGTTAGTAGCGGGCCGAGGCGCAGGACGACCCTAGGGAGAGGCCGGGGAACCCACTGATGGGGCAGAGGCTGCAGCCGCCTTCCCTGTGGTATTTCCTGATTTTTCAGGGCCAGGAGCATGAAGTCCCAGTGTCCAGACACTGTGGTAGAGGCCAGTCTTCCATGGCCACGGAAGACTTTCCAAAGGCCAGAGAGCAGGGAGGGTGGGAGAGGAGGCTGTGAGGGAGTGGCCCTTGGCCAGAGATCAGATGGCAGCGGGGCCATTTAGAGCCTCGCCATCATTTCCTTTATTGCTTCAATAAGTAGTGAGATTCCTCTAGTTCTGCTAGCTCAGCTGCGTAGGAGATTAGCAGTGTACATGGGGGGTACCTCCTCTAGACACCCTTTCATTAGTATTAGGGACCGGGCAAACCAGGTGACCCAGGAGGTTTTAAGCCATTCCTTTGTAAATTTAGAATCTCCTGTCCTTCATCAAATGGGCATTTTAATTTGATTTCTCATTCTTCACACAGTGTCAAGTTCGCAAGACTGGCCAAAAGAACTGGGCCACATCTTAGAGACTACCACCCCCCATGTATTCCTTTATGCTCTGTGTTCTGTAGACCATCAGCACAGGAATCATCTCGAAACTCTTTAAAGATGCAGACTCTCAGGCCGTACACATCCACTGAATGAGAGTCTGTTTAATGAGATCCTCAGGAATCCGTACACACATTAAAGTTTGAGAAGTGCTGACCTATATTATACTATGTTGCCTGCCACTTCCATGCTTCTGTTTTTGTTAGCTATAATCACTACTCTGGTATGGCTGGTGTTAGTTGTTTGTATTCAGGCTTTAAAAACAGTATGAAACAAAACTCTATCATAGAAGGACTTGCAAAATGTGCTTACAGAGACCTACTGGTGCTTGGGAACTCAGGAAGAGTTGACCTTTGACCTGGGCTCCCAAGGATAAGGGGAAAGGTGTAACTTCTTTTCCTTAAAGTCTATATCCCTCTCTGGCTGTGCCTTGGGCCTTGTCTTGTATTCTTAACCTGTCTTACACGGCAGGCTAGATTTAAAGTTCCTTGAAAGTCTTCTCCATGTTTATGTTTTAAAAAGGCCTAGTAGAGGACCTATATGTTGGATGCCCAGTAAACAACTATCCAATGGAGTGGCCAGACTATAGTGATACTTCAGTTACTTGCAGCCTGCTGTGGCCTTTGGACAGGGGAGTGGAGTGTTGTGTACTTCTCCCTTGTGTGGGATAGCTAGAGGCTGCCCCTCAGTTCCCTTTAACCCAGCTCTGTCCCCAGAACCATGGAGGTGACACATTGACTCTTCAGGGATCTCCAGCCTGGGGAGTCTGGGAGCTGCAAAGGCCATAGGGTTAGCCTTCCTTATGCTCCTTTCGCCTTCCTAGTTCTCCCTTCTCAGGACCCTGCTCTTCCTCCAGAGAGATACCCAGGAGAAAAGGGAACAACCAGTTTATTCCTGAAAGCCAGGCCCCAGGTGAGTTGGGGTTCTCTTCATTTTTCCTCAAATTACTGAACTATGGATGTCTTTGCCTCCTTTTCTCTGAGGCCTCTTTGTTCGCCAGACTGACCCCAATTCCTGCTCTGCAGGAGGCTGAGCTCATCAAGGTGGATGCTGGCCTCGCCATCCCTTTCCAGAACCCTTTCCCCTCTGCTCAGTATGCAGTCAGATCCTGTGATTTATTTCTGTCATGAGCACTGCAGTGAGTACCAAGTAATGTGAGAGATCCTTGGCCTTGAAAATGTGTCACTACCACAGAAAGGGGAGGACTCTGGTGCTCAGGATGCAGCCCCAGTCACAGTAAGGATATCTGTGGTTAATGACGGAGAGGAGTGGCACAGATAGGCCTTTCCTTCAAGGTTTAGTGAAAGAATAACCCTGTGTTGGAGAGGTTGGGGGAAGGCTTATGGAGAAGAGGGGACAAGGAGGTCTGAAGGTATGGAGGCTGTGTCCTTGTTCCAATGTTATCTTCCTGGATTAGTGAGGAAATAGACTTAACTTACTACTTCCTGGCTGGGAGACTCACCTAACTTCTCCATGCATTGTTTTTGCCAACTGTAGAATGAGGATGGTAATCACATTAATGATAGTGATAAAAACAGCAATAGCCATTATGTACTCAAAACCAAATATGTATCAGGAACTACTCTACACAACTTACTTATACTGCCTCATTTCATCTTTCAAACATTCTCATTTTGAAGAGTGGCAACTTAGGCACAGAGAGGTAACCAAGAAAATCAAGGCGCAGAGAGATAAAGTAACTTGTTCATGGTTATCTAGCTCATAAGAAAGGCATCCTAGTTTCAGATCCAGGTTGTCTGGCTCTAAGATCTTAACCACTCAATAATGCAATTACCTCATATTTTTGCTGGAGTCTTCCGGCAAATAGTAATTGCTTAGTCCTTGTCAGCTTCAGCTGTGATGGAGGTAGAGGAGGTAATGGTGACTGATTCCGAAGTGGATTCAAATTTGGCTGTAGTAGGCTGGAGAACCAAGTGGAGGGCTGTGGATGCCAGCCTGCGTTGTTTCCTAGCACACAATATGGTAGTTTATGTATTCTAGCTTAAGGATAGACACTTGAGTTTAATCTTCTAGCCAGTAGGGGAACCCCCACCAATAGGGAATTCTTACAAATAACTAGTAGAGTAATAAATAGAGTTTAAACCTCTTTGGCCTCAATGTAGAGATTCAGAGTTTTATCAGCTTAATTTAGTTATGTGGTAATAACAATGGCCTGTAGACCTCAATGGCTCATAGTAACAAAGGTGTATTTCTTCTTTATATTACATATCAGTAGTGGATGAGCTGTGATTGCTCCAACCCTCTTTGCTCTGGGATTAAGGCTGAAAGATCAACCCTGTGCTGGGATATGTTATGTAGCAGGGAAAAGTGCAATGTCAGAACCAGGAAGTGGTTCTGGCTTCTGCCCAGAAGGGGCAGGTGTTGCTTCTGCCCACAACCCTTTGGCTGAAGCAAGTCATGTGACAAGCCTAACTAACATCATTGAAGTGGGAGGTATAAGCCTCCCATAGTGAGGGGTGCCAGAGGAGGGGCAGTGAATATTTCGAACACATAATTAGTCTAATACGGTCTCTTTTTTTTTTTTTTTTTTTTTTTTAATACGGTCTCTTTTCTTACAAATATTCACTTCCCTTCCTCCACACAAATTCTCTCCTCAAGATAACCCAAAACTCCATTTAGTTAACTAGTAGGAGCATCAAGATCAAAGTCATGGATGGTGTGATGGCCTCACCTTCAGGTCTGGATGTTTCTCCTTTGGATCTGGAGACAATGAGCTTAAAGGACAAATTGCCTCAATCCATATACTCAATGTACAGTGGAACAATGGAGATAGGATAATCATAATAAGCATCCCTATTCAGAATGGGGAAGCATGGGGGGAGCCCAGCAGTCTCAGGTCCATAGCAACTATGAAATTCCACTTGGCAGACTTGGTGAGCCCCACTGATCTCAGGATTGGGAAGTCTTTTGGTTAAGTCCTGGTTCTCCTTCCTAGGTGGAGCTCCTCAGTCCAGTGTTCCCCTTAGCTCTTGGCTCTGCTCCCAAGTTCCTTTTGCAGTATCCTCCTTGGACAATGAAATTATTTTGGAGAATAATGTCACTTGAGGGCTAAGCAGGTTTTTCATCCTGCCTGAGGAGGTTGATGGCCCAAGAATTTTCTCAAGTCACAGACTTTCAGTGTAACTCTTGAACTGTAATCAGCTTTTAATCTATTTGTTTTCTATCATTTCTATATGTCAACAGTTTAACCCAGAGTTCTTTTTTTAATATGCTCCTTTCTTTAGGCTTAATTATGGAGCTTGGGTGTTATCTCGGGACAACCATTCTTAGTCACTAAGCAATTTAGTTGCCCTGAAAGGGATTTCTTGGGAGCTATCTGAAATTATTCAGAGATTTAAACAAAAGGTTTGACTACCACACTCATGATTTGGTTCTTCCCTTAGGTTGAATTTTAATAATCTTTTGTCATGCAAAAGCCCTATCTATGTTGCCTTTGACCAATTGGAAACGATAATTGGTTAAATCTCTAACTCTGCAAGTCTTGAAATTTCTGGACACTTTCTTTTGCTTTCCTTTTTTATTTTTGTCAAACTGGTAAACTCTTGAGCTCATTTCTTTTTCTTGTAGTATTTTGTCAAATTCTGCCAATAACAAGCAACTCACACTACTGATGTCCTAGCCTCTTCTTAAACATCACAAGTTCATGCTTATATTGTCCATCTTTCCAGTTATTGCAGACAACTGTTTTAGCACACATTCCACCGCCAAATTACATGGGCTGCCATCTCACCAATAAGTTTCTTTACTACCTGGCCCTGAAGCCAAAGTCACATGTTCTAGGGTTTTTGTTATGGTGGAACCCTATATTGAGTACCAGTTTTTTAATGAGTCACTTTAGGCTAGTTATGCTGTAATAACAGCAAATCCTCAAAGACTTATACCAACAAAGGTTTATATCTTGCCTGCATTACATGTTTTACATTCCATTTGGGAAAGCAGATTATTTGAATACCACTAGGTCAGTGGGGCTGGGAACTCAATCCTGTAGGGAGAGCCAGTGACTATTTTGAACAAATAGTAGTGAGTTTTCCATATTTTATATTTTGGACAGACTTTCGTGTTAATGTAAAATTTTACTTTGACTTATCCAATGGAATCAATGCCTAAATGGGATTTGATTTCTAAACATATTTTGGAAAAAGTAAATTTATACTGCCTTCATTTATCTGCATTCTAGTTCAGATATGTGGATTATTAAACAGTGTAAGTCAACTGGGACGTGTTCTAATTGCTGTTAGACGATGACAGGATAGTTCTGGCTGGGACCCCCAGAAAGTTGTACCTTATGGGGACCTGGGATCCAGGGTCTCTCACTGTCAATTTTGCACATTCAGGAACTGAATGAGTAGGAATTAAAAAGTGAATAGGCTTTGGGGGAGAGGATTCATGGTAATCCAACTCACAAAAGGCTTAACTGATTTATTATAAGGCCACTTGATATACTTCTGCTGAACTGTGTGCCTGTACTAGTGGGAGGGGGTGATAAATTATAAATCCCAAATTATTTGATTTGGACTTAGTAAAATTGTCATTAAAATTATAGGTCACATATTTCAAAAACAGGAGACTGCTGATACTAGTGCATTTGAGAATGCAAAACGGGCCCCTAGGTGGCCCAGTTGGTTAAGTATCAAACTCTTGGTTTGGGCTCAGGTCATCATCTCAGGGTCTTGGGATTGAGCCTCATGTCAGGCTCCAAGCTCAGTGAGGAGCCTGCTGGAGTTTCTCTGTCCCTCTCCCTCTGCCCCTCCCACACTCACTCACATGCTCTCACAAATAAGTAGATATTTTTTTTTTTTAAAGAATGAAAAACGTATTAGTCTGTTCCTTCTAGTTGATTCTAATTAAATGCAGCTAATTTGAGAGTAAAACCTGTTGAAAATGGATTGCATTTTTCCCTTACCTAAGCAGAATGTTTCTACAGGCCAGATTCCCTTGAGGTCCTAATTCTATTTCTAAGCACCATGATATTGACAAAAGTGGGCATTGGATAGAATACCAAATAGTAAGGACAATACAATCCCTAGAGCAGCTTAAAATATTTTTGAGATGACAAAACCCAAAACGGGGCATTGGGATAGCTAGGAACTCTTGGAATCCCTTGTACATCCTAAGGTTCTACTCAGACACCACCCTCTCTTCTCCTCAGGGCTGTTAGTGCACTCCCTAAGGGTCCAAGGGTGTTTTCTATGTTTCAGGATCTGATGACATTCGAGGATGTAGCTGTGGAATTCACCCAGTGGGAATGGGGGCAGCTGAACCCTGCTCAGAAGGACCTGTACAGTGAAGTGATGCTGGAGAACTTCAAGAACCTGGCCTCTCTGGGTGAGCTCGGCTCCTCCAAAGCCCAAAGTCTGCCCATTAGGCCTGCCATCTTTATTTCATTGGTGTTTAAAAACTTGGAGTTTCTAGGCCTCTTGGCTGAGTTTTGCCCTGGGGTTATGGAATCAGACATTTACACTGTCTTTGGGGTCCTCATGCCTAAGAAAGGTCCTGTTCCATATGAAATTGTAATAAGTTTCATGATTCTGCTCCTAATGTTTTACAATGCCTATTCTTTGGAGACTCTCCACACCTACAGTATTTCTCCCCCAGAAAGACCTAGGGCCAAGCCCTTGGCCTCTAACATATGCAGTCATGGTCCTTTTCTTTTTCTACCGTCAGGGCTTCCAGTGTCTAAACCATATGTGATCTCCCAGTTGGAGGAAGGGAAAGAGCCCTGTGTGTTAGAGGGAGAAATGTCAACAGGTGAGTGAGTGAGACCTAAGCAGCATCACACATAGTAAGAACCAGCCATGGGCGAGAAGTTTTCCTGAGCCCTTGGGGGTCAGGGGGCTCTCCTTTGAGGTGAGGCCACTTGTCAGGAGCCCTCCACTGCAGTATTTTAAATACTCTTCGGCTTTTGTAATTATATCTGGTGTCAGAAGAAGAGATGTTCATTTTCTTCTCTAGCATTTATGCTTTCTTTGATACCTATCTCTGCCCACCCCTTCTGGGTTCTTGGAGCCACTCAGCATCACTAGATGTCACATGGGTAATGTTGGATGGAATCTAAGGACTGACAGTTGTAAATGGCCAGGCTATCCTGTATCAGCAGGGTTAAGAGAGTGAAAGACCAAACAGTGCAGCTGAGTGGCCTATATATTAAAGAGTTATAGGCAAGGACAGACAGGTGGATGTCAAGATCAAGGTGAAGACCTTCAAGTTTGATTAAGCTGAGCTTCAACAGAGCTGGTTCCAGGAACAAAGATTACTCCCTGCTGTCTGTTGTCATTTCTTTGAGACCATGCATTCCTAGGTGACTTGAGAGTACTTGACAGGTCTCACCTCTTGGAGCAGAATTCTGGACCCACCTGCCATGTGTAGTTCAAGCACACTGGAGGAAGGTGACAGTCTGTGCCAATGTCTATCTCTGAGATAGAATCATAGCCCTGGATCAGAGGTAAATCTCAGTGCTCAAATCCTGGGAGCACAGGCTGGGCCTCATTTTTTAAGAATTATTTTTATTTTTTTTTAAGATTTTATTTATTCATTTGAGAGAGAGAGAGAGAGAAACAGACCACAATCAGGGGGAATGGCAAGGAGGGGAGGGTGGGGGGAGGAGGAGTCTCCCCATTGAGCTGGGAGCCCGATGTGGAGCTTGATTCCTGGACCTGGAGATCATGACCTGAGCCCAAGGCAGACACTTAACCATCTGAGCCACCCAGGTGCCCCCAGGCTGGGCCTCATTAAAGGAGCCTAGAAGAGAGGACAGAGAGGGAACTTGCTGATCCCTGCCTCATGAATATTTTCTTGATCTTTTTGATCCAGAATGGGAACAAGGGTATGACCTGTTGATCTAGTCTTAAGATAAATATGTCTGCTGACAGTGCTCTACAAACATGGCTGTTTCAGAATCTCTCAGGGAGCTTCTTGAACATCCAGATTTCCAGGGGTCACATAAGACCTACTGACTTAGAATCTGGCATCACTAGTCATTTACCTCTTCAGAAGTGTTATTTTTAAAAAAAGATTTATTTATTCATGAGAGAGAGAAAGAGAGAGGCAGAGACACAGGCAGACGGAGAAGCAGGCCCCATGCAGGGAGCCTGACACAGGACTCGATCCTGGGACTCCAGGATCATGCCCTAGGCCAAAGGCAGGCACTAAACTGCTGAGCCACCCAGGCATCCCAGAAGTGTTATTATTGTACTAGTTTTCTACTGTTGCTGAAACAGACTAATACAATGACTTTAAACAATACAAGTTTATTAACAGTTCATAGGTCAGAAGTCTGACATGGATCTCACATAAGATGTCAGTAAGAGGTGTTTTCCTTTCTGGAGTGGCTAGGGGAGAATCTGTTTTCTGCTCATTTGAATTGTTGGCAGAAGCAATTTCTTGCAGTTGTGAAACTGAGATCCTTGTTTTCTTGTTGGCTGCAGACTGAGGAATGTTTCCAGCTTCTAGAGACTGCTACATTCCTTGGCTCATTGATGCCCTTCCTCCACCTTCAAAGCCAGAAGTGGTGGGCTGAATCCTTCTCACACCACATCTCTCTGACCCAGCCAGGAAATGTTCTCTGATTTTAAGGATTTATGTAATTAGATTGAGCCCACTGAATAATCCAGGATAATCTCCCCATCTAAAGGTGTGGGCCCTTAATCACATCTGCAAAGTCCCTTTTATCATGTAAAGTAACATATTTACAAGTTCTTGGGATTAGGGCATGGATGTCTTTGGGGGAGAATTATTCTGTCTATCTTAATTATATACAGTAATACAATATATTACTGAGGTGCTGAGGGGACTTTGTGGAGAACATCTTCCTACCATCTTCTCATCTTTATGATCTTTGGATTTACCTTATGTACTGGAATCCAAACACTGTTTTTTCAGATTTTCCTAATCTCCATTCACTTGCTTATCACTTCTTGATAACTTCAAAACCTTCTTTGGACATATACTATTTTTGAAAGAAACTGTATATGTCTCAGATATTATTTTAAAACTTTATTATCTTACATCCATTATAGGACTTCCTCTGGGCACATGGAATAAGTAATGCTAAAATGTTGGGGTTTTTTTGTTTTTGTTTTTTTTTCCCCCTCAGACTGGGAGAAAAAGCCTAAAGTCAAAGAATCAGTACTAAATCAGGGAATTTCCAAAGAAGATTTACTCCAGACAACACCAGTGGAAAAACATATCAGAGATGAACTCTGCTTCTGCCAACTGAAAGCAACCCGTGGTCATGATGACCAATTAGAGATACATCCAAAAGACCAGGAGACCCATCTGAAAGAAATATCAATCACTCACAAATCTACTACCCTAAGGACAGATCATGAATGGAGTGAACTTGGGAGAAGTTTAGGCTTAAGATCAGTCTTTGCTAATCAACACAGTGTTCTTATAAGAGAAGGATCCTATAAAAGTGATACAGAATTCAGACAGACTTCAGGGAGAAATAACTCCCCAAGAACCCATCCAGGGAAGAAACCTTGTAAATGTAATGAATGTGGGAAGTCTTTCCATTTCCAATCAGAACTTAGGCGCCATCAGAGATGTCACACTGGAGAAAAGCCCTATGAATGCAGTGAATGTGGAAGAGCCTTTGGTCATATTTCATCCCTTATTAAACATCAGAGAACTCATACTGGAGAAAAGCCCTATGAATGCAGTGAATGTGGGAGAGCCTTCAGCCAGAGTTCATCTCTTGTTCTACATTATAGATTTCATACTGGAGAGAAACCTTACAAATGTAATGAGTGTGGGAGAGCCTTTGGTCATACTTCATCCCTTATTAAACATCAGAGAACTCACACTGGAGAAAAGCCCTATGAATGCAGGGAATGTGGGCGAACGTTCAGCCAGAGCTCATCTCTCATCGTACATTATAGATTTCATACTGGAGAGAAACCTTACCAATGTAATAAATGTGGGAGAGCCTTCAGCCAGAGTTCCTCTCTCACTCAACATTATAGATTTCATACTGGAGAGAAACCCTACAAATGTAATGAATGTGGGAGAGCCTTTGCTCATACTGCATCTCTTATTAAACATCAGAAAAGTCATGCTGGAAAAAAAGCCATATAAATTCAGTGAATGTAGGAAGCTGGAGTGCACACATTACTCACATGACACACTGGAGGGAGATCTTGCATGTGTGATGTATGTGGGAAGACTTTTGGTTGAAAAACATGTCTTAAAAAAAAAGAAAAACATGTCTTATTCAACATCAGACAGTACATGCTAAAGAGAAGCTCTATTGATGTCAAGAGAGAAGGTGGGCTTTCAGAGAAGCCATATTGGTGAGAAGTCAAGTAGATGTGACTGATTTGGAAAGGCTTTTGTCAGGGGACACACATTATTCAACATCAGACAGTTTCTACTGGCCAGAGAAACCTTATCAGTGCAATGAGTATGACACAGCCTTCAGTCACATTTTATTCAGTAAGTAAGTAAATAAATAAATAAATAAATAAATAAATAAATAAATATCATGTAACTCAAACTGGAGAGAGACTGCAAGTGTGATAAAAGCCATCTGTGATACTTCTCTAAGCACCAAGAACACATACAAAAGAGAAGCCCTTTGAAAGCAATAAGTGTGGGAAGGCCTTCTAGTAGAGCTCATCTCTTAATAAACATCAGACAATTTATTCTTGAGAAAAACACTATGGAAATGATGAATGTGGGAGAGACTTCAGCCAAATCTCTTTCCTTTATAAATATCAGTGAATTCACCCTGCTAGAAACCCTGGGAATGTATTGCATGTGGAAAAGCCATTGGCATATGTTCCATTCACTCTGCACATCAGAGAATGTGCACTAGAGTGACTCTGAATTTGGTGAGACTGGGAAAACCCGCTAGTATAGTTCAGGCTTCAGCATACACTAAGACTTTACTCCAAAGAGAAACCCTGGGAACTTAACAAATGTGGGGGAAGTTCCTTTCAGACTTGAGATTCATAAAACAAGAGCTGAAAGGAATCTGAGAAATCAACTGATTTGGTGATTTCCTGCCTGGTGGAGGCTCTCTATAACTGCACTGTGCTTCACCTCCCCATCCTGTTACTGATGGGAGCAGAGGTGTTATTGTGTGGGTGAAGAGAATGGAGGCTGAACAAGATGGAGAGCCACCAGTGATGTAGCTCCACCCTATTTTAGGGCTAAGAAAACATCTGAAAATACCATGCACTGGGCTGGGCCTCTTTCCTTCTGGTTCACAGCTGTGGTTTTGAGATTGAGAGACTTAAGGTCTTCTGTACAAAACCCCATGCACTAAATGTTACCTCTAAGAGGCAATGGAGTGGTATTTTTAAAGTTTGACCAAAAGACAATTTTTATTAAATCTTTATGCTGTGAGATTTGGAATTTTTGAAATAAAATGAAATCTTTTTAAACGTTAAAATCATTAAAATATGTGTAAAAAAATAAAAACTTCAAAAACATTATTCTTAGTGAAAGCCAGATACCAGACACCATGTATTGCATAGTTCCATTTATAGGAAATGTCCTGAAATGGCAAAATCCTCAGAGGCAAAATAGATTAGTGGTTGCCTGGTGCTGGGAGAAGCAACTGGGAGTAAATGCAGATGTTACAAAGAATCTTACTGGGGTAATGCAAATGTCCTAAAACTGGTTTATGGTGATGGTTGAACAAAATCATTGAATTGTGCACACAAAATGGGTAAAATTTATGGTATGTAAATTACACCTCAGTAAAAGTGTTTTCATAAAATATCAAATACACAGATACACCAACTATTGCTAAACTACTTTTCCTATCTTGTCTGTTACTTCAAGCCATCTGTGTGTCTTTATTTTCTGTAGTAGTTAACCCTAAGCTTACTGAGCTTACTTATAAAGCTTACTAAGTTTATATCATGTTGCATCTGAAATTTATGAGGAGAGGCCAAGAGTAGGAGCTAGCATAGAGCAGAAGAGTCTTGACTAAAAATATTAGTTTATACTAAAGACAGTCCCTCAAGCATTTTAAATCCATATGAGGAAGCTGAGCCTAGACTTCAGGGAATCGGTTCAAAGTGGTCCATGAAGACCGGGAGAATCTAGGGGCCCCACAAGTTGGCTAATACAGAGGGGTGCAGGCAGATAGGATAAACAGGAGGCATCTGGACAGCTGAAATCAAAATGCCAGTCTAGGAACCTAGAAATCATGGGAATTTCTTCCCAGAAAGCCAAGGTGTACAGGAGAGAAATAGCAAATGTAATTACATTAGTAATAGCTTAGTTGACTTACCTTTTCTCCCAGTGCCCTTTTCTAATCCCAACCTAAGTCACTTTATATACCCGGATACCTGAAACTTTGTAGTTGGTCTTTGCTTAACATCTGTCCCTCTTGTTATTTTTTTTTTATATTTTATTTATTCATAAGAGACACAGGCAGAGGGAGAAGCAGGCTCCATGCAGGAAGCCTGATGCGGGACTTGATCTCGGGACTCTGGGATCACGCCCTGAGCCAAAGGCAGACACTCAACCGCTGAGCCACCCAGGTGTCACCCCTCTTGTTATCTTTGCGGTGGTAACTATTCTTATCAGTGTGCACTGACTTCTCCATCTGAAAGTCTTTGTACTGCCCACAAGATAAATTCCCACTCCTCACTTTGGTATTTAATGCCCTCTTCACTCTGCCTTAACCTCCTGTTGCTCCTGACAAGAACCTCTATTACAGATGAACTTGCTTGCCATACCTCAAACATGCCTTCGTAGTCCCCTGCCTGTTCCACCAGCCTGGAATGCCCTCTCCACTTCTCTAAAGCCTAATAGGCAGTCAGAACCCTGTTCAAACACCCTCTCATCAGGGAAGAATTCTCATTTTTTTGTTCTTTAAAGATTTTCTTTACCTAAGAGAGAACGTGAGTCAGGGGAGGGGCTGAGGGAGAGGGACAAGTAGACTTGGGACAACCAGACTCCGTGCTGAGCACAGAAGCAGATGTGGGGCTTGATCCCACGACCCTGGGATCATCAGCTGAGGGCAGACGCTGAACTGACTGAACCACCCAGATGCCCCAGGGAAGAATTCTCTTGAACACTACTGTGAAGTCATTATCTTACTGACTTGCAATTGTAAAAGCACTTGTGTTTGCTTAAAGTTTTTAAAAATGAAAGATGTGTTGGGATAGTTTTTATTACTGTCTTGATCTATTTGAATCATTTATCAGCTTGCCACTTTCTTGTCTCCTGAAACATTAGCTGCTTCAGATAATTTCTCATACTTCCTCTCAAATGAGCACACAGTAGGTGCTTACTAACCATGTGTTAAGTTGAAAAATTTGTATTGCCTGCATTTACTCACTGCTTCTGACTGAATTCACACTTTAAGATTTATTTATTTATTCACCAGAGACACACAGAGAGAGGCAGAGACACAGGCAGAGGGAGAAGCAGGCTCCATGCAGGGAGCCCGACATGGGACTCAATCCCAGGTCTCCAGGATCACGCCCTGGGCTGAAGGCAGCGCTAAACCGCTGAGCCACCTGGGGTACCCTGAATTCACACTTTAAAACAAAATATTTTACTGTACAGATATATCACATTAAAAAAATATTATTTAAGTAATCTCTACACCCAACATGGGGCTTGAATTCATGACTCCAAGATCAAGAGTCGCATGCTCTTCTGACTGAGCCAGCCAGGTGCTCCTGACTTCATACTTTTGTACTAGATGAAAAACTTTCCTTCTAGAAAACTACCAATTAAATATTTTCTTACAAAAATAGTGTTGCTTTTTATAATTATTTTTCAAATTCAAATATAGATTGGCATTGTTCCATCTTTTGGGGGTGGGTTGGTATGTGTATACATAAAAACTCGTTGCTATTTTATTTTGTAGCACTAGAATGACTTCTTATATCAACTACTCAGAATTAGGCCAAACTTCACAGGTTAAAGATACAGTACCCCACAAGATTGCTCTCACTTCAGATACCAACCACAAATTTGAGGGTCCCTAGGCTACTCTTCTGACCAGCTGGCTACAAACTTAGGAGTTCCCACCAGCCCTTCAGGTTTGATAATTCTCTAGAGCAAATCTCAGAACCAGGAAAGGGCTATATTTATTATGATAATTTTATTATAGCAAAAAGATAGAAATCAAAATCAACCTAAGGAAGAGGCACATAGATTGAGGTCTGGGAGCATCTCAAATGTGAAGCTTTCATCTTTCTCAGGAACACATCACCTGCTGGCATATCAATATGTAACTGCAGAGTATTGACATCTAGAGAGGTTCACCTGAGCTTCATAGCCCAAAGTTTTCACTGGGTTCTGTTGTCATGGCTGGTTGACCAGAGTTGAACACAATCTTCAGGGCCTCTTCCCTCCCTGGAGGTCAGGCTGATATCACATGGCTCAAAATCCCAACCCTCTAATCACAAGATTGTTCTGACTTGGCCAGCCCCCATCCTCAATCACCTAATTATCATAAACTAGGGGCAACCAAAAGTTTTCATTAGCATGAACTATCAGGTGTGGTCCCAGAGACCCACTATGAATAATAAAGATACTCTTATCACTGAGGAAATAACATGGGTTTAGGAGTTAGTTAACTCCAGGAACTAAAGACAAAGACCAGCCAAGTTCTTTATGACACAGCACACACTTAAGACAATGTGAAAATGCTTCTTCAATTATTTTTTTCTTTTCATCCAAGTATTTGTCAATGGGCTGTACGTTGTAAGGGGACTTAATTTTATCTACATTCTTTTCCCATTGTTCTCCCATCAGCTGCACCTGTTTGCATTCCCACCATCAGTGCAAGAGGGTTCCTTTTTCTCCATAGCCTCAATTCTTCAATTAGTATTCAAATAAATCATAAACATGAAGACTACACTTGAGATATTCCTCTACTTATCGACCACTGGCAAGAACTTAGACTTAGGACCACAGCTGATGGCAAGGGAGGCCAGAAATTGGTCTTTGGGCAGCAAAGAGCCCAGTTAAAATTTGGGGGATTCTGTTATTAAGGAAAAAGAATATGATGTATATTGACAGATGACCAGGAATCTGTTTCTTGAGACCCAAATACTGCAAAGCCAATTGGGTGTGAGGCCACATCCATAACTCTCCGGTATCAGCCTTCTCTGTAAGATGAAGGGCTCTGTACTTGTGAAAATAAGTGAAGCCCACTCAAATGAGAACACAAAGGCTATTTATTCAGAGCTTGTTATAGCAAAGGATCAGCTACTATCACCTGCATTTGGCAGAGATCCAGAGGCATACAGAAAGTAAGAATGCTTTGTAATGAGAAGAAAGCTTCAGGTACGCCCTGATTGGAGGTTGTTGGCATGGGAAAGCTGGAGGTCAGTTAACGAGGAGCGGAACATCTTATGTGATTGGTTTGGGAAACTTATTTGGCTTTCTACGGTTGGTCCTAAGTTGAAAGTGGGGGGCAAACAAAATAGAACTCGCAGTCATTGACCAAGTTCTGGCTGTTCTGAGCTGACTGCTGTAGAGGTTGTGGTTTGCCTTTCAGGCTGGTTGGCAGAGGTATGTGTCAGAGTTCTGTTGTCTTATCCGGTGTGTCCATTGGTATATTTAGTCCCTCAGCTCCTCCTCTTTGGTCATTCTCTTGCTTGAGAGAGGTTAGCCAATTCAGAGACACTAGACATTCAGATCTTCACAACTTGGGGATTGTTCAGTTGTCTTCATATAAACTGTATCTTAAGATATTTTTGTTGTTGTATCATCACAGCAATCATGTAATAAGAGAGCAGCTGTGCAAAAGCATTGAGTCAAGTAATGTTTTAAGGCACTCTGCAGACTGTGCTACCATGCCTGTTTCATGCATCTAAGAATAGCAAGAAATTATAGCCATGGTACAGATACCATCATGATTAATCAATGAAAAGTTTAGAGCAGTAAAATTGCCTGTAACTACTTGTGCCAGTAAAAATAAGGCAGACAACAGATCTTCTACGTAGTGAAGAGGTGATATTATTTTTTGGGGGAAAGAGGTGATATTATTAATAACATTAATAACATCTGCCAGAATCAGTTATAGGTCTCTTAAAGTTTTTTTATTTCCTTCCATTGGAAATACTGTTCTGATGGTTCACATAAACAGTGAGTTAGCAATTCACCAGAGTGCCTGAATAATCAAGCTCCTCATTATGGAGCTCCTGAGTTAGAAATTCCAGCATTGGTGACTTACAGTTAGGAAATCCGTACAAGGGATTTCTGTACATAGACAGATCTCAGGATACTATTCCTAAACTGCATTAGGTTTTAGTCTGAGAAAAACAAGGCAGTTGTCCTGGCTGCAAAGGAGGTAGAATTTAGTAGGGACACATAAAAGTCAAGGGGAAACATGTTGTTCATGACATGAGATTGGGACCAAAGCTTTATATTAGCTCTGTTACCTATTTGGATTCCTGTAAATGATAAGTAACTGACCCATTATACTATAAAGCTGCATGGACTGATTTATCGGGTTCTGTGCGGAGTAGCCAAACAAACAAACAAACAAACAAACAAACAAAAAAGACGAGGGCAAATGCAAGAAGACCAGTTAAGAGGCCATTTGTGGTGTCTAGTAAGGGATGCTGGTGGTTTGGGCCAGAGGGTGGAAACAGGTGGTAAGACACTGTCAGATGCTAGAATTTTTTTTTTTTTTAATTGGGAGATGACAGTATTTCTTGGTTGTTTACACGAAGGGTTTTAGAGGAGTCTAGGGTGGATCTAGATGGCCCTAGCAACTGGAAGAATGGGGCTTCTTTAAATGAAAGGAGCGAGGTATGTCTGGGAAAGCACATCAGGAGTGCAGAGACACCTGTGGGGGTGTCAGCTGCTTGTTTTGTTTTTTAAAGATTTTCTTCATTTATTCATGAGAGACACACAGAGAGAAGAGAGACACAGGCAGAGGGAGAAGCAGGCTCCATGCAGGGAGCCTACGCAGGACTCGATCCCAGGACCACGCCCTGGGCTGAAGGTGGCATCAAACTGCTGAGCCACCCCGGCTACCCAAGCTGCTTGTTTTGAATTCATTCTCAAAGAGGAGTCTTTGGCTGAGGTCAAGATATTCAGAAAGGCTGTCAAATTCAAATTTATAGTTACCTGTGGTCTGATCATTAGAGTGTAATAACTAGTATTTTATGGGAGACAGGGACTCTAGTAGTCACAGGTTGATTTAAGATCATTTGTCCCTGTAGGTACAAGTGGAAAAACCATTGACTATAATTCCCTATAGTCTCATTTGATGAGACCAGAATTGCTTTCATACGCGCGCACACACACACACACACACACACACACACACACACACTGGTGACCTGGCAATGGATGGCATATTCAGCAGCTAAGACAGAGTAGTGCTTACCATTTAGGATAATTTAAGAATGGCAGAATGAATATGTTCTGAACTAATTATAGTAAAGAGGACAGAAAACAGAAGAAAGGACCATTATGGGTGGATAACAACCACGTATTTGTAGGAATGAGAAAAAAATGAGCAAGCAGAAAACCACGTATCTATAGGAATAAGAAAAATATGAGCAAGCAGAAAAAAAAGGACTGACAGAAATCTTGGTCTGACATCTTGGGCAGAAGCTACTTATTATCTGTGGTCACCTACTTATTCCAGAAGTCTTTGGTTAGAGATATACTTCTGAAGATCAGGTGCTTCTAGAGTGTCTTGGAGAATCCTGTCTGAAGTCCTCTAGTGGAGTAGGCTTCCAGTTGTATTACATCTACTTTCTGAATAATTCCTTTTGTAGTTGTGAAATATATACTGAAGAATTAACTCCCTGAAGTTTCACTGCTGTATTTTTGTTGACAGTACCTGATAAAGTCCCATACAATGAGGTTCAAGAGCATTTTTTAAAAAAGATTTACTTATTTATGATAGAGAGAGACAGAGAGACAGAGAGACAGAGAGAGAGAGAGAGAGAGAGAGGCAGAAACACAAGAGGAGGGAGATGCAGGCTCAATGCCGGGAACCTGTTGTGGACTCGATCCCAGGATTCCAGGATCGCGCCCTGGGCCAAAGGCAGGCGCTAAACCGCTGAGCCACCCAGGGATCCCCTCAAGAGCAGTTTTCTCTGATGTCTCTTCCTATAGATAAAATCTCATGGCTGAAGATCATAAAGAGGCTATTTAGGAAGATGCTATGAGAAGGTGGCCTTAACCTGTTGATGCTAAGACTGGGTATGATTCTCCTGCAATATTTTGCCATGTCTGCATGCAGCAGGGTTAGAGTGTTGGAAGTGGAACCTCTAAATAAATGGACTTTCCAGTTATCAGTTTTTAGGGGAATAACTGTTCTATCTCCAAGGGAGTGATCCACATAATAAGGGTTTCTGGCCATAAGGACTACGTTTGGCTGGGTTGCCAAAGGGTTTCTAAAAGTTTTGCTATTTTTTTAATTTAGGCATTTATTTTATGGAGTTTATTTATTTATTTGAGAGAGAGCGAGAGGGAGTATGAGTGGGGGAGGAGGGGAAGAGGGAAGGAGAGACGAGAAGCAGGCTCCACACTGAGCAGGGAGCCCAATGTGGGACTTGACCCCAGGACCCTAAGATCATGACTTGAGCTGAAGGCAGGTGCTTAACTGACTGAGCCACCCAGGCACCCCAAGTTTTGCTAATTTTAAGTTAAAGATGCCATTAGTTCTTACAGCCTTTCCAGAATATTATGTATGGTAAGGACAACATAGTTTTTGAGTAAGGGATAATGCCATATAGAGTTTTTTTATAATAGTTCCTGTAAAATGTGTGTCAAGTTGACATGGGATGGACTGTGATGGCTTTAAAACGTCAACTTGGGGGATCCCTGGGTGGCTCAGCGGTTTAGCGTCTGCCTTCGGCCCAGGGCATGATCCTGGAGTTCTGGGATCAAGTCCCACATCAGGCTCCCTGCATGGAGCCTGCTTCTCCCTCTGCCTGTGTCTCTGCCTCTGTCTTGTGAATAAATAAATAAAATCTTAAAAAAAAAAAAAAAGTCAACTTGGCTAGGCTGAACTACATCTCTTTACATGGTAGCTGGATACAGAGGGGATGAAAGTGGAAGCTGCCAGTCCTCTTTGGGCCTTGCTGAAAGTCCTAGAAACACTACTAACTTTCCAATGCAGTCTTCATATATTTTTTTTCTGCCTTCTCAGACTCCCATTAGATGTGTATTGGAATGTTCATGAAGCTCCATTTTTCTAATTTTTTCTCTCTCTGTTCTTTGGACTGTATAATTTTTATTGCTCTATCTTCTAGTTCACTGATGCTCTCTTCTGCCTCTTCAAGTCTGATGAGGCCTTCCACCACTTTCTGTTGATCAAAGCAAGTAATAAGGACAATCAAGGAAGGGGGAATAAACTTCACTTTTTTTTTTCTTGAAGATTAATTTACTTATGTTTAGAGGCAGAGAGGGGCAGAGGGACAGGGAGCCTTAAGCAGACTCCGTCCTGAGTGCAGAGCACAACAAAGGGCTCCATCTAAGGACCCTGAGATCAGGGACATCTGGGTGGCTCAGTGGTTGAGTGTTTGCCTTTGGCTCAGGTTGTGATCCCGGGGTCCTGGGATCCAGTTCTGCATCAGGCTCGCCACAGGGAGCCTGCTTCTCCCTCTGCCTGTGTCTCTGCCTCTCTCTCTGTGTCTCTCATGAATTAAAAAAAATAAAATAAAATCTTAAAAACAAACAAACAAAAAGACCCTGAGACCACGACCTGAGCTGAAATCAAGAGTTGGATGTTAAAAAAAAAAAAAAAAAAAAAGAGTTGGATGTTTAACCCAATGTGCCACCCAGGCTCCCCATAAACTTCACTTCTTGATGAGAGTGATAACACGTAAGTTAGAGGCAGAGAAGGAATTGTCGGGACCATCTTTGCAGGAATCCTGTCATCTATGATTTTTTAAAAATTTTTTAATTTTAATTTTTAAAAATTTTTAAATGAGCAGTAATTCTCCCTCTTCAATCCACTGTTTAAGCGCCTCTTACCCAAATACCTGCCAGTGCTGAGTGTGAACAACCTCTCTTAATGTAGCCAACTTGGTATGTTAAGAGTCTACTAAAAATGGGATGCATTATAAAACAGGAGTGAAACAGGTTGTCTAATTCAGCAAAGAAAAAGAAAAGAGTAGATGAAGCGACCGTGTCAACCTTAATTTTTGGAATCTAACGTGTCACTCTTTTTTTTTTTTTTCTGCATGTTAAAATATTTTTATGCTAAATTTGAAAATCGGAGGTCTGGCTGAGCAGGAAGACCAGCTTCTTACACGAAGTCGGTATCTCTTCTCGGTCCACATACGCCGGTCATCTGGGCAGCCCCAGAGCAGACGCTACGAAGCCACGAGGAGCAGGACGGGCGCAAACACCACAGCGTGGGTCTGGGATATGAATGTGACCAAACGTGAGAATCACAAGAATACGTAAGCGCGCGTGTGAAATGCCAGGTACCTGCCGTCCTTAATAAATCTAAGAGACTTCAGAGCTTTACCGGAGTTGGGTAGGAACAGCTTTAGACTCCACGTCTGCCCACTCCAAACCTCCTCGAGACATCACCCCTTGTAGGTTCCCGCAGACCCTTCTCGGGCTGGTCTGTACCTCGCGCTTGCGGCGCACGGGCTCCCGCGGGTACCGGGGACCCGACCGCACGCACGCGTCCGCCGCCTCTTGCTTCCGGTCTCCGCCTCCCGGCCGAGGACGCGAACCGCCAGCCCCGCCCCCGGGTCCTGACGCAAGGACCCCAGCGCGGCTGTCCGCCGCTGCGCCCGACTCGTTCTATCCCGTTGCCGGTAGAGAGACTCCCCCCCCGCAGTCTGCGCAGCGGCGCGACCCTCCGGGAATTCAGCCACAGGCTGCGGCCAGCCGTTCGGGAGTTGCAGTCGCGGCAGGCGGTGGAGAAGGCGGCCCTGCCGGAGGCGAGCTCCGGGCTCCAGCATGGCGGCGGCGGTGCGCGCTGCGGGCCGCCTCCCTGCGCTGTGCGGCGTGCCGGCGGGTGAGAGCCGGGGTGCCGGGACAGGGGCTCGGAGCGGGCGCGGGCGCGGGCGCGGGCGCGGGCATCGTCCCCGGGCATCGTTCCCGGGCATCGTCCGCGGGCCGCAGGTGCGCCGGCGGAGGGAAGCGCCGGGACGCGCGGCCCCTGGGCCCATCCGGCGCGGCTCCCGTCGGTCGCAGAGCCGCTGTGCGACCTTGCGCGCCCCTGTGACTTCTCGGAGTCGCGGGGTTCCCGGTCTGTAAAGTGAGGGTGGACTGGACGCCGTGCAGGGCTCCTTTCCCGTCCACCAAACGGCTGGAGCGTGCTTCGGCTCAGAGGCGCGGGGAGCCGGGAAGCAAGCATCGCCGTCCCGCGGGCGCGACGGCCGTTCATCTGGTGATGTCGATGTGGGGTTCAAGCGAGGCAGGTGGAGGCAGCCCTCCGGCTGGAGTCGAGTGAAATTAGATCCCAGGCTGGTCAGTGTCATTATTGTAAAGAAATGTTTTCAGTGGCCGTGCTTTTGCTGTTCAGTTGTCCTCTCCCCGCTTTGTTGGTTTGCAGCCCGCGGAGGGGCATGCACTCTGCTGTATTCTGTAGCGGAAGCTCTGCCGCCTGTGCTTCATGAGCAACTCGCCCTTTTTCTTCGCTCTATTTCATTGTAAATCCACAACTCAGCATTCGTAATTCCGAAACCCCAAAACCTCTAAAAACCGAAGTTTTTCTTTTTTTTTTTTTTTTTGTAACTTGGAGAGGGTCAGGTTTTTTGTATCCATATCACCTGGCTCCAGAGCGTGTTTTTCTCCCATTTTCTGGTGTATTACTGACTTTTTTTGGTAGCAACTTTATTAGGATGTAATTTAAACACCATACAGTTATCCTTTTAAAGTGTACAATTCAATAGTTTTTAGTATATTCGCAAAGCTATACAACCATAGCCATATAATCAATTGTTAGGACATTTTCATCACCCCAAAAGTATGCTCTTTGTTCCCCATTGCCTCCAGCTCTGGGCACCCTCTAAACTCTATAGTTTACATGTTCTGTATAATTCATATACTATGTAGTCTTTTGTGATTGGCTTCTTTCACTTAGCATAAGGTTGTCAAGATTCGTTCATGTTGGAGCATGTATCAGTACTTCATTTCTTATGGCTGAATTTCTGTTGCATGTACATTCATTCTGTTGCATGAGTATTCATCATGTTTATCCATTTATCAGTTGATGAATATTTGGCTCAAATATTTTTGAGCATGTTATAATGTGCCTCAAAGGCATATTATAACAGCCTTTTGGCTATTAGGCCTGATGTTGCTATAAATATTTGTGTGTAATGTTTTTGCTTCCCTTGTGTGTAGACCTGGGGGTGGAATTACTGGATCAAATGGTAGTTCCATGTTTAACTTTTTGAGGAATGGCTAGACTGTTTCCTGATGTAGCTGCAGCATTTTACATCCCCACCAGCAGAGCATGAGGGTTCTTATTTACATTCTTGTCAACCTTTGTTATTATCTGTCTTTTTAATTATAGTCACCCTAATGGGTGTGAAGTGATTTCAGTTGGTGGTTTTGATTTGCATTTCCCTAATGGCTTATGAACATCTTTTTTGGTGGTGGTTTGTCCACTTGTAAATACTCCTTGGAGAAATGTCTATTCAAATCTTTACCTGTTTCTACATTGGATTGTCTTTTTATTAGTGAATTGTTAGAGTTATTTATATATTCTAGATACAAATCACATTCTATTTGATTTGCAAAAATTTTCTTTCAATCTGTGTGTTGTCTTTTCACTCTCTGAATATAGTGTCCCCTGAGGCACAGAAGTTTTAAATTTTGGTGAAGTCTGATTTATCTATTTAATTTTTGTTTCTTATGCTTTTGTATATCTAAGAAACCATAGCCAAATTCAAGGTCATGATGATTTACCCTTAGGATCTTTTCTTTTTTTTTTTTTTTTTTTTTAATTTTTATTTATTTATGATAGTCACAGAGAGAGAAAGAGAGAGAGGCAGAGACATAGGCAGAGGGAGAAGCAGGCTCCATGCACCGGAAGCCCGATGTGGGATTCGATCCCGGGTCTCCAGGATCGCGCCCTGGGCCAAAGGCAGGCGCCAAACCGCTGCGCCACCCAGGGATCCCCCCCTTAGGATCTTTTCTAAGAGTTTTATAGTTTTTCCTCTTACCTTTAGGTCTTTGATCCATTTTTGAGTTGATTTTTTTTTTTAGTTGATTTTTATATATGGTATGAAGTAGGGCTCTAACTTCATTCTTTTGCATGTGGATATTCAGTTGTCCCAGTACCATTTCTGGAAAAGATTATTCTTTCCTCACTGATTTGTCTTGGTATCCTTTTCAAAAATCAGTTACCAGTAAATGTTGTCATCCTGTTGGGAAGCACTGTTCCATGTGAAGTGGCACCCAGTATGGTTACAGCCTGGCGCTGCTGGGGTTTCAGCGGAGGGAGGAGAGCAGAGTGCTTGGTGGGAGGGCACTGTGGGAAAAAGGGAGCCTTCACCCAGAGGTGATGTTTCCAGAGAACATGTCAGAGACACAAAGGGATTGAAGAGCAGAGAGTGTTCAAGAATGACTATAAGTCTGGTATAGAGAGGGTGGAGGGGACAGTGGTGACAGATGAGGCTGATGTGGAAGGTTGGAGGCCACATTGCAGTCCCGTAGGCCATGTTAAGGAGTTTTGACTTTGTTCTGCAGATAATAGGGAGCCAAAGAATGATAAAATGGGCCTGGGAAGTGACCAGACTTGTTAGGAAGGCCTGTGTGACAACAGGTGGGGAATGAGAGGCAGGGTAGCAAGACCTGCTAAGGGCCCATTGTTACCTTGTGACTGAGGGATGGTGCCTCAGTGAAGAAGGGATAATTAGACCCTGGGAGAGGGTGCAGCTGATAGATTTTGGGGACAGTTTCTAGGACCTGGTAACTGGTTAGATGTTAACACGAGCACGAAGGAGAATATGTGGTGTTAACTACTACAAGTCGTTGTAGGACCTGGAAGTTACTCATTTGCTTCTCTTGGTTCTTTTATTCTATAGGTATTAATATTCTTTGGGTGTTAAAAATGTTCCTTTTAATTTAGAAATCTATCTTAAAAGAATTTTTTAAAACTTACAGGTCACATATGGTCCAGGCAGCTTTACCTAAACACCTATCCAACAGCTTCCGTTTTGGCATTGAAGACTGTTCTCAACAATGGTGAGATTCATTTATCCAACTGTCTTTACTTACAGGATCCAATGCCAGAGTACTTTATATATGTGTAAATGTAAATGTACAAAGCACATTCTATATAATGGAAACGCATAAGGTCTAGAATAGCTTTCAAATTATTTATGATTATAGTTGTTATAGTACAAGGCTTTAAAAAAATAATAACTATGATTTTTGGAGTAATTACTGTGTGTCAGGCTTGTAACATGTTATATTGGTTAATTCTCACCAGTTTTTATGAGATTCATTTCCATTTTGCAGATGATGGAGTGAGTCTCTGAGAGGCTAAGTGACTCCCTCAAGACTGCACAGCTAGTAAAGGGCAGGGCTGGGTCCAGAGCTGTCTGGATACTGTGATGCCTTCTGGTAATGTCGTGTCTTTGCAGAGGCCTTTGTTCCTACACCAACAGAGTGCGGGGCCCTCTGTTCAGTCACTCTCCAGAAGGGAAGGAAGCCAGCCTTTGCTGAGCCAATGTTGTGCTTGTGGTCAGTGAAATGCCTTTTCCTATGGTTAGGGCAGAATTGAAATCTCATTGTGTCCTTGACCTTCTGGAACTCTGTGTGCTGAGGCTTTACTTTTAGTTTTAACTTTCTTTTTTTGTCTTGTTAACCCCACTTGTTGAGATGCCTTCATGCCTTGCTTGAGGGGGTCCTGAAGAGTGGGATGACCCGAGCTCTTCCCTTTATTTGTTCACTTACTAGTTGGATTCATTCATTCTTTCATTCATAAACTCCTGACTCTGCCCTCTACTGTGAGTAGTGTCCCCTATCTGAGCTGATGGAGGGCCTGCAGAAGGCTTCTATGAGGAAGGCCAGAGACTGGCCTCACTTCTCAGAGATGTGAAAATAGCTGCTTTAACTTTGGCTCTCTGTTCAAGCCCAGGGCCCTTCAATAAACTTTATTCTCTTGAGAGCTGTTTTAACCCTCCTCCACACTTCCATGGTGACTAAATCCTCCATTGAAATACAAAGCTGGAGTATGTACAGTTTTTGTGATCAATAATCCCATTTCCTGGAGTCCCTGATTACTGTCATCCCGCCGTCTCCCTTGCAAGACACCTCCATCCATGGGATTGGTCAAATGGCAGCCTCTAAGACATGGCTGTTTAAAAACGTTTTTTTGTGTGACATTTGACATGCATATGGTTAGAAAAATTCTAAAAAAACCAAAAAAGCAAATCTTTCCTACAAACCACAGATATATCAGTTTTCTTCCTCAGAGGCAACTGCTGTGACCAATTTCTTGAATATGCTTCTGAAATTAGTCTATAAAGTATATTCATGTTCCCTCCTTGTTTTTGTCAACATGAAGGGTAGGGTGCTCTACTGTTCAACACCTTGCTCTTCGAACCAGGCCATTTAGGTCTTTCCACACAGGTACATTGCCTGTTGCACACAGCAGAGGTCGCCATTTGCCCAGAGTAGACAGTGCTGATCCTGGGGTCAAAAGGGCAACATAGCTGCATAGCATCATGGCGATCCATGTCAGGACAGACTACTTTCTTTAGACAGCTACATCTGTTGTGTGGATGAACTGTCTAGGATAGGCAGTTATGTCTGTAGTCTGAAGTTTTGCTTTAGTTTCTAAAGAAAGACTATCCTCAAAATACAACTTTTAAAAATTCAGGATTTTAGTGACTTATTTGCATCAGTAATGGTTAATTATTTGCTGCTGGCAATATTTTTTCCACAGGCTTGGAGCATCTAACTCAAAGAGTTTTATTCCATCTACCTACAGGCCCTTTGTCATATCCAGGAACCAGAAACAACCATCATTTCATCAGCTTGACCCGTGCACTACAGACACAATGCTGTATTTCTTCTTCCAATAATTTGATGGGTCAACAGTACAGATCCTATAGTTTCTTCACTAAATGTACGTAGACTGGCCACAAACTTGCCATTTCATGAAACAGGAAAATAATCTTTTGTTATTTTAATTTTTCTTCTTTTTCTTCTTCCTTTAATGAATTAACACTTTAGAAATTAGTTTATGATGTGCTAGTAAAATAAAATACCCTAGTGTACCTCCTAGAATTATCTCATATACTGCCAGCTATATTTGTACTGTACTTTGGGAAACACTGGTTTATTTTAATTCCCTTACTTGGGGCGCCTGAGACCTAAAGAGTAATTGAATTGTGGCCCAAATCCCTGCAAATTGAGATTCACAACAAGAATATATTCAAAGTTGGGATCCCTGGGTCGCTCAGCGGTTGAACATCTGCCTTCGACTCAGGGCATGATCTCAGGGTCCTGGGATCGAGTTCCACATCAGGCTCCCTACAGGGAGCCTGCTTCTCCCTCTGCCTGTGTCTCTGCCTCTCTCTGTGTGTCTCTCATGAATAAGTAAATAAAATCTTAATATATATGTGTGTGTGTGTGTGTGTAGTATCTTACATAAATCTTATATATATGTATATATTTTATATATACATAAATCTTATATATTTTTTAATATATATATGTATATATTTTCGAAGTCTGTTTTCAGGTGCACTTTAGTTGAGGAGATAGTGCAGATCAGGAAGTGTTAATTTTATGTAGACATTGTTTTGCTAACACTACTTGTACTTGAAATAGTCAAGTCTCAACTGAAATAAGCTTGTAATAAATGGAGATTGATTTCACAACTCAGCATTAAGCAAATTAAAAGAAATTAGAATTAGGGTGCCTGGTTAGCTCATTCGTGGAGCATGTAATTTTTGATCTTGGGGTTGTGAGTTTGAGCCCCACACTGGGTATAGAGATTACTTAAAAGTTTCTGTTTTTTAAAAAAGAAAGAAATTAGGATTACAAAGCCAATTCACTTTAGATTATTACATAAATACAGAAAATCACCTGTAATTCTACTACCCTGAAACACTAGTTGGCTACTTTTTTCATGTAGCTGTCAGTGCATTATACATTTTCCCATGTCAGTACATAGATGCCTCCAGTGCAGTATTATGCCCTAGTGTATTTCATTGTGTAGGTACAGATCACTTCAAATTGGAAGTCTCATAGTAACTAGATCATTTGTGTAGCAATGCAGAAAAGAGAACCAGAAAGTAGAGGGATTACAAGTAACACAGACTCCGTTGTATCTGTGGATTTTGGTGCAAAAAGAAAAGAGAGGAACAGATCAAAAATGAAAGTTCGAAGTATAGTTTCTGCTGAATATATATCACTTTTGCACCATCGTAAAGTTAAAAAATCCTGCCAAACTGTCATAAGTCAGGGACTGTCTGTAGTTTTTTCCCTGCCCTAAAAGTCCTTTTCTCTAACTCTTCTTGTTATAGAAGTGCCCCTTGTCCTCTGAAACCCCTCTCCCTGCACTGTTGTTCACACCTGCCTGTGACTCTCTTAGCCTACATTCTTCTCCAGTTATAGGACTCTGAACCTTTATGAGTTTATTGCTCCCAAGTCATACTAAGGTTAACTTTAAGAAAATGAACTCAATTGAAATTAGCATTGAGCTAGTTTATGCTTTTTCAGTAGGAAAGTTTTTGATTTTGTAAATCTCCTCCAAAAAATAAACATAATTTATCAAAACTCATTAAGATTTCTTAAGAGTATTTAACATTATACTTGTAAATCTGTCCTTCTGCCATGGAGGATCTCATTTAAATCCCTTTGATCCAATTTAGCAAGCAGTTTATTAGGCATGATTAAGATAGAAGTAGTTCCGTGTATCAAATTGGATGTGATGGTGGATTTTGTGTGTGTGTGTGTGTGTGTGTGTGTAAAACCATGAAATTTATTTTACCTAACTATGTTAGTTAACCGGTATATGCATTAATCTACCTAAGTTCTTCCAGAAATAACAGAAGGAATTGAAATAATAAATTTATTCTAAATAACATTTTAGGTTAATTAGAATCTTTTTTTTTTTAATTTTATTTATTTATTCATGAGAGACATAAAGAGAGGCAGAGACATAGGCAAAGGGAGAAGCAGGTTCCATGCAGGAAACTTGAGGAGGGACTCCATCCCAGGACTCCAGGATCATGCCCTGAGCCAAAGGCAGATGCTCAACCGCTGAGCCACCCAGGCATCCCAGGTTAATTAGAATCTTAGACCAGTATGTTCTGATGTTAAAATAGTAAAATCTCTGTCAAACAGCTTAATTCAACTTAAAAAATTACATTCATGAATAATAGTAAGAATATGAGATAAGGCTCACAGTGTAATATGTTAAAAACAAAAGGATGCAAAATTTTATGTGTAGTATAATTTCAGTTTTATCTAAAGCAAACTGAGACACCTAGGTGGCAAGAACTTTTAAACTCTAAGCATGAGGGAATGAAGATGCTCATATGTCTTCCAGAATATATTTAGTTTTTCAGGCATGTAGATAACTGTATCTTAGAGTTTTGATGACTATAACATTTGTGTGGCTCTCATTCTTCATTACAGTTGGTAATGGGACGGAATCTATGATTGTAAAATCAGTTGGTGAAAGACTGATTGTGAAAGACTGGAAGTCCTTGGGAAGATAGAACTAAATCTAATAAATGATGTAACTAGATCAGTAAAATTCAGTAGCGTCAAAAGTAAAGGATCTGAATATTCCACAAAAACAAAGGGGAAAATACTGATTGAAATGTATGGTAGAAAAAGATTTAGGGATCCTAGAAATTCACAAATGGAAATAAATCAGCAGTGTCAGGGTCTATACATAAAGTAAAAGACAAGGGTGATTTAAGAATATATACACTCCATGCAAGTATTAATTATCAGACCCCTACGTACTCATTCTTTCTGACCTATTGATTAGATTTTAGGGTTAAAGATGACTTTGGGCATCTTATTTTGAAGAATACACAGGCATTTAGATTCATAGAAGAATAGAGCAAATAACCCAAAATATTAAGATTTATGGGTTCAGATTGAAATGTTGATTGGTTGGGCTAATAAACTTGTGTTAAAGAAGGATAGGTATTGATGATTATCTTGTGGTTACAATGGTGGCAAGAGAGCAGGGAATAGACATGTAACATAGTTGATAACATGTCTGGGAAACAGACTACTGGTAAATTAGATTTAAATATTGGCCGTCTTTTGTAGAGGGAGCCCACATGCTTTGAAAATAGTAGAATCCTCTCTTGGGCTGTCTGCCTGTAATCATGTGATATATATACAAACAGTGATTTAGTTTTGCCTTCATCACCACAGTGATACAAGTGAGGCTAGCTTCTTCTGGCCTTTTTTATTCAGTAGGGGATCATAGATCATTGCTTGGTAATTAAAAAAGCCAAAAACCTGTTTTATTACAGTGACGGCAGATGAGCTTTGGAAAGGCGCTTTAGCAGAGACTGGAGCAGGAGCAAGAAAAGGAAGAGGCAAAAGATCTAAGAAAAAGAGAAAAAAGGATTTGAATAGGGGTCAGATCATTGGTGAAGGTAAGCTTATTTATAAAAAAGCTAATATGCTTTTTAAGGTTTCCCTCCCAGTTTTGTAGAGGTTTCTATGGTCTAGAAACCTCATACATTTCTCATGAAGGGCATTAGGGTCTGCAGTTTTAGAGTTCAACCAAATGGCTCACTTAATGTGTCATGATTCTGGAGGAAGGAAATCTCATAGAAAGGAATTCATTTAGTTATTCATTCAACAAGACTTAAGTGTCCTCGTGTTACATCTTCTGTGTTTGTCTCATAGCCCTTGGGGAGCTTATGATTCATTGAGAGAGTTGGCAAGCTTTCTCTGTAAAGGGTTAGATGGTAAATATTTTTAGCTTTTATGAGACACATGGACTCTTCCAACTATTCAACTCTGCTGTGGGAGCACACAAATAGTCCTGGATAATACGTGATCAAACCAGGATAGCTGTGTTCCAGCAAAACTTCACAAAACAAATAGGGGGCAGGGTTTGGTCCCTGGGCCTTAATTTGCCAATACCTGGAACACATGATTGTTTATACTTGTGTTTTTTGAAGAGTGAAAATAGTGCAATGTACTTGAATTGATATTTTGTGCTATGGTTGCTCACAAATTATCCCTGATAGTAGTAGGCTTCCCGGCATAAAGAAAACACCTTTCGCTGCACTTGCTTGTCTATTTAAATGTTTTTCTCCAATGACTTGCCTTGTATCTTATTTTATTTTTTAACATTTTTAAAAGTTATAACAATCATATATATGTACCTTCTTCGTAAAAAATTCAAAGATTATAGAGAAATCTAAAGTCCCCTTGATACCCCTTCTATCTCCTCCCATTCTAGTAGCTGCCCCCAAGGAAGGCGTGGATCTCATTTTGATATGTTTTCTGCTGATGTTTTTTAATGTTTTTATATACATAAGTACCTTAAATATAGTTTTCTTTAAAAAAATTAAATTATATGGTATGTACTGTTTTATAGTTTGCTTTTTTGCACTAAATAATGTGTTGGAAATTGTTCCGCATCAGAATCTATATAGTTACCTTATTCTTTCAGTTTAGTGCAGAATATTTCATGGATTGAATATGCCAGAGTTCATTTAACCAGTCCAATGTTGCTGTATATGTAGATTGTTTCCATTCTTTGCCTTTACAAATAACAGTTCAGTGGACCTCCTTGTCCAAGCACACTGAGGCCTCATACATGTATAGAAGTTTGTCTCTAGGTAACATCATGAAGTGGAATTACTAGTTATGGAGTAGATACACTTAAAATTTTAATAGACAGTGCCACTTGGCCTGCCAAGTGATCGTTAGCTTAAGCTCCGTCCAGTAGTGCCATTATCTGTACCCCATTGCCTGCCATTTTAACATTTAAGAAATGGATGATTTTTAAAAATTCTTATTAATGTATGTTTTTAAACCTTTAGGACGTCATGGCTTCCTATGGCCTGGTCTGAATGTCCCTCTTATGAAAGAGGGAGCTATGCAGACCATTGCCCAAAGAAGCAAGGAAGAGCAGGAAAAGGTGGAGGCTGATATGATCCAGCAGAGGGAAGAGTGGGACCGGAAGAGGAAGATGAAGATTAAACGGGAGCGAGGATGGAGTGGAAACACATGGGGAGGCGTCAGTCTTGGCCCCCCTGACCCTGGTCCCAGTGGAGGTAGCAGAGTCCTGGTGTGGCTTCCCTTTGTGACAGAGAGAGTACTTGTAGTTCTAGAATTCCTTAAGAGGATTTTATTTACTTATCTGTTTAGATTGCCTTTTTCCAAAAAAGGATTTGAACATCATTGAGGTAACTTCACATTATTACTCAGTTGTATTTTATGGAACATTAGAGGCCCATAACCAAGAAGTATTTCACACACAGGATACAAAGTACTGGTTTTTGGCATCCTTACTCCTCTTGAATGTGCTAGTATGCATTTTGGATCTATGCAAGCCACCTGTAGGATGCAGTTCCCCAAACGCAGTGTCATTGGGTACCTATGGAGCAACATAGCTTGGAAATGCTGTTTTGATAACAGAAGATAAACCAGATAGTTGTCATTCAGCCTTATAAAAGCATACATGAAATTAAAATTGATAGTACTTATTAGACCAAATTAGAAAACAAAGTCCTCTACCTGAGCCCCACCCCTAATATGTAAAGAAGTAAAATCTGAAAAATTCACTCTTGTCAATGAGTAGGAGATGAAGAAATAAGAGTTTGGCTACTTTCTCAGGTTTGGCTTAAAGAGGAGAGGAGAAGTTGAGATGGAGAGATTCAGGTGAACGTGCTTAGAATGGAGCAAAATGGTTCAGTTGAGAGGTTGAAGGTATGGGTTGGAGAGAAAAAATGGAGAGAAAAAGATCCCTAAACTAAATCCCTAAGGAGGGCCCAGATCCAGTTTGGATAAATGGATTAACTTGTGACTACGGAGTCAGGGGAGCCTGTGCTGTTTTGTGTGTGCTGGGGATGTGATGTGAGTGGTATCTGTCTGGTGGCTTCAGTTAGTCTATGAGGAAGAGGTGGGCCATCTGCTGAAAGTAGGATGGGGCACTGATGAGCATCCAATGGAGTAGGAATTAGAGTTTAGAGAAAAGAAGATTGGCTATGAGTTGATTATTGTTGAAGCTGGCTAATGGGTATGTAAGATTTAATTTTGCTCTTCTCATTTTTTATGATTGAAATTTTCTATAGGAAAAAGTTAATAAAAATAAAAGAACACAGAGATTGTTTGAAATGGCTGCTGTGGTGAGTGGAAAGAGACCTAAAAGGACATTAAAGGCCAATGGGCAGCAGGGAGGACTTGATTGAGTTGGAGACCATGAATAGTTAGTGGTCTACATGTGTACTATGCTTTGACTTCTCTCCATCACTTCCTAACAGGCCAGGTGTGGCCAGACAGTTGCATTGATTCTGGACTGGATAGTATGGTAGAGAGAGAAGAGGGTAAGGAGTTGAGGTGGAAGTGATTGATTGCTTGTGATGTCTTAGCTGAGTGGCAGAGGCTTTGAAGACCAGAGGAGCTTAGAGGGAAGGGAAAATAGTGGTCAAGAGTCTGGAGGTGCTGGGGAGTTCCAGGAACCAACACTATTCAAATGGTTGAGTGAGAGACCTGGAGGGGTAGGATGTTGCAGTCGAGATGGTGGCTGAGTTTATTAATTTAATGCTGGAGCAGTCTCAGGTGGTGATGGAGGACCAGGGCGTGGTCTTGGGAGTGGCACTAAAAGATCTGAGATTCTCTCTTGAAAATCAGTGATGGTGCTGGTGTTGAAAAATTCTTTCATGCATTAACTGTGTAGACACATTTATCTGTATGCCTGCTTCTTTTCTCTCTCCAGAAACATATGATGATTTTGATACCAGGATACTTGAGGTAGGCATGCTGAATTAAATACTCAGTTGAGCCTTTGGAGAAGTTGGGGTGGGGAGAGTGGGAATAGCACAAGAGGAACCATGAGAAAAAGTCTTTTTTTTTTTTTTTTGAGAGAGAGACAGTACATGGGTACAGGCAGGGGCAGGGGTGGGAAAGAGAGGTAGAGAATCTCAAGCAGTCTCCACACCCAGCATAAAGCCCAGTGCAGGGCTCAATCTCACAACCCTGAGATCATGACTTGAGCTGAAATCAACTGACTTCACTGACTGTGCCCTCCAGGCACCCCCAAGAAAAAGCCTTTGATGCATGACTTTTTCTGAGACACAGAGCTGACTTGGATAAGGAAATAATGAAATTTTTATTTCAGTTACTTGATATTGGCTCTCCTGACTGCTGCCCTTTTGGGGGGCTACCAGTTAGTCTCATGACAAGGCGATCTCAGTGGTATAAAGAACAGAGTTTGGGACAGCCTGGGTGGCTCAGCGGTTTAGTGCAGCCTTCAGCCCAGGGCCTGATCATGGAGACCCCGGGATCAAGTCCCACGTCAGGCTCCCTGAATGGAGCCTGCTTCTCCCTCTGCCGGTGTCTCTGCCTTTCTCTCTCTCTCTCTCTGTCTGTGTCTCTCATGAATAAATAAATAAATAAGATCTTAAAAAAAAAAAAAGAACAGAATTTGGAGATTACTGTTAAAATCCTCCCTCTAACGCTAAAGTAGATTTAGCAATCTATCCTTGAATTCTTTTTTTTTTTTTTTTAAGATTTTATTTATTCATGAGAGATAGAACAGAGACATAGGCAGAGGTAGAAGCAGAAGCCGGCTCCCCATGAGGAGATCGATGTGGGACTCGATCCCAGGATCCTGGGATCATGACCTGAGCCAAAGGCAGATGCTCAACCTCTAAGCCACCCAGGCACCCCTGTCCTTGAATTCTAAACAAGCTATACCTGGCACTTGGTTCAGGGAGCAAAGGGGAGGAACCATGTGCCAGGGAAAGAAAGTTTGGAGGTGCTGTGAATGCCTAGCTTTTGATGAGGAAATAATCTGCTAGGTTGTTTGTAGGTCCTTTAACTGAAAGTTGTTATCAGATAAATTTCAATCATTCTTCCCAGGATACTTCTTAAAAGAGCTTCCCTTTGGGCTAGTACCACATACTTGGTCAGGGTTAAATACCATGTGGAAAACCACTTACTGATTTTGTGATCCAGTATGTATATTGTTTCATTATTATCAGTAATTTAAAATATGTTTGCGAGGGACGCTGGTAGCTCAGCGGTTGAGTGTCTGCCTTTGGCTCAGGGTGTGATCCCAGTCAGGGATTGAGTCCCACATCGAGCTCCCTGCGAGGAGCCTTCTTCTCCCACTGCCTATATCTCTGCTTCTCTCTCTGTATCTCTCATGAATAAATGAATGAAATCTTAAAAAAAAAAAAAAAGGTTCACGAGTATTTTATGTCTTTGGGTCCCAGTTTATACCTTTTGGAAGTTAATCCCTTTGAAGAATTCTTGTGTACGTGGATGAGTTCCTGTAAGGGTATTCATGGGCGTGGACTCGAGCTCCCTTTTCCTTTAACCTTACTTTATGGGAAAGGACTTGCCATGTAAGCAGTTAAAGGTAACAGTTTCATAATTCCTGGCCTTTTAAATACACCAAAAAAAAAACAAAAAAACAAAAAAAACAGAAAAAGGACACAAGATAAAACAGATTTTCCTATAGATCATAATCAGGGATTTCCAAATTTTATATTATCAGGTGAGCCTAATCCTTGGCAGAGAGATCGAGTCCTATCCTAATTCTTTTTATGTACTGCGTTTTTATTCATTTCTAAGATCCACATTTTTTCATATTTTAACATCTCTGATAATTGGGATATGTTATCAACAGTTTTAACTTCTTTCAAAGTTTATTTTTTTATTTTTATTATTTTTTAAAAGATTTTATTTCTTTATTTCACAGAGAGCACAGAGGGAGTGGCAGACCTATGGAGAGGGAGATGCAGGCTCCCTGCTAATAAGCAGGGTGCCCACTATGGGGCTGGATCCCAGGACCCTGAGATCATTATCTGAGCCAAAGACAGCTACTTAACCAGAGCCACCCAGGTGCCCCTATTTCAAAGTTTAAGATTTTTTTTTTTAATTTATTTTATTTTATTTTATTTATGATAAGCACACAGTGAGAGAGAGAGAGAGGCAGAGACATAGGTAGAGGGAGAAGCAGGCTCCATGCACTGGGAGCCTGATGTGGGATTCGATCCCGGGTCTCCAGGATCGCGCCCTGGGCCAAAGGCAGGCGCCAAACCGCTGCGCCACCCAGGGATCCCCCTATTTCAAAGTTTAATCAGCAACTCTCTTCCTCTGTGAAATTCATTAAAATAGTATATATTGAGTTTCAAATCCCTTCAAAAGTTATCTCAGTCCAACCTTCTAACTACCTTATAAAATAGGCAGGGAAAGTCTTATTTTCATTTTATCACTGGAGAAATAGTTCAGAGAGATTTCCTTGAGAAAGTTTGTTCTTGGTGCTCATAACTTGGAGGTTGATGTAGCTACTCACCATGGAGGTATATGTGTGAAAATAGATCACTCCTGTTCCTTACTTCAGAATTTTCTTTTCCTTTTTTTCTTTTTTTAATTTTTAAAGTAATCTCCACACCCAAAGTGGGGCTTGAATTTAACCCCAAGATCAAGAGTCACATGCTCTAGTAACTGAGCCAGCCAGATGCCCCCGGAATTTTCTTAACGTGTAATATATATGAAACATTTTGTCTTTTAGGTAAGAAATGTATTCAATATGACAGCAAAAGAGGGAAGAAAGAAATCAGTCCGTGTCCTGGTTGCTGTGGGGAATGGTAGAGGAGCTGCAGGTGAGTGGGTGTGATATGCATAGTGCTGGTGGTGGAGGCAGGGGCAGGTGTGGTCTGGGCTCGGCTCTGGAGTCCGTGGCTTCTTGCTGCTGTCCAGACTCTTTGTACAGATTAAGCCTTTTGGTTGGTTTGGGTCTACAAATCTTGTGATAAATCCATAAAATCCCTTAGACAAAAAAAAAAGAAACCGATCTTCCTCTATCTGTCTTTTCCTGTGAGAACAATGGATATTTTAAGAGGCTTAAAACACTGCTGTATTATATATAATAGTACAAAATTAGGGGGGGAAAGCCACTGGATGTTCAACAATAGGGACATAGTTATAGCCACACATTGTAATAGTCTATGGCCATTAAAGAATAATGGAAAATTACAGAATAATGCTAAGTAAAAATAACCAAAAAAACTTCACAGAAGATTGTATAATATAATCCCAATTTTTGTTTTTTTACCTAAGTATTTTTCCATGCAAAGAAAAGACTAGAAGGATATACACTGAAAAAATTAATGTTTCATCCATAGGGTTTTGAGTCATTTAAATTTTCTTTTTATATTTTTCTGTAACATTTCCCCAGTAAACGTCTGGTTTTGAAGTATATACATGGATGTGTAAGGGAAAGAAAACTGGAAAACTGCCTATTTAAATCCAAACTGACACTTTCAGAACAAGTCATCTATATGACAGGATGTTGCCCAAAGAAACCACTCTTAACAGTTACTTTTGTATCTTTCAGAAATTCTATATTTATATATCACCATTTACCTTTTAAAAATATTTACACAAAGGGAGCAGAGTGTATCCATAATTTTGTACCTGGCTTTCCTGGCTTAGTATTATACCCAGAGATCTTCCTGTAGTAGCACAGACAGATTTCCCCTCATTCTTTGTACTGACTGCAGTGTTCGATTATGTGGAGAAACATGATTGTTGTAATCTTTCCCCTGTTGGTGAATGTTTATGTTATTCCCATTTTTTCCCCATTTATAAAAACAGCTTCTTGTGTATGTAATTTGTGGTAATTTTCCAAGTATACCAATGGGAGAAGCTTCTTGCAGTGAAATTACTACCTCGAAGTTATATGCAATTTAAATGTATTTAAGTTAAGTTAGGTATTTCCAGATTGCCTTCTATAAAGGTTGTGCCAGTTTATGTTCTTCCCTACCAATACATCCCTGCCAGCCCTGGGTATTGTCAAACCACACTGATTGTCAAGCATATCTCTTAGTTTTGATTTGCATTTCTTTAATGATGAGAGTTTGGGCACTATTTTACATGTTTTTTGGCCATTATGATTTCCTTTTTGAGATCTGTTAGTTTACATGTTTTACCCATTTTCCTATTAGGCGATAGTTCTTTTCTTTACTAATAGTATATAAGCTCTTTCTAAGATAAGGACATTAGCCCTTTGTCTAACCTATATTTGACATAGATCTTAATTTTTTTCTACACAGAAGTTTTAAATCCACAGAAGTTTTAAACCTTTATATAGCAACTTGTTTGTGTGTGTGTGAGAGAGAGAAAGAGAGAATGAGAACAAGAGGGAGAGGGGCAAAGGGAAAGGGAGAGAGAGAATCTTAAGCAGGCTTCATGCCCAGTGTAAAGTCCAACACAGGGCTTAATTTTACTACCCTGAGATCATGACCTGAGTTGAAATCAAGAGTTGGATACTTAACTGACTGAGCCACCCAGGAGTCCACATGTAGCAACTTTATCAGTCTTGTATCACTTCTAGTTTTGTGTCTTATTTAGAAAGCTTTCATTTGAAGATGATAAATAAGTCCACTTGTATTTTTCTCTAAGGCATATGTGGCTTAACTTGTTTCCCTTAAACAGGGAATTAGGGGTGCCTGAGTGGCTCAGTGGATTAAGGGTCTGCTGGTCTGCCTTTGGTTCACGTCATGATCCCAGGATCCTGGGATCGAGTCCTGCATTAGGCTGCCTGCTTCTCCTTTTGCCTGCCCTTCCCTCTGCTTATGCTCTTGCTCTCACTCTCTCTGTCAAATAAATGAAATGAATATTTTTTAAAATCTTAAACTAGGAACTAAAATCCACAGCCCTTTTTGTCCCAGGTTGTCAGATGTCTGGCATATCTATCTCTTGGAGCAGTGTTGCTTTATATTACTTTCCTATATATAGCTTAAAAATAAAATGCATTATTCAAAGTAAATAATGTGATTGCAAATAATGGCAGCATTTCTGTTAAATTGTGATAAATCTCATTTCATAGGATTAAGCATTCACAAATTTAAGAATTGTTGATTTTGGGGATCCCTGGGTCAGCGGTTTGGCGCCTGCCTTCGGCCTAGGGCGTGATCCTGGAGTCCCAGGATCAAGTCCCACATCAGGCTCCCTGCATAGAACCTGCTTCTCCCTCTGCCTGTGTCTCTGCCTCTGTCTCTGTGTGTGTCTCTCATGAACAAATAAATAAAATCTTAAAAAAAAAAAAGAATTGTTGATTTTATTTCCTGGTTAATTGAAATCTGAATTGCATTTGGAAGTTCCATTGAAGTCGTGGTTTTACTCTATAGCAATGAATATTTTTTCCCAACCTTTCTGGTTATTTTAATCTATTTTTTAAATGTTCAAAACTGTTTATTTTATTAATTTAGAGCATGATTAGTTTTGTTTGAATATATTTAGTTTTATCTAGAGATTTATAAAAGGTTGTGTTACAAACCTAACCTTGGATTTCATAGATACTTTCAAATGTAATCTTTTCAAAATGTCCCAAAACAGATAAGCAAATCTGTATAGCCTCATGTTTTTGTTTTTGTTTTAAGTTTTATTTATTTAAGAAATCCCTACAACCCAGTGTGGGGCTTGAACTCACAACCCTGAGATTAGGAGTTGCATGCTTCTCCAACTGAGCCAGCCTGGTGCCCCTCTGTAGCCTCATATTTTATCATTTGTTTGGATAACAGGTTTTCTGTGAGCAGAAGATAAATGAAATGCTGTGAAATATTATAGGAACTGACAGTTGAATTGTGGTTAAAGACATTGTGTGCCAAATTTATGCCCCTTTTTATAGTTTTACTCTTTTTTTTTTTTTTAAGGTTTTGCCGTTGGGAAAGCCACTGACCGGATGGATGCTTTCAGAAAAGTATGTACATTTCTTTTTTTGATAGTAAAAGATCAGTGTGCTAGGCACCATTAGGACTACAAAAAAATAATAATAATAAAAATAAGAATCCTATCCTGAGGGTTCCTGTCAGAAGTTGCTTAGCTCTCCCCAAAAGTAGGCTTAGCACCTGTTTTCTTTTGCATCATCTTTGCAGACTGGTGATTGTTTACCAAAAGCATGAGACAGCTGAAAAGGTTGAACACCCTGGCAGGATGTTCAAAGATACTAAAGAATTATTTTTATTATTTTTTACATGTGAGACTGATGTTTTTATAAATTTTTAAAATTAAATCCTTAGCTTTTATTTTTATTTATTTATTTTTTTTAAAGATGTTATTTATTTATTGATGAGACACACAGAGAGAAAGAGAGGCAGAGACACAGGCAGAGGGAGAAGCAGGCTCCATGCCAGGAGCCTGATGTGGGACTCAATCCCAGGTCTCCAGGATTAGGCCCTGAGCCGAAGGTGGCGCTAAACTGCTGAGCCACCCAGGCTGCTCAAATCCTTAGCTTTTAGAAGTAGATAATGAAATTTTTGTTTAAGTGTGAAATTTTCGGTAATACAATATTTCATGGAAGGTATTTTTTTTAAATCTCCAAGAAAATGTAAATTCCAACAATAGATTTAAGAAAAATATTTTCCTCCTTTGTTTCAGGCAAAGAACAGAGCAGTTCACTATTTGCATTATATAGAACGATACGAAGACCATACAAGTGAGTGCTAATCTCTTGTAAAATTTGCAGGATTACACTTGTTACATGAAATGTGGCAGTATAGCTCTATGGCTACTTTTGTGTTTCTCTGCTGGTTACCATGTTCTGGAATAAATAATTATATAAAATACAGAAACAGATTTTCTCCTCTGAGAAGGTTAGTAATGAGTGAAATCAGAGTTTTGTCACTTATCCTTGGCCAATGTGTGCTACCTGTTTAGGGTAGTATTAGTTGCATTGTGGTATTTGCAAGGATATTTAAAGCTACACATCTGATTCCTTCTTATGTTTATGTTTTTACTCTTCAGTATTCCACGATATTTCTTTAAGATTTAAAAGGACGCATATCAAGATGAAGAAACAACCCAGAGGTAAACAAAAAATACTCTAATAATTTGTTAAAGCAGAGAAATTCTCACAATCCCATCCTGTCTTCTATTTTTGATCACATGTATCGAACGCATTTTGGAAACACTGAAATGGACAGGCCTACATTAGATTTAAGAAGGCTGATGCTCTCAGAGAGAGAAAAAGTCAACCTACTCCCATGAACACAGGCATGTTCCGGGGTGAATTCTAGGTGGTAAGAGCACACTCAGAATAGGAAATAGCAACTGAGTGAGTCATTGGGTTTGGATGAGTGGGAACATTAGTTCCTCCTTGAGTATTTTTTTTTTTTAAAGATTTTATTTATTTATTCATGAGAGACACAGAGAGAGGCAGAGACACAGGCAGAGGAAGAAGCAGGCTCCATGCAGGGAGCCCAACGTGGTACTCGATCCTGGGTCTCCAGACTCACTCTGGGCCTAAGGTGGCGCTAAACCATTGAGCCACCCGGGCTGCCTGTCCTCGAGAATTATTGATGCTATTAGTTGGTAGACTCTTATAGTCTCTTCAGTTCCAGTCATTTACTTACATTGTCAAGTATCAATTGAACATCTTCTGTGAGCTGGGTGCTATGCTAAGTTATGGGGATGCCGAGGTGGACCTTTCTGTCCTGTGGAAGAGCAGGCCGGCAGGCAGAGTTCAAGGTCACAGAGCTAGGGCAGTCATGCCCAGAGACTCTAGATATAGAATTTTTGAGTACTTTGATTTGTGTTTAGTCTGTGTTCTATAGTAACAGTGATACTCTAAGTATATCTTTAAAAGTTTGGATCAGAAAACGATAAAACATCTAAATTTTCCACGTCAGAGTTTCTAGTCTGTGGAAATAAATCAGGAAGATAAAACATCAAATTCAGTACTAATTGTGCACCAAGAAAACTTGCCTTCTGCTTTAAAGTAATAATCATCATATGCCTCATAAAAACCTTTATTTTATTATTAGAAAAAGTATTTAGTTGGGCACTTACACATCAAGGTTTTGACTTGCACTATTCCCATGGTAACTGCGAGCCCTTGAAATGCGGCTGCTGAGATCTGCCAAATGTCAAGTACACACCAGATTTGAAAGGTTCAGTATGAAAAAAAAAGTAAAATATCTCAAATTTGTTACATGTTGAATGATAGTATTTTAGGGATATTAGGTTAATAAAAGATCTTACTAAAATTAATTTTGCCTCTTTTTTTAAAACATCAATGAGAAAGTTTAAAATTCCATATATGGCTTACATTTATAACTTATGTCATATTTCTGTTGAACAGTGTTGGTATAGACACAAAAATCTGAAAGATTTTTGAAACATGGCTTTGATTTTAATTAATTGCCAAAGTTGCCTTTTTTAAATCTTCCCTGTCAAGTTTCTCTATAGTTGAACCCATTCCCTGTGCATTGAGGTTAAATATTCTGATCTTGAAGCTAAAACAGTATGATACATTAGAGATGGCAGTTCCTAAACTACATTTCTGTGCATCACTATTTCTGTGAGGAGATCTTAATAGGTATGAACTCCAAAAAAAAGAGTACCATGTGGGAAAGCGATTATGGAAACTAAAAAAGATGGCTATACCTCTTCATGATTGTCAAAGTCTTTAATCCGCTACTGTGCAATTTGAATCTCCCAAAGGGGATAGAGAAGGCGGCATTCCCAAACTTATTTAACCATGGGAAGCTTCTTCCTTGGCTGCAGCATGGTGTTTAATGCTTCACACAGCACTGCCAAGCGCTTCCCGTATCACACCGCGCATACACACACACACAAATTTAGCTTTCATCAAACAAGGAGCTTGGGTATGGTGCCTGCCTGGTTGTCTTCACGACCAAAGTATATCCAAATAATTACCACAGGACTGTGACCACTGTTACATGGATATTTGTATACGTACAAAACTGGATACCATTTGGGGAGTGTAGAGTATGGTCCAGGGGCTGTGTGGAATGTATGCCTTCGCTTGGATGCTCATCATCAGCTCTGCTAAGTAGGTGTGGAGGGGAAGAGAGGCTCTTACCTAGGATCATCCGTTGAGCAGTAGCAGGTTAGTCTGTCTTCTAGAACCTTCCAAGGATCTGCCTTGCACCTCCTTGCATGGGCACCAGTTTCCAGGTGTGTGTGCATATATACACATTTATGCATGCCTATGTTTGTTCACACATGGATACATGTTCTGTGTATATAACTCCTCCACACACAGAAAAACCACCCTGTTGTTGTTTGTCTTAGCTATCCTCTGTGGTCCCTAGCTTTCACATAATCTGGCATAGCTATGGGGTCCACATTTAATTGGCTCTTTCAAGTAGAAGGGACAGTTTTGTGTGAGGTGCTTGTATCCAGATATAGTTTATATATATATATGTATTGAATTGTCATTAAGAATTGGAAATCAGAAAGCCAGTAACATTCGATTTCTAGAGTAGCTCTTCTGCCTTAAAGCAGGGACTTGTGTACGGAGTTCCATGTCTGGCTAATCAAAATGATAAGAGTCTAAACTTGGGGTGCCTTTCTCTCATTGCTACCTACGTTTGCTGGGACTGATCTAGGGTCTGGGGATGCAATAGAAACAAATAATATCATAGCCCTCACAGAGCCCACATTCTACTGAAGGGAAAGATCAGAGAAGCAAATTCCATTAAGTTCCTGAAAATTAAGATGCTGTGTTTCGGGGGAATGGGAGAGAGGGTGTGTTACCAAAGCCAAGAGAGGAAGAGGTAGTAGGTATCTCTTCTAAGTGCAACTGAGCAATTGAGGAGGGTGAAAACAGGTGTGTGCCTCTAATCTTGGCCAACTCGGGCATGTTATAAAGCATTTCTTTTAATCTTTATAATATCTCTTTTTTTGCCCATATGCTTAAGAAATTTATGTGTATTATTTCTTCAGTCTTTATAACCTCTCAGTTAAATCAGTGTCATTATGGAAGTAAGTTGTCCAGGGAAGCAATGAAGCCAGAATGTGAACCAAGGCCTCCTAAACCCAGAGCCCAAAACTGCATGAAAGACAGCAGGGGGACTGTGTTTTTCCTTTTCTAGGCTACGGCCTCCGCTGCCATCGGGCCATCATCACCATCTGCCGGCTCATTGGCATCAAAGACATGTATGCCAAGGTTTCTGGGTCTGTCAACATGCTCAACCTCACACGGGGCCTCTTCCATGGGCTCTCCCACCAGGTAATCCTTCCCTGGGCTCTGAAACAGAAGTTCTTGTTTGTGTTTCAATTGTGTGCATTTAGACTGTGATGTCCTGGGAGCCTCTTGGAATTGCTGTCCTGATGCTGCCTGAGGACTTGGCCATTCTTTGCTGCCTGTGGCTGCATCTGTTTAGTTAATACAACTGGAGAGTTAGTTCATGAAAATTACCCTTAAAAGATACTTCATGGAGGGGTACCTGAGTGGCTCAGTCAGTTAAGCGTTTGCCTTCTACTCAGGTCACGATCCCCTATAGGGCTTCTTACTCAGCAGGGAGTCTGCTTCTCCCTCTGCTCCTCCCTCTGCTCCTCCCCCTGCTTGCGTGCTCTTTCTCTCTCTCTCTCTCTCTCTCTTTCTTTTCTTTTCTTTTCTTTTCTTTTCTTTTCTTTTCTTTTCTTTTCTTTTCTTTTCTTTCTTTCTTTCTCTCTGTGACTCTCAAAAAAATAAATAAAATCTTTTTTTTAAGAAAATCTTCATGGGTGTTTTAAAGTTTTGAAATTAAGTATTTATAAAACCCAGTAATTATAATCTGTGTTTTATTATGAAAAGAATTAATATGCTTGTTCTACAACTCTAACAGTATAGAAATATAAAGTAGAAAGAGAAAGGCTGTTTCCTAATTTAGTCCTTTTAGTTGGGACTAGAGTAAAGCCTTTACTCAAGAGCATTGTCTTTGGGAGAAGCACAGGTAGTTTTCACGTTACCTGCATAGGTCATTCAGATGGACACCTGAGCCAGTAGGAACTATGAACATTCATATGCCAAGTTATTTTTCTGCAGAGATGAGAGCCCTGGGCTGTCACCCAACCTGCCCCCCTCAGCCTGGGCTAGGTGGACAATTGATCTATTCCACAGCAAAGAAGCCCCTCCTCCTGGGCTGCCCTCTTACCTGCTCCGAGGGATGGCCTGTTCTTTGAAGGAATGGGTAGACCTTAGCTGGATGAGCAGAAAAGACAGCCAGGTTCAAGAGACTCCATTTTGATAGTCTTCCTGTCACCAAGAAAGCTGGTTTTGAATAAAGTAGTTCGTGGAATATACATGTCTCTGTGTAAAGTAGGAAAATTAATTTAGAAGAAAAGCTTTGGTTAAAAGATCCTTTTTGAAAACTGTGTGTGTGTGTATGTGTGTGTGTGTGTGTGTGCGTGCACGCGCATGTGTGTTGGTACTATCTAAAATATGCTTCAAAAACACTTCTAAATCAAGTAGACTTGTTCTTTTATGTAATGTTTTTTATTTGTTCATTTGTTTTTTAAAGATTTTATTTATTTAAGAGAGAAAGTGCACACACACAGGTGGGAGGGGCAGAGGAAGATACAGGCTCTCTGATGAGCAGTGACCCCAGTGTGGCACTAGATCCCGGGACCTCGGGATCATAACCTAAGCTGAAGGACGATGCTTAATAGACTGAGCCACCCAGGCACCCCTGTAATATTTTTGTTTTATGTTAGTACTTTGAATTTTCTGTGATTACCATGTTTTATCTCTTCTAAAATTTTCCATCAACTATAAAATGTTGCATTATTTGGGGTACCTGGGTGGCTCAGTCAGTTAAGCGACTGACTCAGTTTCAGCTCAGGTCATGATCTCAGGGTCATGAGGTCGAGCCTTGCATTGGCCCACACTGAGCATAGAGATAAGATAAATAAAATGTTGCATTATTTCATGTGCCACTCGAAAAGAAATGTCACCAGTTTAAGCAACAAACTATTGATTGTAAGACTCACCAATTTAAATTACCTTATTTTGTTTTTTAAATAACTCATCTCTTTTCTAATTTCAAACTTATATAGAATTAGACTAGGACAAGATGGCCATAAAGTCTGGAAACAGGTTGGACATACCCAGTATTTTAATGTACCATAAACCATCTACTAAATTTATTTGCCTTTTTCTAGAATTCTGTGGCTACTGTCTGTAATCAGTCCCCATGGCCCTCTCACCCAGTGTCAGCAGTTAGGAGCTTGTGGCCCGCCTTTGTCTCTCAGTGCCTTCCCCATGAAGTCCAGTCATTTTGAACCAGGTCGCAGACATTACTTTATATCACTCATAAATATTTCAGTATGTATTTCTAAAAGATAAGGACTAAAAAATACCCCCCTGGTATTATTATACCTAAAAAAAATTTTTTTTAAAGATTTTATTTATTCATGAGAGATACACAGAGAGAAGCAGAGACATAGGCAGAGGGAGAAGCAGGCTCCCTTTGGGGAGCCTGATGTGGGACTTGATCCCAGAACCCTGGGATCATGACCTGAGCCAAAGGCAAGACGGTCAACCACTGGGCCACCCAGGTACCCCTATACCTAAAAATTAATAACACTGCAGTATCACCAGTTACCTAGGTAGTGTTCATAGAAATGCATTCGTTAGGTTTTTTTTTTTTTTTTACATAATTCATTTGAGTTAGATTGCAGAAAAGGTCAATACATTATAAATTCTAGCCATGTCTTTTAGGTCACTTCTAATCTGTAGGTTTCCCTCTTTCTGTTTTCTTCTTCTTCTTTTTTTTTTTTTTTAAAGGAACTGGGTGTCTGCCCTGTAGCTTCACAGTCTGCTGCTAAATACCCATGGATCCTTAACATCTTCTTTCCCTATACTGTACTGTAAAATAGTAGCTAGAGCTAGGGGCTTGATGAGATTCAAGTTCAGTTTTGGGCACAGCATGGCACAGAGTTGGGGGGTTTGGAAAGCAAGAGACCAGAGCCCAAGGCCCTTCCTCCATTCCAGTCGAGAGTTGGGAGCTGATACCAGCCTCCCTAGGTCACCATGGTTTATATTTTATTTTATTTTATTTTATTTTTTTAATTTATTTATTTATGATAGAGAGAGAGAGAGAGAGAGGCAGAGACACAGGCAGAGGGAGAAGCAGGCTCCATGCACCGGGAGCCCGACGTGGGATTCGATCCCGGGTCTTCAGGATCGTGCCCTGGGCCAAAGGCAGGCGCCAAACCGCTGCGCCACCCAGGGATCCCGAGGTCACCATGGTTTAGCTGCAAAATATATCACCCAGAATTGACTGAAATGTTAGGTCCCCCAAGTGGTACATGGAAGTGCCTGTCCTTTAATTTACAGTTGTGTCTCATAGACCTAACCTGCCATTACCGATTTGGTCTTTCCAGGAAACCCATCAACAACTGGCTGATAAGAAGAGTCTACATGTCGTAGAATTCCGGGAAGAATGTGGCCCTCTGCCCATCGTGGTTGCCTCCCCCCAGGGAGCCTTGAGAAAGGACCCAGAGCTAGAGGATGAGGTTCCAGACATCAAACTTGACTGGGAAGACGTGAGGGCTGCGCAGGGAATGAAGCGCTCAGTGTGGTCAAATTTGAAGAGAGCTGCCACCTGAGCTTCCCCTGGCCTTGTACTGCTGCAGTAGTAGCTGGTGCTGTCCAGCACCTGGAGAGACTCAGCCCCTCACATTTTGGAATGTCACTCTCTTTCTAAAGGAAAGGCTAACCTTCTTTATTTACAAATAATAAATAACTATAGCTTTAATTTATTGAGCATGTGGTATATACCAGGAACTGTGATAGGAACGGTACATACATATTTTCAAGACTACTTTAAATATTCATTTAAACTAGCAAAAGTCCATGAATTAGGAAGACAGAGCTTATAGCCTGACCCAGTAAAAAATAATATGCAAAATAATAATTGCTATAATAATTATAACTAATAAATATTAACTTTGATTTGTCCAAAATGAATGTTATTAACTTCATTTGACAGAGCAATTAAGTACTTTACTACAGTCACACAGCTAGAAAGTAAAGGAAAACAGGCAAACCCTGTTTTTGACTCTAGAAATTCTCTTTTTAAACCTCTTTGTGTGGCTGTTTTAGTTGTTGGTCTAGGTATTACATTATGCGTATGTCACTCATCACTTGTCTACTAGTGTTGATATTTTACCTGTTTGAAGTGTAGAAACTTACCTCCCTTTAAACCCAGTTTTTGTAATTGTTTCAGAATTTCCTCTATCTGCATTTAGAACCATGTTAGATATTTCACTTTTTGCTTCAACCATCAAACATGTTATGGAAGACTCAAGAAGAAAAAAAAAGTTGTGTTTATCCATATTTTAAATTTTTATTTATTTTTCATTATTTTCTTCTTCTTCTTCTTTTTTTTTTTTGACTTGGCTTTACACCCAACGTGGAACCCAAAGCAGGGCCTGAACTCATGACCCTCAGATCGAGACCTGAGCTGAGGTTAATAGTCAGACACTTAACCGACTGAGCCGCCCAGGCACTTCTATTTATTTTTTAAATAAACTCTACCCCCAATATAGGGCTCTAACTCATGACCCCGAGGTCAAGAGTCACACGCTCCACCAACTGAGCCAGCCAGGCACCCCTACCCGTATTTTTGTTCTTTCAGTTTTTTTTTTCCTTCTTTCCTGACCTTCCAGGAGTCTTTCTGTTACCATTTGGAGTAGGGAAACACCTAGTTCTCCAGCCTGTCCCCTTCACTGCCATACTCACCATGCTTCCGAACGCAGACTTTGCGGGTTTTCCTCCCACAGGCAGTCTGGGTGTCCTGCAGTATAACACAGCTCTGACATTGTTTACCTGACGGTAGGGTCAGGTGCTACCAGTCAAGGGCTCAGTCTTACAAGATTGCCCTTGCCCTACTTTAGATGCCAGTTGCAGATGGGTTGTCAGGTGGGCTTCTGAGTGATCAGCTATAAATCAGAGGTTCCCACAACACCTCCACCAGGTTGATTAATTTGCCAGGGCAGCTCACATAACACAGGAAAACGGTTTACTTGGTATTTACCAGTTTATCATAAAAGGATATGATAAAAGATCCAGACGAACATCCAGATGGAAGGGATGCCTAGGGCAAGGTATGTGGGAAAGGGTGCGCAGTCTCAGCACCTCCATGTGTTCACCAGCCTGAAAGCTCCTAGAACCCTGTGCTATTGGGATTTTTATGGCGGCTTTACCACATAGGCATGATCATTAGGTCCATTTCCAGCCCCCCTCCCCTCTCTGGAAAATGAGGGGAGAGGCTGAAAATTCCAAGCTTCTAATCATGACTTGGTCTTTCTGGTGACCAGACCCTAGCCAGGAGCCCATCAAGAGTCACCTCATTAAAAAAACAAAACAAGCAAACAAAAAAACGAGTCACCTCATTAGAACAAAAAACATTGCTATCACCTAGGAAATTCCAAGGGATTTAATGAACTGTCAGGAACTGGAGTCAAAGACCAACTGTTAGTATAAAACATGCTGCCAGTGCTCTTATCACTTCAGAAATTACAATAGTCTTAGGATCTCTGTGCCAGGAACACATTTTATTTATTTTTACACATTTTCTGTTCTCTCTATATATGTCTTGTATAATAAATAAGTAAATAAATCTATTATCGCACACATTTCCTTCCTGCTTCAAGAATTTCCTTTAGCTAACAAATTCTTAGTTTTCCTTCAATGAGAATGTCTTTATTTTTCATTCCTAAAGAATAATTTTGCCAGATTTGTTGCCATACTCAAACTTGTCTGTATCCTCAATGCACAGTAAGCCAATGTCTGAGACACTGGTTTTGAAGCAAAGAAAGCTTTATTATCAGATGAAAAGGCAGGGGATCATTCCCAAAGCAACCTTGCCCTGTTGAGCCTAGGGACAGCTTACATGCAGGAGAGGAGGGTAAGGAGTTTCTAGAAACCTTGAGTTGGGGTGGGGGTTGGGGAGTTTGAAACAATCTGGAAGTGAGCATTCTGGACAATGAGGTACTATTTGGGACCTGGTATGATCAGATACGTCAAGACCAACATTACCATTAATTAGGTTAGGGAATTAATTAGGCAGGGAACAAAATAATGTGGAGCTAAGTTAATAACGCAACTAAAACAACTATAGTTCTGCTTGTGCTTTCAAAGTAGGTCCTGAGGCCAGGTGTTAGTGTCAGTCTGACAGTTCTTTCTCTCAGCACTTGACTAATGTGCCACTTCTGGCCTCTCTGGTTTCTGATGACAATCTGTTTTCCTTTGAATGGTTTCCCCTTACAGACAAGGTGTTTTTCTCTCCGTGCTTTCAAGAACTTTTCTTTGTCTTTAGTTTTCTGCAGTCTGATTATGATATGTCTTGGTATAGATTTCTTTCAGTTTATTTTTTTTGGGGGGAGATTGCTCACCTTGAATCTATAGGTTTATCTGTCTTTTGCCAAACTTGGAAATTTTTCTCCTATAATTTCTTCTTTTTAAATTTTCTCTTAACAGTTTAGTAATTTCTAGTTTATTCACACAGTTGTGCGATCATTGCCACAATCTAAGAACTTTTAATCACCACAAGATGCTCTATAACCATTAGCAGCACCTTCCCACACCCCCTCTCTCCAGCCTGGGGCAACCACTGATCTACTCTATGGATTTGCCTATTCTGGACATTTCACCTAGGTGCAATCACACAAAATATGGTCTTTCGTAACTGGTGTTTCTGAACTGCATAATGTTTTCAAGATTCATTCATGTACATGCATCCAGTACCCCATTTCATTTTATCGCCAAAAAATTCTTCCTTGTATAGCTATACCACTTTTTTATTTATCCATTCAGCAGTTGATAGGCATTTGAGTTGTTTCTAATTTTTAGCTATTATGAATGCTACTATGAACATTTTTAAAAAGATTTTCTTTTTAAGTAAACTCTATACCCAACATGGGGCTTGAACCCACAACCCCAAGATCAAGAGTTGCATGCTTTTCTGACTGAGGCCAGCCAGGTGTCCCTGCTATGAACGTTCTTGTACAATGGAGAGGAATTTTGTGTAGGCCAATGTTTTCTTTGGGGTATATACCTAAGAGTGGAATTGCTGGTCATATCATGATTCTATGCCTAACTCTGAGGAACTGCTAAACTGTTTTCCACTATGGCTTCACCCTTTACATTCCCACCAGTGACGTATAAGTGTTTCTCTACATCTTTGCCAATATTCATCCTATCTTTGGTGATAGTTATCCTAGTAGATATAAAGTGGTATCTCATTGTGGTTTTTTTTTTAAAGATTTTATTTATTCATGAGAGACAGAGAGAGAAGCAGGCTCTATTCAGGGAGCCCGATGTGGGACTCGATTCTGAGACTCTGGATCACACCCTGGGCCAAAGGCAGGCGCTCGACTGCTGAGCCACCCAGGCATCCCCTCATTATGGTTTTGATTTGCATTTCCCTAATGGTTAAGGATGTTGAGCATCTTTTGATGAGCTTTTTGGCCATTGTTAATATTCTTTGGAGCAATGTCTATTCAGATCCTTTGTGCATTTAAAAAAATTGGGTTATGGGGATCCCTGGGTGGCGCAGCGGTTTGGCGTCTGCCTTTGGCCCAGGGCGCGATCCTGGAGACCCGGGATCAATCCCACATCGGGCTCCCGGTGCATGGAGCCTGCTTCTCCCTCTGCCTGTGTCTCTGCCTCTCTCTCTCTCTCTCTCTCTCTGTGACTATCATAAATTAAAAAAAAAAAAAATTGGGTTAGGGACGCCTGGGTGGCTCAGCGGTTGAGTGTGTCTGCCTTTGGCTCAGGGTGTGATCCCGGAGTACCAGGATGGAGTCCCGCATCGGGCTCCCTGCATGGAGTCGGCTTGTCCCTCTGCCTGTGTCCCTCTGCCTCTCTCTCTCTGTGTCTCTCATGAATAAATGAAGTCGTTTAAAAATAAATAAGATAAAATAATTGGGTTATTTGTGTCTTTATTGAGTGGAATAGTTCTTTACAGAGTCTAGATACAAGCCTCCTATCAGATATATGACTTGCAAAATTTTTCTCCTGTTCCGTGGGTTGTATTATTATTTTATTTCTTTGGATATTTTTTCAACTTCACCCACATACTACTGGGACATTGATGACATAAACGTTAGGTCTTTGTTATATTCCCACAAGTCTCTGAGACTCTGTTTGTTTATAGTCTGTTTGTTTACTCTCTGTTGTTCAGATTGGGTAGTTTCTATTTTTAAGTAAACCAACAATAGGAGAGGGTGGGGAAGGGTGGGAGTTACACTGACAACCACCAGGGGGCAGAGAGAACTCCCCCAAATAGTCCCTGTTCCCTTTACCCAGTGAGGCAGCACCTACTACAATGTAGAAGTTGATGATTCTAGTAGAAATGCATCTCTGCTCTCTCGAAGAAATATTTTGTAGTTAGAAATGCTTGTTTACTATGTAGATAAATCATTCCAATTTGCAATGATACAGGTGGGATCCCCAGGGGAGCGGGAATATAAACACCTACTAGCAACAAGATTCAGGTTAAACTTCCAGATTTGTACTACAAATACCATCCTGAGGGACTCATATTTGCCCCTCTTCCTCTCATGAGGATATTCAAATTTCTTTCAGCTGCAGATCACTGCATTCAAACTAAGGTTCACAAACCCAAAGCATAAGTCAAGGTGGGGGAGTGGGCAGCTGCAGGAAGCATGTGGGATCTGGGGATTATAGCTCAGTCCGCCAACCTGCTGTGTGACATCAGTCATGTCGCTCAGTCACTTTATGTACCTGCAGCTCCCAGTCTCAGCTTTCTAAAAATGAGGAGTGACATGAATGCTGCTTATAAAATCTACACAGCCTGCCCGTGCAGCCCAGGGCCCGTATCAGAGGGAAGGGAACAGGTGAGCCAGGTCCACAGAGGAGAGCGGTGGCCTGTGGGCTACAACAGACAAGTGGCAGCCCTGGGAGGGGAACCCTCTATTTGGCACACTCCTGGTACCTCACCCAGGTAAGGTACCCAGGTGAGACCAGCTCCTCTCTCCAGTCCAGCGCTGCTGCTTCTAAGGCCTCCTGTTTCCAGAAAAAGGCAACACTTGCTGGCAAGTGAGAGAGCTGGACGCTGGGCAGAAAGTGCCTCCCTCTGAGCATATTTGGGAGCAATGACCAGGTGCGCCCCTGCCTTTTTCTTAGCATGAATCGGTGCTTCCAGACCTTCAGATATTTCGGTGTCGGGAGGGGGGGGCCTCCAAACTGAGGAACCGCAGGTGAGCACCCGCAGGGGGCCGGGAGTGGGTTAGTGCGAAGCCTCAGCGGGAGGCCGTAGGGGCCGGCGGGGTTGGGTGGCCCGTGGGGTGGGGGGTCCCGGCTCTGGGCGGGCCGCTGTGGGCGGGCGGCGCCCCAGGACGTGGGCTCCGGGCTCCCCGGGCCGTGGGACAGCCTGGCCGCGGCCTGGGAGCTGCGCAGGACGGGGCGCGCCGCCCCTGGGTCACCGCGGGCACCAGCTCCAGCCTCGGCAGTGTCCCCACCCCCTCCGGCAGGCAGGCCGCGGGCCTGCTACTTCCCCTCGGGCTGGGCCCCTGGACTCTACGTGCAGGAAGGAGACTTTGTTCTTTTCACCAGGAAGGCCCCCGTCCCGTGCCCACCCCCCCCCGCCGGTAGTTTAGGGACTGTTCTGTGCCCATCTAGACGCCCCCGCCGCGCACCACGCCTTGAACGGGGGAGTGAGGCAGGAAGCCTCGCAGTTTCCTTTGGGAACACCACCCCCATGCCTGAACCGGGTTAGATACCAGGATTTCAAGAAAGATTGAAGCTGGGGGCACCCACATGTAGGGGGCACCCATCCCTGCCAGGGTGAGCTGCATGAGGCAGTGACTTCCAAGGGGGTGGCGTGTTGGTGAGAGGCACAGAACCTTGCTGACTGTGGCTGTTCTATGCCATCTTCAATTTGTATTTATTTATTTATTCATTCATTTATTTATTTGAGTCACACAGAGAGAGAGAGAGAGAGAGGCAGAGACATAGGCAGAGGGAGAAGCAGGCTCCACGCACCGGAGCCCGACGTGGGATTCGATCCCGGGTCTCCAGGATCGCGCCCTGGGCCAAAGGCAGGTGCTAAACCGCTGCACCACCCAGGGATCCCCTCTATGCCATCTTCAGCAGAAGAAAACACATGAGCTTCACATTCAGGCAGAGCAGGACACAGGGATTGGGTGGCATTGGAAAGCTTCAGAAGGGTCTTTCTTTGATGTGTCTCAAAGAGAGACCCTACAGACTAAAGAGCAGAAGAGAAAAGTCTTTTCTTGTTCAAGTCATGGGAAACTGGCTTCTTCAACCCCTGTCATGTGTTCAATGAATGAATAACAAAAAGACAGCCATATGGCCTGGGGCTGCTCTAGCCTCCTCAGGCCTCAGTGTCCGCATCTATAAAGCAGGGGATGGACCAAGTAATCACTAGATGGGGCTGAGAACTACGACCTCAGTGAGGTCACTGGAGATAGACCCTGATACTGGGGCACAATGTGACGTCACAGTCCCCTGGCACAGGAGATGGACACATCCATAGGACACTCAATCATGGCATCTGCCTGAGCAACTAGCTAGGTATAAGCCCTTAGCTTAAAAGGTTCCTCCTTGGCAGTTGGTGACTCCTTGGGAAGAAAGCTGCCCCTGCTTCCTGAGTGTCCATAGAGGGCCCACACAGCAAGGCTGTATTATTTTTGTCTCATCATGTCCCTGGAGATCAGCTCAATTCATGTCTAGTAAGCATCAACCAGAAGATTCTTTAAAAAATTTTTTTTAATTTATTTATTCATGAGAGACACACACACACACAGAGGCAGAGACACAGGCAGAGGGAGAAGCAGGCGCCATGCAGGGAGCCTGACGTGGGACTCGATCCCAGGTCTCCAGGACCAGGCCCTGGGCTGAAGGCAGTGCTAAACGGCTGAGCCACCTGGGCTGCCCCGACCAGAAGATTCTTTAAGGACATTGCAAATATAACTAAATAATCAGGATAAGATTTCATCTTAAAAATGCACAAGTGTGAACCCTAATTCCATAGGGATTCAACTCACCAAAACTGATGTTAAACTCTCTTCAGAGAATGTCATCCTTGGGGCCCAGGACAGAGACCCAGCATATGTTTTCTCTGCCTCCTGAGGCCAGGACCTAGGAGAAATCTCTTGGAGCAGATGCCAGAGGACACATCAAGAGTAGGGGAGATTGCCATCAGCATGGCTTAAGGGCATTCTTCCAAGGCAAATACAAGCCCATGAGTCATGTTCTTTATGGCTCTCAGGAAACCTCTTGATGCCTCCTCTGTCTTTTCTTTAAATATAATATAGGCTCCACACCCAGCATGGAGCCAAATGAGGGACTTGAACTCAGGACCCTGAAATCAACAAGCTAAGATCAAGTCGGACACTTAATCAACTGAGCCACCCAGGTGCTTCTATCTTTTAAAAGGGCAGTTTGACCTCACTTAAGCCCTTTGCTAGTGCTGGGATCATAGCAGTCTTCAGAGGAGACCCCACAGCTGTACCCCTTCCCGATGCCACCTTGGTGAGCAGCAATCCTGCTACCTGCAGTCTCTTCCTGCCTGGATGCTGCCCTGCCCTTTCTAGAGGCCACACAGATTGTGGTGGCAATACCCTTTTGGGTTCTGGCCTTCTCCTGGGGAGCAAGGCTTTCTCTCCAACCACCAGCTGTCCTTACCTGCTGCCCTGGTGGCTTTATTCCTGTTTACCCCCAGCCTGTAGGCTGTGACCAGGCCTCTAGAGGCCCTTGCCCTCTGCTCCCCAGGTTGGATAGGGCTTCTCTCCTACCCAGAGCCATCCTGGAAGCCCTCAGACTGGCAGCCCTTACCCCAAAGCTGGTAGCCTTCAGCAGCAAGAAACCATTCCCACCACTGGGCCCATTCGGTCCCTTCTTTCCCTCTGTTGAAATAAAACCTGGAGGAGTTCCTTGTTATGTTGGAAGACAGCTTGCAAAGAAACTACTTCAAAGCACTAGAGCAGGAAAGGATTTTACAGGGGTGGGGGTGGGGCGGTGTGGAGGCACTAAGAACAAATGGCAACACTTCTAAGAATGGGAACAAGAGCAAAGTTCTAAGCATTCTGTCACAAAAGTTTTAGCAAAATAAGATGACAGGTTTCTCTGATATTGGAAAATAGAGCATTTCTATGAAACAATTCGTAAGCCACAATGGCATAATTTGAAGAAGTGATTACCATTAATTTATATGGAAAGAACTTTGAGCATTCCCAGACCCCCAAAATAATCTCTCTTAGGCTTTTCTGATACCTTAGGACATAACTTGCTAATGTATGTACAAAATAAATCAGGATAAAGCCCAGATTCCAAGCTCAGCAGCTGGAGGCTGAGATGCTGAATGTAGTTCCCAGAGAAGGAGCTGGGCGGCGCCACTCCTGCTCAGAGCACAGGCAACCTCTGTGATGGCTCACTGAAAAATAAACATTGAATGGCTATTTTTGCCTTTTGCCTTTTTTTATAAGAGAAAATCATCTTCGGGTTTCTCACAGTTGGCTCAAATAGGTACCGATGTAGGTCTTTCGTAAAAGCAATGTGGTCTAACGCAAACTTTCAAAAAGCAGGTATACCTGTCTTGGTTGGCAAGAGCAAGATAAATGGACCCCTCAGGTTTCCTTGAGAAGGTAGGAGTGCTTATTTCTCAGAAATTGCATTTACTCAGGACTAAATAGAATTTCCCAACTGGGCCGAATGGAGTTTGGGGAAAATGTTGTGAGGACAGGGCGTTTCAAGATAGTTCGGGATAATGCAGTCTTTTACCACACACACACCCCTCAGATGTCCTGTGTGTTCTCAAGATGGTGGCATTGTCAGGGTTTTTGTGCCCTTGAGGTCACGGGAACAAAGTCTGATGTCCTCTCGGCAGGGAGCCATGGGGGAGTGTCAGTGACCATCTGATTTAAGCCGGTGAATCAGATACTTACCAGGTCACTGAATTTATAAGCTTTTTGTACCTTGGGAAGGGCCAAGAAGTTGATTAGGTAATGAGAGCTTATACATGATGACTCTGTAGCCCTTAGAGAAGCTTTCGAGGCCATTAATATATAGACTCTTGCACTCAAAGTTAGGAGGGCTGAGAAATCCCCTAGGATCTAAGAGTCAGCCCGAAACAGGGGAGGGAAGGGGGAAGAAGTCCACTTGGATGGCAGCCATAGTGCCTTCCCCACTCACTCCCTACTACTATTCTATAGTCAGATGACCTACTCTACCCCCGGGTCCCGAGTCTCCTTTCTAACGGAGCCCTCGCTGTCACAGACTGGGATGACTCAAGGCCGGGAGAGCACCCGGGCCAGCTGGTCACCCGAGTGGGCGGGGTGGGGGGTGGTGACTGCCTGCCCAGTGGACATGGCAGCAACATCCCAGCTGCAGTTAACTCAAAGGACACTGTTGGTTCCAGGGGGCCTCTCCCTAGGACTTCCCAGTCTTTCCATGGATAAGGATCCTAACTAAAATTTTAAAAACAAAAAATAAAAACCACAGATTGGCTTCTTACCCAAGACACATATAATAGTAGGTACACTTCTAGTAACTGTTGATAGAGAAAAATGAAACCTATAAAAGGAGACTCTGAGTTCAGCAGTGTTTTTATTTTTTTATTTTTTTTTATTTTTTTTTTTTTTTTCAGCAGTGTTTTTAAATAATGTTATATTGAAGGTACCACAAACACATCTACATATATTGAAAAATAGCACTAAAGAGTATATAAGTGTTTGCACTACAGATGGACACTCAGATACAATTGCCAGGATTTTCTGGGCAGGGACCACAGGTTTATGAAATCAGAGTTCCCCCCTCTCCCAGAGAGAGCTGGCTTCAGCAGTGTGCACACACATATACACTTACAATCCTGCTTCACTTTGGATAGATCAGGCTATAAGGTCTGTGGTATCCATGTGATCTCCATGACCCTACAGGAATCCCTAGGTCTTGGTGGTGATGAGGCTGAGGCCAGGAACTTCCAGTCTTTTCCTGGTTGGTGGTTCCCAAACCCGGCTATCCTTAAGAATCCTCTAAGCAACTTCTTAAAAATACAGATTCCTGGGGCACCTGGGTGGCACAGTTGGTTAAGTGTGACTCGGTTTTGGCTCAGGTTATGATCTTGTGGTTATGAAATCGAGCCACATGTGGGGCTTCATGCTCAGCATGATGTCTGCTTGGGATTCTCTCTCCCTTTCCCTCTCCCTCTGCCCCTTCCCCCGTTCTCTCTCACTCTTTCTCTCTCATAAATAAATAAATAAATAAATAAATAAATAAATAAATAAATCAGATCCCTGTTTCCATCCTGGGGCAACTGGGTCAGAAACTCCAGGGCTTGGATCCTTTACTGTATTTTTTTTAAAGCTCCCCTAGTCCATGCAGTGCATGAAAAGAAAACTGTGTAAATCCCACATATGCATCCCCAAAACAAAATCCCCAGTAAATTATGGTGTACAAAGAACATCACACCATTACTGTGTTGGGCCCTGCTGAAATTGGCAATTATTCCTCTTTCTGGGTGAATCTTTACTTTGATTCCTTTGATCTCAGAGAGATGAACTTTCAAGACACCAAGAAATGGAGAGTAATGAATGTGTTGCTCACCCCAACCATCTTTCTATCAAGGGTACAATTTCTTCTGAGCCTGAATGTCTTGGACTCTGGAGCTGGTGGCTCCCTTATTTTACAGGTGGACACAGAGGGGTTTGGCTGCCATCCATAACCAGGCACTGAGGGCATGAGCAGATGGGTGTGGGGGTGTTCTAAATGGTTGTTTATATCCCTTAAAGCAGAAATCACAAGTCTGGATCATAGTCTGGCTTGGCTCCATAGTCTTTCAGGACCTCAAGTGTGCAACTCTTCACTAAACAATAAACCCAATCTCCAAAGACTGTTCAGACCAGGAAAGTGTGTAGAACTACATGATATTGCTACTGGAGGCTCTCTTCCTATAAGGGCCCTAACAGACACTGGTGAAAGTTGCCTGAGAATATGGGGTCTGATTTTTCTCTCTGTCCACTCCCCTGAGAAGTAGAAATCGTCACCGATGGGGTTAAGGTGTTGAGAAGGCTGCCAGAACAATGGCTCCAGGGTTATATCAACAATAGTGAGATCAAGCCCTGTGTGGGGCTTCCCACTAAGTGGGGAGTCTATTCCACCTCTCCCTCTGCCCCTCCCCCCCCTCGTGCACACATACTCTCTCAAATGAATAAATAAATCTTAAAAATAAAGAAAAGAAAATCAAGTTCTTTGGGAGGTAAATATGGCAGATGAAACATATATATCTACTTTGATGCTTTCTTGAAACTATTCAAATGATGGTACAGGTTTTTGAAAGGCAAAGCCTACAACAACAGGACTAATGAAAGAAAAAAAAATTAGAAGCTGGAAATCAGATAGACTGTAGCTAGCTTTTCAGACTAAAAAAACCCCTGAATCCTGAGGAGGCAGTAGGGAAAGCCTAGAACCAATCCAATCTATAACATCTTTTGAATCCTTAACAGGCTTGGGAACTGTTCATGCCATAGAGCTCTTGTTAGAGGTTGGGCTGAAGGAGTCTAAAAATAAGAATGTTCCCCCTTTGGGGTCCCACAGGGCAGGCCCCCAGCCTATCCCCTTTGGGCCAGAAAGCGGACTAGCCTGCTCTGGCGGAATCTGACTAGGCAAGAGGAAAGACTATTAGATAGTGGTATTAGAAATTCCTTTACTAAACAGCCCATCCAGATCACCCTGCAGCAACACTCTAGGAAAGCCCACCTTTGCACTCAGAACTCCCAAGTAGCTTTTAGATTTCATTTTAATATGTGCTATCTCAAAGAAAACTCCAGATTAATTCAACCAAATATTTAAAGAATAAAACAATGACAATCCTACGCAAACTCAGAAAATGGAAAAGGAGGGACAACTTCCCAACTCATTCTATGGGTCAGCATTGCCGTAATATGAAAATCAGACAAATACATTACAATGCTAGAAAACTAAAGACCAATAAGCCTTATGAACAAAGACACAAAAATATTTGGTAAAATATTACAAAGTTGAATCCAGTAACATGTATTGTTATATTATTGTTATATAAAAACATTAAAAATAGATTATAACCAAGTGGAGTTCATCTTAGGAATGCAAAATGGATTTAACATTTGAAAACCAGGTAATGCAATCTACCATATTAACAGAATGAAGAAAATCTATATGATTATCTCAACAGACACAGAAAAAGTATTTGACAAAATTTGGCTAAATTCAGCAACTTTCATGATAAAATCTCTGAGAAAATTAGGAATAAAAGGAATGTCTTCAACCTGATAAAGACTATCTATGAAAAACCTACAACAAACATATTTAATAGTGAAACACAGAATACTCTCTTAGATTGGGAAAAAGAAACAAAGATGCCCATTCTTCTCACATTTATTCAACATTGTACTAGAGGTCCTGGCTAGTGTAAAAGAAATAAGAAGCATCTAGATTGAAAAGGAAAAAGTAAAACTGTCTTTATTTGCAGATGATATGATTGTATAGGTATAAAATCCTAAGGAATCTATGAGAAACTTCTAAACCTAATAAGTGTTTAGTAGGATCATACAAGATCAATACATAAAAATCAAATATATTTTTGTATATAGCACCAAATATTTTAAGATTAAAATGAAAACTGTTATCATTTGCAATAGCATCAAAAAGGAAGAAAATGAATAACACTATGTGCAAGATATGTATCTAGAAAACAAAGGGTTGCTAGGAGAAATTAAAGAGATTAAATAAATTTAAAAATAGACCGCATTTAAAGATGAGAAGACTCAATACTCTTAAGGTGTCAGTTTTCCCCAAATTAAGTTGTAGGTTCAATGAAATCCCAATCATAGACCCATCAGGCTTTTTTGCTGAATTTGACAAGGAATTTATATGAAAATATGAACGATATAGAAGAGTCAAACAATTTTGAAAAAGAATACCAAAGGGAGCATACAATACCTGACTTCAAGACTTATTATAAAGGTACGATGACAAAAAACGTGGTATCGCCAAAAGGATAGACACATGGATCAAAGGCACATCAAAAGAATCCAGAAATAGACCTATGCATATAGGGTCAACTAATTTTTGACAAAGCCTCCAAGATAACCTGATGAGGAAAAGGATAGTCTTTTCAACATGCAGCAATGGAACCCTTAGATATTCATATGGGGAAAAAAATCTTGACCTTACTTTAAGCTAAACACAAGAATTAACTCAAAATGGATCATAAACCGAAATATAAAAGTTAGCTCAATACAACTCCTAGAAGGTAATGTAGGAGAACATCTCAAGACCTTGGGTTAGGCAAAGACTGATGTGTCTGAGAAACACAAAAAGCACAAATGATAAAAAGAAACATTGATAAACCATCTTCATAAAATTAAAATCTGCTTTTCAAAACACATGCTCTAGGCTGGGAGCAAATATTGACACTACATACATTTAACATAGGTCTTGTATCCAACTTGGGTCCTGTATTCCTCTGACTGTACATAGTTACTTTTCATTAAGTGTGGATTCTGTACCACAACTTCATCTACTCACTAAAACTCATTTGTAACCCTGAATTCAATACTTGTGACAACAAAATTTGGGTTTCTGGATGTGCATATTCTGGCTGAGGTTGCCAAGCAGATGCTCTGCTTCTTGTTTCAGCCCTTGTACTGTAACCAGATGGCCTTTCTGTGGTCTGTGTTATGCCATGTGTCTTGCAGTTATGTGTTTTGCTAGTGATTTTGCTTTTCAAAATGGTGGCCAACTATAGTGCTGGCCAATACAAAAAAGGGGTGATGTACCTTATAGAGAAATTACATGTGTTAGATAATTTATTTTCTTTTCTTTAAAAAAATTTTTTAAAATTTATTTTAGAGAGAGCATGTTCAAGAAAGCTCCGGGGTGGTGGTGGTGGGGAGAGGCAAGGGGAGTCTCAAGCAGACCCTACTCAAGGTATGGCCAGCCTAGAGCTTGGTCCCAAGATCAGGACCTGGGCCAAAACCGAGAGTCAGATGCTTAACAAGCTGTGCCACCGAGGGACCCCTGTGTTAGATGACTTTCAGGAATAAATTATAATGCTGTTGGCTATGAGTTCAATGCTAATGAACTGACAAAATATATAAAATAAGATGTCTTTAAACAGAAACACACATAAAACAAGTTTATGGGGGTGCCTGAGTGGCTCAGTGGTTGAGTGTCTGCCTTTGGCTCAGGTCTGATCCCAGAGTCCTGCATTGGGTTCCCTGCAGGGAGCCTGCTTCTCCCTCTACCTATGTCTCTGCCTCTTTCTCTGTCTCTTGTGAATAAATAAATAAAATCTTAAAAAAAAACAAGTTTATGTATTTGTTAGATGACAAAAATGCTGTGACCAGAGACTCATAGAAATTAATCCTGTATTTACCGTAAGAGCAGGAGCTCAGTATTTGTTAAGTCAGTGTTTGTGGTGACTTTATAGAACATACTATACTGCAAATGAAAATCAAATATATATCTCTCACACACAGAACCCAATAGAAAATGTGAAAAAGATTTCAACATACACTTCACAAAGGAAGATATACAATGGCCAATAAGCTCACGAAATATTGTCTGACATCAGTAGTTATTAGGAAAATGCATATTAAAATTTCACCTCCCAGAATGACTACAATTTAAAAAGATTGTTAATATCAAGTATTGGGAAATGGGAGGAGGAACTGGGACTCATAAGTTTCTGTGGGAGTGCAGAATAGTGCAACCATTTTGAAAAGTAAAATGGTTTTCCCATAAACCTAAATATTCACTGACCACATGACCCAGTTATCCAACAACTAGGTTTTTACCAAGAATAAAGAAAACGTGTTCACACAAAGACAAAGCTTTATTCATATTATCTCAAGCTGAACCAACCCGAATGTCCATTGACAGATGAACGGGTAAACAAATTATGACATATTCATACAATGGAATACTAGAAAAAAACGCCATAAAAAAAGAATAAATTCCTTAAAACTCAATAACATGGGTGAATTTCATAGATATCATGATGAGCAAAAGAAGCCAGGTATAAAAGAGTACAATCTGTAAGATTCTATTTATATGAAACTCTAGAAATAACAAGTCCATCCACAGAGACAGAAAGCAGATGAGTGTTGCCTGGGGCCGAGCGGTGGGAGCAGTAGGGATATTGATTGAAAGGGGCATAAGGGGACTTTTGTATGTGGGGAACATGTTCTATATTTTGATCAAGGTAATTGTTACACGGGTGTGTATGTTGGTCAAACTTGTCAAATTGTATGTGTAAAATGGGTCATTTTATTATATCCAAATTATCCCTCAGTAAAGTTGGTGAAATAATTTTACTTGTCCTCTCTGAATGCTCAAGGGGGCATGTCCTGCATAAATCTGGCTGTGAGGCAGAGGAGAGTTGTTGGACAGGTTTGGTTTGGTTTGGTTTCATTTGGGTTGTTGATAATTTCTTGTATTTTAGTTTTGCTTGTTTCTTTCTTGATCTGTTTTTGCTTCCTGTTGGTGTTCGCGTTGTCTCAGAGGAGGCAGGTATGTGAGCCTGTGTGGGCAGAGGTGGAAGCCCCAGCAGGGAGCAGAGCAGCCACAGAAGGTTAGGAGTGGGGAATGCTGGGAGGAGGCGTGGGGTCTGGCAGTGTGGGAGAGGCTGGCCTTGCGCAGGTGAAGGAGCTGTACGTGGCCAGCAGGATGGAGGTAGGTTCATAGAGGAGGATGGACGGGGCAGGAAGAAGGAGCCCAGAAAGGACAGGCAATGTGGAAGTTTCTCTGATGGGCTTCTTCTTTTTCTTCCTTTAAAATTTTTGGAAGTAGGAGATGAGGTCTCTCACTGTGCTGGAAAGGAGTGACAGAAATGGGCTGGAGGAGAGATGTGAGCATCACATTGTTTCAGGCTGTGGACGGGCCTCCATTGCACGTGGAGGTCCTGCTCAGGGAGGTGATGGTCAGACGCAGCAGCTCTGAAAACCACAGAGTGTTCTCAGCACCCTGGGTAGGAGGACAGGAGACGGAGAGCCCTTTCTCCTTGACCAGGGAGGAAGGAAGGGTCCCTGATACCCACCCTCTGGGCAGAGGGCAGGGGAGTGCTCTGGCAGGTGACCTTGGTCCCAGGGCTGACGTGGAGACTTGGAGGGAATGAAGGTCATGTAGAAAGCAGAATGCCAAACCCATGTCTGCCATGTGGTCACATCCAAGAAAGAAAGGGGGGATCCTTTACCCATCCTTGTCCCCTGCGCCTCTCCTGGCCACCTGACAGCTCTCAGCCCCTGAGGGCTTCTGCGGCCGCATCTGTTCTTTCTCACAGCTGTCTGGGAAATAATTTATCTGGGCCTAAAGAGGATAGAGCTTACTTAGGCAAGCTGGGGACTTCTTATTGCTCCTCAAGACCGGGAGGGTGGGTTGTTGTCTCTCACTCCAGCAGGAGCAACATCCTCACTGGTAGAAAAGATTTGGGACGTGCAAGAGTGGGATTATGTGTCTGACACAGCACCATTAAAACCTTCCTCTCAGATTTGCAAGGGTCTCCTGCTAAAGTGCAAGCATCCTTTGGAGCAGTAGCCCTTTTAAGCTCCAAAAACAAAGGGAGGGCAGCTGAGAACCTGTGTCCAGCCAGGCCCGGGGGGTGGATGCTGTGGTTGAGACAGTGCTGGACGGAGGCAGGGGGTTGTCGTAGATGCATTAGTCCATGTGACACTTCTGCAGGGCTAGCTCCATCTCTGCCTGGGCTCTGGGTGGGCCTGCCACGGTTGAAGGCTGGGCGCAGCCTGGGCACTATTCAGATGGTCATTATTCTGTGTCCGAGAGCCTGTTTCCTGGTCTGCACGATGGACGTGATCATAGCATCTACCTATAGGATTGTCGAGACGGGACAGCAAAGAACATGTGGGGACCTCTTCGCTTCAGTCAGTCCCACACTGAGAATGTGCTCCAGCCACTGAGGACCCACATGTAACACAGCAGGGGACAAAGCTAGCAGGACGGGGGCAGGCAGCCAGTGATGACCACTGGGCAGCTTTCTCTGCCACTCCATCACTCCTCTCCCCTCACCTTCCTGCCTAGTGAGCCCAGAAACCCCTGCCCCTTCCCTTACAGCTGGGATGAGAGGGGCTGCACCAGAGCCCAGAGGACGCCCTGTGGGGCCACCCCTGAAAGGGTCAACATGGTTTTCCCCATTAGCAGCGGGGCCAGGAAGCTGCCTGCCTCAGGGAAGTGGGGTGAAGGGCAGGGCGGCCCTGCCAAAGCAGCTGGCTGTTGAGGCCTGCTCCTTGGGCATGCTGTCTCAGTATGCGTTCCGGTAATTATTTACACAAAGCAGGCCAGAGGCCAAAACTGGGGGCCCCAGCCCTGCTTTTAAATGTGAGAGGTCCATGGAGATGGACTTGCGCTTCCCCTGCTGGCCATCACTTCCTGGTCTGGATGGTAGGTACGGAGAGGCCCTCGGGGCCAGTTCACTCCCTCCTTCCTTGGCCACTTTCCATCCTGGTTGCTGCATAGAAGCCCTGGGTCCTTCTGGCCTCATTCTATCCTGTGGGGGATGGGTACAGGTTTCTGCAGAGAAACTGGTCAGGTATCCTGCCTGGGAAGTGGGGTGCTTTCAGGCTTAAGGAGCAGAGGCTGGGGGTGTGTAGCCAGGATACCCAGGAGCAGGAGCCAGCCGAGTGTGGGGACAGTGCCCTGGAGGATGCGGCAGGTTCAGACTGGTGGATGGCATCGTTGCCACCATCATCACTCTCATCATCATCGTTGCTGACATTCATAGGACAATGTGCACAGAGTGTACGAGGTGCTTTGTGAGTGATGTTTGGGGACAACCATGCCCCTCACTCAAGCCATTGGTGGATGTGTGTCCTGTGTGATGCTCAGGGTTGTCATCAGTTCTAACACCAGCAACTGAAGGCCACGGGGTCTCCCCATGGGCTGTGGAGCCTGGGTATTTACCCCCACACTCACAGGACTGGCTCCTCTCCCCACCCCCTTGCCATGTCACCAGTGCAGTTTGCTAATTCAGCCCCTCTCTGTTCACCTCAGTGCAAGTGGCAGAAAGCAGTGAGGTATCTTCAAAGAGCAGGGCATAATGCCCTTGAGGTCTATCCATGTTGTCGCAAAGGCAGGATTTCCTTTTTTTTTTTTTTATGGCTGAATAATGTTGTTTTTTTTTTTTTTAAGATTTTATTTATTCATGAAAGACTCAGAGAGAGAGAGGCAGAGACATAGGCAGAGGGAGAAGCAGGCTCCCCACAAGGAGCCTGATGCATGACTCAGTCCCAGGACCCCAGGATCATGACCTGAGCCAAAGGCCGGACGCTCAACCACTGAACCACCCAGGTGCCCCTGAATAATGTTCCTTTCTGTATCACATTCTTAACCCATTTGTCTGATGACAGACACCCAGGTTGTTTCCATGTCTTTGCTGCTGTGAGCAGAGGGGATCCTGATATCTGGGTTAGTGACTTCCTTACGCTAAATGAAATAAGTTATAGAAAGCCAAATACCATGTGATCTCACTTAAGTGTGGAATCTAAAAAAAAACCCCGCAACAAGCACATAGAAACAGATGAGATTAGTGGTTGCAAATGGTGAGGGGGTAGGGGGCAGGAGAATTGGGTGCTGGTGGTCCAAAAGCACAAACTTGCAGTTACAGAATAACTTTGGGGGATGTGATGTACACCATGGTGACTCTAGCTAACAACACCGCTCTGTATATTTGAAAGTGGCTTAGAGAGTAAGTCTTAAAAGATCTCAGCACAAGGAAAAAAATGTAACTACATGAAATAATGGATATTAATTAAACTCATTGTGATAAGCATTTTACAATATATACACAGATTCAATCATTGTGGTGTACACCTTAGACCTGTACAATGTTATATGACAATTACATCTTAATAAAGATAGGAGAACCAGGAGGGCAGCAGGGGCAGAAAGACGAGAAGGTGGCTAACAGGGTAGGGACCCTGGGGCCCTGAGGCTGAATGACAGCTCCAGCACTAACTTGCTGGGTGCTGAATGGGTCTCTTGATCTTTGGGGTCTCTTGTTCTTCACCTGCAACTTCTCTGATCCCTCCTAGCACTGCTGTCCCGCCCGCACCCAGGGGGATGGGGGTTTCAGGCTCAGGCCTGGCTACTCATGCCCAGGAACCTGACGGGACCCAGGGCTCTGGTTGGATGACTGTGACCCTCTCCAGCCCTCACGGTGCACTTCATGTAGTTGTCAGTAGGGCTCTAGAAGTAATGGCCTCCTTCCAAGGGACTGAAGTTTGGTTTACTAAATGCAGGTTTTTGTTTTTGTTTTCTTTTTTTTTTTATTTTTTTTATTTTTTTATTTTTTTAAATTTTTTTTAAATTTTTTATTTATGATAGGCACACAGTGAGAGAGAGAGAGGCAGAGACACAGGCAGAGGGAGAAGCAGGCTCCATGCACCGGGAGCCTGACGTGGGATTCGATCCCGGGTCTCCAGGATCGCGCCCTGGGCCAAAGGCAGGCGCCAAACCGCTGCGCCACCCAGGGATCCCTGTTTTTGTTTTCTTTTAAGAAAGAGTGCATGTATAAGCTTAGGGAGTGGAGCAGAGGGGGAGAGAATCCCAAGCAGACTCCATGCTGGGGGTGGATGCGGGGCTCGATCTCATGACCCTGAGATCATGACTTGAGCCGGAATCAAGTCTTGGATGCTTAACTGACTGAGCCACTCAGGCTATTTTAAACTATGTCATGGCTAATAAAATGTTCAGTTCTGTGGGGGGAAAGCAAAGTATTCAAGTTTCTGATGTCAGGAACGTGGTTAAAGAATAAAGACAAAGCCAGCAACCATCATCAGCCCAAGTTAGAAACTTCAGGATCATTCTAGACCTTTCCAATCATTCCCATAATGGTGACCACAGCTGGCACTTCCTTGGGCAAGGAATATGAAGTTGAGAGAGAGACCACACACTTGGGCTAGCTTGGGGAGCCCTCCACCACTCCCTCCACCAGCTCTTGGCTCACCAACGCCTGGTCAAATCTATCCCCCCACCCCGCCCCGCCCCAGCCTGGCTGCCCACCCCACTGCTGCTGTCCAGACCCACAGCATCTCCCACTTGGACATCTGCCAACACACAGTCTACCACCAGTGCTCCTTGGAGAAAAGCCAGGCTGCTGCCTCACCTTCAGAGGCAGGCCCTCATCACCTCCTGAGACCTCTCCTTCCCCACCCGCCCTGGGTTGGATCCCCACCCTGGCTCTGCCCAGGAAAGCTCGTCCTACCATCTTTGCCTAACAAAGTCTCCCTCATCTCAGACATACCTCCCAGGCAGGTTGGACTTCTGGCTGTTTCCCCCACATGCCTTGTGTGTAGGTTGGGACCTTCTTATATCATCTGTCAGTGTTGTGGGGTGTGAAGAACTTGCTTGGCATGTCTGTGCTCCCTGCTCCCAGAGGGACAGAGACCCTATCATGGTGAGACGTGGCACATGACAGGTATCTTTGGGGCTTTGAAGCTAGACCCCTGGAACTGGGATCACATTTACTTGCTGTGTGGCCTTGGGTAAGGCATTTAACCTCTATGCGCCCCCAGATTCCCCATTTAATGGTGTCTACCGCATAGAGTTGTCATGAGGATTATGTAAGGAAGTTAGGACTTATGCAGCACTGGGCACTGGTGTGGTTGGCAAGTTTTCTTCCCCTTCATGTCCCTGGGTGTCTGTCTGTCCTAGCAGGCTTTTGTTGACCTTGCATTGGCTGAAAGAAGCCCTGGAAGCTGAGCACCCTGTGTGTATCAAATCCACAGAGCCTGGCACAGTGATTGTCCCTGGGTTACCTGAGAGGGAGCCCTGGCATCTACCCCCAGCCCCACAGCACTGTGGCTGCCATGGCCAAGTGTGACGGAGACAGAACAAAGGCCTTGAATGATGCAAAGAGTAGGCAACATCACTTTAAATCTGTTTTTCCAAATCATGTTATTTTAAATGCCCCGGGCAGATGTCCATGTGTGCAGGGGACACTTGGCTGGGCCAGAGGCGCTTTGTCCCTTGAAAGGCCCCATTGTGACCCCCGAACCGGCCCCGAGTGATTCCCGGAACAACAGGCCCTTGTATGGGCCCTGAAGGCCTGCTGGCTCTGGCTCTCGGCTGGCAGTGCGAACCCTTTGCTGTCTCTTTAGGGTCAGCATAAAGAGGTCTGAAATCCCCCATGTGGGCTGCTGCCAGGGTTCTGATACTAAGTGTTTTTTAGAGTTTGGTTCTGGAATGTAGATGAAGCTCAGCTCCTATAAACTGTCCTTTCCCTCTAGGAGGAGGGCAGATGCAGTGGGGACCCACAGTGAGCAGAATGGGGGCGTGGTCAAGGGTTGGTTTGCAGAGGAGAACCATATGCAGATGAGACCCCTCTTAGGCCACCCTGTCCCCCACAGGGAAGGCCACCAGGAGAATGCCACAGCCATTGAAGTCACAGACAAGAGTCTCCAAAATGCTCTGGTTGGATTTGCTCTGCACACGTCTGTTGCTGTTTGCCCTCCCATGATGCATGCCCTCACCACATATTTGGGGTGACTGTTCTGCAAGCTTTGGCTCTTAGTCACGTCACAGATAATCAGCTCCTTAATCTTTTCTCAGATCCATGGAGGTGTTCTCTTTACTCCAGGACCTTAAAAACATCCAGTTATTCACCTTCTTTACAAAGAATCAGCTGGGGGGCACATGGGTGGCTCAGTGATTGTGCATCTGTCTTGGGCTCAGGATGTGATCTTGGGGTCCTGGGATCGAGTCCTGCATCAGGCTCCCCAGAAGGAGCCTGCCTCTCTCTCTTTGCCTCTGTCTCTGTGTCTCTCATGAATAAATAAATAAAATCTTTAAAAAAACAAAAACAAAGAAACCACAAAGGATCAACTGGATCCGGTGGGCCTTTGGCTCTCTGAAGGCTCCTAAGAGGAACGTGGTGTCTGCCTGGACTGGCACTGTGGTGACTTTGCAGCTCAGAGCCACCAGCCCCTTTCATTATAGCCCTATGTGGCCTCCTGCAGTCCCCGCTAGTAGTCTGAGCTGTCCCAGGGAAGACCCCTGCCCGCTGGTATCAGGAGCACCACAAGGGCATGTCTCATTGTTGCCTCCTGAAAGGTGGGAGGACAGATCACATGAGGACCAGTCTAGGGACCCTAGAGCAGTAAGCAGGAGGAGCTGGCCAGAAACCCAGCTCTAGTTTTCACTAGCTGAGTGGGCCTGTTTCCTCTCCTGTAAAAACAACAGTATTAGCTAGCTCTTGTGGCCACCATGGGGATGACAGGAGGCTATATACATACACGTACAGAGCTTACGCAGTGCCTGGCCCAAGGCAAGAGCTCCAGAAATGGGAGGCAAATGGCCACACAGATGCAAATGTGGTCCTCTGGGTGGTCATGTTCGGGTGTTGGTGCTACCTTAACTTTGGTCCATCAGGGACACCAAGCGGAAAGTATCTAAGGAATGTCCCATCTCCCCTTGGGCTGGAACCAAGATATGCCCCAGAGAAGGACCTCTCCTGTTCAAGACCCAGAGGCGAAGAGGTGAGGCATGCCAACCACAAGAAGCTTTATGGGGGCAGACATCATCCCACATCTCCAGGGATCAACGGTCCCAGGAAAACAGGTGCTTAGTCGGTGTCCATTCTGTGGGGTCCAAGGACCATTCGGCTATTGCCCAGCAGACTTCTTAAGTGCCCCCTCCCCAGGCATCATGGGTTTCCAGAGGATCAGTGCCCTTAGCAGGAAGGCCTGCCCAACAGCCAGCTCTTGTCCCTGCAAACACTTCCTAAACAGCAGGATGCAGAAGAGCTGAGCAGTGAGACGCTGGAGGGAAGAAACTAGACCAGGGTGGCGGGAGGGGGTGGAGAGGAGGGTCTGGGTGAACAGAAAAGCAAGACCAGGAGACGGCATTTTTGGAAGCTAGCCATCCATTAACATCCAATGAAAACAGGATGCAAATCAAATGCCAGATGAAACTGCAAATTAAAAAAAAAAAAAAAAAAGACTGAGGATGGGAGGAATGAGGAAGTCCTGTCATAGAATCATCTGCAAAGCCTTGGACTAACGAGGATTTTTATCATTAGACCAATATGCAATTGAAAATGAGAAAAAGAAAGAACAAATCAAAATTCCTTTAAAGAGAATGATTAAAATTCCAAAACATTGAGGAACCTTTGGGAAATTCAACCAAGCCTTTGGTTTCTCTTTTTCTTTTTTTTTTTTTTTTTGGTTTCTCTTTTTCGATGGGGGTCAAAAAATGCTCCACCATTGGCATCATGTTTCTGACTCACCAGCACGCAATCAGGGAGTTTTGTTGAAAAAAAAAAAAAGCCTATTTCCCTCAATCAGTACCTGACTGCAAATTTTTTTAAATACATGACAAACTTCCTACCATTTCTTAATGATTTCTAATTTGTATTTTTTCAAACATTTTGCCCCTAATTTGCTATGAAATTTTATTTAAATTTTAAGTGGACTCACTAACAGTGACCTTTTTCTGGTACAATTACCCTGGAATAACAGATCTCCTGAAAATACTGCTGAGACCCCATGTAGTCAGGGGTCCCCAAGGTGGTTGGGGAGTAAAATGTCAACTCGCTAAACCTCTGCCTGAGGCTTGAATCTTTGCCCTATGTGGCTGCTAGCCTCTGCTGTACACCTCCATAGCTGGGAGGTGACCAGTTTTTGAGGTATCTATTCTGTGCCCCTGTGGAATATCTTTAAATTCTTTGAGCAAAGGGACAAAGCAGCATTTTTAAATGGAAACTAGGCTTTAAGGATTCCTAACTGAGTGCCCTCCTTCCTGTCTCCTTTCCTTTCAATCCAGACATCCTACACATAAAACATGGCACTCACCACTTGTCTTCTTACTTCCCTTCCCTCAGTAGTCCCCTTGCCCTCCTTGGGAGTGGCCCAGAGAAATTCCAAAAACAGTTTATTATTATCCATATCCCTAATTGGAACAAAACACAAAGCACATTGCCCAGAGGATTTCTGATCAGCTTCATAAGGAGAAGAAACTTTTGCATCTTGTTTTCTTTTGGCTTAAATACTTGTTTTTTTGTTTTGTTTTGTTTTGTTTACAAGTAGGTGCCACACCCAGTGTGGAGCCCAATGTGGGGCTTGAACTCATGACCCTGGGATCAAGACCTGAGATGAGATCAAGAGTTGGCTGCTCAACCAACTGAGACACCCAGGTGCTCCCGGGTTTAGGACTTTCTAATGGAACACAGATTCCTTTGTATTGTAGGGGTCTGTGCTGCATTAGACAGGAGTTCCCCAGGCTGGTACTTGGCGAGTCTCCAGAAAGGGTGAAGCTGTCTGCTGCACCTGGTAGCTGGGGAGGGTGGGATACCCAGTGACGGGCTCTCCGGCAGTGCGGTGGCCAAGCATACACAGCTGTCATCTGAACTGCCATTTGATGGCTGCCTTTAGAGATTCAGTATAAGGCAAAGGATTCCTCAGAAAGTAGGCTGAAATGATGGAGTCCCTGAAACTAGGAAATTAAAAACAAAACCCCCAGAACACCCCACAAAAGTATTGAGCATAAAGGCATTTTATAAAGTATTTCAAAGGTTTATCATCTTCCACTGTGGACATCTGCAGATACTTGTTGGGTGACCTTTACTCCCCAGGACAGGGAGACTATCCATGAAGACTTGGAAACGTGCCCCAGGATGGGTACTCAAAAGAGCTTGTGGGAAGTCCAACAGACAGTTCTCAAGATCCGGTCCAGGGGTCACCAGGGGATCTTTGTTTCGTGGGCACAGTCCCTATTTCCCAGCCCCACAGCCCCCTTCCACAAATAGGAAACAGCTCTAGAAAGACAGCTCAGTGGTTGGAGTTTAAACATACAGGCCCCCAGCCCTGACATGAAGGTATATGGGAGAGTAAACATAACACCCACAAGAAACAGAGCATCGCTTTTTTGTTTTCTTTTTTCCACCATCGAGAGTATTTGTGCATTCTAAAATGTTATGCTGGAAGGCAGGCTGATCAGTTAACACCGTCTGGGTTTTCAGCAAAAGTTCTGCTGCTTTATGAAGACTTCCATCTGATTAAAGAAAACACTGCATGGACCACGTACAGCAGAGTGGCCACATATGAAAACACCTGAAACCGAGATAAACAACAATTAATGGGGGTGCATTGGGGGGGCAATGCGTGGGCTGTCCACACTCCCATGGTGCTTGGGGACGATGGCCTGAAAGGGTATGGGCCGCCGCTGCTTCTCGTCATTCCCATAGACATTTGTTCTGTGGTCCCATAATGCTTTCAGCACAGAGCTCTGGGTGACCTACTGATGCATAGGACGTGGTGTGCAAGGTCAACTACCTGCCATCACATGTCATCGTGCTGATGTGACCCAACTAGAAATGGAGACCCCCAGAGACCCTTCAAATAATACTGCTCTTAATGGAAATTTTCCTTCTCCCACACCACTAAGGCTAGAGTGTACCAGCTGTGATTCCACTGGCCTTGGCTAAGGGAATATGAACATGTGGGTTTGCTGGCTCTGGTTAAGGTCTTGATGCTGTCTGGTCATCCTCAGATCCCTACTAGAATTTTACTCCAGGAATCTTAATTTCATAAGCATGGGCAAGGGTGTGCCAGGCTCACAGGAAGTGAGGGACTGGAACAGGGAGGAGGGATGGGAGCTTTTGCAAAAAGGAGGGGGGCTTACTGAGAAAGCTGTTGGAAAGATCCGGTTGGCGTTTTGATGCTGGGAACAAAGGCCCTGGAAATGGGGCAAATGGTCACTTTGTCCCTGTCAAGTCCCTGACTTGTGTTCATGTGGGCACCATCTATTCCTACCACCCTGCTCTGTGTGGCTGGCCTCCCTGAAGGCTTTCCTGTCCCCACGTCAAATATCTGCACCTGGATTTGTGACCTTGGGTGCAAGGTCAAGAGTTTCCAACCCAGGCACAACATTAGGGCAGCTACGGTTCCATGACTCTTGAAAATGCCCATAAACACTAGCGGTCATCGTGCCTGCTCTCTCCCTGCCTCCACACATGGGCGAACCCTTCACCCTTATTGGCCAGAGGCGATGAGTAAGCCGAGTTATTTAATAACAAATGTAAGAGAACTCATCTGGGAACCCCTGAACACTGTCTAAAAGGCACAGTTGTATGTGAATGAGTGGCCCACCCCAAAAGAACACCTCTCCCTGTCAGAGGGGAACAGTTTAGTGTCTGGGGAATTCCAGACCCAATAAGAACCCTTGGCAAGAGCACCTCAGATGTCCCCGGCAGTAACAGGAAACACTTATTTTCCGAGTGAGGTCAAGCAATGGCACACTGGGACACTAAGAGCCAGGGACATGAATGCATAGCCTTGGGTCTTCAGAATCCCCTCTCCATAATGATGGCTGCCATTCGTGTTACTCCAGATTTCTGTAGAAATTTCCAGCTGCCCTCAGTAATTCCCACCAATCCCCGGGATCCCTCTGGCACACACTGTCTGCTGCCAGCAAAGAATAGAGGGAAAAGTTAGCTTTTGAGGCAGCTCCAACTAAGTAACACAGAGATGGGGAGAGGCAGGCCAGATGCTTCCAAAGGCCAGGAATGTGAGGGAGAAGGTCTTGAGGTTCCTCCTCATTTCCTGGCTGGCTACCCTCAGGACAGGAGAAAGGCATGATGTGGTTGGACCGGGTTTGCCCTGTGCACCAGAACAACTGATATTTTGCATAGAAAGGCGTGACTTTACATTGAACCGGGCTCAGATATCACCTTTGGCCCACTGCCTCGGCCTGCTGGCAGCATTTTTTTTTTTAAGATTTTATTTATTTTTTTCATGAGACAGAGAGAGAGAGGCAGAGACATAGGCAGAGGGAGAAGCAGGCTCCCCATGGGGAGCCCGATGTGGGACTCGATTCCAGGATCCCAGGATCCCAACCCGAGCCAAAGGCAGATACTCAACCAGGAAGCCACCCAGGTGCCCAACATTTTGATTCTTGATTCCGGCACTCCCGACTTTGCCGGGGCATGCCCATGTGTTGTCTAATTCAACTAACAAAAATGGAGGGGCATGAAGAATTGCGGAGTGGATAAATAGATGTTGGTGTAGTCACAGGTGGAATGCTATACAGCAACAAGAATAAACACTGTACATCTCCACCCCAAAATGCAGATGAGCCTCACAAACCTAAGGTTGAGAGAAAGAAGCCAGACATAAAAGAATGCACACTGTATGACTCCATTTACATGAAGTTCAAAAGCAGGCAAAATTGAACTAGGTAGCTAGAAATCAGGAAGGCGGTTCCTTCATTTGGGTGCACAGTGACAGCGGCAGGACAAGCGGATCCTGGGAGCCATTTATTATGTTCTAGTTCTCAATTTGGATGCTTGTTACACAGAGGGGTTACTTTATGGAAACTCACCCATCTGTACATTTGCAACTTGCTCACTTCTTTGGATGTATGTTGCATTTCGGTAGGAAGAAAAAGAAAAGTTGGAACATAGTAGATCATAGTGGTTCTCAACTAGAGATCTGTCCCATGGGCAGAGGCATTCACCCTATCTGGGTCTTTGTGCTAGCCACACTCCAGGTGCATTTCACTACCGTTACCTGCAATCATTTCATGGAAATTGTTGTCAAATGCCTTGCTGCTGCTGTCTGTTGGGAGAGAAGGCTTCTGGGGTTGGGATGGGGCGGGGGGGTATGAGGCCCTCTACAAGAGTTATTTGAAGAATGACAAAGGAAACACCTCACCAGTCTCCCAAGGGAAGAAGGAACAACCAAGGTGCTGCCTGGTTGTGTTACTATTTAGAAACCAGCCAGCTTGGAAGATAAGCCAAAGTGGGAGACACTCCCACACTGTGGGATATTTGAGGGGGTGTCAGGGACCAGGAAGTGGCCATGTTTATGGAACTGGAGAGTAGGCAGGGAACTTAGGGGGAATATGTGGCTTCCTTGGGGCAGAGAATGGGCCCATAGGGACCCAGGTGAGGCTTTCAGGAACTTTCCTTCAGACCCCTCCCTTTGGGAGCAAGAAGAGCACCACCTGCCAAACCCTTCCGTAGAGCCCAACAATGCCCCTTCCCATGGCTTTCCGCTCAGCCTCTGCTCTGCTCTTACCAAAAAGTAGAGACGGTACAGTTCAGGCATCTGGAGCTGGGATCTTGTGATTGATCACCACATTTGACCTCAGCATTTGTATAACTCACAGGTCGACCCCCAGAAATCTGAGGAGTGCTACTTTCCGAAGCTTTTTCATATTTTTGAAGCAACACCCAGGGTTAGAAATACATCTGATATTGCGAGTTCGAATACTTGTGGGAGCCCACATGTGCAGAGCTCTGGAGAAAGGTTTTGTGAATCAAAGCACCCTCCTACTCTCTGTCATCATTCTCATTCATTCCCTTAAGAAGAAAATGGGGTTATGACCTCAAAGCCCACTGGTGAGTCTGACCCTGCAGTTGGAGAAGGCTTCTTTCAGAGTGCAGAGGCCCTCCTGACCTGTGTACTCTGGCCACACACTGCGGACACCCCCATTTGCTCGGCTGATGGAGTGAATGAGGCTCAGGACCCCCCTCCCCAGGCCCCACACTGCTCACTGTGAGGGCCTAGAGAAGAGTGTTTAGCATCTCTACAGTCCCGAGGGAGTCAGACCAGAACTATAGGCCCATTTCACAGATGAGCAAGCTAAGATACCTGCTCAAGGCGCCTCCTCCTGCAGTGGGTTCTCAGAGTTGTCAGGCAGGAGACATCATCAAGAAGACCACAAGGTCTTATTATAGCAGCAAACGTCCACAGTGGAGGGCTCTGGACATGCTGGGCCCAGAAAGGCTTCTCCACAGCCCCAGCCCCAAAGCCAGGGCTTGGCGAGACACTAGCCACTTGATTTTACATCCCTGGGCTCAAGGCTTCCCCCAGCCTGTGTGATTTGAGGGAAGATCACTCAGGGAGAGCCAGCAGACCCAAGTGGCGAGCCTCACCACTTCAAACAGATGCTAAGAGTAAGGGTGACAGAGCTGTCCTGGACACTGGGAATTCCTGGCCATCTTGGAGCAAGTTATCCATGTTCTTGGTGTCCTAGTTCTGCATCTGTGAAATGGGTATAATAAGAGCACCTACATGCTAGTGGTACTGGGGAGAGTTAAATAAGATCCTTCACGGAGGGCTCAGATACTCTGTGGCACTCATGGTCATTTCCCTTTTGCAAAGCCCACCCAGGCACAGAGCCCTGGGCCAACCTAGGCCTGCACAGCACAGCACTGACCAGAGGGCTAAAGGAGGCTCAGGCACGTCATGGGTCATCTCCCTTCTCCAGGGCTTCGTTTCTTCAGAAGTCAGTGAAGTAAAAAGAAAGGGGAGGGCCCAAGCAGCCTTCTGCTGACCCTCTATGAGGGGGAGGGTGCGGGGGAGCTGGGACCAGGGGCAAATTGACTGGGGCACTCACCACTGCAGAGATGTTCTCGTGGTACTGTTTGTAGGTGTAGCCCTCCTGCATCCCAATGGTGGCCAAAGCTTCCAGCACAGAGGCGCTGAGGTAAAACAGGGCAGCGATACAGTGGTAGGCTGCGTCCTGCAGGGTCAGAAAGCACTGTCAGAGAGGTGGGCAGCTGCGGTCTTAACCAGGCCTGTCTCCTCGACTTGTTCCCTCCTGGCGTAGCTCAGATCCTGCCCTCATCTTCTGCTGCTTCCTTTGGGAAAGAAGGGCTTTCCTGCCCCGACCCCTGCCTCATCCACCCATCATCAGCCCCCAGCCCCCTCCTCACAGAGGCTGTGTAACCAGCACTGCCCACCTGGTTCTATTTCACTGGAATGGGGGCCATAGTCAGGACTTCAGGGGAGAAGGCACACAGCTTTCCCTTGAGATAGAATCAAGGAAGAGGTGGGGGTCAGGAGGGGCAGCCTGGGATCTCACAGGTAGAAATTGGCTCTGGCCCTGAGAAGCATCACGGGTGGCCTCAGGGACGAGGGCAGGGTGAGAGAGACCTAGGTCATTTCCACTGTCACTTTTGTCTTATTATTGTTTCATTTTGGGGGGCTAAGGGAGCTCCAGATAAGTTTAATAGCAAAGAGGAACCAGAATGCAGTTTGAGTAGCTGTCATTTGGAGGTTATTTTGCAAGTCTAAGTAGAAGGGCTTCTGAGGGTAGAGGCCTGGCCAAATGGTCCTGCCCCCCTTCCACTGTAGGTAAAGGGCAGGTATTCCATGTATAAGTTTTATCCCCCTGAAGGGCCTTCAAGGCAGAACTTATGCAGAATTAATGGGCCATCCCACTCCCCGCTCCAAGTCCTTCTCTGGGGACCCTGCTTTAGAAGGTCACCACTGGGCACTGGCCAGTAAGCCTGGCCTCACACTGGACAGCCAAGGGCAGCCTCCAGGTCCCTGCCCCCTCCTAAGATGGAATCCAGCTCTCTGGGGTGTTAGGAGATGCCAGCAGGCACCTGGCAGGTGCAGGTGGTATGGGGAGGGGCGGCTGGGCTGCTGGTTATCCATGAAAAAGGCAGTCATGCAGGAGAAAGCAGAGCAGACCCAATGGGAACCAGGCAACCTCTGCCTTCACCTTCTCCTGACCTCCTTGCCATGGGGGGCCCTGGGCCGCTGGGGAGAGCTCAGAGCCGAAGGCCTGGCCAGCTCAGCCTGGGAACGGGGCTAGGAGGCAATCTACAGGACGGCCTCACCCGGCGCTGGAAAAGCCGGCCTGCCAGGAGAGAGGGTCCAATACCCACCCACCCACCTCAAACATTCCAGACTGTGACTCACCAGGGTGACCCAGGAAGTCTCCCCGCCGTGGGCACCAATTATGTACAGGACAAGCAGGGCTGTGGTGGCCATGAAGCAGAACACAGACACAAACATCACCCAGCCCTGGACCAGGGGGATGGGCACCAGGGACGAGGCAATCAAGATCCACACCAGGCCCCCGAAGATCTGCAGAGGGAAGGAGGGCAGGGGTGAATATCGGGGCAGGAGAGCCCACACACAGGAAGGACCAGATCCAGAATCCTGCTGGGGCATTAGGGGCAGAAAAACAGAAAGGAGGCAGAGAACGGTGGTGGGCATTTTTCCTTACCAATAATGCCTCTTACTGCCCCTTCGAGGCATTGCCAGTCTCAGTCCCATCCCTGCTTGCTTGCCTTTATTCACGTTTTAACTACAATTTTTTTATTTAACAAAAACGCATATTGCATTTATATGCTGGCGCTAGCATTTTGCAAATATTAACTCAGCTATTTCTCACAACAACCCTGTGGACAAGGTACCAACCTGTTTTTCAGATGGGGAAACTGAGGCACGTGGACGTTAAGTCATTTGTCATCCCAGGAAAGGACTTATCTCCCCCCATATTATCATTATTCTAAGGTTTTATCCTTGATTAAATCCTCTTATTTTGACATTAAAATATATTTTCTCTTATGAAAGGTTAGTGACCAGTTGATTCTTTGGTCTTTACTTGGCACAGTAAATCAACCACACTATGTCATAAGCATAATTTTAAAAAACAATATTTGATCCCTTAAATCCCCAAGTCCAGGAAGTACTCTGACTACCAGGGTCAGGGCTGGAGTGGAGAGGTCTGCCTTCCTCCTCCTCTTCCCCTTCCTCCTCCTCTTTGGTGGCCTAGGACTGGTATGAGAGAAGCACTTCCCTGTTCTCATCCAGAGGACACCCTTGCTGCTGTCCGAAGGCTCAGGAAGCCCATGTTTTTAGAGGAGCGCAGGACAACGTAGGAGTCATAACACCCCCCGAGGCCACCATCTCGGCTCCCTGAGCTGAAGCTGGGCCTGTCTTCTCTTCCACTCTCCCTCTTCATCCCCGGGAAGGCAGCCCAGCCTCCTCTGCCATCCCCCACCCAGGTAAGGACTGTGCTTGGTAAGGCTGGGGCACAGGTGGACAGGGCTCTGTGGTCAAAGGTCTCCAAGGTCCTTCAGAGCATCTAGGGGCTGAGGACAGGCTGCCCCCCAGCCCTCCGTCCCCTACAGTGTGAGCTCGAGTGGTGTCTTGGCTCCCTCTCTGGTATCTGCTTGGCTCCCTTGCCCACCTGCTAGGCAAGAGACCGTCGTCCTCACAGGTGTCCTCTGACCCTCTCAGCTGAGAAGCATCAGGAGAGAGTCACATTTGAGTAGAAAATTCAGAGAAATGAAGAATCTGGAGTTATCAAAGCAAAGCTGAGCCTAATGAATCAGATATGGGCATCTCTGACCAGAACACTTCCTCTACTGTTGAATCTGAGGGTCCCTGAAGGCACTGGCAGGGGCAGTGGGGCACATTTTACAACTTGTAATCATTGGAGCAAACAGTTAACTAAAACTCCTTAGACAATCGTACCATAAGATCTGTGCATGTGTGTGTTTTTCATCCATAGCTACCTCCAAGATCACACAGATTACTTGGCCTTTCTCATAATGGGCCCTGACAAAGAGACACGAAAATGCTGGAGGTGTAGGAAGCCCAAGTGCGGCCTGGGGAGGTAGGAGAACTGGGCATGCCTGTCTGGAGGGCAGAGGCAAAGGTCTGGGATCCTCCTCTCCAGGGCATCCTTTGCCTGGACACCAGGTGACCATCCAAGGAGGAGCAATCTCAGTTAGGTTCCCTGTTCATATGCTCTCAGGGAGCCCTGCCCTTGCTTCTCCTTGGCAGCAGCCAGCACAAAATAGGTGCTCTGGGTTAGTTACAAGATGGCCATGTGGCCATGTGATGGTGGGGGTGAGGTCCCCCTTGTTCACAGCTAACTCCTGGGTGTGGGACATCTGTCCAGCTGTGCATCAGTGTCTGAGTTAGTTGGCCAGCCTTCAGGGTCTCCTGTCGGATGGGTATGGGTAAACTGTAATGATTTATGCATTGCCTGCCATGAGTCTGGAGCATGCAGCTTAGCTAGATGTGGTCCCAGTTTTGACACTGAGCTTCTGGCACCCAGGCAGAGGGAAGTCCTGGGTGCCAAGTTCATCCAGTCACTTGACCTGCTTCAGGTGTGGACTTTTACCTATATGATGAAGACTGTGTTCCAGCTCCCTGGAAAATTCATTCTCTCTTTCTCTCTCAGATTCCTGGAGCCTGTGGTAAGAATATCTGTTCACAGGAGCAAAGCCCACCCTGGGCTCGATCCCGGCCCCTGCCCCCTGGCAGACCTCAGGACCCTATCCTGCCTTTGGGTGTCCGACCTTGTGAAGATCCTTTTAACAATTATGCTTTTTATTTCTTTGCACAGTTTATCTATGGCAACAAGTTTCATAGTAAGATGGTGGGAAGCAATTCTCTCTCTATCTTACACAGCTTTAATGAGATATAATTCACTTACAAATTGCCTATTGAAAGTGTAAAATTCAATGGTTTGGGGATATTTATAGGTTTGTGCAAGCATTGGCTCCAGCCCAACTTTGGGACATTTTCATCACCTCGAAAGAATCTCTGTACCCTTTAGCTATCACTTGCTTCCCTCCCTCCCATCCCTAAGGGACCACTAATCAGTCTACTTCCTGTCTCTATAGTTCCTATTCTGAACTTTCACCTGAGTTGAATCATATAATAAAAGATGGGCTTTTATGACTGGCTACTTTCCTTTAGTATAATGTCTTTTAAGGAGAGGAAATCTCTCTCAGGGGGACTTTTACAAAATGTCTCTACCATCACAGCACACCCCATGGGCCCATTCTGACCCCTGCCATGTGAGGGACATGAGGTGAACGTGTCTCATTCTGGAGCCTCCAAGCTAGAAACAGGCGAGGAGCCACTGGTTCCCAGGGACGTTGGTGAAGGAAGCACGCTCCAGGCCCAGTCTGTCCCTGGAATGTATTTTAAGTTGCACATCGTATGAAGGTCAAGCCCTCGACATAGATGAAATGATTAAAACTGGGGTCCTGTCCTCTGCCACCACGGCCCTGCCCCCTGGGGCTCGGGGGAGAAATGTGGGGCTGTAGGAAGGAGCCCCGGGGGCCCGCCTGGGAGGGGTGCTGAGGTGGGAGCAGGCCATCCCTGAGGCCGGGAGGCCGAGCGGCGGCATCTCCTCCCAGCTACGTGCCTGTGAGCGGGCGCAGGCACCACTGCAGTGAGAAGTCCGTGCAGATGCACGTCGGCAGCTGTCGGCAGTCCCGGCGGCCCCGGCCCCGCAGCGTCCACCACCAGGGTGCTCGGGAGCCGGCCAGGGGCTCTCTGGCCACCCGAGCCGCCGCAGGAGGCCGCGGCATGAGTCAGCCTCTCGGCCTCGGCTTCCTTGTGTACGAGTGGCAGTTCAGAGCTGGGTCTCCCCAGGGCAGGCTGGCGCACGCTGGCTGGCACTATGGATGTGAGTGTGCAGCTTCTGGCGCTGTGCCCAGCACCACCCACAACCGGGGTAAGATGCTGCTCACCCACGAGGCCAGCTGCCCTCACAGACAGATGCAGAGGCAGCCGACTTACAAGGCAGGATGATAACAGCCCGGAGTGGCACAGCGGCCTGGACTGGTGCGGGCCTCCAGTCAAGTCTCAGAGGGAGAGTTGGACTAACTGGGTAACTGGGCCGAAAGGTCAAGAAGTGGCTTTGCAGGGGGAAGAAGGAGTATATAATATAATAATATAACACAAGAGGCAAGTCCACAGGATGCTGAAGTGGCAGTGAGGGCCTCAGAAGGCCCGGCAGCTGGGCCTAGGGGAGGCAGTGAGGGGGAGGGGTGGCTGAAGGTGGGGCTCAGGGGGTCGAGCCTCCAGGCAGAGCAGATCCCTAGGCCATGTGATGGCCTTCAAGACCCCGCTCCGTGGAGAGCTGGGGCTCAGTGTGAACCATGGGACAAAGCCAGTGCCTGCCCCACTCCACCTACTAAGTGTGCAGAGAGCAAACAGAGAGAGCAAGCAGAGCGCCCACACCCGGGGAGATAAGGCTTTCCGGGCAGGTAGCAGTCCACCCCATCCTGGCCTCAGGACCCCACTGGCCAAATATTTGTCAAGAGAAGGGGGGTAGGTGAGGGTTCAAGCATTCCTTTTGTAAAGAAACCTCCAAGCGGCTCCCAGCTCCCAGAGGCAGCAAATGCTCACAGGCAATCATTTTGAAACATTAGTCATCCAAGTGGAGGCATGACTCCAGTTTCCGCTCATCTCTGTCAAGGGGCCGGACTTCCCACCACCCCCTGCCTACACCCAGGTCATCCCCTGTACTCCCAGACAGAGATGGTGCAGCTGGCTATGGTAGCTGTAGAAAACGACCTCTAAGTTGGGTGGCCTTAGGATCTTCTGCACTGAGCTCTCTCTGTGGGGTCCAGAACCCCAAGCTGGAAAATGGTGGCAGGTCTGGTTTAACACTGTGGTCTGCAGCCCTCACTCAGTGCTAGAATTGCCTGGGATACCTTGAAAAAACATCAATGCCCAGGGTCTGACTCTAGTGGAGAGAAGGAAAGTTCTAGCATATGCAACAGACATCCCAGGCTGTTTGCCAAAAGCCTGAGAACATCCTTCCATAACACGAGCCCTGGGGTTATGTTCTGGTGATTCCTGTCAAACAGAAGAAGAACTGGCTCCTGTCTCCGACACCCTGCTCGACTGTCCGGTGATTCCAGCCGAGGCACCTCTCCAGGTCCTGACTGGGCTTCAGTGCAAAGCTCCCTTTCCTCTTCTTTCCTCAAGATTTCAATCCCTGTCTTGCCTTGTCCTCGACTGTCCTCCAGATCCAGGGATATAGCCTCAGTGTCTGTGAGTAGGAATGAGCTGGTGATCTGAGGCCCCGACCCCTGGTATTTCAGGATTGGAAACCACCCATCTTTAATTCAGTCTGGTTTGGGATGCTGAGCAGAGTTGAGATTCCCTAAGAACCAGGGGTAATATACAAAATCAAACTAAAAAAAATTCCAAAGACCTAAAAGAATTTATATTTGTGCCTGTGCAATCAAATGATTTTTGAAAAAAAAAAAAAAAAAACAAGAAAAATTACCTCAGGAAATAGTCTCTGTGGGAGCTCTCGTATAAACTTAGACAAGGTTCCCCATTTTTCTTTCCGAAGCTTAATCCATAGGAGGCAGGCTACCAAGTTTCTTTTCTTTTTCTTTCTTTCTTTTCTTTTTTTTGCTACCAAGTTTCGATCTCAGCTCTGCCACTTACTAGCTGGGTGGCCAGTTGTTCCTGGGCAGGTTTCTTAACCTCTCTGTTCCCTATTTGAAAAACAGTGATAACAACAGTGCCCACCCAGCCCATGGGGTTGGGGTGAAATGGGGTTATGTCTGCGGAGTACCTGGCACATGGTGAGCACCTGAGCGCTTGCTGTCTCAGCTGCCATATGATGAGGCAAAGCCTCTTCTGTAACCATGTGAAGATTCCCATAGGTCTAGGATCTCAACATGCACAATTATCCACTCCAAACCGTATTGGGATCTTGAATTTAAAAATAGCTTCAGAAACATCAAAAAGAGAAAAACTGATGATCTCCCCAAAATCAAAAGCTGAGAAAAATGTTTCTGCCTCTGTGGAAGGAAACACAAAGGACATTAAAATGGGAGAGAGTTTTCCTTCAAACAATGAGCTTTGGTTACAAAAGGGGGAAAAGGAATCCTCCAGCACATTCTTGAGATTTGTATGGTGTTTCCACTGCTTGTGCAAGGCTGAAAGAGCTCTGCGTCCACAATCACCCAGTGTTTTTGCGGCACGGCTGGGATAACTGAGGTCAATGCGGGAGAATTGCTCAAATTCTCTGGATGTTTTTCTGGGGCTCCATTTTACTTTGTCAGGGTCTTCACAAGAAGACACTTTTCCAATCTCAAGTCAAGGTGTGAACTTAAAGAGGACTTCTCATGCAGGGTTTTACACACACACACACTTGGTAGCGTGGCGCCTTGGAGTCCAGCACCAGAATTCCCAATGGCTCTGAGGGCACGGTGTGGGTTTCCTGAAGGCACACGTAAACAGGAGTCTGTAATCTGAACTCTTGAGAAGCAAAGGAAACTGGTCACTGAGTGTAGGCTGTGCACCTACCACTGAGCTATCCTGCCACTTTGGTCAGGGGGCCTCAGATCATCTCCCTAAGAAGGAAAAGGAAAGATAGCCACACCAGATGAGACAAGTCCCAGCTGCTGTGAGCTCTGAGCCCTTTGGTGCTCTCTCGAGGCCACCTGGACCAGTAACCTCAATTTGTGTTGAGAGAAATGTCTATGCTCACTGGATTATTTTAGTGGTCAGGGGTTATTGCAATGCTAGAAAGGGATGTCATGTAAGTGATCTGACCAGTATAATAACTGTGTGCTCTAGGAGAAGCTCAATGAGCTCTAATGGTTGAGTGGCTAAAAAGATTCATCATTCTGTGAGTTAGAGTGGAGAGCATTTGTGTGTGTGTGGGTGCGTATGCATGAGTGCATGTGTGCCTGAGTGTGTGTGTATGTGTGTGTGTGTACAGGCTGGTTATGGATGTGCTATTGCAGAGAAGGGTAGGGTACCACAGTGAAGTCAAGAGGACATAAGCACCAGGTAGGAGGAGGCACAGAGGGAGGTCAGAGGGGAAGACCAAGACAAGATTCCCAAACACTGACGCCTTCCCCAAAGACCCTTGGCTCTGAAGAGAAGAGTCTCTTCAGAAAACAGATCTGAGAGGGAGGCTGGGGACTCTTTTCCTGTACTGAGGGGGGGGTGGGGTGGTGATGGCAGGAAGCACACGTGTGGGGCTTATGCCAGCTTCTCTGGTTCTTGTGTGAGCCTCACCCCGCTGTTGTAGAGGAACTCAGTCCCCAACAAATCAAAGGAGAGGCTTCCCTGGCTCACCCCCTCCCTCATTCATTTGTCCATCCATGCATTTAGCAGAAGTCGAGAGTGCTCTTGACCATGGCCAGCACTGAGGCAGGTACATCCCCACAGGTAGACCTTAGCCAAAGGCATGCACTAAAACACGGATCCATCTCTCCCTTCCAGTCTTGCTGCCAGACTCCACTGGAGCAGCTCTGGGTCCACCAAGCACAGAGTCAGGTCCTGGTAAACATGTCAGGACCCCAGTGAGGGTAACCAGCTAAACATCTCTGCCCAGGACAGGGACAGAGCCCAGCAATTTACACAGACCCCATAGGGAGGTGTCTGGGGGGGAGGAGTCAGAAGATTCTCCCTGTGTGGACCCCCACTGCCTCTGTCAGCTGACAAGGCAGCTCACTGGGAGTCTGACTGCTGAGGCTACACCAGGAGTGGTGTTGAGGCCACCCGACTCAGTTTACCTATGCAAGTTGCTCCAGCCCCCCCACCGACCCTTCATCACCAGGGTCATTCTTCCAGGGGCACCCATTGTGCCATTAGGCCTCTCAAGGCAGGCTTGGATAGTGTCTCTTCATCTAATCTGGAGGTAAGGCCAAGACTCAGGGAGCCTTGAGTCTGTTTGTGGAAAGGGAGCTAGAGACTTGAGATTCAGAGGGTTAGAGGTGAATTCAGGTCTGCAGTGACATTAACACGGTGGGTGTGGATGGAGAAGAGGCCTCTGTCCAGGCCTGCAATCCCACTTCCCTCCAGCCCTGGGGAAATCTCTTCCACAGTACACACTATACCTCTGCTCTAGGTACTGGCCACTAGTCACTCCCTCCCCGTGCAGAGGACAGTCACCCATTCCTGAATGAATGAAAAGTTCTTTCTGGTCCACAGAGCTAGGGGCTTTCAGACAAGCATGTCCTCATTTGGATGGAAAAATTTCCTAACCTTACCTATACCCACGGGCTTTACCCAGCAGGATAAACAGAGACAAGGAGGTTCCGTGAAAAATGCCAGTAAGCCACCTGTAAGAGGGGGGCACATCCAGGGAAATGCTAGACCAGATGGGGCTGGCTGCAGTGCAAGAAAAACAAGAGGCACTAATGGGCATCACTAAGTCGGACAGTAATGTGGTGAGCCAACAAACAAAACAGGTGTGTACCCTGTGTAGCGGGAAGGGACTGCCCACACAGGGCTTCTTTCCAGGGTCCTAGTGGTTCTTTCTTGGGAATTGTAGGTGACTGTCAATTTCATCCTCCATCTGCCCCCTTGGAGTCAAAGACACCCTTGTGATTCATAGTAGCCAGGTGGGAGACGAGAAGTAGCCCCTCCTACCAACACAGGCTAAGAACAAAGGCTTCAGAGGGCATGATCTGTGCCAGGAACATGAACAGACTTAGGGTCCAGGCAGGAGACACAGCCAAACAAGGGATGGCCATACAGGTGCCAAGTGCCAGGAAAGGGAGTGCTCTCAGGGAGGGCTTCCAGGTGGGGGCACAGGGGAAGTCTGGGCTTAAATGATAGAGAATTTAGTCCCACCATGCCACCTGCACTAAAGGGACACCTCCAATGGAGACCAGTGCAGGGCTATGGGCTGGTTCTAGAAAGAGTCCTAAGACACAAAAGCAAAGTGGAATCCTTCCTGTCAGGCCCCTCTACCCATCCGTGCTTGGCTTATCATAAGACACAGGGCAGTAAGGAGACTGGGAGGGGTGAGGACACACTTTTGTGCCAGAGGCCACCCTCTTCCTGAATCAATGCTCTTCCAGATGGTGGCCATACACTGATACACTGACACTTGAAGATAAATTATTTTTGTAAGGCTTAATCCCAGGCCCATTGGTAACTGGCTCCGGGTAGAGGCAGCAATTTGCATGACACTGAGAATTCACAAAGCTCTCCCCACCCATCCTGGCACCAAGCTGACAGGGTGGGGCAGGAGAGAGGCTTAAGACATCCCCTGCCCCTGGGGCAGGAGGCAGGCAGGACTGCCACCCCAGCAGGCTGGCCAGGGTCAGCTCGGAGCAGAGGAGGGGAATGGGTCTTCTGCACCCCTCCTTCTAGCAGGGATTGGCCAGTTGATCTCAGAGCAGATGTTTGAGTCATTGGTAAATTAATAATAGTGGCACTTAACAGCTGTCGAGCAGTAACTATGTGCATCATGTCGTTTTGAGAGCTTTGTGCATATTACCCTCATTCACTCATTCCTCGCCTCAATCCTCAAGGTGGGTGCCATTATATCACCATTGTATTGATGCAGAAACTGAGGTGCAGTTGCCTGCCCACATCCCCACAGCTGCTGAGCACCCGCTCGGACAGGCTGGCTGTGCAGCCTGGGTCAGATTCTCCTCCGTGCGCGTGTGGCAGTTACCCAAGGCAACCCACAAGCAGTTCACCATGAAACCTCCCCATGTGTAGGGTCGCTTTGGAAATGGCCATGAGAACCGCCACATCGAATGCCAGGAGACTAGTCCCTGAGCCTCCCGCCGGCTCTCTAGCCAGAGCCACCCCGGGTCTAGAGAGAACCGCAAGGGAGGTGGCTTCCGGAGGCAGGCTTTCCCTCCCCCACCCCTCCACTCGCTCAATAGGCTCTGTTCTTTCAGAGGGAAAGAATAGCAAGGTTTGTGTTTAAGACCAAAAAACAAGCGAAAGATCAGAACACTGAAGGACGTGACTCCCTCTTCTGCAGGCACAGGCCTGCAGTACTCATCCCCGGGTCCATCAACAGGACATCTGTCATGAGCTGCCCCCCACCCCTCACCCCTCCTGACAGGTGTAAGGGTGCCAGTCTCACTTTTGGTCCTTCTCTGTTTGCTCGGTTCTAGGACTCTCCTCCCACCCTTAAAGCCTGCGCCCTTGGTTTTCTGAGGGCCATCATCAAAGTTGGATCCCGGAGTGTTTCGGGGCTACTCCTCCTGCCTCTTCCTGGCCCCTTCCTCCTCTTCCTGGTCCCTTCCCTCCCAGCCTGACTTCGTTCTAACAGGAATCCGGGGCTATGGTGTGGAATTTCAGGTCAGCTGAGACTGGCTGTGCCTCTTCCCACTGCCGTGCATATCAATGTGTGACGGCTGGTGACAAGGCTTTTCTTTTAGTTCCTACATATTTTCTTCAGGCCTTAGGGACTTGTTTTGCCCCAGTGTGGGCAGAACATTAGCTATTAATGAGGTGGGAGTAGCAGAGAGCCTGGAGCTAAGCCTTGCACAAAATCACTAAATCAATGCTAGTTCGTTACCTGGGAAATAATCATGCTGCTGGTGCCCAGCAGGAGCTACCCAGGAGCTAGGCCTTTCCACCAGAATGTATAAGGCCAGCTGGGGCCCCACAGATGCAGAGAGTAGCAGAACCTGCTCCAGGCCCCCAGGAACAACCTGAAGCCATTGTAGAGTGAGCCTACACTTGTCCATGGCATTAGTGCTTCTGGAATGAGGGGTGCCACTCACTCACTGTCCTCGTATCCATCAGCACCTGAAGAGAACACCTGCTGGAGTATTTTAGTGTCTGCCCCTGATGGCCTTTGGTCCAAAACACTTTGTCCAAGGACTGATATTTGGGAGTCCAAAAGGAAGCCCCAGGCAGGCTTGTGTGTGTGTGTGTGGAGGGGGGTGCGGTAGCGGGGGGAGGGGGGGGCGGAGGGGGCAGGGGGCTGGAGTTGGAAGCCAGGGCTTAACATGAATCTGTTAGTGTTCAGCCCCTAGCCCGATCCAGGCGTCGACTGGCTGGCCCCATCCCACCTCAAGGCAGGCCCCAAACCATCCAGTCCCCACCCACAGCCTTTCCCAGAGAATACGCCTAATCCCAGAGCAAAGCCAAGACACTCCAAAGGTTGTGCAGAGCTGGCCTAGGCTGCACTGTGAGCAACCCCCATCAACATCCCCCAGCCCTTCCCGCAGAGGGCGTGGCAGGTGTAGGTGTAAATAGTCAGCCTTTGTCCCTGACCCAACCTGAGTGACCAGAGTGCGAGTGTGAGCTAGCGCTCCTCCTCCCCTGCAGCGGCATCTGGGATCCTCCTCTCCTGAAAGCACTCAGACAGAGGATACCTCCTCCGGCCCTAGGTATTATCCCATCTGCATCAAGCCAGGGAGGGACCTACTTAGAGGTCCCTTTTAAGGAAGCTTAAAAGCAACCTTTTTCGAAGTACCAAGGTTGTGATGACAAATGCATGACCATCTGGGAGTTAAGCCCCATTATCACACTAAACAGTTTCCAGACAACAGCTCAAAGCCACTGACTCCTGATCAAAGCAGTCCTCTGGTTCTTGAAAAACCAGAAAAGTCATTTCTCAACTCCAAGAACAAACCCCTGAGAACCCCTGAGAGACGAACAAACCCCTGAGAGAAGAACTATAGTTCTTCCCCTCCCTTTAGAGAGGAAGAAAGGAGAAAAGCCAGGCAGTGTCCTTATCCCCTTCTAAACAGCTACAGAGAGGGGCCCCCAACACAAGACAAGGACATAGGGCCGGGAGTCAGTGGGCGCAGCCAGTGAAGGCCAAGCTCAGCCGCTATCCTACACTGGCCAGCCCCCACTCCCTGGTGACTACAGAAGAGGTCCCTGGCTGGGGCAGCAGGGAAATTTCACCAGAAGCACAGAGGGTGCCTGCCTTGAACCCAGGAGAACCTTGTAGGGCATCTGGCTCCCTGCCCCAGCCTCTCACTAAGCACTGTCTCCACTACTCTGTCCCTGGTAAAAACATTGAGGGGGTGGGCTGGTCTACTGATGGCCACTCCAAACTTTTGCTGAATCAATGGCTTATCAAATGCAGATTCTTGGGCCCAGCCTTGACCTAGTGACTCAGATCCTTCAGGGTTTTTTTTTTTTTTTTTTTTTTTTTTTTTTTTACAAGCAGATTCAGGGGCTGGGAGCTCCCCAGTGGCTCTGAGCTGCCCCTTCAACTCCTGGGGTGGGGGTGGGGGGACATGGAGAAAAGGGAAGAAGGGAACCAGGCCCTCCCCTGGGCTGCCCTTTCATGATCCTTTCTGCTGTGGGCAAAAAATCATCATGGGTGTTGGGGTGAATGCAAAATCCTGGACATGACTTGCTGTCACTGTAAGAAGTGCCACCCTGGAGACCGAGTTACCTGAGGAAGCTGGGCTCCACCCCCTCCTCTGCCTCCCCCCCCTTCCCGTTCCCCACCCCCAACCTCAGTCTCCTCCCAGCTCCGAAAAATTCAAAATTCGGTTTCGGTGAGTACAACTCTCATCTCCTATGAGTCCTCATGCTGTCTTCACAATGTAACCAGAAGGTGGACCACCCACCAGAAAACTGCTATATCATCCTGCCTCTACCCCACCCTCACTGCTCCACGCCGGCTCTGTAGGGCAGCTGTTTACCAGGCAGGTGAAAATCTAGGGCAGGTCTCAGGACTTGTCTGGTCACTCTCAAATAATAAAAGTCCTCAGCTTCTTTGGGTGAGAGAAACAGTCTCATTTGGGTAACTACTGTATCCAGTTCACTGTGAGTATCGAAACTGCAAACCCCCTTCCAGGTGAAGCTCCCCACTTCACATTCACCTCAAAAAGTGCACCCTTAGGAGCCTTGGCTCTCACCCTCCTTTTCTGCATTCCCCAAGTCTCTCTTCATCCCCAGCCATTCCAGCCAGTGGCTTTTCCTTTTTCCTCTGTCAGTGGCTGGAAGAGGGAGCCAAGTTAATGGTTTCATAACCTGTGTTTTGGCATTTCCTTCACAAGTTCTGAGAGCGCGGGCCAGTCACCTCTCCTGGCACTTTGTGAGAAGAGCTTCCTCTGGCCCTGGCCAGAGCTGAGACAAAGAGCATTCGACGTTAACATTTTGTTCCGTGAATGGTGGTCTGAGTGTCATAGAGCTCCTGGCTTAGAAAAGAAGAGGAAGAGGCAACAAGAGACTGTGATCCCCAAAGAAAAAGTCTCCCCTTGAGTGGGGACAGGGGAACAGGCCAGAAGCAAAGCCTCCAGGTGAGTTGTTGGAAAACAGGACATTCTGCTGGGAGCCTCTCAATGGGGGGGTGCCCCTGTGACTCCACTGCCTGCAACAGCGGTATGGCCTGTGTGGCTCACACTACCTGGTAGGGCCAGCCTTCTACTTCCTACCACGCCCTACAGCTTTCAGAGGTCTGGGATAGGGGTGCTGGGCCAGAGTGAGGTTGCCGTATACTGCCACCCACCCCTCCCCCGAGTCACCACCCTTCCCAGCCCCTTTGGGCAGTTTCCTTGCCTTGAGAGGGGAGAGGAGGGGAGCTCCACCCTGTTGGCCTTGGATGCTGGCATCTGTGACTCTCGGGCTACTGGGAAGTCAGGCATGGGGTATGAATTGTGACTAATCAACTCAATGGACCACAGATTTAGAACATACCCAAGCATTTCACACCCATTGGATTAGCAGAAAATTGCAAATTCTGATGCAATCCAGTGTGGCAAGGATGAGGAACAGTGGGGACTTTCACGCACTGCTGGTAGGAGCTGGAAAGGTCCAGGTTTAGCTCGAAACAGACAATTTGGGGACCTTCTTTATCAAAGAAGGCGAACTAAGGCAGGGTCTTGGAAGGGGCCTGAGCTTAATTATGCTTCATCAGCTGGGTAACTCTGCTTCCAGAGATTGGACATTGGAATCAACCTTTTGAACAGCAATGTGATAACATCTGGGAAAAGGAAGATGTGCCTTTCCTATGAAGCAGGAGGTTAAATCCTCCCTATGTGTTCTGGGAGGAACTTCCCAACATGTAGCTAATGAGGCACATAGAAGAATGTTCTTGGCAATGCCATCTGCACCAGCAGAAAAGAACAAATTTAAAACAGCCAAAATGTCCATCAAGAGAAGAACAGATTAGGGATGCCTAATCTTTTTTTTTAAATAATAATCACCATAATTTCACATGAAATCATACCTCATTGTAGTTTTTATTCCATTTTTCTAATGACTAATGATGCTGAACCTCTTTTCATATGCTTATGAAGCTCCTCTAGAGAAATGCCTATTCAAGTTTGTTGCCCATTTTCTAGTGGGTTGCGTGTCTTTTTGTTGTTGAGTTGTAATAGTCTGTAATTTAAAAAACCCTTCTCAGAGTTCTATAATTCACTACTCTTTCCACACATCAAGACACATACAGTTTCCACTCTAAAATCTTACAAACTGTGCAGAGGAATACTTAAAGAACCAGTGTCGGCTTTCTTTTCTGCTCTCCCAAGCACCCCGTGGGTGTATCCCCACTCTGGAGAGGAGGAAAGAGATTCAGAGGCACACACTGAGGCACCCAAGGTCTCTTGGGGAGTTGGGAGGAAGGAAGGGAAGTGGGAGAGCAGGGCTGAGATTAAGAAGAATAAAATCTTTTTTTTTTCTCAAAGACTTATTTACTTATTCTAGAGAGAGGGAGCACAAGTGGGGGGAGAGGCAAAGGGAGAGGGAAAGCAGAAACAATCTCCAGTAGACTCTCTGCTGAGCAGAGAGCCCAGCTGTGGGGCTTGATCTCAGGACCCAGAGATCATGACTTGAGCTGAAACCAAGAGTCAGATGCTTAACCCACTGAGCCACTCAGGTGCCCATAAGGAGAAAAAAATCACTTCTAACACAGCTGAGAGGAAAGTGTTCCAAGCAAGAAAGAATGACTTTTTCTAGAAGCCTTTACCATCTCAGGCCACAGAACTGCCTCGGGAGGAGTAAATTTCCACTAACTCATGGTTCTGAGATTTCCCACACTCAGCCTTCTTTCACTTTTTGGGTTTCGGAGGTGGTATCCTCTCGTCCCCACCCAGCTGATTGCTCTGTTTGGCTGGGCTGTTCCTACCCTCAGCGGCACTCCTTCCCCTAAACTGTGATACCAAGAGGAGGCAGAGGGCACTGGGAGTCTTGTCCCTTCGGTGAAGCCAGCATTCCCCACCTTGCCCCTCAGCCCCCCCTCCCCCCGCACCTGCCACTATCTTCTGCCACCTGAGCCCATTCTTGTCAGGGCAAGAGGAAGATGGTACAACAGAGTCTTCAGCCTGGAGTTCAAGTAACACACTCTGATTCTTGTTTTAATGCTCCTCAAACAGCTACAAAGACATTGTAAGCCACTTATAAGGGCAGTTTAAAAGCCACTAGGAATATCTTTTGTTGCTTAAAAAAACCTCTCTTGCCCCATCACACCTCACCATTAGCCATCATCTGTTTTGGTTATGAAACTCTGCCTTTGTAATGCAGTAGCCTCTGAAGAAACCACCCACTACTTATTCCCAAGTCATAGGGTCTATGTGCTCTTTTCAGAAACTCAGTCTTGGGGAAGCACAGGCTAACTGCTGAATGGCAGTGCAGATGAGCCATTTGGGAAAAGAATATTCCAGTGGATGCAAGGAATCCTCTCTCTGGGCCTGGATGTCCCCATCCATAAATGGTGGGACTGGGCTTAGTGGTGTCCAGGGTGTCTTCTAGATGTCACTTCCTTAGATTCTGGTTAGCTCCAGGATCTGAAGGTATTCTGGATACACCCAGGTTTGGGCTCAATGCAATTCACACTTCAGTGATAGGGCGCCCCCAGGCAACCTCAGCCCCCTTAGCCCTTTCCCCCAAACCCTCCATGGAGAACAGAAGTTGCTTCCTTTGCTGTTCACATCCTTCTGCCTCCAATCAGACAATAAGAAGCCAGGGTCCCATTTTTAGACATTCAAGCTAGGACGTAGTCTTTTCCAGTGGGGGTGCAGGGAAGGAGTCTCTGTGACCACAACGCACCACACCCACAGAGTAAATACACCACGCCCCCTCCCAGGTAAGGGACTGCGCCCCCCGCAGCGGTTAGTTAGGCTGAGGGAGACCTGAAGCGTCCCCACACAGCGACCACCTTACTAAGAGCCGGGAGTGGGAAGTGCTTTCCGTAGCCACCAGCAGCCGAGACAGTGCAGCTCCAGCTTCAGGAGCCGGGTTCCTGCCGCCCAAGGTCAGCCGAGGCCCAGGACCGCTCAGGCTGCTCCCTCTCCCTTACCCCCACCCGCCCGCACAGGGCAGGGTGACTGTGGCGATCAAACGGTGGCTTGTTTTATTATTTCCAGTTCAAAGTGGTGGCAAGAACGTTCACTCGCCAGAAACTTTCAAATGCCAGAAAAGAATAATCCAGATTCAGCTCCTTATACTACACCAACCCAATCTGCGGACCTCAGTTGGCAATGCGTACTCAGGTTTCCTTCTTTTATCTTTTTTCTTTTTTCTTTCTTTCTTTCTTTCTTTCTTTCTTTCTTTCTTTCTTTCTTTCTTTCTTTTCTTTCTATTCTTTCTTTCTTTCTTTCTTTCTTATTTTCTTTTTATTCTTTCTTTTTTTCTTTCTTCCTTTCTTCCTTTTCCTTCCTTCCTTCCTAATTTTCTTTCTTTCTCCTTTCTTTCTTTCTTTCTTTCTTTCTTTCTTTCTTTCTTTCTTTCTTTCTTTCTTCTTTCTCTCTCCTTCCTTCCTTCCTTCCTTCCTTCCTTCCTTCCTTCCTTCCTTCCTTCCTTTCTTTCTTTCTTTCCTTCTTTCTTCTTTCTTCTTTCTCGAAACCCTAACCCTGGGAAAAGCTGGGCGCTCCTACAAGGACGTCGCCCTCTCGGAAGGGCATACTCTGCGCGACTCCAGCGAAGCGAGTTGGGAGGGGGGCTCTGAAACCAGCGCACGGCAGGTGGACCCAGGCCTGCTTCCAACATTCGACCCATGTTGCGAATTTGGACTTCCCACCTGGGTCCCGGGGACTGTCCACCCATTGCCCTTGTCTAGAGGGGGCCGAACGACGGGGCGTGGGACGGGAGGAGGGACACCCCGCTGTGGCCCAGCTACCCCGACGCTCCGGAGACCCGTGCAGCCTGCGGCTCCGGCCGCCACCACCCATCCCGCCCCTTCCCTGGGCACGGCCGCGCCAGCCACTCACAAACTCGAAGATGAAGAGCAGGTCCGGGAAGGTAGTGAAGACGGAGAAGCCGCTGGGCAGGCTGCTGCCCCCCGACGCCGCTGCTGGGGCCATGCCGGCGGGCTGGACGCGCGGCTCGGCTTCGCGCTGACCGCTCGCTTGCTCGGCGGAGCCCAGTGGCCCCGGCGCCCCAGCGCGCGGGTTAAGAGGAGGGGAGCCCGGGGCCGAGGAGGGAGGAGCCGCGGTCCCCGCCCGCCCCGTCCCCGCCCAAGGCCGAGATGCGCGCCGCCCGGACCCTCCCGAAGGCGCTGCGGGTGGTGGCGCTGCGGGCCGGCCCGGCTCCTGCGCGCACCTCCCGCGCCACCTCCCACCCGAGCAGGCCGAGGCCCCTCCGGGGAGGCGCTTCGCACGCCTGGCACGGGATCGCCGTCCCTTAAGAATGATAACCATCACTATCCAGGCCCCCCGGAGTCCCCATCGTGACACCCCGCGGGTTACCATTGCCTCAGCTGCTCTTAAGTTGGGTCTCCTCATCTTTCCTCTGCGGGCGCTGATACGTGCGACCTCCGCGTTCAGGCTCAAAGCGGGACGAGGCCCCAGTCTGCCCTCGGCTGCAGGCGGGGGGCTGGGGGCGGCTCCGAGGCAGCTCTGGCCACGCGCCCCTGCTCCCCGCGCCTTCAGGCCCAGCGCGGGCCTCTCCCCCATGCACATCTGTGGGGCGGGAAGAGGCTGCCCCCCCCCCCCCCCCGCGGACCCCGCCAGGAGGGCTGCTGCTGCTGCTGTCGGGGCAAGTCGGCCTCGAATTCCAGGGACCGAAAGGGACATTTATAGAGCAGATTTATCTCCTTCTCTCAGAGGGGGTATCCCGGGACCTCTGTGGGTAGGATGGCCCCTTCTCTTACCCTCCCATTGCCTGGATGTTGTTTTGGTTTTGTTTGTTTCTTCCTGGACTAAGATTTAATCTTTTTTTTTTTTTTTTGCCTTTATTTCATTTATTTTTACTTTTTATTTATTTTTTAAAATAATATTTATTTTATATGAAATAAAATAAAATAATATTTATTTTATATAAAAAATATAAATCATTTATTTATTTATTCATGATAGACACACACAAGAGAGAGACAGAGAGAGAGAGGCAGAGACATAGGCACAGGGAGAAGCAGGCTCCATGCAGGGAGCCCGATGCAAGACTCCATCCGGGACCCCAGGATCATGCCCTGAGCCAAAGGCAGGCACTAAACCGCTGAGCCACCCAGGGATCCCCTTTTTGCCTTTATTTTAACACAAGTATCAGACTCTAGTAGTTGCCCATTTATTTTTAGGTACAATTACAGCACTGCGTTTTCTTCTACAAATCCTAAAGCCTAGGGGCACCTGGGTGGTTCAGTCTGTTAAGTGTCTGCCTTCAACTCAGGTCATGATCTGAGGGTCCTGGAATCCAGCACCATGTTGGCTTCCCTGCTCACCTGGCTGGGGTAAGGGTGGGGAATCATCCCTCTTTCTCTCACTCTGCTACCCCCACCCCCTCATGCTCTACCTTTCTTTAAAAAACCCCAAACAAACCAAAAACCAAATCCTAAAGCCTACAATCTGCTGGCAGTTCAGGACATGCCTCCAGCTCAGCTCTCCAGTGCTGTTGACTTCACCCACAGCAAGTAGCAGGACACAGGGCTCCCCTCTCTTCAGCGGGACCCTCAGCTTTTCCCCTCTCCACAACTCTTTTTTTCTTAGTTTCTATGGAGAGAAGTAAATTCCTGGACACATTTTCCAAAGCAAAAATCCATGCCAACTGATGTGGGAAACTAAAGCAAAAGAAAACTTAAATTTCCTTATTGCCTATGCCCAGTGACGGGTGCGGACAGAGTGACCTTGGAACAGACAGAGTGACCTTCCTCTAGGAACTCAGCTGCTTCGATGTTAATGCTTTGCTAAGGGCAACAGGCAATCTTAGCCTGACCCCCAGGATCCGTGTGTCTACTTTGGCATATAAAAATTGCTTTGGAAACTTCCTTTATCTATATTTCTCAAGATACATGTTGGCAATCATTCTCCAAGCATAGGACCCGCAATATACATCTGAAGGGTCTCATGACTGAGTTTTTACTAAACAGTAGTAAATGACCTTTTCCTAGCAATAGCTAGCTCCCTCAAATCCTGGAAATCTTGTTTCAAAAATACCTGGGAGGCTTGTGCTGTCCCTAATCCCCTCTCAACTTGAAAATACAGAATCAGTTACTCTTCACAAGCCCAGGGCACCTCTTTCTGCCCATATGTCCTGTCCCTGTGCTTTTATAAAACCACCTTCTTGCATCTAAGATGTCTCAAGAATTCTTTCTTGGCTGTTGGCTTTGAACCCTAACATCTTTCTTACATCACCTGTGAGCTGTCCATTCTGACCGCTTATGGAGAAAGACCAGGCAATTGAATGAGAAAAATCCCACTGTGCCTCTGTGAGCCTCCTTGGTGCTGCTGACTTTAGCCTGAGACCTAGGGGGCCATTGTGCCAAGGTCTATTGGCCCCTATCAGGTCCCCAGGGCCAGGACTTCTCCTGGCCAAGGTCAAGGGTTGGCTTATCCCTTGCTCTGTGAACACCTCATCTCACCTTTAGTCCGTGGCTTGATGTTTGTTTTCCTGACCAAACGCTACCTTCTGCAGAGCCTCTACCATGTCCCTCCCCCTTTGCCTGTCCTCTTCCCTTTTATATCATGTCTTTAGTGCCTAGCTAAGAACCTAGTCTGTGGTAAATGCCCCAAAAATGTTTATCCAATGCCAGGATGGACCTAGCTCGTCTGTGCTGATCACCCACAGAGGAAATTAAAGGACTGTGAATGTAGAGTATTAGTAAGTAGAGATGGGTCTGTCTTGATTTTGCAGCAGAGCTTCTGGAACATGGTCTGAGCTACTTGTTGATGATTAAGTTGGTTCATATTTACAAGAAGTCTAGGACTATACTTTGGTTTCCAGCAGGATATGAAAAAACCACCTCAGCCAACTCATTGCAATGTCCTTGGTCTTCTAACATCATAATGCTTGTGAATATGGGGGTCAGTCTGGGTAGATCTAGGGCTTCTGTCAAAATAATACATGGTCTTGGGTGGGTTTCTAGAAAGTGGAAAATGACAATTGCTATGCCATCCTGAGGGCATAGGTGGCTACTTCTAGCTTCTATGCTAGGGGAAGGAATCAGGAGGGGGAAAAGGGATGTTTTCAGGGAAAGATTCACGGGGCAGGAATTGCCAGGAAATAATGTGATTTGCTTTTGAAATCTGTGGAATGACTCCCATTTTACTGATGAGGTATGGAAGCTCAGAGAGGTTAAGTGGCTGCTCAAGGCCACACAACTGGTGAGTGGTGGAACTCAGGTGGAACCTGAATGATGCTGTGTCTCCGAAGCTGCAAGCACTTGATTAAGACAATGCTTAAGATGGGGAATTGCCAACCAAATGCCATGCTCCATGCTGCCACCCAAATCCGGTCTTAGTGGTCATCTTGAGCATGGCAGTGTGTACCTGTTTCCTGAAGGATCTCTGCCTGTCTATAGGGCTCTGGGCTTTTCCTCCCCTGACTGGGTATACAAGATTGGAGGTCATCATCCTCATTTATGGACAGGGAAGCTGGATGAAGGGCCAAGTCCAGAGAGCTACCCTGGGCCAGCATTTATCTCAAGAGATTTTATTTTCATAGTCACCCCACAGTCCCAGATTTCCACCCATGGCTTGAAGCAATGAGGGCACCTGCTGGGTGGATGGATTAATGGCAATCACAGCTGCCTTGCCCCAAGAGGCAGAGGGGAGTCTGCATTCTGGTGGCCTACTAAGTGCACAGCACTGCCGTAAGCACTTGGCCTACACGACTTCAATTTAATCACACAGAGCCCTTCCGGTTGGTACCACTCCACTGCCCAGGCTCAGAGTGGAGATGAAATGTGCGCAGACCACATGGGAGGCAACTGGGCCTCCTGACTCTGGAAGACTATCCCCACTGCCTCTGTGTCTACTGCATAAAATCCACACGTTTAAAAACTAGAGGTGGGGAAGCCCCGGTGGCACAGCGGTTTAGCGCTGCCTGCAGCCCGGGGTGTGATCCTGGAGACCCACGATCGAGTCCCACGTCGGGCTCCCTGCATGGAGCCTGCTTCTCCCTCTGCCTGTGTCTCTGCCTTTCTCTCTCTCTGTGTGTCTCTATGAATAAATAAATAAAAAATCTTTGCTTAAAAACAAAACAAAATGAAACAAAACAAAAAACCCTAGAGGTGGTGCTTGCCCCTCAGAGAGCTATGCTTTGATGGCCTGATAGATACCTGGGCCCTGTTGCCTCCAGTGACAGCCAACCACTGCATGTGATCTTTTCCCCTTATTTCCAGCTTCTTCTAGATTCATGTTTCTTAGGGCCAAGGAGACTTGGCAGTCCCCTACTACCTGAGAGAATCATCACCAGGCTCTGAGATTCTGAACACAAAGGGTCTGGCATCCTTTTGGTGTCTGGCATCCTTTAGGTGTCATAGGCACAGGGATGGAGGGTAGAGGGTCTTTAAATAGGGAAGACAGAGTCCCCACTCCCCAGGTGAGTTCCACTCAAAAGGGACCTCATTACACTTAAAGGCAATAGACATCTGGACTGGGCCTGCGCTGGGCATTTCCCCTGTCTCCCCAGGCCGAACATGGAGAGGCAGCACAAGGGTCAATAGCTCTACAACTAGGTTGTGGTGGGCACAGTCTTCCATTTCTGAGCACCTCTTGGGTGCCCTGAAAATGTAACAGCAAAGTGAATAAAAGACCCCTGCCCTCAATTGTCCCATCAGTACCAACTCAGTAAGTGCTGGGCAACAGGAATAGCAAGGGAGAGGTCAGCCATGACCTCTGCTGATTTGAAGTTTATGTAGCACAAGAGACAGATCAAACATTGCATAATAAATGTGTAATGAGGTTTGATGCTGGAAGGAGAGTGCAGGGAACCCCAAGAACATGTACCAATGCAGCATGGCTTAGCATAGGGTTCAGGGGGGCTTGTGAAGGAGTGAATGAGTGGTGGTTGACTAGGGGGAGGGAAAGAGACCTTCTCTACAGAGGAACAGCACGTGCCAGGCCCCTGGCCATCTCCTGGAGGTGGAGCAGGCACTGCTGTGCACACTGAGAGGGCTACAGGTGTAAATTAAAAAAAAATCCATTACAGGAATCCGAGACATTCAGGTAGGAGCAGGAGGTAGAATGTGAAGAGCCACAAGAGTCCAGGACAGACAAGAGGGAGAAGGGGCATGGAGGAGGCCAAGGGCGCAGCAAGGATGAGCCTGTGAGGCCCAATAAGTCTTTCGATCTCTCTGGGAAGAAGCATTGTCTTGGGGCAGAGCTGGAGAGGCCAAGGGCAGGCTGGGCTTTGGAGAGAAGAGGCCAAATTCAAAGGGTAGAAAGTATACATCAAGCTTAGTTCTTTTCCCCTGTTCGGCTTAGAGAGTCATTGGGCTCATGGTCTCTGCCCTTCATGGGGCTGGACTCCGCCCTTCTACAGGAGAGCTCAGCCCCTGCCCAGGAGCCGCACCAGGTATTTGGCCCAGTTGGCTGAAACATAGCAAATGTCAGATGCACAGAGCAGGGCTGGGCCAGTAGCTCCTCGGAATGTAACCTCAGCAGGTTCAGGGCTGGTCGGCTCCCAGGTTAGCTCTTTCCTTTGAGGTTTCACTTACAACACCCCTCAGATAGCCTTTGCCACACAATGTGTTTCTTAGACTCGGAAGCAATTGTTGAGTAAATATTGGAATTTGGCAGGTGCATCCCAGAGCAACCTTGTTCCTGGGGCCTTCCTCTCTCAAGCTCACTGCAACCTGCAGCTTCCTCCACAGGCCTCCCCATCGGAACTGACCTCCTCATGGATGACCAGGAACCCACCTTCTAGAAAAGCTACTTGCCCTCCAGCCATTGAGAGAAGGAAGGAAACCTTTATCTCCCACCGGCCATGTCAGGGAGCCCTCACTTGCTATCTCTCCTTAGCATTGCTGTTTACTATTAGAAAAAAATATATAGTTTCACATAGAAAACATAGACAAAGGGCATTGTACTAGGTACCCCTTGATTCTTCCAAATCTAGGCAACTCTTTTCATCTCTGCATATTATCTCTTAGAACTCATGAAGAAGCAAACCTGTTACCTCCTGGAACTTCTATGTCCATGTAGTCACTTGCCCATTCATTCAGCTTCGAACACACCTTCCCGGTGAAATGCTCCAATGTCTGGGAACAGGGAACCAGGCTGGAAAGGAAGGTATGTGTGGGAGCCTTGGTGATGGAGGTGAGGCCAAAGTACCTGCAAGCCATCAAGGCCTTTGTCAAGGCCAATGGGAGTTCTCCTCTGGAGGAAGAGAGGGGAATCCACAAGGTACCCATGTTTGTTTGGTCTTGGGAAATGCTTGGTCAGTACCTACTACTCAAGAGAACCAAAAGAAACAGGGGTCCATGGACCAGCCCAGAGATCTCAGAATTAGCTTAGGGACTCTGGAGCTCTGGAATAGCGAGAGATCAGAAAGTACAATAAAACCATAAAAGCTCAACCAAGTAGAATATGAAAATCAGTGCAGAAGAAGAATGGAATGTTCTTATGGATAGTAGGAACTTCCTAATTCACCTCTGGGTGCCCAGTGCTTAGCAGAGTGCCTGGTGCATAGGAGGGCCAATGAGTGTTTCTTTGGACAGGGAGAGAGAGTGGGGGAAGGGGCGAGAAGGAAAGGGGAGTAAAAATTAAGTATGTAGGAAGGCTTCTGGAAAGCTGAAGAACCTTCAGACTCTACTGATCTTTTTTTGCTTGTTCTCAACCTCTTCTAGTTCCATTAGTTTCCTAAACTTGCCAACTGTGACACAAAGTGTGTCCTTAGGGTAAATTGATTCTTATCATGACAAGCAGACCTGTTTTTCAGGCTCTTGGCTACCTTGGGTCTTGGTCTACGACTGGGAACAGCCAAGACCTTGGAAGGAAGAGAGGGGATCCACTGCTTCCTCACCTGGGTGACAGAGGAGGAGTTTTCAGAGAGGTGCATGCCAGAGGTGTGCAGGAAACAGCCTGGCTAAAGAGGTGGACAGCAACCATAGCCTATGGGTGGAGTGCTGGACTCTTATCTAACCAGCCCAACTGGTTTGGGGAGCAGTCCCGACTGCGCAGAGCCGGCCATTGCATCATTGGAGATGGTTCAGACCTATCATCTCTGTATCACCTCCCTGACTCATCATCTCACAAACCCATCACCTCACAAACTACACCATTTTCCCAAACCATCACTTCCTAGACCCCATCATCTCTCAGATCCATCATCTCTTCTAAACCCTATAAACATCAAAGAGGCCCGGGGCACTCAGGTGGCTTGATTGGTTTAGAGTCCAGCTCTTGATTTTGGCTCAGGTCATGGTCTTGGGATTGTGGGATCAAGCCCTGTGTGGAGCTCCATGCTCAGCTTGGAGTCTGCTTGTCCCTTTCCCTCTGTTCCTCCCTCCTCACCCCCCTTCTTGAATAAATAGATAAAAAAAATATTAAACAACAACAAACATTTAAGAGACCAGGATCCAGGTGTTACCAGTTTCTCTGGGACAGAAAATCTCCCTCTTGCCCCACTTTTGATCAGTTGCTCAGAGGGGACAACTCTGTGGGAAAGGAAGATCCTTTCTCAAGGAGGCCTTGTGACCACATCCACTCCGTATAGGACAAGTCACTCAGGCACACGAGGTCTGTGCTCCCACCACAGGATGTCATGCCAGTGCTGGAAAAGGGAAAGTAGACATCCATGTGTTGACAGAGGAAGATGGCCAGGGGAATATCTTTTAGAGGTGAAAAGAGGAAACTGCAGAACAATACACGAAGTACGATCCATGTCTTTTCTTTTAAGAAAATGTAAGTCTGTAAATGCATAGATAAATAAGTACCTGGAAGGACAGAAACCACATTTTTTTTGCAGTGGCTCCCTCTGGGGGCACAACTGGTGGGTAAGGGAGAGGTGAGGGTAAGAGAGAGATGTCACTTTTTTCTTAAGCAGTGGACAAAGCAAATGAACCTGTAATTGGAAAACACATCCCAGGAAAGCACATCTGGGCTCCAGCCTGCTGGCCTATGGTGGTCTCTGGTCTGCCATGCTGGGAACCCCTGCATGTCGCAAAGCCAGTGAGCTGGAGGCAGAATCTCAAAGCTCCCCACTTCTAGAAATGTCTTTCTTCTTCTTTTTCTACTCAAATGGCCCCAACCTGCAACAGGTTAGAGATGTGGCTGGACAGAGATGGTTGCACATCTGAGCCGAGGACAGGGAGGCATACCTCCTGGGCCCTGGAGGCCTCCAGAGGCCCCCCGGCTGATTAACACCCCATGTTCTTTGCTTGCTTGGCCTGCCTCAGGTCATTCGGTTTTTTCAGCCCTCTTGCCTTGGGGTTTCCTTCCCACAAGAAAAAACTGAGCATTCAGACATCTGACCTTCTGAAACTTGGCCACTGGCTTTCTCTTCTGCATATTGCCTCCCACAGAGATGGCCACTGCCAGGGTCAGAGAGCTGTGCCTCTAATTTTATTACAACTTCGCCAATGGTCCCACGCTGAATACACAGCGTAGACTGAGACCTTGGAGAGCTCTCCGATCATGGTGAACCTGAGCCTTGAGTTAAAAGTCCCCGTTCTGCTATTTGCTCATTGTACAACTTCAGACGGGTTACTTGATTTCTGTGCCTTGGTTTCCTTGTCTGTAAAATGGCAATAGCAATCCCTCTCTAATGGGGCTATTTGTGGACCACGTGAGATAACGTGCCTGCCATGAAGTAAACTTTGAGACATAAGCTCCATTAAGCCATGCTCACAAAATCCCCCTGGGATTCATCACGAATGTGTGTGCCTTCCATGTACCTTCACTCTTAAGACATTTTCTCCCAGACTTGGCTGCAGATTCCATTAGAGAACATTCTGGCTCTGGTTCACACACCTGCCTCACTGCCTCATTTGGTAGTCACCTCCAGAGCCCCAGGCTGTTTCTGTTCCTTATTCTTTCAGTAAGTAGAAGTTTCTGTTCTAGTCACTGCGGGAGCCACCAACCGTGAGTTCCTGTAACTCAGAAGAGAGCCAATCCCATTGTCAGCAGTTGAGAATGAAACCAGGAGATGACAGTGTGTGAGTGTCACTGCTGCCCAACTTTGAGTTCTTAAAGGGTCCTCGTCATCTGGCAATGTCCAGAAATAACAACAGATTAGAAAAGTTCCCAGAATTTTCATCACCAAATAACATCTCTCAGCCCAAGACAAACCTAGCCCGTGGTGAATCTGCTTTCTTTTGTGGTTCACCCTCATTAATCCAATTGTGCCATCAGCTGGCACCATGCTTTAACATGGACCAGGTGACACTGGGGTGCCAGTGGGATGCATCCTCTTCTGCCTCACCTGGTTTTAGCCACCTAGCCAGCCTGCTTTGTGTGGTTTGCCCTCTTGGGTTTGTGGCGGTGGATGGGGGCCTGTCTAGCAGCCCCTCAGGCTCTGCCTAGGGTCAGGCCTAGTTCACTGGGATCCTGAGCAGCTGCCCAACTCAGAAGGCTCCACTTTGCTTCCATGAAAACCTCTCACCCGCCACTCTAGTACCATCTGCTCAGAGGGGCAGGGTCCTCTTATTCACCTTATAATTGTGCCTGGCTAACTTTTGAGTTCTTGCCCTGGGAGGTGGAGGGCCAGCATGGTTACACTCACCTGCTCCTGCCCCCAGCCCATCTCTACCCCATGCTACTCACACCTTCCCTGTCCTTTGCACCCCCTTCATTACCACCTCTGGAGGCCCCACCCAGCTTCCAAGTGCCTCTCCTGCCAGTCTAGAACTGCTCAGTCACAAATTCTCTTTCCTTCTCTGGAGATCTCTCTCTCTTTTTAGTGAGGGAGGGGCAGAGGAAGAGGGAGAGAGAGAGAGAATCTCAAGCAGGCTCCATGATCAGCACAGAGCCCAACATGGGGCTCAATCTCATGATCCTGAGATCATGACCTGACCTGAGATCAAGAGTCAGATGCTTAACTGACTGAGCCACCCAGGTGCTCCTGGAGATCTCTTGTAGTTATAAAATAGGTTTACATTTTCAGGTGATACAGCTTGGAAGTGTGTGTTGCTACTTATATGAACAATAACCAGCTCCTTTTTGCAAGTGTTTTCCTGTGCTTACTATTTTATGTAAATTATAATTGCCCAACGATTCTATGTAATTTTTTTTAATCGTGGTAATATACACTTAATATAAAGGTTACCATCTTAACCATTTTTAAGCATACAGGTCAGTGGTAATAAATACACTCACATCCCTGTGCAGTCATCATCATCATCCATCCCCAGAATTCTTCTCATCTTGTAAAACTGAAACTCTATACCCATTTAGCACCAACTGCCCATCCCTCCTTTCTCTGGCCCCTGGTGTCCACCAGGCTACTTCCTATTTGTATGATTTTGACTACTCTACCTCATATAAGTGGAATCATGCAGTATTTGTCTTTTTGTGACTAGCTTATTTCACTTAGCATAATGATGGGCAGCCCGGGTGGCTCAGTGGTTTAGTGCCACCATCAGCCAGGGCATGATCCTGGAGTCCCCGGGATCGAGTCCCATGTCAGGCTCCCTGCATGGAGCCTGCTTCTCCCTCTGCCTGTGTCTCTGCCTCTCTTTTTCTCTCTCTGTGTCTCTCATGAATAAATAAATAAATAATTTTAAAAAATCTTCACTTAGCATAATGCCCTTAAGGTTCGTCCATGTCATTGCATGTGTCAGATTTCCTTCCTTTTTAAGGTTGAATAATATTCCATTGTGTACATCTACCTCATTTTGTTTCTATATTTATCCTTTGATGGACACTTGGGTTGCTTCCATGTTTTAGCTGTTGTGAATATTGCTGCTATGAACGTGGATACACAAATATGTTTTTGAGACCCTGCTTCTAATTCTTTTAGGTGTATACCCAGAAGTGGAGTTGCTGTAGTTTTAACTTTAATTATTTGAGGAACACACCATACTATTTTCCATAGTGGCTGAACTATTTTACATTCTCACCTAAGGTGTATGAGACTTCCAATTTCTCCACATCCTTGCCAATAGTTGTTATTTTCTGGGTTTATTTTTATTTTTTATTTTATTTTTTTAAAGATTTTATTTATTTATTCAGAGAGACAAAGAGAGAGAGAGGCAGAGACACAGGCAGAGGGAGAAGCAGACTCCATGCAGGAGTCTGACGTGGGACTCAATCCAGGGTCTCCAGGATCACGCCCTGGGCTGCAGGCGGCGCTAAACTGCTGCACCACCAGGGCGGCCCCTGGGTTTATTTTTAAATAGTAGTCATCCTGATAGGTGTGAGGTAGCATTGTATCTCATGGTAGTTTTGATTTGCATTTTCCTAATGAGTGGTGACATTGAGCATCTTTTCATGTGTTTATTGACCATTTATACATCTTTGGAGAAATGCCTGTTCAAGTCCTTTGCATATGTTTGAATTGGGTTGCTTGCTGAGTTTGCTGAGCATTGTTGAGTTTTAGGAATTGTATATATTCTGAGTGTCAATCTCTTATCAAATATATGATGTGCAAAAACTCTGTCTCATTTTGTGGGTTGTCTTTTTACTCTGTGGATAGGGCCTCTCAAGGCACACAATTTAAAATTTTTCACAAAGTCCAACTTACCATTTTTTTCTTTTATTGCCTGTACCTTTGGTATTCTATCCAAGAAATCATTGCCAAATCCAAGGTCATGAGGCTTTGTCCTATGTTTTCTTCCAAGAGTTTTAGTTCTTACAGTTAGATCTGTGATCAATTGTGAGTTAATTTTTATATATGGTGTTAGGTAAGCCTCCACTTTCATTCTTTGGCATGTAGATCTCCAGTTCTCCCAGCACCATTTGTTGAAAAGACTGTCTTTTCCTCATTGAATGGTCTTTTTTTTTTTTTTTTTTTAAGATTTATTTATTTATTCATGAGAGACACACAGAGAGAGAGGCAGGGACAAAGGCAGAGGGAGAAGCAGGCTCCATGTAGGAAACCCACTCATTGAATAGTCTTGGGACCCTTGTCAAAAATCATTGGACTATAAAGCAGGGGTTTAATTCTCGGCTCTCTGTTCTATTCCATTGGCTGATCTTTGCCAATATCACATGACTTTGATTAGTGTAGCTTTGTAATAAGATTTGAGATCAAGGAGTGTAAGTCTCCAGTTTTGTTCTTTTTCAAGAGTATCTTGGCTACTTGGGGATCCTTGAGATTCTGTATGAATTTTAGGATAAGTGTTTCTGTATCTGCAAAAAACATTATTGGGATTTTTATAGGAATTGCATAGAATCTATGGATGACTCTGGGTAGTACTGATATTTAACAACATCAAATCTTCCAATTTATACATACGATGCATTTCCATCGTACGACGTAAATATATGTCTTCTTTCATTTCTTTCAGCAATGTTTTATAGTTTTCATTGTACAAGTCTTTCACCTCCACGGTTAAATTAATTCCTAACCATTTTATTCTTCTTGGTGCTATAGTAAATGGAAATCCTTTTGCAATTTCCTTTCAGAGTGTTCAAATGTTAGTGTTTAGAAATGCAACTGATTTTTGTTTGTTGACTTGGGGTCCCCCTACTTTTCTGAATTCATTTATTAGTTCTAACAGCTTTTTTTTGGTGGTGAAATCTTCGGAGTTTTCTACATATAAGATCATGTAGTCTACAAATAGAGATAGTTTTACTTCTTTTTTTTTCCAATTCGAGTACCATGTGAGTGGTTACTATTTTTACAATTTTTGGAAAGGTCACCATAGTGCAAGTGTTGTCCTGAGTTTCTCATGCGTTTTAACTGCTACTACATTCGCATTAATTGCTATAGCCTTAGAGCAATTTTACTGCTTTCTTTTGTTGATTGCTTTGTTTCTGTGTCAGGGTATATTTGTTATGGTCACCAAGTTCTTCTTGCACTGGAAAGCAGGAAACAAGCTAGGTGACTGGTAACCAAAAACCTTGCAACCGTTGGCTCAAAAGCCCACAAGTTGGGACCAGAAGAGAAGCTGTATTCTTGCCTCCTGGTCTTGAGTTCTGTCTACCAAGGCATCCAGTAGAGGAAAAGAATGACTTGGGTTTGTTTTCATCAGCCATGGCCTGATAGACAGAGTTGATAGCATGGAGAAGAAAGTCAGGTTCTTGAACAGCAGGATTGGGACATGTGGTTCTGTGCAGGGCAGGATGCGCAAGACATTAAGGAAAAGAATGATGGGAAAGGAGGGCGGAGGGAGTCCTAGAAAGCAGAGGTGACAGTGAAGCCAGAAGATACCTCTCCTGCCTGAGCCTGGGAACCATGGACACCCAACAGACAGCTTGATTTCCCTCTCATCAGCTTCACACCAAAGCCCGTGGACTCCTCAGAAGGTTTCACACATCTGCCATTCCTCCCCCTCTCCCCCACCACTTTGGTCCAAGCTGGAGGCCTCTCTTGCCAGGACCACTCTGCAGCCTCTTTGATGGTCTGGGGGAACTTTCTTGAGCTACGCTCAGGGCCCATCAAGACTGTACTAACAGCCATCTCTTGCGAAGCACTGCCCTGCAGGCCCTTGCCCACCCCAACCTCATCTCACTTGTTTGAGCAGTTCAGAGTCTCACCACCCCTTCTCTCTACTCCTCAAACAGAGGAAGCATGGTGTTCCCTATGTCAGGGCCTTTATGTTCTCTCCACCTAGAGGGCTCAGTCACATGATGTCCTCTTACAGAGACCTTCTCTGACAAGATCCTCCCACCCCAGAAGCCCCTTCCTCCGCACATAATTTATTATGTCTCCCTGATCATTTCTTCTTTCTTTTTTTTCAAGGATTTTTGATTTATTTATTTGATAAAGACAGAGCACGAGCACAAAAAAGCAGGAGGGCAGAAGCAGGTTCCCCAACAAGCAGGGAGTCTCATCTAGGACTTGATTTCAGGACCCTGAGATTACAACCCGAGCTGAAGGCAGACACTTAACCAACTGAGTGACCCAGGCATCCTCCCTAATCATTTCTCATGGCACTTTTTTAAATAGAAAATTGTCCAAAAAGTACTTTTTAAATGAATATTTGCCCTCTGGAGTGCCTGCCTCATTCTCTGAGCCTGGAATAATGTTGACCCAGAGAAAGTCCCCCAAAATAGTTGTCGAACAAATAAATGAATCTCGTAAGGTAATATAGTGAGGTCCTTTGAGAAGAAGGATGTCAGTCTAACTTATCTAGCATTGCTGGTTTTCGTTTCCGTGGATGAGAATTAATCTGCAGTTAGCACCTGATACAGAGCACTTGGGGCCAGCGCTGCCTGCGTCCTGGGATGGGGACCGGCAGGTCTGTGGGCTGGGTCAGGAAGCACTGTGTTATGAACTATCTAAGCTCTGGTTCGTGATCTGCACTACTTATGTAATGCTGCCCAACATTCTTAATTCTCCAATCAACAACTTCATTTTCTTTATCAATGCACAGTTCACATTTCCTCTCCCTGGAGGACCAATCAGATTCCCTCAATATGCACTCATTTTGCCTTAGATGTCTGATGTGATGCCTACAGGTCCTTTGCAGGGTGACCTTCTCTGTTTCAGTGCATTTGCCTTCTACCCTCTCTTCCACATAATGCATCTCGACCCCAGGTACTGGCTGTGTGGCACCCACACAGTGCTGCCCTCCTGCACTCCCTAGGGCAGCTGCTTTCCAGACCTCTCATACACTTTATTTCCCCACCATCCCTCCTACTGTAAGTATTTATTATCCCATGGAAAGGGCGTGGGAACTTTTCAAGGAAAGAACAATCTTAGTCATTTTCCTATCCTTAGGGTGTAAAGCAGAACTGTTTGATGAACAAGTGAGTAACTGAGTCTGTGAATGAATGAGTGAGTGATCTGTCCTTCCTGGCTATCATGGCAAGTGCATGGTGCTTCTGACACAGGGCTTGTAGGGGATGGCTATGGACTGGGGGCAAAGTTTGTCCTTTATGGTTGACCTTGGCAGCAGCCTACTCACACCCATCCTCACCTTGCCTTCTTCCTTGTTCAAGACACTGAGTTGGGGCAGGTCCTTGGCCCCCATCAGCTCCATGGTACCCTCTCAGGCCCAGTGCTTCCCAACCTTTCCTGAATCAGAAAGTGTTTGGTGTACTGGTCTCTTAGAAAATTTAAAGATTATTTTGGTGGTGAACATAATACACTCACTCTTGGAGAGATGACAAGCAGAATTATTTGTTACTTACACCTCCAACTAGAGAAGCACCTACTAATAGCAACTGATGGTACAGAGCATGGAGCTAATAGCAGTTTTTTTGCATCAGAAGCCCATGGACAACTTCTGGACAGCATATGCCACGCAGAGAGCTCAGGAGACGTAAGAGGAGGTTGCTAAACATCTATAGTGAAGGAATTTCTGAGGGCACTCACAGGAGTGTCTGTTGATTTTCATCTGGACAGCTTTTGGAGGCTTTGTTGGTGAAAGCCCCAAATAAGGAGAGCTGGTTGCAAGTAGCTACATCAGTGAGATTCAGTTAGAACCTGTAAATGAGGAATATATGTTATCTGAAGAACCAAAAAGAGCTAAAAGAAATTAGACTTACATGTCCTCAATGAGTATGTGGAAACAGAATTCCCGGGTGGACATCCAGGAGGATGTCGTCCATGTAATGTCACAGCCAGACCAAGGTGGACTCGTTAAGATCTTGTTTATGGGGATCTCTGGGTGGCGCAGCGGTTTAGCACCTGCCTTTGGCCCAGGGCGCGATCCTGGAGACCTGGGATCGAATCCCACGTCGGGCTCCCGGTGCATGGAGCCTGCTTCTCCCTCTGCCTATGTCTCTGCCTCTCTCTCTCTCTCTCTCTCTCTCTCTATCATATAAAAATTTTAAAAATTTAAAATGTTAAAAAAAAAAAAAGATCTTGTTTATGAACTGTGCTCGGCGGCAGAGCCGCTGTGATGCCCCATGAGTTGTCCAGGAAAGGTGCTCTTTGTCCTTTTGCAGTGTTTTATTTATTTATTTTTAAAAGATTTTATTTATTTATTCATGAGAGAGAGAGACAGAGACAGAGACACAGGCAGAGGGAGAAGCAGGCTCCATTCCATGCAAGGATCCTGACGTGGGACTTATCCTGGGACTCCAGGACCACACCCTGGGCTGAAGGCGGCCCTAAACCGCTGAGCCACCAGGGCTGCCCTTTCGCAGTGTTTTATTTTTATTTTATTTATTTTTTATTTTTTAAAGATTTAATTTATTTATTCATGAGAGACACAGAGACAGAGAGGCAGAGACATAGGCAGAGGGAGAAGCAGGCTCCACGCAGGGAGCCCAACGTGGGACTCGATCCTGGGTCTCCAGGATCACGTCCTGGGCCGAAGGCAGGCGCTAAGCTGCTGAGCCACTCAGGGATCCCCTCGCAGTGTTTTAAAATATAGATTTTATTATTATTCAGGTACAGCAAGGCCAACAGGTCGGTTTTCAGGTTTTCAGACTGCCATTGAAAAGACAGTTTGCTGCTCACAGTTCCCAAGAGGAGTTGCATAATTTTTAAAGTAAATTTTGGATTTACAATAGAGTCAGGTTACAGATCTTTGTTTCGACTTAGTCATATATAAATGTATAAATTAATCATATAAATATTAATATAATATATATTATATTATACATTATATATATACTCCTCCCTTGGATCCAGGCTAGACTCAGGTTTCTTTTCATTTCTTTTTTCTTTTCTTTCTTTTTTATTTTTTTTTTGGCGGAGGGCTGCAGGAAGGCTTTTAACAGTCTAATGTATGGTTTTTGGTTTTAGCCTCTGATAACTGCTCTTTTGACCTTCTAGGAGGTTACAGGACAAGGAGGGGAGACTAGAGATCATCAAGATTTGCACTTAGGAGAGCCAGTGGCAGTCTCTCCTTGGGACAGTGCAGTTAGCCCCCATGCCCAAAATAGGAGTCCCTCTGCACATTAATAGGCAGGGGCACCTCGGGCCCAGCACACTGGCTAACAGACTTGCATGACTTAAGCAATCGGTAACTTCAGCAGGTGTTGGGGGTAGGGAGAGAGTGTGACCACAGTGCCCCTGAAGGTCTGGGTCAGGAAGTGTGCAGGTGACAGCGAGGTGAGCAGCCTCAACAAAGACAGGTAGCCGGCAACCCTCTACCCCAAAACAAATTGTCAGTGAGACCCGGTACCTGATTTTCATTTTTCTTTCGTTTTGTTAGGAGTCCAGCCAATATCTTTCTCCATAGTGGTCGCCCGAAGCATACAGACAAACCAGAGTTCTATCCTAAATATATTTTTTAAGATTTTATTTGTATATTTGAGAGAGAGAGAGAGAGAGAGAGAGAGCATGAGAGAGCACATGAGCGAGCAGGCCAGGGTAGAGGAGAAGCAGAGGAAGAAGGAGAAGCAGACTCCCCACTGAGCAGGGAGCCCCACACAGGGCTCGATCCCAGGACCCTGAGATCATGACCTGAGCCAAAGGCAGACACTTAACTGACTGAGCCACCCAGATGCCCCTCTACCCTAAATATTAGTAAAGAAAATTGACTCTGAAGAAGTGATGAGCTCCTAAAGGGGTCTCCACAACACTCTGGCTGTTCCAGAAATCACTGCAACACCCAATCCGAAAGAGCAAGCTGTGGCCCAAATGACCTATTGCCTGAGCTGGGAGGCAGTGCCCAGAGTTGGGTCCCTCAGCGCCGTTCACTGCAATATTCCCGTGCGGAGGAAGTCCGGGTAAGGAGACAGGGGCAGCCACTGGCAGACGCAGTGCCGCACACCAAGGCTCACACCTGAGCTGGAGTTCTGTCCCAACCCCTCGCCGTGGTCTGGATCCAGAGAATCAACTGGGAGTAGTGTCCTGACAAACCATCCGAGGGCCCGCAGTCTCGGCCACGGCCAGGCCATCCTGCTCACAGCACCAATTGTTTCCTAAGATTTAAAGGTTCTTTTGATGGTGGACACAGCACAAAGGCACTCAGAGAGATGAAAGGCCAACTCTGTTACTTATAGCTTCAAACAAGAGCCGGCTGCCAGGCAGGGCCACACTGGGGGCTTGCAGTCTGGCCCAAGGTAGCTGGCAGCTGGAGCGGTGGGGGGCAGCTTTATGTGGCCCATGCAGTGCAAGTACCTGGGTTTCTCAGGTTCCCTATGGATCGGGTAATTTGAATAATTTCTCAGGGATCTGAGAAGGACAGATGAGGGGCTGTGTCCAGTTGTCTGGGATGTAGCCCCAGGGATTAGGGCTGGTCTATAGGGTTCAGAGTGGGAAAGCCCCAGAAAGGAAGTGGAGGGGACTTAGCTGCTTAGGAAGGCAGCTAACCAGCCTCTAGCCAGAGCCTTAAAACTGGCTCAAGATAGCATTAAAAAAAAATTATAAACTCAAAAAACTGTATCACAACTGGTGTGAGTGGTTGGGGCCTCTTCCAGGGCTGAGGGAGGAATATCTCAGCACCCCTGGGACCTGCTCACTGAAATGTACTAGATGGGAAACTCTGGTTTGGGACAATTATGGTAAATCTATTCCTAGTTATTAGTTCAGGCCTGGGCATGTGCCACAGTCAATTATAAAATTCATTTGTTCAGATCAGTTTGTATATTTATTTTTCTAAGATCTACTGAGCCCCTACTCTTTCCCAGACACTATTTTGGGGCCAGGGAAGTCTGTACTGGACAGAACAAAATCCCCTCTTCATGGAGCTTATGCCCTAGTGGGAGAGGTCTTCTGCAGTGGAGAGAGTTTGAGTCCCTCTGTTCATCGTGTTGGAACTGACACCTGATCCTTGGTGGTGAGCTGGAGCTGGGTCTTCCTTGGGAGGATTGTTTGGCTAGGAGGCCTTATCTAGGGGGTCAGATTGGGCAGCGAGCAGTTAAGGCCATTGATGTACCTCCTAGTGTCACCAGATGCCAGGGTGGCACATGATGTTAGGCCTCAGTTTTACCCCTTTCACCACAGCAGGATGTTTCTCTGATGTGACTTTTTTATGTTTTTGTAACTTATTATTGAAGATATGATGCTTGGAACTAAGGCAGCCTCCCTGAGATAATGAGGGAAAAGCCATGGAAACAACAGGGAGGCTGACCTAGGAACCAGCTGTGGTGGAGCTACAAAATTAAACAACCCTGAGGTGCATGGCTCCAGTCTTTTTATTATGTGAGCTATGGCGCTAAATTCCTTACAATTTAAGCCTTTTTGGGTTCAGGATACTGTTCCTTGCACTCAGAAGCAGCCCAGTTCAGTGTTCATATTGCATGCATGATTCCATGCATTTCAGGGGCCCTGACTCTACAACACCAAGGAACTTAGAGTAGTTATGGGTTCCCTTTTGGTGTATGTCTGTTATGCCATTTACATAAAAAAATCCAACAAACCCACGTCTCACTGGAGAGTACTGGGAGGAAGAAGTCCACTGGGTGACTACCCAGCCCTGAAGATCCCGATGTGGTCCTCTAGGAAGGGTGTCCCCTGTCTGACAGGGGTTGGAGGTCAGCAGCACTAAGGTGGGTCACAGGCCATCCTGGCAGTGGGGGAGCTCAGACTTGGTAACCCACACTTAACCAGACAAGAGGAAACTGCAGAAGAGGAGTATGTCTTCTCTGCTGTCACTAATGCCCCGAAGACCCAAGAAGGTCTAAGCCCTGAATACTAATGACCTGACCCCTGGGTCACAAGGGGGCACTGTATGCAGGAAGTAAGGGAGTTTTTGAAAGGATGAGGCCCTGGCAACCTGTGCTAGGGCCAGAGAAAACTCACATGTGCAATGGTTGTTGTTTGGGGGCACTCCCTTGCAGTCTATGACTTCTAGACAGGGTGTTGGTACAAGAAGTTGGTATCTAGAGCAATCTCCCACCTCCTCTCCTGAGAATTAGAAAGTGGAAGTGGATCTTTATTGAGTACATATTAAGGATACAAGGGTTTTCTACCCATGATCACTGATCTTTACAACCATCCAATAAACAAAGAAAGTGATATTCAGAGAAGCCAGTGACTCCCTATACCCACACACTAGGGAAGTAGGTGGAGCCTTGTTTAGGTCCATGTCTGACCCGGAATGCAGAGCCTGCTCTCCACCTCCCCTCCCCTCACCCCCTGGCCACCATCCTGGGTATCCAAAGCCTTGGGCAGTGGTCACAGTGGCCAGCATGGGACAAAGGCAGGCTGGGCTGTTACCTGGCTCCTGAGCCTCAGTCTCCCCATCTGTAAAGTGGGAGTGGTATAGCTCATATAAATTGAGACGGATGTGTCTGGTGTCTGACACACAGCACCCTTGATCACTGCATGACCTGCCTCCTGGTGGATTGCCTCTTTTAAAATTCCATCTAGCAGAAGAAAAAGAGAAGGCAGAGCTGATGACGCCATTATGCAGTCAGGCTCAAGGCCTTCAGGCAAATCACAGATGACTCCATCATCTCGTTTCCCCCTGTGCAAGGGCTGGGCGGAGGCCTTTGGCTTCCCGGCTCCCTGCTATGCTGAGAGCTGGAGCAACTGTGTACACATAGGGGTGGGGCTGCCCACACCCTCCAGGGTTTATGGTCTGGCCACAGATCCTGGAATGTAATCTGGGCTTCCATCACTCTACGGCTGGTGCAGAACTGGCCATCACCGGCCCACGCTGGCTTGGGCCGCTGGTCACTGGGTGCCTTTAATACTCCATCTGCACCGGATGGGTAGGCCTGGAGCCCAGGGAATCCACGGCAGGACTGACCAACTCTGGGGAGGGCTGGGTCCCCATCCCTGCAGCTCTGCAGACTCCAGCAGCACCAGATGCAGGGCTCCTGAGAAGGCCCCATCTAGCTGCTGGCCTCCTGGAGTGGAGAGTGTGTACTGTGGCTGTGGGGCAGGGACTAAGTGGGGGCTAAGGAGCTGGCCCTCAGTGGACACTGTGAGGCTGCTGGATGCCAGGTCACAGAGCAAGAGTTCAAGTTCACTTCTGTGGCCCGGAAGCTGTGGAAAGTCATTTCACTCTGCTAAGCCTCAGTCCCCTCACCTGTGAAGTAGGCACGCTAGCGGTACCTCCCCTTGGGGACGCTGAGGGCCTGGACAAGTCTTCGCTGCCTTGTGCACATCCCACACGAATGACTAATCAAGGAGAGCCTCAGGTACTCGCTATGATCCATGATCCGGAGAGCCTTCGCATTCCTCCCGCTTTCTATAAGCCCCACAGCCTGCATTCCCCTGGCCTCCTCTCCACTCCCCAGCCCTGCTCCTCTTGCAAGCTCCTCCATGAAGCTTCCAGCCTGCAGGAGCCTCAGGGCACAGACTGGAGACACTCATTTGCAACATTATTTTGCCCATGGTGGGAGCCAAATGCTGGAGTCTGGAGTCAAAGAGGACTATTTTCTGATTGAAGAAGGCCTCATTGTCTGTCTTCAGGGGCAGTGCTTCTGCTTTCTCTTCTTCCTGCCTTTGCTCCGCCAAGCTCTCACCCCTTGCCACGTACCCTCAACCCATGCTCACCCTCGGTGAAGCCTCCAGCTGCCAAGGTGCTATCGACAGATTGTGTTTTCCCCCAATTTTTTTTTTTAAGATTTTATTTACTTATTCATAGACACAGAGAGAGAGAGGCAGAGACAGGCAGAGGGAGAAGCAGGCTCTACACAGCGAGCCCGATTTGGGACTCGATCCCGGGTCTCCAGGATCACACCCCAGGCTGCAGGCAGCGCCAAACCGCTGCGCCACTGGGGCTTGCAAAATTTGTATGTTGAACTCCTAACCCCACTGCAGTGGGGACTTTGGGAGTAGTGAGGTTTAGCTGAGGTCATGGGGTGCGGCCCCATGATGGGCTTTGTATCCTTCTGAGAAGAAATGAGAGACCAGAGCTCCCTCTCTCTCTCTCTGCCATGTAGGATCAGAGAAGGCAGCCGTGTATAGCTGGGAAGAGCCCCCTCCAAGGATTGAAGCTGCCATCACCTTATTCTTAGACTTCCTAAACTCCAGAACTGTGAGCGATACATGCCTGCTGGTTAAGGCACCCTGACTACAATGTTTAACAGCCAGAGCAGGTTAAGATGCAAGGAGAGGACCTCTACCCTTTGACTTTGCTGTAAAGCAGCAACAACATGAAAGGGCTACCATGTGGTCCGTGCAGGAACCTCTATGCTAAAGCTTGTTGAGGGTTAGCCCTCATTAGGTCTGTCGGGGCAGCAGTGCTGGGATGCCCACTATCAGGATAAGAATCAGAGGCACAGGAGGATGACACCATAGCTAGAAAGTGGCAGACCTGGGATCTGCACCTGGTTGTATTGGGCCCCATCATCCTTGTCTCCCCCCAATCCAACTTACTTTCTTTCTTTCTAAAAGATTTTATTTATTTATTCATGAAAGGCACACAGAGACACAGGCAGAGGGAGAAGCAGGCTCCCTATGGGGAGCCTGGTGCAGGACTCGATTCCAGGGACTCGATCTCAGGACCCTGGGATCATGACCTGAGCTGGAGGCAGATGCTCAACTACTGAGCCACCCAGATATCCCCAGTGTCCCTGTCTTAACCACAGAGCTATAATCTATCACAAACCGGCAAAGTTGTCTCTGTGTCTCCATATGCAAATTTAAGATTATTATTTATACACTTGCAGTTTGCAAAATGTCCACAACACATAGCTTTGCTTATTCCCGGGGCTCCCTCCCAGGGCCACAGAAGGGCCTGGAAGCTGAGACCTCTCAGCTTCGTGGCAAATTCTCCCCCACTCCTGCTCTAGGCCATCATACCTTACAAATAACTGAAGAGTAGGTTTATTAAATAGCAGGATACATGATGGATTTTGAAATGACAGCCTTCATGATGCAGATTAAGAGCAACGGACAAAAATTGTGACTCTGAGGGAGAAATCAGTTCTTCTCTTGATTAGACTTTCCCTGTTTTGTTCATGGCTTTGGGGTCACCCTGGCTCCCTCTGACCAGCCCCCTGAGGGAAGGCTCCTCTCTGGCATCTTTTACAATCTGTAACGAAGGTTTGTGGTGCAAGGTCACTCTGCTTTACAGGTTTAATATCCAATTTATTAAACTCACAAAAACCTAGTGTTTACTTAAGCATTTAATGTTAGCCAACAAATTTTTAGATTTTACATGTTTTATCTTCCATATTTAGCAATCATTTTAAGGGTGCCTTTACTTCTTGGTAATTTAATACTGTTAAGGCTTTACAATTGTATCTATAAATATAATAGTTTCTATTTTCCTTTTATACATTTCAATTATTTGATGTATATTAAAATCTTCCTGAATATTTAAATAAGTCTCACAAACCTAAAAAATTAAATTTAGAAATACTGTGGATTTTAAGTTCTCTGAAATATATTTTTTTAAGATTTTATTTTTAAGTGATTTCCACACCCAACATGGGACTCGAATGTACCACCCTGAGATCCAGAGTCTCATGCTCCACTGACTGAACCAGCCAGGAGCCCCAGGTTCTCTCAAATATTTTAATATTGGTAAGTTTAGGATGTTTTGACTTAAAATCACAGACCTCAATTGATGACACATTTTAACCTTTACTAGGCCAAATTCTCTTAAACTTGACAAGACACCTAGAACATGAAATATGTACAAATTTATATAAAAAATCATTATACATTTGATTAATTCTCAAATAGTTCTGTACTTCATTCTAAACCTTCCTGGGCTGTGGTTACATAGACAGGAGGAGCCAGGTCAGCAGAGCAGAGTGGGGGTGGAAGCAAAGGTGCTGATGGAGGTGACCAGCAGGCCTGAGTGGTCGGCAGCCTGTGGTCAGGCCCCAGGGTGTGAGAGCAGCAAAGCAGCCAGGACGTATGCCAGCCTGGGGAGGCTGCTTCTCCATCAAGGTCTCACAAGGAGCCTCATCAAGGCTCCCCCTGGAGCCAAGCTAGAGGGGGTTTCATCACACCTGTCTTGCAGGTATTCTGGGATCTGCCACGTGGAAACCACAATGTGAACCTATAGTAACATGGAAAGATGTTCAAGGGGTGTATCCAGTATGAAGCCACTTAGCTTCACATGCATGCAGCAAATATTAACCTGGAAATGTCATTGTAGGCTCCAGAGACAGTAGATGCTGCATTTCACAGGAGAGGCTGGACCCTAGAGCATAGAATGAGGCGCCATGTGCAGCCTATTAGAAGTTGAGAAGACGGGACATCTGGGTGACTCAGCAGTTGAGCGTCTGCCTTTGGCTCAGGGTGTGATACTGGGTTCCTGGGATGGAGTCCCACATCGGGCTCCCTGCATGGAGCCTGCTTCTCCCTCTGCCTGTGTTTCTGCCTCTCTCTCTCTCTCTCTCGAATAAATAAATAAAATCTAAAAAAAAGAAAAGAAGTTGAGAAGCCTGGTTCTCCACATGACCATCTGAGGATGTGGAGGATGTTAGGGCACAGATGGGCAGCTGGTATCACGTTGAGGGCTTTAAGGAGCCTATTTGAAGAGTTTAAGCTGTGACCCTGAAGTATGAGGGACATACAGACTGGTCTCAGATTCAAGCTTGAAAAATCCAGAGAGTACGGCTGGCAGCCTGCTTTCGTGTTGGAGCCCAAGTGGGCCATGGCAGAGGATGCCAGAAAAGTTTGCCGTGGACCAGACAGGGGCTAGGCAGCAAGGGAAGGGGCTGAAGTGGTTTTAGCTCCTGCGGGAAGAGGACCACACACAGGGACTGGGGAGAGGAGGGAGGCTGGCACTTCAGAAAGCAGCCAAAGTGGACCAAGCCACATCCTCCTCATTCAGGGTCTGCAAGCCAGAGGTGCATGGCAAAGCACCTGAAGGGCAGGGAGCGGGGCTGGGCAATCTCCACAGAAATCAGGAAAACATCTTTCAGAGAAAGAAGCAGCTTCCCACTTCTTCCAGAGCCAGATCACACCCCAGAACCCATCTCCTGAAGTCCTTCCCACTGCCCATTCCATTTGCTTTCTTCATTCACCCCAGCAGGGTCAGAAACTATGGTAGCAAGCAGGGGCATGAAGAAGAGGGGAGAAGCACCCCCCCTGCACCCCCCACCCCTGCCAGGCTGCAGCATGTGGGAGGCAGGGGAAGCAGTGATGGTGGGATGGGGTGGGTTGGATCCAGGCTTTATCACCTAAGAAATTACCTGACAACCTGCTGGGTTTTCAACCAGGTAAGAACTAGCCCCAAAGAGTGAGTCAAAGGGACAGAGGGAAATTAAAATGTGGCTGAAGGGCACCTGGGTGGCTCAGTCTGTTAAGCATCCTTTAACTCAGGTCATGATCCCGGGGTCCTTGGCTGGGTCCTGTGTCAGGCTCCCTGCTCAGTGAGGAGTCTGCTGCTCCTTCCCCTACCCCTGCTCAGGCTCGCTCTCACACACTCTCTCTCTCAAAAAAGGAAATAAAGTGTGGGGAATCCCTGGATGGCTCAGTGGTTTAGCGCGGCCTTCAGCCCAGGGCGTGATCCTGGAGACCCGGGATGGAGTCCCGCATCAGGCTCCCTGCATGGAGCCTGCTTCTCCCTCTGCCTGTGTCTCTGCCTCTCTCTGTGTCTCCCATGAATAAATAAATAAAATCTTAAAAAAAAAAAAAAAAAGAAGAAAGTGTAGCTGCTCGGGGATTGCTTTGTTCCTCTGCTGGAAGGGCTGGGCACGCTAGGGAAAGCAGAGATGTTCCCTCTTCCTCGTTTCATCTGTTCCCCTGTCTGACAGCCGTTGTCTCTGCCCCGGCCCTTACGCCTTTCCCGCGGCCCAGGACTAGCGAGCAGGGCCTGGAAGACGCAGGCAGGATCCGCCCTGGGCACCTGGCACCCCCCCCCCCCCCCGCCCGTGTGCAGTGCACATTCGTGCAGGGGGCTCCCCCTGTGGCTGCCCAGCGGCGGCTCCCGGTTTGCGGGCCACCCGCACCTCGGCTGCACTGCCGTCTGTCCACCCTCCCTGGACCCCCCGGGAGGTCGCCGTGCCCCTCTGGTCCTCCCTGGGCCCTTGGAGACCCCGGGCCCCTGACTGCCCCAGCGCCCCTCGCTCCCTCTCCTGCCACATCTCCTGCTCTGAGATTTTCCAGGCACAGATCACCTGGCTCCCACCCCCGCCACACTCCAGGGGACCCAGCCAAGTTCTGTGGCTGCTCTCTAGGTGTCCCCTTTGTTTGGTTTCCGAGCACCCTCCTCCCTTCCCCTCTATCATCACAGCGGCCGGGGAACCAGCAGAGCATCCCTTTCTGTGAGTCCCGTGGGCTGGACTCCCTGTCCTGGGGATTCCTGGCAGCCGCTGCTGTCAGTGGAGATGCCAAGACCCCATTGTCACCCTGTTGCATTTACAAAACACTGCCAGGAAGGGCACGTCTGCAGCAAAATATTAACGTTGGCAGCCCCTGGGGAGGAGCATTCCAGGTGATATTTGATTTCACTTTTTGTATCTTGGAATTCTCCAAAATATTTTTTAAATGCCTACAATTTATTATTTCTAAATGAGAATTTTTTTCAAAGATTTGTTTATTTATTTGAGAGAGAGAGAGAGCAGACCATGCGAGAACATGAGTGGGGAGGGTAGAGGGCAGAGGGAGAAGCAGGTTCCTCGCTGAGCACAGAGCCCAATGCTGGACTCAATCCCAGGACCCTGGGATCATGACCTGAGCCCAAGACAGATGCTTGACCCACTGAGTCACCAGGTGCCCCTCTAACTGAGATTTTTTTTTTTTTTTTTTTTTTTTTTGGAGAAAAGCAATGACTTCTGGGAGTCAAATAGGGTAAGGATATGAGTAGTCTAGAGAACATATACTTCTAGAGTGAAGTAAATGGCAGGTGCGTGTGTGTGGTATCTTTGCACACACGCATGTGTAAACAGGATGCTGTGTATTTGGAGATGAAAGCTTCTTAAACAGCAACTCTCCGGCCTTTCTCTGTTCTGCTTTGCATCACCTCCCAGGCTCCCGGCTGCTTGTGTTTTGTGATGTTTGGCCACTGGTAGGCTCTGGCAGGACACTGTTCCGTGGGTGGGTGGGAGAAGCCATTGTTCTTGCCCTCTGCTTAGGGAAGTTGTTCTGGCTGCCCCAGCTAGCTGTGGGGTCCAGGGGCTTCTGATGGCTTCCCCTTGGCCGCCACCCTCTGCAGAGGGGTCAATCTTGATGCCCTCCTAGGGGACAGGGTCACCACCTCTCCTCCTGTGCTCCCCTGGCCCTCAGGGCTGTGCCGACTTCCGGCGGTTACTAATCTGTGGGCTGCCTCTCATCTCCCTTTCTACTCCTTCAGTCCTTCAAACCATTTGTCACACGTTCCTGAATTAAATCCTCTCTCTGTGAAAAATACCTGATATGGTTTCTGTTTTCCAAACTGGACTCTGGCCATTATGTTAGCCAAGTTAGCCAAGCATGTTGACAACATCGGCCTGGGTTGCTATGCGGCCGCAGCAGCCCTCTTGTCACTCTGTGGCTCCTGGTTGGCTCTGCCACCAGGCCGGGTTCTCTGCCTCCCACCGGGAGCTGGCATGCAGTCATCACATGAACAGCTGGCCCTAGGCTAGCTTGGTCCTGGGCCTACAGCAGCAAGTGACTCCTTGTCTCCAGCACCTCACATCCTGTGCCTTGCCGGGCCCTGAGACCACCCCCCAGCCCCTGCGGGGACAGGGCATACCCCCGGAGGCCAGTCTGTTCTGTACAGCCTCTCATCTGTGCTCTCAGGCCACGGCGACACCCCAGCTATGACTTGACTGTCCACCCTGAACAACGCCTTTGGGACATATAAACCTTCATTTTCCAGATAAGGAGACAAAGTGAAGTGGAATAAAGAGAAGCATCCTGCCCAGGGTCACACAAGTGACTTGTAGGAGCCACCACAGCCAGATCCCAGGTCTCCTGCCTCCTGATCCAAAGCACTTCAAAACAAAACCAAAAACTTCTAATTTTAGATCATCATAGATTAGCATGCAGTTGTAAGAAAAAATACGGAGAGAGCATGTGTGCCCTTTGTCCAGTTTTCCTTAGTAATAACATCTTGCAAAACCATCGTACAATATCATAACCCGGATGTTAATGTTGGTAGTCTACTGGTCTTGTTCAGATGTCCTCAGTGTTACTTGTACAAATTAGTGTGTGTGTGAGTTATGAGTGTGTGGCTGTGTCTTTAGTTCTATACAGTTTTACTACAGGTAGATCTCTCTATCCATCGTCACAGTCAAGATACAGAAGTGTCCCTGATGTGTCCTTTCGTAACCACATCCACTTCCCTCCGACCTCACCCCCTCCTTAACCCCTGGAACCACTCATCTGTTCTATTTTTGTCATTTCAAGAGTATTATTTCAATGGAATCATGTAGTGTATAATATTTGGGGATTTTTTTTTTTTAGTACAGCATATTTCTCTGGAGATTCATCCAAGTGTTTGTATCAAGAATTCATTCCTTTTCATTACTGAGTACTACCCAATGCTATGGATGTGCCGCAGTTTGTTAACCAGTCTTCTGTTGGAGGCCATCTGGATTGTTTCCAGTTTGGGACTATTACAAATAAACCTGCTGAGAACATTTGTGTATAAGTTTTTGTGTAAATATAAGTCCTCCTTTCTCTGAGATAAGTACCCAGGAATGCAGTTATAGGGTGGCTGCATATTTAGTTTTACAGAGTGCTGTACCATCTGACTTATATTCCATCAGGAATGTATGAGAGATCCCTTGTTTTTACATCCTCACCTGCTTTTGGTGTTGTCATTATTTTACATTTTAGCCATTGTGATGGGCATGTGAATTTAATATGCTCTTCCTGCCTGGCAAATAGATTTTAAGAACTTTGCACATGCTTCTTGACCACTCTTACCTTTTTCATTCAGATCTTTTGTCCACTTTTTAATGGGAATTTTATTTTTTTTTATTTTTTATTTTTTTAAAGATTTTATTTATTTATTCATGAAAGACAGAGAGAGAGAGAGAGAGAGAAAGAGAGAGGCAGAGACACAGGCAGAGGGAGAAGCAGGCTCCATGCACCGGGAGCCCGATGTGGGACTCCATCCCGGGTCTCCAGGATCAGGCCCTGGGCCAAAGGCGGCACTAAACTCCTGAGCCACCCGGGCTGCCCTTTTTTTTAAAAAAAAAAAAAAAAAAAAGATTTTATTTATTTATTCATGAGAGAGACACACACACACAGAGGCAGAGACACAGGCAGAGGGAGAAGCAGGCTCCATGCAGGGACCCCGATGTGGGACTCCATCCCGGGTCTCCAGGATCAGGCTCTGGGCCAAAGGCGGCACTAAACTCCTGAGCCACCCGGGCTGCCCTTTTTTTTAAAAAAAAAAAAAGATTTTATTTATTTATTCATGAGAGACACACACACACACAGAGGCAGAGACACAGGCAGAGGGAGAAGCAGGCTCCATGCAGGGAGCCTGACATGGGACTCCATCCCAGGTCCCCAGGATCACACCCTGGGCTGCAGGCGGCGCTAAACTGCTGGGCCACCAGGGCTGCCCCCGGGCTGCCCTTTAATGGGAATTTTAAAAATTGTTGAGTTGCGGGGCGCCTGGTGGCTCAGTCAGTTAAATATCTGCCTCCAGCTCAGGTCAAGATCTCTGGGTCCTGGGATGGAGTCAGGAGCCTGCATCTCTTTCTCCCTCTGCCACTTCCCACTGCTCATGTTCTCTCTCTGTCTCAAATAAATAAATAAAATCTTTAAAAAAAAATTGTTGAGTTGTCAGAGTTCTTTATATAGTCTAGATACTTTATAAGATACCTGATTTGGACATATTTTTCTCCCATTCTGTGAGTTGTCATTGTACTCTCTTAATAAAGTGTCCTTTGAAGCATAAACGTTAAAATTTTCATCAAGTCTAATTTCTTCTTTATTTCCCCTTGTGCTTTTGGTGCCACATTGAAGAAACCATTGCCTAATCTAAAGTCATGAACATTAACTCCTGTGTTTTCCCATATTTAGGCTTTTGATCCACTTGGAGTTAATTTCCATATCTGGAATGAAGTAGGGCTCCATTTTTTGCATGTGGATATCTAGTTGTCCCAGCATCATTTGTCAAAAAGACCATTTTCCCCCATTGAATTGTCTTGGCACTCTTGTCAAAAATCAATTGACCATAAACATGCAGGTTTAATTCTGCATTTTCAATTCCATTCCTTTCATCTGTATGTGTAACCTTTGCCAGTACCTGACTATATTGATTACTGTGGCTTGTATTAAGTTTTGATATAGGGAAATGTGAGTCCTCCAGCTTTGTTTTTATTTTTCTTTTCTTTTTTTTTTTTTAAAGATTAATTTTTTTAATTTTTATTTATTTATGATAGTCACAAAGAGAGAAAGAGAGAGAGAGGCAGAGACACAGGCAGAGACAGAAGCAGGCTCCATGCACCGGGAGCCCGACGTGGGATTCGATCCCGGGTCTCCAGGATCGCGCCCTGGGCCAAAGGCAGGCGCTAAACCGCTTCGCCACCCAGGGATCCCCTGTTTTTATTTTTCAAAATTGTTTTTTATTCTGAGTCCTTTGCATTTCCATATGAATTTTGGTGTCAGCTTGTCAATTTTTGCAAAAGCTGCCATTGGAGTTTTGACATTTGGCATTACGTGGAACCTGTTGGTTAATTGGGAGAATATTGTCATCTTAAGAATATTAAATCTTCTGACCTATTAAACACGAGATGTCTTTTACTTACTCAGATTTTTAAAAATTTTGTCTCAACAATGTTTTGTCATTTTCAGTGTACAAACTTGATACTTTTTATTTTTACTTTTTTAAATCTTTTTTTTAAAAAGATAGATAGATTTATTTATTTATTTATTTATTTATTTATTTATTTATTTAGAGAGAGAGAGGCAGAGACACAGGCAGAGGGAGAGGGAGAAGCAGGCTCCTTGCAGGAAGCCCTACGTGGGACTCTATCTGGGGTCTCTAGGATCACACCCCTGGCTGCAGGGGGCGCTAAACCGCTGCATCACCGGGGCTGCCCTGATACTTTTTAAATGGAGTTTAATCCTAAGTATTTCATTCTTTTTGATACTATAGTATATGGAATTGTTTCCTTAATTTTATTTTTGGATTATCTGGTGCTAGTGTACAGACAGCAATCATGGGCTTTTCATTAATATCCAGCTTCAGTTGAAAATTTAGTTGAGGAAACGTAGTTAATACCTAGTTAATACCTTCTGGTACTTTAAACTATCTTCATAAGTTTAATATATGTGTTTTCCTTTTTAAGCACTTCCATGGTCTTATAAAGTCATTGTGAGCCTTTTAATTTCAAATATTGAATTTGAAATATTATGAATTTTACATTCCCTTAAATGTCCTAATGCTGTTTACAAACTTAGATTTCTGCCCAAAGCCACACATCTAAAGCAGGTATGAAGTTACACACAAGCATCTGAGAGTCCCAAATCTCTCATACATTACTTGCATAAAATTCCAGATATAAGAGTTCTTCTTGGCACCCAGATCCTAATAACTAAGTATTTCTGAACTCACATGCAGTCCTTCTGAGATAGGCATTTGGGTGCCCTCTGGAAAGGGCGGTCACCTGCAGACCTTGAAGATAATTCCGCTCATTCAGCTGAAGAATCACCTAAAAATCTTGATCAGGAATTGATGGTAGCCCACTCAAACTTACACCAAAAAGTGTGTCATAAATGTAAGCATGAGTTCTTTTGAAAAGACTCTATTTTGATGTTTCATACCAATTCCACATTAATACCTCCCCTAACACTTTTAAATTATTTTTATTACAATTAAATGTCTATATAAAGATAATGTAATGAATGTTTTCACTAAGCCCTATGTAGTCTTCCCAGTTTGTCCCAATGTGCAATAGATTGTATTATTTTCTGTGTGTTCCATGATGGGAAAATATCGGGAAATACGATGTAAGGAGGGTGTACTATGTGCCAGGCCACTGACCCACGCCACCTTACTTCATTCTCACAACAGAAGGGCCAGAAAGAGAGTGGATGGCCCAGATGGAAGCCTCTGACTGCTGGCCAACTGGTTCTCAATAAACATTTGCAAAGAAAGGAATGGCCAGTAGTAACCATTTACACTTTAGTGTGAATTTAGTTTTAGAGTATCATTTCACATCTACTTGTGAAATAAAAGGCAAATGTTTCATTTAAACTGCACCAGTCAGAGATCTCAGGAGTCTGGCTGGTTTCAACCACACAAGTGTTTGGATCCAGAGCTGTAGAATACTCTGGCCTAACTCAGCACTGAGAACACAGGTCTGTTAAGAATTGTGACTGCACTGTAGGTCTGAGGGGAGCCAGCTGCTTCCTGGTGGAAGCCCACTGCTTTACAAAGCACTGCCCCCCCACCACCAGCCCTCCCACCGCTGGTGCCATCCATACCCTGCTTTATCTGGCTCTTTTCTGGAAAGTGTGGGAGTTATTACCAGCCAACCTGGCTGCTGTTGGCTGCTGAAGCAAGGCTGCTCTGAGCCTGGGGACCCTTCCTTATACTGTTCCCTATCCCAATCACCCTCCCCACTTGGTCGCATCCAACCAGGTGACTCTAGGCCAGGGAAGGGTCTAGAGTGTTGTTGATCACTGGTCATTCTGGTAACTTCCTGGAGGTCTCATTTTCTATGAGACCCTTTATAAATTCCTCCCTTCTATTTCCAGTTGGAGCAGTGTCCTGTCACTGTAGGACATGAGCCCTCTGGCCCCTGCCACACCCCACTCCTAAGTTATTAAGAGCAGGAGAGCTTGGTCCAGGGCCCGGCATGCAGGAGATGTACAGCAAAAATGCACATAACAGAACTAAACCTGAATTTTTGCAGAAAGCAGACTTCATGGCTGCTCCCAGAAGACATGTGCCCTGGCAGGGCTTTGCCCTTGCCAGGAGATCCCAGCTTCTCCCACCATTGTGTCTCCTAAATTTATACCAAACGAGCCTGGCTTGGCGGGATCCCCGGGTTTGACTTGGGCCACATGACCTCCCCTCTCACTACACAAAAGTGGCTTGGGGTCTCCCTCTTCAATTCTTCCTTACACCCTTCCTGTCCCTCTGTCTAGGACAAGATAGTGGCTCCAGATGGCCTTCGAGGGCATCTTTGCATGCCCCTCAGTACACAGAGAAGTAGACCAAGGCAGAGAGACGTTACGGGCCTGAGATTGTGGGGAGTAAGTGCATGCTGGGGTGGCCCCTCCTTGGATTTAGCTGCAGAATTTCAGAGATGGGGAGGATCAGATAGCAAGGTCCAGGCCCCAAACCACTTCCGCAAATGCGTCTGTCCATGAAAACTGCGAGGGGAGGCCGGGAAACTGGGTCAGGCCAGGGGTGCCACTGGCAGCTTCTGGAAACCTGGGCATATACCAAATAGACAGAAGCTAATTAAAGGAACATGATGTTTTTTAACCAGTGAGGACATTGCAATTCTTCTCCTGTAACCCTATGACTGACATCGTCCCCTCTCCCCACAGCTGCCCCTGGCAGCAGCCATGGGAGCTCAGCTCCAGCCCAGCATGTGTCCCTGTTTGGCGCAGGCTCACTACCAAGGGACTCAGAAAGCTCTGGGCATTCCCAAAAAGGGGTGGAGGGGGCTGGTGATGGCTAGGAGGGCATTAGACAGAAGCCCCTCCTTCCTCCTTCTGGGCAGAGTAGACCTTTTCTCACAGCTTAGGCCCAGCCATCCCCTGGCCACAGTGACAGTGGAGGGACAGAGGGGGTCTCTGTGCAATACCCATCCTCCTTCCTTCAGCTCTGATTCAACATGCAAACTGCAAAGACACAGTTTGTCCCTGGGTGTGAAGCCGGGGCAAAGCTCTGAGGCAGGGGCCCCTTGCATCACCCCCTGAACAGAAGAAGCCTTCCTGGGTGAGATCCCCAAAGATCCCACCTGGGTGGTGCCACCTGCCACCTCTGACCACCTGCTAGCACCAGGACCCCTCCCAGTGGAGCCCACACGCCACCCAGTGGGGCACTTGGGTAACTGCACTTGGGAAACTCCAACCTGTTTCCCACCTCAACTGGGCTCCTGAGTGATAATCCCTTAAAAGGAGTCTTAATTCTGAAAAGAGAAATATTTCCATCATCTTAATGGCAGTGAGGTGGTTTTATATCGTTGTGGAATGAAAGGACTTGACCTCAGGGGTGCCTCCTGGGTTCCTGCCAGTTTCGATTCAACCAGTCAGTAATGATTACGCTTCATGGGCTTCCAAACCTATTGCTGACGCCGCTCTCACCTGGGCCTCATGGCTGCACCTTACCCCACGTGCCCCTTAGATGACCTGATGTAAATGCACCTTGAAAGTACCACACCTTGGTATGATCACACCTTAACCTCGTTGGCCCTGGAACTAACTTCACTGCGGCGTGACCTCACACTAATGCATCTCTGTCTTGACCTACTGCGCCTAGATATTATGGTGTGGGGACCCCTGTGCATCCCAGTTTATGGAAAGAACACGTTGTGAAGCAGCAGCATGCCTTGCTTGAGTTCACAGAAAGATATGGAAGCAGCATCCTCTGGACTCTCCTCCCTGCCCTCCACCATCTCCCAATTCAGGGTCCCGGGCAGGTAACTTGGTAGGGTTGACCTTGAGACAATTGCCCACTGCACTGCCTTCTTCCTTGAGGTAAGAATGAGTGCTGGTATAAGGAAACAAAGGCACGAGGAAGGAGGCGCCCACAAAGAGTTACTGCTCCTCTGCCTCCACCTCCCCCAAACCCTGGAGCCAGCATTCTTCATGCTGAGAATAAAGGGGACCCCGCCCTGTCACACTCAAGGCCACAGCTGACCTCCTGGCCCCCAAATCCACAGTCCTGAAGGCCAAGTTTGAGTAGCTGCCTCAGAAGAGCTCCCTGATAGAGGCTCCTTTATACCTTTCCATTAGCCCTACTGTGTGCTGGACTCAGAACCAGGAGTGGACTGAAGGCAAAGTGGCCAACCCAAGTAGCTCTGATAATACATGGTGCTGCTTACAGCGGGGCCCTACGGGCTTCCAGAGCTGGCCCTGCCCTGGTGGTGGTGGCTGGGCTCTTCTCACTGTGGATGAGGTTCTAGGGTTCTAGGAAGCAGCTGAACTTGAAACCCATGGAAATCCGGGTGTAAAGGATGGAAGCAGAGAACAGCCTTCTGCTCAGGGTGTCAGGTGTCAGATTATGGGGTAGAAGCGAAGACCGGGAGGGCTCAGAAGTTAGCTCCGCCTTGGGTCCCTGCAGACTGGCTATGGCCTTTGCACATCCTCCTTGAGCACAGTGCTGGGGCAGAGCTGAGGCTAGTGGGGGCGACCAGGGAGGGTAGGGAAGAGCAATGATGGTAAAATATCCAAGAACCAAACTCCTGTCCTTGAAAATCTCCTAGTCTAGTTGGGGAGACCCCACAGCACATGGGGCAACCCAGTGGGACAGCAGCACACAGCCCTGGTGCAGCCCTGCCACCCAAGGAGGCAGTGATTAACTCCAGGGGATGAGAAAGATGACCTGCAAGATTAACCAGAGTTTTTCACGTAGACAAGAAGGACGGGGCCTTCATGTTCCCAGGAGGAAGGAACAGAATGTCCCACACACGCATGGAAGCAGCAGTGGGACTCAGCTGGCCACAGCAACTGCCCTGACAAGCTAGGACTGCCAGGCTAGGCCAGAGCAGGGGGGCAGTTGGACACGGGATAAGGGTCACACCCGCATTTAGGGCCTGGGCAGCCACTTCCTGATGGGTTTGGACTTGATTTTGACAACAGTGAAGGATTTGGGGATAAGGAAGGACCGAATTTGATCTGCGGCTGGAGGACTGGCTGAGTGTTCCTGGAGGCAGTGCCTGGCTCTGGGACCCCGGGTCCTGCAATACCCAGTGATGAGGGACTGGAAGGTCTCTGAGCCTGGGGAGAGCCATACACAGACAGGAGAGCTGGAGAGCTGCCCCTCAGGGCTGGAAGGTGCTGGCAGGCTGGGCAGTACGGCCACTGCTGGTGAACTTAGGGGAGCTGGGGCTCAAGGCCAAGTCCACCCAGGGTCATCGTGGGGCACCTTGCAGTGTGGCAAAACAGAAGGACAGCACTCCATCAAGAAGAGTGGGAATGAGTCAGAGGTCTGGACAAGGGGTCCGATGTGTCTATGGGGGCATCTTCTCCTCCCCAGCCCAGCTAGTGTACCCCACCCCCAGCTTTGCCTAAATTGGAGTTTGTTTTCTGGAACTTGCATTCAAACTGTCCCTCCTGAAATGGACATGACACAAGCCCCAAGCCCTGGAAACAAACTTGACCATCCTTGCGGCTGCCCCAGGAGCAAGGCTGGTGGGCTGGGCCCTGAAACCCTCTCCCTGGGGGGCTCAGGGTGAAACTGCTCTCAGGATGTGTGGAATGGTGACCAGTTCTGGCTGCTAACATCATGAAAGTGACCAACTCAATGCTTTTTACCTACAAACAACTTTTATTTGGATTTGGCTACTTGGTAAATATTGAACAGTAATCATCCCAGGCAATAAAATGAGGGATAAATGGTGGCTTTTCAAGATGGTTGGAAAGTGAGTGGTCAACAAAAATGAGCCAGAGTTTTCTCTTTGGTGGCTTTCTGTACCCGCCCCCTACACCCCCAGGAGCAGAAAAACATTGGTACAAAACTGTAAGCCCTAGAATTGGCTAAGACTAGTCCCTTTCACGTAATAATTTATTTCATTTCAAAACCATAGCAGACACATGCTGGGCCCTCCTTGCCTGGGGTCAGGAGACTCAGGATATAGACAACGGCTGGGGGCTGGTGCCCCTGCACCAATGAAGAGATGCCAGAGAGCACAGCTTTCTTTTGAAAAACATTTACTTTGAAATCAAACACCTTGATTTTATGCTTCTGTGTGCAGAACGCCAGCCTTTTCTTTGAGAATGGCCCCAAATCACAAATGCCTTTGCACATCCAGATGTGTGAACCGTTCACCGCATGAGGCCCTGGGCCCCACCCAGCTGGCACCACTCAAGGGAGTGCAGGGAGAGTGGGTGCAGGTGGAAGACCACAGAACATGGGACGGGGGGCAGGGGGTCCTTTCCAGCCTCCTGAGATGTCCCACATGTCAGGACAGAAGGCCACAGAAGAATCCTTGCATGGAACGTCCTGCCTCCTTCCTTGATGGTCATTTCTGAGCAAAAAGGTGGCTTCTGGTCCTTAGGAGGAGGGCTTCTGGAGGCCTGGTGCAGGTGTCCTGTAGCCCTGCAGTTTTCTGACAGGCCTGACTTCCGGAGAAGTGGAGAAGCAGGCCGCATCTCCCTCTCTCCCCTTCTCCCTCCCTCAGGTCTTACTGCATCACAATTTTGTAGAGTCAGTCACTTATTTTTCCCACAAATCTACCCTCAAAGTTGCTTTTATGAAAATTTTCTTTGGATCCCAAAACTGGGGAGGAAAGGGAAGGGGGTATGGGATGGGGGGGCAGTGTGGCTGGTCCCTGTCAGCTCCCCCAGGGAGAGGGAGAGACGGTTTGGACCACTGCTCCAAAGCAAAGGCAGAACCAGGCACCAGGAACCAGGTCTGTGGGTCTCTTCAGATCTGAAGGCATTGACAGCACCATTTTGATTTTCAAAGAACAAGACCGCATGTTCCCTTCAACCTGCCGTAGGGAACCTCACGGCTGAGTGAGAATCCCCAAACTGGGCGCGGCAATGGCAGATCTGGGATTCTCAAAGGTGGCAAGGGCTTCAGATCATTAGTTTTCCAACAGAGTGAGGTTCCCTGTTGGGGAGACATTACTTTTCCAGGCAAAGACCAAACCAAACCAACAAACAAGCAAACAAGCCCCCTCCCCAGCTTTTTCATATTCGCCATAATGAATGAAAATGTCCAAGCAGATAGGCCGGAGTGCGATCTCATCCCTCAGTCTGAGCGGCTGGTCTGTCCTTCCCATCCATGTCCTTGATCTTCTGTTTGTCATCCAGATGGCGAATGTTGAAAGCTACTTTCGGGAGCCGATAATCCAGGTGTCGAGGGGGCACGTCTCCCTGCAGCCGGGCTCCCTGCGCGTCAATGGTAGTAGATGCTGAAGGCGTGGAGGATGTAGAGCAGGGCGGTGATGAAGGCGAAGAACTGGAGGAAGACGGGAGGCTCCTGTGTTAGCACGGCCGGGGCCGCAGGCCGCCCCTCCGTCCCGGGGGCCCCCAGCGCTCGCAGCCTGGAAGGCCACCTGTCCTGGCCCTGCCTCCCCTGCCTGCCCCATGCCGGCGCGGCGGCCACCGCTGGCCCGGCCACTCCACCCTCCTCGACACTCGCCGTCCCCGGGGGCCGAGGCTCCGACTCTCCTGGGCACACGAGTCTCGGCATCTGCGAGCAGCAGGCTTGCTCCATCCCCGCCTGGGCCCTGTGTCTCTCACTGTCCCCTTGTCCCAGCGCTTCTGGACGCCGACCACTCCCCCACGTCCATCGGTAGCCCAGCACTCTGCGCTGAGCGCCTGCTCGGTCAGCTCCTTGTGAATGCTTGGAGGCCCCTCCAGCTCTCCGTGGTCCAGACGGGACTCCTGAGCTTTCCTCCCTAGTAGCCTCACGAGCTCAGGGGGTGCCATGACCCTCATCTCATCCCGCTGCCCGACGGAAACCAGCCTGATGCCTCCCTCCCCCACTGCCGTGTCCAAAGCCACCCCCAAACCCATCTGCGTGTACTGCCTGGCCATCTCCTGGTAGGCCCTCTCCTTCCTCGTCTCCGTCGCTGTCATCCCTCGCCCTCGCCAAGACTTCTCGTGGCCTTGACTTGCCCACTTCTGCTAATCTTCCCCTCTAATCTGTCCCAAGAAGAAGCTGTGATCTTGTTGCTCCCATCATGTAGTTGAAACTGTGTGAGGAGTCCCTGCTTCTCAGGGTAGAGGCCATTGCCCTTAACAGGCCTTCCAGGCCCGGATGACCATTCCAGCCTTGCTTTGCCCCACTGTCCGCTTACACCCTCTTCTTGTTCATTCATTCATTCAACGAATATCTTTCAAACACCTGCTATATTTCCAAAACAACAGGTGCTGTATCAGTGAACAAAACATTCAAAAATTCCTATTCTCACAGTGCTTACATTCTAGTGGCAGAAGCAGAAAATAAGCAAAATAAACCAGTAGAGTAGCAGGTTTAATGGGGATGAATGCCCAGGAGAAGATAAGCCAGAGAGAGTACAGGGCCTGCTCGGAAGGGGGAAGGGCAAGGCCTCCCCGAGAAGGTAGTCTGTGAGAAGGGAATAGAAGGAGGTGCGGGGTTTGCCTCCTGGAGAAACGGTGTCCCTGCCAGGAGGAGGTGAGAGCAGGTGTCGTGTGTTCAGGCAGCAGCATGGAGGTCAGCCTGGCTGGAGCATCTGAGCAGCAGGAGAGAGGCCAGAGGGTGCCAGGCCAGACCGTGGGAGGGCGGCGTGTGGGTATTGCTGGAGTCGGGATTTTAGGGGAGTTAAAATAGTTGGAGGAGGGGGGCACCTGGGTGGCTCAGTGGTTGAGCATCTGCCTTTGGCTCAGGTCGTGATCTTGGGGTCCTGGGATCGAGTCTCCCTCTGCCTGTGTCTCTGTCTCTCTCTGTGTGTCTCTCATGAATAAATAAATAAAATCTTTTAAAAAAGTTGGAGGAGGAGGGAAAGGCAGCTGGAATACCTTGTGGCCATCCTAGTGCCTGACTGGCACCCCATTCTTACAATGGGGAATGGCACCTCACCCCTCAACCGTTCCTGCTGCCACCTGATCCTTGCAGGAACTCCCACGCTGACACAGGCCTTGACTTTTCCGGGCACAGTGACTGGTCGCTGTTGGGTTTATACCCAGTCTGGGTGTTAGATCCTTTCTGAGAAGTTTACAAAGTGGGAATAAGGGAGGTTAGACCACTACAGAAGAGGAAGCTGCTGGCTGTGAGCAAGCTGCCAACTGAAGGCGCCCTTCCACCGAGGGAGAAGTGAGGGGGCGCCTAGGAAGGCAGGCAGGCTGGCTGAGTCTCTGGTCCTACTGGACCTAAGGTCTTGGGGGTCCTGCTCTCCCTACGACTGGCTGGACCACCTGGCTCTGGATTCCATCAGCCAACAGCCCTGTGGACTTCTGTCACTGAAATAAAAGGACACTGGAACAGTTTGGGCATGCTGAGGAATTCGGGTTCCTGTCCAAAGCAGTGGGGGCCATGGAAGAATTTTCAATAGGAGAGAGAGATGCGCTCCAATTCGTGAAGGCGATATACTGGGTCCACAAGTGAGCAAGGCTGAGGCGGGAAAAGCAGGAGATGAGAGATGACACCTGGACCTGTGCTTGGTACCCTTTGAGCTTGTGCCCGGCTGTTTACACGTGCACACACACACACGCACACACAGACACAGAGACATAGACACAGACATACAGACATACATAGCGACACATACACACAGACACATAGACACACACACATACACCGCACACACACCTCCTGTCCCTCAAGGCCTCTTCAGCCTGAGGCTCAGGGTCGCCCGGCCTGCAGGAGGCAGAGCTGAGCCTCCTGCGACGCGCTCCCCAGGGGCTCGGTGTTCTGTGCAGCACTCACCGAGGCCGCAGTGTTTATGAAGTAGTTCTTCAGGTCCTGGGTCTCAGACACGATGGTGGCGTGTGCTTGCAAGACAGCGGCACTCATGTACAGGATGCCAGTGGTGCCGTGGTACAGGCTGTCCTGCAAAGGCAGAGGGGGGGCACAGCCAGTGTCAGGTGGGTACTTCAGCAGGTGACACTTGCCTCTCTGACTAGACAGCTGGGAGGAGTGAGCAAAAGAGATAAGCCTGCTCCCCAGACTCCTGCTTTTTTTTCTGCAGTGTTTCTGAGGAACTATCGATACGTTGAACAATGATGGATTAATAAACGCCAACAATGATATCAACATGAGCCAACATTTGGCTGAGTGCTTATTCCATGTTAAGCCTTTTCTCAGGTAGCTCATGTAACCTTGTCAACTGTGACAAGGCACTACTTATCATCAGTACTATTCCATTCTATATACCCTTCAGTATCCCTCCAAAAAATATGCACACTTTCTTACATTATCATGCTTACATGAAGTTATTAACAATAATTCCTCGGTACCATCTAAGACCCAGGCCATATTCAGATTTACCCAGTTACACCTGAAATGGAAAGCTCAAATGAAAAGGAAACAGAGGCTCAAAGTTAAGGTTAGTGAACAAATAGCTGAGTCAGGATTTGAACCCAGGCCAGATTAACTCTGAGCCTATGCTCGTAACCATTAGCATTATACAGACCTGCAATGGGATGCCTGGGTGGCTCAGTGGTTGAGTGTCTGCCTTTGGCTCAGGGCATGTTCCTGGGGTCCTGGGATCAAGGTCGGCATCAGGCTTCCTGCAGGAGACTGTCTCTGCCTACTTCTCCATCTGCCTGTGTCTCTGTGCCTCTCTCTGTGTCTCTCATAAATAAGTAAAATCTTTAAAAAAGTGGTAACCAATTCTGGAAGGAATGTCATCATAGGCAAATTGGCATTTTGCAACCCCTAATGAGATATGCAGTTCAGGCAAACTCATTAAGAGATGAAAAAAAGCGTTTGGGAAAAAGTTGATGGGGGCAAGCCTGTCACACTGGAAGAGGGGCCACCACCAGTCACCGTGTGTGATGTGACTGGAAACACTTAACGAAACGTTGTTGCCAGAAAGGTTAACCTATCTTCAATTCAGGGACTTGGAGGAGCAAGTCACATCACACCAGGAAGAAGCCAACAGACAAACCCAAAATGTCAGATCTTCTATAGGACAGCTGACTCTCCTTCTTCAAGGAGAAGGTCACTGGCAGGGAGAGCCATCCTATAGATTAAAGATACCCAAGAACCATAACTACCACGTGTAGCACATGGTGCCTATGAAGATCCCTATCAAACAGGCCAACTGTAAAAAGACATTTCAGGTGTAACTGGGTAAAGCTGAATATGGCCTGGGTCTTAGATGATACGTAGGAATTATTGATAATAACTTCAGATAAGCATGATAATGTAAGAAAGCGTGCATATCTTTTGGAGGCATCCTGAAGTGTGTAGAATGGAATGATATGATGTTTTGGGTTTGCTTTAAATTCCTTTAGGAGGGATCCCTGGGTGGCGCAGCGGTTTGGCGCCTGCCTTTGGCCCAGGGTGCGATCCTGGAGACCCGGGATCAAATCCCATGTCGGGCTCCCTGCATGGAGCCTGCTTCTCCCTCTGCCTGTGTCTCTGTCTCTCTCTCTGTGTGACTATCATGAATAAATAAATAAAATCTTAAAAAAAAATTCCTTTAGGAAAAAAAGGCTAAGTACAGCAAGTGTGGTGATATCTTACTAGTGCAGGAATCTGGGTTATGGTTACTTAAGGGTTCACAGGATGATGTTCCTTACTTTTGTGTATATTCCAAATTGTTTAATAACAGAAAAATTTTAAATGATTATCAAGATGATGTGACATGAAAACAATTTAATGACAATATTAATGAAAGAATTGACATCCAAAATTAATGGTTCAGTGTGATTATATGTACATTTTTACACAAGATTTGCAAGGAATATAGGAATCACAGTGGGATTGGGGTGATTTCCCTCCACCCACTATCATTTCCTTTAATGCTGCTCCAACAGTTTAACCATAAATAAAATTTAAAGGGAAATGAGTCAGGATGTGCTTGATATAGGATATGTATATTCCTAAAATGGAAGACAATGGGAGGGAATACAATGAAAAATTTACTGTGGCAGAGGAATGTTTTCATTATGGCTTAATAGTAAACACATTAAAGTAAAAAGTCTTGGTTCCAGAGTGGCCCAGTCCTGAAAAGGCCTCTGGTGCCTGGTCTCTTGTTCTCCCTCCCAGCCCAGAAGGCCCAGGATGGACATTAGGAGGTGCCCAGGGGCCTGGGTCACTCCCTTTGGTTCTTACCAGGACTCGCCAGGACTGGTATCTTTTATAAAATCCAAACAAGTAAGACAACAGGAACATCAGGGAGATGAGAAATGAGGTGAGTGAGACATACAGCACCCATCCTTGCAGTAATGGGTTCGCTACGTGGGTGGCAGCTACCAGGATCCAGACCCAGCACCCAAATATCTGTAAGAAAAAAAACAAAAGAAGAGCCATCATTTGCTTGTGGAGGGTATACTTTCCTTTGCAGGGCATCTCTTCTCCTCTGTCTAGTTAAAAGCTCTTCAGGTGAAGTTAGGTGTGAACCAAGAGGGAAATAGAGAAGGAAGACTGGCCTTGGGGAAGAGTGGATTTTTTTTTTTTTTTAGAAAATTCAAGTGGTTAACACAGAGGTCACTGATAGAAGGACTTGGGTAATTTGGCCTATGGATTATGTCTTCTTGGCACAAATCATGTTGGCATACAAAATTTTTAAAAACATTTCTGAATAAGTTGCCAGTATTTAAAATAGGATATTTCATGTGAAAAATTCAGATTGCAGACATTTCTTGAGAAATCCATAGTACTAGTGAGCACACTCCCAGGCCAGAGTAGGTTGAAATGAGATGTGACCATTTCTTTAAAAAGGACATAGAGTTCTCAGTGGACCACCTCTTCTTTACCGCCCACCCCCCGCCCCACCCATTGTGTGGCATGTTTTCTGTTGCTCACTCTCACTATGGAATAGTATTTCCTTTCCTCGGCTCCCTTTACCCACTCACAGTGCCTGCCTGGCCCTGTGGGCATTTGGTTTGGGCCCCTGGGTGATAGTATCTGACACTCTTGTGGTCAGATACCAGTTGGGCAATACCATTCCAGTTTAATCACTTCTTTGCTCTGTCCAGCCTTTTATTATCCCCTTGGTGGAGAAACCAAAACTTTTCCCAGTTCTCTCTGGGCTCTGCCTTTGTTTGCTTTTGTGCTGGATTTATACCCATGTTGGTCAACCCAGGGAAAGAACTAAATGTCCACCAGATAGCATGATCAGTTAGAGGCCTGAGGGAGAGGGTCAACATGAGAGCACCAAGTGGTTTTGCTGTTGATTTGTCTCAGACTTTCTCTACTCCTCTACTTTCTGGGATCTCCTTAGGATGTCCTCATGAGCCTCCTTGGTTTTCTCTCTCCTCACTCCTGTTAAATCTATGATTCTTCTTCTTCTTCTTCTTCTTCTTCTTCTTCTTCTTCTTTCTTCTTTTTTTTTTAATTTTTATTTATTTATGATAGTCACAGAGAGAGAGAGAGAGAGAGAGAGAGAGAGAGAGAGAGAGAGGCAGAGACACAGGCAGAGGGAGAAGCAGGCTCCATGCACCGGGAGCCCGATGTGGGATTCGATCCTGGGTCTCCAGGATCACGCCCTAGGCCAAAGGCAGGCGCCAAACTGCTGCGCCACCTAGGGATCCCTTCTTTTCTTCTTTTTAATCTATACTTCTAAGTGCCATATAGGCTGACCTTCAGTCCCATATATACAGTTGCTCACTGTATGTCTCTATTCAGCTGTGCCATTGCAGGGGCCAACCTTGTGCTTGTAGAACCCTGAGAGTGAGTGCCTTATTAAATCTTGCACCTCGAGCACCTCATTTGCCCCATCCCAGTCCTGGATTTGCTCCCTCAAGCTCCTCAAATCCAACAGATACAAAATTAGAACTCATTGCTACTCCTCAATACCCTCAGAAACTCTTCTCCTCAGGACTTTCCGAGAATGGCCCTTCTGAGGGAGAGAGTGATGGGATTGGGAATGAGTGTACTGAGACCTCCAAAGATAGTCATAATGTTCTGTTTCTTACATGGCATCATTGGTAATTTTTTCTTTTATAAAGCAATAAAATCATTTTGAATAAAAAAAGAAAGAATGTGTTGGATTAATAGACCACCACTGGAGATTTGTAGTGATGGAGAGAGAGAGCCAAGGATGGCTCCCAGGTTTGTGGTGTGGAGGAATCACACTACCAGATTTTATTTATTTATTTATTTATTTATTTATTTATTTATTTATTTATTTATTTATAGATTTTATTTATTTATTCATGAGAGAGAGAGAGAGAGAGGCAGAGACACAGGCAGAGGGAGAAGCAGGCTCCACGCAGGGAGCCCAACATGGGACTCAATCCCCGGTCTCCAGGATCAGGCCCTGGGCTGAAGGTGGCACTAAACCGCTGAGCTACCTGGCCTGCCCACACTACCAGATTTTAAAACTTTCTGTAAAGCTACAGTAATCAAAAGAGTTGTCAATGCAGATGGCTCACATTTCTGCCCATTCTCAGGAGATAGCTCATCCTCTTCCCTAATTCTGTTGCCTTCCACACAGATTTTAGCTGCAGACTGTCAATATGTAGAATATCTATCTGTTGGGATTTTGTGTTAGATCTATAGATCAGTTTGGGGGAGAACTGACATCTTTCTGAGTTTTCCAATCCATGAACATGGTATGCTTTTCCAATTATTGAAAAGTTCTTTGACTTCTTTTACCAATATTTTGTAATTTTTAGCATACAGATACTACACACACATCCTATATTTATGCCTAACAATTTTATTTTGGGAGCTATTGTAAATAGTATTGCTTTTTACAAATTTCATTTCCCAATTGTTCAATGCCAGTAGATAGAAACATGATCTATTGTTTTGTGTGTTAACATGGTATCCTGCACTTGGTAAACTCATTAGTGCAAGAAGAGTTTTTTTTTCTTTTGTCCTTTGGTATATTCCTTGGGAATATTTCTATATATCTCATTAGATTTTAATTTTTTTATGATTATAGATAACAATGAGCTTATTTTATTTTAACATATTTCATCCTCTGTAAAATTAAAAAAAATTATTGGTTACAAATTTCTTGTCTTTTTCTTTTTGATTCAGAGTAATTCTAATAGTGTGGATCTCACTGAATATTATAACATTGCAAATATATTTCCCCAGTATATTTCTCACACATTTTATGATGCCTTTTGATGAAATGAGTTCTTAATTTCAGTGTAACTGAATATGTTTATCTCTTCCTTTACAGACTGTGATTTTTGATCAAGTTTAAGAAACCTTTCCCTACTTTGAGTCATGAAGATATTCTTGTATTTCAGATAATTCTTCTGGGATCACTTTCTTCCTTCCTGCAGTACAATCATTACTAGTTTCTTTAGGAAAGGGCAGTTGGTAGTAGCCAGTTTGATTTGTCAGAAAATGTTATTTTTCCCCTGATAATTATTTCCTTTCAGCACTTCTATTTTCCCACTGTGTTCTACATCTTCCTATATTATTCCATTATATTCCAGCTGCCATTGTTGCTGCTGAGAGGAGAGCTGTCTGTTGCACTGCTGGTCTTCTGTAGGAATCTGTCTTTGGAGTCTTTGGGAGTCTTCTTTCTGCCTTTGGTGCTTTGCAATTTGGGCAATAGTTATACAATGTGTTGAAGTATGGGTGTCTTTGTATTAAATTTGCATGGTATTAATTTCATATTCAATATCTGATAATTCCATTTTCTCAGTCTTGGTGCTTGATTGTGCAGCTTGTGGATTCTGTTAACTTTCATTCCTGCTCACTTTTTTCTTCCTATGTTTGGTAAATTTTGGTTGTCAATGACGTGAGAGTAGGTCATTTCTGAATGATGCAATTAGAGAACTTCCAGACTAAACAACTTCATGTAACATCTGTCTAGTTTAGCTGAAAGATATGCAACTGTCAGTTCTGATTTTCATAACATATCCCTGGCTTTATGAGACTGGCAGTTCTCGTCTTACAAATAAACAATACATAGACATAAATATGTCAACCATCCTTTATGAGGCTTCCACTGCTATTATTCTGGAGAAGAAGAGTACTTTTGAAATTATAGAGATTTCATGGGCTCTTAAGAAAAGGAACAGGAGGTGAGAAGCCAAAGTAGACTAAGAGGGTGACCATAAAGCTCTTGCTGGACTGGACAACACCTCCAGACACCTCTCGAAGCTTGGCCTTCACTTAAAGCACCAGCTCTGGGAGTACATTTCCTCAGACTTCTTTTTTTTTTTTTTTTTTTTTTGAGAGAGAGAGAGCATGAGCTGGGACCAGGTGGCAGGGGCAGAGGGAGAGTGAGAGAGAGACAGAGAACCTTAAGTAGGTTCCATGCTCAGTGTGGAGCTCAACACGGGGCTCAATCTCACAACCCTGAGATCATGACCTGAGCTGAAATTAAAGTTGGATGCTTAACAAACTGAGGCACTCAGGTGTCCTCACATTTCCCCAGATCTTAATAATCAGTGTCCCCATGAATTTTGGAAATCTTGGGTTGGGTCTGGGGCTGCCTGTGAGTGAGTTGGCTAGCTTATCCCAAAGAGGGGTTGTTGAGGGACAGAAGCCATTGTCCCCCCTGAACTGGGCTCTTGCATGTTAATCTCAGTGACAGGGGCTGCTGGTGCTTTTGGGCACCTGCCAAGCATCCTCCTCATCAACACTTGGGACATGCATAGAAATGCTTGCATACTGTCAACACCCAAACAATGCTAGCTAGTAGTGGGAATTATTTTGGGATTTAGTGACTGCACCGGAATTTGTAAAATCCTAGACTCACATTAGACCTCTGAGGGCAGAGAATGCTCTGTGCTATTCTCTGCTATATTCATGGTGCCTAGCATAGGGCCTAAAACAAAATGGGTGGGGATGGAATCAAAGAACATTCTTTAGAGTGAATCAATGATGACATGACTACCACCTCAGTTTATGAAATGTATCCACTCAGATGGCCTCATTTAGTCTCTGTGGCAATTCTAACTCCCTTGAGCTTTCTGAGACCAGAGAGCTGACATTTGATTCCTGTCACTGATTATTGCCAGTTCACCTCTGCTAGACCTGGGGGTGTGTCAGGGTGCCTCAGCACCACTGTGCCTGTCAGTGCCTGCAGAGAGGTCTGCTCCTGCCTCCCCTCCTGCCATCAGAGACTGCCCCTGGGCAGACATTGCCAAATGCACATTATTTATGTGTCAGCATTAAATTCTCACCACACTGTGATGTGGTGCCATATTGGAGAGGCCTGAGCCTGAGGTCACATGGAACATGGAGTAGGACAGCTCTGGATCTCTTCTCACAACAGAGTTCACCTCTGAGGGCAGGGGCCTCTGAGCATTTGGGTAGCTACTCAAATTGCTTAGAATCTTCTGAAATGGCTTTAGTGTTGCATAATCAATGTGACGCAGAGGAATGTTATTTTTTATTTCCACACCCTCTACCTTCTGGACAGAAGAAGGGACCAGGGCCAAGGACAAACTCCAGGTGAATTTAAACTTAGTATTTGTTAGCTCATTTCTGCCCCAAACAGTCTAGGTTGGATTCTTTACAGGTTAGGCAGTTTCAAGTAGTTGTCTTTACTTTCTTTTTTAACTTATATTTAGCTTTCCATATTTTCTTGGCAGGTTAAACTGCTCTCTTATTTTAACCTTCAGTTTGTATTTCCCAAGAGCAGGAGATATTTTTAGATGTTTGGGGCTGGCCCTCAAAGTGGAAGAATATGTTATTATAGTAATATATTGTGATTAAGTGTATTCCAAGTACAACTTTGTTCAGAATCTGTTTCTCATGAACAAACACAGATTAGTCATCTATACATTCTCTAAAGGCTGAGCCAAAATTTGAAGGGATCTCTTAAGGTAGGTTGGAGCTTAACAGTAAGTTTGGACACTTATTTTTCCCTGGAACATGGAGAATAGGTCCTTCACATGTAGACAGCTGGTTAAAGCACTAGAATATAATAAGAGAGTAGCAGCACCGAGATTGCACCCTGGGAGAAATGTTGATTCCAGGGCTGGGGAGGAGAAGTAGGGCCTGAGCATCTTATCAGATCAGAAGTGAGAAAACTTTCAACGGCATCTGGGGTTAGGTCAGGAGGTTTCAGAAAGCTCTTGCTGACCAAAGATGAGACAATTTGAGCTTCAAATAAGGATAACACCGGGATCCCAGGGTGGCGCAGCAGTTTGGCGCCTGCCTTTGGCCCAGGGCGCGATCCTGGAGACCCGGGATCGAATCCCATGTCGGGCTCCCGGTGCATGGAGCCTGCTTCTCCCTCTGCCTCTCTCTCTCTCTCTCTCTCTCTGTGACTATCATAAATAAATAAAAATTAAAAAAAAATAAGGATAACACCTGTGGATTGAAATATATCAACTAGGTTGAAGTCCATGAGTTTAAAATGATACTTTAAGCCCTTTTTGGGATCACTTTTGGGTAAGGATGTTTATTATTTTGGAAGGCAGCCATGCTCATTATATCACCAATGCTTATTATTTTGAAAACTGCTTAAGAAGGAAAAGAATCAACAAAATATATGGTGTAGGGGTAAGGAGATTTCTAAAATACATGGATATCTGTGCTCTGAGTCCTGTTACTCCTGGGGTCTTTGAGAAATCCCCAATGTCTGGATCCTCCCCCAGAGGTTCTGACCAAACCAGTGAGAGAGGCTGCATTGTTACACATTCCCCAGATGGTGCAGTTAGAACTGAGAACCCCTGGAACCTGTCTCTCTGTTTCCCATCTTACCCACCCATTTATGTGGCTGGGGATGCAGCATTGTTCCTCCTGGGTTCCAATTCCAGCTTTGCCTGCTGGGCAGGTTATTTGACTCATCTGTACCTCCAAGCCCCTGTCCATCAAACAGAGGAGGTTGCGATTGCCTCTTTCATTTGGTTCTGGTGAGAACTAGCTAAGCCTTCCTGGCACACAGTGAGTCTGGGGTAACCATGTTAGCCATGTTAGCCATAACCATTCAGAGTGGTGCAGAAGACAAGAGAGAAATTTCCCCAGAAAGACCCAGAGGAAGGAATGTCCCAGTCCTGTCTTCCTGAGGGAGGAGAAGTTCACTTCTGGGAGAGCTGGTAGACCAATCAACCGGGTGAGTGAGAGAACATTTAGGGGGCACAGATCCCTCTTAGGAGTTGATGAAAGTTTTGGCCACCCTATAAAGATGTACCTATGTACACGCACAATTTTTATCTACAGACCTGGGGACTCACAAACCGTCAAAGCCCACCTACAGCTCCAGGGTGAAATCCAGTGCCATCTCCAGTTTAAGTAACAGTGCCATAGATTGCTGTATTATTTTGACAATATCAGTCATAGCATTAAATGCACATATTGTTTGATCCAACAATTTCACTTTTTTGGACTCTGTCCTATAAATAATGCACAGGAACAAAATGATGGATGTACAAGGCTGTTTAGTGGAGCCTGTTGTTTCCAGAAAAGATAAGATACATCCTAAAAGTTCGTTCAGAAAGGACCAGTCAAAGAAATTATGTCTGCACAGTGGAACACTCAGCAGCCTTCAAAAAGAATGTACAAATTGTTGTATACCAAAGGGAATAAGCTCTAGGGCCAATATAAGGCACAGACTTGCATGCCCAGTGCACTGTGATTTATTTTTTCTTTAAAGATTTTATTTATTTATTCATTAGAGACACACACACACAGAGAGGCAGAGACACAGGCAGAGGGAGAAGCAGGCTCCACTCAGGGAGCCCGATGTGGGACTCGATCCAGGGTCTCCAGGATCAGGCCCTGGGCTGAAGGTGGTACTAAACTGCTAAGCCACCGGGGCTGCCCCTGCACTGTGATTTATGTAGAAAAAGGAAAAAATGTATGTGCATGTGTATGTGCATTTGTTTACAGATGCACAGAAAATTTCTGGAATGAGACCCAATAAACCAATCATGCCACGGATTCCCAGGAGAACTGCTTGACAGGGTTCTGAATGTTTAAACCAATTAGAAAAAAACCATTATTTACATTTACAAAGAAAGAAAGAACATGCTATCCTGGATGATGGAGGCGGACTTCAAAGGTCAAGATTTTGAGTGGGAGAGACAGGAAAATCACCTGTTCTCTTGGGAACATGAGTCTGTTCACCTGGATAGCGCAGCTGGGAGCTGAGGCCTCAGGTGTGTAGGGCAGGTGAGTGTCATGCACCTAGAGGTTCTGAAAAAAGGCACTGCCCTAGGGATAACCCCATATGAAAGGTTAGAGAGTCAAATGGATGCTCAGTCTCAGATCCGCATGGCTCAGTCTCTGGGCTGTGGCAAGAAGGTGTGGGCTAGGGAGGGGCAGTCAGGGGCTGAGAGCGAGGGAGGAGCACTAGGGCGATACCCCCGTGGCAGGTTTTTCTACATAGCTGGGTAGTATCTCAGCATGGTGGGGCTCACCACCAGCACTGCCGCCTTCTCCTTCCCAACTGTCTTCATTTTTATGAAGTGTTGCCTTCCCTTTTCTGGAACTTGGGGGAATGCAGGCTGTACACAAAGCCTCAGAAACTTCAGGCTGGAAGGGAGAGGCCCAAATCAAGACAGTGAGACCCAGGAGGTCAGCGATGCCAAGCGATGTTCTGGCGGGAATCAAGTCTCCCTGAAGACCCCCTGAAGATGAAGTAATCCATAGTTCCTCACATTCAGACACCCTTGGGCCTATGAGGTTTAAGTCCAGGGTCTCTAAGTCATCGTATAGCTCTCTTTTATTTTAATTAATTAATTAATTAATTAATTTTTAAAAAGATTTTATCCATTTATTCATGAGAGACACACACAGAGAGAGAGAGAGACAGGCAGAGACACAGACAGAGGGAGGAGCAGGCTCCATGCAGGGAGCCCGATGTGGGACTCGATCCCAGGACTCCAGGATCATGCCCTGAGCTGAAGGCAGATGCTCAACTGCTGAGCCACCCAGGCATCCCTCATGTACCCCTCTTTTAGAAAATTGTATAAAACACACAGAACAAAATTTACCACCTTAATCATTTTTAAGTGTACAGCTCAGTGGCATTAAGTGCATTCATAGTGTTCTGCAGCCATCACCATCATTCACTTTTCATCTTGCAAAACTGAAAACTCTGTACCCATTGCACATTAATTCGCCATGTCTCCCCTTCCCCTAGTCCCTGCCTATTTATTTATTTATTTACTTATTTATATTTTTAAAAGTAGGCTCCATACCCGGTGTGGAGCCCAAAGCAGAGCTTGATCTTACAACCCTGAGATCAAGACCTGAGCTGATAACAAGAGTCAGATGCTTAACTGACAGCCTCTTAGGTGCCCCACTGTCCCAATATTTTGTCTCTATGAATTTGATTATTCTAAGTACATTATGTGAGTGGAACCATATAAGATTTGTCTTTTTTGAGGCTGGCTCATTTCACTGAACATAATATCCAAGGTTCATATATGTTGTGACCTGTGTCAGACTTTCCTTTCTTTTTAAAAACTGAATAATATTCCATTATGTGAATATACTGTATATATTTTGCTTATCCATTCATCCCTTGATGGACCCTTGGGCTGCTGCTTACACTTTTTGGCTGTTATGAATAGTGCTACCATGAACATGAATGTACAACTATCTGTTTGATGCTTATCTTTGAAGAGGGAAAAATAAGACAAAACCCATCCTAAAACTGTGCTTTGGACCCCATAATTCTGGTGCAAAATCCTCCTTCAAACAGATACATTCCCATAATTGTGCCACTGTGATTGGAGCAGGTGTCCTTTGAGAGTTTGATGTTGTTAATTTAAAACGCCTCAACTCCATAGTGATTTTAATAACTCAAACTAAAATCGCACAGCAGGAAGTAGAGCTGTTATTGTTTTTCAACTCGAAGATTCTAAGTTAATTATCAAAATAATCATAATAATAAAGGAATTTTTTTGTTATGTTACCTTCCCTCCCAAGCTTGGTACTTATGCATATATATTTTCCATAAAATTGTAGATCATGATGCACATACATTTTGTATTCTTACTTTTTATATTTTATATTTTGCTACACAACTTCACAATAAAATTGATTCTTGTTACTCAAGATAGTTCTATGAAGTTGGCCTGAACACTGAATCAGTGAACACTGAACCATTGCTCCCAGGGGAAATAGGAGTTAGGTTCCTGCAAACCTCTGGTCACCATATTTTCATCAACTGATCAACACATACCTTTATTTTAGATGCATTTCTGTTTAAAGACATCTTATGCAATATATACTGTTGATCCACTAATGCTTAACTCCTGGCCAATAGCACTATAAACTTACTGAACAGGTATTGTCTATGAAAAGCAAATCACGGCCTTCTTGCGCTTAAACACTAGATTGTACTTTAGCACTAATTTAGGGGTGATTTTAAATAGCAAAATCACCAACAAAAAGCACAAAAAATATGAAAGACATGGCACCAAACAGACTTTGAAAAGGACACTTGTTTACAGTGTGAGAGCTGAAACAAGAAGGGAGATTATCATCTTGTTTAGCTTCAGGTGGGAACATGCACGTCGACAGCTCAAACTTTTTGCTGTTCTGCACATGCTAATGAATGACCATGAAAGTGCTGTATTGATTTGCAGGTTGCAAATAAATTTTAGTGAATAGGTAAATTTGCAAATAGAGAATCTGTGAGTAATGAGGATTGACTGTACTTTTTTATTTTTTTAGACAGATAGAGAGCACAAATAGGAGGGCAGAAAGAGAGGGAGAGAGAATCTCAAGCAGACTTCCTGCTGAGTGCAGAGCCTGACCAGGGGTTTGATCCCAGCAGCTCAAGATCATAACCTGAGCTGAAGTCAAGAGTTGGCACTTAGCCAACTAAGCTACCCAGGTGCTCCAACGATTGATTTTACCTTCTTTCATTTTTTAAAAAGATTTTATTTATTTATTTGAGAGAAGGAGAGAGCACAAGCAGAGTTAGGAACAGAGGGAGAAGGAGAGGGAGAAGCAGCCTTCTCACTGAGCAGGGAGCCCGACACAGGGCTTGATCCCAGAACCCCAAGATCACGACCTGAAACCAAGAGTCAGATGCTTAACCAACTGAGCCACCCAGGCACTCCAAGGATTGACTGTACTTTCAAAGCCACAATTACATTCCATCAAGTCAGTAAATGTCATTTACCCCTTTAGGCCCTTGTGCAAGTTTGTTGGCTCTCTCCAGCTTTCCCTGTCATAGATAATGTCCCAATAAATAATGCTGCAGAGATGGTTGTCTCCATTCAAATTGTTTCCTTAAATTCCCCAAATGGGCTTATTGGTAGGAGGTATCGGCAGGAAGGGGATGTAGTTGGTGACTTTCCGACATTCAATAGGCTCATTGCATGCCCTGGCTGGGACAGTTGTGTGACCGTGTCCAGCCCTTTCAGGGGGAAGCTTTTAGGGGACCCCTAGGAAGGGGTCCCTTATGCCTAAGGAGACCCAGATGAGACAGTCCCTGTTCTTGCTCTGGCCATTGCTGTGCCTGGTATTAGGCCTGGAGCTATGAAATGGAAGAGGAGAGAAGTGGAGAGAAAAAGCCAAGGCCCTGGGGACACAGCAATGCTGCCAAAGAATCAACACAGAGGTACAGTTGATGGGCTGTGGACTTCCCAGCATGTGGCCATAGTCTACTTTCTTTCCTTTCAAGCCAGTCTGAGCCCACGACAGCCCTTGTCACAGCACTGCTGAGGACCACCTGGGGTGCCTGGGACCTGGGACCTCAATCCCTCTTAGAATACCCTGCCAGTTTCCAGTGCCCCTCAGACCACACTCAGGCCACAGCCTGCCTCGCCCTCTCCACTCTGGGCCAGTCTCCCTGAGCCTCCGTCAGTGCCCCTAGCCCTGGGGCTTCCCAGTGTGGGTTGAGATTCATTCGTGGGTGGTGAAATCTATTTAGTTTGTCACCAACAGTATTAAAAGATTAAGTAGACTAGATTAGCAAACCGGAGTACATTGCCCATGGGAAACAGAAACAGTGTCCTGAATCTGTTGTTTCATCTCTCTCTCTCTCTCTCTCACACACACACACACACACACACACGTGTACCAGGTTGCCAGGAAAATTTCTCTTTTCTGTGGGTCACAGTTGGTGTGTGGAGACCTTTGCTCTAGAATGCCTGCCTTCCTCCAGCCAGGGGCCTCTTCCTGTGCTGGTGTGCACCCCTGTCCCTGTCCCTTCCTCCACAGGGCTGTCCCTTGGGGCAGAAACACTCCCAGTGGTAGACCACAACATGCCTGTGGGATCTGGGGGCCACACTGGGGCCTGCGTGGGCAGCGGGCAGCGTGAGCCTGGGTGAAGAAGGGCACAGAAATGCTGCTGATGGGACAGGTGGGGGGCTCCTGGAGCATCCCATACTTGCAGTGAGTGGAACTCAGTGTGGACGGGCCAGGGCCCATGCCGCTGGGGGGTGCTGGCCTTCTCTAGGGCGCTCAGGGAGCCAGGTGCCCCAGCTGTGGCCCTTCGTGTGGCCACCTCGGAGACCCAGCGCCCACATGGGTGCTGACTCCAGCCCACAGGGCAGCTCCCATGCCTGCGTCTGGCGCCCGGCAGCCTGTGAAGCTTCTGAACAAGAATCCTTACTTAGCTCCTTCTTACAGGGGAGGAAACCGGGTCTGAGAGGCCAAGTGCTTTACCCAAGGTTACCCACGGGAGGGTGCCAGGCCCGGCCTGGAAGCCCGTCCTCGCACACAACCAGCATTGTATGGAAGTCCTACGCGCCGTCATTTAACCTAGGACACTTCCAAACACTGAGTCACCACATCCTGATTCAGGGTGAGAGTTTTCTCTGTGGCTTTAAGGTTAGCAGGAAATGGTGGCCCAGGCCCCTGGCCTCCTGCCTCCGGTGAGGGCCCGCGCCGTCCGTGCCGTATCCGCTCGGCCCCAGGAACAATGGTGCTGGCCAGGGCTCCCTCCACCGCCGCGCCCGGCCGGCAGAACGAGTCCTATAAGGAGCCCTTGGTGCCCATAAGTGCTCCCGGGACCGGGCTGGCCGCAGGCCAGGGAAAATCTGTGCCTACCTTGGGGTGTGTGCTCGGGAGGGGCAGGATGCCACAGCCCGGGAGGGGCGGTGAGTCAGCTGGGCCTCCCTTGCCTTCCTCGCCCCCCGGCTTCCTCCCGCAGGACCGCGCCCGCCCATTCAGACCTGGGCACCCCCACTGACCCGGCTTTTGTTACTGACTGAGCAGTGCAGGTTTATAGAAAAGAGGATAATAAAAACAGTCTTATCCATCCAAAGTCTAAAGAGCTTTCCCTTCTTGTCTCTTACCGAGAAAACCAATCAAATAAAAAACAAAGACTTTTTAAGGCAGAAATTTTTCTACTTATTTTTTTATTTTATTATTATTTTTTACCTTTTTTTTTTTTTTTTGAAACTTGTGCCCCTGAGATAAATTAGAAAGTAGAGAAAAGATGTAAAAGCAGACAAATGCATCCCACTCTCCTGTCCCCACAGTGGCCTGGTGGACAGGCTCCCTCCTACCCTGGTCTCTTTCTCTTTGGCTTTCACTGTGGATTTTAGCATCACGTCGCTTCACACGTTCCCAGAAAATCCCCAGGTGAGCCTAGGAGCCAGGCTCAGGGGAGGTTCCCCACCTCCTCTTTCCCTCAAGAATCCACAGACATTTTGTGACCAAGGGCAGGACCCAGACCAGAGTCACCTCCTCCAGGAAGCCATTCCTGACTGCCAAGTCCCCAGTGTACCACTCGGTGACCTCCTTCATAGTTTTGTCTCTCCACTGCCTCCTCCCCAGGCCCCGAGCTCCCAGATGCAGGACTCTGCCCTATGGTTTTCATGTCCCCAGTGTAGGGCACAGAGCCTGGCACAAAGCAGGTGTTCTGTATACACTGCTGACTTGAAAAGGAGGCAGGAGGCAGGTGGCTAGACCCTCCACTCCCCAGCTGCTCAGTCTCATATGCCTGGGCCTGATTCCCATGCAGGTCGCACGAGCTGACACCTTTGGGCCTGCACACTGTGGCCCAACCGTGGACCGGCATTTCCACCAGAAGCCAGGACAGAATAGGGACAAACACCCATTTGTTTCATCCCCACCCACTTCCTGCTCCATTACCTCATAGACTCTAGAAATTCTCCAGATCAGCAGCACCTTCCCCCAGAGAGCAGAGAGGATTCCCTGGGAGGTTTTCCCACCCCGAGGCCTTCTCCGCCAGCACATAGGAAAACCTATACAAAAATGTGCTGTCAGGGACGCCTGGGTGGCTCAGCAGTTGAGCGTCTGCCTTCAGCTCAGGGCATGATCCCAGAATCAAGTCTTACATCAGGCTCCCTGCAGGGAGTCTTCTCCCTCTGCCTGTGTCTCTGCCTCTCTCTCTGTGTCTCTCATGAATAAATGAAATCCTAAAACCAAAAATGTGCTGTCAGAGAGGACAATGTTCAAATAGTCACACCACCCCTCCCACACCCATCCAGCATCACTTGGGCAGAGACAGGGTGCAGACGGGCATGGAGGTGGGGCTGGGCTGTGAGCAGAAAAGCAAAGCTCAGAGAATCCCTCCAAGGGAAGAGCCAAGGCAGGCTACTTTGACATAGGTCAGAAGATTCTGGGGTCCCAAACCTATGATGTCTGGCCCCACTCTCTGACCCATCTGGGACGTTCTAGGTATAGCTCGAGGCGGGAGGGGGGACCTGTGCCTCAAGAAGCTGTGGAACCTGGGTACAGGCTGGCTCTATTGCAACAGGATCAGGTGCACAGACATCTATTCTGGCTGAGGTGGGAAAGATCTGATTAAGTGATAACATGGGGCAGGGCTGGCTAGCAGGGATGGGAGGACACAAGGAGGGGAGGGCTGGGAGAGATGAGAGGGGTAAAGGCCAGGGAACTCAGATGGGGCTCCCCCACCCCTCCCTATGTGAGCCGCCTGCTTCCTGCCACTTACCAATCTGGACAACACTCCAGAAACTTCTCCTGCCTCCCATGGATCTGCCTTGCCCCAGGGGAAAGTTCTCTAGGCAAAAACTCCTGGAAGGGCGCTGGCAGCAGGTGAGGCACTTATTGGTGAGACTTCTTATCTGGGGCTCCCCACATTCCAGAAGGTCAGAATGCTGCCAGGCTCCTCCCCTGCTACCTGGGGAGGAACGGGGTTATTTCCTTCAGAGCACCTGCTAGTTACATGAAATCCTCCCGGTGGGCTGACCTTCCAGCAGCAGCTTGGTGCCTCTCTTGTCGGAACTGAGAGAGGCCACTGGTTCAGAGAAAGCTGCACATGGTTTGGCCAGATGGTCAGGGAAGGATAGGACCAGAAGTCCAGACTTGGGCAGAGGGTGAGTGTGCCAGTTAGTTCCAAGGGTCTCTCAGCTTTAGCTCACCCTTCTACGGTCCACGCTGTGATATGGGCTGGAACCCTGCAAGCCACAATTCTCTTTTTTTTTTTTTTTAAACATTTTTTTTTTATTTTTTTTTTATTTATTTATGATAGGCACACAGTGAGAGAGAGAGAGGCAGAGACACAGGCAGAGGGAGAAGCAGGCTCCATGCACCGGGAGCCCGATGTGGGATTCGATCCCGGGTCTCCAGGATCGCGCCCTGGGCCAAAGGCAGGCGCCAAACCGCTGCGCCACCCAGGGATCCCAAGCCACAATTCTCTTTAGACTTTGGATGGATAAGAATGTTTTTATTATCTGATTATTTGTTTCCTCCCACACCCTGACAGCACAGCACAGCTCCATTCACCCATCTCCTAGGCTGGTCTCCCTCTGCCCCATCAGGCGTCACACTCCAGAAGGCAGGGGTGATGTCTGCCTTCTTCGTCTTTATATCCCCATGCTTGGCACAGAGTGGGTGCTCAAGAAGTATGTGTTGAGTGAACACATAGGATTAAAGGGTGGCCATCTCCTCTCTCCTTACAGCAGGATTTTATATACTTGTTAACCTCCTGGTCATAGGAAGTGCTCGTCTGAACAAGCACACATCTAATCCCTCAGTCCAAACCCTTGAAGAATGCCAAGACCCCGCCTTGAGTGAGCTTAGCCTGACAAGTACCTAGCCCCCGGAGTCTTTGGCAATTGGGGCTGTGCACTCTGGCTTTTCACTCTTTCCTATCGTGGGGTGTTCTCCATGTATTCATGCGCCACTCCTTCAAGACTGGGCTCCTGACTTATCTTACCCTCCTTATTAAAACTGTCTCATTCTTGTACCCCCTGAGGGCAGAGCATATGGCTTGAGCTGTAGCAGCATCTCAGTGAATATCTGTTGGTTCACAGTTGGAAGTTGCTCACAGGAGACCCACACTTTCTATTAAGAGTCCAGATGACCAACAATAAAATACATGGGCTCACATTTCTAGAACAGTTGTGATGCACTGTTGTATCCTGTGAATGTCCTTACTGAGCCCCCAGAGCCATCTTATGAGATCTTTACTGTTATTCTCTCCACTGTTGAGGCTCAGAGTGGTTAAGTAATCTGCCCAAGCTCTCACAGCGATTTAGTAGCACAGCCAGGCTCTTGACCGTGTACTGACCAATTCTATTTTCCTGAACCTATTTTCCTGAACCACACTGGGTGCCCCTAAGAATAAAGATGGGACTGGTGCAGGGAGGCCAAAGTGGGTCCAGGCAACATAGGGAGGTTAACATGGATGACTTTCCACAATGTCTCTTCCATTGCTCTTCTGCGGCCCCACACTTCAATCTTCCTTCCCTGTCCCTTGTTCTCCCTTTGGGGGGGGCATTCTGGGGCATTATAGTGGGCATCAGTCGCCCCCCTAGGCATGGAGATCATTAACTCCCTCATTCTGCAGGAGGAGAGTGGGGGGGGGCACATGGTGGTGAGGTGGGGGGTGAAGGTAGGGACAAGCTAGGCTGTTTTTTTAGAGGGTGGGAAGGGACAGAGGGCGAGAATCCCAAGCAGACTCTCTGCTAAGCGGCGACTTGATCCCAGGATCCTGAGATCATGAGCTGAACTGAAATCAAGAGTCAGATACTTAACTGACTGAGCCACCCAGGCGCCCCTCAGACAGGCTTTTACATACAAATAGAGTAGAAGAAGAAGCAGGCTGAAAATAGGTGAAACTGAGGATATAAAGGTGAGCTTCCTCAGCTAAGATTCTGGAATGAGCTTCTAGGGGCATCAGAGTATTTCCCTCTGACCACCATGCAAGCGAGGTAAGAGGCTGAAACATCAAACACCAGAGTGCCTGAATTATTTTACCTTTTACCTGGCTGACTAGAAATCTTAGCTGTTTCTTTTTAATTAAACATTGAATCAATAAAGTTAACTAGTGAAGAGATTAAAGTCAAAAGACTTCTTGGACTCTGCTTCATAGAGCACTCCCCAGATCACAGTCACCTGGGTTGGCTCTCGGCATCCCCATCATCTTGTAAAAAAGTTGATGAATCAACTCACACCACACAGGCAATGATCTCCCCCCACCACCCACGGCAATCACTCTCCCCACCTCCCCAGCCACCTGCACACTGTGCTCTGAAGAGCTGAGCCAGTCACCTGGCCCCCAGCCCCACCAAACTCTGGCACCAGCGGGTTCTCACACTCTAAGAATGAAAGGCAGAGGGAATACACCATGTCTGTTCTCACCTTAAAATGCACTGTTTCACACTCAGGGATTACATTTTGAAATCAGTATCATTTTCAAGTGAGAAATCTGAACTCAACAGTAAGCCTAACAAAACACGAATTTTAATGTTAAAATCTCAGAAAGTCTCCTCAGTTGCTGGTAGGAATGTACAAGCACTGTGGAAAACAGTTTGTCAGTTTCTTGATAAAAAGTGAGCACACACTTATTATACAACCCAACAATCACACTCGGGCATTTTCCCCGAAGAGTGAAAAGAACACCTGCACTAAAGCCTGTACGTGAACGTTCATAGAGCTTTATGTAGAATAGCTGAAAACTGCACATGACTAAAATATGTCTCAATGGATCAATGGTTAAATAGACTATGGTACATCCATGCCACGGACTACTATGCAGCAAGCAAAGGAAGGAACTATTGATGCATACACAACTGGGGTGGACCTTAAGGGCGTTATGCAATGTGGAGGAGGCCAATCTCAAAAGGCCACATACTCTATGACTCCATTTATTCATATAACTTTTTTAAAAAAGATTTATTTATTTTAGAGAGAGAGAGCTCGTGAGCATGAGTGGGGGGAGGGATGGAGGGTGAAGGAGAGAATTTCCAGCAGACTCTGAATTGAGAATGGAGCCCTACATAGTGCTGGATCTCACTACTCTAAGATCATGACCCTGAGCCAAAATCAAGAGTTGGACACTTAACCGACTGAGCCACCTCAGCGCCCTTATTTGTATAACTTTCTTGAAAAGTTAACAAAATATAAGTAACAAAATTATAGAGATGTAATTGGTGGCTTCCAGGGGTTCTAGAGGGGAAGAAGGAAGACCAGGTCGGGGTCGGGTGACTGTAAAAAGGAAGCAGGAGGAAGACGTTTGCGGTGGCAGTTTTCTAACTGTGGGGGTGACATGAATCTACACGAGAAGATGACACAGAAGTATGGACATACTTTACCAATATCAGTTACTTGGTTTTGATGGGACTAGCAATACAAAAGATGCAACTACCTGGGGGAAGCTGGGGGAAGGCTGTGAGAGACCTCTCTGAACTATATTTGAAACTGCCTATGAATCTCTAATTACCGTAAAATAAATGTTTAAAATGTGCATTTTAATGCTAAAAAGTCTGAAATAAAGCAACTTAGGTGGAGCCTGTATGAGCAGGCTCCGGGGGCAGAGCTGGGGCGGGGGGCGAATATGCTGATCCTCTTGTCACCCTAGTTTGTCACTGTCTTTACAGCAAAAGAGCCTGAGACTGCTTGCTGCTAGCAGCAGGGGTGGCAGGAGGGCTTCAGGGGAGCCAGAGTTAAGAGCTCAGGGCCTCATTGGAGTGCTGCTCTTCTTATAGTTTTGTCCCTCACTCCCATGGAAAGGCCCTTGGCATAGGCCCTGCTCTCCAGACCTCACAGTGGGTGCTTGGTAAATAGCGGCTGGAGGGAAGTGTGCCTGCAGACACCACCCATGTCCACCCTGGGCCACCCCCGTCACCGACTGTATCTGAATCCAGGTATGGATTCCACTTGCTAACTGCCCCTTTCTGCTGCCCTGAGCTCCTGGTTTCATCCACTCTCTGGACTCATGTCCTTAGACAAACATACAGATGTCTATGATGCCTCAGGTCCCCAGACTGAGAGTCTGCTGGGCCCCCAAGGCCTGGTGCTCCGTGGTCAGCCCTCCTGGTGCTCGGTGCCCAAGTGCAGCATGGTGCAGCATGTCCAGGTGGTCGGGGGCACAGGGGTGTCTCTTGGGCTGATTCTCACCCTCTTCTCCAGCCCAGCATATCTTCTACTCAATGGGATCAGAATCAACCAACCAACTTGCTATTCTCTCTCCTCTCTGGTTCACCTCCCATCCCTGGTCCCTGGCCCTAGATATGAGGCAGGCACACTTGATTCTATAGTCTGTGCTAGGAACATGCTTTTAAGGAAAAGCCAGTACAAAATGCACGTACAGAATAACCCCATTAGATACATACATATACATATACATAGATATATATGAATATATGCATATAAATGTGTTATATTTATCTCCGTATTTTCTAACTATTCCACAATGAATAAGGATCACTTGTGAATTAAAACTAAACTTGTAGGGGCACCTGGGTGGTGCAGTTGGTTAAGTGCCCAACTCTTGATTTCAGCTCCTGTCTTGATCTCGGAGTCGTGAGATCGAGCCCCATGTCAGGCTCCTCACTCAGCTTGGAGTCGGCTTGAGATTCTCTCTCTTTCTCCTGCTGCCCCTCCCACTCATGTTCTCTCTCTCAAAACAAATATATACTATATGTTGGCAAATCGAACTTCAATAAAAACAAATGAAAGAAATTTCTTTTTTTAAAGAAAACTTTAAAAAAAAACTAAGGTTGTAAATAAGGAAACATCAGACAAGGCCAAATGAAAGGACATCTACAAAACCACATTTTCTTCAAAAATGTTAAGACACAGACTGAAGGAGACAAAGGAGATAAGACAACCAAAGGCAATGCAGAATCCTTGACTGGAACCTGGACCAGAAAAATGACGTGAGTGGACACATCAGCACAATTTGAGTGAGGTTTATTAGAACCATTGACCAATGAAAATATCGATGCTAATTTCCTGATTTTGATAGCTGTATGCGGTAAGCTGCAGACTTTAAGGGAAGCTGAGTAGAGTATACGGGAACTCTCTGTACTATTCACACGGCTTTGTTATAGATCAACAAGTACTTCAAAAGAAAAATAAGTGAATACAGTCGAGCCAATGACATACCCTACCCCTTGAGATACTTAATGCTCCAGAGACCAGCAGAAGCATACAGGAGCCCAGCCTCAGGCAGTGGGTGCATGAGGTGGCCCCTATCACAACGACATTCCTCCTGGGGGTTTCCTAGTTCTGTAAGCCCCTTCCCTTCAGCCTGCTGCCTGCTGGGCTCTCCTGGATTCCAGAGCCTTTCCTTTCCAGGCTGGCACTGGCCGCCAGTCTGGAGAGACACCCTATCCTTTGAGGTCCAGCACCAAAACTGCTGCCTCAGTGGTAGGTCTGAATCCCTCCCTGACTTGACAAGGTCAGGTCTCTCCTTGCTGATGCCACAGCCCAGGGCAGTCACCACCTCAAGCAGAGTCTGACTGTGGAGAAGTCCTTGGGAGTCTCTCTCCAGCGGGCAGGGAACCTGGGAAGGCAGGGCCTGTAGCGGGGGCTTTGCACAATTGGCATAAAGCATGCACTCCATACAAAGTAGTGGAGTGGACCACAATCCTGGCAGTTCATGTGGTTGTTCTGAGGGGAGGGACACACCCAGGGCCAGGCACAGAGCACTTGCAAGAGCACTAAGCTGTCATCCGCCTGGCTTATGCTCCCCCTGGGGTGGCGGGTCTGGCAGAAACCTGGCTCTTGGGTGGGGTTTCAGCTGGAGCCGCCCGAATGTTGGGTCCACCCTGCCTGGCTTCCCTTTCTTGGTGCCATCAATGGGCACACTTTAACCACTTTGCCACAGGGTCGCTGGATCAGGCCCAGCCTTCCAGCAGATGATGAGAGGGCTAGTCAGGTCCACCTGAAAACTGGGACCACTTTCCACCTTCCCCTCCCAGGCCCGGGGTCAGCACTGCCAAATTCAGGGCTGGTAAGAGTGTCACCCACAAGCTAGATACTTCAGGGGGTGTTCCAAAACAAAGCTAACTCCTTTGCCCTGAATTGCTCACCAGACTTCAGTGTCCCCCTGAATAGAAAGAGGATAGTGACAGCTGGCTCAGATGGACACTGTGTGCAGAGCTCTGCAGACTGCAACCTGTGGGAGCCACCCGCCAACCCCCCGCTGGCAGGGATTACGGCCACAAATCAGCTGCAGGGCATCTCAGACTATGCGGTGACAGGTTCCAGTGCACAACCAGGGCGGCTCACACAACTGTTTTATGGCAGATGTTGTCACAAGCTACCTCTTGCACAGAGTCTACAAGTCAAAGTTCAAAGTCAGCGAATGTGACAGACAGCTAAGAAAATCTTGGAAGACCTCCTCTCAGAAGGAAAGACAGAGCTGCCCCCCACCACTGTCCTGTTTGGAACTTGAGAAAAGCAGAAATGAGCAAGTGGTTGGAGAAAAGAAACCATATCAAAGTCGATTTCCAGCATCTTCCCCAGGACCTGGCATATTTTAGCAGCATCCCCCCCATCCGTCACTGACCCTCCGATCACCAGGTGGCCTGGCTGTCACCCTGGGTTTGTTTGGGAAACCCACCATACTGCAGGAATTGGGAGGAGCACAGGGAGGGATTAGGGACCGTGGGGCTGAGTCTGAGCAGTGGGGGAGCCGGGCCCAGAGCAGCTCGGCCGTGCCCCTGTCCCCAGGGAGCCCTTGTCCCCAGGGAGTGCGCTTCTCCGGGGCCCTCCCCTTCTGCAGGCAGCCCACGCAGCACTCACCAGCTCGGGCAAGAAGAAGGCGTAGGGGATGGTGAGGAACAGCATGACCCCCAGGGGCACTTCGGGCGGGGCATGGCTGGTGGGGGGCGGCAGGTCCGGGGAGGCCATCTCTCGCCCGCTGCCTGTTGCCCTTGGCTCCGCTGCAGCTCGACCGCGCCGGTTCCGTCAAATATCACCTCCTGCCCGACACACCCATCGGACGTCGCCTGGGAGGGAAAAAAAAAAAAAAACCTTTCCAGCCGAGCAGGTCCTTCCACTCCCTCCAGCCAAAAGACTCCTTGGTGAAATGCGAATGCGGATTCGGATTTGCATCAGATGGGCCTGGGCTCGCTGGGGGCACCGAGGCAAGGAGGGCGGGAGTCTCTTCCCAGACTTCTCCTCCTCAGGGATTTTGAATCCGGAGCATAGTACTCCAAGGGGTGCTCGCTACAGCCACCACCCCTCAACCTTGTGGCCCGAGTGTAGGCGGAGGCCACTTGCTATGACCAGCACTGTTTACTGAGGACCTACTATGAGCCAAGCAATCTGCAGGCAAGTCTGGGGCTCCCCACAGCCGTGCTCAGGGCTCTATCATCTCGTTCCCAAGCGGGGAGACTGAGGATCTGGTAGGTTAAGGCCACAGAGCTGGTCACTGACGATGCTGGGTCTTATGTCCGTCCACCCCTGCTGCCTGGGTCCCCCCTTCTCCACTCATGGGGGCCACCTTCCATCCCCAACTAGCTGTCCTCACTTCTGGCTCCTGACCCCAGGAAACTGCCATTTCCTTCTCTCCCTGCATCCGCTCCACCACCCTCCTCTCTTCTCTGTTCACACAGCACATGGAGGGGTTCTCCCTCTCTAGAATTCCGCCCCGGCAGGCACCTGAGAAGGGTTCAGCTGGCTGGGTGCTGCCCCAAGTATGAGCCTTCCTCCTTCCTTGCCACGGCCCCCAGTGTGGCCAGGAGGCGGGCTTGGGGCCAGGCTCTTCCTTCCTGCCTCCCGCCCACTCGCCAGTGGATCAGGGGGGCTGTAACCCAGTGGCCAAGCAACTCCTCTCACTCTCAACCAGGTCCTGGAGACTTGAGTCTTTTTCTTCTCTGTCTTAGAGTTGACCATCTGCAGAAAGGCCTGGAACCTCAGCGTCTGCTCGGGATGCTTGGCATCGGGGTCCTTTCTCCTTGCCCTCCGTGGCCTCAACCTCAGCCCCTGGCAGGCCAGTCAGGGAGCTGATCCCTGGTGAGGAGGGGATGTGGAAGGTTAGATTTGTGTGCTGGGGTGATTAGCGTCCTCCACAAGAGTGTGTCTGTTTGCAGTGTCTGTTCATTAGCTAGGGTAGTGCATTCCAGGGCCTGCTCTCCTGGGCACAGCTCAGGGGAACAGCCAGCTGGGCCTTTGCCTGGTCTGCGGATAGCCAGTGGAGGGGGGTGGTTGGGACAAATAGAGCCCAAAGCAAAGCATTGCAAGGAGGTGCAAAGCATCCTGAGTAAACCTCAAGCCATCCTGATTACTCCCTTCTCCCAGGCCTGTGGAGACCAAGGGAGAAAGCAAGGCCCTAATTCTACCTGCCATCTGGCCCCACCTCGTTTGCAAGAGGAACTCAAGCTAAGCAGGCATTGTCTCAGGAATCTCACCTCTTGCACCTCTCCTGAAGGTTGTAAATGAGCCCTGTGACACTCTTATGGCCTGTAGGATACTTTGACTTGACCACTGACAACATGGCATCATGGGAGCAGCTTAGGGAAAGCAAGAAGGAAAACACGGTCCTTAGGCTCACTGCTCATCTACAGGTAATAATAGGACCTGGAACCCCTTAGAGGTTAACAGGGCCTGAGCCACTTCCACCTCCTGAGGTAATTAGTGTAATTAAGAAATGAAGATGGGGGCTCCTGGGTGGCTCAATCAGTTGAGTGATGGACTCTTGATTTCGGCTCAGGTCATGATCTCAGGGTCATGAGATGAAGCTTCAAATCAGGCTCTGCGCTGAGCGTGGAGCCTGCTTGGGATTCTCTCTCTCCTTATCTCTGGTGCTTCTCCCCTCTCTTTAAAAAAGAAAACAAACAGGGACACCTGGGTGGCTCAGTGGTTGAGCATCTGCTTTCGGCTCAGGGTGTGATCCCAGAGTTCCAGGATGGAGACCCACATCAGGCTCCCTGCAAGGAACTTGCTTCTCCCTCTGCCTATGTCTCTGCCTCTCTCTCTGTGTCTCTCATGAATAAAAAATAAAATCTTTCAAAAAAAAAAAAAGACAGAGAAAAGAAAACAAACAAGAAATGAAGATGTAACAAAACAAAAACAAAAACTTTGGCATATTTAAACATTTTACATTTAACCAAGTGATGTTGTATTATATGTGACAAAGTATAGCACACTCTATGTAGACATTAATAAGAAAGCTATAGGATTCATAATGCACCACAGGTAGTGAAATCCCAGAAGGGACAGAAGTTTAGAACTATAAGAACAGCTTCAATGGAGAAGAAATAGAAAAAAAAACACACATTCCTGAAATGATCTGAGTTTTGTATTGTATTCCCGGAGGAGGTGCCACAAAACACTCCACAGCAGTCCTGCTGAAATGTGTTTCAGAAGGAGCCAGTATCCCTGATGCATCAGGTCTGGTTATATCTTAATGGAAGGCTTCAGATAATCAGATCACGTTACCAGCTAGATGCCCCCACAGCATCTGTCTTGCCGTGGACGATGTGAGGAAGCTCTTGAAGTAATTACTCTTTGGCAGTGTCTTCTTCTCCCTGCCGTTTTTTTTTTTTTCCTCCTTTCTTTTTGGATCGGTTTCATTCTTTTACCTTATGTCCCAAGACACTTCTTACTAATACAACTGTTAAACATTCTATATAAAAAGTTTTATTAAAAAAAAAGTTGTACTGAGAATGTATTAGGAAATGTCTTTACTTTTCACAGAGAATCTCAAAGAAAAATGAACAAAAGGATGCCTTTGCCATGCTTTCTCTCCTATACAACAGATTTAAGTTTTGTGCAAGAAAATATTCTTTAAGTAAACAAAAAATTACAAAGTCCACTCAAGGCATTTCTGGGGCTTTGGATATAAATGCACTTGAAGAGGAGGTCAGAAGTCTGGTGTGAGGCCATGGGGAATGCCAGGCCCAGAAGAGGGACCTTTCAGACTCTTCTGCAAAGGGCCTGCTGGTTTCCAACTCCTGGATGGAGAATTGGGAGTTATTCTTAAAAATCATGCAACAATACTCAATACTGCTGATTTCTATTATCATTGTGTTCATGCTCTCCTTTGTTTTTGGTGGTGGGTTAAATGGGATAATGCATACAAAAGCATTTAGGAAAGTTCTGGCATATGGCAGATGCTTAATAAGTATTTGCTTATCTAATTCTTTTATTTTTTATTTTTTTATCTAATTCTAATCCTGAAATCACTTCTCTTCTGGACCTCTTTCCTTTCCATAACAAGAGCACCTCCCCTGTTAATATTTCCATTCTGGTTTTTAAAAGTAGTTCCAAAATTGTTTTTATTGATGCATAATATACTTCCAGAAAAAGTGCACAAAACATACAGACCATGAAACTTCCACCCCGGTCATAGAATGTTGCCAGACTCCCAGGCATTTCTCCTGTTCTCCTCCCTAATATCTGCTCTCATGATGTCCTAACCCCTAGGCTGGTTTTGCCTGTTTTTGAATAGATTCCTTTGTGTCTGGTTTCTTTTACTCAACATGAGGTCTGTGAAACTCATCCATGACACTGTGTGTTGCTGTAGTTCACTCACTGCTGCATGGTGTTCCACTGTATGAATATGCTACACTTTATCAATCTATTGTTTCTGGACATTTGAATTCTTTCAATCCGGGTTATAATTAAGAACAATACTATAAACATTCTAGAACATATCTTTTTAAGCATCTATGAATCCAGCATCTACGGTCACTAGATAGCTGTGTATACACCTTTAAAAAAAAATATTTTATTTATTTGCAAGAAGAGAGAGAGAGCATGAGCGGGAGGAGCAGAAGGAGAAGCAAACCATGTAGTTCCCTTCACTCTATTGTTTTCCAATCATAGTTATTGTGGGGATTGTATAAGCATAAACTCAAATCCCACCAGACAATGTTATGACCTTTGCTTTCAACTACCATACATATTTCAAAGAACTTAAGAGGAAAAAAATTGAGCCTATGCAATGTTTGCAGTGTGATTATTATATTCTTTATTCCTGAAACTTGAATTCAGTTCTTTTTGTATTGTCTATTTCTCTGATGAGACTTTCTGTTCAAGATTTGCCTGTATTTCTTGGAGCATAATTGTCATAGCTGCTTTAATGCCTTAATTTTAACTCTTGTGTCATCTCAGAGTTGTCTCTTGATTGTTTTTTTGTCTTTTTCCTTGAGAGATGTGGAGATTTTCCTGGGTCTTCAAATGTCATGTAATTTTCGATTATATCTGGACATTTTGCATATTGTCGTGAGTTTCTGGGTCTTGTTTAAACCCTAAAAAATGTTGATTTTTTTTTTTTTTTTTTGGCTTATCAGGCAAATGCCTGGTTAGGTTCCAGCTGCAAGTTGCTGCTATCTCTGGGCTGTAACCACTGACCAATGTCAGTTCAATTTTTAAGGTTTTGCAGTGTGACTCCAATCTGCTGTGTGTGTGTGTGCTTGTCAGGGACTTGGGACCGGTCTGGGGCCCTGGTGCAGTTCTAAACCCCTAGCGGTATGCTGTGTAGGGTGAGCTCAGGCATTCATACACTATAATGAATCACTTTCTCTAGCTCTCTCCTCTCCATGAATTCCCCAACACTTTCCAATTCCCAGGAGATCCTGCTCTCTCCCTCTCTCACTTTGGTCTTCTGGCTGAAAAGCCAGGGTTTTAGTTTCCCTCCTCTGCTGTGCCAAAACACACACACACACACACACACACACATACACACACACACACACCCTGAGAGACAGAGGGATAGAGACCCAGACACACAGACGGGGGTTGGGGAAAGCATTAGAGATTCTCCTCAATGCTCTTGGGACCCCAGTTTCTGTGGTCAGAGAGAAAGGTTCCCCTCTCTCAGAGTTCTGTTACCTGTCCAGCTGCCACTGCGTTTCACCACTACCGTCAATAGATAGCTGGAGGCTGGGGCAGGAAAGACTGATGTAAACAGGGTTTGTCTACTCTCTCTGACCTGGAGGGGCTCTCCTTCCCTTTCCTTAGACCAGAAATAGGGGGCTCCTTTTGCAGATGTTTTTTCATCTGTATCCTGGGCACAGTTTTGGTTGCACCGTGTCTCTGAGCCAGGTCTGGAGATACCAGAGGAAAGAAAATGGGTGATTTATCACTAGTCTCTATTTGCTCAGAACCAGAACTATATCAGCCTGTTCTGATTCTCTGAATTGCACTTATCCTGATCTAGTATTTTTCTTGTTTATTGATTCATATTTGCATATTGCTTGCCTCCCCACTCTCCCCGCCCCTACCTGTTGGCTTAGTGGTAGTTCTGTTCCTATTGAACACCACTCAGAACACAGTCAGTGCTCACTAAATGTTTTCCAATGACTAAATCTACACTTTTTGTCATAATGACTTTGGAGACAACTGCTTATCTTGACTCCTCTTCCTCAACCTCTCTGCTCACCAATAAGCGGCTTCATATATTTTTCAGAAGAGATGTATCTTGGTTGCCTGACAAATAAGAAACAGGCCAGGAGAAAGCTGGCCTCTAGGCATGTAGTCACTGGGACTCTTCCCATTGCAAGGGTTAGGAGAACCCGTTATGACTTGAACAATGGCGGGAATATATTACTTTAGGCAAGTGAGAAGTTCAGAGGGAATGCTGCCTTCAGGTGAGGCTGGGTCCAATGACTCAATGCAATCATGGGTCTAGATCCCTTCTGTGTGTCAGCTCCACTTGTTGCTGTCACTGCAGTTGACCTCATTCTTAACCCCACTAGTGCTACCCCCACGTACACACAGCTCTAGGCTCTCTTTTCCTGGTGGCAATGTCCCTGCAGCACACAGTGGCTTCAAGTCTCATCTGTCCCACTACACCAGGCAGGGGATGAAAATGCTCTGGTGAGTAAATGTCCTGGGATTGATTTGTTCTTTGTTGGTCCATTCCCAGTCCCCTCACTGTGAGCCAGCTGATCTGCTTGGGCCTATCATAGCCCATCCTTGGAGCTGGAATAAAAGGGTATGTGCATGTGTGTGTGTACATGCGTGCATGTGTAAAGAGGGCTCCTCTAGAAGCGGAGGAGGAATAAAGCTACCAGGAGAGAAGTATATGGATGCTGGGCAGCAAAATTACCAGCTGGCTTAACAACTTTCCACTGCAGAAAAAGAGCACAGCTCTCCCCCTTTATGCTGCAGGGATATGCATATCCCACTAACTCTAGCCTCTTGATTCAGACACAGCTGGACTGCAGCTACTATCTCTACAAATAAAGGTCATGTTGACTTTCAAATCAGGGAGATAGAAGCACACACGGGTAGGCCCATACTGGGGAGGAGGTTGTGGTTCCTGCGGTCTCTGAGGCAGAATAGAGTCTGGTTCCCTGTATCTGTGAGATCTGGGTGGCACAGAACATGCCAGGGTCAAAGGGGTGGCTTCGAGGAAAGACTCAATGGAATAATGTCTGGGTCATTCAGAGATACCTACCTGGAAGAGAGCTCAGGAAGCTGGGAGCCTTTTTCTGCTATCCCCCAATATGGCCTCTTGGAAAGGACAAAGTTCTGCGAAGTTAATCTTTTGCCGGCGAAGTCAGACACAAGTGAGCAGGTTAAGGTCCAGGCTATCTCCATCCATAGCATGAGAAATAGACTAAGCAATAGACACACTATCAAAGTCCTGAATTTGAGCTGTATTCCATTAATGATTTTCACTTTATATTGCTGCCCACAGAGCTGCGTGCCCTCACCTAATGTGTCATTGGAGAGTCATAAAGCCCTAGACCTCCGTTTCCCTGAGCCAGCACAGCCCATCACTTGTCACTCACTTAGGCTCCACCCACCTTCCCTACTCAAATCTATGTGACTACTACGTTGAAGTATCAGGAGTTCAGACAGCAAGTTGGGATGTGGAGAAGTAACTAGGTTGTCAAACCCATGTGTTCCTGAGTTTCATTTTTTTTTTAGGTTTTTAAAAATTTATTTGTTCATGAGAGACACATGGAGAGAGAGGCAGAGATAGGCAGAGGGAGAAGCAGGTTCCCCAAAGGAAGCCAGACACTTAACCACTGAGCCACCCAGGTGTCCCATGTTCCTCAATTCAGAGCAAACTGTGGGGGTTCAGATAGATAGTGAGGTATACGTCCAAACACTGATCAAAATCCAGTTGCTCCCCAAGGGTCAGACAGTGGAATTGGGGCAGAAAAGATGAAGATCAGGAAAAATAGCTACACTGACCACATACTTGGGCCTGTGGCAGTTCTATTAACACTCCAGGCTCCAGGAGTGTCAGAATGCAGGTTGAACAGCAACAACAAAAAGACACAATGATAGGCTCTGCTACGGGTCTGTGCCCTTCCTTTGTGGTACCTGCATGTGATTACTGTCTACCTCATGCATCGTGAGGTAGGACAGGAATCGGGTCAGGGCTGCTCCCTGCCGCATCCTCAAAGCTGAATGCTGTGCCTGGAGCATAGTAGGTGCTCAGTGAGTACCTGCTGAATGAATAAAGGAACGGACAATTGTAAACCTCTGATGCACAGTGCTTTAAGTGAGTAAGGTGCGGGCTGTGATTCTCTGCTTTGAGGAAACAGACAGAAAGCAGCTAGGTGACAGCTAGCTCTGATCACCTCCACACCCCAAGAGAACCTCCCAACTTGGAATGCTTCACTCAAGAGGAAACGGGGCCAGTTCACGGCAAAGGATATCCTATAATGCTGCAAACTGACAAAGCCCTCAGCTGGTAGAAGACACTTCCAGTTCCCTTTACTGATGGGTTTCCCAGATGCTACTGGGTTGGCAAGTTAAACCTGCTCTGTTTGTGTGTGATGTATTTCAAATGGATCCTTGTGAGTTGTTCTGGCTTCATACCTCACACCGTAAAAACCACTCAAGACTGAGATCATACCCACTCTATTCCAGGCCCTGTCTCATCACCATCCAGCCCACACATGCAGACAAGGGAATCACAACATTTTTCGCCTCCAGCAGATCTGATGGATATGACCCTCAATCATTCATAAGAGGCTGGGATGTTGGGGAAGAGAGGGCCATGTAGTTTCCAGTTTTAAAGCCCCTCCTTGCCCTGCCCCCCACAGTGGTTCTGATGTGGGGAGTCCCCGTGGCCTCACAGCACATACGGGTCACTGGGCAAAGGTCTGCTAATCCCCCTGTTGCTGCTCCCCCACCAAGCCTCTCACAATTAATTCAGTGTTGCCAAGTCACGCTCCCTGAAACAGACCCTAGGACTCATTTCCAGGATGTTTTTGGCTGCCTGACAACCTCTTCCTGTTTTGGAAGCTAGAAAGTGACATTTAAAAAGCCAGGGAGGTTTCAGTGTTTTTTTTTTTTTTTTTTTTTTTTAAAGATTCCATTGACTGAAGAGAGAATGTGGAGTCTCTCAATGGCAGAGACATGCTCACCCCTGAGGAACTGTTGCCTACACTTAGACTAAGTGCCTCAGTGCCTCACTTTTTGGCCTGATCATTTCTGAAACTGTTTTCTCTCATGTTCCCATATTTTCCTCATGTGTCAGAGACGATGAAGTTGTTCCCACTTGTTAATCATGACACATTTCAAATGACCACAGAAGACAATCTGAAAACACATTCTAAAGAAAGCTTGCTCTCTTCATGTGCACATTGGCTGAAAGGAATTCGCCAGCAATATTTTCTTTCATTCAAAATGCCCAACCTCTGGTTTAATACTAAGCTAAGTGATTAACTAAATAAAAAGGTAGGATAGGGAATTAAAGATTCCATAGAGGTGCGCCTGGGTGACTCAGCCGGTTAAGTGTCTGCCTTCACTGTCCCAGTGTCAGGCCCTGGGATCATGGCCTGGGATCGAGAGTCCCACATTGGGCTCCCTGCTCAGTGGGGAGCCTGCTTCCCCTTCTTCCTCTGCCTCTCTCCCTGCTTGTGCTCTCCCTCGTTTTTGTGCTTACTCTCTCTCCTTCTCAAATAAATAAGATCTTAAAAAAAAAAATTCTACCAAAACATGACCTTCACAATGGCAAGTGACATGGTTTCATGGTATCTTCCAACAAGACTACAGGGACCCAAGATGAGGCAGCTTATGACAGAACGGGGAAAAGTCCTGGTTACACTCTCACCACCTCCATTTGGAAAGGCAGGAACCCCTTTCCCTTGGAGCAGGAGCTAAGGAGGGCCATGGCCCCTGAGAAAGGGGAGGCAGCACCTGGGAAAGAGATGGGGCAGCTGCATCATGACGGCCATAAGAATGGTGTCTGGACATCCAGCTGCCCACATGGCACAGAGGGGAGACAGAGATTCTCCAGAAAACAGCTCTTGGAGATACAGCAGATGTCTTTCTCAAGGCCAAGTTCCCTCGTCAGATTTGAGGCTGGGAGCCCTGTCACACCATGTTACTTTGTGAGATTAAGGCCCAGGTAGCCTTTAGATTAAGGGCTTAGTGCAAGCTCAGATGAAGCTGAGCAGTTTCATGATAGATGGATCTCTAAAAGTAAATGCCTCTTCTAAGGCAGCATGTGGCCAGAAAAAGTACCTCAATTGGTTCTCTGGCTATTTAGATTAAACTCTAATTGGTCATGTGTTTCTTCAAACGGCCCTTTCATGTTTTATTTGCACATGCAAGTCCTCAACGTTTGTCCTGATGAGAGGAATATCTTACGTTGCAGAACATTTTATGTGGTAGCTTTACTTCCCATATTAGCTGTGCTACTTACTGGCTTTGACTTTGGACAAAGTGCTTATCCTGCTTGGCCTGTTTCTTTAGTAGCTACAGGAACAAACCAGTATCTATTTCCCATAGTAGTTGTGGGGATTAGCCTAGTTAACTGAGAATACACACAGTAGGCACTTCATAAATGGCAGCTGTACTACTACTAACAGTGAAAGCTTGGGACAATTCGCCAGCAGTCACAAGTTTATTTGAAATGCAACAAAACGTTTGTTCTTTGATATAGGGGTGGGTTAACTCATTCCTCAAAGCCTGAAAGGTTTTTGTTTATTTTAAAAGAGCATTTATATGGACTTGAGATTTATTTAATTTGAGAGAGAGAGAGAGAGAGAGGAAGAGAGCGAGTGTGTGGCATGTAAGAGCAGGGGAAGGGCTGAGGGAGAGAATCTTCAAGCAGATTCCCTGTTAAGCATGGAGCCTGACATGGGGCTTGATTCCACAACCCATGAGATCAGGACCGGAGCCCAAACTAAGAATCAGATGCTCAACCAACTGAGCGACCCAGGTGCCCCCTGAACACATATGGACTTGAAAAAGCAAAACTAGATCCTACTTTTATATCTAATTAAGATAAAGTACATTCAAATACTAGATTGAATCAAATGATTAATAGGACAGTTTTCTCCGATTTCCCCTTCCTTTCACAACACAAATTTTATTAGCAATGATCATTTATATATGCTAGATACTAGGCTATTTTTTTTCTAGGCTATTTTTTAAATAAATTTTTTATTGGTGTTCAATTTGCCAACATATAGAATAACACCCAGTGCTCATCCCATCAGTGTCCACCTCAGTGCCCGTCACCCAGTCACCCCCACCCCCCGCCCACCTCCCCTAGTTCGTTTCCCAGTTAGGAGTCTTTATGTTCTGTCTCCCTTTCTGATATTTCCCACTTATTTTTTCTCCTTTTCCTTTTATTCCCTTTCACTATTTTTTATAGTCCCCAAATGAATGAGACCATATAATGTTTGTCCTTCTCCGATTGACTTATTTCTCTCAGCATAATACCCTCCAGTTCCATCCACGTCGAAGCAAATGGTGGGTATTTGTCATTTCTTTTTTTTTTTAAAGATTTTATTTATATATTTGTGATAGACATGGGGCAGGGGGGCAGAGGGAGAAGCAGGATGCATGCCAGGAGCCTGATGTGGGACTCGATCCCGGGACTCCAGGATCACGCCCTATGCCAAAGGCAGGCGCTGAACTGTTGAGCCACCCAGGGATTCCCGTATTTGTCATTTCTAATGGCTGAGTAATATTCCACTGTAGATACTATGCTCTTAATAGACATAGTTTGCAATTATTTTCTCCCATTCTGTGCATTGTATTTTCACTTTCTTTTTCTTAATCATTTTATTTTTTTTTCATCATGATAAGTGCACTCTTTAATTTCCATTCCCTATTTCCCCTATCCCTAACCTTAACCTTATTTTCTCCCTGGGAACCATTACTTTCTTCTTTAGTCTAGAGTCTGTTTCTTGGTTTGTCTTTTTCCCTTTGCTCGTTTGCCTTCTTAAATTCCACACATGAGTGGGATCACATAGTATTTGTCTTTCTCAATTTCCCTCAGCATGATACTCTCTAGTTCCACCCATGTTGTTGCAAATGGCAAGATTTCATTTTTTCAATGGCTGAAAAATATTCCATTGTATATATACCACATCTTCTTTATCCACTCATCTATTGATGGACACTTGGGCTGCTTCCATAGTTTAGCTATTGTGAATAATGTTGCTATAAACAGAGGTATAGATATCCCTTTGGATTAGTTTTTGTATTTTGGGGTTAAATACCCAGTAGTGAAATTACTGAATTATAGGGTAGTTCTATTTTTAATTTTTTGAGGAAACTCCATACTGTTTTCCACAGTGGCTATACCAGTTTGCACTCCTACCAATAGTCCACAAGGGTTCCCCTTTCTCCACATCCTCACCAACACTTGTTTCTTGTGTTTTTGATTGTAGCCATTCTGATGGATATAAGGTGATATCTCATTGCATTTTGATTTGCCTTTCCCTGATGATGAGTGATGCTGAGCATCTTTTCATGTGTCTGTTGACCATCTGTATATCTTCTTTGGAGAAATGTCTATTCATGTCTTCTGCTCACTTTTGAACTGGATTATTTGTTTTTTGGGTATTGAGTTATATCAATTCTTTATATGTTTTGGATATTAACCCTTTATGTCATTTGCAAATATTGTCTCCCATTCAATAGGCTGCCTTTTAGTTTGTTTCCTCCAATGTGTAGAAGCTTTTTATTTTGATGTCATCCCAATAGTTTATTTGTATTTTCACTTGCCTGAATAATTGCAAATTTAGCTTTGATAAAAATCTTGCTTTTATATGAATCTATGGATAGTCAACTTAAATATAAGTTAGTTGGTTTTGAAAAAAAAATTTCCCTAAATTTCAATAACACTATTCCTTATCAAATGTATTTTATTGTATTAACACATATTCAAATTATCAAGTAGGTATTTCTTATAGAATGTAGTCTGTACAAAAAAGAATAAAGCCTAAATGATAATGTGACAGTTACTTTGGTTCTGTCATTTTATTCAGGTCATCAAGGAGGGTCCATCAGATTCAGTGGGAAGCTTGAGGGTCAAAGACCACCACTTCAGGCTACATTCTTTCTTATTTCACCCAACAAGTCATAGGTCTGCTCTGAAATGTCAAAAGGTTCATGGACTCCATCTGGTGACAGCAGAGCTTGGAGGGCACCCCCATTTTCTTGGTTTTGCTTAAGGAAGTCAGCAATTACTTTCCACCGGGCAGCCTCTGTCTCTTCTTCTGCCCACCTGAATGGGGGCAGGAGTGTGGAATGCAGAAGAGGGACCACACAGTCGTGGTAAACCAGGAGAAACATGGCCTTCAGGAACTCTTTGTCTCTCTGGGAAAACACCACCAACACAAATGAGTGTGAAATAAACGACATCATTAGCTTTTAAGTGTTAAATTCTATTAACTCTGTAAACTAAAGTTTATCTAAGGGGAGGGATGGAGGGTGTCATTAATGTCTGGCAAGTAACTGACTCTGAACCAGCTACTCAGTCAGGAAACAGAATTCTCTGAAGTGGATGCAAGCAAGAGTCACCTTGGAGGAGAGAAGAGCTGTTCTCCTTGAGAGTCTGGGAGAGACTCAAGACTAGCATGTCTCCTGAGCTTCCCTGAGGGCATCTCACACATTCCATCAAGGACATTGGGGTGCTGAAATCTAATTCTGGTGACAAGGGTGTGGTTCCAGGTAAACATAACTAAAACACAATATGAAGTCAGCTGTATCCACTTAATTAGATTACAGCCTATCAGAGACAATGTCAAGTTATTATAGGAGAAGGGTGGCATGAAATCCAGAGGAGATCCTAGGAGTAAAAGTGTGCAGACCCTCTCCAGATAACAAGGGTACTGCAGTATGGACACAACCAGTCAACCCCTGACACTGACAGGCTGGGGAGCACAGCAGTCTGAAGGTAGAGATATTTATACACAGCAGATCTACACATAGATACCACCCGTCCAAGCAACCATGTGGGGGGGGGGGTGGCAATTTCTACAGGCCTGAGACCCAGCACGTTGTTCACTGCTGTCCTAGAAAAGCAGTACACCTGCCAGTTTTAGCAAAGGTCAAGTGTAAACAGTACTGGTCAAATGGAAGCTCAAATAAGGTTACAACACACTTTTACAACATATAGTGTCTGTGTCTGCGTGTTTGTATATACACATATATTATTTATAGTACAGTTTATGTTTCTTAAAATTTTTAGGAGTTTTGGTTTGTTCTCCTATGTTCCTTGTAGTTAATTAACACTTTAGACTTGAAATCCAAAAACCATGGACCATGAGTCAAATGTGGCCTACTACCTATTTTTATAAATAAAGTTTTAAAAAAATTCAGCCATGCTCAGAGTTTACAGAAGTCTGCAGCTGCTTTTGGACTACACTGGCAGAGTGGAGTATTGTACTAGAGACCTTACTGCCTACAAATCCAAAAAAATTTTCTATGTGGCTCTTCACACGAGAAGTTTGTCAACCTTGGATTAGAGCAGTGAAGCCATTACTCACTGATTAATACAAGCTGTTTGGTAATCACCAAGCGTCCATGGTAATGTAAGCATGAGCCATGCATTTTTTCAATGTATTAGACTGGTTAGGCCAATTTTCTTTTTCCTTCTCCTTAAATGATATGGACTTTGAGAGCTAGAGGAACCTTTTTTTAAAGTAAGAGAAATTTGATAGCCAACTGGAGACTTTGTTTAGAAACTTCTCCTCAAATAACATTCAGTGATCTGAAACGATTATTTTGATCAATTATTTCTTTTCACATTGGAAATCACTCAACCATACCCTTTTTGGAACATGTCTTTGCAACCACGATGACACAGTTTAACTGGTTAAGAGAGACTAGGACTATGGCTACTTTGGCTAAGACAGAGGCATTATTAGCATGTGTAAGCAAGCCATGAGCTCTGCAAACATTCAGTTCAGTGTGGAAAACTGCATTACCTTCTCTGATCTTTTTAATGTGCTTTCTTTCTCAGCCCAGGAACTCTAAAAAGCAAATCAATATGTTATATTAATCCTAGTATTCACAAGCCTTTGCCACACTTCTGTGACTTCATGGTAATTTAACGTATGGATAGGGCTAAAAAACCTGTACAGGCCCTACATATATAAGTGAATCTATAGGTACCAAGTGCTAACAACCCAGAACCAGACCAAATGGGCCATGAAAGTTGCCTTAGAAGCATCATGATTCTTAGAAGTCGAAACTAATTTAAGAACAGAATCAGTGAAACACTAACACATCCTTGCAAAATGCATAAACATTGCACCTGAACAGTAAAATACCATTAAGGTTTTAAAGTCAGATGATAATGAACATAGAGAACTCTACCAAATACCATACTTCTTTGCAATTCTGTCTGCCATGATGATGACAGGGGTCAGAGGGAGATAAAAGGAAGTATAGCTTTGCAAGTAAATATCCCCATCTGTCCACAAAGCTTCACACAAGCTTCTTTAAAGAAATAAAAAAAACCTCCCAAAGTCCAATTAATCCCACAGAAATACGAACTGAAGACTTTTTCAGCATCAGTTCTGAGCAAACTATGAGCAAGGAGGGATGTGCCCATTCTCCCAGTTGCTTCCTCTAGGCCTCCATTTGGTGCCCAGTTGTGGGTATTCTCCTGTTGTGCCTGATTTCATGGATTCCATGAAAGCATCAGCTCTTGTCTCAGTCGGGAGGCCTGGGGGTGAATATGACATATGGCACCAAGAACAAGATTCTCCATGAAATGAAGGAGAAGTTTCCTATTGAGAGACTACAGGCTGTTCCTCTAATGAGCCATGTCTTGGACGGTCATATTTACCATAATCTGTTTCGATGAATGGTCAGTTATTACCATGAAAGAACTACCTGATGAGACTGTGGTCCACTACCCTATTGACTGCTGTACCTGTGGGTCCTGGAGAGTTTGAAGAGGACCCTTAGAGAGGCAGGGTGCTTTACTAAAGAGGTCAGGTGCTATTATTATTAAAACACTACCAACAAACTAAACTTAGCTAAGTTGATGCTAGGAGGCTCACATACTTCATGATATAAACTTTAAAAGGTACCTGGCTTCACATAACTATCAGTTAGCAACGTTAGACTTAACATTGAGTAAAATTTGTCTATTGTTTCTTAGTTGTGTCAAGGTCCCACTTCATTTTTCACTGAGCTACCAGCAAGCAGTAAGGTGTCTCACCTATTACTATAGGTGACTCAGTGGCGAACAGTGTGTGTGTGTGTGTGTGTGTGTCGGGGGGGGGTTCACTACTATACACTAAGATCCGTTTCTTTCTTCCTTCTGGAGCAAACAGAAGACTCCATCTCCCAGCTCCCTTGAAGTTAAGTGGGGCCATGTGACTGGTTCTGGTCATTGAAACGTGAGTAGAAATGGCTTATGCCACTTTAGGGCAAAGGCAGTGGAAAGCCCAAGGACAATCCTCTATTCTCTCTTTTCCTGCAGATGCAACTGGCAACAGAGGAAGCCACTTGTTCCAGATGATGCTGTAAGAAAGTGGAACCTCCACCAGCCTGCGTCCTTGGGTGACTATGGAGCAGAGTCTTACATTGATCCATGCTGGGTAGGCGCCATGAGTGAGAAATCAACCTGTATTAGCTACCACTGCCCAGGCTGGCTTAACCTAAGTAACACGGTATGCCATGAAAGAAGGCTCAAGAGTACAAATAAAGCACTCTTTTTTATTTTTATTATTTATTGTACAAATAATTAATTTTGGAAAAGTTAAGAGAATACAGGTAAACAAAATAACTCATGATCCAGAGGTAATCCTATGTATTATCTTTCTAGAGTATATTCTTCCAGTTATTTTTACAGGCAGATATATAAATGTAAATATATATATTTAAATACACTTAACTACAACTCAAATTTTTTTTCACTTTAATAATGTATATGATCAACTTTATCTACATGCCTTTTCTTTTCTTTTCTTTTTTTTTTTTTTTTTTTTACATGCCTTTTCTTGAGCCTGTGGCATATCTAGACGTACCCAGAGCAGACCTGCAGTGCACTTCTCTGGGCTATCTGCTCATCAGTAAATGTGGAATTTAAACTAGGTTAGCCCTAAGGTTCTGTCCTAACTCCAATGCCCAGACTCTATGACTGCTACACACCTAGAGAAATATGCCAGTGCCCTACACAGTGCCTTAGCCACAGTGAGGTCTCGTAAACTATTTGTCGAATGAATCAATGGACCTGTGTTCTGTATAATGAATAAACATGATACTAGTGACTTTATAGGGGAAAAAAGAAAAATTCTGCATTATCTAATGTGAGTGCCATATGAACTTTTCTGAAATTATGGATAATCATATTCCATTAAGTCTTTTTTGCAGAAAACTTCATTGTTACTTCATTGGCCAGACCTGGCCAAACCATTACATGAAATCAGCTTTCAAGTCTAATAAAAATCTTTGTAGGTGATTACTTCCTCCTTCCATTTCTGTCAGGCCCACTGGACCTCTATCCTTATAGATAGGAATCACCTCCTAGCATAGCTCACCTTCCTTCTGCACATGTACTTTTCTACCTGTGTGTCAGGAGCTTTCCTAAAGCAGAACCCTGTACAGATTTACCCACCACCTACCATATACTCTTCACTGGCAATGTGAGAATCAGATCAACTCTGCCCATCTGCATATGACGTTCTACATGCCAAAGTGGATCCTTTGCTCTTCTATTACTTGCTATTCCTTTCTGCTTCAAAACATCGGTTCATGGTGATCCTTCTACCTGTAATGTCCTCCCTTTCATCTCAGCACATCAAAATTTGATTTGGCCCCAACTTTTTATTAGGTCTTTCTCACCAAGAACCTCTTGTGAAAAACACTTATCCTCATTTGCTGCCCTCTTTAAATATTCAAGGTCCTGGATTATACATCCCCAGTGGCACTTACCATGTTATCAGGGTACTGCCTTGAAGCCATAATGGACTTGTAATATTTGTTGACTGATATATTAAGCTAAACTTTATGAAACTGACATTTTTGAAAGTCACAAAATGGCTAAAAATTAGAGATTTTATAGGGTTCAAACTAATACCCAGTTGCAATTTCATATAAGCAGACAGTATATGTTGAATTAAAACAAAACTGATAGGGACACCTGGGTGGCTCAGTGGTTTAGCGCCTGCCTTTGGCCCAGGGCATGATCCTGGAGTCACAGGATTGAGTCCTGCATCGGGATCCCTGCATGGAGCCTGCTTCTCCCTCTGCCTGTGTCTCTGCCTCTCTCTCTCTCTCTCAGTCTTTCTCTCACTCTTTCTCTGTGTCTCTCATGAATAAATAAATAAAATTTTTAAAAAATGATATATGTACCCTGATTCTCCTCTGAAAGGTCAGTCTATTTATCTAACAAACCATTTTGGATTTTTGCTTAGGATACAATCAGTGGCCATCTTAAGTCAAGGAATAAAGAATAGGAAAGAGATTGCAATAGCGTACATAGCAGGTACTTCATCTGCTTATTGGGTCAGGGGAAGCAGCCCTGGGAAATAGTATTCATACTAAGGAAGAAAGGATGAGAGCAAGTTAACTAGACAATGTACAGGGGTTGGGAGACACTGTCCAAATTGGAAAAACAATCAAACCAACGGTAGAGCAGGTGTCAGAACTCACTAACATGGTATGTTCAATTGTTTTCAGAACCCATAGGTTTCTATCATGATGTGTGCTACCCACCCTGAGTGCATCCATCATGTCAGGCTGCTCCAAGAGCTTGGGGAAGGTGGCCAACACTGGGTTACTAATTAAATCTGAAATACAAAAGAACAAAAAGGATTTTATATAAACTTCATCCAATGTATTTGACTGCAACAGACATAAAAACATTCATTCAGACAAAAATTATTATGCTACATGATTTGTTGATAACACATTCTATACATTTTAACTTCTAGGAGGGCTCAAAACTGTCTGCTCAATCTCCATCCACCCCTAAACTCATACTCCAGGGAGTTATGAAATGAGTCTTGTACCAAGTAGACAGAGCTTTTAGGGTGAAAGTAAAGTGGCTCTGAACAGAATAAAACTAGAAAATTTTGTTCTCCTTTCTTTGCTGTTTTCCAACCTCTCTTTCCTCCTTATGACATAACTGAAGTATGGTAAAAGTAACTAGAGAAGTACAACTCAACACCAAAAAACCAAATACTCCAATTAAAAAATGGGCAAAAGACATAAACAGACATTTCTCCAAAGAAGACATACATGTGTCAACAGACACATGAAAAGATGCTCAATATAACTAATCATCAGGGACATACAAATCAAAACTACAATGACAGGAGCACCTGAGTGGCTCAGTTGGTTAAGTATCCAACTCTTGATTTCAGCCTAGATCATGATCTCAGGATCATGAGATTGAGCCCTGCATTGGGCTCTGAGCTGAGTGTAAAGTCTGCTTAAGATTCTCTCTCCTCCCTCCGCCCCTCCCTGCCCCTGCACTCTCTCTCTCTCTAATAAAAAAGAAACACAAACCACAATGAGATAACACCTCATACCTGTCACAATGGCTAAAATAAAAAGCACAAGAAATAAGTACTGGCAAGGATGTGGAGAAAATGGAACCCCCATGCACTGTTGGTGGGAATTCAAATTGACACAGACACTGTGGAAAACAGCATGGAGGTTCTTCAAAAAATTAAAAATGGAATTATCATATGATCCAGCAATTCCCCTACTGGGTATTTACCCAAAGAATCTGAAAAGATGTATGTGCCTCCATATTTATTGCAGTATCATTCACAATAGCCAAATTATGGAAGCAGCCCAGTATCCACAGACTGATGAACAGATAAAGAAGAGATACACACACACACATACACAGAGGACTATTATTCAGCCATAAAAAGAAGGAAATCTTGCCATCTGCAATAACATGGATGGATCTAGAAGGTAAAATGCTAAGCAAAATAATTCAGAGAAAGACAAATCACATATGATTTCAATCATATGTGGAATTTAAGAAACAAAACAAACAAAGAAAAAGAGACAAAATGAGAAACAGACTCTTAACCATAGAGAACAAATTGATACTTATCAGAGAGAGGTGCGTGGGGGATGGGTGAAATAGATGAAGGGGATGAAAAGTACACTTATCGTGAAGAGGACTGAGTAATGTATAAAATTGTTGAATCACTATATGTACACCTGAAACTAATATAACACTGAATATCAAGTATACTAGAATTCCTGCTGAGCTGGAACTAGTAAGTGCCAGGGGACAGGAGACACGGTGCAAGCTGCTCAGGAACTGACTCCAGTCCTGGAGTCAGAAAGGACTCCGGAACTGGTGTTTGGGGTTAATGGATGGTGGTGGATGAAAATGAAAGGAATCAGGAGTTGAGGATTCTAGCCATAGTCCTAAATACTGTATAGGAGAATACTGATATTTCACAATAAATAATGGCAAATGAAACACCTTTGCAAAGAAGCACACCAGAAAGGACACTCTTAAAATGACATGGGCAATATATTTTGCTACCTTGCATCCTCAGTAGAGAAAAATCGTTCCTCTAGGTCTTATCAGGGTTATTCTGATGGTCAGATTCAAATGATGAAATTGGTTCTGAGTAACCTCCTTCCCAACAGGAAAGCTAATAACCCTCTAATAAGTCTTATCATTCATGAAGTTTCTTTCGAGTTACTAAAATAAATTCAAAGGCAAGCGATGATGAAGAAGTTCAAAGTGTCCTTCCCTTGGAGTTATAATTGTTCCTTGAGAAATGGTGGTACCTCCCTGTTGTAGAGTTCCATTTCTCTCTCTTAAGTCCTGGGAAAGGACTCCTGTCTAACCATGAACTCTACTTGTCCACAATTGCTAAGCCATCATAGGGCTCTTGGTCCTACTCACTCTGTTTCAGCCACACTGGCCTGCTTTCAACTGTAATCCCTCCAACATACTTGGGTTGTTTTGCCTTGGGTCTTCAGATACACTGGCCACTCTGCTCAGATAGGCTCTTCCTCCATATCTTAAACTCCTCTCTCAGGTCTTATCTTAAATATTACTTGCCTAGAGACTTCCCTCAGGTCTTCCTAGTGTATGTTCATGTTGGCTTTCTTCCTTTAAAATACTTATTTTATAAGGTTGAAAAGGATTATTTATATAATCTTGTGTTTGAAGTCTGTCACGCCACCAGGGTGAGGATGTATCTGTTACAACCGCCTACTACATGCTTGGCATATAGGAAGCACTCTATACATATCTGCTTTCTAATTTACTGAATTCAAAGACTATTCATTAAAATTAAACTATTTTTAGAGGTAATTTTTTTTTTTAAGATTTTAGTTATTTATTACAGAGGGTAGGGGAGAAGGGAAAAGCAGAGGGAAAAGGACAAGCAGACTCCATGCTGAGCACAGAGCCCAACATGGGGCTCAATCTTAGGACCCTGAGATCATGACCTGACCTGAATGCAAGAGTTGGATGCTTAACCTATTGAGCTACCCAGGCACCCCTAAAGGCAATTCTTATAACATATGTATATCTCTTTGCAAGTTTAATCATGTGTGATAACTCATTGATTTTTTAAAATTATTTTTTAACAATTTACTTGGAAAAAGTTTCAAGCTTACAAAGAAGTTACAAGAATAAAAATAGAACACTGGAGTACCTTTTATCTGTATTTAATTTTAACTAATCTGTTGACATTTAACTTCACACATTAAGAATCAGTTATTTTGGGTGATTTTGGTCTCTTCCCAAAAAGATGATGTACATACCAAACATGTGGTATAAACATATTATTCAAGACACCGAGGGGAAATATGATTATATCTGAGTTTTAGGATCTCGAATCTCCATAATTTGTAATGTAAAAATATGCATATTGTAAAGAACTGAATATATACTGAGCTCACACAGGATATATACAGGTGTACAATGGGGCACAATACTGTGCAACGAGGTAGTTTATTTATTTACTTTAAAATATTTTATTTATTTATTCATGAGAGACATAGAGAAAGAGGCAGAGTCATAGGTAGAGGGAGAAGCAAGCTCATGTGGGACTCAATCTTGGGACTCCAGGACCACAACCTGAGTCAAAGGCAGACGCTCAACTGCTGAGCCACCCAGGCGTCCCTCAAGGTAATTTATTGACACTGATGCTATTCTAAATATTTTATTCCAAAAAATAAATATTTTATTCCAAATGTTACCTTCAGAAGCAGAAGATAAAGGCTGGCGTAGGTTACATTTACTCAAAGCATGATGCATTACTATATATAAGGAAATTGCAAAGACTCTTACCAGCACTTTGCATGCTCGTCCTGTCTTTCAGGAGTACATCTCCAAGAATTTGGCGATAAAATATCAACAAATGAATGGTACACATACTTCCAATTAATGTTTCTGGCAGTAAACTGTTAAAGAAGAAAAATATGTATTCATTAAACAATTTCCTACAATCTCACCTACAGTGTTTTTTTAAATATATACTTACTACTTTAATGAACAGTTCCAAGTTTTGCTTCATTATTGGAAAAAAGTTTTAACAGTTTTAAAGAAAATTCCCACTATAAGTTGCCTACAGTAAGCCTCAGAAAACTACTATTTCTATGTGTACACTTTCAAATCTGAACTCTGTTTTGCCATTCTTGTGTTTCCATTTTAGGGCATTCACCCATGTTATATGTTAAGTAAAGAAGGAAAGTCACCAATTACATGTTTGGGGAAGAAGGGGATTAGTCAGCTACCAGTTTTGACAAAGCCTTGTAGCCACTCCTCCTGATGCGATGAATGAAAAAGGACACACGAGGAGTTCAGACTGTTCCTTGGTGCCTGGTGGAATGTGGGAGGGGTGTGGCAGACCTGGACTGAATTCTGACTTTGCTTCTTCCTAGCTATGTGGCTTAGGGTTAATTATTGTCCTTTTGTTTTGGTTTCCTCATTTTAGAATGCAGAGAGTAATACCTCTGTTTCAGAAACTTACTAAAAGGATTAAATTGAGGTAAGTGTGAAGTACTTAATGTAATGTCTGGTCTATAGTAAGGGCTCAAAAAACAAAAAGAAAATTTCAATATTGATGGTAAGTTTGTATCAGTTTAAAATAGGTTCCTATAACTTTAAGATGTTATATGGAATCCCCATGATAACCACAAAGAAAAAAATCTATAGAATATACACAAAGGAAATGAAAAAGGAATCAAAATGTGCCACTACAAAAAAATTAATCAAACAAAAATAAAATAAAATAAAATAAAAGGCAGGCATTAAGGGAGGAAATGAGGCATAGAAAAGTCCCCCAGAAGATGTACAGAAAACAAATCACAAAATGGCAGTACTAAACATTCCCTATCAGTGATTACCTTAAAAATAAAAGGATTAAACTTCCCAGTCAAAAGATACAGAATGAGCAGAAAAAATAGGATCTAACTATATTCTATCTACAAGAGACTCACTTTAGATCTATGGACACTCATGGGTTGAAAATGAAAGGACAAAGATACTCCATGCAAATAGTAAACAAAAGAGAGCAGGGGTGGCTATCTTAATAGCAGACAAAACAGACTTTAAGTTAAAAAAAGTGTTAAAAAGACAAAGAAAGATATTATATAATGATAAAAGGGTCAATGCACCAAGAAGATATAAAGATTATAACATACACAACAAATATTAGAGATACTAAGTATATGAAGCAAACATCAACAAAACTGAAGAGAGAAATACACAGATCTACAATCATAGTAGGAGAATCTAATACACCACTTTTAATAAAGAACAACCAGACAAAAAATAAATAAGGTAATAGAAGACTGTAGACTAACTGTAACTAAAGAAATATACAGAACACTTCACTCAGTTAATAGCAGAATACACATTTTTCTCAAGTGTGCATGGGATATTCTTCAGGATAGATCATATATTAGGCTACAACACCAGTCTTAATAACTTAAAAGACTAAAGTCATACAAAGTATATTTTTTGATCACAAGTGAATGAAATTAGAAATCAACAGAAGAAAAAATAGAAAATTCACAAATATGTAGAGATTAAACACCACACTCTTAAGCAATCAATGGCTCAAAGAGGAACTCATAAGGAAAATTAGAAAATATCTGGAGACAAGTAAAATGAAAGCATAACATACCAAAACTCATGGAATACAGTGAAAGCACTGCTAAGGAATAGTTTATAGCTATAAATGCTTACATTAATAAAGAAGAAAGATCTCAAATCAACCACCTAACTTTGAATCTTAAGGAACTAGGAAAGAAAAAAAAACAAATGAACCTAAATATAGCAAAAGGAAAGAAATAATAAAGAGTAGAGCAGGGATGAGCAAAATAACAGAAAACAACATATAAAATCAATGAAAGCAAGAGTTGGTTCTTTGCAAAGATCAACAAAATCAATACTGTTAGCTAGAGGACTAAGAGAAAAGAGAAAAGATTCAAGTTATAAAATCAGAAATGAAGAGAGATGCTGCTACTGATTTTACAAAAATACAAAAAGGATTGCAGACAGAACTATGAATAATTGTATATCCACAGGTTGGATAATCTAGATGAAATGGACAAATTCCTAGAAACACACAACCTACCAAGGCTGAATCAGGAATAAATAGAAAATCTGAATAGACATAACTAGTAAGGAGATTGAATCAATAATCAAAGACTTTCCAATGAATAAAACACCAGGACCAGATGGCTTCACTGGTAAATTCTATCAAATATCTAAAAAATTAATATCTATCCTTTTCAAACTCTTCCATAAAATTGAAAAGGAAGGATTACTTCCACAATCATTCTCTAAGACCAGCATTATCTTGTTATTGAAGCCAAAGACACACAAAACTACAGATCAATATCCCTGATGAATATTGATGCAAAAATCCTCAACAGAAACTGTCAAACAGAATTCCACAGCACATTAAAAGGTTTATACACTATGAACAAGTGGGATTTATTCCTAGAATGCAAGGATGGTTCAACATTAGAAAAATCCATGTGATATACTGCATTAACAGAATGAAGGAAAAAACCCCATAGGATCTTCTCAACTGATGCTGAAAAAGAATTTGAGGGATTCATGCATTGCTCAGCAGGTTGAGTGTCTGCCTTTGGCTCAGGGTGTGATCCCAGAGTCCTGGAATCAAGTCCCACATCGGGCTCCCATAGCCCAGTTGGTATATCCTTTTCTGCCTCTCTCCCTGTCTCTCATGAATAAATAAATAAAATCTTAAAAAAAAAAAGAATTTGACAAAATTCAATACTTTTTCATAATAAAAACACTCAACAGAAATAGAAGAAATACTACTAGGAATAGAAGAAAACTACTTCCACATGAAAAAGACCATATATGAAAATCCCACAGCTAATATCATATTCAATGGTGAAAGACCACAACCTTTTTCTCTAAGATCAGAAACAAGACAAGGATGCCTGTTTTCACCATTTGTGTTCAACATAGTACTAGAAGTCCTAGCCAGAGCTCCAAGCAAGAGAAAGGAACAAAAGGCATCCAAATTGGAAAAGACAAGAAAAATTATCTCTGTTCACAGACAACATGGTCTTATATGTAGAAAACCCTAAAGCTTCCACAAAAAAACAGTTTATTTTTTTTTTTTTAATTTTTATTCATGATAGGCACACAGTGAGAGAGAGAGAGGCAGAGACACAGGCAGAGGGAGAAGCAGGCTCCATGCACCGGGAGCCCGATGTGGGATTCGATCCCGGATCTCCAGGATCGCGCCCTGGGCCAAAGGCAGGCGCCAAACCGCTGCGCCACCCAGGGATCCCAAAAAAACAGTTTAAATAGACTAATTCAACAAAGTTGTAGTATATAAAATCAGCATACAAAAATTAGTCACGGAGACACCTGGGTGGCTCAGCGGTTGAGCGCCTGCCTTTGGCCCAGAGCTTGATCCTGGAGTCTCGGGATCGAGTCCCATATTGGGCTCCTTGCGAGGAGCCTGCTTTTCCCTCTGCCTGTGTCTCTACCCCTCTCTCTCTGTGTGTCTCTTATGAATAAATAAATAAAATATTTTTTAAAAATTAGTCATGTTTCTATACATTAACAATGAACAGTTTGAAAAGAAATTAAAACCAATTTCATATACAATAGCATCAAAGAGAAAATATTTATAAAAATAGAAGTAAAATTTCAGGGATCCCTGGGTGGCGCAGTGGTTTGGCGCCTGCCTTTGGCCCAGGGCGCGATCCTGGAGACCTGGGATCGAGTCCCATGTCGGGCTCCTGGTGCATGGAGCCTGCTTCTCCCTCTGCCTGTGTCTCTGCCTCTCTCTCTCTCTCTGTGACCATCATAAATAAATAAAAATTAAAAAAAAAAAGAAATAAAATTTCAATATTATTTCAAAAATAATAATCTGAAACATGACAAGTGGGTGCTTTAAAATCCTCACATGACACACACTAAGTGCCTACTGCCTACTGGGATATATTGAGCATAAGAGCTAATGTTAAAAGATACTCAAGGAAATGTCTTGAATCATTTTATTTTTTATTTTTATTTTTTTACGGTAGTTGATTTTATTTGTTCAAGGCTCATATTGCAAGCATTAAACCAAGCACGGGCTTTGATTCTGTGAGCCCAGATTCACATATTTAGGAAGATAAAAGCAAACTGTGATCCATGTATATGGATGAAAAACTAAAGGCTCACAGTTAATCACATCATGGTTTTAAATTTCTACAGCCTAGAAGCCAGAAGTCACAGATCTTTTAGGTCTTTCTGGATATCCCACAAGTTATCTGCACTTTTCTTGCGCTGGGCAACCTCATCATCCTTCAGCTTCTGATTGATCACACTGGTTAAGCCCCGAGTGTTCAGAATACACGGAAGACTCAGGAAGACTTCGTTCTCAATACCATACATGCCCTTCACCATTGTTGACACTGGATGAATCCTGGAGAGATTTTTCAACGTGGATTCAATGAGATCAGCCACACTTAATCCAATAGCCCAGTTGGTATACCCTTTTAGCTTGATGACTTTCAACCACCATCTTACGCACTTCCTTCCAATTTTCACTGTCGTTGTCTGTTCCCATTTCTGGATTCAGTTCCTGAAGAGAAACACCTGCCACATTCACTCCACTCCACACAGCCACACTTGAGTCGCCATGTTCTCCCAAAATCTATCCATGGCAGCTGCTGGGATGAATGCCAAGTTTTTCAGCCATAAGATAGCGAAATCTAGCAGAATCCAGATTACACCCACTTCCAATCACACGGTACTTGGGTAGTCTACTTAGTTTCCAGGTAACATATGTAAGAATATCCACTGGGTTGGAAACCACAATTATGATACAATCAGGACTGTACTTGACTATCTGAGGAATAATGAATTTGAAGACATTAACATTCCTTTGCATCAGATTGAGGTGGCTCTCTCCCTCCTGCTGTCACCACCACAATCTTAGAATTGGCAGTCACAGAGTAATCTTTATCTGCCACAATTTTAGGTGTCTGTAGAAATAAGCTCCCATGCTGTAGATCCATCATTTCTCCTTTGAGTTTATCTTCTAAAACATCCACAAGGGCAAGTTCATCAGCCAGAGACTTTCCCAGAATGCTAATGGCACATGCCATACCAACTTGTCCAACACCCCACTACAGTGATCTTATTGTTTGGGATTGCAGCCTCTTCTTCTGCAACTGGTGCAATCAGTTTTTCCTTAAGAGTTGCCATTGTGCCCCGGGACCAGCAGCTGTAAGGGTCGCGCGAAGGAGACCGGGTTAGCTGCGCGCATCTCCTCTGGCGCAGGATCCGCAAGGAGAGAGCTCTTGAATCATTTTAAATATACATTTTCTAAACATAGGAAATCTTGAAAACCTTGCAAACAATGTCTTTTATCAAGGAGGCAAATATCTTTGGGCTAAGAAAAACCACCAAAAGTTTAAAAAGAGACTTTTTTTTTTTTTAAGATTTTATTTACTTATTCATGAGAGACACAGAGAGAGACAGAGAGAGGCAGAGACATAGGCAGAGGGAGAAGCAGGCTCCATGCAGGGAGCCCGATGAGGGGCTCGATCCCGATCCCGGGTCTCCAGGATTACACCCTGGACTGAAGGCAGCGCTAAACCACTGAGCCACCCAGGGGGGCTCGAGAGACTTTAACTTTTGTAAATTAATCCTTTAATTTCTAGAAGAAGTATTTTAGAAGGGAACATTAGTCACAGAGGTAGAGTTCAGGTTTCCAGCCTGTTGGAAGTAAATAGAATGAATGTAATGCCTATGGTGGTGGAGGAGCAATGGATACCCCAGGGGTAGGTTCATGGAATTTAGTAAGTATCCTTGACCACTTCCTAATCAACTCCTGCATTTCTAGAAATATCCAAAAATGCAAGACAGGTTCTCTTCCATTCATATATGTCATTTGGTACACAAAGTTAGAAATTATTGTTTTCTAATCTGGCTACAATGCTAGTCTTGTGTCTGATCTGGATTTCAAAGACTGGTTGCAGAGGACCATGTAAGCTGCCTTGATGCTGCCACATACCTTCTTGGTGTTCAGCTGCAATTCCTAAGGCTTGTTCCACATCCTGTCCTCTGGTCTATGGCTCATTTGGGCAGTGTTTCAGCTGCATGCCCAAACCATGTCTCATGCTGAAGAACAGCCATTGATTTTGCTAGAGGAAGGGGTGTAACCTTCCTTTCATTTTTTCTTCACCTCTCATGGACCCGCCTGCTCTATCTGGCTGGCATCACTGCCAGCCTGTGGTAGAGGCCTTCGTTCCTCCCACAGTGTAGGCACTCCTTTCCTTCTGGCACTTCCCCATAACATGAGGCAGTACAGCTGCACTTTATTAGTTTTCTTTAGGGAAATCTTCTGATTTTCCCAAACTCAAGAAGACCAGAAAGCTCTGAGCTACTGAGATAGGCTATGCTGAAGAAGTAAAAATATACATCTTTCTGATCTCACAGATACACCAGCAAACTCTGATGGCAGAAGTGCAATGAACAGAATCATGTAATCATGGGCCCCAGGCTAGTAACACTATTACCTCATTTATTTTTAGAAATAATACAATGGAAGTGAAAGAGAAAAAGCAAGCTAGGATACATCAAAAAAGCAAAGACAAATAAACAAGTTTATAGCAAATTTATACACATACACACAGCCTACTTCTACAGATCAGTATTTCTTGGTATCTGTGCTGAACTAATACACTGAGAGTCGTCAAAATTCAGAGCCTTTCAGGGGCTTAAGAGCATGCCTTCGGCCAAATCATATCAAGGTAAAAAAACAAAAACAAAAACAAAAACAAAAAAAACATTGAAAAATAGCTCCAAAATTAGAAAGGCAAGTCTCGGTGAAACTGAAGGATTCTATGTGTTCCCTTATTTGCCTCATGCCAAGAGGGTCACTATGATTACAACTGTCTCCACAAAAGAAGTCCCATGGGCAGGGTTCTGGTGCTGTTTCTTTAGTAAAGGAGACAAACTGGGGCTCCTGGGTGGCTCAGTCAGTTAAGCACCTGCCTTGGGTTCAGGTCATGGTCCCAGGATCCAGCCCCTCATTGGGCTCCTTGCTCACCAGGTAATTTGCTTCTCTTTCTCCCTCTATCCCTCCCCTCCAACTCATTTTCTCTCTCTGTCTCAAATAAATAAATCTTAAAAAAAAAAGGAGACAAGTCTACACAGATTAATTTGCATTTTTGCAGGTCTTCACTACACGGATTAATTTGCATTTTTGCAGGTCTTCAGACATCCAAAGGCATACACACGTGAGACTGCTGGTTGGTGAAAGGACAGTGTGAAGCCAGCTAGCACGGGCACTGGGTAAAAATGGGTGGGAAGGCAAACTCTCACTGGGCTTCCCATCCTTGGGTCTGTACACATTGTTGTATGTCCCTTGGCATAATGTTAAAAGCCTCTGTCCTTTCTCCTTCAAGCAGAGAATTCTGGCCAAACAATGGTGAAGTTCTTAAGCAAGGGAGGGTGGGGAGAGAGGTGGGATGTACTTCTGAAGGAAGCAGTCAGGGGAGGAGAGGGGGCTGAGATGGATCAGTCCTGCCTCAGTCTCTACCCTCCAGGGTGTTCAGGCTCAGGGCAGAGATACCCAAAAGTGCCCATGCTGGTGGACCTACAGCACAGCCCTCGCACCACAGCCCATGGGCTCTGCATTGAGGCACGGGGCCTCTGGATTCTCTGAGTCCATGGCCTGGTCTCTGTGAGAGCCAGCCTGAACCTCGGCTGCACTGGAGGGTTGCCTCAGTCCATACTCGACACTACCAGGCATACACACTTCTGGGTCATGCAAAGTGGAGTGGCAATTCAAGACAGGTCCCCCCTGGGCTCTGGGAGGAGAGAAGAGCACACCCCAAGACAAGGTGAGGGAACTTTAGGGACAGCAGGAGGCAGAGCAGACGTCTGAAGTACACTTTTACACTAAAAGGCAGATTCCTACTTTGAAGTTCTTTAGCAAACATTTTTCCGGTGCCTCGTATATGCTGTGATCAAACAAGCACACCTCAGTTCCTGGGGTCTGGAGGGCAAAGACTCAGGACCCTTCTTTGAGAACCAGTATACACAACACTCACTGCTTTGGAAGCATGGGCCTGCCTACCTGACCTCTGCACCACCCAGTCATATCTGATCTCTAGATTGTAAAAAGTATCTTGGAACCAGTATCTGGGGCCAAAGCAACACTATTAAGAGTTGTGCTTGAAAGACACACTTGGGAGTACTTGGGGACTCCTGGAGGCTTACCAATGAGATGAGGAGTGGGAGGCTGAAGAAGCAGAAGAATGAAGCCAAACAGGATTATGGCTTTTCTTTTACAAAGACTGCTACTGTGCTTCTTCTTCTTTTTTTTTTTTTAATCTTGAAAAATAACAATTTTCCAAGGAGAGATTGGTGAAAAAGGGAATTTATAAGTGCTATAAACATCTGGGGGCAGGGTTGGGGGGGGGGAGAGTCAAGAGAATGAGTAATACCCATGAACACATCATTAATGGCTATTGAAAGATTTAACTGTTAATACTAGAATTATAAAACACACTTAAGTATCAGATATAAGAATGAGTAGTATTTAAACTAAGGGCATGATCCAGAACAAGAAAAGCAACATTTTAGGAGGCTATGCCAAGTTTTCATCCTATTACTCTGTTTTTTGGTAATGAGCAAGCAAGAAGCAGGTCGTGGTGGAACAGGTCAGCTTCATCAGTTTTCTGTTTCTAGGCACTGCTCCTCCTTTCCACTCTCTTGTCCACCATGTGCTCTCTGTGCTAGGTTCTTTTTCTCTATAGCTTCCCATCTTCACATGTGTACATGTCTCCAATCCTTCAAAGACTATTTCAAATCCTCCTGATATCACTAGCTACATAGCACATCTTCACTTAAACAAATTTTATGACATAGCACCATGGACCTAGAATTATATTTGCGTTTATGTATACATATGATAATAATAGTAAATAATTATAGCTAATACGTATTGTGTTTTACTATGTGCCATATACTATAAAAATAATCTAGATGTTTTACATACTTTCTTTTCATTAAACCTCATTATAGTTTCATGGGGTTGATAGGTCCTTTGGTATCTTAAGAAAGATAGTTAAATGACTTGTCCAAGAGATTACTGAGTTAGAAGGTGATAGATCTGGGAACCCACTAGAGTAAAAGTTCCTTGAAATAGGTGAAGGGATTAAGAGTACACTCAGTGTGATGAGCACTGAGTAATGTATGAAATTGTTAAACTACTGTATTGTACACCTGAGAAAATATAACACTGTATGTTAATTATACTGGAATAAAAAAAATCTAAAAAGAGCTCTGTAAATCAATAGAAGAAAATTAACTGAAAAGTATAATAAGTTTTAAAAAGCTTCCTGAAGAAAATGCAAATTAAAGTCACCATGAGATACCATTACTCACTTATTAAAATAGCCAAAATAGAAAAAAAAAAACAGGTAATACCAAGAACATGAGTAGCTGGAACTTTCATACATTGCTGCTGGGAGTGTAAAATGCTATAGCAATTTCAGAAAACTGTTTCTCATAAAATTAGAAAGACACCAGATTACCCAGCAATCCTGCTCCTATGTATTTATACCTCTGAGAAATAAAGCCACATAGCTACCCATAAAAAACTTATATGCAAATATTTAGAGTGGCTTTATTCATAATTGCCCAACTTAGAAACAACCCAGATGTCCATCAGTTAGTGAATGGATAAACACATTAAGGTATATCCAACAGGGCAGCCCTAGTGGCGCAGCGGTTTAGTGCTGCCTGCAGCCCGGGGCATGATCCCGGAGACCCTGGATCGAGTCCCACGTCAGGCTCTCCGCATGGAGCCTGCTTCTCCCTCTGCCTGTGTCTCTGCTACTCTCTCTCTCTCTCTGCATCTCTATGAATAAATAAATAAAATCTTAAAAAAAAAAAGGTATATCCAACAAATGGAATACTATCTAGAACAAAAAAGAACAAACTTCTACTACATGCAATGGCATGGATGACTCTCAAATGCAGTAGTATGCTGGGTGAAGGTAGCCAGACTCAGTAGACTACATACTATATGACTCTATTTGTAGAACATTCTGGAAAAGGCAAAGCTGCTGGGAATACAAATGGCCAACAGTTTCAGGAAAAAAGCTCAACATCACTTGGCATCAGGGAAATACAAATCAAAACCACCTCTGGTCAGAATGGCTAAAATTAAAAAGTCAGGAAATGACAGATGTTGGCGAGGATGCAGAGAAAGGAGAACCCTTTTTATTGTTGGTGGGAATGCAAACAGTGCAGCCACTCTGGAAAACAGTATGGAGGTTCCTCAAAAAGTTAAAAATAGAACTGCCCTAAGACCCAGCAATTGTACTACTGGGTATTATACAAAGGATACAAAAATGCTGATTTGAAGGGGCACCTGAACCCTAATGTTTATAGCAGCACTATCTGCAATAGTCAAACTGTGTAAAGAGTCCAGACGTCCATTGACAGATGAATGGATAAAGATATGATACATATATACATATTCCATATACATACAGAATGCTACTTAGCCATCAAAAAAAATGAAACTAGAGGGTATTATGCTAAGCAAAATAAGTCAACCAGAGAACTAGGTAAGTTTTATTGCATGTAAATTATACCTCAACTAACCTAATATTAAAAAAAAAGTTCTGGGACAATAGGATCATGGATGGCAAACCTGATTTAGCCAAGTTTCTCTACTATTTCTGACCAAATGTATTACTCAAGCTAACTAGTAAACAAAAGAACAAGCTGATTTGAATTTTCCTACCATTCCATTTCCCTGCTGATCCTTGGCAGATGAATTAATGAGGAAAAACCTGACAAAAGATGACCAAGTAGGAGAAGAAGCCAAAAGCAGGGATAGTCTACAAACATTGAAGAGCCTCAAGTTAATCAGGTACCAACCTCAGCAAGTCTCTTGATCTCCTGTTCAAAGATCTCAGCTTTACTAGGAGTTGAGGCTGCCTTCTCATTGTCATCATCTGATGGAAAACACTCCCATATGCTTTAAAAAAAATCAAAAATAAATGTCAAAACTTGAAATGCTTGAGACAATGAATATAATAAAATAAACTGCTCTCTATAATACAACAAAGATTTTGGTTAAAAATAATAATTGTATGAAAAGCAGGGGTACCTCACATACCCTAAATGAGCTGAGAAAAAAATAAAGCATGGCATTAAAGCCTACCGACCCCCCCTAAGCATACCTGACTGGCCCCTCGAGCTGCTGCTAAATCAGATGCTTTGACAGCATTGCTGCCAGATTATTAAGGGAAAAGCAGTTTAAAAAGCATGCCTAAAAAAAAAAAAAAAAGCATGACTGACTCCAGGTATAACCAATTGCTTCCCAGGTCCCAAACCCTTTCCTGTTCCAAGAAGGTGGTACTGGCATTGCTAGGGCAGCAGCATGCTATGTGTTCTACATCTGTCAGGAGCTGAGCTCATGGATCCATGAGTCAAGGAATATATCTGTCTTACTCTCCATTTCCCCATTATCTATCTAGCACAGTGCCTGGTCAATGAATATATTAAAAGATGCTCAATATTTGTAAAGGAACTCAGAGTGTATTTCACAATTTGAAATGTCTAGCAATAGGCAACCTGGGAATTAGACTATTTCATTATTTCTGTGGCAGTCACAAGTATCAGTTCAGTGTTCAAGAAGGCATTAATGAACAGACCCCATGCTTTCTGATTTCCTACATTAGAGTCTCATGTGTGCTGCCAAGAAAATAAGCACTTAGTAAAAATGATTAGGATTTTACTATCAAATGACTTATTTTTAAAAATGTGAATTCAAGTGAAGAATGTTATGCTTATTAGCATATAGCTCTCTTTGCTGGTGCTTATTCTGTTTACTTTTTAAGGAAAGGAGAGAAAGCAATGCCTAAGAGCCATACCTCTTCTGGATACCGAAGGGTCCACTTCAACACCTTTTTCATAAGGGGTGCCACCATTCAAGAATAGTTCATATGTTCTACAAAAGAATAGGAAAAACCATGTGTTTCCATTTTGAAACACTGAAATCAGGAGTGAAATATTTTTTAGCACAGATACATTTCCAGACATTTTATTTGTCTCATTGCTAAATGAGAATGAAAGTTGTTGATTCTTCTGTGAGATATTATCTCAGTAAATAAAGTTTCCTTCTTAACTTTGAACTGTAGAAAATACATTGTTCCCCATTAAAATGGAAAAATTAATTGACGCCATCAAAGTGTTTTGACTTTAATGATTTACATTAATGAACACATTAATGATGTATTTTTAAATGTATTTTTCAACTGTTTATACAGAGTAGAAATGATAAGTAAAAAATGAAACAGGGAGCCTGGGTGGCTCAGTTAAGTATCTGCCTTCAGCTTGGGTCATGATCTTGGGGTCCCAGGACTGGGCTCTGAGTTGAGTCAGGCTCCTTGCTCAGGAGGAAGAGTCTGCTTCTCCATTTCCCTCTGCCTCTCCCCTTTGCCCCCTCGCATGCACGAGCTCTCTCTCTCTCTCTCTCTCTCAAATAAAATCTTAAAAAAAACAAAAAACCAAAACAAAACATCCCTCCCCATCCCATCCCTTCTAGTCTGGAAAGGCCCTACCTTCTTCTTTGCAAATGCAAACAAATATATATATACATAGTAAATCTCAAAACTGACACATTTTCTTTTAAAGTTGCATATTGCCTAAATGTAGAAAGTAGAAGATAAAAGCCCTCTTTAATCCCGCTGCATTAACTCCCTAGTTCTGCTCCTCAGAGGCAACCTCCGGGAACATTTTACATGAACCTGCCCATATATGCACACAAATACAAATTTTATGAACAAAAGTGGAGCCACAGTACACATACTATCCTGCGACTTGCTTTTTTCCATATAATAATATACATTGGAAATGTTTCTATATCAATACATAGGCTTCTACCTCATTTAGAAAAATAGCTATGACTTTACTTTTGGAAAGATGGAGAAGATCCCCTTTTCTCTCCCACTAGGGACAGCTGAAAACCCTAGACATTCTTAAAAACAAAACAAAACAAATTTAAATCACAAGTAGCCTGGACTATTACATTCTCAGAGGGTGTGCCCCTTCCCCTATCACTGGGCTGATGTTAGAGGAGGACAAGTGGAGTCCGGACTTTGACCTCTGCCCTGTGGTAGAGAAGCCATACCCACCCCTGGAGTGTAAGCAGAAGTCACAGATGGCAGGGAGCATTATCTGAATTAATCCTCAGAATAACCCTTTGGGGTAGGAACTGTTATATTCTCCCATTTTAAGATAGAGGGAATTGGGGCTTGTATAGGCAAAGAACCTGGAACTTGGCTTAATTACACAGACAGAGCCAGGACTAGAGTCCTGAATTGTAGAATTCCAAACCCTGGATCATAATCACCATCCTGATGCCTGCCCAACAGTATCTCTTCAGTTAATTTCTTGTTTATATCTTAGACTTAGATTTTTGTGTGTGCACCCATTTAAAAGTCTGAATTGTCTTTTTCTTATTTCTGAAAGCCCATTTTATATCAGGGATAATAATCTGACTATGATGTTTATATTGCAAATATTTGGTACCCATCTGCTTTTTGGTCTTCAGTTTTAAATTCATTTACAGTAACTGCCATTAGGATTTTGGCGTGTCCCCTATAGGAGAAAAGTAGAGTCACAGAGGACCTGGGGATCCTGGACTTAGCTTTCCGACTCTTTGGAGAGAATCAGGTTCCGTTTTAGCACTGTGAAATGTGCTAATACCATAGAAAGTTACTGAAAAATATTCTCAGCAGAGGTAAACTCTTTTTCTTTCTTTCTTTTTCCTTTCCTTCCCTTCCCTTCCCTTCTCTTCCCTTTCCTTTCCGAGAAAGAGACAGAGACAGAGAGAGAGAGAGAGAACAGGAGTGGGGAAAGAGCAGAGGGAGAGGGAGAGAGAGAATCTCACTGAGCACAGAGCCCAAGGCAGGCCTCCATCTAAGCTGGAACCAAGAATTGGATGCTCAACTAACTGAGCCATCCAGGCGTCCCTGAGGAAACATTTTTAAAAATAACTGTTCTATATGTGGCATTTCTTCCTCTCTAAGATGACCCTGTACATGCTGTTTTCATATACCACCTCAAAGAACATTAAAATCAACATTGAAAGCCCTCTTCCCCCAAGTTTTTGAAATGCTAACAGAATACACACTCTGCAAACCTGAGATATCCAGATTCTAAATAATGAATTTCTACAAAATTATTCATTTGGAAGGAATATATACACAACTTACTTTGCTGGAATAGGAATTCCACTGGCATCAAAAAGTTTAAGAAACACCCAGCCACAACTTAATTCTCCTCTTTCACCAGTTGACTAGGAAATAAATGGGCATACAAAACTTAATGTCTGAATCAGCCAAATTTAAAAGCACATACCTGGTCCTTTAAAGGGAACAAAATTAGCATTCGCTTTTAGAACTAAAAAATTCTTCACAAGAAAATAAAGTGAAACACAGTCGGTCCCATTTTCCTGGCATGCCAGATGGCTAAGGAAGTATGTAAAGTGAAAATCCTTTCTTGTTAAATTACTTTTGAAAATCCCTTAAATCTGATGATGTCACAACTGTTGCTATTGTTTCAATGATATAAATATTTTGTGAAATGATCTAAACCACATAAGTACTACATGCGATTTATGCAGCTTTGTCTCAGTGAGAGATGCAATGCACGAATTAAATAATTTTTAATTTTTTAATCATGGGTCAGACTTTACCTCTACTCATCAACTGCTAAAGGCCCTGGGGACTTGCTTGGGGCTCTGCTTCCTTCTCCGGTCCCACAACACAAATGGATGCATCTGACTTGAAGAAATGAAAGTGGCAGCCCAGGTGGCTCAGCGATTTAGCGCTGCCTTCCATCCAGGTTGTGATCCTGGAGACCCAGGATCAAGTCCCACGTCAGACTCCCTGCATGGAGCCTGCTTCTCCCTCTGCCTGTGTCTCTGCCTTTCTCTCACTCTGTGTCTCTCATGAATAAATAAATAAAATCTTTAAAAAAAAAAAAAAGGATGATGTAATACTATTAACAGCAGTTGGTTCTCTGAGTCACCTTGAGGCCAAGTATATATACTACACCTACCAAGATATTATTAGATTGTAGGGACATTTAAATTACTCTCACGTCAAATAGGTAAAGATGACTAAGAGCACATTTATCATGACGAGCACTCAGCAATGTACAGCACTGCTGAATCACTATATTGTACACCTGAAACTAATATAACACTGCATGTTAATTATACTGGAATTGAAAGAAAAGACTGAATAAAATAAAAATAAATAAATTACTACACAGACCCACACCCACTGGTTTAATTGTTTATATGACATGAGTTAATCCAAGTTTCTGGAGCTCCCTTTATAAAAAATTATCACTCGACAAGTCACCTAATTAGAACCATCAGGCACAAGCTTAAGTATACCCTGACCCTGTAGGACAGAGCTAAAACACTGCTGGAATGCCACTAAACATCTTTTATCACTTTCTACAAACTCTCATCCTTTTCAAGTCTTCATTCTTTAAATGCATTGGAGTTCATTCAAGCTATAAACATAAACAAATATACTTTTATTATAAATGCTATTGACAAAGCAGCACTATATATAAATTAGAACCATTCCCATTCCTCAAGAGATTAAAATTCTATTATATATGAAAACCTCAATTATTTTACTTGTAAATACAGACTTTTTTTTTAAACTTCTCTTAACTGATACGTTAGAAGGTTTTCTCTTTCAACTGACATACATTGCGAATATAAGAAATTCCAAGTTCAAATAATATTCCAAGATCTGGGGATGAAGAATTGGATCTGATAAAACAATCACCATCAAGCAAGCAGGGCAAGATGCCAGTAACCTGAAATAAATAAACAATAAAGAAAACTAAGTTACTAATACAAATGGGAGGGAGGTTTCAGCTCTACTCATCTGTACATAGTTTATACTTTTCCATTGTAATAATAATCTTTTAAAGGAAACAGAAAGCAGATGGATTGGACCCATCTACACCAATGATTTCAAGTTAAAAAATTTAAGTTTTGTTTTGAGGGAAATACCTTTGCCTTCACTTATTCTTCCGTTAAAGTAATGTGAAAATAGTAGTGTACCTAGGTCCTCAGAGGTTTTATAAAAATAGTTTGCATATAAAACAAGGTATTTATATTAACCATTGTTTTTTGTAAATAGAGCTAAAATTGAAGACTTTATACACACATTTGCTCAACTTTCCTGAGGCGTGCCTTGTAAATTTTCCTTTCCTTTCTCTTTTGCTCATTTCTTTTCCTTTCTCTGGATAACCACACCCCTCTGCCTTGACTATAAAATCCTCCCCAACCCTCCAAGTCTAGTTTCTCTTCTACAAAACCTTCCCTGAGCTTAAGGGCCATAATTAATTTCACCTTCCTCTGTGCTTCCACAGTACTTGGGAGTTCCTCAACCATTACATTCTGCCCTGGCGGTGGATATCAACAGGACCCCCACACCAACAGGGCTATTCTAAGGACTAAATTAGATAATGCCCAGGAGAGGACCTACCACCATGCCTGGCACATGGACAGAGCTCCATAAACACAGGCTATTGTTATTATACCTGTCTATGTTTCTTCTCTACCAACATGTAAGTTCCCATAGTGCCTAGGAAGAATTTCACTCCTAGCAGATGCTTAATTTCAGTCAACAAAGGAATAATTTCTTATTTATTCTTCCAGTTTGTCTTCATATCCAGAAAAATTAGAAAGTTCGACCCTAAATGCTTCATGTACATAGAAATGCAACATCAGAACTGTGAAATGTTGTGCCAAAATACAAGCAGTAGGGCATTTAAAAGATCAAACTAGACTCTCAGATGTGCTAAAGCCAAGCATGGGTACATGCAGCACACAAGCTAGGTGGCTGGATCTCCTCAATGCCCTGTGTCCTCTTCTCAAACCCCTATTGCTTGAAGATCTTCAGATGCAGTAAGAGAAAGGTTAATGGAGAATTTTTAGGGGGCAGTGCCCCAAAGGAATTAGTTATGAGAAGTCAATACTAGAATAATGAAATTTATGAGGCAGGAAGAAAGTAAAGTAAAATAAATATAGACAATATTATAACAAGAACATCAAGATATAAAATCTTCATGTTCACTAACATCTATGTCATAGGGACTCAGTGGTTTGAACCCACCTAACCTCATTCCAGTCTTTTTTTGTTCCAGGCTTGACAGTGCCTGGGTGTAAAGTACCAGCCCCGGGCGTCACCCTTGATTTCATCTGAAGAAAGCACAGCTCTCATTAGCACAGTTGATTTCATTTGTGAAAAACACTTCCTAAATTTATCTTTTTGTTTTCATTTTCATCAGAGGGCATTTCCTAGAATTGAACCCCAAAATCCACTGAATAACATGATTCATAAGAATTGTAACTCTGATGAGTCAGAAACAAAAGTAATTTTTATCAAAGTCCTCAAAGAACATTAAATCATTATATGATTAAACATTAAAGATTCAAATCCGGCCCCATATATCTTGTGCTTAACATAAATATGTTATTTGAGAGATACACATAGACAGCTTTGCTTCAGAAATTAAATTGCATAACACTTAACAGGTAAAAGATGTTCATGTTTCATTCCATTCACCTTAGCAGATTCCTTACCTGGGGAGAAAAGGTCCATGTTTTGGGCTTTTTAGATTGCCATGTGGCTCTGACTGTATGAATGTTGCTCAGAACCTGAAATGAGATTTTCTTATATGAGATCATACTGTAGAGAGCTCTCTAAAAACATCACCACTTCTAGGGGTGCCTAGGTGGCTCAGTCGCCTAAGCATCCGACTCTTGATTTGGGCTCAGGTCATGATCTCAGGGAATCAAGGCCTGGGCTTCATGTTTAGTGTGTGTGTGTGTGTGTGTGGTGGTGGTAGTCTGCTTGGGGATTTCTCTTCATCTCTTTCTGCCCCTCCCCCTGCTCCCCCTCTCTAAAATAAATAAAAACTTAAAAAATTATTTTTTGTTTTTTAAAGATTTTATTTATTCATGAGAGACACAGAGAGACAGAGACAGAGACAGAGATACAGGCAGAGGGAGAAGCAGGCTCCTCACAGGGAGCCCGATGTGGGACTTGATCCCGGATACTGGGATCAGGCCCTGAGCCGAAGGCAGATGCTCAACTGCTGAGCCACCCAGGTGGCCCAGTATCTTTTTTACGATTTTATTTTAAATAAAATCTCCATGAGAGACACAGAGAAAGAGGCAGAGACACAGGCAGAGGGAAAAACAGACTTCCTGTTGGGGAGCCCAATGCGGGACTCGATCCCAAGACCCCGGGATCATGACCTGAGCTGAAGGCAGATGCTCAACCACTGAGCTACCCAGGTATCCCACATGTTAGTTAGTATCTTTGCTGTGTTAAGGAGGAAGACAAATACAGGATAATTTTAGATTTATGAGAATAATTTATAGCTAAATAGGTATGTTAAAAATTGAAAAGTAACCACTTAAATAACGGAAATATAATCTATAGATTTCAAACCAAAAGTAGAAAAAAACAGAACACAGACAACAATATTTCAACAGATGACAGAAACAGAAAAAAGCAAAAAGATGATAAACAGAAAAGACACCAACACCAATAAAAAAAGTAAGTCCAAATATACGGGTATTATAATAAATGAGGCTCATCTAATATTATTTACTCAATCCAGATATGGACAACACAAAGAAAGTTATAAGCCTATTTTATTTATGAATACTAATGCAAAAATCCCAAATAAATATTAGTGAACCTAATTCAGCAATGGTTTTCTTTTTAAACAAAATAAAAAGTTTATAATCAAGAAGAGTTTATCCCAGGATGTCTCAATATCAGAAAATCTATTATTGTGGTACACTACATTAACAAATTAAAGGAAAAAAATCAAATGATCATCTCAATAGATGCAGAAAATGATTTGCTAAAATTCAACATTCACTTGTAAACATGAAAACCTGGAGCAGAAGAGAATTAACCTAAGAAAGGGTACCTATCAACAACTTGTAACAAATATCCTATTGGTGAATTTTCAGATGTATTTACATGTAAATCAAGAAGACTACAAGGCAGTCCCTCTGGTAGTCCCTGGCCAAAACAGTAAGATAGCAAAAGGATATGAAATAAAAATGGGAGAGACAAAACTGTCTTTATTTGCAGGCAATACAAATGTACACATAAAAAGTCTGAGACTCTATAAAAAGTAACACTATATTTTATTTTTTTTTATTTTTATTTTTTAACACTATATTTTAAAGGTACTAGATATGATAAGCAATTTCAGTAAATTTTAGGGATACATGACCAACTTCCAGATGACAATAGCTTTCTATGCATCAATCATAACCAATTAGAAAATATAAGAGGAAAAATATTCCAATTCATTATAGCTACCCAAACTAGCTAATTTTCAGGAAATAATAAGGCAGAAGGAAGGTAAATGGAGAAACAACATTTAATGATAATATAAAGAAGTGAACAGAGAAATCTTCCAGAACTGTACTATCCAATACAGTAACCACTAAGACACATGTAGCTATTTAAATTTAACTTTAAATCATTTAATTAAATTTAAAATTTGGGGGTACTTGAGTGGCTCAGTCAGTTAAGCGTCTGCCTTCAGCTCAGGTCATGACTGAGCTTAACCAACTGAGCCACACCCAGGCCCCCAGTAGACTATTTTTAAAGAGAAGTCTTGGGGCACGTGGGTGGCTCAGTGGTTGAGTGTCTGCCTTGAGCTCAGGTCATGATCTCAGGGTCCTGGGATCAAGTCCTGCATCGGGCTCCTCCCAGGGAGCCTGCTTCTCCCTCTGCCTGTGTCTCTTCCTCTCTCTGTGTGTCTCTCATGAATAAATAAATAAAATATTTAAAAAGAGAGAAAGAGAAGTCTTAAGGTTACAAAAAATTTGAGCGCAAAGCAATTATTTTTTATCTTAAAAGTCAAAGTACCTATCACAAACTGGGGAGCTTCAATAGAACTAGGTGATAAGGCCATGGGTGTCTGTTATGTCATGCTTTGCACATTGCTTTGTACTTGAAATAGTTCATATTTTAATATTGCTAATTCCAATAAAAAGAAGATGGGAGTATAAAACAGATGTAAAAGGAAACAAGTAAACAAATTGAAAAATTATAATGGTCTAATTATATAAGAAAGATTTGAAATGTAAGATTTAGGCTTGCCCTCTATTTTCTTTTATTATTGGCAAAACAGATGGGTAATTAGTTGGTGTATTATTTCTTAATGAGTACTTAAGGGTTTTTGATGTATTTTTTAAAAGGGTGAAATATATAATGGTGGTAGTTCTGAAATGTGTCAAACATATCAGACAAGTTAAAAGAAACATACAGTGAACTCCCATATACACATCACCTAGATTCTACCATTAACATTTTACTATACTTGCTTTATCACATCTATCATCTATCATCTATCTATCTATCCCTTGATTCATCTTATTTTTTTATTTTACTTTTTTTTTAAGTAGGCTGGAGCCCAATGTAGGTGGCACCTACCTTCCGTTGACAGGATGGTGTCAGAGGCCTGCTAAAATGGAAGTTAAAATAAGATCCAGAAATTCTTAACACCCAAAATGTCTAAGATACAATAAAAAACCACTCATCATACTATAAATCAGGAAAATCTCAAATTGAATGAGAAGACAATGAACAGACACTAACACTGAGATGACACAAATGTTGGAATTACCTGACAAGCATTTTATTTATTTTTATTTTTATTTTTTAATTTTTTAATGGTACCTGACAAGCATTTTATTTATTTTTTCTTTTTTTTAATTTATTTTTTATTGGTGTTCAATTTACTAACATACCGAATAATCCCCAGTGCCCGTCACCCATTCACTCCCAACCCCCGCCCTCCTCCCCTTCTACCACCCCTAGTTCGTTTCCCAGAGTTAGCAGTCTTTACGTTCTGTCTCCCTTTCTGATATTTCCCACACATTTCTTCTCCCTTCCCTTATATTCCCTTTCACTATTATTTATATTCCCCACATGAATGAGAACATATCATGTTTGTCCTTCTCCGACTGACTTACTTCACTCAGCCTGACAAGCATTTTAAAGTGGACTTCTAAAAATACTTTAGTAAGCAACTACAGACATGTCTGAAACAAATTTAAAATACAGAAAGAAATACAAAGTCTCAAGAAAGAAATAAGGAAATCTCAACAAAGAAATAGAAGATAAAAATGAAGAACCTAGTGGAAATCATAGAATTGAAAAATACAATAATCATAATAAAAAATACACATGTGCACAAACACAACTCATTGGACAGACTCAGATGCTGAATAAGAAAGAGAGAAAAGAATCAGTGAGCCTGAAGATAGGAAAATAGAAATTATGCACTCTGAACAACTAAGATAAAATCGATGGAAAAAAATAATCAGGGCCTCAGGAACTGGTGGGATTACAACAAAAGATCTCACGTTCATGTCATCAGAGTCCCAGAAAAGAGTCTGGAGCTAGAAAAGTATTCAAGAGAATAATGCCTAAAATATCCCCAAATTTGGCATAGGACACAAATCTATAGTTTAATAAGCTGAGCAAATCTCAAACAGGATAAACCCAAGGATTCCATGCCCAAGTACAAAAATTAAACACATATATTTTGAAAGCAGTGAAGAAATAACACGTAGATTAACCAATAAGAGGCCACTAATTGTAGTGACAGTGGATTTCTCATCAGAAACCACAGAAGGAAGTGAAACAATATTTCTCAAATGCTATAAACAAAAAAACAAAAACAAAGTGCCAAACCAGAATTCCATACCTATTGAAAATATGCTTCAGGAGTGAAGGGGAAACAGACATCCTTGGATAAAGAAAAATTAAGAGAATTTGTAGCCAACAGGAAGAATGGTTAAAGGGAATTCTTTAAACAGAAAGGGTATGTTAAAAAAGAATCTTTGAACACCAGGAAGGAAGAACAATTAAAAGAGTAAAAGTAAGAGTAAATACAACAGACTTTCTCTTGAGGTTTATAAATTATGCTTGATTGTTGAAGTAAATATAAGACTGTGTTTTGATGTGGTTCCCAGTAATACAGAGTTTTAACAATAAAGCTTTTTATTTGTAATTAGGGAAGCACTATTAGGTAAATAGCAATGAGTATTTGTGTACCTATTAAGTATCTTCTAAAACTTGTCAGCTGGAAATCCAACATAAATTAGTTACATAAGTTCACTTCTATTATTTTTATTTTTTTTTAATTTTATTTATTTATTCATGAGAGACACAGAGAGAGGCAGAGACATAGGCAAAGGGAGGAGAAGGAGGCTCCATGCAGGAGCCTGATGCGGGACTCAATCCTGGAACTCTAGGATCACAACCTGAGTCAAAGGCAGACACTCAACCACTTGAGCTACCCAGGTGTCCCCACTTCTATTATTTTTAAATGAATCACTTCTATTATTCCGATATGTTATTTAAATAAAATCCAATCTTTAGGTTCTCATATATGAGAATAGGGAGAGGTAAAGTATCAAACCAGATCTGAGCAAAGAAGGCAATTCATCTTTTCTTGGTCACCGATGACACCTACTGGCTTATTAATGGTGGTGGCTTTGTGCAGGGTATGTAGAAATGAGGGAGGATTACAGAAACAAAGTACAGAAAGAAAGAAAGGCATTGGGAGCTAGAAGTATACCCAGCACGAACTAAGCTAAACCCACAAATTCCTCCAAATCTGATCAGCTCTCAAAGCTCCCTATCTCATTGAATGTCACTGCCATCCATCCAGATAGATGTCCTGTTTGACACCCCACTCTTCCTCACCCACCATTTCCAAGGCATTACTAAATTGTGGTTTTTACAATCTAAATATCCCTTTGGCCATAGTTCTCATCTCCATCTCCACTTCCCTAGTTTAAGTTCTTAGCCTCATATCTCATCTAGCCACACTTAACATGTTTTACTATTTTCTAAGTGTTTTACTGATTATATTAACTCATTTCATCCTCACACAGACCCTAAGAGATGTGTGCCAGATAAGAAAGGGGAAAGAGAGCAAGGCCAAGTAATTTGGTCAGTGTCTTACACCAAGCTGGTGTAACTAGGGTCAATCTGGGACAAATGGCTCCAGATTTTGTTTTTTTGGAGGTGATGCTTGCTGCCCTTTGACTACCACACTGTCACAGCCTCTAAATGGTCGACTCATGTCCCTTCTGGTCAGTCCCCTTCTAATTCATCTCCAAAGAAGAGTCAGAGATATTCCTAAAGCAGAAATCTAAACTATTATCACTTCCTCCAAAGACTTGCCCTGTTTTTAGGATAAAGACAAAACTCCCTTACATCATGGTGTATATAGTGTTTTACACTGTACTCCTTCCTCATGTATCCTATTTCATTCCATCCTACACTCCCTCTTGTTCTCTCACTTGGCCACACTGGCCTTCCCCAAGTCCTTTCCCTCTAAGCCCCTTGCCTGTTTTGCTCCTTTGGCCAGGTTTACACTTCCCGTTTCCCTTCACCCTCTTAAGGCCTATTTATCAGATCTCAACCCAAGCATCACCTTCTCAGGAGGGAGCTTAGACTGTCAATCTGAAAGTTCTTTTCTAATGTACGTAGTGCTGTAAATTTCCCTCTCAGTTATCCTTTATTAACATCCTATAAATTATATGACACATTTTCATTTTTTGTTCAGTTCCAATTATTTTCTAATTTCCCTTGAAACTGTCTTTTAATCCATTAATTTCTAAGTATTTAAGGATTTTTTCAGTTATCTTTCTGTGACTGATTTCTAATTCAATTCCACATAATCAAAGACCATTCATTGTATCATTTCAATTCTTTTAATTTGTTCAGGGTAATCTCTCTTGATAAATGTTCCATATACACTTGAAAGAATGAGTATTTTATTATTTTTAGGTGAACTGTTGCACAAATTTCTATTAGATCCAGTTTGTAGATGGTGTTAATTCCCTTATATACTTACTAATTTTCTGTCTGCTTGTCCCACAGATCACTGAGAGAGAAGTTAAGGTTTTTAACTATAACTATGGCTTTGCCTGTTTCTCCTTTCATCTCTCTTTTTTCAAAAAGATTTTATTTATTCACAAGAGACAGAGACAGAGAGAGAGAGAGAGAGAAAGGCAGAGACATAGGCAAAGGAAGAAGCAGACCCCATGTAGGAAGCCCAATGTGGGACTCAATCCCAGGACTCAGGGATTATACCCTGAGCCAAAGTCAGATGCTCAACCGCTGAGCCACCCAGGTGTACCAATTCTTGGTAATCTTCTTGTTCTGAATATTATTATATTTTGAATGGTCTACCTTTTTCATCCTTTTACTTTTAACCTGCCTATATTTATTATACTTAAGGTGGGTTTCTTATATATAACATACGGTTGGATCCCTCTCACTGTGGTTTTAACTTGCATTTCCCTGAGGACTTCTTATATGTTATATATATCTTTTTATGTCTCTTAATTTTTCGTATATTTAAGTGTCTGTTCAAGTCATGTCAATTTAAAAAATTGAGTTATTTTTTTATTTCTTGGACATCCTTGATTTGTGACTGATCTTAGGGGGAAAGCATTCAAAATTTCACCACAAAGTGTGATGATGTCAGCTTTAGTTTTCTCTTGTTGCCTTCACCAATTTGAGGACGTTCCCTTCTGTTCCTAGCTTGTTAAGAATTTTTAAAAAATCATGAATGGGTGTTGAAATTTGTCAAATGCCTTTTCTATATCTTGAGATGATTACATGACTTTTCTACTTTAGTTCTGTTAATACGGCAAATTACAATGATCTATTTTCAAGTGTTAATTCAATGTTGGTTACACAGGTGTATACAATTGAATTCCTGGAACAAACTCCAATTAGGAGCTGTTTTTCTTTTTAATATATTGCAAGATTCAATTTGCTAATATTTTGTTTATAATTTTAGTGTCAATATTCATGAGGGAAACTGGTCTTAAAATTTTTCTTTCTTGTGATGTCTTGTCATATTTTGGTATCATGTTTTTCCTGGTCTTATAAAATGAGTTGGGAAGCATTTTCTTTTTATCTGTTCTTTGGAAGAGTTTATGTACTATTGTTGTTATTTCTTGCTTAAATGCTTGGAGAAATCCACCAGTGAAACCATCTGGGCCTAGAGTTTTCTTTGTTGGAAGATATTTAATTACATTTTCAATTTTTTAAACAGAGGTTATAACTTTTCTATTTCTTCTTATGTCAGTTTTGGTAAATGACAGTTTCAAGGAATTTACCTATCTATGTTGTCAAATTTATTGGCATAAGGATATTTATGATATCTCTTTATCATCCTTTTAATGTCTGTAGATCTGTGGTGAGGTCTCCATTTTCACAACAGATATTGATTGTTCATTATCTTTTTCTTTCTTTTTAAAATTTCTTTATCAGTGTTATGAGGCATTTTTCAATTTTACTAATCTTCCCAAAGAATAAACTTTTGCCTTTTAAAATTTTCTCTCTTGTTCATCAGTTTTATATTTCATTAAATTCTACTCTTTTTTGGCATTTTTAATTTGGTTTGTTTTATTTAAGTTTTTTTTTCATTAAATTTCACTCTTATCTCTAATATTTCCTCCATTCTACTTCCTTCTGGTTTAAGTTGCTATTCCTTTTCCAGTCTCTTGAGTTGGTAGCTTAGAGTTGGTAGCTCACTGATTTTAAATCTTTTTTCTTGTCTAGTTTATGCAGTTAAAACTACAAATTTCTAGCTAAGCACTGTATTTAAGCTGTATCTCACAAACAAATCAATTAATTTTTTAAGTGTCATTTAGATTCTTTGCTTGGTATTGGGTAAAAAATATCCTCTTAGGAGTCAGGGAATAGTAAATTGGAAAAGGACAAAAAAAAACTTTGTAAGGTGATGGTAATGCTCTATATCTTGATTTGGGTATAGGTTATATAGGTATGCAATACTCTGTACACTCAAAACCTTAACTATATGTAATACTAGAAGATAGGCAACAGTACTTTTTTTGTAAGTGAGAAATCTAAGGCTTCAGAGTAGTTAATTGGGATACATTTACCAGTATCATGCACTTAGCAACTGAAAGAGCCAGGAATTAAGCCTATGTCATCAGAACCCTTATGGTTTGCATTCTACCACATATTATTTTATAAGTATACACATACATACAACGAGAGAGAGAAATTGAGAGAGAGAGAGAGAGAGAAACAGACATACTCCATGAAGTACATGTTTACTATGTGGCTTTAACAAAATATTTCTCCAGACTGATGTGAACTGATTTACTCCTCAGTAAGCTCACCTTGTTACCATCAAATATACAGAGGCGTACATGTCTACTGAGAACCTGGATGCTCGTTCCTGGAAGAGGAATCATTTTACAGCTCCAGAGGGTCAGAATGAATGAAACACGACTTGGTCTTGATCTAATCTAAGGGAGAAATTAGTTAGAAAAAAGGTTTATTTTATGGCTTATAGACAAATTTACTTTCAAAGCATCTTTTATAAATACTTAAAATGTACACAGAATAAAAAAGGATGAAAATTATATAGAAATGTACACAAAAAAGTTTCAATAGTCTGCACAACTTAAATAAAAACCTTACATAAATTTTTCACAAATCTTTATATTTGGAATATTTGCATTTTGGGGGTAAATACATAAAAATCATAAAGAAAAAAGTCAGTATAGTCAGGTAAAATGGATGACTCAACTATAGAAACCCGCATTCCAGGTTCATTCTTACAGCTCATTCTTATACAATGTGGGTAAGTGTAGAAGGTCACCACAGCATAATAACCAATGACACCTGGCATTACTATTATCCAGCTGGATCCTCTTTGTTTTAATTCTAAGCATTTACCTAAACTGCTCCTTGGCTTCTTACACAGATGTATACACTTTTAAGACTTTATCTATTCATTCGGGATCCCTGGGTGGCGCAGCGGTTCAGCGCCTGCTTTGGCCCAGGGCGTGATCCTGGAGACCCAGGATCAAATCCCACGTCAGGCTCCCGGTGCATGGAGTCTGCTTCTCCCTCTGCCTATGTCTCTGCCCTCTCTCTCTCTCTCTCTGTGACTATCATAAGTAAATTAAAAAAAAAAAAAAAGACTTTATCTATTCATTCGTGAGAGACAGAGAGAGAGAGAGAGAGGTAGAGACACAAGCAGAGGGAGAAGCAGTCTCCATGCAGGGAGCCTGATGTGGGACTTGATCCCGGGGACCCGGGATCACCCCAAGCCAAAAGCAGACACTCAACTGCTGATCCACTCAGGCATCCCTCTCACAGATACTTTGATAGAGAATGCATTGACCATTGGATAGGGTTTTTCAGTTCTAATTCACAAGTATAGTTTCTGAACTATATAAAGTACAATAAATTGGCACTCAGGTTTCTTATCGAAAAATATCTTCAACTTTTTTTTTAAAGATTTTATTAATTTATTCATGAGAGACACAGATAGAGAGGCAGAGACACAGACAAAGGAGAAGCAGGCTCAATGCAGGAAGCCTGATGTGGGACTCAAACCCAGGACTCCAGGATCATACCCTGGGCCGAAGGCAGGCATCCCTGAAAAATATCTTCAACTCTTAACATTATGCTTTATGGTTATGAGCCTTTTCATCTAAAGACTTTATATCACTGAAAAAATAAGACAATATCTAACAGCTTGTCACATTTTTAATTTAAGAAATGAGAGTTAGGGGCACCTGGGTGGCTCAGTGGTTGAACATCTATCTGCCTTTAGCTCAGGTCATGATCTCAGGGTCTTGGGATCGAGTCCACATTAGGCTCTTCTCAGGGAGCCTGCTTCTCCCTCTGCCTATGTCTCTGCCACTTTCTCTGTGTCTCTCAAATAAATAAAATCTTAAAAAAAAAGAAAAAAGAAATGAGAGCTAAATATTTAGTTCTCTGGGTACAAATTCATAAAATTGAATGCCATTTATTCAAGTACTAGTACACTAAGCAGACCAAATACAACATTTTTACTGACTTGTAATAAAAGATACTTCACAGTAAGAAGGTCCCAGGGAATGTTCAGGTTGAGAGGGGAAAATTTTATACCACCTCTCCCCACAATACCTGACCACACTGGTCCTCTTATTCTTCCCTTGAGACTGTGACAGAAAAAGGGAGAAAAGGCAGGAGGTAAACAGGAAGGGAAGTGATGTGCTCTAATGTGGTTCATATCTGCTTAAAAGGAGGAGAGTAGAATTAAATATCAAGAGTGTTTCCTACTTCAAGTACTTGGGATACCAGGAATCTTTTACTCTAAGCTCCTTTAAAAAAAAAACTATAATCATAAAAGACTTCCAACTTCCTCATTCCTACTTAATAAAAAAAAGTTACTACTACTACTATTGATATCAGCTAACATTTACTGAGTTATTATGTGCCAGACACTGTTCTAAGCCCTCCACACACGATGTAATTTGTCACAATGACTCTATGTTAGTATTATTATCATTTCCTTTTTTATAGATGCAAAGAATGAGTATGAGAGATACCTAGTATTACTTCCTTTGTAACATGGGAAAAGAAAGCAACAGTTTCATTGTCTTAGCATTTCATTGTCTTAGCAATGAAACTATCACTGAGTGTTTAAAAATTAAAATACAGAAATAATTTTTTAATTTTCTAGAATACATTAATCAATTTACAAGTTATTTGTATCCTTACAACCATAACAAAATCTGGAAAGGTATAATTTTACTGATAACAACCATACTCACAGTGCCTGTTTTAGCATCCCACATTAGATCTCTGAAGGCTAGTTGTGAAGGAGTGAGCTCTGGTTGTAAGAAGTAACTTGCTCGAAACTGATTCCCTGAAAAAATAATTTTTCTTTTATTTTCTTACAAAGAAAGGAATGAAATCCAAAGCCAAAAATGTATGATATTATGCGACAAATTTAGGAAACAGGCATCCAAAATGTCAAGTTCCTTACCAAGAACTTGCTTTCTAAGACATATATGCCAATGGAGATTTATTTACCCATAAGAACTACAGTAGAAAAAGGAAAGATAGAAGCACATAGAGCTGATCTTAAAGCAGCTTTAAGAAAGATCTTAAAAACTTTAAGCCAATAATGTGCCCTGTGATGAAGATGATCCATTCAAATATTATGAAATGCAGAAAATGTGTAAACACTTTTTAGAAAAATACATAATTATTAATTTCACTTCTTGACACAAAACCATTGTTACACTGCTTCCCAATTCTTTAGTTATGAAGAATGCTGATCATAAAATCACTTATTCATTTGAGAAATCTTTTCTGAGTTCCCACTATGTGCAAGGTACTCTGCTAGGACCTGCAAATACACATGTGAATCAGAGAAATACAGCCCCTGCCCTCATTAGTTTACAGTTGAGTAGGGGAAATAATTTCAAAAAATAAGTAGATGAGAGAATAAAATAATTATAAACTAACTTATATCCATAGAGGGTGCTGAAATGGAAGGGTGTATGGGGAAACTACATTACTCAAAGAAGGCATCTCTGGGTAGATGGAAACTTCTGGGATGCAAAGGATGAGAAGGAGCTGGGCATTCAGGGAAGGCTGGGAAGGCTCTTCTCAGCCTTCCCAGCAAAGGAACCTCAAAGCAGCCCTTACAACAGACGATTCAACAACTCAGGGTACACAGGAGATCCTCCTCTAACATCAGTTCTCTGTAACAAGCTCATGACAAATGTTGTTAAGTATGGAGAAATCCAAGAATGAATAAGAAAACAGAAATGCAAATGGATAATAATTTTTCAGAAGTCTTTCTGTGAAGAAAAGGAGAGAAAGGGAGGCTTTGGAAGTGGGGGTGGGCTGAAGATACACGAAAAGGCTCATAATTTAAAAAGTCATATTTTTTAAATAAAGCAGAGGGTCCAGGGGCGCCTGGGTGACTTAGTTCGATAAGCGTCTGCCTTCAGCTCAGGTCATGATCCTGGAGTCCTGGGATCAAGACTGGCATCAAGCGCCCTGCGAGCGAGGCGGGGAGCCTGCTTCTCCCTCTCCCTCTGCCTGTCACTCCACCTGCTTGTGCTCTCTCTCTGTCAAATAAATAAATAAATCTTAAAAAAAAAAAAAAAAAGGCAAAGGGGCTAGAAGCCAGAGCACAGGTAAACAGACTGGCATCTAACAGGATCAGGGTCCTTCCTCCACTGTCATAAGAAGGATGAAGAAATAGATGAGTACCAAAGAGATGTGATATTCAACATCTTTTTAAACAACTTGTTTTGACTAAAACAATAAAAGTAGACATAAAACCTGACTGCTTAACTACAAGTATGTGGTGGCTCACAGAAACTATTACCTTCCTCCAGAAGCTGGAAGAGTGTGGAAGGCCTGAATCCTGCAGGAATAGCTCCCATTGTGGTTAACACATCAACAGTGTTTATCTGCTGAAGATAGTAAAGGACAAAATGGAGTTGTTTGTTTTCATTCATGCTATCTCCATAATATTTTCTCTTATTGCTATAGCAACTACAACCCAAAAAAGGGAAACATGAACTTCAGTGGGCATGGACTTCAGTGGGCAAATACACAATTTAACCCCAAATTCCCAAGGATGCCATCCATCACTGAATTCTAGGCTCTTCCAAGGACCTAAGCCCCCTACAGAGCCCAGTGGGCAGAGCTCTGTGCTCCAGACCAGGAGCTTCCTGCACATCTTTCATTAAAATGTTCCTACTCCTGTCCCGCTCTACATGCACTGCCATGTAACCATTAAGTTAACATCATAAACTGATACACACTGAAGAACTCATGACTTTTTTGTATGTGTGTACATACATACACACATACGAGCATGTCCATGTTAGCAGTAAGTAGGGTAAAAAGTCAGAAAGGGTATTTACTAAACAATTAACGGTGATTATTTTTGGGAGGGAAAGAGTGGATTTTCATATTGTTATATAACTTTTTTATATGATAGGAATATGGATAATTTCTTACTTTTTTGAGCTTTTTGGAATTTTTCATATTAACTGAAATTTAACATCAGTCTTTACCCAAATGGTAGAAAATTCAGGCAGAATCAATAAGAGATAGTTGTAAGCCCTACAAATATACTATTCATATAGAAAAGGGCTAAAGTGGGCAGCCCAGGTGGCTCAGCGGTTTAGAGTCGCCTTCAGCCCAGGGTGTGATCCTGGAGACCCGGGATCGAGTGCCACATCAGGCTCCCTGCATGGAGTCTGCTTCTCCCTCTGCCTGTGTCTCTGCCTCCCTCCCTCTCTCTCTCTGTGTCTCTCATGAATACATAAAAATAAAATCTTTAAAAAAAAAGGCCTAAGGAGAAATATTACTTGGAGCATAGACTTATTAAACCAGAACTATGTATTTTATGCTCTGTACCTCCCATGCCCTGTACCCTGTTTAAGTTCCGAAGCTATCTTCCAAAGTCTCTATCCTGTTTTGAATCTGCACTCTATCAGAACTATTAGGTAACAAAACATAACATCTTTAACAGAACAGGTGATACCAACCTCTGAGATAGCTTTTTGGACAGCGCTCCAGTGAGAATCAGTTCTGGGGGGCAAAACAGCAAGGTGAGTGCACAGATAGCTCATGCCTATTTACTCATTTTGGGAGTGTCCTTAATAAAAGAACAGAGTACTTAATTGTTAATAAGTTATAAAAACTTAGAAGTCTCCAAATGAAACCAAGATAGAATAAGATCATGCACTAAAAATAATCATGAAATTAAAGTAGTACTGATCTTTAAGCAAACAGTAACATGAAAAGCACTGTTCTCAAACTGCCAAGTTGCCTCTGTTTCAAAAAATTCTGGAATTATTTACAATAGGAAAAATAAAGAGTTTTCTTAAACTCACTGTGCTATCCTCTCACACCTTTTACCTTTGTTTAACTTCTTCCCCTCCTGCTGTTTGGTCTCCCACTTCTACATCTTCTTCACTGTCTTCTTCTTCACTTGTGTCTTGACCTTCTTCTTTATTATAGGGCTGAAAATTATTGAAATATGAAATGCTTTTTACCTAATGCAAAAATCAACCAATAAAAATACTTTCAGGAAGGCTCAACTATAGATGGGAATGTATACAATGGGTATATCAAAAATCAGTGGGAAAAAGATTTCAACACATTGTTGATAACTTCACTATTTGCAAAGATTACAACGATAGAGGTAGAGAGTAAGCTTAATCAAAATAAATTCCAGATGGAATTTATTCCAATGAATAAAAAAGAAGATAGAAATAAAAGAACTATAAGTGTTAGAAGAAAATAATGTTGAGATGGGGAAGTCCTTTCCAATTGTAATACCCAAACCAAAAATCATAAATGGAAACACTGACAGACTTAGCAACATAAAAAAATAACCATGTCTAAAAGTCAACAAAGAAGATATTTGTCACTGATTTTTAAGAGTTAATACCTTTATTATGAAAATATTATAATACTCTTATAAATCAATACATTTAAAAAAAAACTCTTTAAAAATGGTCAAAAAACTGAAAAAAAGCAATTTATAAAGATGTGGAAATGGTCCTAAAGTGTATGAAATGATGTTTAATCTTATTAGCAGTACAATGAATATAAATCAAAACAACAATGAGCCTCTTTTGGCCTACCACACTGGCAAAAAGATTGGTGGCAGCCATCTCTGGCACATAGTATGGGGAAACAAGTATTCTCACATGCTGGGGGTGGGAGTACAAATAAATATAACTTATCTGAAAGGCAAAATAGCAAACTAAATCAAAATATAAAGGTATAAATCTTTTGAACCAGCAACGAGCACCTAGGAGTTTATCTGAGGGGAATAAATCAGACAAATCTATGAAGATGTCTGTGTGGAATGATCACAACACAGGTTGCTGGTTGTCTACCACTTAACCTCGACCACTTCTTTTTTTTTTTTTTTTTGACCACTTCTTTTCTAACAGAATTTCTGATTTTAGCAATGAGCCAGCTAAAAGTCTACATTTTCCAAACCCTCCTTACAGCTGGGTGTTACCAGGAGACTCAATTCTGATCAAGGTGATACCACCAGAAGTTCTTTGTGTAAATTCCAGAAAACCATCTTAAAAAGGTAGCAGCTCATGCCTTTAGACATCTTATTCTCCTTCTTTTGCTTCTTGAAATCATTAGAAGATCTAGCAACCAACGTACACTAAAGAGATAGCCCTTGGGAAAAAAAAAAAAAAAAAAGAGAGAGAAAGAGAGAGAGATAGCCCTTGGAAGATCTGACTCCCACTTTAGTATAGAGTAAAATATTAGATGCGGCCTTCACCACTGCCTCCCCCTACACTTACTCTATGCACAAGAGAAATATGCATCTACCTTATTTAAGCCACTATTTGGGGGGACCTTTTGTATCTCATAGTAGAAGCTAACTATAGCTCCATGCAACATAATCTATAGTTCTTATAGGTTGAAAACAACATGTCCATCTACATGAAATTGGAATACAAAAAAAAAAAAAAAAGAAACTGGAATACTACTATGCTACCATTGAAAAGGATGATTTAAACCTGAACTGTGCAATATGGCAGCCATTTGCCATGTGTGGCTTATTGCTACTTGAAGTGTGATTAGTTCAAACTGAGATGTGCTATTTAGGTGTAGAGTACACACTGGAATTTGAAGAATTGGTTAAAAAAAAGAAAAATTTTAAAAATATTAATAGATTGAAATGATAGTACTTTGATATAAGTAATATAGATTATTAAAAATAATGTCACCTGTTTTTATCCTTTTTTAAAAATGCATGTGGTATAATAAAAAATATATATATATTTACTTATATTTATATATATTATCTTTATTCCCATTTCTTGGCAAGAGTTCCTAAAACTTTTGGAATTTACTGAGTGATAGGAGTGTCTTTTTTTTTTTTTTTTTTTTTTTAGTATTTTATTTATTTATTCATGAGAGACACAGAGAGAAAGAATCAGAGACATAGGCAGAGGCAGGTTCCATACAGGGAGCCTGATGTGGGCCTTGATCAGGATCTGGGGATCACGCTCTGAGCTGAAGGCAGACGCTCACTGCTGAGCCACCCAGGCATCCCAGGAGTGTCTTATATATTATTCATAATAAGCCCCTTTCAACCAGACTTGAGTTTATGCTAATGAGGTAGTGGAGTGGGGGGAGGCAGGTTGCCAAAGGAACCAATGATGTGATTAGAGGGTTAGAACTTTCAGGGCACCACCACTATCACCCTTCTCACCTTCAGTGAGCATAAAAGAGCAAGAAACTGAATTCAATCACCAATGGCCAATCACTTAATCAATCACACCTAATACCTCCATAAAAATCTCTAAAAGACAGGGGATAGGGAGCCTTCCAGCTTGGTGACCACGTATAAGTGCTGTGCTCAGTGTTGGGAGGGGGGTGCCCAGAGGGGGCATGGAAGGAGTCTTCCATCTTGCAATAATACCTTGCCCTAGTCACATCTCCCATTTGGCTGTTCCTGAGCTGTAGCCTTTCTAATAAACTGGTAAACACAAGCAAGGCATTCTCCTGAGTTCTGTGGGTCCCTCTAGCAAATTACCAAAACTGAGGAGGCATGTGGGAACTGAGTTCACAGGGGGTCACTCAGAAGTACAAGTGGCCCCTGGGACTTGTGACTGGCATCTGAATTAGGGCAGCTCGTGGGGTGAGCCTTTAGCTTGAGGGGTCTATGCTAACTCCAGGAGTTAGTGTCAGAATTGAGTTGAACTGCTGGACACCTGATTGGTTTTAGAGAACTGGTGCAGAAAAATGACACATATTTGGTGTTAGAGAAAAATCATACAATTAATGTTAGAAGTGGTATCAGAAAAAGAAGACATCTCAGTGGTTATGGGAAAATTATAAATACATTTGTAGTTTGCATTCTTTTTCTATTGGATAGCACTGATCCAGACAGATATCAATATATATTGGCAAAGACAATGACCATGCTATATAATGAAATATTAAAAAATAGGCTTCAAACACACTTATATAGTATGTGTACATTCTAGTAAGGGATCATATTTTAGTGGAAGTTAACACAAAGTTAACTGTGGCTTTGTTTGACAACAAATAATAAACTTACTGATTTTTATGAACAGTATCAATCCACAAAGCACTTTGTGTCAAACATTCTAGGTCTCACCTACAAATATCCCAGCACTTCATAGGTCTCCAGGACTGTTAACACACAAGATTTTTCCCATGCCCTGTCCCTCTAAAATTTTAGTAAATTCTGTATCTCAAGTCATTCACTAGCCAAATGAACAAAGAATACAACTTAATATTTTATTAAAAATGAAGACAAGTTTTGAAAAAAATTTTAATGGAAAAAAGTTTTGAAAAGAGAAAAAAAGGAAAGAATAAACAATAAAGACTAACCTCCACGTAGGTTCTGGGAATGAGACCTTTGTTTCCTTTAGCATTCTTAGCTATCCACCAACCATCAGGTTTTTTTTCAATTATAAGGAGAATTTCCCTTTTCTTAAATCAAAACAAAGTAAAAAAATTTTAAATTAAAATTTACCTCCAAATTAGGAATAATCACCACTGAAACTATTTTCAAAAACAGAATAGCATTTCACCATTTTCCTACCAGGTAACTTTGATAACATAATATCACATGACTAGTACCTGTAAATCATAATTTTTACTTATTTTGTTAAAACAGACTGAGTCTTTAAAAACAATACCAGGCATGTGAAATATAGGAAATAGGCAGGGTTTTCTTATTTTGTCAGGCATGCAAACTCATCCTTAGGTCAGGTTTTAGTTTTGTTTCTACCTTAAATGTAAGATCCCCAGCTTGCTGAGCAGTAAAATCTCCAACGGCAATGTATTCTTTACTTGTTGCCTGGTGGTGGGATTCATTTTCCTGTTTCTCTTCCTCTTCCTCTTCTGTTTCTTCTTCCTCCCCACCACCTTCTTCACTCTCTTCTTCTTCCTCCTCCTCCTCATCTTCTTCTTCAGCTTCTTCCTCTTCGTCAGCAGATTTGTTATCTTCCTCTCTTTCAGTAAGTGCCCTGATTCTGTGAAAAGTAGTTCTATGATAAGGATCACTTGAAATAACATATAAGAATCAAGTATAACTTCTACACAGAGAAGACCCTGCCCATATTTGGAACTGGGCAAATAGGGAAATAAGGAGAAAGCACAACTCATGGTTTCTACCATCTAGCTAACAATATGTGACTTGAGGGACTGAGCAGTGAAGGAGTAAATATGACAGACAGAGCATGCACGGGACTTGAGGCTGAGAGACCTGAGACTATGGGACCTGTATTCAAATCTTGAATTCATCTACTCAGCAAATGCTGCTTGAGCACTTTAACACAGAGGTTAGAGCACAGGCTCTGAATTTCCATTCTGGCTCTGTCTTCCCCTCGCTGAGTGACCTTGGATAGGCTTCTTTTAAGCTTTCCATTTCTCATTGGTAAAGTGAAGGTAATAATAGAATCTGCCTCACGGGACTGTCATGAAGATTACATGAGTTACAAATTTGCAGGGGGTTTAGAACAGTGCCTGCTAGTCGCAAGTTTTTTAATAGAAGTCAGCTATGATGGTGATAATGATGTATGTCAGGTCCATGTCAAACACAGTGGATACAAAGGTAAACCACGTAAACAATTCCCTGTCCCCAAGGAGCTTACAGTGAGACAATCTAGAAAGTGGATAATTACAATATGGTTTGGTAGGTACATTAGAGGTATACACAGGATACTAAGAAAACACACAGAGGATCACTTGACCTATACTGCATGGGGTGGGGATCAGGAAAGGCTTCAAATTAGGTCTGGAGAGGAATGCCTGGGTGGCTCAGTCAGTTAAGCAATTACCTTCAGCTCAGGTCATGGTCCCAGGGTCTTGGGATCCAGCCATTGTGGAGCCCAGCACTGAGCCTCGCTCAGTGGGTAGCCTGCTTCTCTCTCTCCCTCTGCCTACCCCCTGTTGCTCCTGCTCTCTTGCTCAAATAAACAAAAATTTTATTTAAAAAAATAGTTGTAGGACACACTCATATCACAATGACCTAAACATAAACAGTAGCTCCACAAAATTTTTACACTATAAAAATAAAAATTCATAAAATATGTCATATTGATTTTCAATGTGCCCTTTTCCTTTTTCAGGAGATCTTTTGCACATATTTTATATCTTAAATGTAATAGAAAAATGTAACAGAAATGAGTCAACTATTCTAAAATGTTGCCAAGGATAATGGGAACTTGACATAATTATTCATGATTCTTCTCATTCTGCTAAAAGAGTGAATTTCACTTATTAATTTTTGACCGTTAAAGTAACCTTGCATTCTGGATTAAATTCCACTTAGTCATGCTGTATTGTCATTTTGATATGACACTGGATTCTATTTGCTAATATTTTATATTGGGTTTGTTCATGTGTTCATAAGGGTCTCTTTTTTTTTCTTATATAATATTCTTGTCAGGTTTTGATATCAAAGGTATCAAAAGCTCTTAAAGTGATTTGGGAAATGTCCTTCTATATAAAAATTTTGTAATACTAGTATTATTTCTTTTTTAAATGTTTGCAGTAATTCTATCAGTTTTATTCTGTGGGAAGGTTTTTAATTATACATTCAACTTCTTTAGAGGACATTTTAGCAGGACTGTTTTCTGTTCACCTTGTATCAGGTACCTTTTATTTCTCAAGGAAATTACTTTATCTAGTTTTTCAAATGTATTGGTATAAAGTTGTTCATAATATCGTCACAGCATCCTTTTAATTTCTGTAGGACCACTAGTGATTAGTTTTTTTTTTAAAAGATTTTAAAAAATGTATTCATTCATGAAAGACACACACACAGAGGGGGGGTGGGGTGGAGCAGAGACACAGGCTCCATGCAGGGAGCCTGACGTGGGACTTCATCCGGGATCTCCAGGATCAGGCCCTGGGCTGAAGGCGGCGCTAAACTGCTGAGCCACGGGGGCTGCCCTAGTGATTAGTTTTTATTTCTGTTTTCCTTTCTCTTTTCTTGATCAGTCTTGCTAGGAAGTTATCCATTTAATAAATTCTTCCAAAGAGCCAGCTTTTGGTTTTGTTGATATTATCTACTGTAAGTCTTTTTATTATTTAGTGTTTTCTGCTCTTATTTCTGTTATTTCCTCCTATCTACTTACCTTGGGTTTAATCTCTTGTTCTTTTGTTTTCTTAAGTTGGAAACTTCAATAACTGATTCTCAATTTTTCTTCTTTTCTAAGGTATGCATTTAAAGCTATAAATTTTGTTAGCTTCCATCTTTCTGCTTGATTCCTCCTTATCCATCCAAGCTATCCATCTTTTACAACAAATTCTTTAAGAAATTGAAAACAATTGTTTTCAAATTGTTCTTGTTTCCTAATTTTCACATTTGGGTCATCTGAGCTTCTACTGATTATTTTTTTTTCTTTATTACAAGACATTTTCCACCTCTTTGAATCAATATTGAATCAGATTGAGGAATTTCTCAGTCATTATCTCATCAGATATTTTACAGTTGTAGAATGTTCAATGTTAGATGTTTCTTAAAATATTCCACTTTTTTCCATTTCATCCCTCTTTTCTTTAAGTTTTGTTTTTTATTTTTTTCATTTGTTTTTATTTAAGTTTGATTTGCCAACATATAGTATAACACCCAATGCTCATCCCATCAAATGCCCTCCTCAGTTATCACCCAGTTATCCCAACCCCCCACCGACCTCCCCTTCCACAACCCTTTGTTCATTTCTGAGTTAGGAGTCTCTCGTGGTTTGTTTCCCTCTCTAATTTTTCCCACTCAGTTCCCCTCCTTTCCCTTATAATCCCTTTCACTATTTCTTATATTCCCCATATGAGTGAAACCATATGATGGTTGTCCTTCTCCGACTGACTTACTTCACTCAGCATAATAGCCTCCAGTTCCATCTACATCAAAGCAAATGGTGGGTATTCGTCCTTTCTGATGGTTGAGTAATATCCCATTGTATATTTATACCACATCTTCTTTATTCACTCATTTGTCGAAGGACATTGTGGCTCCTTCCATAGTTTGGCTATTGTGGACATGGCTGCGAGAACATTGGGGTGCTAGTGTCCTGCCATACAGATGTAAAGATACATCTGTATCCTTAGGGTAAATACCTAGTAGTGCAATTGCCAGGTCATAGGGTAGCTCTATTTTTAACTCTTTGAGGAACCTCCACACAGTTTTCCAGAGTGGCTGTGCCAGTTTGCATTTCCACCAACAGTGCAAGGGGGTTCGTTCCCCCTTCTCCACATCTTCTCCAACATTTGTTGTTTCCTGTCTTGTTAATTTTCACCATTCTCATTGGTGTGAGGTGGTATCTCATTGTGGTTTTGATTTGTATTTTCCTGATAGCAAGTGATGCAGAACATTTTCTCACGTGCTTGTTGACCATGTGTACGTCTTTGGTGAAATTTCTGTTCATGTCTTCTGCCCATTTCATGATTGGCTTGTTTGTTTCTTGGGTGTTGAGTTTAGTAAGTTCTTTATTGATCTTGGATACTAGCCCTTTATCTGATATGTCATTTGCAAGTATCTTCTCCCATTCTGTACGTTTGTCTTTTAGTTTTGTTGACTGCTTTTTTTTTTTTTTTTTTTTTTTGCTGTGCAGAAGCTTTTTATCCTGATTAAGTCCCAACAGTTAATTTTTGCTTTTGTTTCCCTTGCCTTCTTAGATGTATCCTGCAAGAAGTTGTGGCCAAGTTCAAAAAGGGTGTTGCCTGTGTTCTCCTCTAGGATTTTGATGGATTCTTGTCTCACATTTGGTTCTTTCAGCCATTTTGAATTTATCTTTGTGTATGGTGTAATTTTCCATCTTTTCTTCTACTTTAACAAATTAATCATTATTTAGAAGTCCCTGTCAGCTACTTTTTTTTTCTAGTTCAAATCTAAGTCTGCTTTTATTTACTGCCTTCTTACTTAATTACTGATTATTCTTTTGTACTTCTAGTAGTTCTTTTATTAGTGGATACTGTGGATGAGACATTTAGAGACTTTGGATTATGTCATCTTCCTTTACAGAGTGTTGAATCTTATTCTGTTACACCATTAAGTCATCATGTTTCTGTTAAGGTCTGGTTTTAGGCTTGGACAAGATCTACTTCAGTCTTTAAGACCACAGTTCTTAATATTATGGTATTGCTCCTAATACAGCAATGACAATGACAGCATGACTAAGGCCTTCTGTGATCTCCACTAAATGCCTGAAGCATTCACCAAGGTCTCATTACTCTAACTAGGTACAAATTTCAGTATTTCTCCAGGATTGCTTGACTTCCAGAATCTTTTAAGCTCTCAGTCTCTTAGCAGGTACTTCCTGCCAGTGCTTCTGGAATCATGCTCTGTGTAGCCCAGCAATCTATTTATATTTTCCTAGTTGTCTTTAGCAACACACTTCTTTCTCCCCACAAGTTCCAATGGCCTTAGGAACCCCCAAAATTTGATTTCTGCCTCCTGAGCTCAGTGACACTGCTGCTTCCTGTTTAGGATCCACCTTCCTGTACCACAGCCTGTAAATTTTCCCCAGAGATAGGGTCTGGGTGAATGTAGACCTTAGTCCCTGTGTTTTCCTGTATTAAGGACATCAGCCCTGCTTGGCTGATGTTCAATGACTTCGAGCAGCTGTTTTGTATATTTTGTCTGGATTTTATAGTTTTTGTTTTGTTTTTGATTTTATAGTTTTTATGGTAGGATGGTTAAGTCCAAAACCAGCTACTTTGTACTAGATATCAGTGGGAACTCTAGAATCCTTGGATCTACATCCTTTAGCATTTTCCCTAAGCTATAGTGTGAAAGTATGGCAACAGTACTTGAAGAATCTAAGGAGTTAATTTTTTCCTTTTTGCTTTCCAGAAATTGAGTTTATTTACACCATCAAGTTTTCTTTCCACTTTGCAAAGGCTATTAATAACATATACCACAACAGAAAAACAATGCATATTTTTGCCTCCAGTTTTTAAAGAATATTTAGGGAAAAAGGAAGCAAATAGACCATCCAAATAATTTCTTTTTATGTATCAATACTGACATTAAAGGCATCCTTATTTTGTAACACTTGTTTAGTTTTTCAGACCTCTCTTTTGTTTCTCCAACTAGATAATAAATTGCCTAAGACAGAGGTAATGACTTCTATATCTTTACATTTTTTATACAGTCTAAGACTTTCTACTATACACTATAAAATATCAGCTGATTATACTTGCTATCACCATTTCTTTGTATCTATACTCTTACTATGTCTTTATTCTGAGTCAAACATTAAACGTGTGGGTGACATAATATCTGAGAGAAAGGAAGGAAAGAAGCATACTCAGTTATATTTTCTCTACTTATGGACACAGCAAGTTCTTGCAGTTGGTGGGTAAGCTTATCCAAAAGACTGTGCTCCTCCTCTTTTTTCTGATTATAGTTCCCGATGGGTGCAGTTTCATCAGCCTATGAGAGAATATAAGTTTATTTCACTGAAAAATTTAATTTCGGTTTCCTATTATATTTATTTTAGAAGGGAAATAATACTCCGGTAAGTTCTAGAAGACAAAGTAAATGTCAACATGAGAGTAGGCCTACCTTAGAGAAATCAGATTAAAAGAAATGTAGATTATTATATTGAAATGTAACCCAAAGTTAAAAATAAAGTTATACTAGTTGGTTTTTTGTTTAGTTTCTTTGCTAGCTATTTCAGACCCTCTACAGTGAGTAAGAGACAGGTTCTAGACAGAAGATAGGCTTTGGAGTTAAAAAGATGGGCGTCAATCCCAAGTTCTGCCACTTATTGGCAGTGAGACATTAAGAAAGCTGCTTCACCTTTGGGAGACTCAAGTTTCCTCACCCGAGAAACAGGATAATTAGATTTCAAATTTAGGGTCAGCCTGCCTTCTAAATTCAAGAGTTTTGTATCACTGAAATACAGACACTCACATGCAGGTAGGGAGATGACTTTTAGATGCCTTCCACTTTAAATGTTCTGTGAGTTTCTGGACCAGGACACCTAGTTGAAGCTCAGGCTCATACTAAAAGGGAAGATCCTGAAGGGATTTCCAAGAGTTAATCCTAGTTTCTCCTATTTCTGCAGAGTCACTGATATTAGAGCTGCCATGTGATACAAGAAGCTTCTCTACACCTTACCCTCATGACCAGATTACGTACTCTCCCCAGAGAGTAATTAAAATTAAAACAACTCCAAACTATAAAACATAAAACTTATACAATACAAAAATAAAAATAGCTTCTTCTTGGATTTTCTGGGTACTCTATGCTGGGTAAATTCACCAAAGCTGAACTTTTCTCAGCGTTCAGAGCCCCAGATTTTCTGCTCTAAAGCACATATTCAGTAAGCCAGTTGGGCAAACTGGCACTGATCACAGTTAGACTTCACCACCATGAAAGCAAATCCAGGGACTTAACCACTCTAATGAATTCCCACTTAATGAGAACAACTGTATAAAAACCAGTTTTTTTTGTAATATCATTAACTGTAATACTTACTTTGTTTAATTTTTGAAGAGCATTTTTATTTTCATCTATTGCCTGTTTTAATTGGATACATCTAAATTTTCAAAAAGAAAGAAAAAGTATTAATTGTTCTATTGTCAGACTAGAAAGTTACCTTATAAAATCATACATAAGTCTTTAAGCTGTCAAGGCAATTAGCTATTGTATGAATGATGTTAAACAATTCACCTGTAACTGCTTTTCCACCCACCAGCTTGGGTGATCCTCACATGCTCTAAAGTACTCAGGTAGGACAGTCAAGACTCAGAAAGCTGGTGTGCCTCTGAGCTTCAGCTTCCTATCTCTAAAATAAGGAAAGCATTGGATTTCAAAATGCTTCTCCAGCTCTAAAATTCCAGAAACCTAGGACCTGGTCTAGAAGATATCCCTAAGGATGATAACGACCAAGTGCATTGTGCATCATGCATAATTCTAGGCATTGCGCAAGCACCACCTCATTTGAGCCTCATACCAACTCTTGCTGCAGTAGAAGGATGTGAGATTCAAAGGAGAGGACACAACTGGTCAATGGTGCAACATGCAAAGACAGAGTTTAGGACTCCGCATCTGGTCTTTTCCCACCACAGCACATTCCCCTTTTAAGTTCGCTCGGCCTATCTAGATGGGTATAATACTTTAATTATTCCATAGATGGCCCATAAAATGTAGCTTAAGGCTTAGACCCAAATAAGAAGTATAAAAATGACTGGAAATGGGCTATATCTAATAATGACAGTTATCAAAATTCACGTTTTCTCAAAAAATAACCTGAGTCAATATTTTTTTATGCTGTTTGCTAATTTTTTTTCTTAGAGAAACTAATGAAATGAAATAAGTAGCAAAAAAGGAGACAAAAGTCCTTTGTGAAAGAGACTGAAAAGAAGTGAAAATATCAAACTATAGCTGACCCTGCCAGTTACTTACCCAAAAGCCCTTCCACAATCTGCATCTATGCTGACAGGCTCAGCCCCTCATTGACACTGACACTTAAGTGCTCAGAATCTACTGCAGGTAGGGTGGGTGTACAGCCCACCACTGGCCAACAAAACATGAAAGAAATATGTTGGGCACTGCCTCCCATTTTATCCTCCCTGGTGCAGCACTTAAAGAATCCTTCACCCTTTCTGCTTTTATATACAGATACCTGAGGACTTTGTAAAGGTGAGGGAAGCCATCACTGGCTAGATGAGGATGACAGAGCATGATGAGAGCAAAGGCTGGTCGTTGAGGACATCACGAGCCACTTATCCACCCTGAGAGAGCCTACTTCCAGACTTTTTGTGAAATGAGACTGTAGAGCCATTAATTTTAATAGGTACCCTGTTACGCAGACCAAAAGAATCCTAACTAAAACTTAGACTCGAAAATTTCACTTAAGAGCCAGAGAAGAAAACTATAAAACAAACTGTTTATTAAAATGATCTCCTTTGTATCTATAACATTACTAAAATCCTCAAACTGTTCAGATATTTTAAGATTTCTGGGTCAGGATAGAAACTCAAGTACGTGCTCATCTTCACCACCTCCTGAGACCCCACAAAAAATGATTAAAACATCTTAAAAGGTAATAAACCCTGAATGTAGGAGAGTGAAAGAGGGACCACCTGTCAGAAAGACATTTCAAAATATTTCTGCCGAATGGCAAAAAGGTAGAAATGTGTTCTTCTAAAAAGAAAGTAAGAAGTCTCTAAAAGGGACAAGATCCACCAGGCAGTGAACACCATGATTTGGGTCAGCAGGTAGGAAGGACTGGGGAGGGAGGGGTAATTAAAATGTGTCTAAGGGAATGAATGTATTATGAAGTTCTACAGGTGAAGACGTCCACAATGGCTGGGATTTGCTTTACATATTATGTTACATTATATTATATTAATTAAATGATATCCATAATATCTAAACTATAAAAGCAATCAATCTTAAGGCAACCTAAGAGCTTTATAGATAGTATCTAGGGAGAGAGTAAAGATACTGATTAAGTTTAGATTTAATTAACGCCCTTTTATAAGAAGTCTGCCTTTTTAAAAAGTCTGTTCACAGAAAATCTGAGCCAGCTAGCATCCCCTTTCTCTTATCTTACCTCCCTCTGTTCTCCCACCTTACCAGAGGATTGTCTCTAAAAAGTACAATTAATGAATGACCTGGGAGAATTACAGTTGCCAAATAAGTTCCCCATACACCAGGATTAAGGCCCACTCTATTTTGGCATTGGGCACTCCTCGGCCCAACAGCTAGTTTCTAGGCCCCCCCGAAAAACCCTGCCCACGTACAAAGAACTTCATTCTCACCCAGGGGGTAATAATGTAGGAAAAAGACCTATACCTACAACTGCATAAGAATCCTGGACTGCTGTCTGGAATAATCAAACTACTCCCTCATTCTTAAATAAAAATGGATAACCCAAAGACCACCAGATATAATAAAGAAAACCAGCAACATGAAGTTAAATTTAAGACTAACTAAAATTAAATAAATAAATCATTGGAATCCAGAGGAATGGAAGACAAGAGAACCTCCCAGGTGTGAACAAAAAGACAGAGAAATAAAAACTTTTAATGGGGAGATAGGAGACTACAAAGAAGAGTCTAGGATGTTCAATACCTGATGCAAAGGTGTTTCAGGAAGAAATAGACAAACAGAAGTAAAAAAATAAATAAATAAAAAGATCTTTTGGTAAAAGAAATTTCCCAGAAGCTCATGAGGGACAAGAATTTCTAGTTGGAAAGACCCACTGAGCATTTAGCAGGATGAAATTTCAAAACAGCAAGACTGAAGAGACAAGCCCCAAACAGGTCAATTATAAAGGAACAATCATCAAACTTATTCACACTACTGAGTATAAAGAAACCTGACAATGTCTTCAAAGGTTTAAGAGAAATAATTTTTACTGTATAACAAGCCAATTAATGAAACATAGGGGTTGATGTTTTCAAACATACAAGTGTCCATGAGAATTTTTAAATGACTATGATGGCAATCTTTTTATACATGAAGAAGACTATTTATGGTTATGTGGGTTTAAAAATAATTATCATTTATTAAAATAAAATTTTAAAACCTAGTTTCCCCTGGGACTTCAAATTTAGCCTATAAATCTTATTCTATTTTAAAATCTAGTCAAGTAAGTATAATTACCTTCACTTTTTCTTTTTTATTTGATTATCTCAATGTGAACTGAATTTCTTAATCAATCCTAATAAATGCAGCTAATTAAGTTCTCGTCAACATTTTAAAATTCATTTAAATTTTATTTTGCTTTTCAGCACTTCGAATGCCTAAAGTAAGTAAATTTTTTTCAAATGGTTCAAGTGAATCATTTAAACTAATAAAATGAATTTCATGTTCCTTTGAATGTTGTCTCGTTTTAAATACCCAAAGCATACAGATTATCTTAATGATGTCCTAAATTGAATATGAAAGTATGAATAGACTAATTCGATTTAGTTCATCATGTCCATGTAATTTTAAACTTGATTTAATTTTGATCTCTCCTAGAGATTAAAGAAGTCAAAACAGAACAAAACACACCCTCTGAAAGAATAGTTTTCCTATGTCAAGGGAGTTAAGGTCACCATCCCAAGTAAGGCAAAACTGCTAATAAGAGTTTTCTGACCAGATCCCAGGATTTGAGGCTACAGTAGGACAAAGATCTACCATAATTCTGCCTCAGCCACTATGTTGACACTGAACAGTTTTTATAGTTGCTGTCACAAAAGCCAAGTCCATAACCTTCAGGTTTAGCTTAGTTTTTTTTAGATCCAAGTTATATCATGATGTAATTTTTCCATTTGATTCAAATGGATCAATGCCTCCAATTCCAATGAGACTGCAGTGAAATTCTCTTTTCCTTGACTGATTTTCACATTTCTCAGCAGTCTTCAAGTATGTTTATTGCCGGCCCACTTTAATGTCCTCTAGCAAAGTCATGGTAGACATGTTAACAAACCACTGTGGGAACCTTAATTTTCTCAACTATGTTAAAAAGTATCTCATGGTGTTATTGTGAAAATTAATCAGGAAAGAGGTTTTAAGAGTGTGGACCACACTGCTTGGAACATGCAGAGTAGAGAATAAATGTAAATTGCTGCTTTTTAACTTTTGTAATTCTCTATTTAATCATTCCACTATTTAGACCTGGGAAATACAGATAATTGCAAGAAATACTTTAAAATAAATTTTGGAAAATTTCGTTCATTGTTATCTTAGTATTAATTTCCATTATTATTCTTTTTAGGAATTGTCCATAAAAAAGGAAAGAAATAACATCTCAGACAATTTCTATGCTATAAATACTGCCCACTGAAATGTAAGTATTATATCTGGATAGCTTATATAATTCAGTATGTAATTTACCTTTGGTAAATATTTCTCCGTTTACTGGCATCTAGAGCTTCTTTCAATTGACTCTCAGAAAGCAAGCTACCAACCTACAATAAATAGAGACTGTTAGAATATATTGTTAAGTACCATATAACCTCAGGAAATAAAATTTTAATTCTCTTTTCCCAATATTTCACAACGAACACTTTTAAACATACAACGAAGTATATAAAGAATTAAATTTCACAGTGAACTTCCATATAACCACTACCTAGATTCTATCATTAATATTTTACTTACACCTTTTTGATCCATCCATTCATCCATTTGCCTTATTTTTTATGTATTTCGAAGTAAACTGTAATCCTCATAATTGATGCACCACAGATATCACTAATGAGAGTTCAATGTCAGTGTAAAATTTACATACAATGAAATGCACATATCTTAAATATAATTTGCTAAATTTTGGCAAATGCATACACCCATATATAACTCTAACCCCTATCTACATACAGAAAATTACCAATACCCCAGAAAGGATGAACTCTTTTGTGTCATCCTTTCACATAGCATGTTCTTGAGATACTGCCGTATACAATCATTAGTTTATTCCTTCATACTGCTCAGTAGTATTCTATGAATATGTCACAAGTTTATCTTCATTCTTGTATCTTATGCCTTGACTTAGCATTTTCCAAACACTACCTGTAATTTTGCCAATGTACCCCAAAATAAATATGTAAATACACATTTACATAAGTAATAACAACATACTCATATGTTCTTTTCTAAAGATGATGTGAAAAAGAAGTGGATGAAAGAAGAGAAACTAAAATTCATTAGCTTCTTCTCTTTCTATTTTGCATCTGAGTGTTAGTTACAAATTGACAGCTGGAGATAGAGTCAGTTATAACAGGTATGACCCAAATGGGTTCTTGATTACTTGTCCATGGACACCAAGTTGGAAGTCTGTTCTTTTTTTTTTTTCTTCAAGTGTCACACTATCAAAGAGTCCCTCCCAGATACTTAGGCTACCAGTCTTCTGGGTCAAGTCTTCTTCAGGTCGACTAATCTTTTTGATTGTTTTGTTTCATTTTTGTTTTAGTAAGTTTTTTGCAGTTTACTTCTGAAACTTTTCTGGTTCTCCTAATATCCCACTAAATTTAAAATCGGAATCAGAACCTTATTAAGCACCTAGACAAAGTTCATTGAAGTCAAAACCTCAAGAAGTTTTATTTCTGACAGAAGAGTATTTTCTTTTTATTGCACCACCGTAAAATCTAAACGTCACTTATGAAATATTTATCCATCAAACTGTTGTAGTTTTTAAATCAGAGTCCAAAACAGGAACAAATATAAGCACTCAATAAATTTCTTGTCTATCAAAGACTAGAAAATAATTTTATTTAGTAATAGATCAAACAAAAAAAAAAGTACAATTAGCAAAGCGAAATAAGAATTTTGGAAAATAAATTAATTACGATTAATTACGATTTACTTTTTCTCCTCTTTCGAGTCATATACATTTGGTGTTCAAAATCATGAAAACATCAAAAAGTATTAAGAGAAACATAATAATCATCAGCATTCTAGCATACACAGTTACCATCCTGGGATGTTTCCTTCAATCTTTTTTTCTATGTATATTAGATACAAAATAATTTTACTGAAATATTGTCTATTTAATTTTATGTTTTATATTCCTTTTCTAACTTGACATTTTATCAAAAATATCTTCCCCATACATGAAAATTTGTTTTCACAAAATTTTAATACTATTATATCCCAACATAAGTTATTTATCCATTCCCTTATTATTGATCATTTAAGTGATATCCAGCCTTTTCCAAGTAACAGTGATGAACACTTTTACACATTAAATTCTGTCCCAATAATTTTTTTTTTTTACTATTATGTATGGCAAATCCCTAGAAATGTAATTACCCAGCCTTGGAGCATGACTAATTCGCTACGTCTTGTCAAACTGCTTTCCAGAAATGCTGTACGTTATACTCTGGAGCAGTGTATATAAGTGTTTCATCACACTCTCCCCAGGACTGAGTATTATGATTTTTTAAATGTTTGTGATATTTTATTTCCTGGGCAGTTACTTGATTACTTTTTAAGTTAACTTTTCTCATGTTTATGACTTCTTTGTACTTCTTTGGTTCATGTCCTTGGCTAATTTATCGGATCCTAATATTTTTCTTACGTATTAGGACTATTCTTTGATACCTTTTTCGTTTGAGTTCATGTGAAGCAAAAATAGCCTCCACTGGAAGACCGCTCAAAGGTTAGGGGGCATGGAGAAAGCAAAAGGCGCAGGAAAAAAAAAAAAAAGTTGGAAAGGTTATTGTTTTAGATTTGGGAGGTGAGGTGGGTTAAAGGAGTTGCTAGGATGGAGACTGAGAAGCGAGGGAGCGGGCGCTTAGTCTATGCTCACGATTTTCCGGAGGCTCAGTTTCCCCAGGGATGGGCTTAGGAGCCGGAAGGTTAGAATCAGGGTTAGTGCCGGGATGCTGGGGTGGGGGAGGGAGCGCTGTAACTCGGGAAGGTACGTGGGTGGGTTGGGGTAGGCTCCCAGGATTAGGGTGCACCCCAGATCTCGCCCGCCGCCAGAACCCAGGCCACCTAGTGCTGCCCAGGCCCCCGGCTGGGCAGTCAGACGATACCTGTAGCTTCAATTCCTGACTGCGGCGCTGCAGGGCCTGCAGACGATTGCTCTGCCGCCTAGCCCGCATCTCCCTCGCCTCCGCGCTCAGCGCTCACCGTCGCCAGGGAAACCAGGCGGCGGCGTGGGACGGTGACGCAATCACGGCGCGCCCGCCTCGCAGCCCGGCGGCGGGGGTGGGGGGAGGGGATGGATGGAAGAGGAACGTGCAGGTCGTCGTCTGTCGCAGTAGCCACCCCGCAGGCCCTGGGCTCTCCGATCAGTCCTCCCTTACTGGTCAACCCGCAGGATTGGGGTGAAGGTGGCAGAGAAGGCTCAACGGCGTGGAAACTACATGTCCCACAGTACTTCAGGAGTCCCACGCCACCACCGCCGGGGTTCTCGGTATTATGGCATCTATTTTCTGATGCCAGCGTTGCTGAACTCATCTTAAGGTACAATTTAAGCATCTTAAGTTCTTAAGTTAACTGCAAGGATAGCTTTCCTATGTGACCTTCCTGGGATACATGGTTTTGTCGCATATTCTCACTTGAAAGGACTGGTGTGTGGTTTTTAAAGATTTTATTTATTTACTCATGAGAGACAGAGAGAGAGAGAGAGAGAGAGAGAGAGAGAGAGAGAGAGAGAGAGAGAGGCATAGGGAGAAGCAGGCTCCCTGCAGGGACCCTGATGCGGGACTGGATCCCAGGACCCCGGGATCACGACCTGAGCCAGAGGCAGATGCTCAACCACTGAGCCACCGGTGCCCCTGAAAAGACAGTTTTTAATTCTTTGCCATTTGGGGTACCGCTGGTTCCATTTCACTTTAGTTTTGCACATTGTCACGTTGTCCATCCTGAGTTCTGTGGATGGTGATTTTGTTCAACAAGTATGTGAACAAATAATTATGATCTCCATTTTATATCTCCTCTCCCGGAGATTATAACATTTTCCCAGATGGTACTGAATCCTTTAAGTCCCAATTCCCAAACTTTGCACTACACCGAATAAAAATGATCGTGATGGGAGTTCACTTTTCAAATGATGAACTACACTAATATAAATGAATGCACTTCAGTAAACAAACAGGTTGATTCTATAGGCCCAACTACTATGCTACTTAATTTTGAATACTGTTTTTTCCAAATATACATAGAGAAACGTGACAACCAAGTGTCCACCTAACTGAATGTTCACATTGAATACACCATGTCACATCACCCAGATTGGGATACAGAACATTACCAGCACCCTAAATAATCTTCCCCTCCTAATCCCTACCCACCCCTTAGGCCAAAAGTAAACACTATCCTAACTTCTAACAACAATTTGTTTTGCTTCTTTTAAAACTGTACAATGAAATCATGCAGTATGTACTGGCTTCTTGGGCTTTTTTCACTCAACATGTTTGTAAGACATACCTCTATCGTTGTTGTAGTTCTAATTTGTTCAGTTGTCATTGCTCTCTGGTATTTCAGGGTGTGATACTCATTCATTCCGCTGTTGCTGGACATGTGGATAGTTTCCAGTATAGGGCTGTTATAAACAGTGCTATTACTTACATCTATACCTAGTACAAACATGTACACAATGCTAGGCTACAGGGCATGTCTTATGTTCAGCTTTAGTAGATATTGCCTATTTTCCCAAAGTTGTACTAATTTACTCTGCCTATATGGGTTTTTGTTCTTCATATCCTTGACGACGCTTGGTATTATCTGTTTTGTAGTTCATGTCTATTTTGAATTAACTTGTCCATTATGACTCATGATACTTAAAAATTCACTTAACTAACCAGATGGTATTTTCATTAAAAAAAAATTTGTAATAGAGGCGCCTGGGTAGCTCAAGTCATGATCCCAGAGTCCTAAGATACAGCCCAGAGTCATGTCTGGGTCTCTGCTCAGCAGGGAGTCTGTTTCTCCCTCTCCCTCTGTCTCTCTCCTCCACTTGTGTGTGCACACGCGTGCGCTTTCTCTAATAAAATTTTTTTTAAAAGATTTGTAACAGGGCTCACTTGTGCAGCACATATGCTAACATATGCTAAAATTGGAATGATATAAAGATTAGCATGGTCCCTGCACAAGGGGGCCATGCAAATTCATGAAGTATTCAATATTTTTTTAAAAAACGTTTGTAACAACAAATGAGAAAGGACTGCTGTATCTTTAAATGGATTAATAAATCAGTACTTATAAGAGGCAAGCAAAATCTATTTTATGAAATCCTTATTTATTTTAAATATACATCTATAAATATACATCTATAAATATACATCTATAAATTAGACAAAATATTCTATATCTGACTTATAAGGATTTCCATATTTATATGAAAAATTGCAGGGTCATAAATATAGTATAATTCTATGTTGGTAAAAATAAAACCCCTACGTGTGTGTATATATATATATATATGAACAATGAGGAAGGATGCAAAAAAGCTTACTACTCTTCTTCACCTCAAGTGGAAAGATAATTTTAATTTTATACATTTTCCATATTCTGGTTATAACCATTTATTCCATTTGAGTCTTAGATCAGCATCATCAGCATCACCCAGAGCTTGTTAGGAATCCATATCCTCAGACCCCACCACAGAACTACAGAATCGGAACCTGTATTTTAATATTACCCCAGTGTTTCATGTGCACATTTAAGGCTAAGAAATACTATGGAAGTATTCAGTGTGCTATAAGGCATGAGATTATCCTCAGCTAACTGCCTTTTTTATTAATTTACATTTCTTTTGATTTGTAATGCTCAGCATAGTCATCTTAACAGTAGTCAGTTACTTCTTGTTAACCTTTGATGTCATTTTGAGAATCAAAGTGATGGGGCAAAGGCAAAAAAGAAAACTAAATTTCCTTACCACCTACAGCCCTTTGTCCTTGAAACAGGCAGTGACCTTCCTCTAGAAACTCAGCTACCTGGATGTTAATACTTTGCTGAGGGCAAAAAGCAATCTTAGCCTGACCCCCAGGATCCTTTGAGTCTACTCTAACATAGAAAAATTCCTTTGGAAACTTCCGTTATCTCTACCTGCTCCAAGATACAACTTGACAATCATCCGTTATCTCTACCTGCTCCAAGATACAAGTTGACAATCATCCCGTAAGCATGATCACTCATCTGAAGGGTCTCATGACTGAGTTTTTACTAAACAATAATAAATGATCTTTTCCTAACAAGAGCTAACCCCCTCAAGGTTGTGGAAACCTTGTTTCCAAAATTCCTTAGAGACTTAGGCTATCCCTGCCAACTTGAAATTATATAACCTCCGCTTTTCACAACCCCAGTGCAGCTCTTCTGGCCCACAGGTCCTCTCCCGATGCTTTAATAAAACCACTTTTTGCACTGAAGAAATCTCAAGATTTGACTGAGTAATCAAAAGGGAAGGACAGAGCAGAGGACCAAAGATTGAAGTTTAAGAAACTTGGAAAAGGAAGCAGTGATAAAAGTCTGGAAACACAGGGAAGTTTTAAATTATTAGGGAAGTGTGGGAAGAATTTCAGAGGAGAAACTGGCATCAAATACTCTGGAGGTGAAAATTAAGTATTCAGAAATGGCCATTAGATAACAATGGCTGGCGGGGGGGGGGGGTATGCAGAGAGCAGACTGCAGCAGGTTAGTGGGCATAACAGAAGGAAGTAATAGTGGACCACTTTTTCTAATTAGCAAATGATGGTTTTAGTCAAGATCTGTGCATATTTGTAGAGGGAAAGCAGGGAGAGACTGTAGATGCTAGATAGAAATGGTGTAGTAGAGAATAGGCAAGGTCCTCGTGGGGAGGGGATATGGTAGGGGTAAGATGCAGAATTAAACTGAGGCCACAGAGGAGTCAGCCTTGGAAGAGACAATGTGCATCTTCTCTTCTGAGAAAGGAAAGCTAATGAGATAAAGCCTCAAAACCAGTGGTTTTCAACCTCTGCTGGGCATACAGTCACCTGCAGAGCTTTAAAAATCCCAATGCCCAGGCACATCCAAAACTACATAAAATCTGTGAGCAGAGCAGCCCCGGTGGCTCAGTGGTTTAGCGCCGCCTTCAGTCCAGGGCATGATCCTGGAGACCCAGGGACTCGATCCCACGTCAGGCTCCCTGCGTGGAGCCTGCTCCTCCCTCTGCCTGTGTCTCTGCCTCTCTCTCTCTGTGTCTCATGAATAAATAAAATCCTTAAAAAAAAAAATCTGTGAGCAGTGGCATGCAGAGATCAGTATTTTTAAAACTCTCGATGATTATATATTGTGCAGCCTTGTTGAAAATCACTTCCTTCAACAAAGCCATTAAGAGGAAGGCCATTAGGTGCGAGTTCCCACCTAATGGCCTTTATCTTCTCATATAGTTGGTAAGCAAACTGCAGTCCAGATGGGATGAGCTCTAAGAACTAGCACTTTAGTTCCTGCATTTACAGAATGAAAACAGGAGTTAGAAGTAATGAAGCATAATGGCCCCACTGAAAAGGAAAAAATACTTAAAAACTTTGTGTGGAAACAACTTTCCTGAATTTTATGTTAATATGGAACTGCTGCTAAATGTGCTGAGACACAAAATTAATAAGAATGAGCAAGGACAGTGTTACAGAAAACACCTCTTGCAAATAAAAAATAACCAAGGACTTAGCCACCTACTCTTGATTTTTAGATAATAATTGGAATTTATCACTAAGTTCTAGTCAAGTGGGTTTTTCCCTTAATACATATTCTACAATGACATAAATGAAATTTTTGCCAGTAATCACTGGAGTATGTTGTCACTCTATGCTTGAGGCATATAGAGCTTTGTATATTAACTAAGTTTACCTTAACTCAGTTATTTTTACACAGCGCCTTGCTTTCCTTAACAGGTTCACTAACAGCCAGAAGGATTCATAACCATCCCTAGGCCATCTGCTTTGCGGTTGTACCAAGGAACTGGCATAGAAAGAAGATACCTGCTCAAGAACACTAATAGATCAGTCTTGAGAATCCAGATCTTTTGATGCGGTAAACTTATTGGTAGGCAAGATACTCCTTTCCTTTTAATAAAAGATTCAAAGATGTTTAAAAATTTTTTTTATTTTGAAAATAAAATTGATTCATAAAGTGCAAAAGAAGTTAGAGGTGTCCAGTGCTCTATGTCCATCTTCGACAAACTGTTGGAAACAGAAAAGAGAAAAACAAATACATAATCGTTAACTTCAAATTATTCTATTGCGGAGTTAAGCTATGAACCATAAGCTATTATCCATAGTTACACTAAGAACAGATAATTAAATTTGCACAGCTGTGATGATAAAAGCTATCACTAGATGCAAGGTCCCTAACTTCCAGGCCGCCGGAACCAGGCTGCCAACAACGAAAGAATTCAGACTGGAGATCACAGAACATGAATGCGAAGATGTACACTGTCTACCAGGGATATCATCAAAAAGAATGATAAGGGGGGGTGGAGGGTGGCAGGAATACCTCCACCTTACTTGCTTTCCTTCTTTCCAGTATTTTCCTTTTTGAAGTTTAATGTCAAGGTGCAACAGTGCTGCACGTGGTAAGACACTCCCGCTAAAGGCACGCACTGAACTAAACTGGGATACCAGTGCAAGTCCTGGGGAAAACAAAACCTCCTCTTTCTGGTGTCTTGGGGGGAAAGTTACCTCCTATGCGGCATCCACAGGCGCTCCCGCCCCCAACGTCTCCCCTTAGTCCCCGCACCGTTAGTACTGCTCACCGACTCTCCCAAACGAGCAAGGCGCTGCCGGCGGCGAGCGTGAGGCTCGCCCGGCTCCCGCCCGAGCCCCGCCGGAGCCCCAGCGTGGACGAGGCGAGGCGGGCGCGCGGGGGCCGACAGCGCGGGGTCTCAGGCCAGGTCCAGCTTCTTCTGAGTCGTCGCCAGCTTGTCCTGCAGCCTCCGCTTCCTCCAGTCCAGGTAGCGCCTCCGCAGCCGGTTCGCCTGCCAGCCCACGAGCACCCCGGACGCGAAGGCCACCAGCACAGACAGCTGCAGCGTCCTCTCGGACACGTCCGCCATGGCAGCCGGCGGCGTGCAGCGCGACCTACGGCGCGGCGGCGGGGTCAAAAGGCGCCCCGCGTTCCCGGGCGGAGCGGAGCGGGGCGCGGCGCGCATGCGCGCAGCTCGTCCCGCGGCGCGCAGGTTCCAAGCCCTGGGCTCGGGGCGGCTCACCTGCTGGGCGGGAGCCGCGGGCCTGATGTGATGAGCGTTCGGCGTTGGTCTCGCCTTGTTCGCCAGCTTTGATGGTGCGCCTTTCCGAGCTCCGTGTGAGCTCCGCGCCTCTTCGTGCTGTCTCAGCGGGAGAATGCGAGCCGCGTGTGTGACTCTCCATTTACTGGTAACCCAGTTAAAAATAAACAACAGGAAAAGTATTTTCCATGATATATCTTGTTCAGCCCAGTAGATACGGGATGTTATCATTTCAACACGTAATCAATATAAAAATGAGATTTTTTTTTTTAATTCTCTCTCTCTCTTTTTTTTTAAATACCGAGTCTTTGAAATCTGGTGATTTTTATAACGACAGCATATCGCCGTGTGAACACTAATTTTCCGTGGAGATACTAGATTGGTAACTAGATTTCATAAAAGTCCGTTGAAGAATTAGATTCACATACCCAGGTTGTTCCAAAGACACATAAAGATCTCTCCAATAGCTGAGTCGAGTTTCAGTTTTAAATTTGAATTCATTCAGTTTTATTTTTTATATTTTTCAGGGTTTTATTGCAAACCAACGTTGGTGTATAAATTCATTAAAGTTTTAAAAGAAGTTCAAAATTCACTTCTTCATCACACTGGTTACATGTGGGGCCTGTGGATACAATAGTGGACAGCGAAGTCTAGAGGGCAGACCTAACACTGGGTCAGAATGGTTGGGTTGGTGAAAAATTCTAGTGATGGAAGTCATTATGGTGGACAGACCCTGACGTGGCCCCCAATGATTTCCACTTCCCAATGTTGATGATTTTGTGTAATTTCTCCTAATCAAGTGTGGGCTTCACCTGCCACCCGCTTCTAACTAATAAAGGTGCTGGGATGTCCCTCCTGGAATTCCTTTATGGTTTTTGTTTTTGTTTTTGTTTTTTTAGATTTTAGTTTTTTTTATTTGACAGAAAGAGAGAGAAAGCAAGCACAAGCAAGAGGAGGGGCAGAGGGAAAGGGAGAAGCAGGCTCTCTGTTGAGCTGGGATGCAGGGCTTGATCCAGGACTCTGGGAGCAGGCCCTGAGTTGAGGCAGATGCCTAACCGCCTGAGCCACTCAGGCGCCCCTCCTTTATGCTATATAACTTCTTTTCAACAGACTGATGACTCTCCTTGTGGGCTTGATGAAGTGAATGGACATGTTGAAGGAGCTCATGTAGTTAAGGACTGCAGCTGGCCTCTAGAAACAGCAGGATGCCTCCAGCCAATAGCTAGCAAAAAGCTGGAGCCTTCAGATCTACAGCCCAAGGAAATTAACTGTCTCCAACCTGAATAAACTTGGAAACAAGAATCTTCCTCAGTTCACCCTCCAAGTAAGATCACACACAACCTGGCTGATGCCTTGATTGTAGTCTTGTAAGAACCTAACAGAAGACCATGTGCCTGGACTCCTAACCCATAGAAAGTTGATATTATACATGTGCATTGTTTTAAGTCACTACATTTGTGGTAATTTGTTAACACAGCAATAGAAAACTGCTACAGTCAGGAAAGGAAAACCATCATATGGAGCCTGAACTCTTTTATTTGGGGCCTGACTGACCTCATCTTTCTATTGATATAAGCAAATGGATTTTCATACTTGAGGCAGAACACATCCTGGCAAAGAGATGATAAAGACAGTCTTGGGTCCAGTGTGAATTCACATCTGCTATGCTTTATGCTCATTTATTTGGCAAATATTTATTAAATGCTGCAGTAGGGGGGATCCCTAGGTGGCGCAGCGGTTTAGCGCCTGCCTTTGGCCCAGGGCGCGATCCTGGAGACCCGGGATCGATCCCACATCGGGCTCCCGGTGCATGGAGCCTGCTTCTCCCTCTGCCTATGTCTCTGCCTCTCTCTCTCTCTCTCTCTCTGTGTGACTATCATAAATAATAAATAAAAAATTTAAAAAAGTAAAAATAAAAATAAATGCTGCAGTAGGCATTGGGAATGTAAAAGTGAATATATTATCTGCCCTCAGCTTGGTGCAGAGTGAAAGATGGAAAAACAATTATGACACATTCTGATGAATTGGAGTATTTAGTTGAGTCTGTAGCTTAAACTTAAAAAAAGAAGAATAAAAGCCTCAGAAACACTCTTTTTTTATAGTCCATCCAATCTATCAACCAAATCTTTTGGTTGTATTTTCAAAATATGACCAGAATTAAAGCACTTCTCACCTCTACTCACTTGACTGCTACCACTGATTCCAAGCTGCCATCATCTCCTACCTAAGTCACTGCAAACCGTTCAGGTTTCTGGGCTTCTGTGGATCATCTCACTCTTCTGCTCAAACCATGCAGTGGCCATGGCCCCAGCAGTGGTCTGCAGAGTTCTGCATGATGTGTTCCTCTCTATTCCTTACCTCTCTCAGCCATGTGCTCATTGTTTCTTATGCTTACCAGGCCTGCTGCTACCTGAGAACATTTGCATGTGCTGGGGTGCATGGGTGGCTCAGGAGGTTGGATGTCTGGCTCTTGATTTCAACTCAAGTCATGATGTCAGGGTCCTGGAATCAAGCCTCACATCGGGCTCCCTGCTCAGCTTGGAGTCTACTTAAGGATTCTCTCTGTCTCAAATAAATAAATAAATAAATCTTAAAAAAAAATTGCATGTGGGGTCCCCCTGCCTGGCATACTCTTCTCCCAGGTGCCCATATAACTAACTTCCTTGCCCCTTTTAGGTTCTTGTCAACTGCCACCTTCTCAACAAGGCCTACATGACTATTTAAAAATCACAAATGAACCAACCCCCACTCTCTGGCACTCCTGATCTTTTCCCTGCTCTATTCTCCTCCACAGTATTTATAGCCTTCCACCTACTCTAAGATTTATAGTATTTATTACACTTATTGTTGATTGCTTGTCCCCTGCTACAATGTAAGTGACTCAAGGGCAGGGATTTTTGTTTCAATTGTATACTGGTGGATCCCAAGTGCCTGTAATTGAGACTGGCACATAACACACAGTAAAATTTGTGGTTGATGACAGCAAGGAGTGGTCAAGGAAGTCTTATGGGTATGTGGCTGAACTCAATCTTGAAAGCTAAGTAGGATGATCAGAAGAAATGAAATTTCCCTGGATCTCAGTTTTCTCATTTGTAAAATAAAGTTTAGTATGATTCAGTAGCTCTAAGACATTTTTATTATGTTTTATTTTATTCATTACTATTTTTTAAGTAGGCTCCACACCCAGCATGCAACCCGATCTGGAACTCGTTCCCAGACTCTGAGATATTGATCTGAGTTGATATCAGGAGTCAGACACTTAACTGACTGAGTTACCCAGGTGCCCCGACAAGATATTTCACATCTAGTTCTGGCAGCCGGAACTTGTCCATTAGGGTCATTGGTATTGCAAATTTGAAACTCGCTTGGAATTCTTACCTCATCCTTAGAGGCCTTTGGGCTAAAAATAAACCAGTGCACATGTACACTCTATCAAGCCTTGAATATGGGAAAAGCTTCAGTGAATAGAGCTTGCAGAGACCATAGAAATGCCCTTTTTTTTAGCAGGAGGAAATTCTGGCCAGGGGGAAGAGTATTGCTTCTGGGAAGGGGGCAGAGGTATAATCTTTTTTAAATATTTTATTTATTTATTATTTGACAGAGAGAGAGAGCGCACAAGCAGGCAGAGCAGCAGGCAGAGGGAGAAGGAAAGAAGCAGGCTCCCCACTGAGCAGAGAGTCAGATGCAGGAGCTCCATCCAGGACCTTGGGATCATGACCTGAGCCAAAGGCAGACCTTACCAACTGAGCCACCCAGGTGCCCCAGGGGTGTAAGATTTTAAATCCCTCTTAAAGTCAGTGTGTCCCTGGCTTGAGACTGTACTTTTGCATACAGTGCATTATCTTAATGGGACATTTAGTAGTTGTAGTTGATAATGGTCAACCAGCTTTGAGGTGATGATTAAATTTGGATTAACAGGCTGAATAGTCAAGTGTAATGAGTTAATTGATTATGAGCGTCTTCTGAATGATACATTAACTGCCATTGTTGTGTTTGCCATTTGAAGGACTTGCTGAGGGGAAGATTTTGCCATTTACAGTATTAGACCTTATTGCTTATGAATTCATTTAAAGTGTATAAATGGAACTCTCCTCTGCAACTTCAGGACCTGAAGCAATAAAGCAGTCATTTTATACTCTAAAGCCTTCAGAAAAGGTAAAGCTTTGCCGTCATTAACGTGGAGCATTCATTCCCTTAGGTCCTTGAATTCTGGCCCAGAACTCTGGCTGGGTCTGTTCCCCTCAGCCACAAGCTCACAGCCCTGTGTCCCAGGAGTTTTTAACTGCCAGACCCTTTGTTTTCCGTTCTCTTCCCCTGAGTTTTTGGAAGTGGGAAGAAAAATTCTTGTGTGGTTGTGCTGAACTTACTCACCTGCCTCCACCAGCACACACTCTAAGAGGCAAGCAAAGTAAACGTGCCTGGTTGTATGACTTCCAAGTAAGAATCATTTCCTCCCTGGTACATAGGCAAGAATGGAAGTGATACCATGGGGAAAGGTGAGCCTTGACCCTTCTCTTTGGTAGAAGCTGTAATGTACTTCTGCAAGTCTGCCTCTCCAGTCTGTAGTTCTGGAGACATGCACAGAAGAATGGCCTCCCAAAATTCTTTCAGAAAAAAATGGGAAAATCCTAATAACACACCAACCTGTCTCCTCCTAATTCTGAGGTAAGTGGTTATCTATAATTGACTCATTGTTCCAATAAGTATTTTCTGAGTGAGTATTATGTTTGCGATGTTTACAGCTATGTATTCCATACTGAGCCAATCTCAAAGATCTCCTGTCTAGGAGAGAGAATGACAATCAAATCCTCACACAAATAAATATAGTATTACAAACACTGATGAGTGCTTAGATGAAAAAGTACAGTGTACCATGTTTGAGGGAATACAGTGGAGCCTAACTATGGTTGAGAGGATGGGAGTTATCAAGAAAGGCCTCCTATGGACCTTGCGTTTAGGACCTAAAGTGAGACACAGAAGTAGGAATGGAAGGGAGAGGCCTTCTCTTGCATTTGTGAAGGTTGTGAGACTGCAAAAAGCTGGCTCCATGAGAACCTCAGTGGCAGGAGTAGAGGAGAGGGAGGAAAAGTAGATAGGCCTTGCAAACCATCTCAAGGGCTTTGGATTTTATTTAGAGTAAAGTAGGTAGCCATTTTTGTAAGCAGGGGAATTACTTGGTTCTCTTTACATATTAATAAAAATTAATCAGACTTGTTGGAGAATGGACTGGAAGGTGCTGTGGGAGGAAGCAGGGAAATAGGTCAGGAAACTACTCCACCAGTAGCTCCACCAGTAGCTACTCCAGCCAAGCTCTGTTTGCTTTTGCCCTCCCCTAACTGTGCCCTCAAAAACCCTCAAAATTCTCTCCAGGTGATCTATAGAGCAAGAATAGGACTGATCTCATGTTCCCTTTCTTTCAGGGTTCTCAGTCCTGTTCTTTCTGTTGTACCATGTCAGAAGTTGGTTGTTTGATGTCTTTTATCCACTTTTTAATTGTTTACAGCAGGAAGGCAGTTCCTATAGCTGTTAATCTTTCACGGGTGGTGTGAATATTGTTCTATGTTTTGTGTATTTGGGTATGTTTATTTGGTAAATGTCTGGCTTTCCATAGTAGACTATTGGTGGGGACCATTTTTGTTTCTGTTTACCATTGTTTCTTCATAATATGTGCACAATCTACACTTGTTGAATGAAATAATTATTTTTAGATAAAAAATAAACATTTATAATAAAAATTGCAAGTCATAACTTAAATTGACAGATATCATCAACAACACGAAATCCAGACAAATAAAAAGTTACAATTATAATTAAGAAAGAGGGCACTTGTTACTTTCTAAAACAAAGATATTTGAAAAAAAATAAAATAAAATAAAACAAAGATATTTGGATTTATTGCTTTGTAAGCAAGTCAGGACTATACTTGTAAAGCATAATCTCTAACAGCAGTGCAGAATGTTGTTGGCCTTATACAGGGTCTTGGGACACACAAGAGTTCAGGGATTGGTGGATTTTCAAAAGTGGGAATGTTTAAGGATTTAAAAAAAAAAACTTAACTGTGAAAGCAAGTGATTTGTTAAGGTTTGGCTAACTTACAGAAATTTTCCCATTGAAAGGAGGCTCTTGCTAATTGGCTAGTTTTAAGAAGCATGATTACTAGGTAGCCTGGGTAGCTCAGTGGTTTGGTGCCACCTTCAGGCCAGGGCGTGATCCTGGAGACCCGGAATAGGGTCCCAAGTTGGGCTCCCTGCATGGAGCCTGCTTCTCCCTCTGCCTGTGTCTCTGCCTGTGTGTGTGTGTGTGTGTGTGTGTGTGTGTGTGTATGTGTGTGTCTCATGAATAAATAAATAAAATCTTTAAAAAAAGAAGTGTGATTACTGATATGAAGTTGTCATGGATTAATCAGGATGCATTTAAAACCAATTATAGTAGTTATTCATTGTTTTGGGCAGATCATTTTTTGTAGAGGGATAGAAATTTTTTTTCCTCAGTCCCTCTTTTTAATCTTTCATTCATTAGAATTTCAGGAAATACTCTAGGAACTAGGCAGAGTTCTCTCACTGATCCTTCCTGAAGATGAAGTTTCATTTCTAGAAGTCTGATTAACAATTGAGTATCAATCAACATGTTTTCATTTTGTTTAGACTTTGATTGATGTACATTTGTGACTCCGGGCAACAGATGTTAAGTGACTATGAGACAAACAAGAATAAATAAGAATATTATAAGATGGGACTGGAAGGCACATAGAAATCATGACCCAGTATATCCCAGATTTGAAGACAAATCCCACTAACTTCCTGAGTCTACGTTGAGTAGCCGGGTTGCGTCTCCCCTTAAGTTTGGTTATGGATTGTTCTATCTTGCCTGTGGAACAAAATCTAGGTAGATATGGGGCATTAGCAATAGTGCAAACTCCAAGGTTATTCTTCTATCTACAACTAACCACTGTTGAGCTCCAAGGGCTGGACTCATTTATTATGTTGGTCAAAGTGAGGTTCCAGTTGTTGATGATCACCCAAAGTAGGGCAAATTTTATAGGCAGAATCATAATCATCAGGAGGCTATTTACAAAAATACTATTTATACCTCCAGAAAAAAGTTGCTACTTTCAGAATATTACAACAAAGAACAGTATATGAGAAGGCAAAAGTGACAGTATTTCATAGTTAAGTAGCAGAAAAATGATAGATGATCTCAGTTAGAAGTAAGAACTGTGCTGCATGTGGTACCATCAGATTTAAAAGTTCCCGTACAAGATCTGAAGATGTGTCTACTAATTTAGCTAAAGCTGCATTTGCTCTAAGACAATTGGATATACCTTAAATACTATGTCAAAAGATGGGTTAATCATAGGCGATAGATCTCTGATATGTAGTGTGTGATAAGAGCTTTAGATCGTGACCTAACCTTTTCTTTCATGTACATACAAAAGGAAGCTTTATGACAGTCTGGGAGATACAGTTTAGGAGATTGTAGACAGATCTTGTTAGACCATAGGAAGCCTTTTCCATTGCTACTTTTTCCATTCCATGAAAGAGGTTCTAAAAGGTTTGGCTTAGTCAAATGGTGTCAAGTCCTTGCTATTTCAGAAAAATTTGGTACCCATTGTGCGTAATATCCAGTTAATCTCAGAATTCTTTTTTACTGTCTTCTAGTGGTTGGTTTTGGGTAATTTTGATAATTTGTAATCTCTCCTTAGATACTGTCTTTCCTTCAGCTGACTGTCTTTCCTTCAGCTGACATGTCTTTGTAATCTCTTAAATACTGTCTTTTCTTTAGCTGACATGTCTTCCTGTAGTGAGCAAATACTTATAGCAACTCTTAGAATCATCTACCTCAGGAGAACCTCAGAGGAAGTCATTTATATATACAATCAGAGTGGTCACCTATAGGAATAGCATATCCTTAGAGTCTTGGGTTGTTTTGTGTGTGTGTGTGTGTGTGTGTGTGTTTTAAGATTTTTTTTATTGACTTGAGAGAGAGAGCATGAGTGAGTGAGTGGGAGGGTAGGGTGAGAAGGGGCAGAGCCAAGCAGGGAGCCTGACACTGACACGGGGCTGGATCTTAGGACCCAGGGATCATGATCTAAGCTGAAGGCAGATGCTTAACCACCTGAGCCACCCAGGTGGCCCCCTTAAGAGTATTGGTTTAACCATGATGAGGCTTTAGTGAATTACTGGGTCCAAGTGAACCATTAATTTTCCCAGGTGAAAGCAAGTAATGTTGACTATTTTTATCTACTGGGACACTGAACAAAAGCAAGTATAAATGTATTACAGTGAGGAGAGGATGGTGTTTAGGTTAGGCATTACTAGGAGGTGAAGTATAACTATTTTTCTAATTACACACAGACCTCAAACAAATCTATTCTTGACCATAGGTATTTTAACAGTGAAACAGATGTATTACATGAAGTGGTACAAGGCAGAATTAGTTGGTTACTGTTATGCTAACCAGCAGCTGGTCTTAGGTTTAACTAGGCAATCATATTCAATGACTGTAATAGTCCATGCTTGGCATTGGGTTCACCAAGAATAGACGTTGGGATATGGTGTTCTGACATGGCAGTCAGGTATGTTTCTTAAGCAGTAGTCTCATAGATGGCACAGAGCAGTCCACAGGGGTGCTTAAATGTGAGAGAATGAGATAATAGAGGTGGGAGTGAGAGCCAAGCTCATGTCCCAACTAGGTATTGTGACATCCTGCACATAGTTCTGCACATAGTCCTGCAGACAGAGCTTCCAGGGCCACAAATCCCAGTTACAAGTCCCCATACCCAGGGAGGCCCAGAGCCATGGCTTCCTACCAGGCATTAATACACCATTCATGGGTCCTTGTACTCCAGAGGCATTTTACCAATCAGGGCTCATTTTTAACATAGAGTGTAAACATTCCAGTTCTGTGAAGTTTCTAGGGGAAAGGGGCTAGATAGTTAATCCAATGTCAATTTTGCCTGTACAGAGGATTTCTGTTAACCTTTTCCTCATATGTACTATTGGCATAAGATCTTTCTCTGCTTCAACTTTTAGAAGATACTAACATAGAGCAGGATAAATTCCAGAAATAGATCCACCTAAATATGGTGAGTCGATTTTTTAAAAAGATTTTATTTATTTATTCATGAGAGACACAGAGAGAGAGGCAGAGACATAGGCAGAGGGAGAAGCAGGCTCCCTGCAGGGAGCCTGATGCAGGACTCGATCCCAGGATCCCAGGATCATGACCTGAGCCTAAGGCAGACACTCAACCACTGAGCCACCCGGGTGCCCCGAATTGATTTTTTTTTAAACATTTTATTTACTTATTTACTTATTTATTTATTTATTTATTTATTTATTTATTTATTTATTTATTTGAGAGAGACAAAGAGAAAGCACAGCAGTGATGGAGGGCGGGGAGAAGTAGACTCCCTACTGAGCAGGGAGCCCAATGCGGGGGCTCCATCCCAGGACCCAGAGATCCTGACTTGAGCTGAAGGCAGATGCTTAACTGACTGAGCCACCCAGGTACCTCTGGTGAATTGATTTTTGACAAGGATGACAGTTCAGCAGGCATAGATTAGTCTTCAACATATGGTGTTAGATCATTGGACATCCATAAATAAAATATGAGTCTCGAACCTCACCTCATACTGTATATAAAGTTAATTCAAAATGTATCATAGGTCTAAATATAAAACATAAAGTTGTAGACTTTTAGAAGAAAACATAACAGAGAACCTTCATGAACTTGGGTTAGGCAAAGAATTCTTATTATGATATCGAAAGCACAATTATTAATTGAACTTGATCAAGATTACATAACTTTTCTCTGCCAAAGATACTATTAAAAAAATAAAAGGCAAGCCAAAGGCTGGGGAAAATATTTTAAAATCACATACCTAACAAAAACTATATGCAGAATATGTAATGAACTCTCAAAGCTCAACACTAGAAAACAAACAGCCATATAAAATTGGGAAATATTTAAACAGACACTTTACCAGAGAAGATATACAGAAGATAGGCACATGAAATAATGTGCAATGTTATTAGTCATTAGGGACATGCAAATTAAAACCATGATGAGGGATCCCTGGGTGGCTCAGCAGTTCAGTGTCTGCCTTCAGCCCAGGACATGATCCTGGAGACCCAGGATGGAGTCCCACGTCAGGCTCCCTGGGTGGAGCCTGCTTCTCCCTCTGCCTGTGTCTCTGCCTCTCTGTTTCTCTCTGTGTCTCTCATGAATAAATAAATAAACAAATCTTTAAAAAAATAAAAATAAAACTGTGATGAGTAGCACTACACACCTATTAAAACAGCTAAAACATTTTTCAGATGACAGTTCCAAGCATGTTGATAGGCGTTCTGAGAAACTAAAACTCTTATACATTGCTAGTGGGAATGCACAATGGTATAGTGTCTGAGAACAGTTTACCAATCTTTTGTAATAGTTAAACATGCCTTGACCAGTTGACCAGTAATTCCATTCTTAGGCATTTTTCCTAGAGAAATGAAAATTTATATTGACCCCAAATCTGTACATTAATCTTTTGAGCACCTTTATTCATAGTAGCCAGAAATTGGAAAGACCACATGTTCTGTCATAGGTGAGTGGGTGAATAAATTATGGAACATCCATACAATGTACACCCAGCAGTAAAAAGGAATTACTCTTGATGCATCCAGCAACAGGGATGAATCTTTAAAGCATTTTGCTATGTGAAAGAAACCAGACTCAAAATCATATGATTCTATGTATAAGAGATTTTAGAAAAGGCAAAACTATAGATTGGAGAACAAATCCGTGGTAGCTGAGGGTTTGGGAACGAGAAGGACTTGACCACAAAGGAGTAGCACAAATGAGTTTTTTAGGGTCATGGAATTTTCTGTACTCAAATCTATATATGTGTTAAAACTTACAAAATTACAAACTTTTTAAAGTTAATTTTATGTTAACTTAAAAATTAAAAATAAAAGATAAACCTATTGATTTGAAATTATGTCCACATGAAATCTGCACACGAGTGTTTATAGCAGTTTTATTCATTACTGCCAAAATTTGAAAGCAACCGAGATGTTCTTTAATACATGAAAGGTTAAACAAGCTGTGCTCCATCCATACAATGGAATATTATTTAGCAATAAGAAGAAATGAGCTATCAGGCGATGAGAAGAGATGGATTAACCTTAAACTCATATTGCTAAGTGCAAGATGCTGCTCTATACAGCTGGCTGCATCCTGCCTGGTTCCAGTTACATAGCATTCTGGGGAAGGCAAAACTATAGAGACAGTAAGAGATAAGTGGTTACCATGGGTTTGTGGGGAGGGAGAATTGTTGAGTAGGTAAAGCATAGCAGATTTTTTAGGGTGACAAAATGTTACATATGATACAATAATTATCATTATTACTATAATATTACAGTGACATTATGCATTTGTTAAAAATCCATAGAATTTTACAGCACAAGGTCTGAACTGTAATATATGCGGTATTTTTGAAATTTTTAATTGTGGCAAAATATATGTAACATTACATTTGCCATGTTAACCATTTTTAAGTGGCAGTGAGTACATTCAATGTTGTAGCCATTCCAACTCTATTCCAATATCCATTTCCAGATCTTTTTCATCATCCCAAACAAAAACTGTGTCCCCATTAGATAACTCTCTCTTCTCCCTTTTTTACAGCTCCTAGTACCCTTTATTATACTTTCTATTTCTATAAATTTATCTATTCCAGGTATCTCATATAAGTGGAATCATACAGTATTTGTCCTTTTGTGCCTGGCTTATTTCATTTAACATGTTTTAAAGGTTTTTCCATATTGTAGCATGTGTCAGAACTTAATTCCCTTTCACAACTAAATAATATTCTACAGTATAGGTAAATACTACATTTTCTTTGTTCATTCACTGACAGATGGGTTGGGTTGTTTTCACCTTTTGGCTTTTATGAATACTACTGTTATGAATGTTGGTATTCAAGTATATGTTTAAGTCCTACTTTCAGATCTTTTGGGTGTATATCTAGAATTGGAATTTTTGGATCATATGGTACTTCTGTGTTTAGCTTTTTGAGGAAATCCCACTGTGTTTTACACATAGGTTGCCCCATTTTACATTCCCACTAACAATGCACCAAGGTTCCAATTTCTCCATCTTTGCCAACACCTGTTATTTTCCTTTTTTTTTTTTTTTTTTTTTGGTAATAGTCATCCTAATGGGTGTGAGGTGCTATTCATTGTGGTTTTAATCGGCATTTCCCTGATTAATGTTGTTGAACATATTTGCATGTGCTTAATGGCCATTTGTATGTCTTCTTTGGACAAAAGTCTTTTAGAGTTTTTTGCCCATTTTTGTATCATGTTGTTTGCATTTTTTTGTTGTTGAATTTAGTTGCTCTTTATATATTTTGGATATTGATCCCTTATCAGATATACACTTTGCAAACATCTTCTCCCATTCTGTGAGTTGTCTTTTTACTATCTTTTTTTTTTAATTTTTTTTAATTTTTATTTATTTATGATAGTCACAGAGAGAGAGAGAGAGGCAGAGACATAGGCAGAGGGAGAAGCAGGCTCCATGCACCGGGAGCCTGATGTGGGATTCGATCCTGGGTCTCCAGGATCGCGCCCTGGGCCAAAGGCAGGCGCCAAACCGCTGCGCCACCCAGGGATCCCGTCTTTTTACTATCTTAATAGCATCTTTGATGCACAAAAGTTTTACATTTTTTTTAAGTTTTACATTTTGATCAAGTCCAATTTACCTATATTTATTGTTGCCTGTGCTTTTGATGTCATATTCAAGAAATCTTTGCAAGTCCAATGTCATAAAGATATTCCCCTATGTTTTTGATGAATTTTGAGTTAATTTTTATATATGGTTTGAGATAAGAGTCAAACTTCATTCTTTTGCATGTGGATATCCAGTTGTCCCAGCATCATTTGTTGAAAAGACTGTCCCTCTCTCATTCACTCTTGCTGAAAATTGATTATATATGTGAGAGTCTATTTGTAGATTTTTTAAAAAGAGTTTATTTATTTATTTGAGGAAGAGCGAGAGATAACAGGGAGGGGGAGGGGCAGAGGGAGAAGCAGGCTCCCTGCTGAGCAAGGGGCTCAATGTGAGATTCAGTCCCAGGACTCCAGGATATGACTTGAGCGAAAGGCAGACGCTTAACTGACTGAGCCACCCAGGTGCCCCTATTTGTAGACTTTGTAGACTGTTCCTTTGATCTATCTGTCTGTCCTTATGCTAGTCCTACACTGTTTGATTACTGTAGGTTTGTTGTAATTTAAAAATCAGGAAATGTGACCATGCTGGGTGTGGAGCCTACTTAAAAAATCAGGAAATGTGAGTCCTCCAACTTTGTTCTATTTTTGATTTTGTTATGGATATTCTCCTGAATACAAAGTGGTATATCATTGTGATTTTGATTTGTGTTTTCCTAATGATGAATGATGTTGAATATTTTCATGTGTTTATTGGCCGTTTTTTTATCTTCTTTGGAGAAAAGTCCTTTTCCCAGTTTAAAAACTTGGGTTCCTTTTTTGTTGTTGTTGATGAGTTGTAAGAGTTCTCTCTATATTTGGAATACTAGACCCTTATCAGATATAGGTTTTCCCCACTATCCAAAGGCAGAATATTCCTAAGAAATCTAAAATGGTGTAAAGTGAAGAAGCAGTTACTATTAATTTACAGTTGACCTTTGAGCAATATGGGGGTGAGGGGTGCCAACCTCCTGTGCAGTCAAAAATCCATATATAACTTTTGCCTCCCAAAAAGATAAGTAGTAATAGCCTGCTGTTACTGGCAGCCTTACTGATAACATAAACAGTTAACACATATTTTGTTTGTTATATGTATTATATACTGTGTTCTTACAATAAAGTGAGCTAGAAATAAGAAAATATTAAGAAAATCGTAAGAGAAAATAAATTTCCAATACTATACTGTATTTGTCTCAAAAAAAAAAAATCTGCATATAAGTTGGGCCCACACAGTTCAAACCCATGTTGTTTAAGGGTCAACTTATATGGAAATATTTTTGAGTGTTCTGAGACCCCGAAAATAACCTCTTAGACTTTTCGGATACCTTAGGACACATCTTGTTAATGGATGCACGAAATAAGTTGAGATAAAGCACATGTGTTCAAAGACAGAGTTCTTAAGTATGGCAGCTGGATGCTGAGATGCTGAGTGTAGCTCCTAGGAAAGGAGTGTGGTGGCGCCATTCTCGCTGCTCAGGGTACACGCTGCCTCTAGGGCTCAAAGCAAACCCAATGCTGAACAAATTGGCCAACAGACAGGAAAAAATGCTCAGCATCACTTGGCACCAGGGAAATACAAATTAAAATCACAGTGAGATACCACTTCATACCTGTCGCAATGGCTAAATTGAGTTTGTGGAGAAAGGAGAACGCTTTCTGGGTTGGTGGGGATGCAAGCTGGTGCAGCCACTCTGGAAAGTAGTATGGAGGTTCCTCAAAAAGTTGAAAACAGAGCTGCCGTTTGATCCAGCAATTGCACTACTGGGTATTTACCCCAAAGATAAAAATGTAATGATCTGAAGGGGCACTTGCACCCCAATGTTTTATTTTTTATTTTATTTTTTTAAAAGATTTTATTTGTTCATTCGTGAGAGACACGGGGGTGGGGGTGGGGAGAGAGGCAGACATAGGCAGAGTGAGAAGCAGGCTCCATGCAGGGAGCCCAACATGGGACTCGATTCTGGGTCTCCAGGATCACACCCAAGGCCGAAGGCGGCACTAAACCACCCGGGCTGCCCACACACCAATGTTTTAGTAGCAATGTCCACAATAACCAAATTATGGAAAGAGTCAAGATGTCCACCAACAGATGAATGGATAAAGAATTGGTGTGTATATATATATATATAATGGAATATTGCTCAACCCTAGAAAATGAAATCTTTGCCATTTGCGATGACGTGGGTGGAACTATAGGATATTATGCTAAGTGAAGTAAGTCAGTCAGAGAAAGACAATTATATATCTCACTCATGTGGAATTTAAGAAACAAAACAGAGGATCATAGGGGAAGAGAGGAAAAAACAAAACAAGATGAAATCAGGGAGGGAGACAAACCATAAGAGACTCTTAATCATAGGCAACAAACAGGGTCACTGGAGAGGAGGAGGCAGGGTAACTGGGTGATGGACATGAAGGAGGGCACATGATGTAATGAGCCCTGGTTGTTATATAAGACTAATGAATCACTGACCTCTATCTATGAAACCAGTAATACATTATATGTTAATTAATTAAATTTAAATAAATTTTCTTAAAAAGGAAAAATAACCCAATGCTGAATGCTGCTTTTGCTTTTCATCTTTTTCATAACAACGAAAATCCTCTTCAGTTTTCTTTTGGTTAGTGAAAACAGATACTAATGTAGGTCTTTCAATAAAGCTAAGTAAAACAAGCAAACAAATAAACAAAAACAAAACACCTAAGTGGCTCAATGAGAACTTTCAAAAAGCAGAGGATACCTGTGTATGATTTTAGATACAGTATTTTCCTCATTCTGTGGGTTGCCTTTTCACTCACTGAATAATGTTCTTTCATGGACAAAAGCTTTTTTTTTTTATTTTAATGAAATCTAATTTATCTATTCTTTTATTTATCTATTTTTTCTTTGGTTGTTTGTGCTTTTGGTGTCATATTGGAGAAGCCATTGCCAAATCCAAGGTCATAAAGATTTGCCTCTATGTTTTTCTTTTAAGAGCTTTATAGTTTTAGCTCTTTTTTTTTAAATTTTATTTATTTATTCATGAGAGACACAGGGAGAGAGAGAGGCAGAGACACAGGCAGAGGGAGAAGCAGGCTCCATGCAGGGAGCCTGACGTGGGACTCGATCCTAGGTCTCCAGGATCACGCCCTGTGCTGAGGGCAGGTGCTAAACCACTGAGCCACCCAGGCGTCCCCAGACCAGGGTTTTAAACAGCAGACCTCATTTTTGAACTCTTTCAGGGTTCAAAGAATACATAGCTAGGTCAGACTGCAGCTCTGGCAACAGCCCTTCTGCTTGAGGGAAATAAACAAGTGACCGTCTCTCCATCAGGGCACAGGTAAGATGCAAAGTGGGGCTCTGGGCCTCCTAAGGGAGGGGAGGAGGAAGCCTTGAGAAAAGTGTCATTTGGAAATAGCTTCACACTCCTCTTTTCTGTGGTTAATTGCAAGGTATTGATTGAAACCATTTCATACCACTTCTAAAAATTCTCACTCAACAAATACTTGTTGCGGGACACCTGGGTGGCTCAGCGGTTGAGTGTCTGCCTTCAGCTCAGGGCATAATCCCGGATCAGGGGATGGAGTTCCACATAGGGCTCCTTGTAGGAACCTGCTTCTCCCTCTGCCCATGTCTCTGCCTCTCTCTCTGTGTCTCTCATGAATAAATATATAAAATCTTTTTTAAAAAATACTTGTTGCAAACCTTCTATTTTTCAGGCACTGTTGCAGATGCTTGAGAAATATTTATGGACAAAATAGAGATTTCCACCTATATGGAGATGCAATTCTATCAGGCATAAACAGGCACTCAACAATAAACCTGAAAGATTAAAAATTATATGGTGCAGTAGAGGTGATAAGGGCAATGCCGGAAAGTAGAAGATCAGGAAAGGAGAGCAGTGGGAGAGCAGGAGTGGATTAAAGCATTGAGTAAGTGGGTCAGGGCCCATCTCCCTGAGGAAATGGGATCTGAACAAACACAAGGGTGGGGAGTTGGGCAGGTGGGTGCTGAGGGATTGGTTGGAGCTAAGGCCCTGCAGAATGTTTGAGAATCAGAAAGGAGGCCAATGAGGCTGGGGCAGAGTGAATAAGAGGAAGGAGAGGGAGATGGGGTCAAAGGCTAAGCAGGCCTTATGGATGCACAGTCACGTAGATGAGTTGAGAAGATTTGCCCTCTACTGTCAACTATGTTGTCTTTACCCACATATCCTGACTCTGGCATCTTGGTGTTTAAGACACTGCACCGGGGCACCTGGGTTGTTCAGTAGGTTGAGCCTGAGCCTTTGGCTCAGGTCATGATCCTGGGGTCCTGGGATGGAGTCCTGTATCGGGCTCCCTGCTCCGTGGGGAGTCTGCTTCTCCCTCTCCCTTTGCCCTTCCCCCTGTGCTCACATTTCTCTCTCTCTCTCTCTTTCTCTCTCTCTCCCTCAAATAAATAAATAAAATCTTTTAAAAAAAGTAAAACATTGTACCAAATCTCATAGGATTCTAGGAAATAATTGGCAAATACAATTAGGTAGAATCCTTTGGTTAAATATGGACTTACTTTTTCTCAGCTGAAACTACCTAATAGCTACTTTTTTTTTTTTTTTTAAGATTCTTTCTTTCTTTATTTATTCATGAGAACCACACAGACGGAGGCAGAGACACAGACAGAGGGAGAAGCAAGCTCCTCGCAGGGAGCCCGACGTGGGACTCGATCCCCAGATCCGGGATCACGCCCTGAGCCGAAGGCAGATGCTCAACCACTGAGCCACCCAGGTGTCCCTGCAGCTACTTCTATACAGAGGAAAGCAGAGCCTTTGGGCTGGTACATCTGGGTTTATGATCCCAGTGCCGCCTCATCCAAGCTGTGTGACCTGGGACAGGTCAATTATCCTTTCTGGGCCTGTTTCCTTGGTTCCAAAGTGAGGATATGGGAATTAGTACCTGTTACAGGCTTCATTGTGCCCCTTCCCCATGACCAGATTCGATGTTGAAGTCCTAGCCCCCCAGCATTTCAGAATGTGACCCTATTTGGAGGTAGGATCTTTACCAAGATAAGTTAATGTGAGGTCATGCGTGAAGGCCCTAATCCAATAAGACTGCTGTCTTTAGATGAAGCAGAAATCTAGATACAGAAGCACACAGAAGAAAGACCATGTGGGAACACAGGGAGAAAGTGGCCATCTACAAGCCAAGGAGAGAGGCCTCAGATGAAACCAACCCTCCAACACCCTGATCTTGACTTCTAGTCTGAAGAACTGTGAGAAAGCAAATTTCTGTGGTGTAAGCCCCCCAGTCTGTGGTATTTTGTTATGGCAGCCCTAGCAAACTTACACAGTATCCCAGAGGTACTGTTATGGGGTGCGCTTTTTGGTAACTGGTGTCTAAAAGCTGTGCTTTCTAAATCCGTTTCATTCTTTCCCTGCAGAGGTACATTCTCCCCACCAGCAGAGAAGCTGCCAGGAACACACATTCTCAGGCACGGTTACCAGACTTTTAATTTTTTTTTCCATTACAAAATAGACAAAATCTTTCATTAAATAGACAAAATTGCCATTTAAGCTCCATCCCTCCATCTCTGTTGATTTTACTATATACAAACATATGAAAGTAAAATAGTTAAAAATGAAACCTTGTAGGAAAGTGTAAGAGGGAAAAATTTACCTCTCCCTTCAAGCTCCTACTCCCTGCTGTGTGCTCAAAGGAAAGCACTGATGACAATTTACTTATGTATCCTCCCAGGAACATATTTTATTTGTTTATCAGAAAATATAAGTAAACACGACCTTTACAAAATTTATACAAAAGAACCCTCCCCCCCCCCATTTAGTATCTTGTAGATTTTTTTTTTCCTATCAGCCATATAGACCAACTTCATTCTGTCTCCTGGGCTGTATAATATAGCTCACATAATTCTAAGTTTAAAGGTCAGATGGTTCAGGGGAGGAAGGTTCCAAAAAGTAGTCTTTCCATGAGGCCATCAGAGACCTGGGTGCTTGCACCTCTCTGCTGTGCCGTCTGCAGCATCATCTTCACCTGAGACTGGTGGCAAGATGCTTGCCAGTGGCTGTTGGGAATACATGTTTTTTACCTTTGCATTCATAGGACAAGGGGAGGGAAGAGAAAGAAGCCTCTTCCCATGGGCTCTAACTTCTTTGTAGCCAGGGCTAACCACTACAGAGGCATAAATAACTGTTGCCAGGAAAACTCTCTGTATAGATTGGCCTAAGCCAAGCAGGATCATTCTCTAGTAGGAGATGAAGTGGAGGCCTGACCGAGTCTGGGTTCTTGGGTGGGCAAGGTGTGAACAGTAGGTCAGGGGGTCAGCAGTGTTTACAGGGTAGGAGTAATCTCATTTGCATAGAACTGCATTCAAGTGTGTGCAGGTAAAGAAAGATGTAGAGAAGAATGTCACCACAACTGACTAATAGTGGTTATCTTTGATTCATTGTTTCAACTCTTTACAATGAATACATTTACACTTTACAAAAAAAAAAAAATCCATTTTAAAAGACCTGCCATAAGACAACCATTCCATAAGCCACCACATGGGCTAGAAATTGGATAACTGTCTTTTCTCAAGGGCATGCAGAGTTTTAGGTGATTTTCACAATAAACATTATAAGAATTATTTCAGACATACTGCAGACATGGGTCATTGGCTACAAGCTGGTATGAATTCTGCTTTGCCATTTCACCTACTTACCATATGTCTACTCAGGAGGTGGGTATTCAAAGATGAAAGTTTCCTGCTTTCTCCTCCACTGGCAACTTATGTCCTAGTAAGGTAGGACAGCATATAGCAAATAGAAGAACTAAGGCACCATGTGGTGGTTTTCATGAAGAGCATGGGATGACAGAGAGGAAGCAATCCACTGACTGGGAGAAGTGGAGAAGGATTTGCAGGGGATATATTAGAGTTATGTGGGAATAATCAGAGGAGGTGGGTGGCGGCAAATGCAGTGCCTAACATGCCCATGAAGAGCTGGGGCCACATGGTATTCTCGTAGCAGGCCAGCCTCCTGGCTAGAACTCAACTCTGGTGTTGAAAGGCAGGCTGGTGTCCTGTATTCATTTCCTATTGCTGTGTAGCAAATTGCCACAAATTTAGAAGTTTAAAGCAACATCCTTTTATTATCTCATAGTCTATAGGTCAGACGTCCAGCAAGGCATGGCTGGACTCTATGCCCTGAGTCTCAGGTGCCTGATGTAAAGGTGTGGGCAGGGCTGTGTTTCTGGAGGCTGAGGTGGGGAGAATTTGCTTCCAGGTTCATTCAGATTGTGGGCTGAATTCAGTTCCATGCAGTTCTCATCTATCTTAAAGGCAGTAGAATCCTGGCCAGGCACATTGAACCCTTCCTGGACTTTTAATCTCTCACCTCCCCCTCTGCTTTTCTCTGTCTGATGCTTTTAAGGGCTCATGTGATTCCATTGGGCCAGGATAATCTCTGTATTTTTTTTTAAAGATTTTATTTATTTATTCATGAGAGACACAGAGAGAGAGGCAGAGACACAGGCAGAGGGAGAAGCAGGCTCCATGCAGGGAGCCCCGCGTGGGACTCGATCCCGGGTCTCCGGGATCAGGCCTTAGGCTGAAGGCGGCGCTAAACCGCTGAGCCACCCAGCCCGCCCATAATCTCTGTATTTTAAGATCAACCGATGAGTGACCTAAATTACATGTTCAAAATCTCTCTTGAGGAGTAAAAGAAACAGATTCACAGTCCCAGGGATCAGGAAGTGGAATCTTTTGGTGGAGGGTAGAAGTGGGGCATGAATCTGCTTGCTTGCTTGTAGTTCTGGAGTTGGACCTTGGAAGCCGTCAATACCTAGCACAGAGTCCTGATGAACCACCATGCTTCCTGCTGGGTGACCAGGGCCAGTCCCAGCCCTGCCAGGCCTCCTCCCTCTCTGGAAAGTGTCAGTGAAGTTGGTTGGTATTGAGCCAGGGACCATCTACCCTGTTGGCCAAGGCTCATGTCAGAATTGGCCTCGAGTATTTTATACGCACTGTTATAATAAATGCATGATCAGCATTTTAAAAAATCAGGAACGGTCTCAGGAAAAATCTACATTTTTGCTTTCTCTGGAAAATCCATCAGTTCTGGCAACCCTGAGTTCCAGGCCAAGCTGGAAATGGGGACCCTGGGGGAAGGGAGGAGGGTCTGCGCCCCTTCTCCAAAGGTATCTGCCTTAGGAGGCTCCACTAGGACGGGGAGGGGAATTCACCGGGGCCTCGCCACGGCCAGCCACTGAGTATATATGTATTAACCCATTTAATTCTTAAACGACTATTTTATTGGTGCTTCCACGGCCGGGGCTTTAAGCCAGGGTGGCCTCCCAACCCGTCGGCGGCCCGCCCGCGCCCCCGCCCGCGCCCCCGCCCCCGCCCCCGCCGGTCCTCCAGCCTCGGGCCCCGCGGCCGGCCCCGCCGTGGTCACGTGAAGGGTCGAGCGCAGCGCCCAGCGCGGGCCTCCGCGGCCCCAGGACAGAGTCCGCCGCGGCCCCGACGCTCGCGCATCCCGGCGCCCCGCGCCGCCGCCCAGATGCCCGGGGCCGGCCGAGCCGCGGGGGTGCGCCGCCTGCGCCCGCAGCGCCCCGAGGAGCCGCCCGCCCGGGAGGTAAGCGGGAGCCCCGAGCGCGGGCAGCGCGCGCCGACGGCAGGGTCTCCAGCCCCGGGACCCCGCGCTAGGTCGGCGCGGGCTGCGGGGGCGCAGGGCGCAGGGCGCGGGGCGCAGGGACGAGACCGCCCGCCGGGCCGAGTCCGTCCTCCGGGCCGCGGGAGCCCTGGCGCCGGGCCGCTCCGCTGGGAAGCGCGCAGGCGGCGGGAGCTCTCGGCATCCGCGCCCCGGGGCGCCCCGGGATGCCCCGGGGTGCCCCGGGCCGCAGCCCTGCGCGCCGGAGTCCGTAGGCCGAGCTGAACCCGCGCCCCCGGCCCGCGTCGGGGCTCCCGTGCCAAGACAGCGCGCGCCCCTGCGCTTCCCGGGTGCGGGTGGCCCGTGCTCGCCGCACTGTGCTCCATGGCGGCAGAAAAACATCCGAGGGTCCCCTTGCAGGAAACGCCCGGGAAGAAGGCTGCAGGATGTGGGGCTGGGAGTTGCTGATGCAGCCCCGGCTCTTCTGATCCCCGCGGGACGAAGGCGTTGGGCTCAGCTCTGCACTTTGGAAGACGTGGAGCTTCCCAGCAAACCATTCCTGGGCTGTTCCTCTCACTGAATAAGAAAACTCAAGAGTGCTGAGGGAGCCAGAACTCCAGTCCTTGGAGCCCCAGCTCTGATCCAGAAAAAGCCTAACTGTGAATTACAGGATGAGGGGGCCCATTACCTGGTGGAGCCTCTGGTGTGCCCAGCTGTAAGGTGGAGATGACAGGTCACATCCCCTTAGAGGAGTCTGAGGCCCTGTCAGGCCCAGGGCACAGTGCCTGGCACACAGTGTAATGACAGCCAGGCTTCAGGCGGCTGGGAACGTTCATGTGTGCCTCATTTCCTTCGGGTTGTGCAAGCGTGTGGGAGGTGAAGGGTGCCTTACTCCCCTCTTCCTCTCCTTCTTGAGCTGGCTTCTTCAGCTCTGGCCTTTCTGGTATCGCTCCTGCCTCTTCTCGGAGGGCTCCCTGTAGCCTGCTGGCTCCTTGTGTAGGGTTGAAAAGCCCTGCCCGGTGCATTGGCCTCCCTCTTTGGCCTGCTGGTCTCTCAAAGAGGCCTGGCCACTTCCAACAGGCGAATTCTACTATGTCTCCTTAGGGGAGAGGAAAGCAGGTCATGGAGAGAGAGGAGGGGAAGGATTCTTGGTCTCTAGCTCTGACCCAACCCAGGCTGTGCTCTCTTCGTACTGCACAGCCACGGACCTGTGATCACCAGAGTGTTCTGTGACAAGAACATCTTTTTAGATTGAGATTGTCACTGTCCTCCTTCTGTGTAATGTTTCTTTGTCTAAATAAGAGAAGAATGTAAGAAACTAATAATAACTTGAGACCTCAAAAAATGCAAGAAGGGTTGAAAATAGCCCAGAGTCTTGATTAAGTCCTGGGTGAGGCTTTTGGCTTAATGCACGCCTGCAGGAATCACATACTTATGTCTCAACATCTTTCAAAGACTGCTCCCAGGCGGGCAGGCATAAAAAGTGAGGAGCCTGGTACCAACTGGTAATTCTAGCAGAATCCCCCATTTTCTGAGATAACTGTGATGATTGAGTCATTGAGCCAAGCAAGGCTCTGACCTGAGACACTTGGTAGCTACCATGACATGGTTAGTTTGGGTCACTTAATAAAAAACTACCTAGTCATCTGAAATGCATATCCACCCTTTCCTTTCAAGCAGTTTTTTAGAACCTTTTTTCTGCCTGGTGTTTCTTTGGGAAGATTCTAAGATGGCAATCCACTCCATTGACCAACACTTTCAGCTTTGAAATTGAAATAACCCAATGCTAGTGATTCTCAGCCTTACTGTTCTTTAGAATTCCCTGGAGAGTTTTGAGAAATGTATCTGGGTTTGGGCCGTACCCCAGAGATTCTGATTTAATTGGTCTGAGTGTGGCCTGGGTAACAGTAACTTTAAAGCTACCAAGTATTGAAAGTGCAGCAGAGGCTGAGAGCCCATGTCCTGTATGCTGTTACTTTGTGATCTATATGTGATTACCTCTTGATATTTCTGTGCTTCTCTTTGAATGTTCTTATTCTTAAAACTTTTCATTCAAGTTTTAGATTGCCTGTCTTCAGGCTCTTGGTCTCCTAGTGTTCCCTTATAGTGATTTGCAGAGAAGTTTTTTGCAAGAGGAAAATGGAGTAACCAGGAAGGCTTGGGAGAGTATTAGTTAAATCAGGTAGTCAGGGACACCTCAGTGGCTGAGCATCTATCTGCCTTTGGCTCAGGTCCTGATTCCAAGGTTCTGGGATGGAGTCCTGATTTGGGCTCCTGGAGGGCAGCCTGCTTCTCCCTCTGCCTATGTCTCTGCCTCTCTCTGTCTCTAATTAATAAATAAATTTTAAAAATCAGGTGGTCATAAGCTGAAGTGCCCACAGGGGCCAGGGAGGGGCATAAAACCAGTGGCCTAGGTGAGAATGACTCAGCTGGAGAGGAAAGTGGGGCTTGTGGTGACATAGAGGGCATGTCTTTTGCCTGAAGAAGACCTTGGTTATCCACCTCCAGTTGGTTATAGCTACAGGGGCTATCATAGATTGCAAAAATGGCCACAGACTCTTCCCATCCTGGCTACAACCTCATTTGCAATGAGCCTTTGCAATTCTTTACATCAGAAGATGGAGTCAATTTCTCTAGCCCATGAGACTTGCTTTGGCCAGTGGGACGTTAGCCAATGTGACACAAGCAGAGACATGAAAAATACTCGAGCATTGGTGCTTACTCTCCTGATGCTTCTTGGAACCCTTTGACCACCAGCATCTGGAAGAGCCCTGGCTAGCCCGCTGCATGGTACACATGGCCAAGACATGTGAGTGCGGCTGTCCTAGGCCATCTCCTCCAGATGACCACACAGATCAGTTACGTTGGCCTAGACCAGAAGGACTGCTTGGCTGACCCACAGAATTTGAAAAAATAATGAGTGTTTATTCAGGTGACCTGAATATCAGGGTGGGTAGCAAAAGCATATTGAAACAGAACTCAGCATTGCCAGATGTTATGACCTTTCAAAGAGAAACCAGAAGTTTCACATTTTTGTGTAAGCTCCAGTTTTTTAAAAAATTTGTATTAGTAGCCAGCATCCATAAAGCACTCTCAGGGCCAAACAAAACACATCTTTAGGCTGCCCTTGGCCTGCAGGTTGTTGGTCTCTCTGCACAGAGGGACATGAGGTGTTCATACTAACAGCTAACTGCCACCTGTTCTTTCACTGTCTCACCATGACTGCTATGCCCCAGCTTACCCTTAGCAGCTAGCTGTTTTTTTTTTTTTTTATGTAAAATGCCCACAGTATACTTTATAACTCCAGCTTCTTTTGGCAGTCTTTCCTTTTGGATTTGGAAGCTGCTGGTATTGCCAGTCTTCACGGAGGAAGTGAGATTTGATGTGGGCCCCCAATGAAGGAAAGTTCTAGAAAGGGTACTCCAGGTTTTAGGTGAGCAAGAGATCAGGCATGGAAGTGGGGTTGGCGGTGGGACAATGGACAATGCATGCACTAGTTTTGGCTGGAGAAGAGGCTACGGAGGGAAATAAGGGAGACAAAGTTGGAGAGAGGGGAGATCGTGGAGTCCCTCAATGCCAAGCCAGGAGTTTTACATTTGATTCTTCAGGCACTCCTGGCAAAGAGAAGTCACTAGAAGCTTTTGAATGGAGGTTGCGTGGGAAAGCAGGGATCAGCTCCATTCCAGGCATCAGTGTGCCCATAACCAGTGGGGGGAAGGAAGGGAGGCAGGATGACATGGACTGAAGATATACTGGTAGAGGGAAAAACTGAGATGGGAGAGAATATTCCTTAACATTTATGGTAACTTCTTTTTACCTTAGCTTATGGTTAGTTAGGTTAATTTTCTTATATATCGAAACAAAACACACTGGCTTTTTTTCAAAGCCCTTCTATTCACAACTTTGTCAAGGTTCTTGTCTGACTTAAAGGTGTCTGGAGCTTCCCATTGTTTGTTCCTACACTGGGGGCTTTGGGGAGGAACTTCCTAGCTCACTACTAAGGCTTCTGGAGATGATCATTCCCTCCCCTGCTGTGCTTAAGGAATTCTAAGTTATTCACCTTTCCTCAGAATGAAGTTTCCCAGGATTGAGCAGGTTGGAGGAGAAAAACCCAAAAATCTTAACTACATTTTCCAATCTTGGGGAGAGGAAAGAAAATGTCACAGTTAGAAGAGGAGAGAAGGAAAATCCAGAGAAGTCAGTTATTGCCCTAGTGCCATGAGAATACAAAGCATACAAGAAGCTGGGCAGCCCAGGTGGCTCAGAGGTTTAGCGTGATCCTGGAAACCTGGGATCAAGTCCCATGTTGGGCTCCCTGCATAGAGCCTGCTTCTCCCTCTGCCTGTGTCTCTGCCTCTTTTTCTTTTTCTCTCTCTCTCTCTGATGAATAAATAAATAAAATATTTGAAAAACAAAAAACAAGGCAGCCCGGGTGGCTCAGCGGTTTAGCGCTGCCTTCAGTCCAGGACGTGATCCTGGAGACCTGGGATCGAGTCTCACGTCAGGCTCCCTGCATGGGGCCTGCTTCCTCCTCTGCCTATGTCTCTGCCTGTGTGTGTGTGTGTGTGTGTCTCTCATGAATAAATAAATAAAATCTTTAAAAAAATAAAAAAATAAAAACAAAAAACAAAGCATACAAGAAGCAGTAGCAAAAAGGACATATTGAGACCAGTGATTTTCCATCTTACCTGCATGTTGGGAACTTCACAGATTCATCCTGGGTCTCACTTCCTTGAGGTTCTGATGCAGTTGGTCTGGGCAACGGGATCTTTTGGAACAAAGCTTTGGAGGTGGTGGTATGTGCTGTGGGAGTTCAGAACTGCTACCCAGGCAGACATTGGTGCCTCCTCAGGGCCAGGGCAACTATTTTGAGGTGCAAAGCCATCTATAAGCTACATCTGGGGGAATACTGCTTTTCAGTCTTTGCTTGTTTTCATGGTAAGACATAGGCAGTGGTTCGCATGGAAACTTGAAGTATGCAGTTTTGAAACAGCATGTCTAACACAGCCACATTCTTGAGTTGGATGAAAATGATTTGTTTTATGGGAAGATCCAAATGGCCTTAGTACTAGTGAGAAAGCTCATTACAATAAGTTTGCTTGTTGAGAGAACTTCTTCCCATGCAAAGAGGGGCAGGCGCCTTAGAAGTTGCAAACAAATAGGATGGAGAGAGGGAAGAAAGTAGAGGCAGAAGACAGAGCAGATGAGATTTTAAAAGAGACAGGTGTCAAAAATGGAATAGCTAAGAATGGGAAAGCTCGGAAGCATTGCAAAGGTATTGCTGTGGTTGAAAATATCAGCATATTTGAACATAACAGGCATGAGTTCAGATGGCAAGGAGGGAGTTGGAAGAGGTGCCATGGTGCTTATATCATTCAGTTTGGGGAGCCTGGTGATGTCTGAGGTGATGTCCTAACCCCCAGGGTATGGCTCGCCGAGGAATTGCTGGTGAGCAATTTTTAAAAATTAGTGTGCGTTCATTAAAAAAAAAAAAAAAAAAGCTCTTGTTGATACTAGCCATTTTCTACCTAAAACATTTCTAAGTATATCCTGGTGAACTCTACTGTTCCTCAGTGTTTGGGATGTTCAATGGAAAAATACTTGCTATTAATAGATTGCCTACTGAAATATTTTTTAAATATGTAAAAGAAAAATGTGTGACAAGTGTTTAACACATTTATAGGGTGCCTCTTAGTTTTTAAATATTTTATTTATTTATTTATTTATTTATTTATTTGGAGCACAATCAAGGAGGAGGGGCAGAGGGAGAGGGGGAATCTCAAGCAGACTCTGCACTGAGTGCAGAGCCCAATGAGGGGCTCCATCCCATGATCCTGAGACTGTGACCTGAGCCAAACTCAAGAGTCAGATGCTTAAACAAATGAGTCACCCAGGTGCCCTAGTGCTTCTTAGTTTTTAATAATCTGCCTTTAAGGATTGTTATACCAGCTCTGAGATGGCATATAACTCAAGAGGTGATGGGTTCATTCTTACAACAGTTAATTCATCTTTGAGATGAATTAAAAACATCTATTTTTAATCAAAATGTTTATTTTTCTTTTTTGGCCAATTTTTAACAGTTTTATTGAACTATAATTGATATAAACTACACTTATTTAAAGTGTGCAGTTTGATGAGTCTTGGTATATGAGTAAACTTGTGATATTAATACCACACTCAAGGTAATGGACATATCTGTCACACCTACAAGTTTTCTTATGGCTGTTTCCAGCCCATCCCTTTTCCCATCCCCTTCTCCCTGTCCCCAGGCAACTTATCTGGTTTCTGCCACTATAGATTAGTTTGCATATACTAGGGTTTTATATACTCACATATAGTAGGTACTTTTGGCGGGGGACAGGAGTTAGCTTCTTTCACTCAGCAAAATTATTTTGAGATTCATCCATTTGGTTGTGTTTATCAGTAATTCATTCCCTTTTATTGCTGAGTAAGCTTTCATAGTACACATACACCACATTTGTTTATCCATACACCTCTTTGTGGACCTTTGCTTCTGGTTTTTGACTACTAAGCTGCTATGAACATTTGTTTACATCTTTGGAATGATGTTCTAACATAAGCCACATTTTTGGATTGGATGTAAAGTCTTCGTATAGACCTATGCTTTCTTTCTCTCTCTTTGGTAAATACTTGGGAACTGGAATGGCCAAGAAGCCACCAAACTGTTTTCCAAAGTAAATGCACCATTGTCCAATCCTACCAACAATGTGTGAGAGTTCTAGTTGCTTCACAACCTTGGCAACACTTGGTGTGGTCAGTCTTTAGTTTTAGTCATTGTACTCAATGTGAAGTGGTATCTCATTGTGGTTTAAATATGTGTTTCCCTAATGACTAATGATATTGAGCATCTTTTCATGTGCTTATATGCCATGTAAACATTATCTTGAGTGAAAGATCTGTTAAAAGACATATCTTAGTAATTAACTGATGTTTGTGATTTTTAATGCAATATAATTTACTTTTTAAAGTGTTGCAATATGAAATAAATTTAGGAAATGCAGTTCTACTGTGTCTACAAGTATGTATTTTTTATTTTAAATTTTAAAAATGATTTTATTTACTTATTTATTGGAGACACAGAGAGAAAGAGGCCTAGACATAGACAGAGGGAGAAGCAGGCTCTCTGTGGGGAACCCGATGCGGAACTTGATCCCCGGGGATCAAGACCTGAGCCAAAGGTCGATGCTCAACCACTGAGCCACCCAGGTGCCCCTACAAATATGTATTTTTATATATTTGTATAAAGTTTCGAATCCTTTGACCTGTCTGAATACTAGATGTGTTTGCAAAATTGACTTGCTTGAGCAGCGATGGATTTCCATTCCAACTCAGACAGGAAGATGGTCTATGTTTTGAGGAGGTAACTCCAGTAATTGAATAGATAATCAGATTGTTCTCTCCTGAAGTACATAGGATGGTCTAAATAGCTAGTCTGTGTGTGTGTGTGGTTTTTTAAATCTTATTTATACAGAATCAGAAATGTGAGTCATCACAAATGGGGCTCAACTGTACTGGTCATGAGGAGATGTAAAGTCAGATCTCAAGATGCTCCTTTGGCTGATTGAATATTATAAATCATTTTCAGCTCTATGAATGTTGGTGAGAAGCAAGAAAACAAGATGCTCATGTACCATTTAGAGTTATATCAAAGATGTAACTTTGGGGGGAACAATTTGGTAGTATCTATCAAAATAAAAAATGCAAATACCTTTCATTCACAAGTTCAACTCAATCCCACAAAAACATTCATATGGCATAAAGATATGCATGTGTGTAATATGTATTTTTAAATATTCAATGTAATTGTGTTCAAAATAGGAAAAAAAAAAGGGAGCCACTGCTACAAAGGAACAAGCATTTGTTAAAAAAGTATGGGGTAGGTGTATATGTACTGTCATGAAAAAAAATGTCCAGAATATATTGTATCATACGAAGACAATTTTATTTTTTTTTAAATTATGTGTATGTATAGAGTGGGGTCATACCTTAAGAAGAAGTTAGCTTCAAAAGTCATCAAGCAAGGCAATAATGCATGTGTCAAAATTACCCTTGAAAAACAGTCTAATCAGGCAGCCCTGGTGGCGCAGTGGTTTAGTGCCGCCTGCAGCCTGGGGTGTGATCCTGGAGACCCGGGATGGAGTCCCACGTCGGGCTCCCTGCATGAAGCCTGCTTCTCCCTCTGCCTGTGTCTCTGCCTCTCTGTGTGTGTGTGTCTCTATGAATAAAAAAAACGAAAACAAAAACAAAAAACTAATCACCCATCAAGTACCCTAAATATAACTTTGTGTTTCTATATATGGGCGTGTGTAGCTCTATATATGTTTGTATGAATATACCATTTAAGCACATGTATACTATTTGGTGCTTTCTTGTTTTCATTTCTTCCTCTGAGAGCCTATGTTTGAATTCAAGAACGTTAAGCATGCCTGTGTCCAGCCTCACTGCAGGGTTCCAGTGCCTGATTACCTCTGGCAAGAGTGGGATGGGAGGGAGATGGGGGTCGAGTTTCTTTTTGTACTTACGTATGAAAAAGAGAAGTGTCCTTTCCTATTCTAATAGTCTCTCCTTACTTTCTCCCACGGAGGACGAGGACCTTCTCTTAGCAGCTGCCTATGTTTCTGATGCCCAGTACAACAGAAATGTTCCATTTGAAACATCTCCTCGGGCCATCAGGTAATTAAAGTGTTAAACTGTCACATAGAGCAAACTGTCCTTTACTACTTGAAGTGAAACCCAAACAGAAGACAGAAGACGTTGTCTACACAAACATTTTGAGAGGTCTCTAGGGTATGGCACATAGATTTGGATAGAATCCTAAAATTTAATGTTTGTTTTTTTAAGTTATAAGAGCATGGTGCCTCACACACAGAAAAGCATTCAATAAATACATTAAAGACAGATAAATGAGTAAATGAGAACATCCAGAACAGGAGATAGGACATCCAAAGTAAAACACATATCATCTTTTCCTCTTAGACATGGTTTGTCCTCTTAGAGCCATCTAAATGAAAAGCTTTATTCTTTTTTATTTTCTGTTCCCTTGGGACGTAATCCATACATTTGTTCTTTTCATGAGAATTGCACCTTTTCTCTCTCACCCCTAAAGGTTGAACTAAGAGCAAAGATTTGGCTCAAAATAAAAGAAAACATTTCTTATCATTAGGGCTCAGCTCCAGTGCCTCCAAAAGCAATGAACGCTTCATTCCTGGAAGCTTTGAGCAGTTTGGGGGAACTGTCCCCCACCCCCAGGAAGAGAACTGTGTGACTTCGAGATCTCTCTGAGTCTATCATGTTGAGATGGGATGATGCACATTTTAAAATTGGTTAGGCTACCATGCCGCATAATGATAGGTCACTTTAACTGGGGGTTTGCTCTGTACTGGTCACTGTTCAAAGTCCTCTAAAAGTATTCTCTTATTATTGTCACAATCACCATAAGGAAGGTACTAATCCTAGCTCGAGACTGTTAAGAGACTGTGCTATGAGAGATGATAATATGTTGATTTTTTTCTGTTAGTGTTTTGTAATGTGTGTTCAATGCAGCACTGTCCCTTGCTCCCTAGAATTTAAAGGAAATGTGGCCAGAGCCATAGTTTGTATTTTATCTACCAAGTCTTCGTGGGAAGTTTGAATGCTGTTCAATTCCTGCTCCTTGTTTATAAACATCTTTATTCTTTTCGTCTTCAGACTTTACTATTTTTATAACCACTGGACAATGCAAGTGGCCATCTACTTCTTTATTTGTGTAGACCTTTCTCTTGCCCTGTTTGAAGAACCTGCGCTGTTTCCACTGCCTTTCTTGGTAAGCATTAAGAACAAAATGGCGACCCAGACTTTGCCATTGCTGAGCTGGGTCCCATTCCTCTTCATCCCCCCTTCCCGCCCCGATTCCAATAAATATGAGCATGGTTTTATTTTTATTGCTGGGGATTGGAATAATTCTCCCTACCCATTGAGCTGATGCTTCAGTCATAGGGCATTTTCAAAGGAGTAGAAGTTAAATTGGATAGACATATGATATTTTCTATTTTTAAAGAATTTTATTTAAATTTTTAAAAAAGGGGGAGGTGGAGCAGCAGGCAGAGGGAGAAGGAGAAGCAGACTCCCTGCTGAGCAGGGAGCCCAGCATGGGGCTCGATCCCAGGACTCTGGGATCATGACCTGAGCTGAAGGCAAACAGTTAACCGACTGAACTACCCAGGGGCCCCAGACAAATTGTATTTCAAAACATACCTATTAAGTGGCAAGTAGATAATGTCATTGATATGGTGGAATATGCAACTTCTTGTGCTTGTCACATTTCCAGCTTTTTCCATAGTCCTAAATCACTAGAGTATTTATTGGTGGTTAGTAGCTGATCACATATGATTTTGAGCAATACATCAAATTAACCAACTATTCTAAATCAGTCTAAGTGATAAATTGATGATCTACTCATGTTAATTCCCGACTTGGTGCTGTCCTGCCTCTGAGAGTAGTTATAACAGAGACAGAAGGACTTGTAAAGCCCAGAATATTTACTGTCTGGTCCTTTAACAGATAAAGTTCATTGACATCTAGCCCTAAAGAGCAGGCTTTTATTGCCTCCCATGATTCTGTGGGTAACTGGGCCTAAGTGGGCAGATTTTCTGTTCATGTGTTATTAGCTGGGGTGGTGGATAACTGGAAGCTCTGTTGATTGCAGGCAGCTGACAGGTGCTGCTGGCCATCAGCTGGGAGCTTGCCTGGGTAGAGTGGTGGCCCAGAGTGACCTGCTCTCTTTTGCACAGCTGCTGCATGTGGCTTAGGCTTCTCTTGACAGTGGGGGGGTGGGGGAGTGGGTAGTGGGGAATCCAAGAAGGAGCATTGTGGTCTACAAGCACTCTGAGCTCAGGCAGCCCAAAGCTGTGCATAACCACTAACAAACAGAAGGTTGAGGCCTCGGCAAGAGAGGCAAGGGGCTGAGAAGACAACCCCAGGGAAGGCTCATTGAGTCCAGAGCGGGCCTTGCTAGGGAAGGACTGACTGGGTCTGCATCACACTTACTGATGTTCTTGTTGGCTAAAGCCTCTCAGATACTGGAGTCCTGAGTCATCACGGGAGGACCATCACCCAGAGGGCTGAAAACTGGAAGCATGATTCATGCAGGGCCACCAAAGTGATGGTGTAACCCACTTCCGTATGATTAAGATGCCACAATTGATGGAATCTCTGAATAGAAAACTTGTAGCCCAGTGACTATCAAACACAGAGTTGGACAAAGTGGAGCTGTACTGACCCAGAGTCTGCCCCTTTCTTCCTGTCCCTTAGGGAATCCATTCCTCCAGCCCTCACCCCAGACCTTCTGTCTTCCCAGTCTCTGCCAGATTGCCCTTTCCCTATCTCTTCCTGCTGTGCCACCCTCCTCTCCCCATGATGGAGATAAGTGCCCTGGCTAGGGAGGACTTACTGCCTCAAGGCAATCACAAGACAGCATGGGCTGCGGTTACAGGCTGCCCATCTGGCTGGCTGTAGGGATTTTGGAGCTGGTGTCCCGTAACCTATGGAGGAGACAGTGAGGACTTGACACTGGGGCTCAGTGGCCTCTGTTGTTTGCTCTAACCAACCACACACATAGGCAGAGGGCAGCAGTGGCAGAGATGGCTAAGAACGACCCATATTTCAAATCCCATCTTTGGGGAGTACTATAGTATTAGAAAAGCTGAATGTCTAGATGCCTACTCTAAATATGAGCATGGGGATTGGAGAGCACAGAACATGGCTGTTTCTATCTTCCCTGGCCTCCCTTTTTCTGGGGAAATGCTTTCTGAGTCCCTTGCCTACTGATTAAGCCCCTCCCAGGAAGCCCTGCCTGTTGGGTCATGGGATTCATGGCTCAAGGGCAGGTTTCCTTTTAAGAGGAAGAAACCATCCCAACCAGCAAAGAACTTGGCTGCAACTGTCAGTGGGATTAAGGGACACTGCTGATTCTCAGAGGGTGGCATCAAGGTGGCTGGGGTCTGGGGCAGTTACAAGAGAGCTAAAGCTGAAACTCCCCATGGCTGGGGGCTGTGTTTCTTCTCCGTTTTTCTGCATGCAGGCTACCTCAATAGCAGAAGTGCTCTGTCTGACTGCGTTCTTTGGGAGACTTGTACATTTTGCAAAAGTCACTCCCCAGATGGTTTTCTGGAAGGATACGAAAAACATCTGCATCATGGTAACCATAGTGGTGAGTGATCATTATAGTGCCCTGAAGAGTTTGTGATCAAAGGCAGAAACTATGAAGAGAAAAGGTGGAATAGATTTGACTTGGTTAAAGCAACAGTGACAGACTTTGGCACAGCAAACACCACTAGCACAAGTACAAGTGAATCCCAACTGTGAAGCAAATAAGGCAAAATATGACAGTGTGAATGCTGTATTTGAAGGTAGCAAGAGCACTTCCAAATTGAAGGGGGAAAAAACAAACTCCAGTAATGCTGAAAATAGAGGAAGGCATCTTGTAGAAGAAAAAGTAAATAATGGTAAATATGAAAAAGATGTATAATTTCATTACTTAAAAAATATATTAAGACAGCAATTAAAACACCATGTGTTTGTCTATGAAGTGGTATGAGCAAAACTGCGAGAAAAAAGAACCTCTTACACTCTACTGAAGGGACGAATAAGCTGTCTTTCTGGAAGGCTGTTCTGCAGTTCCTTTCAGAAGCCTTCAATGTGTATTCCATTCCTGGGAATTTATCTTTAGGAAAGGAGGATGTGTTCAAAGATATAGCCACAAGAGTGGTCATGGCTGAACTGTTCATAATACCGAAAAATTGGAAACAACTCCATTTCCTGACAGATACATGTTAAAGAAAAGGTGACACATCCACTCAGCCCTTTAAAATAGTGCTGAAGTAACATCCTGTGTCTGTTCCCAAGGGGAGGTGCTTATCATTCATTAGGTCAAAAGAACAAGTTACAATAGAGCTGAATCTCATCTTGGTTAAGAAGAAAAAGGAGAGAAGGTGTACAACATTCACAGGGCAATCTGGGAGGATATACGCTAGGCAGTTACGCCCAGAGGGGCTGTACGTAATCCCCAGGGAGGCCCCTTTGGTGATTAGATAAAGGTACTTGAGAGTTAGCATATGGCAAAGCAGCCAGCCTGCCTGAACCATGGTTCTTTCCAATTAACCCCTGGCTCAGCCTGCAGGCCTCTAAGCCATCTGTTTTCAGAGCTTCCACAAACACTGATAGGTAGGGGTCCCCATGCTGTAGCTGTTACCCATTTCGCCTCCGAGTTTCTTTTGTCTGTGGCCAACTGCTTGCTAGCAGTTTCTACATCTGCGTGTCAACACAAACCTAGTAGGATGAGACCCACTGTCTTTGACTCCAGCGCTCCCCTAGCTGTTTGTGCCTTAGGTCCCGACACCCAGTTCCTAGTCCTCTTAGTCAAGATTCCCTTTTCTTTCTTGCATCTGGCCTCCCCAGAGACCCTCGCAATGCCTCTTGCCCCGTGTCCATCCTCCCTGCTTGGACTATTGCAGTAGTCTCTGATGTGGCCACACATTGTCTCTTTGTTGCATGCCATTCTGTTCCCACAATGTGGTCCAGGCCCTGGCCACCCCTTTTGGGAACTGCCACGGTCACCTCAACCTCAGTTCCCCGGCTGATACATCCATTTGAGATACTGCAGCTGGATTAATTCTCCAGAAGCACATCTTCGATTATTTCCCTCTCACACTCAAAAATGTCTGTGAGCTCCACCAGACAATTCAGTGCCCCCAATCCTGCAAATTTGTTCACAGAGGCCTCTTTACTCTAGCCAGCCCGAGTCGCCTGCTACCCTACACACGTACCATTCACCCCTCCTCAGGCTGCAGTGGCTCTTGTGCCTGAAATACCCACGGTCTCTTCTCACCTTGCTCTGAACATTTGTTTTGATCTCCCTTCACGCATCTGCTGAGCCCTCAGAATATATAGACTATCTATCTGTGCTTTTCTTATTTTTAGAAATATTTATTAAAATATTTGTGGCACACTCAGTCTGGGAGGGGTACCTGTGACCACAGGCTTGGGTTTGGTCTATAATGCCATCCATGCTGCCTGATGCAGAATGGCAGAAGATGAAGAGGGGAAGTGGGAGAAGGAGGTTATTTTTGGAAGAAGAGCAATCCAAAAAATCTTGAATATATAAGATAGAGGGAGATGCTTCTGCTAATCTCCTCCCAAAAGAGGGTGTTCTTTCATAACCTCATCTGCTGCTTGGCCCCCTCCTAGACCAGGGTCTGATGTACCTCTGTATCTCCTAAAACTCCTAGCCCAATGCTTAAGATACTGTGGGCACACAGGCACTCTAAAAATTTAAGTCAGATCACGGTGCTTCCCTGCTTTGAATCTTCCAATGCCTTCCATCTCACATTGTAGAAAAGCCAAAGTCCTTGTCACAGCCCAGGCTCTCTTGTCCTCTCGTGTCTTCCACCCACCCCTTCCCACACCCTCCGTGCACAGTGGGGCTGCTTCAGGCTGCTGTGTGCACCCTCAGCCCTTTGCCACACCCGGGTGTTCTCCAGAGCACAGACTACCACCTGCTGCAGAGCATATTTATCGTTGGGACTGTTCTTTCTTACTGGAATGAGCGCTCGTGAGGGCAGGCACTGCTCACTAAGCTCTTTGCTCTCTCTCCAGAACTAGAAGGACACCCTACACTAAGACACACTCTGTAAATGCATGGATGGAGTGAACCGAATGAGAATGCACTCTTGCCCTGTCTGGGTTTGTCCATCATCTGTTCCCTGGCATCTCACTCCTTTGCCTTTGATGCCCTCATTTGAAAGACTTCCAGGATTCTCCAGGTCTTGGGAATAAGACTTACCCTTTCAGCCTGGCCCTCAAAGCCACCTGCCACTAATCCTCATCACTTCCTGCTTCATCTGACCGCACCCCACAGGGCCCTCTGCTTCCCAGACACACCAAGACTGTTCCTCCCTGAGAGTCCCTTTACTATGTCTTATTGCTGTGGCTCTTGACTTTTTTGAGTTTTATACTTTTCAAACTATCTTTGTTTTAAGATTACATCAAGGAGTGCCTACCCACGTAGCCTTCTCTAACGCCATAATGTTTGGTGATTGCCTGTCCCAAGGGAGCAGGAGCCTGTCCCCGCTCCCCTGGGACAGCCACACTAGGTTCCCTCTGGTCGGTGCCCAGCACAGCTAGCCTCCTCCTATGTCTGTGTCCTGTCTCTCACCCTGTGTTGGATCTTACTGGGGCCTCTGTGCCTTGCTCAACAAACACTTTGATGGTGGTAGATTATTATTTTTTACTTACATTTTCCTAGAACACAGTAGGTTCTTCTTTTGCCCTGTTCTCAGGTGATCACAAACCCAGGCAATAAGGATCAGTAAGGATTTTCTGTGTTCTGGATTTTCCTACCTCTGTTGCTAGGCAACACAACCTCTCTTTCATATGTCAAATTGAAGAAAAGTTAAAGTTAATTAGGATGTAGTGTGGAAGCATGTAACAGTGCAGATAACTGCATGGGCTCTGATGTCAGACTCCATGGATTCCACTCTCAGTTCTGCCCCTTCTTAGCTATGTGGCCAGGGCCACATGCTCACCCTCTCTGTGCCTCAGGGGTCTCTATCCAGGGATAGTGCCCACCTCAGAGGTGTGGTAAGGATAACAGAGAATAATTATGGGAGGTGCTTTTTATACTCCATGGCACATAATAAATACACAAATGACAGCAATTATTAATCTTCTATTACAAAATTAGAATTATACTCTTTATGAAACTTGCATTAGTGACCTTCCTTCTGGGTCAGCGAACGCGCATCCACACTGTCACTTCCTGTGTGTGTCCTCTAGCAGTGTGACACTGACGGTTTTGTCCTGTGTCTCTTACAGCTGACCTTAATCGATTTGATTATCTATGGTTCCCTGGAAGCTGTTAATATCCACAGCATTCGGTGGTCCAGGGCCCTAAGGCCAGTCTTCCTAATTAACTTCCCTGAAAGCCGTCAGGTAAGGATATACCTTAAGGATATGCAAGGGTTTGTTTTTGTTTTTGCAGAAAATTAGCTAATTTCTTGTACCTGAAATTAAATTTCATCTCCACAGATCCGAAGAACTTTCAGAAGCATCCGGAACACTCTGCCCGATATCCTCTACGTCTTCCTCTTGTTTATGTTCAGCGTGCTAATCTTCTCCCTTATGGCCTTGAAGCTTTTTGGGGTTAGGTGAGCACACTGCTTTGGAAGTTTCTGCCTGTGAATTCTCTCCTGTGTGGGTTCAGCCTGATGGTGGCAGAGTTTGTCACAGGAGTCTTCCTCATTCAGACCCTCCAGGAGTGCTCTTGAAAGGGGAAAAATGCATCAGAAACCACAACTTTATTTATGTGTGTGAGTTCCTCACTCTGTGTTTTTGGTTCCTCCTTAGGAGTCTTAAAACAGTGGAAGGCTTGCCCTACTTCACAGATATCCTGGAGATAGCGTTTGAACTCTACGTGCTGGTCACTACTGCGAACAGCCCCGATGTCATGTACGTCCATCCCAGCTCACGTTCATGGACATTTGCTACCAGGACAGACTTCACTTAGTTAAAGACGGCTGTCTGCTAACACCAGCAGGCCTGAGAAAGGCGAAATAGTGATTTTTCTATGTATTCATATTCATTATAAAAATTTTCAAGGAATGTGAAATGTTTACACTAATGATAGCCTACCCTCTTTATTTAAAACTGAATTTAGGGGATTAAAAAAAAATCTGAAAGCAACAGGAAACATTTCTTGAGACACAACTCTTAAATATTTGAGCACACTTTCTATTCCGGGACTTTTTTGAGTCTTAAATTTAAGTAGTAAGACATCTGTATGAAGGAGTCATGGCTTGACCTCCTAAGCATTGGTGTGCTTTTCTGGTTAAAGGAAGCGAGAAAGAAATGTAAAGATTCACAGTTGTTGCCTTCCTTCCCAAAATGCCAATTTCTCCACACAGGCGGACTTTACTTAGGAGGAAAACATTATGTGGGTTTTTTTTTTTCCCCTAATGTCCTTTGTATTATGGATTAGCCCTGTTTGTGGAAGTGAAATTATTAAACAGCACTACAGAACTCTAACTGCAAATGTCAGTCCCAACTCATGCTGTACTGCTCTTTGGGACAGGTGCAGGTTTTCTGTCATCTAGTTCTTTTTTATTTTTTTAAGATTTTATTTATTTATTCATGAAAGACACAGAGAGAGAGGCAGAGACATAGGCAGAGGGAAAAGTAGGTTACTTGCGGGGAGCCCGATGCAGGGCTTGATCCCAGGATCCTGGGATCACGTCCTGAGCCAAAGGCAGACACTCAACCACTGAGCCACCCAGGTATCCTTGTCATCTAGTTCTATGTGGGATCATCACGTTGTTCTGGGTTGTTACTCACTCTTGAGCCTGGTTCAGACAAAACACAGGCAAGGTACAGTTCTGGCCAAGGGTGTGCTCTTGGATATTTCCCTCAAACCTTGCCAGCAGTGCCCCCACCACCCCCCATTTAAAATATGATTTCCATTAAAGGTGGAGTAAGCACACATCCTGATTTATGCCTCTCATCTTGGTGCTATTATTATGGTGCCCCTTTCCTTCTCACTGTCCTAGAGTGGCTAGAAAATTATTGGGCCCCCCAGCAGAGCACCCTGGTGTCCCTGAAGAGCCTTGAGTAGAAGCCCAAGCCACACTGCTTTGAGAGTTCTGGGCAAGTCTGTGTCCTTTCTAGGCTTCAGTTTTCTCATTGTGAAGGGAGGGAATGGGATCAGGGAATCTCCAGGGTCCTAGCTGCCAACTCTATAAAGCACTAAGAAATTCAGAAGGCAAGTTCTGAGTCAGCTAGTTAGCGTTAGGGCTGGTGATGGCTCTGTGGCCCCATTGGATAGCGGATAATGATGCAGCATATGCAGGGCAGTGAGAGTAAGAGAAGGTTTTGCTATGCCTTGTGCATGTGGATTGTCCATCTAGGATGGCACCTGAGGCCAGCCTTTTATGTGCTGGGGACCTAAGCTATGAAAAACCATGCAATATCATTCTTTCCTTCTAGGATGCCTGCCTATAACTTCAGTCGGTGGTACTCTCTGTACTTCATCACCTACATCATCATCAATACCTACATCTTCATGTCCGTCTTTCTGGCTGTGGTCTACAACAATTACAGGAAGCACTTAAAGGTACCATACATGAGTGAAAGGGCGGGTGGGAGTCGGGGGACTGGGCATCTGGGCTGGGTCCACAGGCGGGGAGGCTGGCAAATGCATGTGGTCAATATTTGAAAGTGTCCTTTTTCTTTTGGCTTTGGCCAATCTGAAGACTTATTCGGTGTCTTGCTCTATTCTGCTGGGTGGGGCGGCTCTTTACCAGTCTAGTCATGGGTCTAACAGTGAGTCTGGACATTGTGGGCAGTGACAGGGCTCTTGCTTTACTCCTTGCTCTTAAGGCATGAAGTTGCTCATGGCTCCTTGAAATGTTTTTCCTAAGAATGGGGGTTGGGATATTCTGCAAGCTCCCAACTCCTTTTCCCCTCTCCAGCAGAAGCAGAAACTTCTTAAAGCCAACAGTTCCTGCCCTCGTACCTGCCTGTTTGATTTATGTCTGGAGAATTCCTGGAGGTGTTGGGTGGGCAGAAGCTTCTGAGTACTCGGAGTGGAGGATGTTTTATTTCCAGCCCAGAATCCACCAGGATACCTCAGCCATGTCAGCCCTGCACACCTCTCTCCTTGGTTGATTTTTCATATTGCAAGACTAGCTGCACAGATAGGCTTTTCATCAAAAAGTGATTTTCCTTAAGGGAAGACTTTGCCTTTTGGCTCATGATCCTTTTTGTTCTGTCCTGAGTTTTTCATTGCATAGGGCTGCTGCCACCAGGGAACAAGAAGAAAGTCAGGGAGAACTTCAATAGTTTGCGGCTAAGGAGAAACAGATGGTAGGGCTGAGCCTGAGATTTGGCCCAATTGGCCTTTGAAGATGTCTGACCTGTCTGAGCCCTGATGAGTCTATGCACTGTGGGGCCTTGGGCTACCCCTGCCTCAGACACCAGGCCTCCAGGGACCCTCCTATCCCGACTTCCTCCCTCTGGGTGGAAAGAGGCTGTCCCAGAGGCTGTGTGCCTCTCCTCTTTGCCGCTGCTGGACAGAAGTGTTGCTCTAGCCCCCACCCCCAACCCCAACCCCAACCCCAAGGAAACATTTCTTTGGATAGTCCTCTGCAACAGGGATCCATCAGCAAATGTCTTAAATGTGCTTTAGGTGCCCAGCACCATTCAAAGCTCTGAGAAGTCAAAGACGATTAAGACACAGCCCATACCCCTTAAAAAGTCACAGTCTAGCCACATAATCAATTAAGTGAAGATACTATTGGGTAACAGGCTTACAGTGAGCAGTAGGAGTGGGCATCAGGTGGCTGACATAACCTGAGGAGGGCCACCCAGCCTATTCTCTCTTCGGGAAGATTCCCGAAGCTCCGGCCAGATGGCAGCTCTAGGCAGGCCAGCTGTTCTTCCTGCCCTGGACCTCTTCCTTCCGGACCACTTCTAGCCTGGTTTCACTTCCCCCGCTTTTCTCCTCCCCCTCCTGTCTTTCTTGACTGACTTAATGGCAGCTCTATCTTCTCCCTTTCTGGGTTCTCCCTGTGTCTCAGCAGCACACCCGATTTCCTTCCTTTCTGGAATCTCCCTTCCTCCTGGGCAGAGTGGAGTTGGGACCAGTCTGCCTCCTGCTGCTCTGTTTCTCACCACACAGATTATCCTTCACAGACTCCCTCATTTCAACTTGGTAAGATGAGTTTTGTTTATGCAGACGGGTTAGCTATACATACCTGCAGCCGGGGAGGGATTGTATACCTTGCTTCATAGACCCATGGGTGCCTTCTCTTTGGCTTGTCAAATAGCCTGAAACACTTAGGGGAAAGAAACAAGGCTATCTTGGATCTTTCTCTTTCAAAAACCCACAATCCTATTTTTTAAAAAACCCACAATTCTGTTTTTTAAAGAATGAGATTCTCAAACTGGCATACCTGAAACGTCGCAAAATGATAGAGGCTTTCAACATTCTGAAAGTCAAGGTGGGCACAGAGTTTGTGGTGACAGAGGCCCAGTGGAAGCGGCTGGCCAAGATCGTGATGCCACACATCAGCAGTCCCCACCTGGAGCTCCTTTTGAGGATCTCCGACGAGGGACAGAAGGGGCACGTGGGTAAGAAGCCTTGGCCTCTGACATTCCTCTTTGCTGTATGTTCAAAAATGGGTGACTCCTGAGGGTGATTCATAAAACAACAGTATATTATTTTTTAAGTTTGCAAATAAAAATGTATGCTGGTGCTCCCTGCTGGCAGCAATTCAGTGGAACTTGGGTCTTCACGCTGTGTTCCGACAGGGCTGTCCCCATACGAGTTGTCAATGGGTAAGGAACCATCCCAAATCTCTTACCCTGTCACAGTCGTTCCACTGCTGATCTTGCCTTAAGGAAATCATCTAAAATAGAAGAGAGCTGTGGAAATGAACATCTACATCGCATTCAATATTTGAAAGCAAAAAGATGAAAGTAACCTGAAATTCAGGTATTAGTGGTGGGTAGCTATTATGAATGGCACTTCATATCTGTGGCATGTTTAGCATGTGTGAGCCATTGCCATAAGTGTTTTCAGCACATGGTGTATATGTGATCACTGAGGTGGGATTTTTGTCATCCTCATTTATCAATATGGAAACTGAGACTGGAAGAGGTTAAGTGGTTTGCCCAAGGCCACGCAGCTGCAAAGTGGTAGAGGCTGTCTGATTCCCAGACCTGTGCTTTGTGTTAAACCGCCCCAGATTCTGATAGTCACATAATGGGAAATCTTGGTGACATTAAGAATGACTGTAAAGATGGTATGTCAATATGGAAAGATGTGAAGTGACTAAAATACATCCCAAATTGTAGCATACCCTTGCTTCATCCATTTCCAGAAGAATTTAGATGGGAACATCTAAATTCAATGGGAGTGGTAGGTTCCACAGGATGTAAATTTACCTGAGACAAGGACTCTCAAACTAGTCCTGCAGAGCCATAGGCCTAATGAGGACTCCATGCACGTGGGAGAAAGAGATGACAGCGGGTCTCTGGAACTTATGTAAAAAAAAAAGAACAAAGAGAAATGTACAGTAAGGCACTGCTCAGTGGGTGGTGCTCACATCTTCCAGTGTGAATTTGGGATCTGGGATAGAAGACCACCTTTGCCCTCTTGAATTAGCAGGATTTGACAAGCACCTTCCATTGAGCCCTGAACGTGTCTCCTCAGCCACCCCGCTCAACATAATGGCTCTGAGTGTCTGGTCGGGAGCCAGGCTGATGACCCCTGTTAAGGACTGGTGGTGGTTGCCTATGCCATTGAGCATGTCAAGGCTAGGGTTCTGCTGGTGGTGGGGAAGGGCAGCTGGTGCCCTGGGCAACCCCTGAACGTGGTGCTTCCTGAGTTGTGTGTAGTGAAGCTTCTTAATTTCTCACCTGTCATAGACTGTCCCTTTGGTAAAATACAGCAAAAATTAAATACTCAGAAAAATGAAATTAAACAGTGTAAAATCCAAGTCCCATCTTTTCATTATTAGAATCAGTGAACATGATCCTGGCAATTGTTTGACAAGTTTTTATATTCAGCACTTATCCCACAAAGGGTGGGGAACACAAGAACAGAACCAGGGACCACTATTTGAAGACCACTGCTCTAGTACTTAGAGGAGAGGGTTGGTACTCGAGTCTCCTTGGATGTCCCACTTCAAGAACCAGGGTACTGTGGCTGGTCACTCTAGTCCAGGTGTTCCCAAACTTCAGCCCCTCTGTTTTTGAGAATTCCCCTTTGGTGATTTTTTAGTACCTCTGTTGCTTCTAGACAATTGGGACTCTGAAGGTGTCGGTGAATCTTTAGGGCTTTATGAGCTTTCTTTGCAGTTCCTTCTGTAAAGTTAATTCCTAGATTAGTAGAAAAAGGTCAGATGTTCTAAACCTAGAGATGGGAACTTTTAGGAGTCTTTGTCATGCATGAGAAGGCCCATATACTTGGGTATCTCCGGCTCATCTAGAAAAGATACACATGATCTCCAGGACATACTCATACGAATGTTTTTTGGTTGATGGGGTCCATCTAACTTTTGATAGTCATCTCTCAAGTGGGAGGATGAACAGCTTTTTTATGTCTTGTCAGCTTCTTCCATGTTCTGGGCTGTAAGTAGGGTAGCTCTTAAACAAACTGTTCGGTTGCATAGGATAAATATGGAGCATACCAAACACATCCAAGTTCTCCTGGCACCCCTACTTGTTTGGATGTATCACTCCATGAATTACATGAGCAAGAGGAAGGAGGAGCTTTTTGATGCTACCCCACAACTTCCTGGAGAGTGCCAATGACGATCTGGATACCAGACACCACCACCACCACCTGCCCGTCTGTAGAGGTTCTTTTCTGAATGTGGGTTGTGATCTTGTACAGGGTGAGATCCGTAAGTGTTACCGAAGGAGGCTGGTCAGTGACAAAAGGGAGCAGAGGAACCTGACAATGAGGCATGGCTCAAACCCGCTGTGCTATAGAATGTTTTCATGCTGGCCAAGAACAATCATAGCAAGAGAAATGTGTGGACCAGCTGACATTATATCTCCTCCAAAAGTGAGAAGCTTCGTGTCTTTACAGTGGTCCACAGTCATCCAAGAGATAATGAAAGTCAGTATAAGTGTTGCAGACTTGTGAGAAATAAGAGAATCTCCGTGGGCAAGGGCTGCAAATCCAGATCCCTGAGCAGAAGACAGAGATGGCAAGGACCAGCCTTCTGTGCCTCACATGAAGAGCATGATGAACCTGTTCTGAATTTCATCTATTAACTTTAATATACGTTATTGTAGACACATACACAGACAGTCATACCAATGAATATGCTTAAATGCCAGTGTGATTAAAGCTTGAAAACTTAAAAAAAAAAAAAAAGCTTGAAAACTTTAGTTTTTATAGCATAATGTAAGACAATTGTTGCATAATATTTTCATTTGAGTGCCCTGGAGAACAAAGCTATTTATACATAGGGACATGACATTTTAACTTCTTTGAAAGTCTTAGGTAAACCCAGGTTGTTGACTATTTATCTCAACATTCATTCATGCAATGCCCCCAACTCAATTAGTAATTTTAGGAAATACGCTTTAAAAACCATATTGCTGACACTAAGGATTTGTCAGAGAAGAAAATTCTGCTTGCTGTTACCACACGGTTGAAGTGGGCAACTCTACAGGGCCTTGTGATTTATAATATTGTGTAAGATTTACACAAGATGATTGATGAAGATCTAACTTTTTAAACCACAACAGTTTAAATCATGCCACATGGTTCTAGCTGATGTTTAGGTTTATGGATGCTTAAATGTTAGTTGAGATCATGACACCAATTGACCTATAAAGGTGAAGGGTGTGAGTAGTTCCAGCCATTTTAACCTCTTTGGAGAAAAAAAATTATACATGAACTAAAATACCATATTTATAGTTTGTATTTACATTGGAAAAATCAGGAAAAAGACATGAAGCCACATTTTAAACCCTAAATTATAGAACAATGTACTAGTTTTTCTTTACAGGGAGCATTAAATCAATTTGGTTTAAAATTTTAAATTATTTTAATTTGTTTAATGAATTAATTTTGTAACATTTTAATCTTCATCACAAGTCTTTAGATTTCAACTTTTTAAACCAGATCTTTAAAATGTGTCTTTTTACCAATAAAATTAATGAACATTATTTTTCTCTCCCAGTGGCCTTTCTGCAGCAATTAATTGTTGGCCTATTGTTAATTTATACATCTTTATAAATAATTTTTTTAACTAGAGACATTAAGAACATTAAATAAAGCTAGAATTTCCTGGTTTCTATCTGATTTTCTTAAGAAATTATAGGAATACTGTTTAAATTAATAGTTTGTTGTATATATTTTATATTTGAGGTCAGACTTTATAAACCAATTTGTTAATTCAGGGTTTTATCTGGAAGACATGTCAAGGAGAAAATCATTTAAAAACCTGTTCGTATTATACTTTATTTCTTTAGAATTTTTAATATGTTTGTGCAAGCTAAGAGTTTGTCAAGGATTTTGTTAAAAGAAGCAAAAAAGGTGATCATTGAACTTGAAATTCCCCTTTTCTTCACTCTAGTGGGTGTTTTGTTTGTCAGTTTGGTTTATGATTTTTTATAAGGGGTGGACATAGCACATTTAAAGTATAAAGAATTTTTTATTGATTTCTTAATTTTGTGAGAGTCTTTAAGTCTCCATTCAGAACTTTAGGAAAGAAGTGTTTGCTTTAACATAATCAAATTAACAATGAGTCGAGAAATTTCCTGGTTGTGTTGGTTTTCCAGGGCAGCCATGACAAAGTACCACACACTGGGTGGCTTAAAAACAGAAATTTATTTTCTCATGGTTCTGGATGCTAGAAGTCCAAGATCAAGGTGTCAGCAGAGTAGGCCTCTCTCCTTTGGCTTGTAAATGATTGCCCCCCCTGCATCTTCACATGGTCTTCCCTCTGTGTGTGTCTGTGTCCTAATTGCCTCCTCTTGTGAAGACACCAGTCATATTGGATAAGGTCCCATCCAGTGACCTCATTTTAACTACCTCTTTAGAAGAGGCCCCTTTCCAAACACAGTCACACTCGGAGGTCCTTGCAGTTAATACTTCAACATATTAATTTCGAGGGGACACCTGTCAGCACATAACACCTGTTTTGCTGGTTCTGGCCAAGATTGTTGTCCTCCTCTAGAACTTTGTTCTATCTAAGGTTTACCTGCCCCCACCCTTCCACATAACTAATCTTTGATATTTACATTATCTAAATCTCAGACTTGAGGGTGCCTGGATGCTCAGTAGTTGAGCTTCTGCCTTGGTTCAGGTCATGTTCCCCGGGGTCCTGGGATGGAGTCCCACATCGGGCTCCCAGTAGGGAGCCCGCTTCTCCCTCTGCCTATGTCTCTGCCTCTCTCTCTGTGTCTCTCATGAATAAGTAAATAAAATCTTTAAATAAGTAAATTTATAAATCTCAGACTTGAGCATTTGCTTCAGGAGGACAGAACTGCAGTAGTTGTAATTCATCTGCTGCAGACTTACCCATTCATGTAAATGTGACCTTCTTGTCCAGGCTTCAGATGACACCACACTGACAAAACTAAGCTACACCTGAATGTAATTCTCTTACTCTCTAGTGGCTCTACAGACATTCAGCAGAAGTAGCTCATGACCTTCTGAGCAGGTGAAGGAGGTAGGCAGGCACTCCCGAGACACACCCCTGGGACCTCGATCTCTATTTGGTGGCTCATGATTGGGAGTCAGCAGGGAGTCTAGGTCATCAGCCCTTCATTCTGAGAACTTTCAGAGATATGACAAGAAGAAGGCACCAGTGAGCTTATGGCTCAGTAGACTCCCCAGTATTTTACTTTTTGCCAAATAGCATGGTTGATTGAAATATTGTTGCCAATGCAACCACATCTTTACATGAGACAGCCAGTAAGATTTGTCAGCTTTTAGGAACCATAGGGTATATTTGATAGGATATGGCAGTAATTTCTAAGTCTAGATGTCCAAAAGACGCCTTTGTTCAACTAACACTTCCAAAGACAGTGTTAATAACAGAAAGTTGAACAGAATTACATGCTTCATGGTGGTCTCCACTCTGTACGAGCAGAGGATAGCAATACTTCTGTGAATATTTTCTCTTTTCCATTTGTTCAGCAGTTATGAGCATTTGTGGTTTTCAGGGCTAAACACTGGAATTCTGTTAGTACCCAAAATGTTAAAACTTAATCCAGTAATAAACTGTAAAGCACAAACTTACCAATATGGGAAGAAAAGGACTGAATAGAATTAAAGAGAATATGGCAGAAGTAATGTATCTACAGCAATAGTTGGCAGATTATGGTCCATAGGCTAAATATGGCCCCCCACCTGTTTTGTAAATAAAGTTTTATTGAAACACATCCATGCTCATTCATTTGTGTATTATTTATGGCTGCTTTCATGCTATAGCAGCAGAACTGAGTAGTTAAAATTGAGATCATTTGACCTACAAAGCCTAATATATTTATTATCTGGCCCTTTACAGAAAAAGTTAGCTGACTTCTGATCTTCAACATAAGAATGTCCGATGAATATAAGTTCCTTCTTAACACAAAATTACTATTGTTTTGATTCTCTTTTTTGTTGTTGTTGTTCTACTGAATCTTCTGGATGAAAAGATGTGAACTCAGTGAGACTAATAGATTCCGTTTTGGTTTAGGTTGCTTAACGTATGATGTTTTAGCTGGGTTCCTGTCAGTAGGTCACCCAAATCCTACTCATGCTTGTCATGTCATTGTCTCCCTAACCGGTGATGGTGGGGTTCATGCAGCCCAGGCCCTTGGATCCAAGTTATCCTGTCACCTAATTCTCCAAGTTTGCACTTCCGCCTGAGTAGGTGTTCCATGCCTTTGGCTATTAAGACATGTATGTATATTTTCTTTCTAACTCTGAAGACTCAGGAACTTGGATATCCTAAGATATCTATGTGTGTGTGTGTGTGTGTTTTTTTAATTTATTTACTCATGAGAGACACAGAGAGAGAGAGAGAGGCAGAGACATAGGCAGAGCGAGAAGCAGGCTCCATGCAGGGGGCCCGATGTGGGACTCCATCCCAGGTCTCCAGGATCACACCCTGGGCTGAAGGCAGCGCTAAACCACTGAGCCACCTGGGCTGCCCCTATGTGTGTTTTTTCATCTAATTTTATGGATTCATGTTCTTTTGTGTTCTTAGCACCATACAACTGTTGAGGAAAATAGCAACATGAATGTGTGACATCACTCAAGGCTGTATTTGATTCAGGCTCATCACTCAGATGAAGCCACGCTTCTGCCAGGGCTGAAGCTTGTTCTTTGCCTGGACATCTGTTGATGGCAGTTCTGCGTCATCTTTCCTGCACAATCCACGCTGTGCTAACTGTAGAGCCATCATTCACTGTTTGCTCCTGAAAACTGGAATGGAGCTATGGATATCTGCCAGGCCCTCTGAATGAGAGGACTTCTAGGATAAAAAAATGCCCACCCCAACCTTTGCCTGTTGTCTCAGCTAGACCCAATCTGCACTGGTGATTTCTTTCAACAGCTTTTTTAAAGTTTTCCAAACATCAACTTCGTTTCTAAGCGTCAACTTAGTTTTCAAAGAAAACTTGGAAAGAAATTGTAAGAAGAACTTTGTAGGAAGCAGTAACATCCTTTACATATCCTGATTTCATCTGTTGGGATGAAATTCTTTACATTGTATGGAGCAGAAAGTTCATACACAAATGGGGTTGAAAACCAACCGAGTTGAGTCATAGCATCCAGCCTGTCTGGTTGGAGAGAGGTGTGCAGGGTAGTGACCCTGGACATTTGGCAGATCTGGGGAATACTGGCTCTGTAGCCACATGGGGCCAGGCTGGTCAGAAAGAGTCCGGTGAACTTTGGCCTGGCTCTTGAGCCAACTTGTTGTGGAAGCTGTGGATTTGAGTGAATCTCTGAGGAGGGGCAGGGAGGGAGGGTGGGCAGAGAAGAGGATAGGAGCTTGAGGGAAGGGGAAGGAGGTGGATTACAGCTACTTTGGAGGCTTGGTGGAGAGGCAAGAGAGGTGGAGTGGAGGCTGGAAAGGTAAGTCAGGCAGACACTGAAAGTAGGGATGGCCCATGTGAAGAGGTAGGTGGGTAGAAGGCAGGGGGTGAGGTAGCAGCATCTGTGAACTACCAAAATCACATGCTAGTGTTGGCTGCCTTGGGTTGGCTGCAGATCTGAGTGAGGACAGGTGGCTGTGCCACTTGATGGCTCCTTGGCCTTGGGCCTTCACCTTTTGAAGCTTCAGATCTTCACCTAGGAAACGCAGAAACAAGAGTCTGCCAACTTAGTGTCACTCTTTGAACCTTAGTGTCACAGTGGCCGTGCATTTGGGATCTTTTTTTTTTTTTTCATTGCAGACAAAATGAACTTTCTACGCTTGGCTGACCTCCTCAATATTCAGGTAGTTGCCATCAACATCAAGAGACACCCACTGGAAGACTGGATGCCTCGGGTATACCAGTCGTCCGCAAGCCTCTTGGTCCAGAGAATGGTTCGGCACAGGCAAGTGAGATAGGGCCTGTTTTTTCTCAAGTTGCTTTAAAAAGAGAGGAGTTTGCAAATGCTGTTTGGACTTAATATATTTCATTACTGAAGCTATAAATCAGCCCCTTGCTTGCTGCTTTTTGTTCTGGACGTGCTATGTTTGACCTTAACCAAAAGGACAGGCTTCTTGATTATGCTTCCTTCTGCCCTATTTCCTAAGATGCTCAAGGGCCACAAACTGGATGTGCTCTCTGAACAGAGAAGCTGACCGCTCTCTGAAATCAGAAGGTTCCAGCCCCACCCAAATCATTAGGAAGTTAATTTCAGATATGGTGCTCTGACTTTGTAAAGTGCATAGTAAGAACTCATGCATTTGAATTATTGGAATGATTGTTAAGAAGGCCAATTAATTCTCTTATTCTCAAATAAGTGGACTCCAGAAAGAATCTTTCATTCTAGTTGCAGATCTTAGGTTTCATATGCGTGGCCTGGAGTATCCCTATCATTAGTGGCTCATCCTTTTGCTGTCCTTGAATTTAATGTTTCATGGAAGAGAATGGTTGAGAAGTCCTGGAAAGTGGCTCAGCCTGTGATATTTGATATTTATCAAAGCTCTTTATGTAGAAGCTTCTTCCCATTAATCCCAGTCTTGAATTACTGATGTGTTTCATGTGCTGGAGGTTTGTGTGTCCACATGTGGCATCCAGGGTCTTAGGTCTACAGCTTCACAGAGAACAGTAGGGTGGGAGCCCCTCCTGTCTTCCCAGTGCCGTGCCCAGGGTTCACCCGGGGTTCTCTGCAGCATGGGAGACAGCTACCTGAGCAGAGCAGCCTGCTCTTTCATTGGAAAGTTGGGGCCGAGCCCACTTCAGACTTGGTGAGGATGAAGGACATGTCAGTCCCCTGAAAGGCTTGTGTGCATTAGGGGTAATGAGGTTTTCAGCAGCTTTCTTAGTTAAGGATGTTAATTTTCCAGGGATAAGCGGGAGAGGTGTCATGATCCCATGCTAGGCCCTAAACCTTCTACTTGCCCCAGTTCTGCCTAAGCTTTCATCTGAGTCAGGGACTGTGCCCCCAGAGGGGCACCTGGAAAAACCACACCTCTATTCCCCCCGTCCTTGATCACCAGGTCTTCATTTTCTCCTTGGCCAGAAGGACTGCCCCAGTGTCAGGGGGAGGCAGGTAGATTTCAGGACCCTGGTCGTGCTGGAACCTTTACGTACTTGAGTCAGAGTGTGCTCATGTGTGTGTGCCCATGTTGGGATGGGGTTGAGAGGCATCTCAGAACCATGACATTGTCGGGAACACAGTAGCTGCTAGAAGGTTCTGACCATGCTCCTTTCACTGAAATGTGTGATGACAGAATCTCTTCTTTTTTCCCTCATGGCAGGATTTTTGTCTGGGTTTATGATGTCATCATTCTAGTAAATGCCATATTCATTGCTCTGGATGAGAAAAAACCCTTCATCTCTAACGCAGAATGGCTTTTTCTTTCTCTATATATTATTGAAATTCTCCTGAAACTGTACACATATGAGCCCAGAGCCTATTTTGGCAGGAAGCAGTTCTGGAACTGGTGAGCATGTGTGTTCTGGGGAGTGGAGGGGGGCTTAGAGTCCATGGGCAAAGGGGGGGGTCTCTGTCCATTTGGGGAATATTGTTATAGTTTCTTCAAGCTCTAGCTGCCTAGTTTTGGGGCATCTGATAATGAAATCTTGAGAGTGTAGGAACATCTGGTTCAGACAAAGCTGTTATTTATGATGTCAGTTTCAACTGACTCTAGCTAAAATTAGAATCACAGATCACAGCATCCTGGTTTTGGAAAGGATATTGAACATCATATCCAAGAAGTTCCTTCCATAGCTCCCTTGGCCCACTCCCTAGTCTTTTTATCAGAGAACTTGGCACGTAGGCCTGGACAACGAGATTGTTAACAAGCTCTTTCCTACATGAGATGTGTCACCTGTGGCCTCTTTCTTCTACAGACTGTGTACCTCCTGGTCTTGAACCATCACCCATGTGCTGCAGACCATCTCAAATGTCACTGCATGTTAGAAATGGCAGGACACAAAGATACAAGGCACACACACACATGCCTGTCTTAAGTAGCGCACAGCTTGGCAGGGTTGGATCTCTGCGATCACTGCTTTTGGTGCCAGGAAACTCACTAGCATGCGCATGTGGCCAAAGGAGAACTAGCTAGTCTTGTCCAGTGCTTTGGCACCATTGTCCTTTGGTATTATTGTTAGGCAGAAGAGTAACAATATGATGGATTTCCCCTTTAGTTACAAAGTTACCATGCACTTATTAAAATTAATACCTAGAAAGATTATACTGTGTATTCTGAAAATGTGCCAAAATATTCTTGCGAGCATATAGCTATTTTGGAAGACAAAGTGATAAGAATTGGCTGATTGCTACACATACCCTTGGGTGGTTCATTAGAGCCAGTAGTGAGTGATCACTGGATCAGTCAAATGTAGTATTTCTTTTTTTTTTTTTAAGATTGTATTTTTTTTTAATTTTTATTTATTTATGATAGTCACAGAGAGAGAGAGAGAGAGAGAGGCAGAGACACAGGCAGAGGGAGAAGCAGGCTCCATGCACCGGGAGCTCGACGCGGGATTCGATCCCGGGTCTCCAGGATCGCGCCCTGGGCCAAAGGCAGGCGCCAAACCGCTGCGCCACCCAGGGATCCCCCAAATGTAGTATTTCTTGCTTTGTCTCCGTTGTTCAAAAGTTATGGAAATCAGTTTCTTGGCTGGATCATTGCTTTGCCTAAGATACTGGATTCAAAGTTTTCTTGGGATCAGTGGCATCCTGAACTTTCAGGCTTTTCCCTTGATCTTTCACCAACTTTCCTTCTGCACCATTAGGTTTGATACGCTGATCATCATCGCGGCCCTGGTGGCCACTGTGGCCAACGCCACCATTCAGTCAGGTCAGTACCATGGACCCTCGGCCTCACCACCTCCTGGGATCATGCATTCCATCCATAGTCTTTGTGGAACTTCCACTGGGTGGCAGTAAGGAAGACATTGGAGATGGGGCAGGGGGTACCCAAGGGAATTAATAGAAGTGTTTCATGTTCTGGAGAGAGATGGTAGCTTAGTGTTTAGCTGTATGTTAGAGATTATATTTGTATGCATCCATCACACCAGATCCTGCCCTGGTCACCTCCTCTCCAGACCTGCCCTCAGTCTCATGGCTTAACCTCCATGCCTCTGACCCTCAGCCCATCTCGGCCCCCTACCCAGGGTCCAGCTGGAGCTGGAATTCTGCATAGTTCCTTGCTCTCTGCCCTCTTGTGTCTACTCCTCCTCTGGCTGCACCCGCACATCCCACCCCACCATGCACACTCCTTTTGTAGACAGCAGAAGGTGTTATTTAGAGATGGTGCAGCTTCATAACACAACTCTCTCAAAGGAGTATTGGGAAAGGAAGGGCTTGAAGAAATGTGTTCTGTAGAACCTGATGCACAGTCATTTCTTAGATATGGCCTGAAGCCTACACCTGCTCTCATGATTCTCTAGCTCTCAGGTGAGGAGGGAATGCCTGGAGTGGCTTGGCTTTGCTAGGCGAGTGAGTGATTCAAGGTAGCACTTGCTTCCTCACAGCTCAGAGCCACTGTCCTGCTCTGGAAGTGAAGCCGTGTCTCTCCCCTGAACCCACAGAGTCTCAGACCTCATTGAATACATGGGACAAGCCAGAGGCACTCACAAAATGGAATGTTAAACGACTGTGGTTTTTATCCCAGCAGGAAATTACAACAGTCAGCAGATACTGGATATTGTCTTGATATTGAGGATACTCCGGCTCCTAAGGATCATTGTCAGTATTCAGAGGTAAAGAGGGAGTCATGTGCACCCGAGTGGTTCCCACACTGGGCCCTGCTGGAAATCGCTCCTGCCTCAGAATGATAAACACCCCCCATTATGAGCCTGGAATGGAACTTGTATGGAGGACCCAGCCCCCTCTCAGCATGTCAGGGCAGGCAGAGGAGCCTTCGAAGATGGCAAAGAGCACTCAAACGTCAGCTTCCTGAGGGCAGGGGTTCTATCGATCATTTTCATCCCTGTGGCCCCTTCCCTCAACCATGCAGGCTCTACAGTGGCTGCATAACAGTGGCTGTGGAGGCAGCTAATGCTAACCTGAGTATGCCAACCATTGTCTTGTGAAATTCTTCCAACAACCTTGGAGGGGGGGCTTTTCGTAGCCTTTGTTTACAGGTGATTACAACAAAGCTCCGGGAGGTTAAATAATTCCCCCAGTGGTGCACAGCTAAAAAGGCAAATTCCTGACAGTTTCTAAACAGATCCAGTACCGGGGGGAAGAGATATTAAATGAAACCTGCTAGCGTGGTGTCAGCTTTACTTTCTGGCTTCCCCTGTTGCCGCCTTGTGCTAGAAACTTTGTTTTATCCTAGATTCCGGCTTATCGTGACCACCTTAATTAACATTGGCCCCACGATACTGACGTTTGGTGGACTTGTCTTGGTAAGTGGCTTGTTCTTGTGGCTGTTCTATGTGAAATAAGCAGTATGATGTTCGTTCTTGGCAGCTCTCCGTAAGCCTTATTTTAAGCAAGGAAAAGAAAGGGAGATTAAGTAAATGAGACTCACTGATTTCGTGTAATCCTTTTTAGAAATATCCAGTGTCTGGAAACACTGGGCATATACCAGCTAAGGTACACCAGCTACTGTGAGAGACACCAGAACTGCAGTGGGTTAACTCGGCCATGATTTCTTTGTCACCCACAGCCTGGGTAGGTCAGCATGACTAGCAGATGCTTCTCAGGGGTGCAGGCTCCTTCCAGCTCATGGCTGCCTGTCCCTCCCCCACCCCCCAACCTCAGATCCTTCTTTGTTCTGCTTGTGGCTAAAGCCCACCTGCTCCTCACATCCCCAGTGGTGAGAACAGCCACCCAGGGATGCATGGGGGCTGACGCCTCCTGCTTAGGAGAAGTTCCACACTGTGAATGAAGGTCACTCTGCCACAGGGTACTCACTTTGCTTTCCTGTTCTCATGGTAAGAAATTCTATTAATACAGAAGAACAAAGGGCAGACTCTAGGTCACCCATTTCCATTCCCCATATGTGTCTTTCCTGGAGACAACCATTATTAAAGTTTTCCTGTTCCTCTTTCTCAATGTCTCCATGTACACAAGTATGTCCCATAATTGTGTGTATGTATCTAGTTTATTGTTCAGTCAGATAGAATAATCCACACGAAATGCTGCACGACTTTGAGGACACATGCATCGTGTTGGCTCTGCTATGATTAAAAGTGTCCCACTGAGGGAAGACTCTGGAACACATCCAACTAGCCCCTCTACTGACAGACCACTAGGGAGTGTCACTTTCTTGCCACCACAGCTGATGTAGTGAGGTCCTTGCACCTGCATCTTAGTGCCTCTGTTCCAACTGGATGCATTCCCAGGCAGCAAGGCTGGGTCAAAAGGTAAATGTGTTCAAACTTTGGTCGGCCGGTGGCACCGTCCAGAGTCATGCTTCCTGTGTAGCCCAGACGACAGCATGTCACAGCCTGTGCCTCTGCACCCCTCACAGCTGGGGCTTATGAGCCATTGCACGTCTTCCAGTCCGATGGGACAGAATGGTGCTGTGTGGCTCTGACATGCACTTCTGTCCTGTTTCACAGGCCTGAGTGTCTTCTCCATGTTCTTTTGGCGACTTAGCGCTTATTTTTTCGGTAGACAGTGTGTTCATATCCTTGGTCCATTCTGTTAATTTAAAAATATGGTTTGTAGGAGTGTTTTGCCAATTCAGGAAATAGGCTGTCGGTAAGTTGTTTCTAGCATAATTACTTTTCCTTCTCTGTCACTTGTTTTTGAGTTGTTGTTTTTTTTTTTTTTTTTTCCTGCACCTAAAGGATTTTTGTTGTCTATTTTGGGAGCTGTATAATCATTTAAATTAATTATATAGTCGTCTTTGCTAATCTTTTATTTTATAGATTATTGTATAATCTTTTATCTTTTATAGTCATGCTTAGTGGGGACTTCTACTCAATTTATTTTTTTTACATTGGACCCTATGGTACCTTTGAAATTCATCTTATAAAAAATGGGATTAAGATACAGCCTTATTATTTTTTTCCTAGCGGGCCAACTGTTGTTTTGGTTTTTTAGATTATTTATTTATTTATTCATGAGAGGCACAGAGAGATGCAGAGACACAGGCAGAGGGAGAAGCAGGCTCTTTGTGGGGAGCCCAATGTAGGACTCGATCCCAGGACCCTGGGATCACAACCCAAGCTGAAGGCAGATGCTCAATCACTGAGCCACCCAGGCATCCCCCAGCTGTTGTTTCTTGAGGATTTAACCCACTAACTTGCCCAGCAGCTTTGTTTTGGGCTGTAGAAGCCCACTGGAGAGGCGGTGCTGTGGTCCAGCTGGCTGGGTCCTGTGTCTCCTCCGTGGACAGCTCGGGTTTCTCCAGCAGAGACGAGCCGATTGGTCCACCCTTCTCCACTCTGACATGCTTGAGACTCGGCTGGGGCGGGCAGCCACTCCGGAATCACAGTGTGGCCCTTCCTGCCGGGTCCACCCATGTCCGTGTCCGCGATCCTTCTGCCCCTCCTGCTGGCTCCTCGCCCTGCACGGCTGCAGCTCGATGTGCCCCTGCTGACCTGTGCTGCCCCTCCCAGGTGGTCTACTACGTCTTTGCTATCATTGGGATGGAAGCATTCCAAGGCAAAGTCTGGTTCTTCGACCCGAATTTCACCACTCCCGAAGCTCAGGTGTGTGGGAACCCAGCCTTGACCGGCTCCGCATTCGCCCGAGACCACTATTGCAAGAACAACTTCAATGACCTCGCCTCCTCGTTCATCGTGCTGATGGAGCTCACGGTGGTGAACCAGTGGCACGATATCCTTTCTGCGAGGGGACGGACTCCCAGGGCCTGCCTGCTCCCTGGGCTGGGGGGGGGGGGGAAGGGCACCGAAAGGAACTTCCAGGAGCATCCCGGTCACCTGCCCAGTTCCCTGAAGCTTTGATTCCTTAGCTTTGCACTCCTCGCAGGTGGCTTCGCCCTGGTGACTCACCAGGCGGCAAAGCTGTACTTCATCAGCTTCCATATTGTGGTCGTCATTCTCATTGTTAAGTGAGTTTACTCCAGCCCTGTTGGCGATTCCACATCTTCATCCTTTGTTCTGTGCATGTGCACAGAACATGTGCACCATGTGCACCATGCGGAGGCACCGCAAGGGAAGAGTGTCACTTGCGTTCCTATTTGTGTTCATCGCTGTCTGCCGGTGCCGTGCACATCTATAGCTCATGCATATCTCATAGTTTTATAAGTTGTTTGGGTCAGAAGGACCCCAGGGTCCTGGCCAGTCTCCCTCCCCTTCCTCACCCAGACCAAATCCCTTTAGAGCATCCCTGTGAATACGGTTCACCCTCTGCTTAAATCCATGCATCTACTAGCTTCTTAGAGCCTCAGAGGCTGTTCCCTAGTTGTCCATCTCTGGTACCTCCCTGTCCTTGCACAGGTAGAAGGCACTGGTACAGTCCTTTCATTGGTTCTAGGTCTGTCCTGGTCCCTCTTCCAGGAGAGAACTCAGTCACTGAAAGCTGCTGTGACATCCCATTACTCTAGAGGGCTTCTGTTCCAGCTTAAGAGTCTCTGATTCTAGCTCCTTGGTTCCTCCATGGGACCTGAACCTGAGTCCTCGTGATCACTAGAATTGTCTTCTAGAGAGGTTTTCTGGTTGTCATACCCCTCTCACAGCCTGGGGTCTGCAGTTCTTGGGGTGACAGCCCAGCACCCAGTGCCTTCCTTATTAAATCAGGCCTGCTTTGGCCAGCCACCACCTACTGACTTTGGCTCAAGAATGACTCAAGAATACTGGCCGAGGGGCACCTCGGTGGCTCTGTTGGTGAAGTATCTGCCTTTCACTCAGGTCATGATCCTGGGGTCCTGGCATCAAGCCCTACATCAGGCTCCCTCTTCGGTGGGGATCCTGTTTCTGCCTCTCCTTCTGTCTGCCACTTCCCTTGCTTATGCTCCCTCTCGCTCACTCTCTCTCTTTCATAAATCAATCAAATCTTTTTTAAAAATATTTTATTTATTTATTCATGAGAGGTACAGAGAGAGAGAGAGAGAGAGAGAGAGAGGCAGAGACACAGGCAGAGGGAGAAGCAGGCTCCGTGCAGGGAGCCCAACGCGGGACTCGATCCCGGGTCTCCAGGATCATGCCCTGGGCTGAAGATGGTGCCAAACCGCTGAGCCACCCAGGGATCCCAATCAATCAAATCTTAAAAAAAAAAAAAAAAAAACTGGCCAAGGGAGGAGAGGGGAAGAAACCCCACAGGTAGCTCTGATCAGGCTTGCTTGTCCTTACACAGCCTGAGTAGAATACGTAGTGGGAACACGAGAGAAACGCCTCTCCGGGTGGCTCTCACAGAGGTTGCCAGAGTGCTGGGACCAGCAGAGGCAGGGCTCCTCTCCTCTCAAAGCGTGTGCCATGGTGGGAGCCCTGGGCTCCATCATCCCCATAGGTCAGAAACGGCGGAGGGTCTGAGGTTCTTGCCTGCTTGCAAGCCAGCAGCTTCGTCTGCAAGCACATGCCCCGTATACACACCGTATATACACCGACAGAAGCCACGGCCCCCTGGGTCAGAGACAAAGTTTATTAGTTGTGGCGGAAGCGACCACAGAGCAACACACCGTGTCAGCTCCCTGAACCTTCGTCCCCACTGGAGAAGGAGGAGGAGGGAACCCCACAAGGAGGAATGTGAACTTATTATAGGGTTGCTGGGGACCTGCCTGTCCTCCCTTCTGCAGAGAGAGAGAAAAAGAGGGATTTTAGTTTTACCTGGAATGTAAGCAGATCCCCAGGGAGGGCAAGAACTTTTTATCTTTACTATCCAGGACTGGCTCTGGGGGGAGGCATCTTGGAGCTTTCCAGCTTACTGGAATGTCTCATGGATGAACCTTCCTAAATCAGCCTCAATGCCTTTGCTCAGACAACCCAGGCTGCACCTTGAGATATTCAGGGAGAACTGTCTACCGACAATTGTTGGGCTTAAGCCCCTGTCCATCCCAGAAATAAGCTAGATTTTCTTTTTTTTTTTTTTAAGATTTTATTTTGTTTATTCATGAAAGAGAGGCAGAGACACAGGCAGAGGGAGAAGCAGGCTCCCTGTGGGAAGCCCGATGCGGGACTCGATCCCAGATCCCGGGATCACGACCTGAACCAAAGGCAGACGCGCAACCACTGAGCCACCCAGGCGCCGCTATAAGTTATGTTTTCTTCTTAATATTCACTGGTTAAATAGGTTGTAAAAGAAAAATGTTTTTTCCCCAAATGAATGAAAGTTGTGTCCAGTCCTTGAGAGACACCGTCGTTTCTCTCTTCTGCGTTGCATTGTCTTTGCAGCAATAGGCTGCCTTCCTGTTCAGGCTCAGACACTCTTTGGAACTGGGATTCCTTGTTGCCTAGACCACAGCCTGCACCCTCTACCTCTCACTCTTTCTCAGTATTTTCATAGCGTTCATCTTGGAGGCATTTTTTGTGGCATACTCCTTAGAAAAAAGTGAAGTCGAAACTGCTATCGAGAAGAAGATTCAAGAGCTTGGAGTGGGAGTTCAAGAGTGAGTAGTGTGTTCCCCTCGATATTACTTACAGGCTTTGGGAAGCAGGCTGGCCACGTCTACTCACTCAGGGCCTCATGGCATCCAGCATGGTCCTATGTGCCAGTTCTCAGGGACCCTTACTGGGCAGAGGAGAGCCCTGGATGTGGCTGGACAGTGACCCGGGGCTATGGCTGGGAGGACATGTGAGGGACTCAGTGAGGGACTTGACCCTGTTCATGTCTCTTCTTCCTTGAAGAGAAGAAATGCAGGATGGGAAGCTCATTGATAACATGGATGCCAAAGACAGTGGCTTCAGTGGGGATGATGGAGACAACAAAAGGAAGGCCTTGAAAGGATTGTACTTCAGAATTGCATCTAAAAGTAAGTTTTAACCCAGTGCAAAACTTCTTCTAATCCATGCTCTCCTTACTGCAGCCAGTGAGATGTTTCCAGAATGCAAATCTGACCTTCAGTAGCTTCAGGATAAAGACAAGCCCTCCTTTCATGGTTTCTGCAGCCCTTATGCCTGATTTCTCTCTTTATCAATCTCCCTTCCTTCCCACTGTGACCTGCCATGCTGGGTGGATGCCATTTGTCATTAAGTGACAGTTTGGTCATCATTTGTCTTCCTTGTAGACTCCATGTGTGCTGGGCCATGTCTTCTTGCCTTCTGTGGTGTCCCCAGGGCTTCACTATGTGCCTAGGGCACAGGAGCCCCTAACAACTATGTGTTTAACTACTTTATTCTCAATGAACCAGTAGTTGGCTGAATAACCCAGAGCAACCTGACTGTCACTTTGGGCTTTGGCCAGGGTGCCTACAGTAAACTCAGGATGAGGAGCATGGCATAGATTGCAGGGACAGTGGCATGAGCAGGACACCCTTCCCAGGTGTCACCCTTCTCAATCCTCCAGGGAAGACCTTTTTTTTTTTTTTAATTTTCTTGAGCCTTGCTTGGCCCCAGAGCTCAGTGGTATCTGCACCAGCAGAGATGAGTGATTATTTCCTGACTTTTTCATCCTTTCTTTCAAAGACTATCTGGGTAGCCGTGCTGAGAGCATTGTCTTTGACTCAGTGGCCATCCTTCCAGAAAGCCTTGCCCTGCCTGGGCTGGATGCTCCCCTCTGACCCCAACACATTTGAGTTCCACATGCCTTTCTCCTTCCTCCTAGAGTACAGGACCGTGGACGCCCTGCTGCAGCAGATGTTCGAGTCCGAAATCACTCCAGAGGATGAAGGCCCTTCCTTGGATGAGATTCTGAACTTGTCACCCAGTGACATATATCCCAAGAATCCCAGTTTTGGAAACAGTGCATGATTCTGGACTGGAAGGGTCCACACCTGGAAACCAAGCCAAGCTAGCATCACCTCTTGCATATGCTGTCTAGAGATGGCTTTCCCCACTGAGTTGTCTCTGTGGCCTGACCAGCCTGGGCTTCAGCCCCGCCTGCCCTGCGAGGTCAGCTGAAAGGTGTGCAGAGGCTGCCTCTGTGTGGCCTGCCGGGGGTGGTTCTGAGGTCTGTTCAGAGCAGTAAGGACGAGAAGATCTATGAAGAGATCATGAGGAGCACTTATCGTACGCCTGTACGTATGTGTGTGAGGTCCTTTCAGTGCATATATTAAAGCTTTTCATTTATTTTTATATGATATTTTGCTATTCTGTTAAATCCTGTGCTACGTGTTATGTGAATGACTTTTGAATATTTAAATATAGTAAAGGAATATATCTAGTATAGCAGCTCTGAGATGCAGGGTTTATTCAAAAATGAAGAAAAACATGAATGTGAAAATAAAATTCTGTCACAATTGCTTCTTTTTCAGAGGAAGGCTCTCAAAGCTTCTTTAACTAAATTACAATTATAGGAAGATTTTGAGTAGGTCACTCTCCGAGGTCACTTTCCCCAGCTGGAAATCTCCCAATGCAGCCACATGCTCCTTCTCAGAAATTAAAATCATTTTATTAACACGATTTTTAATTGTGGTAAATACTCAAAAAGTCCCCATCATAACCAATTCTAAGCATATAGTTCAGTAGTTTTATGTATATTCATATTGTGTGACAGCTCTCCAGAACTTTTGTCATCCCAGATGCAACTGTGAGCAGTCAGTGGTGACTCCCTAGTCCCTCTCCCCCCAGGCTCCCCCAGGCCTGGCAGCCACCACTCTACCTTCCATCTCTGTGAATCTGACTACTGTACCTCGCAATTAGATTTTAAGCAAGATGTCAGGGTATCACTCCTCATTCTTCTGTACCTTGTCACGGGCCCCACTCTAAGGCACGGGTCCATGACCCGAAGTCTCTGAGCTCAGTGAGGCCTGAGTCATGTGTTCTGTCAGGGTGACAACTGAAGCTAACTTGGGAGGGCCATCTCCCCGCTGAGGCCCCCTTCCCAATGGTGATGCTGAGTTTGTTGTTTGTCCTGGAAACACACCGATCCATTTACAGTCATGTCTGTCATGCATATGAATATATGATGTACCCTCGACCGACACGGGGTGGAGGGAGTAGGGTTGCTGACCCCAGAGGAGTCACAGATCTGCACAGAACTTTTGACCACCCCCCCCAAACTTTACTAACAGCCTACTATTGACCAAAAAACCAGTAACATAAACAGCTGGTTAACACATAGTTTACATGTAACGTGTTTATATATTATATTCTTACAATCAAGTAAGCTAAAGAAAACGTTAAGGAAACCATAGGAAAAGAAAATACGTTTATTATAATACTGTTATAAAAAATATAAGTGGACCTGCTTATGAGTTCAAACTCATGTTCAAGGGTCAACTCTAATTGCATTTTTTATCCTAAATGGGATGTCATGCATGACATTTTTATACATATTGTTCAAGAACCTTTTTTCACTTAGCAATACTTTTCATCTTGAGATACATATGTGTACATTGGTGTATACACACACACACACGCAAAGTGCTGCCAAGGATTCCATATCATCAGTGCTTCGTGGTTTATCGAAAACTTTACTTATTCATGGGCCTGTATGTCATTCCACCTGTCGGACATTAAACATTACAGAGTAAACCTGGTTGGTCATGCAATTTACTTCGTGTGTGAGCCACTGGCTCGGAGAGACTGGATCCCCTGACCACTGCCTGGCAGCAGCCCCCGTGGCCACCAGGGGGCCCCAACCACCCCCTTCACCACCAACAGTCTAAGAGAAAGGGGAACGACAGGAGTTGGGGCAGCCCGCCCCTTTCTGCAGGTCTTTCTTTACCCCTGCATTTTAGCACATGGTCTCCCAGCAGGAATCAGGCATGTGATTCCTGTCTCCCCGGCAGGGGGACGGGGCCACATGATTGTGTCAGCCCCTTCCGAAGCTGGGAGCCCAGCAGGAGTCTGCACCTCACTGGTCCTGCCCTTGGGAGCAGTCTCTCCCTCTTCTCCACTTCCTGACTGAGAATGGCAACAATCAGAACATCCTGGAAGCCGCCTGTGGAGGGTGGCAGAGTCAGTGCCGGCACGGCATCCCCTGTCCCCTGACTGTAACAGGAGACTGAAATCACTTGTCTTCTCCAAGCTACTGTGGGAGGGGGCGGTTCTCTCTTACAGCACCCTAGTCTGCTTATAACCTAATCAGTCCAGAAATGGGTTTGTCTGAAACATTCCAGAATGGAACCAAGAGAGATGGATTGACTCAAGGGAGGAGGGAAATGGAGGACTCCTAGGATCAATGGCAGAGAAAGGTGTGGAGGATAGTAGCTTGCAGGTGTGCTTATAGACTGTGCCAAGTGCCCAGCTAATTAGGGGCCACCTCTTCTGATAGGCAGGAGTTATGCTTGTAGTTCCTTAGCCTGAGGAAAAATAATTTTAGAATCATTGCCTTCAACCACAGATGTGATCCAGAGGGAAAAGGCACTGATAAGAGGAATCTCTGAATCTCCTAAGTGACCAGATTGGTTCTTAGCTAGAGCTTAGAATGTGGAGCGGGGGCCAAGAATGAATAGGCAATGCCTTAACCGAAGATAGATATTAAATCTGAACCTACACTGAGTCTCGACAATGTCTGAGCACTTAGCAGGACCTGCACCCCTGCTCAGCTTTGCAGGAAACACGGATGGGTAAGACCCACCTCTATCCTCAGGGAAACTTCAGTGTCCTTACTGGAGTGAGCCGCATTTCCTCCCTCCGAGTGCTGACTTCTCACGCATCCGTTCCAGTGGTCCTGTAGATAGAGCTTTTTCCTTGTGCAGATAAACATATTTGTGTGTGTGTGCAATGCAGACAGCTCATGGATAATTAAATACAGATGATTGCTATAGTTTGTACCAGGTAATGGACACACACACAAAAGACTATTTGGCTGAAGTGCTTAAAGTAACTCACTTTGTTCAGATGGAGCCTTTCTCCCTGGAGACAAGGCTGTTGCTAGGAAATGAGTGTGTGAGGTTTATTTAAGTAAAGCCCTTGGCATAGAGCAGACACCAGATGGGCCACAGCAGTGCTGGGACGACACTGTGGTCAGACTAAGGTTGTTGGTGTGAATAACATGGAGGATATTTGGAGTGTGATGGAAATTGAAGATCCAGCAATAGCAAACAGGCTGATGGGAACAAAGGACATGTCAACAGGGGCCAGACACCAAGTGTCCTCCCCGCCTAAGCTTGGCACCCACAGCTGCCTTTCATAGATGGGCACATTTCACTCTTAGTTAAATAAACAGCACCCTTATCTTCCTTTGTCTTCCTTTCCTCTCAAAACAGTCATTGTCAAAAGGGGAAAAAAACCCCAAACCCCCACAATCTTGGCTTTATCAGTACTTATTTTGACACTCTAAGAGTCAATTTAATGTTAGTTTTTCTGATGAGGTCTATCCCTGGGTCATTTTCAGCTTCCTTCCAAATTGAGTATGTGTGTAATCAGTTATGCAGATTATATTCTTTATGTTCAAAATAAAACATATTTTAGAATCCCATCCTATTAATTTATCCTGCAGGCACATTTGCACATGCACTCACTTTTTTGTAGCAATAAAACTGTGAAACCAGTTGTCTCTAAATAGATGATTGGTTAAATAAACTATGGTACATTCACATACGGGAATGGCTTACAGATGGGCCAATGCAGATGGAAACATGGGCAAGAAAACTGTGAAAGTGTCATAATTCACATTTGTAAGAAGAAATGGATGGGTACTTCTTCAACACGATTAAAAATGTCTCCTTCAGGCCAGCCTCATGAGCATACCGGATACACGTGAGAATAGCCTCCACTAAAGCAGGAGGCAGGGAGGCCCAGTGCCACTACTGCACAGCCCTCTTCTCATGGTCCTAGGCAACAGCCAGCAAGTAAAAAATGCTATTTTCAGCAATTGAAAAGTCACCAGTGAAAAATTGGGAAGACGTACACATGATTTTCACCGTGAAGATTACCTACTGGGAAACTTCAAAAGAATCATCTGAAAAGTTTTTTTTTTTTTTTTTAATAGAAATCAACAGGCTTCATATATTCAAACTACCAGCTAGAGAAAACAGAAGAAAATTAGATTTGACTGACTTAAGCAACCAAAAGTTTAGTTCTAAGTATTTAAATCAGTACTAGTATCAAAAAATAGAAAAAATAAGAGGAACTTTATTTCTCAATTGAGAATAGCATTTTGAGACACAAAAGCCAAAAAAGGCCATTTAAAACTTTACAAAATCCGTGTATAAAACAAAAATTTAAAACATTTATGGACACAGAGATCTTGAGTTAGGAGGCAGATGACAAACTGGACAAATATTTGTACCTCACAAACAAAGGGCTCCTTCAAATTAACCTGGAAAAGAACAATGAAAATGAAAAGGAGGTAAAGAATAAAGAGTTCACAGAAAAAGGAGAACACACATAGCTCTTGAATTTGGCCTAATTTCAGAAGAGAATGGAAATGAAGACAGTAAGGAGATGCCATTTTCTCAAGTCAGAGCAGCAAGTGCCAAGAGCCTGATCCATCCTATTAGTGGATGTGTGGGGAACAGACTGATATATGCTGGCACAGCCCCTATGGGAGGTTTTTTGCAGATGCTCACCTAACATTTTATTTTTTTAAATATTTATTTATTATAGTCACACACACAGAGAGAGAGAGAGGCAGTGACACAGGCAGAGGGAGAAGCAGTCTCCATGCACCGGGAGCCCGACGTGGGATTCGATCCCGGGTCTCCAGGATCGTGCCCCGGGGCCAAAGGCAGGCGCTAAACCGCTGTGCCACCCAGGGATCCCGCTCACCTAACATTTTAAATGGGCTCAGCAGTTTAACCCAGCAGTTTCTAGGAACTTACAGATACATCATATAATGAAATATTACAGTCATTAACGGAAATGAGACCATCTTATATGTAAATATGTACGTTAAATTTTAAAAACTGTTAATTATGCTAGTTGTATGAAAAATATACAGAAATATGCAAGAATCATTTTTGGGAAGATCAAAAAAATAGTCATGGGCACCGGGTAGCTGGGAGTGAGGGAAGGAGGAGGAAGCAGTTCACTCTGTGCTCTTGAGTTGGGTGTTACCTCCAATTTCTTTTCATCATAATGCTAAGGAAAGGAGGGAGGGATGGAGAAATGAAGTTCAGTTCAGGGAATAGGATTCTTCCAGCTTTAAAAGTCAACTGATGCTAAGTTGGCTGCTATTATCTTAGAGGTACTTAATGATTTATACAGCTTATAAAACTGTTTTCGAAGTGGAAGATATTCCTTTGAATGGTACTTTTAAAAAATAAAGAAGCTTAAGATTTACACCTGTAATATTTCCCAGGGACAGCACTGAAGGATGCTACAACAAAGAACAGGCAAATTTTGGGGCACCTGGGTGGCTCAGTCGGTTAAGTGTCTGACTGTTGATCTCAGCTCAGGTCATGATCTCAGGGTCCTGGGATTGAGTCCTATATGGGGCTGGCTCCCTGCTCAGTTGAGAGTCTGCTTAAGGATTCTTTCTCTCTCCCTTTGCACCCCACCCCCTGCTTTATCTCTCATATAAATAAATAAATCTTAAAAAAGAAAAAAAGAACAGGCAAATTTTATCCATAAGAACTTGAAGTCCTTTGAATATCTTTGAAGAATTTTTTATTGTATACAAATACAAACCCTCAACTTAGAAAAAAGCTGTCTAGCTCCTTTTTTGGCTTAAAGTGAACAGGTCAGTATTAAAAGTGATTTTAGAGAATGTTCAAATCCAGATTATTCTCATGAATGCCTGCATCTCAAGAGGTGCCCCATCAGCCTACTGGGTACCTTACCGGGTTGTAGACTTTGTTGAAATATTTGAAATAATTAAGTCACATGGATATATTTTATGGACTTTATTAAGAAACATTTAACATATAAACAATGAATGTGGAAAACAACAAGGGTCAGAGTGCACAGGCCAGCATTTACAAAGTGACTTTTAGCGAATATCCATATTTTATTTTCTAGAACGCTTATATTCTAAGAGCAGTACAATCAGCCTATTACGTAGGGTCTTAATCTTGCTTGAATAGTGTTGTTGAAATGTTTTCTTCAGATTTTGCTTTAACAAATCCAAAGATGGAAGATGATGACAATCTGGTATGTTCAACATGATGTGAAAAAATTCACTCCACATGTCCAGATGAGGAAGCCTGGAGAGACAATGCATAAATACAAAGTAAAATGTAGTATTTAACACGTAGGGCAACCTCACTCCGGCCTTGGCTTCTACATGCTTGGATAGCTGAAAAGAACTTCACCTAAACACAATTTAATGCACCTAGAATTGGAATGTTGAATCTATTATAAATAAGAGAAATTAATAGACCCAATTGAATGTCTTATATACACCTTACTCCAAAAAACTGATTTAAGTAGTCTTAGATTAGTAACAGGTCTTCAGTGGAAAAACTTTCTCTTTTATTTTTAAGAAAATCAATCTGCTTTTGGCTACCTTTATATACCACACTGCCAGAATCTGACAATCTGGCTGAGTGGTTCTGATGGGCTTAAATATATACATATGGGCCGGGACTGGGTAGATAGGCTGGACTACCCAGTCTAGATAGAGCTCAGATTCGGAGTTCCAACTACCATAACCATTAAAATTAACTGTAAAATCCCTATGGCATGGAAAGAAGGCAGTGGGGAAAAAAGCAGAACACAACTAAATTTGTGTTTCAGACAGGAAATTCAGCCCATTACTATCAGGCCTGCTGGTCAGAGACAGAAGCCTTCTGAATAACTCTCTGGTCCTTTGATTATGAGCAAGAGAAGGAATAAAGCATTTGCTAAATTTGATGACTCATTATGTGGAATAAATCATAGCTGTTCTAAGTTTTCCTTCTGGTCCTGAATCGAATCTTTTTTAGATACTGACACTACATTTTGTAAAATTACTGCCGACTGCTTTTTCTTTTCCTTTTGTCAGGGTGGGTGGATGAGTATGTGAGGGCTGGGAAGTCTCTGCTTAAATTTCTTCAAGATACAAACATGTAAAACTCCATTTGGCTTTTTGGACGCTAAATTTGAATATACTCTTCTACATATGTTTTCATACCTCAAAAAAAGTTAAAGTATAAGTGATATAATGAACATACATGTACCAAATACTCAAACATTACCAATAGCTTATTCAAGTACCACTGTATTAAGAGAGCCATCCATGTTGACAGGAAGAGTTCTAGTCTAGTTGTTAATTTTCACTATTATTTTACAGATGAGAGACACTTGAGTGTGTAGAGGATGCCCACTCCTCAGCCAGTTTTCACTGGTTCTATGAGGCATCGGCTGCTCCACTCTCTGGAAACAGCAGTTGTAGAGCCATGTAACTTGCCAACTGTGCCCAGCATCCAGGACTATGTGGCTTTGCCTCACGTCCCAAGGCAAGACTTTCCCAGGCAGTGGCAGAGATCCATTTCCACCAGACGGAACCCAATATTCTGTTTATGCTCTTTCACTGCAGTACCAATGCAAATACTTACCTCCTAAAAAGCCCTTCAGGCTTCCAGACTCCTCCTTCATTTTTCACTTTCATGTAAGTGCCAAAAAGCATGCAGTACACTGTTGCAGCAACTCCAAAGTAATCAATCTATAAGGAAAATTTAGGTATATATGACTAAAATAGTAATTTACACATGAGTAGATTAAGATGTCTAACTTATGCAGCAAATTATATAGTCACAGGATTTTACTTTTAAACAATTTGGGAAGACATTTGTTCAACGTCCCACTGATACCCTGGTGAATGCTGTCTAGGCTTTGCTGGAGGCTTCCTAGCCACCGCCTCTGGGCTGGTCCCTTGGAAAGCTGTCCTCCCTGAGCTACCGTGTCCTTCTCAAGTCCCTTGTTTTGCTCTCCAGGGGCAAACACAGCGCCTCAGCTCCTCTTCCACATAGGCAGCTTAGAAGTCCTCCCACCTACCTCCCCAGGGCTCTGGTGGTTGGCCTTCACCTGCGCTCTGAAGCCTCTAGCTGCAGGGTGTGCCCATAACTAAAAATGACACTTGAACTGGTCTTAAATCCAAGGACAGAAGATGACTAGACCAGCTCAAACTAATTAGATCCCCAAAATCACTTCTGAAATATAGTAAGTATAAAGAAACGATTTGTAAACCTCTCCCTTTAGTTCCGTACCTGGTAGTTCCATGGTTTGTTACTGAGCATCTCAATACACTGAAAACCAGATGTTTCACACTTTCCTGTAAATGTAGTTCCTTTGGGAAAAAGTTTCATATCTATACTCTGACCCAGGTCAATCAGTGCCAAGCCAGCAGATATATCATCATCTTCACCATCCTGTTCCAAAAATCTGTATTAAACACAAATAAGGGCCAGGCAACATGAGCACAAATCATAAAAGGCTGCTGGGGATGTGGCAAAAACTGTGTTAAAAGTGCAACACTTGCCTGCTCCCAAGTATGAAATTGTCTGGCTTAATGTCTCCATGAATAATTTCACAGTCATGCACTTGTTCAATCATGCAGAGCATCCTGATCGCAAAGGAGAGGACTAGAGCTTGAGGCATCACTTTTTCTGGGGTGTTTTTATAGAGGTTAATAGCATTCTAGAAACAACATAGAGTGGAATCTTAAATTGGTTGCAAAGGATTGATGAAATTTCAAGTCAAGAGCTTTGCTCCCATCTTCCACTTCAATAGAAGCTCCAACTACAAAAGATACATGCAAGGCACAAGGCAAAAATGTACTTCAAACTCATGTTGTCCTCATGATAATGAATATACTTACTAGCAACGTGCCATAGCTGTAGAGATCTCCTACTAACACACTGCCATTCTGGAATAAGTGGGCAGAATAGAATTTGATGAACATGTGTCGCATGCTCGGCTTTAATCTCTCCATCAGCTGGGTCCCAATGTAGAACTCCCAGGGGTTGGCGGGCTTCTGGACCTGCAAATCAGATGTGTGACATTCACATCTGGCCTCACATTCTGGAAAATGATAGCCAGAAAAGCAACTTCGACTCCAACAAAGGATGTGGGTAGAAAGTGATGACAAGTTATGGACTGTTGCTGAAGTATAGGACTTGCTCTGAGAGCACTTCGGTGGCAAGGCCATTCTAAATACTTGCCACATAGTTTTTGTCTCTTAATTGTGAACCAGAAAAAAAAAAAAAATGTGAACCAGAGACCTAAATGAAATTACCATTGTCTAGAAAAAGAAAATGAGGCCAATAAAATCAAGTTCTAAAATTCAGTTCTATACTACACAAAGAATTGCTCAGATTATTTACCTTTAAAACAAATTTCTGTTTATTTTTGGTATCATTCACCTCTCCATGGGTAACTTCATAGACTTGGGCAAAGGCCCCTTCTCCAAGAAGGTGATCGACATAGACCAGCAAGGAACCTTAGAAGACAGATGTGTCAAAATGAAAAAAAAGGGCTCAGAACATTATTTTTGGTAAATTTTGTATTTATAGAATTTTCTTGGGTGCTTGATTGCTTTCATAAATACAAATGGATATAACTCCCTCAGGAAATGTTTTTCCTGTCTTACAGGAAAGTTAAACACCTGCCATAAAACAGCTCCCTTTTTTAAATGATGTGCCAGGCAAATAGAAGCAGCACTGCTGGGTGCCAGGCCAGCCACTTAATGGCAGGAACGGGGCAGACATCCTCTCTTCATCAATATTTTCATATTAAAGGGATAATGCCTTGGCAAGACCATTGTAATGTTAGAAAGAACATACAAAGATCTTTTGTAAAGTGCTAAACAAAGATCTACCATATGCCTTTGAAAAACACAAGTGTTTTACACCTGGATAAAAAGGATAAAGTATATTTGCACTAATATTTCTAATAGAATAATTACAATTTTGTATTGTAGTAAAAATTTTATTTTAGAATAGTTTTTAATTTACAGAAAAGTTGCCTCTACTGTTACCAGTTTCCTCTACTGTTAGCATTTAATAACCATGGTACTTTTGTCCCAAATACAGAACCCACATTGGTAGGTTACTAAATCCACTCTTTATGTGGATTTCACTAGTTTTTACCTAATGTTTCAGGACAAATCTGTCAAATCTCCTTAGCCTCCTCCACTAGGTTGGAACAGTTTCAAACCTTTTGTTTTAGGAGACCATGACAGTTCCAAGGAGTACTAGTCAGATAAATTGTAGAATGTCCTTCAAATTGGATTTGTCTTGCTACTTTTTAATAATAATGGGGTTATTGGTTTGGGGAGAAAGACCACTGAGATAAAGTTGTTAATAGATTTTCAAAGTAATTTTTAAAAATCCACATGTTCAAAATCAAGTATAAAAAAGTAGACTTCTGTCTAATCTGGCATATTAAGGAGCTTGGAAGTCATCACTCCACCTCCACAATAAAACAACCACCACCACCAAACTGAAAATCAGCAAGTCTTCATAGATCCATTAAAAAACTAGTCATAGGGCAAATTGCTGTCCCCGAAATTGGGGAGACAGATTGGTGGATACAGAGAATAACAGCTTGTCAGAAAAGAAGCCCAGGAACAGAAATCACCACTGGAGCCAGTACCAGGAGGATTATAACACTACAAATGCCTCAGATTTTATTTAAGAACAAGTCTTGAGGGAAACCCAAAGCCAACAAGGGAGTCAGAAATAAGGACATGAATGGAAACTTTAGCCTCTACATTAGCAACAAATAGTAAAAACAGCTTAATCTTAAGTTAGATAAATCCTACAGTAGAGGCCTATTTTATATCAGTTCCTTTTACTCAATAGATCAATTTTTTCTAACAAAAATTATAAGGTATACTAAAAGACAAAAAAAAAAAGTTTGAAGACAGAGCAAGTATCAGAGCAAGACACTGATATAACAAAGGTTTTGAAATTATAAAACCAGGAGTTTCTAAAATTATGATTAATATGCTAAGAATTATAATGGAGAAAAGGATAATATGCAAGAACAGATAGGAAATGTAAGCAGACAAACAGAAACTCTGAGAAGGAATCAAAAGGAAGTGCTAGGAAAAAAAATCTCACTATACCAGAAACAAAGACTATCTTCGATGAGCTCTTCACTAGGCTATACATGGCTGGGTAAAGAATTAGTCAGCTTTTAGGTACGTCAATAGAAACTTCCAAAACTGATTTGCAAGGAGAAAAAAATTTTACAAAGATGGAAAAGAATGTTCAAGAGTTATGGGTTAATTACAATAGGTGTACCATATGTGTAATGGAATATTAGAAGGCAGGGAAATGAGAAAGGAATAGAGAAAATATTTAGAGTATTAATAGTTGAGAAATTTCCAAAATTAATGACAGACTAACAAATCAAAGATCTAGAAATTTCAGAGAACACAAGGCAAGAAAAATAGCCAAAAGTCTATACCCAGGCAAGCTGTATTCAAACTGCAGAAAATCAGACAAGAAAAAAATATTGCAAGAAGCCAGAGGAATAAAACCACCTTACCTATAAAGAAACAAGGAGAAGAATTACATTGACTTCTCTTTGGAAACCACACGAGCAGGAAGCAAGCAGAATGTTAAAAGGAAAAACTATCAATCAAAAATTCTGTATCCAATGAAATGATTCCTTCAAAAGTAAAGAAACAAACCCTTGCTTACACAAAGATTAAGGGAATCTGTCATTAGTAAGCCTGCCTTGCAAGAAATGTTAAAAGTTCTTCAGAGAGAAAGACAAGGAGATGATCCAGAAACTTAGATCAGAAGAGTACAGGAAAAAAGAATTAAGTGAAGATAAAATAAAATATTTTATTTTTCTTACTTTTAATTGATCTAACAGCTAATCAAAATAATAATTGCTATAATGTATTCAGTTAAGTAGAGTTAGGATAAGTGAGAGCATCTCTGATTAACATACACGTTAAAAAATCTCAACAAAATATTAGCAAATCAAATCCAAAACATGTATTAAAAAAAATTATTTACTATGACCAAGTGGGATAGTGCAGGTATGCAAGGCTGGTTCAACATTCAAAAATCAATTAATGAATCTATCACATGAACAAACTAAAAAGAAAAATCACATGACCTTATCATAAAAACAGAAAATGTTTGATAAAAGCCAATACCCATTCATAACAACTTTCTGCAAACTAGGAGTAGAAGGAAGCGTTCTCAACTTGATAAAGAACATCTACAGCTAACATTACTAGTGAGAAACTAGGTAAGTGTTTTCTCACTAAGATGAGGAATAAGGAAAGAATTTCTCCTCCCACCATTTCTACTCTGGAAGTCCTAGCTAAAACAATAAAACAAGAAAATGAAATAAAAGGTACATAGATTGGGAAGAAATAAAAAAAGTCCTTGTACACAGATGATAAGCATCATCTAGCCAGAAAGTGCCAAAGAACAACAACCAAAAATCCTCCTGTAATTAATACATGATTATGATTACAGTAAGATTGCAGGATGCAAGGTCAATATATTAAGTCAATTGCTTTCCTATGTACCAGAAATTAGTAAGTGGAATTTGAAATTAAAAAAGCACAATACCACTTACATTAGCATCCTCCCAAATGAAATAATTTGGGTATAAATCTAACAAAATATATATAAGATCCATATAAGAAAAACTACAAAACTTTGATTTAAAGAATCAAATAAGGGCAGCCCGGGTGGCTCAGGAATTTAGCGCCGCCTTCAGTCCACGGCGTGATCCTGGAGACCCAGTATCGAGTCCCACATCGGGCTCCCTGCACAGAGCCTGCTTCTCCCTCTGTCTGTGTCTCTGCCTCTCTCTCTCTCTGTGTCTATCATGAATAAATAAATAAGTCTTAAAAATAAATAAAAAATCAAATAAGATCTAAACAGAAATATTCCATATACATGGATAGGAAGACATGATATTGTCAAGATGTCATTCTTCCCAACTTGATCTATAGATTCAATGCAATTCCAATAAAAATCCCTGCAAGTTATTTTGTAGCTACCGACAATTGATTTTAAAGTTTATGTGGAAAAGCAAAAGGCCCAGACAGCCAACACAATATTGAAGAACAACAAGTTGGAGGACTGACATTATCCAACAGCAAAATTTACTACAAAAGCGACTGTAATCACAACAGTGTAATATAGATAAATAGACCAATGGAACAGAAGAGAGAGCCCAGAAATAGAGCTAAGCAGATAGTCAACTGATCATTGGCAAAGGATCAAAGACAGTTCAATTAAGAAAGGATAGCCTTTTTGGGCAGCCCCGGTGGCTCAGCGGTTTAGCGCCGCCTTCAGCTCAGGGTGTGATCCCAGAGACTTGGGAATGAGTCCCACATCAGGCTCCCTGCATGGAGCCTGCTTCTCCCTCTGCCTGTGTCTCCGTCTCTCTCTCTCTCTCTGATGAATAAGTAAATAAAATCTTAAAAAAAAAAAAAAAAAAAGGAAGGATAGCCTTTTCAGTAAATGCTGATAGAACTGGACATCAACATGCAAAAATTAATCTAGACCCAGAACTTATACCTTTCATAAAAGTTTACTCAAAAAAAAAAAAAAAAGTTTACTCAAAATAGATCATACACATTAATGTAAAACATTTTATAGTTTTAACTATAAAATTCCTAGAAGGTAACAGAATAGCTAGGTGACCTTGGGTTTGCTGATGACCTCTTAGACACAACATCAAAAGCATGATCCATGAAAGAAATAAATTGATAAATTGGACAAAATTTTAAAATTTCCACTCTGCAAAAGACACTGTTAATAGAATGAAAAGATAAGTCAAAGACTGAGTGAATATCTTAGTGAAACACAGAAGTGATAAAAAGATATTCAAACTCTTAAAGATACAACAAACTCTTAAAACTCAGGAAAATGGGGGAAAAAAACCTCAAAACTAAGAAAATGAACAACCTGATTTTTAAAATATGGGCAAAAGATCTGAATACATGACTCACCAAAAAAGACATACAGATGGCAAATAAACATATGAAAAAAATGTACAACATCATATGTAACTAGAGAACTGCAAATGTAAAGCAATAATGAAATACCATTGCACATCTGTTAGAGTGGCCAAAACCCAAACTACTGATAACACCAAGTGATGGTGAGGATATAGAGCAGCAGAGCTCTCATCGATTGCTAGGGGGAATACAAAATGGTACATATTCAATTTGAAGGCAGTTTGGCAGGTTCTTAGAAATAAACATACTCTCACTTGTCCCAGAAATCACAACTCCTTGGTATTTATCCAAATGAACTGAAAACTTATGTCCATACAAAAAGTGCATAGGGGTATTACAGCAGCTTTATTCATAACTGTCAACAGTTATGCAGCTAAAATGTCCTTCAATAGATGAACAGATAAATACACTGTGGTACATTTGGACAATGGAATATTACTCAGATAACGTAAAGATAGAGCTTTCAAGTCATGAAAAGACAGAGGAATCCTAAATGCATATTGCTGAGTGAAAGAAGCCCATCTGAAATGCTTGCATACTGTATGATTCCAACTCTATGACATTCTGGAAAAGGCAAAACTGAGACAGTAGTAAAAAGATTAATGCTTGTCAGAGTTTTAGTGGAGGGGAGAGATGAATACATTTGTCAAACCCCATAGAACATAAAATACAAAGAATATTGGTTCATAAACTTTAACATATGTACCACACTAATACAAGATGTCAATAGGGAAGCTCTGTGTGTGTGTGTGCATATGTGTTTATGTGTACACACACGTATGTAAAGTATCTTGTGTGAAGTCTTGCTCCACATCCACCCTGCCAAGCATTTTTATTAGTTTTGAGTATGCTTCATGGGCTCTCCAGAAATAGCATCGAATATATGTTATCTTCCCCCTTTTTAAGAAATAAAAGATAGCAATATAATACTAGTCTGCCCTTAACAGCACGTTTTGGACATCATTCCCTATCAGTACAAAGCAAACTATATTTTACTGTAGAGGTGTTCTATAATTTAAGAGTCTTCATAGACACCTATGTTGTTTCCAATGTTTTGACACGCACATATGTCATTTTGAACGTATGCAAGCCTATCTGCAGGAAATTCTTAAAAGTAGATGTCTAAAAGTATATATATTTTTATTTTGATAGATATTACCAATAGCAATTAAAATCTTACCATCATTGCTTAACAAAGTGTTCTCATCTTAGTGTTACAGATAATTTATAACTCTTTTCTAGAGGTCAGAGTGGGTCATAGGTACTAGGTGGTACTAGGGATAGTACCAGAAGGAGAATCACACACTTAAGAGTTACCATCAACTTCCCATATAGAAGCAAGAGTTTTATTACCCATATTGTCCTTACCCAGTTGAAACTCAGTCTTGGGCTTGATGGCTGGAAGTTTACACTGCCATTCATAAGTATTTGGATAGGATCTCACTGGTTTAGAAAGCCCAGATAAAAGTTTGAGAATCAACTCATCATCCCATGGATTCTCAACAGTAAAGTCTTAAAAGGAATGGGAACAAAAGAAAATGAATTCATTACCCAAGAATTTTCTCAAAGAAACTATAGCCAAAACAAGTAGAGACATTCATCAAATAAGCTTTCAAAAGCCTTATCTTTAAAAGAGCATTGATTCAAGTAATAACCATTTGCAAAAAATCAAAATGGTTCATCCTGCACAGTTCATTATTTGTTATTTTAGATAAAGAAATTTATATCAACATTCAGTGGTGACTAAGGAAATGAACACCAGAGTGCCTGGGTAGCTCAGCGGTGAGCGTCTGCCTTCGGCCCAAGGAGTGATTCTGGAATCCTGGGATCGAGTTCCATGTCGGGCTCCCTGCATGGAGCCTGCTTCTCCTCGTGTCTCTCATGAACAAATAAATAAAATCTTAAAAAAAAAAAAAAAAAAAAAAAAAAGGAACACCGAAGGCATCTGTTCCACTTGCCTGGAATTGGTAGATTCTGCCTTTAACATAATTATCTTAAAGGCAGACCTGGATATTAGTTACTTCACTCAGATATATATTCTGTAACTTGCTTTCCCACTTGTATCTACAAAACGCAATGCTTTTCAAAACATAATGACTTTCAATATTACTTTTTATGGGCAATTTGCATGTATGAGATGGATTTAGGTTCACAAAAAAAAAATCATTTCTAAAGGGAAGAATAAAGTCTCTGTTCAATTTAGCATGCTATAAAAATTCTTTCAGTAGTAGTTATCAAAGACTAATCCAGCATGAGTCACACATACTTAGTGCTAAGCTTATATATATATACGTGTGTGTATATATGTATATACATATACATATATATATACACAAATATATATAACCTGTCCTGTGTGCTTCATGTTTGGTCCTTATAAGAAGACTCTGAAATAGGAGTCTTCCACTTCATAGAAAGGAAAGAGATCCACAGAAAATTGAAATAAATGATCTTGGCCAAGATCACATGACTGCCTAAGAGTGGGAGCTAGGATTAGAATCTAGTCAGTCAAAAAAAAAAAAAAAAAAAGAATCTAGTCAGTCTTCAGAGTCTGTATTCTTTTCTTTTTTTCTTAAAGATTTTATTTTTCATGAGAGGCACAGAGAGAGAGGCAAAGACACAGGCACAGGGAGAAGTAGGCTCTCTGCAAGGAACTTGATGCGGGACTTGCTCCCAGGACCTCAAGATCATGACTTGAGCCAAAGGCAAATGCTCAACCACTGAGCCATCCAGGTACTCCCAGAGTCTGTATTCTTAACCACTATGCAAGACTATCCAAGACTGTTTCTGGGTAACCAGTGTAGAGCAGTTAAGCCCCGAGCCTCTTTACTTAAACGAAATGCCTGGCATAGTAGGCTCTCCAATTCTAACTCCCTCCTCCAACAGGAGTGACTTTGATACATTCTAAAATTAAAACAAATTAATCTGCCCTCCAAGAGTGCCTCTGTTGTACTGCACTGTGATCCAGTTTGCAAGTTTTGTCTGAAGTTGCATTCTACTCCATGATATTCAAGTCCCTGTCCTTTAAGCTTCTTTTGTGGAACAGTTTTCACCAGCCTATAGTTCTTATTCAGGGACACAATAAAGATTGAACATCTGTTCATACTTGGAGCATAGACATTCTCAAGTGAACTAGTCTGCATCCGTTCTGCTTGGTGCCCAGCGCTGGCATCTGGTGGATCTTCTGCAATGGCGAGGTTAGGGTCTGTGAGTTTACAAGCCTCAAGACTCTGTGCTACCTCACTCGTCAGCATGCCACCTGCAGCAGGCTGGCTCACATGGAGCAGGGATGCCGAAGATACAGCTGTAGGGAATGCTGGCTCTAGGCTTTTCTCTTGAATTGGACTGGATGTGTTAAAGGAACAGACAAGAGGAAACAAAACAAATGATTACAAGACTATTAGATTTGATCACAATATTTCACAAAATAGTTTCCTTTTCGTTCTACAGAGGACATTTCAAAACTTCTTTACAAAGAGCCAATTAAAGCATTTTCTTCAGACAAATACATGCAAATACACAGCTTATACAATATGAATAGAAATAAAATCAAAGACATGGAAACATATTCAATAAATAGGTGAGGGAATGGATATTCTCTAGAGGGAAACATGGGAAGGGGTGGGGTTATTTCCCCAAGATGTCATCAACTTGGGGAATCAAGACTGAATATCAAACTTTATTCCAAAATGGCTCTCTCTACAGCACTGAAACAGAAAATGTCATAATCCAACAATCTAGTACCAATTTCTTTCACATAGAGTTGATCTGTATTATTCATGGATCCCATATTTGTGAATTCTCCTACATGCTAAGACTCATTTGTACTCTCTGAATCAATACTCATGTGCTTTTGCAGACATGCATGATGGTGAAAAGTTTTGGTCACCCAACATACACATTCCCAGGGAAAGTAGAATAAGGCCATGTTCTGCATTCTTGGTCAGCTCTCACACTGTCGAGTATCCTTTCGCAGTACATTTAATAACATGTTTTTCTGTTTTTGTGATTTTGCTGTTCCCCGAAGCGCAGTGCTAAAGTGTTGTCTAACGTTCCTAAGTGCAAAAAGGCCATGATGTGTCTCATGGGGAAAATCTGTGTTAGATAAGCCGCATTCAGGTATGAATTATAGTGCTGTTGGCCTGGAGTTCAATGTTAATGTATCTACAATATTTATTAAATAAGGTGTCTTTAAACAAAATATTGTGAACAGAGGCTCACAGAAACCTAACAAGGAATGATGGTTTAGTGTTGGGTAATTCAGAGTTTGCAGTGATTTTATACAAAAGAAGTGCAAATAGTAAGACTCAACTGTGCGTATCTCCATTCACATAAACTCTCCTCCATTTTTACACCCACATGAACACAAACACATGTCTAAGTGTGCATCCTTATAAAAATAAATATATACATGCAACTTTATGTTGCATTCTTACTTCTTGGTGGCATTTTTCCTACAAGGAATTTTTTAAAAAAAGAAACTAGTTTTGGAATAATTTCAGACTTAAAGACATGTTTCAAAGATCATAGAAAATTCCCATATACTCTCCACCCAATTTCCTCAAATGTTGTCTCACACTACTGTGGCTCCTCTGTCAAAACCAATAAACCAATATTTGTTATACAACTCTTAACTAACCTCCAAACCTCCTTTGGATTTCACCATTTTTCCCACAGAGCCATTTATTTGCTCCCAGATCAAATCATGGGTACGATGTTGTATCCAGTTGTCTCCTTACCCCCTTCTCATCTGTGATGGTTTCTTAGTGTTTCTTACTTTCCCAAGACATTGTCAGTTTTGAGGAGTACTGGCCAGGCATTTTGTAGAGTGTCCCTCAATTTGGGTTCCTTAGATGTTTTCCTCATGATTAGACTGTGAAGAATGTTCCAAAGGTAAAAATACCCTTCTTAATGCAAAGACTATTATGAGCCATTGCTTGTGAAATTAACCTTGATCATTTGGTAAAGGTGGTATCTGTCAGGTTTTTCCATAGTCTTTATCGTGGATTTTAATCACTACATACCATTTAATTCAGTGGATGTATGCTGGAATAGAACAATTCCCTGATTCTTAGATATTAAAAATATTTCCAATATTTTAATCAACTAATTTTCTGTTCAGCCATTTCATATAGGAAGAGGACACAAATAAATCCTCCTCTTCAGATCATGGCAATTTTTAATCTATCCCATAAGCATAGCCACCAAAATCTATTATTGGGAGAAAATGTGGTAGTCAAATGGGAATATTTCCAATATCTTGTATTACAGCAAAACAGATATTAGGGGTATCCATGCACACAGAAAAAACTGCTTTCGAACTCATATAAGTTGTTACTAGCTACTGGAGTACCAAATTATTATGGGTGCATAAGGTATCAATAAAACCCTTTTCCCTTCTTGAGGATTTGAGTTTTGGTTAACTTTCTAGCTCTTCTCCCCTGAAAACTTGAAAAGGTAAGAGTATCACCGTCTCCAATGTTGATGGTAAAAAATAACCATCACTGGTAACAGAATTCTAGACTAAAAAAATTAGAAATACATGCTGGGGAATTCACAGCTTCAGGCCCCAGATATGAGGACTCTTGTAATGGGCCTATCCTTTGTGGGAACTCTGGATCTAAATCTATGGAGGGTTACAAGAGCCACTGATACCCATGGACATAAGGCTTCTAAGCTAGGGAAACTTCTGTACCTTGGTCCTAAGTGTTTCCTTTTGACTTGTTTCATGCAGGCCAAAGACAATATTGTGTTAGACAGTAATTCCCCTGGCAACTGATTTTTGTCCTATGTATTTCTATATTAATCTTATGCCAAGTGTGGCTTATGGCACTCTTATAAATCAGAAGATTAGTTGTATGTAGAAGTTTCCTGTTGGGCAGTAACAGACTGTGTTAAAGGCAAGATCTGTTAATCTGCATTGATTTTATTAATTAGGGACTTAACTATTTTCTACATGCTTATTCATATTTTTTTCTTTTGTAAATTCTGCTCAAGTCTTTTATCCAATTTATTTACTGGAGTCTTAGTTTATGAAAAGGTGTTTAATAACAAGAGGCAGTTTAATAACAAGACAGTATAGTGGTGACAGCAAGGCCTCTGAACCTAAGAGATACAGGTTGAAATTACAGTGACGCACATTTGAAATGAGTACAAGTCAGTCATGGGAACCACTCTCACAGAGACTCTGCTGCTTCTCTCACTGCCCTGATATATCCACTGTTGAGGTTTATCACTGTATGTATATCTCTAGAGAGTACCTACCTTCTGGCTTCTACCTACAAGTCAATAAAATCTCATGTGCCTCAAAGTGTTGGAATTACGTATTCCACTACATACTAAAAGCAAAGCCAGAGTGACAGTGGAATGACAGAACCAAGCACATCTCACAATACCTGAACTTTCTCTCTTTTGAGGGTTCTACGTTTTCTTCACGAGAATCCAAAGTCACATGGGTACACTCTCTTGCTGCCACATTTTCTGAAATATGTAGAAAATTAGAGACATTATGCATGCATATGATTTTATATGGTTATAAAGTCCAGAATTCCTTTTTACAATGACTTTCATTATAATTTCAAAATAGTGTTCCATGGTAAAATTTTCCTTAATATTTTTAAAGTGGGGGAAAAAAAACACTAAAAATTTTTTTTACTATTAATATTTGTGAGCACTTCAACTTTATACATCCAATCCTTCAAGAGAAAAGGGTCCAAAGGATGGCAGGTCTGCTGTGGGCAGGATGACCAGCCTGTGGAGGTTACTGGTATGGGTGGAGGGCACACCATGCTTTAGGAGAACCTGATGACAAGGACATGGAGAGTCAAACACTGGAATGCTTCTGGAGAGCAGAGATTTATTGAGTGTCTTACTGCCTATCTAACTGCTTTATTTATATTTAGTATTTAGTCGGTTAGCATTTAGTTGATTAAACTGATTTAGAGTGTTTACATGAGGAAGATACCTGGCAATTCTTAACATCATTCCTTTTAACTAAAAACAAAAAAAGTTTATCTACGGAAAGATAAACTACATAGGTGGTACTATGGAGTATATATACTCTCTCTATATATATACACATAATACTATAAATAGCCCAGTATTAGACTGAACTGAATTTTATCAGATATTGTGTCACCAAACAGGTGCTAATATTTTTTAGCACTAGAACATTAGCTTCTATTTATCCAACCAAAGTGCAAATACTCCAAGAACAGCCAATATTGACTCTCTGACTCAACTGATTAAACTAGTTTTCCCAAGATTTTTTTGTTAAAATAGCAAGCTTATGATGGCATTTAGCAATTGTCCAAGTATCAACTGAACTCTCCTTTAAAATCCAGAAAAGAAATGTAACATACTGGTTTAGTACTCTAAGAAAAACTTTTTACTCCTTAGTTAAAAATTTTTAGGTCTACAAGTTCGACTTATTAAAATGTGATTCCATGTAGGGGAGTGAAATTCTTTGACAGTTCTTTCATTATATTGCTTGGAGGAACAATTACTCTTTTTAATAAAAGTGTCAGTAATGATGGAGTTTGTCTAGGAAAAAACTCATCAAAATGGTAAAATGGTCCCAGACCTTATTGCCAATATATTTTGTAGGTTGGTACTTAATAGGTAATAATTAATTATCTGTGCTCAATGTATTAAGGTTCAATTCAGATAAAGACTTTGATGTAGGAGTGTTATGTTTAGGGGAAATAAGAACTATCTGCATTTTATCATTACTCTCTTAAAGTTTGTCATTAAAAAAAATAAGAAGAAGAAAATAGGAAATTCCTGAATGTAGTACTTGGCTACAACTCTAAAGTAATAAAATTTGTAGACATATACCAAGGACTAAAATTTGCTATTTGCTACTCTTAAAATAGAAATGTTCATTATTTTTAGCATTCAAATAACCTGTCTGTCCCAGCCATGTTGTTTGCAGTAAACATAGCATAAACCTATATCCTATATAAATGGGTTGGACTTTGTATATCTGTCTTTAAATGCTTCTATAGGTTTTTCTACCGTTCTATCTATAATCTAAGTTACTAAGTTTCTAAAATGCATAGACTTTCGGAAAACAGTATGCCAAAAGAAAAACTCATACAGGCAATGATAAGTAAATGGATTTTAAATTTCCTCTTGATGATCTTTAAACTTCCATTTGGAATCTCTAAGAAGAAAATGTAATCCTGAATGAACTGAAGGTGGCAGAAGACAAGACACTCAAGTGGTGTGACACACACCTTTATCCTCCAGAGCAGGTACTAAATCTGTTGGTGGTCTGTGGAAAGGTGTGGATGCAAGCTGTGCGGCAGCTGTGAAGTGTCCAGGGCTCTTCGGACTGGGTGCCAGGGTTTTGTTGCAGCGGACACCCCAGACAGTTGAGTCATCGGAAAACTCTTCAGTGTGAGGTACTTCCTACAACAAAAGATGAACTGAAAAAAAAAAGAAACAATCTCCCTGTCTTGGCAACAAAATTTAACTCATTGATACTGTTTAAGATTTAAAAAAATGAGGAATTACAGAGGAAATAGATGTCACCCCTGGCTAACACAAAGTCAAGGACATCAGAGTTCTGTTTTCCCCAGAAGCAGGACACTTCATCTTTAACACACTCCAGTGCAGTCATACTGTATTCAAGGGTTGCATTTTATTTTCCAATTTTTACTTTTTTTTTTTTTAATTTGAAAAGTCTAGAATTACAGAGGAGTTATGAAGATCATAGAGTTTCCATGTGCACTTTGTCAAACTCCCTCTGATGTTAGCATCTTACAGAATCCTGGCGCATTTGTAAAAACTAAACAATCCTACTAAGTCTAGATGCTGTCTGGATTTCATCCTTTTCCCACTCATGTCCCTTCTCTGTTTCTGGCTCCAGTCCAGGACGCCACGTTGATTTAGTTATCATGTCTTTTTGGGTCTCCTCAAACTTGTGCCAGTTTATTGGTCTGTCCCAGTGTTTCTTACATTTCTGAATACTGGTCAGGAGCTATGTAAAATGTCTCTCCCATCTGGGTTTAAATTTGGCCTTTTCTCATGTTTAGAGTGGGATATAGATTTCAGGGCAGAATATCAGGGGTAAAGTGCCCTTTCTTATTACATCACATTAGGGGTACATGATATCAACACAACTTACTACTGATAAGGTTAACCAATCACCTGGTAAAGGTAGTATGTGTTAGGTTTCTCCTCTATGAGGAACTATTTTTCCCTTTCTTGACCCTTATTTGTCAGAAGCCTACATGGTCTAGACTATACTCAAAGGGAGGTAAATTAAGATTCACCTCCTGCAAGGAGGGATATTAAAGTATTTGTGGACATATGTTAAAATCACCACATTAATAATTTGGGTGAGATAGTTCAAATATCATGCTTCTTCTTAAAGTTTCACTCGTTAATTTTAGAATTTTAGCATTCCCTGTGGATCTTGCCTGGAACAAGGATTACTATGGTGTTCCAGTGGTGATTTTCTATTATCATTCATTCCTTCTACATTTATTACCTACAATTCTTCTGTAAGGAAGGTTTATTTTGTCCTCTCCCATTTGTTTATATCAATACAGATATTTATTTTGTTTCTAAGGTTATAATCCAATACTACCTTATTCTACTTATTTTCTTATTTGCATTGTGCCAGGTTTGGCCATGGGCTTATTCAGCTTGCCTCCTGAGTTCTTTTATTAGGCCATCTTTTTTTCTAAAGCACTTTCTTACTTTCTGGCACCACAAGATGCTCTAGGCTCATCTTGTATTTTCCTTCTTCAGCCCCAGAATTAGCTATTTCTCCAAAAATGCAATGGTCACATTTTAGAATCAGTACACAAAGACAGAAACTGCTGAGTCAAAATTGTACTTGGCAAAACCATTCACTTGCTAATAAGGTGTCACCCATGGCTTATATAGTACATAGTTTTTATATATTCAGTCCATTATTTGAAGCTTTTAAGAAGGTCAAGAAGTTCATCAGAAGTATTAGTGAAGTGAGTGACAATTCATTCAAAAGAATCCACTGGGGAATTCAAACTATGAGCCAGGATTTAGTACAGCTTTCCAGTACTGCTCTCTAACATATCACAGCCAGAGGGCTGGGTAGGAGTGAATGGAGAAAGCACATCACGTGGTTACACTCAGGGCTAGAGTGGAAGCTGCATACGGGTTGGATACAATTGCTGCTGTGACAGAAGAATGCTTTGGGCCAGTCCACTGCTGACACTTGTCTGCTGAGTTATGCTGATGATGAACTAGTTCAGTTTAATTCAGACTTGTTGGTTTTTCTCATATTCCATTGTAGGCCTTACTTCTTGGGTCTCGGAAAAAAATATATCCCCTACTTGTTCCTCCTGCCACAAGGGAAGGCTTTGAGGGTCAGGATCCTATCATTATTTAGTTTCTTTATCTATCATAGTGTGTGATACAAAATCGATACTCAAATAATTAGCATAATGTTCCCCAAAACCCACTCTTCATATATCTTTGTATTTTCCAGCATTGTTTTACATACACTATCTCATTTGATTGCCATACCACTTGGTAAAATGAAGAGGAAAGAACTGTAAGATCCATTTCATGGATTGAGCAGTGAGGTACTTACATTGGGTTTTGAAAGAAATCTGCTTACAGAGCGTTCTCCAAAGGTCCTGGCTCCTGCGGGTTTATTTTTAGGCTGTGGTAATCTAAGGAAAGATTTGTAAAATTATAAATTGTAATATACTAAAGGAAATACTACCACTTGAGACTGTTAGAAATATTATCCACTTATCCTATTTAATTAGTTAATACTTACATACACATTCCTTACTTTGACACAGTAGTTGTAAGAACACTGAGTACAAATGGAATTAACTTGACTATGTACATAAAAATAGATTTACAGTAACTTAAGAGAGGGTAGAAAAATATAAAATCTCTACTACACGGAGTTATAAATTTTAAGAACAAAAAAAGAGGTAGGGCCACGGCCAACAGAATGTCATGGATGCCATATATTTTATTTCTTATCTCTAGGACTAGGTCTAGCCATGGAATTTCCCTGAGAGCTGGTCAGACTATTTCCTTTCTACTTCAAGATGAATCTCTTCTACATCATGATACTCTTAATTCATACTGCCACCTTTCTTTCCATGGTTTAAACTGTAAACTGAAAATTGCTGGAGTTACCCCCTCTACTCCCACATATGGCACCCTAATGTAATGTCTTTCAGCTTGAAACATCTCTCTGCAGCATGACTCAATATAAGACACTTCCTTTTCTGTAACAATCCTACAAATATAATAAACAGAGCATGTATGGATACTTGTACTGGTAAACTCATTCACACCTAATACAATTTCAAATCTATAGAACCCCTCAATTCTCTGATAATTTTTATAACCATATTGTTTTCCTGTCAACACATGCTTTTGCTATGGAAGGTCTGCTTTCTCGTAACTCCTGTGTAACAATGCTACAGCAACAATCTTCCCATCACAGGATTAAAAGGCTCACCAGCAGCAGAGCTGGCACTGAGACACAGACCATTTGATCAGCAGGCCACATTTTCTCACTACCTCAAGTCTCAGAGGAAGCTCTGAAGCATTTCATGTCACTGTGACAAGAGATATCTCCCCCAATCCACCATCTCTCTTTCTTCTAACACTGGAGGAAAAACTGGCTAGTTGTTTCTTCAGGTGAACACAGGAGAAAACTATAATCAAATGTTTCTTTACCCATAATTTTCTTTGTTTCCATCTTCAAACACAGGAAAAGCAGATGACAAAGAGGAGATGATCTTATTGACTCCCCAAGCCCCAGAAGAACTTGCATTTTCTGCATTGGAGTAAGTAGTAGCATTTTATTAATATAGTAGGAAAAAACGCTAAGATTTATGCTAAACTTCACCTACAAATAAGAAAATGGAATAACAGCTTTCAGAAGAGAACTGATACATTTTTCAAATACTAGGTAATGAGGTAAGTCAATTTGTAGTAAGATGAAGTGACTTAACCATGGTCACAGTTTTTAACTCTCAAGCCTCTAGGTCTTGAGTTCCTGCTACAAGCAAAGCGTAGTATTCATCATTCTCTTAAAACACTGCTCTTGTTACCCAATGATGAAAAAAAAGCTCTCTGCAGCCTTCTTTCCCATTTTCTATAAGAAAGAATTAACCTCTTCACTTTCTATTCCAAGGTCTCCCGAGTCTAAGTATCCTATTTATCTTTATCATGCTCTCTCTCTCTGGCTTCCAGCATGAAACCTGGGACTCTAAACAAATGTGGGCCCCAACACTCCACCCAGGACATTCCTCTACCGGGGAAGGCTCAAGTCACACCTTGAGCGTTCAGGTTTTCCTGGCCATCCCTTACCAGGATTCTGTCCTTCTGTAGTACTTACTTTTAAGAAACAAAACAAATCTATGACAAACACTGAGTATCTTTTCAAACACTGTTGTGTTTTTTTTTTATTTCATTCATTCCCTGCCCTTCTGTGACAAGCTAATCAAGGGAAGGGCAATTTCTTGTATAAATCCTTGATATTTTCTGTGGCAACCACCCACAATGTCTGTACCTAGTAGCGTTTAAATAAAGTATTACTTTGAAACTGGGCCTCAAATGCATCTTCATTTTGATCTAGAGATGGCCATTCATCCTTGTCATCAGAAATATCAGGAAGTGTAGGAGCCTGAAACATATTCATGATGAAACCTTAGAAGAATAAAAAGAGTAACTGTAAACATGAGTGGGAAAGTGCTTGCATTAATTTGTTGCCAGATGCTACACACTCAAACCAAAGGCTTTACCTAATGCTTCTTTTGTGTGTACGGTGGGTGATGGCTGCACCCTGGATGGGGTCGCCTGAACCGTTCCCAGCGACGTGTTTGGAGTTGTATGAAAAGAACCTGCGTTAACAACCTTATGTGTTTCAGACCCTATAAAAGAAATGGGGCAAAATGCATTACCAGTAGAGAAATCAGAGTGATTTAGAAGGGACATAATTTAAGAAACTTATTATAATCAAAACATTTTATTATTGCTGATAATTATCACTAAGGACTTCTGTTATTACAGTGCTTGCATAGCTCTCATTTTTATTTTTATAATATTCTCATGAGGTAGGTAAGGTATAATTATCCTTTTACAGAAAGAAATGAAAATTCAAAGAGATTAAGTGGCTTGGTCTAAGATCATTATCAAATTTAGCAGGTTGTCATAACTAGTACCTTTCACTCTACTATATCCCAAGAAATAGAGGTTTATAGTTACACCATGAATCTTAAGACTGGCTTTCATCTTACTCAGCTGGAGTCCAGACAATAGCACCCAAGGCCCCACAAAACCTGAGCATGTTCACTCAGACCTCCCCTCCCTCCTTCTCCTCTGATTCACTCTAGCCACCTCTTGGCCTCTTTTGCTGTGCTTAGGAGCCATCAGAGTCCTGCCTCAAGGCTCTGTACTTGCTCTTCCCTTTGCCTGAAACAGGTTGTCCAAGCTAGCTGTATAGGCAGTTCCCTCCTTTGAGATTTTATCCAAAATATCATTTTCCTTGTGAGCATCTTTTCTGGTCACCTCTGAAACCTTAATCCCCTTCCACCCAACACTTTCTTTACTCCTCTGCCTTGGTGGGGGTTTTGTTCTTTCTGTTCACGACTATGTCCCTAAGTACCAGAATATGCCTGGCATCTCGCAAGTGTTCAGGAAGTCTTGGTTAAATGCGGGGGTTATCAGCTGTTTCAAGCAGGTTTGCTCCCCACTAGGCTGTCACCAGAGAGGATGCCAAAATCAGATGGGGGGGAAAATCAATGCACAATTGAGGTATCTTATTTTGTTCATAAAACGTACCTTTTATGCAAATGCCTCTAACAAAGTAGAATACTCCTAATTAAACTTTTAATTACCTTCCCTATCTCACAATATATTAAAGATGACTCTTGTTTTTGATAAATCTGCTGAGAAATTTAATAAAAAAGGTTTCACAAATCAAGTTTCCAAAGGATTCTAATTAAGAAGATGTAATCAGGAAGTGGATTTCTACTCTACTTGAGATGGCCTGGGGCTTACCTAATCATTAAACGCTAAGAATAGGAAAGTGAACACCTAAGTTCATTAAGGTTTGAAGTCTTTATGAGCCACTGCCACCAAACCGGTCTCTCAGTGACCTGCAGGATTCTGGGCAAAAAGGTCAGGAACAAATTTACTATAATTAAATATTACCTTCTTTTATCTCTGCTCCACTCTGTGGCTTGAACTCATGAGTACTTTTAGTCACACATCTGAAAGAGAAAACTCTTGAGATATACTAATTCTCAAAAAAGAACAGTGAAAAAGTCTGCAATTACAAGCCTGTTCTTAAAATACAGATGGAAGTGCTTAGGTCTATAGTGTAAGTAAATGAAACATTTTTTTTTCTTTCATTTCCTTTTGAGGTAAAGGCCAGGTACCACATGTTTGCTTGACACGGTGGGCCTGTATTTTAACATCATGATGATCGTTCCTATGTGGTAGGGCAGAATAATGGCTTCCAATTCAAACGATCCCATTTATTACATAGGCTAAGGGACTCACACCCAGGTCCAGGCCTGGGTGCCCAGTGCAGCTAGCCAGAGTCATGTTATGGGAAGCACTTGCATGCTTTAGCTGATGGGCCACCTCTCATGTGATGAACCAGTAGCCACAAATCTTCTTCTGGTTCTTCAGACTTTAAGAGTTATCGAGAAGTTTAAAAAATGGCACAAAAGACATTTATATCATGGTTTGAAGTACCATCATGACAGTGGACTTCATCGATTTAACATCGTTAGAATTCCCTTAGCAGGGACCATGCTAGGATATAAAGTAAAAAGTGCAACACACTTAATTTTATAAATCCCCACCAAACTGTCTTAAAAACATTAGTTTTTATTTGAGATTCTAGATAAAGGCACCTTTTCTCTGCCATGGTAAGCTGTCTTGGCTAAATAGAGTATCAGAGGGGTCCATTAGGTCCCTTGCCTGGGCCAGGATCAGGGTCAATCTCAGTTGCTTCTGACTGAGATCTAAGTATTCAATAGATTAAAGAGTTTCACAGTTTTATAGGGTCAACTGGGTCTGGTTTCTCCATCTGCAGGGGCAGTTAAACATTCAATATCTCTTTGGGACTGTAACTGCTCTCCTGTTTTTATTATTTTATAATTGCATTAATGATAAAGAACTAATGAAGTCATAGCCCCCAATGACACAACAGTTCTTTTTTTAAATATACTGCACAATAAATAAACAAACAAACAAATAAATAAATATACTGTACAACACAGGTCTGAATTATTATTGTAACCTGAGTGAAAAAGCATTTTAAATCTTATTTCCAGGAGAAATCATTGATAAAAGTTAGTCTTAAAGAACTAGTACTTGTAAATCATAACCTATGCTAAGGAGTTTAGCTCAAGAAGAGGGTCAAAGTTACACTGTAGAGCTCTCATTTTTTTCTAATGGATCAATAAAATTGTTCTGTGTAAAGGGAGCATGCCAAAGTCACTAAAGGTAAAAATTTAAACAGAGCAAGTTATTGTAACATTAATTATAATTTCTGAAATATAGGAAAATGCTTCAAAATTGAGGAAAAAGATAAGATTTTGGCATATTGTGTAATAGATATGAATCCCCAATTGCTCCTGGTGAAGACAGAAGGATTATGAGAACACATGTCAAGAGACTGTCTGGACAGGAATAATAACTACATGTATTCAGTTAAAGCCAGCAGGAAAGGCAATTTCAGTTTAATAACTGAATACTTTCCAGTTACAAAAAGATTGTTAAGTTTCAGTGTACTGAAAATTTTTAATTCAAGGTTAAAGTATGAAATGAAGTAAATACCCTAAAAAAAAATTAGAGTACTAAGTCTGAAAGATTTGGAGTATTGTGGTAACATGGTTTTTCAACAACATGCCCATCTAAAAATTATTTTAAAAACAGGAAGCACTCATCTTTTACATACTGTTCTTGACACTGCAGAACATGTTAAAGAAGCTGACAAATGCCATTCATGTAGCTATCGTCTCAAGGACTACTTTTGCCTTACCTGGCATCTTTTCTGGCCTCTGTAAACATGGAGTCTGTCACTGGTTGAGCTGGCAAAGGAACAGGAGGAAACAGACTCTGGCTGATGGCTGGGGACACGAAAGCAGCAGTGACAGCATTTGCCATAGGAGGAATAACAGGAGTCGCCTCTCTGGGTTTCTCTCCTATGTTCTTTGAGGTCTCATGATTGATGGCTGGAAGAGACGGAACTCTCAGTTCCTGCTGGGAGCTTACGCTTGGCCCCATAGATGCTGGATTAACCTTTCATGTTAAGCACACAAACAAACAAACAAACAAAAATACCGCAGCCAATTAAATCCAGGATATTACTAATTAAGTACTACAGCTTTTCGAAGAATGGTATCGGTCTTCAGTGGCTTCCTTTCCCCTTGTATCTCCATCCCCCCTTCAGGTATTCTGAAATAAACAGCCAACAACAAAGACCACTTTACATGATGGATGCTTCTGTAGCTTCTTTTTTTATTTTTTTTTTTATTTTTATTTATTTATCTTTTTGCTTCTGTAGCTTCTTAACCACAGATACAACTGGCAGCTCATACTTCTAGCCACTGAAATAACCAGCCCCTACAGTTTTATCAGTATTTAAGAACTATCTTATATCTCTTAATTTTGGGAAAGGACCAACAAATCAATGTCATCAAATGCTCATAATGGTATTCCTTCCATTAAAATACACCTGGTAACTATTTTCTCTTGAATGGATAGAAAATGTGAATATAAATAGCAATAATAGCTGCCACAAAAGCATGGCTCACAATGGGAAGGTTACTAAACTCTTAACCTAAAAACCTTTGTTTTTCTACTTACATGTACTTAGACTGTAACTGTGCACTTTTATGTTAAAAAGTTAAAGGAAAAAAAAAAAGTTAAAGGATACAAGAGTTATTAATTCCTCAGCATAAGAAAATATTCTCACAAATGGTTAAGAAAAGCACTAAATACCTAGGGTAAAAATAGTTATTTCATAAACAAATGGACAAAATATAAAAAGTTCACCTTTACTAGTTATCAAAAAAATTAGAAATAATCTATTCCATTTTCTCACTACCAAACTAAAAGATTAAAAATAATCATAATATTCAATTCTGAAGAATTATTTTGAAAAAGAACAATCACACTTTCTATACCAGATATCAAAAATTACAACAAAGCTATGGTAAATGTACAATATGGAATCATCAAGAAGAAACCTTATATTAACCAAAACAAAGGTACAGACATTTTAGAAACTGATTTTGTATATTAAAAATTAGTATGCGATAAAGGTATTTTCAATCAATGGGGAAAGGCTAAGTTGCTCGATAAATGTAGGGGCAGGTGGTAACACATTTGGGAAATATATCCTTATGCTATCAAAACACAAAGTCCGATGCAGGGAGGCTTTTGGTTAAAGACAGTGGCTTAAACATATGCTTTTTCATCTACTCCCTCTGAAACCTCCCCAAAAGGATAATAAAAAAAATTCTAACACCTGAAATAGCAGGCAGAGAAAGCTGATTTGTGGAAAAGCTCATATATTTAGCTACATCTCAGAATGGAAGTGAAAGTGGAGCTAAAAGCAGGAACACCCCAAAAATTGATTTCCTTCCAGAACATCATGCCCAGCCAAATTATTGCACAAGTGGGAGGGAAGAAGATGCTTTAGACATGCAAGTGATCTCAAAAAATCAATATTCATCTGTGAATTTTTTTAAAAAATTCTTTGGGGGGTACCTGAGTGGCTCAGTTGGTTAAGCATCTGCCTTCAGCTCAGGTCATGATCCCAGGGTCCTGGGAGTAAGCCTTGCATCAGGCTCTGCTTTTCCCTCTCTTCCTCCCTCTCCCCTTGCTCATGCTTTCTCTCTCTCTCTCTCTGTCAAATAAATAAAATCTTAAAATAATTAAATTAAATTAAAAATCTCTTTGAGACTGTGTGCCACCAAAATGGGGATGATAAAAGGAAACAATACCATGGGAACTATAAAATAAGCAGGGATACACCAGTAGAGAGAAGTGAGGGGAGGACAGCTTGCTTGTAGGCCAACGTGGAGGCAGAAAGGCGACTCTGGGAGGCATGTGGCCAAAAGAAGTGAAACAAGAGCACATCTGATGCATTTGAACATAACGAAAGCATTATTTCTAGATACTTCCGAGAGTCTAGAGAAATAACTGATAAGTAAGTACCACAAAAACATAGCAAAAGAAGATAATGAAACAATTATTTTAATAATTTCCTGGAACTATCTAGGGAAAAGATAAATTATATAAGAAAGGAAACCCAACTATATAAGAAAAATATACAGCAATCCAACAGAAAAAGGAACAAAGTACATCAAAATCAATTAAAAAAAAAAGAAAGTCACTAAATATTTTGTTAAAGTCCAAATTCACCTGTGATTGGAAAAAACAGATCAGATGGTTGAAAATATTTAGGATACCTAATGTTAGCTAAGTGTATACAAGACACACATACTTTTATTCACTATTATGTGAGTGTAAACTGGTAAATTTTTGGAGGGGAGATACATAGTATCTTAGGTACACAGACTTCAGCAGCAATTCTACTTTTCTGTATCTTTCCTAGAGAAGTATTGTCACAGGTACAAGAATGCTCAGTGTAGCATGGTTTGTAAGTTTCCAATGACACATGCCCTTCCTAAAAGGTAGGACAGAAGACTGCACTGTTATTAAAAAGAGTTACTTCTCTATGTAATAACAAGGAAAGATCTGTAAGATGGGTTAGATAGTAAAATCAGAAAGTAAGTCTTATTTATATAGAAACTTCAATTCTATACATATTTATGTGTTCATGCTCAGTAAAATTCTAGAAAAATGCAAACTACAATATTGGCAATGAAGAACATTCGTTTATATACATGTAACTATATACATACATGCATACATACATATATATACATCTTTCCACTGCTTTTATAAAATCATATGGTCATGCATATTTACTTATTAAAAAAATTTTTTTTTAAAGATTTTATTTATTTATTCATGAGACACACAGAGAGAAAGAGAGGCAGAGAGACAGGCAGAGGGAGAAGCAGGCTCCATGCAGGGAGCCCGACATGGAACTCGATCCCAGGACTCCAGGATCACACCCTGGGCGGAAGGTGGCACTAAAACTGCTGAGCCACCCAGGCTGCCCTGGTCATGCGTTTTTAGAATTTTCAAAATATGTAAGAAATTAAGGTATTACTGGATAAGTTACATGTACAAGAATGAAACTGGATCAGTTTCTTACACCACACAAAAATAGACTCAAAATGGATTAAAGACCTAAATCTGATACTTAAAACCATAAACTCCTAGAATGGAACATAGGCAGTAATTTCTCTGACACTGGCCATAGCAACATTTTTTTAGGTGTTTCCTGAGGCAAGGGAAACAAAAGCAAAAGTAAACTGTTGGGATTGCATCATAATAAAAAGCTTTTACATAGCAAAGGAAACCATAACAAAACAAAAAGTCGATCTACTGGGAGAAGATATTTGCAAATGATACATCCAGTAAGGGGTTAATATCCAAAATAAATAAAGAATTTATACAACTCAACACCAAAAAAAACAAACTGGATTAAAAAGTGGGTAAAGGACCTGAATAGACATTTTTCCAAAGAAAATATACAAATGGCCATCAGACCCATGAAAAAATACTTATCATCAGGGAAATGCAAATCAAAACTATAATGAGATATCACTTCATATCTGTCAGAATGGCTAAAATCAACAAACATACGAAACAACAGGTGTTGGCAAGGTTGTGGAGAAAAAGGAACCCTCATGCACTGTTGGTGGAAACGCACATTGGCACAGCCACTGGGGAAAACAGTATGGAGATTCCTCAAAAGATTAAAAATAGAAATATCATATGGTCTTGTAATCCCATTACTGGTTATTTATCCAAAAAATGAAAACACTAATACAATATATATAGATAAATCTATGTATCTATAATGGAATATTATGCAAGCATAGAATAGGGATGAGAGCATGTCATTTGTGACAACATGGATGGACCTAGAGGTTACTGTGCTAAGTGAAATAAATCACACTGAGAAATACTGTATGATTTCACTCATATGTGGAATTTAAAAACCCAAATAAATGAATAAACAAAAAGCAAATCAGACCTACAAATACACAGAACAAACTTACAGTTGCCAGAGGGGTGGAAGGTAGAGGGATAGGTAAAATGAATGAAGAGGAGTGGGAGATACAGGCTTTCAGTTATAGAATGATTAAGTCATAGGAATAAAAGATATAGTGGAAGAAATATAGTTGATGACATTTTAATAGCGTTGTATGGTAACAGATGGGAGCTACACTAGTGAACACAGCATAACATAGAGAGAAATTGAATCACTATCTCGCACATTTGAAATTCAAGTAACATTGTATGTCAACTATACTCAAATTTAAAAAAAAATAAAGGAAAGAAAAAGAAAATGAAAGGGTGTGTGCTTGGAATGTATCAGGAAGCAAGACAAATGCAACATGGCTTTCTAAGAACAAAGGGGCAAGAAAACTTTTGGGGTGATGTATAGGTTCACTCTTTTTTTTTTTTTTTAAAGATTTTATTTATTTATTCATGAAAGACACAGAGAAAGAGAAGGAGAGAGGCAGAGGGAGAAGCAGGCTCCATGCAGGGAGCCCGATGTGGGCCTCAATCCTGGTACTCTAGCACCACGCCCTGGGCCGAAGGCAGGGGCCGAACTGCTGGGCCACCCAGGGACCCCTATATATATGTTCACTATCTTGATTGTGAAGACAGTTTGTGGTTGTATGCGTGTCAAAACTTAGCAAATTTTACATTTCTGATATGTGTAATTTACTGTATTTCATTTACATTTCTATGAATCTCTTAAATAGAAGAAAATTCTAAAAAAGAAATTAAGATGTTAATCTTCATTGTATCCTATATCACAGGTATATATGTACTATGTGAAAGTTTAAGCAACCATTATGTACCTTAAATTTATCCTCAATTTACCCCATCATTAATAATTTTAAGAAAATACATGAGTCTAACAATTTCATCACCTTTCCCCCTTCCAACATGAAACAATGGCAAAAAAAAAATAAATATCTTGATAATTACTGAAATAATTACATTCAAATTCTCATTATATGAGTTACTGTGCAAAATTTTTTTAAAGACTACACATATGAATACATAAACATAAATATGTACATATAAAAACATACACAATCTGTAACTTCCTTTTCTCATTTTACATTTTGAGTATCTTTCTGTGCCCAATTGTAAAAATTTGGAATGCTGGTAGTAGCTACATTAGCATCAGAATTAAGTCTAAAAATATGGCCCAGAAAGGAGCAAGTAAAAAATGAAATCATTTCCACTGGGCATGGGAAGCACCCAGCAAAGAGCACACACATACCTCAGACCTTTCCTGGAACTCAGGCAGATTCTCCTGGGAAGTCTCCACCACCTGATACAATTTCTTATGAAGTTCATCCATTTTCTGTTTTAACAGTTGTTCTTCAAAAGCATTTGCTTCTTTTCTTTTCATATAATGTCTGTCTTCATTTACTTAGGAAAGAAAACATGGTTTCCATGCAAAGTTTAAACTCAGGTCATCAGAGGAATACACAGAAAATGAGTGAAACATTATTTTGGGGATGGCAATTTTTTTTACTGGTCTTTTCCATGTGTATTAGGTTATCAGAACAGAAAGGTGTATTACTTCTTAATTGTAATTTTTACCTGCCTTTAAGTATGGTTACTTGTAGGTTCAGGGCATATAGGTTATAAAAATTTACACACTGATCAATAAAATATTTGGTAATAGCACAGTATGCTATCAATCAGTTCTTCTAAAATAGTCATGGTCCTGCAAGTCATTTGAAAATGGAAGTTTTTAAAAGAGCTAAAATCTCTAGGTGTTTTCTAAGAAGAAACAGGAGCCGAATGTACTGAAAGGTCAGTGTCACTTGCAGTGACTGCTTAACATAACCACCCCACATACAAATCAAATCCCTTGGCTGAGACGTTAGGTCACAGTGTGAAAGAAAAATGAATCTGTGCATGACACAAAATGGGTTCTCCATGAGTGTTAGCTGCCTGTTCTCTCAGTTGTTGAACAAGTGAAAAATGGTAAGCAAAAAAAAAAAAAAAAAAAAGGCCAACAGAGCAGTTATCCAAATGGCTTAGATGGTATAAAAGCCCTCAATGAACAAAAGTTCACTTTCCTCTCTAAAGTTGACATTGTTACAGCAAAGATGAGCTCAGATGTTGGTGTTAGCACTCAGGGTTTTCCCACGAGGAATGAAACCTGACATGCTATATAGCCATAAACGACATGGCCCTTTGATCAGAGGATTCCATCTGACTGTCTCCTTTGTCATGCTTACAGATTTTAGACAGTCTCTTCTCCATTCCAGTTCCTCACCTGATCCTTTCATAGTAAAAATAACTAACTTATAGGTTTAAAATTACCATATTCAGAAATTCAAACCCATACAGATAATATTTAAAAGCTTAAAATATCAACTAAAAGGCAACATTGGTATACCTATTTTATCTATATCAGTGCTGTTTCAACTCTGAGCTTTGCTGTCACGACAGCAGTTGAGTCCCTAGACAAATGTGGCTACTTGTATTTAACAAAGATTTCTACGCTTCTCACAGATGAGCTAGAGACTTTACAGATTCTTTCAGCTTAGTCAGTTACCTGTTTAAAAAGGTAGTTTACTCAACGGTTATTATTTTAAATGACAATAGAGTATTTTAAATCATAAGAGTGCAAGTACCCCACTGTTCATGTTTTCTCCGTTGATTGTATTTCTGGGCTCTCAGCTCTTCAAAGGAAAATTCTGATTCTCCACGAATAAGCTTCTCCTTGCAATACATAACAACCTGCTGAACATCAGTTCTGGCTGCTGCAGATGCTTGTGCAGAATAACCTGATTTAGAAATCAGGATCACCCTTTGTTCCCTATAATGGGGAAAAATGTATTATTTACCACAGTATACTACTAAAACAGCTCTTGAAGGAAACTAAGTAATAGATACTGCACAGGTTATACTTGCTTTTTTGACTCTTTATCACAAGCTGAAGACATTACCCCAGAAACTTCTGAACCCTAAAAAGACAGAGAAGAAACATAAGTATTCACTTAACTGATGAGAAACTAGCACCCAAATTATTTCATAGAACAATATGAAAGTATTGGAGGAGCTTCTTAATCATCACTAGGTTTATCTGTTTTTTATTTTTAAAAGATTTTATTTGTTCATTTGAGAGAAACAGAGCTACCAAGCAAGCACAGGAGGAGGGGCAAAGAGGGAGGAACCCAAGTAGACCCTGTGCTGAGCACAGAGCCTGATGTGCGGCCCGATCTCTTGACCCTAAGATAATGCCCTGAGCTGAAACCAAGAGTCAGATGCTCAACCGACTAAGCCACTCAGGTGCACCAATCATCAACTAAATTTATATATGTTCTTTAATTTAATTATTAGTTATTGATTAGTTATTGATCTTATAACTTTTATAACTAAAGAGTCCAATAAGAAAGTGATTTAAAAAAAGTTCTTCTTGGGGGGTACCTGGGTGGTTCAGTTGGTTAAGCATCTGACTCTTGATTTCAGCTCAGGTCATGATCTCAAGGTTGAGATCGAGCCCACTTAAGATTCTCTCTCCCTCTGCCCCTCCCCTGCCTCACTCCTTCCACCACCTCTTCGATAAAAAAAATTACTACTTGGTAGTAGAGAAGGGCTCTTATTTCTCTCCAACTGACAGACTAGGAGCTGGACCAGTGCCAATGTGTTATGGGATTAATATTCTAAAATTCTTTATCAATTAAAAAAAAATCACAAAAATTCCCTCCTGGTACTATTCTATTCTCAGGAGTTCCCAATGCTACTACTGATTCACTAAATAAATATTTATTGAATATCTCATTCATGTCATGTCCTGAGCTAGGTCCTGGAAATGTGACCAAAAATAAGATCCATCTCTGCTGTCTAAAAGTTTACATAATTGGGGCAACAGGAAGCAATGAGGCTGGTAAATGTGTAGAATGTAAAATGAGATCGTTTGAGAATCTAAGTTAGAAATGCATATTCCATGTCTAGGAATGTGTTACATCAATAAAACTTGCACATGTGCACTAAGAATTCGTGGATTTAGCTTAGAAGAGGTCCTTAGCAAACTGAAAGAGCAATTGTACCACAAAGAGGAAATCTTCTGGAAAACAAGGCTGAAGGAAGCAAAGACTTGAGCAGAAGAGATCATAGCAGGGCAAAAATCTCAAGGAGGATGAAGGACAAGTACAAGTAGAAGACCATTTTTCCCAATTATAATGGCAAGGAGGGATGCAGTTACATTTACTGGTTAGTGGCAGAAAATTGACAGATGTCATCTAATGGTTTTTGTTGTCTCGTTTAAACACTCTTATTGTCAGCTCCTGAAGGAGAGGTTAGAGACCTCTAGGTCTCAAGTTTGAGAGAAGTGAAGTTTAAAATCATTACAAGGTGGCATTAGAGAGTGAAAGGGGACACATAAATACATAAAATATAAAGAATAAACCAGGAAATTGGAAACATAATTTCTGGAGAGGAGTTAAAGCCCTGTTTGAAGTTATAGGCACCATCTTTCCAAGCTCTTGAGTTTTTTAAACAGAGCTCAGGAACCTCTAGGTGGGTATTGTCCAGTGCAGGAGGGATTCTGGGGCCTAAGTGAGGAAGGCTGGTAGACAAAGAAGAGAAGCTGCTAAGGAGGAAGTGAAGATAAAAGGTTACATAGTGGGGGCCCCTAGGCCAAATAAACACAGGAAGCTAAGGCCAGACTGTAAGTTATTTAAATTTAATATTTGAAGTGAGCAGTGGTAGATGACGACAGGCCACAGGTGCAGGTGGCTGACAGAGAGGTTAGAATCAGAGGGATAGTGTCAAACAAATGAAATGTCAAAGTGGATGTGAAAGGCACCTAGACGACCGTTAAATGCCATTCCCCATTTCCACACAACCCATGAATGTTATTATTACCTGATTCTTAGAAATGCAGGCTGAGTTATTTCCTGGATTTGATTTTGATGTCATCATTTGGTTTAAAATCTGAGTATTATGCAGAGGTTCTGAGGTTCTTACTACAGGAGGAAAAAAGGATGAAATAAAGAGAAACAAGGGTAAGATCATTATTAAATAAAATTATTACAAATACTTTCCCCTGGTCTTTCAGTAAGTAGCATAAGAAATAAAACAACTCATTGACCACTGTCTCAGAAAATTGTAACTAAAACATTTTTTTTTAAGATTTATTTATTCATGAGAGACAGAGAGAGAGAGAGAGAGAGAGAGGGAGAGAGAGAGAGAGAGAGAGGGAGGCAGAGACACAGGCAGAGGGAGAAGCAGGCTCCATGCAGGGAGCCTGACATGGGACTCAGTCCCGGGTCTCCAGAATCACACCCTGGGCCAAAGGCAGCTCTAAACTGCTGAGCCACCTAGGCTGCCCTAAAACACTTTTTAGATAAGAGAAACATTGTAGAGATAATTTAAACAACAGGATAGGATAGTTGATACTTATTTTTTTTTTAATTAAATTTATTTATTTATTTATGATAGTCACAGAGAGAGACACAGAGAGAGAGAGAGAGAGAGAGAGAGAGAGAGAGAGAGGCAGAGACACAGGCAGAGGGAGAAGCAGGCTCCATGCACCGGGAGCCTGATGTGGGATTCGATCCCGGGTCTCCAGGATCGCGCCCTGGGCCACAGGTAGGCGCTAAACCGCTGCGCCACCCTGGGATCCCCAGTTGATACTTATTGATGTCAAGAACAACATTTCTATAAAGAACAACAACATTTCTTTAAAAGTTGCATTAAACACTATGATACAATTCAGAATAGACAGATTCTCGGATTCTCGAGTAAGTCTTGTCCTCTATCTTGGGCAATTTAAATTTTTTTAAAGTCCTAAAAATATAATGAAATCAAGTTTTCTTGTGGGTTTGCTTATTTAAATTGTTACAATAGAGCTCTGCTCTCCAGAGATTTTTTGCAAGGCATTATTACCAGGGCGTCTTCCCCATTATCTAAGACAATCCAGTCAATAAATACCAGATGAATATTTTTAGGGAGAAAAAAAGGCAGTGCATATCAGAAACTAACAACTTAGACATTTAGAAAGTACTATTTTACCTTGAGTTGGCAAATGCGTTTCGGTGAGGCGTGCCTGAAATAACCTGAATGACAGGAGTGAAGGCATCAATATGGATTATAAATTTAGTTTAATACATATTTGTATTAAAGTGAAAACTATATCTATCTAGATCGATCTAAACCTATCAAGATAATAAACAAACAAACAAACAAACCTATCAAGATAGCCAATCATAAGCTAGTTAAGACTGAGGTAAAAAAAAAAAAAACATGAGAGACACCTAACTCTGGGAAACGAACAAGGGGTCGTGGAAAGGGAAGTGGGCGGGGGGTTGGGGTGACTGGGTGATGGGCACTGAGGGAGGCACTTGGCGGGATGAGCAGTGGGTGCTATGCTATATGTTGGCAAATTGAATTCCAATTACAAAAAATAATACAAAGAAAAAGATAGGTCAAGAGAGAACGTAAAGTTGAACATCAGAATTGCTTCAAAATTAAAAAAAAAATTCTGGGATTTTCTTCATATCCAATACACTACATTAGAAAAACTTCCACTTTTGCCTAGTTTATGTTAGTATTTCTTTTTGTTTAAGATTTTATTTATTTATTCATTAGAGACACAGGCAGAGGGAGAAGCAGGCTCCATGCAGGGAGACTGATGTGGGACTCAATCCCCGGTCTCCAGGATCACACCCTGAGCTGAAGGCAGGCGCTAAACCACTGAACCACCCAGGGATCCCCTGTTATGTGAGTTTAAGAAATACTAACATAGGGGATCCCTGGGTGGCTTAGCGGTTTAGTGCCTGCCTTTGGCCCAGGGTGTGATCCTGGAGTCCCAGGATCGACTCCCACATCAGGCTTCCTGCGTGGAGCCTGCTTCTCCTTCTGCCTGTGTCTCTGCCTCTCTCTCTCTCTCTCTGTCTCTCATGAATAAATAAATAAAATCTTTAAAAAACAAACAAAAACCTCACATAACAAATGTACCCTCTTTCTCTGTGTATCAAGCACAAATGTTACAACATGGGATGCTTGAGCTCCCTATGTTAAGCATTCTACACATCTGGAACATAATGAACATATAATGTTTAGAAGTAAAAAGTCCAAAACTTAGACTACTACTCCAAAAGGCAGATATATTACTGTTCATCTGTGAGAACTTTTTTTAAATATGTCATTTCATGGCACCTTTGCACACCAACTCACCTGCCAAGTAATATGCAATTTCCAAACCTAACATTTTTGGGTGATGTGAGCAAGAATGTATAGTATAAAGAGATGAAAAGATGTACAACCAAATGCCAAATCTTTTGAGTCTTAATTCAAACAAACCAGTAACTTAAAAAAGAAAAAAATCTACAATGTTTTACATGATGAGGAATGACTGAATACTAAAGGATATTAAAGAACCATAGTTAAAATTGGAGGTTTGAAAATGGCATAACATTCTGTAAAACAAAAAAAAAAAAAATCAAAAAAAAAAAATCACTTTTTAGAGATGTTTATGTGTTTGGGGTAAAATATTTTGCTGTCTTGGATTTACCTAAAATTCCTCTGCATAGAAAGTCATGATCAAACGTTAGTATTTATTAAAAATAGGTGATAGGTAAATGGGAAGTTCATTATACTAATTTTTTTTTTAATGTATGCTTGAAAATTTTCATAATAGGGACGCCTGGGTAGCTCAGTGGTTGAGCATCTGCCTTTGACTCAGGGCGTGATCTCAGAGTCCCTGGATCAAGTCCCACATCGGGCTCCCCTCAGGGAGCCTGCTTCTCCCTCTGCCTGTGTCTCTGCCTCTCTCTCTGTCTCTCATGAATGAATGAATGAATAAATAAATAAATAAATAAATAAATAAATAAATCTCTAAAAAAAAGAAAGAAAAGAAAATTCTCATAATAAACTTTAAAAAAAACATGAGTACTGTAGCAAAGCTGAAAACAATGAGTGATTAAATGCTGGTTTAATAAGTTTTTTCATATACTGCTAGAGAGGGGGCCAATAAAAAACTGGTATTACCTTTTGAGTAGGTAATATAGTTATAAGTACCAGAAAACTTAAAAACTCTCATACATCCTTTGATTAGTTTCAATTCTGAGAATCTATCAGAAGGAACGAGATAAAAATAGGAAATATATTGGGAGAAAACTCTATAATAAAGGAAAAAGACTGAGACAAAGCTGCAGGTGTATTAAAGCAGTGTAAATCCTTTAACAAGCAGAGAAAAACATGCCAACTAAAATGCCAGGTTTCTTCTGTTTCTTTGGTTTTCTGTATTTTTAAAATTTCCTGGGCAGCTGGGGTGGCTCAGCGGTTCAGGACCACCTTTAGCCCAGGGCATGATCTGGAGATCCGGAATCGAGTCCCATGTCAGGCTCCCAGCATGGAGTCTGCTTCTCCCTCTGCCTGTGTCTCTGCCTCTCTCTTCTCTGGGTCTCTCATGAATAAATAAATAAAATCTTAAAAAAACAATAAATAAAAATTTCCTAAATGAGGTATATTAAATCACAGAAAACAATAAAAGTTGTGAAAAATAAAGTTATTCATTAAAATATTCACTATGTTGCTCTTTATAAAAATCAAAATGTTGGAAACACCTTCAACGTCCATTTAGAGACCACTTCAAATATGACATAACTCTGGGACAGATTTTCACCTACTTTATAAGTAGTATAAAAATTCATAATTTCTTAAGGGCAGTATAAAGCTCAATATACACAACAGATAATACAGTATGATTTACTGTTAAAATATACAAATCCAAGGATGCATACATAGGCATAGGAAAAGATAAAAGATAACCGGAAGGCAATGCACCAAAATGTTGACTGTAATATTTCTGGGCAGTTTCCTTTTCTTTATACTATTCTGTATTATTCACATTTTCACAATGAGAAGGATTTCCCTGTATAAACAGATAACAATAAAGGATTTTTAAGAGCAAACATGACATTTTCAAGTAGGAAATACCATGCAGAGTTTTTTGTTTTGGTGTTGTTTTTTTTTTTTTTTTTTTTTTTTTTTAAGATTTCATTTATTTTTTTGAGAGAGAGAGAGAGAGAGAAAGAGAGAGGGCATGAGCAGGGAGTCGGATGCGAGGCCCAATCCCAGGACCTCAAGATCATGGCCTGAGCTAAAGGCAGATGCTCAACCAACTGAGCCACCCAGGTACCCTGAGTTTTATTTTCAAACTACCTGTAGTGTTGTTGCAGCAGCTCTCTTGGTTCGGCCTGGTTTTGAAGTCCTCTTCGAAACACAGCACTGGCATGCTGCAGCTCTCCCTGACCTTCCAGATGCCCTGCCCAGGCTACATAGAGAGGAGATGACATGGTCCCGATCCCATGGTTGTACAGAAACTCAAAGAACTGATGAAGATCACTGTTGTACTCAGCCTACAGAAACCCAAAGCAAACAGATATAAGAACAAAGGAATTGCTGGTCTAGGTATGGCCCAGAGCCCAGCCACCTTCTATGCACAGTCTTCATGGAGGCTTTCTAACAGCAAACCTAAAAGTTAAACTTATTCCTTTTCTTAACATTCAGTGTCCCCCAAATTACCCACACTATTTCCCAGGGTAGTGACTTCCATAATGACTCATGATATAAGTGTTATGGTTGTCTTAATCAAGCTTGCTGAAGTGCCATAGGGTGCCTCAAATACTGGTATTTTGTAATTTAGTGAACAAATCCATTTTAACTCTATCCATTCATGATTACTAGAACTCATGCCCTCAAAGCCTTCATTTCAAGACTGAAGAGACCCAACTTTTTAAAGCTTAACCTGAAGCAGCCTTATTCTTTTAGTACTAAATTTACTTCCTGAGAATTAATATTTTCTTAATTATTTACAATGAATCTAATTTACTCCCAGGAACCCTCTGAGTACCTGGCAGTGGGAGCTTATCTTTCCATCCTCACACACCTCTTATTCAACAAAACTTTTAATTTAATGATTTCTATCTCATGTCATAATACTTACTTGATAGAGGAGGAGGGTTTTATTTATTTTTTATTTTTTTAAACATTTTTTTTAAGATTTTATTTATTTATTTATAGACACAGAGAGAGAGAGAGGCAGAGACACAGACAGAGGGAGAAGCAGGCTCCATGCAGGGAGCCCGATGTGGGACTCGATCCTGGGTCACCAGGATCACACCCCAGGCTGCAGGCGGCGCCAAACCGCTGCCCAGGAGGAGGGTTTTAAAATCAAATTCTTGACTCTGTAATACAGAAGCCAAAAGCTTCTAAAATACACATCTCAGGCCATACAACTTTAAAAAATTTTTTATTACAAACAGAAGAATTAAAACAAGACGATCTAAAATGATCTTAAAATCTGGGGAAATAAGCAAAAGTATAATATGATTACAGTTTGATTATACATCTGAAAGTATACTTACAAATTTTAAACAATAATTGATGAATCTTGGGTCATTGTGGTATTTCTTCTTATCCAAAAACTCCTTCATTAAATGTTCTAATAAAGTTGTCAAGTATTCCTTATTCTCAGGAAAATTCTCTTCTACCCACTGCATGTAACTAGAAAAATATAGATAGCATTAATTTTCAGGGCAGCATATAGTTTGTTTAGAGGAAAAAAAATAAACTAAATGCTAACCTTTCCCATTCACCAAGTGGGTCATCGCCCTTGTAGCTCTGCATATGGGCTTCAAACATTCTAGAAAAGAGAAAAATATGCACATAACTTACTAGGGATGATTCCTAAAAGCAAAAGATTTTTTTTTCATTTTATATGTCTCATTTATACACCTTAACATGAAAATCTTAAATACTAGTTCAGATGCTATATTAAAAATTAAAAGATTATTCACTTGGAAGTGGTCAGAAAACTTAGATGCAGTGTTTTTCCAGAAGAAAGCAAGACCCAAAGCCCCTGAAGCTAGCCTTTATGAAAGAGGCAGCTAGAAGAGGGTCTTGGACTATCCCTAAGAATCTCCTTCTCCTGTCACTGATGCCCAATGTTGCTACCATCATGAGGGGCAGTGTCCAGAAGTTGCTATTCCTCACATGATGGACCCCTCCTCTTGCTGCTCAGGAGCTTGGCTAAGACTTTGCTAGGAGACCTGAGGGGGCTTATGAGTGGGTGTGGGAGCCTAGGGCACCACCAATCAGGTTCTCAGAGAGTTTGTTTTCTGGGCCTCTATGGAACACAGCATCCCTGAGGAAGAACACATAATGGCAATGTTCATAAATCAGCCACCATGGCTCCCTCTGCTTGCTGCTACTTCTGCATATCCAACCACAGCTTAAAAAAAAAAAAAAAAAATCAGCCAGGCAATGAAAGTTCTCTAGGGGCACTTCAGTGTTAGGATGGGGGCAAACGAACAAACAGAAACATGTAAAATAAAGTCAGGTGACATTAAGCACTTAGGGGAAAAACAAAACAAAATGGGAGATGAGGCAAGAGTGTGTCAAGAGTCACAATTTTTAGATAGAGTGGTCAGGGAAGGCCACTCTCTCTGAGGGGGTGACACTTGATCAGTGCCAGGGGGCCATGAAGCTATTAAAGTGTGCTGAGCTGGAAGGATGGGGTAACAACATGTAATGTGCATTTTAAAACATCCCTCCTGTCCCTCCAAGTAAAGGGGACAGAAAATGGGAACACAAGTGGGCAATCAGTCAGGGAGCTACTATAATCCCAGTGGGTGTGAACTGGACCAGGGTGGGAAGAGAGCAAGTACGGAACTTGGGGTGTTTTGGAGAAAGAAACAATGAGACTTGCCTTTGGGATTGCTTCACTGGGTGTGAGAGAGATTCAAGCTAAGAAAGACGTCAGGTTTTCCATTAGAGAAATTACATGACTTTAGAAAAGAAAAAAAAAAAGGATTTGAAAGCAATACTTTCTTCTGGCTATCATATCAGTATACCAATGAAATCAATGTTTCTTATGACTCAAAATCTAGAAGCCAAAAAAGAAAAGGTAGATAAACTAGATAAACTATATACATACATATAGTATATAGTATATATATGTGTGTGTGTGTATATATATATATATATACACACACACACACATATAAAAGCTTCTACATGTCAAATAAAACATTAAGAGTCAAAAGAGAAATGATAAACTGGTATAAAAAAAGAGCTTTTAGAAATTGGGGGGAAAACAATGAAAAAAAAAAGGGCATTCCACAAGAAAATACTCAACCTCTCTCATAAGAGAAATTCACCTCATTCAGATACAATTTCTCAGCTACGAGATTGGCAAAACTAAAAAACAAAACAAAACAACAACAACAAAAAAACATGGCAACCATGTATAGATGAAACATTGAAACAAGCACTCTTACATCTTGCTTGCAGGTAAGAGTGCTCTTGATCCCTGCCAAGGGAACTGGTAATATCTGCCAAAATTACAGATGGATCTACTTTGACCTAGCAAATCTACTTCTGGGACTCTAGAAAATAGATACATCTGTACATGTATGTGCAAAATACCACATGTACAAGATTTTTCACTGCAACTCTATTTAGCAAAATGACTGTCAATAATCCAAGGATCCATCAATGAGAGACTTTTTGAATTGATTATGGTACATGAAATATGTAGTTGTAAAATAGATTGAAAAAGAAGCTCTATAAACTGATAGAAATCTCCAAGGATACTGTTAAACAAAAAAAGCAGTGTATATACGCTCTGCTACACTTTACACGAAATACAGGCAGGAATTGTACACACATATACATACATAACACTCATCCATATACACACATACATGTATGCATATATAGATATACTAATGTATTATTATAATATAAATATATCGCAAAAAGAAACATTTGAAAAATAAACTAGAAAAATGGTTATAGGGATCCCTGGGTGGCGCAGCGGTTTGGCGCCTGCCTTTGGCCCAGGGCGCGATCCTGGAGACCCGGGATCGAATCCCACATCGGGCTCCCGGTGCATGGAGCCTGCTTCTCCCTCTGCCTGTGTCTCTGCCTCTCTCTCTCTCTCTCTCTCTGTGTGTGTGACTATCATAAATAAATTAAAAAAAAAAAAAGGTTATATATATCGGGGGTGGGTGAATAGATAGGTATAATAAATCTCAGTGAATACTTTTCTAAATCTTTTTCAAAAGCTAAATAAATGTATTACTTACTTTTAAAGATTAAGAAGTAATTACTTCTAAATTTTAATCTCCTTTTCATGCCTCAGACGTGAGGAAGTTTTCCCCAAAATATGTTAATAAATAAGCTGCCCCAAATAAACACTTCATATTCCAATACCAACCACATTTCCCTAGTAAAATGGCCTGAATACACTGTAAATTAATACTGAAAACATCCAGTTCACTGGAGCAAATTAGTCTTTACAAAGTCAAAATAAGGTCAGAAATACTTGATTTCCCTTTTTAAAGTGGGGGGAAAACAAGCTTCTAAAAGTGAAAGTTTTGCCAGCTAGACTGAAGGCTAAAGAAGTCTTAAAGCAAACAGGTTTTTGCTTTGGCTGTACTTAATGATCTCCGCCTTCTGGTCCCCAAAAGAGCACATTACCTTGGTGCTGATAAAACTAACCAGTTTTATTTCCTGTCACATACAACTGAACTGCTTTAAAATGCGTTTGAAACAATCTAGATAAATCACCTATAAAGTCGTAAAGCAAAAGTGTGGGAATTTAAAGAAATCGCTAGCAGGTTGACATAAATGATAATAAACATAGCTTTAAAAAAAAAAAAAAGTTCACGTTATTCACAAGACTTTTTTCAAATTGATTGTGGGGGATCCCTGGGTGGCGCAGCGGTTTGGCGCCTGCCTTTGGCCCAGGGCGCGATCCTGGAGACCCGGGATCGAATCCCACGTCGGGCTCCCGGTGCATGGAGCCTGCTTCTCCCTCTGCCTGTGTCTCTGCCTCTCTCTCTCTCTCTCTCTCTCTCTCTCTCTCTGACTATCATAAATAAATAAAAATTAAAAAACAAAAAACAAAAAAAACAAATTGATTGTGGGATTACGGGTAAGAGCTATTGTAAATTCTCTCCCTACTGCAGTTTTTTTTTTTTTTTTTTTGACTGTCTTTGAACGTTTCTCATGAAACCTACACGCAAAGCTTAGGGTTGTTCCTTGTTTTAAGATTTTATTTATTTATTCATGAGAGACACATAGAGACACAGGCAGAGGGAGAAGCAGGGTCCATGCAGGGAGCCCGACGCGGGACTCCATCCGGAATCCCGGGGTCACGCCCTCAGCCGAGGGCAGGCTCTCAACCGCTGGGCCACCCAGGAGCCCCGAGAACTTCGGGTATTTGTTGGGTTAGACATTTTTTTCTCCCAGGGCGGCGGTCCGCCCAGAGCGGATTCCCTGCGGAGATTAACCGAGAGCTCGGAGGGCCTCACGAATGTGGCCATATTCCCCTAAACTGCCACCGTGGTGGCGGCCTGGAGGACGAGGGCCGCGGTCTCAGCGGACAGCGCCAGGTACACGGTCCGGGGTCCTATCCATCACCCACGAGTGGCTCACAGCCTCGCCGGGTGGGAGTGAGGGCGGGGCGGGGGCCTGCACACCCCGAATCCTAGGTTACCCCCACCCCCACCGCGGAGACTGCGCCCCCGCCTGCCCTCATCCCACCAGACCCACACTTACTGAAAGACATTTTCCGGGTTATCCATGGCGAGAGGACGCAGGCCAGCAGCAACTCCGCGGCCCCAGCGACGAGCCGCCGCGGATTTGAATCTCCCGCGCAGCCGCACTGGGCGCAACGAGCGTTGGCACGGCGTCTGGCGATTGGCCTCGGCCGCACACGGGCTGGCCAATCGCCGGGGCAGTTGCCGGGCGACCTTTGTCCCGCCTCCCTCCGGCGCGCCGCCGCTTCCTCCCACTCCCGCGCGGTCGCGAGTCCCGCAGTGAGCCCGCAGACCGCTCAGTGCGGTTGGCTCCTGTCGTACCGCGTGGGGAGGGGGAGCCCTGCGACGTGGGCGCGCGGCTGGTAGATTGTGCACGGCAGGGACGCCCGGGTGGCTCCGCCGTGGAGCCGCTGCCCTGGCCCCGGGCGTGATCCTGGAGACCCGGGATCGAGTCCCACATCGGGCTCCCTGCGTGGAGCCTGCTGCTCCCTCTGCCTGTGTCTCTGCCTCTTTCTCCCTGTGTCTCATGAATAAATAATTTGTTTAAAAAAATCTTAAAAAAAAAAAAAAAGATTACACGTGGCCTATGAAAATGATGGGTTAGCACCCTCGCAGACTTCTGGGCTTGATGGAACAGATCTGAAAGGCTGTAGGGGTGCCCCAGAGCGGAGGAGGGGGCTGTTTCCTACATCCAAATGGCGATTAAAATAAGAATGGAAGAGTTTGGATAGATTGTAGGATGCCAACAAGGAAACTTTCAACATCTTCTGTGGAACTGGGAGCTCTGGAGACCCAAGTTCTGGAGAATTATAAACAAAGGGACTTGTGAAGGAGTCCAGATGTCTAAGAAGGAATATGTGGTATGCTGATAACTTCCTGCCTTAAAGTGAATTTGGAAGAGTCAGCCTCAGCTCCTCTGCCCCTTGGACTTTAATGACTTCCCATCCTGCCTCTTCAGGTTGTTTCAAAAGTCACATAACAGTGCAAGTAAATACAGAGAGTTATTAATCTGATTACCTTCCTTTTGCAGAAGCTGTGTGGGTGTTTGCTCTCTGAGAGCCCTTAACAAATCTCTTTAAAAAAAAAAAATAATAGTGGCTGTTGGAAATCCTGACTCTCACAGTCAAGGGTTCCTTCCAGAGTGTGGACCTATTTGAATCTACAAAAGAATCCGATTTGTAGCCCTTAAAATGGAAAGGGCGCTCACTCTGGGGTCTTTAGGCAAATGTTAGGTTCTGCTAACCATCACAGGAATTAATAGATTGTTGCACTTATTTAGGCTTTCTTTTTTTTAAATATTTTTAAAACAGATTGTATTTATTCATGAGAGACACAGAGAGAGAGAGCGAGAGAGGCAGAGACACAGACAGGGGACAAGCAGGCTCCATGCAGGGAGCCTGTTGCAGGACTCAATCCCGGGTCTCCAGGATCACACCCTGGGCTGAAGGCAGGCGCTAAACCTCTGAGCCACCCAGGGATCCCCTCACTTAGGTTTTCACCTTGCATCTGACAAGATGCTCCATCATCAATTAGGAAATGTTGATTATCCATCATATGTATACCAGGTGTCATTGGACACCTAATACCTAATTACAACCTTGTGTTAGACTCAAACAGATCCTTCCTTAAGAAGCTAGGAGCTTTGTCTGGGAGATGAAGACACAGTCATAGATACTATTTAAAGGTGGTATACATGTGTATTAGGTGCCATATTACTGTTCGGATTATCAGGGGATCCAGAGGAGGGAGGGTAAATGGGGACTGTCTGTCACATAAAACTTCATGAGGAAGGTGGAGCTTGAATTGGGCCTTGAAGGGGGTGGATCTCTCCCTTACTGGCATAGCAATTTTTAAATAAGTGGCTTTGAAAGTTTCTCATGACACCTGCACACAAGGTTTAGATTTTTTGTAAGTTAAGACTTTTTTCTTCCAGAGTGGTGATCTGCCCAGGGTAGATTCTATTACAAAGAATAAAGGAGAATTCCCAGGGCCTCACAAATTGCCCAAATCCCCCTAAAGTGCCGCTTTAGCCATAGCCCAGGTGAGGAGTGCGGAGGTGTCAGTGAAGAGTGCCAGTTACATGGTCAGGGGTCCTTTCCTCCACTGGGGAGTGGCCAACCTAGTATGGGTAGGGGTAGGGGTGAGGTGTGGACATACTCCAAAGCCAAGGGAAGAAGAGGAGGGGCAAAAGGAGACAGGACAGAGGGAGAGCCTGGAGGAGGTCATTCTTGGAGAAAGGAGGGTTACTGAAGGATCACCCTGGAGAACTGTTAATGAGTAGTGGAGATTTTTCTTGAAAGACTGGTTTGATGGTTTGATGGCAAATCTTAAATGCTAAATTAAGGAATTTGTACTTGATCATAATAGTAATCGGGCCTTTTGGGAGCAGCAGGTCCAGTTATATGTAAAGTACACCTTTCCTGCTTCAGGGGCAGAAATATGCAGTTACAACTTTCTCTTTCTTTAAAACTCTAAATGAAAACAAATAAAAAATAAAAATAATAAAAATAAAACTCTAATTGATCTGCTGATTTCAATATTAAATTACTAATTATGTAAATTGACTAACAGATTCTCTAAATTTTTAGGAAGGCCAATAGATAAAATATTTTTATATGTATTTGGGTTTTCAGTGACTTGTTATCTCAGTAGCATAATCTCCAAACTTACTGGAGGGATGCCAGGCCATGTCAAGGGATGAACTCCAACCTCAACTTTTCCAAGAAACAGCAAATGGGCAAATGATTCAAACTTTTTTTTTTTTTTTTTTTTTTAGGAAAGGTGGTGAGAGAGGGCCAGGGACAGAGAGAATCTGCTGAATGTGGAGCCCAATATTTGGCTCTGTCTCACAACCCTGAGATCATGATCTGAGCCGAAATCAAGAGCTTAACCAACTGAGCTGCCCAGATGCCCCATGACTCAAACTCTTAATCTGGCTATCAGTTTCTTGATCTGTAAAATGAAAAAAGAAATCTGCTTCCTTTTCTTTGTGTTTCTCTGACTTCCACTATGTTATAACCTTACATGTTTCTCCACTTAATTCCCGGACTCTCTTGGTTTATCACATGATATCAAAGTTAGTGCTCTGTTTAGAAAAGAAAAATGAGTATTTTCCCCTACGTTCTGTCTATTTGACAAATGCAAGTAATCACAGACGTACATTTATCTTCCTTCCTCTGGGAATTTAGAGCAATTTAGAGTAGCAGTATTAGATGTATTGCTGAAACATCATATAAGATTGGATATTTATAATTAGAATAGTTACAGAAAGCTTATGAGTGTTTTAAGGGACTATGGAATATTAAGAATAAAGTTGATATGGAGGAAGGGAGATACAGAAACCTATCTTAGAAAATGTTTTTCAAAGCAGTGTGAAGAAGAGGCAAGAACGACCTCTGGACTGGCCAAAGCCCACATGCCGCTGCATCTTGGAGTCCAGCACTAAAGTCCCGCCTGCCGCTATCGCCACCATGCCCAAAAGAAAGGCTGAAGGGGATGCTAAAGGAGATAAAGCCACAGAGAAGATCTGCAAGGTTATCTGCTAAGCCTGCTCCTCCAAAGCCAGAGCCCAAGCCTAAAAAGGCCCCTGCAGGGCAGCCTGGGTGGCTCAGTGGTTTAGCGCTTGCCTTTGGCCCAGGGCATGATCCTGGATCCACATTGGGCTCCCTGCATGGAGCCTGCCTCTCCCTCTGCCTGTGTCTCTTTCTGCCTCTTTCTCTCTGGATCTCTCATGAATAAATAAATAAAACCTTAAAAAAAAAAAAAAAGGCATCTGCAAAGAAGGGAGAGAAGGTACCCAAAGGGAAAAAGGGGAAGCTGATGCTGGCAAGGATGGAAACAACCCTGCAGAAAATGGAGATGCCAAAACAGATCAGGCACAGAAAGCTGAAGGTGCTGGAGATGCCAAGTGAAATGTGTGTATTTTTGATAACTGTGTACTTCTGGTGACTGTGCAGTTTGAAATACTATTTTTATCAAGTTTTATAAAAATGCAGAATTTTGTTTTACTTTTCTTTTAAAGCTATGTTGGAACACTTCATTGTTGTTTTGGGAGAAGGGTATATATGTCACTAATAGAATATCTCCGGAGCTAGATTGGTAACAAGGGGAAAAACACCCTTCCCTTCTAGTTTTGAGAAACCTCCTCTTGGCTCCCCGGGCGGGGGGCGGGGGGTGGTATTCCTTGATGTTGACACACATGAGTCACCTTGATGGTGTGAAAAAACTAAAATTCATTTTTTAAATGTCCTCTTCTCTCTCTCTGCCTTCAACATAGACTTAACTCCCTTAAACCCAGAGACCTGACCCTAAGAAATGGTTCCCAGTATGTCAGGCAATCTGGACTTTAGAGTGTCACCACTGAGATGACATCCCACAAGAGTTCCTTTTTTTTTAGCTTGTGTATCTTCAGGTTGATAGTTCTGCCATTTTCATTTCATTTCCTGAAAGTCAGGGTCTGCTTGTGAAAAGTTGTTAAACAACATGCTAAATGTGAACTGTCAACCCTCACTCTAAACTTTCCCTGTTCAGAGCATCACATGAAGACTTCACTGGGTTTTATAGTGGCTTTCTGATTTTGGTAGCCTATTGAAGAAGGGAGTTTGAAAGTTGTTGTATACTGTTAACGATCGTCTGCCCATGTCCTGCCTGAAATACCATGACTATTTATGAAAAGTATCTCTAATAAAGCTGGATACAGTTTGGCTTAAAAGAAATTTTTTTTCTTCTGTGAGTTATGACTTCAGAAGATGTCTCTGTCGTCCAAACCTCTGTCGTCTACTCTTATGGATAAGAACTGGTCTTTTGGATGACCAAAGTATATTTCTCATATATACTTGGTCTTTCTCTGCAGATTCTGTCTTATAGTTCACAAAACCTTTGGAGTTTCCTTGAGAAAATGTGGAGAATGGTAAAGGTGTCTTTTGTTACGTTAATGAGGTAACTTTTGAGAGCACTTAAGGGATGCTGCTGGTTGCCCCACAACCTCAGTAGAGGCGAGGGATTGAAGGTTGACACAGCCAATGGCTAAAGAATTAGTCAATCATGACCCTGTAATGAAGCATCTATATAAACCCAAGAGTTCATTTTTTGGTCTTTTTATTTTCAGAGAACCTCCACACTTGGGGAACCAGAATGCTTCCATGTGTCACCAAACACCACCAAGTCCCATGGAGACAGAAGCTCCTTTGTTCAGGACCTTACCCTCTGTATCTGGTCATCTGGCTGTTGATTTTTATCCTTTATCATATCCTTTAGTAAACTGGTAAACGTAAGTAAGTGTTTCCCTGAGTTCTGTGAGCTACTCTAGCAAATTAATCAAACCCAAGGAGGAGGTGGTTGGAACCTCCAATCTGTAGCTCGTTGGTTAGAAGCACAGGTGGCAGCCTGGGGCTTGTGACTGGTATCTGAAGTGGGGCTGGGGGACAGTTTTGTAGGACTAAAACTTTAACTTGTGGAATCTGATACCATGTCTGTGTAGATAGGATCAGAGTTAAGTTGAATTTTAGGATGCCCTGCTAGACACCCTGCTAGTGTCTGGAATTGCTTGGTGTTGTGGTGGAAGTATGTGTGTGGGGTCTTCCCTTGCCATGTTGGAATTGGATCCAGAAACCTTAAGAATCTTGCATAAAATTATCTTTACTTCAGATGCCAGCCACAAGTTTTAGGGGTTCTCTGTTACCCACACTTCTGGCCAATTGGCTTCAAATTCAGGGGTTCCCACAGCCTTCAACAGGTTTGATAACTCACAAGAATGATTTACAGAACTCAGGAAGCTTACCATTACAGTTTTAATATTAAATATTCACATAGAGGGTGCCTGGAAGGCACAGTTAGTTAAGCGTCTGCCTTTGGCTCAGGTCGTGATTCATGATCTCAGGGTCCTGGGATTGAGCCCTATGTTGGGCTCTCTGCTCAGTAAGGAGCCTGCTTCTCCCCCTCCCTCTGATCTTCCTTCCTGCTTGTGCTCTCTGTCTCAACTAAATAAATAAAATCTTAAAAAAAAAAAATTCACATAGGGTGAAGTCTGGGAGAGTCCTGGATTTGGCCTTTCCATGTCCTCCCTCTGTGGAGTCCAGATACATTATGTTCCTGGGACATTAATGTGTTTCTTTTTTTTTACATTAATGTGTTAACCAACCAGGAATCTCCATTGGGCTTCAGTGTCCTGAGTTTTTACTAGAATTTCATTACGTAAGAATGGTTGATTAAATCATCGACTGTGTGTGTATTTGTGTGTGTAAGTGAACTCCATCTCCAACCTACCCTCTTCTCTCGAGGTTGCAAGGACTGGCTAATATCCTGTGGCTCCAAGCCTCAATCTTCTAATCAGTTGGTTCATCTGTGTGCTGACCAAAGTGTACTACATTACACATTCGACCCCCATCCTAAAGCTGTCTGGAGACCCACCATGAGTCACCTCGTTGGCAAAACAAGACAAAACATCCTATTACTTAGAGAATTCCAAGGGCTTTTGAAGATCTTCCAGGAACCCAGGTCAAAGACCAGACAAATTTTTATTATACCATAAAGTGATGTGCATGTTTGAGCATAAGCTCAGAATTTCATTAGTGTTAATAGCTTCTGTACTTTATAATATCAGTACTTTCAGGACAGCAATTCTGTCCTCTTATGAAATTGGTAACCAGTTGGTGTTCTTGCTCAGATTGGATTTGCTTCCAACTCTTCAAAGAGCTGGACACTTCCCAAGCTAGAGAAAAGAGTTAAATCAAGGCTCAGATTTAGTGATTTAAAAGCATCAGTTTTGGAGACAGTCCTGACAGATGTTTATATAGCTAAGCACTGATAAAATTCTTGTCTGAATTAGGTCCTTCAGCCTATCCTTTCTTTTTTTTTAATTTTTTTATTTTAAATATGATAGTCACACAGAGAGAGAGAGAGAGAGAGGCAGAGACATAGGCAGAGGGAGAAGCAGGCTCCATGCTCCGGGAGCCCGACAGGAGCCCGACGTGGGATTCAATCCCGGATCTCCAGGATCACGCTCTGGGCCAAAGGCAGGCACTAAACCACTGCACCACCCAGGGATCCCAGCCTATCCTTTCTTAAACAAGGGAATGGCACAAGGAAACTGAAGTGATACCATGAGTTATTGGTAGCCTGGTTTACCAGATGCTTAATTTACACACACATACAGTATTAACATGATGAAAACAATTTAGGTGATCCAGACTTTAAGACTTCAGGAAGCATGCAGTCTCCATCCTCAAGAGTCCAGAGAACTGTGAGGCGTGTGAGGCAAGTTTTTGTGCAAAATGAACAAGGAAGAGAAAATTTTAAAAGGGACAAGGAAAACACTGGAGTTACTTGGTGTTCGGGGATCAGTCTCCTGGATAAATGTGGCTTCTGGGCAGATGGAATCCTTACAAGCATGTGAAATTTTGAATGTTAGGTTTGGGTTTGCGGATCTAATCTCCCTGAATTGATAATGCCTGGTCTACTGAGGAAAGTAATGTTCTTAGGTACACATCAACTTAAAGTGGCTGCTCAGCCTCTGTTAGCATTTACCTAAGTTGTATTTCTATCATATAAGGCTCTCTGCCTTGCCTGCTACTGCTGTAGTCACTGTTTCTATTGTCACTCTTACATTGTCATCTCATATCCTTGTATCTTTGTAGTCTCTTTGCTTTTGCATACTGATGTACTACATTACACTTTTGACTATGAGACACTTCTTTCATTTCATTAATACAACTGAGTCGCCTTTCCATCTGTTGCACTTTGCAATTTCGGTGCTGTATTAGATTGCCTAGGCCCTTTCCATAGGCTAAATGTTTGAAAGACTGGGTAATGCTGCTTTTTTTTCTGCTTCCCTCTTGGAGAGGTCTTGGGCCTTCTGTCTAAAAAGACATTTAAATGATGACCCCACTTTTTTTTTTTTTTAACTATTCCATTTTGGCTTCCTGACTATCTTGAACCATTAACATCTCCTCCAATCCATTTTCCTGATTATCTCTGACCTTTGGATTTCGGTGTCCTCTTGGGCTTTGCACCAGCATTCTGAGAGAAGCTTTTTATTTGGTTCACATACTTATGAGGTGAAAAATGAGGATAATTGAAGTAAAATTAACCCCAACAGGAAACAATGAACCCTTTTACAATCATTACCTGTATTCATATTAAATATTTCCTATAGTAGCCACTTAAAAGTTCCCAGACTTGCATTCTCATGGTTTCAGCCTTGTCAGTATTTTCTCATTCTTTAGCCGTTTCTATATGCCTGGATATATATTATATACATATCCTGCTTAGACCCACTTGGCTTGGCAAGGATTTTAATGACACTGAAAATTTGAGATCTATTCAAACTCCATAGAAATCTATTTTGTTATCCTTATTCCCACTTGATAGCCTCTTTAATTTTTCTGTAAGTGCATCTTGGACAGTATCCCTTCTCTTGGACATTAATGAATTTGTCACAGTATGGTAATTGATGCATACTTGGCAGTGACAATAGTAAACATCAGTGACTTTACAGAGAAGCTTATAAATCTATCCAGATACTTTGAGTCACAATTAATAGAAAACCTATGGGTGCCTGGATGGCTCAGTCAGTTAAGTGTCCGACTTTTGTTTTCAGCTCAGGTCAGGATTTCAGAGTCGTGAGATTGAGCCCTTTGTCAGGCTCCCTGCTCAGGACAGAGTCTGCTTGAAATTTTCTCTCTCTCCTTCTGTCCCTCCCCCTTCTCTCCCCATCAAACAAACAAACAAATAAATAAATAAAATCTTTTTTAAAAACCCAGAAAACCCAAATCAAGCTCACTTAACAGTAAGAACTTAGTGGCTCATGTAACTGAAGAATCCATAAGTATGTGGGTTTTAGGTGCAATTTGATCAGGATTCTTACATTTTTCCTCTGCTGTGCTCTCCGCTCCACCACCTCTTCTTTGACTTTGCCTTGGGCTGAGTTCCTTTATGGTAGCAAAACTATTGCAGGAGTTCCTGGTCTCATGTGCTTACTCCATAGGGCCAAATAATCTACCAAATGTCCTGTGTCACTCTGCATTGGTTAGGTCACATGCCTTCCCCTGAAGTCTCTTCTGAATCACATGGATATATACCCAGAGAAAGTCAGGGGTTTGGGAAGTTAAATGGCTGAGAAGACAACCAACAAATGTCTGGACAGTCAGTTCCTAGCAAGCAGAGCTCTCTGTCACTCTGTCACTCTGTGCTCTCTGTCACTTCGAAAAGGAAATTGGAAAACTGCTGGAAGTGAATGGGGTCACTTGAGCTGCACACTGCAAACTGCTGACCCAGAGCTGCAACTAGTGACCCAATCACTAAGTGGTGATTCTCTTTGGCATCTTCTGAATATAACCTCCTTGTGACTCATTCTTAGAGGAATGATGAAAAGAACAAGTCTGTCCAGAAGCCCAATAGAAAAGAGGCTGGAATGGCTATTAGATATACCAGTCATGGATACCACCATGCCTATTGTGTGGTCATTGTGCCTTCATGGCACTTGGAAACTGAAAAAAAAAAAATAGTTTCAGAAAACAGAATAACCTCTTCTATTTGTGTTAGCTTTTCTGGTAGGTTAGCTCCTGTGCAGAGAGAAGCCTCCATCTCCGCAGAAGTCAAAGAGACTGTTCTGGGCTGAATTGTGCTTCACCCTTTGCCAATTCAGATATTGAAATCCTAACCCCCAGGACTTTAGAATCTGGCCATACTAGAGATAGGTCTTTAGGGAGGCAGTTGAGTTAAAATGAGGTGATTGGGGTGGGCCCCAGTCCAGTATGACTGATGTCTTGAGAAGAAGAAATTTGGACACAGACATGTGCAGAGGGAAGACAGTGTGAGGAGGTAGGAGAAGATTGCCATCTATAAGCCAAGGAGAGAGACCTGGGACAGGTCCTTCCTTCATGGCCTTTAGAAGGAACCGATCTGATGATACCTCCAGAACTGTGAAAAAAAAACATTTCTGTTGCTTAAGCCACCCAGGCTGGGATACTCTATTATCCCCAAAACTAATTGGTTCTAGAAAACTAATACAAACTCCAAAAAACTCCCCAGTTTGGCCACATTTCTCTTACCCCAAGAGAAATGTATTAGTATTAGTATTAGTATTAACTTCTAAATGTTATTTGTTTTCCTAACACCAGTTTTTCAAGGCAGGTAAATGAAGTTCTGACAGGTCAGGACATCTGAGGAAAGTTACCCAGCCTTTGGTGGAATGCAGGTCAGCTAGTCACATCATCTTTCCCTTATGAACTTAGTTTCTTCAATGGGAGAAAGAAAAAAAGCAGCTCATGATAGCCAAGAGTTGGCACTAATAACCAAGCTATAGTGTTCTAGGAACCATTTTAGAGAATGTTCATACCAAACAAAGCCACAGATGGAATTACACGTGCTTCCTTAACAGCACCCAATCCAGAGCAAATGCCTGCTTCCTTGATCCCCTCCCTCCCGATTACCTAACACAAACCCAAATCCTGTAATAAGTTCTTCCTAACATTTCTTGGGGAGATGCCTCCCAATCCCCCATAGTATGCTGTCACTCTTGTGGCAGTGAGCCAGCAAGCCTAATCTTGTTCCTAGTTGTCTTTGACCAAAAGGCATTAACAAGATTATCAGATCTTGGATTTCATATATAATAATAAATAATAACATCAGTATTGGTAAATAATAATAAAATTTAATAAAATAAGCATGTATACAGTATTCTAAGTTTACTTTTGTTTCCTTATGATTTTCTTAATAACATTTTATGGTTAATTTATTGTAAGAATACAGTATATAATACATATACAAGATATGTGTTAATCAACTCTTTATAAAGTTATCAGTAATGCTTCTGGTCAAAAGGGAGTTATTAGTAGTTAAGTTTTGGGAGAGTGAAAAAGTTGTACATAGATTTTCAAGTGCAAGGTAGGGTCGGTACCCCTAGGCCTTGTGATATTCAAGGGTCAACTGAAGTTCTTTTGCCTTTATTGGGCTGTATTTCTAGTGGGCTATATAGTCAAAGTAATGAATTTAAGATTAATTAAAATAATTTTCTCTTGTGGTTATGCCACTAACTTGAAATGGAGTCAAGTATGTTTCTTTCAGTTTGCTTTTGGTTTTTAGGGACTGCATTTTTTTCCTGTTAGATTTAATGTTTTATTTTTATTTTTATTTTTATTTTTATTTTTTAAAGATTTTATTTATTTATTCATGAGAATACACAGAAAGGAGAGAGAGAGAGGCAGAGACACAGGCAGAGGGAGATGCAGGCTCCATGCAGGGAGCCTGACATGGGACTCGATCCCAGGTCTCCAGGATCACGCCCTGGGCTGTAGGCAGTGCTAAACTGCTGAGCCACCAGGGCTGCCCAGATTTAATGTTTTAAAGTTATATAACATTTACCAAGTTTCAAAATCAAATTTATAAAAAAAAGGTATATTCAGAAAGGCTTACCTTCCATCCCCATACTCTCCCTCCTTCTATAGGTAACAATTTTATTACCATTTGGTTTATCCTTAATTCTTTTTGAAAATATAAATAAGAGTACAATATACACATTCCTCCTATTACACAAAAGATGTCAGATTTTACACATTGGTCCTTACTTGTGCGAGTAGGGGTGGACATATTGGTGGGCAGTGGGAAAGGGAGAGAGAATCTCCAGCAGTATCCCCTCTGAGCACAGAGTCCTGGCTGAGAACAGATTCTGGCCTTGGCCTCGATATCATGACCCTGAGACCACAACCTGAGTGGAAAACAAGAGTTGGAGGCTTAACCGACTGAGCCACCCAGGAGCTGCGCTCACTTGCTTTTTTCACAGTGGTACATCTGACAGTCCCTGCATGGCAACACACTGAGAAAATACTCCATGGGAGGAACCGTGGAATTCACAGAGGGAAGCTTAGCCTTGGACCAGGAATTTGTCTCTTGGAGGAGGGATGTGGAAAATCGAGCTGGCCTCAGAACTGACCAGTCTTGCTCTGGGGAGCCAGGGAAAGACACCATCACAGGTCACAGCTTGATTGTTTCCAAAAATGGGGATCCTGAGAGTTAGAACAAATTATTTGAGAGTTAGAACAAATTATTTTAAGATTTGTATGGAATCAGAAAAGACCCCAAATAGCCAGGGGAATTTTAAAAAAGAAAACCATATCTGGGGGCATCACAATGCCAGATTTCAGGTTGTACTACAAAGCTGTGGTCATCAAGACAGTGTGGTACTGGCACAAACACAGACACATAGATCAATGGAACAGAATAGAGAACCCAGAAGTGGACCCTGAACTTTATGGTCAACTAATATTCGATAAAGGAGGAAAGACTATCCTCTGGAAGAAAGACAGTCTCTTCAATAAATGGTGCTGGGAAAATTGGACATCCACATGCAGAAGAATGAAATTAGACCACTCTCTTTCACCATACACAAAGATGAACTCAAAATGGATGAAAGATCTAAATGTGAGGCAAGATTCCATCAAAATCCTAGAGGAGAACACAGGCAACACCCTTTTTGAACTCGGCCACAGTAACTTCTTGCAAGATACATCCATGAAGGCAAAAGAAACAAAAGCAAAAATGAACTATTGGGACTTCATCAAGATAAGAAGCTTTTGCACAGCAAAGGATACAGTCAACAAAACTAAGACAACCTACAGAATGGGAGAAGATATTTGCAAATGACGTATCAGATAAAGGGCTAGTTTCCAAGATCTATAAAGAACCTATTAAACTCAACACAAAGAAACAAACAATCCAATCATGAAATGGGCAAAAGACATGAACAGAAATCTCACAGAGGAAGACATAGACATGGCCAACATGCACATGAGAAAATGCTCCGCATCACTTGCCATCAGGGAAATACAAATCAAAACCACAATGAGATACCACCTCACACCAGTGAGAATGGGGCAAATTAACAAGGCAGGAAACCACAAATGTTGGAGAGGATGCGGAGAAAAGGGAACCCTCTTACACTGTTGGTGGGAATGTGAACTGGTGCAGCCACTCTGGAAAACTGTGTGGAGGTTCCTCAAACAGTTAAAAATAGACCTGCCCTATGACCCAGCAATTGCACTGTTGGGGATTTACCCCAAAGATGCAGATGCAATGAAACGCCGGGACACCTGCACCCCAATGTTTCTAGCAGCAATGTCCACAATAGCCAAACTGTGGAAGGAGCCTCGGTGTCCATCGAAAGATGAATGGATAAAGAAGATGTGGTCTATGTATACAATGGAATATTACTCAGCCATTAGAAACGACAAATACCCACCATTTGCTCAACGTGGATGGAACTGGAGGGTATTATGCTGAGTGAAGTAAGTCAATCGGAGAAGGACAAACAGTGTATGTTCTCATTCATTTGGGGAATATAAATAATAGTGAAAGGGAATATAAGGGAAGGGAGAAGAAATGTGTGGGAAATATCAGAAAGGGAGACAGAACATAAAGACTCCTAACTCTGGGAAACGAACTAGGGGTGGTAGAAGGGGAGGAGGGCGGGGGGTGGGGGTGAGTGGGTGACGGGCACTGAGGGGGGCACTTGACGGGATGAGCACTGGGTGTTATTCTGTATGTTGGTAAATTGAACACCAATAAAAAATTAATTTATTAAAAAAAACAAAACAACAACAACAACAACAAAACAAAAATGGGGATCCATGGGAATCAAGCCAGGAGCCCCTGATGTTAGATTGTCTGCTATGGGCCTTCCCAGCATGTGCCACTGCTCCCTGTGCAGTGGCAAAGGCTCCAGGGAGCCCACCAAGTCTCTTTGCAGACTTTGTCCTGGGGGAAAAGGAGGCAGATTCATCAGAGGTGACCCTGTAATGAAGCCATGGGTCTTTGGAGGGAAGGACACTCCTGAGGACAGTGTGGTGGTTGTTTCTGGGATCTTTCTGGGATCCCTTCCCTTCCCCTAGACACATGTCTAGCTCCTGAGGTTAGAGAGGCAGTAAGGAAAATCTGCTTTCCCCATTGCAAGCTATGCTGGAGGGCCCTGGTTGGTTTGTTTGGTTTTTTTTGGAGAGCCCTGTTTACAAGGTAACAACATAAAGGGAAATCGTGTCTCCTGGCTGCCTTCTCCACATACCATCCAGGGTCAGACTGTCCAATGTGGGAGGCAGCAGACCTGCTCCTGGTCACATGGGAGAGACTCCACAGGGCCCCCAGAACCCTTGGCAAGATAGGAAGGAGGGGCTTATCAGGGGGTCAAGGTTCTGCATCAGCAGGTGATGTAAGGGGTCAGGTAGTTCTGAGCTAGTACCGGTACTGGGTCTTCTGAAGTACTCAGATTGGGAAGAACTGGGCAGCATCTGGGACGCTATAAATCAGCTTCCCAAACTGCCCATTTCCATCCTCAAACTTTAGCATGGTGGCCAGACTACTCCATTAGAGGTCATGCCCTGCAGTGTCCTCATCCAAAAAGAAAGGACTGTCTGGACAAGTTCCAGGGTGCTCCCTCCCAGCACAGACATTATATGGTTCCATGATTTTGACAAAACAAGCTGAAGTCCCCTGAGAACAGTCTGTGTCTTACTCAGAACCCTGAGCCTTGGATTGTAATGTTCTTGTCCCCAAGCCTCCATAAAAAAAAAGCATCCATAAAATTCACCGAGGCCAATGGGTCAGTCAGTCCTGTCTGGGTAGAGTGGGATGTAGGAGGTGACTTAGAGTCATAAAAGCCCTGGATCCTCTGCCCTGGAGAGCAGTGTGCCCTTGGGCAAGTCAGTTAACATTACAGTCACTCATCTGTAGAAGGAGCTAAAGAAACCTGGCTGTGTCAAGATCCAAAGAACCATCCCATGTGGGAAATGCTCTTCAAATGTTCTAGCTGAGGGCCAACCTCTCAAAAAAGGGCCAAGGGTCTGAGAGCAGCACAAAGTAAAGCAGGTCATGGTTTATGGCCTCCCTCTTGTATGGAGGATCTAGGGCTATAGGGTAGCCCCCCGGGCACAAATCTAAATGCCATCCCCAGTCCATGGTGGATCAGTGCATCTTTGTCAGAGGCCTGTGACCACTGGGTTCCTTCATTTCCCTCTGAGGCCCAGCTGCGGGGACCCTAGCTCTTGCCTCAGCTTTTTTCTCCTTGGTAAAGGACTTAAAGCTACCCTGAAGAGTAGGCTGCTGTGGAGAGGGAAAGGTAGAGAAGGAGGGAGAGGGGGAGGAGAGAGCACTGGTGGACTTGGAGCAGCTGGTCCCAGTTGTCTCTGATACCAGCCCTACCCCTGCCCTTCCCCAGTTGTGATGCCCAAGCCTGACTTATATTTTGGGAACCAGTACACTTCCCTTTTGCTGAGGAGTTCAAATTGTTTTTTATTTCTTACAACTGAGAAAGTCCTGGCTCACCCAGACAGTCCAAGGGGAGGGGGCGTTTTTTTTTTTTTTTTTTTTTTCTCATCATGATATACTCTTTGATCTCCATCACCTGTACCTCCTATCCCCCCACCCACTTCCCCTTTGGTAACCACTAGTTTGTTCTCTAGAGTTAACAGTCTGTTTTTTGGTTTGCCGCTCTCTCTTTTTTCCCTTGTTCCTCTGTTTTGTTCATTAAATTCCACACGTGAGTGAAATCATATGGTATTTATCTTTCTTTTTTTTTCACTTAGCATTATAATCTACAGGAGCCACATTTTATGTCTTCTCCCTCCCTGCCTTCCATCATCTCTCTCTCTCTTTGTGTGTGTGTGTATAACATATATATATATGTATATGTATATATGTACATGTGTGTACACACATACATGCATTACCTAGATTTACACAAATGTGTGGGTTTTTTTTTTTAAGATTTTATTTATTTATCCATGAGAGACACAGAGAGAGGCAGAGACACAGGCAGAGGGAGAAATAGTTTCCTTGCAGGGAGCCTGATGAGGGACTGGATCCCAGGACACCGGTATCATGGCCTGAGGCAAAGGGGGATGCTCAAACACTGAGCCACTCAGGTGCCCCCAAATAATGTGTTTATATACATACACACACACAGCTTTTTCCTGACTTATTTGGAGAAAGTTACCCTTCTACCCCTTAATACTTCAATTTGCATACTTAAAAACAGGAACATTCATGTATATATTTACACAGTACAATTAGCCAAATCAGGAAACTAATAATGATAGAATATAATTTAATTCACCTCGTTTAAATTTTATCAATTGTCCTAATCATGTCACCATCTACTGTGCAGCAAGGCTGTGAACCACCAGTCTAAGCCACCAGCTGTACGTTAGAATCACCTTAGGGGCAGGGGTTAAAAAATACAGATGCCTAGTGTCTATCTCTAGAAATTGGTTTCATTTATTTAGCGTGTGTGTCCACTACCAAGCCTTTTTAAAAAACCCAAGGTTACTCTAAATGTGCAGCCAATGTGAAAACCAGTTATTTAAGCTGTTAGTGGTCATTTTCTTCCATTCCTTTCTCATGTTTTTGGCGATTGGTTTTGGATAGGTATGCTGGGTTGAATAGTGTTCCTCAAAAGTTCATGTCTACCTGGAACCTCAGAATGTGACTTTATTTGGAAATAGGGTCTCTGCAGATGTAATCAAGTTAAGATGGGGGTCATACTGGATTAGGGTGGGCCTAACTTCAGTAACTCATGTCTTCATAAGGAGGAGATTGGAAAACACAGAGAGATACACAGGGTAGGTCATGTGACCATGGAGGCAGAAATTCAAGTGGTGCAACTATAAGCCAATGCATATCACGGATTGCCAGGAGCCACCAGAATCTAGCAAGAGACAAGGAAGGATTCTTTCCCTGAATCTTCAGAAGGAACAGGGCAATTGCTGACACCTTGATTTCTGACCACTTCTGGCTTTCAAGGACCATGAAAGAATAAGTATCTGCCGTTTTAAGCTACACAGTTTTTGGAAATTTGTTAAGGCAGCCCTGGAAAACAATACAGTGGGCATTAATTTGACAACTTTCCCTGAGAAATTCCTTCAATGATTCACAGGTTCTAGAAGATTCCTTAGAGCAGGTTGGCAAGTACTGTTGATTTTCCCTCCTCTGGGCACCTGGGAGGGCTACACTTTTCTGTCACTTGGAGTAGGTGTGCCATGTGAACAGGGTGGTGCTTGTCACTTCTGGGGTACCTTTTCAAGCCGGTGGTCAATTTGACCTAATTTCATACTCTGATGCTGGGCCAGTGATGCTTCAGATGGATGTTGCCGGGTCTGTCAGGCCCCAGACTGAGAACTTGCTGAGAACCCCAAAAATCCATCCAGAGGTCTTAACAGGGGTGTAGGGCAGACTCTTGTCATAAGGGGCAAAGGGTAGAGGTTAGAGTTTTCTAAGTTTTAATTGGCCTTTGTTGGTCAAAACACTTCTGTTTCATCTTTTACTGAAAGGATTTGGGGAGCAGTTGCCTCTTCTGACTCTGAAAGTCCCTGGATTAATGGACTCTCTCTATTCCCTTTCACCCCTGATTGCAAACTTCTCAGCTATTTCTAAGTTCATCTCTTTCTTATAGTAGTTTGTCAAACACAGCCAATAGCAGCCAGCAGCCAGAACAGACAATGATGACACTGTCTTCCCCACATCCTCTCCTGGAGCAGGGAATTCATTAGCTATGTGTCTGTTGGGTACAGTTTTACCAAATGTTTGACACTTCCTAACATGAACTTTCTTCTGTCTGGTTTGGGTTAATAGCATCCTCACTGCCCCTCCTAATCCCTAAGCACATTTTTTTTTTTTTAATTTCAAAGCAACATTTTTCCAGTAGCTTCTAGGATAGACTAGGTTGCAGGTGGGTAACAAACAATGCTCCAAAAAAAATCTTAGTGGCTTATAACAATAAAGATTTTTTTCCCTCACTCAAGCTGCATGCATTTAGTAACATGTTGTTAGCTTATAGATCTCTGAGTCAAAAGGAACCACACCCTGACTTGATGGAGAGACCACTGTGCATCCCCCACTGGCCTGAGATGTGATTTTGTGACACTATGGGAATTTGGTTGCCTCCATTGAGGAGTGGATAGTGTATTTGTCCATAGAAGGGAGAGTGAGACAAATATTTGGTTAGATTTAGTAGTCACTCGTGGGCACAAAGGGCAAATTTAGTCATCACTACTGCTGCTCACAGATTATTTTGGGTGTTGGGTATCTGGGCATGTCCAGAATGGTACTTCCCTTCTCCCATAGAGTCAAGAGTGAACTGCACTGGCCAAAGGATTGTGAGTGGAGATTACATGTGTCATTACCAGCTGGCTGCTCTAAGAGCCTTTGTGGCCACACAATGGTGGCTGTCCTGTCTGCTGGGATCTGGAGTGAGGGAACATGGAAGAGAACACTCATGTGCCATGAATGAGAAATAAATTCTTATCTTTAAAAACTCTAAGGTTTGGGGGTGGTTGTGGCCACAGCACACCTGGAATAGTTTGGGGGTTGTTTCTTGCTACTATGCTATCTTGACTCTCCTTCTGCCTGGCATCATGTGTTGCTTAGAGCTTGAGTATCCATCTTATGACTGAGGAGACAAGTTAAAAATAAATAAATAAAGATAGTACACCAAGAAAGGATAGAACAGAAGGATAGAAAGAAACATGGTCCCTGGGTAGAGCTACTGAACTAGACTTTGGCACTCTCCTACCTCCAGGCTTCCCCTGTTATAGGAGAAAACACTTTTATCCATCACATTTGGTTGGGTATTGTTACTTGTGGCTGTACAGATGGCATAGTAGACAGAATAAAGGCCCACCAAAGATGTTCATGTCCTAATCCCCAGAAGCTGTATGCTGTCTGACGTGGGAAAAGGGATGTTGCCGGTGTGATTAAACTACTGATTTTAAGATAGAGATTACCCTAGATTATCTGGGCGGCTAAATGTAATCACAAGAGTGCTTATAAGATCAAGTCAGAAGGAGGGAATGAGCAATAGAAAACACTGAAAATGGAAGAAGGAAGGAGCCAAGACCCAACCAATTCAAGTAGCTTCTAGAAGCTGGAAAAGATAAGGAAAGAGACTCCCTCTCCCCCAACACTCTCTCCTCCCACTTGGAGCCTCCAAGGAGTCTAGGTCCACTAACACCTTGCTTTCAGTCCTGCAAGATCCATGTTTGACTTCTGACCTCCAGAACTATAAGAGAATACATCTGTGTTGTCTTCAGCCACTCAGTTTGTGGTCATTTGTCACACAGCCACAGAAGACTGATAGACAAGTTCTCCACTCACCTAATGACTGCGGACAGAATCAATACCGACTGCTTCACCCCCACCCCCCCAACAGGTCACCTCCTTGTAAGGGAAGAGCTAACATTTCCTTTGTATTTAAAAGGAGAATCAATACAATATGTGAGAGTTCTGCAGAGGAAAGGGATAAGGAAAGTTATCACTAAGTTTCCTACTCCCCACAACAAAAGGAGGGGGCCTGGGAGATGAGTTTAGTGTTCATGTTCAGTGTCCTGTCTGCATCTCCCAACTACTCTGCCCTGCAGTGGCTGCAGGCCTGGGCTACCCCCAGATTACAAATCGTATTAAAGTTCACTGTAATGCCCAGTTTGGGGGCAGCAGGGAATCGAGCTGAGCTGCAGCTGAGCCGGAGCCTGAGTGGGACCAAACCGTCTTGCATCCCGGGAATCGGCTAAGAGGCTGGCATGCAAGATCTGCTGAGTAAAATGTCTTGGCTCTGAGCAGCCAGGACTTCCCGTGCCCACATCCACCTGACCAACTCTCTCTCTAGGGTTCTAACACTTGCTTCTTGTGCGCCCACAGACTGGAGGCACCATGGAGTATAGGACGTGAGTGGTAGAAACTAAAGTTCCAGGGCAAGGCAGTAGACTGAGCTTCCTGGGGAGGGCGAGAGGAGACCACGATAGGAGCCCCGACTTCCTGGACAGCTTGTCCCTTGTGCCCAGGAAGCAGTGTCGGGGGCGGGGGAGGGGACAAGAAGATTAAGAGGGAGGAGACAGGCTCCGCAGCGCTCGCGGATAAGAGAGCGCGCTCGCCCGGGGCCCACGTGCGGGCAGCGGGGCGGAGGCGCGGAGGGAAGTGGCTCCGGGGCCCCCAAGCAAAGCCACAGGCACTGCTTCGCGATGGAGCCGACCCCCGTCCCGGGGCTCGGGGACTCGTCCCTGCACCGCTACCTGGACGGCGAGTTCTGGAGCCTCAAGAACGAGCTCAGCACGCTCCTGGGCTGCAGCCCGCTCTTCCGCCACAGGTACCGTGTCGCCGCCGGGCCGGCTGGCCGTGTCCCCTCGGTCACCGCGCGCTCCGGGCGCTCCGGGCGCTCCGGGCCAGGGCGAGGCAGCGCCCCCTCCCCCTTGCAGATGAGGACTCTCCTCCCCAGAGGTGCGGGCCCGCCCACGGCCGCCCACTTAACGCGCCCGCAGGGAGGGTGGCCTCCGCCCGCCCAGCTCCCTCGCCCAGAGTCGGGGCGCAGGGCTGGGCCCCGCAGCGGCAGGCGAGGTGCTCCCCCGGGACTCGCGGCTGGAGGGTGGGGCTCTGCTCCTGGACCTCAGTTGCTGGAGCGCCCGCCTCTCGCGTCCCACACCGGGTGGTGGGAGAAGGGGCAGACAGACTGGGATGCGGTGGGCGTGGACGGCGGAGCACGAGCAGGTGCGCCCGAGCAGGTGCGCGGGAGCCCGCAGGACAGCGTCGGCCCCGTGGTGCCTGCCCGGAAGAGCGCACATTCTCCCGGCACGGGGATGGACTGGCCCTGCACAGGACATATCTGGATGTCCGGGGTGGGGCAGGCTCGCAGAGGCCACCGAAGAGCACGGGGGCGGGGGCGCGGGGTGCCGAGCGCACAGCTGCAATGCAGTGGGGGGACTTTGGTTGTAAGGGGGGGCTCAAGTCTAGGTCATTTGAGGCCACGACAGCCCTGAGAAGTGGGCAGAGGGGCTGGTGCTTCAAGTTTACACATGGAGAGGAGTACTCAGTGACCAGCCGTCAGGACCAGAACTCAGCATGTGTGTCCCCCTGGGGCTCTTTCTCCTGTGCTCTGCTGGGCAGCTGACCCCTTCGCGGGCAGTCTGGAGAGCCCACCCTTATTTTTGGCTTAAGACTTAATTAATTAAACGCCAGTGTGTTGCAAAGGAGGATTAACTTGTTAGCCCGTGCCCAGTCAGCCCACGTTTAGCTTATCGCTCAAGAATGAGCTGGGCTGAGGCTGAGAGATGCCTTGCCCTTGCAGAAGTCAGGGTTCGTGCCCTGGAAGGGGGTGGATTTAGGGAAGGTGAAAAGTGAAATGTGTAAGACCAAGCTGTGTCCTGGAATGTCTTCCCTGCTTCTCTTTCCCTCTGCTTCATACATAATTCATTTATGTCGTGGTTCTCAAAGTATGGTCCAGGGGCACCCAAGACCGTTTCAGGAGATTCAAAGTTAAAACCAATTTTATAATGATACTAACATGTTATTGGCCTTTTCATTCCCATTCCCCTATATGATATCCCAATAGATTAAATGCAGAATCAGACATGAAGTCAGCCTTCTTCTATTAATTCCTCCAATTAAAGGGATTTGTAAAAATGCAGAATAATGCCCACTCTTATCACTAATTTTTTTCGGGGGAAGGGTTGGAAAATATAGTTTTCTCATTGAAAATAATGAGTTTATTAGTTATTTTCAAATGATAATATATATTCAAATATTTTGTCATAATTTCTAATATGGTATATCAATAAATATTTGGGGGCCTCAATAATTTTTTTGGGTTTATTTTTTTTCTAGAGCCAATTTAGGTTTACAGCAAAATTAAAAGTATAGAGATTTTCCACATACTGCCTACCCCCACACATGCATAGTCTCCCTCATTATCAACATCACCCACCAGAATGATACATTTTTCTTTTACCAAGATTGAACATCATGATCACCCCAAGTCCCTAGTTACATTAGGGCTCACTCTTGGCACTGTCCATTCTATGGTTTTGGACAAATATACAGTGACATGCATACATCATTATGGTGTATTATACAGAGCATTTTCACTGCCCTAAAGATCTGTGCTTTGCTTATTCATCTTTTCCCACAATTCACCCCTGGCAACCATTGAACTTTTTCCTCTACGGTTTTGCCTTTTCCAGAATATCACATGGCTGGAGTCATACAGTATATAGTCTTTTCAGATTAGCTTCTTTCACTTAGTAATATGCATTGAAGCTTCCTCTATGCCTTTTTGCGGCCTGATAGCTCCTTTCTTTTTAGTGCCGAATAATATTTCATCGTCTGGATGAGCCACAGTTTATTTCTACGTTCACCTACTGAAGGGCATCTTGGCTGCTTCTGAGTTTTGGCAGTTATGAATAAAGCTACTAGAAACATCTGTGTGCCGGTTTTTGTGTGGAGGCCTTAGTAGTTCTTAAGAGTGCAAAGAGGTCCTTTGAGTTATACTTCTTTCTGCCATAGCCCTGTCTCACATCTTGACACAAATCTGTTCCTGTATTTCTCCGTCTTCTGAGTGTAGTTCCTGGGCTGTCATCTCTTTGTCCTTTGCAATTTAGGGAACTGCAGTTTAAAATAGGGAACAGAATTCTAATATTCTAACTGATGACCTGGGCCAAGCAAAAGGTACTTCCTTGTGAATTGCACAACTTGCATAGGCATCGAGGGAGAGGCACACCAGCACGTCGGAAAGCCAGCGGGTAGCTTATTTCCCCTATGCTCACCATCAAGTCATTCTACCTTACTGAGCTGACGTTTGCTCACCCACAGGATGGGGATAGTATCTGTGCTGCTAGGTTAAACAGCTGAGATGAGAAACTGATGAATAGGTGTTCAGTGATGCTGGCTGTGCTGTGACACCAATCCCCCTGCCCTGCCCACCCCCCACAAAAAAACTCACCAAAAAAGCACCAAAAAAGAAAAAAAAAAAAAAAACCTCCATTATCTTAACACTTTTCCATTCTTTCCAGTGCTTGTTTATTGATTTCATAAATTTGGAGTTGTAACAAGAGGCTAGACTAAATTTCATATCGTTTTCCCCAAGTGATTCAAGATTCTGATACCTATTTGATAGGTCACACTGTACTCTCAGATTTGATCTTATCATGTGTTAGAAGACACTGATCCTGATTTCTTGGTGTTTTAACATTCTGCTGGAATAGAACGCTCCATAGGAGACCAGAAATAAAATTTCTCCATTCACTGGTTCACTGAGGCAATGTTGCATCTCCTGTGACTAGTCTTCCTCCCCAGGCCTTTGAAGTTAAAGTGGGTGTTGTGGGGTGGGGTGGGGTTTGTGGCCACAAGGTTCTGTGAGTGCTGTGTGTGTACAGTGGGAAGTTTGCACAGGGTCAGGCACTCACACGACATGAGAGGCCACGAAATAGTTTTCTGCCAAAAGAAAGATTGTGTAAAGATTGCCAAAAGATTGTGTAATTTCCGCACACATAATGGCTACCTCCTCAGCTCGGGTTTACTGTGGACACTCTGCTCCCAGGTATGGTGTGAGCACAGTCCAGGTTCCCCTCCTAAGGAATGGCTTGCCTTCTCTCCTAAAGTCTGGCTTACCAGACTGATTCCACACTTCCATTCTGTTAAAGAGTCCCCCAGGTCCTGGGGATTTTGCCCTGGTTATTGAGGGCCATGTGACAGCACCCTGTTTGATGTGACAGCAGGAGGATTTGGGGAGACTCAGGGTTCCCCACTGGGGTTTGCAGGGAATGCTTAAAAGCAACATCTGAAATGAGACAAGCTTTTAAAATATTTTTGAGTTTTTTTTCTTGGCAAACTAGAGCCCTTTCCTAAGGGCCAGGCTGGTGGATTGGTGTGCACATGTAAAGGCATGGCACACATCCTCAAGAAAACAATCTACAAAGCCCATTTGATATGGTTGGTATCCTAAGACCTTCTCCCTGCCCTGCTATGAGGCTCCCCTCCCTGGTTTTGCTGTGCTGGCTCCCATCACCCCTGCTTTCTCTCTACTTCTTTGGCTTTCCTTTATTAGAACAATGCACATTTTCTCCTCCTGACGGTTGATGGTTTTTCCCCTAAATCTTATTCACATATGCAAGTATTCATGAAGACGTTCTTATTGTAAAAAGCCAAATAATATAGAAAACCTTAAGCTTTCCTACATCATCCCCTCCCCAACTACTTTGTTCACTGTAGTAAAATGTACATATGATCAAATTTACCACTTTAATAATTGTTAAGTGTACAGCTCTGTGGCATGAAGTACACTCATTTCCTGTGCAACCACCATCATCTCCAGAACTTCTTCATTTTCCCAGATAGAAATTCTGTACCCATTAAACAACAGTGCCCCAATCCTCCCTCCCTGCCAGCCCCTGGCAACCACCTATTTCTATTTTCTCTCTCTTGACTGTTCAGGGAAACTCATATAAGTGGAATCATACAATATTTGTCGTTGGCATTTGACTCATTTCACTTAGGGTATTGGCATTGGCATTTGGCTCATTTCACTTAGGGTAATGTTCTCAAGGTCCATCCATGACATAGTACGTGTCAGAATCTCATTTCTTTTTAAGGCTGAATAATGCTGCATTGTGAGGGTATACCACATTTTGTTTTTCCATTCATCCATAGATGGACATTTGATCCCCCAACCACTTTTCATACTTCAGTGTGTTGTAGGGTTTTTTCCTGCTTCTTTTTCTATTTTTCTATGAGTTCATATAGACGTGAACGTTATGTCTTTCTATAAAGAGGATTGTGCTGTTTATTTTATTCTACTGCTTATTCTTTTACAATTTGATTCTTATTTTCGTTGGTGTGATGTATGAACATTCTTTTTTAAAAAACTTAAACAGTTCACAATTTTACTTTCACATTTCATAATACAAATGAAAATTGCTTTTTTTTTTAAGTCCCACTACTCCCCTGCCAAAATTATTCCCTCTTTGAATAGGAAGGGGGAGCAAGTCTTCCTTTTTCATGTAGTCAGAAAACACCCAGAGTCATAGCACTGCGATCTGGTGAAATAGAACAAGTAATATAAAATGGGCATAAATGATTTCCATCTCTCCTAATCTGTCTGGTCGAGTCATTATTGACTGAGTGGGCACCATCACAGGGCAGGCAGGCAGGTGGGAAATCTCATTACAGGGGGCCCTGGCATCATTGGCATGTGGCCTCCCATAGGCAGCCTCATTTCAGGAGCAGGTCCCATCACTGGCATCATTCCAGGAGGAGGAGGGCCCATCTTTGGCATCATGGCAGGGACCCCCATAGGAGGTGCTGGCATCATACATGGCAAGGAGGACCTGGAGACTAGGGGGAGATGGAATCATTGCCCCTGCAGGAGAAGGCGCAGAGAATGGAGTAGGAGGTATCTTTCCTTCTCAAAATGCAGTGGTTGTTTTGTCGATCAGGCTCTGAGCCTACTCTTCCATCTATTTCTGGTAGTAATCTTACACATTCTCTTCACGTTTCCCACCACTGCAGTGTGTCTTTCTCATGGATGGAGACTCATGGGTGAGGTGTGTGTCCCAGTAATCACAATAAAGCAGAGAACCAGATTGTTTCACCAGATTCTTATGTTATCGACCTCCATATTCCTAAATAAACATGCTCAAACGGCCACTTCTTGACTCACTATAATAGAAAGGGAAGATTCTCACTATTGCACCACTTTCTTTCCCTAGTCTCTGAATATTAGCATGTCACCATTTTTATTTAAATCAGTATCCAGTGTTCACATTGTTATGACTCTATAAATATTATTCCCAGCCATGCCCCTTGACATATCCTATTTCATTACCTTTCTTTTACAACTTTTTATTTTCCTTGGAGATAGCAGTTTCCCCCTTTACTCAATTGCTGTTTTCTATAAACTTATCACTCACTGACCCCACACTTTGGGATAGAACTATTACACTCCTCTCAACCTGGTCAAACCAGTCAGGTAATTGGCAGTTCCCCTTCCATGCCCCCTCCTGCCCCCCAAACCCCACAAAGAGCACAATTATCCTGGAGACCTCCTACTGGGGCTTCCATGTGGACTGGCTTTCTTTCTTTCTTTCTTTCTTTCTTTCTTTCTTTCTTTCTTTCTTTCTTTCTTTCCTTCTTTGATTTTATTTATTTATTCATGAGAGACCCACAGAGAGAGGGAGAAGTGGGCTCCCTATGGGGAGCCCAATGCAGGACTCAATCCCAGGACCCCGGGATCATGACCTGAGCTGAAGGCAGACGCTCAACCGCTGAGTCACCCAGGCGTCCCTGGACTGGCTTTCTACACCTCTCTTCAGTGTTGAGAATTTTCTTTGCATCTCCTCTGTAGTCAAGTCACTTTTCCCAGGCTTTCTTTCTCGGTTACCCTTTCTGGGGGAATGGAGGTGGCCACAAATTCCTTAATGCTACTCTTGCTGAGAGGTGTGATTGTGTTCTCTCTCCTTGAATCTGGGTGGCTTTGTGACTGCTTTGGCCAACAGGATATGGCTGTAGTTACAGTGTGCCAGTTTCAGGACTCAGCTCTGAAGAGACTGGTACCTTTCATTTCCTGTCTCCTGACATCTGGAGCTACCACGTAAAAAGGTCTACTAGCCTGTAGCTGCCATGTTGTGAGGATACCCAAACTAGTCCATGGAGAGAGGCTGCAGAGAGAGAGGTAAAGAGTTGCCAACCCATTCCCAACTGCTCTAGCTCCCAGCTGTGAAGTCATCTGAGCTGGGATCCCAGACATTGTGAGGGAGAGACAAGCCATCCCTACTTGTTCCTGTGTGTCCAAATTCCTGATATAAAGCATAATGAGAATATTAATGCATTGCTATTTTAAGCCGCTAGGTTTTGGGGTACATTGTTACACAACTATGGATAACCAGAATAGTCTTTCATTTAATAGCTTCCTGAGAAAGAATACGAGAGAATTATATTTTTGGGATTAAAAAAAAAAAGATTTTATTTACTCGTAAGAGACACAGAGGGAAAGGCAGAGACACAGGCAGAGGGAGAAGCAGGCTCCCTGCGGGGAGTGCCCTGGGATCACACTCTAAACCGAAGGCAGACGCTCAACCACTGAGCCACCCAGGTGCCCCTGTTCCTTTTTTAATAGCGCCTGTTGTTTTCTGTTGCAAAATCTCTTATTTTTTGAGATGTTCTTTTCTGTTCTCTGCTTTGTTTCCTTTGCCTCCCCCCCCCCTTTTTTTTTTTTTTTGGATTTGTACTTTTGACTTCTCTCTTTTGTGTTAGAGGCTTTCCTTAAATGTCTAATTCACCTTGGGCATTTGCTCATAATAGGAGCAAAGTAAATAAGTAAAATGCTGATTATAAACAGGCAGGGGTGTCAGCCACAAGCTTCCCTCATCCTAAGGATAGTCTTTTCAGTGGCAGATCAGTTTAACTGTTTTTAGACTGAGTTAATTTCTCCAGAGAAACTCTTTGGGTTTCCCGAGGAATGGTGGGTGGTGAATGAAGGACAGGCAGGTCCTAATCCTGGCTGCCAGAAGTGATCGTGAGCAGTGCTCCTCCCTATGTGACTTTAGGCTGATTAGAAAACACTCCTCTCCCAAGACGTTTGACTTCCATTTGCTGGAAAATACTTGCTAACTCTGATTTTGTTACAACAAGTCACTTTATGGTCATCTGCTGGGAAGTTGTCAAAGCTGCCCATGATATGCAGGCCATCTGTGAGGTTTGGTTAGCCCTGTGTATTGGTAAGTGGGGCCTGAGGCTGAGGGGTCTCCCTCTGGCCTCTCTGTTTTTGGTGTGGGGCCTCTCTGTTGCCCTCATTCTCCTGACAGTGAACCCCCAGGCTTTGATGGGCTTGGGCAGGGACTTGGAGCCATCAGAGGTGCCTAGAGCCTCCAATTCCCAAGTCTTAGTGGAGTTCTGTTGCACTAGCTGGTTGGCTTCTCAGCCTTATAAACCTACCATTCTCTGTTCTGCTAAGTCAGCTACCTGTGCACTTGCCTGTTCACTTTCTACCTGCCAATATGTTACTACTATTGCTTGTCTGCTGTTAGTTTCTCTCCAGTTCTTGACTGGCCCATATGGATAGTCACTCTTGTTTTAGTTGTAGAGAGGAATATGCAGCTTGCATTGGCTCTAGGCATGGAGGCTGGAATTCAGGCTCCTGGGAGATGCTGCCAGGAATCCCAGGCTCTGCTCTCTTCACATCCAGACAGGTCCTGTCCCCCTTGTGGCCATCAGAGCTTTGGGCTCAGCAGCCAAGTGGCAAGAGAGGGTCTCACTTGGCATCCAGCCTGGCCCAGGCCACCCTCACCAGCCAGCTGGTTGCTGCCATTGGCTTTCCTTGAAGTAGGCACCGGGGCATGGGACCATCAATGAGAACCATGTGGTTGGTGGAGCAAATGGGAGACTGCTAAAGAAAAAGTGGGGTGATAGGGCTCACAGAAGGGGAAATGCGTGCCAGCCAGACTAAGGTGCTAGGCACCCATTGTTGGCTTTTCCCTTAGTCTCTGGATGGTTGTAGGGATTGAAGAATGTCATGGAAGAGGCCCTGGGAAGCCACGACTCTGCCTTAAATGAGAAGTTGAGCTTCTCTCTCCTTGTTGGCATGATTTTGATCTGAAGATGAGCAGTATCTTGGCTTTTCTGGGTAGGAACTTGCTGACTGATTGCAAAAGCAAATGTTATACGTGCATGGGACCAATGTTTGTGTAAAGATATTAGGGCATATGGGCATTTATTCCTCACTGCTTCAGGAGGAACTGTCGAAATTTCTGAGGATTCCTGAGCCCAGTTTCTAACTGAACCCATTCTTACTGTGTTGTGAGATCTCTGAACTGCGAGCTGCTCTCAGAGCACCTTCCCATAGTCCGGGGAGCAGTTCAATCCCAGCAATGACCCCGAGCCTAAGAGGATAATGGACTATGGCTGCCCACCACTTTGGTCTGTCCAGCCTCTGCCCCCTTCTCTCTCTGCAAAGCTGTTGAGATTCTCCTGCAACCTCCTAATAGGGTGCATATTTATTTTTTATTTTTTATTCACCTTGTGTTGTGCCGAGTTATGATAGTATCTCTGGTCTTTTTAAGTTCACTTCTCTCCATCACTAACTTAAAATGTCAAAGTTGACAGCATTTATTCTCTGTCCTCTCTCCATAAATAACACTTTGCCAGTGAATTGAATCCAGGAGATGAGAAAAGGTCTTACATGATTATGACTGTGGACAAGTGATGACATTTGAGCCAAGCAACGGCCTCTGATTACTTGTCTTTCTGATCATTTTTTTTAAAAGATTTTATTTATTTATTCATAAGAGACACAGAGAGAGGCAGAGACATGAGGCAGAGGGAGAAGCAGGCTCCATGCAGGGAGCCGGACATGGGACTCGATCCTGGGTCACCCAGGATCACACCCTGGGCTGAAGGCGGCGCTAAACCGCTGAGCCACCCGGGCTGCCCTTGTCTCTCTGTTCTTAACAATGACTTTATGGACCATGTGGAAACCTCTGGTTATTTAGACACTATCTGTGGGCTTACTGAGAGGGCTGTGGACTCCCAGCGTCCCCGCCTTCCCACGTGCTCCCCCCACTGCTCCCTGGCTGCCATGGGTGAGTACTGACTTAACCTCTACTTGACCCTTCATGAATCTCAGGCCTTGATGTCTCAGTTGTAATTAGCCCCTGAGGGAATCTCGGTGTCTACCTTCCCAGTTCCCATTTACTTGTAAATGGACAGGAGTGGCCAGGAGGCTTTCATGGTCTAGCAGGAGCCCCCGGCTCCTGTGCATATTGCTTGACCCACTGAGGGTGCATCCTACATAGTTGAATGGGTGCTTGTTGAAGATGAGAGATTTCCACACTAGATCCCTGCAACCTGTGTGTACTGGTGTTCTATCAAAAACACCCTTTGGTTGACCAACAGGAAACACGAGGCCTGGCTTGATTGCAGAATCCACCATTCCATGGGCAAAGCATGGCCTTAGGAGAGAGCCAAGGCCTGGTTATATCTGTAGACCACAGTTCTAGGCTCCTCCAGTTAAACTGAGTTAAGTGGCACCGCACACTAATTTCTGTTTCTCAGCTAACCTCTCTTGTGCTATTTCAGCTTCATGCACGCTAAAAATATAACCCTCTATGTTTGAAGTATCAAGTCTCATTTCTACGCCAGATGCTGTCCTGGAGGTTGGGATCACCACGATAGCCTGGGTCTTTCAGGAATCGCCCCTTTGGCTGAGTGGATGTAGAACCCTCAGAATCCTGGGGTTGGGTCAGGGTGGTGGGTGGGGAGGAAGAGTCAGCAGCAGTGTCTGCCACACATACCTTTACCTAGTGAGGAAGCCTGTCTGAATTTGTTGAAAGTTTGTATTTTTGTCTTGGGAGATTTTATCTGTTTCTGTCCTCTGCTCATCTGGCCACATTTCTCCCTCTGCTTCCTAGTCTCTTCCACCCTTTCTCCTTACATCCCCTCCCTGCTCCATCCCTCCTGAGGACTTCTCCCTGCCACAGACACCCCACTTCTCAGTGGATTGTGCAGAGAGACCAAGTACTTGCTCCTCTGCCTTCTCATAACCCCTGCAGCACCAAGTAAGGGTAAACACCCTTACTTGAATAGTAAAATAGTAAACCAGAATAGTAAAATAGAAACTGGAAGCTTTCTATTCCAGAAAACAACTATGCCATCCCTGGGGAGGCAACAACAGGCTCTGGCCTCCTGAGGGCTAATGATAATGTGTGACATTTTATTGTATCACATTGTTTGGGGACCCTCCATCTACCCTTGTGTCTTCTAGGCTAGAGTCTGAGCTCCTGTGGGGTAGGAACAGGCCTGACTTGTTTTGAGTTCCTTGTGTTTAGGGTGGCGGGGATGCTTGATGCAAGCTGGGGAAGGAAGGCAGAAAGAGAGGACTGAGAGGTTCAGTCACTGCCTGGCAAGCCAAGGATGTGGCGTGTGGATTAGAAGTTCCTCCTGTCAGGGATTCCTGATGGCTTTTGTCTCTGACTGAGAGGATCTTTTCTTCCTCTTCCTTCCTTTCTCTCGATCTTCATGCCTTCCTCAAGCTACTTGCCTAGACTTTGCCAATCAGAAGTAAGTGTACATCTCTGTGGTTGAGTGAACTTCGCAGCTACAATTAAAACCGCAGTGCTTAGAAAACCCTCCCTTAGTATTTTGTGTCACCCTTGTAGGTTCAGAGCCCATAGTCTTTGACAGTTACCACAGGATGATTCAATGGTTTCTGTTTCCACTCAGGGTTAGGTCATCCAGGCTGTGCAGGGGCTCACAGGGGTGGGCGGAGGCTCTGGAGGTGGGAGGTCAGGTTGTGAGGTAGCTGTGGTATTTGCTAGAAGACGAGGGTTTCTCTGCTCACTGCCTCAGGGGATCTGTTCTTCACCACCTCCTTTCATTTGTGTGAGTGCTTGGCAGCCAGGTTGTACCTCACTTTTTTAATGAAGATGAGCATTTTGATTTTTGCCATTTTCAACAAGAAGAGATTGATATGATAGGGGGAGTTTATCCTGGGCCCAGCTGGAGATGTCTCCTAAAGCAAAATTATAAAAGGGACCAGGATGATGATACAGGTTACTGAAGCAGAGCCATGCTGGGAAACCAGAGTTGATTTTCAAGTTCTTGTCCGAATTCATTCAAGCAACATGGTTGCTGCCTAGAATCACATGATGGTCCAAGACTGGGCACCATGGATATTTCTTATCAGGAAGGCATTCAAATTTGGTGTATGAAGATGCACTTTCTATTACACCCAAATTGATTTTGAGAAAAAAAAATACACAAACCACTTCTTTAAAGTGGTTTTTTATTGGTTGGGTTTTTAAAAGGTTTTTCAAAAAATGCAAAAGAACTTTTTTGTTGTTGATACTGTTGCCTTCTTTCTTATCTCTTTTCAAAATGGACTTTTAATTTTGGAATAATTTTCAATTTACAAAAAAAACTGTGAAGATAACACAGAGAGTTCCCAAAAACCCATAACCTCTGTCTGGACATGAGAGAAATACCAGATAAGCCAAACTGAAGGATATTCAACAGAATACATGACCAATGCTTTTCAAAAGTGTTGAGGTAATGAAAAACATGGGAAGATTGAGGAACTGTCACAAATCAGAGGATGCTAAAAAAACAAATCAACAGGGGGATCCCTGGGTGGCTCAGCGGTTTAGTGCCTGCCTTTGGCCCAGGGCACGATCCTGGAGTCCTGGGATCGAGTCCCATGTCAGGCTCCCGGAATGGAGCCTGCTTCTCCCTCCTCCTGTGTCTCTGTCTCTCTCTCTCTGTCTATGATAAATAAATAAATAAATCTTTAAAAAAAAATCATGTCAACAAAACGCAGTGTGGCATCTTGGATGGGATCCTGGAATGGAAACAGGACACTGGTGGAAGAAGTACAAAAATTCGAATGAAGTCTAGATTTTAGGGAATAGTAATGAACCAATGCTGCTTTCTTAGTTTTGACAAACGCGCCAGGGTTATGTAAGATGTTAACAATATGGGGAAACTTGCTGAGGGGTATATGGGAACTCTCCCAGAGGAACCACTGTTCTGGTTTTTTTCCTACTATGTTTTAATTTTGTCAGTTTTAGAATTTAATGTATGTGAAATCACACAGTATGTTCACTCAGCATATTTTTGGTGGTATGCTAATTCGATTTAATCTTCTATAGCAGTGAAAATGAATGATTTACAGCTACGGTAGACACCAAAGATGAATCTTATTAGCCGTGTTGAGCAAAAGAAGTGAGACACAAAGGAATACATAAGGTCTAATCCCAGTTCTTAAATATTCAAAAGCAGTCAAAAATAATTTACAGAGTTCCAAGTCATGAGAGCAGCTAGCAGTGGGCAGGAGAGAGGGAGTAATGATTGATAGGGAGACTCTGTGTGCTGAGATTCTGGAGAAGGGTGACTCTGTGTGCTGGAGATGTAATGTGATTCTCCTTGACTTGGGTAGGGATTGTACAGGTGTGTTTTCCTTGTGAGAATTCATTAGGCTATAATTTTATGAATCGTGCCTTGTTCTTGGTATATTACATTTTTATTAAAGTGTGTAAAAGTCAGATACTAGTTCATGCCCATCAGTTGTGTGTGTGTAGGCATGAATACACACAAGGCATGTCATACAATATTGTATTATCTATTGATAATCTATATCTATTGATTTTGATATCTATTGATAATAGATAATCAATAATCTATTGATAATACAATGTGTATTATCTATTGATAAGTAACAGATTACCTCAAAATTTAGCATCATAAATGGTAATGTGTATTATCTCACCTGGTTTCTGTGGGTCAGGAATTTCAGAGCATCTTAGATAGGTGGCTCTGGGTCTGTCATGAGGTTGCAGGTAGGATGTTGTTGGTCAGGTCTGAAGTCATATAAAGGCTTAACTGTGGCTGAAAGATTCACTCTCAACATGGTCCACCCACATGGCTGTTGGCAGGAGGCCTCAGTTTCTCCCTGTGTGGACCTCTTGATAAAGTTACTTGGGTGTCCTCATATCATGGCTGCTGGTTTCCTGAAGAGCAAGTGATTCAAGAGAGCTCAGCATAATGTTTTCTAGGTTTAATAGATGTCATGTATGTGTATCACTAGTACATTCATTATTATTGCTAAGCAGTATTCTTTTCCATGACTAAACAGGTTTCTTTCTCTGTTCTCTTAGTGATGGATACTTGGGCTGTTTCCAGTTTGGGACTATAATGAATAAAGGTGATATGAACCTTCTACTATAAGAATTTTGTGAGCATTTGGTTTCTCTTCAGTAAATATCTAGGAGTATAATTGTTAAATCATAAAGTTAGGTATATGTTTAATTTATGAGAAATTGACTGACAGACCTTTCCCCAAAATGATTGATCATTATATATGTTCGCAACAAATTATGGGAGTTTTGGTTGCTCTACATTCTTGTTAACATATTATTTTGCTATTAAAATTTTTTTTTTAGCCATTCAGGTGGGTATATGGTGGTATCTCATTGTGGTTTTCATTTCCATCTCCATGGTGACTAGTGTCACAGCACTTTTTTTGTGTGCTTATTGGCCATTTGTATATCTTCTTTTGTGAAATGTTTGTTCACATCTTTTGAGAGGACATCTATTTGTGTGTATCTGTGTGTGTGTGTGTGCATATGTGTGTGTGTCATTCACGCATATAGTTTTGTGTAGCCACCAATACAATCAGGACATGGAACTCTTCCATCACCACGGAAACTTCCTAGGTTTCTCCATTAGAGTCAGATTCTCCCCATCACTCTACCCACTGGTGACCACCGATGTATTCTTCATTGCTATAATTTGTCATTTTGAGAATGTCATAAAGTTGGCACCATATGTGATTTTTTGAAATTCACTTTTTTCCTACTCAACACAAAATCTTTGAGATCTCTTCAAGTGGTTGTGTGTACCAGTAGTTCACTCCTTTTTATTACTCAGTAGCACATTGTATGGCTATACCACACTTTGTCCCTAGTTGAGGGACATTTGGATTCTTTCTAGTTTTTGGCAACTGCAAATAAGGTTGCTATAAACATTCATGTATAAGTGTTCATGTAAGCAGAGAATTTAATTTCTCTTGGGTAAATACCTGGGAGGGGGATTGCTGAGTTATATAAATCTATCTTTAATTTCAAAAGATGCTGTCAAACTCCTCCAGAGTGTCCATACCATTTTTTATTCCCACCACCAACAAAGGAGCAGTCCAATTGCTCAGCATCCTCCTAAACACTTGATATTGTCAGTATTATTTCCTTTAGCTATTCTAGTAGGTGTTATGATTAGATTTTTATTTTTTATTTATTTTTATTTTGTAGTTAGTACCTTGTAGTTTGGTCTTGATTACACATGTGAGACTTCTCAGAGAGGTGTTTTACTCATGCTGGATGTCTACACCTCATATCTCGAATCTTATATATTGGAGATAGATTTGAGAAGAGAGAAAAATTATATATGTTAAAATACCAAAAAAACATTGTTTATGATTTCTACCCCATTGTTATACAAATAGCATCTGAGATGGCCTATTAAAATTGTTAAATGTGGAGGTTGATATTTAAAGATAGAAAACACGCAGATATTCATGTTGTGTAAGGGTTTAGAGAACTCGGGGAAGTGGGGAGTGTTCCTAAAATCCTGATTTTTTTCCCCCATTGTAGAGATTGTTACCTTTTTTATTGAAAAGTGTTAAGAATTTACTTATCCTTATTAAGCTAATCAGGTGCTCAAGCTTTCAGGAAGTTTCTAAGACTTCTTCACCTAGCTTTAATTTTTTTGTTGCATGAATACTTTATGGTGGCAGATCAATGAAGAACAATTGCCATCTAGTGGTCACTTTAAATGTACAATTTAAAATATCTAAAAAAGATAATTTTTTAAAAAGTCTTTTTAAAAGGTATTTTAATATGTTTCAGAAGTTGGAACACATAAAAAGGTAAAGTACTATTTTCCATTTGCCACATTTCCCCCACGTCTGCCCCTCATATGCAAAAAGTAAACACTGTTAGTAGTTTATGGTGTGTCCCAGAAGAGAATAAAAAAATAGCAACAACATATACGCAAGCAAATATATAGTCTCTTCCCCATCCCTCCCTCACTTTGAATACAGAATTTCTTTAACTTGGGTATTTATCAGTAACCCAGTTTTTCTTGAGTTCTATTTTATAGTTTTCTAATACTTTCTCAGTTCCTTTGGCCAGTGTGTGTATCATTGTGCATTCACTGTCCTCACCTCATCTTGCAGTAAGTAGGTCTTATTTTTCTGCATAAATTAATGTAAAATAATTATTCAGACTTGAGTCCTATGTGATGCTTTGTATCAGTATGAGCACGAAGCTTAATTTAATGTGAGATAGATGTGAATTAAAATTTTAAAGTAGATTAATAACAACCATTTTATCGAAAAGTTGCTGGAATGGAAACATGAAGAAAATAGCTAATAACTTATGTTTTAGAATCTTGTCTGTAAAACACACTTCATGGCATTCCCATAGGCTCTACTACCTACTCTTCATAGTGTGAAATGTCTCTTGATCCACATTTTTCTTTTTTGACTACAGAATTCGGTAATTAATAAATACTAGCTTATTAAAAAAGAGGATATATAGTTTGTATTACTCTATAACCTATATATGCTCCTTACATGTGTGAGGACATCCAAAGAATAAGTTTCTAGAAGTGGAATTGCTAAGTCAAAAGGTTGGTTCATTTGTAATTTTGGTAGATACTGTCTAATTGCTGTATGTATAAATTGGTACAATTTATATACTCCATTCCCATCTCCCCCCACCAGGCTAGTGCATAAAAGTATCTACTCTTCAAAACTTTGCCAACATGGTGTGTCATCATACTATCTGGATTTGTTCATGTAATAGGTAAAAATTGATATTTCAGTGTATCTTTACTTTGTGCTTCTTTTATCGCATATGACAGCAGAAATTTAAAATATATTTGTGAAAATAAATAAATAAAAATGTATTTGTGATATTTGTATCTCTTATTATGTGGACCATCTGTTCAAATCACTTGCCTACTTGTTGGTCTGTTTTTAATAAATTATAGGAGCTCTCTAATTAGGGAAATTGGCTTCTTTGCAACGACATCAGTAATAAATATTTTGTTCCATTTTGTCATTTGTCTTTTGGCTAGTCTTATTGTTTTGTCATGCAAAAGTTTTTGCTATTATGAAGTTACATTTATCATGATTTTCTTTATGGCTTCTAAATATTATAAACAGTTTTTTGCAATATGATTATAAAGCAGTTCATGTTTTATTTTAATACTTTGTGGTTTTATTTCTCCCACATATGCAAATCATTGATCTACTTGGAATTTATTCTAGATGTGGTGTGAAATAGGAATCTAACTATTTTTTTTCTCCCTGTTGGCTACCCCACTGGAACATCTCAATGTCTTGTTTTTTTCTAATAATTTGATGTCCTTCCTTTGTCTTTACATATATTAAATTTCCATAATAAGCATTTACTTCTGTTTCTTGACATTCTATTTTTTTTAAAAAAGGTTTGTTTGTTTGTTTATTTATTAATTTATTTATCTATCTATCTATCAGAGAGAGAGAGAGAGAGAGCAGGGACAGAGAGAGAATCCTGAAGCAAACTCCCTACTGAGCGCAGAGCCTGATGTGGGGCTTGAACTCAGGACCCTGAGATCATGACCTGAGCCAAAATGAAGAGTCCACTGCTCAACCAGCTGAACCACTCAGGCACTCCTCTTAATTTTCTAGTTTGTTCATTGGCCTGTCTGCCTATTTTGCATTAGTTTAATTACTCATCTTATCTGATAGAGATCATAGCTCTGCATATTTAGAGTTTTTTTCTGGGTATTTTTACTTTCTTTTAAGTACAAACTTCAAATCCTTTATTAGCATTTTTAAAATTTAGATCATATTGGATGTATAAATTAACTTAGGAAGAAGTTATTTCTTTACGGTATTGTCTTCCTATTAAAACATACAGTGGAGTGGGCCTGGGTGGCTCAGTTAGTTAAGCAACTGATTTTGGCTCAGATCATGATCCCAGGATTCTGGGATGGAGCCCCAAGTCAGAGTCAGGCTCTCTGCTCAGCGAGGAGTCTGCTTCTCCCTTTCCCTCTGCTCCTTCCCCCAACTCATGCTATCTCTCTCTCTCTCAAATAAATAAATAAAATCTTTTAAAAAACCCACATGGTACATATTTCTGTTTGTTCAAGTCTTTTCTTGTGTTCTTTAGGAGTGTTTTACAGTTTTATTCATATAAGTGCATCTAAAAGGTTTATTCTTAAGTATATTTTTCTTTTATTTTATAACTTTTGCAAGTGGAATCTTTTCTTCCATGTATTTTCAAACTGATTGTTTACATATCCATATAAAAGCTACTGACTTTCATTAATTATGTTTCCTGTCAAACTCTTCTTGTTTTCAGTAATTTTAGTTAGTTGTCTTGAGGGTTCTAGGTATACAGTCATATTGTATCAGTTAGCTATGATGCAAAATGTGGTGCTTCAAAACAATAAGCATTTATTATTGATAATGAGTTTGTAGGTGGCTGAGAGGTTCTTCTGATCTTGGCTGGGCTCATTGATGAAGTCAGCTGTGGATAGGCAGCTCTTTTGATCTTGACCAGGCTCCTCCAATTTGGGCCTTGCCTGGAGGTACGCTGATCTAGAATGGCCTTGGTTGAGATAACTGGGCTCTCCTCACATGTCTCTTTATATCTCTTGTCCACATGGCAAACTAGCCTAGGCATTTTCCTAGATTATTTTCCAAGCTTTTGCTTTTCTCAAATCTACCAGTATTTTATTTTATTTTTTTAAAGATTTTTATTTATTCATGAGAGAGAGAGAGAGGCAGGCAGAGACACAGGCAGAGGGAGGAGCAGGCTCCATGCAGGGAGCCCGATGTGGGACTCTTTTCCAGGACTCCAGGATCACGCCCTGGGCTGAAGGCAGGTGCTAAACTGCTGAGCCACCCAGGGATCTCCACTACCAGTATTTTAATGATGAAAACAAATCATGTGGCCAAGCCCAGACTGAAGGGGTAGGCAAGTATACTCTGCCTCTTTATGGGAACTACAGTGTCAAAGGGCAGGGATCAGAGGAGGTCTAGCATAGGGGCCATTAACACAATCAATGAAACATATGGATCATCTGTACATAGTTCTGTTTCATTCCAATTTCATTTTCTCTAATCTCTTTCCCTTGTCAAATTGTATTGGCTAATACTATCAGAGCAATGTTTAACAACCACCTCTTGTGCTTTTTTTTTGCAGAGCAAGATTTTGGATTTATTTATAATTTTTCTGTTTCCTAACTGACTAATTTTCTACTTTTCTTTTAATAATTTATTTTTTCCTTTCTTTTAATTATTTTTCTGACTTACTTAGTCATTAGCTTAGCAGGTAATACCCTACCCTGACACTCTACCAAACCTGTACACTCATCTACTAGCTGCTGTCAATGTTGACTGGTATCAACTCATAGATGAACTTCCATGGAATTGTCCTTGACTTATGAGAGTTACCTTCCCAGGAAATGGCTGAGGTTATACTTTCTGCCCATGACTGAAGGACAGGATGGGTCAATGCCATGGTGCCATTTATACTCCAGAATGTCCCACTGAATCAGGCTAAGGCTAGACTTTAGCTGAGCCCATATTTTACAAGCTCCCTGACACCCTGTGTGCTCTGAAGGCCTCCTGTCCTCACTGATGCCCAGAACCTTACTGGACACCTACATTGCCAGTTGTCAGTGGCTTGCTCTTTTTCTCTATTTTTCTTATAGAATCGTCTATGCTAGTATCTCTTTATTACTTATAATTGGATGATTTGAATATAATTGGATGATTTCTGGCTTGGCTTTTTTAAGAGGTTTCAGGGTTGGGGAGCCAGAGAAGCTGAGATAGTGGTCTGGGATAGTTCCTTTACACAACGTAGAGCCTTTTCCCTTCCCTGCTGCCACAGAGATAGGCTGCTTCTTTCAAACATGGGCTGTCCATGTGATTCTGCATGTTGCACTGACCCTAAACCTAGCTCAGGGACCAGCGAGCCTTCTTACTTGCCAGTTTGGTTTACCATTCCTGTCTTGCTGTTCCAGATCAGAGCTACAAGTTTTACATCTCAATGTGTTTACATCTTACGTTTAGAAAGTGAATTTTTACATGCATTTTTGAGAGTTGCCACCATTTGGCCCTTGTGCTGTGAGATCTCTTTCTGTGGTTCCTCTTGCCACTTCATCTTGCCCCAATCCTGCATCTACTCACACAGGTTTTGCTTCTACGTTAGTATCTGGAGAGTTTTCCTGACTCCTAGTTTCATTGACAATGGAATGTTTATTTTCTGTTCCCCTTAGGGAAAATGCTGATTTTACGCAGTAAGGCTTATACTGAAATCCCAACTAGTTGTTCTGAGATCAGGTCTATTAGCTGACTCAAAAAAAAAAAAAAAAAAAAAAAGGTTGTTCGGTTGGGTGATTTCTGTGTCCTTTCTTATTTTTGGGAGAGTGGGTGGGTATTTTTTCACATTCCAGGATGAATGGTAAGTTCCCTTGGATTTTTTTGTTATCTGCCAACTGAATGGTTGAGAGAAAACTAGGATGATTGAATTGGTTCTTTCTTGGTCTGGGGCAATTGGCCAACAGGTATTTAGGAAAAATGTTTAAATGTGAGACACTGCACTGGTCCTGAGGGGCTACACAGTTCAAGACTTGGGACCCTACACCCATACAGTTTGTATTTCCTGTTGGAAATGAACTTTATATAGGGATAATATGTGTGGCATGCTTTTTTGGGACATACATGAGAACACTGTCTCCAGGATCTAGTCATGAAACTATAGGAATCAAAGAAATTTAGGTTCAAACACCATTTAATGGGGTATACTGTCTCTAGGCCGTGGATTTGTGCTGATACTGTAAATACAGATCTAACACAGTTCCTGCCCTTGAGGAGGAGAAGGAGGGGTATGGGTATGAATAGAGTTTTATATTATTGAGCACCTGCTATATATATGCAAGCACTGGAAAAAGCATTTGAGGTGATGATTCTTTGAGTTATATATAATTATTATTCTCATCTTAAAGGTGAGAGAACAGAGGTACTGGGAGGCCAGGTCTCTTGATGTTGGTTGCACATTGGTGACAGAGCCAGGAATCAAACCTGAGTGAGATTTCTTCCAGGCTCAGGCTATACTTTGCGTTTAAACATTTTAAGTGACAGAGTGGAACTTCCCCCTCCTGTGTCAGTTTAAGTTCATTGAGAAGCAGACACCAAGATGGGACTAGATGAGCAAATGATTTATGGGGTGGGGAGTGGGGGAACACTCAAATCTGTGAAGGATGATGGGAGGGAGCTAGAGGAAGGTCAGGGGGAAAAGCTTCAGAATGTGTGTAGGCAGGCCTGACACCATGAAATGAGAAAGCAGAGAGGGCACAATGCTGTGATAAAGTCTCAGTGGGTCAGTGTGGGGGTGGGGGTGTCTCCTGGTATAAGTTGCCTATTGGGCAGTAATTGACCTAATCTAGAAGCTTGCCCTACTCAGTCACCACCAGCTGGGAACAGCCTGAGAGGAAAATCGCCTGGTGTGAATGCCACAATTAATTCCGAGCTTTGGCAGCTGGAGGTTGTTGGAAAACTCTGCTCCCTACTGTGGGTGCTCTTGAAGGATACTCTAGGTGACATTTCTTATGGCTGCTACAGTCCACCCCTTGTGCCACACAGATCACTCCCTCCTCTCCCATCTCCCCAAATGCTGCTCTTGAGTCATCTCAGAAACATGAAAATCTTTTGCCCCTGCAGAAGGGATGTTGAAGTTTTGTTTTAAGGTAACCCTGTCAGGAACTCCCTTCCTTCCTTCCTTCCTTCCTTCCTTCCTTCCTTCCTTCCTTCCTTCCACGTTGACCCCACTGTATTGAACACATGGCCTGTGTGTCCCACACAGCAGGTCTTCTTTGACATGCAATATTGCAGTATTGCACAGGAGATGTAACAAAGTTGTCTGTTCTATCATATACCTTGGTCCAAAGACTCTACTCGGAGTTACCACGTCGATGTCTTAACACCAACTGTGTATCTGTTCTTCACAGGTATGATTTAAGTCTGGATGAAATGAGAGCTTTGACATTTCAGAGAGTGAAGTTTATCATGGGTCTCCCTCTGTTAAAACGTGCAATTCAGGAACAGGTAAGCTTCATTATTACTTTGCTGTGATGTGTATTGAGTAAGAGAGAGAGAGAAAAAGATTTTATTGTTGTTTTGTTTGCTTTTGTGACTTGTGGAAACATGTTTATTTAGTCCCAGGGAAAACTGTCATCAGTATGGGGGAATGCCTTCTTCAGCCCCCTTTTTTCTGCCCCATTCCCCAATAACTTAATTGATCTTCTTCCCTTGCCCTGCATATTCACGTCTCCCCAGATCACAGGCTAGGGGGTAGGGGAATTAGCAGAAGTAATGAAATATATGTTCACAAAACAAATATTATTGGGGGCACAAAATTTAAATATCTGAGAAATGTAATGAACTAATTTTATAGGCTTTTAAAGCATTTAGACTTGTCAAAATGTATGAGCTTGTTTGTCTACACATTGCCATTCTAAACTCAGTTAAATTATTTTAGTCAACTTAGCCTCTTTAAAAAGAAAGAAGAAAGAATACGTGATTAGAGAACTCTTCCATGATGCAAACATTAGGAGCTATGTTTTTAACCAAGTTTAAATTGATTTCCATTTCATTCAGCTTCATGGCTTCCTTAATCCTAACACTTTAAACACAACGAAACAGGGGCTCCTGTGTGGCTCAGTCGGTTAAGTGTCTGCCTTCAGCTCAGGTCATGATCCTAGGGTCCGGGATCCAGCCACATAGTGCTCTCTGCTCAGTGGGGTGTCTGCTTCTTCCTCTTCCTCTGCCCCTCCCCTTTGCTTGTTCTCTCTCTCTCAAATAAATAAAATCTTAAAAAAAAAAATTGAAAAAACCTACAATGAAACAAAACAAAATTCCTGGTTAGACCCCTAGGAGAGGATCTTGATCCAAGGATAAGCTTCAGTTTGTAGATAGCTGAGGAGTGGCAACTATCCAGCAGGGAGCCCGGCTCTCTTCCTTCCCAGCACAGTCTGTGAGGAGAGAGTCTGAGGACTGAGGTAGTGGGAGTCTTCCCTATTCAGGAGGCCACTGAAGGCTTAGTTCTCTGTGGAATATAGATCAGAGCCAGTGAGAGTGTGGTGGGGGTGAGGTCCATGTTTGAGAGTAGATCACTACCCTGTGTCCCCGCTTTGGTTGGCTGTCCTGAATGAGGCAAGGACAGAACTCAGCATTTTCTTGTCAAAAGGCAGAGCTCTGGCACCCCCTGTTGAAGTAGTGTAGACCCCTCCAAGGTGCCTAGGGCATACTTAAATGGAGAGGAAGAGAGGAAAACACCCACATAATGTGCCTGCAAAGCCTGAAAAATCATTTCATACCAAGCAGTTTGGCAAAGTGGTTTTCAAGCTAGTAAATTGTCTCTTGATAGAACATACATTTAGAGCTGTGAATACAACCAATAATAATAATAATAATAAAAACCACAAAAGACCTCAACCCTTTTTGTTCAGCCACTTTATGAGAGTCTGGCCTCCAGGACATCTGGCATGAGGCTGATTGGAAGGTAAAATCTTGACATGTGGTCAGTCTCCTGGACTTTTAATCAGTTCAATATGTCCATGGCTTAACTTAGTGTCAATATTCAAGATGAAGGTTGATCCTTTAATGAAGTTTACTAATTGCTGCTTATCCCACTGAGTCTGAAGGATTAGCCTGTGTAGTCTTGCTCCTTATGAAGCTGTTGATCCCTGGATCCAATTATCTTCCTATTTTTGTGGTTCCCTTCGTGGTCTGAGGCAGCCCAGACAACTCTGTCCTGGATGATTAGGTGTAGTTCCTGCAGGAGCCACAGGATTGGCCCTAGACAATCCCCCCAGTCTATTTCTGTGAATTACTTCAGCCTATCTGGCGCTCCTCTCCGTGTGAATTCGCAAAAGCCAATGAACCTGAAGGAAATTAAACTAGTCGGTCATCAGTGTGGCAGGCTCATCTCTTTGGGTGGATGTCATGAAACTCAGCAGCACATCTGTGTTTGAAGGCTCTCAAATTCCACCCTGTAAACAGCTGGAGGAGCCGTCCACATCCAGTAATTCTAGAAGAAGTGTTACATGATTCATTCTGCCTCTTAATAAAAATATTGAGTCATGGCTGTACTGCCTGTTCAGAGAGCGTTCCAGGTTCTTTCTACCCTTCCCTGGCCCCCATTTCGTGTTGCTGTTAGCTTTTTGTGGATGATCTGATGAACTCCAAGGCAGAATGCTGTGTGTAATGTGTAATGATGATGTTCTCAAGGACAAATGAGGAGTGAGTCTCATTCGTCCCAGATCTCTATGGACAGTCCATGGGCCAAGAATAAGCCATTAAAATATTTCCACTCTGCGTTTTCCCCTCTGCCATCTGCAATAGATTTGAGATGTTCTAATAATTTCAAAAGGAAAAACAATATCTGAGTGTGACTACAGAGTATATACACATGTGTGTGCACACACATAGTGTAAACATCATTGCATCTCGCTGGTTTTTCCCACACCTGTTTCCAGTGATATCACATTTGTGCCCTTCAGCCAACTGTCTTCTTCCTCTACGAAAATCCTGGGTGGGTGGGTGGGGAAGTCACTGCCTCCCTGTATTTCCAGAGATGGGGAGACAGAGGAGCCAGGTGGGAGATCTATTGGAGCTTACAGAGGCTGCCCACCTGCACCAAAATCACCATAACCAATATAACAGCTCAGACTTCCTGAGTACATCTCTTATGCCAGTCACAGTGCTAAGAACTTTAAGTGGATGATCTCATTTAATATCCACAACATCCAGAATGGTATTCCCATTTTACAGGTGAATAAGTTGAAAACCAGTAATTGGTCTGAGGTTATACAACTAGTAAATTGTATATATAACTAGTGGAACACAGATTTAAGCCCAGCTGGTCCTGCTTTCTGAGCCTGCTTCAAGCTGGTGGTTCTTGCCCTCTGGCTGCACAATAGCATTGCCTGGGGAACTTTCCAACCTCTGCTGTCCGGGCTTTCCCTCAGGCCGATCAAATCAGCATTTAAATTTCTCAGGTGATTCCGTGTGTGTCCTGGCTTGAGTACTACTCTCCACTCTCCTTCTTTCCTGGTACTCTACCATCTACCTCGAATTTTTCCCATTCAGCATTTGGTCTCTGCCAATCATGGTTCAGGGCTGACCATCCCAGCACTTCCTTTCCAGGAGGAAGACAGTTGGGATCAGGCTATTCCTGGCCAACAGGAGTGAGGAGTGGGAGGAAGATATTTGAATAATGAAGTACCCATTCCATGACTGACACCCACTTACCCCCTCCCCATCATCCTCTCTCTCACTCTGAGTTCTGCTTGTCCTCATCCCCATGATCCACAGGAGTGTTGGGCATGGCATATCATTATTATCTAAACCAGTGGTTCTCAAAGTATGGTCTAAGGACCCCTGGGGTACCTAAGACCCTTTCAGGTACTATCTGAAAAGTGTATTTACAACTATATATGAACAACACCAGATTTTTCATCATAAACTTCAACCAAAACAACATATGGCAACAGACTGAGTGTAGAAACAGAGAGTCTAGCTGTCTTTCATTAAGCCAGATGCTAAAATAATTTGTAAAACAGTAAAACAATAAAAAAAAGTAAAACAATGCCATTCTTCTTATTGATTTTTTGGTTTGGAAATTATGGTTATTTTTCATAAGAATTATGAAAATTATGTCATGGGTATAGTGTTATTTTTAAGTGAATAAAAATTTTTAGAATTCTTAGTTTTAATTACAAGTATGGCAAATTGATAGACATAGCCCACATAAACAAAAGCTCTTTGGAATCCTCAATAATTTTTAAGAATGTAAAGGGGTCCAGAGACCATAAAATTTGAGAACCACTGATCTAAATCATCCACTGTTTTCTCAAATTAGCTTAAAGGGGAACTGGCAGGAGATTTATATTTATCATACTATAACTTTACATGGCCTTATATTTATATAATGTTTATTATGGTATAATTATTATTTCAACCAGAATTTTAGTCTCAGTTTGGGATGGTTTTTGTTTTTCTATTTAAAGAACTACCAGGTGAGTGATCATATCTAAAATGGAATAAGACTCTGAAGTCAGCTCACCTTAGAAGGCATTTGGAAATGGGCAGAATGGTTGCATTCCTAATTAACCCCTAAAAAAAAGGAGCAGCCTTTCCCAGGAAGTTACACTGAAGCCATGGGTGTGTTGTGGAAAAGGAGCTTAGTAGAGAATATGCCAAGCAGGTGCGTATGTCTTCTTTGCCACTAGCCCTTTACACCAGCCCATCCCACCAAGGCCTGCTTTGCTGCCCACAAGAACTAGTGCCAGTCCTGATTGGTCCTGCAGACCATGACCAAGTACACTTCCCCCACCCCATCCCAGTACTGGTTCCTGACCTATTTTGAGCTCTTGGCTCTAACACCCTAGCCTTGGCTCTGCCCTTGGCCCTCTGGCTTCTGTTTGTACTGGAACCCAGGCTTTTCCTAGTGGGCTGCGACAGGCTGCCCCTGGCTCTTGGTCTTGTATGCTGCCTTTGGCAGGAGTCCCTGTCCCAGCTCCAGCTCTGCAGACTTGGACTCTGGCCACTTGGCCAGCACTCTAGCCAGGCCAGCCCTGGCCACAAGGGATGCCGTGGAGGATGTGAGCAGAGATGACAGGACAGAGTGGCCTGTTTACAGAAGTTCCTCTGTGTAGATTGGCAGCTGAACTGAGTTGTCATCTATCATGGCCACAGGAATTACTTGAAAGAGCATGACAGGGAGTGAGTTGGGATCCACTCAGAGACTCTAGGGTAGCCAGAATCCTGGTGTTCTTTATTTACTGTACTGTAAACAATTTGGCTTAATGAAAACTTCTTATTTTCAGGGTTAATTATTTTTTTAAAAATTTTTAAAGATTTTATTTATTTATTCATAGAGACAGAGAGAGGGAGAGGCAGAGACACAGGCAGAGGAAGAAGCAGGCATCATACAGAGAGCCTGACGTGGGACTCGATCCAGGGTCTCCAGGATCACGCCCTGGTCTGCAGGCGGTGCTAAACCGCTGCGCCACTGGGGCTGCCCTTCAGGGTTAATCATTATTCTTGCAGTGAAATGTGTAAAATAACAGTAATTATTACTGACTATAATTTCCTAAGTCCCTTCTATGTGCCAGGTGAGGCCATTCACTCATTTTACAACCATTTATTGAACACCTACTATGAGTCAGGCATTGTTCAAGAGGCAGTGATCCAAGCAGACAAAAAAATATCTGTATTTATGGAGCTTATATTTTAGTCTGGGAGAAAGCAGACAATAAAATAATAAGTAAATTTGTGGGACATCAGATGGTTGTCAATGCTGCAGAAAAAAATCAAACATGGTGAATAATAAAATTATTGGAAACACTTAAAAAAATCAAACATGATAAACTGGAAAAGAAGTGATATTATCTCTCTTCACAGACAACATGGTCTTAGATGTAGAAAACCTTTTTATGTTAAAATTAATGTAAAACAATGCACTTGCCATTAACCTATAAGTAAGCTCATGCATTAAGGTGATCATCAATATGATACATTCATCATTACATGCTGTCAATATTGATAAATTATATGATTACACTAATAATAAAAAAAATTTCCAAAGCAGGCAGGAATTTAGTAGGAAGCATCAGCTGTCAAGAGAAGAGGTATTAAATTTAAGGCAAGAATTTGGAAAATCCTAAACTGTCAGGCTACTTCACTGATGTTGTAAAGGGAGAAAAAATATCCTTAGGCAGAGCCATGGGAATGTCACCTTTCATTGTTCCTGGTATTGGGCTTTCCTGGAGTGGTCAAGGACCCTGGGGAGAGCAGAAGTATAATGGCTCCATCTAGCCTTTGTTATAGACTTCTCCCAGTGCCCTACTGTGTGGCCCCAGCAGAGGAAAAGCAGAGAGTAAAAAAAGACTGATGTGGAGGCCATCGTTAGATGTTTGGATTTTCTTGCAAAAGTAACTGGAGTCATTGGAGAGTTTTCACACTGGTGGCTTGTGGGGAAGCAGGGAGCCTAGCATGATGCTTATTTTTAAAATATTATAGTGCCTTGATCACAGTTTATAAATTGGTTCAGAAAACATATATGGAAATGCAAAAGACCTGAAATTGTTAAAGCAGTTCTGAAAAAGGACACATTTGGAGGACTTCACAACTTGATTTCAAGACTTATTATAAAGCTACTCAAGATTATGTGGTATTAGCATAAGGAGAGACAGATCGATTAATGGGACATTATGGAGAGTCCTGAAATAAACCCATACATATACAATCAATTAATTTTTTTTAACAATGTTGCCAAGGCAACTCAATGGGAAAAGAAAAATCTTTTCAATGAATAGTTCTGAAACAAGTAGTTAAATATACATAAAAAAGCTAATCTTGATCCCTATCTCATACTACACACAAAAATAATTTGAGATGTATTATATACCTAAACGTAAATTCTAAAATTACAAAGTTAGTAGAAGAACAAAGGAGAATGTCCTGACTCTAGGATGGGCAGAGGTTTCTTAGAGAGGACCCCCAAAATGCTAAACATGTCAAAGAAAAAACTGATAAATTGGTCTTTTCAGAAACTGTTTTTCATCAAAAGACATCATTAAGAGAATAAAAGGGCAATCCAAAAACTAGGAAGAAATATCTGCAATGCATTTATCTGAAAAAAGTTATGTCCAGATACAAAGGATTTGTACCCAGAATATATAAAGAATTCCTAGAGCTCAATGATAAAAGACAAGCAACCCAATCTAAAAAATGGGCAAAGGACCCGAACAGACAATTTATAGAAGTATATAAATGGCCGATAAGCATATACAGATGTGTTCAGGATCTTTAGTCATCTAAGAGATGCATATTTAAGCCCATAATGTGATGACATTACACTCCCTCCAGAATAGCTAAAAATGAAAAGATGCACACTACTGATGAAAATGCAGAGAAACCAGAAGGCTTCGATATTGTTGGTAGCAGTGTGAAATTGTATAACCATTTTGAAAAACTGTTTGCCAGTTCCTTACAATATTAAATACAGACCTACCCTTTAAGCCAGAAATTGCATTCCTGGGAATTTACAAAAAAGAAATGGGAACATATGTCCACAAAAAGATTTTTACATGAGTGTGTGTATCAGCTTTTCTCATAGTAACCCTAGACTGGAAAGAACATAAATGTTCATCAGTATGAGATTGGGCAAACTGTGGAATATTCATAGATGGAAGACTACTGAGTCATGAGAAAGAACTACTGACATACATAACACCATAGACACTTTATTTGCATGAAAGGAGGCAGCCACAAAAAGGTACATTTTGTGTGATTCAATTTATGTAAATTAAAGAACAGGCAAAGGCAATGGATGATGATAAAATGAGAACAGTGGTTGCCTGTGGGGAGTGGGGACTCTGAAAAGGTGCATGAGGGCACTTTCTAGGGGAGATGGGAACATTTTATAATCTTAATTGGTGTAAAGGTTACGGGTAGATAATTGATCAGAATTCATGTGCTTAGGCTCTGTGCATTTCACTATATGTAAATTTTACCTTAATAGTTATAAAAAAAGATCATGATGTCTGATGTTTGGGGCAGAATAGAAACAGGGAGGCCATCTGGGAGGCTGTTATGATAGTCCAGGCACAAGATAGTGGTGGATGTATGAAGTGGCTAGATTTGGGATCTCTTTACAAGGGAGAGTCAAGGACTGGTTAGTCTAGTTAGTCCATCTAGGGCCTTTAGAGCTAAGGCCCTAGATGACTGAATACCTGAAGCCCATTTATTTTATTTATGTATTTTACTCTGACCCCTTCTCTTTCTAAAATAATTTAAGGCTAATTATAACAAAGGATATGTATTTGATAAGACTAAGAAAACATAACTAAAATAGAAAATTGAAACCAGAAGGTAGAAGAAGCAAATAAGTCAGTTTGGGGACTGATAATAGAAAACTAAAGATCAGGAAACTCTGTCCAGTACCCTTGGCTGGGGCTGCAAACGGATTACAAAGAGGGTGGTGAGGGTCTTTTATATCAGAGAAATAGATGGCTCAAGCAGTGCTGAGTCAAGATGATTTTAGTTGAAGAAGAATATATGACTTTTGGAGACTCTCTGGGCTTATAAAACCAAAATTGTATATTTTTGTAGAGAGAGGCAAAGGCAGGCAGAGGAAGAAGCAGGTTCCTCGCAGGGAGCCTAATGCGGGACTGGATCCCAGGACCCTGAATCACTACCTGAGCCAAAGGCAGATGCTCAACCGCTGAGCCACCCAGGTGCCCTAGAACTTGATTTATAACAGAATATTGCATCACAAAAAGCCTGATACATCAAGTGCTCTCCAAAGAAATAGGGGATATTTTAGGGAAAACTACCTTCTGTCTGTCTGGGACAATCTATTATGCAGAAATATAAATAGCATGGGTATAATTTAGGATAAAATACAAGCTTGAGCATATTCTCCATAATTTATGGAATTATCATTTAAAGTTAATACAGACTGTCATTCTGACATGGGAATTGGATTTGGTTTGAATATATCAAGTCTAAATAAAGGCAGCTATTGATACGTAGAAATACTGCAAAAAAGTATATAAAAATACATGTTGATTATTTATTGATCATTATCAGTACAGACAATTTATTAGGTTATCAACTGAATGACAGGGGAAACTTGTCAATAATAGACATTCTTTAATTAAGAACAATTAATGAATCAGAAATGAAATAATTGAATAAAAGAGAATTTAAGTGTGGGGAAGATGTTAAAAATATATGCCAGTAAGGCAGTCAAATCCAATTAAGCCTAGTTTTAGTTCTGGAACTTTTGCTGGACTTCTTTTTTTTTTTTTTTTTTCTTTTGCTGGACTTCTTAAAATAGACCAGTCCAAATGAATGCTTAAATCACCATCAGAGAACTCATGGCAAACTCATATTGGCATTGCCCATCAGATCTAATAGCAAAGATTGCTGTCTCGTGCAGAGACTGGGGAAGGAAAATAATCATCATAAATAATTCATAATGGACAAGATGGCTAAGTTTGGGGTTGATTCTTTAGCAAATGTGATTGAATTTATTTCAAACTGGTGAGGAAAAATGACCACAGTTGGACAACATTAATGACAAAGGCATGTTCTTGCATCAACAGTATAAATGGAAGGAATACAATATGAAGAAAACTGTGAACAGTTGGGGATTCTGAGGGATTTACTTACTCCTGATGGTTTACGTTTGGCCACAACAGAGCAGGTGGTTTAGGATAAGGAAGGGTTTGTTGTAATGATGTAGTATGGAATGACTCTCAGGAAGATCACTTGCTCATTGGAATGTGTTGATGTCAGGTGCCCTATGGGGATGAGGCTGATGGTACAAAAAAGGGGTGCGGTGGCAGTAAAGTCTGGACCACCGAGAGTCACCTGGGGCTTCTGTAAGCTTAATTGTGAGGCGTGGGGGCAAGATGTCCATATGAGGAGCCCAAAGATCTTGTTCCAGGTCCTTGCTTTTCTATTTACTAGGTGATCCTGGTTGGATGAGTCTGTTGACCTCCCGAGTCTAGACTTTTCTGTTACATGGGATCTGTACTTCCTTTCTTGCTTAGCGTCTCAAAGAGAGTTGTGAGGATCCACAGGACAGAGGATACATGGGCCATCTGAAAAAGTCTGCACGTATCTGCTACAGTTGGTTTTTTGTTTTTGGTTTTTTTATTTGCTGGTAACTAACTCTCCAGTGTGAGCTGAAACTGGAGCCAGGCAATGGTTCATGCTCAAGCTGGAGTTATTTTAAGAAATAATCAATACAAGATGCATTGGGTTGGAGCCACTGTAAGAGTCATAAATCTTGACAGTCTTCTATTTGATAAAATTAATACTGTTTGAAAGAAACATTGTAAAAACCTGCAGGAGGGGAAAACCTAGTGCGTTCTGGGGGAAAGAGCTTAAGCCATTGTGGAAACTGAGTCACTCTAGGAAGACTGGGTGACCATCCTGTTGCTGGTGGGGCAGTTTTCAGGCACATGTCCACACAGGCACGCACACAGGTGTGCATGCACCACACACGTATACACACACGTACACAAGGGCAACAGGTACCAACTTTGTTGGCTGGGTCTCAGAAGACTGGAGAATAAGGCCGCCTAGCATTAATTCCAACAGTGGATAATTGCAATTTGCGCACTCAGGGGCCTACCATCTTCTAAGGAAATGCCGCCTGCCTCTGAATTTTAAACATAAGACAGCCTCGGGTTTTTTGCCCTGTCTCATTTCTAGCTGGTGAAGAGTATGCTCTCGTAGCCTTGGGATTGGTTTTGGCTGTTGTGTACAGGCCTCCCCTGTTGGTGGGAGCATTGGTTATGCGCCAGCAAGCCTCTGTTGCTAGGCAGGACCCGTGTTGCTAGGCAGAAGCGTGGGGGAGGGTGTCAGACTCCGGGGAGCTCACGGACAAACTTGGTTGAGGCAGCACAAGGCACGAAGGGAGCCTGTCAGGACCCTGCCTTCTGTGGGGATGCAGCCGGCTCTCCTTGTATGCATGTGGTCAGAGACCGCAAGGCCACGTTAAAAAAAAAAAAAAAAAAAACCAACAAAACTGGATGAAAACATTTATTTCAATAAGGTCATCAGAGTATTTCTAATTAAAAATTGTTTTTATTGTGTTGAATTTTTATTATAAAAGTAACATAAGTTTATTATAAAAGATGTTGTTACATTAAAACGCTTCATTAATTTTAAAACCATAAGGAAACCTTGACATTGGGTCTGTCATGTTTTCAGGCAGAGAAAACAAAGAATTTTGTCAATCGAAGCCTGGTCATAGGAGAAGTCCTCTCCACAGCGGACATGGCCACAGGAGTGAAGGTGAGAGGCTGTGGGCACCGCGCCCTTCATGAGCTGATACTTAGTTTTAAATAACCAGGAGTACAAAGTAGAACCCTGTAAGTATCAGATGTTTACTGGAATAGATGTCTGTAAAATGGTACAGCGTACAACCCCCCCACCCCGACTTCCTCTTTAGCCATTATATTCAACCTCTTGCTCATTTGTTCTTTGCTTTTCTTTTTGTTTAGTTTTATTGCACTGTGTCAGACAATTATTTTCACTTGTTCTCATTTTATAAAAGCGGTTTCATAGTCATTCATGATTTAGTTTCTTCACTGAAATGTTATCACTAAGGTAGATCTGTACTGTGGCATGCCACTGCATTCATATATTTTTTTGATCTTTTTATTTTGAAATAATAATGCTCACAGAAAGCTACCAAAATAGTACATAGGGTTTTATGAACTCTTCACCGAGTTTTCCTCTGTGGTGACATCTTATATAGCTGTAATGCAAGGTAAACCAGGAAACCACCCCTGCTACAGTACTGTTCTAGTATGGTGCTAGACTACAGACCTATACTACAGACCTTCTTCAGATTTCACTAGCTTTTACATGCACTTCAGTGTGTGTGTGTGTGTGTGTGTGTGTGTGTGTAATTCTATGCAGTTTGGTCCCATATATGGAGTCATATGACCACCACCACAATCAAGATCTAGAGTTGTTTCATCAGCACAAAGGAAGTTTTAGTGCTACCCATTGGCACCCAGTCCCCACCCTGTTCCTGTCCTTTGGCTACCACTAACCTATTCTGTCTCTATAGTTTCACCATTTTAAGAATGATATATGGATGGAAATTCATCTGTTTTTCATATTCCTTTATGTGAATTTGCTACAACACATGGAATTCTTAGACTTCTCCATTTTTGTTGTTCATATGGGTATAATGTGGTATTGCACTGTGGGCTTGCTTTGCGTGTCCCACCTCACCAAGAATGGTGAACAGAAAGTTCAGCCGGTGTGATGGCCATGGCTCATCATGGTACCCTAAGTCTCCAATGGAGGGTCATTTGCATTGCCCTGCATATGCTCTCTTTTCCTTCCTTGGCAACTGTGCCTCAAAATAGGTCCCTGCATCCAAACATTCAGTCCTGATGTCCCCAAAGGGGAGAAATAAGTAGAACACGAAGAGAGAATGAACAGACAGGAAGCCAGGTCAACTGTTGGTGAGTCCAAAATGGCAGTTATTATTTGTTTTGCAGTGTAGATATTTAAAAATGGGTAGGAATTAAAAACAAAGAAAATTGTTAGTTCATCTGTGGTGAAGGCACCCACCAGTAGGTCCTTTGGGGGAGACTGGTTTCCATGTGATTTCAGCCAGGCAGGGTCTCTTCCCTCCTACTTGGGTTGGCTGTGGCTTCCAGACAGAAGAAATTCAGCTTAGATGCAACAAATAGATTCCCTTAGAAATACTAGAGGTTCCTGGTCTAAACTCATGATCCTCAGTTTGTGTTGTTTCCATATTGCTCTCTACTTCCTTTTCAGCAAGCTTGTGGTAGGTAGGATGTCCATGCAGAAATCACCATTGGGTGTTCCAGCATTCTAGATGGGGAGCTGTCTCCTTGGCATCTTTGGGTCTTACACTGACCCTAGTGCATAGAACTGCACCGGGAATGTTTGAATGAATAAGGGAGGGTCAGCCTGTGGTTTAAAGCAGACTTAAACATTTCAACCACTTGCAATGTGTGGATAGTATTTAAATTCTGGTTCAAACAAACTGTAAAGAAAAACTATGTACTAGTTGGGGAAATATAAACATTGGATATTTGGTGATATTAAAGGATTATTATATTTTTAGGTGGGGTAATGATTTTAGGGTTATATTTTTAGAAAGAGTCTTTATCTTTTACAGATGTATGGGACATAGTTAGGGATGAAATGGCAGGATGTCTAGGATAAACTTCAAGATTATGTGGGGTATAGAAGGGGAAAGTGGATTGGGGGAAAGATGAAGCAAAATGGACCATAAGCTGGTCATTGTTGCATTCATTATACTCTTGTATTTTGGTTGAAATGTTCCAAAATAAAAAAACTTGTAAAAAAGTTTTGCTCTGTAGTATCCTAGAAGAAAATATGAATAGATCTTAAGACATAGGTCTTGGGACACCTGGGTGGCTCAGTGGGTTAACTGTCTGACTCTTGATTTTGGCTCAGGTCATGATCTCAGGGTTGTGGGATCGAGCCCTGCATCAGGCTCTGTGCTCAGCAGGAAGTTTGCTTGAGATTCTCTCTCTCTCTCTCCCTCCCCATTTTCCCCTCCTGCCCAAATAAATAAATAAATCTTTAAAAAAATAAAGAAAGAAATAGGTCTTTAAAAATGCTACTGTGATCATGTCCCTCCTTTGCTTAAAACTTCTTTCCCTTATGCTTATAGAAGCCCTCCTATTTTTGATATGGTCCATGGGTCCTTGTGTGGTTTGGCCCTACTCACTTCTCCAGATACCTATTGTCTCACTTTGTCTCCTCCTTAGGGGGCCTGACATCTTGGCCTTCTTTCGTTTCTCGCATCCACCTTTGGACCACTCTTGCCATCACCCTAGAATGGATTTTTCCCTCTCCTTCACCTGTCTGATACCTGCTCATTCTTCAAGTCCCAGCCCAACTGTCCTCCCCTCAGGGAAGCCTCCCTCAAGTCTGAAATTTAAATCCTATCTACTCGTCATCTGTCTTTGAACCTTTGTACCTTACAGTTGTTTGTCACAGTATGTGCTATTTTGATCTTCCGAATTCATGTGTTTGATTGATGTATGTCTCTTAGCACCACTAGAGGGCAAACTTCTTGAAGACAATCATGCCCTACATTTTTGTTCTGTGGTATCACTACATGAGAATTAAATGAATACATAGGCCTTACTGGAAAGGTTAAGAATAGAATTAGGGTATGACTCAGGAAATCCATTCCTCTGTATATACCCCAAAAATTGATAAGAGATAGATATTTACTCGGATACTTGTATGCCAGTGTTCATTGCAGCATTATTCACAATAGCTAAAGGGTGGAAACAAACCAAGTGTCTGTCACAGAAGAATGGATAAACAAAATGTGGTACACACATATGATGGAGTATTGCTCAGCCATAAAAAAGAACGAAGTTCTGGTACATGTTACAACATGGATGAACTTTGAAAACACGATGCTAAGTGAAATAAGCCACACACAACACAGCAAATATTGTATGATTCCACTTACATGAAATTTCTGGAATAGGCAAACTCATAGAGATAGAAAGTAGATTGTGGGTTACCAGAGGCCAGAGGAACAGGAGAATGGGGAGTAGTGGCAGGGCACAGAGTTTCTGTGTGGGGTGATGAAAAAGTTTTGGAGATAGGTAGTGGTGATGGTTACGCAATAGTGTGAATCTAAATAATACCACTGAGTATACTTAAAAATGGCTAAAATGCAAACTTTATGTTAAATGCATTGTGCTAAAAGGTTTAAAAAAACCTTTTAAAATTGAACAAAAGTTACGTTAATCCTGTTTGCTTTCACATATATCATTTGTTGCAGAGGACTAATTTTTCTTGTGCATGGATATCCTAGAAATTTGGAGGAAGGGGTAGATTTTGCTCCTGAGTCTAGCCTGTCTTTCCTGTGAGCAGGGGAGGGAGATGTGGTGTGCTCAGAACAGTCCCTGGGAACCCTGGGGTGGTCATGGCAGCCCCAGATCTCACTTCTAGCCCAAGAGCAGCTGGTGGCTCTGCCTGCTTTCCTTTACACCTGCGCATAAGCTGGCTATCGACTCAATGAGGGAGTGTCAGCAGCAGTTCATCTAAGTCATCTGTGCTCCACAGGCCTGGGCCCCTTTTCTCTCTTCCTCCACATCTGTGTTATCCAAAGGCTCTGGGTGTCCCTGAGAGCTTCAGACAAACATAGTTGGACTAACACAGCCAAGTGGTGGCAGGGCCAGGGGCTGGCTCTGAAAGTGACTCACAGTGAGGTTGAGGGGGGTGGAAAAGTGAGAGGTGCCAGGAAAAGGTTTCCTTTACTGAGGGCTTTGTATCCCTGCTTTAGTTTGGGAGCCAGCCCAGGTCTTCTACCAGGCACGCTGATGCAGTTTGAAAGGACTCTAGGGCCCAAAGAGATGGACATGCTTCCTTTTCTTCTTCCCCATGACTGTTCCCCTTTTTCTTTATTTGAACCACCCTACTATCTGTCCAAATTGCTTGGGCTGCCATGATAAAATATTATAGCTCATGTGGCTTAAACAACAGAAATTTATTTTCTCAGAGTTCTGGAGGCTGGTAAGATCAGGCTCCAGCTGATTCAATTCCTGATGAGGACTCTTCCTATAGATGGCTACCTTCTCACTGTGTTCTCACATTGGGATTGGGCATAGAGAGATAGAAAGAGAGAGCACTTCCCTTATAAGGGCACTAATCCCATCATGAAGGCTCTACTCTCGTGACCTCGTTTAAACTTAATTAGCTCCCCAAGATCCCATATACTAACACCATCACACTGTGGGTTAAGACTTTAGCATATACATTTTGGAGGGAATCCAATGTAGTCCTTAACACTATCCTTTCTGGGGTCACCATTGTCTCAAAAACCACCTGCAATGCCTCAGTGTGTTCCATTTGCTCTTGGAATGAAAAGAATCTGAATGCACTCGAAGGTTCTTTAGGGGACCCACTGTTGGACTATTGTGTAGAAAGGGACTGGAAGGGGGGATCCCTCGGTGGCTAAGTGGTTTAGTTCGCCTTCAGCCCAGGGAGTGATCCTAGAGACCTGGGATTGAGTCCTGCATCGGGCTCCCTGCATGGAGCCTGCTTCTCCCTCTGCCTGCGTCTCTGCTTCTCTCTCTCTCTCTCTTTTTCTGTCTCTCATGAATAAATAAATAAAATCTAAAAAAAAAAAAAAAAGTGGGGGGGGGGGCCTGGAAGGGCCTGAGAGACAGAATGATGTGGGTTTATGTCCTGTCTCTAGGACTTCGCAAAGTTCACTCATGTTCCCTCTACGTCTAAGCTCATGATGGGTGATCTTTATTTTCTCTTTTGTTTAGGTGGTGCAGCTAATGATCATTCATGGGCTGTGTTCAGATTTAGATTAATGATGCCTATGAGGAGCTGCCTGCCATGGCTGGCATGTAGTAGGAGCTTGATAAGTGGCCGGGATGGTATCCCCCAAGATGTGGCCTGGAGCCATTCCTGGCAGTCTTCTAGGTAGTGGCTCAGTTACTGGATTGAGGTGAAATCAATCAGCATTCCAGCTCCAGCCCACTAACTTTCCCTGCCATGGTGGTACATCTTTCTTGCTAGTTATCATTTGGAAGTTACGAGGCCCCATCCTTGGGGCCTTGAACCCCTTCAGCCTGTCCTGACCACAGTTCCCAGCCCCCAGGTAGCTCTGACTGTGGCCTACAGAGCCTACTGCCAGCCATCACTGGGCATGTGGTGCTCATGACCTCATGTACCTGATGTAGCTGTCCTTTCACATCTTCCAGATAAGTGAGAAGGAGAGAGGGAGCTTTCCCAAACAAGCAACACAGGTACACATACATTTGGAGATTTTGTTAGGTGTCCTCTCCTTTGTCTTATTTCCTTGCCTCTGCTTTCTTTGGTCTTTCTCAGAACAAATGGGCTTATCTGGGTCTTGTCTGCTGAGGAGGCCTGGAGGTCAGGGTGCCCACTGGGCAATGATGACAGCAGTAGACACGGTGCTCCTGGGGAGGACACTTTACCCTGCTCCCTTGTGATGGATTAGTGCCATTCTTCATTCAGTTTCTGCATCTCTGTCTTAGTGAATTCATCCCCTCCTCCCTGGCTCCTCCTGCAAGCAACCCCTCACCCAGTCCCCACCAAGCAGTTAATGGGCCTCCGTCCATTTAGAGGCTCAGGCCAAAAACTCAAGTGTCACCTGGAGTCCTCTCTTGGCTTCTTTTCACAATTCCAATCCATCAGCTCTGTCTCCAGAATCTACTTTGAATGCCCCTGCTTCTCTCCCCCTTCACCACCATGGTCTGACCACTGCTCACCGGCTTACCTCACTGGCCACTCGGTGGGCATTCCTCTCTGCTGACTGGGCTGAGGTCCATGCTCCTCCCAGGGTGCACCTGGGGAAAGCTTGTGTCAGGCCAGGGTGTCATCTTCTTGGAACCCTCAGGTGCTCCCCCTGCTTCAGCCCCAGTGGGTCAGATTATCTGCCTTTCAGAGAATGTGGATTTGGCAATACACTTATGAGCACCACATTTTAAGTGACCATGTGGATTGGGATCATGCATACACCACCTATGTTAACTGCTGTGGTTTCTGCAAACCTAGAGATTTCATTCACCAGCCCAGTGCTCCTACTAATGACATTTAATGAATGGAGGTTTTTAAAGTGTAGATGAAATATTCTCTCCATTCCCCCTTTCTAAAGAGGAGGAAAGGATTTAAAATCTGGAAAAGGAATATATTTGTAAAGCATGCATTAGCCACCAGCCAGAGAGATTTAGGGGTGGAAAATTCAACCTGTTTTAGAAAAACACTTTTCTTTAACTTGATTTCCAAGATGGTGTATGGGCAAAAATTACTATTTGGATTGATTGCATCTTTCTGGGCTGGAATTAGCAATGTGATTTGCAGTGTGTCAGGATGATTCCAAGGATGCTTTATGATTCTTCGAATGAAAGCACTTCATATGTCAGATGTAACTAGTGAAATTCATCTGTCATATCAGAGCTGTTAGAGTTGGTGAAGCACCCTTTCAGACAGCACCAGACTGGTCACACATGTGGAGTGCAGAGATTAGTTCTTGCTAGAGGCTGGTGACAGCTCTCGGATGGGAGCATCTGAAGCTTCCATTCCCGCCATTACCCTTCCTGCAGGGTCTTCCTTGGGGTTGCTGTGTCCACTAAAGCTCATTCAATTGTAGTGACCCCAGGAAAAAAAGATACCTATTGGTTGTAACTGAAGAGGTGAGAGTGCAGCAGGCTTCCGGCGTGGACCTGTGGGACCTGGTCTCTCTCATGTTTCTGCTTTGTCTCCTTCTTACCACATTGACCCCATGTGTTGTTTTCATGTACCAGCTCTCGTGATCGCAAGAGCAGCCAGCAGCACTAGGCCTCCATGCTTCCAGATTCCATTGCAATGAAAAGAGAGCTCCTTTTGCCTACCAGCTTACCCATGTGTCCCAGAGGATGCTCTGGTTGGACTTACCCAGGTCGTGTGTCCATGCAGAAGCCATCCCCTGCGGCCGTGATATTATATGTATCATGTAGATCAACCACTTCTGGGTCCCAGGCTCATAGAGCTGGGGATGGGGGTCAACATCAGCCATAAACCACTGACTGTGGAAGAGGAAGGCTCCCCAGAGGAAAGCCAGGGTTGTGTGTCTGGGGGAGAGGAAGGCATTCTAACCTGCAGACACAGTCAGTGTCTATACACTTGAGCTCTTCTGTCTTTGTCATTAGTCCCCTACTCCCTTCAAATGGCCCCGTTCCAGCTACCCTTCCTTCTTGTCTTTCTCCTCATCTTTCTCCTCCTCTACTTCCTCCTTGCCAGCAACACTCTTCCAGGGTTTATAAAAGACCAAAGTACTTGGCACTTGACTGTCACTGAATTCTCACAACAACCTTATGAAGTGCTATTAGGCATTAGACAGCTTGGGTTTGGATCCTAGCCCTGCTTACCATCCTAGGGTGCAGCCTTGGGCATGTCACTCTCCCCTCTGAACCTCAGTGTCCTTATCTGTCAAGAAAGGGTGATGATGTGTTTTTCCCAGGGTGGTTGTGAGCATCAGTGGGCTTGTGTATATGAAGCTCAATGCTTAGAATGGTGAGTGCTCAGTAAGTGGGAGCACTCATCCCTCACTGCATTTGTCACATGTGGAGACTGAGGATTGCTATTTGTCCCAGGTCTTACAGCCAGTGTGTAACTGAGCTGGGCTTTGAGCTGAGGCCATCTCATCCCAGGCTGAGGGCCTGCGCATTGTGCAGCATTGCATTTTCCATCAGCTTTCCTGTTTGTTGACTGTTTCTCATGGTCGAGCTCACTTTGCAGACTGGGCCAGTGCCTGGAAGCAGTGCACAAATACTTTGTGACACATCTTCTATATACCAGGCACTGAGCTAACCCCTGAGCAGACAAGGCAGACTGCACATTCAAAAGTGTCATTTGAAAGCAAAACAAAACTGGAGGTATCAGAATTCCAGATTTCAAGTTATGTTGCAAAGCTCCAGTGATTCAAACTGTATGGTGCTGGCATAAAAATAGAGACATGGATCAATGGAATAGAACAGAAAACCCAGAAATAAACCCACAATTATATGGTCAATTAATCTCTGAAAAAGGAAGAATGAATATCCAATGGGAAAAAGTCTCTTCAACAAATGCTGTTGAGAAAACTAGACAGCCACATGCAGAAGAAGGAAACTGGACCACTTTCTTTCATCTTACACAAAAATAAACTCCAAATGGATTAAACACATAAACTTGAGACATGAAACCATAAAAATCCTAGAAAAGGGCACAGGCAGTAATCTTCCTGACCTCAGCTGTGGCAACATTTTTCTAGACATACCTCTTGAAGCAAGGCACATATAAGCAAAAATAAATTATTAGGACTACATCAAAACAAAATGTTTCTCCACAGTGAAGGAAACAACAAAACTATAGTCAGCCTACTGAATGGGAAAATATATTTGTAAGTGACATATTCAATAAGGGATTAAAATCCAAAATATATGAAGAACTAATACAACTCAGTACCCCCAAAACAAATAATCCAGTTAAAAAATGAACAAAAGACATAAATAGACATTTCCAAAGATGACATACAAATGGCCAACAGACACGTGAAAAGATGCTCAACCTCACTCATAATCAGGGAAATGCAAATCAAAACTACAGTGAGATATCACCTCACACCTGTCAGAATGGCTAAAATCAAAAACACAAGAAACAGGTGTTGGCAAGGATGTGGAGAAAAAGGAACCTTCTTGCACTGTTAGTGTGAATGCAAATTGGTGCAGTCACTGTGAAAAATGGTATGGAGATTTCTCAAAAAGTTAAAAATGTAACGCCCTACAATCCAGTAATTGCACTACTGAGTATTTACCCCCAAAGTACAAAAACATTAATTGGAAGGGATACTTACACCTCTATATTTATAGCAGCGTTACCTATAATAGCCAAACTATGGAAACGGCTCAAGTGTCCATTGACAGATGATGAATGGATAAAGAAGATGTGGGGGATACACACACACACACACACACACACACACACACACACGTATATGTAAAATGGATATAATGGAATAGTACTCAGCTATAAAAAGAATGAAATCTTGCAACAACATGGCTAGAGCTAGAGAGTACAATCCTAAGCAAAACAGGTCAGTCAGAGAAAGACAAATACCATATGATCTCACTCATAGGTGGAATTTAAGAAACAAACAAAAAAAATGAGCAAAGGAATTAAAAGGGAGAGAGACAAACCAAGAACCAGATTCTTAATTATAGAGAATAAACTGCTGGTTACCAGAGGGGAGGTGGGTGGGGAGATGAAGAAAATAGGGGATGAGGCTTAAGGGGTGCACTTATGATGAAATAAAATAAGATGGAAAAAAAAGAGTCATTTGGTGAGCTGAACTGGGCAGCCCTGAGGATGGAGAACTGACATTTTTCAGTGTTAGGGTGGCCCCTCCAAGAGAGACAACCATGAGTTATGTCTGCGGAGAGGAACTGGAGCATCTCAGGCAATGGAGGGGAAGGGCATGGATGCCTTACCATTTGTGGGACTTTTGTAAAACTTGATGAGCTGAACAAATGCTCCTCGAATGGAGTTTGGCCAGGGGTTTAGTTGTCATTAACCTCTTGACTGTTGCTAACATTGGTCTATATTGTCCTTGTTTTCAGTGTGGAATAATTTATTGGCTATTTGGCGGTGCAGTCAGGAATCTTGGAAGCCCAGGACATGTAACTAAGTGGCTTCAGCCACTCCAGGTATGGCATGTACCTCAGTAGATGTCTTCTTCTATGGAGAGCCTTTAAAATTCAAAGAAACAAGATGTGTGTGTGTGTGTGTGTGTGTGCGCGCGCGCGCACGTGTGCATGTTTGCAGAAAAAAAAATAAGAGAATTAGTGTCAGCAAGAATCTTGTTCAGAATGAGAATTTCAAGACTGCCTTATAAAAACTTGTGTTTTTTATCATATTAGCTGTCACCAGGCTGAACTCCTAGTTTATATCTCCAGCTCCCCTCCCCTCTTTCTCACTCACATTCTTGACTATCAGAGGTCTGCAGCTAGAGCAACCATCTGACTAGCTAATTCCCTTCTAATATCTGGTGAACTCCAGGAGCAGAAATACACCGGGATGTTTGCCATGACTGAGAGGGGCCATGGGAGCAATGTGAGAGGGATCCAGACTGAAGCCACCTTTGACCTCTCTGCACAGGTGAGGATGCTGCCCATCATTCCGCAGTTCCGGGCTGTGGGAAATCTGTTCAGAACCAGACTCTCCTCCTTCCTGGGGCCAAAGTCCCCATATCTTTAGCTTCTACTCCCCCTGAATAAAGAAACTATTTACTTATTTCACTCTCCTTTGCAGTTTCTCATTTGATATTGGGTTTTTCTAAGAACTACAAAGGAATAAATACATTTTGAAGTTATTTCTTGGCATGAGTTTGGGTCAATATACGTGTGCAAGCATGGGGCATGAGTGTAAGTGTGGCTACTCAGTCTATTCTTTCCATTTTCTGAGTTTGTTTTTTAGAATCTGAATTTTTCCTAGGAGGTTTTCCTGACCCACAAATGCTACTTAGAGGTGATTGGGGTCTAGAATAACAGATTCAAGTAAGGGTTGTATTGGAATATGTTCATCCTTTCCTCCTGCCCATATGCTAGTTCTCTACAATAGTCATTGATGTCCAAGGTCATAGCAAGAATAATGACTGACATGTATTGAATGCTCACTATGGGCCAGGCTCTGTGTCAAGTACCTTCTGTATAGTTTACCGTATTCCCTTGCAATAACTATTCCATAAGGTGACGATAAGCCACGTCTGGTAATTTAGCACGTGTGTGCTAGACATCAGGGTAAGCACTCTATATATAACATTGTTTTAAATATCCTATAGTTTTCTAGGAAGATACTGTTGTCCCTATTTTACAGGTGGATAAACTGGCTCACAGAAGTTAGGAAATGGGCTACGAATATGCAGCTCATGAGCCAGGTTGCTTCAAGTGGGACTGCCCCTAAGAGCTTGGCTTTCCTGCTAGTGGTGGTATGCTGACCGGCCATCTTTTGAGTTTTTGCTTGGTCAGTTTTTTCTTTCCCTAAACCATGATACTGAGGTTGCCTTGCTGTCGTTAATGGGGGAAAAAAGAAACTCCACCCCAGAATTCTTATTTCTTTCTTATTACAGTTTTTTTCCCCCCACAAAAATCATTTCCCTGGGTGGGTCCCATTTTCCCCAAACAACATAAATGATTTAGCTACTTGGTGTATTTCGGCAGCTGTTGCCTTCTGCAGGGGAGTTGCAAAGTTGAAATCATAATGATGAGGAGACTCTGGTGAACACTCTGCCTCTGGTGGGAGTGAGAGAGAGAATAAGCCCATCATAAACTTGAGCCACTGAGAATTGACATAGCATTCATAGCAATGAATTCTCCTTCATTGCATTCTGTGTTTTCCCCTTCATTTCCCTTTTAAAATGTGAGAGCATATCAAATGAGCTTCTCTCCCTTGAGAACTGTTTCAATCTCTTACATTTTTTGGTTATTCACTGCTGTGGGTTGGCTGTTTTATTTTTTATTTTTGGACAGTGGTGCTGATAGTGGTAAGGATAATTAAGAGGTAAGAGAGAGTTTTATTTTTACATTTTATGTTAAATAGCAAAAATAAATGGAACTATGAGCTCTCTGGTCACAGCTTTTCTTTTTTCTTTTTTTTTTTTTAAAGTGCTTTACACTGCTGACCATTTTGTTGGCCTTCAACCACTAATTATGGTAAGAACCAACACACATGGTGTGCATTATTTAGATCCTGCTTCAATGCCAGCATTTTGGCTTATGCAGACTTTCCCAAAGCAGTATTTTTGCCAGAAGTGACAAACCTCCTTTCCCAGAGTGTATCACATGTTAAAAGGGATGGATGGCCTCTTGTCTCTCTCCCCACCCCACCAGATCTTTTCTGCCAGGTCAAGGTTACTACTCCCCTTCCTACCCTCGAGGGTAAGGGTGCCTTTACCACATGTTTGTTTTTGTTTTTGTTTTGTAGTATTTTTGTTGTTGTTGTTACTGCACCCAGCGTCAAATAATTCCTTTCTTTGAGAAATCCTGACTGGCCTGATAAGACAAGGGCAGTCTCCAGAGACTTCTCTTAAAAAGATTCAGTTTGTCCATTTATGTTTCTGAAAAGCGCTTGCACATGTTAAAAGTTTCCTTGTGCAAACATATGTCAGAGAATGTTTTCTTAGGCTTCAAGAATGTATTTCTTGGCCAGCAGGAAAAATGTAGTCTATATACTTTAAAATCTGAACTCTGAGATAATTTTTACATGATCAATCGCTCGTTGGTTTAGTTCAGCCACATCTTCGATATAGTCAGCTCCAGTTAAACGTGCACTTCTGCTCTTTTGCCATTTCCCCTAGGTTCCCCAACCTGTCCCAGGTACTCTGTATTCAGAGCTGGCAGTTATTGTCAGTTCTCCTTGGCATGAGGTTTCAGGGTAACCTGGGTAATGAGCAAAATTAGAAGTAAAGGAGATGCCTGGGTGGCTCAGTGGTTGTCTGCCTTTGGGTCAGGGCATGATCCTGGGGTCCTGGAGTCAAGTCCTGCATTGGGTTCCCCGCAGGGAGCCTGCTTCTCCCTCTGCCTATGTCTCTGCCTCTCTGTCTGTCATGAATAAATGAATAAAATGTTAAAAAAAAAAAGAATTAGAAGTAAAAGGGGGAACATTTACATTGTGATTCTATACTGGTTTCCCGAGAGGAAAAGAAAGAAGACTGAGGTTGAGCAGAGCCTGAAAACAAAAACCCTGCATCTTCTTTTTTTTTTTTTTTTTTTTTTAAACCCTGCATCTTCTTAACCAATGTTAATTTCAGACTGTTTGGAGCTGGAATCCTTGGTCATATTATGGAGACAAACTGGGTGGCATATTCTAAGATTCTTTCCCTTATAAGGTAGAGAATTATTTACGAATGCTTCAGTTTAAGGTCTTATACATTTTAGGGGAACTTTTAGTTATTCTATTCATTGATCAAGAAAATGGAGAGGCAGGATCTGAAACAATGATCCAAAGGCTCAAATGAGGGTTTTTCCCTTTATAAAAGTCAGAATTGTGTGGGCTGAGATTCTAAGGAATGGTGGGAATAGGTCATGGTTGCTTACTAATCTTGCTTGCATCCTGGCATGCAGTTTTGGCCTTCGTTTACTTGCTACTTAAACAACAGAGCCATATCAATGAGGTAGAGATTTTCAAGGCCTATACAAGAGTGAAGGGCATGAGGAACCAAGTGATTTGTCCAGAAGAGGCAGTGCCCAGCAGATAAGATAAAACACACAGACATGGACTCATCCAACTAGGGGCCCCAGATCATTAGATGAGCCATCCTTTCTTGTGAACCTTGCTGGTGGCTTATATGGGAGAGGCTGAGTATATATCACTAGGGGCTTGGGGGTTTAGTCTGCTCTTCTGCTTTGAAATCTTCTGAGTGTGTCCTGCTACACGATGTGGATCTGTTTCACAGTATTCATTGCAGTGAGCCAAGGAATTGAGATGAGCCACCGGAAAGGAAAACTCTGTCATTCTTTTTTTGTGTAGGAGTTTGTGATTGACACACCATGTGAAAATGCTGAGAAGATGTACATCGGAAATGCGATGTATGGGAATTATGCAGCAGTCTTTGCTCAGCTCATCATAAATGGAAGATCACAAGGTTTGTGCTGGCACAGAAAGCTAGAATAATTTTCTTTACTTTTATGATTTTCCAGTAAGTACTTTACCTTGAAAGTGCACTGCACCGGTTTTATTTTGTATAAACTCAGTATCAACTTTATTTCTTAAATCTACACAATGCCTGAATTTATTATTACATTTTGGCATTACAGTAGTCCTCCTCCTTGCCCCCTTATTGACGGTTTTGCTCTCCACAATTTCAGTTGCCTGCTATCAGCTGTAGTCTGGAAGCAGATGATCCTCCTTCTGATGTATGGTCAAAGGGTCAATAGTAGTGTAACACTGTCACATTGCCTACCTCATTCCCTGCATGTCATCTCATCACATAGGCATTTTATCATCCCACAGTGTCACAAGAAGGGTGAGTGCAATGCAATAAGGTATTTTGAGAGACAGAGACCACAGTCACATAACGCTTATAGCATATAGATGTAATTATTCTATTTTTTAAAAGATTTTATTTATTTATTCATGAGAGACACACAGAGAGGCAGAGAAGGAGAGGGAGAAGTAGGCTCCCTCTGGGAGCCTTATGCAGAACTTGATCCTGGGACCCCGGGACCATGACCTGAGCTGAAGGCAGATGCTCAACCACTGAGCCACTCAGGTGTCCCTAATTGTTCTATTTTATTATGAACTATTGTTGTCCATTTCTTACTGTGCTTGATTTATAGATTAAACATGATTGTAGGTATGCAGATAAAGGAAAACACTTGGCATACCTAGGGTTCAGGACTATCTATGGTTTCAGGCATCTACCAGGGTCTTGGAACATATCCCTTGTGGACAAGGGGGTATCACTGTATACACTATTATGCACAGTGCACAGTCCTAGAACTGACTGAATTGCAGAATCAACAAAACTGTATACTACTCCAGGAAATGAATAAAGCTTTAATTGTATCTTTAGAAAAGAGAGTTTGGCAACTGTCTCTTTGCCTTCCTCAGGCCCCCACTGTTTTATCGTTCCTATCCGTGATGAAAAAGGAAGCTTGTACCCGGGAGTGACCGCTATTGATATGATGTACAAGGAAGGTGAGTCTCCAGATGACACTCCTTCTATCCTCATTTGCACTTCCTGCCTGCTCTCAACCCCACCCAAGGAGAGTCTAACCTAACTCACCAAAACAGTGAAGGCAGCAAAGACTCTCTGATTTTGAAGACTGATGAGTCTTTTATGTCAGAACTGTTGGGGAATGTTGAAGATTGCCATTTATGAATATACATTGGTCTTATTTTCTCCCAGCCTCTAGTGTTATCTAGTCATAAGGCAGCTTTGCCCTGAGTAATTTTGCATCCTCTCCTCTTCTTGGACCAGTGGGCTCTCAGAACACAGATTGAGGTTCTCTCTTTCTTGTTCCTGAGCCACGGTCTGGTTTTGGTGCCTAGGAGGCCCTGATGAATCCCTAGGACTGACTTTGTGGATGAGTTTGCTGCAGCTCTTGTACCCCAGACTGAGTGGCTTAAACAACAGAAATGTATTGGCTCACAGTTCTGGAGGCTACACATCCAAGGTCAAGGTGCTGACAGGGTTGGTTCTTTCTGAGGGTTGTGAGGGAGAATCTGTGCCAGGCCTCTCTCTGTAGATGGCTGTCTTCATGCTTACATGGTCTTCTTCCTCCTTGTATGCATGTCTGTGTGCAAATTTCCTTTTTGTAAGGATGCCAGTCCCTTGGATTAGGGCAACCCTAATGACCTCTCTCTAACTTGATTATCTCTGTAAAGACCCTGTCTGCAAATAAGGTCATATTCATAAGTACTAGGGGTTAGAACTTGAACATGTGAATTTGGAGTGGGAGACACAGTTCAACCAATAACATTGTGAGAGCAGACTGTACCTGTGGGCTCTGCTGGTTGTCCCCAGCCAAGGCCAAACCAAGCCAAAGAAACAGGTGGGAGAAGGAAAAAAGAAAGAAGAAAGAGAAGAGGGGGCATAAGATGATTCTTTGGTGGTGGAGGGGACAGTCTCATCTTGTTCAGCCCCTCAGTGTTTATTGACCACTGTCACAGTTGCAGGAATGGGCTACAAGTGGGGTTGTGAGTGCTCTAACTGTATCTCTCAGGATTGACTGAGGCCAGGAAGGCCTCTTGAGTCAAGTGCTGCTGAGAGCAAAGGGCCCAGCTCTTGTGAAGTGGTGCCAGACATTTAAAACACCAGCAACTTCAGAAAGTCTGCTTTGGTCCTTGTAAGCTCCTAAGTGCAACTGTGTCCTTGTCAAGGGGTATTGTTCTAAATAAGGACATTTACTAAAGATTGTTTCCCCCTTAGATTAAATCTTCCTAAGTGTGAGATGAACAAAAAGTAGACCCCAGACTCTGACAGGTGTCATTAGGAAGTAAATCAAGTGGCTTTCAAAAACCTTCTGAGGAGTTGGGTCACCCTAGTCACTCACTGCTGTCCTTGTGGCCATTTTCTCTTGAGTCTTTCTAGGCATTTGACTTCACAAATTTACCCCTTGTTCTGGAAAGGAAGTGTTGGGAGGGAGGAGAAATTTGACTTCTGTATTACTGGGGGAGTAAGTAGCTTTGCTGCCTTCACTGCATTCAGCCTGACATTCCTTCTATTGCTTAGAGCTCTTCCTTTCCAAGTCGCAGCACCCAGATCTTCCACCTGAGCCCAGGAGCACAGAAGGCACAGTTCTTTAAGAAAACAAATACAGAGCGTTCCCATCCTTATCCCAATTAGAGAAGCATCAGCCATCCTGGGAGTAAAAGAAAGTGTTTTGGGTTTTAGTCGAGACAGGCCTGGGAAGTAACAGGAATCATAGTTCTGATACTAGCATGGATTTGCCTCCTGCAGCTGTTTTCTGCTCTCTCTAGGTCTTCATGGTGTGGATAATGGGATTTTAATATTTCACAAGGTTCGGATACCAAGGGAGAACTTGCTGGATAAGTGAGTAGTTTTCACTTTAACTTGGATTGGCTGTACCTATGATCTCATTACTTTCCCAAGCTAGGCCTGGCACCTGGGTCTCATGGGCTGCATATCCAGGCTGTCTTCCAGCCACTACTACAAATTTATTGATCATCCGTTGGAAAATGTACATAAGAAAACAGAAAAAAAATTAAGGTTACCCAAAATGCTATTACCCAGACATAATGATTGTTATGCATACTTTAATGTGTAACTACCTAGACACTTTCTTCCAAGCTGGTGTATCAACAGAGAGGTGTGTTTGCTTTTTACTGAATGAGATCCACTTATAAATTCTATTTCTTATAACTTGTAATTTCTGTTTAACATTATGTCAAATGTGGTTTTTTTAAGATTTTATTTATTTATTCATGACACACACAGACACACACACACACAGAGAAAGAGGCAGAGACACAGGCAGAGGAAGAAGCAGGGTCCATGCAGGAAGCCCGACACAGGACTCAATCCCGGGTCTCCAGGATCATACCCTGGGCCAAAGGTGGTGTCAAACCGCTGGACCATCAGGGCTGCCCATGTCAAATGTTTTTATGCAACAGGAAATACATATATACATTATCATTTTCAATATTGCCATAATAGGCTGTTAAATAAATGATCTATAATTTATGCAATCCATCCTCCTTGTTGGACATTTAGGCTGTTTCCTGAAAACTTTTTTTTTTTTTTTTTTTAACTATTACAGACCAGGTAGTGTTATTGCCTCCTTTGTGGGTAAGGAGGTAAGGTACCACCTTTTAGCTTAGGAGGCTCTTGTAACCAGTGCTGCTTGGATGGATAATGTCAGAGGTGCTCAGTGTCATTTCCCAGTATTCCACTGATGTCAGGGTGAGTTAAACCGTGAGGTGAAGGCTACTTCTTCAGGTGCATTTTAGGAGTGAAGCTCTAGGGGTTCACATTACACTTTGTGGAGGCCAAGAAACTCCAATTGCGTTACTTTTCTCAACAGCATTTCATTTATCCAATAAAAATCCTGACCTATAGTCAAACTGAAATCTGTGAAAAAGCAAGCAAACAAGCAAGCTCTGCATAGTCAGCTTTACTATAGATATTCCTTTAACATTTCACTCTTTTTTATTGCCTGAAAGCTCTTGCCAGCAGATAGATGTCATAAATGCCAAAAGTTTAGGAAAAACGTGTGGGAAACAAACTTTAAAAGGACCATTCTGGTAAATTCTGCCCCCCTCCTGGCCCTGGGAATTGGTAGGAAATAAAATGGAAATAAAGAAAGCATCTTTGCGGTTATCCTGGTGTGTGGGGAAGCCCTTAGGGCCCCTCAGGAGTCACCAGCACCCACAAGAGCAGGTCTGAGCACCACCAGCCTTCCTCAGAGGCATCTGCACATTTTCTGATCACTTAGCAACAGCTCTCCACTCTGGGAGATGGAGAAGATGGAAGGAATACCACAGATGTAGAGCTCCTCATATGTGACCCACCCTCATGAGATCTCAGGGGCCTGACCAGTCTGCCAGAAGCTAGATTCATTGGCTTAGCATTCATCCAATATACTATAGATTAGAAAGTCAGATCCAGCCAGAAAGAAAAATGATAGTGAGCTACATGGTCCATAGAAGACATGAGAATATATAGATTTTTTGTGATAAGCAGGATTTGATTTTAAGCCATTCTATTGGCATATTAAGCTGCCCAATATGTCAGAGAGCAGTAGTGGCAACACAGGTATTTTGAAGGAGGCGCCCCATTTTTGGGATGTTGATAAAAAATGGACCAGTAAATAGATGTTCAGATTCATTGCAATCCTTGTCAAAATCCCAGTTGCCTTTTTTTTTTTTGGCAGAAATTGAGAAACTGATCCTAAAATTCATATGGCAGCACAAGAGGTTCAGAATAACCAAAACAGTTTTGCTAAAGAAGAACAAAATAGGAGACTCACTCTTCTGATCTGAAAATTTACTACAAATCTACAGTAATTGAGATGGTGTCATATTATAGTGGATCCCCCTGAAAGCAGGTGGGAAACAAAAAAGAAAGAACAAAGGAAAAAACCCACTGTAGTATTGGCATAAGGATAATAGGTGGACAATGAAAGAGAATGGAGAGTCTAGGAATAAAGTCTTACATTTATGGTAAATTAATACTCAACAAGGATAGTAAGACAATTTATTGAGGGAAAGAATAGTCTTTTGAACAAATGGTGCTAGGACAACTGGACATCCACATGCAAAAGCATGAAGTTGGACTCTTTTTTCATCCCGTATACAAAAATTTTCTCAAAATAGATCACAGATATAAATGTAAGGGCCAGAACTGTAAAGCTCTTAGAAGAAAGCATATGTGTAAATCTCTGTGACCTTGATTTAAGCACCAAAAGTACAAGAACCAAAGAAAAAAAGAGAAAAATTGGACTTCATCAAAATTTTAAAACCTTTGCACCTCAAAGGACACTATGAAGGAAGTGAAAAGAGAATGCACAGAATAGAAGAAAATATTTGGAAATTGTATATATTGTAATGTATATGATACATATATTATCTATATAATTTGCAATACATATATATATACACACACACACACATATTATCCAGAATATAAAAGGAACTATTATAGCTCAACAATTAAAAGACAAATGACCCAGTTGAAAAATGGCCAAAATCTGAATAGATATTTCTCCGAAGAAGATAAGCAAATGGCTAATGAGCACATGGAAAGATGCTCAACATCATTGTCATTAGGGAAATGCCAATCAAAACCACAATGAGATACCATTTTGCACCTGGTCAGATGACTATAATAAAAGAGGCCATGATAAGGGTTGGTGAGGATGTGTAGAAATTGAAACCCTCTTACATTGTTGGTGGGGATGTAAATGGTGCTGCTAATTTGGAAAAGAGTTTGGCACTTCTTCAAAAGTTTAAATTTTTCATATGAGCCAGTAGCAATTCTGCTCCTAGGTATTTGTGAAAACATTGTTCAGAAGAGGATTGAAAACATGTCCACACAAAAACATGTACACAATTGTTCACAGCATAATTACTCATAATAGCCATAAAGGGGGAAATGACCCAGATATCTGTCAACTGATGAATGGAGAAACAAAATATGGTGTTTCAATACAATGGAATATCACTGGGCCATAAAAAGAAATAAAGTACTGACACACAGTTACAACATGCATGAACCTTGAAAACAATGAGCTGAGTAAAAGAAGACAGATACGAAAGCCACATATTGTACAATTCCACTGATGTGAAACATCCAGAATAGACAATCCGTAGAGATAGAAAGTGGAGTAATGGTTGCCAGGGCCCGGAGTATGATGAGTATGGGGAGTGACTGCTAATAGTATGAGTTTTCTTTTTGAGATGATGAAATGTTTTGGAATTGGACAGTGGTAATATTGTATGAGTTTGTGAATGTACTAAAAACCACTGAATTGCACACTTTAAAGGGGGGAATTTTATGGAATGTGAATTATATATCAACAACAAAAGAGTGGATTGATGTGTGGTCTTCACATTCTAGTGTTGGTTTAATGATGGTGGTCCTCATGCTTTTTTTGTGCCAAGGGCCACTGCTTAGTCACGGGCTGGTGGTGGCATGAAACCTGCTTCTACTTTCCCTGAGTCAAGCCTTGGTCAGAATCTTCTGGGGAGGCTCTTGCCCTACCCCAACTCTGATGTCTCAGGGCGGTTCCTGCATCTGGAAACCCTGTGTATGCATACGGCACTATTTCTAGTGGGGCCATGTTCTTCTTCTGTGTTAACTCTACCCCCCTTTTCCACCTACCTCTTCCCTACCATAGGTTTGGTTCTGTGGCTCCAGATGGGCAATACCATTCACCTATTAAGAACAAGAGTGCAAGATTCAATGCGATGCTGGCAGCGCTGACTCCTTCGAGATTAGCTGTGACTTTCCAAGCTATGGGTGCCATGAAGGTAGTTGACTCTGATTTTAATTTACATCGCAGTTTGTTCTCTGCATGTTCCAGGGATGGGTAGCAATTTCAGAAGCTGAGCTTCTTGAGCCACAGTTGGTATAATGTAGCTAGGGCTAATGGTTAGATATGAAGAGGTACCAGTTGGCCACACACAGAGAACATTTCTGCACCCTTCTTATCATGGGATCCTATCCATCTGTATCTCAGATGTGCTGCTGATTATGGGGGATAGAACATAGGCATTATGGTGAAAGAGCCACAAAAGATGACCCTGGAGGGACTGGGTCATTCAGAACAAATGCATCTGCTGGAAAAGCAGCTAAGAGCTGACACATGAGGGAAGGCCAGCATGTCTCAGCTGAGTTCACTGGGGAGATTTGATGGTCATGTGGCTGTTTGGAGTGTGGCATTCAGCCTCACAGCTTAGAGTCCATGAAACCAGACCCCCAGAAGACATCTCTAACCTCCCCTCTTCCCACACCTTCCCAAATACTGATTTGGAAAGAGAGGCCAGGAGAGGAAAGTTCTGGAAAGCCCTTCTCTTCTTCCTCTTCCTTCTCTTTCCCCATCTCCTCCTCCTCCTCCTCCTCAAGGCTCAGCATTGTCTGTTCTCTGGGCCTTTTCCATCCCTTTGCATGAAGGAAAAGCCTGCTTTAAGCTTCACTGAGCTTGGTGAAGTTGGAAGAAAAATTAAGAAACCCATGAATATACATTGTAACTTGAATCCAAATTTTCCATCAAGAAGGAATAAATTTCATTCACCTGATTCCAGGCCTGGCCTCAGCACACAGTTTTCTGACTAGAAGGAAGATTCTTTTTTACTCTTTTCCACCAAGTTGATCCTGCTGTCTAGGAAGCCTGCCTGATAGGAATTTCCCTGTGTTTTGCTTTCCTACCAATTGGTACAATTGTGACACTATAGACACCCACCCTGGGTAGTATTAAGCCAATGTCCTCATGCCCAAGGCACTGCTTCCTGTACTTGTTTTCTGGTGGTTCTTAAGGGGTTTTGAGTTCTGAAGTCTTACATCAGGAACGGCTCAGCTGGTTGGTCCCCTTAGCTGAATTGTCTGGCAAAGGAACAAGATCCCCAGGGAAGCCTTGTGATGAAGGCAGAGAGATGAGGCCAAGGCTCTCGCACAGCATCAGAGTGCTAATGAAGACTTCTTCTTCAAGTCTGTAGAGAAACTATTTCAGCCATTTCAGGACTTCCGAAAGAGGCAAAGGGGGAGAAGTCATTGAGCTGAGAATGACATTGTAGAGAAGCTGGGACAAAAATCAGATCTGGGATTATCTGGTGCTTCGATGGCAGTATCTGCACATTAGCTCCTCTGCTGGTAGTGGCCTTGGGGTCTCTCTGAGGAGAGCTCTCAGTGAACATGAAAGCACCTGCTCCTGGCTCTAAGACAATGCAGAAAGCCTGTGCTTTATGTTTCTGAGTGGGTGCTGGTGTGTGAAGGATGCCCACATTTCCATCAGTCCCATTAGCTCATCCAGGCTAGTAGCAGAGTCCTGAGGGAGCAGGCACAGGATAGCAGAGGCAGGGAAGTGGCAGGGCCTTTTGGAAGAGACTTGATTTTAAGTGTCTCCAGATCTGGAGCTGGAAGGGTGGGAGAGAGGAGACAGGGGGGCTGATTTCTAAAAGGCACTCGTTCTCCATTCTACTGAACATTGACAACATAGAGGCCTTATCTTGATCATAGAACAGAGACCTGAGGCTTCAAATCTCATCCTGGACATGACTGGCAGTGGGGTGTCAGTGAATCAGGAGGCCTCCTTAAGCCTCAGTTTCTTCATCTGTAAAGTGGACATTGTGAGGTAAGGCATGAGTGAGTAGAGGTGTGTGCAGTACTGGCACAGAGCAAATGTTTAGTAGCTCAGAGCTGTCACTGATGTGGTGCCCATTGCCATGCTGCTGTTACTGGGAAGATAGGAGTTAGCTCTAAAAAAAGGAATAAATGTGCTTTTGTTGAAACAGATGTCATCGTGGACTCCAGGTACCAAGGTAGTCTGAAAGGTTTTGCATAGTTCCCTTCTGATTCTTATGTATCTGAAGCAAAATAGAGTGGCCATGAGTCAGCACCTGCCCTGCCAGGAAGTAGATTTGCCCTGTAACAGGGAGATCCCCTCTCAGAGCCTGTGAGCCCCGAAGGCTGCATAGTTTGGGCACTGCCGATGTGGTCCAGCCGTGATGGACAGCGACCCTGGCCACCGTGATCTCATCGCAAGCTTCTCGGGCGAGGATGATCTCACCAGTCCTCTTGGCAGCTCCTCCTCTCCTATGGCTCAAACACATGACAGATGTTTTCTCAGCTGAAACCTAAGATGGTCCCACTTGTTCTGTTCTCGCTGATGAGTGGAAAAATGGATCCTTTTCTCCTACGTGCATTCCTTATGTATTAGAAAACTGTCACCGTGGCTCCCCATGGTGACATTTGCTCAAGGCTGAGCATGCCCCGTCCTTTTAAATTTTGCCCAGATGCCTTATTTTTCATGGTTATCTCTCATTTTCATAGTTCCTCAGTACTTTCTGATTTTTTTCTTAAAGGCTTGCCTTAATAAGCCTTCCTCCAATTTGTGTTCCAAGTGTCCTGCCAGGTTAAATGATTAGCAGGAACAAAAGGAAAAGGAAACGGAAACCAAGACTTTTGGCCGGGGTGGGAGGTGGGGGCTTAGTAGAGCTCTGTAGCCGAAGTGGGGAGGCTGGGAAGCCTTTTTAGAAGGGGGAAGGAAGGGAAGGGAGAGAAAACTGAATTAGAAAAAAATCAGAGAGGCAGACAAACCATGAGAAGCTCCTAACCCTGGGAAACAAAAAGGGTTGTTGGATGGGAGGTGGGTGGGGGATGGGGTAATTGGGTGATGGACATAAAGGAGGGCACGCGATGTGATGAGCACTGGGTATTATACACAACTGATGAATTATTGAAAATGACATCTGAAACTAATGATGTACTATATGTTGGCTAATTGAATTTAAATTAAAAAAAAAGAAAGAGGAAGGAAGTTGGGGAAGTCACTGGTGATTTCGGAGGCAGAAGTAGAAGGAGTGTGAAATGTGAAGGAGGTCTAGGCCATCGTGTTGGGTTGATGTTGCATGTAAGTAAATATTTCAGCCTAAGACAAGCTGGTTCCCCATTTTCAAAAGAGTCTCTGTAGTCTTTTAAAGTAGGTGCTACAAAGTAGCTGGGTCCCTCTCCCAGAGTTCTGAGCAGCTCTGGGTGATGCTGGCGCCAGTGAGTCTGCATTTCCAGCAAGTTCCCCGGTGATGCTGACATTACTGGTTGGGGATCACATTTGGAGAACCACTGCACAGAGCATATGGATACAGTCACAGATTTCTGGCCGCATCCCAGCCACCTTGTCACTGTTCTGGCCTCCTAGTTCCTCCATGGTCATGGCCCAAGTTCTTTTCCCATCTCCAGCACCTTGCATGACCTCTCACCCAGCCTTCTGTTCACATGCCATCGTGCTGCCTAGCCAGCCCACTCTCGCTTTTCATATAGTGTTCATGTCCCCGTCAGAGCTCAGGCAAGTGTCCCTTCTTCAGAAAGGTCACAGCCTACATGGCATCCCTCTGTCATGTTTTCAAGGCACTGCACTTCCCCTTGAAGTGTTTCTTCACTTCATTAGCCGGTTTTGACTAGCTAATGGTGTGATTGAGCCATTTCTGTGTCCTTGCTACCCTAAAAGATCCATGTAACCAGAGTCCTGCTGGCCGCGTTTACTGCTGGGTATTCAGCTTCCCACATGGAGTAGGAACAGAGAAAATAGGAGCTGATGGAATGAATGAAGAATGAATCAGGGTTGCCTGGATGGCTCAGCCAGTTAAGCATCTGCCTTCAGCTCGGGTCATGATCTCAGGATCCTGGGTTTGAGCCGAGTTGGGCTCCCTGCTCAGTGGGGAGTCTGCTTCTCCTTTTGTTCTTCTCTCTCTCTCAAATAAATAAAGTCTTTTTAAAAAAGAATGAATCAAAATTCACAAATTGAACACCTGACATAGTTCTTGGTAGAGGTAAGTGTTTAATACATGTCTGTCTTGTGCCCCACACCCCAAACCCTCAGCCTATTCCAGGGTGATGGGAAAGAAAGATGTTGCTACCTCCTCCTTCTGACTCTACATGTAATATGTACTTTACAAGTGTTAACCCATTTCTCCTCATAACAGCTCTGAGAGGGTTCCATTGGTATGTGGGGAAACTGAAGCAGGAGGATGTTAAAGAAATTGCCCAAGGTGCCCAAGTGAATATACATAGGTTGATTCTTCTGGTCCTTGTTAAGGGAGATGGCTCCATATATGGAAGGATGGTCATAGCATGTTGTGTAGATAAGACTGACATGTAGATGGTATTGAAAAATATGGTTGTATTCAATGGGAATAGGGACAGGGCAATGAAGTACATGAATACTAAGAAGCTGGAGATGCTTGGGCATGTTCATGAGTTGCTGAATTAGCTGAGTTACAACTTGAGTCTCAGAAGGCCACGAGCTGGCCTGTGAATCATTAGGTTAGGAAGACCCTCACCACTGCCCCTAATCAGGACTGCATCTGGTGCGAGCATCACTTTATCCTAGTGCCATTGCTGAAGCAGGCAAGGGATGATTCCCCACATAAAGTTGTTTGGTTGAGATGTGTGGGATTGACATGGAAACAGCTGGAATGTTGTGCTTACTCTAGACCACAGCAAGACCATTAATAGCATGGACTCTGAAACTGGCCTCTTGGATTTGCAGCCTGCCTCTGTATGACCTCAGCAAGTTACTGAGCCTCTCCACACCTCTAAAAATAATGACAGCACTCCCTCATAGAGCTGTTGTAAGGCCTGAGTGGGTCAGTACCTGGAAGAGGCTTCTACAGTGCCTGCATGCACTAAATCATCAATACATGGAGACTGGATCCCTTATGATTATAAGGGATAGGGGAGCTTATATAATTAAGTTTAGGATTATTGATCATGAAAACAACATCTGTGAAGCTGTGAGGATACCAAACTGGGTTTATAACATGTACTCAGCCATCTGTGGTAGTGGTGCTTAAGCTGACAGTGGAGACTCATGAAGCTGAGCCTGGTGTGGCTGAAAAATGTCTGTGGTCATGGTTGGCTGTGGATATGGGATGGGGAACAGTGAGGTCTGTGCCATCTGGCTGTCTTCCTGGGGTTCAGTGAAGGACACATGGTCTTGAGAGAAGAGTGGAGGGAGTGAATGACCATCTTTGAGTCATAAAAGGTTGTGGTATGTATGATGGTAGATAGCTTTTCCTATTTCCTGGGGCTGAAGGGAGAGCAAAAGGCAGAAATTGGTTTCACGTGGGACACTCAGAACTTGTGATGGGAACATGACCTTTTCTGACGGTGAGCATTGTTGGACATGAAGAAAAGGCCTGAGGAAGGTGGTAGAGTCCACTTTTTCAAGAGAGTCTCCCTATTGATAGGGGTTTCGGGATATCGTGGCCTTGAATGACCTTTTCAGGACCTTCTGACTGTAAAGTTTCATGGAGCAGTAGAACAACAGCGAAGAGGAATCAAAGATGGCTCTTCAAACCATAGGGGCCATGATGGTGCAAAATATTTTGTGCCACGCTGTGTTGGGTGAACATAGAGCAGAGCTAGCTGTGTGTTCCTGCTGTTCTCAAGGTCTTACCTTGAGTCTTCTGCTTCACCCAGACTTTGGCACATCCCCAGAGATGTCCCAGATATGTGTTCTCAGCCTGGTGTTTGACTCCTGCCTCTGACTCTACAGGGCCAGGCCTGTGTACTTAGTCACTGGGTGGAATTGGGGCTGGGGCTGAGCAGCTGGTGTTGGAGTATGACAGCCTGCCTACCCTGAAAACCATGAACCAGATGCTGTGACACCTTTCTCTGAGTTGAAGCTCACTCAGTCCCTTTAAATTAATAACCTTAATTCCTGTAGCTATCATTATAAAACTATCAAGTTTTTGTTTAATTCTTGCTATAAGGTCGCGTACTTTAGTTTTCTTCTGGAAGCATTTTATGTTTATCTCTCCTTCTTGTGACTTATTTTGATCTCATTTTTATCATTATTAATAGAATGTTTAGTGGGCACAGATCATGTGATTTTATTTAGTCTCAGTATAGGGCCTAATAGAGCACTAAATGTCACAAAGTATACTCTTCCCTTCCTTCCTTCCTTCCTTCCTTCCTTCCTTCCTTCCTTCCTTCCTTCCTTCCTTCCTTCCTTCCTTCTTCCGTTTCTTCCTTCCTTCTATCCATCCATCCATCTTCCTATCAATCTATACACTCATATACCAACCTGTCTATTCATCCTTCTGTCTGTCCATCTATCCACCCATCCCCTTCCATCCATTCATCCATCCATTTATCCACTGATCCACTCACTTATCCATCTATCCATCCACCCACCCACCTTCCCACCCATCCCATTACAAAGACTCTGAACACAAGGGGGATCCATTCATATATGATTTAGTAGTTAACGGAGAGCTATGTAATGTTCTAAAGAAAAGCAGTCACCTTTTCAATGGACACATATTTTAGAAAACTCCCTAGGCAGGAGTGCATAAGGAGAGGTCAGATCCTGGTCCTCCAGAGTCTGGTTCTCCAGAGCCTGGTCCTTGCCCAGCATTAAGGATTGATTAAGAGGCATCTCTATAGGGCCTTGTATGCATGAGGGCTTGGTGTGGGAACTGAACTGAATGGGATTGGATGGAAATGGAAGCACTCTGACAATGAGCACAGGGAGACCTCTGCTTCATCAAATAGTGTGGTGTAAGGGAGGGCAGAGTGAGGTAGGGTGTTGGGGTCCCTAGAGCAATGTCTTGAAAAGGTATGGTACTCACAAGTGTGTGTGTATCATTGAAATTGATGAGGCCAAATTGGTTGATGTTTATTCTATTGACACTTTTGTATGTGGCCAGTCCTCTGTTATCACAGGGAGTTGTAGAGTTGAAAATGGGGCTCATCTTGTGTCAGTTGTCTGCTTCTTTTTATTTTTTATTTTATTATTTTTTTTATTTTTTTAAATTTTTTAAACATTTTTATTTATTTATGACAGTCACAGAGAGAGAGAGAGTCAGGGACATAGGCAGAGGGAGAAGCAGGCTCCATGCACCGAGAGCCCGACGTGGGATTCGATCCCGGATCTCCGGGATCGCGCCCTGGGCCAAAGGCAGGCGCCAAACCGCTGCGCCACCCAGGGATCCCTGTCTGCTTCTTTTTAGATGCATTGTGTATGCTTTGAGGAAGCAGGTTGACATTGCTCGTCTTGTTCTACTCAGGTTGACATTATTCTTACTTTAGTATCTTCACACACGCATACACAAGTGTAAGGAGCAGAGCAGCAGGACTTGCTCAGATGCTGGGGAAGTCCGAAGGGATAAAGGATTTGGTCTGGATGATCCTCAGAGGGGCCATCTGTGAAATATGTGCGGTTTTGTTTTCCCGTGTAGAAAATTCCCAATATTGACCACCAGAGGGTAGCAAATACCAATAATGACTTGCAGATTATTTTTTTCCTTTATATTTATTTGCTGTTGTATATAAGAAAAGGCTGGAATTTTGTTCTCATCAGTTTAGCATCTTGTCAGCTCTGAGTGTTGATTGTTACAAAGTGGTCAATATAAGGACAGTGGGGGTGTATCAGCTGAGTAATTAATTGTCTGGCTGAAGACCAAGACTGTACATAGGATATAGAGTTATCTGGATGACTCTTCAGGATATAATTTGACTCACAAATGTCTTAAAAAATAAGTTTGCAGCATTTTGGGTGGGTGTGAAAATAGTTAAATTTTTTTTGTGTATGTTTCCATGGCAGTTTACATTTTTAACAACTGAAATTTAAACATTTATTTTTTAAAAGGTACATCTGCTGCCTTTTTCCCCAAAGAGCAAATAGCTAAAGATCCAGTACAACTCTAGATAAGTAGCACATGACATGAATTTTTGAAATGCTTATTTTAAAGAATTGCCATTTTGAATTTACTTCAATTCTGTGAACACATGTTGGATGAGTCGCCGTGGGCAGTGAGCAAAGATAACCTGGAACAGGTGTGCACCTTCCAGGAGCTCATGGAGCATCCAGGTAACTGAGACACTACAGCGCTGCGAGGGACTCCACTGTGAGGCGTCCTCCAGGGGTTATACTGGCAGGAAGGGGAAGGTGGTGATGGTAGTATTGAGAATCACACTTTATAAAGAGAGGGTCCTGAGATTTCTGTGGTTGGAAGCGACCTCAGAGATAAGAGTCCATTGCACATCTTTTATGGAGACATTTCTAAATGAGGCCCTGGGTCTCTCAGGCACAAAGATCTAGAAGTTGACCTCCAGTCCTTCCACCCTGGGCAGTCTCTAGTCACATCTTCAGATGGACAAGCCAAGAGCATGTGGTGGTGTTTGGAGTTTTCTGTACTATAGGAGAGGCATCCCTCCCCCTTTGGTGTGGCCTAGGGATATGAGATGTTTGTGGTGATGATAACATTTCAAGGAACAGGGCTCCCTTGAACTAAGTCATCAGAGGCTGGGCAAGCCCTGTAGGAAACCCCATTCTCTTCAAACCCTGCATTGTGGCCATGGCAGCTGTGAGAGTGGTGGTGAAGCTGTTGCCAGTGGAGACTGCTTCCAAGTTGCTCTGAGCCTGAGTCCTGCTTAAGAAGGGGGCTTGCCTGTAGCAGTCTGCTCACCTAGGACTTCTAGAAATGGTGCCCAGCCTGCAGCTGTGAGGAGCTTCATCTGCCCTGTTGCCTGCCTCTAGGAAGCATCATTTGCACCACTCGAAAGGTCAAGTATGGAAAATTAATGGCCGACTTGCTGTCCTTAGGAGTATTTCCACCTGAAACTTGATACTCCATGTAGCACAAGTGCTTGTACAGGTCACTGTCCCTTTTCCATACTCCACATTTCATGAACTCCATTCTTCCGCTGCCATGAATCCATCTGTTGGGAGTTTCTCTGAGAAAGGCGACCGTAGTTCAGGCTATCACCAAATAAGAACTCCTTGTTCTGAGTGCTTCCTGGAGCATTTTAGGGATAATCACTCCTTTAGTCATCACAATGGCCCTGTGAGATGGATGCTGTCATGATCCCCGTTTTCTATATGAGAAAACTGAGACATAGAAAAATGTAACAGCTTGCCCCAAATTTTCCAAGCCTTACAATGTGGCAGCCTGGTGCTGGGACCCTGCCTTACCCACAATGGGATGGCTTTTGTAATCCTCAAGCAAGGAGTTCTGTGAGTCCATCACAGACCCTACTCACTGGCGTTCCTGGACCACTTTGATGCACAATTGTGTTTGCTTTGGTTAACCAAGTGAAACCAAAAATTAAAAAAAAATTGTCTACATTTAAAAATCTGGCAATTCCACTCAAACTGGGATTTGGCAGATGCCAGTTGCTTAGCGGCTGGGCCAGAATCCCAGCTTCCTTCTCCACTGTGGCTTAGGACTTGATTTGTTTCTTAGTGGCACCACAGACTTTATATGACTGCCATGTGTCATCGTGGTCCTGAGCATCTATGTGTGGGGAACATGTAGGGTGAGGGAAGACAGGCTGGTCCAGCCTTTATATAGAATGTATTTTTATGGGGAAAAAGTCTGTTTATAATGAACATATGTTGAGTGTGTACAACTTTGAGCTCAGTCCAGTGGGATGATTTTTGAATACCTCTGCATACTCACATAAGATTTGCTAGTGAAAAGTCAGATATTCCCTTGTTTGAGACCTCTACTTGAGCTCTGGAAGTGGTTTGGCTTAGGTATATGGAAATTTCTCAATAATGTGTCTAGATCTGGTCTTTCATTTTATCCTGTGTGTCACTTGGTATCCTCTTTCAATTTGAAAACTTTTCATTCTGGGGAACTTTCTTCTACTAGTTCTCTGGTAGTTCTTTTTTACCCATTTTTCCATTTTTCTCAGAACTTGAATTGTTTGGAGGTTTTTTTTTTTTAAGATTTTATTTATTCATTCATGAGAGAGAGAGAGAGAGAGAGAGAGGCAGAGACACAGGCAGAGGGAGAAGCAGGCTCCACGCAAGGAGCCTGAATTGGGACTTGATCCCGGGTCTCCAGGATCATGCCCTGGGCTGAAGGCCGCGCTAAACCGCTGAGCCACCAGGGCTGCCCTGTTTGGAGTTTTTGTCTTGATTGCCTCTCTCTTTTCCCCTTAGAGTTCTCAATAGGATTTGCTCTATGTTCTAGAACTTTACCTATTACACATTTTTTATTTGTACAATTACTTTTAATTTTCAAGAGCTCTCTTACCTATTTCTTTTCTACATTGTTTTTTAGATGCAGTTGCTTCTGTAATCTAGATCAACTGGAGATTTTTTTTCAGAGTTCTATTCTCTAAATTATCTTTTTCTTTTCCCCCCTATAGGCTCAGTTGGGGTCAATTAGAGAGAGAGAGGGTTGAGGGGGAGAGAGACTGGAAACCATCATTACAATCAATGTGGGGTCTGTGCTATAAGGGTGTTTTTAGCAGGACCAGGCCAAGGGACACCAGGAATAACTTAAGCTATTCAGAGGAGAGTTCCTCCAAAGACTTCACACTGATTTTTGAAGAGTAAGTAGAAATTGGTTGGGAAATAGAGTGAGGGAAGAACATTCCATGTAGGGGGAGACCATGCATGAAGGCATGGGGGGAGGGGTGAAAACCAATGAAGCCCATTATGGATAAACAGAAGGCTTATCATGGCCAGAGCTTCCATGGTTTGCTTGTGAAGTTGTGGTGGTTATACACCACACTGACCAAGCTGGCAGGTGAGTGAGACCCATAATGGAAAAGGACTCAGGAGCTATGGAGAACCTGTGAAGGAAGAATTACATGCAGGATAAGGACATGACCAGAATTGCATTTTAGATAGAGTGTCATGGCAGATGCGTGGAAGATGCGGGGTGAAGTGTTGGCAATTGGGACTATGATAATGGTCCACATGAGACACAATGTGTGGAAGGGGTGGGGAAAAGAGGAGAGGATATTGGGGCTGATTGGATGTGAGAGACCAAGGATGACAGCAGGTTTGGCTTTGGTGACTGTGTGACCTTCAACTCATTTAGGTAGTTAAGAAGGGGTCCCTTCCTATGCTTTCACCAATAGAAATTTTCCCTTAAATATACAACTGGCTTGACTCTACCTTTAACTTACACTACTGCAGGGGCTGTGAGGTGACTTACCTCACTGGGAAGCTACAGATCAAGACCTTGGGGCTTTTGGAAACCTGCTCTCCACTTTCCCCCTACTTTAAGGAGCAGGTGTTGAGAGCTAGCCCTAGGGAAGGTGCCTTCTCATGGGGAGGCCACGCTGTGCAGCACTACCAGGACTGCATGGCAAGTGTGTCTAAGGCTGGACTGTGGTATTAGCAAGTCCTTCCTTCAGCCACTTCCTCTAGCCTAGTTTGAATCAATATGAAAGATGATATTTTGGCCTGTGTCTTCTGTTCCTTGGTTTATTCCTCAATTTGTATAAAAGCCAGGTGGGGGTGCCTTGTAAACCCCAATGTAGGGAGTTTATATGCCTACATGTTCATATTTAAAACGTATATGCCTGATGAGAAGCACAGTGCCCCACTTCCTTGAGGATATGTGGCCCGACTACATTATGACACAGTTTGGGGTTGAAGGGGGATGTTGTCTATGTTGTAGGCAATCACTACCCTCTGGATCAGACTTGACCAGAGTTTGGAGAGGTTGTAGCTGGAGCAGGAGAGGTAAACTGAGGGATGGGCACTCCCTGCCTACAAGGTTGGCCCTGGGTGGAGTGCCTGCCTGAGGGCTTCTGTCGAATCATCTTTAGTTGCTGCTCAGACTCAGAAGCAAGCAGGTCTTGCCTGGGGTACCTGACCTGTGAGGTCAATCATTGGGAATGTCAGCTTCAAGAGAGCAAGATTTGTGTCTTCTTGGTCTCTGTTGTCCCCTCTGGACTTAGAACAGGGCCTGACACTTAGTGAGCATGTAGTGAGTTAATGAATGGGTAGATGAATACATGAATGCCTATAGCGATAAAAGGAAGAGAATAAGTAAATCAGTCCAAATCACAGCTCCATGGAGATCAGATGTATGTCATTTGGTGGCATTTTAAATGAATTAAGGGCACTGAACCCTGATCTGAATCTTTAAAAAATTAAAAGCAAGCATTCTCCATTTCTTCTGTGTATGTCCAGACCTTCATTTTATAACTTGGGAGTTGCCTACATCCGGGTATTTTCCATCCATGCAGGGGTCTATACAGGCAGAGACTATTTTGTTTTTTATCTCCTGCAGAACTGACTTGCTCGCTGGCTCACCCCTTGCAGATTGCTCACGGGTGAGCCTCATGGGTCTGACGACATTGTCAGTGTGACTGGAGTGCTATTCTGGGCAGATGACGCACAGGTCTGGGGATGGTCTCTCCTTCTCTGGAGATGGCGGTGTAACAGGATTAAAGCTTCGGAGAGCAGCTCTGGTCCCCGGCTGTGGAGGAGCTGGGTTAAGGGAGATTCTTTCTGGCAACAGAAGTGATCTCATACTCAGCAATATAGATCGGATTGCAGATCCTCAAACAGGTCACATCTTGTCACTTCTGGGCTCTGCCCATGACCTCCTGCTTTTCTTTCCTGTTCACCATTCTGTCTAAGAGTAGCTGTTCTTTCCTTGGGAAGCTTCCCCACTCTTCCTGCATGGCACTCTCATGGCACCTTGCTTGTCTGGCCCCAGGTGTGAATAGTTGCCTGCTTCTCCATCAGACTGTTAGACTGGCATCTAGGAGAGAACAGGGGTGTCACACAGCACCAGGTACAGAGGATGCCCTCAATAAATATTGTGAACTGATTCAGCCCTGGGGACTCCCCAGCCCATTACCAGCATGTTTGTTCTCAGGAAATCCAGGAAAAGGGAAAGGGAGCTGCCATGTACTGACTGTTCACTGATGGGCCAGACATGTGATGCTCTATGTGCATTTGCTCACCAAGGGCTCACAACAGCTTTACTGTGATTCTCATTTTACAGAGAGAAGACAGAGGCTCTGTGAGGTAAGGTAGCCTGGCAAGGGCAAACAGCTCATGTGGGGCAATGCAGTGTTGTGCCCAACTTGCCAGAATGACTTGAGAGTCCCCCCAGAATAACTCTTGTCAAATGCCTCTTTTTAATCTTTTTCTTTTTAACTGAAATATAGTTGATACATTATTATATTAGTTTCAGATGTACAACATAGTGATTTGACATTTATATACATTACTCAGTGCCACCACGGTAAGTGTGGCTACTATCATTGACTATATTCCCTTTGCTGTATTTTCATCCCTGAGACTTAATTATAACTGGAATTTTGTATCTCTTAATCCCCTTCACCTGTCTCACTCACTCACTCATCTCCTGCACTCCTCCCCTCTGGCAACTATCAATTTGTTCTCTGTATTTATGAGTCTTTTTGTTTGTTCATTTGTTTTGTTTTTTTAGATTTCACAAGTAAGTGAAATAATATGGTGTTTGTCTTTGTCTGTCTGACTTATTTCACTTAGCATATTGCCATCTAGACCCACATCATGAATAGCAAGATTACATTCTTTTTGTGGCTGAGTAATAGTTCATTATGGTATATATATATATATATATATATCTATCTCACATCTTCTTTATCCATTCATCTATCAATGGATACTTAGGTTGCTTCCATATCTCAGGATGCTTCCATATCTATTGTAAATAATGCTGTAATAATGGAATATATCATTTTTTAGCATATATCTTTTTGAATTAGTATTTTTGGTATTTTTTGGCAAATACTCAGAAGTGAAATTACTAGGTTTTAAGTATTTGTATTTTTAATTTTTTTGAGCAACCTCTGTACTCTTGTCCATAGTGGTGTATCAATTTGTATTCCCACCAACAGTGCACAAGGATTCCCTTTTCTCCAATCCTCTTCAATAGTTGTTATTTTTTGGTTTTTTGATATTAGCCATTCTGACTGGTGTGAAATGATATCTCATGGTGATTTTGATTTGCATTTCCCTGATGTTGAGTGATTTTGAGCATCTGTTCATATGTTTTTTGGCCATTGGTATACTGTCTTCATTGGAGAAATATCTACTCAGGTCTTCTGACCATTTTAAAGTCAGATTGTTCGTTTTCTTTGGTGTTGAGTTGGATGAGTTCTCTATATATTTTGGATATTAACCCCTTGTCATAAATATCGTTAGTATTTGTCCTCTCCCTTTCAGTAGGTTGTCTTTTTTTGTTGATGCTGTGCAAAAGCTTTTTAGTTTAATGTAGTCACAATTGTTTATTTTTGTTTTTGTTGCCCTTTTCTGAGAAGATAGATCCAAAAAATATATTGCTAAGACCAATGTCCAGAAGCTTACTAACTATATTTCCTTTGGGGAAATTTATAGTTTAGGTCTCACATTTAGGTCTCCAGTCCACTTTGAGTTTATTTTTATGTAATAAAATCTCATTCTTTTTCATGTAGCTGTCCAGTTTTCCTAACACCATTTATTGAAGAGACTGTCTCTTTCTCACTGTATATTCTTGCCTCCTTTGTTGTAGATTAGTTCACCATTAAATCGTGGATTTATTTCTGGGCTCTGTATTCTGTTTCAATGTATCTATTTAATTTTTATGCCAGTACCATATTATTTTGATTACTATAGCTTTGCAGTATTGTTTGAAATCTGGGATTGTGATATCTACAGCTTTGTTCTTTTTCAAGATTGCTTTGGCTATTTGGGGTCTTTCATGATTCCATATGAATTTTAGGATTATTGGTTCTAGTTCCATAAAAAATACTATTTTGATCGGGATTACACTGAATCTGTAGATTACTTTGGATACTTTGGACAATTTAACAGTATCAATTCTTTCAATCTATGAGTATGGTATATTCCATTTATTTGTGGCACCTTCAATTTCTTTTATCAATGTCTTATTGTTTTCAGAGTATAGGTCTTTCATTTCCTTAAATTTATTTTTTAAATTCAATTTATTCCTAGATATTTTATTCTTTTTGATGCAATTGAGAATGGGATTATTTTCTTAATTTCTCTTTCTGCTAGTTAGTAGTGTAGAAATATCTGTATATTAATTGTGTGTATCTTTTAACTTTACTGAATTCATGTATTAGTACTAATACATGAATTTTTTGGTGGCATCTTTAGGGTTTTCCATATGTGGTATCATGTCATCTGCAAATAGTGACAATTTTACTTCTTCCTTACCGATATGGATACCTTTTAATTTCTTTTTCTTGTCTTACTGCTATGTCTAGGACTTCCAGTACTACATTGAATAAAAATAATGAGAGTGGAAAACCTTGTCTTGTTCCTGGTCTTAGAGGAAAAAGCTTTTAGCTTTTTACCATTAAGCATGATATTAGCTGTGGTTTTGTCATATATGGCCTTTAGTATATTGAAGTATGTTTCTTCTTTGCCCATTTTTTAAAAAAGACTTTATTTATTTAATAAATACACACAGACACACACACACACACACACACACACACACACACACAGAGGCAGAGACACAGGCAGAGGGAGAAGCAGGCTCCATGCAGGGAGCCCGATGTGGGACTCGATCCCAGGACTCCAGGATCAGGCCCTGGGCTGATGGTGGCACTAAACCGCTGAGCCACCTGGGCTGCCCTATGCTCATTAAAAAAAAAAAGAAAAAGATTTCTGTTTTTTTATTTGTTTTTTTTTTAATTTTTTCAAATATTTTGTTTATTTATTCATGAGAGACACAGGGAGAGGCAGAGACACAGGCAGAAGGAGAAGCAGGCTCCACACAGGGAGCCCCATGTGGGACTCGATCCGGGGTCTCCAGGATCACACCCTGGGCTGAAGGCGGAGCTAAACCACTGAGCCCCCCGGGCTGCCCCAGATTTTTAATTTTTTAAAGTAACTTCTACACCCAATGTGGGGCTTGAACCCATGACCCTGAGATCAAGAGTTTCATGCTCCACCAATTGAGCCAGCCAGGTGCCCCTCTGCCCACTTTATTGGGAGTTTTTATCATGAATGGATGTTCAATCTTGTCAAGTTTTCTTTTCTGTGTACATTGAGATGATGCGAGTTTTATTCTTCATTTTGTTAATATGGTATATCACATTGATTGATTTGTGGATATTGAATCATCCTTCCCTCCTCTGAATAATTCTCACTTGATTGTGGTAAATGCTTCTTTGAATGTATTGTTGAATTAAGTTTGCTAATGTTTTGTTGATGATTTTTTGCATCTGTGCTCATCATAGATATTAGGCTATAATATTAGGCTATGCTCATCAGGGATATTAGGCTATAATTTTTCTTTCTTTTTTTTTTGTAGTGCCTCTGTGTGATTTTGGTATCAGGTAATGCTAATTTTGTAGAATGAATTTGGAAGCATTCCTTACTCTCTCTCTCTCTTTCTCTTTTTTAGAGAGAGAGAGAAAGAGCATGAGTGCAGGGGGGAGGGGCAGAGAGAGAGGAAGAGAGAGAATCTTAGGCAGACTTCATACCCAGGATGAGGCCCAATGCGAGACTTGATCTTGTGACCTTGAGATCATGACCTAAGCCAAAATCAAGAGTTGGGTGCTTAATTGACTGAGACACCCCTCCTTCCTCTTCAATTTATTAAATCTTCTTTAAATATTTGGTAGAATTTACTTGTGAAGCCATCTAGTCCTGGACTTTTGTTTTTTGGGAGTTTTAAAATTACTGGTTCAATTTCATTACTAGTAATTGGTCTATTCAGATTTTCTATTTCTTCTTTATTCCACCATAGAAGGTTTATGTTTTTAGAAATTTACCCATTTCTTCTAGGTTGCCCAGGGTGTTGGTACAAAATTTTTTAATAGTTGTCTCTTATAATCCTTTGTATTTCTGTAGTGTCAGTTGTAACCTCTTCTTTTATTTATTTTTTTCCTCTTCTTTTATTTATTTTTTTCCTCTTCTTTTATTTATTTGCATTGTCTCTCTTTTTATACTGATGAATCTGACCAATTTGTTTATCTTTTCAAAGAACTACCTTTAATTTTTACTGATCTTTTCTAGAGGCTTTTTCAGCCTCTATTTAATTCATTTTTCACTCTAATCTTTGTTATTTCCTTCCTTTTACTAACTGTGAGCTTTGTTCTTCTTTTTCTAGTTCTTCTAGGTATAAGGTTAGATTATTTATTTGATTTTTTTTTCCTAAGGTAGGCCTGTATTGCTATAAACTTTTCTCTTAGAGCTACTTTTGTTGCATCCCAGAGATTTTGAACCACTGTGTTTTCATTTTCATTTGTTTCAAAGTTTAAAAAAAAGCTTCCTCTTTGATTTCTTCATTGACCTGTTACTTGTTTAGTAGCATAGTATTTCATCTGCATGTGTTTTTTCTTTTCTAGTTTATTTCTTGTAGTTGCTTTCTAGTTCTATACTGTTTTGGTCAGAAAAGATACTTGATATGATTTAAATCTTCTTAAATTCATTGGGACTTGTTTTGTGGCCTGACATGTGATCCATCCTGGAGAATGTTACATGTGCATTTGAAAAGAATGTGTATTCTGCTGTTTTTGGATGGAATATTCTCTGTATATCTGCTAAATCCATCTAATCTAATGTGTTACTCAAAGCCACTGTTTCTTTATTGATTTTCTGTCTGGATTATCTACCCATTGATTTAAGTAGGATGTTAAAGTCCTCACTATTATTGTATTACTGTCAATTTCTCCCTTGATATCTGTTAATATTTGCTTTGTATATTTAGGTGCTTCTATTTGGGTGCATAGATATTTACAATTGTTATATCCTTTTTTAGGGCTGATCCCTTTATCATTAGTAATACTTTTCTCTGCCTCTTTCTATAGTCTTTGTTTTAAAGTCTGTTTTGTCTAATATGTGTTGCTACCCTAGCTTTCCTTTCTTTCTTTTTTTTTTTTTTTCGCTTGTATTTGCATAGAATATCTTTTTCTACCCCTTTAACTTCAGTCTGTATGTTTCTTTAGGCCTGAAGTTGGCAGCATATAGATGGGTCTTGTTTTTCTATCCATTCAGTCACTACTTGAAAGACTATTTTGAGGCTGCACTGGAGAAGGAGTATTGGACATGGGCCCCTAAAGTGTAGTATCTTAGATTTCTGGGAACTTTCATGCCTCTTGCTTGGGTAAACTGTTTGAACCTTTGAACCCATCCTAGAATGTGATATTCTAAGGATTAGATTCTGTCTGTCTCTGTGTGTTTAGGGCAACCTTAGACTCAAATTGAGTTTTGTTCACTGGACATCATAGATCAGGTAGTTAGGGTGATGAGCATTAGCACCAAAGTGACCCTTTTGGGCTGTGTTTTCTTTATTAATTTTCATCTGATGAGAATGTTGTAGTGAGTAGACTTTAAAAAATATTTGCATATCTCATTTCTCTGTCTAATTAGCATTGTAAGAACAATGTCCCAGTTTTCATGCTTGAATAAATAACTGTCATGGTATAAGGCTCTAAGGGGCTGGTTCACTGCAGCACTTTCCCTTTCTAGTGTTTGGCATCTCATCTAAGCTTTGTTTCAATGCACATTCCAAACATTTCTTTTAAAAAAACTAATCTTGTCAGCCAAATAATACCTTCTACTGCCATGAGATATTTCCTAAATTTAGAGGACACTTTTGTCATTGTTGCAGCATGACTCTAAGCATCAGCTCACAGGAGATGCTTAATCAAAAGTATACTCTATGCCTATAGTCCATTTTTAGAGTAAGTGGAATTTAAAAAGTGTGTGTGGGGGGGTAGGTTAAATATGGCCTTTCCTCTGACATAACCCCACATTTATATGTGACCTTCCAAATCCTCTGGTTTATTCACTTTAGTCCACTACATAGACTAAAGGCATGACAGTATTTTAAATTTCAGAGGATAGAATATAGATATAAATCCCTGCATGTAAAGGGTTTCAGTCCTGTTTGAAAAAACAGAATGTAGACTTGAAAGGATCCTACATTAACATTGGTGTCCTGGGAGCATGATGAAGCTGTAACAAGCACAGGATCACTTGGCTTCAATGCTGTAGTTAGAAGCCCGCCTGACTTGGCATACTGAGAAGGAATGAAGAGAACACACTGTTATAAGAAGCATATTTTTCAGAACACTAGAGGGGATAGTTCCACTCAGTGACTGGATTATTGTTGAGTTCTGGGTTTTATTTGTAAATAGAGACCCACATAAATGGAGCCAGTCTGGAGATGATACCCAGAATAGTAGAGGGATTTAACAAAATACCATTCTAGGAACTACTGGAACATCTGGGGATGCTTAGCTGAGAAAGAGAAGATCTTGGGATGGAGAGGCATGACAGCAATCATATAATAAACTGGGGATATTGGAGGCAGCTGGGACACTGGTTTGGCTTGGATGATGGAGGGGTTTTCTTGCTTTGTTAAATATTTTTCATTTTATTCTCTTGGCAATGAAGCTCTATTGATGATTCGTAAGGAAGGAAGCAGTGAGAAATAGCTTGTGGTTCAGGGAACACCTTGGTTTGGAATGGAGAACACAGAGGTGAAACAAGTTTAGGAAGGAAAGCATGAGTTTACAGAAGCTTCAGGCAGAAGTGTGGAGGCTCTGGGATGCATTGGGTAAAGCTGGGGGGAGTAGGTCACATCGTGCATGAGGAATTCTGGGAAAAGCCTACATTTAAAGTAGCTAAAGGACGTGATAGGAGAATGCAAGAGATTGGTCAGGGAAGTAGGAGGAAAACCAGAAGATTAAAGCTTCACTGAAGCCAGGAGGAGAGAATTCAAGAAGGAATGTGTAGTTAGTGATTCTACAGTAATCATCACCATTTGTTGAGCTCATTCACTGAGTGCCAGTTATTTTGCTACATGCTCTCCATACATCATTTCCTTTAATTCTTATAGGAGTTCCATAAAGGAAACACTAATGTTGATATTCTGTAGGTAAGGGACTGAGGACCAGTCTTGGAAGACAAAATGTGAACTTTAGTATGAAACAAACTGAGTTTGAGTTCCACCTCTGCTTTAATTAGGTGTACATATTCATACAGATTACTTAGTTTTTCTTTTCTAAATGAAGTGCAGTGACCCAGTTTCCTAAGGATGTTGATGGGATTCTATGAGCTATTGTCTTTTTGTAAGTGAAGCCCTTCACATGTGCCCAATATACAGGAGTCCTTCCATAGATTTTAGCCTGGTCTTGGTTATTCCCCAGGGCTACCTAGCTGGTGAGTGGTGGATCTGAATTTGAACTCAGGTCTGTATGGGACCATATCCTGTGCCATGCCTTTAACCAAGGGAAGTGATGTGAGACCAGACTTTAAATGCCTGTGGGGTGGAGGAATGATGTTTTAGACGTAGGAATAACTTGAGGTTGTCTGATCTCAGAAGGGAAAGAGGAAGTATGAAGAGAGATATTAATGCTGCCAGAAAGAGGGGAATTGCCTGGTGGGAGGGTCATGGGGAGACAGATGACAAGGCATTAAAACACAAAGTAATGACCCTGAAACCAAAGCAGATGTTTCTTCTTCAGAGATAGGAGGAATGAAAAATCTGAAGAGAGGAGGAAACAAAGAATTTTCAAGTAGGGGTAAGAAAACTGGGAACACCCTAACAGATGATTTCTATTCTCTCAGAAATGCAGAGTTAGGTCAAGGTATGAGGAAAGGAAGCAGGGGTGGGGTGGAAACTTTGGAAGAGGATGTTCAATGTTTACAGCCATAGAAGGTGATAGTGTGGGAAAAAGAGAGGTAAGGAAGAGGAGGGCTTGTAAAGATTGTTGAAAACCTCATCTTGAGTGGCTTGCTGTGGTGTAATGCACATTTATGACCAGGCAGTGTGATGATGGAGTTAGTACTTGGGGCATTGGTAGAGGAATGGATGATTGGGCTGGCCCAGATTTGGAAATTGGGTTGTAGAAGGACAGAGTGTCATGATGGCTGTCATGTCATGACTCATGTCAGAGTGAGATGATGGCTGCTGGGAAGGTGTGAATTAAGGGAGTCTAGGAGATGAGAGTGAAAGGGAATGGGACAAAGGGACACTGGGGTCTGAGGGAAAATTTTCTTTCTTCTATTGTTGTTGAATACCCAGAGTATGATTAGGAACCTCTGATGAATAATATATATGAGTCACTTTCAGATCTTGTGTTCCAAAAAATATAAGGCATCTGTATGCAAAATTTTATGTCAAGAATTTTATCCCTTCTAAGCTTGATTTTACTCAGATTGTTGCCTCAAGTACAATCCATTAAAGCTGGGCTCTCAAAACCCCTGCTCCCATGGTCATGTACCCTAGTTTTAGGATCAGTCATTTTTCAAGGATTCCTGGTTCTTTTTGTTAGAGAATGGTTTTAGAAACCAAGATTTGAGTGCTAAGTACTTTTGTTGCTACTAGAGTGTTGTTACTTCTTTGTCTTCTCAGTTGGCAGAGCAAGGAAATGTATGTTTTTATACTAAGGTGTGTGTATACAGATCTATATTAAGCTAAAATAGAGTTCATACTGATGTCTCGACTCTAATCCATTACCACATAGATCATTCTAAACTTTTCCCCTACCTTATCTGTAACCTCCTGCTCCAATAGTGAGAAACCTAGCTTCAGTCATTTGACATCCCTTTACTTAATTGTTCAATTCCAGTATACGTGTATAGTGGTTTGAGAACTGCTAACTCATGCCCCTATGGGAAACAATTTTATCATCCAGAGTACAGTGCTTATGTTCAATTTATTTTGCACTTGGTTTTACAGTCTACACTTAATTCCAAAGTACTTACTTCAATACCTTTACCTCCCACCTCCTTCAGTGAGGTCATTTTATCATTTTATACGTTTTTGATAGGTTTTATGATCACAGTCTGAATTCCATTCTGTAATCCCCTTAACTTTTACATGGTTGAAAAAATTACATACATTAAGTTTTATTCTTTGTGTTGTAAGTTCTATGGGCTTTGACAAATGTATAGTTTCATGTACCATTACAGAATATATAAGAATAGTTTCACTACCCCCAAATAATACCCTATGCTTCACCTATTAGTTCTCTTCCCTCCCCAAATCTGGCAATCACTAATCTGACTACCAATTATAGTTTTACCTTTTCCAGAATATCATGTAAATGTAATCACATAGGGTATAACTTTTTTCGGACTGGCTTCTCTCACTTAACAATATGCATTTAAGATTTATCTGTGTTTTTGCATCGCTTTTATTGCTGAATACTACTCTACTGTAAAAATGTACCAGTTTGTCCATTCACCAAATGAAGGGCATCTTGGTTGTCTCTAGTTTTTGGTAATTATTTTTTTTAATTTTTATTTATTTATGATAGTCACACAGAGAGAAAGAGAGAGGCAGAGACACAGGCAGAGGGAGAAGCAGGCTCCATGCACCGGGAGCCCGACGTGGGATTCGATCCTGGGTCTCCAGGATCGCGCCCTGGGCCAAAGGCAGGCGCTAAACCACTGCGCCACCCAGGGATCCCTAGTTTTTGGTAATTATAAAGAAAGCTGCTGTAAACAGCTACACGCAGATTTTTGTGTGGATGCAAATCTTCAAATCATTTGGGCAAATACCTAGGAGTGCTATTGCCGAATTATATGGCAGAACTATGTTTAACTTTGTAAGAGACTGCCAAGCTGTCTTCCAAAGTGGTTCTATCAGTTTGTATTCCCACTGGCAATGCATGAGAAAGTTCTTGTTGCTCTGGATTTTTGACAGTTATTGTCAGTGTTTTAGATTTTAGCCATTCTAATAGGTGTGTAGTTGTATCTAATTGTTTTAATTTGCATTTCCCTGATGACATATGAAGTTGAGTATCTTTTTATATGCTTATTTGCTCTCTGAATATATATACACACATATATATATTTGGTGAAGTGTCTCTTTAGATCTTTTGCCCATTTTTATTTTATTTTTTTAAAAATTTTTTTATTGGAGTTCAATTTGCCAACATATAGCATAACACCCAGTGCTCATCCTGCCAAGTGCCCCAGTTACCCCAAACTTCAGTGTCCATCACCCAGTTACCCCAAACCTCTGCCCACATCCCCTTCCACTACCCCTTGTTCATTTCCCAGAGTTAGGTGTCTCTCATGTTTTGTCACCCTCGCTGATATTTTCACTCATTTTCTCTCCTTTCCCTTTATTCCCTTTCACTAATTTTTATATTCCCCAAATGAATGAGAACATATAATGTTTGTCCTTTTCTGATTGACTTATTTCACTCAGCATAATACCCTCCAGGTCCCTCCACATTGAAGCAAATGGTGGGTATTTGTCGTTTCTAATGGCTGAGTAATATTCCGTTGTATACATAGACCACATCTTCTTTATCCATTCATCTTTCGATGGACACCGAGGCTCCTTCCACAGTTTGGCTATTGTGGACATTGCTGCTATAAACATGGGGGTGCAGGTGTCCTGGTGTTTCACTGCATCTGTATCTTTGGAGCTAAATCCCCAGCAGTGCAATTGCTGGGACGTAGGGCAGGTCTATTTTTAACTCTTTGAGGAACCTCCACACAGTTTTCCAGAGTGGCTGCACAGTTCACATTCCCACCAACAGTGCAAGAGGGTTCCCTTTTCTCCATATCCTCTCCAACATTTGTTGTTTCCTGTCTTGTTAATTTTCCCCATTCTCACTGGTGTGAGGTGGTATCTCATTGTGGTTTTGATTTGTATTTCCCTGATGGCCAGTGATGCGGAGCATTTTCTCATGTGCTTGTTGGCCATGTCTATGTCTTCCTCTGTGAGATTTCTGTTCATGTCTTTTGCCCATTTCATGATTGGATTGTTTGTTTCTTTGCTGTTTTTTTTAAATTTTTATTTATTTATGATAGTCACACACAGAGAGAGAGAGAGGCAGAGACATAGGTAGAGGGAGAAGCAGGCTCCATGTACCGGGAGCCCGACGTGGGATTCAATCCCGGGTCTCCAGGATCACGCCCTGGGCCAAAGGCAGGCGCCAAAGGCAGGCGCCAAAGGCAGGTGACCGCTGTGTCACCCAGGGATCCCCTGTTTCTTTGCTGTTGAGTTTAATAAGTTCTTTATAGATCTTGGATACTAGCCCTTTATCTGATAGGTCATTTGCAAATATCTTCTCCCATTCTGTAGGTTGTCTTTTAGTTTTGTTGACTGTTTCTTTTGCTGTGCAGAAGCTTCTTATCTTGATGAAGTCCCAATAGTTCATTTTTGCTTTTGTTTCTCTTGCCTTCGTGGATGTATCTTGCAAGAAGTTACTATGGCCGAGTTCAAAAAGGGTGTTGCCTGTGTTCTTCTCTAGGATTTTGATGGAATCTTGTCTCCCATTTAGATCTTTCATCCATTTTGAGTTTATCTTTGTGTATGGTGCAAGAGAGTGTCTAGTTTCATTCTTCTGCATGTGGATGTCCAATTTTCCCAGCACCATTTATTGAAGAGACTGTCCAGTGGACAGTCTTTCTTGCTTTGTCGAATATTAGCTGACCATAGAGTTGAGGGTCCACTTCTGGATTCTCTTTTCTGTTCCATTGATCTATGTGTCTGTTTTGTGCCAGTACCACACTGTCTTGATGACCACAGCTTTGTAGTACAACCTGAAATCTGGCATTGTGATGCCCCCAGCTATGGTTTTCTTTTTTAAAATTCCCCTGGCTATTCGGGGTCTTTTCTGATTCAACACAAATCTTAAGATGATCTGTTCCAACTCTCTGAAGAAAGTCCATGGTATTTTGATAGGGATTGCATTGAATGTGTAAATTGTCCTGGGTAACATTGACATTTTCACAATATTAATTCTGCCAATCCATGAGCATGGAATATTTTTCCATCTCTTTGTGTCTTCCTCAATTTCTTTCAGAAGTGTTCTGTAGTTTTTAGGGTATAGATCCTTTACCTCTTTGGTTAGGTTTATTCCTATTTTTTTTTATATATTATGCTTTTGGGTGCAATTGTAAATGGGATTGACTCCTTGTTTCTTTTTCTTCAGTCTCATTGTTAGTATATAGAAATGCCACTGATTTCTGTTTTGCCCATTTTTAAGTTGAATTGTTTTATTATTGAGTTTTAGAGTTCTTTGGATATCAGTCCATTATCAGAGAAGTTTTGCAAAAATTTTCTCCTAATTTATGGTTTTTATTCTCTTAACAAAGTGTCTTTAACAGAACAGAAGTTTTAAATTTTAATAAAGTTCAATTGATTTATTTTTCTTTTATGGATTATGTTTTTGTTGGTGTGTCTAAAACTCATCACAAACCAAGGTTATGTAGATTTTCTCCTATGTTTTCTTCCAATAGTTTCATGGCTTTGGATTTTATTTTATTTTTAAAAAGATTTTATTTATTTACTTGACAGAGAGCACAAGCAGGGGGAGTGGGAGAGGGAGAAGCAGGCTCCCCACTGAGCAGGGAGCCTGATACGGGACTCAATCCCAGGACGCCGGGATCATGACCTGGGCTGAAACCAGATGATTTACCGACTGAGCCATCCAGGTGCTCCCATGGTTTTGCATTTTACATTAGGTTTGTGACCCATTTTAAGTTAATTTTGTTTAGCATGTAACGTCAGTATCTTACTTTTTTGTTTTGTTTTTGCATATAGATGCCTAACTGTTCCAGCCCCATTTATCAAAAAGATGATCCTTTTCTTAGCTGAATTGCTTTTGCAGCTTTATCAAAATTCAGTTGACTATATTTATGGGGAACTATTTATGAGCTCTCTATTCAGTTTCATTGACCTATGTGTCTACTTCTCCAATATTATTCTATCTTAATTATTGTAATCTTGAAATTGAATAGTAGGAGTTCTTCAGGTTTGTTGTTCTTCATTGTTTTTTGGCTCTTCTAGGTCCTGTGCCTTTTGATATATTTTTTAGAATCAAGTTGTCAACATGTATAAAATAACTTCTTGGGAACTTAATTGTGCTTGTATGGGGATCTTAAGAACTAACGTATTAACAATAGTGAGTCTTCTGATACAAGAACATAGAGCATCAAAAAAAAAAAAAAGAACATAGAGCATCTCTATTTTATATCTTCTTTGATGTTTGTTTTTTAAAATCTTTTTTTCTTTTTCTTTTGGATAATTTATATTAATCTATCTTCAAGCTCACTGACTCTTTGGGCATTTCCTTTGTGCTGTTAAACCCATTCATAAGCCTGTTTTATTTTCAGATATTGTGTGATTCCATACTAAAATTTTTATTCATTTGTTTCTGTTTCTATCTTCTATTTCTCTGCTGAAATTTCCTATATTTTCATTAATCAGAGCATATGTTTCTTGACCTCATGGGGTATGGTTATAGAGTTGACCCTTGAACAACATGGATTTGAATGGTATAGATCTAATTATATATGGGTATAAAAAAGTACAGTACAGTACTGTAAATGTATTTTCTCTTCCTTATGATTTTTTTAACATTTTCTTTTCTCTAGCTTGCTTTATTGTAAAAATACAATATATAGTACATATACAAAATATATATTAATTGACTGTTTATGTTATTGGTAAAGCTTTCAGTCAACAGTAACCTATTAGTAATTAAGTCTTGGGGAATCAAAAGTTTTATGTGGATTTTCAACTGTGCAGGGGATTGATGTCCTTAACACCTGCATTGTTAAGGATCAGCTGTAATATTTTCTTGAAATATTATCTTATAATTTCAATATCTGGATCATTTTAGGGTAGACATTTATTATAGTCACATTTTCCTGGTTCTTCATAAAATGAGTAACTTTGGATTATATCCTGGACATTGTGGGTATTATATTTTGGGGACTCTATATATTCTTCTGGAGAAAGTTGGTGGTTTGAATTAAACTGGTTAGACTCAAGGCCTAACCTTGAGCTTTGTCTTAGCTTCCATGGGTTTGTCTCAGTTTCATACTTTAAGCCTTTCCTGCACTGCTTTGTTCCTCCAGTGCATGCTGGTTTAGTGGTCAGCCTGAGATTCATCCAGAGTTCATGCACAGACTTAGGGTATCCTCTTCTACTCTTGCTTCTCAAAAAGATTCCTCCTCATACTCTTGTGACAACAGTTGCCTTTATTTATTTCTCTAGGTTCTTCAGGCAGAAAGACAACAGGTTTTCTCTCAATTTTAGCCACCTATACTGCACTACTCCTCACCCTTGGCTGGCTTTCAGGGAAAAAAAAAAAACCAGGAAAAAAATTTGGGAAATTCACCCTGTGCCAGTTGCTACTCTATAATCTGTTTGTTTTTACTCTCCAAAATTCTCAGTAGTTGTTTTGTGTATTTTGCCTAAAGTTTATAGCTGTGATCTGCGGGAGGGTGGATTTGGAGAGAGCTTACATTACCATACCAGAAGTGAATTTCTGCCTCTTTTTTTCACCCAACATTACTTCTTGGAGATCTTTCCAAGTGAACATATAGACAACTTCATCAAACTTTTTAATAGTGCCTAGTAGTCCACTATAACCAGACCCCTCCTCATAGATATTTATGTTATTTTCAAAGTTTCACTTTTAGAGATAATGCTGCATCAAATGTCCTTGTACCCTTATACATTGCTCTGAGGTCCTAGTGGAGAAATGTCTTGGGCCCTTCTTAAGGATTTTCTTGGAATCTTGAAGAACATTAATTTCCTTGGTAGCAGCATGATTTCTGTTTCCTCCTATGGTTGACTGAATCCTGGGTCATGTTTCTGGGCATTTCCAGTGACAGGAAGATGTGGAGGAAAGGAGAGATAATGAATGCCAAGTATTCCAGAAGTCTTAGAGGTTGCTCCACAGCACTCAGCTGAGAGGAGTTAGGCCTGATGGAAAAGGACAGTGACAACCTTAACCCACTCCCCCAAAAATGGGTGTTTTATTTAATTTACTATTTCTGAATTGGTTATTCATCAACAAAGGATAAAAGGAATCTTTGGACAAAAATATAGCACATTAAAACAAAGCTTTCTCTCTTTGCTTCTTTCTCTTCCAATTCTTCTTATGCAAAGGCCAAGATGAATTTTTCAGAAACATCACAGAGTTTGTCCCTACCTCATTTAGTATCTCTTGATTGTCACCAGGATCACGTTCGCAATGTCTAACATTGTACTCAAGACCAACCATACTCCAGTCCCAGATATACCCAGGCAATCACCTGATAGCCAAGTGACCTTAAGCAAAGTAGCATACTTTCTGAATATTCCTCTCCCCAACCAAAAATGGGAGCAGTTATGCTTTCTTCTCAGAGTTGTTGATAGGCTTAGATGAAGTGATGTTTCTGCAGCTCTTGGCACCATATTTGACTTATGGAAAGTTCTCAGTGGATGCTGCCCAGGGGTGTAGTAGTATTGCCCAAACTTCCTGACTCACTCAAATTCCTTACTGCTAAGCTATTGCTGATGCTGAGGTCCTCACATGATGCCCTCCCCTATTCTCCATAGCTATGTGAATCCTGCCACTTCCTTGAGACCCATATCAAGCCCCAGCTCCTTTGTGAAGGTTTCTTGATCAGTCTCTCTCACAGCAAGATCACCCTCCCATGAACTCCTAGAACCTGGCACTTCACACAGTGGGTAGTGAAACTATTTTCTTGGTTTATGCTGTGCTTTCTGAGCTCAGGGACAATGCCATGTACCTCTTTATGCCCTCCTCAGTGTCTTGTACACAATGGGCTTTTTATAAACATTGATCATGGATTTGAAAACCTGCATTTCACATGCATTAAATGGACTGTTTTCAACGTAGAAAAACATAATACAACTTTGTCATCAGTGGCCATTGAACCAAAGCAATGCAATGGTCATGCTGGTGAAACAAACATGTCAGATTAAAGTTTGAAGACATCCAAACAGTCTTCTGAGTTTTGAGGATATTGTTTTGCTCTTTTCTCTCTTGACTTTTTTAAAATAGCAATTAGGATCTTTGGTGTACATTTCATCCTGTAATCTTTTCTTAGGTTCTTGGAAAAATAACCCAGTTGGGTGCTTATACAGACATGTCTCCCTCACCACGGTGAGGATACAGAATGTTCTTGGCTGGTATGTGGCTGTACCAGAACATAGAGGCCACTGGGTTGGCTGTTCTGTTGGCTGTCCAAGTCTGGGGGGAAAATACAGATTTGATGTGAGTTAGAAACATAGACAGCTGCATAAACACATTAAAGAAAAAATGAAATACAAATATAAAACCCATACTTTAAGCAAATGCTCACTGACCTCCTGTGCATCTGATACTAGACTAGGCATGAGATGGAAGATAAATATCCCATCCTCCAAGAGCTTGCAGGATGGTGGGGAGAGATCGGTGTAAAGGCAGTAGGCCTTGCATATACCATGCAGAAGTAGCCAGATGATGAACTGATAAAAGCCAGAGTGGGATATAGAAGCCACCTAGGCATTGTGATATCTCAAGGAGTGTATAGGATGAGTGGGAGTTTTCAAAAGTGAATGAGGAGAGAAGAGAATTGAGGGAGATGGGATGGAATATGAAAGGAAGTGAAACAGTACACTGTTTGGGAGTCTATGGTGATTTTATATCCTGGATAGGAATGAAAGAGATAGAATGGTTGACAAAAGGGGCAAAGAGGCAGGTGAGGTAACCTTAGAATCTTGGTTTTATCACATGCCCATTGGGAGTCCCACATGGGACTTCCACAAGATTCCCTGGTGTGATCATTTCTAATTTTTCATCTGAAGTAAGGCAACCCCTTGAAAAGCTCTTGCTGTACTTTCTGTGAGGAAAAGTGATATTCTCAAGGAGGTGGCAAGGGGTTAATGGGCAGGAGCAGGGCTTAGAGCAACTCATTTGGAGTTTTTTTTTTTTTTTTTTAAATCTGAAGATATTGACTGGGGCTAAAGAGTGGTTAGGTGGGTGAACTGAGGATGAGGATGCTTTACTTTTTTATGTGGTTGTAACCTCAGTGTTGAAATGCTTATTGCTTATGTTCTGCCTTTTTAATACTACATCCTGAGCTTGTATCCTTTGTTGCTACGTGTTTTTTTTTAATTTTAAGTTTTAGTGGCAACAAAATATTGAGTTAAAGTGTTGTATTGACTTAATTATTTTTGTAATTTTAGTATTTACATTATTTCAAAAAATTTTTTATCTTTGTACATAGGACTTTAGTGTTCATCTTTGGGTTTTTCTCTTTTATATTATTTCCTTAGGGACAATCTGAAGGTATTAATAGTGTCATGACTCCTTGATCCATTTTGTCAAATTGTCTTCCAAATGGGCTATGCCAATAGGTGTGAATGTGCTCCTTCCACTACTGGCATTTGTTATTACCAGACTGTTTTTTTTTCTAGATAATTCCTATTACTATCAACAATGACTAACAGATACTGAATGCTCATTTTGTGCTAACTTTGTAGAGTGCTTTGAGTGCATCACCTGAGACAGTAACAATTGATATTCTCAGGTTAGAGCAGGGAAACTGAGGCACAGAAAGATTGAGTCATTTGCCTAAGGTCATATGGTTCAGAAATGCTGAAGCTGTGATTGGAATTCAGGTGGAGTCTTTGGGGAGACCTTACCATGGGTAATCCCAACTTGTACTGTCTCACTGTTTAAATTTCCATTTGAGAGGTTTCTGATGAGGTTTAATATTTTTCTGTAAGTTCGGTATTTCTAATATTATTTTGTAACTTTCCCTTTTATATCTTTCAGAGTTTTTTATTTACTAAGCTTTTCACACTCTACTTCCATCCCAATTTGGAGTGCCAGTGCATTACAGTCTAAGTAGCACCCACTTCAAGTGCTGGGTTTGTGTTTGGGTCTTTGTTGGGTCAAGGTGGCACTTCGCATTGGTCTCGCACCTCACTGATAGCCATTGTATGTGCTGGTCTCCCCTTAGCTGTGTCATTTGAATTGGTTATTCTTTGGGAAGTTTGTTCTTTCTCTTCAGAGAAAGAGAAGACACTCTGGAGTATTGTTCCTAGAAATACTGAGAAAACTCAGAATGTTTCTTCTGTCTCCCAATGAAGCAATGATGGGTCTATAAACCAGTGAAGGTGTTTTTACTCTTGTGTCTTCTGCTCCATTTCTTCTCTGTAACCACATGATCACACTTCAGAAGGACTCTCTTTGTCTAGTTGTGTCCTTCCATTAACCTGGTCTGAGGCAGGGGAAAAGAAGAAAGATGTCTTTATCCTTCTCTGCTGGGTGTGTGTGTGTGTGCAGACATATTATTCACTGCTTCTCTCACATCCATCATTTTAGACAAATTTACTTCTCTGACATCAAAGTCTGAGGTTACCCCCTTTAGATTATACTGATCTAAAAATTCAAATCATAACATGGAACCCTTGTGAGAATTTGGGGTGGGATGACAAGCTTATTTGCAAGAGATTATAGCCATGGTCTTTTACTTACCTTCCTTCCTTCCTTTTCAGAGAGGAGGTGAGAATAGGGAAGGACAGAGAGAGAATCTCAAGCAGATTCCATGTCTAGCATGGATCCCAATGCAGGGCTCAATCTCATGACCCTGAGATCTTGACCTGAGCTGAAATAGAGTTGGATGCTTAACAGACTGAGCCACCAGCCTCTTTTACCTACTTTCTTGAGTCTTTGTTTTGAATTTTTGTCCTTTTTATCCAGTGTGAATATGAGTAAAGTTGGAACATAGTTTAATAATACCTCTCTGCCAAGGCATTCATGTTTTAGGCTGACAAAGATGGCATCTTAAGATAGAAATCACATCCAGGCATACAAAAATGTACATGGTTTATAGCATATTGCAGTGTTATTTTTCCCCATAGTTTTTCTTTATTAGATATTTTTTGAAACTCACCATTCACTACCAGCTTATGTTGAAACATTCAACTTATACACTAAACAAGAGTATAAAAAAGTGAAGCTCCTTTTCTATACCATCCCTTCCCACCCAATAATTTGGTAGTTAATCTTCCAGACTTCTTTCCTTATAATTATATAAACAATCATCTAATATCAACTATCTCAACACATATTATATATATTTACATTGTATCTAAAGTTGATTTGGTTTTTTTTGTTTTTCACTTAAAATATGTTGTGTTTCTTTTTACAGTGAGTCTACTACACTCTTTTTAACAGTTGTGATCATGTTTTATGAAAAGCTTCATCTCTATATAGCCTATGCTCTCTCTATATATGTGGACAGAGGACCTGTTTTTTTACATTTGTTTTGTGTAATATTTTTTGGTAAAAATTAAAGGAGATGGTATGGGGTACTTAGAAGGAATATAGGTGTTTTTAAGTGAGTATTTGGCAAAATTCAACCTCCATTCATGATAAGAACTCTCAGAAAAATAAGAATAGAAGGGAACTTCAACTTGAAAAACCATCTACAAAAGAAACTGTAGATACCATTATACCTGATGACAAAGGCTAAATGTTTCCTCACTAAACTTGGGAACAAGGCAAGGATGTCTGCTCTCACTACAAAGAGAAAAGGGTGTATAGATAAGAATAGAAGAAGTAAAACTGACTCTACTTGCAAATGACATGATTGTCTACATAGAAAGTCCATGAAGGCTATAAAAAAAAAAAAACTCCTGGAACTAATAAGTGAATCTAACAATGTTGCAGAATACAAGATAAACATACAAAAATCAATTGCATTTCTATATATTAACAATAAATATGTGAACACTTGAAAAAACAATACCATTTACAATTGCTTTTAGAAAAAAGAAATGCTCAGGAGTAAATCTAATGAAATATATATAGGAATTATATGCCATTTATCTTACAGAAATGAAAACTTACATTCATGCAAATTCCTGCACACGAGTGTCCATAGCAGCTTTATTCTAAAGCTCCAGACTGAAAATAACCCATATGTCCTTCAGCAGATCTACAGACTGTGATATATCCATACCATGGAATACTACTCAGCAATCAAAAGGAATGAGATATTGGTGCATGTAACCACCTGGATGAATCTTCACAGCATTATGCTGAAAGAAAAGATCTAATCCCAAAGGGTTGCACATTGTATGATTCCATTCTTGAAATTACAAATGGCAGGAATGGAGAACAGATTGATGATTGCCAGGGGGTAAACAGTGAGTGAGTGTGGGAGGGAAGTAGGTGCATTTATAAGAATAATACAAGAGATACATAAGGTGACACCATAAGGTGACACCATAAGGTGACAGAAATGTTCTGTAACTTGACTGTATTGATGTCAATATTCTCATTGTGATATTGTAGTGCAGTTATATGAGATGTTACTATTGGAGAAAACTGGGTAAAGGATAATTGGGAACTCTATATTATTTCTTTATGCAACTTCTAATACCTAAATGTAGTCTACAATTATCTTTTACTAAAAAGTTTAATTTAAAAATATATTGTTTCTTCAATAATGGATCTATCATACTATTTTTAATAGCTGCTGACATTTTGTATAGAATGCCTTATTTTAGCCTATATCCTATAAGCCTGGGTGGAGGGATTTTTGTTTGTCTATTTATTTGTTTTGTGTTTTGTTTTGTTTTTTTTTTTTGGTAAAAATTAGGGAAAGTAGGTAAAAATGAGAAGTGTTTTCTTTCTTTGAAACAAACTAATCCTTAAAACTGTTTTTGTATTTTATGTTAAAAAGAAATATCCTTTCCTGGGAGTTTTACTCTTGATTCTGATGGGACTCTGGGGGTCAGCAAGCTATGGTGGGGGTCTCTAAGCTCCTGTGACAGGCTATGAACAGTCTTTCATTTTCTTGTATTTGACAGCACCAAATCCACCCTAGAAATGCCCTCAAATATTTTTGTTATTGTCTGAGTTTGAGGGCATCACCTATTTTTTTCCCTCTTGTACATTTCCTTTTCTTTTCTTCAGCCTCCTCCTCCTCGCCTCTCTAACTCTTTAACTTAATAATCAAGTTTTCACTTAAGTAGTATTTGCCATAGAAAGTTCCAGAGCTTTCCTGGGTTAGGTATTTTGTGATGTAGACTGCACACAAAAATCCAAGTCCACTGTCATGCTGATTTAAATTGAAGTTAGGCTTTCTAGGAAAAGAGGGTGTGGTTTATGATATTATCGAATACTCAACCATTCATATCAAGAGAAGCAAAGAAACCAAAATCCACAATGATTTTGTTTGAAACCTATAACCTAAAAAATACATTCATGAACACACTGTAAGCATCAGAGGAACTGCCTAGAGTGAATTCAGTTGTTCACGAAGCTGACTGTTTGGCAGCCCTCTTTGTCCAGCTCTGGGTCCCAGGCACACAGAGAGGAACCAGGCCCTGTGGCACATTCACTGTGCTGTGACATAGACCGTGGCCACTTAATGACAACGACAAAGACAACAGCCAGCCTCCTGAAGCCCTTACCATTGCCAGACCCTGAGAGCTTCCTCCCCTGTGGCCCCTGGGGACTACAGTTCCTGTCACCTCTGCAGAGGAGGGCACTGAGATAGAGGGCAGGGGGTTCCTCCACCTGCCAGAGCCCCATAGCTTACGGGGCTCGGTCCCTGGAAAATGCCTAGCAGAATGGGTCCACGGTGCTATAACTGTGGGGCAGCAACTCGAGACTAATACATGTTTTCATTTTGGATGAAATGAGGACCAATGTAAGTCCTCGTGAAAACCCATCTACTTGTTTTTTAAGCAGTGTTGTAATGTTTAGTCCAAAAAGATAGCGTCTGGCTAAGGTTCTTGCGGACAGCGATGAGGAACAGCACCATCATTGCTTTTACCTTTTCAGTCATTTGGGGCTTAGAGTCTTAAAAACAACCTGTTTTCTTAGGTTGGTTAAACAACCACTGCCTACATGTCAATGTTCGTTGTATGTTAATTTCCATTGATAGAGCAACTTATCTCTTACATCAGGTTTTGAGAGTTTCAGATCTGAATTGTTAGGTTTCTGGCAAATCTGAAAAGATCCTACACATTATGCATGTCTCTTTCTTTTCCTAAACTTTAGTGTCTCTTTTTGTGATTTTTTTTTGAAGTGTTTTTTTTTTTTTTTAATTTTAAGGGACCACGGAAGGATAACATCACAAAATAAGCTCAGTAATGAAAAATATGTTGCTGTTTTTCTTCCTCCTGCCTTTCTTGCTGTTCCCTCTTTCAAGGGGAATGGCATATGGAAGGGAAGGGCTGCAGCCTGTAAGGCTCACCCTTGGCCTCCAGGATACTGGCCCACAGCAAACAGTGGGTCTCAGCAAAGTGCACACACCTCTCCTTGCTGAGTGGGTGCTCACCTGGGAGCTCCAGGAGGCCTCATTTCCCAAAACATAACCTCAGGCCTGCCCATGAGCCTGCCTGAACTCCCAGAGATGACAGTCCCTGAAGTTGAGTGTAGACACTGAAAGGACATCAAAAGCATGTAAAATGAAAATAGCTTTACCATGTGTTATCATCATCATTATCATCATCATCATCATGGCAGTTAGTAATAGTCATCATGCCAAGCATATTGCTACATTCTTTCCATGTATCATCTCATTCAGTGCTTCTAAACCTACCCCTGGAGGAATGGCTAAAACACCCCCAGAGTTTCTGATTCAGTAGGATTAGGGCTGAAGAATTCGCATTTCTCACAGGTTCCTATGAGACAAGGATCCTTGCTAGTCCTCATCTCTTAAGTCTAAATTAATCTGTCTAACACAACCCCATTTTACATTGAGGAAAAGGCAAGAAAAACCAGGGAACTTGACCACAGAGCTCATGGTGACTGACCGTTAGCATCTGTTCAGCGCAGTTAATTTTTTGGAGGATGTAGTAAGTGTCTAAGAAAGCCCTAGACAGACCCCAAGGCTAAGGACTAGTGAGTTGTGGCATGTATGGCATAGGTTTGAGAATCAGGCATGGGAGGCCAGGAAGATCTGGGGTGATGCCTGTGAAAAGAGCAGCCTTGGAGGGTGCTTTTATGGGGAGTATGGGGTCCTGCTATTATCAGGAGAGAACAGTGCTGGAAAGACAGCCAGGGAAGGAGTTAAGGACCCATTTGGTGGATTACTTTCTCCCTTTGCTGGCTTCCTGGCGTCAGCACACCATGGCTCTGTGTGGGATTCTGTCCACACCATGCCCCTTCTTCACCCCTTTAGGCTCCTCTTCCGTATTTCCCATAAAAGGGAAAGGGATAGTTGAAAAGTGCAGGAAGAAAGCAAACAACAAGTTTTTCTTTTTGATTTTGTGATAGACCCTTTGGACACATGAAATTTAAAAAGAAATAAACTAAAGAAAAAGTTTCACATAATTATAGGAAAGGAAAGAAGACTCATGAATAACATGAAAGCTTTTTCTAGATTTGTCACAAACTAATTAATTCAGATTGGAAGATTTGAGAACCCAAGGAGAGGCTTGGCAATATGAAAAGTGAGGTTGCAGACTGGTGGCCCCCTGGCCAGATTCCACTGATATGTTTTGTTTGGCTCACATATTTTGAAAAATATTCAAATCAGTTTACAATGTGGGAGTTTTCATACGAAAGCCTTTGGTTTACACCTTTTCATGAGGAATAGGGAGTGCTAGTATCAGGGTTGTGGCAGGTTGGTAGCTGATCCTGTGAAAGGATATGGTTCTTGGTCCCAGCCCTGGCCAGCATATCAACCCAGTCTAGAAAGTTCTCGACCCAGACTTGGAGCATCACCACTCACCAGCTGGGTCACTTTGGGGTCGGCATTTGATGGACTCTTCCTCCTTACCTGCCCCCAGCTGCCTTGTGTGTGTGACAGCACATCATAAACACGAAGCAGGGATCCCTGGGTGGCGCAGAGGTTTGGCGCCTGCCTTTGGCCCAGGGCGCGATCCTGGAGACCCAGGATCGAGTCCCACGTCGGGCTCCCGGTGCATGGAGCCTGCTTCTCCCTCTGCCTATGTCTCTGCCTCTCTCTCTCTCTGTGTGTGACTATCATAAATAAATAAAAAAAAAAATTAAAAAAAAAAATAAACACGAAGCATAGTGGACCTGTAAGGGGGATTCGCAACAACAAGGCACTCTTGGTCAAGTGGGCATTAGGAAGAGATGCTTAGTGACAACCTGTGGACAGGGAACAGAACCCACATAAGGGAAGTGCCCTGCTAAGACAGTGCCACCCATTTATTTCCTTAAAAAAATTTTTTAAAGGTGTTTTAAAAATCTGTTTTCTAAAATTATTATGATTATTTTACAAGATCCATGCAGTCTACATGGTGCTTTATAGGGTGTATCCAGCTACAGCTGGCGCACTTCGGGGGGTTTTATGGCAAATTATTCTCGGATTACTCTTTAATGCAGCAAGGTCTGCCTGTTGTCTGAGCTCCCTGGGTCATATAGAAAACCCTCAGACTTGATACAAAACAGCTGCCTTAGTCAGCTGTTCCAAAAAAGGAGCATTTTTAGGTCAAAGCAGCAGGAAAAAGGTTTTTGTAACTGGTGGACATTTTGAAAAATGTTAAATTACTCTTTCCTTGCCATTAAAATGTGATTTAATTTTGTTATTAACAAATTGTGTAAATCTGAAAAGAAGTACTCTGAGTGGGAGTTTGTTAAATGCATTCTGGCAATACTTACAGTATGTTCTGAAGGGGTTGTTCTCCAGGGAGGGCACCAGCACAAAATTCCAGCTGACCTCCATGTCCCTGGGCCTCAGCCCTGGCTGGCCTGGGGTCAGGGGGCCAACCCCTAGGCCTCTCTCCTCTCTCTCTTCTGGGTTCCTGCTGAGACCAGCAACAAAAGGGTCAATTGTTTGAGGCCTCCCTTTGTCTCAGGGGGCTCTCTGGGCCTCTCTGAATGCCAAAGCATCTCTGTGCACGTGGGTAAGTGCATGTGTGCACCTCTGCATGAATGTGTGTATGTGCATATGTGCCAGTGCATACATATGTTTGCATCTGAGTACTGTGTAAGCATGTGTGCATGGATGTGTGCACATAACACATGCTTGTTGGGATATGTGCACACATGAGTGCTGTACGTGTGCATGCATATGTGCAAGTGGAAATGCATATGCATGCAAAAGTGTGCGAGCACACATGTGTGTATTGGGTCTAAGTGTGCACACGTGTGTATATCTGCATGCCTATGCGTGTGTAAACCAGTCATAAAGTGTGCACATGCGCAGGTTGCATGCATGTCTGTGCAGACACAGGCAGTAGTGAGACTTGTTTAAAGCATTTACGAGTTGCTGATGCTTCTTAGCAGGGCGGGGGCTCAGAGAGGCCTATCTAGCTAGGTTCCTAATGCCAGGGAAGACGATTATCTCTGGCCCAACTCTCAGCAGATTACACAGTTGCCTTTATCTTGTATTTGCTATGGTATAGAAACCTCAGAGAATTGTCTACCTCCCCTGCTTTCTCTAGGGCCAGATAATATGTAGGAGTGAAAAAGAACATGTGCATGCACACAAAACAGACATAAAGAGTCTCCTGACTCATGTTCCAACCTGAGATGTCATGGCAAGGCCTATTAGGACTTCTCTACACTGTTCCAGCATCTTGTCAGGGCTGCCTAATTGGATCCAATCCCTTTGCTTGGGGTTCGGATCATCTTGTTCCCTAGCATGTCTTTACCTGGCCTGTTCACACAGAGCCGTGCGGGACGCCGTGGCTGGTCTGGTGACTCCATGATTTGTACTTTCTTTCTTCACAAAGATGTCCTTTTAAAAATGACAACAGAACATATTTGATTCTGAAGCCAGGAAAATATGAGTAAAAGTGCTTAATTGAAATTTATCTCTCTGAAGGATTTATCACCCAGCTCCTTTTAACCAACACGGCCATCACCAAAAACTTCCTCTGCTTTTTTATTTTTGTCTCTCCCATGCCCATTTTCTCTCCCTGCTCCAGCAAAGTCATATCTTTCAACTGTGGAAAAGCCACAAATTAAGGAGTACTCTAAAGCTTATCAAAATATTCAGTTAGTAAAATTATCTTATAATTAGCCTAACTGTAAGCCAGAACTTTTTAACTCCAGGAAATGTAAAATTACGTGGCATGTGAAATCGTAAATTACTCATCCTGACCTTTTGGCTGCGGTTTCTGTTTTTATTTCCTTCCTAAATAATTTCCTCCTTGTTCTTTAAATTCTTGATTATCCCTGAGGCATCTTCCTTTTTCGTTTGCTTAAATCTCAAAAAGCTATACTCCTGATTTAGTTGATAGACAATTGTATATATTCAGGTGAATGTGATGTGAAATCAACTTGATGTCCTATATTTCACGCCTTCACTTCTAGATAATCTTTTTGTAAAATTAAGCCTATCCTCTCTGAGTCCTGATGGTTCACTGACGTCGGTTCTGCATTTGGGGTATGCATAGTGATAACATACAGCTGAATCATTTGGGAGCTGAGCTATTCTGACAATAGTTGAGGGATTCTGCAGTGTGTCTAGCTAGACAGAGGTGTTGGGCTTCCTTCCTTTCTTTCTTTTTTTTTTAAATTTAATTGAAGTATAGTTGACATATAATATTATATTCATCCCAATGACCCTTGTGTCATCCAGGGTCCAGGAAAACCCCATGGAAATAATCTCCTGCCAGTGGGGCCGACATCAGGAAACTGCCAGTGATGTGTTGGGGATGTAAGAGTTCACCTTAGGTAGACTTTTGCCCAGATGATCCTTGGATTTTTAACTGCTCTCAGTTCCTTAAACTAGTAGTGCCATAGTTCAGCCACAGTGAGTTGATGAGACATATATAGGCATGATTGAGGCTGATCATTTTTACATGATACTTTCTAAGTTCCAAAAATTAATTTAGAAATTAAATTTTGGAAAATGAAGAGTGGCTCAGTCAATTGAGCATCCAACTCTTGATTTTGGCTCAGGTCATGATCTCAGGGTCGTGGGATCAAGCCCTGAGTTGGACTCTGCGCTCAGCAGGGAGGCGGCTGGGAATCTCTTCCTCTGTCCTCTGTTCCTCTGCTCTGCACTCTCTTTCTCTCTGTCTCTTAAAGTAAGTAAATAAATAAAATCTTTTAAAAAAATTTGGAAAATGAAAACATTTTCGTAAATGGGGTATTGCCTATATATAATGGTAGTAGTGGTAGTTACTATTTACAGAGTTTTTCCTATCTATATCTATAAGCAGTGTGCACGTGCATGTGCATGCACACAAAAATAGAAAAACTGCTTAATCCTTACATGAGAAAATAATTATTTGCCCATTATATAGTTGCAGACACTGTGGCTCTGAGAGTTTAAATAACTTGATGCCCATGCAGTCAGCAGTTGAACTCCTGTGGCCTGACTCTTCTGGAATCTGCTACTGATCTTGCATGAACTAGCTGAGGTCCATGCCATATGATTGGATCCCCACTTATGCTGGAGAGGTTCCCATGACACTCTCACAGAGTAAAAAGCAAATCACAGTGTCACCTTGGTCTCTGCTTGTTGCTATGTCCAGCGATCCTGTGCACTTTCTTTAGATGCCATATATGTAGTGTGGGCTCAATCTCTTTGCTGTCCTCAGAGGTGCAGTTTGCTGGCCTTGAGCTTATGGAATCCGTGTGAAAGTTGTACAGATCACCTGGCAAGACTCTGGCCTGGGTAATCAGTCCCCCTCATGGCCTGGTCTCTACTCAGCACTCCTAGGGCAACAGGGTAGGGAAAGAGCTACTCCTGGGACCCGGGTATGGCAAACTTCAGAATCAGCCACACACTGAATCCCATCCTTTCACGGCTTTGTCTCAGAGCTGAAAGAGCCCTGTTTTGCTCATACAAACAGGGAGTAGAATGGTGGTTGCTGGGGGCTGGGGGTGGGGGAAGCAGGGAGATGTTGGTCAGAGTGTATAAACTTTTAGTTGTAAGATGAATAAGTTCTGGAGATTTAAGGCATAGCATTGTGACTATAGTTAACAATACTGTATTGTATACTTGAAATTTGCTAAGAGAGTAGATCTTAAGTGGTCTTACCAAAAAAAAAAAAAAAAAAAAGGAAGAGAAAAAGTAACTATGTGAAGTGATGGATGTGTTAATTAATGTGATAACATACAGTAATAATTTCACACTGTATATGTATATCAAATCACTATATTGTATACATTGAATATATACAATTTATTTGCCAATTATATTTCAATAAAAATTTTTTTAAATTAAATTTAAAAAATGTAAAGAAAAAAGGGGAAAAAGGCAAAAAAAAAAAAATCTCTTATAACAGGAAAGTCTTTCCAGATGAGAGACACATGAAATATTTTAGGTGTCTCTAAGACCATTTCAAAATATGACTATCTTTTAAGATCTATGTTGAAATGAAAGATCTATCATTAAAAGGTGTTATTTATGAAGCATAAACAGTAGGAAATTTTAGGAAATGTTTTAAAAATAACGGACCATAATAAGTTAATTTTCCTGTGAATTCATCATACTTTTAATATTATTTAATATGTATTTTCCCTCTCTTTTTAATTACAGCTTGGATTGACGATAGCCATTCGCTATAGTCACAGGTAAAGTTAAATTTTTTCTTTCTCTCTTAAGGGATAAACTTACTGGTTTATAGCTTTTGATTTGCTCAAGTCTGTGGGTTTTTGAGCTTCATTTTGATGGCTACTCTACCCATGGTATCAGTTCACAGCAATTAGAATTGTTCTAGTTGCTTGATTGGTGAGGGTTACTGGTAATTTAGAGGAATAGGGTTTTTACGTAAAAGTGGTGGTAGGTAGTATATTTCTTTTAAAACAAAAATGTGGAGATCCCTGGGTGGCTCAGCGGTTCGGCGCCTGCCTTTGGCCCAGTGCATGATCCTGGAGTCCCAGGATCAAGTCCCACGTCGGGCTCCCGGTGTGGAGCCTGCTTCTCCCTCTGCCTGTGTCTCTGCCTCTCTCTCTCTCTGTCTATCATGAATAGATAAATAAAATCTTAAAAAAAATAAAAATAAAACAAAAAATGTACTGCTGTAGGGGAGGGACACAAGTGATTTTTGGGTAACGTATTCCGTGTAGGAGTAAGAACAGAGATTGGAGATGTCCTGCATGAGAGATGGAGGCCAGGCAAACAGAAAGCTGGGTGAAGCCTTGTTAGTGAAGCCTCTGAGCTCCAATGGGGGCCCCCGTCTTGTCTTAGGTACATCTTAGAATGGCTAATAGCTCCATTTTTTGTCTTCATGATTTCTGCCTTTTTCTCAAGTGCATCAATCATATTTATGAAAAATGCTGATTTCTTGTACTAATATTCATAAAAATGTATTAAGATGTTGAACTTGCTTAATATTCCGCCTCAATGGAGGGGCAACAAACAATGTCCCTCCTGCCCTTACAACAAACTGCTCATGCCTGAGTGAAAAGTGCCACCCGCTGATCAGTGTCATCTGGCCAGCTCTCCACAAACAAACCATAGTTACTTCAAATGAGATTGCCTGTAACAGGTTGTATGTACTTGTTTACATTTAACTGTGACTCGAGCCATAAAGTGGGCAATCATAGAAGCCTCGAAAAGTTGCTGGTGCCCTGTGTGGGGTAAAGCGGGAAGAAGGCAGGACTGGGCAAGAACCACTCAGAACCGGGAATGAGTGTGTGGGAAGAAACGTGTTCATGCTGGACATTTCTGGATACTCTTGGGAGAAAGCTGCTCCAGGGAAGCTCAAGATTTCTTTTATGCTTTGGGATCATAGGTGTGCCTGGTGCTTGCACATGGCCAGGCAGAGCATCCTGCAGAAGCACCTTTTCTCTGGCTAGCACAGCCAGGCTGCTCCCAGTGACAAGATGTACTACTGCTCTGCACTTAGGAAGCATGGTGTGGACAGTGGATCCTGAACTGCTGTGGGCTGGGTACTGGGTGGGTGTGTGTGTGTGGCGGGGGCAGATATTACCTTTTCCATTCTTTTCCTTTGGCAGAACTTTCCTCATATCTGCGTCCCTCTTATCATGAACGGTAGCTGCCTGTTTCTGCTTGAGAGCTAAAGGTGTCTCTTCCCTAAGAAACCTAAGGTCTTGCTCTAGTTCGGAGAACAAACGTGTGCTCATATCTGCAATGATGAGGGTTACTCTGTGGCTCTGTGGAAAGTTCTAACTCGGGCAGAAACTTAGAGTATATATGGAGCTTGAGAAAAAAAGCTTTGTTTTTAATACTTGGTGAGGCTGAGGGGACTTTTGCCAAACATTGACCTTTTCGAATCAGGTAAGGTAGCAGAGCAGGGTAGACCTGACAATAAGATAGCAGGTCCGGGCAGAATGGTGCTTTTGCCCCCGTGCTTATATGGGGTCTGTGTTGTGGAAAAGATTCCTGCTCACCTTGCTCTCGGCCACAGCAGGTGCCTGGCATTGTTCTGTATGGTTATCAACACCTCACTTCATTGGTGGGGACTATTCTCTGGGCTGAACATGTTCTTCATTTGGGAAGGGAAATGTATTCTTACCCCTGATTGGGTAGTGATTTAGTTATACCTGCCTTACTGTGGGATTGCGGCAGTGGGTGGTCTCTGGAAGGAAGCCCTTTGCTAGGATTATGAACGGCATCTCCCTTTGGTTCTACCTTCCCCAAAGTGGCCCAGTCTTGCTGAAGAAGTGCAGTTAGTAGACGGTGGTTATGAGTAGAAAGATGGACACTCTGAGCCATGGCCCTTCAGGAGCTAAGGATAGGAGCTCCATTGCCAAGAAGAGAAAGAATGATGTTGGGGCAGTTAACAAAAGTCTGTTTTAGAAAGGAAAGAACTAAAAAAAAAAAAAAAAAAAAAAAGGAAAGAACTTTGGAATTATTCATCCTGTGACCACATTTATGGAAACCCAGTTCCTATGGCTGCCTGATATCACTGAGCTACCATTAATCATGCTTGCATGTTCTGTGGGATAGGGGTTTGGAAAGGCAGTGAAGATGGCTTGTCTCTGCTTTGCAGGGTCTAGGGCCTATGTTGAAAGGCTCAGGGCTAGGGACAGAGACTTCCAAAGGCTCATTCACTTGTGTATCTGGTGGGTGATGCTGGCTGATGGCTGGAAGTCTCTGTTCCTCTCCACACAGCTCTCCATGTGGTCTCTACATGAGTTAATTTGGGTTTCCCCACAGCATGGTGGCTGGCTTTCTCTGAGTGAGTGTCCTGGAAAGGGAGAGCCTGGTGGAAGCTGTTTCCTTTCTGTGATCCAGCCCAGGAAGTCACATAGCATCACTTCCACCTTATTCTTTTGGAGCAGTCACAATGGCCCATTGGCATTCAGAGGGAGGAAGCAGAGACCCCACTTCTCAGTGGAAGGAGTGTTGGTCACATTGTAACAAGAACATGAGATGGGGGGAGGGGGGAAATCATGTGGTCATTTTGGGAAAATACTATCTGCCACAGAGCCCAGCTGACTGATGGAGTACTTATTTAAAGCCCGTGTGAAAGGAAGTTTTTAAAACATTTTATTTAAATTCAATTTGCCAACATATAGTATAAAACCCAATGCTCACCTCATCATGTGCCCTCCTTAGTGCCCGTCACCCATGAAGGGAAAGTTAAGACACTGTGCTGGCTACATGGTGCTTATGAGCTGGGGATGCACAATGAGTATGTGTGAAGAAGACTTAAGGATAGACACAAATCTTATGAGAGAAGGCAAATCAACCAAAGGAGGCTTCTTAGAGGAAGCGAATCCTAAACCATCCTCATGGAAGGCAGGCTCAGTGGGCTCAGGCAGGTGCTCCTGCAGGCTGGTAATACTGGTCCTGGAGGCACACATACTCTTTAAATGACTGACACTTATTTGGAGGAGAAACAGAGTGTGTGAGGAGAGGTGTGGAGAGATGGAATAGATCCTGGCCACCTTAGCTTGTCTCCAGTAGTTCAGCCCCAAACCCAAACTTAGGAGCTACCCCTCAAAACAAAAGCCCTGCACTAAAGTGGATGGAATGTACGGGGCAGATTTGGCCACTGCCTGTCGCACCTGGGCATACCTCTTTGGGGTCCAGGGATCCACCTGACGGCAGGACAATGTGCTTCTATTCTCTTCTGGCAGGCCACCTACTATGCTCTCAGGAGATGTCCCCTTACTGTGTTTCCAGGGAGGTTTGCCTTCAGCTCTCCTATCCCCCATCTTGATTCTGAGGTGTTCAGTTCAGAGCAGGGAGACATGGAAATTTATATAAATGCAGCAGACAAACAAAAATCTACGAGTTACAATGGAAAGTAATGAGTTGAGGAGGAGAAAAGAAGACATCTGCTGAGACTCTCTTGCAGGCCCCAAGTTCCTTCATCATTTACCCTGGGGCCTGAGGACCCTGGAGACAGTGGCAGCCCAGCAAAGCCAGTATTCACAAAAGGCTCCCCACAGCAGGTGGGTGTCCCCTGAGCAGAAGTCTAAAGACTTTAGGAGCAGAAAAAAATAACTGGAAGTGATTGCAGTAACTCGGACAATGTGGAGACTTTTTTGGCTTGGGTGAGCCTCTGGCAAAGTGTAAATATCCTTTTCACACATCCTATTCACCTAAACATGGAGGAGGTTATTGAGGAGCATCTGACCTGTCCATGTACCAACATCTTAGACACAGTGGAAATGCAGAAGGCATTAGCAGAGGTTGTATTTTCCAGAAATGATTTCTGAAATATAAGGAATTCTTATGTTAAAGTTCCAGGAAGCACAACAGTATCTGTAGATCTGTGATGGTGAGGAAACCATCTTCTGGAAACCCCCAGTTTGCAGGAACCAATGACTCTTAATTAGGTATCATGAAGAGCCATTGGCAGGTCAGGCTATACCACCTGGCCCTCACCCCATGTTCTTTGTCTTGTCTCTGGAATCAGCGGCCACAGGAGGAATTGGCCTTCCCTCTCAGAAGCCTGTAGATCATCAGGTCACCTGGTGGTGGCTCTTCTGGCCCTCTTGCTGCCTGGCCCTGTCACCCACTTCTGTCCTCAGAGAGAAGGAAGAATGTGAAGTGTGTGGGTTTTTGATTGTGTCTCTTCTTTAAAAAAATCCTGCTCCTGCAGGGAGGATCCTGCTCCTCAGGATCCTGAGCTTATTAGATTAATTGAAGCTTCAATATTTTTGTTGATCACTTTTTTTTTCTGGTAAAATATACCTAACATAAAATTTATTATTATAACCCTTAAAATAGGTTAAAAAGTATACAGTTCAGTGGTATCAAGTACATTCACATTCTTGTACAACTGTCACCACATCCATCTCTAGAACTTTTTCATCTTCCAAAAGTGAGACTCAATAAACATTAGTGTTTTCCCCATCCCCTACTACCTTCAGCCCTTGGTAACCTCATTCTACCTTCTGTTTCTGAATTTGACTACTGTAGGAACCTCATAAAATATTTGTCTTTTTGTGTCTGGCTTCTTTCACTTAGCGGAATATCCTTAGGGTTAATTCATGTTGTAGCATGTGTCAAATTTCCTTCCTTTATAAGGCTGAATAATATTCCATTGTATATATTGTGTGTGTGTGTGTGTGTGTGTGTGTGTGTGTGTATATATGTCTATATATCTTTTAAGGCTGAATAATATTCCACTTTTTGCTTATCCATTCATCTGTCAATAGACATTTGGGTTGTTTCTGCCTTTTGGCTATTGTTAATGATGTTGCTAATAACATGAATATGCATAAATCTCTTTGAAACTTTGCTTTCCATTCTTTTAAGTATATACCCGGAAGTGGAATTGCAGGATCATATGGTAATTATATTTTTAGGCTTTTGAGGAATCGCCACACTGTTCTTCTGTTGATTAGTTTTTAAAGTGGAGTTGTATCCTACGTGTATGTTGTTTTGTTCACTTCAAAAGCTCACACTTGCTATTGAGAAATGGTTTTCATTTTTATTGTCATGTCTACCCAGAATCCCGATGCTGAAATTGAGGGCTTCCTATGTCCTCATAGGAAAGTGGGTAAGGATACTTTTGGAAGCAAGGTTTGGGGCTTGAGGTTCTAATCACCAGGTCTGTTTCCCAAATTCTAATAGGAGTGCTAGGGCAAAGAGCCATGGTGTGACCCTCCTGTAGTAGATGAGGGTGCGATGAAAGGAAGGTAGTAGGTGAACGTGGCTCCCAATGACATCATTGGAGATGGGTTCACTTAGGAGTGGGTTGAAGGGAGGGACTTAAAGGACATGAGTGTGCAGAGGAGGGGAGGAATTACTAAATCCTATAAACTTGGTGGGCAGGCAGTGCCTCTCAGGCTCCCATGGACAACTGGGGCAGAGCAGCCAGGAACAGGGGGCCCTTGTGTAGCAAAAGAGGGGCTTAAGGCCCAAAGGATATCTGATTTTGTTTTTATACATCTGCATTTTTGCTATAACCATCAAATCTCCCTTGTTATGATGAACATAGTTAGAATATCCTTTCCTCCGATTCCCATACTAACACTTGCACACCTCAACCACTCCTACCCCTGCCCTCAGACATGCTGGTTCAGCCTTTAACTCCTTCTAGACCAGTAACACTAGACCTGGTTGTGTGATGTAGGAGTGCGTGTGTGTGTGTGTGTGTGTGTGAGAGAGAGAGAGAGAGAGAGAGAGAGAGACATCATGTAGGGTCAGGTGCTAAGGGGTCAGGAGGTGGAGAATGACATAGTCATATTCTGATGGTATAGATGAACCGAGCAAGGAAGAGCATTGACTGTCATCGACTATGCATTTGACAACAGGTCCTGGACACATTTCATTTATTGTCATGGTGTTTTAATTTATTTTTGTGAAGTCAAGTCATTTTCACAGAGTGGAAAAATTGTCTCTTGATGTTCATTCCCCACTGCTTGGCTTGAGGTTTTTGAGTGGAATCCACACAGTGGTGACAGCTGGGTAACCCCCAGAAGTGCCCTTTGCAGATAACAGCTCTCGGGGCCCCACCACCCACACGGTGGGGAAATTGTTCCCACTGTGTGGGTGTTTTGTTTTTTTCTTTTTCTATAAGTTTGAAAGAGAGTTTAGAAGTTCTTCCTGTCTGTCACTGTGCACTAGCCAGGAGAAACCTGCTCCCTCCTGGTGGGAGCTCCTGGGCAAAGATGAAGTGGCTCAGAAGTGATCATCCTGGGGATCCCTATGTGGCTTAGGGTTTAGCACCTGTCTTCAGCCTAGGGTGTGATCCTGGAGTCCTGGCATCAAGTCCCACATCGGGCTCCCTGCATGGAGCCTGCTTCTCCCTCTGCCTGTCTCTCTCTCTCTCTCTCTGTCTCTCATGAATAAATAAATAAAATCATAAAAAAAAGAACTGATCATCTTACTTTTGACTCTCACTTCTCTGATACAATGGAGAGGCTCTGTAAACCCACAGCATGGCATTTTTGCACATGGCACTTGTGTCCATGTTTCTAAGAATAGCCCACGGAAGCAGGGTAGGAAAGCAGTGAACTAGCCCTTGACAGAATTAGTTTGTTATTTGTTTCTGTTGGTTGTTTCTTTAATAAACAAGGAAGGAAGCAAATTTTCCACTTGGCTCTGTTAAAATTGAATGGAAGTTCACAGAGGTTTGTCTTTTAGATCAAGCCTAAAGATGTTTCTTTCCCACAACTGACTTTTTCTGTCAGTCTCTTATAGGTCCTAACAGGGTCAAATTTGGTACCCTGTCACAGGCCTTTGACCTAACCCTAATTTTGGAGTTACAGGTGCCAACCCCCCTAACAGGCTTTGGTGTTCTCAGAGGGCTGATGAGAAGGAGGAAGGATTGGGGAGCTTGTGTGTGATCATCAGTCCCAGAGAAGTGGGCAAGTTGACAGTTTGACGATCCCTGAGCTGGACTTTGGAGGGCATGGCCTTACAACGAAAATGCAGACCCCATGATTAAATGTCATTCTGAGACTGCCTTAGGGTGTTTGCTTTGAATGAGCCAGAGGGCCTAGCAAGAAGTGAAGGGGTCATGTACTTTTGTGTTCTGATTTAGATTAGAAGTGGAGTTTGAAGTTCATAGATGAATCAGAATGCTTATTGAATGGACAGGCTGCCTCAATGAACAAATGAAATTGTCATCTTGAAATACAAAGGGAGGGAGAGACAAGAAACAGGGCCATCAGGCCTATTGGACTTTGATTTCAAGTGTTGGCAAATACTTAGCAACTCCCATTTGGAGCTGGTTTGATCTTGTGGAGACAGCTGGGGGACACTGTTGTTCTCCAAATTTTGTAAAAATAAACAAAGATGCCTTTCTGCCCTTTTTCTCCCTTCCAGGGAATAGTTGTTTCTGTCACTGTGGCTTTCTGGCTGACTGTTCCATCTGTCTCTTTTTTAGACTTCACAGTGAGGCCCCAGCCAGATTTATACACAGGGTTGCCAAGAAATTTATTCAACCCGAATGGCATAATCTTAAAAGCAAAGCCGTCTTTTGGAAGGTGGCATTTTTAAGATAACCTTAACACAAAATATGGCCCCTGAAGAGCAGAATATGCATACTCGCAGGGTGTCTGAATTATATGATCTTACTCAGTGAGATCCCCCAACACTGCAGATATGTTGTTGGCATTTTATGGCTGAGCTTGGCCTGGGCATGTGGATGTGCCTGGAGAGTGGTAAATATCTTTAAGGTCCAGGGGAATAAGGGATAGGCAGATGTGCCTTCCTGTGCCTCTCCCATCTCCTTTAATCTTTTGTCTGGTTTTAATTTGGTGGCCTTGTTCTCCAAAGGCATTTTGGTCCAGGCTCTCAGCCATTTCCCCAGTCAAACCTGCTTATCATATGTCTGTTGCCACACCCATAGGATGATCTCTGGGAGGATATTTTGCCTGCCAGTAAGAGGATCTTTCTCAAGTACATATCTAATTATGCCCCTCCAGTCAAAAGCTTCCATAGGCCACCAAGCAGAATTCTGACCCCAGACTTCATCTCCAACCTGTCTCCTCAAATTTTGGAGCCCTGAGCGTCCTGCCTGTTCCACCTCTGGCTCTTGCTGTTTCCTTTGAAGAATTAACTTCTCTTTTCTCTTATGCATTCATGAACTCCTCCTCTAGTGGCCCCTTGGATGGAAAATATGTCACCTCATTTTTAAAAATTTGTCAAAGAACCATGCTCCTTTCTATTGTTAGGGCTCAGGGCTGACCTCAACTTTGTGTCTTTTCCTTTCTATATCAGGGAGCAGGGTGAAGAGGCAGACTGCATTCTTGTCTCCCTCACACATCAGAACACATGGACTCAACAACCCTGCACTTAGAGCCAGGGCCATTTGGCAAAGCCATTTTGTATGGATGAGTTTGGAAGGAATTGGTCAGTCTTTCTTTTAAGAATGACCACTCCCTTATTTTCAAAAGGATAAGGCACCTAACTTAAATTGACCCAGAGATTTGACAAAACTCCAATTCAAACATAGAAACATAAATGTAAATATTTTGCATAATGATAAGCTAATTCAAAGAATGACAATCTAATTAAAAAATTTATATGTAAAGGCAAAAACAACTTTGAAAGAATTGAAAGACTTACACTACCCAACTTCAAGATTTACTATAAAGCTATAGGAATCAAGACAGTGTGGTGCTGATAAAAGGATAGATAGACCAGTCAAACAGAATGAAGATCCTAGAAGAAGACACACACATAAATGATCAATTGATTTTCAAGGGAAGCCCTAAGATAACTCAATGGAGAAAGAATATAAATGGTACCAAACAACTGAACATCCTTTAAAGAAAAAAAAACCCAAGGCCCTCAACCCTTACCTTACAAAATGTATAATAACGAACAAAAATAGGTCATGCACACAAAATAAAACCTAAAACTGAAAACCTTATAGAAGAAAACATAGCCGCAGATCTTTGTGACCTTGGGCAAGGCAAAGATTGCTTTGGACACAAAGAGCATAAACTATGAAAGAAAAGTTGGTAAAATGGATTTTATCAAAATTAAAAACATCTGCTCTGTGAAAACCACTGCCTAGAAACTACAAGCCACAAACCAGGAGAAAATATTTTCAAAACATATCTGATAAAGGACTTGTATCCAGAATATGTGTAGAACTCTTAACAGGTCTTTAAACAAGAAAGCAATTTAATACATGGGCATAAACTCTTGAGCTGATACTTTACCAAAGAAGAGACACAAGTCAGATGGCAAAAGAGATGGCAAATAAACACATGAAGAGACACTCAACATCGTTAATCATTAAGGAAATGCAAATTAAGACCACAATGAGATACCATTACACGTATATCAGAATGGCTTAAACACAAACACACACACACACAAATCCCCTCAAAACAACAAAAACACAAAACCACAAAATCCTGACAATATAGTATGAAGGTGCTGATGAAAATATGGAGTAATGGTAGCTCTCCTACACTGGTTGGTGGGAAAGCAAAATGGTGTGGCCGCTTTGGGAGATACTTTGGTAGTTTTTTGTAATGTTAAACGTCACCTTACCATATGACCCAATGACTCCACTTCCAGGTAGTACTTACACAAGAGAAATGAAAACATTAGCCCATACAAAGACTTTATGCAAATATCTATAGCGGCTCTGTTCACAGTTGCCTGAAAGTGAAAATGATCTCAAATACCCTCCACCTGGGAAGTGGATAAACCAACTGTGGCCCATCTACACAGTGAAATAATACTTGGCAATAAAAAGGCATCATGTTGAGTGGAAGAAGCCAGACTCCAAAGAAGCCAGACTCCTGTATGCTCCAATCATATAGCACATGCTGTATGATTCCATTTGCATGACATTCTAGAAAAGGGCAAACTCTGGGAAGAAAGTGGGGAAGGGGAGGGTTAACTAGAAAGTAGCATGAGGAATTTGTGTGGGGAGTGATAGACATATTCTAAATCTTGATTATGAGGGTTACATGACTGTATGTTTTTTCTAAATGCATAGAACTATAACAACACCTGAAAGAATTGAATTTTACTGTAAGTGAATTAAACCTCAGTGAACTTGAATTAAAGAGAGCTAAGATAGAGGGAAGCTTGAGCCATTCTTGTGCAAGACCACTTTTTCTGAGGCCACGTTAATAGTCCTGTGTCCAAATGCTTCTGAGTATGGAATTGTGTTTGGTATGTCCAGGGTGAGGAGTCAATTTCATCGTTTTTCTCACTTGATGGTTTTCAATGAACATGAGCTGTTAGGGTGTAACTGTATGCAGTCTAACTTGCTGGTCTTTCTAAGGTTTTCCATGTAAACCAGTTCACAGGTGCAGTTAGAATTTTGTCAACCGTGGACTTTTCAGAGAGAAAGCTGCTCGACCGAGGCCCTCGTAGTGGGGGCAGTTCAGCCTGAGGTGGTTGGGTTTGACCTGATTCTTCACTCACTTGGTTGCTGCCAGGAAGGGGGTGCCCAGGAGGGGTGGTAGGGGGCTGCCAGAGCCCGCCCTCCATGCTGTGGTTCACTGAGCCCACAGGGGGCGCTGGGATGACATGTTGGGCTTAGCCTGCGCCCCTCTGTGGAACGGCGGTCCCCAGCGCAGGTGCCTGAGGTCACGTTCCAGGAGGCACTGCTCATCTCATCCATCTGGAAAACTCATCGGCTGGCTGGTCTCTCCCTGGAGACTCAGGGAATGGGGTGCAGCTGTTTCCAGATCTCACCAATGAAAGAATAGTGAGAAAACAGCTCTGCGCCCCGCCCCCCTCTGGCTGCTGAGGCCAATGTGGCAGGTGTCACCCCAAGTCCCACTTGGTTGATTTCCGCTGAGCACTGGGCAGGGGGCAGGGCCCCAGGCACCCAGTGAACGGGCTGTGCAATGCACCGGGGCTAAGGGCAGACAGGGAAACCAGCCTGGGTGAAGATCACCAGCACACTCCTCTTTGTGCTGAGAGGAGCTTCCACTCACCGAGGGCCGGGGAGACAGCTCACAGTACACTGTCTAGGCTAGTGTTTATGACAGCCAAGCCGGGTGGGGGGAAGTGCAGGGTCCTTCTCTATATTCCCTTGACTGGGAACATAATGCCCTGGTCCAGCGGACCATCTATAGTGAACAAGCAATTGGTCATCACCCATTTTATGGGAGGAGAGTTTACTAAGGCCCTGGTCATGTTTCTGTTAAGTAGGAGAGGACAGAGGGGTTTTCTGATCAGCCTGATGTGTTGGGGAGCCTCTTTCACAGGCTGATTTTCTATGGCAAGCTTGGCTTAAGGTTCTACACCCCCCTCTTCCTGAAGACTGTTTCTCAAGTTTTAATGTACAATTAAGTTGGCAAGACATAATCCTGAGGCTCTGTTAAGCTAGCCATAGGAAATTCTAGATTTACTTCCCTTTAGTCACCAGGGTGACTCATTTATAGGTAGTTTTTCCTGTATGAAAGATGCTTTGGCCTCTTATGTGACTCAAACTATCTATGCATCTGGAACATTCTATACACAGAGGACTGGGCCTGTGGAAGACCTGAGGAATCTCCGGAAGGGGGTGGCATGTATGCCATCCGCTGTGGGCCCAAGGGGGAAGGAATCATGTGAGGTAGCTCTTTTTTCTGATGTATCTTATCACTTAGATTTTGCTTCCTGCTGAGGTTGGTAGAGCCTCAAGTGCCATACAGAGAAGGAAATATGTAAATTTACACTCCTGAGTCTTGTAGATGTGACTGCTTATCACAGTGGCTTTTTCTGTTATACAAGACAGATTCTACCTCCTTTGAGTTTGTGGTGGGTGGAGATGGTGATGGGGTGTTAGCGGTACAGACAGAGCCACATTTATATCCTCATGTGTAGGCATCCACAGATGTCCACAGCATTCCTCCTCCAGAGAACTAATTGCTCTTTTGTCCACATTCCCAACTGTGTTGGCCTCTTACATGGTGGTACATCTTGTGGTTATTTATTTATACTCCTTCTAGACGGTAGTTCTAAATCAGGGGATTTTGTGCCCCAGGGACATTTGGTGATATGTTTGGTTGTCCCAACTTGGGGACGGGTACTACTACCATTCAGTGGGGAGAGGCCCAGAGATGCTGCTAAGCATCCTATAATACACACAGGATAACTCCTCACCACAGAGAATGATCTTTCCTAAAATGTGAATAATCCCAAGGTGGAGAAACTCTGCTCTAACCGAGAGCTTCTCAAGGTCAATGCAGTGTTTATTCCTCTTTCGATCTTCAGGGTCTGGCATGTGTTCAGTCAGCAGAGATTGATTCAAATCCATTATTAAGAGGCTCACATGCTATGTTGGCTTTTGTGTTGACAAAATGCTCTCCTGAAAACCTCTTTGTCCTCTTTTGTTTGCCTGTTTGTTTAAACATGGAAATCAAATCAGCTTTCAATTAATCATGCTAATGGGCAGGAGAGAATGGTAGCCTCTCTTACATGGCTATCACCCAGAATGCATTTATGGTTGTCTCTGCAACGGTATAGAAGTACAAATCAACAATCAGACTCATTTGTCACTCTCTGGAGCCAGCCCCCTTCCACCTTAGTTTGGCTGTCATTGGAGACACATGGGAGGGCTCTGCCCTGTTGATAATCCACAAGGTGTGACAGGTAATCAGGAGGCAATTGATTATTTTACCTTGACTGTCCTATTTCCAGTCTTCTCACTTCTTCCCCTTTATAAAATCTAAAATGAAAAAAAAATCCAGGACACTAAAAAAATTCCAATTGAATGTAAATTCATTTGTTTGTTCATTCATCTAATATTTACTGAGTATCTACCGTGCGTAGCTAAAGGTGAAAGCATACCATGTCTGCCTCTGGTGACTCTGGTGGGAACACTGTATGGTAAGGGTGCTAAAGGAAGCGTTTGATGTAATAAGGCATGAATGTATGTATGCGTGTGTATTTGGGGGTGTGTGTAGTCAGCTGTGCCAGGTTCTATAGAATGGGCTGGAGGCAACTTCTGAAGGAGGAAGGGGAGATTGGCAGGCAGATGGCAGCTGGAGGATATGATTAGCATTGCCAAATTCTAGACCCCCTCCTATCTGTAGCTGTTTGTGATTGTCCATGCAAAGACTATTTCCTCACAAAGGAGGTAGGATATGATGGTTTTATACTAAGTAGTTGTGGGGATTCGAACTCATGCCTCTCCCAGCAGAAGACATGTTTCCCAAAGTGTGTCACCAACACCACTAAAAGTCCCAAGGATGATTTCATGTGACCTCTAGCTCTATTTCAGACTCAACCCCAGAGAGGACTCCTTGTTTTCTGGTCACTCACAAGGGGTTTTGGTCTGGTGGGAGAGCAATTAGATGATGTTTGGGCTGGAAGGGACAGTTAATGCTGATGGAAAAAGACTTTCTGGGCAGGCTGTGGCAGGAATGCACCTGGAGGAAGGAGAAGGAGGAAAACCAACTGGGACGCCTGGGTGGCTAATAGGTTGAGCGTCCGCCTTTGGCTCAGGGCATGATTCTGGGGTCTTGGGATTGAGTTCCACATCAGGCTCCCCGCAGGGAGCCTGCTTCTCCCTCTGCCTATGTCTCTGCCTTTCTCTGTGTCTCTCATGAGTAAATAAATAAAACCTTTAAAATAAAAAAAATAAAATAAAATACATTTACTTAAGTAAAAGCTGAGTACATGGATAGAAGAGCATAAAGAAGACTTCAGGTGCTGTGATGATGTGACAGAAACAGGGGCCATCCATGTAGTGGTGGTCTGGAAAGTGCCCACTCAACCCCAGGGGAGAGGTCATCCAGGAGGGACTAGAATTTTCTCCATTTTCATATTCTTACTTGAGAAAGGGGAGGGAGGCAGTGGTCTCTGTCCCACTAGTGTAGGGTAAAGGATTCAGATACCACTGCTCTCTGCTCAGCCTGCCCCCACCCCCAGTCCTTCACACCTGTTGGGCAGGCACTGGTAGGGTGGGGAAGGCAGCTACCCACCTGTATTCCAAGAAATTCTTTCCCATTTGAAATAGTTGACTGAAGGGCCTATATTATTTGAAAGGAAACCATTTGGGATACTTTCTGTAATAAAATTTTTAATTATTTTTTATTGTGATTAAAGCACATAGAATTTACTATTTTAACTATTTTAAAGTGTACAATTCAGTGTCATTTATTATATTCACAGTGTTGTGCCACCGTCACCACTATCTATTTCCAGAACAATTTTTTTCATTGAAGTATAATTGACATACAATAATCTTATTAATTTCAGGTATACATCATAGTGAATTGATTATTTATTTATTTATTTATTTATTTTTAAAGCTTTATTTATTCGTTTTTTTGGGGGGAGGGGCAAAGGGAGAGAGAGAATCTCAAGCAGACTCCCTGCTGAGTGTGGAGCCCCACCGGGGGCTCGATCCCAGGGCCCTGAGATCATGACCTGAACCGAAATCAAGAGTTAGAGGCTCAATTGACTGAACCACCTATGCACTCCTCAATCTTCTTTTTAATCACATATACTTTGTGATGAAAGCAGATAGGTAAAAAAAAAAAAAAAAAAAAGATATGTGAGGTGTTGGAAGTGAAACTAATAGAGAGAAATTTGTTACTTTTTTTTGGTATTCATGAAAGCAAGGGTAGAAGAATAAAACAGTGATTCTGTCAGTTGCCAACGGTTACCCTTGACCTTAAAACCAGTCTTGATGTGGATGAAATGGCACTGTGCCATGCTTTAGATGCTTCACTCCATTCTTCCCCATTTAAATCTCTCAGCTCTTAAAATGGGCATTATTAATTCTGTCTTACAGATAAATACATTAATTCTCAGGAGGTCGAGGGATTTTTCCAAGACCACAGAGCCACTTAATGAAGTCCATGCTCTTTCCAGTATACAGGGAGCCCTTGCTGACCTGGGCATAGCTATGAATATGAGGTGCCATTTGAGGAAATGCTCCAAACAAATGGAAGAGCAACTTTACAGGAGAAGATACCTGGAAGTATCTGATTGGTTGGCAAAGAAATAAAATATACAATGTGTGCTGTGAAATAAGAGAGAAGATCCTATGAACTAAGGGGAAATGGAATGTTAATCTCAACTCCTATTTGGGATTACAACAACAGTGATTTTACTAAGACTCAAATGACTCAACTAAGACTAGTAATTCTCCCCATACCTCTGTCTTCATCCATTCTTTCCTTCATTCATTGAACAGTTATTTTGTATCAAGTAGGATGCCTTTAGCTATGAGTAACAGGAAACCCTGGCTCAACTGTTTTAAACAGTAAGTGGGTTGTTTTCTCACTTAATGATTCCTGAAGTGAGGCAGTTTCAGGGTGGTTATTTCAGTAACTTAGTGACATCCTCAAAGACCAGGGTTGCTTTGATCTTTCTTCTCTGCAACCCTCAGCAAATTGGTTTTGTCTTTGGCTGACTCCCTCCTGGTCACAAAATGGCTGCTGAGGTTCTTGCTGTCACATGCAGATGCAACAAATTTTAGCAAAAGAGGAAGACCTATCTCTTCCTATGTGCCACTTTGTAGCAGCATGGGAACTTTTCCCCCAGAAACTCTTCAAGAGAATTCCCCTCTTCTTTCATTGGCCACATAAAACATCTGTCCATCCCTAGGGTTAGCACTAGCAAGGAGGAATGGGATGACTGTGACTGGCTCAGTGAAGCACAGTGGCTCCAGAGAGAAGGGTGAAATACATGAACAAAATTGAGATTCTATTACTAAGGAGAGGGGAGGAGGAGTTGGTCCAACAACTGGAAATGCTACTACATATTTAAAAATTATATTGATTATGGAAAATTTCAAACACAAGGAGAAATAACATAGTGGATTCCCAATTATTCATCTCCTGGTTTCTACAGTTATCAACATTTTGACAATTTTAGTTTATTTTTATACTGCCCTTCATCTCCTGTTGAAGTATTTTATTTTATTTTATTTTTTATTTATTTATGATAGTCACACACACAGAGAGAGAGAGAGAGAGAGGCAGAGACATAGGCAGAGAGAGAAGCAGGCTCCATGCACCGGGAGCCCGACGTGGGATTTGATCCTGGATCTCCAGGATCACGCCCCGGGCCAAAGGCAGGCGCTAAACCACTGCGCCACCCAGGGATCCCTGTTGAAGTATTTTAAAATAAATCCCAGATATTTCATTTTTTTTTATGTCTCCATACATATATTGAGTACCTTCTATATGCCTGTTACAAATCCAAAAAGAAATGCCATATCAAGGATAACACATCAGTAAAGACCTGAGCTGGTATTAACTACTTTTTTGCTAAAGAAAAAAGATGTTAAACTCCCTGAAACAAAGGAAAATGCAACATCCAGGGAGCAGAATTTTCTCCAGTGCTTTTGTTTCGGCTGCATCTGGCATCCTTGGGATGTCAGGGAACAGGTGTCCTGTGAGGTTTGGGTGGGGGCATAGGGAGGTGCTCCCCGCCCTCTTAGTCACACATGGAAGGTGAGTGGAAGTTCGGCATCTCGTTTGTCATTTCCACTCTCAGGCGGATGAGGTGAATGCTTTCTAAGAGTGGGTTTTGGTTTGATGACACCTGTTTCTGCATGTTAATAGATTTCTGGGGTAAGATAGAGTCTGGTGATGTCACCTGCAGGTGTGTGAGCCTGTGGTAGCGGTCTGCTGCTTGGCATTTGTTTCACAAGGCATTGCTAGCCACATCTGTCCTCAGCTGTGAGGGGTATATTCAACAGCAGGCTGAAGAAAGAGATGTTTTTAACCAGAACAGAAAGTCAGATGCAACAAGCTGTCTCTGGGCTGAGGTGTAAACACATGTACTTTCCCTATGGCTTTAGCTTATTTCATTTAGTTATGGAACAAAAGACAAATGTTATTTCTTTAAAATATCACAGTGGCAATAAGAGTATATTTCCATGCACCCTTTTCTGAATTTCTTGAGCCCACCTGTTTTATGACAGGCTTAAAAGACCCCTCTTCCTCTGTGTGTATGAAACAGGAAGCCTGCCTTCTTATTTTCCTTCAGTTTTTAAACATTTGCTCCTTTGACGAGAGTTCACATGCTTCACGAGGGGCGGTATCTTTGTATATAACAAAAATAAATTCACCATTTCTGTAAATACGCTTCTCCATTTCTACCCAACAACTAAAGGTCAGATTGCAAAGCTGAATCAGTTATAGCTTTGTGTGCAGTGTATACTCAACCTGAGCTGATTTTATCTGCCTGGGCTTTGTAAAATGTTAGTATTTGTACAGTGATTGAAAACAGAAGTCTTTTGCATGACTATATTTGCAAAAAATCTTTAAAAAAAGAGAAAGAGAATGGAGTCATGACATGAAATGATGCCATTTGACTTGGTACTTATGTAGCCCTGGTGGCTTTTGTAGCAGTTACAGTTCTTAGCAGAGCTTTCTAGAATGTGCATGTTGTGGTTGGGTGCCCTTTGTTTCATGCACTGTGCATTTCGGCACTATGTGAGAATCTCTCCGACCCCAATACATTTTATTTGACATGCACAGCTGGGTCGCTGGAGCATAGTCCAGGCCATTAAAAGAATGCAAAAGAAAACACAGACAATCTATTCATCAGAAGGCTGTGAAAGGAAGACTTTCTGGGCAGGCTGTGGCAGGAACGCACCTGGAGGAAGGAGAAGGAGGAAAACCAACTGGGCGCCCAGGGAGCAGGGAGGAGGAAACACAGCTGCTGTTGACCTCTGATGCTGCATGTGGCTGGGGGCTTGGCCAAAGGTGAAACCTGATTCCATTTCCAACTTGTGGAATCTAATTTTAGGGTGCTCTGCAAACAGAGGGCTGGACTGATCTTATTCATCAACGGGTATATGCTTGCCGGGCACTTGGCACTCAGTGGCAACCGAGGCAAAGGCATGTGTGAAGCTCACCTTGCATCTGAGGGTGGTTTCCGAGGTCCCTGACCTGTCAGACCATGCTAGGTCTCCCCAGGCATCCCTCGGCCTCCCCAAGGAAGGAAGAGAGGAGGCAGCTTCTGAAATCCATGGGAAGCCTTTCTTTGGCCATGGGACGTTCCAGTGACCTCAGCCCAGTTCATACAACCCTCCTGGCCTCCAACTCCATCTTCCTCTTCCTACTTCCTATTTGTGATTTTGCAGCATTGGTTTTACACTTTGTTCTTTTGTCCAGTGTAGCCAGGTTTCCTTTTTGTGGTCACCAGAACAGCCATTTTGTATTTTTGTCTAAAGGCTTTCCTAGGGGAAGGTGCCTCGCCACCTCAGCTGCATCCTCTTAGCAGCTGGCATGTCTCTGTATCACCTTAGTTGCTCAGGCCTTATCAGGGTGGCCACCCTGAGCCTGGCCTGAGCTGAGATGACTTGCTATCCCTGGCTTGCTCACAGGTGTTTGGAGAACATCACTGTCTCATTAACTCAAGACCATGGATCTTGGTGCAAAGATGGAATGCTGAGGGTGCCTGAGAGCCTTCCTCTTGGGCCAGAATTCCACACAGGTCTGCACTGCAGAGACCAGGAGCTTTAGAGAGACACAGACAGACAAACTTGGGTACAAGTCTGGCCCCTCCACTCTGTGGGTGGGTAATTCTGTGCAAGTCAAGCATTTTGCAGAGACTGTGGCAAAGACCACCCAGGAAGTAGCAGCTGGCCCCATCACCATCTTGGGGGCTACACATGGAGCTGGTTGATTAAAATATCCTCCCTTTACCCAGTGGCTCCCATCTTCTCCGAGGTGGGGGTGATGCTAGAAGTGAGTGTAACTCTATTGAAGCAGAGCCCATAGTAAATTCTACAAGTAACAAGATGTTTCTTTTTTAATGGCTGTGTTTAAATTTTGCAAAATGTTCATGATTCTCAAGCGAAACTAGGCTCCGGACTCATAAGGCATTTTCAGAAACCTTTTCTTTAGGTTGCGTATAAAGCTCAATGAAGTTTTACAGCATATTAAAACAATAACAAAACAACAAAAAAAGTTGGTCTAGGACTCAGGAAGGTCCTTGACAAATATCTGGACAAGACTACTTGAAAAATAAGAACAACCAAAGCCCAAACCACCAAAAATACACACGGCTTTTCCCATTGGGATGGCAGTTCGAGGTGTCCGTTTGGTTAGCTGACCTCTGAGAAGGACCAGAATGAAAAGGGCTCCCTGGCTGTTTCTGGTGCTTCGTTGATCCCCTTCCCCCCACATCCTTCCTCGCATATGTTCTGCTTCTTGACCTGGAACGGGAAACTCAAAATGTAACCCTGGCTATGTTATTAAATTGTAAACTTTTAAATTCGCACAGGGCAGTTGATGGGAATTTCAAAACCCAGGGTGAAATTCTGCTCTTACAAAGACGGAACAAAAGCCCTCTGTCTTTCGGAGGTCACTAATCCGGTGTTTGCACCTTATTGTCACTACGTAATGTCTGAAAAACTTGGAATTATTTCCAATTAGTGGGTTTAAGTGGATCTTGCTCTCTGAGCCGTTGACCCCTCTTGTTTGTTTAGCAGGATTTTCTCACCGGTCTTCACCTTGCTGCACATTGTTTTGCTGTCAGGGCGTCTGAACTGCTCCGGGTGACCCCTGCAGAAATGTCCGTGTCGTGAGACTCGGGAGCTGTTGTGAATTTTGTGATGACAGATGGCAGAGGCATAAAAGGCACCTCTATGGGCTTTGTGAAAGGGGATTTGGGTTCTCAGAATCTTTTTTTCTCTCTCAGTTCTGGAGGCACCACGGTGATTGCTGTCAGAGCTGCGATGTGGCCCATTTAGAATCACGAGGCCTTGGAGACTGAGAACCCTCGCGTGTCCACACGCACACCTGCTCCCAAACACACGTGTCTCTCGCAAGAAAGCCTCAGCAAATCTAAAGGTCTCGGCCACTTGCCCGATTGGAAAAGCAGGTTCTTCCCAGAAAGCTTTGCACCCTGGAACATGGGGCTTTCATTTGACAGGAATTTCACCTGATTTCTGAAGATTAGAGGGCCAGAGTTAACAAGAAGGAGAGTGAAAAGGAGGCCTCTGTGATTCTGCTTGTGAAACAGGCATCTGTAACTAGCTCTTTTCCAGGCTCTGGCTGAGACTTAGAGGTTAGCGCTAAGGAGGTTTCCATGTGTAGGGAGAAGCCCAGAGGGGCACAAAAGAAGGAACAATAGAGTTTTAAAACTGATGCAAGCTGTAAAACCCTATGTGTGGTCCAAGTGGATCACCCCCCAGGCTGCGTCGGAGCCTCACACCAGGACTCCGATGGGGATGAGATACCACTCATGGCCCAGGGAAATCCCATAGGCTCTCAGAAAAGAGTAACCCACTGTGAAAAGGTTGTGGCCAGCTTCTGGCCAGCCTGAAGGTGCAAGTAGACATCTGTCGCCAATATTTACACATTAGCAGAAATTCTGGACAGTCCAGCAGCACCCTGGCCCCATCCCACATGGCAGCCACCAACTGGAGCCCTGTGGCAGCTGCCACCTCCAATGGCTCACACTCACTAGTTTTTTGTTTCTTCTTCTTACATCCAGTCAACATCCTTTCCCCAACTAACCCCAGGAAGCATTTGAGTTTGCCAACCTCTCATTTGTTATAATCTTTTCAGAGAAACTGAAATGTAAATATATAACAAGAACCTTTAGAATCCATCCTAATAAAATACTCCAAATGCAGAAAAAATTTCATGCTACAAAGATGTCCCTCTCCATTTTTCATGATATACAAAATGGGAAGCAACATAACAATGGGAGTGGTTAACCAAATTATGATGCATTCCTATAATGGAATATTATAGGACTGTGAAAGTGATATTTAACTCAGAGTTCTTTTTTTTAAATTTTTATTTATTTATGATAGTCACAGAGAGAGAGAGACAGAGACACAGGCAGAGGGAGAAGCAGGCTCCATGCACTGGGAGCCTGATGTGGGATTCAATCCCGGGTCTCCAGGATCACGCCCTGGGCCAAAGGCAGACGCCAAACCGCTGCGCCACCCAGGGATCCCAAACTCAGAGTTCTTAATAACACGAGAGGATGCTCATGATGTGATGTTGGGTTAAAAAGAAAGCCAACATCAAATTGTTTTTGTAGTACACACTCTGCTTATCTCCCAATATGTGAGAGCAGTTTTCCATGTGCATATACTAAGACCAAGAGGAAATTTGTCAAAATATTAACAGTGGTTGCTTCTTAGCAATGAAATTATCAAAATTATTTCCTCTTTATTTTATTCCAGGCTTCCCACATTTTTTACAGGAATGTGCATAGTTTTTATATTCAGGGGGAAACAACCCATAAACAATTACAGAAAAAACAAAAAAACCCTAGAAGATTAGAGATATTCTCTGAGGCTCCAGCTGGGGGTGGGGGTGGAGGGTAAAGTCAGGACCCTAACCCGTTTTCCGATTCTGACATGGATAGAGACTTGCCCCATTCCCAAGGATCAGGCTACCTATAGCTGTGCACCTGACATTTAGAACCCCAGAGATCTCACCCAGGACCCAAGCACTTTATTTGGATGTGCTGGTCTGTATGGGGACCATGTATAATTGTAGGTCTTTTCGTTTGCCTTCAATTACACTGTACTGAACAATCTTTAAGAACCAGACAGCTGTGCCCCTACACTAGATATTAGACCTTATTTAGATGTAACTCCACGCTGGACAAGCTTCACAACTATGTGACCTGTGGGTGAATTTCCTTGGGGCTGCACTGAGGCTAGATCTTCTCCAATTTCTGTTATTTCTCCCTCTTTGCTTTCTCTCCATTAGGGAGGACAAGTCAAAGCAATTCAGACCCCTTCTTTGAGGCAGGGAAGTGATGCTGTGAAAAGCACTCGAGTATATCCATTGACTTTGCACCAAAATGGTAGCAGTTTCAGCAAGCACCTTGAGATCCAAAGACCTGAGTCCCCTTCCTGATTCTTGTCACTAACTGCTTTGGTGAGCCTGGGCAAATTTGTCCTTTCTCAGAACATCTCCCACAAAATAAAATGGGAAGGAGAATATTTTCTGTTGAAGGACTTTTTCTAAGGTGTGGGGGAGATCGTCTGATGGGACACTCAATAAAGGTTTTCATGGTTTCAAGGAAGAGTCCCCAGATCTGAACACTAGAGGATCTCTACCTCACAAAGTTGAGGTCACAGGGACCCAAAGCTTTTCATTCTTGTCAGCAAAAAATTCATTATTCTGGTGATCCAGAAAGCCTCAGGCAGACCCACCAGAACATTCCATCCCTGCAGATATGTCCTTGGAAGGTCAAATTCTCTTTCAGGCTGATTGGGTTACTGGATATTCAGAAGTGCCTGTCCACTGAGGAGAAAGCATGAGAAGTTTCCCTACACACATGGGAATAGTCTTTTCAAGGAGATCAAATGCTTGCTTGCCTTAGCAGTGACTATCTCTTTGGGAGAGAGTGCTGCTGCTTGCCTCAATGATTCAGCACCTGCTTGTTTTCCAGGCTGAATATCTTTCCTTTGCAATGCATCTCTGTAGAGTTAATCAAGTTTTCACTGACTATAATACAGTGTCATTCTTAGCTCTGCACCTGGAGAACAAGCCGACTCATCTGATTGGAGCTCCAGGGTTGGGTAGAAATTGCCAGTTTCATCCTAAGCAGCTTTGATCCAGATTGTTGAGGCTAGTGTCTCACTGTGGCCTCGTGATCAACAAATCTTGCTCTGATCAGGCACCTGATGGTCGGTTTTTCTAGCAAATGGATGGATGTGCAGATGCAGACTTAGGAGCAGTCGGGCATGTGAGGTGTGGAGGCAGGCAGCTGCCTCCCTACTCTGCTGACTGAAGGTTCTGTTTCTTACATACTTCTGCATGGCGGGTGATTTCTATTTTTCTGTGCTTCTGAAAGGTCTCCTAATATTGGGGCCTTCAGGAGAATTTCTGGTTGCTGGGGAAATGAGTACAAAGTAGAACTATGGGAATTAATAGCCCAAAATTAAATTTCTTTGTTGAAAAATGTAATTTCCAGTTGTATACGGTGAAGGAAGGAAGGGGTACCTTTGCCTCGGGTACCTGCGCTGTGACTGGCATGGGGTCAGAGCAGAGCAGCATCATGTGCAGGGTGGGGCTGCCTTTTCAGATCTACCTCCAAACCTTTTCATTTTTACTTTACCATAACTTTGCATTTCTAGATTGTTGAATTATGGCCTGATTTCACATTCTGAAACTAAGCATGTGTCTCAGTTCTGTGAAGAAAAGGCTGTTTCAGAGGAGTGATGACTCACCTTTTATTTTGAGCCCATTGAGAAGAATCCAATCTAAGAGGCATTAACAGAATGAGCATTTGTTATATTTCACAATGATGGTATCTATTTTGAAATTTTGATTTTAATATTATTCTTGGAACACATTCCTACTATAAAATTCAGAGTCTTCCTTGTGCGTGTCCCCCCCCCCCCCACCCTCGCATTCTGGACCCCTTCCCTGAGCTCACCATATTGACAATTTAATGTATATCTTTCTAGGTGATTTGTATGCATTTATTTGTTTGTGTGTGGAAAGAAATATATAGTTTTATTTATGTGTGTGTTATTTTTACATATAAGTGATAGCGTCATCAATACATTATTCTGCAACTTGTTTTTTCCACAGAACAATGTATGTTAGACAGCATTCCATGTCATTAAAAAAAGATCTGCCTTATTTTTAACTGGTAACAAATATTCTATGGTAGATTTATTTAATCTGTCCCCTCTTGATAGATAGAAAACGATTGTATTTCTCAACTGTATCTAAGTGAAGCTCTGTTTCAATGACAAAATAAAATCAACTTTCTTTTGTCTTCCCCAGAGTGGTAGATACCCTTTTTTTTTTTTTTAAACAAAGGAAAAACTAAAGAAAGATTGATTCTGCAGGTAAGGAGAAGCAGCCAGGCTTGTCTCCTGTCCGAGAAGGTCCAGGGCTGAGGTGTCCATGCCCCGGGATCCAGGAGTTGTGGTCAGTAAGACATGGGGCCTCATGGCAGCAGCGTCAACACAGTGGTGGAGGGCCGAGCCAAGCACGGAGGGGCAGCAAGGAGGACTAGGTTAGCCCTGGCAGGCAGAGTGAGTTGGGGCTTGCTACTTCTGTTTCACCTCAAACAGGTGAAAGTCTTTGAGTTGAGGAGGGAGAAACTTGAGGTGGCCATTGTCTGTTTGCCGGTCTTTTTATTCCCTCACTCACTCAACATAAACTATCAAAAGCACAGGCAAGGCACTGGGGAGCCTGTGCTACCACAGATTAGAATTCTATCCTTCACAGCCTCCCAACTGGACGGGGAGAAAGATGTGTGAAGATGAACACATGGGTGTTACATGAATGGCTGCCTACAGTGTCCGTGAGGATGGCTACTCGTCATTTGTCTGGCCTTGAAGGATGAACAGGGCTTTGCTGAGTGGAGAAAGGAAGGGACAGTACTGCTGTACGACATGGCAGTAGTGTCCTGGGATGGTGAGAAGCTAGTGTGGTTGAAGAATAATAAGGCCCAGATGGGCAGACAAGGGAGACAAGGGAGGTGGGCAGGAAGCAAAGTAGAGAGGACCTTAAGAACACGGAGCTGAGATTCTCCCTTCAGCAGATGTCAGTGACTGAGGTAGGGGAAGGTTGGGGGGGTACGGGGTGCTAGCACCTGATTAACCCCTGAAGGAAGAGGTGCTGGGCATGGTAGTAGATGTGCCAGAGCAGGAGCAGTGGATGCTGGGAGACTGATTGGAGTGTGCTTCTCTGTTCATCTCTCTGTATGTCCATCTGTCCATCCTTAGCATTTCCAGAGGACTTGCTCTATTCCAGATTCTGGGAATTCAGTGACTAATAAGATGTGGCCCCCTGATCCATAGGGATCTATAGGCTGTGGAATGGCATCTTGCGCTAAATGGATACCCATCCATCAGTGGCCTGGAAGGAAATGAGGCTCTAAACTGTGTCAGGTAAAAGAGGCATGAGGCCAGACAACAGGGCCACAGCTGGAGGAGGACTGAAAGAATTTGGAACTAAGAGAGAAAGGAGAGAGGGAGGGAGGACCTGCCTTACCATGAGAAGTAGACAGGAAATGGGAAGGTGAGCAGTTTTGGGTAGGGGTTGAGGGACCTCATAAGGATTTCTTCTGGATTCCAGGGTCAAAAGAATCTTTGTGATTTAGAAACTGGAGGAGAAATAATAAGTACTTTTTTATATGTAGCAAAAAGCCAACATAAAAAAGTAACTAAAAAGTTCTATTCCCCATATAAATGCCACGGAAGTGATTTATCTACACTTGTACGTATCTTCTGCTCCCTAATATGTTTGTGAAGAATTCCATGTAGGCAGTGGAGAGAAGGTAGTTAAGCTGCAGGATTGTTTTAAGCCTGAAGTGACAGTAGCACCATAAAGATAGTTTCTGAATTGAACTTGTTCTAAAGCTTGAATTTGCAGTTGCTTTATCTGGCTTTGTCATTTTCCCTAATTCTTCCGGGGTCTGCCTTCTGTGGGACTGGAGCTTTTTCTCTGGAGCTGGGCCTCTGAATCATGGTTCAAGATTGGCTGATGCCCCTTCTCTCTCTGGGGGAAAGAAGCCAACCATCGGCAATAAAAATAAGGGATTGGTTTCCTTTGATATGAATGCTCTACTGGATCCACCCAGTGACTCCCTGAAGGAATCTCACTTCTATGGGTTTTCAGATAACAACCACTTAACCTGGAATGGGTACTGCATCACATACTCTGTGTTCTTTGGGTCAAAGCAAGCCTGTGGCCTGCTCAGATCAAGAGGAGGGAAAATAGAGGCCATCTCTTGATGGGTGGAGAGCCAAGAATGTGTGTATCTTTAATTTGCCATCTAGGTGCAGTTCGGGCCTGCCCCAGATTAGAGTGGACGGGGAGAGGTACCTAGCTCCTGGTCTCATGGGCAGATGAAGGGAGAGTGGCCTCCACAGATTGGCAGGCTTCTAGGAGAGCTGTGTGTCATTGGCCACCTGCCCTGGATTCTAGGAGGCTGGAGGCTGCCCTAGTTCTGTCCGCCTTAAGACCTAGTCAGAAGCCCAAGTTTGAGTTCTTTGGAACAATTAGTGGTGTCATGACATTTCTTTTACCCTGACTTTTAGAAACCCTTGGCATGTGGATGTTGTAGAGGGGAATGGGATGAGGGGACAGCTTGTTGGGGAACCTCTAAGCTTCTGGACAGTGAGAATTTGTTCCTTGCTCCATTTCAGGACATGTCTCCAAGGAAAGGATGGAGGGATGCTCACAGAGCTCGGGGGGATAGCACTCAGTTGCCCAAATCATGGTCAAAATATATTTTGCTTTCGTGGTAAGAACTTATGTAGCATTTTTGTTTTGCTCTTTCTGTCTGCATTTGTTCAAATATAAAACCAATGTTTTAAATTGCTTGCCATTGAGTCACATGGGTACTCTAGGTGGAAGTGCTGTTTCTCAGTCACTGCCCCACCCACCTCACTGGGGCCTCATGTCACTGTGAAGAGTGACAAAGCTTGGGAAGTCCTTGTTATAAAACTATTTTGTCCACATCAGGCCCACTGGAGGTGGCATTCTCTCAGGGCCCTGTCTGTGGCTTGTAGGACATCCCTCAGATGGTGAGGGGTTGTGGGCACCCAGTTTGTTGCCAGGGAGTCCAGTGGCAAGCCTGGGGCAGGCTCAGTGGCAGCTGGTGCCAGGTCTGGCCACAACTGGAGGCCTGAGTATGGGCTCAAACATGGCTCTGGGGAACAGTGTCATAGATTGGGGTCCATAGGATGCCATGAGTCCCAGGTAGCAGGGCATTTATGGAACCTTTTTTTACAAGCTTCTCCAAGTATTATCTTATTTACACCTCTCAACAACCTATGACAGAAATCCTGGAATCATCCCCATCTCTTTTTAAGGCACATTATGGGTGAAGGGGAGGACAGGATTTAACCCAGGTGCCGCCTCAACCAGATCCCACTGCCTCTCTCCAGAGCAGGCCAGCAGGGCCAGAGCAGGCTCTGAGTTCCCCTGCTCAGCCTACAAATGGCCCTAGCTCCTGCAGTGGGAAGGAGTGAGGGGGCCTCTGTTAGAGGGGGTGGGCAGGAGGGGAGGAACTCTGGCCTCACAGTATTGTCTGCATCTGGCCAAGAGGTCAAATCTATATACATGAGACAGACCCTCCCCCCAGTTTCTGGAATGTCCCTGGAAAGGTCATGCAGCCTTTCCCTCACCCCCGTTTGAGGCTGAGGGCAGGACACAGGGTAGCAGCTCTATGGTCTTGGCATCTACCATACGGGCTCCAGTCATCCCCAGGGCCCTATCTGTGCCCTCACTGTGCTGAGTAAGCAGCCTTATATCCGGAGTACTGCGTTTCTGGGTGGGAGAGAGGCTCTAAGCCTGGGAGGGGAAAAAAAAAAAACCCACTCCAGAGCAGGAGGGTTAGGGGATGCCCATGTGAGCAGGTGGGTGCTGCTTACCTTGGAAAAGAGGGTTGCAAGGAGGAGAATTCCCCCAAGACCACCTGCAGGACTGAAGGCCAGCAGGAGGCGGTGGAAGTGGCGGAAAGCTCTGAGGGGGCGAGGGGGCGAGGGGGCAGGGGACATGGGCATGACATTTGCATGCTGCACATTGGTGGGCATCGACAAGACAAGAGATCGTTTTGTTCTGTGGTTGGTTTCATACTGGCTGCAAAATGCATCTCTCCCACCCCAGCCACCCGCAGCCCAGCCCCAGCCCCTGGTTTCCCTGCAGGCAGCGCTGGGCTCAAACGCTGGAGGGCGCAACCAGGCAGGAAGACAGAGATGATGATGTCTCTGGGAGGCAGAGTGAGCAAAGAAATTGGAGTGGGAAGGCCTCAAGAGCCCATCTCTGCCACTCAGAGACTATGACCTTTGGAAGATCTGTCATTGTCCTCATTACAAAGTGAAGGGGCAGACTTGGTGGGCATTTCTGAAAGAGCCTCTGTGGATCACCTTGGGCCACATGGGGTGGGGAGAGGTCATTAAAATAATGAGAAGGCATGTGCTAATAAATTACAATTCCCACATCACAGGGATGTTGTAAGCAGGGCTCAGCGCATGGTGAAGGCCCCAAGTGCAGTTATTTATTTATTTTTTTTAGAGATTATTCATTACTTATTGGAGAGAGAGAGAGAGAGAGAAAGAGAAAGAGAGCAGAGCAAGTGAGAACCCAAGTGAGGGGGAGAGGCAAAGGGAGAAGGAGAAGCAGACTTGCCACTGAGCAGGGAACCCGATGCAGGACCCAGGATCCTGCATCCCAGGACCACGGGATCATGACCTGAGCTGAAGGCAGATGCTTAATGGACTGGACCGCTCAGGCACTCCCCTCCCCCCCCCCCGAATTATTGGTTTTGTAATTTGCATTAGTGGGCCTCTCCCCTCCTGGGAATCAACCTCGTTGGGGGTGGGAGCTAGGAATCTGCCTTTTATGAAACAGGTGCTTCCAGTCCCAGAGCCCTGAGCTGGGAGATGGCTGCAGTCTCTTCTGTGTTCTCTCGTGGGCTTCCCTCTCTTGTCCTGCCCTTTCCAGGGAAAAGCACACCCCTCATTATTTCATACACGATGTAATCATGGCTCTAAGCTCAAGTTCAGCTACCAGCCTGCCCGAATGGCCCAAGTTGGGTCGTGTCTGCACCCCACCTGACAAGGCAGGGGAGTTAGAAAGCAGTTCTGCTTCCCACATGGGCACTTAGGGCTGGGATGTAAGCTTGGCTTTGTAGGGACAGAGGATGGCTCACCATGCAGAAGTGAATGAGTTGACAATGTCACCCTTTAGAGTATTTTCCTTGACTCCCTACATGGGAAGGCCCATAGTGAGCATGATTTCAGGTTTCTGCGAGCCAAGACACACTTCAACTCTTTTTTTTATTAAATATAGTTTTGGGGAGAGAAGAATGTAACTTTGAAAACCGGGTCACCACAAGCCACAAGATTATGACAATCCTCCTCTTTACACCTCTGACACGCAAGACACAGATGCAGGAGAAGGGCGGGGCTGGGGCCTGGAGTCACTGACCTGGCAGGTGGTGTGGATGTGGGATGTGTGTGTGTGTGTGTGTGTGTGTATGGTCCCCGTGCATTGTTGTGTCAGCGTGCTTTCTGGCTGCATCTTGTAGCTTCTCTCCCTGGGACCCCCTTCATTCCCATCTCACCCTTTTCCTTCCAAGGCAGAATTGGAGCCTGCAGTGTACCCACCCCCATGAACCCTCATGGCCACTTTCAGCCTGGCCTTGGGGTGGGCAGTGTTCCCCGTGATCCTGGTGCTGTGTGATTTAGGGCTCTCTGAGCCTCAGGTTCCTCTGTTTGTGAAATGTGAATAGTAAACTCCACCTATTTCATACCTAAATAAGGCCTGCAAACGGTATTCTTATTCTGTACAAAAGATGAGGAGATTAGGGCACAGAGCAGGTAAGTTGCTGGCTTGAGGACACACCTGGAAGAAATAGTAGAACTGTTTCTGGGCCTTCTGGCCTCAGAGCCCACATAAACCCATTCCTCTGTATTTTGTAAAGAGTTAGCTCACAGGGATCCCTGGGTGGCGCAGCCGTTTGGCACCTGCCTTTGGCCCAGGGTGCGATCCTGGAGACCCGGGATCGAATCCCACGTCGGGCTCCCGGTGCATGGAGCCTGCTTCTCCCTCTGCCTGTGTCTCTGCCTCTCTCTCTCTCTCTGTGTGACTATCATAAATAAATTTAAAAAAAAAAAGAGTTAGCTCACATCCTTAGGAAAAAGTAGGTGCATCAAGACTGCTTTCAAGGATGCTGGCATCTTCATCGTATCCATGCTTCTTTCTTTGGGTTTGAGGTGCTTTAAAAAACGTCCCTTGCAAAGTCCTAAGCGCTGGACACATCCTATGGGGGTGGAGAGAGGCCACCTCTGAGAGGAGCATTTGTGAATTTGTGAAGCTGAGGTACCGGGCCTCCAGCTTGGGGCAGAAAGGACAGGACTGCTTCCTGTCAAGGCAGAGGATCCTCTGGGAGGGCAAGAGTCAGCTGGGCTGTGGTGGTCAGGCTCGGGCCAGGAGCCTGCCTGTGTCAGATTCAGGGGAGGTTGCATGGTGTGGATCCCCCACACTCTGTTGTTTGTGGGCTGCTGGGGGCTTTCCAGCAGACCGTGGGAGCGTCTGCACCTAGGTGTTCAGGCTGAGCATGATGGGGCCCTCAGTCCTGGTGGTTGGATGTCTAGCCTCACAGTGTGGCGGCATGCTGACACATTTAACATAGTGGTACAAGAAGTCAGAGTGAAGGACAAGACTCTAAAAGTATTTTCCAGTCCATTCACTTATTCTTTCAGAAATTTTCGTTGAGGGCCCACTGTGTGCCAGGCCTTATTCTAGGCACTGGGGATTCAGTGGTGAACAAACACAGATGAATATGCCTGCCTTTGGAGCTGTGATTCCAGTAGAGAAAACAAAAGCAGAAATCAGTAAAATATGAATTGTATATAGTGATATTTCAACTGCCAATGGGAAGCAGGAGTAATTTGGAAGCTCTCCACCTGGTTCTCTGCAGTGCTCCCTTCCTGGTGCTCCTACGGCATCTCACTTGCACTCCCCCTGATGGCAATGACCACCTCAGGCTGTGCCTTTCAGTGACTCTGTGGTCTCCCACATCACAGAACCTTGAAAGGTGCTCTAGAGATGACAGTTAAGTGAAGGAAAGAAAGAATGATCAAGTGAAGTTTAGTTGTTTGCTGCAGAGGGACCCTCCTGCCCTAAGTGGCCAGCACCCACAGATGTGTCTGTCTCACTGGTCCTGGCTCTCCAAGGAGATCTAGTGGTCAAGCACACAAAGGATGAAGCTGGCTGCATAGGAACTTCTAGGTCTCCACCTCATGGTCAGTCCAGAGCTGGCTTTTGCCTGCCCTTTGTTTTACAGGGAGCAGGGCATCTCCACATTTTTTTTTTTTTTACTTAAAAGATTTTTTAAGATTTTATTTTAATTCCAGTTAGTTAACATACATGTTATATTAATTTCAGGTGTACAATACAGTGATTCAACACTTCCATACATCACTCAGTGGTCATCACAAGTGCACTCCCTAATCCCCATCACCTAGTTCACCCATCCCCCACCCCCCTCCCTTCTGGTAACCACCAGTTTGTTTTCTATATTAAGAGTCTGTTTCTTGGTTTCTCTCTCTCTCACTCTCGTCTTATTTTTTTCCTTTGCTCATTTGTTGTATATTTTAAATTCCACATATGAGTAAGATCATATGGTATTTGTCTTTCTCTGACTGACTTATTGTGCTTAGCATGATACTCTCTAGATCCACCCATGTCATTGCAAATGGCAAGAATTCATTCTTTTTTATGGCTGAATAATATTCCATCATATATATATCACATGTTCTTTATCCATGTCTCTATAGATGGATACTTGGGCTGCTTCCGTAATTTGGCTATTATAAATAATGTTGCTATAAACATTGGGGTCCTCCAATTCTGGAGAGAAACCTGCATTCCACAGCTGAATTAGTGTTCTTGTATTCTTTGGGTAAATACCCAGTAGTGCAATTAATGGATCATCTGGATGCAAGCTGCCCTTGACTTTTCAGCAACTCTGGAATCACTAGTATCAGCTCAGGCTTCTACTGGGGTCCACATGCTGGCTTTCTAGATATTTGTAGAAGGATCTATAACTTCTACCCATTTTTATCTTTGTCTAATAAGAAATCACACTTCTATAGGATCTGCACAAATGGGTTTTTGTTTGTTGTCTTTTTAAACACTGTATATCTAGCTGAAAACAGAACTTAACCCTTTGAACATAACCACTAAGTAGATACAGCTCACAAGTACACAGGATTTCCTTTTCCTACACACTCCCACACCACTTGGGTCACCACAGAGAGTAAATGTTACCAGGTTATCTTGTCTTTTCAAAGGTCAGGCCCTCTACTGACATTGATGCTACACATTCTTTTGATAAGAGACTGGAGGCCAGAAAGTCCCCCTGGTACAAGATTGGCCATTGAGATGAAGACAGAATGGGAGGGGTGCCAGCTGGTGTCTTCCACACTGGTGATGATCACTTTGCTCTTGTGCACTGTGATGCTCTTCTGGAGAGAAACCTGCATTCCACAGATGTGAAGTGATCCTTCTTTTAAAGCATGTGTTCCAGGTTCTTGATCTGAGGGGCACATATTCCAAGATCTCTCCTAGGTACTAAAAGGTTTGGTATAGGAAAACCAGGAAGCTAGCCAGGCAGGATAACTTTTTGGCTTATTTGGATTATTTCTCAGGCAAAGTGTTAAGCAAAAGCACTTTTCAAGTATATCATTAATCTCTTATGTCAAAATTTAAAACAATTTTCCTCTTATGAAAATCATGAGTTTTTTTTCTGAGTTTTTGCTTTAACCAAAGGTTTAAAAACCTAGTTTTTACATAGTTTCAGCTTGTATTTAGAAAAAAACTTACACTAATGCCTTCTTCATTATTATCTTTCATGGCTAAGAGAGCGAAGAGCAGCAGAAAGGATTGACATACCAGGTTCACAGGTTGGGAAAATAAATATACAACAGAGGAAATGTTTTCTTTCCAAGAACTTTCTAGTTCAGGGGTTGGTAGACTTTTTCTGGAAAGGGCTGGGTGGTAAATATTTTAGGTTTTGAAGGCTATGTGGTCTCTGTCACAACTGCTCAAACCTGCTGTTATAGCTCAAGATTAGTCACAGATAATAAATACATCAATAAGTGAGCATGACTGACTTCAATAAAGTAATATTTATATAAACAGATAACCGGCCTTGCCAGTTCTACCCTAGTTGACGGCCAAATGAGAATATCAGACTCTATGTATCCCAAGAGTTAAATACTCTCTCTATGGGTTGTGCATTATCCTTTGAAAACAGATTTCATTTGGGTGAATGGCAGACAAGATAACTTCAAACAGCCCTCCTAGAAAATGCTAAAAATGCTGGATAAATGTAAAAAGCATTTTTTAATGCTTTACTAAGGTGCCAGATAAAGTGAGGTGAAGTAGTATAGAAATATCACTCCAGGTAAGGAGCTGTAAACTGAAGCTGATAGTGCCCTGTGAATATTTACTAATCCCAGCTTTACCAGGTCATGTGCCTGGGGAATGGGATACAAAACCAAGGGCCAACACAAGATTAGGAGGCAGGCTGAGAATTGTGCATAAAGCTGAGATCTGGCAGACTGATGTTGTCAACGAAAAGTAGAACCAGAATAAAAGATGGAAATGATAGAGAAATTTCCTGTCTTGACCTTAAATCTGATGGAGGAGCCAAAAACCCAAAGGGAACCTGGGGAGAGCACTCCTTATTTAGTTTAAGGTCACCCTGGTTTGAGAATACCCCCAGGCCCTGGAAACAAATATAAAATCTTCTGTGGAAAAAGCACATTAAACCTAAATTTCCGGAGATAACATTCAAAGACACATGGGCTCACAGTCTAAAGTCACAGCACACAAGGAAATGAGCTAAAATGAACGGGTCAGCAGAAATAATAAATAATAGTATCAGACCTGCAAAGACTGCAGATTTTACTGATGTAGAAAATGAAATGTGTTTAATTTCAATAAATTAAATGTGTTAATTTCAATGTGTTTAATTTCATTGTGTTTATTTACAATAAACAAAAAAAGATATCAAAAACAATGACCAAGGACTAAGAAGCTATCAGAAATGACTAAGAACATTAAAAATAAACAAATAGAACTTTTAGAAATGAAATACATAATAATTGAAAATGGAAACCCAAAAGATTGGTTAAATAAATTAGATGCAACCAAAGAGAAAATTAGTAAATGAGAAGTTTTACCTGAAGAAATTATGCATCATACTTTATAAGGAGACAAAGAAATGGTAAATATACAAGAGAGGTTAGGAAAGCATGAGGAATTTTCACATATATTTCATTGATATTCCAGAAACAGTAGAGAGTGAGGGGAGGAGATATTAAAAGCAATATTGATTAAGAATGTGCCAGAATTGGGACTCCTGGGTGGCTCAGTGGTTGAGCATCTGTCTTTGGCTCAGGGTACGATCCTGGAGTTGCAGGATCAAGTCCTACATCAGGCTTCCTGCATGGATCCTGCTTCTCCCTCTGCCTGTGTCTCTGCCTCTCTCTCTGCATCTGTCATGAATAAATAAATAAAATCTTAAAAAACAAAAAGAATGTGCCAGAATTGGTGAAAGACACAAATTCTGAGTCAGAAGCCCAACCAAACCCAAAGAGAATGAATAAAAAAAAATCTGCATCCAATCCTACTGTATTGATCTGAAGAACAGGTTGCTGGAGAGGTGATGGATATTCCAAATGGATTGGAAGAGCCTTCTTAGCAACAGTTCAAGCAGAAGAATACCCCCAAGTACTTATTTTTTTATTTATTTGTTCCATGCATATTCTTTCTCCCTCCCACAGACTATAAGCTTCTTGAGGGCAGAGACTGATTGCTTACTGCTATATCCTCAGCTCCAGGAAGTACCTGGCAGATGGAAGCTTCTCAATAAAAACTTATTGGTGGAATAAATGATGAAATGGTAAATCTACTTCTTTTCTTCAGGGAGACAGAAGATGGAAAGATGTACATAAAAGTTTTGGGTCTCAATTCAGTCAAAAAGTTTCTCTGCTAATGGATGTCTGCATGTTTATTTCTTTGGGAGCAGCACTTCCCACCTCTTCAGGACCCTTCTCCCATCCCCACTCTGTGTAGCTGGAGCTTGGTGGTGGTGTTCTATCAGATAGAGGAGTGAGGTTGCACATTAACTCTGGCCTGCCTTATCCTTAACAGCATCCTGGTATGGTGTTGGACAGGTCAAGATTCCCATGAACCCCTCGCTGTTAAAACCTCCAACTTCAGTAATATTCATTTAGTGTCCAAATTCTCAGAGACTACCTCAGTCCATTAAAGCCTCTTCCCTTGCATTCAAGAAAAGGTAGGAGAATTGCCCAATATTGGTTCTTCTGAGGGAATGATGTAGATCACTCACAGTCTGGAACCACTTTTAAGCAGGTTAACAATCTATGTTTGCATCTGCCATAAATGTAAGGCCTGGTTCAAGACAGCTCCTTGGAGTCCCACAGGCTGTACATGTAGGATTGGAATAAAAGTGACCTTAGGCATCATCCGATCTGGCATTTCTGAAAGGTATGCCCCACAATGCTAAAAATGTGCTCTGCAAAATTGGTGTAGATGCTCAAGTAACTTAAGAAAACTCTGGGGTAAGCAGGTTTCCTTACTGTAGTACTTCTCAGAGCCATTCTCAGCATAATGTGCTATTAAATATATACCAGGACTCTCTTGGGAAGTTGGATGTTAATTTCTGTAGCAGAAATTTCTCCTCTAGAAATGTACTTGAAGATTCCATATCCTTTATAGAAGAGCAAAATTGTATATTAATGGATAACGTTGCTTATCATATATTGTAAACAGTTAAATACCTATCAGGGGAAATTGATAAATAAAAAGTGTTAATCCATGTAATGAGACACTATGTTACAAAGAATGAAAGATGAGGTGGCATGGTAATAGGCACTGATATGAAAAGAGCTCAAAGATACAATATTAAGTGAAGAAAGCAAGGTACAGAACAGGAGGTACTATGTGATCCTATTTGTGAAAAGGATGCATGGACACACACACACACACACACACACACAATCTGATCAGATATATCAGAGATTGTCACTAGTAGTTGTAGGGTATGAGCAAGGATGGAGAAGGAAGGGGCATTTTTTATACTAGTTTGAAAACCAAGTGCATATATTACTTTAATATTAAACTAGAGTTTAGTATTGTTAACAATTGATTGTCAGTATTGAGCAGGTGTGGCCTGTTGGCCATGACCTGTGTATCTTAGTATTCTTCTCCACCAGCCTGAACTTTCCCCCAAGACCCTTCTGCACACCATGTTTTACCATTCAACTGGATTTACCCTTGCAGAAGAACAGAATGCATTGTTATTTCAGATTTCTGTCCCAGAAATCATTTTTCTAGGCCCAGACTCATCTCCCAGATCTGCTCTTTGCCTTTCAGCTGGTTTTTATTGAGCCCCTACTGTAGGCCAGGCCTGTTTCCTGAAAACTGGTTTTTGGTTAACATTTCTTTCACCTGCTCAGGAAATCTTCCAGTCACTGTGCTGGCTTTTTCCAGGATATATTCATTCAGGCTTGCCATTGCATTACCCCAAAAACTTTCTTCCATGTTTCCTGACCATGATCCTGAGAATATTGTTGTTTTGCGAGAGGTCTGCAGAATGCAATTCAGGAAATTCTGGCATGGTGTGAACAGGTCCTGCCATTTATGCTTCTCCAGGAAGATGGCCTGCATCCCTGTATTAAAAATGATCTGAAATGAGTGACCTTGATCTGAAAGTGAAATTGTTGAATATGTTAGCATGTTCTGAATTTTCAGATCTTGTTGTGAGGAGTGGAAATTTGGCCTCTTTTACAAAAATACATCAAAATGCTTTTGTACAGGACCAGACAACTGATAGAAAGGACAGGGCACTGACTCAGTTGCTCTGCATCCTTTGATCATGTTCCCCCCTTTCAATGAGAATGGAGAGCAAAAAACCGAGCTCCGGGCCCCAGCCTTGTATGCACCTCCAGCAGATCCTACAAGTGGGCGCTGTGACACACGGTTGGTCCATGTTGGCCAATTACCAGGGGTCGTTTTTGGTATTTCAACATGGGAAGTTAATTTGCCATTACTTTAAAATTATGTGTTGCATTCTAGTTTGGGCAAAAAGTTCACCATTCTCCTTTTGGATGATATCCAGGTTTTCCTCTTTTTCTCTTTTTCATAATGGGAAGTTCTGTTTACCTGCTTGATGACGATGGAGGGCATCTATCTACAATACTCTGCTTATAGGCACACAAAATTCCCAACATTGATTTGAAGAGACAGATAATTATTTGAATAATTTGAATGAAGAAATATTTTAAATTATTCCCAAAATCCTTTACCTACTGATAAGTATGTAGTGTACTTACAGTAATCAGATGTGCTGCATCTGTTTTGTCTCATTTCCAGCCAGAGTTTTTAGTCAATGAAGTCTCAGACATTTATTTCTCCTCAGACATGGTGGCCTCATGGCTGACCCAAACCCAACATCCTGGTCAGCAGCCATCAGGTCCAGTGCTTCCACAAAACCATGCCAGCACAGGGCTAGAAGGATGGGAAGATCAAGTTCCAACATGACCCGTGTGTGCCCTGGGGCCTCAGGCAAATGACTTAGCTTTGCTGGGATTTGGTTCTTCTAGAAATTTGAGTTTACCGTTACCTGCCTGGATTAACTGCTCTAACCCATGCGAATGCACATGTGGCAGTAAGAGTACTTGCTCTGTAAATTCTCATTTCTTTATCCCCAGTAGGCTTACACATAATGACCCAGTAACAGCCAGAACCCTCTCCACTGCCTCCCTTCCTAGCCCCCAAGAGAAATTCAGTGGATCACAGACTAATGGGGTCAGGATCCTCACTCATGACCACAGTGTTAAAAGTTATTCTTGAAGACTCTGATTTGTGCCAGCCTTAAATCCTTCTACTTCCCCATTACCTGGGCTGCTGATTGTCTAAAGACATGTCTGCACCTGCAGGACAGGGAGGAAGAGGAACAATCTCATTGCAACTTAAGTTATTTTAGTGGCTTGCTTAGGAGGAGGAAATTGCAGATTCAAATTATAATAGAACTTGAAGGAAGCTTTCAGTGTCTGGGGGAAAACTGTGACAGAAGGTGCCATTTAAAACTTATGAATAATGTACGAGCAAAAGGAAATTCATAGTTAGGAGACCAAACCTGTCTGTCTAAAGAGAATTGAAGTAAAAGCCAAAGACGCCAGCCCAGTAGCTTTTGTTCAACAAATTAGCTTAATATGACAGCTAAATTTAGAATAGTTCTGCAATGGAGTGTTCCTGGGAGGGGGTGGTTTGTCTTACATTTCAGAAGCCTTCCGTTTTATCATCACAATGAACACCTGGGAACATTTTAAATGCTCCTTTGCACTCAATTCTATAGGATCTCTAAGTAACTTGGGCATTACCACATGGCTGTGCAAACTGCCTCATGGGTGTCTACCTGTGTACAATGAGATGCAGATAGTGCCTCGTCAGTAGCAGCAAGTTTCTGATTGTGTAGGATTAGAAATTAAGAGCTCATGATGAAGTAAAATGAACTGCTCCAACTGTTTATTTTTAAAGATTTAATTATTTATTCTAAAGAGAGAAAGAGCAAGCAAGAGAGAAAGAGCAAGACTCTCTCCCAGGAAAGGGAGAGAGTCTTAACAGACTCTGCGCTGAGCATGGAGCTCATTGTGGGGCTCAGTCTCACAATTCTGAAATCATGACCTACGCCAAAACCAAGAGTCAGACACTTAACCAACTGGACCCCCCAGGAACCTCTGTTATTTTTTAAAACAGCTTCATTATTTTATTTTATTTTATTTTATTTTATTTTATTTTATTTTATTTTATTTTATTTTATTATTTTATTTTATTTTATTTTAATTGTTTTTATTTTTATTTTTTTAGTAATCTCTACTCCCAATTTGGTGTAGGATCTAAAGATCCAGAGTCTCAGGGTCTTCCAACTGAATCAGCCAGGCACCCCATTAAACAGTTTTACTGGGGAATCCCTGGGTGGCTCAGCAGTTTAGCGCCTGCCTATGGCCCAGGGTGTGGTCCTGGAGTCCTGAGATCGAGTCCCACCTCAGGCTCCCTGCATGGAGCCTGCTTCTCCCTCTGCCTGTTTCTCTGCCTCTCTCTCTCTCTCTCTCTTTCTCTTTCTGTGTGTCTTTCATGAATAAATAAATAAAATCTTTTTTAAAAAATAGCTTTATTGAGATATAATTCACATATTATAAAATTTTCCCACTTAAAGTATACAATTCAATTATTTTTAAATGAAGTTGCCCATTTGTAGTATACAATTCAATTCACAGAGTTGTGCATTCCTCACTGCAATCTAATTTTACAAAATTTTTGTCTAAAGAAACCCTATGCCCATCATCAGTCATTTCTAGTTACCCTTACTCTTAACCTTAGACAAAAACTAGTCTACGTTCTGTCTCTTACATATTTGCCTGTTTTGGCCATTTAATACTAAACAAATAATACAATACATGGTCTTTTGTGAGTGATGTCACTCCCCTAGCATAATGTTTTTCAGATTTATGTGTGTCACGGTACATATCAGAACTTCATTCCTTTTTATATCCAAAAATATTCCCTTGTGTGGATATACAATATTTTATTTATCTGTTCAGCAATTTATGGACATTGAGCTGCTTCTACTTCTTGACTGTTATGAATAATGCTTCTATCAAGAGTCACACACAAATTTTTGCATGGATGTATGTTTTCATTTATCTACCTAGGAGTGGAATTACTGGATCATATGGTAACTATATGTTTAACATTTTGAGGGACTGTCAGACTGTTTCCCAAAGTGACCAGACAATTATACATTCCTACTAGCAGTATATAAGGGTTCCAGGTTCTCCACATCCTCATCAATACGTGTTATTGTCTGTCTTTTTTATTATAGCCACTTGTCTATTTTTTTAAAAAGATTTTATTTATTTATTCATGAGAGAGACCGAGAGAGGCAGACACATAGGCAGAGGGAGAAACAGGCTCCCTGCAAGGAGCCTGATGTGGAACTCTATCCCAGGACCCTGGGATCACAACCTGAGCCAAAGGCAGATGCTCAACCACTGAGCCACTAAGGTGCCCCTATTATAGCCATTTAGTGGATGCAAAGTGGTATCTGATCTGGGTTTTGATTTGCTTCTCTAATGATTAATAATATTGAGCACCTTTCTATGTGGTTATTGGCCATTTAGGTATCTTATTGGGGAAATGTCTATTCGGATCCTTTACCCATTTTAAAAATTGGATTACTGATATTTTTGCTAGTGAATTTCAAGAGTTATTTATGGATGCTAGATGAATTCCTACATCAGATACATGATTTGAAAATATTTTCTCCCATTCTGTGGATTGTCTTTTCACTTTCTTGATGATATCCTTTAAAGCAGAAAGTTTTTTTCTTTGTTTTTGTTTTTATTTTTTTTAATTTATTTTTTTATTGGTGTTCAATTTACTAACATACAGAATAACCCCCAGTGCCCGTCACCCATTCACTCCCACCCCCCGCCCTCCTCCCCTTCTACCACCCCTAGTTCGTTTCCCAGAGTTAGCAGTCTTTACGTTCTGTCTCCCTTTCTGATATTTCCCACACATTTCTTCTCCCTTCCCTTATATTCCCTTTCACTATTATTTATATTCCCCAAATGAATGAGAACATATAATGTTTGTCCTTCTCCGACTGACTTACTTCACTCAGCATAATACCCTCCAGTTCCATCCACGTTGAAGCAAATGGTGGGTATTTGTCATTTCTAATAGCTGAGTAATATTCCATTGTATACATAAACCACATCTTCTTTATCCATTCATCTTTCATTGGACACCGAGGCTCCTTCCACAGTTTGGCTATCGTGGCCATTGCTGCTATAAACATCGGGGTGCAGGTGTCCCGGCGTTTCATTGCATTTGTATCTTTGGGGTAAATCCCCAACAGTGCAATTGCTGGGTCCTAGGGCAGGTCTATTTTTAACTCTTTGAGGAACCTCCACACAGTTTTCCAGAGTGGCTGCACCAGTTCACATTCCCACCAACAGTGTAAGAGGGTTCCCTTTTCTCCGCATCCTCTCCAACATTTGTTGTTTCCTGCCTTGTTAATTTTCCCCATTCTCACTGGTGTGAGGTGGTATCTCATTGTAGTTTTGATTTGTATTTCCCTGATGGCAAGTGATGCAGAACATTTTCTCATATGCATGTTGGCCATGTCTATGTCTTCCTCTGTGAGATTTCTCTTCATGTCTTTTGCCCATTTCATGATTGGATTGTTTGTTTCTTTGGTGTTGAGTTTAATAAGTTCTTTATAGATCTTGGAAACTAGCCCTTTATCTGATATGTCATTTGCAAATATCTTCTCCCATTCTGTAGGTTGTCTTTGAGTTTTGTTGACTGTATCCTTTGCTGTGCAAAAGCTTCTTATCTTGATGAAGTCCCAATAGTTCATTTTTGCTTTTGTTTCTTTTGCCTTCGTGGATGTATCTTGCAAGAAGTTACTATGGCCGAGTTCAAAAAGGGTGTTGCCTGTGTTCTTCTCTAGGATTTTGATGGAATCTTGTCTCACATTTAGATCTTTCATCCATTTTGAGTTTATCTTTGTGTATGGTGAAAGAGAGTGGTCTAGTTTCATTCTTCTGCATGTGGATGTCCAATTTTCCCAGCACCATTTATTGAAGAGACTGTCTTTCTTCCAATGGATAGTCTTTCCTCCTTTATCGAATATTAGTTGCCCATAAAGTTCAGGGTCCACTTCTGGATTCTCTATTCTGTTCCACTGATCTATGTGTCTGTTTTTGTGCCAGTACCACACTGTCTTGATGACCACAGCTTTGTAGTACAACCTGAAATCTGGCATTGTGATGCCCCCAGCTATGGTTTTCTTTTTTTAAAATTCCCCTGGCTATTCGGGGTCTTTTCTGATTCCACACAAATCTTAAAATAATTTGTTCTAACTCTCTGAAGAAAGTCCATGGTATTTTGATAGGGATTGCATTAAACGTGTATATTGCCCTGGGTAACATTGACATTTTCACAATATTAATTCTGCCAATCCATGAGCATGGAATATTTTTCCATCTCTTTGTGTCCTCCTCAATTTCTTTCAGAAGTGTTCTATAGTTTTGAGGGTATAGATCCTTTACATCTTTGGTTAGGTTTATTCCTAGGTATCTTATGCTTTTGGGTGCAATTGTAAATGGGATTGACTCCTTAATTTCTCTTTCTTCAGTCTCATTGTTAGTGTATAGAAATGCCACTGACTTCTGGGCATTGATTTTGTATCCTGCCACGCTACCGAATTGCTGTATGAGTTCTAGCAATCTTGGGGTGGAGACTTTTGGGTTTTCTATGTAGAGTATCATGTCATCGGCGAAGAGGGAGAGTTTGACTTCTTCTTTGCCAATTTGAATGCCTTTAATGTCTTTTTGTTGTCTGATTGCTGAGGCTAGGACTTCCAGTACTATGTTGAACAGCAGTGGTGAGAGTGGACATCCCTGTCTTGTTCCTGATCTTAGGGGAAAGGCTCCTAGTGCTTCCCCATTGTGAATGATATTTGCTGTGGGCTTTTCATAGATGGCTTTTAAGATGTCGAGGAATGTTCCCTCTATCCCTACACTCTGAAGAGTTTTGATCAGGAATGGATGCTATATTTTGTCAAATGCTTTCTCTGCATCCAATGAGAGGATCATATGGTTCTTGGTTTTTCTCTTGCTGATATGATGAATCACATTGATTGTTTTACGGGTGTTGAACCAGCCTTGTGTCCCAGGGATAAATCCTACTTGGTCATGGTGAATAATTTTCTTAATGTACTGTTGGATCCTATTGGCCAGTATCTTGTTGAGAATTTTTGCATCCATGTTCATCAGGGATATTGGTCTGTAATTCTCCTTTTTGGTGGGGTCTTTGTCTGGCTTTGGAATTAAGGTGATGCTGGCAGCAGAAAGTTTTTTGATGAAGTCTAGCTTATCTGTATTTTCTTTTGTTGCTTTTGCTTTTAGTATCATATCTAAGAAACTTTTGTCTTAACCAAGGTCACACAGAGTCACTTCTGTGCTTTCTTCCAAGACTGTTATTATTTTAGCTCCTAGATTTAGGACTATGATTCATTTTTTTAAAAAGATTTTATTTATTCATGAGAGACACACAGAGAGAAGCAGACACACATGCAGAGGGAGAAGCAGGCTCCCTGAGGGGAGCCTGATGCGAGACTCAATCCCAGGACCCGGATCACGACCTGAGCCAAAGGCAGAGGCTCAACCACTGAGCCACCCAGGTGCCCCACTATGACTCATTTTAAATTAAATTTTCTGTATGGTATCCAGTAGGATTTCTACTGCATTCTTTTGCATGTGGGTATCCAATTGTCCCGATACTATTTGTTGAAAGACCACTGTTTTGCTGTTGATTTGTCTTGGCATGCTTGTCAAAAATTCAATGGACACAAATGTAAGGCTTTATTTTTTGGCCTTCTATTCTTTTTTAACATAAAATAAATTGTTATTGACTCTTAATTCTATTCCATTGATCTATATGTCTATCCTATGCCAGGATCCCACTGTCTTGATTACCGTAGCTATGCAGTAGTTTTCAAATGGGAAATGTGAGTCCCATAACATTATTCTTCTTTTTCAGCATTGTTTTGGCTCTTCTGAGTCCCTTCTATTTCCATATGAATTTTAGGAGCATAATGTCAATTCGTGCGGCGGGGAGGTGGAAGGCAGCTTGGATTCTGATAGGGATTTCACTGAATCTTTAGATCAAGTAAGGACTACTTCTACCTTAATGATATTAAATATTCCAGCCCACAAACATGGGATGTCTTTCATTTATTTAGTTCTTTTCTTTTTTTTTTTTTTGAATGAAAGCATTTAAAAAAATTTTTTTATTGGTGTTCAATTTGCCAACATATAGAATAACGCCCAGTGCTCATCCCATCAAGTGCCCCCCTCACTTATTTAGTTCTTTAATTTCTTTCCATAATATTTTTCAGTTTATGAGTCTTACACTTCTTTTGTTAAATTTTTTCCTAAGTTTTTATTCTCTTTGGTGCTACTGTAAGTGCAATTGTTTTTTAAATTTCATTTTGGATTATTCATTCTTAATGTACAGAAATAGAATTAATTTTTATATATTTATCTTTTATCCTACAACATTAATGAACTTATTAGTTCTAACAGGTTTTTAGTAGATTACGTAGGATTTTCTAGATACAAAATAATGACATCTGCAAACAGAAATACTGTTACATCTTCCTTTGCTATTTGGGTACCTAAAGTACAATTGTAAAATGTTCCTCTTTATCGCTAGTAACATTTTTGTTTTTGGGTCTATTTTCTGATATTAGTATATACACTTAATCTCTTATGATTGCTGTTTGCAAGGTATATCTTTTTCTGTCTTTTTATTTTAAATTTATTTATGTCTTTGGTTTTTTTTTCTTTTCAATTCAATTAGCTAACAAATAGTACATCATTAGTTTCAGATGTAGAGTTCAGTAATTCATCAGCTGCATATAACACCCAGTGCTCATCACATCATCTGTCTTCCTTAATGCCCATCACCCAAATATCCCATAACCTCACCCACCTCCCCTCCAGGAACCCTCAGGTTTAATTCCTATGGTTAAGAGTCTCTCACTGTTTTTCTCTCCCTCTCTGATGATTTCCCATCCAGTTTTCCCTCCGTTCCCCTATGATCCTATGCACTGTTTCTTATATTCCACATATGATTGAAACCTTATGATAATTTTTTTCTTGAATCGATTTATTTTGCTCTGCATAATACCCTCCAGTTCCATCCATGTTGATGTAAATGGTAAGTATCCATTCTTTCTGATGGCTGAGTAATATTCCATTATATATATGGATATATTTCTTTAACTTCAACTTCTTATTACCTTTTTAGTTCACTTCATACAATAATTTGTATCTGTAAGAGAATTAAAAATTTATTGAATGAAAGGCACTTCTTATGATTTACAAAGCAATGAAATAAGTTTAGGAGGTAGATTTAGTGAATTAAATAATACAGGGTTTTTTGGATCTGTAATTGATATACATTTGATTTAAAAAACCCAACAGTTTGTATTAGGTCACCACATAGATTTATTTATACAATAATCAAATGTGAAAAACATAAGCAAGTAAGGTTTTATGGGACCCCAACAGAGGTATCTTTTCCTTAATCCTGAGAAAACCAAACAGTTTTGGAAGCTAAAGCTACTAAGTTTACAGATGTGCAAAACATCAAAACACTTTAAGCAAAAACTCTTTATTTTTAAGAAGAAAGTATGTTTTCTCATTTTCTATTCTTAGCATAAATGTTAATTCTTCCCAGTAGAACTAAAACCTCCTGAACCCCTTTCAGTGGGGTTTATATGTATTTCACTTTAATTTCTGAAAGATAGTTTTGCAGAATATAAGAGTTTTGTTTGATTTTTTCCCCCCAGCCTACAAACTGCCTCTGGGCCTCCATTGTTTCTGATGAGAGGTCAGCTGTTAATCTCAGTGGTATTCCCTTGTGTGTGATGAGGCATTTTTCTTCTGCTTTGTTAAGATTTTTTTTGTCTTTGGCTTCAACATGTTTACTATGTGTCTGGGTGTGGATCTCTTTGATCTATCCTACTTAATGAAGTTCATTAAGCTTCTTGGGTGTGCAGATTATTTTCTTTTATCAGATTTGGTTAAGTTTTTTGCCATTATTTCTTCAAATGTTTTTTCTACTCCTTCCTCCTTCCTTTCCTTTTGGTACTCCCATTATGTGTATGCTGGTGTGCTTAATGGCCTCTCTCATTACTCCATGCTCTGTTTACTTTTCTTCATTTTTTCTGTTTTTCTGATTGCATAATCTCAATTGATTTATGTTCAAAAAAACTAATTATTTTTCCACCAGCTCACATCTACTGTTGAGCTTCTCTGGTGAACACTTTCATTTTAGTTATTTATTTTTCAACCACAGAATTTCCATTTGCTTCTTTTTTACTGATATTGTCTATTTGATTAAACATTCTCATCCTACTCTTTAACTCTTTAAACATTTCCTTTGGGTTTTTTTAAAAACATAATAACTGCTTTGAATTCTTTGTTTACTATGTTCAATATCTGGGTTGCCTCAAAGGCAATTTTTATTGCCTACTTCTTTCCTGTGTATGAGTCACACTTGTTTCTTTGCATGTTTTGTAACTTTTTTTTGAAAATTGGACATTTTAGATAAATATTGTAGCAACTCTGAATATTGATCCCCCTTCTAGGTTTGTTGTTGCTTGTTTATTCATTTGTTTAGTGACTTAGCTGGACTATTTAAGCAAAATCTATTTTCCTGCAGTGTGTGGTCTCTGATGTCACTCCTGAGAGGGTGCAGCCTTGAGCATGTGACTGTCTCCCTGAATGCCTTGGATGACTGTGGCTTTAGCTGAGCTCTATTTAACTGTATCCTCTCCTCATCTCCCCCATCAGCTTTTGGATGATCTACTAATAATGATCAACAATTATTAGCCCCAACCAATCACCAGCTGATTGCTATACTGTTTTCAGTAATGTCCTGGGACATATTTCATATCACAGTCTGTTCTAGTTAAAGTTGGGCTCCTTTGTAGAGACAGAGTGTCACCAGTTTTGAGGCTGTTCTACATAGGGCATTCTTCTTAGCTATCCATTTCCCTGATTCTTTCTGTTAACCTTCTGCTGATCTGCCATCTTGCTGAGCTTATCATCTTTTAGTTTGTTGCTAACAGAATTAAGAACTAATAGCAACTCTTAGTTTCTCACTTCTAAGATCTTCATTGTTTAAAATAACACTTACAGGCATGATCTTCTCCATGCTTTGTTCCAAATAAAGTTAGACTCCTCAGGCAAATCTGAAGAGCTCTCTGTTCTTATGACCTGCTTCTCTTTCTGGTCAGAAGCTCTGTACCATTGCATCAGAGCTGGAGGTGGGACAATGACTTGCTTTTCCCAAAGTGACACCCCTGCAAGCAGCACTCTGTACAAAGATGGTAGCCCCTCATCTTCTCAGTTTATCCTTCTTGGCATGAGATCTTCCCTTAAGAAGTAAGCTGGGACAGAGATGTTCAAAATCCAGTATTTTGACGTGCTGTTTCTGGAGTAGAGCTTCTGTCCCGTGAATGGGGGCCAAGGTGGGGGGAGGGAACCTCAGTCCTCTTAGCTGTACCTTCTGGAATAGAGCTTCCAAATATGAAGCTGGAGGTAAAAAGGTGAAGTGAATAAGAGATGCCACTGCCTGTATGAAATCATAGCCCTAAACTGAAAGCTAAGGAGAGAGGATTCCCCATCTTCTTGGCTGCACCTGCCCAGAGTACAGCTTCCATCACTATTGGGGGGTGAGAGATGAGGTAGATGTGGGTGGTTGTGGCTCAAATGAGATTTAAGTTTAGATTTTCTTGAATAGATGTTTCTCCATTTGCTTAATACCATTAGGATAATTTCCAGAGACTATTGAAATGTTGTTTTATTAATTTTTATTGACTAAATGAAAAGCATTTGGATATCAGTACCATTGTAGGCAGGTCAGCAAAAGTAGTGGAGTGAAAGCTAGGGATGAAAATTGAGTTTCCTTTTTTGAGCAAAGTTTATAAGTGTGCTGTTATCTCAGGTTCAGTCCTGACAGAAGTGGTACAAGAACCCTGACCTCTTGACTTCTGGCAGGATCTCTGTTGTCCAGCCTCCACTAGCCTCCCTGAAGCTCTTTGAAACATATTCACCCCAACCATCTCCTTGTATTGCATTCTTTGGCATCACATGATTTGGATAATTTCCAGTATCTTAAGATCATACATAAAAATTCAAATGACTTTGTGGAAGTTTATTTCTAGGCAGTTTCCCTGCAAAGCAGATGAATTATTTTTTTCACAGGTATAATAAATTGTTAATTTTGGAAATCTTTCTTTATAAAGAAAACAACTGTCACGTTATTTTCTTTTTAATTTCAATTATGTGCAAGGATACATCAGTACAAAGAAATGAGATAAGCTTGTCAGAACCTGGATGATGGCACTGTCCTTTGGGAATGCCCAGGAGAGGATTAGAGCCAGGTAACACATTAGGCAGACATTTCTGGGCAAAGTGTAGAAGAGACACCTGGGTGATGAAGGAAGAGTGTCCTGAAGTGAGGTCTTGGGGAACCTGCATATATAATTGGCACCATGCAGGTCTGTCTGTGGTTACAGGCAACAAACCAATGGTTCTTTGGAAAACCCCATCTGAGGGGACATTGCTATGTTCTAGGCATTGATGACAGATTTGTTCATCCTACACCTGAAATCCAGCTTCTGGACATAAATGAGGCCCAATAACTGGGGAGGTAGAAACTATTAGGTGGAGGATGAATAATTTAGGTTATGCTGGGGGAGAAAGTGGTTATTACAACATAGTCCTACTCAAAGAGATTTTTTTGCCCTTAAATAAATATTCCTTGAAGGCACATATCTTGTTGCCAACAGAAGAGCAAGGTTTGTTTTTACTATTATTTCAATTTTAAAATCAAAGATGAAAAAGGGTGCCTGGAAAGGACTGTGTTTAGAGAAGCTAAGGCCTTGCATTAATTTCCTGGAAGATTAGAAAATAAAGTGGGAGAGAGGTTAAAGCAAGGACTTGTCTGCCAAGTCAGTTGGAAGGAGGAAGATCAAGGGAATTGTCTGGGATCAGGGAATGGCTATTTTAAGCATATAAGAACAAGAACAGTTCACCTTCATAGATCCTTCTTGGGTCAGCCTAGTGGCACTTGCTACAGTTAACTATGTTGGTAGATTTATTCCTGTATCCCACTGGGGTAGACCTGCATCTCTCACCTCTGCTTATTTCTAATGTTGAAATAAACTACAAAATAACATAAATGAAGGGAAAAGGTGATTCATTTATTTGTGTAGTTAAAAAAAAAGTTCCAAATAGAAAAAAGACCCAAAGCAAATTGCCAAATTAAGTTGCTTATATAAAAATTTAAAGATGTGAGTGTTTCAAAAACAAAGTTAAAAACATGGCACAGTAGAAAAATGGATAAACAAATATGACTGGCAGTGGTTTAATTTCCTTAATATATAAAAAGCCTCTGTAAATAAATAAGAAAAACACTAATATCAAAATATATAAATGGGTACCTGATCTATAACTATTTGAAGAACACCTAACTATAGGCCGGAAATATGTAAACAAACTAATTAAATTGTTAGTAATCAAAGAAAGTCAAGTTAAAATGAGATAATTTTTTATTTTGATAATTTAGCAGACTTTGAAAGGGCAATACTCAGATCTGAAAGAAATGTATAAGATGGGCAAGCTTATACGTTGGGAGAAAGAATAAAAATTGGTACAATTCTTCTGGATAATGAGTTGATGATATGTGACAGGAGTTTTTTTTTTTTTTAATTTTTTTATTTATTTATGATAGTCACATCAGAGATGAGAGAGAGAGAGAGGCAGAGACACAGGCAGAGGGAGAAGCAGGCTCCATGCACCGGGAGCCCGATGTGGGATTCGATCCCGGGTCTCCAGGATCACGCCCTGGGCCAAAGGCAGGCGCCAAACCGCTGCGCCACCCAGGGATCCCCTGTGACAGGAGTTTTAAAAAAGGTTCACATTTTTCAATCCAGTACTATTAGTTACCCTAGAGAAATAATCATTAAGATTGTAACTTCAAGGGTATTTAATAACATGAGAAGTTGCATACAGTGAAATACTAGGTAAGCAGAAATCAGGATCTAGAACTCTCCATATATTTTACTAATAAAATATATTAATACACATTTAAAATGTAAATTATTCCTTGATTGGGATAGTTTCATTTTATTTTTTCTGACATTGATATATCTGTAATTTGGCACACATTAACCATGTCATATTTCCTTATTTATGGATATATTATTATTAAATTAGTATATCTTTAAGAGATTTTTTTATTGGAGGAAATATAACATTTATATTATTTATTAACATCTATGCATGATCTTTTTTTTCTCTGTCTCTGTCTTTTTTTATGTATATGGAAGCTAAATAAATCTAATGCTATCAGTCAATTATTACACTTTTCACAGACAAACTTACTGGAACTCAAATCTAAATATTTCATGTTTAGAAACTTGCAATAGGATTTTACATTTCTTGGTAGATAGAGTAGATATAGTTTTCTTTAACATTCCTACTAAGGACAACTGAAAAGCCTGGACATTTCATATAAAACAAATATACGAAGACTTGAAAAGTGGAGACAAGAAAGCAGACCAATTAGGACCTTGAAACCCAAGGAATGACACAGCGGGGAGTTCCCTCATTTCTTTTTGCTTCGTATATCCCAGACTGCATACTGATAAAACCTACAACCCAGTAACACGAACGAGAACAAACAAACAAAAGAAAAATAAAAGACCCAGCTAAGTCTACTTTCTTGAGTCAAAGGACTAGGAAAGGACATTTAACAAGATAAAACTTTTAGGCAATATTGTTCTACTTTAGTCAAACACAACTGAAAGAACTGTGGTCCCACCCCACAAATGCCAAAAAGGCTAAATAGGGGGCGTAGAGTTGTACCAACTCAGCCACCATGGAGGTATGAGAAAGCTAAACAGAGAGCTGGGAATTTCATTCTTGCCTGGGGAAAACAGGTCCTATCCCTGTGTTGTCAGTAGAGAACATGTGGAGAGCCTGGACATCTACCTCTACCCATCTTTCCACCTCTCACTGTACTGATGTTAGAGGAGGCTGAGTGGAAAGTTAGAACTTTCACTACTACTCAGCAATAATGACACCCCACCCACTGTCATGTCAGTGGAGACTACTTGGGAAGCTATAACTCCCACCCCTACACAACAAGAAAAGCTCACTCCATTACTTGGGTGTCAGTGGAGGCCAGGTGGAGAATCTGTACTAACTACCTCCACTTGTAAGTAATGACTCTTCCCTGCCACAGTAATTTCAGAGAAATTCAGAGGGTTTAAATAAGACCCAGAGTCTTGCAATATAATGTGAAAATTGCTTGTCATACCAAGAATCATGAAGATCTCCAACCAAATGACAGAAGGTAACAAATAGATGCCAGTACTAAGATGACAAAAGTGTTAGAATAATCTGAAAAGCATTTTAAAGTAGCCATCATAAAAATGTTTCAAACAGCAATTATAAGCACATTTGAAACACGAAAAAAAGAAAGTATTGACAAAGAGAGAGTCTAAGCAAAGAAACAGGAGATATAAAGAAGAACCAAGTGGAAATTTTAGAACAGAAAAAATAATAACTTAAGTAAAAAACTCAGTAGATAATCTTAACAGCAAGTGGAAGAGACAAAGAATTGGTGAACTGGGAGATAAAGCAATGTAAATTACCCAATCTGGAAAAATAAAAAAAAACCCTGTACAAATAGATAACTCAAGAATGAATCTTTAGAAATGTTTAAGTAATCTAAAGAAAAGTAAGAAAAATGAAACAGAAATGAAAAAGAGGGAAAACAATAAGAAAGTCAAACTTAAGCCTTAACATACTAATAATCAAAATAAATGTAAATGATTTAAATAATTCGGTTAAAAAAACAGAACTTGGCAAAGTAGATTCAAAAACATGACCAAACTCTATGTCATCTGTAAGAAACTCACTTCAAATATAATCAGATATGCACATTGAGTGCAAAAGAATGAAAAAAGATACATGATGCAAAGATTAACCAAAGAAAAGCAGGAGTGGCTCTATTAATTTCATATAAAGTAGACTTCAGAGAGCAAAGAAAGTTGTCAAAGACAAGAAAGGACATTTAATAATGTCAAAGACATGGAAGGATATTTAATAATGATAAAAAGAGTCAATTCATCAAATATATATAGCAATCCTAAATGTGTTTGTTAAACGCAACAGGCTGAAAAATACCTGAAGTAAAAACTGATGGAACTGAAAAGAGAAATAAACTAATCCACAATTATAGTGGGAGATTTCAAAATTCTCCTTTCAACAATTCATGTGACAACTAGACATAACATCAGCAAAGATGTAGAAAAACTCAACAGTGCTATCAACCAATAGGATCTAATCAACATTTATAAAACACTTTGCCAAACAGAAGCAGAGCTCATATTCTCTTCAAGTGCCTAACATTACCAAGATAGATTATATAAAATGTGGCCATAAAAGAAACTGCAACCAATTTTTAAATGTTGAAGTCATGCAGAGTGTGTTTTCTGACTACAGTGTATTCAAAATAGAAATCTATAACAAAAAGATAACAGGAAAGACCTCTAAAAACTTGCAAACTAAACAACACACTTCTCTATAGTAAAAAGAGTAAATTTTAAGCCCAATTTTTAAAAATACACTGAACCAGAGAAAAATGAAAATACAATATATCAAAATTTGTATGACACAGCTTAAAGTAGTTCTGAGAGGGAAAGTTATAGCACTAAATGCATACATTAGAAAAGGGGAAAAGTCTCAAATCAACATCTAGACTCCACCTCAAATTAATATCTAAGTACCCCTTTTAGCCTAGAAAAAGAACAAAATAAACTGAAAGGAAGCTGAGGGAATGAAATAATAAATTTAAGAGAAGAAATCAATGAAATCGAAGACAGAAAAATAGAGAATATCAATGAAGCAAAGAGCTGGTTCTTTGAAAAGATCAATAAAATCGAACTCTAGCAAAGAATAAGAGAGAAAGCACAAATTACTAATATTAGGAATGAGATGGGATATTACTATACACAGTGAAAACATCAAAAGGGTAATAAGGGAATACTAGGAACCATTCTGTAAACATAAATGTGAAAACTTTGATGAAAGGGATTAATGCTTCAGAAAACATGAAATTTTACCCAATATGTAAGACATTTTGAATAACCCTATAATTTTTAAGGAAATTGAATTAGTAATTTTAAAACTCCTAAAAAAAAATCTCTGGGCCAGCTGATTTTATTGAATTCTGCCAAACATTTAAAGAAGAATTAACAATATTTCTTTCCACTCTTCTAGAAAATGGAAGAGGAAGAAACACTTTCCAAGTCATTTTACAAAAGCAGTCATATCCTGATCCCAAAACCAAATTAAGAGGATATAAAAAAAAGGAAAAAAAAAAAAAAAAAAAAAAAAGAGGATATAAAAAAAGGAAACTATAGAACAATATTCCTCAGAATATAGACACAAGAATCCTTAGCAAAATATTAGGAAATAGAATTTAGTAATATATAAAGAGAACTGTATACCATGACCAAATATTCCTTTTTTAAAGATATTTGTTTATTTATTCATGAGAGACACAGAGAGAGAGAAGCAGAGATATAGGTAGAGCAAGAAGAAAGCTCCCTGCAGGGGGCCTTATGCAGGACTCGATCACAGGGCCCCAGGATCACGATTTGAGCCAAAGGCAGATGCTCAACCACTAAGTCAACCCAGGAGTCCCCAAATATTTCATTTATTTAGATCTTTTATTTCTTTCATCAGTGTTTTGCAGTTTGCACCTAAGCATATAAGTTCTACATGTGTTTTGTTAAGTTTGCACCTAAATATTTCAATTTTTTAAAGATTGCATTTATTTATTTTGAGAGAGGGAGAGAGACAGCATAAGCAGGGAGGAGGGGCAGAAGGAGAGGGAAAATCAGACTGCCCACACCAGGCAGTCTCAGCTATAATTTATGGCTTCACATCTCCTACCATTGTAATTTTGTTTTGCATTCATTAGTATATGATTTCTTTAAAAGAATGATCTCAAAGAATCACAGTTCTGATGGCTAACATTAACCATATTCCAGGAATAGGATGCTGATTTAATATTTAATAATCCATGTGACACAAAATGTTAAGTAAAACTAGAAAACTCACATAATCATTATCAATTGGTAAAGAAAAAGCGTTTGAAAAATTCAACATACATTCTTGACAAAAATTTTCAAATAGAAATACCAAGAAATGTGCTAAACCTGATAAAGACCATCTACAAAATAATTTATAGTCTACATACTTAATGGTGAAAGGCTGAATGCTTTCCCCCTAATGTTGGGAATAAGGCAAGAATATTTACTCTCACTACTCTCATTCAATATAGCAATGGAAGTTGTAGCCAGTGCAATAAGGCGGGAAAAGAAAATAAAAACCATATAGATTGGGAAGTAACTAATACAGTTGTTTGTATATGATGATATGATTGTTTATATAGAAAATCTCAAAGTATTTACAAAAAGTCCTAGAACTAAGAATTGAGCAATAAGGTTACAGGATACAAAATAAGGTTACAGGATGCAAAAATCAATTGTATTTTTATATACTAGCAATGAACGCAAGGGTACCAGAATTTGAAATATGATATCATTTACAATTGTTTATAAATATTGAAATACCAGGTGCCTGGGTGGCTCAGTTGGTTAAGTGTCTGCCTTTGGCTCAGGTCATGATCCCAGGGTCCTAGGATTGAGTCCTGCATCAAGCTCCCTGGTCAGCAGGGAGTCTGCTTCTCTCTCTCCCTCTGCCCCACCCCCTGCTCATGCACGCTCTCTCTCTCAAAATAAATAAACAAAATATTTAAAAACTGAAATACTTAGATGCAAACTTAAACAGATGTAGAACTTATATGCTGAAAACTGCAAAATGCTGAGGAAAAAAATCTAAGATCTAAATAAATGGAAAGACAAACCATGTTTGTAAATTGAAAGATTGCTGTTGTTTTAAGAGTCTATGGGTACCCTTTAACTTTAAGGCTATGGATTGAGAGGGAAAGCAGGGGCAGCAGCCAGCCCTTAAGCTACTTGGGTATGTCCCATTGCCAAGAACAGCCTAAAGCCAGACTAAAGCATTACAAAATGGATGCCAGCCCCTAAAGAGTATTTCATTACTTAGTTTTCCTCTCCTGATGATCAACCTCGTGAAGGGGTTACCTAGAAAGTGTTAATGCTCAGTATTTGTCTTCTTTCTCTCACTGCACATACTTGGTGGTCTGGTTTGCTATCTCCAGGATGACAGTAGGCTCTGGATGGCTGTTGATGAAGGCAGGATGCACATATATCCTGCCACTGCCATACAATGGAAAGGAAGGCTGGCTCCCAAAGTGGTTGGCCCTCTTGCTTCCTCACCTCTAATAGCTGAAGTGCTGGGAGTTCTGCATATCTCTGCAGTGGTGCTGATGATGGAAGATTTATCTTTTGCTCTCTGTATGTATAAATTTTTAAAATATGAAAATAATTCAACAGTGAAATTATTAGCCCACCCCAGGCAGTCTCAGCTATAATTTATGGCTCCGTGTCTCCCGCCATTATAATTTTGTTTTGCATTCATTAGTATATGATTTTTTTAAAAGAACAATCTCAAGGAATCACAGTTCTGACGACTAACATTAACCACCATGTCACTCATAGATATTACTGAGGCTGTTATTCTGAAAAGTAAATTAATTTCCCTTGTGTGAGAACCATCTGAATAACATTCACATTCCTCTCTAGGGTAGGCTGATTGACTCTAGAAAGAACCTGCTGCTTCTATGGCAACATAATGTGCTGAAAGGCTCTGCCCACCCCAACTTCTCTGACTCTATTTTGTCCATCTTATTGTCCTTCCCTGGAATTAGGGAAGAAGAAAATTGGCTGGTGTTTTGGGGTACATAAAAGTGTCAGGTGCTTTTAGGAAGCATCATATGCTTTCCAATGCACAGACACACACAAATATGCACACACACACATAATTTTCCAAAACATCAGTAAACAGCTTATTTTCTTTTATGTCAGCAATTTCATTATTTTTAATTTAAGGTTGAGCGGAAGAGACTTTCCCCTTCACCCATAACTTTTTTTACAACAATTTAAGTGATGCAAAATACATTGGCGCTTTGTTTGGGTTAACAAAGAGTGCTTTTTTGGGGGGAAATATTAAAATGTGTTTTCTAGAACAAGGATGACTAGAAGAGAAGATAATTTTAGGGACTTGGGAAAATGGTAGTGATTGTGATGATGACACCTGCTATGCCTTGAAGACCTAAATACATATGGGCAACATCTCACTTAGTTCTTACCATCATTGTCAGCCTATTTTATGGGCTCAACGAATTTGTGTAACTTGCTCAGGTTAACATAGCAGTTGTCAGAGTCTGTATGCAAACCAGCTTTGTCTGATCCAAACCCTGTTTTAACCACTATCTCCTGCCTCCCCTTCTGTGATGCCTGGGGTGATGTGATGTTGACTTGGTCCCAGGATGCTCTCCTATAGGCAGCATGAAGCACAAGAAGTGGATAAGAACAAATTCAGTGAGAGGCAGCCAGGCTCACTGATGTTTATTCTGAAGGAGATTGAACCTTTGTGTGTTGGGTCAGATCTACTCTTGTTTATGTCATTGAACTGTCACAGAAGATCCTGGAATTGGCCAATCTTCAGATTTAGAGTGACCCAAGCCTGGTCTCCACTGGATGGTCAGGGTATAATGGTTATAATCCTGGATTATAAAGTTAGCCAGAAGTGGCCCACTCAATGGAAAAATGGGGATGGCACTGCAGGTTTAGTCTGCCTTGTGTTGTCTCTTATCTAAAGGGTTTCTGGCGTCTCCCCTGGGGTCATCCATCCACTGGTGGGGGGAATGGCCTGATCCTAATCCCTTATGGTTCTGCAGCCTGCTCCATTTGGCACTACTATTCCAGTGCTAATTTACAAGGTGGACAGTCTTTGTAGCCTGGGTAGCAGAATGTCAGTCCCTACCTGGCAGTGGCCATGACTTTAGACCTACAGGTTTCCTGTTGAGGAGGGCCTTTATAATTCTGGGGTTTTGATTTGGTGTAACCTTTGAGAAAGGAAAAAAAGAAAAAAGCAAAAGCTCTTTCTGCACTCTCTGGCTGAGAAACTGTGGGCTCTAGTGTCTATTTGTGGATTTGGGGTGGCTGTCTCTGCACTCTCTATAGACTTTTTGACACTGACAAAAAAACACCCTCATTTTTATAAATTGCCATTGTCATGGACTCCATCAAACCATTAATGATCACCTATTCTATTCTGTGGTGGTTGGATTGAGAGACCGTTCAGAGTTGGGAGAAAGAAAGGTGTTTTGAAGGTGCAAAAGTTATTTGAGATTGCCACAGGATCAGAAGGGTATTTTGAGAATTCTTCCTTGAGCCAATTTTGCACATTTAATTACAAGCAAGGCTACTGTTAAAAAAAAAATTTACATATATGCTACACATACACACCTTCTATCTTGCCTATAGACAGATTTGAAAATGCCCATTTGAAGAATTCTAGCTAAAACATGGTAATGTAGCATCTTGAGCCTGATGTTTTAATGCAGGATTGCTTTGTCAGAATCCAAGGACAAACTAAGTTCTCAGCTTTTAAATAAATAAATAAATAAATAAATAAATAAATAAATAAATAACAAGAGTTATGTGGAGCTGGGACCCTTCCATGATCCCAAGCTTGACCCCAGGGTGGGGTTGGTTGAGATTGGCTTGGGGTTGGGGGTCAGGGTGTCTGCTGACATTACTTAATAATAAGAAGCCAGATTTTTACATCCTGGTTGGATAGCTGAACCAAATCTGCTGGGTCTGACCTGTGACATTAAAATATCCTGCTTTGTAACATAGTTTCCCTGTTGGAGGGTCTCTGTTGGGGGCCAGTGGAAATGGGGTGTAGTGGTCCACCTGTGGGGCATGCACAAGCTCCTTTGAAGCCTGCCTGTGGCCGAGATTAATGAGGGAAGGTGGCCACAGGGAGTGTGGCCTGGGCCCAGATTTTGCTCAGCTTTTGTCTGCAGAGGTCAGCACTTTGACAGTGAAGGAGGAAGGTTTTGTCCTTCCTCTCTCTGGCAGCAGGGATGCCTGTGGACCAGCTTACGCCAAGAAGTCTCAGGGTCAAGGGCGAGGCCCAGCCACAAAGCTCTTCTCCTTCTTCCAATTTGACTGGATGTCATTCAGAATAGACTGATGCAATGATGCTGCAGAGCAGGAAACATGCAAAGCAATTATCTTTTTAGTAGGTCACTGGCCTCCTTTGGGAGAAGAGACCAGGGGGAGATGGGAAGGCGGGCAGCTCGGCCTCCCCCAGAGGCTGCGTGCGCAGTAGCTGCATTGGTGATTAATAGCCGTGTCACTTTCCATGAACGTTGCTTTAAGCAGCCGTGTTCAAAATTGAGTGGGAATGAAATAAAACAACTTAAAATAGATGTTTCCTCTATTCCTTATGAGTTGCTGGAATCCAGAAATAGCTTTTCAAATCTATAATTTTAAATGGCATCATTCACAGCATTCTCAGAGCCGTGGCTTTATTTTCACATGGATGTTGCTGTGTGCACATGCATCACTTCTTGTTTTTAAAGAGCATGAAAAATTTGAGCTTGGTGACTTTGAGGTTTTTTCGGCACTGAAATAAAAATCATGATCACAGAGAAAAATATAGCCTTTACATGTGTTTTTAAAGAAAAATAGTAACCCAGCAGAGGAAAGACAGGAAGAATATTGTGCCCATATAGATCATAAACTGGAGCAGTAAAAAGGTCTGGCAGCCAGTAATTGCTGGCCAGCTGCAGGGATTACAGCCCTGTGAGCTGTGTTCAGGGCAGCCTGCCAGGACGCTGGCAACCAGAAGTTGGGCCTGGACCATCACGACCCGCAGTGCAGTTGCTGAGTCCAGGAGTGTAAATAGGAGGGTGACCACACAGTGGCAGGGCAGGGTGCCTGCACTGGTCACACCCTCTCAGACACAGAGACTTGGGGCCCCCTGTCTCTGCTGCCTGTGTTGGAGCCAGGCTGCCAGTTTGGAGGCTGATAGTGGCAGTCATAGGGATGACCTCTGGCTGCACCTCTGGACAGAAGGGTCACTAGACTTTAGTATCACTTTTGTCCTGGGGAAGCCAAAGAACGCATCTGATGGGTGAGAAGCCAGCAGGAACCCTCAGCTCAAACCTTTGGGGACTGTCACTGTCTGGGGCCAGAGGGAGGGAGGGAAGGCGGGCGGGTGCTGTGTGCTTTTTGCCCACTTATTTCTTCTAATCCCTGGCAAAAAAACAAAAACAAACAAAAAACCACAACAAAACAAGACAAACCAGGGGTGGGATGGGCTGCTGAGCATAAAGGCAAGGTGGATTCCTCATCTGAAATTCTTCTTCCAGCCCTGTGCTAACTGCCTGCTAGCTCCCACTCAGCACTTCAGTGTTGACCATTGACCTTTTCTTGGGACATCTAGTAACAAGTAAATATTCCAAGGAGACATGGAGGGGTGGGTGGGTGGAGGAATTGGGTATGGAACTGCTGAGATGGTGGGACATTCTATCTGTCACCTTGCTTTCTTTTTCCTGAGTACTCCTACCCAGCCAGCCTGGGGTACATCAACACAGAACAGGCTGGCCTCATAGGTTTTGTTCAGGTATGGTGAGACCAACAGATCAGGGGACAACCGCCATTGAAAAGATAGCTTGTTGCAGTTCCCAGGAGGAGGGGGTATTCCATGGCATTCAAAGCCATATGGGAAGCACCAGGGATGGTCAAGAGGCAATGGGAACAAGGGGGAAACATGGTTTATTGTGGTTTCTGTGAGAAGGAATGGGGGAGGAAGGACCAGCTGGCTAAGCAGGTTTAGGATTGTCTAGTATGAATAATTACAGAGGGTTATGGGGCATTGGGGCTCTGTTGTCTGGTACCTGGCCCTAGGGGACAGTACCACTATAAAAAAGTCTGGTAAAGTTTGGGGTTGTGGGCTCTGGACTGGTTAGCTTGCATGTGAAAGATTGACAGGCAGAGTAGTTCTTTGCTCTCTGTAGGCATTGGCTAGCCCTGGGAAGGCCATCCCTCAAGGGTCAGGAAAGAGGGCTCCAGGTGGCAATGCATCAAAACATGTGGTCAGTACAGGTGCACCCTGTGCTGGCATGAAAGATAGAAGTGCTTCCACGGGGGAGGAATAACGGGTGAAATGCTCAGGGCATTCCGAGGAGAAGTAGCTCCCTCCTTTGATTGGCTTGGTTTGGGTTTTGAAGAGGCATGGCACGAATGGGAGAAAGTGTCAGTGGGAGGGGAGGGTATTTGGCTAAGCCACCAAAAATACAATGTGTGGCAGCCGAGTGAGGTTGGCTTAGAGCCTTGCCTGGACAGAGGCCCAGGATGGGAAGTGTCTGAAGGGGCTTAGCAGAAAAAACAGTTGGGACACTCAAGTAAGGCCAAAGTAGGCTTTTGAATGCCAAGCTGAAACATTTGGATTTCATGCTGTATGAGCTGGCCAGAGCTGTTCTGTTTTGCCCCCTGGTTCTGTTAATGAATTCATAGACTCATAGAGAATGCCTACGCCTGGCCGTATATCATAATCCCAGAACTTAATTAACAGGTTAGGATGCTGATGTAAATGTATTGTGGGTGAAAAAGAGAAATCCCCTGTGGCAGGGCTTGAAGACTCAGTGCCTCCCAGGCCTGCCGGTAATGTCAGCGAGCAGAAAGGGCTCAGGGGACCCTGGGGAACAGCCATGTCCTAAACGGAGGAGTCAGCAGGCTCTGAGCTCCAGTGGATCAGATCAAGGGAATGGAGTCCAGATTTACCAGATCTTCCTAGTTTTTGAGAAAACCTGGGAAGTCAGAGTCTTGTGTAATCTCCTGAGTTTTGTGAAATTGCCTGGTAAGTCTGCGGCAGCTCACCAGCGAAACTCTTTCCTCCCTAACAACACAAAAAAAGGTCTGAGCCCTGCCACATGGGCTCCTGGTGGTCTCTTTCTGCTCTGCATCTGGCCTCCTAATTGAATTGTGAGAATCAAAGGGGAAATGGGACGGTTATAAGGTGTACCTGAATTAGGAAAGTAAGCCATACCAGGTCAGGGGTCAGACCTGGCATCCCATCCGAAGACCTTCTCTGAGGTCTTGAGAGAGCTATTGCATTGTGCTTCATCTCCATTTCCTCATTGGCAAAATCCATCCATCCATCCATCCATCCATGCATTCATTCATACTGTGTGTGGGGCCAAGACAAACACTTCACACACAAAAACATAATTTGATGGGATGCTTTCTAAAATGGCATTGCTATTATAATTATTTTTTAGCAAAACAAAAGCTAAAAGGTGTAATGATCAGGGGCTTCTTTTCCTGGTGCTGTGTGGATAAAGTTCCCTCTAGCAGCACATTAGGAAATACTGGTGGGCAGCCCCGGTGGCGCAGCGGTTTAGCGCCGCCTGCAGCCCGGGGTGTGATCCTGGAGATACGGGATCGAGTCTCACGTCAGGCTCCGTGCATGGGGCCTGCTTCTCCCTCTGCCTGTGTCTCTGCCTCTCTCTCGCTCTCTCTGAATGAATACATAAATAAATAAATAAATAAATAAATAAATAAATAAATAAATCTTAAAAAAAGAAAAAGGAAATACTGGTGATTGACAGAGTGAGATGGGGGTGGGGTTACATGCAAGGCTCTCCTGCCCACATCACCTGGTCTAGTTCTCTCTGTGTCTAGAGCTGTGAGCTCAACAGCTGGGCCTCAGCCTTCTTGACCCTGGTGGACACCCAGCACCTAAAGTGGTGCTGACACAGAGCAGGTGCGAAGATGTCCCCCAGAGGAGTGGATCTCATGTGTCAGTGAATGCCTTTGGTACACAAAATTTCAGCCACAGCGACCATAGAAAAAGCTACAGTATAATCATAGCACTGAAAAATGGAAGTTAAGAGAACAAGGACAAATGGAATTTAAATTGACCTGACATTATGATGATGCCACTATTGGATCTGTGATTTTTTCTTACTGGTTTCGCAGTGTTCCAGCAAAAGCTGAGAAGTTTCGCTACAGGCTGTCCGGCCTCATTTGATGCCATGCCCCACTGTTGTCAGTGTACACTGGGGCAGACAGAGGGCAGACTTGGGTAGTGATCCTCAGACAACCAACGGTAGGATGGTTAGACTGTGCCTGGGGAAGCTCAAAAGCCACCCCTTGTGTGTCCCTCTGGTCATGTGTGTCCTTACCACCTCCCACCCACACAACAGGGACAGGTTATGAATTCTAGACATAGTATGCACGAAGAAGATCATGGTGTCCTTCTTTTAAGAACAAATAAAGACCATATTAAAGCATCAAATTATGTTTAAGAAGGTCTATCAAATATAAAAAAGTTTTTAAATTTCTGTTTCCCTTCTCTCCTTGTGATGGATAGATATCCTCCCTTCACTGGTGTCTGAAGCAGGAGGCTGCTCTGCCTGTTAGATAATATAGTACCCTGTGTGCATGTGTGTGCATCCCAATATGCACATGCACCTGTGTGCACGTGTGTGTGCATGCATGTGTGTGTGTGTGTGAGATGGTCTTTCAGAAATCAATATGAAGGTCACAGGTGTTCAAAAATAGGATCTGCCAGGCCCAGGGCTGGGGAGCACCACAGGGCTCGGGAGGAGGTGACTTCCAAAAGGCCAGGCTCTTTGCAATCTGCTGCCGAGGGATTCTGTAAGATTAGTCCCCGGGTGTTGCCTATAGGGATAATCCCAGGCCACTTCAGGAACCACACTGAGGAAGGTTACCATCCGCCCCGATGCCACTGATGCCACTGCGAAATGCAGCAGCTGCTCACAGAGCACAGGATTTACGGCAGGATGTGAACACCCTTCTGTGTGGAACTGCAGGGGAGATTTAGGTGGGCTGAAAGTAATGGCCTGCCCATGAATCTGACAGGAGCACCGGGGTTAGCTTTGCCTCCTTGTTGAGAATGTCCTTTTGAAATATGTTCTAGGATATTGCGCTTGTCCTATTAATTATGTCACAAACTTCGTAAAGCTGAATAATTAATGATCACAGGGCACTTGGAACTATAAAATGCCATGTAAATGTTAAGGCATAAAAATTATTCTGTGTATTAATTAAATAGATAGGATGCTTTAAAAATATTCCATGGTGGGGAAATAAATTTCCAGAAGAGCTGAAAAGCTTTTTTGTTGGATTGTCCTAAGAAACTTTTGATATCTAATTATCTTAATCACATTTTAGGAGACTTGGGCATTCCTTATTCTGAAGCATTTGAAAGGCAAAATGGCTGCTTGACATGTTTAGCTCAGGAAATGAAGTTGCCTATTGAATTTTGGTAAAAATTGTGTCTGCTTGGTTCTCTCTAGCCGGAGGCAGTTTGGTCCTAAAGCCAAGGAAGAAGTCAAGATCATTGAGCACCAAACACAGACCCTTCGGCTGATGCCTCACCTGGCCACAGCCTTGGCCTTGACCTTCGTCAGCAGGTGAGATGGCTCTCAGGGTTTTCTCCCTGAAGACGAGTGTGAGCTCCTGCCTGGCATCAGTAAGGAGTGAGAGGGGAGAGGCAAGCAGGGGCTTCATCTTCTAGCTGCGAGTAGGAAAGAGTCTGTGTTTGAAGTCTAATGCTCAGGTTAAGAGTGATGTCTGACTCTTGATTATCTGTATATCCAGGTGAGAGAAGCCTCAAACCAACATTTCTCCACAGTTTCTGAAAGAAACAGAACAACACTCTTGGCTGTTAAGAATGCTCTACCTCTGATAAAGGTTCTAATTTAAAGTTTTCAAAAATAGGTCAAGGTGTATGCATATGCGGGTAGGGAGGTAAGAGTCAGGCTATTGAACAACACAGTAATCATACTATAAATTTACATGGAGCTTTGCATTTTATAGCAGGCTTCCATCTATGCCTCTCAGCTATTCCTCCTCAAAGCCCCGGGAGGTTGTCTAGGCAGCTGTGTGTCATCACCACCTTCTAAAGGTCAGAAAATTGGGGGATTTGCCTAAGATCACAGGGTCTGGGAGTAGACGTACTGGGAATAGAACTCCAGATTTTGGACCTTTATCCTGTGTTCTCTCGTCCTTATGCAATCCTGCTTCTTAGAGTATTCACTTCTGAGTAATTTAGAATCGGTGTGTGTTTGAAATTTACTGCACAAACGGCTAGACTGGTGCCGGGATTTCTAAAAGTAAGGTAATCGAGAAGCCCTGCCAGTCTGGTGTGCTGCTGGCTTGTGTGGCTGCCTGGCTACTGCTGGCCTGGCCACACTTCTGCACTGGGATTCCAGGCTTCTCAAACAGCAAGTCCTACAGACTGAACTTCTGGTAACGCTAACATCAGTCAATCCCAGCCACCCAGAAGAAAATGTGAATCCCTCACATCCAATATCTTACTTAAAATATTTTTGAATGCTTTTTGAGATTTAATTAGCATATGAAACAATGTACAGATTTTAGGGTATAGTTCAATGACAAACATATACCCTTGTGTAATGAACGCTCCAACCAAATAGAAAACATTTCCCTCTTTGCAGTTGCCCCTCACCTCACCACCACAGCCCCACCACTCACAACCACCTTTCTGAACTTTATCCCCAAAGCTTAGTTTTGTCAGGTCTTGAACTTCATATAAATGGCAACATATAGTATGAGTATGTATGTCCAGTTTATTTTGTTCAGCATCATTAATGTCCTCATGTTCCTCAGTGTTGTTGGTAGTTTGTTAATTTTTAGTGCTGAGTTGTAACATTAAATGAATAAACCACAATTTTTAAGTCCATTTTCCCAGGGCTGAACATTTGGGTTATGTCTAGTTTTTTAGCTGCTAGGAATAAGACACAATGAATACTCTTGTACAAGTCTTTCATTTTTCTTAGGGTAAATACCTAGAGAGGATTTGCTGGGTAATTAGATATGTGTATGTCCAACTTTATAGAAACTGCCATTTTTCAGAGAGGTAGTACCATTTTATACTCATTTGAGCAATGCATGAGAGTTCTGGTTACTCTATCCTGAGATATGTTTAGTATCTCAAAAGTGTTACCAAAAAAAATCAAGTTGTATGAGCCATCTAAGTCTGTTCTTTTTCAAAATTGTCTTGGCTGTTTTGACTTGTCTGGGCACTTTGCATTTCCATATACAATTTTGGACTTGCTTTTCAGGTTGTGTGTGTGTGTGTGTGTGTGTGTGTGTGTGTTTAAACAAAAAGTCTGATTGTATTTATCTGTGATTGCATGGAATCTCTTAAGCAATTCAGGCAGTACTGGGTCTTTCAAATCCAAGAAGATGGTTTATCTCTCTATTTATATAGGAATTTAATTTTTCTTAGCATGTTTTATAATTTACAGTATAGAGATCTTTCACATTTTTTAACTAAATTTATTCAAATGGAATTGCTTTTAAAATTTAATTACTGTTTCTTAATGTTATATGGAGATGTAATTGAATTTTTTATATTGACCTCTATATTCTCACTAAATTCACTTATTAGATCTAATATATTTTCTATATATATAATCATATCACATGTACATGAGGAGAGTCTTACTTCTTCCTTGCCAATACTTGTACCTTTTAAAAATCCTTTTTCTTGTCTTGTTAGAGTGGCTAAAATCTCCATTACAATATTGAATAGCAATTGTGAGAGTGAACATTCTTATTTTGTTCCTGATTTTAGAGGAAAAGCATTCAGTATTTCCCATTAAGTGTGAACATTCACTGTAGGATTTTTGTGGATGACTTATTAGACTAGGGAAGTTCCCCTATACTCTTAGTTAGCTGAATGTTTTTAACATGGATGTTGGATTTTGACTTAATTTTTGCCTCTATTTAGCTGATTATATGAGATTTCTTCATTATATTAATGGAATGAGTTACACTGATTACTTTTCAAATGTTGAGCCTGATTTACATTCTTTGAAATCCTTGGCCATAATGTATTATAATACCTTTATATTATTGGATATAAATTGGTAATGTTTGTATAAGGAATTTTGTGTATGCTTGTAAAGAATATCATTTTCTTTCCTTTGAGATGTCCTTGTTAGGTTTTGGTATAAGGGTTATGCTGTCCTCAGAGCATGAATAGGAAAGTGGTCCCTTCCCCTATATTTTCTCAAGGAGTTTTTATAAGATTGATATTATTTCTTCCTTAAATTTGATAGTATTTACTAAGAAGCCATCTGGGCATGGTTTTGTTTTTAATAGGAAGATTTTTGATACTCTGTTAATTTCCTTAACAAATAGGATTCTTAAGATCACCAAGTTCTTCTCTGTCAGTTTTTGTTAATTTGCGTTTTTCAAGGAATTTGTCCTTTTCCTCTAATTTGTAAAATATATCTAAGTTGTTATTAATATTTCCTTATTATAATACTAATGTCTATAGGATCTGTAGTAATGACCCTTCTTATTTCTAATATAGTTTTGGGCTTTGTTTAAGGGTCAATTTTGCAAGATGTTTATCAGTTTTGTTAATCTTTTCAAATAATATACTTTTGTCTTGAGTGCTTTTCTTACATTTTTGTCCATTTTCTGTTATTGATTTAATTTCTTGTCTTTATTATTTTCTCACTTCTATTTAGCTGGGAATTAATCAGCTTTCTTTTTCTAGTTTTTCCTAGCTCATTGGTCTAAAACCTTTCTTTATAAAATAAAAATGTATTATTAAAAAATTTTTTTGCTCATTTTGTTTTGTGTATTTTTAAGCTTTGTTATTTAGAACATACAGATTTTGGGTAATATCTTCTAGAGGAATTTAGCCTATTATATTAACTGTTTCTCTTTGTATCTGGCAATTTTTTTTTTGTCTTGAAGTTTACTTTCTCTGCTATTGTTATAACCATACCAGTTTTCTAATGCCTAGTGTTTTCATGTTATATCTCTTCCCACCCTTATATTTTAACCTGTCATTGAATCAACCTACATGTGCCATTATGAGATTTTTATAAATAGCCTATGGCGAGGTCGTGCTTTTTATCCAATTTGATAATCTTTAACTTAAAATGTTAAGGTCATTTTTATTTGCTATAATTCCTAGTAAGTCTACCATTTTGCTTCTTGCTTTGTTCTGTCTCCATTTCTTCATTCTCTTTCTTTTTCCTAGTGAACACTTTAAGTATCATATTATGCATCCTTATCTTGCCAGTACCCACCTTGAATTGGTATTATACCACTTTATATATAATGTAAACTTGTAAGACTGTAATTCTTTCTTTTTGGGGGGAGCTATTGAGGTTGTTTTTAGTATTTCATTTTATCTCCACTCAGATTTTACCTGTACTTCTTTTCTTTTTCTTTTTCCCAAAAAATCTGGAGTGTGTGTATTTCAACTACTTGGGTGATTCTAGTTAATGGACAGAGTTAAGGACTGCAGCAGCTTTTTAGGAAGCTTCCTAGTGTAACCTGGAAATAAACTTCACTAACAGATAAAAGACGGCAGTATTAAATTTCATGAAAATTTAAATTGGATCAAAATAGCCTGATATAAAACCTGGTAATTTTTCACATGCATGGCAATGGAAAATACAATTCTTCTTTGAATTTTTTGCCCAGTGGTAAAAAACTACAAGCTATTAACTATTACAAAGAGGCTAGAGTATCTACATATTTACCTCTTTGTTCACTATTCATAATCCATGACACAGGAAGTTAATAGACCACATAACAAAGAGTTGCCATATATTCCACATTTATAAGTTTCTATATACACACATATGTACTTGCATCTTTAAGTATAACAGAAGTGTGATATGTACAGCATGTTTCCTTTTTCTTCAGCTCTATTTCTTTTTTAGCTTGATTTAAACTTAATTTACCTTGATTTTTCTAAGTGCTGTATTGCTGCTATTAGTAAACATTATTTTCTCTTGATTTTAGGGAGATACCTTCCAAATGCCAACATCAAAGAAATAGGGAGATCACAATTCTAGCTTAAGGTTTCAAGGGGAGAAATGAAAGGTTATTAATGGAAATTAATTAATAAAAAATCATGGAATCCTAAAAAAAAAAAAAGTCACAAAATCCTTATCATGTACCATGCAAAAGTAACACAGTACTGAACAGGACAGGGTCAGGTCCATGCCTCATCAAACTGTCAATCTAATTGGCCCCAGGACCTTCCATTTTCCTGGCCTTCACTCCTTGCACCCACTGTGGTTTCTGGCCTTGCTCAGGGTCCCCATTGTGGTTCTATTGCTTCTTCCTCTTTATTTCTTTCTCCCTATCCCCCATTGTAGCAGGGGGTTGACTCACTGAAAATTTGGTTATTGGAAAGTTGTCTGTGTTTTAAAACAACCCCGGGGAGAAGCCGGTGTTTTCTGCAACATACTCTGGCTTTCCTGTTTCTCTCTAGTTTATAGCCCCTGGTGCACCTTCTCTGACTTGTACATAAAAAGTTCAATGAAGCTGATTGCAACTTGACAAAATCTTATGCTAAGTACCTCTGCCCACTTCACACACATTTTTAAAAGGTTATCAAACCTTGCTTCTAGGACCCATTTCCAAATTCCCATGGATATGATGCTGCCAATCAACTGGCTTCAAGTTTCAGGGTCTGGGTAACCTCAAGTTTGTTGAGTTACATGTTTATTCAATGTGCTGAATCCTCCTCAAGTACAGAGAAACACTCATGAGAGTAGTCTAACTTAAGTGTATGAGTCTAGAGTTAGGAGAGCAGGAAAAACAGACCACCAGCTAGGTCAGCTGGCCTTGCCTCTCCTCCTTTCTAATATGACAAGACATGAGGAGTTAGAGGTCACTTCGTGGTTAAAAGGCAAGTAATAGAAATGAGGTGGGATGTCTTTTTCCAGTGCACATGTGTTTATATATTCAGTAATTACATGATACCTTGCTAATAGGTTTACCAGGTAAAATACAGTCCTCAAATGCATAATTTTTATGCATTTTTATCCAATGCATAATTTTTTAGTCTAAGTATATCTTAATACTTAAACTAAAATACTTAAACTAAAAATTACGCATTGTCTGAAATTCACATTTAAACGAGTCTCCTCTATTTCTGTTTATTAAATCTGGTGGTCCTACCTGGTAGGCCCTGGACACATGCTAGTGCTTGAGTCAGACACAGTCCCTGTCACATGGAGCATATAGTGCCTTATCTGGAGCTTGACAGTAGAAGGTCAGCAAGCTACTTACCCTCGTCCTTATCCCCTTTTTTTCCCATTGTCTCCACAGGCCTGGAGAGAGGGAGGACTCCTCTAGCCCTTAGGGAGCCCAACCATCCTTATCCCCTTTCCTCCTCATTGCCTCCATAGGCCTGGAGAGAGGGAGGACTCATCTAGCCCTTAGGGAGCCCAACCATCCCCACCCTTCATCACTCACATTCTCTTGCCTTTAACAAGGAGGAGATGGAAACTCAATGTCTTTTGGAGCTTGTTCAGTCCAAGAAGAGACGGGACCTTTCTTCCCACTGACTGCTCAGCTGCTGGATATCGGGACTGACTTGATGAAGCGAGGGCTGGCATGGTGGGGGCCTCTGAGAAGAGATGATGGGCTCCTGAGGAGCCTGCCAGGGCTTTTCTCCTCCCACCTGTCCAGAGATGGCAGACATGTCCCTTCCTCCCTTTATTACATGACCTGTGTGTCAGGCACCTTTCCAGGCCCTGAGGACTCAGCAGCCAACAGTTCTGTCTAGGTGGCTCACATGGCCAGGTAGGTTTCCTTGTTTTCTGCCTTTGGGCATGGGTACCATCCTTAGGTTTCTTAATTAACCTCTTCCCATGGGGCCTAGGGCATCCAAGGCCTGCTTCTCACTGTCGAGTGCCAATGTTGCCCTGCATGCTTCCTGGTCTGGGGGTACACTGGTGGATACATGGCATGTGGGGTCTTCCTGGACATGTGAACCGCACCCTGGCTGATGCCCTCTGTTCTTATCCACTGACTGCTGGCCATTAATGCTCACAGTGCCAGTTGTTGTTGCCTGCCATCACCTCTGAGACTCAAGTGTCCTGCCCCCACCCCACCAATTACCACATTCTAGTGAGTTTGCCTCCCTCGTGGGAATTATTCAAGGCCCTCCCTCCTTATTACCTCACCGGGGCCCTCCCCAGCTCCCCTTCCTGTGCCCTGCCCCCCACATGCAGCCTGGTCCTCATCAAATCCATTCTCCACAAGCAACCACACCTAAATAGAATCTGAACTCTCACTTGATTGCTGGAACCCTCCCAGGGCCTTCCAGCCCCCTCCTTACTGGATAAACTTAAGCTCCCTCCTACAGCCTTGGAGTACCTTCCTCTGCCTGGCCCCTGCCAGCCTCCACCCCACCTCCATATCTTTTCTCTTCCACATTGAGGCTCTGTACTCAGCCCTTGCCCTGCTTTGGCCTTCCTCACAAACAGCATCCGCACCTTGACTCCACATTCATCTCTCACATCTTTATTTTCCTTTACTGGGCAGTTCATTGTCATCTTTTGAGATCTAGTTCAGGCTATCATGTCTTCCAAGACACCTTCTCTGAGCCTCTCCTGGAATGAGGAGCCCCCTGATAAGCTCCTTCGAGCGGCTGGACCCCTCTTACCATTGTACCATTACTCTTGATTTGTGGTTGTGAATTCTTCATGCATAGAAGTTGTGGATTCTTAATTTGGCATCTCCACATCAAAGAGTGCCTGACTCTCTGCACAGGTTGCTTCAACTGACCTGAATGAAATTGCCTTGTGTAATCACATCACACTTGGCCATGAGGTTATGTGGAGCTTTGCTTCCACACTTTCTGTTGGTCCCTAAAGCATAAGTTCCATGATGTGAAGGAGTTAGTCCAAGAGCTAGCTGGCCAGGGTAGTTGGTAGCTGATACCTCTCCTGGGAATCATTTGGTGGGACTTGCTGCAAAAATGCATTTTCTAGCTTTTAACATCACCATTAATAGTGTACCAGCCAATGGGAGTATTTGGGGTCTGCCTCACCTCTTATTTCTTCCAGGCCAAATGGGTAGCTTAGGGAGTCCAGGCCGGGTTCCGGCCAGGAGGGGCCACAGCACCATTGCTGTTAGCTTTCAGTTGGATTCAGTCATTATCTCTGGCAATCTGTTTTTATCCAAAATCTCTAAGAATAAAATTATGATGATAACTAACACATATTCAATTGCTTATCATGTATCACACACTGTCTTCAGTAACTTCTTGAACACCACAAGACAACTCACCAAGTTTCTCTCTCTTTTTTTTTAAAGGTTTTATTTATTTATTCATGAGAGACAGAGAGAGAGAGAGATTGAGAGAGAGAGGAGAAACACAGGCAGAGGGAGAAGCAGGCTCCATGCAGGGAGCCCGATGTGGGACTTGATCCCGGGTCTCCATGATCACACCCCGGGCCGAAGTCAGGCGCTAAACTACTTAGCCACCCAGGGATCCCCTCTGTCTCTCTCTTTTTTTTTTTTAACTGATGTTTCCGTAGCACCTAGAACTGTGCCTGGCACAAAGTAAGGTTTCATTCATTTTCGTGTGGAATCGCTGAGTGGGCAGAATGATATTTCATGGTTTCAGAAATTTACCAAAGACCTGTCCCTGTCAAAAAATGGAGTTCAGGATAGTTAAGGACTTAAGATATTCCTTAGCAAATGAATGCCACCATTTGTGCATTGAATTGTGTTTTTAATACAATCCTGAAATCTTATTGCCCAAAAGTCTTACTTTGCTGTTTTTATGTAAAGCACACTTTTGTAAATTGAATCCTGCCCTCTCACTGACTTAACGGTTTTAGAGATACTCTGCATTTCTCCTGAATCTTACCCTGAGGGTAGGTTCTAATAATTCAAGCGGCTGTAACTTGTAAACAAATACTTCGCATTTCTAGAGGCATTGCCTATAAAGTAAACATATTTAGAAATGGGAATATATTTTCCTATTATTCCTAATATAGGAATATGTTTTCCTATATACTTCCTATCATATTGAGGAATAATTTTTCTACATAATCCCTACATCTTAATTTATCTTCTGGGTCACTCTGAATTTCTTATATCAAATTTTCATAAGATATGTACCTTCTGGACTCCAACATACTCTGCACACAGAAGGCTTCTCAGTTCCCCTTTGCAAGCAGACATGGGATATGATAAAGAATAAGTGTCACTGGATGCACCTCTCGTCTGGCAGATGGAGGCTCTCATCAGGGCCCATGTCCTATGAATTTTAAGTAAAGTGGGAAGCCAGTATTGCAAAGAGATTTCACCAGCTCTTTGCTAGGAGAGAGTTTCATGAGTCTTTCTTTCTTTCTTTCTTTCTTTCTTTCTTTCTTTCTTTCTTTCTTTCTTTCTTTTTTTTAAAGATTTTATTTATTTATTCATGAGAGACACAGAGAGAGAGAGGCATAGACACAGGCAGAGGGAGAAGCAGGATCCATGCAGGGAGCCCGATGTGGGACTCGATCCCAGGACTCCAGAATCACTCCCTGGGGCTGAAGGCAGGTGCTAAACTGCTGAACTACCCAGGGATCCCCCAAGTCCTTCTTTTCTTAAAGCCTATTTTGTTTCTTATTTCTCACCCATTTCTACCCTAGAGAATGATTAGGGCTGTGTGTGTGTGTGTGTGTGTGTGTGTGTGTGTGTGTTAGGGAGATCAGCAGGGAGTCATATGTACATTTTTAAAAAATGCTCAGCTCTGAGACTCTCTGAGAATCATTGTAGGGCAGTCACAGCCCGGGAGTTGGGTGATAGTACTATAGCATAGACTGAGAATGCTGTAAACTTTCTCAGGGCACTGATATGCACATTATTTATCATGAAAAGAGCATGACTTTAGGACTAGGAAGTCCTAGGTTTGACTCCTAGCTCTGTCCTGTCTGGGAGACCTTGACTTAGGTATGTGACCTCAGTTGGCCCTCTGTTTCCCCATCTATCAAGTGGGGATATGATTTCCTATTTCATGGGGTTGTTGTAAAGATGAAGTTAGATAATAAATGTAGAAGCTCATTGCTTATAGTAGTTGCTCAATACAGTTAGGTTTTCTTCATCTAAGTGCCAATTAAACAAATGATGGTTTCCCTGTTTTTCCATTTGTCCCAGCTCAATGGTTTCAGTTATGAAGTTTGATAGCAGACTTGCCTATTTGCTGTAGAATGAGGCCCCAATGCAACATTTTTTGCATATTCAGGTTTCACTGAGGAAACAAGGATATTCAGACATTGTGAGATTATTCTATGGATGGAAACAGGTAAATAAATACCTTGAGCCAAAATTGATTTTGTCATTAAGGAAATGAAAAGGCAAGCCACAGAATGGGAGGAAATGTTTGCAATATATATATCTGAAAATGGGATGTTATATAGAATATATGCTAACACTGAAAATATAATTCAACTAAAAATTAGATGAGCAAGCCAATAGATTTAAAAGATTCAAATAGACACTTGACAAAAGAATATATATAATGATCAGCCAATATATAATATATACATGAAAAGATGCTAGTTATCAGGGAAATGCAAATTCAAACCATGAGGATACACTATTATGTATCCACTGGATTGACAAATTTAAAAAGACCAAAAAGACCAATTATTGGCAGACATGGAACAACCAGAACTCTCCTACACTGTGGGTAGGAATGTAAAATTGCACAACCACTTTGGAAAACTGTTTGGCAGTTTCTTAAAAAGTTAAAAATATATCTACCATATGACCCAGTCACTTCCCTCCTACATATTTACTGAAGAGAAATAAAGACATATGTCTCCCCTAAGATTTTACATGAATTTCCATAGTGTTTTCTTTGTAATAGCCCTAAACTGGAAACAACCAAAATGTTCATCAACAGTGAATGCAAAAATAAAGTGTGATATATGCATTGCATAGATGGAATTCTAGTCAGCAATAAAAAAGAGCAGCTACTAATACATGCTACAGTATGGATGAATCTCAAAACAATATGCTGATTGAAAGAAGGAAGACATAACATGCTGTATAATTTTATTTACATAAAATGTAAACTACTTTCTAGTGACAAACAGCAGGTTAGTGGATGACTGGAAATGAGGATCAATCAAGGAAGGGATAGACTGTAAAAAAGCATGAGGCGTTTTTTGGAAGGTGTTGGAAATGTTCTGTAGCTTGATTGTGGTGTTATTCTCATGGGTATGTACAGTTGTCAAAATTTGTTAAATGGCATGCTTTGAATGAATGCAGTCTGTTGTAAAATAAATTACCCTCAATAATGCTGATAAGGAAAAAAGAGAAATTATTTATTTAAAGCAAAAATAGCAATGAATTTTATAACATATGTAGAAGATATAAATAGATAGGTAGACAGATAGATATTAAATAATCTCAAACAGTAGCACAATAGATGGGTGAATGAAATGGTAGTATATTGTATTATTGTAAGGTTCTTCAATTATCTGAAAAGTGTTATAACATTATATGAGGGAAGAATGTGTTAGGTTAAAGATGCATATTTTATACTATAAAAATCACTAAAAAGTATACAAGTAACATAGTTAAAACTCTAACAGTGGGATACTAAAACCTATGCAATTAATCAAAAGAAGACAGAAGCAGAGGGAAAAGAGAACAAAGAACACATGGGATAAATAGAGGAAAGATTGCAAGATAATAGTTTCAAACTCAATCGTGTTAATAATTACATTAGATGTAAATGGTTTAAACACTCCTACTTAATTTACAGATTGTCAGACATAATAAAAAAATCAAGACTGAACTAGATGCTTTCTATAAGAAATGCACTTAAAATATAAAGACAAATTGATTAAAAGTGAAAGAATAAAACATTTACACCTGCAAACATTAACCATAAGAGAACTAGAGTGGATATATTAATATTAGATAAAGTAGACTTCAGAAAAAAGAATATTACCAGAGATAAAGAGGAACTCTTTGTAATGATAAAGCAGTCTACTCATCAAAAAGGCATAACAATCTGAATGTGTATGGACTCACAAAATAGCCTTAAAATACTTGAAGCAAAAATGGAAAGTATTGAAAGGAGAAATTAACAAATCCAAAATTATAATTGCAGACATTAGTCATTCTCTCTGAGTAACTGATATAATAAATAGTAATTGATATAAAAATTGATATAATAAACAGCAATATGAACATTACTAATTAACTTGACTTAAATGATATTTATAGAATAAATACTCTATCCAACAACACAAAATGTACATTTTTTACTTATTTTTAAATTTTATTTAAGTATAATTAACATACAGTGTTTATTAGTTTTAGGTGTATAATATATGTATGATTCTTCAATTCTATACATTTCTCAGTGCTCATGAAGATAAGCATACTCTTCATCCCCTTCACCTATTTCACTCATATCCCCCAGCCACCTGCCCTTTGATAACCACAAATTTGTTCTTTATAGTTGAGACTCTAGCTTGTCTCTTTTTCTTCTTTGTTCACTTGTTTCATTTCTTAAATTCCACATATGAGTGAAATCATATGGAATACATCTTTCTCTGACTGACTTATTTTACTAAGCATTATACCCTCTGGGTCCATCCAAGTTGTTGCAAATGGCAAGATCTCATTCTTTTTATGGCAGAATAATATTCCATTATATGTATATATATCACATCTTCTATATCCATTCATCTATTGATGGATGCCTTTGTTGCTTCTGTATCTTGGCTATTGTAAATAATGCTGCAGAAACACAGAGGTGCATATATCTTTTGGAATTAATGTTTTCATTTTCTTTGGGTAAATGCCCAATAGTGGAATTACTGCACCATATGGTATTTCTATTTTTATTTTTTGAGGAACTGCCATACTGTTTTCCACAGTGGCTGCACCAATTTGCATTCTCACCAACACTGCACAGGGGTTCCTTTCTCCCCCTATCCTTGCCAACACTTCTATTTCTTGTGTTTTGGGTTTTAGCCATAATGTGATATCTGTGGCTGTGATTTGCATTTCCCTAATGATTTGTAATGTTGAGTGCCTTCTCATATGTTTGTTAGCCATCTGTATGTCTTCTTTGGAAAAATGTCTATTTTTTTCAAGTGCACATAAAACATTTATCAAGACAGACCATGTAAATTTAAAGGATTGAAATCATACAAAGTATGTCTTCTGATTAGAATTAAATTAGAAACGAATAACAAAAACATCTGGAATAATACCATGTATTAGGAAATTAGACAACACACATAATTTATAGGTCAAAGGAGAAATCACAAGGGAAATTAGAAAATATTTTGAATAAAATGAAAATGAAACAGAACATATCAGAATTTGTAATGTATAGCTAAAGCAGTGCTTAGAGGCATACTTATAATTAAAATACATTAGAAAAGGATAAAGGAAAAAAAAAGAAAAGGATAAAGGTAGAGAATCAGTGGTGTAAATTCTCATTTTAAGAAGCTAGAAAAAAAGAACAAATTCGAAGCAAGCAGAAATAATAATATAAATGAAAGCAGAAATCATTGAAATAAGAAATAGCCAAAAAATAAGCATAATTAATGCAAAAATAATTTTTTCTTTAAAAGATAGATAAAATTTATAAACCTTCAGCTAGATTAATTAAAAAAAGAAGAGACACAAATGATCGATATCTGAAATAAATGAGAAGACATCACTACAGATCCTATAGATATTGAAAGGATAAAATGAGGGACACCTGGGTGGTTCAGTGGTTGAGTGTCTGCCTTTGACTCAGGGCATGATCCTAGTGTCCTGGGATTGAGTCCCACATCAGGCTCCCCGTGGAAAGCCTGCTTCTCCCTCTGCCTATGTCTCTCCCTCTCTCTCTCTGTGTCTCTCATGAATAAATAAATAAAATATTTTTTTAAAAAGAAAGGATAAAATTAAATATTATTGTTATTATTATTGATGTAACGTCAATGTAATGCCAATATGTGTGACAATATATATGAAATAGAAAATTTCATGAAAGACACATATTACCAAAAGTGACTCAAAAAGAATTGGAAAATTTGAATAGCTTCATCTGGCGTTGCTGGTAAAATCTACCAAATACTTAAGAAAAGAAAACATATTAACTTTACACAAATTCTTTTGGAAAATGAAGGGAAGACTTTGTAACTCATTTTAAGAGCATTAATTACCCTGACACCAAATATCAGAAAGGGAGACAGAACGTAAAGATTGCTAACTCTGGGAAACGAACTAGGGGTAGTAGAAGGGGAGGAGGGCGGGGGGTGGGAGTGAATGGGTGACGGGCACTGGGGGTTATTCTGTATGTTAGTAAATTGAACACCAATAAAAAATAAAAAAAAAATTACCCTGACACCAAAAACAGACAAAGATATTATGAAACCAATATTCCTTGTGAACAAAATGTTATAGATCACATACAGTATATTTTACTGTAAAATAATATACAATGATCAAGAGGGATTTATCTAGGAATGTTAGGCTTGTTTAACATTTGAAAATCAATCTATACAATTTGCCATATTAACATTATAAACGAGAAACATCATATAATCATCTCAATAGATGACACTCAATTGATAGAGAACAGTCAGTGAATCAACACCTCCAACTGCCATCACTCTTCGCGATCTCCAGAGTCTGAAGGATCAGTTGAGAAGACCAGAAAGGCTATACTTCATGGTATTTCTCATGAGTTTGAGGGGCTTCAAGGAAAGTACCCAGCTCAGTGTGTTTACCACCCTTGAGTTTAGAGCCTGATCCTGGTGTTTGGTTGAACATAGAGAGAAAGAGTTCACTAAAGATTTTATTCCCAGCAGTTGTTAAAAACAATAACTCATTTTAAGAGATTTTAAAAACAAAGTCAATAAGAAGGTGTTCAGAAGAAGGGAGAGAGAAGGAAACCTGTATTTTCCATTATAGTATTCTGAAACATGGTGAAGAAAAAACCAGAACTGAGGGGGGAGGTGTGCAGATGCAGGAAGGCCAATAGATATTGTCTGCACAGTAGTCATGACCACAGGTGGCTGAGAGATGAAGGAAAACAGTGACTTTTACCACGTTGAAGGAAGATATTATTCATATCTGTATACATTTCTATTGGTGCTATAACTAATTGCCATAAACTTGGTGGCTTAAAATAACACAAACTTGGGCAGCCCAGGTGGCTCAGCAGTTTAGCACCGCCTTCAGCCCAGGGCCTGATCCTGGAGACCCGGGATTGAGTCCCATGTCGGGCTCCCTGCATGGAGCCTGCTTCTCCCTCTGCCTGTGTCTCTGCGCCTCTGTCTCTGTCTCTCATGAATAAATAAATAAAAACTTTAAAAAAAAACAACAACACAAACTTGTTGTCTTATAGTTCTGGAGATCAGAAGTCTGAAATGGGTCTCAATGATAAAAATCTGTCAGCAGAGCTGTATTCCTCTTGGAAGCTCTAGGAAAGAATTGACTTCCTTGCCTTTTCTAGCTTCTGGAAACTACCTCATTACTTGGCTTTGTGGCCCCTTCCTCCATTTCAAAGCCAGCAATGGCTAGTTGAGTCCCATGTTGCATCTCTCTGACTGCTTTGTTGTCACATCTCCTTCTCCTGCCTCGCTCTCTTATAAGGACCCTCATCATTACATTTGGGCTCCTGGATAATCCAGGATAATCTCTCAATTTCAAGATCCTTGATTTTTTTTTAAAGCTTTATTTATTTGAGGGATGCCTAAGTGGCTCAGTGGTTGAGCATCTGCCTTCAGCTCAGGGTGTGATACTGGAGTCTTGGGATCAAGTCCTGCATTGGGCTCACCGTGGGGAGCCTGCATCTCCTTCTGCCTGTGTCTCTGTATCTCTGTGTCTCTCATGAATAAATAACATCTTGAAAAATAATTTTTTAAAAAAGATTTATTTATTTGAGAGAGAGAGAGAGACAGAGTGATAGCAAGAGTGGAATTAAGAGAGAGGGAGAGAGAGAAAAAGACTCTCCACTGAGCAGAGAGCCTGACATGGGGATGGATCACAGGACCCTGAGATCATGACCTGAGCCGAAGGTAGATGCTTAACCAACTGAGCCACCCAGGTGCCCCTTAAGATCTTTGATTTAATTGCATCTGAAAAATCCCTTCTGCCACATGGGGTAACATATTCTCAGGTTTCATGGACGAGGACCTGGTCACTTTGGGGGCTATTATTCTGCGTAACACACTTTCAACGGAAGTAGAATTAGAAAAATTAAAAACATGAGAGACTCGTAAAACATTTCTGTGTGAAAGGAAGAGGGATATAGTTTGGATTATGATCTTATACACTAGACTGCAGCAGGGAGAGAGTTACATTGAGTGCCTGCTTTTTATGGGGTCAAGGGGTGTGGAGACAGATGCCAATGTGAGCAATGGGGCCTCTGACGCCTGGACAAAAAGCAAGGGTGAAGTTTTCCAAGGGGAAGATGGCATGGGGGATCCTCATGGAGGCAGAGCACAGAGTGACAGTTCTGCAGGGCACATGGAGACTTTGGTAGCATCTGAGGAAGGTGCAGAGGTCACCCTGTGCTTGCCTCAGATGCGCCTGTGCCCTGGTTCCTGGAGCGGGGGTAGGGGTGCTGCTGCGTCCCTCTCACGTCTGTGCTTCCCTTGCTCCTCTCGCTCCTCTCGCAGGTATGCCGGGATCCTCCTGGACGAGGACATCTTCCACGGGAAGGAGCTGGCGGACAGTCGGCCGTTGCAGGCGCTGGTGGCGGGGCTGAAGGCCTACAGTACCTGGGAGAACGTCCGCTGCCTGCAGGACTGCCGGGAGTGCACAGGAGGCATGGTGAGCCCTGCGGGCCCCAGAGCCCCCCAGGCCTCCCCGCTGCAGCATGCGCGAGGCCACCGCTGTGTGCTCACCAGCAGGCCACCACCTTTAGGCAGAAACCTGTTACCTTTGTGACCCTGGGTGCATCAGCTAGCCTTGCCATCCGTGCGGTCTGCCTCCTACCATGCTGCAAGGACTGATGGGGATGACTACATTTGTAAAATGTAGCCCAGAGGGTCTGGCCCACACAGGCCTACAATAAATGTCATTAAACTTGGTGGTGGCCATTGTTGGCAGTATGGGAAAGGGCCAATGAGAGTCAGATGATGACAGCACTGCTCCAAAGTTTGAATCCCTTGGGAAGAATGCAGGAAATGACCTCAGAGGTGTCCAGCCTCAGGAAGAAGGTAGACAGGGATGTGCCAAGCATTTGGAGACTGCTTAGGGGGTCCCCAACCCTGGGGCTCTAGCTGGATTGTGCAGTGAGGGGCACGAGGTGTGAGAAATCTCAGTATGAATCTTTGGAGAATTGAGGGGGACTCTGAGGACAGCTGGAATCTGTGCTCGATTCTCCTACAACCCTGAGAGCAGAGGCACTTTCAAGATGTAGGAAACAGGATATGGGGAGTTTCTGCACCCTTGTGGGGGCTCCGAGCTGATGAAAAGCAGAATCCACATGGGGTCTGTGAGGGATGGCAGGTGGGGTATGGGGCTGCGGACCTGTGCCATGGTGCCATGGCAGGGCTGTAGGGATCAGCTATGGTGGCAGCTAAGTTTTATCCCCAGATGACAGCCCTGCATTGGTGACCCCCAGAGACTGCACTTCTTCACTGGCATGTAGGCTGGATGCAGGCACTGCTGGAGCCTCCAAAAGACATTCTCTGGAGAAAGGGGGCAAGAAGGACCCCCTGTTGGGTTTTTGACCCGAGTTTGATCCTGAACTTGGCTGAATATTGGCCTGTAAACAGCAGTTCTGAACCTGCAGGGGAGGATTACGAATTTTACCCTCAGTGAGAAGGGGTCAAGAGCAAGTTAAGGGCAGTGGTAGAAAATAAAGAGGGAAGGATAAGTTTTCAGAAACTCTGCTGTCCTGCTGCTCTGTATCAGAGCTGGGGCATTTGGAAGGGTGAGGAGTGAGGGATGAAGGGCAAGGAGTGAGGAAGGGCTGGCCCTTCATGGCAGGCCCAGCCCAAGAGTTTCTTCCACATGAACAATATGGATGGGAATGAGGACCTCCTGTGTTCTCATTTGAAAGCCAGTGTGATCATTTCTCTTAAAGTGGCTAAGGAAAGATGTGCCAATGATGTAGGGAGGGTTCAGTTAGGTAGGTGTGCACTCTGTATCTATGATGATGGTGGGGATGATGGTGGTGAACATGCCTGCTTTCCTCCTGTGGATGTTGTGTGGGAGTCCACATGGAAGGAAGGAGAATGCAGAACAAAGTAACAGCTGGCACTGGAGCACAGCTGAGCCAGTTGCTGAGGTCCTCTGAGGCAGCCAGTTACAATGGCTCAATGTGACTTTTCTTAGTGACCTGACAAGGTGGGAGACTCCTGCCACATGGCTGGTTTCCACCTATAACTCCAGGGAAGTGGCTATCTCTTGGAATCGGAGTTTGCTGGCAGCAGTTAGAAACAGAACTCAGAGATTCTGTGGTAGAGCAAGAAAGTTTAAGTTAGCAGGTAGGAGGTAAGACCAAAAGTGACCCCTCCAGCAGAGGCAGCCCACATAGGGGAGAGTTGGGGCTCTGCTAGCAGTGCTGAGCAGATGCAGATACTGTGGCTTCTGATAGGTGACTCAACCCAAGAGTGTGCTCAAAACCACCTGTGGTCTTTTCGTCTTCCTCCTTTGGCTCATTCCCTTTGATGCATTTCTTGGGCTGATTTGCCCAGTGGTCTCCTGCCCCTGGGCCTTCATACCCTCCCAGATGACCTGATAGACAGGATGGTAGACAGGTGGACTGATGGCAAATAAGATGATGGATAGATGGATTCATTAAATTGTTGCTCTGTGTATTCATTACCTCTGATAATTTAGTTTCACTGGAATGTTACTAATTTGGCTCTTTGGGATTTATGATTATGTATTTGAAAATGGGAAAGGGAAAAAAGGCTGTTAGATGTCTTGCAAGCATCGACACTGCCAAAAATGATCAGTTCTTCCTGTCTGCTTGGCTTATCTCAGTCCCAAGGGGAATATTCAAGACGCAGCAGCCTCTAGCATTTGGTCTAGGTGAGAGCTCACCATCCCAGCATTGTTACTCTTAAGCTATTCTGTGCAAACCTTTGGATTCAGAGGTTCTTTCTCTCCACGTTTATTGTTTCCATAGCACTTGGTGGTCTATTTTTTTTTTTTTTAAGAAAATGGAAGCCTGATTTTATTGATGCACACATTGACGGATCTGCGATTGGAAGGGGCGGTGACGTTAACATGACACTGGTGGTTAACGCAACGGAAACATGAGGGCAGGAGATGGCTTTGCAGGGACACGATGCCTTCATAAGTTAGGGAAACGGACTGCTAGCTGGCTGCCCTTTCATTTCATGTTCTTCACAAACTCCTCTCCCTTTTTGATGGAGGCCTTCAGCTCGGGGATGGCTTCTGCTATCATCTTCTCTTCAAAAGGGGAGATCTTGCCAATGCCTAGATTTTTCTCGATGCCCTTTTTCCCCAGCAGTAATGGTGTGGAGAAATAGGCACAGTCTGCTTCCTGGGATTTAACAAAGGAACATTCGACAACTCCTTCCTTCCCATTCATTGCATCCACAAGGGAGAAGACAAACCGGGCTCCAGCGTATGCCACGGACAGGGTGGCGGAGCCTGCTCCAGCTTTGGCCTTCACCACCTCCGTGCCGGCCTCCTGGATCCGCCCAGCGACGGCTGCCAGCTGGTCCTGGGGAAGGTCCACCTTGGGAGTGCGCTGAGAGATCAGGGGGATGATGGTCTTCCCGGCATGACCGCCAATGACAGGCACATTGACTCGCCCGGGATCCAAACCCTTTAGTTCTGCAATGAAAGTGTTGGCCCTGACAATGTCCAGGGTCGTCACCCCGAAGATTTTATCAGGGTCATAAGCTCCGTGTTTCTTGAAAACCTCCGTTGCAATTGGGATGGTGGAGTTGACCAGATTTGAAATGACGCAGATCATGGCCTCGGGGCAATGCTGGGCGCAGGCCGCAGTCAGGGTGGCCACGATTGAGGCATTGGTGCTGACCAGGTCATCCCGTGTCACGCCTGGTTTTCTTGGGACTCCGGCTGGAATAACCACCACATCGCAGCCTTTGAGGCAATCCGGCAGCTGCTCGGGTCCGAGGTGGCCTTTCACGGTTGCTCTGGTGTCGATGTGGCTCAGATCTGCGGCCACTCCCGTGTATGAGCAACATCGTAGAGGGTCAGGCGGCTCCCTAAGGGGCTGTTCTTGAGAAGCCGCGCAAGGGGCTGCCCCATTCCTCCGGAAGCCCCAAGCACAGCTCCTTTAGCCTTGTTCTGGGCCGAGGTGCTGAAGCTGCGGCGGAGAGCGGCGCAGGAGCCGGCGGCTGGCAGGTGACACCAACGACCTCCACACTGCTTGGTGGTCTATTTAATAGTATCATCACTGTGCCTCAGGAAGCCGTGGGGAAGTCTTAGGTTGGCTCTTTCTACAGAAGCCTCAGCAACTGTTGCTTTCTTTGGGTGATAGCTTGAATGTTGCCAGAGTGACATGTAGTTGCTAAAAGAACATTCTTAGCAGTGAAGTAGATAAATGCAGAGTACAAGTAGAAACATAGTCTATCACTTTTTGTGCATAAAGCCTGGGCTAAATGAGATCTCGTACAAACTCTTTCTCCAAAATTAGATCGTCAAGTAAACAATACTGGTTGGAACTTTTCATAATTGGTGTTCACGCAAGCACGTCATGGTCTTAATGACTGCTGATTAAGAGTCATTGTTCCCTCTTTCTAAATTCTGTCTGTGTGCAGAGCGGTGTACGAGGTACACATTCCCCGTCCTGAGGGCCAGGTAACGTGAGAGTGGACAGTATACATGGTGCGTGGAACTGAGTGACCCTAGAATTCAGTCAAATGAGTGTTCAGGGACTGCCAGTCTGACCAGGTTGAAGTTACATGAAGTCACTCTCCTGACTAGAACAGCAGGACCCTGAACATCAGGCAGCGAGAATGAGGAAATAAAATAAAACCAGATGAGCTTTACATTTTTCCCAGTTTACTACCTTGAGAGTTTCCACACCATGCCTTAGGAGGGGCAACCAAGGCAGAGCCCAGTGAACTTGCTGATTTGAAGACACAAAGCTGAGAGTCAAGGGAGACCAAAGTACCTGGAATTCACTGGCTAGAGTAGGAGACGGAAGAGAACTTAGAGAGAGAACTCAGGCATCTGCGGTGGTCCCCTTCAGACATTCAGATGAGCACCGATTATTGCATGTGAGTGAGGGAAAGAATCACCTGGAAGATTTGGAGGGAACAATATCTGGTCTTCACACGGGGCTGGGAATAGTGCCTTTTCCCACAAGCCAGGCTGGAATACCTCAAAACTCAACCTGAGGAAAAAAGAAGTGTGTAAAAAAACAAAGTTAAGGATGACAGCAGATTGCTTTCTTAATATATAAGATTTTTTTCTTAGTATTTACATCTCTTTAAAAGGGAATTGAGGGGCACCTGGGTGGCTCTGTCAGTTAAGTATCTGACTCCTAGTTTTGGCTCAGGTCCTTCTAATCTCAGCATTATGGGATGGGGCTCAAAGGGTAGTCTGCTTGAGAGTCTTCCTCTCTCTCTTCCCGTCCTTCCCCTTGCTTGAACACACACACACTCTCTAAAATAAATAAATCTTTTTAAAAATTAGATAACTGACTCTCTTAACAAAAGTAATTTCAGTGTAGAGTCAGTTTTTATAACATATGTAAAAGTAAAATGTATGACAATAATCACATAAAGGCCAGAAGGGGAGAAAAGGAAGTATACCATTGTAAGGTTCTTATGCTACACCTGATGTCTATATCTCCTGAAAGTAGACTGTGGGAAGTTGAAGACCTATAAACCCTAAAGCTACCACTGAAATAAAAAAAAAAAAAAAAAGAGTTATAGCTACTAAGCCAACAAAGGAGTTAAATGGAATTCAGCAATACTAAGTTAATCCAAAAGAAGGCAGGAAAAGAAGCAGGGGAGAATGAAGAGATTGTTCAAATAAAACACAAATAGCCATATGGTAGATGTAAACCGAACCATGTTCATAAACGCTTTACATGCAAATACCCCAATTAAAAGGCAGAGATTGCCAGATTGGATTAAAAAAACCAAGACCCTACTATAATGCCTATAAGAAACACACTTCGAATATAAAGACACAAAGAGATTAAAAGTAAAAGGATGAAGAAAGATATGCCATGCTCACAACTCATCCAAAGAAAGCCAGAGTGACTGTTAATATCAGACAAAGCAGATTTCAGAGCCAAGAATGTTGCCAGGGATAATAAATAAGTCCATTTCATAATGACAAAGGGACCACTTCGAGAGGATATAATAATCCTAAACCTAATAACAAACTTAGCAGGTTAACAATAATTGGGTTAATAACAGCCTTACCTACTTTGGTTATTCCCACTTTGCAGATGAAAAAATGGGGGCTTAGAGCAGTTGGACTTGTCTGAGCTCCCACAGGTGGCTAGGGGATTTAAAGCCCGATTCGCCTGACCCCAGAGCCCATGTTGATATTGTGAAGCTGTGCCCCAGGGAGGAGTGGGAAATCATACTGAGGTGTCTGGGAGGCTCTCCAAGGAGGAAGGCTCACCTTTGTTGTGTGGAATGGACAGATACCCCTGGGTAAATGGGACCCCATTGCACACTGCATTTGCACACAGGTCCTGCTTCAGTTTAATGAGCCTCCTAATCTTTTGAGGCCCACACTTAACCAAAGATGAGGTCTGAACTTCTTGGGGCTTAGTGTCTCTGGTACTGCAGATCTGCCCTTCCAACTGATTCTTTATGCTGATGAAAGGCAGCCTCTTCCCATATCAGACACAGTATATGCAGGGACCCAGGATCCAGGGGCTGGAGTCTCTTTGCTTTTTACTTGTTTTAGTTAACAGTCACTAAGCACTTTCTATAGATGTAGGCAACTTTATAAGTGCTCTGCATATAGGAACTTAGCTAACTCTCCTATTAGATGAATACTATTATCAGACTTACTTTCCAAAGGCAGAAACTGAGGCCAGAAAGAGATTAAGTAACTGGCCAAGGTTAAGCAACTAAAAAGTGGCAGAGCCAAGCTTTAAGCCCTGAAAATCTATCTCCAGAGGCCATGCACCAAACCATTGGGTCATATGCAAATGAAGTGTGCCCTATGCTCCAGAAAATAGCTGAGTTCATGTTAATGGGATGAGCAAAGTTTGAATCTAGCATGCCACTTTGCACCTGTGTGACCTTGGTCAGGTCTATGTCATTCCTGAGCCTATAGACTCATGTTGCTGAGCTACCCAGAAGTTGGCATTAAACTGGATCCTCCCGTAATGGGGGAGGTTGACTGGCATGGCCAGATTCTATTCTTCTTAGACTCTCTGAGGTGATTCCTGGCTCTTGCCCTCTGTTGTACGGCTGAGGGAAGGAAGGTGGGATGTGGCTAAATTACTCACCCCAAACCTCTTCAGTAAGTCAGGGAGGGGTTGGAACAGGAGCTGGTATGCTCCTGCTCCTGGCATGCAGCCGGGCACCATTCCCAAAGGCCGGGGCTTTGTGCTCACACATGTTCTGCATTTTGGCTTCTAATCTCAGTATGTAAGTGGAGAATCCAACTGGCCTCATTTGAACATGATGAAAACCCTTCACCTGCCCATGTGGGAATACCCGGTGTCAATTCTGCGGGTTCTGGGTAGTCACATGACTCAGGCCTCAGCTGCTCCTCTCTGCTTCCACCTTCTTTCTTTAAGGATTAATGGGGTCAACCAAGTTCTTAGGACCATTGCTATTTAACTATACTTGTACATTGTCTCTTTTCTCCATACCCAAGCAAACTCAGATTGAATTTCCTACAATTGTCTGAGAAAGGAATAGGGAAACAGGACCTGGATTATAGAAACCTCTTATGAGGCTGAATGGTCAAGAGGAGCAGTGTAAGAGGTAGGGAGGAGCACTCATCACAGAAGGGGTGGGATCTCCTGGTCAGGGCAACGTGACCCTGGATCTTACCACTGGGAGCCTTGGTTTCCTCATCTTTTAAAGCCTAGCACGTGATAGGCAGTCAGTAAATACTAGAATCTCCTCTTCTTTTTTCCTAGATGTGATCACATTGAAGAATCCCAGCTCTCTTGCCCTTCCCTTTCCCAATGACCCATTAGACACATGTGGAAGCTTCCTGGTTAGGGTTCCTTGAGGGGCAGCCTTGGAGAGTACAAGCAAGTCACATTCTCAGCATATCTGACTCCAGATCATCAGGGTCTGCAAAAACAGGCTTGGGGCCTAGACTGGCTGCATGGTTCCTGCTGCTCCCTCCACTGGAGTGAACTTAACAGGAGCCCTAGCTTTTGACCGTGGCCCTGACAACCACATTCTTCACAGGGACTTATTACAGTATCCCTGGCCTTTGCATGTTTCCTGTACCTGGACGACTGTGGCCAGAAGCTGTGCTCTCTATGTTGTCCCCTTTGATATCAACACTGGAAGATACCACTTCTAGGCTCACTGAGCCCTGAAGGTCACTCTCCACAGCAGAATTTTAGGGTTCCCTCCATCGGGGCCTGTGAGAACCTTCTCATCTCCGCCCCTGCTCCATTTGTCCTCATTGTGTTTCAGAATCCTACATGGAAAAGCAGACCTGGCTGAAGCAGAATAAAGAAATTTCTGTACAAAATTGGAGCAAAGAAAAGTCTCAGAAGAGATCTATGACCCAGCATGATGATAAGGTTATCAGCAAACATGCATTGACCATTTCTTTCATGTTGGACACAGAGCTGCTGTTTGCTGTTTGGAGATGTCATCCAGCTGGGCCATGACTGAGTCATTATATTTTAAAGATTGCATAAGAGAACATTAAAACAATTATAAGTGTTTGTAAATTTAAAAAAAAAAAAAAGTGGTGTGATGCGGAGCCCCTCCGTTATTTAGTAGACTTAATCCCAAGACTAATTCCACAGGGACATTCAACACCACCTCATTTATCTGGCATTGACCATTTCTTGGAACAAAGCCAAAGGCCTGAAATAAGCAAAACAGAACTCTGGGAATCCCAGTGAGATGACATGAAGTCTGCGTGCTGAAGCTCAAACCCTTAGTCATTCCTAAAGGAGCCTGGCCAGCTTCCTCTGGAGCCTGGTCATGCTTGTTGACTCTCACACATGGTTCCTGATTTCCTGAGGTGCTGCTGCAGAGTAGTAAGGATAGAGGGACTCTGAATACAAGCAGCTAAGAGTGCTGGTGACCAAAAAATAGCCAGAAGAACTAGAAAAAAACAGACTCAAAAATCCAAGAGCACAGTGGACCCTACTTCAGGCCCAAGAAAGAATCAAAACTCTTACGGAACATGAAATCCTCTCGGCAGAGTGGGTTCTGTGCAGCCAGGCAGGCTGGTGGCTGGTGCAAGGAGGATAGTCATTTGAAGGCCACCCCTCTATCCTGGGTGCTATAGGTTTACTATTCCCTGGAATAAGATAGATAGTATTTCTTTAACTGCTCAACTTTTCATAGTAATCCCCTGGATACGTATCTCTCAGAACAGATAAGTAGGTCAGCCTGACTTGGATCTAATATGGCAGAGACCATTTTGCTCCCCATCCAATTTCTTAAGAAGAAACAGAGCCAAGAAAAATCCTGGCTGGTGCCTGGGTCATGTGGAGCTAGCAATGCTGGTGGAGGTTTCTAGGTATGGAGGTCATGGATCCAGCTGGCTAGTATTGCATGTGTGAGCAGGGTAGGGGTAAATTGGACTTCACCCTAATGCCAAGTAACTGGGAAAAATTACTGGGTAATGCCAAGTACCTGGAAAGGGTTCGGGTATAGCCCATACTCAGAAACAGTCCCAGGATCTGGCAGGCCTGAGAAAGGACTGGCTGGGATCCAAGTGTTGATCCTTGTAGAAAGGTCCTCTCTGTGGCTACTATGACAGTTTCTTCATCTAGACTCTTTGCTCAACCCCAGTTTTTCTAGAACACCAGTGGATCTCTGATCAACTTCTTCCCTTTCCATTTCATTGATTAGAGAATCCTTTCTCTGGACAGAGTTCTTCAAGAAGAACCTCAACATTTTGGGACTCTGGATTAAATCCTAGGCTTCTCTTCATTTCTGCTGTCACTTTCTGATCATTATGCAGACAACAATCAGTTTGATTGTAGGGATTTAGAAAAATAACAATAAAAACACTGCATAATGATAAATTATTTCTCAACTTTGAAAAAAAAACTTACTCCAAGATTAGAGGACTCAGCTCTTTTTTTTTTTTTTTTTTTTCCCTCAAGAAAGGTTTCTGTTTTTGACTCCTTGACATTCTCTGAGTCCCTGCTAGGTAAAGTGCCAGACTCTATATAGGCGTTGCCACCTGTATTCCTCCAACAGTCCTATGAGTAAGAATTATTATCCTTATGGTTTTCACATGGATTGAAGAACCAAGGCCAGAGGGGAGATGCTATTTCTCCAGATCTAGTAGAAGGTGGAGGCAGGTTCTGATTCAAATCTCCCAAATCCAAGGCTTTTGTCCTTAATTCATGATCTTACTTTGTTGGGGGTGGGGGATGATAACTTTGTTTCTGGATCCTGGGTTCCATGTTAATCAATGTTCCATACTTAGCCCCTTCATTTAACGTAATCCACAATTTTAAAACAAACCTCTGTGTTTTGCTGTGGTCACTGGAAAGAATAATCTCCCAGTGAGAAAATCCACATGTCATATTTGTGAGTGTCTTATGCTAGCAGGTCTTATCTTGTCAGGTAAATTAGAGTGGGAGAGTAGCAGGCAATAAAACTGACCCTCATCACTGATAAAGAAAAGAGAGATTACTAAAATGACCCAAGAACAATCCATTTTATTGGCAACATTCCTTTGAAGATCTCAGCCCAAACTTCTTAAGGGCATAAAGAAGGCAATTGTAAATTTTATGTGAAATGGATAGCATTCAGACATATGAGAGGATAATGGATAAAGCTGGCATCAATCCTAGGCCAATATGCCAAATTTTGAATCTACTGTATTCTTGTTTTACCCTCCCTTAAGATTGTTCTTAACTCTCCAGATGGATTCACCCATCACATCAAGAAAATAAGGAGGGGGAAAAAATGAAGCTTCACAGGTTGACTTCTGATTTTGTGATCATCTTAGTTAAAATCCTTCTGGATGCAAGTTAGAGAGACTCATTACCGACTTGCTCAATCAGGGAAGGAGAAGAGACAGAGAGAGAGAGAGAGAAGAGGGAGCCAAGAGATGTGTGTGTGTGTGTGTGTGTGAGAGAGAGAGAGAGAGAGAGAGAGAGATAAAGAGAGAGAGAGAGAGAAGAGGGAGCCAAGAGATGTGTTCTAGAATCCAGATCTCACAAGGACCAGGAACTGGGAAGGGGTGTGAAGTGGAGGCATCTCCCTCTCTTGGGTCTCATTGTCTCAGCCTTTGCTGGGTGTCTGCTCATTCTCCTGTTCTTCTTCATTTGTGGCCACCCTTTAGCTATAAAGTTTATAGCATCTCCAATCCAGCTATGCTCAGTTTGAATTGTAGTACTTCCCAACTCTGTCATTTTTGGTTCAGGAATGTGGTTGCATATCATGAACATGCCTACTGATGCTTCACTAGTATAGGTGGTGAGACATTGAGCACATATCTATTATACAGCACAGCATTTTAAAATATAAAATATTTTAAAATATTTTCTAACTAATCCTTTCAGGCTTGTATATAGATATGGATCTCAACTTTAATGTTGATCTTATATCCAGCAACTTTGTTGAACTGCCTTAATAATTCTAATAATCTGTTTGTAGTTTTTTTTTTTTTTTGCATTTCCTGTGTAGATAATCATATCACAGGTGACAAATGATGGCTTGTTTCTTCTTTTATCATTATTTACATTTATGTATTTGTTATATTATTCAAGTGGCAAGGACCTCCAGTGCAATGAATGATTGAAAGAGGTGATTGATAACAAGCACCTGAATTTTATTCTTGACTTTAAAGAGCATGTGCTCATGGTTTCACCATGAAGGATGTTATTTGGTGTGGGTATGTTGCAGATATTCCTTTTCCCCCAGTTTTATTGAGAAATAATTGCCATACATATTGTATACATTTAAGGCATATAGCATGATGTAGTTTGATTTGTGAAATGAGTACCACAAACATCCATCTTCTCATGTAGATACAAGAAAAAGAAACGAAATAAGAAAATTATAAAGAAAAAGATTTTCTCCTTGTGATGAGAACTCTTTCTTAACTTCTTTCCTGTATATCATATAACAGTTTTGGCTATAGTCATCATGATTTATATCTCATCCCAGTACTAATTTATTTTATAATTGTCTTTTTGGTGATGGCCACTCCAACTGGCATAAGGTGATGTCTCACTGTGATTTTAATTCACATTTCATTAATGACTAGTGATGTTGAGCACTTCTCTTTTCTTTTCTTTTTTTTTTTAAGATTTATTTATTTATTTATGAGAGAGAGAGAGAGAGGCAGAGACACAGGCAGAGGGAGAAGCAGGCTCCATGCAAGGAGCCTGATGTGGGACACGATCCCGGGTCTCCAGGATCACACCCTGGGCTGCAGGCAGCGCTAAACCGCTGCGCCACCGGGGCTGCCCCTGTTGAGCACTTTTCATGTACTTGTTGGACTTTTGTATATCTTCTTTGGTAAAATGCCTATTCAAGTCTTTGCCCATTTTTAATTGGTTTATTTGTTGTTTGGGTTTTTGTTTTTGTTTTTGTTTTTGTTTTTGCTGTTGAGTTATATGAATTCTTTATGTTTTATATGTGAGATATTAGCTTCTTATCAGATATATGATTTGCAAATATTTTTTCCCATCCTATAAATTATCATTTCATTTTGTTGATGGTTTCTTTTATGGCTCAGAATCCTTTTGATTTGACAAAATCTCCCTTATTTATTTTTTATTTTGTTGCTTGTGCTTTGGTATCTATCCAAAAAATCTTTACCAAGACCCATGTCAAGGAGTTTTGTTCCTATATTTTCTTCTATCATGGTCTCTCATCTTCTATTTATGTTTTTAATCCATTTTGGGTTAATTTTTGTGAGTGATGTAAGAGTGGTGGGCCCAGTTTTGTTCTTTACATGTGAATATCCAACTATCTCAGCATCATTTATTGAAAAGGTTATTTTTTTCTCCATTGAGTATTCTTTGCTCCCTTGTCAGATATTAGTTGATTGTATATGTTTGGAGTTCTTTCCTGGGTGTTCTATTCTGTTCCATTGGTCTATTTGTATGTTTTTATGCCATTACTATACTGTTTTGATGACTGTAACTTTATGGCATAGCTTGAAATCAGGAAGTGTGATACCTCTCGCTTTGTTTTTCTGCCTCAGGGTTTCTTTGGTTATTTGGGGTCTTTTGTTGTTCTATATAGAAGGAGTGTTGTTTTTTTTTCTACTCTTGTAAAAAAAATACTATTGGAAGCTTGGTAGAGATTGCACTGAATCTATAGATGGCTTTTAGTAGTATTAACATTTAAACAATATTCTTCCAATCCATGAACATGGATACCATTTTATTTATTTGTGTCTTCTTTGATTTCTTTCAGAATATTTTATAGTTTTCAGTATAGAGAGCTTCTACCCCCTTAGTTAAATTTATTCCTAAGAATTTTATTGTTTTTGGTGCTGTTGTAAATGTGGTTGATTTTTTATTTCTTTTTTAGAAATTTGGTTGTCAGTATACAGAAATGCTATTGATTTTTGTATGTTAATTTTGTATCTTGCAACTTTATGAATCCATTGATTAGATCTAACAGTTTTTTGTTGAATATTTAGATTTTCTATATATAAAATCCTGTTTCTGCAAATAGAGACTAAATTTTACTTCTGTTCCAATTCTGAAACTTTTTACTTCTTTTTCTTGTCTGACTTCTCTAAGACTTCTAGTATAATGTTGTATAGGAATGATGAGACAAAGGACCCTTGTCTTGTTCCTGGCCTTAGAGAAAAGGCTTTCATCCTTTTATCATACATTAAGTATGTAACTATGGGCTTGTCATATACAGCCTTTATTATTTTAAGATATGTTCCTTTTATGCCTAATTTGTTAAGAGTTTTATTGTGGACGAATGTTGAATTTTGTTAAATGATTTTTCTGCATCTATTAAGATGATCATATGATTCTTTTCTCTTATTCTATTAATGTGTGATGTATTACACTAATTGATTTGCATATGTTGAACCATCCCTGCATCTCAAGGATAAATCTCCACTTGATCATGGTGAATGATCCTTTTAATGTGCTGCTGAATTCATTTTGCTAGTATTTTATTGAGAATTTTTGGATCCATATTCATCAAGATATTGGCCTGCAGTTTTCTTTTCTAGTAGTGTTTCTTTTCTAGTAGTAGTATTCTTTTCTGATTTTAATATCAGGATAATACTGGCCTCATAAAATGAGTTTGAGAGGGTTCCTTTCTCTTTGGTATGTCTGGAAGAATGTAAGAAGGATTGGTGTTAATTCTCCAGATGTTTGGCAAAATTCACCAGTGAAACTGTCAAGTTTAATCCAATCAGTAGTGAAATGAGATAGCGAGGCCAGGCAAAAGTTGGTCAAATCAGGCTTTTAATGGGACAGGCTCTCGGGCGAGGTTCCGCAGCCCGCAAGGGAGAGAGAGAGCAGGGAAGTCGTGGGCCAGGGAAGTCACCCCCAGGCAGGTCGCAGGAGGGTTTATAAGGAGTTTTTGGCGGGAGAGTTGGTAGGGAAATATGGGGTGAGGTTTCCTTATCTGGTGGTGTTTTTCAGGTTTTCGGTCTTTTCTGGGTCGTTTTTTTTTTTTTTTTTTTTTTTTTTTTTTTTCCGGTTAGGGCAGGGGTTACTGGTTTCATAAGCTAAGTTAGGGTAGGGCGGCAAGGTGGCATTGGCGGGAAGATGGGGGTAGGGCAGCGTTATTGGGAGGTTGCTGGCCTCCAGTTGGCCATTTTGAGGTCCCCAGTCTCTCCAGCCCAACAGAAACCATCTATTCCTGAGTTTTTCTTCAATGGGAAGTTTTTTATTACTGACTTGATCTCCTTACTAGTAATTGATCTATTCGGAATTTCTATTTCTTCCTGATTCAGTCTAGTAACTTCTCGATTTCCAAGAATTTTTCCATTTCTTTTATATGTCCAATTTGTTGGCATATAGTTGTTTATAGTTACAGATATTCTTTGTCATGTCAAAGAAAAGTCCGTTTTGCCCTTAGTTTCGGAAGATACTTTTGTCTGCATAAGTACTTTTTTTGACTGTTTTTTAGCAATATAAATAGATTAGACTTTTCGGGAATTATGTGCATTTATTTTATTGAGATAATTGTACCTTTTCCTTCTTTTAATCTGTTAATGTAATTGATTTACATTAATAGCTTTTCTAATGTTTAATAAACCTTGAGTTTGAGGATATAAACTTAATCGTGTGTGTGTGTGTGTGTGTGTGCGTGTGTTCAATATACTGTTGATTCTGTCTGCTAAGATTCATTTAGGACTTTTCCAGCCACAATAACAAGTGAGGTTGACCTGTATTTTTCCTTTCTAGCACTGCTCCTGTCCATTTTGGATTTCAAAGTTATACCACTTTCATAAAATAGCTTGGGCAGGGGTGTTCCATATCTTTTCCTATTTTCTCAAAGAGTTTGTATAAAATTAAATTATCTGTTCCTTGAATGTTTGGTGCAAATACATGTAAAGCTATATAGGGTTCATGGTTTATTTCTAGGAATATTTTATTTTATTTTATTCTTAAATAATTTATTTATTTATCCATGAGAGACACAGAGAGAGGCAGAGACACAGGCAGAGGAAGAAGCAGGCTCCCTGCAGGGAGCCTTATGTGGGACTTGATCCTAGGACCCCAGAATCATGACCTGAGCCAAAGGCAGACACTCAACCACTAAGCCCCCCAGGTACCCCTCTACGAACATTTTAAATGATTGATTCTCTTTCTTTAGTAGTTATAGCTATTTAGGTTTTCTATTCCTCTTGAGTCTGTTTTCATCATTTATATTTTTCCAGTAATTTTTCCATTTATTCTTAGTTTTAAAATTTATTGGCATAAGTTCATAATGCCCTTTCAATCCCTGCTGTATCTACAGTTTTGCTCCCTTTGCCATTCCTAATACTGTTTATTTTTCCCATCCCCTTATCTTGTGCTCTATTTTTGTGGTTTTTTTAAATAATAAACTTTTGGTTCTGTCGATCCTGTCCAGATATTATCTAGTTTTTCTATTTAATTTATTTTTATCTTTATTATTCATTTTATTCTACTTTCCTTGAGTTTATTTTCCTGCTATTCTTATAGCACCTCAGCTTGAATATTATCTTGTTAATTTCTGCAGTTTCTCCTTTTTATTATAAACATTTAAAGTAACATTTCTTTTTCTTTTTTTCTTTTTCTTTTTTAAAAGATTATTTATTTACTCATGAGAGACACGGAGAGAAAGAGAGGCGCAGACACAGGCAGAAGGAAAAGCAGACTCCATGCAGGGAGCCTGACGTGGGACTCCATCCGGGGTCTCCAGGATCAGGCCCTGGGCTGAAGTCAGCGCTAAACCGCTGCGCCACCCGGGTTGCCCAGGATGCAGGATTTTAAATACAACCAAAAGATCAAGCTTATTCTTGGCATTATTCAAATATTCCCTATTCTTACTGAGGTTTTGGCATGTCTGATCTATCATTTATTGAGCAGGCTAAAATCTCCCTCTGTTATTGGTAGGTTTGTCAGTATCTCTTTATAATTCTGTTAACTTTGGTCTCATTAGTTTGAATTTGTGTTATTTGATGTTTACAAATTTGTAATTGCTCTATCTTCCTTGTAAATTGAATATTTGGTCCTTCTGCAGTGACTCTTTAAACTCTAGCAATGCCTTAAAATATATTTTGTCCAATATTAATATATGGACAGAAGTTCTATTTAGTTGGTATTTATCTGTTATATCCTTTTACTTTATACTTTTATGTGTTATTGTGTTGCATCTTTGTTTCTTATAAACAACATTTATCTGGTTTTTAAATTTAATTTGCTATACCAACTTTTTTTACCCTTTTAGTCTAAATATTTATTGTCATCACTGATATATCTGAATTTATTTCTTCCACCTTACTCTTTGCTTTCTATTTGTTGTGTCTTATCTCTGCCTGTTTGGACTTCTTACTTTCTTTCAGATTTATTATTCCCTCCTTTCATTCTTCCCTCATCTGGTTTTCATTTTATTTCTGTTCATTTTGTGGTCACTCTAAGGTTTTTTGTTTTTGTTTTTGTTTTTCGAGAGAGAGAGGGAGAATGAGGGAGCGGTGAAGAGGAGCAGAAGGAGGAGAGACAAAATCTTAAGCAGACTCCATTCTCAATGTGGAGTCCTAAATGGGGCTCCATCTCATGGCCCTGAGATCATGACCTGAGCTGGAATCAATAGTCAGATGCTTAACCAACTGAGCCACTCAGGTGCTCCCACTCTGGCAGTTTTAATATACACATTTAACATACAAAGTCTAGGGACGCCTTGGTGGCTTGGTGGTTGAGCATTTGCCTTCAGCTCAGGGTGTGATCCTGGGATCCTGAGATCAAGTCCCACATTGGGCTCCCTGCAGGGAGCCTGTTTCTCCCTCTGCCTATGTCTCTGCCTCTTTCTCTGTGTCTCTCATGAATAAATAAATAAAGTTTTTTAAAAAAATCAACATACAAAGTCTAAAGTTAATTATCATCTTTCCTTTCTTCAAACAACAAAGACTTAGATTGCTTTCCCAAACTACCAGCTCCCCACCCTCTGTGCTATCATGTCCATTACTTTAGTACTACATTTTTTAATTCCACCAATTAGCCCTTGTATTTATTATTATATGGAACCAGGGTTTCTTAGAATTACTGCTTTCTACCCACATCTTTGTTTACAATTCCTCCTGGCATCTCTTTAGCTATTATCCTTATTCCTGGAGTGCCTTTGTCAGAATACCATTTAGTGTGGGTCTGTGGTAGTAAAGCTAAGTTTTATTTGTCTGAATATGTCTTTATTTTATGTCCAATCTTAAAAGATTAAGTGGTGTTAAGTATGGAACTCATGTTTGACAGCTATTTCTCTCAGTACTTTGAAGTTTTTACTGTTATTCTGGATTCCCTTGTTCCTGAGGAATCAACTGTCTAATTATAATTTTTTATGACACTGTATTGTGGAGGAGTCTCTGCTTCTTTTAAGATATTTTATTTTTTGGTGATATATGGTTTTACTATAATGTGCTTAAATGTTAATTTATTTTTAAGGTTTTCCTATTTACAGTTATTTGAGTTTGCCAGATATGTGGATTTGTGTCAATTGATCATTTTGGAAAATTTGAGGCCATTGTTATTTTGTTTTTATTTATTTATTTATTTATTTATTATTTATTTATTATTTATTTATTATGAATTTATTTTTTATTGGTGTTCAATTTTCCAACATATAGAATAACACCCAGTGCTCCTCCCCTCAAGTGCCCACCTCAGTGCCCATCACCCAGTTACCCCCACCACCTGCCCACCTCCCCTTCCACCACCCCTAGTTCGTTTCCCAGAGTTAGGAGTCTTTCATGTTCTGTCTCCCTTTCTGATATTTCCCACTCATGTTTTCTCCTTTCCCCTTTATTCTCTTTCACTATTTTTTATATTCCCCAAATGAATGAGACCATATAATGTTTGTCCTTCTCCGATTGACTTATTTCACTCAGCATAGTACCCTCACATTAAGATCTTTCATCCATTTTGAGTTTATCTTTGTGTATGGTGCAAGAGAGTGGTCTAGTTTCATTCTTCTGCATGTGGATGTCCAATTTTCCCAGCACCATTTATTGAAGAGACTGTCTTTTTTCCAGTGGACGGTCTTTCCTCCTTTGTCGAATATTAGTTGACCATAAAGTTGAGGGTCCACTTCTGGATTCTCTATTCTGTTCCATTGATCTATGTGTCTGTTTTTGTGCCAGTACCACACTGTCTTGATGACCACAGCTTTGTAGTACAACCTGAAATCTGGCATTGTGATGCCCTCAGCTATGGTTTTCTTTTTTAAAATTCCCCTGGCTATTCAGGGTCTTTTCTGATTCTACACAAATCTTAAAATAATTTGTTCCAACTCTCTGAAGAAAGTCCATGGTATTTTGATAGGGATTGCATTAAACGGGTAAATTGCCCTGGGTAGCATTGACATTTTCACTACATTAATTCTTCCAATCCATGAGCATGGAATATTTGTTATTTTGAATACTGTCTGTCTATGTTCTTGTTTTTATCTACTTCTAGGTATTTTAGGCTAATATCGGTATGTGTTACCTTTGTAGGTCCAATTTCATTGTTGTCTGTCTCTTCTTTTGATTGTTCTTTATTTAAATCAAGCCCATGGTATTTGGAACTTTATTTTGGAAGTTCTTTCAGGCCAGCAGGGATCCACATTTACCTCTGCCAGCTGCCTGAAGATCCTACTTTAATCTGGTTCCTCTGTTTGAGGCTCTGATGGCCTCATAGGAAGTATGGATTCTGACCTCAGAGCCACATAAATGCAGGCCATAGTTGAAAACTCTAAAGAGAGATGTTTTCCCTCCTCCACCCACAGCCAGAGCTGAGCCTAACCAACTTCCTCATTATGTCCTTGGGTGAGGAGTGGTATTTTTTTCCTTCTTCCATGGTAGGTGTTGTTTTCCAAGAGACCATGTTTCTGTAGGCATCTTTATATAACCTCTTATCTGGCCTCAATACCTGTTACCCTTTTGGAGTCCATGCTCTTTCATTGTGTTCAGCCTGTGAGTACTTCTCTTTATTAGCTTAACTTTGCCTTGACAATAATTTTTAAAAAATATTTGGTGAACGTATTTTTTTATTTCTACTGGAGAGGTTTGGGTTTTTTTTAAAGATTTTATTTATTTAGTTGAGAGAGAATGGGGGATGGACAGAGGGAAAAGGACAAGCCAACTCTGCACTGAGCATGGACACTCATGCGGGGCTCAGTCTCACAACCCTGAGGTCATGACCTGAGCTGAAACTAAGAGTTGGATACAACTGACTGAGCCACCCAGGCACCTTTCTACTGGAGAGTTTTTTAAAAGAATATCTAGTCTGCCCTATTACCAAAAACAAATCTGGGTTCCCCTCCTCTGTGCTACCTAAACAGTTTTAGTCCAGTTGCTGTTGATTCCCTGTGGCTCAGTCCAAGGAACCCTTCTCCGTCCTCACCTGCTTAAGGGCTCAGCAGTATTCCTCACAGCAGACCTCTCCCTTCTGGACACACTCTCTCTCAACTTCAGGACACTATACTCTCTGGCTTTCTTCCTGATTCTCTGTCTTCTTAGTCTCTTGTGCCAGTGTCTTCTACATGACCTGTTGGCATTCTCCAGAACGTGAGCATAAGTCCTCTCTTCTCTGTGTATTCACACTCTTGATGATTCTTTCTTTTCCTGAGGTTTTCAATACTACCAGTATGGTGAGGACTCTCTAATTTACATCTCCATCCCAGACATCTTTTCACATGTCCAGAGTCTCATATCTAACTTTCATTTTGACCAGTTCTCTTGGATAGCTCACAGACTCTCTCTCACACCTAATATTGACACATATGAAGGTTTGAGCTTTCCCTCAAACATCCTCCTGCTCCAGGATTCCCCAACTCAGTAGACATCACACCATACACCTGTTCATGTGGCCCGGACTTCCTCCTTCTCATGCACGTACTCATGCCCTTCTCCCTCTACCTCCATGCTGCTGTGTCTCCACTACTGCTTTGTCCAAATTTTCTCTTGTCTGCTATGGGCTGTGCTCACTCAGCAGCTACAGCCACATTTTCAAATCACAGGTCATCTTACTCCAAAGCTTAAAATTCTTTTATGGCTTTGTACCTAAACCAACCTAAAGTGAATCCCCAAATGCTCCTCGGAGTCACTTGATCCCTATTTACTTATCTTTGGGCCACTCTCCCCCAACTTAGCACCTCCAGCTCAGTCTTCTTCCCAGTCCCTGAACAGTCTGTGCTCCTTCGTGGCCTCAGGGTATTTGCACATGCTGTTCTCTCACCAGGAGCAAGCTTTCTCCCATTTCTGGCTTGGCTGACTTCTCTTCTTTAAGGTTCCAAGTTAAACAAACTCTCTGAAAACATTCTTTGGCATCTAGGTTAGAAGAGGTCTTTCTTGTTCGTTTTTTCCCATGGAACCCAGATCTTCTCCTTTCTGGCACTTACTACAGATTTTTTAATTACCTATTTTATTTGTCTACCTGACCAACACCTATCTCTCTCCTAAGGACAGGACCGTGTCTATGGTTGCAGTGTGTAGCTGCGTAGTGCCTGCGACATGAGACTCTCACTATACATATGGTGACAACCCACAAATGAACTTCTTCCCACCCACTCTCCCCAGTTCATATGCACTGACAATGTAGGGTCACCTCAAAGCAAACAGGGCAGGGCAGGACAACTTGTCATCACTTCCATAGGAACATCCATCATCTGCTGAGCCTTGAACTTTAGCTGTCAGAAGACTCTGCTCAGACCGTGGCTGTCTCAGGAAAGAGTGCAGGAAATCTCACACACATCAGCTGCCCACATGTACAGGCTTTGCCCCATTTGAAGTGGTGGAGGTGCATAGGTATAAATTAACACCCCCCTAAGACACAGTCCCTCCTATATGGTGGGTCAGTGTCTATTTCCAATTGACTCTCCCCTAACAAATTTAAGATAAGATTGATTTTGTCTGTTTCTTCTTCTTCAAATTAACAAAGTTTACCCTCAATTTGTTTAAAAGGAGGAAAGAAAGCCTGTTTCTAATTTCTTCTGATCCGTTTATTAAATGTAATCATACAGTAAAAAAATTCAGAGATGTTAAAAACAGCAGGAAAATATTAAACTTTCAGTGTACAAAGCTTGAATCATAAAATATGTTTCATGGGGCTCTTAGTGAAATGGGACACAACCTTAATGACATTCACAATTACTTGTTAAGAGGCTCGATGTAACCCAGAAGGCAGAGATAGAGTAACACATCTACCCAGTGTGCTCTTTCTTCACGGAGACCAGATTCTGGGCTGCATCACCCCCTGAGGATTCTGTTGGCTTTGGGAGCGTGGAGTTTAACGTTCCCTCTGTCTATTCTATGTTTCTTTTTTTAATTAAGAGTGAAATAAGCTAATGGAAAATATTATTCACGTTTTGGGGGATGAAACCTGTTTCTTCCCTTACTTCCTTCTTTTTTCTCATCTGTCCCCTTACCCTAACCAGAAATATATAAGTAAATGCCCCTCCTTAGGAGTCCAATGTGGGAAAAAAAGAAAACTTATGGTACTACTATTTCATCTCCCAAGGTACACCTTGAGATAATGGCTTAGAGAAGGATTTCCTTAGACTCCAGAGGATTTATTTGTGTTGGAGAAGCGGTTCACGTTGATTTATCTCTGTATGTGCGCACGCGTACACGCACTGTGTTAGTCTGCTCAAACTGCCATAACAAAGTACCTCAGACTGAGTACCTTTTTATAAAAATTTTTAAACTATTTATTTATTTATTTATTTAATAAGAGAGAGACAGAGATTGAGCCAGGAGTAGGCGACAGAGGGAGAAGGAGAAGCAGATTCCTCACTGAGCAGGGAGCCCAACATGGGGCTCAATCCCAGGACCCTGAGATCATGACCTTAGTTGAAGGCACATGCTTAACCCACTGAGCCACCCAGGCATGCCAGACTGAATGCCTTAAAAAACAGAAATTTATTTTCTCACAGTTCTGGAGGCTAAAAGTCGAATATCAGGGTGTTGGCAGGGCTGGTTTCTTCTGAGGCATCTCTGGCTTGTAGATGATCTTCTTCTCCTCCCTGTGTCTTTATATGGTCTTCCCTTTTTGTGTGTCTCTCCTCTGTTTAGAAATATACCTGGAAATGCTATAAAAAATAAATTGAAGTAAAGAGATAGGGAGAGAGGGTAGAGGGTGAGGCAGCTGTTTTAGTCAGAAGGACCAGGGGTGGCCTCCCTGCAGTGGGACCTTCAGAACAGAGACAGAAATGAGAGGAAGGAGAGCCCCATGGAAATCTGAGGGGATTGTTCCAGACAGGGGCAATAGCATTGCAAAGCCCCAGAGGAGTAGGCAAGGCCATTGTGTCAGGTGCAGAGTAGGAAAACCTCACTGACCCTCAACTTCCTTATCCCCAAACAGGGGTGCTGAGATGTCATTGTGAAGGGTGGAAATGAAATATTGGATGTAACACAGAACATAGAATTGGTCTTCTTTAAGGATCATGTCTGTCCCATTCCTCAGCTGGTGCTGGCTTATAAAGCCTTGTGAAGATAAGTGCTTGGTTGTGACCTGGTATGGAAAGTGTCTCAGGCTGCAGAGCCCAGGACTGCCCATCAGCTTGCCACCCATGGGTGCTGTGGATGACTATTTCCTCTTTCCCCAAATCCAGCACTCTTATTTTCCTGTCTTGTTCACCCAGTACTGGCTTTCCTCACATCCAACTCACTCCTCAGTCTTCTCTAACTGTAACATGCTCAGTCATGTTCCTCCTCTCTCTAGAACACTCCATCTGCCCTTTTGGCTTCCTAGTCCCTCCCCCACTTTCCTCTTCCTAACACTTACCTCTGTCTTAAAAGTCTTAGTTCTTATTCCAAATCTTTTTCTTGGGGTCTTCTTTGCCCAGGCACCCTTTTATCTCCCACATCATGAGATTACAGATGACTTTATTTTTCTTCTGTTGGTTTTTCTTTTTGTTCTAGTTTTTTAAATAATGCCTATGTTTTGCTTTTAGTAACTAATTTTAAAGCCCAAGTTCATTTTTAATTAGAAAATCACACACAGTGTTTATAATCATTTGTCCCCCAACAAATTCAGGGATCCAAATTTAGAATTTAAGGCCCCCAAGAAGATGGCTGCAGGTCTGCATTCAGTAGCCCTATGTTGTGTGTCTTTCTCTAGACTTGTATACACCTTCACACAGAACACAGATACATAGGACTTCTTGAATCTTGTTAGTTTCTCAACAGGTCACCTCAGATATTTCAAAGATTCAGATTTTTATGAGGATTGGCCTCTCTGGCCTATTCTAAGGAAATGAGATCATAACTATGCCCTTGGTAGTTTCAGAAGATTGGAAGCAATGTGCTGGCCACAGCCATGCCTTGCACGTGGTTGGCTTTGGGTTTTCTCTTGGCTGTTTCATTTTCTGCTGTCTGCAAGCTCTGTGAGGGCTATGAGCCTCGGCTCAGTCTGGGCCCTGGAGAGTCTGGAATCTTTGGGAAAGCAGTCATGTGGTTTTACTCGATTTTCAAACATGAAGAGGGCTTCAAAGTTGAGTTTTGCCATCTAGAAGAGAAATAAATTATATTGCATTGGAAGAACTAACATAAGATAGAGCATCTGTATGCTCACAGGAGTCTATTGCCCCTTCTCTAAGAGACTGTTGATGTTCATTTGCTGATTCTGCTACATTTTGATCAGATTATCTCTCAGGTCATTTTTTTAAGAAGATTTTTTTTATTTATTTGAGAGAGAGAGAGCAGAGAGAGGGGGAGAGAGAATCTGAAGCAGACTCCGTGCTGAGCCTGGAGCCCTATGGAGGGCTCAATACTATGACCGCGAGATCATGACCTGAGTAGAAACCAAGAGTCAGATGTTTAACCGACTGAGCCACATAGGCACCCCTCTCAGGTCATTTTAGAGCCCTGGTTTCCCTAGGCAGAGTGTGAACAAATTTGAAAACATCAGAGAACAGCAGAAAACCTGACACTACCACCACTACTGGGGAGACCAGAGTAAAATTATGGAAGAAAAACTATTTTTTTTCTTCAAAATCATTATTTTGATCACTTAAGCAGCTATGCCTTTTAAGTATGAATGCTTCTTCCCATAACTGAGGTGGTATCCATTGTGTTAATTTCTTCCACACCAGAAATTGATAGATTATTTAAGAACATTCCAACACAGTTCTCAAGCCTCCCTTTCTTCTGTAAGATGAGTTGATGCCTACCTCACAGGGTTTTAAGAATGAAGAGGATTATGTGGATTAACAAGTGAAGTTTGAGTATAGTACCCAGTCAAGAATCTGGCTTGTGGTGGGTACTTGATCAATGATAGCACAACAATGATGAAAATGAGTCAGCTATGGCCTTGTGACAGGGAAACACTCTGAGGCCTGGTCACATTCAGTCAGAACTTAATTTCACGTGGTCTGCCTGTGGGACAGGTTTAACCCTGTGGTTATGGGGTAGGGTCGGGGGAGGTTGAAAACATTACTAATTTGTTTTTCCATAAATACAACCTGTTTACAGTTATGAAAGTAATTAAGCGTTCCTGCAGATGAGAACACTGTGCAATTTGGCCTGCCCAGACTGCCATGTTGCTGACCTGGGTGGTGGGGAGGGAAAGTAGGGGCATCCAAGGAAGAAGGCTCTTGGGCCAGGAAGCACTGATGCTTTGGGACTTCAGGGTTCTGCAGGCAGAGGCCCCCAGGAGTCCTGGCTTCTGTGACTCAAGTGGCTATTTTCAGAAATAAAGGAGGCTCCCCAAGGCATTAAGGTACCTTGAGACCGGAGTGTATGGCTGCCCATGGGAGTACCCCTCTGTGACGCTCTGCATGACCTGAACATTTCAGCCGGGGCTATATCTTGTCATTCCCTTGTCAGAGCTGAAAAGCTAAATGCATATACTCCTGGGAGAAGTAACATGACAGTTACCTCTGATATAACTTACTTAGGCAGGATTGATTTGTGGAAGCAGATTTTGAGAGTGGGAAAGATTCTGGGGATTTAATGGGGAGAGCGATGAACTGGAAGAAATACAGCACGGGGGCCTTCAGAAGGGGAAGGCAAACAAAGGCAAACTTTGCTGCTTCACGTTTTGCCTGGGGCTGATCCACTTTCTCTTGAGCAGCTGCTTCTCCTAGTTTGTGTGCAGAAATACTGTCAACACTTTGAAAATGAGCAGCAGGCTACTGCCATTTAAATAAGGATTTCAGGAAGTTAAAAAAAGAGAAAAAACTAGTTGGAACCTGGAGTGTGAATTTATGATGCACAGTATTTAATGATATTAACATGCAGAGTGGCAATTTAGGATTTGTATGTTGTGTCCCAAGAATCAGGTATATTTGTTAATTTTGAAAGGGTTGGGATGGGGGAGGCATCATTCTCCTGCATATTGTAGGGTATAATCACTAATTTCTTGACATTTATTAGAATTCATAAGATTTGGAAGAGAGAAAAAATCAGCACAGTTTGTTGAAATATTTTGGAAGAATGTAATATGACTATTTTCAAATGTTTTTACTAATAGTGAAGGCAAATCCAAAATAACATTTATGGATCAAAAGCAAATGTGATGGTTCAGAATTCTTAGAATGTTATTCTGGGAAGGAGAACTATAGTTATTTTATTCTTTTCCATTTTATGTATTTTTGTTTAATTTCAAAGAAAATGTTAGTCTTTTATAACAATGGAATTGAAAATTGGAAATGTTTCTTTTCTTTTTTCTGCAATAGGGTTACATGATGGAAAACCGAATCTCGGGCCTAAAATGTGACACAGATGTGTTTGTAACTTTTGAAGGTGACAATGTTGTTATGCTGCAGGTAAGATTCAGGAAATGTTATTCTTTCTTAAACGGCTTGCTTTTCAAGATCAAGAGTTATCCAAAAATCTGAAGTATTTCATATGTTTTATCTTCATCTGATGTCTTTATTTAATTGGCAGGTGTTTTCCTGTTAAGCTCTTGATTTTTGCAGTAGTTGAACAAGGGATTAAATTATTTCTCTCCTAGCTGATCTTTGACATTGAACTATATCCTTTTTGGTTTTAGAAAGCTTCTTGTACGTATTTAGTTAGAGTCTTCTATTGGGAAGGCTATTCCAAAAGAATACGTGAGGACACAGAAGAGGAATAGACAAAAGACATGAAAAGGCAACTTATAAAAGGGGGGCAATTGATCAATCTCCCTCGCAATCAGAGACCTGGACATGAGGGCAAACTACACTACTGTTTTTTCCATCAAATTGGTTCATGTTTAAGAGCATATTGAAGCCCCAGTGTTGGTGAGAACAAAAGAGGCACTCTTCCATATTGCTGTTAGGCTGTGTGTGATTCCACTTTTGGGAGTATCTAAGGTAATAATCCTAAATACAGAAAACTTTAGGGCACAAACATTTTCATTAGTACATTATTTATTATAGCAATAATGTTGGAATCTAAATTTTCAACAATAGGAAAATGATTATGTAAATCATATTCTGGCCATTCAGTGGGGAATTATATAGCTTTTAAAATTGTACTTACACAGAGTTTATTACAGAAATTAAAAACTTATGATATGGTAAGTAAAAATGACATAAAGTTATATATACAATGTGGTCACAGTTTGATGTTTTTACAAAAGAAAAACAAGGACTTATGGTTCTGCTAAGATGGAATGACCCTACTCCTCCCAGGTTCTCCCCCTTAATAACTGAACCTTCTGGATGCAACACAACAAACAAGCATAGGAAGACCCTTAAAGGGAGAAAGAAAGAGGCAGGCTGCCTAGGGATCTTGGAACTGGAAGAAGGAAAAGGCAGTAACATGTCTGGGTTTCCTTATTGCTTCCCATAAACCTGGATAGGGGCATATACATATGCCTTGAATTTCCAGGAGGCACAGACAAACTCCAGAAAAGCCTGTTCCCCCTAGCCAAAGGACAGGGAAGATGATGGCCTAATAACAACAACAACAAAAACCTTTTCTAGCAATACTCTTTCTACATTAGTCAAACAAAATGGAAAAACTGAACAAACACACACACCAATTTCAGCAGGGCCTAGCAGGAACTGATCTTTCGTTTCACCTGACTTCTGATCCATGGAAGTAGCCAGAAGCAGGTGGTAACACTCCCATTACTCAACCTGGTGTTGTTGGTGGGGCTGAGCAGGGAATTAATCTTCTATCCTCTGCCTAGTGGAAGCAAATGGAGCTTAGATTTTTACATCAGAGTAATGTCAGCAGGGCCCACTGGTGAGCTAATTCCCCACCTCTACTCAGCAGCAACAAGACCCTTTGGGGTCATGTAAGGTGAAACAAATCACCAGTATCCTTTAACCCTATACCCAGTGTCAGCAGGATCCAATGGAGAGTTGAGCCCCTACCTCCACAACTAGAAGGGAGTTCATCAACTAGACCAATACAGGAGGTATGATAAAAAACAAGAAGACTCAAATAACCAATAATAGGCATGAAAATGGGTATATCATCAGTTTAGATATCTTGTAGAAACTAAGAGAACGATGAAGGAACACTAGAAAATAACTTTACATTAATAAATTTGATGACTTAGTCAAATTAATCACTTCCTCAAAAACCGCAAACACCCTATCCTAACCAGCTTGGATAGACAATCTGAATAGTCCTATAATCTCACAGAAATTGAATTTTTGATAATTATAAAATGCTTCTCCCAAAGAAATTTCTGAGCTGAGGTTTCATTGGAGAATTCTATAAAACACTTAAGGAAGAAGTTTTTGGAATCTCTTCCAGAAAATAGGAGAGACAGGAACACTACCTAACTCATTTTTAAAATTTTTATTTTTATTTTAGAGAGAGACAGTGCATGAGTGAGGGGAGGGACAGAGGGAAAGGGAGAAAGAGAGAATCTTTTTTTTTTTGTATTTTTTTTATTGGAGTTTGATTTGCCAACATATAGCATAACACCCAGTGCTCATCCCGCCAAGTGCCCCCCTCAGTGTCCATCACCCAGTCACCCCATCCCCCTGTCCACCTCCCACTACCCCTTGTTCGTTTCCCAGAGTTAGGTGTCTCTCATGTTCTGTCATCCTCACTGATATTTCCCACTCATTTTCTCTCCTTTCCCCTTTATTCCCTTTCACTATTTTTTATATTCCCCAAATGAATGAGACCATATAATGTGTCCTTCTCTGATTGACTTACTTCACTCAGCATAATACCAAGAGAGAGAATCTTAAGCAGGCTCCATGCCCAGCATGGAGCCCAATAGGGGGCTCAATCTTATGACCCTAAGATCATGACCTGAGTGAAATCAAGAGTTGGATGCTTAACCAACTGAGCCACCCAGCTATCCCCAGCTCATTTTATATAGTTTGTATTATTCTGATACAAAAAGTAGACACTGCAAAAAAGGGAAAACTACATATCAATAACTCTCATAAATATAGATATAATAATATTCAACAAAATATTAACAAATTGAATCTGACAGTGTATAATATGAATTATACACCATAATCAAATGGTATTTATTCCTGATATGCAAGAAAAAAATCAGTTGATGTAGTCCATTGTATCATCAGACTACAGGAGAAAGAAATCATATGATCATATTGGTTTACACAGTTAAAGCTTTTGGCAAAATGATGATGTAAAATCTTATTAAACTGGGAATAGTAGGGAATTTATTCAACTTGATAAAAAGTGCTACAAAAAATATATCTAACCTCATGCTTACTGGTGAAATGCTGAATGCTTTCCTTCTAAGATCAGGATCAAGTCAAGGATGTCCACTTGCACTACTATTATTCATCATAAAGCTAGAATTTTAATCAGACAATAAGGCAAGAAACAGAAATAAAAGACATAGATATTATAAGGGAAGAAATAAAAACTTTCCCTGTTTGCACATTATCTGATTGTCTACATAAAAAATCTGTGGAATCTACCCCAAAAGTCCTAGAACTGAGTTTAACAAGACTGAAGGATATAAGATCAATACACAAAAATCAGTCTCATTTCTATATACGAATAACATATGTAAAAACTGAAATTAAACACACAATAACATTTAAAATTGTTCCAGAGAAAATGACGTACTTAGGTGTAAATCCAATAGACAGATATAGTATCTATATGCTGAAAATGACAAAATGCTTGAAAGAAATTTTTTAAAGTCCTGGGTAAATGGAGAGACATACTATATTTATCAGTTGGATAACTGTGTAGGAAAATGTTGATTCTGTGCAAATTGATCTATAGATTTAATAAAATTCCCATAAAAATCACAACAAAATTTTTTGTAGACACAGAAAAGCTTATTCTAAGACATCATCAAAATGGTGAAATAGGAGTTTTCTACCATCTTATGCCCAAAGAGCACCAATTCTGATAATCATCCAATGATGATAGTGCTTTTGTGTAAGTCCAAGAGTCCAGTGAAGTTCCAACACACTGTTGGAGCAAAAAATAGTGAAATTGGATGCATTGAAGAGGGTAAAAAGAAGAGCTTCACTTTGCCCATGTCAGCCCTCCCTCAACACAGCACAGCTCAGTGACGAGAAATCTTACGGCATGTGATTTCTCCCATGGGGTAAAGTGAGAACATGTGAGTGAGCACCCAGATTCCCCAGCTGTGAGGGATGCTGCCCAAAAGGCCTATATCTTTTTCCTCTCACTCAGATTTCTGAGGTATGTTGCATGACATGGAGTGCAAAGAGCAACTGGGAGAATAGCAGCTAGGGCTCTCAGAGGACAGTGATTGAACATGGATCCTCCTAACTGCTTTGCAGACTCCTTCAGGAAACCCACTTATGAGCCACTGGGGACACCTCACCGACAGATCCTCCATGTTGGTCCACAGGCACCCCCAATACTCTTTTTGCCTCAGTCACACATGTCACTATTCCATGGCTAGTTGTCAATGTACACTCCCAGGGGCAGCAAGAGCCAGCCTTTGCAGACAGCTATTGAGCACATATAGAAAGCCAACCCAACTCTGTGGGATTAGAAGAAAGCATACCAACTTGAGCATTCAGTGCCACCCTAGGAAAAGTAAACAAGAAGCTGCAAGCACTAATCCTGGTTTTGCAGGATCAAAAGAAGTCATACAATCTTAAGATCTATTCCCTAAAAGGGAGTAAAAAGTATGGAACATGTGTATCCATAGAAGGTCTGAGAAGGTAACTGATCCCAAAGAAGTGGAGATCTGCAATTTTCCCAAAAGCAATTCAAAATAGTTGTTTTAAGGAAGCTCAGTGAGCTACAAGAAAACACAAAAAGATAATTCAATAAAACCAGGAAAGCAAGACATGAAAAAAAATGAGAAATTTCACATTTCACAAAGAAATGAAAATCATCAAAAAGAATCAAATAGGATTACAGAGTTGGGGAATACAATGAATGAAATGAAAGATGCAATAGAAAACATCAACAACACACCTGCTTGAGCAGGAAATGAATTTGTGAAGGAGAATAAAGGTCATTTGGAATTATCTACTCAGAGGAGAACAAAGGAAAAAAAGAAAAAGAAGGAAGAAAGCCTACATGAACTGTGGGACACCATTAAGAGAAGCAATCTATGCACTCTGGAATCTCAGAAGGAGAAGAGAGAGAGAAAGGGATAGAAAGTTTATTAAAGAAATAATGGTTGAGAATGTCCCAACTCTGGATTTGTATATCCAAATTCATGAAGCTTGTAAGTCCTCCTTTTCAACTCAAGAAGATCTTCTTCAATGTATATTATAATAAAACTGTCTAAAATAAAAGACAAAGAACTTTAAAAGCAGCGAGAGAAAAACATTCCTCAAAAACAAGAGAACCTCCATAAGGCTGTTGGTGGATTTGTCAGCAGAAACATTACAGGCCAGGAGAGAGTGAGATGATATATTCAGATGCTGAAAGAAAAAAAAAAAAAAAAAAAAAAAAAAAAAAACCACCCTGCTAAACAAATATTTAACCTGGCAAAGTTTCCTCCAAAAATGAAGGAGAGTTATAGACTTTCTCATGCAACAAAAGCTTAAGGGAGTTCATCACCACTAGACCTGCCTTGCAAGAAATGACGAAAGGAGTACTTCAAGCTGAAATGAAAGGACACTAATTAATAAAATGAAAACATATGAAATATAAAACACAAATGGTAAAAGTAAGCATATAGCCAATTCAGAATATTCTAATACTGTAATATGGTGGTATGTTAAACATTCAACCCTACTATAAAGGGCAAATTTTTAAAAACTACTGTAACAGGCAGCCCAGGTGGCTCAGCGGTTTAGCACCACCTTCAGCCTAGGGTGTGGTCCTGGAGACCTGGGATGGAGTCCTACGTCAGGCTCCCTGCATGGAATGGAGCCTGCTTCTCCCTCTGCCTGTGTCTGTGCCTCTCTCTGTGTGTCTCTCATGAATAAATAAATAAAATCTTTTAAAAATTTAAATAAATAAAAATTTAAAAACCCTACTGTAACCACAATAATTTATTAAGGGACACACAATATAAAAAAATGCAAACTATGACATCAAAAACAAAATGAGAGGAGTAAAAAGGTAGAATTTTTGTATGTGATGGAAGTTGTTTTAAGCTCAAAATAGACTGCTGTATCTATGTAATATTTTATGTAAGCCTCATGATAATTACAAAGCAAAAAGCCATAGCAGGCACAAAAGATAAGGAAAAGAGAATCAAAGTGTATCTCTGTGGAAAATCATCAAATCACAAAGGACAATGGCAAGAGAGGGAAATAGGAACAAGGGAGCTATAAAACAGCCAGAGAACAATAAGATGGTGGGTGTAAATAAGTCTTTTACAAATAAATAATTATTTAAATGTAAATGGATTAAATTCTTCAGTCAAAAGGCATAAAGTGGTGAGTGGAATAAAAAAAAAATAATACCCAACTATATCCTGTATATGAGACTTGCTTCAACTTTAAAGACATATATACGCACAAAATGAAGGGATGGAAAAGATATTCCATGCAAATGGAAACCAAGAGAGTAGGGGTAGCTACACTTATATCAGACAAAATAGAATTTAAGTCAGAAAATCCAACAAGAGACAAAGAAGGTCATTATATAGTGATAAATAAGTCAATTCATTAAGAGGTTGTAGCAACTGTAAATATAATGCACCCAACATTGGAGTATCTAAGTATATTAAGTAAATACTAATAGACCTGAAGGGAGAAATAGACAATGCAATAATTGCAGGGAACTTTATTTTTTATTATTTTTTAAAGGTTTTATTTATTTATTCATGAGAGACACACACAGAGAGAGGCAGAGACACAGGCAGAGAGAGAAGCAGGCTCCCTGCAAGGAGCCCAATGTGAGACTCGATCCTGGATCCTGGGATCACACCCTGAGCTGAAGGCAGATGTTCAATCACTAAGCCGCCCATGCGTCCCTGTGGACAACTTTAATATCTCACTTTAAATAGTGGATAGATCACCTAGACAAGAAAAGGTATAGGGAAACTTTAGACTTGAACTACACTTTAGACTAAATGGATGAAACCAACATATACAGAACATTCCATCCAATAACAGCAGAATGTGCATTCTCTTCATATGCACATGGAACAGTCTCTGGGATAGGTCACGTTAGGTAGCAAAACAAATGTTTGCACATTTCAGAAGATTGAAATCTTACCATCTATCTTTTCTAACCGCAATTGTATGAGACTAAAAACCAATAACATACCCTACATAGTGCTGGAAATACTTGCCAGAGAAATCAGGCAAGAAAAAGAAAAGGCATCTAAATTGGAAAGGAAGAAATAACATCATTGCAGGTTACAGATAATGTGATCTTGTATACAGAAATCCTATAGAATCCAGCAAAATTTGCTAGAACCAATAAAGGAATTTAGTATATTTACAGGATGCAAAATCCATGTGCATTTCTGTACACTAACAGCAAAATCTGAAAAAGAAATGAAGCTATCCTATTGATAACACCACTAAAGACAATAAAATAGCTAGAAATAAATATAACCACAGAAGTGAAAGATCTGAACACTGATAACTGTAAGACTTTGATGAAAGAAATTGAAGAAGGTACAACAAATAAAAAAATAGTCCACGTTCACAGATTGGAAGAATTAATATTGTTAAAATGTTCATCCTACCCAAAGCCATCTATAGATTCAGTGTAATTCCTACCACAATTCCAATGGCATCTTTCACACATAGAAGAAACAATCCTAAAATTTGTATGGAACCACCACGGACTCTGAACAACCAAAGCAATCCTTAGGAAGGACAAGCCTGGAGGCATCACACTTTCTGATTTCAAGCTATATTACAAAATTATAATAATCCAAACAATGTGGTACTGGCATAAAGAAGGACATTTGGACCAATAGAACAGAATCAAGAGCCCAGAAATAAATCCATTCATGTGTAGTCAATTAATATTGGACAAAGGAGCTGAGAATATTCAATGGAGAAAAGATAATCTCTTTGAGATGTGGTGCTGGGAAAACGGGATGTTGACATGCAAAAAAACTGAAATTGGACCCCTACCTTACACCATTCACAGAATTAACTTGAAATGCATTAATACCTAAACATAAGACCTGAAACTGTAAAACTTCCAAGAAAAGAAAAACCTCCCTACACATTGGTCTTGGCAACAATTTTTTTGGATATGATACCAAAACACAAGCAACAAAACTGAAAGTAAAGAAGTGGGACTGCACCAAACGAAAAAGCTTCTGTCCAGAAAGAAACAATGAACAAAATGAAAAGGCAGTGTATGAAATAGGAAGGAATATTTGCAAACCATATATCTGATAAGAGGTTGATGTACAAAATATACAAGGAAATTATACAACTCAGTGGCAAAAAAGAAAATAACCCAATTTAAAAAAGAACAAAAGACCTGAATAGATATTTTTCTAAAGAAGGTCTAAAAATGGCCAACAGGTAAATGAAAAGGTGCTTAACATCACTAATCACTCTCTTTCACCATACACAAAGATAAACTCAAAATTGATGAAAGATCTAAATGTGAGACAAGATTCCATCAAAATCCTAGAGAAGAACACAGGCAACACCCTTTTTGAACTCGGCCACAGTAACTTCTTGCAAGATACATCCACGAAGGCAAAAGAAACAAAAGCAAAAATGAACTATTGGGACTTCATCAAGAAGCTTTTGCACAGCAAAGGATACAGTCAACAAAACTAAAAGACAACCTACAGAATGGGAGAAGATATTTGCAAATGACGTATCAGATAAAGGGCTAGTTTCCAAGATCTATAAAGAACCTATTAAACTCAACACCAAAGAAACAAACAATCCAATCATGAAATGGGCAAAAGACATGAAGAGAAATCTCACAGAGGAAGACATAGACATGGCCAACATGCACATGAGAAAATGCTCCGCATCACTTGCCATCAGGGAAATACAAATCAAAACCACAATGAGATACCACCTCACACCAGTGAGAATGGGGCAAATTAACAAGGCAGGAAACCACAAATGTTGGAGAGGATGCGGAGAAAGGGGAACCCTCTTACACTGTTGGTGGGAATGTGAACTGGTGCAGCCACTCTGGAAAACTGTGTGGAGGTTCCTCAAAGAGTTAAAAATAGACCTGCCCTACGATCCAGCAATTGCACTGCTGGGGATTTACCCCAAAGATACAGATGCAATGAAACGCAGGGACACCTGCACCCCGATGTTTATAGCAGCAATGGCCACGATAGCCAAACTGTGGAAGAAGCCTCGGTGTCCATCGAAAGATGAATGGATAAAGAAGATGTGGTTTATGTATACAACGGAATATTACTCAGCCAGTAGAAATGACAAATACCCACCATTTGCTCAACGTGGATGGAACTGGAGGGGATTATGCTGAGTGAAGTAAGTCAATCGGAGAAGGACAAACAGTGTATGTTCTCATTCATTTGGGGAATATAAATAATAGTGAAAGGGAATATAAGGGAAGGGAGAAGAAATGTGTGGGAAGTATCAGAAAGGGAGACAGAACGTAAAGACTCCCAACTCTGGGAAACGAACTAGGGGTGGTGGAAGGGGAGGAGGGCGGGGGGTGGGGGTGAATGGGTGACGGGCACTGGGGGTTATTCTGTATGTTGGTAAATTGAACACCAATAAAAAATAAATTAAAAAAAAAACATCACTAATCACCAAGGAAATGTAAGTGAAAACCACAACGAGATCTCTCCTCATACCTGTTAGTATGGCTTTTATAAAAACAAAACAAAACCAAAAGATGAGAAATATTGGCAAGGATTCAGAGAAAAGGGAACCCTCATGCACTGTTGGTGGGATTGTAAATTGGTACAGCTAACATAGAAAATGGTATGGAGGATCTTAAAAAATGAACCTCAACCTAAGTTTCATACCTTATAAAAGTTTTAACTCAAAATTAACTACTTAAATATAAAACATAAAATTATTTAAAAATTTTCCTAAAAAATTTTAAGAGAAAATATTTGAGAGCTTGGACCAGAAAAAAATTCTTAGATTTGACATCAAAAGCGTAATTCATAAAAGGAAAAATTAAAAAGCTAACCTTATCAAAATTAAAACCTTTTTCTTTGTGAAAGACTATGAAGGGGATGAAAAGACAAACTAAAGACTGGGAGAAAATAATTCCAAACCACATATCTGATGAAGTACTTGGGTCCAGAAGATATAAAGAAGCTTCAAAACTGCAACAGTAGGGCAGCCCCGGTGGTGCAGCGGTTTAGCGCCGCTTGCAGCCCAGGGTGTGATCCTGGAGACCCTGGATCGAGTCGCATGTCAGACTCTCTGCATGGAGCCTGCTTCTCCCTCTGCCTGTGTCTCTGCCTCTCTCTCTCTCTTTCTCTCTCTCTCTCTAAATGAATAAATAAATAGGTTTAAAAAAATGTAACAGTAAAAAACAATCCAATTATGAAATAGGCAAAAGACATGAACAGACATTTCACTGAAGAGGATATGCCAATGACAAATGTGAACATGAAAAGATATGCAACATCCTTAGCCAGTAGGGAACTGCAAATTTAAAGCACATTGAGATGCCACCGCAAACCTATCAAAATGCTAAAATTTAAAAAATAATATTTTTATTATGCCAAAGGAAGCAGAGACACTGGATAACATATACATTACTAGTAGGTTTATAAAATGTTACAGTGCCTCTAGAAAAAAGCATGCAGTTTCTTAAAAAACTAAACACATGCTAACCATAAAACCCAGCAATTTTACTCTTGGGCATTTACTCTCAGAGAAATGAAAAACCTGCACATGAATCTTCATAGCCAGTGTATTTGTAATAACCCCGAACTAGAAACAAGTTAAATGTCCTTCCACAGGTGACTGGTTGGCCTGACTGATGTGTCCATATCATGGGGTACTACCAGGCAGTAAAAAACAAACAACTGTTGATACTTTCCACAACTTGGATGCTGAGTGAGAGAAACCAATCTTAAAAGGTCCCATACCGTGTGATCATGTTTATATAACATTCTAGAAATGACAAAATTATGGTGATGGAGATCAGGTCAGCATTGTCAGGAGTGAGAAAGGGAAAAGAAAGAGAAGTGGCTGTGATTTTACAAAAGTAGCATGAGGGATCCTTGGAATGCAACCGTTCTGTCTTGCTTATGGTGGTGGTCACGTCATAAAACTGCATAGAACTAAATACACACACACACACATACACACACACACACACACACACACACACACACCACAACTACACGTAAAACTAGCAAAAACTGAATGAGCTCTATGGATTGTACCAGCATCATTTTTCCTGGTTGTGACATGGAACTGTAAACAATGCAGTGTTTTGTAAAATGTTATGGTAGAGGGTACCTGGGGTCTCTCTGAATCATTTCTTAGAGTTGCATTCTTATAAGCACATAAAAATAAAAAGTAAAAAAGAAAACAGAAACCTTTGCATGGATAAATTAAAAAAGAAATATATCAAAATATTGGAGATAGTAATCTTTATGTTGTAAAGGCTCTGGATGATTAAAAAAATTTATAATGAAAAAAATTTTATCATGAAAAATTGACTAACTTAAAGATAAAGGCAGACATTTTTGGAATTCAGTCGTAAGTTTAGTCCACTGAAAACTAAAATGTTCAGTGGTACTTAGTGGCAGCTCTCCCCTGACCCCTTATTATTTTAGCTTTTAGAGATATCTATAGTTAAGTAAATAATTTAGGGGGAATTATTTAAGAATTGCCCTTTAATTTAGGTCTGCTCTTTTGTCTCCTTCCTACCTAAATATTGTTTTTAAAAAATCTCTCCTTAAAAATATTCAATAATCAGAGGGGCATCTTGGGTAGTGCAGTCCATTAAGCATCTGACTCTTGGTTTCAGCTCAGATCATGATTTTGGGCTCCTAAGACTGAGCCCCGAGTTGGACTTTGCCTTCAGCATGGAGTCCATTTGAGATTCTCCTTTTCCCTCTTCCCCTCCCATTCGTGCTCCCTCTCTTTCTCTAAAATAAATAAATCTTTTATTTTAAAAAAAAAGAATATTCAGTAATCAGACATTGCACTAATTCACATTCTCTATCTCAGCGGGTGATTTAAGTGTGTGAGGTTTTTCAGGAACTTTCTTTTCTAGGAGTATGTTTTAAACTTTAGCATGTAGTTCAGCATTACCTGAGTCTGAAATTATGATTTAGTGCTTTAATTGCAGGCTCTAGCTTGCACCATGGACAGATTGTTTAATTTACTTACGGGATGGTCACAGTTTCTAACTATGAATTAAAATGGAAGCATAGGGAGAAATAGGGACTACTTGCTATTTGTCATGTGAATGGGAGAAGAGGCAATGAGAGTGGGAGATTATGGACCACAGTGGGCAGTAATGCATGGATGCTGGGCATCAGGGAGGCTGAGCTGCATGCCCAGGAGGACATGTGCCAGCACAAAGAGGCAGAGAAGCCTTGCAGTAAGAACCCATAGAAAGATTTTAAGGTTCAGGCTGAGAAAGGAAGCCAGGAATGTTCAGTGTACTAGAAAGGAGATAACCAATGACTTGAAAACCAGATGATAATGACCTTCTTTGGCCAATTTTCCAGACAGACATCTTTTAGATGCCAGAAAAATACTACCTCAAGCCATGATTGAATTTTATTCTTAGGCAGAAACACTTATTTTATAAGTAGTATGTGTCGGAGTCCCCAGATCACCTTCAGGTTTGACAGTTCTCTAGGAGAATTCACAGGACTCAGCATATAGTCATACTCATGGTTGGGATTTATTGTAGCAAAAGGATAAAACACAAAATCAGTGAAGGTAAAAGGCACTTGGGGCAAAGTCTGAAGGAAACCAGACATGAGTTTCTGAGATTCCTCTCCCACTGGAGTTACCCAAGACATACTTAATTTTTCCAGCAATAATTGTGACAGTATATGTGAAATATTGTTTACCAGGGAAGTTCATTGGACACTCAGCATGCAAGGTTTTTATTGGGGGCTAGTCATGTAGGTATCCTCTGCTTAGTGCACATCAAAACTCCAGACTTTCAGAAGGAAAACAGTGATTAGCATAAACCACAGTTGAGGCACAGTGAACCACCTATCAGTCAGGAAATCGTGGGAACTCTCCCCAAATCCAAGTTCCCAGATGCCAGCCAAGGGCCATCCTTGTAAGCAGGCCTTTCCAAGAATAGCAGTCTCTGGCTTGCTGTGCTCTTTTCTGCAGTGATGCCATAGATAAGGCAAATGCCCTTCCTAATTTCCTTGCTAGGAAGAAGGAAGATTAAAGGTGTGGTGGGTGGGGAAGAAATCCCAAGGCATCCAGAATTAGGAAGAAAGAATAAGATGCTTAGACATTGCAGCGTAAATAGAACTACTGATGACATGAACACATGCATTACTACTCCTCCCTCTTCAAATCCTATTGAAATAACTGGAAGAAAGAATAGAAGGGAACAGATCTGCAGGCTCACTGGCAGCGGGAAAGAGGCCATCAGAGGACCAAGTAACTTGACCTGTTTTCTGGAGAATGGAAAGCAGATGGGATAGAAATGATGGGTCAAAAAAAAAAAAAAAGAAAGAAAAAAAGAAATGATGGGTCAACCCAAGTGGACAGGGCTAAAGGTGAGCGTTGTTACTTTTGTGTATCTCTGGAGAGATGCTGAGTCACAGGGATTGAGACCTGGCGAGGGATTGGGGCAGAGAGCCAGGGCTTTCTGTAAAACCCTGCCTAGCCGCAAGATGGCTGGGCTCCCACATCAGAACACTTGACTACACTAGTAGCATCTGCTACGACTCTGGAAACTGCTCTGGAAAGGACATTTGATAGCCTTCCCAGGGAGTGATTGGTCTCCTTGGGTGAGAGACCAAGACCTCTAAGCACATGAGCTTTATGCTGGGGAGGTCAGCCTGCTTGCTTGCCACCAGTTGACATACCCTATAGGAAACCTACATGTCAACCAGTTGACATGTCCTATTTTGTACTTCAGGCTACCTGGCATCACACAATGGTGGGGAAGGAGGCTCTGGCTATTGGCACTAGTCAACCTGGCCTTCTACTCGAGTGTTGGAATCTGCCCATATTGAGGAGACTACCTTTCTGTGGGCTGGATTTTGCTTTGATTCTACTTCCTGAAGTAGATATAGAAAATTCAGGAGACTAGGGGATAGCAGAACCTGGTCAGTGAGTTTCACAGTATTCCAGTGTTATCTATAGTGCTTTCAACCTTCTGCATGAAGGTAAGACTCTAGTGGTCTTGAAATTGGTGGGGCTGCTGTTCAATGATTGAGGAGATGGAGATAGAGTAGGCATGCACTATAGAGTTTCTATAGGCTTTACATATTTCCCTTTAAGCAAGATGGAAGGTCCTCTGACCCTTTCATTATTTTCCTGGGGCAGAGGTTGTAGACCCTTGGCGAAATTTAATTATATCCTCCACCAAATCCAATTACTACCCACACCCATGAAATCCCATTATAATTTTCTTTGCTTCACTAGAGATACAGCAGAACAGGTGCCTTCCTAATCTACTCTGGCAGATATCCTAAAGATTATCAGTTAGAGGCTTTGCATACTTTGTTCATTACTCTGCAAGCACAGCAAATATGCAAAAATGCAAATGACTATAGTCTAACTTGATTAAAGACTTTGTGTCTGGTTTCCTATAAGAAAGCTGATTCCTTAGAGATTTTAGGCCCCCAAGGATATTCACATATTTTTATTTTGTTTTTCTTATTTCCAACTTTTACTTGGAAAGTTTTCAAGCAGAAATTTCAAGAGAAAAATGGAAAGACTAGTACAATAACACTTGGATTATACTCTCCACTTGGGTAAATTCTCCACTTCCAAGTGTTAATACTTTGCTATATTTAAATGTCCTCTTTCTTTTCTTCTTTCTTTTTTAAGAGAGAGAAAGTCTATGTGCATGTGAGGGGGGAGGGGAAAGGTGGAGAGGCAGAAGGAAAAGGAGAGAATCATAAGCAGGCTTCATGCCCAGTGTGGAGCCCAACACAGGGCTCAATCTCAAGGCCCTGAGATCATCACCTAAGTAGAAATCAAGAGTTGGATGCTTAACTGACTGAGCCACCCAGGCGCCCCTAAATATCCTCTTTCTTATTCTCTCTGTGTGTGCATGTCTAGCCATGTGAAAGTAAATTGCAGACATCTGTAAAAAGTTCATTCATTTTCTAAAATAAAGACAATTTCTTACTGTCTTACTATCATCATACCTAAGCAAATGAACAATAATTCCATAATATTTTCTAATAAGGATGATTAGACATTTAAGGAAAATCAACAAATGAAAATGAAGGATCAAGATGAACAAACAGAACTGCTGGCACTGGAAGGAACAAAATAGAGAAATGAAAACTAATTAGTATCCTTAGAGATTGTGACAACATTACATCCATAAAACAAGAACAGTCTGCTATGAAAAATGAGCATTACACTAAACCATAGTAACCATAGTGTAAAGAAACATAGTAAAGTTAGATGTTTATAAAATTTTACAATTTCACTAAAGGATAAATGTGAGAAAACAACTTTTCAGAATGAAGATCTGAAAAAAAACAAGTGAAAGGAAATAAAAAGGAAATAAAATATATGGATGATCAATTTAGGAAATCAAGACATTCCTGGAAGAGTACATAGAGAATACAAAGAGGCAGACAAAATTAGAGAAATAAAAGAAGAGAATTTCCCAGATCTGAAGAAATGCATAAGTCTTTAAATTGGCAGGACCCACTGGAAAGGGTCATAGCCTAAAAACAGCCTGGAGAATTTCAGATAGCTGGGTAAGGACAAAGAGAGGGCACCCAAAACTTAGCCTGAAAAAAAAAAAACACTTTATATTATTTGCCAAGAAAAGAGATCATATTGACTTAGCCCTTTTAGTAGCAGTGCTGAAGGCTGGAACAGCACATCTCCAGTCTAATGTACCCACACATCCCTGGAGATCCTGTTCACGTTCAGATTCTGGGGTGGCTCTGGGGTTCTGTGTTTCCAAAAAGCTCCTAAGTGATGCTGAGGCTGCTGGTCTGCGGAACTCATTTTGAATGGAAAGGGTCTAGAATAAAATGGAAGAACGCCTTTAGAATTCAGAAGAAAGTTATCCTGAATGTAAAATTTCATAGCTAGCCAAACTATCAAATATGAGACAAATTAAGACTTACAGATATTCAATAGCTCAATAAGTTTACCCTCTATACACTTTCTGAAAAACATTACTTGTAGATGAACTGCATAAAGGCATAAAGGGAATTAAGAATTATAAAGACATGTATACTTTCTGGAGCTAATCCAGGAGGAGTATGTATAAATACCTGGATAATAGTGGTGTGGTGAGCCTTGGACACAATTAATCCCAATTAGAACAGGAAGTCAGAGGGATCAAAAAGAATGTCTTCAGAAGGTAATGGTTTTGTTTCCACAAATAGAATGATTAAAAAGCAGGAAGAGCTTAGTGATGTGATGGAAAAGGCACATGTTTCTTCTTGAAACAAGGCGGCGGTGGAGGGAGCAAGTCCATTAAGAATTCAGGAAAAACAAAACCACTCAAGAAAAGCATGCTCCAGATATGAAGCAGACTAAAACATGACATGAGAATCTGTTTCAACTTGACGCTTAGAAGCTTCTTCTTCTAACAGAACAAACCTCACTTAAAAACAGTTATTTCTGGGGCATCCCAGGTGGTTCAGAAGTTTAGCGCCACCTTCAGTCCAGGGTGTGATCTTGGAGTCCTGGGATGGAGTCCCAAGTCAGGCTTCCTGCGTGGAGCCTGTTTCTCCCTCTGCCTGTGTCTTGGCCTCTCTCTCTCTCTCTCTCTGTCTCTCATGAATAAATAAATAAAATCTTTAAGAAAAAAAAAACAGCTATTTCTGGAGTGAGGTTCTAGAAGAAAGGGATTGAGCAAGAGACCTTTACTTTTTATTTAAGACTGTTTAGTATGGCTTGAATTTTAAAAATCAAGTATATTTAAAAACTATTTTCTTTAAAATCTCTCCTTTAAATATGAAAATGAAGAAAGAGAAGGAATGAAGAAATAACACAGAAAGGAAGTCCTCTCTGAGAGAGAGAACAAAGGCCAGTGTCTCTCTCTTTCTCTCAAACACACATGCACATGCATGCACATGCATGCACACACATGCACACACATGCACACCCCTCACCCTCTAGCCTTGGTGTTCTCCCCAACCCCACCACTGGAGAGAGTTCCACATTCTTCTCCCAGACAAGCAGGATCTCGGGTGCTAGAATGGGGCCTTGGGACCAATATGATGTGAAGTGAGGACAGGACCTCAGGCTGCTGAACCTGGACTGAAAACAGTAAACCACAGTAAACCAGAAAGAACATCCTTTCTGGGGTCCCAACCTTCTGGTTGTAGCTGAGCATTAGGTAGAGGTTGAGATGGCAAAAGGAGAAAAGTGCAGATACCCCTAAAATCAGAGGTGAAGTTTGGGTCAAGCCCAATCACAGGGCCATAGAGCATCAGTTCTAAAGTGCCTGAGATCTGAATGGCAAGAGGAGCCACTGGTACAGAGTTGATGGGGCTATGGATGACATGTCTATTTACCTGAAGGATCAGCTGCCTTCCCAATCTGAAGGCTCTTGGAGAGAGAGAACAACGAGGTAAGCTGAAGACCTGCTTGACCTCACAGAATCAGCAGCAGATGATTCAAGGGACTTCCCTAAGACCTACAGATGGGAAGTTACACCTAGAATCATCTCCAATGATGGCAGCAAAAACTAAGGAGAGGTGTGTGAAATAAGACCAGAGAGGCAGGCAGGGGCTGGCCTAGTGAAGACTGTGAAGGCCATGGGTGGAGCAGCCAAGAGTGTGCTTGGAACTGAGTTTCACCCTTGAGGAAGATGGTGGTGTCCAGGCCAGGATGGTGTCATTGAAATGGAGTGAGGAGGACAGCTTGAAGATCTGCTTAGGGGATAGAACTGACATGAAGCATTTACAAAATGTGATCATTTGGGGGGAATTTGGAAAGACTTTGGGGTGATGCACTCTTAGGAAAGCTAACCAAACTAACTCAAACAGGCATTCTATTTTTCTATTTCTAAATCCAATGACCAATACACAAAGCTGGCACCAGTTTTTTTCAAAACCAGATGTTTTAGCATCTAGATATTGAAAGCTCTCCCCAAGGGCCCCATGTGTGAGATTTTGGAGAAAGGGAGCCTTCTGAATATGGCCCACTTGTTTAACTTTACTTTTCCACTCCCCAAAGTGACTTCATTTTCTGTACGGTGAGATTGGTTTTGGCACTATTTTTCAAGTTGATATCTATGAGTTCTGTATGAGAATGTGTTAATTATTTGTTTTGATGATAATCTAAACAGAAATAGTCTAAGTGAGTTATGTAGATTGTCTGGATGACAACTACAACCAGGGACTGCCGTGGGATTCTGGCCTCCATCTTCATATTTACAAGCCCTTTGGCAACAGATAATATCACCTTGGTCACTAGAAACCAACAAAGAAAGAACAGATGTAAGTTTCCTATGACTAAAATAATGAAGGCTGAGGGGTGCTATGATGTGCTGCTGAAGGAGGATTTCGTAGTCAGAGACTAGAACGAGTAGGGCCTCTTTCCCCCCAGCCGTCAGAGGCGTGAGCATAACCCATCCAGGGAACCTGCACAGTCCGGGAGGGCCAAGTTATGCTGCAGAACAGTCTGCCACATGTTATGAGGGCTGTTAATGTGAATCTCATTAGTTTTATAGTTTTGCTTATATTTAATTTCATAGTTTATAATTGAACAAGAGCCACAAACATAAGGTGTTTATATCTAGTTAAATGTTTTAACATGTTTAAGTAACATTATGATTTGAAACAACTTAAGTCAACATTGAGGATTAAGGAGAATTTTTGTTTTCCTTCAGAAAGGGTTTGTGCATTACTCAAGACATAGAAAACTTCATAGGATTTCTTTTTTTGACATCACCATTTATTTATGTAGTCACAGATTTAAAACTTCAGTTACTTTTCCATTTGAATAAAGGAAAATAAGTATACCAGTAATATCTACTCCAACTACAGTAGACATTACATTTTTGCTAGGGGGTGGGCTTCAGGAGAGGCCAGACATGTGTATGCAATACAGGGAAATTTCCTGCTAGAGGCAGAAAGGTGTGCATGGAGCAGGAGGGAAGGCAAGGGGGATAGGGCTGAGAAAACTTGAGACAGCGGCAGCAGCCCCTGCACTGAGGAAAGTGGACTAACTAGGGTCCTGGGTGGTTTAGTTGGTTAAGCGTCTGTCTTCAGGTCAGGTCATGATCCAGGGCTCCTGGGATCAAGTCCCACATCAGGCTCCCTGCTCAGCCAGGAGTCTGCCTCTCTCTGCTTCTCCTGCAGCTTGTGCTCACACTTGGGCTCTCTCTCTCTCTCTCTCTCTCTAGCTCATGTTCTCTCTCAAAATAAACAAATAAAATAAACAAATGTTTTTTAAAAAAGAAAGTGGACAAACTAGAGTCAGAGAGTTCAACTTGGACCCAACGACCAATGGGGTTACCAGTCAGGACACAGTTGGCTGCGTGTAACACAACTCCCACCAATATGGCCTAAACTCTAGGAACATGTATCATCCTCCTTGGTAAACCCCAGAGCTGGCTCAGTGGCCTCTCTGCCCTTCAGGCCTGAGCCTATTTCCAGCATTCCACTCCAACAACATTGGAGTGGTTCCTGAGAGGTCTCATCTGCATCTTAGGGGGCATTTGGGAAACCTTGCCCAGAAGCCCTCAGCTAAATTCCTCTGAGATCCCACTGGCCAGGACCTGGCTGCATGGGAGCTGGGGATGAGCACTGAGCATTTTTCACCTCTTTTGTGGCAGAAAGTGTGGGCCAGAAAGCAAAGCTTTTGTGCGGGCCAATGGCAACTAGTCACAGACAGCTAACAGGTAGCATCTGTACTACAAAGTAGGTATCCTCCTGAGCTGGGCTCCACCATTCAAAGAGAACTGGGCTTGCCACAGATGGCTGATTTACGAGGACAGGAAATAGGAAAGGGCAGAGGTAGGGGGTCAGGGGTCCACTCCCAGGTTCCTTACACTGGCTGCATGGGGATCCTTGGGATCCTTGGATGAACCCACACCAGGATCATCAGATCAGATCAGATCAGGGCAAAGACTCAAGTAACTGAAGCAGGCCCCTTAAATCTCAGAGCTCAGTGGAGACTGGGACAGATGGGGAGCCCTGCCGTCTCTGGGGAGATGCTGTTGCTTTCTTCCCACTGACTGCTGCCTCAAGGAAACATGAGTTCAGGCTTCCCAGAAATTCCAATTTTTCAAGGAAAGAGAAAACATATCATTTGTTTTTACTGTGGAAGGGTGGGCAGAGGGAGGTCAAAGAAAATAAGTCTGTGGGGTGCACTAAGCCATTGAGCCACAGGGCCCGGCACTCAGTAAGTGCAGACCTCTTAATCCTAGCTTGCTTACCTCCTTTGAAAGCTTCTGCTTTAGCAAACATGGCCCCAGAAGCTGATGGATGAGGCTATGGTCATCCCTGGGGAGGAGTGAGGAGAGGGAGGGGGTAAGATTTAAGAGTTCCCTTCTTGCAGTCCAGCACACTGAAAGTTTGCCTGCTAGGCTTGAGGGTTTGGGACTGACCTCTGGCTACACAAAGTCCTCACATAAGATCTGTCACTACAAAACCTGCAAAGGAGGGGCTCTGGAGGAAAGCCTCCTTGGGGACCAGGGAGGGAGGCCTCCCCACACTGACAGATTGTGAAACCCTTGACCTAACCTCTTTGAGCCCCCACCTGCACCCTGGGCATCATCCACACCTTGTAGGACATTGTAATTACTCCCATCACATGCTCAGCACACAGTAGGGGCTCACTCAAGGCTGTGTCCTATTGTTGCTTATTCTCCATTTGATTACAAATTCCATGGTCAATGTATTCATCAATTTATTTATAGTTTATTTAATATAATCCATATTTATATAGAGGTTTATGTATATAACATGAAATAGAGACACAAGTTCCTTGTTTCTTTGAGGCCCCCTTTCCACATTTTAAAAGTGGGGGTGATAACGAGGCTCTATAATAGGGGTGTTATGAGGATTAAATGAGAAAGCACAGGCAAAGCGTTAACTGTGGTTTTGGCACATATACCGAAAAGCTCAGTAATGTTAACTTGTTGCCAGTATAGTACAGGGCATGTAATAGATGCTCAGTAAATGCATCTATTTACATGTGATGCAAAAGTGGGTACATGTGATGCAAAGGGCCTGACCTGGGTTGCACCAGGCAAGGGGCTTTCCATGTAGCTATGGGCAGTGTTTCCAGAAGCAGAGTCTAAATCAAGGTGGAGGCAGGAAGCAAGAAGGCTCTGTCCAGCACCAAAGCAGAAGACTGAGTCAAATCTGTGGAAGGAGAGCCTTGTGTGGCCTGGGGCTATGGCAGTCCTGGGTGAGAGCCACAGTACATGGCAGGAAGAGCCTGATTTAATGTGGTCCAGGTGCATGGAGCGGCGTCAGGCCTGGTGGTTTAAAGATGCTTTTAAAGGCAAGTCAGGGGATCCCTGGGTGGCGCAGCGGTTTGGCGCCTGCCTTTGGCCCCGGGCGCGGTCCTGGAGACCCAGGATCGAATCCCATATCAGGCTCCCGGTGCATGGAGCCTGCTTCTCCCTCTGCCTATGTCTCTGCCTCTCTCTCTCTCTCTCTCTGTGACTATCATAAATAAGTAAAAAAATAAAATAAAATAAAATAAAATAAAATAAAATAAAGGCAAGTCAGTAAGCAGGTATAGAAGGAGGGAAGGAGTGGGGGGTAGAGAGGGGGAGAAGGAGGGGGAGGAAGAGGAGGAAGTCAGGGAGGGGAAGGGGAAGCCAGAAGAGGGAAGGGGAAAAAGAGAGGTAGAGAATGGAAGAAGAGGATAAAAAGTGAATGGGGACCAGAAGAACTTCCTGTCCTGTTGTCTGTTGCTGCTTAACAAACTAGCCAAACTTCCAACCTCAGGGGCATATAACCCCAAGCACTTCATTGCACCCGTAGGTTCTGAGGGTCAGCAATTCCGACAGCAAGGATGGCTCATCGGGCAGCCTCCTGCTCCTTCACTTCAGCCTCCAGGTCCACCGCTCTGGTCACTGGGCTCACCATGCACCACCCTCTGCATGGAACTGGCTCCTTAGGCCGGCGGCCGAGGCTCTTGGCATCCAGCCCTTGCCGGCTGCATGCCTTGGCTGGCCATGCTTCTCCAAGCTTGTCCCTTTAAAGGTGCTCCTTCTACAGTGTGAAAGCCCTCATCTCTGCTCCCCAGTTCCTTCTCAGTGGTGGAACTTTCGCATCACGTCACGTCTGAGGGGTTTAGTTCCTAATGACCCTCCGTGGGGGGTTTGGTTCCTAGTGACCCTCCGTGCACTACCTGACACTGTACTTGGTGAACTTTAGGTTTACCTCTGTCACCCTCATCACATTATTCTATCTTATTGACTGTCTCCCCAGCACACTGGGCTCTTGCATTCCCTCAGTACCCTCAATGCCCACCACAGCGCCTGGCACACAGGAAGTGCAGTGTAGGTGTGGAAGTATTAAAAGCATGGACTCTGGGTGTAAACTCTAGCTCCACTGCTTCCTAGCTGTGGTAGCCTGGCAACTTGCCTAACCTCCCTAGGCCTCAGTTGTCTTATCTGAGCAATGGGATGATTCTGTTAACTACTCAAACTTGTCAGGAGGATTAAATTAATCATTTCACATAAAGAGTTTGGAACAGATCTTAGCCTTCGTAAGTGCTTTAAAAAAAATAGGCAGCTGTTACTATTAGGTATCAAACACATGAATGAACAAATGAATGAAGCTTATCTGTGCCACTTGAGGGATACATGTTTCTTATTCATCTTTGTAATCCTCACTTTACTCAATATAGATGGTAGGTGCCTTGCACACAGTGCATGCTCCATAAATGTGGGTGGCATGAGGGAAGGAAGCCACAGGGATGTACTTTATTTCCTACTGGGAGGAAACATTGGGAAAATAAGTTAAATTTGACCCAGATTTAACAACAACAACCAAAACCAAAAACAAAAACAAAACAAAAAAACCAAACCAAAAAACTGATCTCTCCTCAAGTTTTACTGAACAGTGCATCAATTTTTGCTGGGCTTACATCACTGCTTTGGATCTATCCATTCTCCTAAAGTATAAAGTTCAAATCCATGTTTAAGGCCCAACAATTACTCAGAGCATTGTACTTGTGGGTTTCTGTGTTAAAACAGCTCTTCCTCTTCTCACCTCTCCTGTCCCTCCCTTCCTCCCTCCCTTCCCCCCTCTTCCCTCCCCTTCTCCTCCCTCCCTTCCTCTCTTCCTTCTCTTCTAGCCAGAGAACTTTTAAAGATTCTCCTCAAAGAAATTTCACCATGATGGGATGTCTAGCACCTAAAAGAGGAAAAAGTTAAGGGCTTGGAGAGTCATGTCCACTTGGCTTTTTCTTCAGTCTCATACCCTGAGTGACACCTGAACTGCCCTCAGGAACCTACGGTTGCCAGATGGTGATGCAATAGAAATATGGGACCGGCAGCCCTACTGAGATCCTGAGGGCTGGATCCAGCCTCATGGGATGAAACCTGGACAGTCATATGTGATCTCGCACTCAGAATGGCTTGTGCTGGATTTAACACTCTGTTCTCACCATCTTAAAATGCTTCATTATTTTTGAGCAAGGGGTCCTGCATTTTCCTTTTGCACTGGGCTTTGAATTACATAGCCAGTTCTTCCTAGGGCATGATTTGGGACCCCAGTGCCATCATAAGTACTGCCACTTTGAATGGCTCCATCACCCTATGTGGTTCAAGCCTAAGTGCAGCCCCAATTCCTGGCTCCTCCTTGTTACATAATGGATGATGTCTGGTGGCTTTTCCTTAGACACCGTGTTTTCTATTCTAATTGGCTCTCAATATTTCTCTCTTGGCAGGAGATACCACTTGTTAAGACTTTCATCCAAGTTTCACTGTACCTGGCATAAATCAGTGAAATATTTAGTATGTAGAAATGCTAGTTGCTTCATAGGTGCCTTGAAAAGCCATTTGATATAAAAAAATAACTTTTATTGATGTTATATAATCAGTGTTGCCTGATGCATATGATATTCATTATAAATGTATGTTTATGATGTCATTATTCTGCACAATTGCTTAGACTCATAGTTTCCAAATGTTGGCTGTAGATTAGCTTGATTCCTCCTACAGATGGGATCTTTTTAAAAAGGCAAGCCCATGGCTGTTCTGACTACCCAGTCTCCTAGTGTTCCCTTAAGAAAGGGGCTCCTGAGGGCAGCCCCAGTGGCTCAGCGGTTTAGCGCCGCCTTCAGCCCAGGGCATGATCGTGGAGACCTGGGATCGAGTCCCATGTTGGGCTCCCTGCATGGAGCCTGCTTCTCCCTCTGCCTGTGTCTCTGCCTCTCTCTCTCTGTGTCTCTCATGAATAAATAAATAAAATTTATAAAAAAAAAAAAAAAAAAGAAAGGGGCTCCTGAGCAGGTGCACTGGAGATTAATAAAGTATATAGAATAAAATAGAGTATTCATATTTAGAACCAGAGAACTGTAAATAACCACAGAAACAACATGACCACAAAAACAGTCACCTAGAAAGAAATAACATCACAAGTTGTCATAAGAAAATATGGTGTGAATATTCAAAACACCAGACTTGGATACGGATGTAATCACTTATATTGCAAAAAGATAATATTTCACTTTACAAAATGATCTACTACTGGGTTCACTCTCAAATAATGAAATTTCTACTATAAGTAAAATTGTATTGAATTTCCTGATTTTGGTAATCACTATTGCTGTGTAAGATATCACTCTGAAGGGAAACTGAGTGATGACTAGATAAAACCTCTCTGTACTATATCAGGTTTTCAACTTTTTGTGGGTCTATAATTGTTTTAAAATAGGAAGTTAAAAATGTATATATGTATATGTGTGTATTAAAAATGTATATATATGAGTGAAAACAAGCACATTTTTGTTGCATGCCCAGTCAAGATGGTGACTGATCTCTTTTCCTCTCTCTAGGTCATTTATCAAATAAAGTATTGGATTTAGAGACTGTAATGCCCAAACTCCATGGTAGCTGATAGCTTCAATCATTTAATCTTTCACTAAGGGAGTATCAACAGCAGGAAATAAACTCATTTTTAAAATCATATTTTGTCTTATGACCTAGAAAAGGAGGAAAGATGCCAAGAGCAAGGAACAAAAAGGAAAGAAAAGGGAGCAAAGATCTAAAATGACTAATCTGCTGGAGCCCAATTTGTCTATCTTTTCCCTAAAGTGTTGCATCTGAACTGGATTATTATATCATTCTAATTTTAATTCTAGCTAGAGTGAATTTTTTTCGGATTTAAGTTGCTTAAATCGGAAAGGTAGGAGTAGTGACAGTAGCTAAAAGAAATTGTTAAGGAATTGAACAGATTGGATAATATATTGAAAACAGGAAGGGGATTTATTTATGTATGTATTCATTCATTCATTCATTCATTCAAGAAAGATTCCTCTGCTCTCAACTCTGTGTCGTCTGTTGTCTGACGGCCTAAGAATGAACAAACTGTGACCTCCTGGCACTTACCTCCCAGGCAGTAGAAAGACAAGAGACAAGTTGCTTTGCTCCATATCATCAGGCAGCAATAAATGCTATCAAGAAATATAGACAAAGGTAAAGATATGGAAAGGTGGAAATCAGAGAAAGGATTTTTTAATGGTTGGAATTATGTTGCTCTTGTAACAAGAGAAAGATGGAGTGAAAGCCATCATAAATGTAATAGATTAGCAAAACCAAACCGTTTAAATCTTAATCCTAATGTGTCAGTGAAACTCGATTGCTATATAATTTTAATTTTAATTCTAGTTAAAGTTAGTTAATTTTCCACTATTTGCTGGGAGTGTTTTGATTTTTATACTTATTTTCTATAGCAGCAGCCATAAAAGTGTTCACATCCTCTGACCCATAGTACTGTACTGTGATCCTTTTTTTTTTTTTTTAATTTTATGATAGTCACAGAAAGAGAGAGAGAGGCAGAGACACAGGCAGAGGGAGAAGCAGGCTCCATACACCAGGAGCCCGATGTGGGATTCGATCCCGGGTCTCCAGGATTGCGCCCTGGGCCAAAGGCAGGCGCTAAACCGCTGCACCACCCAGGGATCCCCTGTGATCCTTTTTTAAAAAAGATTTTATTTATTTGAGAGAGAGGATCAGGGAGAGGAGCAGAGGGAGAGGGACAAGCAGACTCCATGCTTAGCACAGAGCCCAATGCAGGGCTCAGTTCCACAACCCTGAAATCACTATGTGAGCAGAAATCAAGAGTCAGATGCTTAACTGACTGAGCCACCCAGACACCCCTCTACTGTGATTCTTAAACATACTGGACATAATGCCCTCTTTTTTATAAAAAATATTTTGTAACACCCCCTTTACTATCCTGAAACAAAGTCATGAATAATGTAACTTATCTAGAGATATAATTTCAAGAATTCAACACACTACTGCAAAGAAACAAAAGCAATTTATAATAAGCATAACAATATAGAGGACAATGCATGCATCTATACCTAGGATTATTGTGGCAGCCTCCAGCAGAGACTGAAGCCCCAGGTTAGGGACCTGTCACAACTGGGAACATCACACCAGCTTGCATGTCACAGGTTTAAAGCCAGTCCTACAGCCATCTCTAACTTTTGGGGGCAGGGAGCTTAGTCCTTCCATTGGCCGGGATGGGAAGAACCTGAAAGCTTTGGTAATTGAGTTAGGCTCTGGGCTATCGGTTGGCTGCATGGGTTTGACTACATGACTTTGAGAAGGACACTGGGTGCCATGTAGTCCTCTGCTAGTTGAGACTGTCCCATGAATTGCATGACTAGCTCTACTCTGCACTGCTAATAAAGCTCCCTTAGGTAAATATGCCTTGACAAGTTCCCAGCATCTCTCTTATATGTGAGGTGGCCCTTTATAAGGAACTTTGCATCAGTTGGGTTCATCAGATTTATTTTCAGGTAATAACCAAAAAAAAAATGGGGGAACAATAACTTCCTTTTGCCTGAAAATATTGATATCAAAGTAGTTAATGACAGTATAAAACTGAAAATGAACTAAATGTTTACGTGAATGGGAATGTTTAATTAGCTATGATGGTTCCAAACAAAAATATTATGTACCCATTAAACAGATAACTAGAATCAGAGACAGCAATGTAAACCAAAAATATCATTGAAGATATACTGTTGATTGAAAGTATATAACATTTTATATAATCTCTATAAAAATATAAATGTATCTGAAACAAAGAAGGAAACATTCTAGGGTTAGTTTTGTGTTTATTGAATCAGCTATTTAACTATGTAATGAACCACTCCAAAATGGGGTAACTTAAAACAACACACAATTGTTATATTATGGTTGTGTGGGTCAGCAATTTGGGTTGGACTCACATGGTGTCATTCTTCTTCTTGCCTAGCTGGGCTCACTCGACCATGGCAATCAACTAGAGGCTTGTAGGCAGACTGGCCCAAGGTAGTCTCACAGAAATGTCTAACAGTCGCTGCTGTCAGCTGGGCCTCTATCTGTAGCAGGCTAGACATGGACATCTTTTTTAAACAAAACTGGAAAAGCACGCAGTGTTTTAGGGCCAAATTGTAACTTTAAAGCTGCTGAGGGAGAAGATTGATGGCGCTTGTTTTATATATACATTTTAATACTGTTTCCCAAAGGCCTAATCAACCAGAGAATATTAGAGGCAAAAAAGAAAACAGACCATCCATCTGTCTGGCTCAGGGAAGGCAAGTAGGTTTGATTTGAAGTGTCATCTGAAATACTTGGTCCCAGGACTGACATGAGAGGCTGATGTCTTGGGCAAGAGAGAGAGCAGTAAGTAGGTAGCTAGTTGGTCAAGTTGGCAATAGGGGAGGGATTGATAGTGGTAGGGTGAGCACCACACATTTGCCATGGGAAACAGAGGCCTCCAGAGGATGGGGTTTATATTTGATTCCTTCCAAGGAGTTTGCTAAAAGCAACTAGACCTTATCTGGCTATAGCATTTAAAGATACTCTAGCACTTTTTTATATTGACAAATGACTGACAAATGAACTGTCTGTACAGGTTGTAGTGCGGGAACTGCTGGCTCAATACACCAAACAGCATAAAGAGAAACCACTCTTCAGCTGCCTCCAAAACTGGGCTGAGTCTGGGAGTGACAAGCTGAGAACCAGGTATGTAACTGCTTCGGCTGTCACTATCCTTGGCCCGCAGTGTCTTATTACTGAGCCTGAGTGCATGGAAACTTCTCGTGGCACAACTCACTCTTGTTGACATTTTAAATATTCCAAATATGCAAAAGATACATGAATATGTAGCATCAGTGCTCATGTACCCACTCCCTAACCAAAGAACCAGAACATTGCTAATTCTGTTCTCATTCTTCTCCTGTTCTTTCTTTATTATGTGTTCACTATTCCAAGCACTTGAGAGATTTTAGTCCTAAAGACCCCATGAGGCAGATTATTATTTCCATTTCACAAATGAGGAAACTGAGGCATAGAAGTTAAGTATTTCACCTGAGGTCATATGCTAATGAGTGACAAGAGCTAGGATTTGATCCCAGGCAGTTTGGCATCAAGATCCATGTCTTAGCTTGTTTTTATTGATTTTTTTTAGTATCGTCTTTACGCTTGATAAATAAGGGGTAATGTATGTGGTATTCTGTAGCTTCCTGTTTTCACTCTATTTTGTTTCTAAGATTCATCAAAGTTGTGATATGTGTAGATAAAGAACTGTTCTCTTTGTTTATAATATTTCATCATGTGTATATGCTCCAATTTACTTATCCATTCTAATCTCCAAAATCAGTGGACATTTGAATTGTGTTTTTGATACTTGGCACAAAGCTCTTTTGAAAAACCTTGTGCTTTCTCTGGGGAATATGTATAAGAGTTTCTACAGGACCTTCAAATTTAGTTGCTGTGACTCAGAATAAGAAATAAATTTTACACCAACCACTGACGCCCACACATTCATAGAGCCCCCGCTACACACACACACCCAACAGACACCACTGGAGCAAACCTCTCACAAAACAATGCTGAGCCTACTATTTGAAATGGTGTCTGATAGTCTTCAATTTTGTTTTTTAAAAATACTGATCTCAGTGCTTTAAACTGATTTCATGACTCATTAGTGATTTGTGGTATGTTGTTTGAAAAACACTCCTCAATGGTACATATTACCTAGGAGTGAGACTGCTGTGTTATGGAGTATGTTCAACTTCACTAGATAGTAACAAATTATGTTTCAAAATCATTGTACAAATTTAAATGGGTAGGAAATATCAGAAAGGGAGACAGAACATAAAGACTCCTAAATCTGGGAAACGAACTAGGGGTGGTGGAAGGGGAGGAGGGAGGGGGGTGGGGGTGACTGGGTGACGGGCACTGAGGGGGGCACTTGACGGGATGAGCACTGGGTGTTATTCTGTATGTTGGCAAATTGAACACCAATAAAAAATAAATTTATTATTATTAAAATAAAACAAAGGTATACCTTCCCCAGCAGCATGTGTCCTGTGGAACTGTGTCCTCACCAACACGTGGTTTTTATCAGTCTTAATTTTGTCAATACTGTGTATGTATGTATATATATATACATAAAGGTCTCTTGCTGTGCTTTAAATTGCGTTTTCCTTATTACTGTTAAAGTTGAACATGCTTTCACAAGTTAATTTGCCACTTATATTTCCTCTCATGTGAAATGCCTGTCCATGTGTTGTGCCACTTTTTTCTTTTTTTTTCTTTTTTTATTCTTACCGATTTTTAGGGTGGTTTTTTTTTATCCTTTGTTGTTGCAGATGTTACACCTCTTTTCTACAAGTCTGTGCCTTGTCTTATATTGTCTTTATGGTGTCTTTTAACATAAGTTCTTAACTTTCAGTGGAATATATCAATCTTTTATACTCCACACTTGCTGCATCTTGTCTACTTTCAGACCATGAAATATATATTTTTTAAAGCTTGAGAGTTTCATCTTTCACATTTAATTCTTGAATCCATTAGAAGTTTTTGTCTATAGTGTGAGAAAGGGATCTAATTTCATTTTTTCCTCTTTTAGTGGTTGTCAGTTGACCCAGCACCATTTACTGAAATGACTGTCCTTTACTAGTGATCTGCAGTGCCAGCTCTGGCACTCATATATATTTCTATGTATGTGGGAGTCTATTTCAGGGTCACTTTGTTCCTAGACTATTTGTGTATCCTAATCCAACAATATACTATTGCAATTACACTAGATTTATAATTATTATATTATTATGTCTGAAATATAATTCAGAGTTGTGTTGGGTATTCTGGGTCTTTTGCAATTCTTCCATATAAGTTTTGGAATCAGTTTGTTAAGTTTCGTTTGTTTGTTTGTTTGTTTGTTTGTTTGTTTTCTCCAAAAACAAAAAAAAAAAAAAAGAAGAAGAAGAAGAAGAACAAACAAAGCCTGCATGCACACAAGGAAAATATTCCATGACCGTGGTTTTATGAGGTATCTAGGGTAGTCAGATTCATGGAGACAGGAAGTAGAAAATGGGGGGCCTAGAAGGAGGAGAGAACAGGGTGTTATTATTTAGTGGGGACAGCATTTCAGCTTGGGAAAATGAAAAAGTTCTGGAGATGGATGGTGGTGATGGTTGTACAACAGTATGAATGTACTTAATGCCATTGAACTGCACTCTTAAAAATGGTTAAAATGGAACTGGAGGGTATTATGCTGAGTGAAATAAGTCAGTCGGAGAAAGACAATCATTATATGGTCTCACTCATATGTGGACTATAAGAAATAGTGAAAGAGACCATAAAGGAAAGGGGGAATCTGAGTGGTGAAAAATTAGAGAGGAAGACAAACCATGAGAGACTCCTAACTCTGGGAAACAAAGGGTTACAGAAGGGGAGCTACGTGGGGGGATGGGGTAACTGGATGATGGAGCATTAAGGAGGGCAAGTGGTGAGATGAGCACTAGGTGTTATAGTATATGCTGGCAAATTGAATTTAAGCACAATTTTTTAAAATGTTTAAAATGGTGGATTTTATGTTATGTATATTTTACCACAATTTTTAAAAATCTGTAATTTTCTTTGAAAGTGTATTAAATCTATAGATTTGCAGAGAAATTGACATATTTACAAAACTGATCCTTGCCTCAAAGATTTTAATCTTCTAAGTGTTTTCTAGAAATTTATAATTTTCTCCATACATAGTATATCCTTTGATAGATTTACTACTAGGTACTTTATGATTTTGTTGTTGTAAAAGAAATACTTTTTAAAAATTATGTTTTTGTCATTGCTCATTTATTATAAATGCAGTTGACTTTTGCATATAAACCTGACTATAAAAAATAATTTCTTCTGTGTCTGTAGATTCCTTGAGTGTTTTTCCATAGACAATCATACCATCTGCAAATGATGATTTTTTGTTTCTTTCCACTTGCTATTCCTTTTATTCTTTTTTATGTAGAAGGTGTTCTTTTGTCTTATTCCTGGTTTTAAAAAGAATTAGCTTAACATTTCACTATTAAGAATGATGTTTGAAAAAAAAAAAAAGTGACCTTTACTGAAGTTTCTGAATCACCTTACTTCCTAAAGAAGCTCCACTTACTGTTATTTTAAACATATTTTTGTCATTACGAGGTGTTGAATTTTTCTGCAAATGATTTTTTGCATCTACTGAAATATTTTTTCTTTAGTTTCTTAATGTGATAAATAACCCTCATAAATATATTTTTTTAAGATTTTATTTATTTATTCATGAGACACACAGAGAGAGGCAAGACATAAGAGAGGGAGCATTAGGCTTCCCACAGGGAGCCTGATGCGGGACTGGATCCCAGGACCCTGGGATCGCAACTTGAGCCAAAGGCAGACGCTCAACCACTGAGCCACCCAAGTGCTCCACCTCATAAATCTTTTACTGTTAAGATACTCTTGCACGCTTGAGAAATGTTCAATTTTGTTATGCTGCATTGTCATTTTTCTATTTCCCTGAGTTTGACTTGCTAGTGTTGTTTTTAGGGTTTTTGTTTACTTATTAGCTTACTGTTTTCCTTTCTTGTAGTTCCCTGATTTGAATTTATATCAAGTTTTACTGGTTTCATAAAGCTATTTTGGGAGTAGCTTCTTATTTTGTGGGAGAATTTGATGAGTTATCTAAAAACTATCTGGGCCTGGGGAAATATTTAAACTACTGATTCATTTACAGTTGACCCTTGAACAGCATGGGTTTGAACAGGACAGGGCCACTTACATGTGTACTTTCTTTGATAAATAGAGTACAATACTATAAATGTATTTTCTTTCCCTTATGATTTTCTTAATAACATGTTCTTAAAAAAATAAAAAAATAACATGTTCTTTAGCTTACCCTACTGTAAGAATACAGTATATAGTGTGTAAACATACAAAATATGTGTTGACTGTTTTCGTTGTTGGTAAAGCTTCCAGTCAACAGTAGGCTATTTGTAGTTAAGTTTTGGGGAAGTCCTAAGTTATATACAGATTTTTGATTGCACAGGAGTCAGGGCCATGCTGTTCCGGGGTCAACTGTAGGTTAACTGTCTTAAGACCATTTAGGTTTTCTCTTCTTGTGTTGGTTTTCATAAATAATATTTTCTAGGAATTTACCCATTTGGATTTGAATTTATTGGCATAACGTTTTTCATACTGTTCTCTGATTATCTTTTAAACTTCTGCTAGATCTGTAGTTAGGTCCCACTTGTCATTCCTAAATTTATTTTTCGTGCTTTCTCTCTTCTTTATTATTGCTTAATATTACCAGATGTTTGTCTGGTTTTTTGTTTGCTTTTTCAAATAATCAGCTTTCCTCTTTGTTGATCCTCTCCATGGTACCTTTGTTTTCTACTTCATTGATTTATGCTCATAAATATGTTGTTTCCTTTATTCTATTTTTAAGGAGTTTATTGTGGCTTTTTAAATTTTGTGTAATTTTTAAATTGTAACCAAAATGTGTTGAACCGATTTCCAAGGGCAGTATTTATTAGAATATGTCATCTTACAATCTTGATTAAAAACATAGGAAACACTAAATAAATAATAGTGTGTGGGACTTTTCATATCTGTTGGCATGAAGTAAAATTAGGAAATTTGTAGTCTGTCCTTTTTTCTTTTCTTTTCTTTTCTTTTTTCCTGCCCAGGTTCCTGTTTATTCAAATTGTAGTCTCTCTCTTTTTTTTTTTTTTTTTTTTTTTTAAGAGGCAGTGAGGGGCAGAGGGAGAGGGAGAGAAAGAGTCTTAAGCAGGCTCCATGCCCAGTGCTGAGCCCGTCATGGGGCTCAATCTTACAACCTTGAGATCACAACCTGAGCTGAAATCAAGAGTCAGATGCTTAATCGACTGAGCCACCCTGGTGCCCCAAACTGTAGTGTATCTTGAAGCATGAAAACATCAGCTCCCATACTCTAGGACTGTTTCACTTGTTTCTATTAGTTATAGTGTCTCAATTTGTCCTTGCACACTGGACAAAATCAGTGCATCCTTTTAATATTTCTAGCCCTAAATAGGCATTACGTAGTCCTGTTAGCTTTCCCCCCAATTTATTAGTTTGAAATTTTTCCAACATATAAGGAGTTGAAAGAACAGTACAATTCCCATCAGTATCAGTTCTATCCATTCAGGAAACTTGTTCCCAAACTGGCAGCAAATCATCTGCCCTTTCATTTCTTTTCCAGATAGCAGAGCAGGGCTTGTTTCCATCATTTTGAAAGCAAAACAGACCCTCACCCATATGCAAATCTATATTCCTAGCAAATTTTCCGGGATAGACTTTAGATGTGCCAAAGGCAGCATTCCAATTGTAAATATTTGGAAAGTTCCAGTCCATTTATTTTTGTCTCGGTTATTAACCTCCAAAACAGGACACATCTCTCTCCCACACATCCAGGTTTTACTGATTCAGTCTGTCTGTGTTTATCTACTTAAGTCTCAAAACCTTGCTCTGATTTTTATGTATATTAGGGAAAGCCTTTTCATCCAACATGGTCCCAGTGTACAGGGCACTTCACCTTCTCCACAGGGCTGCCACTGGAACTCTAGATGCTCTCATCACCCCATGGATCTTTAGGAGATTGTGGAAGTTGAGGAAAGATTCTGCATTATACTGGAATGTTTTGCCATATTATATTATGAACACTTTCACATATCAAGCAAAATTTTTAAAAATCTTAGTGAACATTTATTCATCCACCATCTAGATTCTACTATCAACATGCTACTGTGCTTGTTACATCCCATATATATCCATGTATCAAATCCTCAACCCACCTATCAATTCATATTTATTCTCTGATGCATTTCAAAATAAACAGCAGACATCAGCATACTTCTCTAAGTATTTCAGCATGAACATCATTAACTAGAGTTCAAAATTTGGCTATAGTTTTTTTCTTCTTTTGTAGAATTTACATACAATGAAATAGACAACTCTTAAGTGTGCATTCACTGAATTTTGACAAATGTATACACCTATATAATCAAAACTCTTGTTAAATTATAGGTCATCAGTATCATTCCAGAAAGCTCTCTTATGTCCCTTTTCAGTCAGTTCCTGTGACCACCCAGATGCAGTCACTAATCTGATACTATTTTACCACAGATTAGTTTTTCCTGTGTTAGAATTTCATATAAGTGGAACCATACAGTATGTGCTCTTTTGTAGTTGGCTTGTTAACAAGCCATAATGCTTTCTGAGATTCATTCACGTTACTATGTATATTAGCGTCTTCCTTTTTATTACTGAGTAGTATTCTATTTTATGGATATACTAGGATTTGCTTTCCATTTTGTTGATGGAGAGATACCTGAGATGTTTTAAATTTTTCACTCTTCTGAGTAGTTCTACTGTGAATATTCATATATAAGTTTTTATGAATATATGTTTTTATTTCTCTAAGGTGAATAGTAAGGGTGGAATTATTGGGTCATAGGGTATGTATTTGTTTAGTTTAATGAGAAACTATGAGAACTTTTTCCAAAGTGGTTTTGCCATTCTACACATCATCAACAAGTATAAGAATTCTGGTTGCTCTGTATCCTTGTCAACATTTGATGATGTCAGTATATTTACTTTTAGTTATTCTAGTGGATATATGATGCTACCTCACTGTGGTTTTCATTCACATTTCCTTGATGACTAATGACATGCATTTGAATTTAGAGTCCATTTTGATCTTGTAAAATACAAGGAGGTTGCCATTAGCAATATTCCTACTTTTAAGAGAGTTTGCCCAGTCTTCGATGCTGGGTGAGTTCCTAAAACTACATGATATGGTCATGCTTGGCATGTGATTCATGATACAGTGGCTGGATGAGATCCACTTTGTGTAGCCCATGAAATTGCCAACCTCAGGTGCACAGTATTCTATAGTTAACATTCCAAAAAAGATAATATCTAATAACAAAACTCACAATCTCCAGGCTTCCTAGTAACAGTCTCCGGAATGACTGAAACATACTTTTCAATACAATATGACAGTTCTTTACACTTTTTGTTAAATAGACTAGGAGAGAAGCTCAACCTTCTAAAGACCAGATTCAGAGTAAATACTGATATAATTTAAATTTCCTGGTGCTTGACATATAAATGACTTCCCATCTTTCCTGTCCTCTTGAAGGGCAATTTTTAATTCGGTGCTTGGCATTCTCAAAACCACTGCATCAATTGCTTTGTGGCATCTGACTGAGCAATAGCAACTACTACTTGTGGGTTTAATTTTAATTAATGAGAATCACAGTTATTTGAGTCTTATGATAACTTACTTCCCAAGGATATGGGGTGAGGGGAAGGCAAAGGGTGGTTAAGGTATGGGAAACCCTAAGTGGGAGGGAGGGGCAAGATGGCAGAAAAGTAGGGAAACCCTAAGTGTGAATTAACCCCTTTGCTGTCTGTCTAAACAGAAGTTTCATGGGGGGCGGAGGAAGGGATTCAAAATTAGCACAAAAGGCAGAGCCACAGATTGAAAAGCCAATGGGGTTTTTAGGGAGACTTGGGTGTTTTGAGTCTCTTTGCGTCTAAGTCTCTTAACTCCTCTGTGCCTCAATTTCCTCATTGCCAGACAGGAATATGGAGATTACTACCCCTGAAGAAAGTCATTATCTCTGTAGAAGACTCTACCCTGCACTTGCCCACAGCCCTCTCACTGCGCTCTGGGGCTCCTCTTCCCTTAAATACAGGGGTCCCTAAGACAAAACCCTATCTGAGCATGTTCTGCCCATGTGACCTTAAGCAGGTTGCTGAAACTTGCTGAGCCCCAGTATCCCAAACTATACATTAAATTATTATGGTATCTGCATCCTAGAATTACTGAGATTATTGAATAATGCACAGCAGTAATTAGCACAGATCCTGATACATTATGTATTTAAGAAATATTATTCATTGACAAATACTTTGTGACTGATGTATTTGGTTGCTAATACTCATTTGTAATCATTATTATAACAAATGCCTAACAATGGTTGAGAAAATTATTATAAACCCAATGGATGGAAATTATATAGCTCTTAATGAAGAAAGAGTATGTAAAATCTTGAATAACTACCTATAATACAATAGTAAGTGAAAAAAAGCAGGAAACTAAATTTTCTTTATACCACAAGGACAATCACATTGGATCAACTCAAACCAAGCATTCATCAGAAAAATCCTGCAAGAAGCATGAATACAACAAGTGAGAGATATGAGGGGCTGAATTGTATTTACACTGCTTTTCTATTGGAAGAAAATTCTTTTTTGACAGAACAGACCCTGTCTGTTTTTTTCCCATGGAATTCTTTGGTGAGGACAAAATAATAATAATGGTCACTGTGTTTTTCCTTCAGCTTCCTGGCATTTAATGTGGACATAGTCGATAATCTCGCCTTTCTGTTGAAAGCAGTGAATTTTCGTGAGAGGGTTCTTCAGCGGAGTTTGGTGGCCAGAATTTATCATAAGGTAAAGATATATTGCATTTTTTTTTCTTTTTGACACGTGTTTAAGGTATATTCTTGCTGGTGGATTATCTGCTAAATGTAGTAGAGGATGAGTCAGGGTAATTAAAGCTTCTGGAAAGGGCTAGAGTTCCTACAGGGCATTTGTATGACATGACAGCCCTGCCTGCTCTGGAGGCCCTAATGCTACTGGTTAACCCTTTTGTGTTGTCTTTTAGAGTTCTGCCCACAAGCCATCATTGGGCTGCCATGGGAGTTGATAAGTAGAGAACTTTTTAGCACTTATTGGAATTGGAAAATCATTGTCTCTATATACAATGAATACATTGTTCTCTGGGGGGAAAAGGTACATCAGGCATATATAAAAAATAACCATCGAATTAGCCTGAGATGCACTCTCTTTTCTTTTTTCTTTTTTAGTAGATTTTTTTTGCACTTTCTTTTCTATTAAAACACCCATTACACCCTGTAAAATATAAAACTTTATATTAGCATTGATAGAAATATAGAGGGAAGTTCACCAAGTGCCAATGGGATTGGTTTGGGCAAACACCCCCCACCTCTGCAATATGTTGCATCTTCTAATCCCAGCACAGTAAACAAAAAGACTCTGAGAGAAAGTTTTACTTATCCCATTCTCTGCCTAAGCTCACAGATTCAGGGCTCTTATAATCTGAAAACAGACCACTGCTCCCCTTTTGCATGAGAATTAGGCTCCAAGGAGGTCAGAATTGGGCCCCATGCAACTCCCCTCCTTTAACTCCTCTCTTTCATAATGATTCTAAGATCACACCTCCTAGTATAACCACAGAGAGAGTAGAAGGGAATAAGATGAATAGCACATGAGGATGGGTATTCTCTTAGGAAATTCTCTGGAGGCAGAAGAACCCTGGGAGCAGAATGTGGTCAAGATCCACCCTGGTGAAATACAAATCAAAACCATGATAAGATACCACCTCACACCAGTGAGAATGGTGAAAATTAACAAGACAGGAAACAACAAATATTGGAGAGGATGTGGAGAAAGGAGAACCCTCTTGCACTGTTGGTGGGAATGTGAACTGGTACAGCCACTCTGGAGAACTGTGTGGAGGTTCCTCAAAGAGTTAAAAATAGAGCTACCCTACGACCCAGTAATTGCACTGCTGGGGATTTACCCCAAAGATACAGATGCAGTGAAACACCAAGTCTCCTGCACCCCAATGTTTATAGCAGCAATGTCCACAAGAGCCAAACTGCAGAAGGAGCCTCAGTGTCCATCGAAAGATGAATGGAAAAAAAATTTTTTTAAATAAGAAATAAATTAAATTAAATTAAATTAAAAAAAGAAAGATGAATGGATAAAGAAGATGTGGTCTATGTATACAATGGAATATTACTCAGCCATTAGAAATGACGAATACCCACCATTTGCTTCAATGTGGATGGAACTGGAGGGTATTATGCTGAGTGAAGTAAGTCAATTGGAGAAGAACAGACATTATATGATCTCGTTCATTCGGGGAATTTAAAAAATAGTGAAAGGGATTAAAGGGGAAAGGAGAGAAAATGAGTGGGGAATATCAGAGAGGGTAACAGAACATGAGAGACTCCTAACTGGGAAATGAGCAAGGAGTAGTGGAAGGGAAGGTGGGCAGGGTGATGAGGTGACTGGGTGACGGGCACTGAGGGGGGCACTTGACGGGATGAGCACTGGATCTTATGCTATATGTTGGCAAATTGAACTCCAATAAAAATACACACACACACACACACACACACACACACACACACATACACATACACACAAAGATCCACCCTGGTGCTACATAGCCAGGCTGATTGAGTACCTGGAAGCTGGGTCAGGGTTGTACCAATCAGTCCATCCTCCAGGTATAAGTATGAGGTGACCCTGTCAGACACCAGGGTCACATCGGAGTGGCTTTAGTCACCCTGAATTATCTGCCCTTGTCAAACATGGAAACAGGTGAAATAAGCAAAGGATGTAATCACAGGCAAAAATGCTAGAGACGCACTAGTGAGCAGAATTAACAATGGATAAAATGTAGTCTATGAACTAGCTTTCCAAAACTGTGGAAGAAAAGGATAAAGATGCAATGGCAAGAGATGATGAGAGACAAAGAGTGAATATAAGTAAAAATCCAACCTGTGTTTAACAAATTCCTGGAAATGCTGGAAAAAGAGGAGCAGAAATAATAATCACAGACATAATAGAAAAATATTTTCCTTAGCATAAAAAAATCAAACTATTGATAGAAAAAATATCCATACTTGGACATAGTCTGCAAATCTAGCATAAAGAGATTATAATATAAGCCCCCAGACAGAAAATAATAGTTTACCAATAAAGGGGAAAAAATTAGCTCCTGCTTTTATTCACCAATTCCGAATGGAGTGATGTCTCCTTCCTTCTCTACAGAGGGAACTTCATGATCAAAACATACTATTCCAAGCCAAATTTAATTCTGGGTACAGATACAAAAACTCAGAAGCAATTTTACTCATTTGGCCTTTCTTAAACATTATTCAGAATTCAAAAATATAAGACACTTGGAGCGTTTGGATGGCACAGTTGGTTAAGAGTCTGCCTTTGGCTCAGGTTATGATCTCAGAGTCCTGGAATCAAGCCCCTCATTGGGCTCCCTGCTCAGCAGGGACTCTGCTTCTCCCTCTCTCTCTCTCTCTCTGCCCCTGCCTGTGTGATTTTTCTCCTTCTTGCTCACTCTGTCTCTCAAATAAATAAATAAAATCTTAAAAAAATATATAAGACATTAAGAAATCAAAATTAATAATTCAAACATAAGGAAGTCAAGATATAAAAGGATTTATGGTCCCCCTAAATCCAACCAGTAGGTGTGTATTTTTAAAAAATGGTTACAAAATTCAGTGGATTCAAAATTCAAATGGACACCTGGGTGGCTCAGTCAGTTAAGCATCCAACTCTTGATTTCAACTCAGGTCATGATCTCGGTTGTGAGATCCAGCCCATCATAGAGCTCCACACTCAGCAGGAAGTCTACTTGAGATTCTCTCTCCCTCTCCCTCTGCCCTTCCCCCTACTCATGCTCTCTCTCTTTGTCAAATAAATAAATCTTTTAATAAAAATTTTAAATGGTTAAAAAGTTCAGAATCTAAAAATATTTTGGGGGGGGTGGGGAACATGAATTTTAAAAAACTTGATTCTGGAGTACCTGAGTGACTCAGTTGGTTAAGCACCTGCCTTTGGCTGAGGTCATGATCCTGGGATCCTGGGATGGAGTCCAAAGTGGGGAATCCCTGCTCAGTAAGAAGTCTGCTAATCCCTCCCTCTCTGCCACTATCCCTGCTTATGTGCTCTCTCTCTCTCTCTCTCTCAAATAAATAAATAAAATCTTTAAAAAATCACCAAAAACTTGATTCATTGTTTCTATAATAGATTGGGTTTATAATACATTTTAAGGAAAGATAGAAGCTAGAGTAAAAACATTTTCAATTTCTTACTTTAATTGCAGGGTAGGCAAAAGACATTGTTTTGTTCTAACCTTGATCCTTAAAGAAACTTAGGTTAAAATACATTTCATTACATTGAAAGTTAACATGAGCACCAAACTCAGGATGCCTGTTACCCAAATCACTAGGGAAGACACAGCAAAGGTAAGTAAGTTACCAGAAGTGTGTATAATCAGAGATAGAGCAAGGAACAAACCAGGGAGTATGTTCTTAGTAGCCTCAAAGATTCTCCAGTGCTGCTTCTTTATATATGCCTACATCATATGAGGGTGGAGGGCTGAGTTTTTTTGGTTTTGTTTTTTAAAGATTTTATATATTTATTTATGAGAGACACTCAGAGAGAAGCAGAGACATAGGCAGAGGGAGAAGCAGGCTCCCTGTTGGGAGGGTGATGCAGGACTCGATCCCAGAACCCCAGGATCACAACCTGAGCCAAAGGCAGATGCTCAACCACTGAGCCACCCAGGTATACCTGGAGATCTGTTTTGAGAAGGCTCTTTGGTTTGAGAATTTCCCCAGGATTGCTTCTCAAAATCTGCTTCCTATTCGTTGTGACATCTCCTTGGACTCTTGGCTAATTTGGCTAAGTACAAGTCCCCTCTCCCTGGCCCCAGAAGATTAACAATTTGCTTTTCAACTGCGCTAATCTGATAATCCCTTGAAAACAACTTTTCTGTTACAATATGATCCCTAAATTCAAGGCACTTGACGGGATGAGCACTGGGTGTTATTCTGTATGTTGGTAAATTGAACACCAATAAAAAATAAATCTATTAAAAAAAATTCAATCCACAATAGGCCATGGAGAGCATCTTCTGATACAGTTCCATTGTGAGAGACATAAATCCCCCGAGCTTCCCCCTCTAAAATGTAGAGCATTAGATTTAAAATGAAAGTGTCAGTTCTCCTAATGCAAACATAGATTCTCAGTTTAGAAACAAATCTCATCATTTGCACTTTATATAGAAAAAAACTTATTATATATATTAATGTGTAGTTATCTACATCAGAACAAAAATGATTTTTAAAAAATACAGATTGGGCAATAGCAAGATATTTTCAGGTATCTTTCAGAAGATTGGTGTATTAGTCTGCTTGGGCTGCCGTACTAAAATACCACAGATTGCTTGGCTAAACAATAGGAATTTATTTTCTCATAGTTCTGGGGATGAGAAGTCTAAGACCAAGGTGTCAGCAGGGGTTTCCTCTGAGGTCTTCTCCATGGCTTACAAATGGCTGCCCTCTTGATGACTTTTCACATGGTTCTCCCTCTGTGCATGGCCTGCCTGATGTCTCTTCCTCTTCTAAGGATACCAGTCACCTCTTTAAAGATTTAATCTCCAAATATGATTACAATCTGAGGTTTGGGAGATTGAGATTTCAAGTATGAATCTTGGGGAAAACACGATTCATCTCATAATAGTTAGTGATGTTGATCTTTAAAAAAATTCAGAAGCATGAAAAAATACACAGCCAAACTGATGATACCGTAACTGTGAACTTTCATGTGCCAAATAACAAATTTCCATGATAGCCAGCTTCCAACATAGCCCTCAGGAATTTTCACCTCGTGCTATTCAAACCCTGTGTAGTCCTTTCCCATATTGTACCAGAATTGGTCTGTGTGAAATACAGCAGAAGCGATAACATGTTCCCTCTGAGATTAGATGATTTAAAAAACATGATGACTTCCACGTCGGCCACTCTCTTGCTCACTCTTTCTCTCTCTCTTGGATTACCCACTCTGTGGGAAACCTTGTCATGAGCATGCCCTCTAGAGAGGGCCCTGAGGCAAGGAACTGAAGCCTCCCACAAACTACCACAGGAATGAGCCTGGAAGTGTGCGTACCCTTCAAGCTGGGCTCAGAGCTTCAGAGATGGCAAGACCTGGGCAGTTGGTAGCTTGTTGACTTGCTACGCTGAGCCACAACTGTCCTGCTAAGCAACTTCTGCATTCCTGACTATCAGAAACTGTGTGAATGAGTGTTTGTTTTAACCTGTCAAATCTAGGGGCAATGTGTTACGCAGCAATAGATACCTAACACAGAGGTGGGCACCTCAAGCCAGATGATAATGTAACAAAAACTCAAAATGTGGGAGTGGCCTCAGAGTCAGGCAGTGAGCTTTGAGAAGGCTTTTGGTAGAAGCCTAAAGCCTGGGTGGCTCAGTGGTTGAGCATCTACCTTTGGCTCAGGTCGTGATCCCGGGGTCCTAGGACCGAGTCCCGCATTGGGCTCCCTGCAGGGAGCCTGCTTCTCCCTCTGCCTGTATCTCTGCCTCTCTCTGAGTGCCTCTCATGAATAAATAAATAAAATCTTTAAAAAAAATACCTTGGAGAAATTGTTCGTTGAAGCCTTTGGGCTTTGATAATGCTGTGAGTGAGGACTTGCAGGAAAGGGTGTATTATTAGAAGCTAGGGGAAGGGAGATTCTGGCTAGGTGGGGGCAGAACTTCAGCAACACTGTTGCCTGCAGTTACAGAGAAGGTAAAAAATGTACCTCATCAACTGAAATTGTTGACAGTGCCTGCTTGCTTATGGCTGCCTACAGTAAAATGTCAAAGACAGAAGCTGAAGGAAACAGTGTTGAACACAAAAGAACGGAGACTTGCTGTGGTTTTGAACATTCCCAAGCTCTCTATGTGGTAAATATTTTCATTTCTTGTGGCTGCTGTAACAAAGTACACGGTGGTAGCTCTTGGCAACTGGTGTTCCTTGGCTTGTCTCCCCATCACTCCAATCTCTGCTTCTGTCACCACATGGCATTCTTCAGTCTGTGTGTCTGTCTTGTCTGTGTGTCTGTTGTCTTTTCTTCCTATGTGGGAAACCAGTCCTTCTGGCCTAAGGCTCACCCTACTCCAATATGACTTCATCTTAACTTGATTATACACGCAAAGACCCTGTTTCCAAATAAGGTAGCATTCACAGATACTGGGAATTGGTGTTTCAATCTATCTTTCTGGAAGACATAATCCTACCCCCAAAAGAACCATAGAAAATGGCTTCAGAGCAAAGATACCAGAGTACTCTCAGGAATGCATGGCCTAAAGATATGAGTAAAATCCTTTAAGAGCTGAGAAAGATCAAAGATGGGTCTTCAATGGGGCAAAAGGCCCTCTGAAGAGATTAAGAGTATGCCTCACAGATCTTTTCAATCACACCATAGGGCCTCTAGGATGCTTAAGGGCATTGTACCCTAGCCTTCTTCATACTCCAAAGGCCTATCTCAAAGAGATTTGTGGATGTGGATTTTTTTTTTTTTTTTTTTTTTTGTCTAATGGGATGACCCCCAAAAAGATCCACAGAAGATGTATAAAGTTTCTAAGAGAATTATATCAGTCACATTTTTTTAGTTTCTGCTGAAAAGTACAGGGATAGCACAAAATGCCTTGAACCATCAAGCTTCTACAAGCTGGGAGCAGGCTAAGAAAACTACTCAGTCACAAACATGTGGACATTTCATGATAATGGAAAGATGCCTCAGAGGGCAGAACCACGAGCCCAGAGGGTGAAGCCAAGGGCCATGGAGAATAAAAACTCCTGGACATAAGTAGGACTGAACCTTAATAAAAAAAAATTTGACACTTGCTTAGTTGGATTTCAGAATTTCTTGGATCACTGATCCCTTTATTCCTCCCATTTTCTTCCCTTTTGAGCAAGAATATGTATAGTGGTTATCCAATCCTATCCCATGATTATACATTGGCCATGAAGGGGATAGATAACTTGTCTATCCAAAAGGAACTGCACATAAGGAATGACATCTGGGGAACCTGATCTGCACCCAGACTAGAATGAGATGATGGGATTCTGGAATTTGAATCACTGCTATAATGGGATGAGATTTCAGTGGACCATGGAAAGGGATGAGGCTGTGATAGAATCCAAGATGGCCTTCAAGGATCCCTGCATCCTGCTAGTCACATCCTCATACATTGTACCAGGGCTGGTTTGTGTAACCAATAGAACGCAGCAGAAGTAATGGTGTGAGTCTTTTCTGAGACTGCGTTATAAAGACACTGTGGCTTCCATCTTAGTTTCTCTCTGTCTCTCCCTCACTCTGGGAGAAGCCATGTCATGAGCATCCCATGTGGCAAAGAACTAAACTGTCTTGCCCAAAGCTATGTAAATGAGCAATGTCTCCTGCAGCCCTCTTCAAACCTTCAGAGATGCCAGGGATTAGGGCAGTCAACAGCTTGACTTGAGAGCCTGAGCCAGAAACACCCAATCAAGACATGATCAGATTCTTAAACCCTCAGAAACCATGTCAGATAACAAAAGTTATTTGCTTTAAGATGCTAACTTTGGAGATAATTTGTTGCACAGCAATAGATAACTAATATAGCATCTGAAAGCAAAAAGTGTTTAATAGTTTTTGCATTGATAGACACATTTTTTGGAACAAAATATAAAAAGATTATAATCTCTTTAATCAGTATCTCCATTTAATAATAGAAGATGGCATTCTTTCAGTGTTGATAAGAGTATGATTGTGCAATATTCCAACGCTTCTTGTTTTTCAGTTATTATAGACAGTACCACAAGGAACATTCTTAACAGCATGCAGTTTTTAGACTTTACATACTGCCACATTGTTCTCTACAAATGTCGAACCAGATTGTACTTCCGCAGACCCACATTTCTCCACACTCATTTTTCTAACACATTACTTCTCCAACTTGCTAACATTTTTATCTTCAGGATTTGAGAGTCTGTCATCTCCTTCTTTTTTTTTTTTTTAATTTTACTGACATTAGAAAAATAGACTCACTGTAAAATACCTACTTTTTATTCTGTTTTGGCATAATATTTGATGCTTTCTGGTACTCACTAAATTTTCAGAACTTTTTTTTTTTTTTTTTTGCTTAGAATTGTTCTCTGCAAAAGAACAAATTGTCCACAAGTATTGATTTTCTAATTTTGAGAAAAGAAAACCTTTGTTCATACAAGTGTGTTTTCCGAACATTAAAAAAAAAAAAAATAGGCATGTGGTATGGTGAAATTATTCACATTCTTGTTAGGTCTGAAGAGACTGCAAAAAAGATTTAAATATTTATAAGAATCATTAGGAAATAATTTCTGTAGGTTCTGCTGGGGAACGTAGTTTGCTTGGTGTTTTAAATCTGAGTACAGAAACGGTAAAAACGTGGAATTCGCGCAAGCCTCCCCATTTCCCCGAGTCCCTGGGTCATCCAGGAAAGGCCACTGAAGGTTTCCCGTGTGTCGCCTATGGGCAGGCTCAATACATCTGTTCCTGTCACTTTGAGAGAGTCCGGGTTGAAGGGGCAGCATCCTTGCATCCCTTGGTGCGCAGTGGGGGTCCTGGGCCCCCAGACCTTCCCAGTGCCCTTGGCAGCCCCCCATTTGGCCTGCCCACCGTTGTCTGCACCGACTTCCACAGACTTTTGGTTCAAGAAGCTCCCTTCCGGGCCTGGCGGGAGCTGTTATTTTCCTAAGTGCAAATTGTTACACTGCAAATTGGTGAATAAAGTATTTTGCACTCGCAAAAAAAAAAAAAAAAAAAAAAAAAAAAATATTACAAGGGTTTTAGAATTAAACAAATGTATTTTACTGCTTCTGAGCCTCTGCTTCTATATTTATATATTTGAGGTAATAAGAGTGGCATAATATAAACTTGTTGCAAGGATGGAATAAGATAGAATATATTTTTAAAAAAACAGAAGAATTTTTGAAAACTGATAAACTTTGCACTCATGTTAATTATCTTAGTTACTGTCATTAACATAACCATTTTAATGGTCAATTTAAATATTCATTAAGCAAAACAGTGTTCTAGGTCTTAGTCATGGGAAGACCAAAAAGATTATTAAGATATGCTTCTGCCTTGGGGGTAAGTCCACTAGTTTTAGCCCAAGGCAAAATGAAATCAGTGCTAAATTATAACAAAACCTACAAGTTTAGAGGAAGGAATATTGACTTCTATATCTTAGTTTGTATTTTTGAGTAGGCTGTTTATTCAGCTAGCTGTATGTTGGCTTATGTCTACCTATATTAATTCGGTGTGAGTTGAAATAAAATGATATGTTCAATTTGAACATCGAACTCATGGAGCCTGGACAGTAGTCTTTGGACAATGTCCAAAGGTAGGTGATTTCATCTAGAATACCAACATCTTGTAAAAATAACCAGGTGTTTTGGTTCAGAATCTTAAAGGGGCTTCAAAATCTGTTTGTCTTCTTAATTTTTCAGTAATGCTCTTTAATTTTCTTCAACTGCACATTTTATTTTAGAATTACTTGACCAACCCTTCTCCTCACATTTTACAGCCCATTGGCCTCCTACCCTGGAACACAAGTTTAAGGAACTAGTAGTTCACGTTCAGAGCTGGGAAGTCCTCGCAAAAGAGTAGAATTGTACTATCATCTCTGGTAATGCTTTCCCCTCTTTTATGCACCCAGAATTAAACTGAAAATGGGGCTAGAAAATTCCTTCAGTGTGCTGGTGGCTATGGAGGGAACCCAGCCCTAAAGTTTCCCTTGAAGCCCCACTTCTCTAATTTTCCAAAATCATGCTGCATATCTTGCTCATTAAGACTGCTACATTATTTTCCCATTGTGGGAAGGAAGCACAAGCCAATAAACACTGGCTTGTCACTTTGAGAATATTCTATTAAGGACTTCTGTCATTGTATGGAGAAAAATCTATGGAGGAAAATATAGACAGACCCTCTCAGTAATCAATATGTTTAACAAATGACTATTTCTTTCCAAATATGCATAACAAAAATTGGGCAAGCAAAGGGATGAGAATCCAGATGGGATGATAGTCCTAGTTAAGTGGGGGATGATTCATGTTCTATCTCTTAGCACCCACAACCTACTTCCACCACACTAGTATTCCCCACCCTTCAGGGTATATAAGAATCACCTGGAAAAGAGTGATTTTAAAAATCTGATTCATGGTGCCCTACACCACACTGCAAGGCTGAGTTGAAAGGAAAAGGGAAGTGGTTTGCAAATGAACATTATGAATCATCCTCAAAATCCAGAGGCAGTAAACTAAGTTGGAAACAACTACCCTAAGTTATTTTTCCTTATCAGAATTTGAGATTTGGATGGAGTAGAACTGGTGGAGGCTGGAAATAAGGTTATCAGAGATGTAACTTTCTAGAGCTTTCTGTCTAGAATGCTGTCTACAGTTTTTATTGTTGTGGTCAATGTTCCACCTGACTATTTGTGTGTGTGTGTGTGTGTGTGTGTGTGTGTGTGTATCTTTAAAGCTCTTAATTTAGATCTTTAAAACATAATAAAGCCAGAATACTTATGTAAGGACTGTATTCCTAGCAAATGATGCCAGCAATTTTGTTTGTTACAATTTTAGACTGATAGCATCTTTGCTCAGGTCACCGGGTTGGGGTTTAAAATATTCTCTGAGTTCTTGCCTATGAAAAATGAGAGCTTATTGGATGACACACACATGGCACATGCTGGAGATAGGGCTGTCATAATCTTCCATCAGTCAGAGTCTTCAAGGGCTTTGGTCACCAGGTAGTGGGTAGATCCAGAGAGGGTCTTGGAAATACCATTGTTGACGAATCCAGAGAGAGGAAAAACTCTGGTGCTGCTTTGCTTGTATTTCTCTGAGAGTTTGAGGGTGGAGACAAGGAACAGAGTAACAGCAGCTGGGTAGTGTTTGTTACATTTTTAAAAACCAATACAGTGGCCTGAATAGCAGATGTTTTACTAAAGATCTCCTGGCACAGAAATGCCAAGAGCTTTGTTCCAGAGACAGATCATCAAAGATAGGAAACAGGATTAGAAACCAAATTTCCTGAGTTCATACTTTGCATTGCTATTGTTGCATCGTCTTACTCCTGTGGTCAAGTTGAGTTGGGATGATCGGACGACCAGGGCAATCTGATGGAGGGGCCTTTGTATCTTTTAGAGTATGGATGCTGCCTATGCAAAGGCACCTTTATAGAAGTGTGGCTCGCTCTTTGCTGACTGGTACTTGAAATTCCATTAGTAAGGAACATGTTCCCGTTTCTCAGTGAGAGATAAGGCTTAAAGTTCTGTGACTCCAGAGAAGGAGAAAGGGTAACTGACTGCACTTCTCAGTAAGCTATACATGGTGGCTGAGGAAGAGGTAGATGCTGGTCTGGAGGGACCCCAGAGTAGACAGGCAGGAAGATCCGAGGCTGACAGTGCCTGCTTCCCAGGTGTACAGTGCTCCCAATCCTTAGCTTGGCACTTTCCTTTTTGTTGCTGCTGGTCATAGGTAGTGTTTCTGGCCTGTAATGTTTTCCTGTCTCTCACTTTCTTCTCCACCCTGTAGCAACCCAGTTATATTTTCTCTTTTCTCTCACTTCTGACTTTTTCCACCTTTCCCTCATAGAGAGCACCCTAAATTCTCTTCCTAGGGAAACCTATTATAGAGAGGGAATAGAAAGGAAAGAAGGAAGGGGAAATGAAGAAAAAGGAAAGGGAAAGGAAATAGAATTCCTGATTACTACATAGGGGGTGCAGTAGTTTCCTTTGGAGTATGAGAGCTGGAAGGGTCCCTCAGGGTGAACTAGTCAAACCCACTCATTTACAGATAGGAACCTGAGGATAAAGAAGGTTAGTGCTTTCTTCAAGGTAACACAGTCACCAAGAGCAAAGATTAGGCTGATACTTGATTTTGCAAATATCCAATTTTTCTCAAACTCTTATTACACTATTTTTAGTATCCATTTATGAATCTTCCTGGAAACAATGAATACTATGGTGTTTGCCTCGTGGGGATTTTCTATTTCCCTCATCTCAATTACAATAGTTAATTAGAACCAAGAGCTGTCTCTTCACTTGCTACTGTTCAATTAATTATTATTTATATCAGTGTAGACTCACAGATACTTATTCTGTGTTTGAGCTACAATCCAATACTATCATTATTTATTTTCTTGCTCAAATTGTTACAGTTTTGGCCATTGAGAACTCCTTCAGGTTACCCATTATGTCCCTTTGATATGTCTCTCTTCTTTTTTTAAATTTTATTTATTTATTTATTTTTGGTAAGCATTTCCTTATTTTCTAGTACCACAAAATGTATTGTATCTTGTGTGTTCCCTGTCAGACCTACCATCGTTTTCCCAAGAATCCCTACTTCCTTTTATTGGAAAATGGTGTTTAAAAACCAATATCTGGTTGCTGGGTGTGCTAATTATTGCTGGGGTATCACTACTTCTAGCTGTTCTAAGTGAGAAAATAAATGTATGTTTACTAACTCACACATTCTCATCACATAGACCTGTATGTGTGTAGATTAGAAACCAGGAGTTTATACTAGTAGCTCTGATTCCAGTCCAAAATTATAAGGTGCATTCTAACCTTCTGTCTTTCCTATTTGTGACTTCTTTCTCTAAGAAAGTGAGAAACTTGGCTTTCATTGTCTAGTATATGTTTACTTATTTGATCTTCCTTAGTATACATAGTAAGTAGTTTCAGAATTGCTAACCAAACCTCTGTGAGAAACACATTTACTAACTAGAACAGAGTATTCCTCTTTTAGCTTATATACTATCTAAAATAGCATATTTAAAGTTACTTTTATTTTGTTTCCTTTTCCACACCCTTTAGTGAGATTAGGTCATTTATTTGTAACATGAGTTCATTTGTTTCTGTTTGTTTCTACTTTGGGAATCTCCCTACATACTGGTTGAATTTTGTCCATTCATGGGTTTGGCTATGCAAAACAGCCCTAAGTTTCTAGGACTTAGAGCTTTTATTTATTTTTTTAAAAGATTTTATTTATTTATTCATGAGAGACACACAGAGAAAGAGGCAGAGACACAGGCAGAGGGAGAAGCAGGCTCCATGCAGGGAGCCCAACATGGGACTCGATCCCTGGTCTCCAGGATCACACCCTAGGCTGAATGCAGCGCTAAACCACTGAGCCACCTGGGCTGCCCGGACTTAAAGCTTTTAGAAAGGTATACTTATCACCATTTCTATCTCTTTCTCTTTTTTCTTTTTCCCCCCCTTTACACACCTCCTATAGGTGTCATTTTTTAAAAATGTACTTTTGGCTTATCTTTCCTTTATTTCTGTCACCCTAATATGCAGGAATATGTATTTCTTCTTCTTCTTCTTCTTCTTCTTCTTCTTCTTCTTCTTCTTCTTCTTCTTCTTCTTCTTCTTCTTCTTCTTTTGTTAGAACACAAAGTTTGCTTTAAATATTTTTATAAGTGAAAGGACACCAACCACACTCCTACTCAGTTAAGAGAAACACGTTTACAATCCTGAGGTCTTTTATTTTCTTTACATTTATCATGGCATGAATCCATAGGGAATGGGTTCCAGCAGTTCAGGCTCCTTTCCATTAGTTCTCACAAAGTGTGCTTCTCTGGGTGGGGCAGGCTGGCACTTCAGTTGGACCCAAGTACCTTCCTCTTTGGCTTCCTTCTTTTTCTGATCATTTTCCTTCACATGCTTCAGGAAGCTATCTTGGCTCTTTGAGTGTTTAATATGCTTAGTGTGGACATTAATTCTCTTGGCAAGAATCTTGCCCTTAACTTGTTTGTTTACAACAATGCCAACAGCATGCTGAGTAAAATTGTAGACTCTTCCACTTTTGCCATGGTAACATTTGTGGGGCATTCCTTTTTGAACAACGCCCATTCCCTTGATGTCCACAATATCACCTTTCTTATAGATTCGCATGTATGTGGCCAAAGGAACAACTCCATGTTTTCTTTTCTTTTCTTTTTTAAAAGATTTTATTTATTTATTCATGAAAGACACACACACACACACACACACAGAGAGAGAGAGAGAGAGAGAGAGAGAGGCAGATAGAGGAAGCAGGCTCCATGCCGGGAGCCCGACGCGGGACTTGATCCCGGGTGTCCAGGATCACACCCTGGGCCAAAGGCAGGCACCAAACTGCTGAGCCACCCAGGGATCCCCAACTCCATGTTTTCTAAAAGGCCTAGAGAACATATAGCGGGTACCTCTCCTCTTTCCCTTTGTGTTGGTCATTTTGGCAAATTACTGAAAGATGGTGGTTCTCAACATGTATATATTCTTTTTTTTTTTTTTAATTTTTTTAATTTTTTTTAATTTATTTATGATAGTCACAGAGAGAGAGAGAGAGAGAGGCAGAGACACAGGCAGAGGGAGAAGCAGGCTCCATGCACCGGGAGCCCGATGTGGGATTCGATCCCGGACCTCCAGGATCGCGCCCTGGGCCAAAGGCAGGCGCCAAACCGCTGCACCACCCAGGGATCCCTGTATATATTCTTATATTGCTTTCTCTGTTACGTGAAGGATAGCATGCCATAGATACGCCTCTGTACTTTCCCCCCACTTAATAGTAGTCTGTCTTGGGAATTACTCTGTATCACTTCATAGAGATTGATCTCATTTTTTTAATAGCAGCAGAATAATACATAATAATTGTCCTACTACATTGGTTAGTAATGTCCTAACCCCTCTCTAATACATGGGCATTTAATCTTCCTCTCAATATTTTACAACTAAAAATAATGCTACAGTGAATAACCTTATACATATATGTTTTAGTATTGCTTAATGTGTATCTTCAAGGCTGATTTCTCAAAATTTGACTGCTGGATCCAAAGTAAGTGCATATGTAACGTGGTTAGATATTATTAAATTCTGCTTCAGAAGAATTGTACCAGTTTGCATCCCACCTCCACCCCACCCCCAACCAAAATGTTTGTTTTTTCACAGGCTTATCAACAGAACATGTCCTGGGTTTTCTTCCCAATTTGATGAATGAGAAATGGTATCTCTGTGTTGGTCTAACTGTGAGTCAGTCTGGGCAGTTTTTCATCAGGGCAGAGACCATTTTAACATATGTTTTATGTATTGTCTACTTATATCATTTTCCCCATTTATCCATAGGGCTTTTGATATTTTGTCCCTCCATTTTTTTAAAGATTTATTTATTTATTCATTCAGAGAGAGCGAAGAGAGAGGCAGAGACACAGGCAGAGGGAGAAGCAGGCTCCATGCAGGAAGCCTGATGTGGGACTCGATCCTGGGTCCCCAGGATCACACCCCGGGCTGCAGGCGGCTCTAAACTGCTGCGCCACCGGGGCTGCCTTTGTCCCTCCATTTTTAAGAATACTTTCTATGTTAAGGATCTTAAGCCCTTTGTCACATTGCAAAGTTTTTCTCCCAGATTGTCACTTGTTCTTTTGACTTTGTTCATGGTGATTTTTGCCATGCAAAAAAAAATTTTTGATTTTTATGTAGTTATAAATGTAATCGTATTTGCTTTTATTGACTCTGAATTTTAACAGGCAGAAAGCCTTTCCCTGCATTTGGGTTAAAAGGAAGTTATCACATGGAAACCTCAATCTTAATGTCATGAGGAGTCCAGCAGATGGAGTTTGGGACTGTCAGAAAGATTGAAAATCTTTGAGAAAAATCCAAAATAAAGGAGGGAACAGCAGAGAGGGAAACTTCACAATGTGTGTATGAACATTACTCAAATCAGTAACTTTTATCTGAAATATGCATGCATGGACAAAGAGGTCCAGGGATTTTTAATCTGTAAGGCTTAAATAACTGAGCAGAAAATTCAGCTGTTGCCTACTACATAGGAAGCAGAATTTGTAGTTTGAATCCTGCCTGCCAAGTTAGAAGGGTAAAGACAATGGCTTTCCGTTGAAGCCCCAGAAGGGCCATAGCTTATGTGTAAGACTATGACTATGACCCAAGAAAAAGGATTCACCCAAGAACCAAAGGTAAAATTAAAACAAACTAAAGATAAAACCAACAAGATTCTTTTTGACAAAGCATAAAACAGCCTCCACAAATTCAAGTTTATCTGCTAGTGATTTAACTGGGAAAAAACTCAACGCTCTTTAGAAGAAGATAACAGTATCCAGAATGAGTATTATTCACAGAGTCCAATATAAAATAAAATGTTATCAGACTTGTGAAGAAATAGGAACATGTTATGCATAATCAGGAGAAAAACCAGTCAATAGAAAAAGACTCCTAAAATAACCAGATGTTGAAATTAGAAGAAAAGGTTTTTGAAAACATACAATGAATGTATTAAAGAGTAGACAGGTTGGGGATGCCTGAGTGTCTCAGTCAGCTAAGCATCTGACTCTTGCTTTTAGCTCAGATCATGATCTCAGGATTGTGAGATGGAGCCCTGTGTCAGGCTCCATGATCAGCATGGAGCCTGCTAGAGATTCTATTTCTCCCTCTCTCTTTGTCCCTCCCCCTTGTGTGCTCTTTCTCTCTCAAATAAATCTTTTTTTTTAGGTATAGGTAATTATTTTTTAGATTTTTTATTTATTTATTCATGAGAGACACAGAGAGGCAGAGACACAGGCAGAAGGAGAAGCAGGCTGCCTGCGGGGAGCCTGATTTGGGACTTAATTCCAGGACCCCAGGATCATGCCCTGAGCTAAAGGCAGATGCTCGACCAGTGAGCCACCCAGGTGCTCCAGTATAGGTAAATATTAATGACACTTTTCCTTCTTATCTTAAACTTTTTATAATTCAACTGGCTGTTTAAAGCAAAAACAATTGTTTATAAAGTACATATATATATATATAAAGTCATAATATATATATGCGTATATATATATAAAGTATATAATATATGTCATATATTTTTATATGGCAACAATAGCACAAAAGATTGCATGTAGTGTTCATGGAATTATATTATTATAAACTTCTTATACTATACATGAAATGTCATTAATTCAAGGCAGAGTATTATAAGAATATATATTGTAATAGATAAAATAGACTGAGAAAAAGGAAACTCTTTAGTTAATCCAGAAGAATTCATGGAAGGAAGAACAAAAATTAAAGACCTAAGGAGATTGTCTACAAGTAGACTTATACCCAACACTATCAATAATTATATTACACATAAATGGACTGAACATTCCAATTAAAGGCAAGCATTAGGGGCACCTGAGTGGCTCAATATGTTAAGCTTCCACCTTTAGCTCAGGTCATGATTTCAGGGTCCTGAAATGAGCCCCACATTGAGCATCCTGATCAGCAGAGTATGCTTTTCCCTCTCCCTGTGCCCCTCCTCTCCACTTGAGCATGCTCTCTCTCTCTTTCTCTGTCTCAAATAAATAAATAAAATCTTTAGAAAAGAAAGAAAGAAAGGACAAAAATAGTCACAGAGTATTAAAACTAAACAAGCTCCATCGATATGCTGTAAAGGTAAAGACAGACAAGAAAAAGATATAGTTTGCAACTAGAACATAAGAAAGCCTATATTAATATTAGATAAAGCAAACTTTGAGACAAAGAGTATTACTAATGATAAAGGTCATTTCATGATAATTTAAAGGTCACTTCATCAAGTAGAGAGGACAGGGGCACCTGGGTGGCTCAGTTGGTCTAGTGTCCAACTCTTGATTTCGGCTCAGGTCATGATCTCAGGGCTGTGAGATTGAGCCCTGTGTGAGGCTCTGTCCTAGGTGTGGAGCTTGGTTAAGATTCTCTATCTCTCCCTTCTTCTTCCTCCCCCCACACCCTGCCCCTAGCTTACATTCTCTCTCACTCTCTCTCTCTTTTATCTTCTTCTCTAAAAAGAGAGAGAGAGAGAGAATAACCTGAAATAGATATGCACCATAACAGGCATTTAAAATACTTGAAGCAGAGAAGCCTGGTGGCTCAGTGATTGAGCATCTGCCTTTGGCTCAGGTCGTGATCCTGGGGTTCTCGGATCAAGTCCCGCAGCAGGCTTCCACAGGGAGCCTACTTCTCCCTCTGCTTATGTCTCTGCCTCTCTATGTGCATCTCTCATGAATCAATAAGTAAATAAAATCTTTTGAAAATAAAATACTTGAAGCAGAAATTGACAGAACTCAAAGGAGAATAGACAAATCCAGTAATTGATGGAACAAGAACAGAAATTCTGTAGAGCTAAAAAATGTGAAAAATGCTATCACCCAACTTGACCTATTTAGAATTTATAGACATTTATTGAAAACTAGACCCAGAGACTACAGTGCTATCCATAGACGATTCTCTGTAATTTCAGTCAATAATTTTTTAAAAACATTTATTTTTTTTTTGAGAAGGGGATAGTGCGTGAGTGGGAGAAGGGAAGAGGAAAAGGGAGAAGGGAAGCAGATTCCCTACTGAGTGAGGAGCCCAATGCCGCCCAATCCCAAGACCCTGAGATCATGACCTGAGCCAAACCAAAGTTGGTCGCTTAACCTACTGAGCAACCTAGGCACTGCTCAGTCAATAATTTTTTTTAAAGATTGAAATGATCATGTTTTTTCTTTCAACAATAGAATTAAATTAGAGAGCAATAACAAAAAGATATCTGGAAAATCTTGCAAATACATGAATATTAAGCAACACATTTCTAAATGATCTGTGAATCAAAAAAAAAAGAATCACAATGGGAATTGGAAAGTATTTCAAACCAAATGATAATGAAAAACAACATATCAAATTTTGTAGGGTGTAGTGAAATATCCTTACAGGGAAATTTATAACTTGAATTGCGTATCTTAGAAAGTAGAAAAGAGAAGCACCTGGTGGCTCAGTTGGTTAAGCATCTACTTTCAGCTCAGGTCATTATCCCAGGGTCCTGGGATTGAGCCCCACATTGGGATCCCTGCTGGGCAGGGAGCCTGCTTCTCCCTCTCCCCTCTGCTCCTGCTCTCTCTCTCTCTCTGTCAAATAAATAAATAAAATCTTAAAAAAAAAAAAAAGGAAGGAAGAAACATCCTAAGTAAATGAGGTAAGCTTCTACCTTAAGAGGCTAGAAAAAGAAGAGCAAAATAAGTAGAATAAAGGTAACAATAAAGATTAGGAAAAAATTAATAAAGTAAAAAACAAACTATATAGCAAAATCAAGAAATCTGAAAGTATCTTCTTTAAAATGGTTGATAAAATCACTTAATCCCTAGCAAGACTGATCAAGAGAAAAAGAGAAAGTACTAACAATATTAAGAATGAAAGAGAAGACATTGCAACATACAAGACAGATGTTAAAAATACAAAAAAGGGAATATTATGAACAGTTTTATGCAAATAAATTCAAGAACTTAGAACAAATTCCTGGAAAAATACAACTTTCAAAAGCAAGCAAAAAATGGAAGATCTAAAAATATCTATTAAATGAATTTAATTTGTAATGGAAACATTCCACAAAGAGAGCTCCAGGTCCAGATGGTTCTTCTGTTGAATCCTATCAGAATTTAAAGATAAAAAAGTACCAGTCTTACACAAAACTCTTTCAAAAACCATATAACTCATGATACCAAGAACTAATGAGTACATTACAAAAAACCTTTATAAATCAATATTCTTCATGAATATAGATAGAAGGGTATAATAAAATATTAATGATTGAATCCAGCAATATATAAAAAAGGAAAATGCATAAGCAAGTGGTGTTTACTCCAGGAATGTAAGATTGATTTAACATTCCAATATGTTTGTCGATGAAAATTACAATATTGACAAAATAAAGGTGAAAAATTACATGATTATAAGTGCAAAAAAGAATTGTGGCAATATCCAACACAAATTCATGCTTAAAAAGTCTTAGGAATAGAAAATGATTTCCTCTTTTGAAAGAGCATATTTATAGTAAACCTATAGTTGGCATCATAGCTAATGGAGAAATATTGCACATTTTCCTCCTTAAGATAGAGAACAAGGCAAGAATGTTCACTTTTACCACTCCTATTTGACATTACATCGGATATTCTAGCTGTGCAACAAGACAAGGAAAAGAAATAAATGACATAAAGCTTGTAAATGAAGAAATAAGTCTGTCTTAATTTGCAGATGAAATCATTGTTTATATGGAAAATATGAGAGAATTTACCAAAAAAGAGAGAAAAACCCAAAATACTACAAGAACTAATAAATCAATATGAAGTTACCGGATAGAAACTTAATATGCAAAATACATTTTATTTTTATATGCCATCAATGAACAATTGGAAAACAAAATGTAAAAATGAAATATATGATATTTTAAAAACATGAATTCTTAGGAATACATTTAACAATAAAAATTCAAGCAATGCAAGACCTGTATTTTGAAAACTAGAAACATTGCAAAAAGTAATGAAAGAAAGCCTAAATAAATGAAGTATATCATTTTTCTGCATGGAAAAATTCAGTATTGCTATGCTGTACATGCTCCTCATATTGGTCTATAGATTCAACACCACTTCAGTCAAACAAAAATTCAACAGGAACTTTTCTAGAAATTCACAAGCTGATGTGACAGTTCATAGGGAAATACAAATGGCCTAAAATAACCAAAACGACTATCAGAAAGTTGAAGAATGTGGAGGCCTTGCATGACCTGATTTCAAAGTTTCTGCTAATGCTCCTGTAATCCAGACAGTATGGGATTGGTGTCAGGATAAACAAACAGATCAATGAAACACTGGAGAGTCCAGACATTGATTTTGACAAGGGTACAAAGAAAATTAAATGACGAAAATGTAATCTTTTGAACAAATCGTACAGGAAACTATACATCTAAAAGGAAACTAAATATCTAGTAAAAATGGGGGTAAAAATGAGCCTTGACTTACCCCCTATATAAGGCACAAAAATTAGAGATTGATAGACTCTAGGTGGAAGTGCAAACTCTAAAACTTGCAAAAGGGAAAAACATGGGAGGATATTTCTGTGGAATTGGAGTAAACCCACATTTCTTGAACAGGAGGTAAGAAGGGCTGACCATTAAATTAAATATTGATTGATTGAATTTTTTTTCAAAATTAAAAATATGGGGATCTCTGGGTTGCGCAGCGGTTTAGCGCCTGCCTTTGGCCCAGGGTGCGATCCTGGAGACCTGGGATCGAATCCCACGTCGGGCTCCCTGCATGGAGCCTGCTTCTCCCTCTGCCTGTGTCTCTGCCTCTCTCTCTCTCTCTCTCTCTCTCTGTGACTATCATAAATAAAAAAAAATTTTAAATTAAAAATGTGTAAGAAAACAAAAGGCAAATCTTAACATTGGAGAAATTATTCGCAATACATGTACGTGACAAAAAACTTTTATCCAAGATATATGAAAAACTACAACTCAATGATAAAAAGACACAATCCAAAAAAAAAAAATTTGCACAGAAGACTTGAAAAGACACTTCACAAAAGAAGATAAAAGAATGGTAATGAGCCCATGAAACCTTGCTTAACCATATTAGTCATCAGGGAAATAGAAATTAAAACCACAGTGAAATACCACGATGCACCCACTGAAATGGGTTGAACTAGAGCCGGTTGATGACACTCGATCCTGGTGACAGTGTGGAACAAAGAGAAAGTGCATTGCTGTTGGTAGTGTAAAAAGCCCAGTGACAGAAAACACAAGTTGCTACCTTATGGCCAGCAATTCCCTCCCTAGGTATTTACCCAAGAGAGATGAAAGAATGCTCACAAAAAGATTTATGCAAGAATGTTTACAGCAGCTTTATCAGTAATAACCCCAAACTGGAAACAACCCAGATGTTCATCAACACGACAACTGGATAAACTAGTTGTGATATATTCATACAATGGAATCTTACTCAACAGTAAAAAAGAGATAAACCATCGTTAACATGCGACAGCATGAGTGAATTTATAGATGTTATGTTTAGTGAAAGAGGCCTGACATGAAGGAGTTCATAATATATGACTCCATACATATGATATTCATTTAATAAGGGGCAAAATTAGTTGATGGTGATATGGGGATCAGAGTGGGAGAGTATGGTATTGACTGGGAGGGAGTACAAAGTGGGATGCGGGAAATTTCTGTATCTTTGTCCGGGTGGTTATATGGGTGTATACACAAGTTAAAAATCATCAAGCTGTAAACTTAAGATTTATGCATGTGGTACATCTGACTGTATGCATTTTCTACCTCAATTAAAGTATTTAAAGATATAACTTAAATAGTGCCTCACAGCATTTAGACAGACTGTTTATGTTATAGGCACTTCATCATCTTTTCATATATGAAGCTGGAAACTTAGTAGTTTAACAGGAGGCCTCAGCTGCTGAATCCTGGTATACTAATTGAGGGAAAGAAGAAATGGCTACTGACAACGACAATTACCAAGTGTCCATTTTGTGCTAGACACCTTTCAGTGTCATACCAAAACACAGGGGTAGGTGCCCAGGCTAGCCACCAGCATGGAATCTGGAGAGGATGGTGACAGATGATGGGTTTTGATCTAGGCCAGTGGCCAGGATCATAGGGGTCTGGCAAAAGGTGAGCTGTCGAGAGCTGGCTCTGAAGGCAAGCAGATTCATCATAAAGTTCTAAACTTTCTATTCAGAGATCTTGATGTCTGGGAGACTGGGCCACAAGACACAGGCAGGGTGCTGGCTAAGGTGGAAGGCCCAGTCATGGACAGTTGGGCACGTGACCCAGAGAACTTGCGTTCAGAGAAGTCAGATCTATGCAGATATGTGCCAAACTCTGGGCTCATGTTTGAAGAGCATAGCATAGAAATGGTATTTTTCCAATGTATGGCACGTTGATTAATAGTGAATTTGACATGGTGTAAGTGGCTGAATACTGAACAGCAGTTTTTCACTTTTGTCTATATTGGTTTTTTTCTAGCTCTATGTGACATCGTGTAAGTTTAAGATATATAATGTGATGATTTGATATACGTATATATCATGAAATGATTACTTTTGTGAGGGGCAGGGGATATGAGACATTTAAGATCCGGTCCTTTAGCAACTTTTCAGCATGTAATACAGTATTGTTAACTATAGTCACTGTGCTATATATTAGATCTCCAGAATTTTTTCATCTTATAACTGAAAGTGGTGGTACCCTGTGACCATTGTCACCCATTTCCTTCACCCCAACCCCCGGTATTCACCATCTACTCTGTTTCTGTGAATTCAGCTTTTCTATAGTCCACATATAAAGTCTGTACAGTTTTTATCTTTTTTTCTCTTAAAGATTTTTTTAAATTTATTTGAGAGTGATCAAGAGAAAGAGAGATCACAGGAGAGGAAGAGGGAGAAGCAGACTCACACCGAGCAGAGGGCCTGATGTGGGGTTTGATCCCAGGATCCCAGGATCATGACCTGAGCTGAAGGCAGACATTTAACTGACTGAGCCACCCAGGCATCCCTAGTATTTGTCTTTCTATGTCTGACTTATTTTACTTAGCCCACAAGGTTCACCCATGTTGTTGCAAATGGCAGGATTTCCTTCTTTTTCATGACTGAATAATATTCTGTTGTCTAGATATACACATCTTTGTCCATTCTTCCATAGATACATGCTTAGGTTGCTTCTATACCTTGGTTAGTATGAATAATACTGCAGTGAACATAGGAGTACAGAGATCTCTTCAAGATAGCAATTTCATTTCTTTAAGATACATTCCAGAAGTGGGATTGCTGAATGATATAGTAGTTGGATTTTAAGTTTTTTAAAAACCCTCCATACTGTTTTCCATAGTAGCTATACTGATATACATTCCCACCAACAATGCATGATGATTTCCTTTTCTTGCCAAAACTTGTTATCTTTTGTCTTTTTGATAATAGCCATTCTGACAGGTGTGAGGAGATATCTCATTGTAGTTTTGATTTGCATTTCCTTGATGATTAGTGATACTGAATATCTTTTCATGTGTCTGTTGCCCATCAGTATGATATGTCTTCTTTGGGAAAATGTCTATTCAGGTCCTCTGCTTATTTTTAAATAGACAGAATTTTCTCCTTTCTTTCTTTCTTTCTTTCTTTCTTTCTTTCTTTCTTTCTTTCTTTCTTTCTTTCTTTCCTTCTTTCTTTCTTTCTCTTTCTTTCTTCTTTCCTTCTTTCCTTCTTTCCTTCTTTCTTTTTTCTTTTACTATTTTTTTTGTATATACATAGGTAGCAGCTTTATTTGTTGCAGCCAAACATTTTTACTATTAAGTTGTATGTGTTCCTTATATGTTTTGGATATTAACCCTTTATCACACAGATGGTTTGCAAATATTCCATAGACTGCCTGTTCATTTTATTGGTTGTTGTGGGTTTTTTTTTTTCCTGTGCGGAAGCTTTTAATTTAATGTAGTTCTATTTGTTTATTCTTGGTTTTGTTGCCTGTGTTTTTGGTGTCATATCCAAAAAATCATTACCAAGACTAATGTCAAGGAGCTTTTTACCTATGTCTTCTTCTAGTAGTTTTATGTTTTCAGGTCTTATATTTGATTCTTTAATCCATTTCATATTAATTTTGTGAGAAGTCTAGGATAAGGGCCCGATATCATTCTTCTGCATGTGGTTACCCAGTTTTCCCAGCACCAGTTACCGAAAAAAGTATCCCTTTCCCACCAAATATTCTTGGCTCCTGGTCAAATATTAGTTGACTGTATATGATGGTGGGAGGGGTGTTATCCAGTCTCTTAATTCTGTTTCATTGGTCTATATGTCCTTTTTTATAACAGTACCATGCTGTTTTGATTACTATGGCTTTGTTTGGAATCAGGAAATGTCTTATCTTTAGTTTCTTTCTCGGTATCACTGATTATTCAGGGTCTTTGTAGTTCCACATGAATTTTAGGACTGTTTTTTCTATTTTCTGGGGCAAATGCCATTAGAATGTTCATAGGCACTGCATTGAATCTAGATGGCTCTGGGTAGTATAGACATGTAAACAATGTTAATTCTTCTGATCCATGGATATATGAGATCACCTTCTTTCCATTTATTTGTGTCTTCAATTTCTTTCATCAGTGTCATATAGTTTTAGGTGTACAGATCCTTCACCTCTTTGGTTAGATTTATTCCCGAGTATTTTATTGTTTATTTGATGCTACTGTAAAAGGGATTGTATGATTTATTTCCCAGATATTATGTTGTTAGTGTATAGAAATACAACTGATTTCTGTAACACTTTGATTTTGTATCCTTCAATTTTACTGAATTCATTATTCTAATGGGTTTTTTTGGTGGAGTCTTTAGGATTTTCTATATATGAGATCATAATATCTGCAAATAGAGATAATTTTACTTCTTGTTTTCTAATTTAGATGCTTTTCATTTCTTTTTCTTGCCTAATTGTTCTGGTTAGGATTACTAGTATTATGTTCAATAGAAATGATTAGAGTTAGCACTAGCCTTGTTCCTGACCTAAAACTTTCAACATTTCACTGTTGAGTACGATGTTAGTTTTGGGCTTGAACAACAGTTTCTTGAGGTTCTCTGTGATTAAGAAGTAGATTTATCCAGAAGCTCAGTGCTGCAGGAGACTATAGAATTGGGGTAAATAGGAATGAACCTATTATTCTATTTCATTCTGCCTTTCCAAAAGGCCAGTAGGTGGATCCTCATGGTTATCTGGGATCAAGGACATTTGTTAAGTTCCTACTGTGATGAATGGTAGCCTAAGGCCCAGTGCTTTGCCATACAGCCAACAACTTAATTGCAAGAAAAAAGAAGTGGTAAAGTTGTCAGACTATAAGGGCCTTCATCAGGTTGAGGCACTAGGGACCAAGCACACAGGTGGTAAGTGACATTAGGACACCATTTCATGTGGTATCCTAAGAATGTAAAGGAAGCAGTCAGATATGTCCTTTAAAGAACTAAAACATCTCCCAGTCTGGCCTCTCCACTGAGGCAGTGCTAAGTCTAGCCCATCCACGTGTCAGCTTCTTGGCTTGATCATCAGTTATTGACCTATAATTTCATGTGGCAGCTCTTGGTGACCCATTGCCCTTCCTTTCTTGCTGGGCAGCACCTCAGGCTGTTGGAACACACTGTTTTGTTGTTGTTAATTTCCAGTGTTAATTCACCTCTTTCTCACAAGTACCTTAAATCCCTCTCCCTCCCAAACACCAAATGTTGTCTCAACATTCTGAAAAGTGTGCTGTTTCAGGAATCCTAAAAGGTTAGCTAAAAATAAAAGCTTCTTACTGACAGTGAAATAAAAACACTTCCTTGGAACTTCAGATATGTATTTAAATAAACAGTTGGAGAAAAAGAGAGATGACCTGTGAAGATTTTTATTTTTACTGAATAGTTACTTGTTTATTTTTTTTTTTTAGATTTTTTAATTTATTCATGAGAGACACACAGAGACAGGCAGAGACACAGGCAGAGGGATAAGCAGGCTCTCTGCAGGGAACCTGATGTGGGACTCAATCCCAGGATTTCGGGATCATGACCTGAGCCAGAGGCAGTTGGTCAACTACCTAGCCATCTAGGTGCCCCTCGTTCCTTCGTTCAAAAGTTGTTGCTCCCTGGTGACCTGGTACACCAATCACTCTGTGAGTCTGGGGCCGTAGAGATGAGAGGCGTGATGGCTGTCCTCCACAGACTCAGCCTGGGAAGAAGAGTGGTGGCAGGGGTATGGGTCAAGGGGAAGTGCACCGAGAGGGGTCTGGAGCAGAGGGAGGGCTACCACATTCTGTAGGTAAGGGTAGCCCACTGAATGGAATGTCCCTAAGCTGAGTCTTGCATGGTAAACAACAGAGCTTGCCCTATCACACCATCCCCAGGCAGAGGTGGTCAGGACCTTCCAGGCAATGTATGGGATGTGAGTGAGCAACTGGTATGTTCAGGCTGAGCCTCAAGCCAATCTACATCCTGGGTCCTGGGCTAGAAAAGCTAGCCAGAGAGTGACTGTGGTGGCCAGTAGGCCCTCACTACAATGATCCTTGTGTACCCTGCTTGCAGGCCCGAGAACCCTCTACCCTCCCTGCAGGTGACGAGACTGTGCCTGAGCACATTGGTGTCAGGAAGATCATTCTGGAGTCAGTGCTGTGAGGGTGACCCTTTAGAAGGCCACAGTACCCATCATCCCAGAAGACATAAGACACAGCCTGAGCAGTGGAGTGGTGACAGTGAGCATGAAGGGTGGTCAGTGAAACTTGGGATAGTTGATGGGGAAGAAAACCCCATCCCAGGGCTCCAGCTTGTGCACCAGGAGGATAAGATGCTGTTACTGGAGAAGGAAGCATGGAGCTCCAAGGAGTTCCAAACTGCAGTGGGTTCTGTGCTCTCCAAATCCCCCATGAGGTGGGCCTTCTGTGTGCTCTGTGTACCCCTTGTCTTCTACTCGGAGCCCCGAGAATGCTTCCTGCAGCTGTCTCACAGGTGAAGCACCAGGTTAGCTGCTGCAGAGATTCAGGAAACAAAGATCTTGAAGCCTCATGTCTTTCACATATTAAATGTACATTGTTCTGCCTTCTGTCAGCTTTAAGCAGTCACTAAGGGAAGTCAGGTTCCATAACACAGTCTTCGGCTAAATGTGAAGATTATATTATTGAAACAAGATCTTTCTAGCTGATCGTACTCCAAATGCATGCTTTGGTGCCTGTAAAATCTATTTAAGGCCCCCTGATTTCCCCCTTCTATTCCTCCATCCACCAGAACTGTTAGAAGGAACTTTTAAAATAAGGAAGTGGTTAAGAAAGGAAGAAGGTATCAAACGTTTGTTTATTTATGTATCTGTTGTTGGAAATTACCAAGATCGATTTCAGGAGCATAGAGTTCAAATGCATGCTGAATGACCAAAGAGAAGGTATCATCCAACAATCATTTTCTATTCTGAAAAGTCAAGTAATGAGAAGCAGACTCTTAATTTAACCCAAAAAGGAAAAAGGAGGAGAAATTAGGAAGTAATATATTCAATTATGGGAGCTCTTTGCCAAGACCCTATTGATTTCATGTTCTGACAATTTTAGTTAAGCCTTAGCAGTGAAAAGATTTAGCAACAGGTCAGATCAAACATGTGTGGCCTCCTGCTCCTGGAACTCTTGTGTGTGTGACAAAAACAGGTCTTCACTAAGAATGTGCTCCATCTTTGGAGTCTCTTTGGGGTTTGTTCATATTGCCAGGCCCAAGACCAGAGCTTGGAGGACATTGCAGGTGAGAGAAGGGGTTGCAAAGACCCTGGCAGGCCCCAGAAAACCCAACAGACACCATAACTGCAGAGCAGCAGGGTGCTGACCAGGAGCCTTGTATCCTGTTTTTGCATAGATCCCACTCTATTGAATTCTTGCAATTTCTCTGCCCTCTGAATCTAGTTTCTTTTCCACTCCCTCCCTCCATGTCCACATCTACCCTGACTACCCATCTGTGTGAAGGGGCTCCCTGATGTGGTCATTGGCCCTGACCACTGTGATGGGTGCTGGGCTGGTCGCAGTCCTGCCCTGGTCAGAGCCCCGCTTACACCACAGCGTGGGAAGGAAGGGGCTTCCATGGATGGATGTGCTGCTTGGCGGGGGCCCAGACCACATACAGGAGGAGGTGCTATCAGGAGGCTTCCTGAGTCAGGAGGAGGCAGTCAGATAGGGCAGAGGGCAGATGGAGAGAAGTACATGTGAAAATATATGAAGCGAGAGAGGGAGTGTGTCCTGGGACTGGATGTAGTTCAAGGTAGAGAGGAGCTGTGGGGTGTGTGTGCACGCGTGCATATACATATGTCTTCAAATGTATGTTTATTGAGAACCTGAACCCAGCACCATTGGGGAAAGAGAGCAGCTGTCTGTAGGGAAAGCCCCTGTGTGAACAATGAGGGCCACGTGGGGTGACGTCTTTGCTACCCAGGATGTGGGAGGATGTTAGTAAGATAGGTTTCTCTGGCTGTCCTGGAATTGCAACTCAGGTTCAAAAGACAGGTGCAAAGAATCTACTCCCAGTTCAGAAAGCTGCCAGTGGGCTGCCGGACTCAACACCCTGCTTTCTGTGAGGCACTAGTAGGGAACTGACCGACACCTGGCCATGGATGCAGGAAGAGGCTGGGCGCTTTTGGAGAAGGCAGAATTCAGCTTCTTGAATGGCTGGGGTGGGGTGGAGAGGGGTCTCCTTCCCAAAGCCAATCAGAGGAAACCAAGTTAAACCGGGAAAAAGTTCTAAAGAGAAAAGGGAGAATGAATTTGGTGTGCAAACATGTAAGAAAGGGGAAGCAGTGCATTTAGCCCAGGAAAAAAGATAGAACAATCTTTTTTTCCTGGGGTGAAGGGGCAGCGAGGGAGACCAAATAACAGAAAGGAAAACTGTAAAAGGGCAGGAAAAGCCCCAAAAAATAAAAACACTAGAAAAATAGAAAATATGGAACATCAGAAAAATTTAAAATATTAAAGGGTGAAAGTGGTTGAGTAAGGCTTGAAACAGAGGCAGAAAGAAGAACGAGAGAGACAGAGAGAGGGGGGAACTATACAAAGATTTTTAACAAGAAAGATATGGGCAGCCTGGGTGGCTCAGTGGTTTAGCGCCTGCCTTCAGCCCAGGGCCTGATCCTGGAGACCCAGGATTGAGTCCCACGTCGGGCTCCCTGCATGGAGCCTGCTTCTCCCTCTGCCTCTGTCTCTGCCTCTATCTCTCTGTCTCCTCTCTGTGTATTCTCATGAATAAATAAAATCTTTTTTAAAAAAAGAAAAATATAAAAATAAAAATAAAGACATAAAGGAGCACCTGGATGGCTCAGTCGGTTGAGCATCCAACTCTTGGTTTTGGCTCAGGTCACAATCTCAGGTGGTGAGATCGAGCCCCGTGTCAGGCTCTGTGGTAGGTGTGGAGTCTGCTTTAGATTCTCTCTCTCCATCTGCCCCTCCCTGCCCCTGAAAAAAAAAAAAAGAAAAGAGAAAGCAAAGGACAACATAAGAAATATAAGAAGGCAGAAAAATATATAAATGTCCCTCTAAACCCCCAGCCCACTCCTGAAAGACAAAACAGAATATCAGGTAGGAGGAGCAACAGGAAGGCAGGGAAGTAGGCTGAGCAGGTGGGGAGTGGCCCTTCCTGACCTGGACATTAACTCTGCTAGGACACCCCTAAAGAGGCAGAGAAGCCTGTGGCAGGAGCATCGCCCTGCTGACACCTTGATTCTGACTTCTAGCCTTTAGAACTGTGAAAGTATAACTGTGAAAATATACATTTCTGTTGTGTTACATCACCAGGATTGTGGTCGTGTATTACAGCAACCTTAATGTAACTCCTTAGTGTGACTTTACCTGTTCCTATGCTCACAAGCTAGGTAAGTTCCAAGCAAAGAAATAGGACGACAAAGATGAAAAGGCTAGCTCAGACTGTATTTTTTTTTTTTTAATTGGGAAACCCAATAGCTTTCATAGAAGCACTACCCGGTAGATTTCTCCCAATGCTCCTTGGCCATGGGGGCTACACATCTAACTCTACCTGTAAGGGAGTCTGGAGAGGTGAGCATTTTTTAAAATCAATTTTATTTTATGTATATATAATCAATATATATTAAAATTGACCAATTTTAAGTGTAGAATTAATGAGTTTTGAAAAATGCATATAGTCCTATAGTCACCAGCACAGTCTAGATATAGAACATTTCCATCACCCCAAAAAGTTCCTTTATGCTCCTTTGCAGTCAAACCCTCCCCCTGCTCTGACTCCTGGAAATCACAGATTTTTCTTCTCAAATAGGATTGCCCTTTTAAATAACTTAATATAAATGGAATAGCATAGTATATCGTCGTTTACATTTGAGATCTATCCAAGTTGTTGGGTTGTATTATTAATTTGTTCCTTTTTATTACATAGGAGTTTTCCTTTGCCTGGATGTACTATAATTGCTTTATCCAATTGGTGGATATAGGATTGATTCTCGTTGAGCTATTATGAATGAAGTTCCTATGAACATTCTCATACAAATCTTTGCATAGACATATATTTTTATTTATCGTGTGTAAATGTCTAAGAGTGGAATGGCTGGGTTCTATGGTATGTATGTGTTTATTTATGAGAAACCACCAGACTGCCCTCCAAAGTGGCTGAACCATTTTGCCATTTTACCATTCCCACCCACAATGAGTTCTAATCGCCCCACATCCTCACCAATATTTCATATTGTCAGTCTTACTCATTTCAGCCATGCTAGTGGATGTGTAGTGGTTTCTCATCGTGGTGTTAATTAGCATTTCTCAAATCTATTTCATGTGTTTATTTGCCATTCATTTGTCTTCTTCAGTGAAGTGTCTGTTCAAACTTTTTGCCTATTTGTTAAAGTGGATTTTATTTTTTTACTATTATTGAGTTGTAAGCTGTCTTTGTAAATTCTGTCTAGACATACTTATTACTATACACGATTTTTCAAATATTTTCTCCTAATCCATTGTCTTTGCATTTCCTTAACAATGTCTTTAAAGAGTAGAATTTTAATTTTGATGAAATTCAACCTTTTTGTGTCTTATCTCACAAAATCTTTGCCTATCTCATTGTCATTAAGATGTTCTCCCATGGTTTCTTCTAGGATTTTATTTTAGATTTAGCTCTTACATTTAAGTTTGTGATCCACTTCAAGTTAACTTTTTAATGTGGTATGAAGTAAGGGTTGAGGTTCATTTATTTATTTGTTTGCTTTTGTATGTGGATGTTCAGATGTTCTAGTGCTGTTGAAAAGACTTTTTCCCCCCATTCAATTACATTGGTACCTTTGTTGAAAATCAGTTGGCCATGCATGCATGGCTCTTTTTCTGGACTCTCTTTTTTCCCCATTCATCTATATTTCTATTCTTATTCCAATACCATACCATTGTGTTTACTATAGCTTTATACCAAGTCTTGAAATAAGTTAGTGTGAATCTTCCAACTTGTTTCTTTTTCAAAATGGTTTTGATTATCCTAGGTCCTCTGCATCTGCATATAAGATTTACAATCAGTTTGTCAAGTTCTACACACACAAAAGTGTGCTGGGATTTTGCTTGGCATTGTGTTACTCTATAGATCAATGTGAGAAATGACATCTTAGCAATGTAGAGTTTTCTGGCCCATGAGCACAGTAGAGCTCTCTCTTCATTTGTGTGCTCCTTTTCAATTTCTTTCTGTGATGTTTTTTCCTTTCTGTGTACAGATATTGCGTGTGCTGTGTACAATGTATCTGTGAGTATTTCATAGTTTTGATGCTATTGCAATGGTATTTTTATTTCAGGTCCAAATTGTTTATTACTAGAATATAGAAATTCAATCGATTTTTTTTTTTCAAAATCTTGCATCCTGTGAGTTTGCTGCTTAATTTGTTAATTAGGTTTAGTAGGTTTGTGATACATTCCTTAGGATTTTTTACATAGAAAATCATATGTTTTTTTGGATGAAGCCAATTTTACTTATTCCTTTCCAATCTCACACCTTTAATTTATTTTTCTTGCCTTATTGTCCTGGCTGGAATCTTCAGAACAACAAGTAGAAGTGATGACAAACATCCTCATCCTCCCAATCATAGAGAGGAAAGCACTCAATCTTTACTATTAAGTGTGATGTTAGCTGAGGTTTTTTGGTAGATCCTCTGTAGGGAGATAAGTATTTTTAATTGGATATATTGCTGCCCAAAGCTATTGGGAGTATTTCTAGAAAAGAAGGGAGAATGGACATGGGCATCCATCAAAAGGGAGGCTAATGGGTTTCTTTATGGTCTCAGCCCTGTTTTAATTGTGTGATGATTTATTAGGAAATAAGCATTCATTTCCATTAGAGGTTTTAAGTGCGGAATATGGTTCACGTTACACATGACCGTGTGTGACAATGCATCTTTATAAACTGCATTTGGGGGGGACAGGTGTTGCCAGGGAACCAACTCCCCATTAGTCCATTGGGAGGCAGTGTAGCCTGTGGTTAGAAACATGGGCTCAGAAGCCTCGGCGCCTGGTCCCAATCCAGCTCTGCAACCTGGGGCAAATTCCTCAACTTGTGTCAGTTTTCCACCTGCAAAATGAATATATCAAAAGATATCAGCAATTCCTACCTCAAGGGCTTCTGAAGACTCAATGAGCAAATGCAATTAAGAGCTTAAAACAGTGTCTGTTGTCTGGTGCATTTAAGAAGGCTTTAGTTTGCATAAGGCTAAGTCACACAACTTTTCAGTAGCAGGTTTACTTCTTGAAGGAAAGAACAGCCATCCATTTCAAAGAAATCCAGAATCTCCGGAAACCTCCTATTAAGGTTTTGTAAGGAGAGAGAGTTAGATACTTGATTTTGGATATTGGTGCAATAATAACATTTAAAAATATTGTACATCGCATAGGCAATTATCAGCTGGGTTACAATTGTGGGCATTGACACTCCAGAGTTCACATTGAGTCTGCACCTAAAGGTTGAACCAGAGTTTGACCTTCTGATCTGCTTGTTTTGATCACTTTATAGTGAGCCCACACACTGTTCCGGGCTGCCCCACCTGCTGTGTGGACCACTGTGCAGCTCCCAATTGACTTCAGTCTATTATTTCTTGCCAATTCTCAGTCAGTCTGTCACTTTCCTGGGCATCTGCCTTTCTCTCAACATGTTCCAAGTCATGGGTCCCATCCTTCACTGGAGGGTGAGTCATGCCAGCCTTCCTATCTGGAGTGGGGTGCAAGGGGACAGTTGCCAGCAGGGATAAGGTTACTTACAACCTGCCCATGTGGGTTCTGCTGCAGCACTGTGATGCTGACATATAAGGAAAAGCACTTAGGAGCAGGTTGGCAGGCCTTCAAGGACCTTTCTCCTTAACTTGAAAACTTGAAATGGCCTTTTTTTTTTTTTGTCTTATACTTTTTGAAAAAAAAAAGATTTTATTTATTTATTCATGATAGACACACACACACACACACAGAGAGGGAGGGGGTGGAGAGAGGCAGAGACACAGGCAGAGGGAGAAACAGGCTCCATGCAGGGAGTCCGATGTGGGACTCGATCCCGGGACTCCAGGATCATGCCCTGGGTCAAAGGCAGGTGCTGAACCACTGAGCCACCCAGGGATCCCCTGTCTTATACTTTTTGAGGGTTATAGCAAGTTTTGTAAAGGGTCCTCTAGCATTTTCTCATCTGAAGTCCCATCCTCATACAGGGTCTACCTTGTCCAGCCAATTGTCTATTGCTGGTTCTCTCTAGATCTGTCCAGTAAAAGACTCCACTGTATATGCTCAGTTTTTTAAAAATTTAAGAGTGCCCTCAGTTCTGTTTGGACACATCTGCACAATATCTTACCCTTCCACTCTCCTTCCCATACAATGGTGGAGGGCAGCCTACACATGTTTAGGAGAGCCTGTCCACCAGGCTCCAGCATGGATTTCCCAGCGTTTTCATCTACAGTGTGGTGGGTAGAGCTTTGAGACAGGAGTGTTTGGCCAGGTCTTGTCCTCACCTCTGCCAAAGATGTTCTATAGCCTGTTCCTTGGGAATGGCATTCTCTCCCACACCTTTTCAGCTGTCATTTCAATACCAGTACAGAGGGATATTGATTCAGGGAGCAATACAGATGTCATCATCTCCCTTGACTGTCATGAGATGCCCCAGTTAGGTGGGGACTCCAAGACATGTGTGACATGGTCCTCCAAACTGTGCCTGCTGCCCCAGGTAATCATGCTAAATTATACATGAGTAGAGGCTTTCCGCAGTGCTGTTTTTCCACTGCAACACAAAGCACTCTGTTGTAGGAGGACTTTGACAAAGCCAGTCCTCCAGGCTCTGCAGGAGCTATGGGGCTGCAGGAGGCAGGTTACTTTCCAACCATAGAGCCCGGTGTGTGAATTTAAAACAAATGGGAAGCAGATGCACAGAATCCAACTTTCTGAGTGTTATTTCTTTGGCCAAAGTGCTGAAAATTTAAATATCAAACTGTTAGGTTTTTGAAACAAAACAAAACAAAACAAAAAAAGGCAAGAAGAAGCAGAAAAGTCAGAAGTGACAAATTTAACACTCTCTCTGGTCAGATAAAAATCTGCCCTTAGCTCCACCTAAATGACTAACTGCCAGCTTCGTGATTTGGCGTCTTTCTCTTTGTGCATTTTCTTCATTCTTATCTTCTCCCAGATATAGTGCCTCACTTCTGGCCAACTAACAAAAAAAAAAAAAAAAAAAAAAACATGCAGCAAAACAACTCCCTTCATTAGAGTGATTGAAAGACCATCTTACACAGCGTAGACCTGCTAAGGGGACCCGTCAGATGGATGGATAACGTGGCGTTGCTGTGAGCGAACTGCGCGTGCTGGTGTGAGCCCCTCACGCACATCAGACGCGGCCACTGCCGGAAGCCAGTTCTGAAGACCTCACAGGCATTTAAGAAACAGCTTGAAGATGATGTACCTGCCTACGATGGAAGGGCGAGGGGAGTGAGGGCAGGTTAGTTTTGCTGCAGATTAGAGTTATGGAGTTAGTTCTGGTATTCACAGATCTTCAGGCGGTGAGTGGCCCAATTAACACAGTGTCACTTTATCTGTCGCTGCACTCTCCCCTTCACATTGTTTCCTGAATGCCTGTTACATCTCAAGAATTGGCAGCTGGCAGTGGCCGTGTTTGATATGGGCGGGGAATCGCCATAAACATGTGAACTGGACTCAGTACATTTACGGCATTTCTTCATCTAACAAATAGCTTCTGTGGGGCGTAGAGGCCAGCCTTGCAACATACCCAGGCTTACGGTTGTACTAAAAATGTGCACATTTGTCATCTGCCTTGCTTCTGAGTTCTCTTCTCTGAGGAGATCACCAGTAGTTATTTTTATTCTGTCGATTTGACAGGTGATGACCAAAAAAGAGGACTTTTTCAGTGCCTGGAACTCGTGTCTTCATCATGTTGCCTCCTTGTCTCTGGCACACATTCACAGAGGTCAGTTGGCTCTCATTGAATGTTTGTACTTGGGCAGCTAGGAGGGCTGCAAGTTATCTGGGAATAAGACTGCAGACGAAGGACAGTCCCCATACCAGTCAGAGCCCTGTGTTGAATGTAGAGGCCCAAAATAACTTAACCCCCAACTTACCAAGGACACTGACTAAATGACACCCACAAAACCCAATGCTAAACTCCAGGAAAAGAGCATCTAACACTACCCGACAGCTGCCAAGAGCGCTGGCTTGTTAAGAGCCAGCTGGCAAGTGGTGGCCCTCTCAGCAGAGGCCCTCTGCCCAATAGGGACTGCCATTCCCAAGCAAACAAACCAGAGGGTGCACACACAGATAAAGGGAGGGTGTTTTAATAGGATCGCTGACCGAAGAATATCAAGTACTGCAGCTAACTGCTTAAACCAAATCCTCGAATTAGTGAGAAACTGGTTCAGCCTTTTAAAGCTGTGGCTCTCAACCAGAGGTGATTGCACCCTCCTGGGAACATTTAATGATGTTTGGAGACATTGTTTGTTGGCACAACCCAGCAGAGATTGCTGGAAGATAGAGGCCAGGGATGCTGCTGAACACCCCACAGGCTGTGGACAGCACCCATAGCACAGAGTTATCCTGCCTAGATGTCAGGAGTGCCAACACTGAGAAAAGCCTGAGTGTCCATTTTGACCTCAACAAACCCAAATCACATAAAATAAAATGAAACTTTGAAAACAAAGTAAGATCTATCAAGACATGACAAATTATCTTTGAACATTTTGTGTAGCATCAAGAATCATTCGTTCATTCATCATATACTCTTACTCCATGGCGGGGAGTGGGGGGGTTGTCTTAAAAGAAAAAGGCTTTTGCTGTGCTTGTTTGCCATGTGGGGTTTTCCATCACACCAAGTTTACTGCTGGCCCTGGGAAGGCAGGGTCAGATTTGGTCCCATCATAGCTCTGGGGCCCAGCTTCCAATCCTGGTGTGTCCTCAGGGCACCATCTTATGGGGTGGAATTCCTGGAGGGGTTCTGTTAGGAGTCAAGCCAGCCACCCTGAAGTGCCTACATCCCACCCCACCTCACAGCCTGGCCACCACCCTCCTTCCCCAACCAGGCAGTAGCAAGAGAGCAGAGAGCCATGTTATTTATCACTGTGGGGCTGCCCAGGCCCCTCCCTGAGAGCTGACAAGAGCCATATTGGGGTGAGTAGACTGAGCCTGGCCTCTCTTCTCCCTCAAGGCACGGTCCAGTGCTTGGGACCTGGTGAGCCTCATGACACATTGCTCAAGAGTATGGACAGGAATAAGAATATGCAAGTGAATGTGCCAGGAGCACAGGTTCCTCATGGGGTCTGAGGGCATCACACCCAAGGAGCAGCCTTTCTACACAGCGACCACATTCTTTTATAACCACAGCCTCATTAGCACCCCAGACTTGAATTGATTTGCCCCTTCTCCCCGGGGAGTGAAAGGAACACAGAGTGGGTCTCAGAGGGGCAGAGGAAGAGCGAAAGATTCCCTCCCCACAGGTCACTGGGGCATGGGATTTCGTTCCCTCATCTGTGCATTCAGAAATTTTCATTGGTCTGCACATCCACAGCATATGAAGCTCAGGGGAATTGCCTCCCCGTAATCAAACTCAAAGGTGACAGCTCTATAAACCAGAATGCCAGTTTATTCATTACGAATGAAACCCCAATTTGCTAAATCATCCATACAGGCTCCGTCCTGTGGGGAAATCTCCATGTGGAATTTAGTTACAGTCATAATGTTGCAGAAGGTTGGGCTGTCCGGACAACTCTTGGAGGAGCATCTGAGTGTCTGTGCTGGCCTGCCTGCCACCGAGGCTGGGTCCTGGAGACCACAGGTTTTCTGCTTCCTGGACTGTCCTGGTGTGCTCAGCACCAGCTTCACTCCCTAAGGAATTTATAGAAACCACTTCTCTGTTGGTGGGTTATTTTTTCTGATTTGTTGATGGGGCTAAAACATACTTGGGATATAGAGCAGCACACGAGGCACCTTTACTGATGGCAGTTACGTCCCAGGCCACCTTCTTTACTCTGCATAGACATTTATGGCTTTGCACTCAGAGATGCATGGGCTCCTCCCTCTGTTCCTCTGTGGACTGGCTGCAGATATTACCCTTCCCAGGACATGAACAGGAACCATGTGGAACCCCAGGTGAAACACTTCTAAACATTAAGAGATGGGATTAAATTCGAAAGGGGGCCATCAAAGAATCACTGAACTCACGCCTTTGCCTTGGAAACACTGACCATTACACCTTGAACCACTCATCCCATCTGTTGAGAGCATAATTAAGTTTAGCGTGAGGGTTGGGAACTTGGGCTCCAGAGTCAGGTTAACTGAATGCAGAGGCTTTATTTACCTCTACCCTGCTGTGTGACTGTGAGTGAATTAATCAACCTCTCTGAGCTTTAGTCTCATCTTCATTTATAAAATGGAGATAAGGTGATATTTACCTCATGGGGCTATTGAGAATATACTCAAAAGCCCTTATCTTAGCACTGGATCCATAGTTAGGGTTCAATAAACATTTTTTACCACTGTTAATTACTACTCTATGAAAACCTTCATTGCCATTACTGAAGTGGAACATTTAGATCCTTGTTTGTTAAGAGTGAAAACAAGAGAACAATTAGGCAAGTTAGGTTCCAGTCTAACTTGTAAGACTAGGAAGTCTAACACTGGCAGGAAACATCAAAAATTTAATATTGCTGCAGCACAAAATAAATCTAAATTGACTCCCTGCCTCTTATCGGTTAATAACCACAGTAGCAAAAGTGATCATTTTCAGGAAATTGGCCCCCTTCGGTGTCAGAGGAAGACTTTTTGCCTGTATAAAGTGACAGATTAAAAATAATAAGAATTAGTTCAATGACAGCATCTAGAAATCCCAGGAATGTTTGGAGATAGAGAAAGCCATCGTAATGAGGAGACCTGAACAGACACAGGATGGGCTCTCATGGTAGGAATGCGCCAGCGCTCAGTGCGCAAGGACAATGCAGTCGGCATATCATTACATTTAAATAGCGTGCTGCGCCTCTGCCAGAGGTCCCCAGGGGATGGGAGAAGAAGTAGAAGGAGCCCATCTGTCTTCGGTGACCCGGTCCAGATGTTGCCTTTGGAGACTTTCAAAGAAAGAGCACAAAGGAGAGAAGGGAAGGATCAGTCCGTGAAAGCACAGACCTTAACGTCACCCCAGATGAAAATGAACTCAGAATCTAGCCATTTTTATTAGGAACAAATGGAAAAAATGCCTCCTGGCATCAGTATCCGTTGTCACCTCAAGACTTGGGAAAGCCATGTTTGAAATAAAAATGTTAAGCAGTCTCTAGTGGTTTCTGAAGTGGGATGTAACCATTACAATGATAAATTGTTATTTTTCTGTGATACACATTTTTATCTTGCCCTAGAAAGAGCAGTTCTGAAGCACAGTGCTGTCTGAACCCCTAAGGGTGTACCGATTCCTAAACAAAAAAGAGAAACTAAGCACTTTTATTACATAAATTACATCTACCACTCTCCAGCTCCATGCAGAACTGTCTCTTGGTTTTTCCCTTCTCTAAGCCTGTAAAGTGTTCTCATTATGCTACAGAAGTCCTTTTCCTGGTTCTTACTAACATGACTAATAATTTAGAATGTTCTCATTAAGAGCACATTGTAATTATGATTAGAATATATAAATAGTGTGGCTTTCTGTCTATCAGAGGGTTAACTTCAGACTTCTCTCAGGGATGATTTGTTTCCAAACAAGACTTCCTTTGTTAATAAAAATGTGATCATATGTGTTATTAAAGCATTATTTCGGTATTTTATCCGCGAGTGCTTGTTCCAGTATTCTTCATGGGATCAGCACTTTTTGTCACCATTGTTAATGGGGCTAGTCTTTAAACAAACTACATTCACCTTGATTTCATTTTAGCTTTGGCATTCATCTTCCAGGGAACTGTGGGAATATACTTACCACCTCACTGAATGTGCATTTCATTATTCCAGCTCAGAAAAATAAAATGCCATAACTTCATCCAGGAATCCGTGTGAATTTAGGTCCTTGTCACTCGCCTTACACTCAACGACAGAAGTGCCCCAACACCCTAAATCCTCTGCACTTGAGGAGCAAACCTGCCCCCCTGGGGTGGAACCAAAGTTGAAAGTCAACACATCTTATTCAAATACAGAATTCTCCAGTGTGTTTTGCTACTGTTGCTGGAGATGGAGGTCTGGCAGGTGGGGAAGGAGGAGAGGTACCACAGGTATTGTGTTGGCTGGGACAACCTGTGTGCCTTTTTTTCCCCATAGGGACCCTCTGAGTGGGATGATCTTTAGAAGCAGTCCTAGTGCACCCTGACAGGTGGTCAGAGGTGGGAGGGAGGAGCTTTGGGTACTGCTGCCCCCGATGCTGGCCTTCCTCTATATCTAACACCCCTTAAATATGTAGGTGGTAGAAGCAGGTGAGGGCATCTAGAGAGCCAAGAATGGGCAGGCACAATTTGCATCAGCATCTTGGCAACCCCAACACTGGGGAAGAGAAGGACCATCTCCAGCTTTGTTCCCTCTGTCCAGATCACACGGCTGAACATTAGACCCATTAGCTCCTGAGAGCAAAAATTTCAGTGGAGTTGAGGGCCCCCCACCCACTTCAGAGCACGTGACCTCCTCTGCAGGAGGTGCCAGGTCTCTAAAGCCCAAAGTCTGGGATGGCAGAGAGGGGCTGTCTGGAATGCCAGGCAGTGGCAACAAACCTGGAGAAAAGGAAGTGAGACCTCGCCTTCCCTGAGCCGGCACAAGATTGCTCCAAGGCACAGAGATGAGAGTGGAGGCTCTTGCTGAGGGAGGCACCCAATGAAATGGAGACCATTTTAAGTAGGAGCATAGGGCTACTTTGGGCTAATGTAGATGGTGGCTCTTACAAAAAAGAAAAGAAGAAGAAATGCGACTGAATTTGAAGCGTTGCTGTATGCCAACCCTTGGCAGAGCATGCAGCACTGGTTTCATGAGCAAATGGACACAGGAAGAGAAAGTTCTACGATGCAGACTGCCCAGCATCATACCACATTCCTAGCCTTTCCCGTTCTGGGAAGCTGGGTGAGATGAAGCGTGGCTCCCAGGCTTCTGTGAATCCACAGAAGAGTTCTTCAGCATCATAAAGGTTGCTCCTGTCATTAAAATGCTGGGGTTTCTCCACCCCGCCCCCCCGCCTACCACCCACCCATCCTTGCCTTCTCCACATGGCCCCATAAGTAAATCTGCAGTTTGGATAAGCCCAACCCAGAGACCCCAAGTACTGTTCACCCAAGAAATGCTGTCACACTGGCCTTGCTAGAAGTCTGAGCCCCTGAGGCCCCGAATCACCCCCTTGGGACTGTGTCACTAAGAAAGCCATCTTGAGAGGACTCTGCTAACCCTTCTTTGAAGGAGGTGACAACTTATGAAATCGTTTTATGACAAATGACCTGAGGATTCTGTTGCACTGGGAAGAAGGGGACACGTGGAAAAAGCAAAATCTAACTCTTGGCTAATATCTGTTCTGTGGAGAAGACTATTACGAACAGAATTTAGCTGCAGTACCTGACCCAGATGCTAATAAAATGTCACTTATCCCTGGAGCGCCAGCATCTTGGCCGACTATAAGAATCACTGCAGCCTCCATCTGTTGAAGCCTTCCCCTGTACCAGAGCCATTGTCATTTCTTCCATCTCCAGACATGCTGACAGAGGCCATTGAGAAACTGGCTCAGAGGAGAAACCAATTGCCTAGGATCACATCCAGCTAAGCTGTGGAGCTAGGACTTCGCCCTCAGGCTGGCTAACCCTAAAGCACTGCTCAGTCAGAGCTTTCTAGGCATCAGATATTGAGGGAAACCCTCCCACCACCAACTCTCCAAGGGCTTTCCTTCCCACAGATAAACACCAGAGGCTGGGAGTCACAGCCTTCTTGAACGTTTGGAGATTTTTCTTTGTATATTTATTTAACACATACTTTCCTATGTTAAAGTTGGCCTGTACTGCTTTTTCACTACTCTTACCAAGTTTGTCTCCAAGTAGTGCATCTTATATTTTCTATCTCACAGATTTTCTGTGGGGATTAAATGAAAAATCATGTGAGGAAGCACTAGGGTCCTATAATCATGAGGACAGCTAACATGTAGGGAGGGCTCAGTTTCCAGCCCTGTGCAAAATGTTGTGGCGGGAATATTAATTAATCCCTCAACTGAAGCAGTGAGGAAGGGGCCACTGTCTATCCAATTTCCATCTGAGGAAACTAAGCACAGAGAGATGAAGTAAGTTGCCCAGTGTCACACAGCAGAAGGAGGATTCAAATCCCAGCTGACTGCCCACCTTGTGAGACCCATACATGCTGCTTGGATCTGAATCTGGTTACTCAGCATTGCTAAAGAGGCACAAAAAAGAAGCCCTCCCCACCTTAAACGTGCTGGTGGTGAGGGTCTCCTTTTTTCCCCATCCTATAATTAAAAAATGTACTTTATATTTGTACTACAAAGATCTGATATGCAGTACACACTGACTTTACAGCTTCTGGCACCTAAGTAGTTTCAAAATAAGATTAATTAGTACCCGGGATCCCTGGGTGGCGCAGCAGTTTGGCGCCTGCCTTTGGCCCAGGGAGCGATCCTGGAGACCCGGGATCGAATCCCACGTCAGGCTCCCAGCATGGAGCCTGCTTCTCCCTCTGCCTATGTCTCTGCCTCTCTCTCTCTCTCTCTCTGTGACTATCACAAATAAATAAAAATTTAAAAAAAAAAAAAAAAAAGATTAATTAGTACCCAAACTGGCAGGTGAAAGCAACACAAAAGTAAAAAAGAAACCATTTTTACTGCCGAACTCTGTACTGTGAGTTTTCCTGCTAGGAATATGATTAAGAATAATACCTTCTAAACTGTGAATAAAAATAGGAGCATCACACAAGGAACCCTTGTCTGATCACAGCAGTTCTAGGTATGATTTTCTATTTTAAAAATATGATCCCATATTCTAAAGTGAAACATATTTGCAACAAACATAAATTTAAATTTAGATTTTAAAGGACAACATGTTCTAATCTCACAAAACATTTAGCAAATAACCTTTGAGTTCACATGAGCCACCCACACAAAAACCAAAATGAACTCAGAAAAAAACATAGAAAAAGCAACTGTCTGTTGACAACCAGATTTTCTTTCAGCTCTCAGGGTTTTTTTTTTTTTTTTCTTGTCTATAAATAATCTGTATGTTTCAAATGTGACCATTTTTTTAAGGTGTCTCTTGGCATGTTCTCACTTCAATGTGTTTTAAAAACAAGAAATAACTGTATAAATCATAGGAACTATTGAGTTTTTGGAGGGGAGATCTTTAATATACATGCTCTTCAGATACCAAAAGTGTCACAATGAAACATTAAGATGATATATCCTTTTCTTAGTGCATCTGTTTATCTTTTATGGAATCTGGAGTTTGATAAATCACCAGAGATAAAAATATCATTTTTAACCTATTGTAGATCCCAAATGTCAGGAGGAAAAATAGTGCTGTGTCTCCTCTTAATGAATTTACCTCTCTCTTTGCTTGAGAGTTATGGGATTTTATTTGCAGAGAAAACATAATGCCCTATTAACTTGAAAATGATGGCTTTTACTCAGAAATGTGAGAACTGAAGAGGAAAAAATGCAGCATTCGATCCTGAGATATAATCAAGTAACAAGTTGTAATATATACTTAAAGTGGCCTAGAGTGTTAGATAGGGAAGTGATTACAAGATAACTAACAGCAAGGTTTTCATCAGAATATTCACCTTCCTTTACTGACATGTAGGATTCCTAATTTGCTTATCAAAGTGGACATTGAAAACCCACCAGGGAAAGTTTATTTAACATCAGGGTAAGTAGAGATGGAAGAAGCTTTTTATTGTAACTTTTTTTTTTTCCACTGAAAAAGCACTTGGAAATCTCTCTTAATTGGAAGCCTGGAAAATAAAGAAATCCCCCCAGATTTCTATAATTATAGGTGAAAAGTATTCTGTGCCCAAGAGTGGAATAACAAGTTCATGTGGTAGAGATAGATGGCGTCTAACCACTTCTTGCTGTGATCTCGAGGGTCAAAGTGCATGAACCAGAAAGTAAGCTAGTCACAAAAACATAACATGGAAGAAAAAATGACTTTTTATAATGTTAGAAATAGCTATTTCTTATTATGTAATGCACTTTCTGGATACAATAACATTAAAGTTCCTTGTCTTGTGCACATTTTATAGTTCTTCATTCCTGAGAAGTTTAAGACAAATTAAATTTTATGCAAGTCCATTCTGGGCTATGGACAGATGGTTGAATTTTTCTGATAATTGACACAAAAAGCTTCTGTCAGCAGTTGATTAAGGAGACACTCGGGTTCTGATCTATGCACCAGAGATGCCTCAAGTCCCAGCTTCACAGGACCAGCTAAAGCTGTGAGGACTTGACTTTGGTTTGCTTTAGTCATTCTTGCAAGGAACATGAAGACTGTGTTCCTAAGGAATAGGATGAAGGTATTGCTTCAGACTGTGGGACAAAATGGCGGGATGTCCCATGAAAGTGGAACCTTGCTCTGTCTCTCAAACTCAGTCCCATGAAGAACAAGCATTTAAAATCTAGTCCTGCCCTACCTGAGTCCAGCATCTACTCCATTGTCATTCAGAAACAGTATGGATGTAGAGCCCTCTTCCTTCACTCCTTTTTCACCCCTCCTCATCCAATGTGTTGAAGGCCTACCGTGGCCCAGGAACTATGTTAAGTTCTGGAGATGCAATATCCAGTAGGGAATGGCCCCTGCTCTCAAGGAGCATTAGTCAGAGCTGGAATGACAGTCTCCATAGACCAGATGCTCTGGTAGAACTTGGGAGATACTTAAGTATGGGGTTCACATGGCTCCCTATGAAGTGCTTGGCAAGGCAGTTAGCATTTGAGACCTTGCCTTTTGAAGGATGGGTAAGATTTACCTATATTACAAAGGTGGAAAGGACATTATAAGCAGAAGGAAGAGCAGAATGAGAAGCATGAAATTCATAGATGATTTGGGAGAGCACTTGTGATTTGGTGTGTCTGCAGTGCAGGGTACACTTTGGCAACAAGAGTCGGGATCCCACAGGGCCTTCATAGGCCTAGTCTGGGAGGTTTCACTGTCAACCTCCACAGTCAGTGGGGCTCTGGGAAAGATGTGGAACAGGGGAAGGCATGACCAGATTGGGGGTGTAGGAAGAGTATGCAGCTGTGATTTGGAGGTGAATTGTGACCAAGGGAGGCCAGGCCAGGGTGTCCAGCACACAGCTATGAGGATACAAACTGAGAAGCATTGGTGGCAGGACTGGTAGGGGCCGGGGAGTCATTCTGGAGATGTTACAGGGAAATAATCTACAGAACCTTGAGAGTGATGAGAGGCAAAGGGTGAGGTAGGAGGAAGCATAAGGATTGTACAGAGAGGGCTAGGCTGTCTGGCACCAAGTTAGAGCAGATAGGACCAAATCCAGCCTGGACATGTACAGTGTGGGGGGAATCTGGGGCCTGTGAGTAAGACCCTACAATGGGGAATGGCAGAGAGGCCTGAGGACATAGAGATACCCAAGTTCTGAGCATGGCATTATGTTAAATTGAGAGACAAACCCCTCAAAATGGAACACTGGAGTTGATGCCATACCCCAGGCAATTGCTCACAGCCATCATGTCTATTATCTTCCTGATTGAAATGCTATATCTGGAGTCCACAGCTCTTGCTTTTCCAAAACTTGTCAACTTCTATTCTCTTTGTGGATCAGTGAGGGGGTTGAGTGTGACCTCCAGCTGAGTGTCATGGTTGGAGTTATCTTTACAATAAGGGATCTGCAGTGGATGGGGCAGTCCCATGGGGAAGGCTGTCTGCCAGGGAGAAGATATGGAAATAGTGGCCACCACTGGTGTACACCTTAGTAAGCACCCATTGGCCATGGTGAGGTGAGAGCCACATTGAATTAGCAAGAGAGTACCCCATCTATCTGAGGGTAGGCAGCCTCTCCACCCATGGAAAGATTGCAAGTTCCGGAGAGAGGGGTTCCTTAGAGCTATGCTTTTATCTTTTGCTGAGTGAATGGTCACGTTTGGCCCAGGCTGAAAGGACTCTCTCTGGGAAGTCAGTGACAAGTGTGCCTGCTTCCTCTTGTGACTGTGTGCCAGACCTGAGCCAGAGGTCACAGCTGGCTCTCTTTTATAACCAGCTTCACAGACAGGGAAGAGCCCTGAGAAGGAAGATCAGATGAGCATGTGATGTCACTGGCATGGAGAAAGGGGAGCCACTTGCTTCCCAAGGCCTAGACACTGCAGACAGGATTTGCCCTGTCCCACGGCCTGCCCCTGCTCCCTACAGGAAGTGCCCACATTTAGCCCTTGGCAGCAGTCATCCACATGTCACTCCCATGGCTTAGACTATGGTTAAGGATTCCAAGATGGCAGGGAGGACCTACTGCCATCCCCAACCAGCGCCTGGCCAAACTGACATGCTGCCTGCTAGAAAGATGTAGTCTCTGCTACACCATGCTCTCCATGCTCTCCCCTCTTCGGGCACAGCTCCTACAGATTTCAAAGGAGTGGGCAGGAAATACTTGGCAGTTTATTTGCTTATACAGTTTTCAGGACCTCCTGCTTGCAAGACTTTGGGCTAGGATGATATATGACCCTTCTCAGTGTAGGAGAAAAATAAGATATGAGTACATGTGCCCTCATACGTGTGGAATGTGATGAGCCCATGAGAGGTACAGGGAGCTTGCAGACATCACAGTACTCTGAGATGGCTTCCAGAGGTTCCCTCGGTACTGGGTCTTGAAGTATTAATAGGATCCTAATGTTAGAAGTATGGCAGTGGGGATCCCTGGGTGGCGCAGCGGTTTGGCGCCTGCCTTTGGCCCAGGGCGCGATCCTGGAGACCCGGGATCGAATCCCACATCGGGCTCTCGGTGCATGGAGCCTGCTTCTCCCTCTGCCTGTGTCTCTGCCTCTCTCTCTCTCTCTCTGTGTGACTATCATAAATAAATAAAAATTAAAAAAAAAAAAATTAAAAAAAAAAAAAAGAAGTATGGCAGTGCATTCTGGGAGGAGGCTACAGTGTGGACAAAGGTGAAGGTGACAAAGTGAAGGCCTTGTTCAGGGAATGGCAAGGCCCCTGTTCTACCAGAAGGGGAGAAGGCCAGGAAACAAAACTGAGTTTTGAAAAAGTGGGCTGAACAGGGTCGTGGGGTGTGCTGAATGCTGTGTTACAGCACTTGACCTTTGCTGGGTAGACAGTAGGAGGCAAATGAAGGGACAGCCAGAGAGTGACCCTCAGACCCAGGGTCACTTGAGGGTCACTTCCCTGGCCATGATATACTGGGGAAAAAGACCCAGAGTGGGTGGGAGCAGAGAGTAAAGAACAAAATATGGGGGTGTGGCCAGAAAGCAAGAGGCTGAAGACCTTCAGTGAGGAGGTAACAGAGGGGGTTGAAATGAGGATTTGTGTTAGAGAAGCAGAAGTCCCCCTCTCTGTCCAAAAGCTGTCCCTCTGATGGTGCTGTGGTCCTAGTACTCAGGCAGAGCCTTAGTCACAGAGAACTAGTACTTGTCTGCCCGGAAGAGAACTTGGGCCCTGTGAGCTCCTGTCGTCTCCCAGACATGGGCACGGAGCCGGGGGCGGGTGGCATGTGCCGTGTTCTGTTTGCTCTCTGGAATGGGCCACTTGAGCCAAGACCAGGCTAGGGGACCAGACAGCGAGCCGTGGCACCTTGCCGAGCATGCAAGTCCCCTGTGGGCCAGCTCTACACCCTTTACCACATCTCAATGGGCAGGAGGCTAGAACTGCCCAAACTGCTAATTGACAAGAAGTTAAAATCCCCTGCTCACCCTCCGTGTTGATTCTGAAAACAAAAGTAGAGGTTTTTTTCTGCAAAAAAACCTGAAGGCCTGAAGTTTTATCTGAAGGCCTTTTGTCTCTGTCTCTGTCTCTCTCTCCCTTTCAACATTTCCCTGTTATGTTCTGATGAATAGGTGTGTGGGGGACTTTAGAAGCCTGGAGTGCTAGTTCTACAAAATGAGCTGACAGCAGGCTGTCACGCACAGGTGAGAGCAGTGGGCTGAGGGACAGCCACCAGCATACTCCATGTTGTGCCACAGAGTAAGTGGAGGACCCCGGACCAGAAGCCTCGGGTGTAGGTGCCATGTGAACCTGACCTTCAGACCCTCAAGGGTCTGGAGATGTGGGACAAGCCGCCCCTGGTGCCAGGGAAGCATTAGCAAGGGAGCACTGCTTCCAGAGCACAGTGCCAGCCTCCAGGGTGCTTGGCTGTCACATTCCTCCAGGTGGAAACTTCTGTTTTGGGGCAGATGTCTGCCTCCCTATTTCTGTTTTCCTTATCTTCATTGTAAGTATGAAAGGTGAAAGCCTCCTTCTCCTACCAGAGGGGAGACGCAGCTGGGACCTGTGTCCTCTTTCCAGAGATAGATGGAAGGGCCTGGCTTTGAAGAGGTTTGGGTGAGCCTGTATTTTAGCATCAGGTCTTGTTCCGTATCACAAGTCTGCCCTGCTGCTATGTGTGGGGCCCAGGGGAAGTGTGTAAAACAAGCTGACAAAGTGTTGAAGAAAATATACTCTGTCCTCCTGCCTGAACAAATGTAGCTTCATTCATCCAGAAGGCCAGACTCCAATTTACAGTTCTCAGGCTCAGAAGTTTTGTGCACTCAGCAGCATGGGGAGAAGCATCCCCATCGCAGATCCCTGACTATTCCCACCCCCAGATCCATCCCACACCATGTGGATCATCTAGTCTAGACATACAAGGTCAGTGTCCCACCCTGCCAATGGCTTCCCTTGGCTACCCCCATGAGTCTAGGGATACACACACCAGATGGAGTCCATTCCCAGGGAAGAGACTCAAGCTATAACCCCAGGATCCTGGGTACCTGGAGAAGTGAGGGGCAGACTCCAGGTGAGTACTCCCCCATTGCCCCATGGAGAAGGCTGAAGCCAGACAAATGGTAGAGTTAAAGCTTGGCACCTGGGGCAGGATCCCAGTTCTCCAGGGCACTGTCACAGGGTTTGTGAGAGAAGGTGAAAGAACATTCTGAGACCGCATTCCTGAGCAACACAGCGCCCTGTGTTATCTATTAAGGTCACTTGTGCCTGCTAAGTTAGCCTTAGTTCCTCAACCTTAGAGCCGTAATTCAAAGGGAAACACAAGTTCAATGCTCTTGTACATTTGGTTTGTTTTACTCTCCCCCCTTATTTGCATTAACATGTCATAATGAAAGATATTCTAGGTACAACCATTTCCTTGTTTTAGGGATCTCCCACATTGAAAAATCCTGTCTACCTTTCAGAAATGGCAGCAGGGGTGAGGCTGTTGTACTGCACATCTGAGCCCATGGTGGCCCATAGCCACAAGAGGAGACATCTGTATTTCACGCTGGCCTCTAAGTGTTTTCTCCCAAACTACCATCTTCCTACTTCAACCTGGTCACTTTTTTCTAGGCTCCCCCCACCACCCCAAAGCCGACTTGTTATCTCAAAATCTGTTGTTCTCCCTCTACCATCAGGCCATCTTTCTGTCACACAGAGTGGGTGGATCGAACCAAGAGAACTGTCCTCAGGCAGGTGGAAGCCTTTGCAACCCCCTGCTGACACGAACCACCCCGGGGACCCTTAAGAGGCATTAAAACAATCAATGTAGAATCAAAAACATTTCGCCCAGAGTCCTTGAAGGAGACTCGCGCTGCTGCCACGAGCCTTGTGTTTTCCTGGCTGCCTTATTTTCATCAGGCAGTCAGCCCGTTGAATCAGCAGCAGGGGTAGAGGAAGGTAGATACCACAGATGTTTTCATTTTTAGAGGTTTTTTTTTTCTTTTTTTAAAAAAAGACTTTTTTTTTTTTTAATTCATGAGAGACAGAGACAGAGAGGCAGAGTCACAGGCAGAAAGAGAAACAGGCTTCCTACAGGGAGCCCAATGCAAGACTCAATCCCTGGACACCGGGATCACACCCTGAGCTGAAGGCAGAGGCTCAACCACTGAGCCACCCAGAGGTCCCTCTTTTTTTTTTTTTTTTTTTTTTTCTTATTTAAAAATCGGGGAGGGGAGTGGAAGGGGGAATGAAACATGAACCTTGTTCTGGTGCTTCTCAGCAGTCCTTGTCAATGAGTTAGGCAGCCCAGGCACAGAGGCCACCAGACCTGGTAGAGAGGAGCTGGCAGTGTTTATACCCTCTGTCTTCTCTTGCAATTTGGTAGAAATCAGAGTGGGGTGAGGTGAGCGGTGAGCCCACTGTTGGCATGAAAGCATAGGTCACACTGACATCTAAGGCAAGAGGAAACAGCTGAGAAATCCCTGTGCTCTGCTTCTGCTGGTGCCCAGTTGGCGGGGTTGGCTTTTGTTGCTTGTGTGGATGGGATGAGAGGCGCTCGCCTCGTGAACTCGAGCCAACCAGTTACGGGGAAACTCCATCTGTGGGCCCCGTATTCCCACAGGGCGCTCCAGTCCAGTTCCACAAAACTGGGCGGTGACTTTGGCATGTTGGACATGACATGTATAGACCAGAGTTTGGGAAAAGACACAAGTCTGTCTCTGGAGTACACAGGCTCATTCCTCAGACAAGGCAGTGTGTGCACCTATAAGCCAAAAAAAGATTTAAAGGAAAGAACCCAGGGACTCCTGTGTGGCTCTGTGGTTGAGCATCTGCCTTTGGCTCAGGTCATGATCCCTGGCTCCCCTTGGGGAGCCTGCTTCTCCCTCTTCCTATGTCTGTCTCTCTGTCTTTCTCTCTCTCTTTCTCTGTGTGTGTGTGTGATGAATAAATAAATAAAATCTTTTTTAAGAAATTTAAAATTTGTTTAAAAAAAGAGAAGAATCCAGAGTGTAATGTGTCCCACCAAGGCATGAAATGGGGAAGAAATCCATGTGATGGGGAAAGAGAAAGCTTCTCAAGGGTGCAGAGTGGGGAGCCAGTGCTGTGCTAGACACAGTGACATAGCCTATGGCCTCTCCACTCATCCTCACACCACTTCCACGAGGCAGGCACTGGTCTCCACAGGTGACTGTAGGAATCTAAGGCCCAGGGAGAGCATGTGGCTCGTCAAAGGACACAGCTAGGAGTGGAGGTGAAGACCTCAAGTGAGAGCTATCTGACTCCACCTTGACCAGTTGGGCCCAGAAGAAGGGTAGGGTTTGAGCAGATGGAAAGAAGACTGAGCAGATCATGTGGCCAAGAACCCAGCCATGGATTTATGATAGCAAGGAGCTGGCAAAGGGGGCTTTCCACCAGAGAAGAGGAGCTGAGATGCAGAGAGAAGGAGGTGTGTGCAGAGATCTGGCAGTGCTAGTTCTCCTGTGGTGGCAGCAGTGGGCCCAGGGCCTGGAGAGGGGGATGGGGCATCCATGTTGGGGAATGAGGCAGAAGCATTATGCAGAGTCAAAGTGGCACCCGCGCTGTGAGAAGGGGTGCACTGGGGAGACATTGTGCAAGAAGGGCAGGCTCGGCGGCAGAAGGAAGAATCAGAGATCTGGGCCTACTGGCTGGTGGAAGACAGTTCCACAAAAATGGGAAAATTTAGGGAAGGGTTGACTAGGCATGGAAGTCAACTGGTTTGGATTGTATGTTCACAGTTCAAAGAAATAGCTGCCTTGGCTGGTTGCCACGTCTTGTGAACAACTAAAAGTGTCACAGTGGAGTCCAGCCACAGGCAGCTGGACATATGTCTCTGGGGTCACTACAGAGGAGGAGAGGTGAGAGCAAGAATCTAGGAGCCCTCCAAGGAGGCAAGTAGCAAGCATTTAGATTCCCATGGCCTGTGCTCAGGAAGATTCCAAGTCACAGCATAAACCTTTACTAAGTGAAATAGCTACCTTCAGAAATGTCTAAAGAAAACCTAGCATCTAAATTTGTAGATGCTTAAGAATTTGTATTCTTTACTCATCTTCAGACAATAGAGTTCAATATTTTGTCACACCAAACTATGCCACAGCAAAAGTCCAAAACAGAGCTGATGACCATGTTCTGGGAGTGGGGTTGTTGCTTCCAGGGTCTTCCATGGGCTGGTGAGTTCTGAATGGGTGAGCAAATGCATTCATATGAACTCAGCCTCGCTTGAGCTCTTATCTCAAGCTGAGTTTCTGTTAAGCTCCTCTTACAGGGAAAGTATTATATTTCAACTCTCAACTCTTAAAATGTTTTAACTTTTAAAAAGAATTTAAGATTCTGAGTAATTAATATTCATTTTAGCCAGTTGAATATGGCTAAACTGGATGAGCATATAAAGCAGGCAACACTGACTCCCTCTATTGGTTCTGAGCACATTTTGACTGGATCAGAGCAAAAATTTAGACTTGGAAAAAGTCATCAGCACAAGATACAACTGATAACAGTCACAACTGCACAGAATAACTTAGTCATAGATTAAAAACTAAAGGTTTGTGCTTTATAGGTAACATTGAACACAACACAAAATAATTACCAAGACAATGCTTTCTTCATGAAAATTTGCTCTTGATGATACAATTATCTTCAAAATATCTGCATTTGTAAACATAACATCCAGACATCCTTGGAGTCAGAACAGTGGAGCCAGGCTGTCCCCTAGTCATGAGGCTGGGTATAGCTCTGCGTACTTCTGTGAGCTCTGTGGAAGTTGGGCTGGCCCCAGAGGTGGTCAGAGGCTTTGAATGGTTGGATGGGCCGGCCTGCGAGGTTCCAGGGGAGGGATGGGCTTTGCTCTGCTCAAAGGCAAGTGGTAGGACGGTACCCAGCAGATGGTGGTGAAAGGTTATGGCAGGTAGAAGAGTGAACACTGCTTTGAGTCTAGAAATAATAGGCTCATCTAGATGGTTGACTAAGTTAAAGCCTTAATGCCTGCCAAAAGAAATAGATTTAAATCTGAGGGTGGTAGGGACTCATGGGAGCATTTTATTTTTTTTTTTAATTTATTTTTTATTGGTGTTCAATTTACTAACATACAGAATAACACCCAGTGCCCATCACCCATTCACTCCCACCCCCCGCCCTCCTCCCCTTCTACCACCCCTAGTTCATTTCCCAGAGTTAGCAGTCTTTACGTTCTGTCTCCCTTTCTGATATTTCTCATGGGAGCATTTTAAAAAGTGAAATAACATAGTCAAAACAGTATGCAGGGAAGGCAGCGTGTGGTTTGGTGTTTAGTTAGACCAAAATAAAAAGGGGGTGGCCACACAAGTGGGCTCTTGATGGGAGCCCAGCCACCGTGACAGAGAAGGGAACGTAATTTGTGTAAATTATCAAAATTAATATTCCTAGAACTCTTGTGGCCAATTTAAATGGGTCCTTAAAGTTGTTGGATTTTTTTTTTTTTTCAAGCTTTCCTGAGTTTCTCTCTGCCGTTCTGTTGGACAAGAATAGCTGGAAAACATGACTTGTTATGTTGCTCCTCCTTATAGAGAGGAGTTTGGGGGATTTGCCTGAGGGTCAACACCGGGGGCCGTTATCATGTTCACACCATGAGAGGCCTTAAATCCATGGGAATCACAACAGAAGGCAGACAGAAAATTTACCATAGCCAAATTTACAAAGGCAGGTGCTTTTCTAAATGGAGATCATACAAAACAGGGATATGATGTGGTCCTTGGGGGACCAGCTGGTCATTGGTGGCTGAACCCAGGACCTCCTGGAGGAGGATAAAGCTCTATTGATGGTCATAGCCCTGTGCTCTGATGTTAGTCACCCCAGCTCACAATGGTACAGAAGTCCCTGTGTGCTGGCCCCGACCCAGTCCGGGGACAGAGGGAGCTCTCTCTATCCTATCACCAGGGAAAGGCAGGTGGCATGCCCCCTGTGTCCGTTATAACTGCAGTGTTCCTCTCCATACCAGAGGAGCTTGGGAGCTGAAGGGAGGTCATTCACCTTTTCGGTTTGTTCCCTTCCAGTGACTTTAGAGCAGTTCTCCCTGGCAGTGAGGAGCTGTCCTGACCAAGAGGACCAGGCTTTGTTAATGAAGGTAAGTTATCAGACAAAGTACTGATTTCCTTAAAGGCTTGCAGCACTTTTATTGCCCTGAGGAGAGTTTCATTTTTACAAGCAGGAGTAAATTTATCATCCCTGAGTTCTGTGCTCCGCGGGGATAAACTTGTCATCAGCGGGTAGGAGGGTTGCTGGTTAATGAGCACACCCGCCGTCCGTGGAGTGCAGCAAAGTGACAGGAGAGTGGGTGTCAACTACTAGCAGGGAATCTATTTAATTCTCCAGAGGGCTCAGTTGGTTCTATTTAAGCTTATCTGACAGAGTCTTGATTCTTTTAGCAGATTTATGAGGCTTGGCCAAATTCCATGACTCTCACTGTACTTTCTAATTAAGACAAAGGATTCCATACGTTCTGTGCCTGCCACATCCTCGCTTTCGTCACCATGGGGAACACTACACAAATGAGACCGTTCAGATTAACCGCTGGAGTGGGCATCTTATGTCATAGATTCCTTGCCCTTGAGCGGAAGAAAAACTTCACCATTTCTGGGTAACAGTTGTTTTATTTCCTTTTGAATGACAAAGGAGCACAGGTGTGGTATAACCTACATTTAGGTTGTACATCTAGGTGAGCCGAAAGTGTGGGAAAACTTGGCCTGCAGCCTGCATGAATTGAATTAAAATTTTGTCTTTGAAGGCAGAGAGCAGTAGATACCGGCAAGTCACAAAGGCACACAAATACCTTTCCACCAATGACTAAGACTCATGTTTTCACCTAGAAACTATACTTAGAGTGACCTTGAGACATATGCATTTCCATGACGTCACTTCAATTCTGTACCATCAGGAAACTGTGTGGTCCAGGAACTGCATCTCTTACCTAAACACCATACCAGGTGTCCTCCGACTTTAGAGATGGGTGGAAAAAATAGGGCATCACTATAAGGGATTTCCAACTCATTTGCCTAAGGTGTGATATTTTTGGTCTGTCTTATTTTTTTTTCTGAGCTTTCAGTGATGTTAATTTTATAATAAAGAAGAACTGATATGGAATAATGGATGTGTCTGGGAGACCTGCTCCACCAGAGTCCCGGGTGTAATATACCAACTCTGAACCGCACAAAGTCAGGCATGTGAGCTTTTCTCAGTGTTTTGAGGTTTTCCAGTTAGCACTCAATCCCCTGACCTGACACTTATTTCCAAAGACTTGTCCTCCCAGGTATGGGCTGTATTTCTGTGGCCTTGAAGCAGCTCTTGGGCCCCAGACACTCACTTCTTTACCCCCTGACACTATGCAAGGGGACAAGGGCCCAGAGCCTTTTGGCTCTTCCTTCCTACTCTGTGCAGTGTTTTCTCCTGATATCTGCTCCTTCTCTCTTCTCTCTTATTCTTCTACTGTCCCTCCACCCCCCCCCCCCATTTTCCCTCTCCGCAGTGCCTCTGTGTGCTGAACGCGCTCCTGTGTGCGGCTTGGTAGTACTAGTGACTTGGGATGCCCCAGTCACTCTGAGCTTCTTCACATCCATAGCGAGAGGGTGGAAAAAGATGCCACCAAAATCCTGCGTCTCCTCTCACTTTCTCACCTTCCTGTTGACTCTTCTACTTCCCCAGCCTGGCTTCTCTGGAACATTTGCTCAGACACCAGCAGTTGCGGGTGGCAGAGGAAGGTTAAGGCAGCCTAAAGTGTCCCGGCATGTGCATGATCTCCAGTGACATTTAGTATCTTATGTCTTCCCTGTTAGTTTCTGCAAAATGTCCTGTGGCAGCTGAGGATGATGCCTGTGGGAGTTTTCTCAATATTTATAAGTGTTTGAACAGGCATCATCAAAGAAGTTTCACTGAACAAAACGTGTGCTCAGTTCATATAAACTGAAACTATTTTATGATTTTTTTTCAGGAGATTGAGGTTTCTAATGTCACATATCAGAGAGCACTGTGTGGGTGTGACAATGGTGCGCAGGATTTTTTGTAGATGTTATGTGGGAGAACTTGCTCTGGGTCACAGGAGATCATTTTGATTACAACCATATATCATCCAGTATACGTTTACTAGGGTGAGCTATTCACTTTGAAGATGATCCGCAATAACGTCAATATTTAATTCAACTTCATTGGGGGAAGAGTTGTTGGAGGCAAAAACTATAGATCTGAACCAGATACACTGGGTTGTTGTTGTTTTTTTTTTTATGATATTTGCATGTGATGCTGTTGTATCCTGACAACAGAGATATCTGAGACCTAGGGACAAATATTCCATGCAGACCTGTGAGTGTGCTCTACACAAAGACCACAAGAAGATGCAAGAGGTGGGGATCCCTGGGTGGCGCAGCGGTTTGGCGCCTGCCTTTGGCCCAGGGCGCGATCCTGGAGACCCGGGATCGAATCCCACATCGGGCTCCCGGTGCATGGAGCCTGCTTCTCCCTCTGCCTGTGTCTCTGCCTCTCTCTCTCTCTCTCTCTGTATGACTATCATAAATAAATAAAAATTAAAAAAAAAAAAAAGAAGATGCAAGAGGTGAACATGTAGCTAAGCCAAAGTCAGATACCGATTGAGCCAAGGTCAGATATCTCTGGAAAAACACAGTCAGGGCTTGAGACTTTGGCAGTGGCAGAAGCCAGAGCCTTCATCTGACAAAGAAGAAAAGTAAAGGAGAGAGAGGAGCAGTGTCTCTACCATCACATGGCTAATTAGCAGGCAAGAGAGCTGGGACCAGAAAGCCAGGTCTCGGGAGCATCACGCTGGGCATCCTCCAACCAGATGAGTGTATTCACAGAAAAGTCTACTGCCTCACCCCTCCGCCACAGCAGAGCCGCCTGGGAGGTCATACTGCAGTGAAACCACAAAGTCACTCTTGTGGCTTGTCTCATAGAATCGCTCTTGTGGCTTGTCATTAATCACACCCCATTTGCTGAGAGCACCATGAGAAAGAAGGAATCTGGCTTCTCCATGACTCAGTTTCCTCATCTACCAAGGTGAGGTCAAGACGGTTACTGACTTATGATTTTCGCACCACTGCAACCCTCTTAAGGGGGTGAGAAAAGATGTGCCAAAGGGGTAAGACAGCTGTCAATAGGGTTTGCCTCTCTGTACAATTGCACTGCAACTTGAACCAAAAAGATTTCAATTCTATAAATTACTCATTTGAGCCCATTCATGTCCATACCTACCTGTTTCTTCACCTGTTCTTGGTTCTACTGGCCAATTAATGTCTTTGGTCCTTTGTGGTCACTGCCCTGGAGACCCGGTTACCCCTCAGCTCCATCCCCCACTCTCTTGTGGCTGCAGACCTGTGCTCCAACCCCACACCCCACTTGTTCCCAGCAGGTCTGAACCTCACCCTCTTTGCCATCCCCTCCTCAGCCTCAGGTCCAAGGCACAGCCTGTGACTCCCTCTGCTCTGGGGCAGCCACATCAAATGCAGTACAGCTATTTTTGGGGGGGGTTCCTTTTTTCCCATTTATTTTTTTTAATTGAAGTTCAATTTGCCAACATATAGGTAACTGGGTGATGGGCACTGAGGAGGGCACTTGATGGGATGAGCACTGGATGTTATACTATATGTTGGCAGTACAGCTGTTAATCCTCTGTGGCACCTTTCAGAGACACTCTTTCCCTCTCTTCCAGAACAGAGCACCTGGGCCTGACCCCCCAGGGGAGCCTGGTCCCCACAATGCTGGGATCCAGGTGTGACCTTGGGCAGGTTCACTGCTATCTCTTTTAGCCCCATGTCATCTTGTGGTGAAAGAGGAAATGAATTAGGTTACCCCCAGAGATGCTTCCAGCATCCACACTCTGCAAATCTGTGCCTGGACATGGCCAGCAAACCTGTGGCTCTGAACATGTTTGAGAATGGGCCAACCTCTACTGCCTCTACTCTTTCCTTGAGGCTCAGCAAAATTAACTTTCTCAGAATCCCCCATCCTACTTGTCACTCTTCTGGATTCATCTCCAGCCCTCTCTCACAGTCTCTCTCCCCTTTGGCATAGAGTGGTCATAAAACTTATCAACCGAACCTGAACTTTTCTGAAAGTGAAGGGGGCACCAAAAATTAAACGTGGGTGGCTGGCAGAAACCATGACTGTCCCAGGCAAACCAGGGCACTAGGTTAGCCTATTTATTAATCAAGTCCAAAATCCCTCCCTCAACTGAAGGGATCAAACTTGCCTATGAGGATTCACTCTCACAATTGGTCCAGATGCTCCTTGCCTCACTTCCCCTCAATTGTCACATCTTAAAATTGTGCCCTGGTTTCAGTGATGGAAATTGGCAGGAAGACAGACCTCTTGCTGCCAATCTGCATTTGGACCTTCATTTTCTAAATCAAACATAAATGATCACACTTCCTCATTCTGTCCTCCAGGGAGTTTCTTACACACCTGGCAGCAGTCATTGCCAATTTGGGTAGGAGACAGCAGCCTCAGCGAAGATCCTCACTGGGACAAATGCTCCCTGAGGCAATCACCTGCTATGCCTCCCCACTTTCCTTGGAAAAGCAGGAAGGATGTTCCGGGGAAAGTGATGCTTCCCGGTAAATGCTGCTCCCCCAGATCAGGAGACTGAGCTGCTTGAAGAAGCTCTGGCTGATTGGTTATAATTGGAGCAAGGCAGTAGAACAAGCCTTCTCCGCTCCAGTGATGCTAAGCGAGTGCCTGGAACATTCCTCACCCTGCAGGCCTGGCTAGCCTCTCTGTCTAAGGTTCCAGCTAGAGGTGCCACGTGAAGTTCAAAGTAGCCCTTTCTGTAGGTGGGACCCGATATCATACCACATCTACTATAGAAAACAGCAGCAAGAACTGAGCTGCCCACATGAAATAAATAGCACATCTTGAATCTTGACTCCCCTAATTGCAAACCTTTGGCAGGGCTGTTGTGCCAGCAGCAATGATGCCCCAGTCCAACCTCCATGGAGTGCTGGTGGGGGAGGGGGCGAACTGTCCATAGCAAGGCAGATGATACGTTGGTCTAGGACACAAGCAGAGCAGCTGTAGTATCTGTGGGCTGCCCAGCTGGCATGTGCAGGAGCCCATCAGAGTTGGTGGGCACAGTTGCCAGGCTAAAGTCAAGAAAACTTGCCGAGATGATTCCCTAGAAAGGCTCCATTGACCCGAGGTATGCTGGGCTGGCTGGAGGGCTGCCAGAAGCTTCCTTAGCATTTCTTAACAGCTGCCAAGTATTAATGCTGCCCCACAATGCACAAGTGAAATGGGCAGATATGGAAGGAGGCATGCCCAGCCTCTCTTCCACATGTTCCCCTCACCATTGTGGTCTGGCCAGATCAGGCCCTTTCTCTGTCTAATGATGTTCTCTCAAATTGTACCCACTTGAGTCCTTCTTGAAATCAGAAGTTGTCAAGTGAACAACATGACCCAACCAGTCAATCCTCCCAGTTTACACAAATGCAGCTTCTTCCCAGAAACATGCATTTTCTGCTAGCCTGATGGGATCCCAGCCTGGTAGGGATGAGGGTCTACCTTAGCGCGGGAATGGCTGTGCGTTGAAGAGAAAGGGGATTTTCCACATGACCGCTCCACTGACTCACCTCCTCTCAGAAGGTTTAGAAACACCCAGCAGGCTGGTTATCTAGTGTTCCTTAAATTGTCATTGTCACGAAGATTCTTTCTGCTTCACTTCTCCCATAGTCCCGTGCTTACCCTAGCCACTCCCCTCCGTGTTGCTTGGCCCAAGGGGCAGACACTGAGCCATTCCATTTTGGGAATGGCCAACACATCCTTGCAGGGCCTCTTTTTGTGCTTTTGCACGGTAGGCAAGGCCTCAGCAACTCCAGCTCTAATGGGGTGCTCACCACAGCAACCCCAGTATCTAAAGGCGTTTGTAGGGGACTGTCCCTGCCTCACAGGCGGCTGGCAGTGGCAGTTTGAGCCTGTCAAGTGGGCGAGGTGGGGTTTTTCCCTTTTTCCTGCATTCTAACTGCTCTTTCTTCCTTTTCTCAACATGTGTAGGTGGTAGCTAGTTTAAGCACCAGACCTAGCAGCCAAGAGTTAATTGTAAGCACCTCCCATCAAGTGCAGGGAGGACTATGATGTCCTCCTTTCTGCAGGAGGCCTTTTAATACCCACAGACCCTATCACAGCCCCTTGCCTTTGAAAGAGGCCTAGGCCCCTGGGCAATGAGCAGGAGCAAATATCCTGTGTATGCACCACACATGCCCACAGCCACCGCTCAGTCATCTGGGGCTGGTCATGGGAGCAGGCCTCCCACACAGAAGGAGAAGCGTTCTCATATGGGGCTTGACTGCATTTCTGAACCCAGTCCAGGGTGAATAGAGTCAATCCCTGTTTGAATTCTTTAGCACAGATGGTGACGAGTGGCAGGGGTCTGCAGTGTTGACATTCAGTCCATATCCCCTGTCTTTTCCTGCCACCATCTCTGTTTCTTGCAAGCCAGTGCCTCATGGAAAGAAGTGGCTACCAATGTTTCTAAGGTTCCTTGTTCCACAAGAGCCTATGGTATGGCAGGTAATGTTTCTCTAGTACCTGGCTCTCCTGAAAATATGTATTTCTATTTTTTCTTATATTTAATAAGGGAACAGAACTACTACTGATATAGGAATCAAGTTTCAGACCTAGTCTTTGGGCAGTAACTGGTTTTCTCTCATGCCTGTACCTCTGTACCATTGATGCCCTGGAATGCCTTCATCCCTTCAATCCTGGTACTCTCATCACAAGTTCCAAGTCTGCCCCAACATTCTGCAGTGCTCATCTCAAACCCACCCCCTACAATCTCAGTAACAATTATCCTACCCCATGACACTTTAATTGTGGGAAGGGCTCTTTGGTGCATAGGACTAACTTTTTAACTTAAAAGAACAAATACCTAATGAGAGAATCTCAGATTTCATCATCAGTCAACAGAAGGGTGATTTTGGTGACTGCAGATACCTCTCACAATCCCTCTTCATAAACATTTATGAGTGCTTATTTTGTGCCAGGGATTGGGGATGCTAATATCAACAAGACCTGACACTCAACCTCAGGTAGCTCCCTGACTAATAAGGTTTGACGGGTACTTCGTGCACCCCAGAAAGCAAGCATGTCGGGGTGCACTGAAAGGGAGGAAATCCAGGTTGCTAACAGAGCACTCAGCTGATGTGCCCAACTCAACATGGGTTTCAAGAAGACTTCAGAGGAGGTGGCATTTGAGCTAAGTTTCTATGGTTCTGCAGGAAATTAAATTTAACCAACTGTGTGGGTTCCACTGTGCTTACTGGGGTCAATGTGAGTTGTGTTCTGAGCTTTCCATTTTTAGAGTGTTTCAGGTGCACTGGTGCATGCCTTGAGCTCTGGCTGCCAAAGTTCTGTTCTTTCTGGGCCCAGACAGCTGTCTCTCCAGGGGAGGGGTGTCCAGAAACATCTATTCTTGTTGTGCTGTGCGTGTTTTCTCATTGTGCCATAGCTATCTTGGAATTACACCATTCAACGTTTCTTCCTTCAGCTTGGAAGATTTCCCTCACTTCTAAAGGTTAATGTCAAAGTGAGGCATCTCTGAGAGGGAATGTAGCAGAGCCATCCTCAGTTAGCTAATAGGTGCTCTAGAATAGTTCTGAGAGCATGGTCTCCAAGGCCAGGGGCCAAGGATAGAGCATGAGATGGGTGTTGGGAAATTAGGAAGAAAAAGGCGGAGGGATTCCCTGTCCTGCTAATAAGAGGACCTGCTCTACTATCTAAGAGTCTGACGAATTTGGCAAAGCTCAGCACTCACAGTCATGCAAAGCTCTCCCATTAAGGGAAATGGACCAATGTTTTTCCAGACTAATGTCATCAGGTGCGAGTGTTACATGTACATGTGCCTGATCATCATCTAAGAGGATCATACGATCAAAAATAACATATTCATCAAATGGATGGCAGCAGTTGGTGAGAACATTACACCTGCTCTGCCCCTTGATAGTTCTTTGTCAAGCATCTAAATAAATATCTAAGTGGAGCAGCAGCTGGAAAGCAGACATCCCAATGTTCAGAAAAGCGGTGACTCTCCCCCAGAATGGAGAACTCAATCATCTGGGAACTTCTGGCCCCACAAGTCTGGCTCAGGACATACAGAAGAGCATTTCTCCCTGAACACTCTGCCCTCCATTTCTTCCATGCACAGCTCTGGGAGGGGTACAGATTTCATTTTGTTCTAGACGATGGAGGAGAGGGCAGAAGATGAAATCACTTGAGACAAATAAGAGAAGTGGAAGGATTTGGTAAAAGCCATCTGTGGGAAATGAGAGCAAAATTTGGCCCTCGAGGCCTAAAGTGAGAGGAGAGAACAAGGCCCAACCCAAACCTATTATTTTACCATTTGAATAAAGAGGTCAAGACACTGAGGTGCCTAGGAGACTTTTCCTTTCTTTCTTTCTTTCTTTCTTTCTTTCTTTTTTTTTTTTTAATATTTTACCCATTTATTCATGAGAGACACAGAGAGAGAGAGGCAGAGACACAGGCAGAGGGAGAAACAAGCTCCATGCAGGGAGCCCGATGTGGGACTCGATCCCAGGACTCCAGGATCATGCCCTGGGCTAAAGGCAGACACTCAACCACTGAGCCACCCAGGCGTCCTGAGACCTTTCTTGAGTGACTTACCCAGAATATGGAGAAATTCCATCAGGCGGTTTCAGTGATAAGAATGCCAGCTAGGCTACCGTACATTAACAGAATTACAGAGTGGCCACAGGGGATGACAGATTTCCCACCACACGGTGAAGGGGACATGAGCACTAAAAAGTTATGTGGGTGTCATGCTGGACCAGGCTGAGGAAGGTAGCAAAGCTCAGTGCTTCCACTTAGGCAGCTCCCCTGCCTGCAGCTGGCCATGTGTGCACCCTGACTGAAAGCTGGAAATGTTAGGAGACTTGAAGATTTCTGTTCCCTGCCCCTTCTCAACTCTCTCTTGCCCTTTCTAAATTTAAGCCACTCTGGTTTTCATTAATTTTACGATGTTCTTAAGTCTACTCAAACACACGGGCACACACACCATGGATATCAACTTGGAGATGAGGAAAAAAGAAAAAGATTGGTTAGATCGACTCCTAAAAGAGAAAGGAACTTAGTCTTGGAATAAATGCCAGGAAAATAGCCAGCATGAAGGCACCAGCCAACCAATTACTGCTCCTTCTCAGGTTCCTCAGAGGAAATGTGTCCACCTTTAGGAATATCTTTCCACCTTCTTCTCTTCCAGGACTGTAAACTGTAAACAGGACAGGATGAAACAATTTGATATGTTCTTGAAACCGTTGCCTGATGGGAAGGGCAACTAGGAATAGCCTATTGATAATGGTTTGATGAATATGTTATTTATGAAACTGCTTTGACAAAAAACATGACACTGTCAGGACACTGTCAGGATTAGGACCAGTTGTATAAATGAGGTAAACAAACCTATTATTAAAAGTGAAAGACTCTGAGCAGCCTGGGTGGCTCAGTGGTTTAGCGCCACCTTAGGCCCAGGGTGTGATCATGGAGACCCGGGATCGAGTCCCACGTCAGGTTCCCTGCATGGGCCCTGCTTCTCCCTCTGCCTGTGTCTCTGCCTCTCCCTCTCTCTCTCTCTCTCTCGAATAAATAAATAAAACCTTCAAAAAAAAAAAAGTGAAAGACTCTCAAATCGGGTGAGAGTTTTGACTGTGTGACGTGTGCAGATGTGTAGACTTCTGCTTCCAGGAAGACAGAGCAAACAGACTCATCCCTGTTCTTTCTGGTAATTTCAGCTAAAAACACTGGACATTAGCTATAAAACTAGCATAAGAAAACTGAAAGCAGAACAGCTAGGGGCCTCAGAAATGATGTGGTGGGAGCCCTCTGGGTTTTCTCTATGCCTCGTATATCCTATGTTTGGAGCTGAAGAAGCTAGAAACCTGGAAAGGGCTAACCAGAACAGACACCCCCCCTCCAAGAAAGCTTATTCTAGCCAAAAGTTGAAGACCCAGAAAAGGGCCAGCTTGGCAAGACAGAAAACTTGTAGATAATAATTACTCTAATCCAGCCAAACACTACAGGAAAATCAATGGAACTACCTTCATCCATGCTGGGAAAATCCTTATGGGAAGCATAGATTTCCATGCTCATGAGGTCACAAAGAGGAAATGCAACCTCACCAATGGGATTATGTGAGACAAGCCTAGTAGGGAAGTAGTTTCCGTTTCCACTTGGCAGCAAGAAGACCTCATCCTTACCCCACTGCAGTGTCTTTGGGAAACATAGGGAGCCTAGCCTTCCTCATCTAGTAGTAAAAAATCACCCCTCCCTCTTTGTGCTATGGTGGTTTCAGAGAAAGCCTAATGGAAATTCAGGCCTTTCACCACCACCCAGTGGTAATGACACCAGTGGAAGCAATGGAGATCATGTGGAAAGTAGAAATGAGGGACTCGGGGCAGCGGTAGCTCAGCAGTTTAGCACCGCCTTCAGCCCAGGGCGTGATCCTGAAGATCAGGGATAGAGTCCCACGTCGGGCTCCCTGCATGGAGCCTGCTTCTCCCTCTGCCTTTATCTCTGCCTCTCTCTCTCTCTCTGTGTCTCTCATGAATAAATAAATAAAATCTTAAAAAAAAAAAGAGAGAAATGAAGGACTCCTATGTTCCCAGCCATGGTGGTTATCAATGAAGACCTACTGGGGAGCTACCTACCTCTACCCAGAAGTATTGAGGAACATCTCCTCTACTTGGCTATTAAGAGTGGCTGCAGTGCATGCTTCTCTTCCTCTGAGGGGCCAATATCACAGAAAGTTAGCTAAAACAATGTTTAAATAAGATCCAGAGTCTCATAATATAATATCCCAAATGGTAAAGTTTCAATAAAAAATCACTTATAATACCAAGAACCAGGAGGATTTCAATCTGAGTGAGAAAAAAAAGGCAATCAATAGACATTTCACTGAAATGATAGTAGTGTTTAAATGATCTGAAAAAGATTTTAAAATACATCATAAAAATGTTTCAATAAGTAATTACAAACATGCTTCAAATAAATAAAACAATAGTGTCTGATCAAATAGTCTCAGCAAGGAAATAGAAAATATAAGCAACCAAAAGGAAATATTAGAACTGGAAAATACAATAACTGAAATAAATATCTCAATAGATGGTCTCAACAGTAGGATAGAGGAGACAGAGGAAAAACTAACTGACCTGGAAGATAGAACAATAGAAATTAATTGAATCTAGGGGCACCTGGCTGGCTCAGTCAGTGGAGCATGTGACCCCTGGTTTTGGGGTGTTGAGTTTGAGCCCCACATAGGGTATAGAGATTACTGGGAAAAAAAATCTTTAAAAAAATTTTTTTTTAATTAAGTGAATTTAAACAGCAGAGTGAACATAGAGGAAGGAGGAAGAGGAGGAGGAAGGGGTGGAAGAAGAGGAGGGGGAAGAGAGCATCAGGCACCTTTGGGACTATAAATGATTTAACATTTGTGTCATGGAAGTCCCAGAAGGAGAGGAGAAAGATGACAGGGCTAGAGAAGTACTCAAAGGAATAATGTCTGAAAAATTTTCCAAATTTGGCAAAAGACATAAACCTACACATTCAAGAAGCCAAATGACACACAGCATGCCCCAAAGAAATCCACACCAAGAAACATCACAATTAAAATTCTGAAAACTAAAGACAAAAAAATTTGAAAGTAATAAGAAGGAAATAACACCTTTCTATAGGGGAAAATCAATTCAAATGACAGCAGATTTCTCATCAGAAACCATGGTGCCAGAAGGAAGTAACACATTTTCAAGTGTTTGGGGGGAAACCCATCAACCCAAAAATCCTATATCCAGTAAAAATATTCTTCAGAAATTAAGGGGAAATCAAGATATTCTTTTTTAAAAAAATATTTTATTTATTTATTCATGAGAGACACACAGAGAGAGAGGCAGAGACACAGGCAGAGGGAGAAGCAGGCTCCATGCAGGGAGCCTGACGTGGGACTTGATCCTGGGTCTCCAGGATCACGGCCCGGGCTGTAGGCGGTGATAAACCACTGAGCCACCGGGACTCATGCAGTAAGCAAAAATTATGAATTCAAACTACTTTCTCCTTTTGAGTTTTCTCAAAAGTTTAGCAAATGAGGCAAAAATAATAACACTGTTTCATATGATGGTAAATGCATACAGAAAAAATATCTAAAACAATTATATTGTAAACAGAGGAGGGTAAACAGAAATAAACACTTAACTCAAACTGTTGTACTACTAGACTGTGAGACTGATATCTCTTTTTATATCTCTTCCTCCCTCACTCTCTCTCCCTCCTTCTCTTTCTCTTTCTCTCTCTCTATATATATTTCCAATCTTTTATTTTCTATCTATATGATTCCATAGACAGCATATAGTTGGTTCCTGTTTTTAATCCACTCTGCTGGCCTCTGTCTTTAATTGTTACATTTAAACTATTTACATTTGGGACCCTGGGGTGGCTAGTTGGTTAAGCATCTGACTCTTGATTTTGGCTCAGGTCGTGATCTCAGGGTAATGAGAACAAGCCCTAAGTTGGGCCCTCATTGTGTTCCATGCCCAGTGAGAAGTCTGCTTCTCTCTCTTCCTCTGCCTCTCCCCCTGCTCAATGGTCTCTCTCTCAAACAAATAAATAAATCTTTAAAAAAAAATTTACACTTAATATAATTATTAATATGACAGGACTTAAGACTGCAATTTTATTTTTTTCCTTCCTCTTTGTTTTCTCCATTTGTCATTTCTGTTTTCTTTTCCTTGCCTTACTGTGTATTACTTGAGCATTTTTTAGAATATTATTTTGATTTATCTATGCCATTTTGGGGTGTGTCTCTCTAAATAGCCTGTTTTAGTTGTTTTAGCAGCACCTAGAAAAAAATATAGCATGCTAACATTAATCAAAGAAAGTGAAAGAGCCTATATTAATATCTGTTAAAGTAGATATCAGAGCAAAAAGAGTTATCAGAGATAGAGACATGACATAATGGCAAAAGGATCAATCCACCAAAAAGATATAATGTTAGTTGTTTACGTAGCAAATATCACAGCTGCAAAATATGTGAAGCAAAAACTGATAGAACTGAAACTAAAAAAATATATACAATTATAGTTAATTTCAACACCCCTCTTTCAACAGTTGATAGAACAATTATACAGAAAATTGGAACATAGAGAAAAACTCAATACCTTTGGCAAACAGGATCTTGTAGACAGTTACAAGACACTCCACCCAACAACAGTAGATTACTATATTTTCAAGTGCCCATGGAACATGTACCAAGATAGACCATAACGTGGAGCAAAAGCAAACCTCAGAAATGTCTAAAGGTTTAAAGGAAACTAAAAGAATACATTGATCTGGATGAAAATGAAAACACAATATATCGAATTTGTGGAACACAGATAAAACATTGCCAAGAGAAGAATTTATAGCCTACAAAATGAAGAGCGAAGAAACCCAAAGAAATCAGAAGGAAGAAAATAATAAAGACAAGAACATGAATCAATTAAATTGAAAACAAGAAAAAATAAGAAGAAATAATGAAGCAAAAAGTTAGACTTTTAAAAAGAGCAATAAAATTGATAATCTCCTAACAAGACTACCAAGGAGAAAACAGAAATTGCTAGTATCATAAACAAAACAGATGGTATCAGTAGACACCCTGCAGATATCAAAATGATTAAAAGGAGATAACTAAGAAAATTCTACGCACATAAATTTGAAAAGAAAAAATGAAATAAAGCGTGTTAGCAAGGACATGGAGAAACTGGAACACTAGTACACTGTTGGTAGGAATGTAAAATGATACAATCATTATGGTAAACAGTGTGGCAATTCCTCAAAAAATTAAAAATAGAGGCACCTGGGTGGCTCAGTTGTTAAATATCTGCCTTCAGCTCAGGTCATGATCCTGGGATTCTGGGATGGAGTCCTGTTCAGCAGGGAGTCTGCTTCTCCCTCTCCCTCTGCCTGCTTGTGCTTGTTCTCTGTCTGTCTGTTTGTCTTTCTCTCTGAAATAAATAAACAAAATCTTTAAAAAATTAAAAATGGGATTACTGTGTGATCCAGCAATTCCACTTCTGGGCATACACCCAAAAATATTGAAGTCACTCAGTTTATCTATACATTCATGTTCATAGCAGCACTATTTGCAAGAGCCAAAAGGTGGAGGCAACCTAACTGTCATGATGAATGGATAAACAAAATGGGGTCTATGCACGCAATGGAATATTTTCAGTGTTAGAAAGGGAAGGAAATTCTGACATATGCTGCCACATGGATGAAACTTGAAGATACTTTGCTAGCTGAAATAAGCCAGGCACAAAAGGTCATGTATTGCCTGAGTCCACTTATCTGAGGTACCTAGAGTAGTCAAAATTGTAGAGACAATAGAGAAAGTAGAATGGTGGTTGCCAGGGACCATGGGGAGGCAAGAAGGAGGAGCTATTTACCAGTACGGAGTTCCAGTTCTGCAAGATGAAAAAATTATGAAGCTGATTGGTGGTGATGGTTGCAAAGCCAAGAACAGATAAGGAATTGGGAGTTGCAGGAAGTTAAAATCTATTGTGGTTAAAACAAGTCAGAAGAGAAGAGCATTGCTGAGTACTTTTCTACAAGTTGCTTAACCTGTCTGCATAAGCAGGGGTATGGTACACTTCTGAGCCTGTCTAAATAGTGGAGTGTGTAAGGAGCCCCAGAGGGAAAGGCCTCATCTCTGCCTGCACAGCTTTGTTTTCTGAATTTTCCCACTTCCACTGAATATGGTAAGGCCAGTGCACTGCAACACCACAAGAGAGAGAGTGGATTTGCCAAAGTCTGGTAATCACAAGATAGTGTGAAGTCTGCAGCCAGCTATAAGGGCTCCCAATAAAAGAAAAATCATTTTCTTATCAGTCTACCCTCAGGGTTCAGAAGCATCAGAGCTCTGGTATCCCCTGTGTCCAAGTGCTGGTTTTCAGCATGCTGCTGAAGAGATGTCTCAGGGTTACCTTCTCCAGAGCTTTTCGCCTGTCTCCTTTTCAGCTTGTCGAGCTTTTGTTTCCTGCGGATGATTTTCTGCACTCTTCGTTTCCCAGTGTTTGAGGAGGCCAGGATATAGCTATGTCTAGACTTTTCTAATGAGGCATAAAATAGGACGTGTCTTGGGTCTGGCTGTCTGTGGCTCATCCCTCCCTTCTACCACACCCTCTGTGTTTGATCCACCATGACAACAGCACATGGCCCACCATCACTTTACTGTGATACTCATCTCCCATGAATAAAAACTTGTTCCCCTGCCACAGAACGTGGTGGTGAAGAACAGGCCATCCCAGTCTCCTCTGTGTCCAAAAATTCAAAAATTCAGAAAGAAAAGATCACCTTCGTCCTCAACCCTCTTCTCCCAGAGCACTTTGAACTACAAGAATGATTTAGCTGCCACTGCCTGCCACCTTTTTAAGAAGGGGAGCATAAAAAAAAGGGGGGGGGGAGCATCTAAGACACAAGACACAAGAAATATTGAGCAGATTGGATTTTTTTTAAATTTAAATTAACATCTCCAGGCAGTTTGGAAGGAAAAGATACTCTGATCTTGAACAACTTCCATGGGTGACCAAAGAAAGAGACACTAAAGTTGCCTCTCTCTGCTTTTCCAGTTAAATATAAATAAGACTTCCTCTCCTATGGAAGCTGATGAACTCACACCTGGAGCTGATGGCTTGGAGGAGGCTAGGCAGGTGCACCAGAAGGATTAGAGATGGGCATTGTTCCAGACTGGTCCAATTTTTAATCACTTTCCTATTGCAGGGAATGCCCTTAGAAATTGCAAAGCCCATGCTTTTTGCTAATGCTGGCAGAAATTTCTTACACCAAGAGATGGTGCCACTGCCCATCAATTTACAAGGCAATAATGCAGATCCCAAGTGGCTAAAGTCTGAGGCAGAAGGCAGAGCACTTCATCACAGTGAGAGAACTGGGTTGTTGCTGGGGGAAACTGTTCTGATATCATGCTGGTATTACCATGAATTAATAAGCTTTGTTTATCTTCTCTGACACTAGAGGTCCAAGTTAGTCCTTTTGCTTCATCTCCTTGCTTATTATGCAGCTCAGGCCATGGATATAGGCTGCCTACTTGTCATAAATTGCAGGCAACCTTTCTTCTTTCTATTCTTGGTCCCAGTGGGCTTATGCTCCTGGGAACCAAGGCACTATGAACTCTTCAGTTCCACAAATGCATACCGAGCCCTGATGTTGTGCTGGGTGCTGCAGAAATTCCAAGACGCATGAACCACAGCTCCTGCCTTCCTGATCACCTTGTGGTCAGAGAGAAAGTCACGAAGGCAAATGATTATGCCAACAAGCAGAATGTGTAACAGAGGGCAAAACACACCTCCGTGGGAACCCAAGGGAAGAAGAGGTAACATTCAGTAGAGGAAATCAAGGAGGGATACTCAGACAAGGTTTCAATACAGGGAACCCTTAGAAAATACAGCTGTTTCAGCTTGGAGTTCGCCACAGTGAAGAAGGAGGAGCCTGGACAGAGGAAGATGATATATTTCAATATAGGCTGAGCCACCCAGGCGCCATCGGAGAAGGACAAACATTATATGTTCTCATTCATTTGGGGAATATAAATAATAGTGAAAGGGAATAGAAGGGAAGGGAGAAGAAATGGGTAGGAAATATCAGAAAGGGAGACAGAACATGAAGACTCCTAACTCTGGGAAACGAACTAGGGGTGGTGGAAGGGGAGGAGGGCGGGGGGTGGGGGTGAATGGGTGACGGACACTGAGGGGGGCACTTGACGGGATGAGCACTGGGTGTTATTCTGTATGTTGGTAAATTGAACACCAATAAAAAATAAATTTATTATTAAAAAATATATATAGGAAGATGATATATTTCAATATAGCAAAATGACCTTGTTTAAAGATGTGTAGCTCTATGCAGTTTAACACATATGAAGAATTGAGGAAGCACTGCCACAATCAGGAATACAAAACAATTTGACCATACTAAATCCCTAATAGAATGGCTTTATATTCATCCTTTCCTTCTTCTGATAACCCCTACCAACCAATGTGCCATTGTCCATACTATAGTTTTGTCTTTTGAGAATGTTATATAAATGGGATCATACAATATGTAATCTTTTGATATTGACTTCCTTCATTCAGCACATCATCTTTGAGATTCGACCAAGTTGTTGCACACATCAACAGTTATTTCTCTTCATTGCTGAGTAGTTTCCATTGTATGGATGTACCACAGTTTGTTTATCCCTTTACCCGGTGAGGGTTATCTGAGCTGTTTCCAGTTTTGATGATTGTGAATAGGCCTGCCATAAATGTTCACATACAGATTATTATATTTTGTAAACATAAATTTACTTTCTCTAGGGCAGTTTCTCAAATTTGGCACTACTATAACATTTTGAGCCTAATATTTCTGTGTGGTAGGGGACTTCCCTGTGCATTGTGGGTTCTCCAAGTTACGACAACCAGAATGTCTATACACATTGCCAAATGTGCCTGGAGGACACAAATCATCCACAGTTGAGAACCACTGCTCTAGGTTAAAACCTAAGGGTGAGTTTATTGAGTCATGTGGTAAATGTCAGTTAATGTTATAAGAAACTTTACATCCTTAGTGTATGAGAGATTTGATTGTTCAGTATCTTCACCAGCACATGATATTTTCAGTATTTTTTTTTTTTTGCCATTCCAAAAGGGATACAGGAGGAACTCATCATCATGGTTTTAATTTCCATCTCTCTAATAGCTAATGATATTGAAATTTTTTTCATGTACTTTTTTTGCCATCTGTATATCCTCTTTAATAAAGTCTGTTCAAATCTTTTGCCCATTTTTAAACTGGACAATTTATTTTCCTACTGTTGAGTTTTGAGAGTTCTTTATAAATTATGGATACAAGTTCTTAGATATGTGATTTGCAAATATTTTCTCCAAGTCTAGCATGCATTTTCATCCTCTTAACAGTGCCCTTTGCAAAGGAAAAGTTTTTGGTTTTGATGAAACTCAACTTTATCAAATACTCTTTTATGGATTGTGCTTTTGTTGTCTTATCTAAGAACAAAGAATGTTTAACCCCAGGTCATGGAAAGTGTCTCCTGTATTTTTTTATAAAAGTTTTATATTTTTATATTTTACATTTAGATCTATGATTCATTTTTAACTTATTTGTGAACAGGTGTGAAGCTTAGTTCAGATTTGTTTATCTTTTGACCATTGATAACCCAATTATTTTTGCACCATTTGTTGAGAGGCTTTTTTTATTCCATTAAATTCCTTTACATCTTTATCAAAGATGAAAGCATATTTGCATGGGTCTATTTCTGGATTCTCTATTTTGTTACATTGATCTATGTGTCTATCCCTTGACAATACCAAGCTATCTTGAATACTGTAACTTTATAAGGCTTAAAGTCAAATAGAGTGGTTCTTCTAACTTCATTCTTCTTTTTCATGTTGTTTTAATCATTCTACTTTCTTTGCCTTTTCATATACATTTTTAGAATTAGTTTGTCTGTATCTACAAAAAAATTCTGTGGTTTTTATTAGAGTTACATTAAATCTATGAATTAATTTGGGGAGAATTGATAAATGTACTATTTGACTCTTCTAATCTATTTTATTAGTTCTTCCTTGATTTTCTTCCATAAGCATTTGTAGTTTGTAGAATAAAGATAACGTGTATGTTTTTGCAGATTTATGCCTAAGTATTTAATTTTGGCGCATGCTATTGTAAGGGATATATTGGGTTTTTTTTAAAGATGTATTTCTTTGTGAGAGAATGAGAGAGAGAGAGAGAGAGAGAGAGAAGGAGGACAGAAGGAGAGGGAAAGAATACTCTAGAAGGCTTTCTGCTGATCATGGAGCCCATGAGATCCTGAGACCCTGAGATCATGACCTGAGCCAAAATCAAGTCAGAGACTTAACCGACTGAGCCACTCAGGCATGCCAAAGAGTATATTATTTTAAATTTCGGTTTCTAATAGTACATTGCTAATATCTAGAAGTACAATTGATATTTTTTGTATTGACCTTATATCCTGTGATCTTGCAAGGTCACAATTAGTTCTAGAGATTTTGGATTTTTTTTTTTTTTGGAGATTTCTTAATGTTTCTTTTTTTAAGGTTTTATTTATTTGAGGGAGAGAGAGAGAACATGAGTAGGTGGAGGGATAGAAGAAGAAGCAGACTCTCTACTGAGCAGGGAGCCCAACTGGGGACTTGATCCCAGGATCCTGAAATGATGACCTAAGCTAAAAGCAGATGCTTAACCAACTGAGCCACCCAGGCGCCTGTCTTACAGGTTTTCTATGTTTGCAAGCAAACAGGGACAGTTTTATTTTTGCCTTTCCAACTTGTAGTTTTTCTTTTCTAATTTGTTTGCCTTTTTGTTTGGTGTTTTTTTTTTTTTTTTTTTTTTTTTGGTTTTGAGGCTTTTTGTTTTTATTTTGCCTTATTACATGTACTAAACTTCTAGTGTGTCAGTGAATAAGAGTGATGAAAACAGACATCTGTGCCTTGTTATGGATCTTGGGCAAAAAGAAGTTAGGTTTTTTTGGAGACTGGCAAGATGGCAGTAAAGTAGGGGTCCTCAACTCATCTGGTCCCACAAACTTACCTAGATAACTTTCAAAACATCCTGAACACCTACAAATTCGACCTGAGATGTAAAGAGAGAAGAGCTGGAATGCTACAGAGAGAAGGGTGTTCACTTCTAACAAAATAGGAAGATGAAAAAAAATTTAAAATGAAGCGGGGGAGGGGAACCGCAACTAGCAGGGCTAAAGCAGAGCAGTGAAAGCATCTGGGGCATGAAAGCCCAGCCTTGGACAAGCAAAACATTAAAAATCCACTCCTGAGTTTTCCCTGATGGATAAGTGCTTAGTAGGGAAATTGGGCAGAATTGCAGGACGGGCAGTGAAGCACCAAGATTCCCAGAGTCACTATAAGACTGGAGCACCCTCGAGAAAATTCACCAAAAACCGTGGTCCAATCTCGGTAAAGGACTGGAGCACCGCAGTCCTCCGGGGCATTTGGGAGATGCCTGCCAGTTACACAGGATGGCCCCGGAGTTCCTCCTACCCTAGATAGAGCCCGGCAAGGGTCCCAGGTGGCTGTGTCTCACTCACTTCGGGAGAGGGGGTCCCCAGGAGCATGGGTTCAGCAGTGAAGCACCCTGGATCCAAGGGCGCCAAAGTGGACAAAGCTGGCTATCCTCCATTCCCCCCTGAGACAGGCAGAAGCGGGGAGGGCACAACAAAGTGAGAACTCTCCTGCCTCTAGGCGCCCAGCAAGCTGTGCAGATCAGTGCACCTGCACCTGCCCCCAGGACCATCTAGGCCAGTGTGGACTGGGAGATTGCAGTTAGTTTCTCATGGGAAGCTCAACGGAAATCTGGCCACGGTCATTTTTTTTTTCTCTTCATTTTTTTTCTCTTCGTTTCACCTTACACCTGGGAGAGGTGAGGCCTCTAGGGAACAAAGACCTCACAGGATAAACAGCTCATTATGAGCCCAGCACCTGACAAGGGGTGGAGCATCTCTGCCCAGGCACAGACACCTGAGAATCAGCACAGCAGACCCAGAAGAACCGCTGGAAGAACAAGGAAAAAGCAAGTTTACTGAACAAGCAGCACTGGAAAGCTCCAACACTGAGGGAAAATAGTATATAGAACTAGAGGGTCCTTTATTTTATTTTTATTTTTTATTTTTTTCATTATGACTCCTTTTTATATCAGACTAAAAGTCTCCAATAGTTTGCTCTTTTCCCACCTTAACTACAATATTTCACTAACTCTTCATTTTTAATTTTTTTCCTTTTTGACTTTCATATTTCTACAATTACATGTCTTAGATACATTTTTCATTTCTGGATTCCCTTCAAAATATTCAATTTAATTTTGGTAGATATATGAGATATGGGATTTTGTTTTTTTTTTTTTTCTGTCTCATTTTGTTTTATAATGGTGGAATTTAGTACCTTCTAACACACAACCAAACTACACTCAAAACAAGTGGAACACTATGTTGGTTCATTCTGTGAGTTTATATCCTGTCTTCCTTCCTATTCTGCCCCCCCACTTTTATCTTGTTTATGTTTTTATGGTTGATGTTGGGTCTTTATATAAGTATTGCTGGCTTATATAAATTTGGGATTGAAAAAAATAAAAATAAAAAATAAATTTGGGATTGAGCATCTTCTAACATACAGAACAAAATACACTCAGAACCAAGAGGATCACCCCCTAGGTCCCCATAGGGAGACTATATTCCCTCTCTACTACCACTTCCTCACCACGACCATTCCCCCTCCCTTTTTTTCTTTTCTTTTCTTTTCTTTTTTTTTCCCTTCTTCTTTGTTTTTGGTTTTTGGTTTATTTTTACTACTTTGTTTTAAAATTTGTTTCTCACTTTAGTGGTCCTTTTATTTTATTTTGTTCTGTTCTTATTGTTCTTTTATTTTCTGGTTTCTGACCTCTTCAGAATGATCTAGGGTGTATTTTATTTAGGTCATGGTTGCTATTTTTGACTCAGCTCACTCATACAGCCACTCTGCATTGGACAAAATGACTAGAAGGAAGAATTTACCACAAAAGAAAGAATCAGAAACAAAACCCCCTCTGCCACAGAGTTACAGAATCTGGATTTAAATATGATGTCAGAAATTCAATTCAGAAATACAATTATAAGGTTACTGGCGGCTCTGGAAAAAAGCATAAAGGACTCTAGAGACTTTGTTACTACAGAATTGAGATCTAATCAGACTAAAATTAAAAATAGCTTAACTAAGATGCAATCCAAACTGGATGCTCTAACTGCTAGGGTTAATGAGGTGGAAGAGAGAGTGAGTGACATAGAAGACAAGTTGATGGAAAGGAAAGAAGCTGAGAAAAACAATTAAGAGCCCACAAGGAAAGGCTTAGGGAAATAAATGATAGCTTGAGAAGGAAGAATATAAGTTTAATTGGGATTCCAGAAGAGGCTGAGAGAGAGAGAGGACCACAAAGTATATTTGAATGAATCATAGCTGAAAACATCCCTAATCTGGGGAAAGAAACAGGCATTCAGATCCAAGAGATAAAGAGGACCTCCCCCCAAAACATTTTTAAAAAGTCAACACCTTGACGTTTAATAGTGAAACTTGTAAATTTCAAAGATAGAGAGAAAATCTCTTGTCTCAAAGCAGCTTGATACAAGAGATTCTTAACTTATATGGAGAGAAATATCGGATTAACAGCAGATGTCTCCACAGAGACCTGGCAGGCCAGAAAGGGATGGCATGATATATACAGGGTCCTAAATGAGAAGAACATGCAGCCAAAAATATTTTATCCAGCAAAGCTATCATTCAAGATAGAAAGAGAGATAAATATCTTCCAGGATAGGCAGAAACTGAAAGAATACGTGACCACCAAACCACCTCTACAAGAAATATTAAGGGGGGGCCCTGTAAAAGAAAGGGGGAGCCCAAAGAAACAATCCATAAAAAGAGGGATTGTATAGGTAATACTATGACACTAAATTCATATCTGGCAATAGTTACTCTGAATGTGAGTGGGCTAAATGATCCCCTCAAAAGACGCAGGGTATCAGACTGGATAAAAAGGCAAGATCCATCTATATGCTGTCTACAAGAGACTCATTTTAGACCTAAGAACACCTCCAGTCTAAAAATGACAGGGTGGAGAACCATTTACCATTCAAATGGCCCTCAAAAGAAAGCTGGGATAGTAATCCTCATATCAGATAAATTAGAGTTTATACCAAAGACTGTAGTAAGAGATGAAGAGGGACACTATATCATACTTAAAGGGTCTATCCAACAAGAAGACCTAACAATCATGAATATTTATGCTCTTAATGTTGGAGCCACCAAGTATATCAATCAATTAATAACCACAGTAAAGAGATACTTAGGCAATAATACACTAATAGTAGGAGACTTCAATATGGCACTCTCAGTAAATGACAGATATTCTAAGCAGAACATCACCAAAGAAACAAGGGCCTTGAATGATACACTGGACCAAAAAGATTTCACAGATATATACAGAACATTCCATCTGAACACAAGTGAATACACATACTTCTCAAGTGCATATGGAACTTTCTCCAGAATAGACCACATAATGGGTCACAAATCAGGTCTCACCTTATACCAAAAAATTGGGATTGTCCCCTGCACTTTTTCAGACCATGATGCTTTGAAACTAGAACTCAATCACAAGAAAAAATTTGGAAGAAACTCAAACACATGGAGGTTAAAGAGAATCCTACTAAAAGATGAATGGGTCAACCAGGAAATTAGAGAAGAATTAAAAAGATTCATGGAAACAAATGAAAATGAAAATAAAACTGCTCAAAATCTTTGGGTTACAGCAAAGGCAGTCTTAAGAGGAAAATACATCGCAATACAATCATCCCTCAAAAAATTGGAAAAAACTCAAATACACAAGGTAGGCTCACACCTCAAGGAACTGGAGAAAGAACAGCAAATAAAACCTATACCAAGTAGAAGAAGAGAGTTAATAAAGATTTGAGCAGAACTCAATGAAATAAAGACCAGAAAAACTGCAGAACAGATCAACAAAAACAGGAGCTGGTTCTTTGAAAGAATTAATAAGATAGATAAACCACCAGCCAGTATTATTAAAAAGAAAAGAGAAAAGACTCAAATTAATAAAATCACAAATGAAAGAGGAGAGATCACAACCAATACCAAGGAAATAAAAATGATTTTAAAATGTATTATGAGCAACTATATGCCACCAAATCAGGCAATCTAGAAGAAATGGATGCATTTCTGGAAAACCACAAATTACCAAAATTGGAACAGGAACAATTAGAAAACCTGAACACACCAATAACCAGTGAGGGAATTGAAGTAGTCATCAAAAAACCTCTCAAGACACAAAAGTCCAGGGCCAGACGGCTTCCCATGGGAATTCTATCAAACAATTAAAGAAGAAATAAGACCTATTCTACTAAAGCTGTTTCAAAGGATAGAAAGGGAAGGAATACTTCCAAACTTGTTTTATGAGGCCAGCATCAGTTTGATCCCATAACTAGATAAAGACCCCACTAAAAAGGAGAATTATAGACCAATATCCCTAATGAACATTGATGCAAAAATTATCCCCAAGATACTAGCCAATCGGATCCAACAATACATTAAAAGGATTATTCACCATGACCAAGTGGGATTTATCCTTGGGATGCAAGGATGGTTCAACACTCCTAAAACAATCAATGTGATTGATCATATCAACAAGAGAAAAAACAAGAACCATATGATCCTCTCAATAGATGCAAAGAAAGCGTTTGACAAAATACAGCATCCATTCCTAATTAAAACTCTTCAAAGTGTAGGGATAGAGGGAACAGTCCTCAATACCTTAAAAGCCATTTATGAAAAGCCCACAGCAAATATCATTCTCAATGGGGCGAAACTGAGTACCTTTCCCCTAAGATCAGAAACACGACAGGGACACCCACTCTCACCACTGCTATTCAACATAGTACTAGAAGTCCTAGCCTCGGCAATCATACAACAAAAAGAAATAAAAGTCATTCAAACTGGCAAAGAAGAAGTCAAACTCTCCTTCTTCACAGATGACATGATACTATATATAGAAAACCCAAAAGACCCCACCCCAAGATTGCTAGAACTCATACAGAAATTCAGCAGTGTTGCAGGATACAAAATCAATGGCATTTTTATACACTAACAATGAGACTGAAGAAAGAGAAATTAAGGAATCCATCCCATTTACAATTGCACCCATAATCATAAAATACCTGGAATAAACCTAACCAAAGAGGTAAAGGACCTGTACCCTAAAAACTACATAACACTTCTGAAAGAAATTGAGGAAGATGCAAAGAGATGGAAAAACATTCCATGCTCATGGATTGGAAGAATAAATACTGTGAAAATGTCTATGCTACCCAGGGCAATTTACACGTTAAATGCAATCCCTATCAAAATGCCATGGACTTTCTTCACAGGGTTGGAACAAATAATCTTAAGATTTGTATGGAATCAGAAAAGACCCTGAATAGCCAGAGGAATATTGAAAAAGAAAACCAATGCCAGGGGCATCACAATGCTGGATTTCAAGTTGTATTACAAACCTGTGATCATCAAGACAGTATGGTACTGGCACAAAAACAGACACATAGATCAATAGAACAGAATAGAGAACCCAGAAATAAGCACTCAACTCTATGGTCAACTAATATTCAACAAAACAGGAAAGACTATCCACTGGAAAAAGGACAATTTATTCAATAAATGGTGCTGGGAAAGTTGGACAGCCACATGCAGAAGAATGAAACTAGACCATTCTTTTACACCATACACAAAGATAAACTCAAAATGGTTGAAAGATCTAAATGTGAGACAAGAATCCATCAAAATCCTAAAGAAGAACACAGGCAACACCCTTTTTGAACTTGGCCACAGCAACCTCTTGCAAGATACATCTTTGAAGGCAAGGGAAACAAAAGCAAAAATGAACTATTGGGACTTTATCAAGATAAAAGGCTTCTGCACAGCAAAAGAAACAGTCAACAAAACTAAAAGACAACCTACAGAATGGGAGAAGATATTTGCAAATCACCTATCAGATAAAGGGCTAGCATCCAAGACCTATAAAGAACTTATAAAACTCAACACCTAAGAAACAAAAAATCCAATCATGAAATGGGCAGAAGACATGAACAGACATTTCTCCAAAGAAGACATACACATGGCCAACAGACATATGAGAAAATGCTCCACATCACTTGCCATCAGGGAAATACAAGTCAAAACCACAATGAGATACCACCTCACACCAGTGAGAATGGGGAAAGTTAACAAGACAGGAAACAACAAATGTTGGAGAGGATGTGGAGAAAAGGCAGCCCTCTTGCACTGTTGGTGGGAATGTGAACTGGTACAGCCACTCTGGAAAACAGTGTGGAGGTTCCTCAAAGAGTTAAAAATAGAGCTACCCTATGACCCAGCAATTGCACTGCTGGGGATTTACCCCAAAGATACAGATGTAGTGAAACGCCAAGACACCTGCACCCCGTGTTCGTAGCAGCAATATCCACAACAGCCAAACTGTGGAAGGAGCCACAATGTCCTTTGACAGATAAATGGATAAAGAAGATGTGGTATAAATATACAATGGGATATTACTCAGCCATCAGAAAAGACAAATACCCATCATTTGCTTCAACGTGGATGGAACTGGAGGGTATTCTGTTGAGTGAAGAAAGTTAATTGGAGAAGGACAATCATATGGTTTCACTCATATGGAGAATATAAGAAATAGTGAAAGGAATTATAAAGGGACAGGAGGGGAACTGAGTGGGAAAAATTAAGAGAGGGAGACAAACCATAAGAGACTCCTAATTGAGAAACAAAGGGTTGCCAAAGTGGAGGTGGGTGGAGGAATGGGGTAACTGGGTGACAGACACTGAGGAGCGCCCTTGATGGGATGAGCACTGGGTGTTACACTATATGTTGGCAAACTGAATTTAAATTTATAAAAATGTAAAAAAAAAAAAGAATTGGGGTGGGGTTTTTTTTGCCATTAAGTAAGATATTAGCTGTTTTTGTTGTTGTTTTGGGATTTTTTGGCATGTGTGTCTCTGTGGTGTATGGTGTAGCTATCCTTAATCAAGTTAAGAAAGTTCACTTCTGTTCCTAGTTTCCTAAGAAATTTTTATTTTGAGTGGACGTTGAATTTTGTCAAAATTCTTTTTCTGCTTCAATCAACATGATCATGAGGATTTAAAAAAATTTTAGGTTATTAATATGAATTATAGGGAATCATTTTTTTCTTCTATCTTTTCATTTATATATTATAGTTTCTTCTGTAAATTTGTCTTTTTCATTTAAAAATATGTCCTACACATCACACCATATTGGTCCACAGATCTTCCTTAAACTCTTTTCCAGTTGTGGGACACCTTGGTGGCTCAATGGCTGAGCATCTGCCTTCGGCTCAGGTTGCGATCCTGACATCCTGTGATCGAATCCCATGTCGGGCTCCCTGCAGGGAGCCTGCTTCTCCTTTTGCCTATGTCTCTGCCTTTCTCTGTGTCTCTCATGAATAAATAAATAAAATCCTTTTTTAAAAATTACTTTTTCCAGTTGTGTAGTACTCCATTGTTTGGATGTGCCATGTTTTATCCAATCACTTTTCTACATATATACAAGTATTTACTTGTTTACAATATTTTTCAATTAGAAATAATGCTACAATGACATTGAATAACTATATATATGTATTCTTATTATTGAAGGTGTATCTTTAGTGTATGAATGCTAAGTACATATATAGTTTTGTTAAGTATTACAAAATTTTCCTGAGTAATTTTAATATATTTGAAGAAATACTTTTTTGAATTTTCTGTTTATGTCTTTTTCTCATTTTTCTATCACATTTTTGGCTCTTTGTCCTTTTACTTTTAATTTTGTATTGAGGCATAACTGACATGCAACATTATATTAGCTTCAGGTGTACAATACAATGATTTGATATTTGTATATATTGCAGAATGATTACTTTAAGTTTACTTAAATCTCTCAAAATTCATAGTTAATAGAATTTTTTCCTGTGATGAGAAATTTTAAGATCTATTCCTTAACATCTTTCAAATTTACTTTACAGTATTATTAATGTAGTTGTCAAGCTGTACATTATATACCCATGACTGATTTGTTTTATAACTGGAAGTTTGTACCTTTTGACTCAGTTCACTCATTTTGACCACCCTGTAGCCCCCACCTCCGGTAACCATCAATCTGTTCTCTGTGTTCATGAGCTTGGTTTGTTTTTTGTTTTTTGATTCCACATATATATGTGAGATTGTATAGTATTTGTCTTTATCTGTCTGTACTGTCTTTGATGTTGGTATCACAGTAATTCTGGCCTCATAAAAATGAGTTGGGAAGGGTTTTCTCCTCTTCTATTTTCTGGGAAAGGCTGTGTAGAATTGCTGTTATTCCTTATCTAGATGTTGCATATAATTTGCCATTCTCTATGGAGAATGTTAATATTTTTGTGTTAGCAGCCAGCACACTTAGTTGTTCACTGTGGTTCATTGTGGTTCTAGTGTCAGTATCATCTTCATAGCCTTTGCAGTCCTCTTCTGTTCTATCCCACATATACACCATCAGTGCCAGTCTGGCACCTGCATTCTCACTTATGTACTACTAGTTCGATTCTCAAAGTATTATGTAAAATAATTGACATTAGATTCATATATGCACACTAGAGACTTGAGCCCAGTTTATAAGCAACTTTATGAGGTTACTTTGCCAAGTCCTTTTTCTCCATAACCTTCTTGATACTTTCTGGTTCCCTGGAGCTACCTTTTTTCATCCTCCAGCAAGAAATCTAGGATTTAATTATCCCAGCCTGCTACATAAACCTCCAGGAACAAGCAGCTTGAGGGCTAGGAAAAAAATAAAAGCCACCATTGGTTTGGTGGTACTTTGAATGTTAGTCCTCTTCCCCAGTTTTTAGGCCACGGTTTATTTTTCAGATTTCTCAAATAGCTTTTCCATTCACTCTGTCCAGGAGTTATGGCTACATTCAGTGGGAGAGACGGGATGAGTCTTTTACTTCATCTTACTAAGAATAGAATCTATAGCCTCTATTTTTTGAAAAAGTTGTCTGTTTTGGTTTTTTAATTCTGTAAAGTAGAGGAGTGCTATGGAAGATATAAAAAATATATTTGAATCCTGAAAACCTTAGTTCTAACCTTGGCTCTGTAATTCAACTTTTTTGAGCCACTGTGTCTTCATATGGGGCCTGTGACAGGGGTCTTCAAGATCACCCTCAGGTTTGATGATTTGCTAGAAGGATTCATAGGACCCAGGTTATTTTGTGACATATATATCACAAAAGGATACAGATTAAAATCAGCAGAGGGAGAAGGCACAGAGGGTATAGTCCAGGAGAAAACCAGCAAGGTTTCCAGTTGTTTTCTTTTTCTGGAGTTCCTGTAGACAGCACTTAATTCTCCCAACAATGTAACAATGTAACCATGCACAAAGTCTTGCTAACCAGAGTAACCCAACTTTGATGTCTAGGGTTTTTATTGGCCAGCTACAGAATATTATCCTGACAATATAGTAGGTACAGGAAAAAAGTTGTGATTTGGGACACATTTAAAAAAAAACAGGCCGAGGGTGTACTCCTTGATGCACAGGTCCAAGATAGCCGTATATAAGCAATGAGGGAAGAGGTAATGGGAGGAAGATTCTTGTCCAAGGATAAATACAAAAGGATAATATTTAATAAATGTCAGGATGGCTAAATTCCAGCATAACCATGAGGCTTGACATAATCTGATGAAGATTTAAAAGACCATTTGTAGCTACATTTGGAGTTTGAAGAAACAGGCTTCTGTTTTGGGGAAGAAAGCTCTGGTACTAAGGGATGGTGAAAAGAATGCAAAACTTTTCATTCCCTATAATGTTCTCATCTTCTGTCTGAATTGGGAAGGACTTATAGTTTTGTTTTGTTTTTTTAAAGATTTCATTTATTTATTCATGAGAGGCACACAGAGAGAGAAGCAGAGACACAGGCAGAGGGAGAAGCAGGCTCCATGCAGGAAGCCTGACATGGGACTCGATCCTGGGTCTCCGGGATCACGCCCTGTGCCAAAGGCAGACACTTAACCGCTAAGCCACCCAGGCGTCCCTTAAAGAAGTATTTAATTTGCAGAGATCTTATAGTTGTTTTGAAGACCAAAAAGGACAAGAGAGAGATGTCAGAAAATTAGAAATGAGCAAATGTGAACATTTTTTTTTAATTGGGGAAAAGTAGATCTGGGAAACTATAGAATTTAAGATTGATATAAATCCAAGTTAAAATTCTAGAAAAGACTATTCAGGATAGCTTATGAATAATTAGAAGAGACAGTCACTAGGAGCCTCTCTGTGTTTACTATGGCTAAGTATTGCTAAACGAATCTCATTTCCTTTCTTAATCAGGTTACTAGAAGAGAAAATCTGAAGAAATTGGTATATCTTGATTTTGGTGAACACTTTGCCAGACTCTCGGGATATCCTTATGGACAAGCCAGAGAAATATGAGTTAGAGAACATTGCATTAAATAGATTCTCAGATAACTTGAATCAGAAGACTTAGACCTGGGTTCTACTGCATAAAGACATAGATGGGATTTGATACATTTGTAAATGACACAAGTGTGTCAGGTAACTGAGTCAAGATTCATAGAGACTTTGGGGACTTGAGACAGGTCATATCAACATGATGATACTTGAAAAGAATAAGGAATCAAAGAATTTTGCTTTTTTAAAGGAACAAATTTTAGGGCACCTGAGTGGCTCAGTTGGTTAAGCATCTGCCTTCAGCTCAGGTCATGATTCTGGGGTCCTGAGATTGAGCTTGTGTTGAGGTCCCTGCTCAGCGGGGAGCCTGCTTCTCCCTCTCTCTCTACTACTCCCCCTGCAAGAGCTTGCTTTCTCTCATAAATAAATAAAATATTTTTTATAAAAAGAACTAATTTTAAATCATCTCTTTAAGAATGTATATATATGTATACCCATGTTGGTTGAAACAGTTCATGGGTGAAAAGACTAAGTTGGGAGTGTCAATTGAACAAATATTTGAGGTTGAACCAAATATGTATGATATGCTTTCATTTTTTCCAAAAAATGTTATGTGGCTGTTATAAAAGCAAACTCCGTCTTAACTTGCACATAAAAGTATAGAATCTCAATCCAGGACAATGATGGTGCTGCTGACACTATAGTGATGAGAGAACATTGGGTACTCTGTTCACTTTTCTGTGAGACACCTTAAGAGAATTAGCATCTAGAAGAGGCCCCCAGGCCCAAGGTGGCGCAAAGGCTGGAGTGGTAACAGGAAGATAAGGATCTGTGAAGTTGATCATCTTGAAGAATGAAAGACTAAGAAGAGATGTGAAACCGATCATTAAGTTTGTTAAGGGCTATTATCTGGATGTTTTCATCGATTCCTGTTTTGTCCTTAGGCAGCCAGAGTTACAGAGTTAATAACTATGAGTTATAGGCAGTGGAGTTTCAGCCAGTTTCTTGCAGCATGTCAGCTCCTTTACCAGACCTTGAGCATACAGAGATGAGCAGGACCAGATCACTTTCCTACAGAGTTAACAATCCATAAATTCATATTCTACAGAGAGAAGTGGCTCAGTGTGCCATGGCTCTTCCAACAGTGAGACTCCTTCCAGAGCCAGATGCCTCTTAATGCACTGAGCTCCTGTCTCTGGAACACAAAAGGAAAGACATTCAGGTTCTGTTTAAGGGTCTGAGGCTGGTCTGGTGGTATCTGGACCTAGATGTGGTGTTCTGGTAGCCACTGAGAAATAAGACCCATGTTTATCAGACAGGCAACGAAGGTTGCTTAAGGAGAGTCTGAACTGTGTTCAAGGAGAAAAGCAGAATTTCAAAGCCAATAAAGTGTCCCTGAGCATCAGATATACAAGAGCCATGAACTGACAACAGGAGGACAACTCAAGAGTCAACAGAAGGGAGGAGCAGACATAGTCAGGAAGCACAGTGTAAGACTAGTTAAAGCCAACAGTCTGGAACAAAGCTTGACAATGGTGTTAGCAATCAGGACTTTGTTAGGAACTCTGTGGGACCAAGTGGGCCTGGGCTTGAGTCAGATAGGACTAGTCTAGAGGCTGGATGGATCACCATCTTTCAGGGGTGTTAGAGAAGGGATTTGTGTCGGATACCCTCTATTTGTCTCTCCCCCTCTACACTCCACCCTTCTCCACCTCCTACATAACTTGCTTCAGTAGAATCCTTGACCTCTGGATCTAGTTAGCTTCTGAAAATAAGAAGCCCTAGTAAGAGATTGGAAAGAGGAGGAAAATGAGGTCGAGCTATTCCCGTCCTCTGCCTGCCTTCCTCTGGGGTTACCTTGGGATTTCTGTGTTCCTAAGCTGAAGGTCATAATTCCTCTTAAGATATCTCTGTCTATACAGCTCTCTCTTCCAGGATCCAGTAGTCACTCCCTGCCCTCCTCCCTTGAAACCTAGAGCTGGTAGCAGTTCCAGACATACTCCCTCTGGGGTACTGCACTATCCCCTTGTGGCTCTCCTACAACTTACCCACACCTTTAGGGGGGAAAAAAATTCATTAAACTCTCCTTGAATCATCCCAATGTGAATATGTCATCCGTTTCTTGGCTGTACCTTGGCTGACACAGGATTCTGGATTGAATGAGAAGATGAGTTAGATTATTTCAAAAAATAGTTATATTTCTGTGGCTCTGAATTTCTTTTCACTGACCTTATATGTTTATAGACCCAGGACTGATGAGAATTAACTTTCTATACCTAGGAATCCTCAATAAGTATTTTTGTGGTGGATATGAAGTTCACCTAGAGACTTGCGATTCAGGTTAGCCATGTAAGCTATACAAGTTATTATTTTTTTAAGAATTTATGTTACGAATGTATGTATAACAGTATTTTTCAGTTGCTTTCACTATGTCTGCAGGGTCAATTAACATTTTTACTGCTGTTATATAAAAGGGCCAAAGGGAACTTACACTAGCCAAGCAGAACATTGGCAGGGTCATAAAAGAGCCATAATTAATCTTAAATATCTCTCATAGACAAGCTACTAAACCATACTGTGACCTTTTCTGGGAAGATTGAATAGTTGAGGCTCTCCATAATGATGCTGGTTCAAGGAATTCTCAGAACCTCAGGAAAAGAAGGAAGAGCCTATATAGTCTATGTGACTTCAAAGTGTGATTTCTGAGTCTCATGAGCCATAGAACACATATTGTCTTCTGGCACGCAGATCACTACCATTTGACACTGAATAAGAGGGTTTTGTTATTGTCACTTGAGTGGACTTTATTAATCTTACTTCTAAAGTGTCATTATCTTTTAGAGATACACAGTGAAAAGCTGTGGATGAAATGGTATGACCAAGCTTTGCTTCACAATAATGCAGAAAGAGGGGAAGAGATAAAACAAGATTGGTCATGAGTTAATGGCTGTGGAAGCTGGGTGATGGAGACAGAAGTACATTATACTACTCTCTCTGTTTTTGTATAATTTAAAAATGATTGAGTATTAAAAACAAAATGAATAGTTAATTAAAAAGTTGCTTCTTGATACAGGAAAACTCATCATTACTTGATGTGATTGATGTTGTGAAGGAGTTCTGTGTATAGGTTTCAGGAATATAATAGGAAAAATGTATTGAAACAAATGTGAATGAGGAATGCTATTTTTATGAAAGTTTAATGACACCAGGCTCATCAGAAAATATCAAGATGATGTTCAGAATGTTCAGAATATTGGAATATTCTTTCATTAATTGAGAAGGAAAGCAAATAAAAATACTACATTCATGTTTTAAAATGTACTATATATGAATTTTGCTTCTAAATAACCTGGGATTGGGATCCCTGGGTGGCGCAGCGGTTTGGCGCCTGCCTTTGGCCCAGGGCGCGATCCTGGGGACTCGGGATCGAATCCCACATCGGGCTCCCTGCATGGAGCCCGCTTCTCCCTCTGCCTGTGTCTCTGCCTCTCTCTCTCTCTCTCTGTGACTATCATGAATAAATAAATAAAATCTTTAAAAAAAAAAAAATAAAAATAAAAAAAAAAAATAAATAACCTGGGATTAAGGAGAACTGGGTGAGGTTATAGATGAAGCAAGATTGGTCATGAATTAATATTTGTTTGGGGGGAATGGCCATACGGCAGTTCACTAGGCTATTCTTTCTACTTTTATATATGCTTTACATGTTCTATAGAACAGTTTTAAAAAATAAAACATATACTGCACATCCAATATGTGACCATTTATATTGAGACAGCATTAAATTTTATGATTTAATGAAATGTAATACTATGCTATTTCTCTTTCTCTTCCTTAGAGTCTTTATTTTCTAATATATTACTATTTGTTCATTTCTCCCTCTTCCCCCACACCTTAGTTTTGTCTGTTATATGCAACCAAGCTGGTGTTCCAGGAGCGAGCCTGGTATCTAGAACATAAATATTTGACTCCCATGGCCAGCACGAGGATTAGGAGTCAGGTAAGGGTCCCTGGTGTGCAGAAGAAACCCTTTGTGCATCAACTGTCAGCTCTTTGCTTTCTTAAAAAACAATCCTGTCAATCTTCTATCGGTTTCCACTCATGGATTTTTATGCCTCTGGGACTTCACGTACATGTTTTCATTGCCTACCATGATCATATTACACTTCAGAGTTTAAGTGACAAGGAAATGATTCACTGTGCATGAACTTTCTGACATGAAAAGCAGAAAAGGGAATCAAAAGCATTTTCCTTGTCTTGGCAAAAAAAAAAAAAAGGTATTAAATGATTTTAATTTTCCTACTTCTTACCAAAACCTATTAACTTATTCTTCATATTCTGAAAAAAAGACCTGTGGTATTTTTATGTAAGGAGTAGTAATGGAAATTCAATGTTATAGCTACAGAGCACCTGAAAATGAAGATAGAACCAGTGAATCACCACCAAAATGCTTCTTTAAAGAAAAAAATATATAAAACAGCATAATTAGGGCACCTGAGTGGCTCAGCAGTTGAGTGCCTCCAGCTCAGGGTGTGATCCCGGGGTGGCAGGATTGAGTCCCACATCAGACTCCCTGCATGGACCCTGCTTCTCCCTCTGCCTCTGCTTCTCTCCCTCCATGTCTCTCATGAATAAATAAATAAAATCTTTTTTTAAAAAAGTGCATAATCATCTATAAAACACATTTCCTGAAGACCCTCTCTTTCAGACCCTCCGTTAGATGCTGTAACATAAACAAGTCTATGCTCAGTGTCTGCATTCAAAGGAGCTTATTATATTTGAGGACACAAAACTGACTTTAAAATCAAATAACAGGGATGCCTGGTTGGCTCAGTGGTTGAACATCTGCCTTTGGCTCAGGGGATGATCACAGGGTCCTGGGATCGAGTCCCGCATCAAGATTACCTCAAGGAGCCTGCTTCTCTCTCTGCCTCTCTCTGTGTGTCTCTCATGAATAAATAAATAAAATCTTAAGAAAAAAAATGGCATTGACTCCTAAGTGATCTCTGTCCTCTGGACTCTGGACTTATTCACTGGAAAGGCTCTGCTCCCTTATGTTATTTGCAATTTTTTTAAAGATTTTATTTATTTATTCATGAGAGACACACATAGAGAGAGGCAGAGACATAGGCAGAGTGAGAAGCAGGCTCCCCATGGAGAGCCCAATGTGGGACTCGAACTCGGGACTCCCGGATCATGACCTGAGCCAAAGGCAGACACTCAACCACTGAGCCACCCAAGTACCCAAGGAGTGATCTCATTCCTGTATGATTTCAAGAGTGAATAATTACAACCAAGCAGTGGTATGATTGAGGGGGTGTGCAGTTGGGCTTTCAGACATGATTGGTGAAGTGAGTAAAATCATAGAAATAGGAATACTCAGGACAGACATGTTAAGAAATGACAAGAAGGGGATTCCTGGGTGGCTCAGCGGTTTCGTGCCTGCCTTTGGCCCAGGGCGCGATCCTGGAGTCCCGGGATCAAGTCCCACGTCGGGCTCCCGGCATGGAGCCTGCTTCTCCCTCTGCCTCTCTCTCTCTCTCTCTCTGTGTGTGTCTATCATAAATAAATAAAAATAAATCTTTAAAAAAATTTTTCTAAAAAAAAAAAAAAAGAAATGACAAGAAGACCAGTTTGGCTGATGTCTCAAGTGAAAGCCAGGAGAAATCTCCAGGAGCTGGGCTGCAGTGGACACTGAATAACCTTGGAGAATCTTTTTCCTTTTTGGAAGAAAAATGATCATGAAGAAAAGCAACTGTAAAGATGTTTCAGTTATCTGTTGCTGTGTAACAAATGACCCCAAAACCTAGTGGCTTATAACAACCAGTTACTATTTCTCATGATGCTACATCTGAATGGGGCTCAGCTGCATGGTTCTCCTGCTATATGAGGTGTCTGCCGAGGCTGTGAAGGTGGTTTCTTCACTCTCATGGTAGTCACCTTGTCTGGGGTAGCAGGATCATGTGGGGGCTGATGGGCAGTTGTCTCCTTTGCTGTGGCCCAATGTGAGCTTCCTCACAGCACGGTAGTGTCAGAAGAACTGACTGTTTTACTTGATGACTGGCTTCCAGAGAGGAAGTGGAAGATGCCAGTCATGTCAAGGCTTGGCCTACTGCTAACATAGTGTTACTTCAGCTGCATTCTGTTTGTGCAGGGGAGTCCCAAGGCCAGTATAGATTTGGGCTAGAGAAAAGACTTCACCTCTCATTGTGTGGAGGAGCATGCACCTAGAAGGAAGGAAAAATTGATGGCAGCTATCTTTGAAGATTGACTATCTTCTACAAAGAAAATATCCACTTTTGGGAGAGGATAAAAGAATACTTTTAATTTAAAAAAAGCTACATGAAGATTTCAACTCCACATGATTAGGTTTTTCAGTGATATAGATTAGATAAATAATACATCAAAAGAATGTTGAGTAAAAGAAACCAATTTTCACATACAACATTGAAGTGCTTTACACTCTATTAGTACAACATACTTTCCACACTTTTCATTTACTAGTTATTTATAGCAGCCTGGGAGATAAGCAGAGAGCCGCCAGACATTTTGGAACAAACTATCTGTGGGGCTAGATGTGGGTTGCTGAGATCTATAAGACCTCTCAAGGCCTTCTTTTGCCAATCTCAGTGCTACCAGCCATGAGCACCTCACCCCTACTCTCTGCTTTCCCAGTATCCCCAGGGGGAAGAGTGTAGTGTAGCTAGCACAGATACTTCCCTTCCCACTTCTGACACACCCCTTTGTGGGCATTTCGAGGTTTCAGAAATGTTACTAGTAGCTTCTTTTCTCTAAAATGTCTGGGCCAATTTGCAGTGCCTAACAGGAGTGGACTTGTGAAAGGGTGGATCAGAGACAGGGACGATTGATATTACTGAAACTGATCTAGATGCTTTCACATGAGAACTCTTCAAAGTTACTGATTCTTTCTTTCTTTAGGTGCATCTAATGTGCTGGTTAATTCATCCCCTAAATTTTTAATTCTGTTTGTTAGGATTTTCATCTTAAAAAATATTTTTTTTTTGTTTTCTGTTTTATATCATCTATATGACTTTTTAGTTTATTATCCCCTAAAGATATATTCAATTTTGTCTTTGATTTCTCTATGCATTGAAGCATATTTTATAGTCTATAGCTAATAATCCCAATATCTTAAGACTTTACCAGGCTATTTCTTTGTCTATAATTTTCGCTATGTGTATTGTTATCTTTAATATGTGCTGGTCATTGTTATTGAAAAATGATTTGTGAGATTTATATGAAGGCCAAATTGAAGTCACCTTTTTCCCCTTTTAAGGCATCTGAAGGTCTCTCTTTATGACCCAATTTAAACCAAACTCAAGACTTATGACTTCCTATAAGACTCAAATAATTCAAAGAAGAAGAGTAATTCCTTCACTCTTCCCTTAGGTTATAACTGTTCGGCATCCAGCTTATTGTAGCAAGGGTCTCTATTAAAATTCTTGCCTAGTGCTGGCCCTGGTTTTGACTATCATCACCCCTACTGCCACCCCAGCCACTCTAAGGCTGTCAAAGTAAAAATAAAAATTGCTGGACATGGCAAATGCCTTCAGGGTAAATGCAATTTTCTTGTTTATTTCCTTTGGTTCCTACTTTCCCATAATTTTTGCCATTATTATTTTGTCAGATCATTGGTACTTTGAAAAGGATTCCTATATTTTCTCTAAGAATTTTGCTTGTTTTCAGCAGAACAATTGGGGTGGGGGGGAATCTAGCTCTCTAGTATCAGAAACAGAAAGTTCCTTCAATATTTTACCACTTGACCCCACAATAGCACTTTACATCATTTTCATTATCCTTACACATAGATGAGAAAATGGAAACCCAAAGTAACTTGCCCAAAGTAACACAGCTAGTAAAAACCTGTATTTCTCTGACTCTAAACATTTTCATTTATTTTATTTGGATAAAAATCAGCATTAGCTATCAATAACAAGTACACCCAGTGTTCAATTCTTGGTTTCTGATACCATTTTCCAATAAAAGGAAGCAGAGTCCTTGGAGAAATGGTTGATTCTAGCACAGGGGCAATGAATACATAAGATGAGCCTGGAGCATCTTTCAGTGCTAGAAAGTGAGAAAGTGCTTCAAATGGAAACAAAAACAAAATACCCCACAATTGGGTTATGCCCAATTGGAAAGAGATAACCAAAAGAGCTCCTAATGACCAATGCTGGAATAATTTGAGCAACAAAATAAATAACATAGCATTGGATTGTAAACCAAAGTTATAAAAGAATTAAACAAAAGTCCATAATGATATAAATAAACGATTAAGCAATAAACATAAACAAATGTAAACATACATGGGGTAAAAGAGACCAGTCTTTCTTACTAATGTATGTAGATTCTTCCCCCTTCCCTTGAGTGTGGGTTGGACTCAGTGATTTTCTTTTATTTTAAAGAACAGAGCATTGAAAGGAAAAGTTACTTTACAGTGGAGCAATCTGTAAAGATCCTACCTTAACCAAGTGTGTGGAGTGAATATCACTAATAATAAATTGTGTTGATGACATGTACTTGTGATATAGTATGGTGAGAAAAGCACTTCCCTCTTCCCCCAAATCCATAACCCCAATCCAATCCTGAGGGGGAAAAAGGTCAGGCTGTACCCATGCCCAAGATTCTAGCTGAATTTAGAAACCAGAACTCCTAATCCCAAATGGAGGTGGATTAAGCATCATCCCACTTGTCTGCATGGAGTGCTACAAAAATCTGAGTTCAAAAGCTTCACAGAGGCCTGTCTGATGTCCCATAGTGAGTTAAATCCATCCACATATTGCAAAGGCTGCACAAGTGCCCCCTTGTCCAACAGGCAGCCCACAGAAGAGGCGGTTGGGCTGAGGTTTGTTTTCTTTTTAAACTCAAGCCAATCCCCTCCAGCCCTTCATAGTGTGATAACTAGCTCCTTTTTTGGGGGGGGGGGGGGACTGGAATTTAGCTGTTGACAGAGCTCATCCACATGCATTATCCTGTGTAATCCTCACAAACACCCTTTAATGTGAATAGCTGTTAATCCACTTTAGGATTGGAAGTCTCAGGCTGACTTGCTGCTGATTTAAGGCATGGTAGATGTGAGGCTTGTGGACTCTAGTACCTTGATGTTCTCATGTTCCCAGGCCTGAATTGTAGGATGAGTCAGCTCTACCTTTTTCCCCTCAAAGTAGGTAGCTCAGAGACCATCCTGTGGCAGAGCCTCCAGGCCTCCATTGTAACAAGGCCCCTAAGTAAAATATTTCCCTTCCCTTTTCATTAGGTACTTTTGCAAGGGTATGCATAGAACACTTGGGCAATTGTGTACTTTGTTCTTGGAAAATGTAGTGCCCAGGCCATTAGTCTTGCTTCATTCTTCATTAATCTAGACATTTGTATTTATTTTGCTTCAGGTAATTATCAGCATTAGGGAGTAACAATCAGCCAAGTCTCATCTTAAGAAGGCAAGCCTTTCAAAATAGTCTTAACGGTTAATAATTGTGTGTCGCCATTAAAACTAACTTCATTTTGCTAAAAAAAAAAAAAAATCAGCTTCTTAAAATTATGTATTTTATTGCAAATGGCCTTAAGTCCTCTACTTTTTATGCCAGCCCTTAAAGTAAATTTCCATATTAGATAGAGTAGCCTCATTTTTCTCCTTGGAGTATTTGTTCCCTGAACTCCTGGGCACAACTGTCCTGTTTTGTCAGTGCCCACCAGCACTGGAACAGTGAGTCTTGGTGTCATATAAAGAAGAAGCAAGTATGTAGACATGTGGTCAGCTCACGCCAAGAAATCAACACAGGAGGAAGCTTTAAAGTTTATGTGTGTTGAGAGAACCACAGCCCAGCTGTGGGTTGCAGATCAAAAAAGACCCTATTCAGTGTGGTGAAAATAATACTTAGCAAAATGTTTAATCAGGTTCTATTTCCTGCCCCAAACCCAAATAATGGAACCACGTGAGAAAGCATATTATAAAGGATCTGCAGGGAGGTCAGGGAGGACCACATAACCCAGCCCAGAGGTAAGGAAGGCCACTCTTTGCACCTTCCAGAGGCTATGGGAGATTGCCTATAAGAGTAACAATGTTAAAAATCAAAAATTCATTCAAGAAGAGAGAAAATAAATACTGATCATGACCATGTCCAAGCAATCTTGACACCCCCCCTCCAGCCCCAATATTCGATCATATTACACCCAAACATTGCCTTAATGTCCTATTTGAGTCCTGTCCTATTGAGAAACCTGTCAGTTTCTGCTTAACTGCACAGCTTCTGCTGGAGCAGCAGATGCCTGGCACTGTGTCCCCCCTGAATCGTTCTTCCATGCCTTTAAGACTGTTTTCATTTTGGAGTGTCCACTAGATGTGCTAGGGTGAAGCCCAGATGCGCCAGGACAAGTCCCCTCCAATACCTTTGCCAGCAAATGGACATAGGAACAGACACAGCCTCTAGTAGCCTTGGTGTGCTGCATTGAGAGGAACCATCCTTCCTCTCCCTGAGGGAGAACTGCTCTTGGGGAGTCTATTGATAGCAAATGACCCCTTAGGCTGTATCTGCTCAAGTCTATAACAACCACTAAGGTTTGGGTTTTAGTTTCAGTTTAGCCAATCAAATGGTTGAATCATCAAGAGGGAAAAACATTCAAGCCTGTGGATTGATGGGTCATTCAAGTAGTTTAGATGTACCATGTTGATTTCAGTGACTCATTGATTTAGTCTTAGGAAAAGTGGCTTGGAGTAAGAATGTGCAGAAGTGTGGCAGACACCAGATCCCAAAAGCCAAGACACTACTTGGCTCCTTCAAATTTAGAAGATGGATCACACTCATTTGGTATTTTGAACTAAATGTAGAGTATAAACTAAGTCAAAAGGCTTGAGGTAGAAGAAACAAAACAGGAAGAAAATTTAGGGAGGAATTCCAAGCTGGAAAGATGGGATTGGGATGTTGTCCCTTCTCTTCAGATCTCAAATTCCAGAACATGTACATCAGACCTGTACCTGTGAGGCTTAGAAACAGAATACATGCCCTTTACTTCCTACAAGTGCTACCGCAGGGCTGCTTTCCGTGCTGCCTCTGTTAAAGGTCCCTTTCTAATGGGCACTCAGATTTCCTATTCTTTTGCTTCCCTTTAGCCAAACCACGTGGATCAAGGCAGCTTAAGAGATGCTCAGATGCCAGAGTCAAATGTAACGTGAACTGGGTTTTTAGGCACAGGATGTTAAAAACACACTTGGACCGGGAAAGGGAGGTTGAGTTTCTCAGTTCAAGCTTGGCCTCATTTACTACAAAGACTCTTGCTTTTCTTCGTAAGAATTTGAGAAGGAATCTGTGGTTCCTTCACCCGCCGCTGTCCTACCCATGCAGTAAGGCCTATCTGACTTGGCTATAAGCAAGTGACAAGGTTGTGACATTTGGCTGTGTCCTTTAGGCTGAGTGGAGAAGATAATGTGGAGTGTAACCCCAAGAACCCATTCTATTAGGGTGGAGGGGGACCTCTCCTATTTGGTGGCTTTGGTCAAGAAGCTGGGGTACTGGGGATCCCTGGGTGGCTCAGAAGTTTAGCATCTGCCTTCAGCCCAAGGCATGATCCTAGGGTCCCAGGATCGAGTCCCACATGGGGCTCCCTGCATGGAGCCTGCTTCTCCCTCTGCCTGTGCCTCTGCACCCCCTCTCTGTCTGTCTGTCTCTCTCGTGAATAAATAAATAAAATTAAAAAAAAAAAGAAAGCTGGGGTATTATGAAATTATAGTACAATGGAGTGGTCATACAGGGAATGCAACTGAATCAAATTTTAAAGCCTTCAATAGATTTGAAAACATCCCCAGAACTATTTTTAACTTCCTTTCACTTCTGTAGGACCCTCTGGTTCACCTTCTGGAGACAGTAGGAACCAACTAGAATATGGATGCATCCTGGTCCACCTTCTTTTTCAAAACCCAGAGAACTCAGAGAAGAAAAATAGCAATACCAACAGAATGCCACTAAGAAAGTGGGAAATCTCTTTTCCCTTCCCCCTCCCTCTAACCCTGGCCAAGTCTGTTTTTCAGCCACATAAAATACATTGTTGAACCTATGAGTGCAAGCCACTCAACTAAGGTTAAGAAAATATAAGTGGGATTTAGATTTCTTCAGTTTGGCCAGGGACCCTGAGGTCACCACTCCTGCCATCCTCGTTTCTGTATGGCAACCACCTGGTCAACCTCATGCTTTGCCCCACAGTAAAGCTTTGTGTATTTGGAGTATGCACTGGGATCATTCCATTTCCTTCATTCAAGGATAACATGTTAGAATCACAGGAAAGAGAATTTGTTTTGCTGAGCTCCAGCCTCTGAGTTTTTCTGGACCCTGCATTATCCTAGGTTCCTTGGGGTGATCTTTGTAATGCTTGGTAACTGGAGCATCCTCCACAAAAGTCTCTGGGTTCATCACCTTACCTCAGGATGCACAGCAACGATTTCCCACTGGTGAAGTTGTTCCTAAGAGTAGCTGTGTTACATCAAAAAGACCTTTCAGGAGATGGAATTTAGCTGTCTAAGGAGACTAGGGCAGACCCTGTTGCAGTTGAGGACAAGGTGGGTTTTATATGATTCCATAATAATAAAATTTAAATGAATTGCTGAACTTAAAACAGGATTGGTCCTTACTATATCCATTTTGGTAGAAATTAATATTCCAGCTAGAAATGAATTTTTTTTACAAAATAAAATGTGTTTGTAGTTGCTTTTCTTTTTTCTGAGGCTGTCACCTTTTCCCTTTGATTTTAAAGGCTAGATACTACTGTGGCCTTCTCTACTTCTGGGGAACTTAAAGCACTTGGTACTTAATAACTGTACAAAGACAGCAAGTCAGGGTGGCCCCATTTTAAAGCACATACAATGGGCAGGACTCACTTATGAGATCCCATAGGTCTGTAGGAAACCAAGACTCTTTTGTATGCCCCTTCCCTGGATAGCTGGTCATTCACATCACAGAACTACCAGGCATTCATTCTGTAACCAAACTGGCTATTGCTTAGACAATGTAAGAAAAATACCCAACTCAAGTATATGACTTTTTTGCAGGGTCTTTTGAGATACAGGTGAGCTATTTCTCAATCTGGATAATATTACATGAGTATGTTCATTTTGTGATAATTTAGCAAGCTAGAACATGCTCATTCCTTGTATCTCTGCATGTACATTATGCTCCAACCAAAAAGAATAAAAAGAAGAAAGAATCTTCCCTTATGCTTATGTAAAACATTTTATTAAACTTAATCTGAAATTTATGCTGACTATGGTGGGGGGAGGGTAATTTTTATTTTGAGAGAATCCTAGATCCACATGCACTTGTAGGAAATAATATGAAGAGATCCAATGCCCTTTTACCTAGTTTCCCCCAATGGTATCAGCTGCAGAACCATATTATAATATCACACCAGGATTTTGACATGGATGCAGTAAATACACAGAGCTTTTTCATCACTACAGAGGTTCCTCCTGTGGCTATTTTATAGGCCCACCCTCTTTCCTTCCTTGCCTCCCTTGTAATCCTTAGCAAACATTAATCTGTTCTCCATTTCTATAACTTTGTCATTCTGAGATGTTGTGTAAATGGGATCACATAATATGCTACGTTTTGGGACTGGATTTTTCCACCCAGCATAATTTCCTAGAAATCTATCCAAGTTGTTGCATGTGCCAGTGGTTTCTTTTTATTGGCAAAGTAGTACTCCATGGAGTGAATGCAGCACAATTTGTTAAACCTTTACTTTTTAAAAGATATCTGGTTTTCTTCCAGTCTATTAGGAATAAAGCTGTTATAAACATTCATGTGTAGGTTTTGATGAGAATACAGGTTTTAATTTCTCTAGAAATTAATTTAATTTTTTAAATTAATTACATTTAATTTCTCTAGAGTAAATACCCAAGACTGAGTTTGCTGGGTCAAATAATGGTGGGTACATGTTGATTTTCTTAAAAGAAATTGGCAAAAATGTTTTTCAAAGTGCCTGTAACATTTAACATTCCGACCAGCGATATAGGAGTGGCTCAGTTTCTTCATGTCCTTACCAGCATTTGGTGGTTCACTATTTTCTATTTTAGCTGCTCTGACAGGTATGCAGTAATATTTAATTGTGGTTTTAAATTGCATTTCCCTAATGGATGATGACTTCTTTTCATGTGTTTTTGCGCCATTTGTATATCCTCCTTGTTGAAATGTCTGCTCTGGCATCTTTTGCCCATGTTCTAATTAGGTTGTTTGAGATTTTTTTTAACTGTTGAGTTTTTAGAGTTCTTCATATATTCTAGATACTGGTCCTTTTTCAGATACATAGTTTATAAATATTTCCAGTTGGCTTGTCCTTCCATCTTATTAACATGGCCTTTTTCCAGAAGAGACGTTCTTAGTTTTGGTGAAATCTAATTTATCAGTTTTCCTTTTGTATTTTTGGTGTCATGTCTCAGAACTTTTCACCTATCCCTAGATCCTAGAAACTTTATTCTATAGGCTTTTTCCAAAGGTGTTTTTTTTTTCTTTTTTCTTTTTCTTTTTCTTTTTTTTTTTTTTTACTTCTACGCTTTACATTTCAGTCTATGAAGGTAGTAGAAGGTAGAAGACTGAGGTTGAGATCCATTTTTTTGGTAAAAAATGTCCAATTGCTCCAGGAATAGTTTATTGAAAGGTTACCTTTCCTCCACTGAATTGCTTTAAAATCTTTATCTAGAATAAGTTTGGTGTATTTGTAAATGGTATTGCATTATTTGATTTTAAGTGTCCACAGGGTGTCCATCACTATTATACTGAAACACAATTGATTTTTTATATATTAATCTTATATCCTATAATCTTGCTTAATTCACTTATTAATTCTAGGAGTTCTTGCAAATTTCTTCATTTTAAGATTTATTTATTTATTTGAGAGAGGGAGAGAGCACAAATGGGAGGGGCAGAAAGAGACAGAAAGAGAATCTCAAGCAGACTCTGTGCTGAGCATGGGTTTTGATGTCATGATCTTAAGATCATGACCTCAGCTGAAACCAAGAGTTGGATGCTTAACCAACAGGTGCCCACCTTGGACCTTTCTACATAGACAAGCATGGCATCTGAAAATTGGGACAGTATTTTACTATATATAGGATTCTGAGATGAGGGTTCTTTTCTTTCAGTACCTGCAAGCATTTTTGGCTTCCATGGTTTATAATGAAAATCCATTTTTATCCAAATTGCTTTTTTCTCTGATAAGTAAAGTGTGCTGTTTATCTCTCTTTTCAAGATTTTTTGGAGGGGTGAGTCTTTAGTTTTCAAAAGTTTATCTATGATGTGCCATGTGTGGATTCCTTTGGGTTTATCCTGGGTGAAGTTTGCTCAGCATTTTGAATTTGTTGGTTTGTGTTTTTTGACCAAAATAGGGTTTTTTGGTCATTTCATCAAGTTCTTTTTAATCCTGCCCTCTTTTCCTTCTCCTTCTAGAACTCTGATGATACTCGTTAGATCTTTTGTTATAATCACACAGGTCCCTGAACCTATTCTTTTTCTTTTCAGTCTATTTTCTCTCCATTGTTCAGAGTTAGTAATTTCTATTGTTCTATTTTCCAATTTACCAGTTCTTTCCTCTGTTTCCCACAATCTGCTGTTGAGGCTATCCACTGAGCTTTTATGTTGGTTATTGTATTTTTCAGTCTTCACAGTTCTATTTTTTTTTTTATGTTTCCTATTTCTTTGCTGAGATTTTCTTTCTTTTTTTTTCATTTGTTTCAAGTGTAGTCATAACTGCTTGTTGAAGCATTTTTATGAGGACTGCTTTAAAATCTTTGTTTGATAACTCTAGCATTTTGGTCATCTCGGTGTTGGCACCTATTGATTGTATTTTTTTTCAGTTTGATTTCTGATTGAAACCTAAACGTTTGGGGTATTAAATTATGAAACTTTGGATTTTGTTTAAGCCTTATGTTTTTGATCCAATGCTCCAGTGAAAGGAAAAGGAGCATACCACCTCATTACTACCCTATAGAGACAGAAGTCAATTCTCCATTCAACCTTTGCTGATCCAAGAGATGCTACTTGTTCCAAGAGATGCTACTTGCTACTTGTGAATGAAGACAGAAGTTGCCAATTCGGCCTCCACTGATACCTTCCTGATGATGAGGGGTAGGAGAGTTTCGTTGCTGCTCCCCATGTGGGGTCCATTAACACTGGTAGTGTCTTTGCTATCACCATGTGATGGTTAGGTCTTTCCTCTTACTAGACCTCCTCTGCAGCACTCCATCCAGAAGGGGAAGGACTGCATCTCTACTGCCAGGTAATGGTGGAAGCCCAGGTTCCCCATATGGTCTCCACGACATGATGGCAGACACTTCATTTACAACCTGGTAAAAGGACTGGAAGACTAAACTCACTAGTCAGCCCTGAGAGACACAGGTGGTGTGGAACCATGGGTTTTCTGTGGTGTTTGGCTGGAGGAGGGTGGTTATTGTTTAAAATTCTGTCTTGCTTGGCTGCCCATTTTGATTGGAGAGATCATCTGTTCATGTTCCTGGATTGCCAGATTCTTTAGCTCTGAGTATGGGATATATGAGGTAAAAATAAAACCCAGGGAATTCACCACTGTGTCATTCCCCAACTGCCAGTGTCCCTAAAGAGTCTGTTTTCTTCTCCTCATCTTTCAGAGTCTTCTTATGTTTGTTATATATCTAATGTCCAGGGTTTTCCATTGTGTTTAGTGGGAGAATAGGGAAAGGTGTATCCATCCTCCTGGAAGTGAGCTTTCACTAATTTTTGAGAAGAAAAAATGGTATCTGATAGAATGCTTTCTGGAGAGCTTCCTGGGTTCATTTGAACTCAGATTGGTGGTCTCCCTGGATCTTCCATTTGTTGAGTCCTTTTTCACTTGAACCCTCCCCAGTCCTTCTGTTCTCATGTTGAAGAGTCTGCCTGCAACTGTTCCATCCAGTGACAATGCTTGATTTTATCTAGAGGATCCTTTCCAGTCCTTGCTGGATTGAGAAACAATCCTGATGTCTATAAGCCCAAGCAAGGAATTTTCCCTAGGAAAAGAGTTAAACTATCTGGCAAAATGAGGAAAATAAAACATACTGAGTTTTTCATAATGAAAAATAACTTTTCATTAAAAATGTTATTATGTTCTTCCTGCTTTTTACCATTTAAATAAAAGTGATCATGGCCCATTTTTTTGATATCCTTACTTGACACACACCCAAAAATGTTTCAATTACATGTTGGTTCTCCCCATATTGCCTTTTTCCTTTCCTTTTCTCTTAATTTTTAAAAAATTGAGGTCTACTTTACATACATTGAAGAAAACAAATCTTGGTGAGTTGAGTGAGTTTTGGCAATTCCCATGGTAGGTTTTATAATGTATACCCCATCACTGAAGAAATTTCCCTCATCCCTGTTTCTTTTGATCCCTCTCCTTCGTCCCTGGGGTTCTGACTTTGTCACCACTCTAGAGCTTCAGAGGAATGGAAACAGATAGACTCTACTTTTGGTCATTATGATGTCTGTGATATGTTCAGTAGTTCATTCTTTCCTTTTTTTTTTTTTTCCTAAGTGGTATTTCATTGTAGTCACCTCTCCCAACCCCTTCTCCTTCCCAAATGTTGATCTCTCTAGGTCTCTGCTATATCAATCTTGAGGAATTGACCTTGTTACTTCCAATAGACCTCAGTTGCATCATTCCATGGGTATTGCAGTACATTGTCTTATTTATATGCATTGTGGGAAGAAAAAAATAACTGAAGACTTTAAGACTTTTAATTTTTTTCTTGCATTACAGAAGTTTGTGCTAAAAAATTATTTATTCTCCTGTTGATGGACATTTATGATATCATGGACCAGGGTTACTATAAATAAAATTGTCAGGATCATTTTTATACAAGGTTTTTTTTTGACATATGTTTTCATTTCTTTTGGTAAATACTTAGAAGTAGGATTAATGGGTGGTATGGTAGACATTTATTTAACTGCCTAAGAAACTACCATAAACAGTTCTCTAAAAGTGGTTGTATTAGGCGCCTAGATGGCTCAGTCAGTTAAGTGTCTGTCTTCAACTTGGGTTGTGATCCCAGGGTCCTGGGATAGAGTCCCACACAGAGCTCTATGCTCAGTGGGGAGTCTGCTCTCCCTCTGCCCCTCCTCCTGCTTGTGCTCTCTCTCTCTCTCTTGTTCATGCTCTCTCTCTCAAATAAATAAATAAAATCTTTTTTTTAAAGTGGTCATATCATTTTTTAAAGATTTATTTATTTATTTTAGGGAAGAAGAGCTTGTGTGCACTTGTGGGGGGAGGGGCAGAGGGAGAAAGAATCTCAAGGTGACTCCATGCTGAGTGTGGAGCCTGATAATGGGGCTTACCTCCAACCCTGAGATCAAGACCTGAGCTGAAATCAAGAGTCAGATGCCTAACTGACTGAGCCACCCAGATGCCCCAATTGTATCATTTTACATCTCCACTTGCAATATATGAGGATCCCATTGTTCTATCTTCACCAACATTTGGTGTTTTCAGCCTTTAAAATTTTATCTATTCTAGAGGGTGCATAATAATATCCCATTGTGTATTAATTTTCATTTCCCTGATATTTAATGGTGTTGGGCATTCTTTCAAGTTTCTTACTGGTTATTCCTAGGTCTTAGTCTTTTGCCCATTTTTAAATTGTGTACTATTATTGGTGTTTTAAATATTGAGTTATAAGACTTATACATCCTATATACAGGTACTTGGATTTTCCCCACCCAGTCTGTTGCCTATACATTTCTTTTCTTTTCTTTTCTTTTCTTTTCTTTTCTTTTCTTTTCTTTTCTTTTCTTTCTTTTCTTTTCTTTTCTTTTCTTTCTTTTATCTTTTTCTTTTCTTTCCTTTCCTTTTCTTTCCTTTCCTTTCCTTTTCTTTTCTTTTCTTTTTTTTTAAGATTTTATTTATTTATTTGAAATAGAGAGCAAGAGCATGAGTTGGGGGTGGGGCAGAAGGAGAGGGAGAAGCAGACTCCCCACTGAGAAGGGAGCCTGGTGGGGCTTGATCCCAGGACCCCGAGGTCATGACCTGAGCCAAAGGCAGATGCTTAACTGACTAAGCCACCCAAGTGCCCCTTCATTTTCTAAATAGCATCTTTCAAGAAGCTGAAGGTTTTAAAAGTTTGATGAAAAAAATTATCAACTTAAATTTTTTTGTTAGTGTCTTTGGGCCTTGTCTAAGAAATCTTTGCCTAACCCAAGGTTGTAAAGATATTCTCTCTTGCTTTCTTCTAGAAGCTGTGTGGTTTTTACTTTTACATTTCGACCTATATCCTATCTCAAATAAATTTCTGAGTACAGTAAGAGGTAGGGGTTGAGGTTCATTTATATAGTTATCATTTGTTAAACAGATCATCTTTTATCCATGGAAATAGTTTGGTTTCTGTATTAAGAAATTTGACCATGTAGGTGTGGGTCTATTTCTGGGCTCTCTATCCTATTCCACTAATGTATTTGTCTCCTATTTTGCTAATTCTATCTTGATTATTAAATTTTATACCAGAAAATTTAAGGCCTCCTGATCTTTTATCCCTTTTCAAAATTGTTTTTATTATTCTGAAAACTATGTATTTCCATACATATTTTAGAATTTGCTTGTGAGTTTCATAGGTTGAAAAAAGGGGCTGCTGGTATTTTGATTGTGATTGCATTAAATCTATCAGTTTGGGGAGAATTGATATTTTAATAATCCATGAACATAGTATATATCTTCATTTATTTAATTCCTTCTAGCAGTGTTTTGTAATTTTCAGTAATAGAGTTCTTGAACGTTTCATTACATTTAGCACAAAGTGTTTTTTAATTTTTTAAAGCTATTGCAAATAATACACAATTAATTTTATATATGTATGTTCCATGTTTAGTACACACACAATTCATTTTATATATGTATGTTCCATGTTTAGTACACACACATAAGCTCACTAACCCACCATATAGTTCAAGTATTTTATTTGTAGATTCCCTGAGATTTTCTAAGTACTCGATCATGACATATAAGAATAAAAAAGTTTACTTCTTTGTTTCAATCTGTATCTTTTATTAAGATTCTGCCAAGAGTCCAGTTGAGCAGAAGCTGCTTTAATTAGACTAAGGTCAGTGTGCCTAGCCCAAGCTCCACCCCCACTCCCATAGTGCCTTTGTCCTGTCAGCAGTTGACCTGGGAGGATGTTAGACTACAGCCTGGGATATCTTTGAATCTTCACTGAGTTCAACTTCTGGTTGTTACTATGGGAGCAAAGTTCTCTTAAATCTTTCTACATCCTAACTAGAAGTCCTTCCAAATTACTTTTGAAATTCTTTGGGTCCATGAAATTCAAAATTCCAGAACTGACTGCCACAGAATTTCTCCATAATAATTTAGACTCTTACTGTACATTTAGTTCTGGCAGTTTGTGGGGCTTCTGCTTCTCGAAAAAAATTTTGGACTGAAAATTATTCCCTCTTGAATATGCTCACATTTCTTTAGGTTTGGATTTACAAGGTTGAACTATTAGTTGATTAAAAAACCGCATTCTTTTGTATGAAAAGGTGTGAACCTAATAGTGAAGCTTTATTTATAACCACCTAATTTAATATTCTTTCTAGTTTCATGTAAATGTCTTTGTAGAAAATGCTACCAAGAGCGGCATTGTGGTTACTTTAATTCCATTGCCAATACTTTTATATGGTTTCCTGTATTCTAAAGGGAAAGCTAGATGTACTTTTCTTCTTTTAAAACTTTTCCTCTTATGAATCAGTACCAGTATGAATAAATGTCAGAAGTTCTTATTAAGTGGTTAAAGTTGATGTCTCTGTCTCAGCATCCGTGTTTTAGGTAATGATGATTAAGCAGACTTCATAATGGAAAATGCCAGAGTTATAAAGAAATTGTTCTTCTTACTAACTAAAGAACACATGATAATAATAATGTTTGTAAATACTCACTTTGTGCCAAACTCACTTAATCCTTACATTTTAATGATAAGAAAGGTATCGTGGTTTGGAAGTCAGAACCCCAGGGTTCCAAGTCCTACTCCTTTACTGAAATAGGCATTGTCATTAATATTTAGGAAATAATAGGATCGTGCACACTCTGGTTGAAAAACATTGCAATAGGAAGGACATTTTGGAGGTTAATTTGTCTCTCCTCAAAATGAACTCTTTGGTTAGGCAAAATGAGGTGTTTTGGTTTTGGTTGGTAAGGAAGGCAATTTTTCTATTCTGACATTTCAGATTATACTAAATATTTTTATTAGCTGAAGAAATAATCAAATAAAATATAATTTATATTGATTTAGAGAAAATATGAAGCTAGAGTCCTGATTATTTAATAGAACCACAGAATTTCATTTCTTGCTAATGGAACTTGGTTGTAGAGAAAGCCATGAAAATGTACATGTTCTTGGGATCAGAAAGCCAAATCAACTAAGGTCTGGCTGCCTTGAGATGCAAGTGGTCAGTACAAGAGTAGAGTTCCCCTTTCCAGTGGTTATGTAAATCAAGACAGCTCAAATCATAACACATTGTGTGCTTTTATGCCCCCATGTGAGTGTTTCAAGTATGTTTTTCTTTATCTTTACCACTAGCCAAGCATTTGGAGCTAAGGTGGCAGATTACCTGATACAGACCTACCATCCTGACCCTTTGTCTTCAGGGGTTGGTGACTCTTTAGGAAAGGTGAACAAATGGGAAAGAAGTAAGGTCACAGCCTCTGAGAATTCAGTGAGTTTGAAAGTCTATAGTAGCTGAAGATTGAATTCCTTGATTGTGGTAATTTTCACTGACCATTATTTGACAGTCAAAAGTTGCTCTTCTGAAGGGATTTGAATTGTGTTTGGTGACTTAAGGTATGGACAGAGGAAGAGGGAAGGCCTGAAGACTTGTCCAGCAGAGTTCATCCAACTTCCTGAAGAAGAACCTGCAGAGCAAGACAGAAAATCTGTTGTTTCTCAAATACCCTTGTACCTGAGCCTCACTGGCCTAAGCTTAGTTTCTGAAGACTGGGAGTCTTATCTTTCTCAGGAAGAGCATCCAGATCATCAGGCTGGCCCTTTTGCATCATGGCAGCTGGCCCTGAAGCCAACATCCCCAGCGACTCCCTCTAGTGGCAAGATCCTAGAGGCCCCCAGGGCTGCCCATGGCGCCTAGTCCTCTTGGGGAATGTGAGCTAGTGTGGCTGGCCAGACCACACTCAGCACATATGGAACATCAATTCTGACTTAGGAAGAACATCAGAGGTCAAAAATTTGGACAGGGATAGAAGCATTCCCTCATTGAAACACCTTGTACCCTCCAGGGATAGAAACATTAGAGGAAGGGGGAAAGATGAAGGAAGAATAGGTAGATGGGGCTGTGAAAGCAGAAGGCTCTGGGTTAAAACCCTGGTTGTACCAGTTATGAGGTATGTGATTTGGAGCAAAGTTAAATGACATGTCCATGTTCTTTCAGCTAACACAGGAACTATTTCACGAAGGCTATACTTGGTAGGTAATCTATATCCAAGAACAGAAGGCTTGAAAGAGGCCTAATTAAGTTAGAGTGTGTCAAGTAAAGAAGAATGGCAAATGTGGTGATTCAGTTAATAATAAAGATCGTCAGGTGGAAAACAAGATAAATTTGGTTGGCCCATGGTGAAGGGGCAGACTGTTCTTGGGCTGTAGGTAAGGAAACTAGTTGTCAGAACAGAAGAAATCAAATACTGTTAAAGGATTCAAGTTCACAATCAATAATTTTACTTTAACCTGAGAAGTAAGTGGAAGTGATTCTGGGCTTTTTGGAAGAAAATTATCAGATCAAAACAATACTCAAGTAAGGTAATCTTGTGAGGTAAGACTCTAAAGAACTTGGTGAGGGTCTGAATCAGGGGGCTACAGAACACACATGTGCACACATATACAATCATTATACAATCATTATAAAAGGTTTCAGACCTATAAAAAGGACCAAATCATACAATAAGAAACATCTTTGTACCTATTCCCTAGTTTGTCATTTTCAGGCTGCCATCACATCACAAGTGGAGCCCACCTACTAGCTGATGAAAGGCATATGTGTTGATGTATACCTTCTCTAAGAAGGATCTCTTTAAATCTACTTTGAACAAGAAACACCATAGGCATCCTAGAATAAAAAGAGAAATCCATTTGGATAGATGTGGCAAGTCATGTGTCCATGTGTGTGGCTAGATTTCCATATACTGTCACACTCAGTCTCCAAGTCTCTGTGTAAAGGGACAGATGCACATTGAAACTTAGTGAATATGAGTTTCTTGGAAGCCTTTAAAGGCCCTAATGATGGTATTTGGGCGATAAAGAATCAACAACTTTCTTTTGCTGCCTTTTGCAACTTACAGGGTAGCCTTCACATAACTACCTCATTCCATCCTCCCAACCAATTCTGAGGTCAGACCTCTAACCGACACTTTATAAGTAGACAGACTCCAGGCCTTGGAGACAAACCCCTGTTGGCCATCCTTGTTTAAGAAATCTCTGGGAGCAGGGAAATGCTACAGTCCCATGAAAGAAAGTGATAGAAATGTGCCAGTCTGTTCCATCACACCAAATGACTCTGGTTAGGTCTAGCTGGGCCCCATCTGTTTCCCCTCTTCTTTTTTTTTTTTTTTAAGATGTTACTTATTTATTCATGATAGACACAGAGAGAGAGGGAGGGAGGCAGAGACACAGGAGGAGGGAGAAGCAGGCTCCATGCAGGGAGCCTGACATGGGACTCAATCCCAGGACTCCAGGATCACGCCCTGGGCGCTTAAACCACTGAGCCACCCAGGCTGCCCTGTTTCCCCTCTTCTAATGGTGCAGGAGAACCTAAACATTTACAAGACTTGGAATCCCCAGTTGCAAATATTTTCTGCCTTTTCCCCCCATCCTTGACACTTTGATGTTACTGAGTATTTTTGTTGGAATCTAAAGCCCCTTGAAGAGATGATAAAGGCATGGCAGATGGTTACAAGGCAAGTCCTGGTGATTTGCTTTCTAAACCAGATTAGGAAAGCAGAGTGGGTGGTGGTCTACAGTGGGACTTCCAGCCTGCTATTCAAATTCTTTCTCAGAAAAAGAAAAAAAAAAAAATTCTTTCTCAGATACCTCACTGACTAAACAGTCATTTGGCTTTATAAACTATGTTTCTACAACTGAAATTCTCCTTCAGTTAAGCCAATCAGTGAGTTACACCTCACTGTTAACTGCTTTAATTGTGTAATTATAGAATTTGGCCTCAGATAATTAAGAGGGTAGAAGTATAGCTGAAGATGACCCACCCCACTGCTAGTGAATGGTATTTGAATTTTAAAAGGAAGATACCTGTTTTAGTTACCTTCTCCACATGGCCCTGGGCAACATCCAGTGAGCTAGACCTGCACAGCAAGTGATCTCAGGGTCCTAGGAAGCAAGAGTGGGCATTGCGAAGCTTCTTGAGACCTAATCTCTGGAATTCACAAAGTGTCACTTTCTCTACATTATATTGGTCAAGACAAGCCACAAGGCAGCCCAGGTTCAAGGGATGGAGAAAAAGACTCATCACAATGCCCAAGCAAGAAAAGGGCTAATTGAGGGACATTTCAAGTTGGGGTAAGAGATATGACACAGAGAATACCAGAAGGTCCCCTGTGCTGGGAACAGAGGTGGGAGATGTGGGAAGAGTCAAGAAAAACTTCTGCACAAGGTCATAGGAATAGCTGGGGCGTGGCGGCAAGTTCACTGGACACCTCACACCTGGAGCATCTGTATTATAATTAATACCAACATGAGAAAAAAAAACAGGTTTTTTTTGTTCAGAGTGCCATAAAGCTTAGATACTGCCCATTCTAAACCATCCTAGTCTCCCAACTGGAATAAGAAAATTGCTAAGACTTTCAAAGGGGGAAGAAAAAGAGAGAACCTACTGCAACTAGGTGGGGGTAGGAAGCCAAATTGATGTTATAAATCTCCTGAAAATCCATATGTTACCCTGTCCACCTACTGTCCCTCAAGTGTTGAATGCTTCCACTTTCTTCCGAGTAATTATTCTCAAATTTCACTCCCTGGATAGTTCAGTGGATCCAATGTTCTTATTATTTTAGAGCAATACTGCCAATGCTTTAGGTCTATCCTTGAAAATTTTTCTTAAGAATTTACAACTTTGTTCATGCTCTTTTATTTTTAAGGGCACCTATTCATTGGTGTTTCCTCAAAAGCTGGTGAGTTTTCTTTGTACTGAGATGGGTGGGCTTGGGATGCTTCATCTAGCACAGTAGGGTCACATACTGGCAGAATGGGGTGTGGGTGGGGGAGCAAGGGGGAGGTTACAACATGTGCTATTTTTGTGCTTGTATTATGGGGGTGTATGTTTGGTAATAAAGCTAAACTTTAATACTACAGGCATACCTTGTTTTATTGTGTTTCATAAATAGTGCAGTTTTTACAAATTGAAGATTTGTGACAACCCAGTACTAAGCAGATCTATCGACGCCATTGTTTCAACAGCATTTTTTCACTTTATGTCTCTGTGTCACATTTGGGTAATTCTTGAAATATTTGAAGGTTTTTATTATTTTATTATTTATTATTATAATGTTTGTTATGGTGATCTGTGATCAGTGAGTGTGACTAGCTGGAAGCTCAGATGATGGTTAGCATTTTTTAGCAACAATATTTCTTAATCAATATATGTTGTTTTGAGACATAATGCTATTGCACACTTAACAGACTACACTATGGTGTAAACATAATTTTTGTATGCACTGGGAATCCAAGAAATTCATTTGACTTGCTTTACTGCAATATTTGCTTCGTAGCCATGGTCTGGAACTGAGCCTGCAGTATCTCTGAGGTATGCCTGTACTTTGCTTAGTCCTATGGGGCTCCCTGATAATAAAAAAATATATATTGTATACATAATAATAAATGTTATAGTAACTACCTAAGTTTACTTTGTATTAAGATGTATTTATAAAAAGCCTTTAATATTTTTCGATATCCGGCAGCCCAGGTGGCTCAGCGGTTTAGTGCCGCCTTCAGCCCAGGACCTGATCCTAGAGACCGGGGATCAAGTCCCACATCAGGTTCCCTGCATGGAGCTTGCTTCTCCCTCTGCCTGTGACTCTGCCTCTCTCTCTCTCTTTCTCTCTCATGAATAAATATATAAAATCTTTAAAAAAAAATTCTTCAATATCTCCTTAATAGAGGAGGCCTGGGGCCACAGTGTGTATTACTAAACCTCCCAAGCCCAGCAAAATCTGTACCATAGGATAGGACTCCAGCTATTGGATCCTTTTTTAAAAATCTATTTTATTCTTATTTTTAAAGTTGTAAAAATGTTGAACAGAAATCTGCCTCCTGCAATTTCTGTCTCTGAGTACTTGTTCTGTGTTTGAACAGACCAAACTCATACTCTCTTCCACTTAACACTCATTCAGATAATTGAATCTCCACCATTGTTGAATGTATGACAAAAACTGGTTGAGTCTCATGATGCAAACCTAAAGGGAAAGTTATCTTGAATAATGAAATTACAATATGTAGAAGGTTTAAGGACTTATACACCATCTCATGGTTTTGAAGTATGTGGTTAAAGACCTTAAGAGTTGACAGATTAGTCAGGGATTTGTCAAGAGTATTAATTACAAACTTTGAAATCTTGGTCAGTGAAAGTTCATCACAGTGCATCTTGCAAATATGATCAAAGTCTTTTCACTACTGATTTTATGATGCTTAACCAGTGTGTAAAGAATGAAGGTTTTCATTAGAAATGACTGATGTAATAGAGCACATTTAAAGGAAGTTGTATTGTTAGACTATTTCCCTTACCCTACCCCAACCTCTGTTTTGGGGACCCCTCCCCTCATTGTCTCTAAACACCTAAAATGGCATTTGGGGCTCCTTTAAGGGAACTGTGCTCTTTACAAGTGTTAGTATAGCTTAGTGATGACCACCACTGTGAGGGCAGCAAAGGTGGGGCTGTTGTTAAGTGATGTTTTTCAAACCATAAAAATGAACCATGAAAACTGGGGACTAACTGTGATTTGGTGAGTGAAAGAAATTTATGGCTGGCTGAAAACTTGAAAATGGAGGGGTAAAGTATGCAGCTGGTTATGGGAAAGGAAAGCAGTCCCTCTGCCTTGTCCTTCCTTGTTGAGTTTTAGAAAAAAAAAATCTATTATTTTGATAGCTTTATTTCCACTACCACCACCCCTCCCCCCACACACCAGAATAAAAAAAAAAAATGCACTGGCACTTAAACCATGGACAATGAAATTAAAATACACCCAATGCAGCTCCCCCCAAATCACTAGCTTCCGTTTTCCCCTCCCTTCTGCTGAGATGTCTTATCTATGCCTTCCAGAATACATGAGGGTATCTTCCGGGTTCCTTGGTGTTCTCCTTAACTGCAGGTTGATTTCCTGCATCAGCCAGGTGGAAGGTGCAGAGATGCCAATGCTTGGTGTCAGTATCCCCAGTCCCACCTCCCGCGCATTTCAGGAACCATGGCCTGCTGCCAGGCAGGGGTGAGAAAGGTGCTAGTCTGGGGAAAACTGGGGCATGTCTCCACTAGTTCACCTGTCTCATGCTCTTCCTGTTCAGTTGCCTCTGCACGCCAGAGGGTGGCACCCCAGGCACTCCAGAGGTGGAGAGGAGGGCTATGATGGGGACTGGAGCGGTGGGGTGGGCAGGGCAGACAAGGGGACCAGTGATAAATTCTCAGACCTTGGTCTTGAGATTCCCATATAATTTTTGGAGCCTGCCCCCAACCCTGTTTGAAGGGAGCCGGCTTCCGCCAGACAGGTGGCACAGGTTTAGGAATTTCTATGATAAGGTATTGTGAAGGTTATTCATGACCAACGGCCTCTACCCTCCTGGGTCCCAGAAAATCCAAAGGGAAACAAGTTTCCCCTGTACCTGTAGGGTGGGTGGGGAGTGGGCGCAAAGCCTACGCACGCCACGGTGCAAATGAGCCAACATCTGACCTGTCACTTTGCGTTGTGTTTTTCAGTTGCTGGATCTGTGCGACTCGGTGAAGGATGATGCCCTGAGGGTGATCTCTGCCTTTAACATTCCAGACACCTCCCTCCACGCCCCAATCGCAGGCATCACCAATGCGAAGGCCGCCTGGGCCTTCTACCCTGCACCGCTGCAACCCGAGCCCGGAGAAGGGGCGCGCTCTCAGCGGCGCAAGCTGGAAGCCAAGTTATAGCGGGCGTGGTGCGAAGGGTGGTGCTCGCTCGCAGCTGCCACGACACTAGCTTTTATGACGCCTGGAACTAGGGCCAAGGCTGGCCTGGCATGCTCTGGGTCCCGGCTCTCGGGGCTCTCGGGGATTTGGGTCGCAGAGCAGGGTTCCCACAAAGGCTTGAGAGGTGCGCGTTGGGCTGTTGGGACAGGAAACCAAGCGGCAGCCCCGGAACATGCGGCTTTATCAGATAACCGTGCCGGAGCGGCAGCCACCTCTCCCAGTGTCAGTCCCTAGACGCTGGCTCCTCTGCGAACGCGCCTACACCCGGGTGCCACCAAAGGTCTCCTGCTGTCAGCGGTGACTCAGATTTACAGTGATTTTGGGAAACGGATTGATGCTGCGTAAAAAAAAAAAAAAAAAGTCAAACACTCGTGGGCAAAGTTTCAGTTCAGCAAGTGATGCTTTTCCAGTGAATCAGACCCTCTTGGGGTCTTAGAGGAGACGCACGGACCGGGAAAGCGGAGTGAGCGCCCGGAGGTTTGCTCTCGGCAGAGCGCAAACTCCGGCTCATCCTCCCAGGCAGGCGGCTTCCGGACCGTAAGGCGACGCGCGGAAAATACTTTTACCATGTGAAATTGTAATCTGTTCTTTAGAGGAGCATAGATACAAAGTTTAATAAAGGCATTAACGGATGGAAAGGCGCTGCAGCTGCTTGCCGAGGATGGGGGGACGGGCTGGGGCAGTACACCGCAATAAGGTGATTTCGGAACTAGGGGAGACCACACTGGCAGCCTGCAGTCCGGGCAAGGGCTGCAGATTCCCTGTCCCGTCTCTCGGATCCCCCCTGCCCCACTTGATTCTTGCTCCTTCCTCAGCCCCAGCCGTCCTCGTCACTCCCTCTCCACATCTCGTGGGGCAGAGGCAGGCGTGAGCACAGCTCTGCTCGTGTCCGCGAGGGGACAGCCAGGACCGGAGCAGAGACCTAACGCCCACCTACCTGCCCCTCCCCCACTGTCCCTTCTCTGGACGGTGGCCCAGTTTCCAGAGGACCTCCAGACCGGGTAGGAGAGGGCGGGCAGAGCTGGAGGTCGCCCGGCGCGGGGAGGTCCGCCAAATCTCCCCAGCACGGTCGGGGCTGCGGGAGGAGCAGACTCCGAGCCGACCTCTCCCATGCGCCCCAAAATAAGAGTGTTTAACGGGTTGCTTTCCCTGTCGCCTTTGTTTTTTAAAGTGTTCACAGGGTCGCTAAAGCAGACGACGCGGGGGCGGCGGAGCTGATAGGACCAGATGACAACCACAAGGGCTCTCTTCTGCGTGGTTCTTTTCCTGTCCCTGTCTGCATCGCCCAACCCCACGGAGAGCTCGGAGCACCCGGGCGGGTTTCTGGCTCCCAGCGGGTGCAGTTCTGTTGTCCCCCCCCCCCCTCCCCGCCCCGGGGCGATACGCAGGGCGGCTGAGGCTTAAGAGTTTGTCCGCCGGCGGCCGCCACCTGAGGTCCAGGGCAGCAGCTCCAAACCACGGTCAGGGTGGACATCTGGGCTCTGCGCCCACTTCGCCGCGTGCACGCCCTTGTCCTTTCCCTCCTGCAACGAAATTCCGGGGCAGAACCGGGCGTGCGTTCTTGAGTCCCTCCGACGACCCCTGGCCACCTGCGCTTGGCTCAGGACTCTTCAGAGACGCGCTGAGAAGAGTTTAACCAGGGGCTGTGCAGTCTTCTCGACGTTCCTGACCTGCTTATGCAGCGTAGGACACCGAGCGAGGTGGCCAGCAGCGGGACAACGCCTCGCTGATCTGCTCCTCTGAACTGAGGTCCCTTCCTTCTTGGTTCGGGGCGGGGGGACGTTAGGGGATCCTTAAACTCGGTTTCTTTATGCCATCTAACTAACCAGGTCTCCCCGCGGCAGGATGTTCCATCTCCCATCATCGCCCTTGCCCCCCTACCCCCCGCCCCGGCCGCGGCTGTCCGCTAGCCCCGGGAGCGCAGGAGGAGGTAAGGGTGGGGACTCAGGACCCCCATTAGGAGAACAGATGAGGGTGTGGACCCAGAGGAGTACGTCCCGGAGTGGGAGTGAGGCCGTCGGCACCCAGGAGAGAGGGGGTGGGGGCGCGCAGGGAGAAGTGGTAGGGGGTACTTCGTGCCCCACATCACTCCCCAGGCTCGCCTTCACTGGCCCCAGCGCGCCTCCGGGCGGGTCTCTGAGAGCCCGACCAATCCTTAGGATCCCGACCCAGCAGTGATACCACCCTCTCCCACCTGAAGGCCGAGATCCCTCTGGACTTTTTTTCTTCTTCTTCTTCTTCTTCTGTTTTTTTTCTTGAAAGGATTTTTGTCGAGTTTTTTTCATTTCCCTGTTTTTACCTGCTCTTCGCGCAGCGCCTTCCTGCCTCGCACCGGGGCTGCGGAACAGACGCCTCTGGGGATCCGCTCTTTGCCCTGGTCTCCACTCTCCCCACTAAGGGCTCTGCCCCTTAACCGTAGGAGGGCCGGCCCGGGAGAAAGCGAGGTGCCCCTGCCAGGGGGCATAAGGAGGGCGCCTAAGACTACCGCGTGAGGCTGGGGCGAGCAAGATGAGCAGCCCGGCACGTCGGGGCCTCGACTCACCCAGTACCCCGGACTCTGGGAGAGAGGAGAACCCAGAGACCCTCTGCCCAACCTCGGCCCCTCGCGTTCTCGAGGATCAACCCAGTGCCCGCGCCTGCCCCAGAGCGGCTCAGAAATTCCCGCGGCCGATCGAGGGCTCAGCGGCGCCTCCTGAGGCTTTCCGCCGGCGGCAGCGGCCCGGCCCGGTTCAGTGTGCCCGGAGCGCCCCCTCCGTTCCACGCGCACGCACTGGCCCCGCTGGATCGGGGCGAGGCCAGGGTACACTGGCGGGGGAGGGGTGGGGGTGGGGGGCGGGGGGTGGGGGGCGGGGGGCGGTACCGGAGCGCTCAGGCCTTCAGGCAGCCTTAGTCACTCCAGTAAACACGCCCGGCGGGGGGCCGGGCCGGCGGCGCGCGCAGGGGAACCCGTCCGGGCCACCCCCGCCTTTACCTGTTGGAGCCTGAGCGCGCCAGCCGCTGCGGCGCGGCGGGGCGGGGCGGGGCGTCGGGCCCGCGCGGCGGGGCGGGACCTGGCGGGGGCGGAGCTCGCGGCGATTGGCTGAGGGCGCGGGGCCGCCAGTCTGAGCGGAGCTGCAGGGCTGTGCAGGTTTCACTTCGCTCCGCGCAGCCTCCAGGTCTGGGTCTTGCGAGAGGGCTCCGTCCCGCGTCGCCGCCGCCGCCGCCGCCGCCGCCACCGGATTCTCACAGTCGCCCTACGCGCCCCAGCCCACTGCGGCCAGCATCGCCACGGGCTGCTCGCTTTGCCCCGCTCCCGCCGCCACCCCTTTGGCGCCCTTTCCTTGGCCCTCGTCCCCCCCAATGTCTGACTCTGACTCTCGGACTGAGAAACGCAAGGTAAATACATCCGAACCCCCGGGAGCGGGCGGGGTAAGGACGGAAGACAGGCGCCGGAGCCAGGTGGGCGCCACCCCCGCCCCCTTCCCGAGCACGTGCAGGCAGCTGCAGGTCCCCGTCGCACTCTGGTCGCCGGGCGGGAGGCAGCGGTCCGGCGGGGCGGGCTCCCTCCCCCACGCAGGTCCAGGTCGGGGAGGGGGCGTGCGCGCAGAGCTCGGGGCGCTCGGCCGAAGTGCGCCTCGGGCCGGGATTCCGCGCGCCAGGGAGCGGAGAAGCTTCTCGGGGCCGGCGGGGAAAGGCAGCGCGCGCTCTCGGCGCTGTCCCGGGAGCTGCGGCCCCGCTCCTGGGTACTAGGCTGCGCGGCCGGCCGGCAAGTGTCGCCGCCCTGTCCCGAGACTCCCTCCCCACCCCCCACCCCCCATTCCCCAGGTAGCGGCCGCGCCGTCGGAGCTGGTCTGGCGGCTTGGCTGTCCTCGGGTGCTCGGGCCCGTTGCGGAGGATTTGCGGAACTGCGGCGGTTCTTTCACTGGCGAGCCTCGGCTTTTTCCTTGCACCGGTTGAGGCGGAGGTTTCAGGGCGGCTGCAGCGTTCGCGCTCTTCTGGACGTGCCTGGGGGCGCCCTGCCCTGCCCGGGCCGCGGCTGCGCCGCAGACACCAGCAGCCGCACGATCCCGACGGCGAGGGGCCGAGGGCCGCCGATCGCCGGCGCCACGCGATGGGCGAGCCTCGGGCCGCAGGACCTGCTCCGTGCGTGGGGCACCCCCACTCCCTCGCAGTGCGCCGGGCGGTGCGGTGCCCTCGGGGGCCTGTTACTCGGTGTCCGAGCTCGTGGCGGAAGACCCGCCGGCCGCGGGAGACCGGGGCGTGGATGTGTTCGTTGTCTGCCGCGCTCACGGGTGCGCGCGGACATGCGTGCCCGTGGCCAGTGGCGGCGGCTTGGATTTGGAGCGTACGCGCCGCGCTCGGGGAAGAAGAGGGAGGAATTTGTGCAGGACGGTGGGTGCCCCGGCTAGGGGAAGGGGCGGCCTTTGGGGTCTTCGGCCAGCCGGCCCGGGCGGGGGTCGGCGGCCAGCGGCAAGGACTGGGGTCCGAGGTCGGCTCTGCGGGTGCGGAGAGCGCGAGGCTCCTGCTTTGTCTCCAGGTGACCGGCCTGGCGCGGCGGGAACCCGGAGGCTCGCGCGGCCCCCGGACGGGCACAGAGGCGGGGCGGGCTGGGGGGCACCTGGGCAGCTCGGGTCCCCGGGACTCCCGCCGCGGCCGCCGGGGCCGGGGCCGGGGCCGGGGCAGCCTTCGGAGGCGAGTTTGTCAACAATCGCCTCGCCTTTGGCGGCCTGGCCCGTAGGCGCCGCCCCCGCGGGCGGCGGCTATTGGCTGCGGCGGGGAGCGAGCGCGCGCGGGCCAATTGGGAGCGCGGGCACCCGGCGCCAGCGGCGCGGGGAGGTCGGCGGTGCCGGCGGCGGCGGGCGCAGTGCGCGAGGGGAGGAGCGGGAGGAGGCGGAGGATGTTCCCGGCGGCGGCGGCCGGGGCAGCGCGGGCCAGAGGCGCGGCGCGGGGAGCCCTGGGCTGCCCGGCGGAGCGCGGCGGCGGCGGCGGCGGGCGGGCGGCCGGTGGTGGGCTCTGCGCGGCCCCGGGGGCTCTGAACGCGAGTCCCGGGCTTTGTCTCCCGCGCTCCCTTCGTGCTGACGGTCAGGGGGCTCCGGGTCGGCGAAGGACGCGGGCGGGACGCCGCGGGGCCCGGGCCCGGACGCGACGATCGGAAGGGAAGGGGCGGACGTGAGTTTCGGCCCGAATACCTCCACAGGGCAGGGTCGGTGGGACGCAGGGGCCGCGCGCCCGGGGAGCCTAGTGTGCGGAGTTACTTGGGCACTTTGCAGGGGGCGCCCGGGGACGGCTTCGGGGGTCACTGCCCCCCGCTTGGAGGTGTGCACCCCACTGTGCGGGTTCGTCCGGAGAAGTTGCGTCGGGCTCCGCGCGGCGCGCTGCCCCCTGCGGGAGGAGGGGCGCGCGGGCGGGGAGCGGGAGGGACCGCGGGCGGGGAGCGCCCGAGCCCCGGCCGAGCCGCGCTCCGAGTTACAAACTCTATTGTGACGCACTTACTACGACTGCCGGCCCTTGCCAAACCTTCCCCAGACTTGCTGCCCTCAGCACTTTCGGCAGAACAATGGGGCCGGAGTGGGGAACGCGGCCAGCCGCCTGCAATCGCTGCATCTGCGCCCGCTCCTGTGCTCCAGCGCGGTATCTGATCCCGGGAAATCGGAGCCTGCTGGGAGTTTCCGACTTATTCAAGTCGGCCCTGAGCAAAGAGTGCATGTGAATACACTTAACACAAGCGGCTTCTGAAACGTGTGTGTGTGTGTGTGTATGAGTGTGTGAGTGTGAGACAGCACCAGTTTCACATTGACCTTGTAATTGTGTTTTGTTTGGTGGCAGGAAGTTTAGTCCCACCCCCTCCCCTCCCCCCGCAAAGATAGAGGTACCTTTGTTATTTTAGGTGTGTTTTTATTCTTATTTGGAAGATCCTCAGAGAAGTGTATGAACCAACAACTTAAAGTATTTGCTGTTCTAAAAGCTTTGGAGGAATCCGCAAAAGTTAGCTAAATTTACTTGTTGTAATTATTATTTTGCTTAAGATAATCTTAGTTTTTGTTTTATTTGCAGAAAAAAAGACCAAATGGCAAAGCAACCTTCAGATGTAAGTTCTGAGTGTGACAGAGAAGGTGGACAATTGCAGCCTGCTGAGAGGCCTCCTCAGCTCAGGCCTGGGGCCCCTACCTCTCTACAGACAGAACAGCAAGGTAATCCTGAAGGCGAAGGGGACCGCTGCCCCCAAGGCAGCCCTCAGGGCCCGCTGGCCCCACCAGCCAGCCCCGGCCCTTTTGCTACCAGATCCCCGCTTTTCATCTTTGTGAGAAGATCCTCCCTGCTGTCTCGATCCTCCAGTGGGTATTTCTCTTTTGACACAGACAGGAGCCCGGCACCCATGAGTTGTGACAAATCAACACAAACCCCAAGTCCTCCTTGCCAGGCCTTCAACCATTATCTCAGTGCAATGGGTAAGCAATACCTGGGTAAGAGTAGTTAATGTGTGGTTGCTTGAATATCTGTCTAAAGGCTGTGTGTGGCATTTAAATTAAACTCTCTTTTAGAATCCTTTTATTGATTTAGTCCATATTTTGATGGGGATGTCAAATAAGACCTCAAAACCAACATTTTTTTTTTTATACATGTTACCAAGTTTTGTGGCAGTGATAAAACGTACCTAGTATCACCTATTGATCCTGGCCGCCTGCCTTCATTAAAGTGTGTGTGTGTTGTTCTAACCACTAAGACTTAACTATTAATGACCTTGTGCTTGAAGGGGACTCGGTCAAATATAGCAAATAGCTTAACGACATAACCAAACATGAAGAAAGATGAGACAAGTTCCCCATTTTCAAAAATGACACTTAAAAAGTGATCTAATTCATCAAGGCAGTACCAATATAGCATCACAAAAATGGTTTGTTTTCCACTCGATTTCTCTTTGAGCTGATTTTTTGTTTGCTCAGAGGTTTTGGATATAGTACTAAGAAGATGAGATTGTGGGATTTTATTTCAGAGGTTAAAGACTGCTCTAGGGTCTGAACCAAAAAAACCTGACAGTACGATCAGTGAGGAAACTGAACTGGTAAGGACTGTGGCAGATTGGAGATCGTAACTGCCCCCGACTGTGGGCGTGTGGTCTCAGAATGGTAGGTTTTCCTATATTGTATAGTGCAAAATAGCCCAGGAGTGCAGATTGACAATTGACAATTTAGAGCAAGCCAAATAAAAACATCTGTTTGCTAGATTTGACCCTTGAGCCCCCAGCATGTGACTTTGAGCATGTTCAGTTCTGGCAGCAGTAAGTATATATTGATAAGTAAGGCAGTAAGTATATATTGATTCAAATAACTCTTTCCCACTAATAGAAAATGTCTTGGTCAGGATTCACCAGAATCTTGCTTACCATTTGGACAGATAAGTCCTTCCTTCCTGCACCAATGAGATAGAAGTTGGCAGTATTATTCCTTAAGGATCCAGTATAGATTTTCTTACAACGTAGATCACACTTTGGCCAAAGCCTAACTAAAACCAAGTCCTGGAAGACAATGACAAATCTTGAATTTGCAGATACTATTGGGCTCTGTGTCTCGGCCTTCAGAGAGCTGCAGGTCTGTCCCTGTGTTATAGTTAGAACCTCAGAGAATTGGTTGCTTATCTGGTTGGGGATACCTGGGAAGTAGCAAAGAGAGATGGTAAAGACACCAGTAGCTGCATGTTGGCTAGATATCTTCTGCTAAAAGTTGAGATAGACTTTGTTAAGATCCCTCCTTAGGGAAAGGAGCTTGAAGTTTATTGCTACTATTGCTTTGATAATTACGACCGTCCTGAATTCATTTGAACCTTCCTAGTTGGTACTTGTAAATGTTTGCCCATGAAAGTTCTCCCGAGTATATGAATCCACAGCATTCTTGCTCACTCTGAGTGAACGGGGCTTTATGGTATGTGTTTTTGAAAACCTGTGTATTTTAAGGATCCTTTGGAAGCCTTGTAATTTTTCCTGCAGACCTATAAATCTGCCTCTACAGGTGGTGGCTTAATGCACAAAAATAGTTTCTCTTAATCAGGAAGAGTGGGTGAGATAGTGTGTTTTTTGTTTTGTTTTGTTTTTTTAAGTATGTACAGTGACATACTATTTTCAGCGAGCTTATTATAAGGTAGGCACCGTTACTCAAGATGACAGATGTAATTCTTCAGAGATCACGATCTAAGTTATTAAGTAAAGTTATGTTTATACCTGTGAAGTCGAGTCATGGGTCCCAAGGTGTAATTTTATAGTAGTAACTACATTCTAGTAGATTGGCATGATAACTGAGACTTGAATGGAGAGGATTAAATGATAAGATATAAGGAGTTTGGGTTAGTGCACCAAGGTAAGTTTTCAGAATTAGGTTCTGGGGAGATTTGTTTGTTGGGGTGGGGGACAAATGGGGAACTGGAGAGGACTTAGTCAGATGTGAGTTTTATCAAACTGAAGCATAAAATTGACCCTCTCTGTAGTTTCTAACTTCTTTCCTGCTCATTCTTCTAACAGTTCCATGCCTAAAGACCCCTGAAATATGCCGAGTTGATACATTTGGGTTCTTTTCTCTAGTTTCTAATTATGTTTAGAGTGTTTTTTACTGAACCATATCCATGAAGATCTTCAGTGAAGCTTTTGGTAATTTATTGCAAAATACATTTTTCATGGAGAAGTCTTTATGATTGGTTTTAGCTGGGACACCACAAATGTGAGATTATAAAGAGGAACTCCTTCACTCATAAGAGTTTCTGCTCAGCAAGTTGGGGTAGATAGCAGTAGATCTTGCAGTTCTGACCTTGTATCTTTGTTCTAATGAGAAAGTGAATTCTTGTCTAGGATGTACATCAAGTAGATGTTAATACTAGAAGTGTCTTCATATTTTCCTCCATGTCCCCTATTTTTGGGGTACATTCAAACAATAGTATATTTTTCCATGAAAAGGAAAGCTTCCCCACCCCCCAACTTGTACCAACCAAATCTTGGTCTCTGTATACCCTGGGTGGATTGATTAATTTGACAAATGCTCTCTTTCTTAGTGATTAACTGATTACTTTAGTTAAAATCATTGACAGGTATTAGGTTTCTGAGTGCTTTCTCTGGTGTGTGTGTGTGCTTATGCCATAATGTGTTTTTAATACAAATTGTGTGCTAAATTCTGCACAAATTCATACTTTGGAGGTGTAGGTGTTGCAGTTGGAAGTAAGAATTGAGAAAGGTCAGAATGTGCTAGTGAACATTATGAACAGAGTGAGAGCTAGTTCATTAACTTCATGCATCAAATGACTTAAACATTGGTTCCCTCGAACATCAGAGTTTATAGGTAGGAGTTGTGTTGTCCTTTATTTTCCTCCGCATCTTGTGCATACTCCTCTTGCAGCTGATAATTGTCTGACCCACCTTTTAGATTGTGAGCCCTCTGAAGAGAGGCACAACATCCTGGAAATCCTAATGAGGGCATGACAAAGGAAATGCTCAGGAGATGTTCAGAGTTTTGAGTCTTGCTCATCAGTCTTTCATAAGAGCCAACTGAGGACAAATAAGATTTCAGAAAAAGTCTGGTAGCAAGAAAAAGACCCTGAGCAACCCCCCCCCCCAAAAAAAAAATATATTTTTAACTATTTGTATCTAACTGTAAGATTTGTTTTGTGGGGGTGACATATGAGGTTTGGCTCAGCCCAGGCCCAGTAGGGAAGCTACAGGTGAGTACTGAGCACTTGCAAAGCAACTAGTGCAATTTGAGATGTGCTTGTTAGTGTCAATCCACGCTAGAGTGTGAAGACTTAGTATGTAAAGAAGAAAGTAAAATATCACACTCATCTTCGTATTAATGATATATGGAGATATTTTGAATATATTGGGTTGAATAAAAACTTTTTTATTGTAGTTAAAAAAAACCTGCATAAACCTCATAAAACTTAACCATCGTAACCACTTCTAAGTGTACATTTCAGTAATGTTAATAAGTATATTCACATAGTTTGCATCCCACTCCCAAAACTTTCTCCTCTTATAGAACTAAAGCACTATACCCATTAAACATCCACTCTGCAATTCCCCTCCTCCCAGCTCCTAGCACATTGTATCTGTGTCTATGATTTCGACTGTTCTAGATAGCTTGTGTAAGTATCTATCTTACGTGACTGGTTTATTTCACTTAGCATTGTGTCCTCAAGGTTCATCCTTATTCATCATCATTAGCCTTCTCTTCCTTTTTAGAGCTGAATAATAATCCATTGTATTTATGTAACACACTTTTTAAATTCATTCATCCATCAGTGGACATTTGGGTTGTTTCCATCTCTTGGCTATATTCTGAGTAATGTCACCCTAAATATGAGTGCGCAGACATCTCACAGATGATGCTTTCAGTTCTTTCAGAAGTATGCAAACATCTCTTCAGAATCACACTTTCAGTTCTTTTGGATATCTATCCAAAAGAACTATCCAGTATTTTTAATTTTTTGAGGAACCTTCATACTGTTTTCCATAGTGGCTGCACAATTTTATATTCCCACCAGCCGTGTACAGGGGTTCATTTCTCTATATCCTCACCAACATTTTCCTTTTTTTTTTTTTAATAATCTGTGTGAAGTGCTTGTTGTAGTTTTGATTTTAGTTTCCTGGATGAGTGATAGTGAGCATCTTTTTATATGCTTGTTGTCTATTAAATAAAATATTTTTATATTCATTTTACCTGTTTCTTTTTACTTTTTAAAAGTGTTTCTTCTAGAAAAGTAGCAAATTAGATCCATGGCTGGCATTCTGTTTATCTGGATAGGTTGCTTTGCAGATGGAGGAGCTAAAATGTTCAGGGGCACTTTAGCCAGCCAGACCTTACTCTTCCCACTCATCGTTTCCATGTAATTTACTCCTTTGGTTGCTTTTGTTGACTTTATAGTGAAAGTACTTAGCCTGATCTTGTAAGCATCTTAAATAAGCTTTGTTGATAGCTGTGTTCTTCTGGCAAGTATAAATACCAGTTTGGGTTTACTTTTTCAAAACTCCAGCTTTTTTGAAAAAGTTGAAGGTGGGGTGGTTTAGTTCTTCAGGCATCTCAAGGCTGCCTAGAGCTTCTGATGATAGTCTTCTTTGCTGAAGACCCACTTCTGGCTTCTAGACTCAGGGTCACTAATCTGGAAACTAAGAGAAGCAAACCTGCTTTACAGGTCCTGAGTGGGGATAGAAAGTGAGAAAAATGAAAGTTTTTTTTTTTTTTCTAACTCATTCCAAACAAAATTTAATAATTGATAATACAGATACCATATATGCCCTTTGCCTAGTTTCCCCCAATGGCAACATATTATATAATAGTACAGTTCACAACCTGGAAGTGACATTGATAGAAGCTAGCTACCTTATTCACGTTTCACCAGTTCCCCGTGCACTCCATTTTGTGCGTGCATGTGAGTGTGATTTACTCCTATGCAATTAATCAGATGTGGAGATTTGTGTGATCACCATTAACAGTCAAGATACAGAACAGTTCCATTACAAGGAGCCCTTTTTGTACCTCCCTTCTGTTTCCACCCCCCAACAACCCACTGATCTGTAGTACATATCTACACTTCTGTCATATGTGACCTTTTGAGATGGGCTTTTTCACTCAGCATAATTCCACAGAGATCCACCCACAATGTTGCACGTATCAGTAATTTCTTGGTTTTTATTGCTGAGTAGCATTCCCCAGCGTGAAGCGTTGATTGACCCGTGGAAAGACATTCGGGTTGTTTACAAGTTCTGGCACCCCAGGCACTTACTGGAGGGCTAGCCAGCCCACGCTGCAGGTTGTACGTTATCCCCTGATACGTCTTCTGGGAGCTGCCATTTGAATGAGGGCACAGGCTTCCTGGTAAAGCCACCTCACCAGGTGACTGGCCAGGACACCACACCTCGACAACAAACTGCTGCTGTAAATATTCCCGGACAGGTTTTTGCATTTATGTGAATTTTCATTCCCAGAAGTACAGTTGTTGGATCATGTGGTAGTTTAGTTTTTTAAGAAACTGTTGTTTGCCACAATGGTTATGTTCCCATCAGCAACGTAGGAGGGGTCCAGTTTTTCTAAATCTTAGCCAGCATTTGGTGTCATCACTATTTTTTTTTAGCCATTTTGACACATGCCTTATTGTAGCTTTAATCTACATGCCCCTCATGGCTAATGGTGTTGAATATATTTTCATGTGCTCATTTTGCATATGTATACGCTCCTCCAGGAAGTGACTGCTTCTGTGTTTTGCTCATTTTTTCAATTGATTTGGTTTTTTACTCTTTCACTCTTTTTGAGAGCTTTTTTGCATTCTAGACTCAAGTCAGATATGTGATTTGCAAACATTTTCTCCCATTTTGTAGCTTCTCTTTTCATACTTTCTGTAGAGCAAAGTTTTAAATTTTGGTAAATTTCAGATACCAGTTTCAAGTTTTGGTGTCAGTTAAGTACTCTTTGCCAAGCCTAAGCCCCAAGATTTTTGCCTCGTTTGTTTTTGCCCAGAGTTTTATAGTTTCACATTTTACATTTGGATTTGTGATTCATCATGTTGAGTTAATTTGTTTATAAGGTATGACGTATAGATCAAAGTCTGTCCTTTCAACTGTAGATCCCCAGTTGCTCTTGCACCATTTATGGAAATTGTCATCCTTTTTCCACTTACATTAGCTCTTGAACAACATGTGGCGAGGGGCACCATGCACGGAAAATCCATGCATAACTTGTGACTGCCCCAAAACTTAACTACTGGTAGACTACTAATAGCCTGCTGTTGACCAGAAGCCTTCCCAGTAAGACAACTGTTGACAGACACACATTTTGTATGTTATGTGTATTGTACACTGAATTCATACAATAAGCTGGAGGAGAGAAAAGGTTATTGAAAAAATCCACCTATGAAAAAATTCAGTGAACCTGTTGTGCAAGGGTCAACTATAATTGCTTTTGCACCTTTGTTCAAAATCAGCATGTTTTTGTGGATCTATTTCTGGATTCTCTTCGGTGTTCTCTTGAACTATATGTCTGTCCCTCTGCCAGGACCACGCTGCCTTCATTACTCTGGTTACATATTGGACCATAATAATGGATGGACACAGTGATTCCTCAGACTTTATTCTTTTTCTTCAAAATTGTTTTAACCTGGGTCCTATGCCTTTTCATCTCTCTTTTAAAGTGGGCTTGTCTGTGTCTTCCACAACCCTGCTGGGGTTTCCATAGGAATTGTATTAAACTTACAGATCAGTTTGGGTCAAGAACTTGTACCTTGATTGTGTTGTCTTGCATTCCATAAACAGGTATGTCTTCAAATATTTAGTTTTGTAGGTGTTTTATAATTTTCAGTGTACAGATCTTGTAGATGTTTTGTTGGACTTCATTCACTTGGGAACAATTAGTAATGGTATTATTTTTAAATTTATTTTCAACTCATTTATTTTTAATATGTAGAAATACAGTTCATGTTTGTTTGTTCTTATATTCTGGAGCCTTGCTGAACTCAGTAGTGAGAAAATTTTTTGTAAATTTCTTGGGAGTCCAATGAAGACATGTTATCTGTAAATAGGAAGTTTTATTTCTTCCTTTCTAATAATCTGTGCATTTTCTTTCTTTTTCTTGCCCTATTACACTGATTAGAACTTCTAGTTTTGGGTGAATGAGAGGTGAGAACAGACAGCCTTCCTTGCCTCATTCCTCTAGGGGGAATGCTTTCAGTCTTTAATCATTGAGTCTGACATTAGCTGTAGGTGTTTTGTAGATGCTCTTTTAAAAAAAATGAAATTTCTCTATTCCTAGATTGCTGATAGTATTTATCATGAATGAAATAGTTATAAAATGTTTACTCTGCATCAACTAATGTGAATGTAGGAGTTTGCTTATTTTAGAATCTGTTGATAATGGTGAGCTACACTGATTTAATCTATCTTGCAAGCATGGGAATAGCCCTACTTGGTCAGGGTGTAGTTCTCTTCATACATTGTTGGATTGAATTTGCTAATATTTTCTTGAGGGTCTTTGTGCCTAAGTTCATGAGAGTTATTTATCTGTTGTTTTCTTTTTAAACTGTTCTGGTTTTGATCAGGGCCTTAACAGAGGTTGGGAAATGTTCCCTTCTCCTCCCTTTTCCAGAAGAGATTGTGTAAAGTTGGTATTCTTTAAATGTTTGGAAAAAAAATTATTTAAAATGTTTGGTGGAACTCTCTAATGAGACCACGTAGACCTGAAGGTTTCTTTCTTGGGGAGCGGGGGAGGAGTTTAAGTTACAAATTCAGTTTTTTAGTGTTTGTAGGACTATTCAGGTTGTCTGTTTCATCTTGGTTGAATTTTAGTAGTTTATGATTTTCAACTACAAGGAATTGATCCATTGGTTCTAAGTTGTTGAATATTGAGTGCATAAAGTATTTATGTTGTTCTTTATTATCTTAAGTGTGTGCAGGATCTGTTGTGATAGTCCATTTCATTCTAGATATTGGTGGTTTATGTTTTCCTATTTTTTTTTATCCTTTCAGGAGGTTTATCAGCTTTATTTTTTAAAATCAGCTTTTTTGTTTCATTTTCTCTATTTTCCTATTTACAGTTTTTTTGTTTAGTATTTCTTTCCTTTGGTTTGCTTTATGTTTATTTTGTCTTTTCTAGTTTCTTGGGGTGGGAACTTGGAGGAATGTTTTGAGACCTTTCCTCTCTTCTATTGAAGCATCTAGTGCCATAATCTCACCACTGCTTTAACTGCATCCCATATGTCTAGGGAGACTGTTTTCATTTTCATTGACATTCATGTGTTTTTATTTCCTTTGAGATTGCTTCTCTGACCCAAAAACATTTAGAAGTGTGTTGTTTCATTTCTAAGTGCATGGCAATTATCTGGTCTTTCTGTTACCATTTTCTTGTTTGATTTCATCATGGTCAGAGAATAACTGTGTTATTTTTTCAATTATATTAAATTTGGTAAATGATCCACAAGAGCTTGAAGAATATCTATATTCTGCTGTTGTTGGATGGAGTGTTCATAATATATTTGCCAATTAGATCTTATTAATTGTGTTGTCCAGGGACACCTGGGTGGCTCAGTTGGTTAAGCATCTACCTTTGGCTCAGGTCATGGTCCGCTGGGTCCTAGGATCAAGTCCCACGTCAGGCTCCCTGCTCAGTGGAGAGCCTGCTTCTCCTTCTCCCTCAGCCTCTCCCCTCACTCATGCTCTCTCTCCCTCTTTCTGTCTCTCTTGCTAGCTCTATCTCAAATAAAGAAAATCTTATTTTTAAAAAATTGTGTTGTCCAGCTCTCCTATATCTTTGCTGATTTTCTCTGTGGTAGTTCTGTCAGTTGCTTAGACAGATGCTGTTGAAGTCTCCAACCAGAAGGATAGTTTGTCTTTCTCCTTTCAGATCTATCAGATTTTGCTTCATGTATTTCTGAGGCACAGTTGTTTGGTGTTCACACATTTTGAATTTTTAATGTCTTCCTGTTGGATTGATCCTTTTATCATTGCCAAAAAGTCTACTTTATGTGATACCAACCAATATAGCCACTTCTGCTTTTCGTAAAAAATACTAATAATGGTACATCTTTATATGGTGTATTTTTTTCCATTTATTTACTTTCAAGCTACATATATTTGAAGTAAGTTTTTTTGTATAGAACATATCTTCAAATAATACTGCTTTTACCCACTCATCAAATTTTTTAAATGGTGTATTTAGATCATTTACATTAAAGGTAATTGTCTTAAATCTGCCATTTTACTGTGTTTCTGTTTCCGTGTTTCTTTGTTTAAGAAGAATTTCCTGGACCACCTGGGTGGATCAGCAGCTGAGCGTCTACCTTTGTTTTTTGTTTTGTTTTGTTTTGTTTTGTTTTGTTTTTTTATTGTTTTGTTTTTTAAATTTTATTTTATTTTATTTTTAAACAAATTTATTTTTTTATTTTTATTTATTTATGATAGGCACACAGTGAGAGAGAGAGGCAGAGACATAGGCAGAGGGAGAAGCAGGCTCCACGCACCAGGAGCCCGACGTGGGATTCGATCCCGGGTCTCCAGGATCGCGCCCTGGGCCAAAGGCAGGCGCCAAACCACTGCGCCACCCAGGGATCCCTGAGCATCTACCTTTGGCTCAGGTCATGATTCTGGGGTTCAGGGATTGGGTCCTGCATTGGGCTCCCTCCGAGGAGCCTGCTTCTCCTTTTGCCCTATGTCTCTGGTCTCTGCCTCTCTGTGTGTCTCTCATGAATAAGTAAATAAAAAAAATTTTTTTTTTAATTTCCTTAGTGGTTGTCTTAAGTATTACAGTATACAAATGTAGCTTGTTATGATCTATTGACATCGATGATATCAACATTTTTTGTTTGGTTTGGCTGCAGTGTAAACAACCTTACATCCCTTCAGGCCTCTTCACCTGCCCCACATTTCAGATACAATTGTCTTAAACATTTCATCTATATACAAAGTGATGTCCTATTTTGTGCTTCATCCGTCAAATGTAATTTAAGAAGCTCATGAGAAATAGGCTGATCTAGTATATTTCCTCCTCTCTTCTCTACATTTCAATAGTCTTTCCTTTCTGAGGTTCTCAGTCTTCTGTTACTATTTCCTTTGTGTTCAGAAGACTTCCTTCAGTCATTTCTAAATGATAGGCCTGCTAGCAACAAGCCTTGGTTTGGTTCCTGTGTTTGAGAATCTTTGTTTTTTCCCTTAATTCCAAAAGGATATTTTCAGTGGATCTAGAATTCACAGCTGGTTAGCTGTTTGTTTGCTTGTTTGTTTTGTATTTTCCTGAACTTAAAAGACATCTGGCTTTCACCGTTTCAGATGAGAAGTCTATCTTTCAAATGTTGTTCTTCTGTAAGTATTGTGTTATTTCTGCCTGGTGCCTTCCAACGTTTTTTCTTTGGTTTTTAGTTTCCAGAAGGGTAATTATGATATGTTTTGAATTTCTTTGGGTTTCTCCTTCTTGAGATTCACTCCACTTCTTAAATCTGTGGTTTTATGTTTTGTGCCAGATTCAGGAAGTTTTCAGCCATTATGTCTTTGAGTATTTTTTCCTTTCTTTTGGGACTCTGATGACAAGAATGTCTTTTCGTTGTGGTCCTTGAGACTGTTTAGTTTTCATTCTGTATGGTCTGCTTGAACTGAATAAATTCTGTGGATCTCACATCATGTGCATGGGTTCTGTCCTCTGTCATCCCCAATCTATTACTGAGTCCAGCCAGTGAGGTTCTTTTCCCCTCTTTGTTTAGTTGCATTTTTCTGTTCTAAAATTTTTGCTTTCTTCTTCCAGGTGAGGTAGAAATTCAGATCCCTCCTCAGCCTTGCTAATACTTTCCAGCAAAAATGCAGCACCAAATTACATGGCTTTGTTGAATTCTCTTGGGGGATGTATGCTTGGCTCCCCCATAGCCCCTGCTGACACCTGGAAGGGGGAAGTGGTGGAGGGCTGACTCACAGCCTTGCTTCTGTAGGGTGGAGGCTAAAGCTCAGCTCCTCTTGGCTTCTTGTTTACACTGGACTAAGGGTGAGGGATAGACTACCAGCCCTGCCTCCCACCACCCTGTTCCTCTCATGATACTGGATGGTTGTTCCCAGGCATTATCCTTGATGCCAGGTGGGAGTGGGGGCTTGGTGACCCACTGGGTCCCACAGGCACCCGAAGCTAGATAGGAAAAAACCTATGGGCCACTAGCCCTGTTTCCTACCACCTCGTTCAGTCTTGTTGCTGCCAGGTGGGAATACAGGCTCAGCTCCTCACTGGGCCTTCCCCCAACCAGGGGTGGGGGAAGTGGTGTGCTGACTTGCTCTGACTTGTTCTGTCTCATTGCTCATTGATGCTCGGTGGGGGTGGAGGCCCAGCTTCTTGTTGGTGCTTGGGGGGTGGGGGGCAGTGGCAGCTAACCTCCCTTTGTACCACCTCCCTGCTGCTTGTTAGGGATTGGAGGGTCAGTTTGCTGCCGGGCCCCACCAAAGCTACCTTTGAAGGGGAGTCTGCATCATCTGCTACCCCTGGGCAGAAGATGAGAGAGAGCTCCCCACATGATTTGTCCAGCACTGTTCTGGCAGGGCAGCAGGATTGGCCCTGCCTGCGTCTGCCAAGGAGAAAGACTGGCAGATCTGTTCTCCCTTAGCCTGGTTACACAGCCTGCTGGTAGAACCACAACACCGAAACCGCCCCCCGAGCTGGGGATGGGTGAAAATCAACTCCTTGCCTGGCCACACTGAAACTATAGCTGGGGTCTATAGAATAGGTACGGCCAAAACGGTTTTCCATTGTGAGGCCACCCTTTCCCCACGGCTTTACTGGGAAGAATAGGCTCTCCTGGGAGCTCTTTCTCTCCGTACGTTGGAGACCCACCGTTGGAGAATTCTGTGGGACCCTGCCCAGGATGTATGGAAAGTAATGAGGAAACCAGGGACCTCTCGGCCACATCATTCCTCAAGTCCAAGGGACCCCAAACAGCCCACCTCTTCTTTCCCCTTTCAACAGCATCTTGTTTGTTGTGCTCTCTCTAGGATTTTTAGTAACACAGGGTGGGGCCTGGGGGGATTTGGTTGACCCCACCTTGGTGGGATTGGAAGTCTGTATCTTGTAACTAAATATTTATAATGAGTGTTGATTGGCTCTGATGGCAGAGTACTACTTGGAATTTTAGCCACCACCTCTTTCACTCTCTGATTTTACACTCTGGAATAATAATTGACTTTTAACTTTGGGGGAGAGATTTAGCAGTACTCTTAGCCACTGTTTTCACAATTTTACTGTGATAATTGCAGTGTTTCTTTTCCTAACTGCCTTGTATGTGACCCTGGTGGTGAGCCTGTGGGGTGTCCACCCTGCTTTGCTCACATGTCCTGCCTGGAAACCATAGGGGTGATTCCAGTCAGATTCCACGGGCTGTAGGGGAACTTCTTATTGGAGAAAGTAAGCCCTGTGGTCCTACATGATTGGACTAAGAAAGAAAAAGAGTATCCCATCATGCATTGATTTGTGGTTTAGATTTGAAGATGTGCATAGAACTGAATGCTAGGTGATCTGAGACCTTGCCTCCTGATCTTTTATACCAGGGAACTGGAGCATTTGCTCAGTGCTCGGATGCCCTCATGCCCCTGGTCTGTGGTCACCCTGCCTCTGTTTGGGGGGTTGCTCCCCATGGACCACCACCTCCCACACCAGAATTCACTCGTCTTCATTCCTCCTTTGTGGGAGCAGCCTCAGTCTCTCAGCATATTTCTTATGTGACACAACATTCAGCCTCTTTTTCATCTGGTCAGTGTCCTCTGATGGTTCTGCTTGGTCTGCAGCTGGGACCTGTGCTGAGGCATGTGACCCAAGTCGGCTTTCCTTCTCTGTGGAGGTCTTGTTGACACAAACCAAATGCCTGTCCTGTAAGACCTTGTGGGCTTGGTCCTGTGCTGTGCTCTGGGTCTAAGCACCATGCCACCCACCCATCCTCAGACCCTGCTCTGAGGCACAACGAACTGTCTGCCGTTCCTTTATTCTGCTGGAAATGCTAGGAGAAACATGTGCACCGGACGGTTGATCAAGGCATTATTTATCCCAGCCAAAAAAAATTATGGACTGTCCTAACCGTACAGGGAAAATCTCAATTATTACACATCCTTTTGACAGACTGTGGTGCTGTCTTCTTAATGACTTTAAGAAAAATGATGGCATGGAAAATGCTGCTGGCGTAAAGTTCCGTTACAAAAGGTTACAAAATTATTGATGACATCTATGTCTAAGTCTGTTTTTGCTGAGATAGCAAACATACCACAGATTGGGTGGCTTAACCAAGAAACCTTCATCTCATACTTCTGGAAGCTGGAAGTCTGAGATTAGGATGCTAAGCATATCCCAGTTCTGGGGAAGGCCCTCTTGTATCCTCACGTGATAGAAACCTCTTACAAAGGCACTGATTGCATTCATGAGGGCTCCATGCTGGTGATCTGACCACCTCCTAAAGGTCCCATCTCCTAATACCATCACACTGGGGGTTAGGTTCAGCATATGAGTTAATGGGAGGCAAAAACATGGGTATCCAAGAAGTTTGTAAGTGTAAATGGAAAATAGCTCAAAACATTAAAAGCAAGTATTTTTGTTTTCAAGTTTCAAGTGGTCTTATTTGTGTGCCTTTTTGCGTTTCCAAAATCATCACTAGCATTTATAAGAGAATAAATATAGTATATAACACATGTCAGTTTTTCTTTTAATTTGAATCTTCATATTTTTGGCATGCCCAGGAGCTTGTCACTGTGACATGTACATCTTATTTGTGTGATTCAGTAGTAAGTGTCATGCCCTGTGGCATTGGTAAGTAAAAATCTGGAAAGCCAAGCTCATGGCCCGTCACCAGAAGTATTTGTAGATGGACATTAGCCCCTTAATAAAAACCTGGGGTTCACTTTTTATTTAACAGAGTGAGTGATTTGTGAAACATCTTTGTCCAATGAGGTTAACAGGTTGTTTTGGCATTGGCGGACTGCTGCTGCTGTGTGTCCTGCAGGGCTGGGCATAGGTCTGGGGCAGGATCTAAGTGGAATGCCAGCTCCCTCAGACCCACTGAGTGACCTGGGCAGACCTGTTAATTTTAGTTTGTTTTCTCATCCATCAAATGAAGACCAAAGTGCTTACCTTAGAGGGTTGTGGGAGCTTCCACATAAACCAATAGAAAGCATCTGATGGGAACCCCATCGCTAATTTATAAATTTTTCTTCTTCCTCCATACCCTGTTGTAGCCATGACATGTCCAGAAGTGTGACAGTAATGAAGGTTCTCCTACTTTCTCTGGAAAGAAGCTGTTTCAGGAATATAGGAAACTCACAGGGAAGTAAATTAATTTGGAAATGCCACTATAATTCTAAGTCCCCCAGGTCCCAGAACAAACCAGCAAAAAAGATCTTTTTCTAGAAACTGGCCTGCTGGGGATGGGGAGGGAAAGTCTGAATCACCCCTAACCTGCCTATGACCCCACACATCACCCTGAAAAGAAGCTTGGCTTCATTGGCAAACCTTTGGACCATAGAGAGACATCTGGAAACCATACTGTGTCTAAGGTGAGCCTGTGTTGGGGACACCTGTGGGCGATGGCCCATTGCACTTGGCAGAAACTTGACTATAGTTTAGTGTATGTATTTGGAGAAAGAATGGTCTTGAGACATAAGACACAGGCTAAACTACTTTTTCCTGCAGCCAGATGTTAAGCAACCTTTTTTGAAATGAGATATTTTGCTTTTTTGGTTTAACATTAGAAATATTCATTGAGTACAATGAAAAATTTTTTTAAAACAGTTTTTTTTCTTTTTCCTTTGACAGAATTTATGCTTATTTAGCCATCTGTTAAATTTCAAGTTTTATTTCTGAATGAATGAATCATGAATGCTTCTTGGGAACTTTTTCTTCACATTGCTATGAGGTGACCAATGCCAACAGTTAGAACAGCGTTTTCCTGGTGGTGGATGAGTGTAAACTCCGTTCGTATGAGCCCATGCTTTGATGGTTTTGAGTATTTATTAGAATACTACTAGAATACTAGTTGGTATCCCCAGAGTCCTGTATATCCCCTTCTAGTCTAGAATACTAGAATACTACTAGAGTACTAGAATACTACTAGAATGTTAGTTGGGGGGATCCCCAGAGTCCTCTGGGAAACCCAAATTCAACTTTGTATTTCCTCTGTTGTCTGCCCTGGAGCAGATCCCTGGGGTTTATGAGTAGAGTTATCACTCAGCCAGACAATGGTGGAGAGAAGCAGTCCCTGAATCTGGTCTTCTGCAGCCCACAGGCCTGAGTGAGGCTGGGAGCTGTGCTCCAGTTACAGCCTGAGCGTGTCTCTCCTTCTCTCCAGCATCTACACTCGAAGAGGACACAGGCCAGTTGACTGCATAGATTGAGTCTGCAGCCCTGAGAGCTGAGACCTTATGTCCTCTTCAGAAGTAGAACTCTGGGGTGTTGGAGGTGCGAACACAGGCCTTTGGTACTGATGAGTTGCTTTAATTTGGGCTTTGCTGACCTTCTTTAGGAATGAAAATGTTTGTTTTTAAGATTTTATATATTTATTCATGAAAGACAGAGAGAGAGAAACCGAGATACAGGCAGAAGGAGAAGCAGGCTCCCTGCTCAGTGAGGATCTGCTTCTCCCTCTTCCTCTGCTCATGTTCTCTCTCTCTCTAAAATAAATATATAAAATCTTTTTAAAAAAGTAAAATTTTTTAAAAACATAGAATCAATCACTTCAGTCTGCAAAGGATATGTGTTCAAATTGAAACAGGTTCAACATGATGATTCTCTACTATATGAGTTGCTCTGGGCACTTCCCCCTTCCCAGATATGTCACATTCCTGGACCAGAGCATTTTTCCTAATCCATTTACTGGAATATTTTGATATAACCAAGTAATAGATTTAATGAGTAATTTGAGACTTTGTAAAAGAAGCTGCCTTCAGCAGAAAGGACCTACTTTTTTTCTTTCAAATGTGTGTCTGTGAACAGTATATTAGGTGAGTTGAGCTCGTCAACCTTAGTTTATTGGGGGTTACTTTTCTATGAAATAAGTGTGTTAGCAGACAGACTAATAGATTTCTTGTGGGGTTTTCTGTTTGTTTTTTCATCTCTTGAGGAATTTCTCTTTTATTTTTTTATTATTTATTTTTTTTTTTTGGAATTTCTCTTTTTTAAAGACTTGTTTAGGGATCCCTGGGTGGCTCAGCGGTTTGGTGCCTGCCTTTGGCCCAGGGCATGATCCTGGAGTCCTGGGATCGAGTCCCACATCGGGCTCCCTTCATGGAGCCTGCTTCTGCCTCTGCCTGTGTCTCTGCTTCTCTCTCTCTTTCTCTGTATCTCTCATGAATAAATAAATAAAAATCTTTTAAAAAAAAAAAAGAAAAAGACTTGTTTATTTGAGAGAGCGTGGGGAGAGAGAGAACCTGAAGCAGACTCCCAATGAGTGGGGACCCTAGATGCCCCTTGATCTCATGACCCTGAAATCATGACCTTAGCAGAAACCAAGAGTCAGACACTCAACTGACTGAGCCACCCAGACCCATGTGCTCCTCCTGAGGAATTTCTTAACACAAAGTAGTCTAGAAAGGATTCTGGATATATGCTACTTAACATATATTTGCATTTAGACCTCAATCTTATTTACACCTGGGCATAACTTCTACCAAACTGGTCAAAAACACATACCAACTTAAGAAAATAGTTTGGTACGTAATGGCAGGAGCCCAAATATTTGTAGATTTAATGACAACTCAAGCAGTATTTATTGTAACTTATGAATATCCAGCTCCCTTTTTTTTTTTTTTAAGATTTTTTAAATTTATTCATGAGACAGAGAGATAGGTAGAGGGAAAAGCAGGCTCCCCATGGGGAACCTGATGTAGGACTCAATCCCAGGAAACCAGGATCATGCCCTGGGCCAAAGGCCCAGGCTCAGTCACTGAGCCACCCAGGTATTCCTTCATCCCTCTGTTTTCACTTGAATTTTCCCTTCATTTGAAGCTTAGAGCTGTTTTCTCTGTAAAGAAAGCCTGGCAGATTGTATACATCAGCTTTGTTTTCTTGGTAGTCCTTTTTACTGAAGTATATCATGAAGAATGGGAGTGGAGAGTTAGGGAGGGTGACCTAGTCCAGCCCTGATCCCTCCATTGACCCATTATAGCTCTTTGGGCTCATACCTCAACCTGGTTAAGCACGAATGTCCTTTCCTGATGTAGAAAGGTGTGATAACAATTCAGTAATGGTAAGACTCAGTAGTGGTAAGACGGGAGGGGTGGGGCTGGAGGGGAGGGGTGGGGCGTGTGCTAAATTAGAACAACCCCAGTTGAATCTGTATTGCACAGAGTTCCTAAGTCCAGGGGTAGCCAAACCATTTTGCCCAGTTTATGAACACATAGGCATCAGAGTTGGGCCAGAGCAGCCATTCTACCCTGGAGGGTAATGAGTACTGGGGTGGAGGAGGAAGAATGTGTGAACCAAAACAGATAAAAGACCTTCAAAACCACCAGACCTGATGGTCTTTCGGCACAGAATTTCATACGACTTACACTTGGATTTGCATCAGTGGTAACCCTAGTTTCCATGCTTCCTCCATCTGGAAGAGTGTGGCACCTAGGTTATATACCTAACATTTGTGTAGTCTACAGGCAAGACCTGGGATTCTCCTCTATAATTGCTGACTTATGCAAAGGTTATGTAGTATCTTGAACACTAGTACAGGCTGGTCAGTGGATAAAGGAACTTGAGGCTCGACCCATGTTTCTCATTGGCCATGCACCATACCACTCCAGTCTTCCACTGGCTTGAGCCTTCCAGTATCCTTATTTTATATGCAACATTTAATTCTTAGAACATTTCTTTTTATTATTGTGTTTCCTACAAAAAGCTGTGGGCCATGTGTTCACCTCTGTTCCTTAGAGGTGGAACACACACTTTCAGCATAAATGGGCTTGTGCTTAATCAGAATGCACAAGCTTTGTGAGTTTTCTAGGGAGGAGTCACACAGCACTCAGAGTGTGACAGACATAGGTTTTAAGAACAGATTGATAAACCATTAAGTGTCTAAGCACAGCGATTACATCTTTGTGATTACACAAAAGAGTGTCTGGAATTGAGGTGTCAAGTTTGTCTCTCTCTTCATACGATGTGCAGTAAAAAGAGGAAGCTACCTTTCCTGAATTTGTTTTAAGTGAGAAGCTTTCAATGCGTGCCAGACTTCTGGTGTGTTACCCCACTGTCTATGTTACATCTATGTCTATGTTAACAGGTTAGTGCCTCACTTTGTGTATGGCCATTATAAATTCCAGCTGTGGAAATAAAATTGATAGACTTTTGCATGTTTTGATTTAAAAACTGCTTAAGAGGGGCAGCCCAGGTGGCTCAGCGGTTTAGCGCCGCCTTCAGCCCAGGGCCTGATCCTGGAGACCTGGGATCGAGTCCCATGTCGAGCTCCCTGCATGGAGCCTGCTTCTCCCTCTGCTTGTGTCTCTGCCCCTCTCTCTCTCTCTCTCTCTCATGAATAAATAAATAAATAAATAAATACTGCTTAAAGGGTGCCTGGGTGACTCAGTTGGTTAAGCATCTGTCTTTGGCTCAGGTCCTGATCTCAGTGTCCTGGGATCAAGTCCTAAGTCTTGCTCCCTGCCCAGCAGGAAGTCGGCTTCTCCCCCTGCCTCTGCCCCCCCCCCCCATGCTCGCTTTCTTTCTCTGTGTCAAATAAATAAAAATCTTCATAAAAATAAAAGTAAAATTAAAACTATTTTAAGGTGTAGCTTCTTGGGACTCTGTTTTTGCTCCAGGTCTTGGTCTTCACTATCACTGAGATAAAATACAATAATTCTAAAGCCCTGATGTGAATTAGAAGAGATTTTTGTCACCTGTTTCCTGCTGGCAGTGTTAAATTTCATAGAAGCCACGCTTACTCTGTAGTCAGGAATTTTTACTTTTGTGGTTTAAATTTTCATTTCTTCCCCAAGATCAGATTTTTGGTTGGGTATAGCATCCAAGTTACTGAAAGGTAGTAACTTCAAAATTTTTAACACTTAATTCCTAAGGAATGGTTTTAAGCGAATTAATGTACAGAATTATGTATTTACTTTTTAAAAATCCCTAAAAAGCACTTTTCTTCTTTATAGTTGTGATGAAGTAAATTGTGAAATAAACTGTCTAGATAGGAAATTCCTGTGTTGTCAGTAGAAGGTACCTAGGGTCTATGTTTGTGTCTTAAAGCAAGCTCAGAGTTGCTCTTCATTTGACTATACATAGAGTTTTGGGGTTATTTTTAATTGTTTTTCAAAATAAGATTGCCAGTCAAATCCTCTAATCCTCTAAAAGGAATTTACTATAGAAATAGAGCTGCAGCTGTCTCAGAGTCTTGGTGCAGCTAGGGTCAGTGTAGGGAAAGCAAAAAGCAGAAGTAGTATCCTGTGTCCTGCATCCTATCCTGTCAGACCTAATAAAGACCCCTGCTATGCACTATTCAGGGCAGCACATTTCAGGAGCACACTGGGTGGGGGACTAGGATGGTGATGGTGGGTCTTCCCACTGTTCATCGTAAAGGGCACATGGAAGGAACTGGTTCAGGACCAGGTTTGGAGCATGTGGTGGCAGCTTACTTAATGAAAAAGAAGTGAGGGGTGCGTGGGTGGCTCAGTCAGTTAAGCATGTAGTTCTTGATTTCAGCTCAAATCTTGATCTCAGGATCATGAATTTGGGCCTGAGTTGGGCTCCACACTAGGCATGGAGCCTACTTAAAAGAGAAAAAGAAAAAAATAAATAAGAAGGGTAATGACCGAGAGGGATTATAGATTGTCTTTATAGGCCCAGGGAATGGAAGCAAGATTGAGTTGGGGGTTGGCAGGGGGACATTTCAGTTCCCTATGAAAAAGAACTTTGCAGCCTCTAATGCCCTTCGGTGAGGACTGCTCTGCTTTAGGAAAACAGCATGCCACCCATGCCAGGCAGTGGGCCCACAGGCCAGGAGACCCAGCATCATATTTCAGATGGCCCCTGTACCGGGTCTCCCACCTGCCTATGATACTGGACTTCCTGCTATGGCTAAGAGCCAGCAAGTATGCCCTTGGACAGAAACCTAACCACAGGTGTGGGTGTGCTGGGCACGTCACTGGCTTCTCATAAAGATGTAAATCGGTGGGTGGGGCGGGGGAGATGGCTCCAGTGAAATGGGTAAGCAGGTCTTCTGACCTTGAATCGTAAATGGGTGAATTAGGTATTTTAGCACATTGGACTTAACGCCTTAGATTGGAATTTCATTGTGGGAAGAATGATGGTGGAAGGGCATAGATTATGCACGCTGCTTTCCAGACTTCCGACCCAACTTCACAGCCTTGGTTTACTGGCAGTTTCCAAATGGTCAGCCTGGAAATGGATCAAAGCAGCTTGTTTTGACTTTCTTGCTCAAGGCCACATAAAAGCACAGGCAACACGCAACTGAAAAGGAGTAAGTATAAAACCGTGGCTTCCTCTCCTGAACTTTATTATTTGTAGTGCTGTCTCCTAGCAGCTGTGCGTAAAGTGCTGTCTTGAATTCACGCGACTGCCCAGGCTCAACACCGACAAGTATGAGGGGAAAACAGATGGAGGAACTTTCTGAGCACCGATACTACGGTCACTTGTGTTTTATTTCTAATTACTCTCATGATCCTCCAGGGGCTCAGTGGAATTGATAAAAGATTTATCAACAAATAAAACAATGCATAGGAGAAACAGACCCGGGGTTGGGGGAGGGGGGAGTGTGTGCTAGCAGTGAAATTGAGTTCTGGCTTACTTCATTTCCGAAGAACCGCTGGAGTTGCTGAAGGTGATTCTGATAGCATTTTCTGCAGTAGAACTTAGGAGAGCAGCAGATGCTCTGGAAACCCTGGAGCCTGATCACTCAGGTGGGTTTCCTAAGGAACCTTTAGCAGGCCAGCTGGCTATGTCCTTTGTCCTCTTGTTAGCTTGTGGATAACTGACTCGAAGATATTTCTGAAGATACTTAAATAAGGAGACTATTGGCTTGAATTGACATCCTAGAATTTTTATTTCCCCAAATGAATATTGAGCTCATGAGTGGCCACCTGCAGAGGCAGTGCTTCCTCTGAACATTTCTGGAGTATCTCTTTTTGATTTGGCACTAGTTTCAGAGCTGAAGAGAAATGGTCTTTTAGAGGGTCCTTATGGTTTTTGGCTAAATTAGACTCCTTGGGGAATAGACATGGATGACCCTAAGATGTTGAGAGGAAGGGACCCCACAGTTCCTGATAAGTGCTGGGCAAAATGCACACTTGTCCAAGTAAGATCTGTTGTGTTTTTTTTTTTCTCTGTTGTGTGTTTAAAATAAAAATGATTATGATTGTGTCTTCAAAGTCATACATTCCATATCTGTTCAAGGACTGAGAAATCCTTTCTCAGCTCTGAGTGGCATACATATTCAAAGCTTAATTCATGCTGACTGTTTTAAAATGTAATCTTCATTCTGCCTAAGTATTTGTGGATTACTGCACATCTGAAAACAGAAGTGTATGACGTATTTCCATGAATTTTAATTTGGTTTCTGGTTCTGCACTTGAAACTCCACTAGGGACATTCAAGGGAACGAAAACAGTGGCCGCCCCTCGGAAGTGAGAGCTGCACCAATCCTGTCGCTCAGAATGAGCACAGTCACATGAGCTCATGTGTAGGACATGGTACCCCCAGCACACATGCATGCCCCACCCAGTGGTGTTTCTCAGCACCCTCACAGAGCAGGACAGCTGGGTGTAAAGACAATGGCAGTGGCATTGTAATGGAACCTCTGTTTCTTTGACACCTGCTGTTGGTGACAGTGAGGTGGAGGCAGTTGGGTGTTCAAGAAAAATGAGGTTTGGTTTGGCTGACATTGAGTTCATTATGAATTGACGACCTTTCTCTCTCTCTTTTTTTTTTTTTTTTTCATTTTCCCACCCTAGTTGGCAGTGCTACAGAAAGCCCTTTCTGAAAGCCCCAGCCTGATTTCACTATCAGCCACTTAACCACGACATTAATTTTTTCAATTGCTGAGCTTAAGATTTGAAATTACCATATGGGTTGGAAAATGTTCTGTAGCTGAACCAGAACGGTCTTTTCACAACTCAAAGTTCTTTGACATTAAAATTGTCCTCCTTTCCATCCGTTCCCCCCTCCCCCCACAGTGGTATGGAAACGTGAATTAATTAGAGCTCAGTATTTTTTTTTCTATAGGAAATACTGTTACCAGTAAATTCTGAATCTCAAAAAAATTGTTTCTGAGAGTTCCGATGAAACTTCATTTATCATCTCACAGTTTTGACAGAATTGATGGCTTTGGTTAGAAAATCTGGATCTAGCAGATTCCCCCAGCTAAGTCTGGTGCTTGCAGAACTGGAGCTGGCCTTCCGTGGGCTTTAGGTTGCTGCCGTGGAGTGGTTTTACATTTAGATCACTGTCTGTTTTATTCTCCCCCCACCCCACCCCAGAGTCTTAGTGTCAAGCTTATCGAGTGAGAAATGAATTCTTGGGATCCCTGGGTGGCGCAGCGGTTTAGCGCCTGCCTTCGGCCCAGGGCGCGATCCTGGAGACCCGGGATCGAATCCCACGTCGGGCTCCCGGTGCATGGAGCCTGCTTCTCCCTCTGCCTGTGTCTCTGCCTCTCTCTCTCTCTCTCTCTCTCTGTGACTATCATAAATAAATAAAAATTAAAAAAAAAAAAATGAATTCTTAAATGGAGAAACTACATTTTCTGTGGACAAAAAATAATGCCTCACCAGCATTTTCCCTCTGAAGAATTCTTTAAGTTCATTGCCTTATAAGTTAAAATCTTTATCTTCCTGACTAGACATAAAGAGTTTTTGTTTCAAATAAAGGCACATTTTATTGATCAAGTATCCATATTTATTGTTGTGGAATATATTATGGGTTAGAAAGTAAAATATGTGTGCTTGATATTAATAGGCCAGAAATATAAATGTAAATGTAAGTTATCTTTTTGATAGGTGGACTAAATTGTTATAAAGGGAGTAGTTGGATCAGTATCTGGGTAGAATGATAAGGGGAGACCAGTATGTTGAATATTCCCTGACTCTGAGCCCCACCTGCTTCAGGTACACCTTTGGAAGACCATACTGTGGATTCACCATTCTGGTGGTTCATTCTCTGGGTGACAGTGGCACAGAATTAAGCAAATTAATTTGAGCTTTGACCAGCACTACCGTGGGGCTGACAGACTGTTTCTCTAGGGTCAACCAGACCCATTTTTCTGTTCTGGTGGCTTCTCCTGTGACATGAGACCAGATATGAGTCACTAAGATGAAACTAGTGGTGAAGTCAAGAAAAGTGTCTCCTACCCCCAAAAAAGAAGATATTTTTATCACTTCAGAAATCATCTTTGAAATTTATGTTGAAACATGCAGTGGACTGGGATTAAGACTATCTTTTTAAAATACAGGAATAGGGGGTACACAAGTGGCTCAGTGGTTGAGCGTCTGTCTGCCTTTGGCTCAGGTTGTAATCCTGGAGTCCTGCAATTGAGTCCTGCATCGGGTTCCCCATGGGAAGCCTACTTCTCCCTCTGCCTATGTCTCTGCCTCTCTCTGTGTGTCTCTTGTTAATAAATAAATTAAAAATATGTTTAAAAATATAGGAATAGGATACCTTTTAAAATATTCCAAATAGAATTTTTGTTTTAGATCTTACTTTATAACTGTCTATTTTGTGTACATGTTAGGTAGGTTTTACTGCAGGATAAATGATGGTCATGTATTGTAGCTTTATAGATTAAAGGAACAAGAACAAAAAAAAACCCCAGTTTTTCAAAAGCCAAATGGTGACATATGCTATGTTAGAGTAGTCCAGGCAGATCCATCTCCTAGGCAAAAGTTAATTTATATTTTTATTATTGGTTATATTGTATTGTTATTTTTCTAAGTCAGCAAACAAAAATATATACCTACGTACAGTTAGATATCTCTAATCTGTTGTTCTCATCAGTTTGTGTATGCTTAGCCTGGTCTAATCTGTTATCTTTGGTTACTTAAAATTCCAGGACATCCCCAAGGTCTCTTTCTTGCCTGTTGCTCAGTGTTCTCGGGGTCTGGTCTGTGCAGCATCTCCAGAGTTGCCTAGGGAACCTGTGAGTGGGCGGCCTCCTGGGCCTCCCACAGGCTCTCCCACCCTTTTTGTCTCACTGCCACACACACCTTTTGGATATATTTGGATCTATATGTTTGTTTAAGCGACTGAACTGTTCTTTCCCAGAGAAGAAACATCTACTTACTTCCTTTGCCTCCTTTTCCAAAATATAGCAGAGCCTTTATCTCTAAGATGAACAAGTTGGATTTGGCCACCAAGAGTCCATATTTTCTTCTTAGCTGCTGGCTAGGCTGACATGTTCACTAGGTGCTAGTTTGATGATCAGCCGACTTCTGACACAGACTGGCTCCTTTGATGGTTGCCAGCCCAAGCATAAGCCAGGAAGAACCTTCTAAACCACACACACAGTAAGTAAAGTGAGGGTGTTAAATAGAATGCAGTAGACCTCATCTATGGTTTGGGGGAAATTAACTGGGGGAGTTATTCTTGTTTCATGTTACAACAGGTATAAAGTTCACTTAAAATGTCGTGTCCAGGGACACCTGGGTGGCTCAGGGGTTGAGCGTCTGCCTTCCACTCAGGTCGTGATCCGGAGTCCCAGGATCGAGTCCCACATCGGGCTCCCTGCAGGAGCCTGCTTCTCCCTCTGCCTATGTCTCTGCCTCTCTCTGTGTGTCTCTCATGAATAAATAAATAAAATCAAAGTGTCATGTCCAGAAAAATTTACCATTTAAATGTTGAAATTTAATCCACAAGAATGTAAACTCCACGGGAGCAAGGCTTGGCCTATTTGGTTGCCATATCCAGATCATCTCCTAGAAGAGTGTCTAGCATATGGACATTCAAATTCATTGGGTATATTAGTGAATATGTTGATTGATTAAATACTGGATACCTTGCCTGCAGTTTTTAACTTGTCTACCATTTTTATAAGACACATAATCTGTATTTCACACATTTTTTGGACAATTGGTATGATTTTCATTTCTGACTCTAGAAAGCCAATAGATTATGCATTTTTTTTTATTTTATTTTTTAAGTAAATTCTACACACACAGCATGGGGTGTGAACTCACAATTCCCGAGATCAAGTTACATGCTCCACCGACTGAGCCAATGAGGCGTCCCTGAAAGCAGTTTACTCTCAAGAGAGCCTTGTATAATGAGAAACAGGTAGAGCTCTGAAGCCCAGAAGAGGTATGTGGTGGTAGCTCTGAAGTGGCCACACGGTGTCCTGCTGGTCACCTGGCATCTCCCTGCAGGGCAAGTTAGGAGGATGGCATGAAATAACTCACGAAACCTTGCAGGCTCTGATGTGTAGTAGGCATTCTAAGAAAAGAGCTTTCTTTTCTCTCAGGGTGAGTTGACTTTTTTAATGCTTCTGAAGTTGGGGGAAAAAACCCACCTGATTGCTGATAGTATAAAAAGAATAGTAATGATTGCTGGTATTGACAGACTAAATCTTGAAAGTGCTATAAACTCCTGAGAAGGAAATGAACTATTACATCATCACCTGGCATCACATCTACCCTGAAAATTTGTGTTCTGCCAGTTTTAGCCATTTAAAACTTAATTTTTATAGGCTTTTATAGAGTAATGATAAAAATATTTGTGTGGCAAAGATACAGCCAAAGTAATTTTTTTATTTGATGGGTATATTCAGGGTACATACCTGGCTTATCCTAGAAGCTTCTCTGTGGTCAGCCTTCATGTTCTCCCCTCAGGTCTTCCTTTAGGAATCTTCTCTTGGCTTACTCACCAAGCACAGATAATTCTGAAGAGGATCCATGTGCGTTCTTTGCGCACACACACATACACGCATCCACGTACACCCACACACTCAGTGCCCACCCTCTCTCGGGCACTCACTCTTTGTGGGGGGGATTATTGTTGGATTCATTTGGGTGGGGGTTGGGCAAAGAAGATGGAGTAAAGAGTTTTGAGAAGACTTGGTAAAAACTCAGTTTATTAGGCTTTTTTTAGAGTGCACTTTTAAGTGCTTTCATAGAGCTATGAATCAACATCAGTTTTACATATAATGATAAAAATTTAGAAACCCCACCTACAAAGTATTTCTACAAAAATACAAAACAGCCATATGTATGGTATTGTGAAATCTGATCATTGTAGGTTTTTAAACATTTTGCCGTGGTCAGAACATAACACGTGTGTTTAATTGGGCAGTGTGGCCCACTCGAACAGTAAAGTTAACACATCACAAGCCCAGGAACCTCATTTCTTTTCATGAGCCCACAATGCTGAACCGTTCTGTCCTGAATGGGGAGGATGCTGTCTTCCTGGCTCTAGTGAGATCTTCTGACAGCTCCCATTTTTTTGCTTCATTTTTGGCCATTCACATGGCTTTTATTTTATTTTTATTTTTATTTTTTTTTAATTTTTTTTAATTTATTTATGATAGTCACAGAGAGAGAGAGAGAGAGAGAGAGAGACATAGGCAGAAGGAGAAGCAGGCTCCATGCACCGGGAGCCCGATGTGGGATTCGATCCCGGGTCTCCAGGATCACGCCCTGGGCCAAAGGCAGGCGCCAAACCGCTGTGCCACCCAGGGATCCCTCACATGGCTTTTAAATGGTTTCATCAACAAACAGATGAGTGGACTGGACGTGAATGCTAGTGACAATGAAAAACCAAACATCCCTCTTTTTTCTATTTTCAAAAATGCCTTTACTCCTTCACCCAAAGCATTTCTTCTTTCCATGTGAGGTTTGCAGACTTGAATCCACCCTTATTGGCTGCGTGAATAACTGAGATGAATCGTACAGAGTATGCCTTCGTTTGGCTACGTGGTAGCACTTCTGAAGACTGTCACTGTACCTATCCCCATGGAAACAAGCTTTCAGGGACACCTGTGTGGCTCAGCCATTGAGCATCTGCCTTTGGCTCAGGGCATGATCCTGGAGTTCCGAGATAAATAAATAAAATCTTTAAAAAAAAAAAAAGAAAGAAAGAAACGATCTTTCAGGTAGCATGCTGTTTCTCAGATTTTCCCTCATTTTACAGCTTTATTTTTTTTTCAAGATTTGTATTTATTCATGAGAGACACAAAGAGAGAGGCAGAGACATAGGCAGAGAGAGAAGCAGACTTCCCGGCAGGGAGCCCGATGTGAGACTCGATCCCAGGACCCTGGATCACACCCTGAGCTGAAGGCAGACGCTCAACCGCTGAGCCACCCAGACGTCCCCATTTTATAGCTTTAAATAGGACAACCACCTCATCTCCTATTTCTATATGATGTTTGAAATTTCCCTAGGAATTCTACCTTGTATTAAAATCAGCAGTTATTTTACTGACAACCTAAATTTTTATATTCTCCTGTGTGTTTCAAGTATGAATTTTTATTTATTTATTTATTTTTTTGGTGATTTTTATTGTACCATTTTGGTGTTGATTTATCTTCTTGAAATGGAAGCATGTAATTAAGCGGCTGGGACATTTTTAAGTTTTGCAATTCTGAGTCTCCAGTTTTGAAAAAGTAAGTTGTTCTTATCTGTTACTTTCTAAGCAAATTGGGGTAGCGGACCCTGCCACCATAATATAGTGCACAGTCCTGGAAGTTAGGGAGATTCCAAAAACAGAACAAGAATGTGTGAGAAGAGCTTGCTTCTAGAAACTTACTTTTGAACATGCTAAATGATCTATGAAAAACAACATGATTTTTGTTCTGTTTGTTCTGCTGCAGCTTCCATGAGGCAGTCTCAGGCTGTACCTGCAGATATGCGCCCGGAGATATGGATTGCGCAAGAGTTGCGGCGTATTGGAGACGAATTTAATGCATATTACCCAAGGAGGGTAATGATGTTTTATTTACTACTTCTCCTCACACCCTCCCCCTCCCCACAATTTTTTTTCTTTAAGGTTACTAGTAAAAATTCCATACTTATTCTGGAAATGCAAGGTATTACCTATATGTGACCTACCAGTGTTTCTCCTTGTCCATTTTCCATTTGAAAACGTTTTATGGATGAATTTACATGATGGTAATTAAGTAGAATATAGTACAAGGTTGCAGAGGGATTTCAGTGAGCAAAGACCGTAAAGCATTCATGCTAAGAAAGGGGTTAATGATATGCCTTGACATATTCCCACATAAATAGTAGCATAGTTTTCAATCTGTATAGAGGGTTTCTGCGTTCCTGTTGGGCAGTTGGGGTCAAAGTTAAAAACCTATTAAAACTTCCATTTTCGCTCAGCCAGAGGGGGCAACGCCCGCATAGTCCTGTAATGGTGAGCCTGGAGCTTGGCAGGTGATGAGTCAGAGCAGGAGAGCCATTGCCCATTAGTCCATGCTCTGTCCTTGAGTTCTCTCAGGAGGCCATTAACCGGTAGTCTGGGATCCGGGGTATAAAAATTGTATATGCCAAATTGACTGCCACTTAAATTTTGAGGTGTGCTATTGGTTAAAAAGAAAAAACTGCCCTTTGTCTTCTGTAGACACAGTATATTTTGTTGGTTTTGTCTATTGGGGCAGTAAACATTACCGTTTGGACACCTTTTGCCCATGGAAAACATCTCAAAATATATAGGGTTGAACTCTGGAAGTCAGGGCTGTTACGAGCGTATGTGAGTATTTCTTGTAAAGGATGCACCAGCAGATGTGTGATAGAACGTAATTTTGGCTTGTTTTACACTTTTTCAAACAATCAAGTATGAGGATCTTTCTATTGACTCATCCAAAAAGAAGACACATCTTCTTTTGTAGAAAAAGCTATAATTGTAACTATCATTCTTTCTTACTGTGTCACTGGTCTGCTGGCTCCTTTTTTTTCTGAATGTTACAGCTTCATATAAGCATCTCTTTAAGATTTTTTTTCACTTTTTTTTTTTCTGGAAGGAGAAGTCATGCTTAGAATACCCCAGTATTAGTGTCCTGCTTTATTTTTTTTAATAATAAATTTATTTTTTTATTGGTGTTCAATTTGCCAACATAGAGAATAACACCCAGTGCTCATCCCGTCAAGTGCCCCCCTCAGTGCCTGCCACCCAGTCACCCCCACCCCCCACCCACCTCCCCTTCCACCACCCCTAGTTCATTTCCCAGAGTTAGGAGTCTTCCATGTTCTGTCTTCCTTTCTGATATTTCCTACCCATTTCTTCTCCCTTCCTCTCTATTCCCTTTCACTATTATTTATATTCCCCAAATGAATGAGACCATATAATGTTTGTCCTTCTCCGATTGACTTATTTCACTCAGCAGTGTCCTGCTTTAAACATTAGTCTGTCTTTTAGCTAGCTGTCGCTGTTAATGAATGAGACCTGCTAATTGCCTTTAGTCTTTTTGTTTTACTGTCCATACGATGCCTCTCGGCTTTTTTTTAGAAACACATGGAGACATCTTCCCATTGGCAGAGGGTCTTTCATTTATTCCTTTAGTATAGGGTCTCTGTGAGGGAGCCAGGGATGTTCTGAAAATTCACATTGGATCCTCTTCAGACCTTCCTATGGGGGATGTGTGTGTGTGTGCGCGCACATGTGTGTATGCACACATGTGCATGCATGTATATTTGATGGGAAATATGCTATAGTGTGATTCTGTTATTAAACGAGAACTGTAACATCTATGAATAGGTTTAGGAATTTCTCATGTGGCCATCTTGAGCTGGCAAGAATATCTAACATCCTACCTCTGACATTCCTGGTGTATAAATCCCTTCTCAGCCTGGCTCTGAAATGGTAATTGTTTTTGCAAAGTTGACTGTTTCATAATTTGCCACCACAGTTACTCTCCCTCCACCCCCAGCTCCTTTCCCTTGGTTTCCCTGAAGAGATTTCAGTGTTCCTGTGTGTGACTGGACTTGACCGTCTTAGTGGACCAGGAGAGACTGGTCGGAAGCAAGACCCCAGTGCATTCGTGATGACTTCATGCTGGGGTGGGAGGCTGGGGGGCATGTCCATCATTCAGCAGGAAAAGATGGCAGAGTGGCCTCTCAGGGTGAGCCTAAGCAGCAAACTGACAGGCATGCTGAGCCTGCCTCTTTCTCCATCTTGAAGGGGTTTATAGATGTCCTTAGCCCAGAACTGGATGGGGCTGCCCAAGAAAGAGGAAGCTGTGGACCCTCATGCCTTCAGAGCCCGGAAACTCTGGATGCCAACATGAGCCCACATAGCTCCATTCTCAGGGATTAGACCAGGGCCTTGGCCACAGAGCTAGATGTCTTGTGAGGATATTGTGTATGTTTCTCTTTAAACTTACATGAGGTATCAGTGACTTTATAAGGTTTACCCTTGGGCCTGTCCAGATGGACCTGGTTGATGCACCTTCTTGGTGGCCTGTGTGATCAGCATTAAGACATGGGCCAAGTGTGGCATGGTGGTTGGTGCAAAGCATAGGCCATGGAGGTGGATGGTTCTAGTAACATGCAAATGGGACACATACTATGGGATTATTTTCATTACCTTGTCTGTCCATGGGAGGTGAGAAAACAGCATCTAGTGGATTACATCCTTCTTCCCCTAGTCTTCTCCCAGTGTTACTTCAGTGTAATGTTTAAGAGGATATTTGTGATGACCGTATCTAATTTATTCAAATGAGATGCGACCTCTTTGTTCTCACTGCTTCTGGTAAAATAAACGTAAGTTAATTTCATTGCAGTATCACACTATTTTCTGGTTATATAAACCTTATTTTGCATCTCTTTAAAAATAATGAGCCAATGGGAAAATGCAGTCACTAATAATTTCAGGGACTCTAGCTTTCCTAGTAGGCTGGGGATGTTGGGAGAGGTGGAAGGGCAGACTCTAGCTTATAACCTGATTTTTCTCTAATGGAGGCAAATACATTCTCCAGATTTTATTAATTGCCCATTCAGAACACCAGACTCTAAATTGTGACACAGTGACCCCCAAAACTACCGACAACCTGTCTTACTATTGTTGGTTAAAAATAATTCATAGTCTGCAGTGTCACTGGTTGGTCTGTTGTTGAATACCGGGGATAGAAATCTGGGGAGGAAATGGGAGGCCATAGTGGAAAGTCATGCATTCATGTCACTTGCTGTCTCCATGGGGGGAGTTCCTTCTTGGTGAGTGGCGTGCATCCCCACCTTGCTTTATAATGGTTGCTTTATAATGGATTTTTAGCACTTTAAATATTTAGTGTCTTTATTTGCTTAAAACTATTATAGTACCTTTTCTAAAGTGTTGGTCTTTTACTGCCATGAGCCTTTCGAAGCCTGACAGGATATTTTCCCGTTTTTTCAGTTAGAGCAATAGAGGAAGGTGTCGTGTAGTTGTCATGTGTTCAGTCCACTTAAGGGCAGTGGGGAAGCGTATGACACGGAGCTGTTGGAGTCTGAATCCTTGAAGGAGGAGGTGAGAGAGGCACAGGTGAGCGCAAAGTTCCAGTGCATGTTCCCCCTTTTTCTTTTGTGACTCCATGTAATTGCCCCCAAACGACCCTGCCAGGGCAGAGTGACCCATGTCCCCCTCTGGTCTGGTAAGTTCAACTGCTCCAGGTCTGGTGTATTTTTGTAACTTTCTGTTTTGAAATCATTTCAGACTTACCTATAAAAGTTGCCAGAATGGTACAAAGAACCCTCTTATCTCTGCCACTGTTATGACCACATTGCCACATTTGCTTTACTGTTCTCCCCCTTTATACCTGCATACGTATTATTTTCTGAACCCTTTAAGAATAAATGACAGGTGTGGTGTTCTTTTCCTCTTAAGTACATCGATGTGTATTTCCTAAGAATAAGAATATTTCCCTTACATAACCACAGTGTAATTCTCAAAATCAGGAAATTAGCAATGTTACAGTACTGTTACGTAATCTGTGGACTCCATCCAAACTTTACCAGTTGTGCCAAAAATGTCCTTGATAGTAGGAGGAAAAAAAAGTTGTTTTCTGGCCCAGGGTCCAGTTTAGAATCACATGTTGAATTTAGTTGTCTTATTGCTTCAATGCCATTAATTTGGAGCCATTCCCCTGGCTTGGTGACCCTGACATTTTTGAAGGGTCAGGACAGTTCTTTTAGATTCTCCCTGAATTTGATTTGTCCAATGTCTCCTCATGGTGACATTCAAGTTTTGGCTTTAGGGCAGGAATACGGCAGGGGCAACATTGTATCTTTCACCCTTAGCTTTGGGAGGCATGGGTAGTCCTCCTGTCTCATTCCTGGCGATGTTGACTCTGGTCAAAGGTGACATCTTCCATGCTAATGTCAGTACATTTCTATCTCTCATGGAAGGAAAATGTTTGTAAAGAAGAACTTCCTTTCCCCATTATACGTTCATCTCCTTCATCAACCTAAATTCACGGGTCTCTGTTTCATTCTACAGGTTACTGTCCATTACTCTCAGTGCTTATTTTGATCCTCAGATTGGCCGAGATCTGGCCAATGTCAGCACCCTGGTGCATTTTTACCTGTCATTAAGCATTAAAGTAGTGCAGGCACACATAGAACATATTACAGGGCAAAACCCAAGAGCCCTTGGAGGTAGTATAACTCCTAGAAGGCATATGTTGCTGAAATGCCTATACCTGCATAGTGCCCTTTACTGTTCCAGCTCCGCATGCCCCAGCTCACAGTGAATGCTGGGAACATGGATGTCCGTGGGCTTATAGGGAAGAAGATTTCTCCGAGAAGTTGGATCTCTAGCTTTATGAAGAGGGCGAGTGGCTCACATGTAGCCGAGTGGTGCAGCATGGAGCACAGTGTGCTTACCATCCGTTCTCAAGGCAATGGTGCCCACTTGGATTGGATTCTTAGCCATGGGCCAAGGGTGTAGTCCAAGTCCAAGCACAGGCCAGACCCTTCTGAACATCAGAACCTGTGCTCTTGGGGTAATTAGACCCATCATCTACCCCATGTCTGTCTCCCCTGTGCCTTGCAGCCAGGTGGTCCAGCCTAGGTTGCTCTGTGCACAGGAAGACTGCTCTTGGTTGACAATGACTTGGGGATGTCCTGCCTGTGGACTGCAGTGAGCAGCATGTGAAGCTACATCAGACTCTCTAGATTGGCCAAGAAGTGAATAAAAACCTAAGAATTGTTGGATCCTAAGAAAACAGTATGTCTTTTGTTGACACTGCCTACTTCCATGTCCCAGGCATGTGTGGGCATGAATAGACCGAGCTGCAGGCCTATTGAAGTATAGCACTAAAGCAGACCAAGTAGAGCGAGAGAGGTGGCTTGCAGACTGGCCTAGATGGAAACAAGAGTTTAATGGAAGTGTCACCCATTAGTATTCTCATATACTACATGCGACTTTGAAATCTTCCTCTGCTGTCCTTCTTACGACATGAATCCTCTGTGCTTATTCTCAGATTTATGATATTATTCTGTAGATAAGGTACAAGGAAAAGCATAAACTGAACATAAACCCAGGGATGTGTGTTCTCTGACTACATTTTGAGGCCCTCATTAATTGAACATAGAAGTTAATAAAATAATCCACTTTCTGTTACTGTCTGAGTAACAGTTGTGAGTAGCTTAAATGAATTAGTGCCCGTCATTCATCTGTGATACAGTTTGCAGGTTCAGTGAGCGTTTTCCTTGCCGTTGGAGGATGTAGTGCAGTGTTATGGTTTCAGGAGCCTTCGATCAAAGATGATCGAAGAGTCCCCCTTCCTATGGCTTCAGCCCTTCATGTTTTTCCCTGGGACCTTTGAGACAGCACGCGATTCAGATTATCGTGATGGTGACTGTGGATGGCAGGGTTTTTTTTTTTTTTTTCCTTTCTTTCTTTTTTGATGGCAGGTTTTCTGAGCAAAGGTTTGACAGGACTTAGGGATAAAGCGTGACCTTACAGGAAAGCAGGGCTCATGAAAAGTGTGAGAACTTTGGAGTGAGGCCTTGAATCCTGACTCCATTCTTCATATCCTCTAGGGCCCCCATTTTCTCTCCATCTCCTAAGGATGTGGTGAAGGTCACACAAATATTAATGGATGGAGCTAAAAACTGCTGTCCTCTCTTGTCCAGCAGTTCTGGTGTCTCTCTGAACTACAACTGAAATGTGTCAGTTGGTCTTCAGAGTTCAGAGAGATGCTACTAACTGTGTTCGCCTTTCAGTACTCTCTGTCTGGGGCACAAGTTGTATTGGACCTTACTGATGCATGCTGTGTCTGTCTGGGTGTACACAAACAGGAGACGAGACTGGGTCGCTGGGGTGTGTTCACATGGCTGGGTGGGCATGGCGCTGGGCATGACGGTGTTCGTTCGCCCTGCCTGCGGCAAGTGCTCCATCCGTCTGTGGCAGGTGCGCACACCTGCATGGCTGCCTTGCAGGGAGGGGGACCCAGGCCATTCACACATAACCATTCAGAGGTGCAGGTGCCCAGAGGGGGACTTCAGAGGTCTGACTGGGGTTTTTTAAACTCTTGAGGAGGAAATGAAGATGCACATGAGGCGAGGCAAGGCTTGACCTGATGTCTCTCACCATCCTTCGCTAGACTTATCCCAGCTGAACCAGAGCAGAGAGGTTTGGGTTGTGGTTACAGTGCATTACATCTCATCAGCATTTTACTGAGGCTGGGCCATTTCAGGGTGGTGTATTCTTGCTCTGACGCTTGCATTTTATCTAATTCCTGAAATTAGATAGAGCTTCACATGAGCTGTAGGAACCATCTCTGGCTTCTCAGTGGTTGGCCACAGGGCAACTCCAGGGTGATGGTTGGGGCACAGGGTAGAGGGTCCTTCACAGCAGCCAGCCTGGGGTCTGAGGTCTGAGAGCCGATAAGTTAGAGATCTACCTGGTTGAGGGATGTGCTGCCCTGCTAGAAGAAACCCATGTACCCCAGGCCTGAATGGAAGTTAACCTGCGAAGCGATTGTTTATTCTACAAAAAGCCTGAGCTAGAACACTTTCTTTGAAATGATGCATCAAAAATGGAGAGTCGGATTCATGCAAATGGGAGTTTTCTGTGACCGCACTGCCAGAGCAGGTCAGTGGCAGCCGGGAGTACTGTGGGAGCGCACTCTCCTGCTGGTTGAGTGGGAGCACCACATCCGGGGGAGGGGCTCCCGGCACCCTTTCCACAGCTGTGTTGACATCATAGAGCGCTAGGCACAAGCTATGCAAATACCCCCGTTGCCGTGGTGATGAATAGAAAGTGAATTTGGTGTTCCGGGCAGCCCTGCAACTGCAGCAGCCTGACACCTGAAATCAGTAGGCTATCAAACCTGCTCTCTAAGATCTGGGGCAAAGTGGAAAGACCCCCACCCCATATCTTCATAAAGGTCGTCCACGTGGCAGTCCCCTTTCTTCTCTGATCTCTGACTCCATCACTTGTCATTTAAAATAACTATTTAGAGGGCAACCTGGGTAGCTCAGTGGTTTATTGCCGCCTTTGGCCCAGGGCATGATCCTGGAGACCTGGAATCGAGTCCCACGTCGGGCTCCCTGTGTGGAGCCTGCTTCTCCCTCTGCCTGTGTCTCTACCTCTCTGTCTCTCTGTTTCTCTTGAATAAATAAATAAAATCTTTTAAAAAATTAAAATACTATTTAGATTGATGGAGGTTCTGAATGGGCAGAGGTGGTCTTCCATCCATCATGATCAGTGGGGCCATACTCCGCCCCCCACCCACCCTGTCACCTTTTGATTATGGCAGCACTGTCCCAAAGATGCCTTATCAGCCCCTAGGGGAGCAGACACCATCCAGACATTCACGTGACACATCCTTCCTTGCTGATCTGGAGCAGACATTCCCCCGTTTGTCAGAGTCTCACAGTCAAGAATTCAGTCTCTTTTAATATGTTATCACTCAAAGGTACAGCCTTTTAAAAAGAGAGAAAAAAAGTTTAGGACCTTTTAGGTATTCTGTGTTGAAATTTTATAAGGAAGGGGTTTTTGAACATGTTTAAAAATTGCTCTGTGTCTCAAGAGTTCTATAGGTATGCCTTGCTTTTTCGTTCATCTCTCTTAGAATTTGCTATTGAGCTCTCTGCTAGAATGGTGATCATCATTCCACATTTCTCTTGTTACTTTGACTGCCAGGAAATTCTTGGCCAAGCTGTGGCTCTTTGACAGTAGATCTTAGCCCTGCTTCCCAGGATAAGCCTCTAAGTCTCTCTTTCTTGAAGTTATTTCTGATCTCTCTTAACTTTTGTGTTTTTTTTACACCGTGCACGTGTGTTTATGGGTCAGCTCCCTTGAGTAATGTTGAATGTATATGTGTTGTACTCGCTGAGTCGTTTGGCCCAGCCTTTGGAGCGTGGATTGGTGAGCTTGTGTGTTCCATCACCTCATCTGTGAAATGTGGAGGAGAGCTATACTGGCCCACAGCATTATTGCAAAGACTGCATGTCATTTTGTTGAGTGGTGGCGGTGAGTGATTCCTCTGGACCCCAGGCTAGGGCGCACAAAGTCTGAAGGCCTGATGTATCTTGGGGGGGCTTTTTAGAAGCTGGGCTCACATCGGCCTGCGGGGGGAGCGAAGACGAGTCCAGAGCTGCACTCTACAGGTGTGTGGTGGTTACTCTGACTGGTCCTCTAGGCATCCTGAGTTTGGGTTCTTTTTTGTATTTGCATACCTGCTTCCCTGGACTGGCAAGAGAGGATGTTTTGCCCTAATCATTTTTGCTTTAAAATGTAATTAAATTCTGATACTGCGTTGGTTGTCTTGAGCGTAAGTTGAAGATGGTCCTTGTGCAGACACCATCAGGGCAGCTGGTACTGTATATCCAGTCATCCTCTCTCTTCAGCTGCTACAGACAGAGTAGTCCCAGCCCCACCCCCAGCCTGAGTCCTGTGTTTCAGGGCCACAGAGGCTCAGAGTGCCCCAACTCCCACCCTATTGTATGCCCTGTATGCCGTCGGCCCCAATAAGTCTGCCTGGACCCTGCTCAAGGGCATTCCCTTGGCACAGCCCCACCTCCAGCTGCCACCCAGGTTGAACCCATGTTCTCTGAATATAAGGGGATGTAAAGGAACTGTTTGGGGATTCCTTGCTGAATGTTCCTGACACTGTCTCCAAGGACACTTTTCAGATCTTCCAAGAAGAGTACCTGAGTCTCAACCAGGGAAACTTGTCTCAGCTCTGCACCTTCCCGCCCAGGCTCTCCCAGGGTCCCACTTACCCCTCTGCTTTCTCTGCCATTTTATTTACTGTATATTGCTATTGTCCTGTTACCTATTTATTTGTACAGCTCCTCCTCATCAGAGTGTAAGCTTCATAAAAAGAGATGCTGTTGCATTTTTCTTGCTACAGGAAGGACCCTCAGCATCTTGACGCTGCTCTGGCACAGGTCTCCCATTTTACTGGAATGTGTAGGTGTCCTTTGCCTGTAAAGTAATGACCTGAATCCTGATTCCAGAGGCAGGGCAGTGACAATGGCTTTCTTACTGACTGCTGTCACCGTTGGTAGCACCCATGGGTAACCCTCAGGCTGGGCTGTGCATTGCTGTTCTGCTCTCATTGCTCATGACACAGGTATTGCCTATCAGATCTAATGGATGCAGACATGGCTTTCAGAGTTGGGGGCTCCAGGAGCCCCTGGCCCAGATAGGATCATAGACTGTCAAAATTGGCTTCTGGAGGGTCAAAGCTGAAGGTTGAAGGAATCCTCTTCTAGACACATGGGATGGCCATAAAAGTTAATTACCCCAAAGAATACAGTTCCTGGTCTAGAGCACGGTGATAAAAAGACCCAACAGGATGGGCTCCTACACTTTTCAAGCATTTGTGATTGTGTGGTGTGCCTGTGTATGTGTGCACACACAAAAGAGTTCACTGTAATGTATAAAATTGTTTATATTTAGTTTTTTTAATAATCTCCTTTACCCAAATGCATCCTATTAATGTATCTTCCTAAAGTACTTTACTGAGTTAGATTAAAATAGCATTACACCACTCTGATCTAAGAAGTGTTGTTTTTCTAAAGGGGGAAGGACCAAGAATGTTCGTTAAGCTTGAGAGGGTGTATTCGTTCGCTAGGGCTGCTGTAACAAAGTACCGTGGGGGCGGGGTGGGAGGGTGGTGGCTGGGGAGTGTGTTAAACAACAGAACTGTGTTTATTCATAGTCCTGGGGGCCAGAGGTCTGAGATCTTGGGCTGGTTGTGCTGATGGCAGTGTGCTTAGAGCTGATCGCTGGGGCTTGGCTGGGCCACCTCACTTGCTGGCACCCTCATGCCACCTGCCCCACGCTGGTTTCACTGGACAGATACTGTGTGCTCCCCTGAACAAGCTCATTCGTAGGGCTGCAGGTGCTAGAGGGCAGCGAGTCTGCAGGAAACAGGAGCTGCCCATCCTCCAGCTGCTGCGCAATGGGCCGTACACGCTGAGCTGCGCCAGCCTCAGCCAGCTGTGCCAGCCGTCAAGGGTTTTTGGGACTGGCGTGGCCTTTGAATTTAGTCGTAATGGCTTCCTCCATTGAATGTTGTCCAAAAGCAGTTTTTCGCTGGCTTAAAAGCGTGTGTCATGTTGTTATGCATGCTTCCCAAGAGGGCAGGTGTCTGCCTGTCCTTCCTGAGTTATATGTAGCATCTTCTTGCTTGTCAAGGATCAGGTGTTTCTTTTGCCAAAATCTCCAGCCTGGACCCTGCCCCTGCCCCTTGCCCGGCTTCCTTTAAACACCACCACCACCACCACCACCCCATGTCCTTCACTTTGAAGATACAAAAACAGAACTCTAAAATCACGATGGGACTCTGACCTACTACTGTCACAGCCACCCTCATTCACCCAATATCCTCAGAGGGTGGCTGGAGGATTTCTCTCAGGCGCTGCCAGTTCTGGAATATAAAATTAGCTAAATGTAAGCGGTTGGGGATCTGTCCCTGATGTGACCCTGTCCCCTCGCTGGTGTCCTTTTGACCCCATTCTCTGGTCTCACGGAGGCTGGCAGTGACACCTGGCTGACAGGCGATTTCCCACCTTGAAGTAATTGCTTAGCTCTGCATGCACTTTCTTCATTTTAGTAAGCCGTGGTTTTATTTTGAATAAGCCTCTTTCAACCTATTAATATTAGGCTCAACTAAAATTAACCTTCCCCTAAATTATTCTCACACAGAAAAAAGCAAAGTAATTTTGAAAGTTAAATCAAAACAAAGCAATCTTGTGTGTAAAACAGATAAAAATCACAGACTGTGGTTACAGAGCGCCTGTACAGGAATCGCTTACAGAAAGCTGATTTCCTCCAGTCTGGTTATGGAAGGAGAACGGGAAATGCCCGGGCCTTATCACAATCCCATTCTGTCAGACAAGTGCTTGAGAGCTCGTGTAAACAGTCGCAAACGGGGGCTTTGCTGGCAGCTGGTGTCTGTGGGCAATGTTGGCCTGTGACAGGGGACACAGATTCCCAGCCCTGCTGGTGGCCGGCAGTTCCACGGTGGTGTGTGGGAAGTTTCACCTGCCCAGGGCTCGTGGAGAGCCCCAAACAGCAGAGAGCTGGTCTCAGGAGTAGATGACTCGTGAAGGAAACGACCAGGATAGACATGAATCGTGAAACCGGTTGTAGCTCCTGGCACAGAGGCAGATGTGTCCCTTGCTGCCTTTCGCTGCTCTGAATGTATACCTTGCACTTTACCTGCAGAATAGATTAGAACTCCAAGGCAGGCCGTCCAGAAGACCTGAGGACCCCTGAGACCTTTAATCTAGCAATTTCCTTCTTGAACGGTTTCTCAGTTTGTCATAAACATCTGGTGGTCACTGGCCAAGAGGCCTTTTTTTAGATTTTTTTTTTTTTTTTTTTTTAATTTTTATTTATTTATGATAGTCACACAGAGAGAGAGAGAGAGAGAGGCAGAGACATAGGCAGAGGGAGAAGCAGGCTCCATGCACCGGGAGCCTGACGTGGGATTTGATCCCGGGTCTCCAGGATCACGTCCTGGGCCAAAGGCAGGCGCTAAACCGCTGCACCACCCAGGGTTCCCCTTTTTTTAGATTTTTAATTGCTCTTTGCTACCTGCAAGGGTTGGGAGGCTGGGGGTTGACCTCCCTGTGTCTGTGACCGTGGACACAGAGCTGTGCCACCAGTGTTTATATAGCAGAGCCACCCACCAGCAGCCAGAGGCACAGCGGCGCATCAGTGCACCGCTTGATTTAGCTTCTTAGGACAAATTACCCCAAATCACTGGTTTCTCAAGTAGACTGCAGTTACCAGAAATTCACCCTTACGGGAGTCCACATATTTGAACATTATTAACCTGGGTAGTGAAGACAGTTCCTTCACCTCCTTCTGCCCCCACCACCACCCCTCCCGCTCCCCAGGGCACCAACTCCAGTGACTTTTCTCAGCACCTGCACACAGGTTGATGGCGTTTCCCAATCGAGGTAGTTCTGGCCAATGATGACATCGCCTGTAGAAAAGAATACATGTTTTTAAAGGGGCATACAGAGATTTGGGGATTCTCTTGGTGGTTCCAAGCATTCTTTGGTTGCTTTTTAAAGAAGCACATCACATGGTGTAGTGTACTCCCTCCGTGGGGGGAGGTAGGGGGAGGACTCCCACCTCGCAGGCCCAGGGGAGGACCAGTGCTCGGAGGGCACAGCCCTCCTAAAGGGGTACCCTCCTCCATAGCTGTTACAGTGGGATGGGCTGTTCACTTAATTATAGGCATCCCCCGCCCAAGAACAGCGAGGACTGAGAAACTAAGGAGCTTTCCTATTGTTGTTTCAGGTCTTTTTGAATAATTACCAAGCAGCCGAAGCCCACCCCCAAATGATTATCTTACGACTGTTACGTTACATCGTCCGCCTGGTGTGGAGATTGCAGTGACGACGGGCTCCCTGCAGAGCCAGATGCGTGCAGACATTTCGCTTGTTCAGAGCAACGAGCCCCAGCGCCCCCAGCGCCCGGTGTCGGGGTGCCATTGATTGCCGCGCGGCCTGCGGTTCTTGCCCCAGAGGGCGCAGGGAGGCCGGCCCACGCGTTCCGAGGACACCGCGCTGCATGTGGACTTGCCCTTTCCGTTCACCACACGGCAGAATTGCTAATGGAAGTTTGTTGTGAATGTAAATGAGGGAGGATTCTTTTTTTTTTTTTTTTTAATGTAAAAATCATGGTTCTTTGGAGCAGGATTTTATGCAAGAATGGTGTTTACACACGGTGTGGGTTTTTTTCCACCTTCTTTAGTAAGAACAGGTTTTTCAAAAAGGAAATGGAAACTTTTTAACCAACTTGTGAATGATTTTTGTACTAAGATTTTAAGAACCTATTGCCTACTCTCAGAGGATTATGTAAACTCTGCAGTGGAAACTGAGCCAGCTAATTGATAAAGCTGCCTTAGTTTATTTTTAGAGATTACTGTACAGAATTTTTAAACGGGAGAGATATGAGATGGCGCCCTCCCTTCCCTGCCATTGGCTCTTTGACATGCTTTTTTTTTTTTTTATCATTAATACCAAAAAAGTTCTTATGAAACGAAACTGATTAAAGGGGCGGGGGGGGGGGGGGGTCTGTGGTCAGCCTGTATTGATATGCCACTCCGGATTGTAAATACTTACCTCCTTAAATTCGATTGCATCTGTGGCAAAATTTTAAAGCTCTGTTTTATGCATTCCTCTTTGCTTCCTCTTATGATGCTCCTCTAGTCTGTCCGGACGCCGATGCACAGATTTGGTCCAGTGTATTCTCATGATAAAAGGTAACTGGGTCAGAACGTGAATTAGGATCTGCCCGTGTCAACCACAGCCCAGTTGGTCTGTCTTTTGGTAGTATACTCACTGGGACGTGCTTGGTGTTGGTTTTCGCCTTTGATGGGCTCCTCATTCACCAGTGTCCTGGGAGAAGGAGTAGCAGTACTAGCACAGACAGGTACTGTACCCCTCGGCACTGTGGGCTTTTCTGGTTGCAAACTTTCCCATAGTCACAGATGCATTGTCAGCACTAGGCCACAGATGGTGAATGTGCCCCCTTGCAGCTGAGTTCCTTGGGTTGCAAGTGTTGGAGCTCCCGCCCTCGTGGGAATTGGTGTACACTGTGGGCGGGGCTTTAGGCAGCGGTTCCCTGGGCATCCAGGCTTTTTGTCCAACTCCAGGTTCATCTGGCTTTTGATGCCTGACATTTGCTTCCCCTTAAATCCACTTTGAAATAAAGGCTTTAATTCTGCTTTTAGCAGATCCATAAAAATTGGGCATCGGAGCACGAATCTGAAGTGACCTCTCAGCCTTCTGACATGTCTCTCTGGCTTATTCCGTAACTCGGGACAGTTGGGTTTTGTTGGACCATCCTTTGTGTATCCACCTCTGTTGGGGTGCTCGTTTTCTCCACACCTGCCTAGGAGGGATGCAGCGAATGGAGTCACCATGAGTTGGCCCGTCATTTCAAAGGCATTAAACAATTTGGAGAGACCCAAGAAAAAGATCAGGAAGCGGTGAAAGAGGAGAGGTAGAGATCATTTCGTGAACCCTATAACTCTTTACAGATTTTGAAACCTCAGATCATTAAACAGCTTTTAAAAAGAAAAACATGATTTTTTTTTTTTCCCAAACGAATCAGTGCCAACAACTATTGTTTTGCTTTTGGCTCATAGAGGACCAGTATTTCCACGTGATTAAATTAAGGGGGTCCTTTCATTTGTATCTTCATAATTCTATATAAATATATATCTATATATATCTACAGCATATACACATTTTCCTTTAGGTAGAGATATTTGATTCCAAATATTCTTCCTTTTTTAGAATTTTCTTTTACCACCCCCAAGTCTTCTTGGGGTCTTGAATATTTTTAAAGCTGTGTTGAGTGTCAGCTTGTGTTCTTGATGTGTCTTGAACCCCTTTATAGGGTCATAAAGTCCACACGGTTGTAAGGCGGTGGTGGACCTGCTGGACACACACACCAAAGACGTATTTGGTTCTGGGTGCCCCACTCCCACCCCTCCCCAGGATCTCCGTACTCAGTGCCAGTCTCTCTGACTGGAGCACTTTACTCTGTTTCTTCGATACTGCGGCTCCCTGGGAGCGGTGCCCGAGGGCTGTGTGCTGGCCACATAGGCAGGTTTACCTCCGGCTCGGTGGCCTCGTGGCCTCCAAGCTGGCCATGGAAGCAGCTTGTGAGGAAATAAGAGATTCTATGAATTGTAGTATTAAGGAGCAGGATGTTGCACCAGGACTTAAGAGAGATGACTGGACGTCTCTGTACTGTACGTATCTGTTTATCAAGATGCCTCCCTGCAGAAGGTGTGCCTACTATGGTAGACCTTTGACTTTTTATTTTTTATTTCTTTTACTTTTTATAGGAAAAAAAAAAAAGACTAGATCCCTTTTTGGAAACTGAATGCGGGTTTTGTGCCTTGACCACCTCTTCTCCCGTGAGGTTTGTAGAAAGTGTCCTGTGACCTATCACAGAAATGCAATAAACACATAATAAAGAATCCCATGAGTAATTCTTCCAGTTACCTGTACTCCTGCCCCGAAATGAGTTCACGAAGAATTCTCTTTGGGGTTTCAGAGGAACCAGGTCAGACATCCCTTGGATTAAAAAAAAGCATACACCGTAGAGAACAGCTTTCTCCTGTTTGCCCTTCTTGATACTGTATATATTTTGACTATTTATTAGATTAGGATTTTACTTACCAACTGAGCCAAATGTCTGTGTGCAATTGTGCTTCTTTTACCTTTCTTGTAAAATTTTGTACAGCATAAATGAGTAAAGATCACTGTTTTTACTAAACTTTTTCAGAATTGAGGACTGTAAATATTGTAGATTCTTTTTTCTGTGTAATGTGTCCTACTGTTTCATGATGCTGTAACTTGTAGAAATGTTGTATATTTATTTCTTGCTTATTTAACGTCTTACGTTCTGAAAAGTGTTGACCTCCCTGCTCCTCACCCCACCCCCCTGCTGTACCATTAGTTGCTTTAACCCTGAGGTGGTGACTGAACCACACGGTCTTCCCAGGCTGGCCCTCCAGCCTTGTCTCCTGGTCTTTCTGGTCACGCGGATTTAGATTCTTGGGGTTTGCTATCCTTATGATGAAGTTTGTGTTTAGCCACCAATGAGAGACCGTAAATACGGCCAGCTACAAAATTCTTCAAGAAATAGCCAGTTACTTTCTATTCCAAAAGCGCTAGCTAGCTTCTCATGGAAGCAAATTGTATGAACGCCAGGCCATATCTCTTTTACTATTATTAGTTTAATGTATTATTGGAGGTTGGGACAAATTTTTTTCTATTGAAAATTTATCCCTGGCCATTCAGTGTTCAGAAAACTAAAAACAGGCCCCTTCTGGAGGTGCTGCCAGGAGTTCAGGGCAAGAGGAAGGGACAGGTGAGACAGGTTGCTCCTGCCTCGAGAGTGATGCCAGGTCCACTTCATGTCACTAATCCCTTTATGGCAACTGGTGAGTAGTTGAATTATATCCCCCACCCACCACCGTCCTGTGCTTTGAGGTGTGGACTTAATGGTAATTGTACAGACCCTGCCCCCCCCCCACCCCCCACACCTTTCCCCCCAGCCCTGAACCGTGTGGTTCCTACATTTGATCAGCCTGCTTCAGGTGGTCTTCCTTCTGCTTCTTTCTTGACTTGGAGAGAGATTAGGGGTCCCACGATACTGGATGTGAAAATGTGGAAGCTGTAGAGAGACTTCCTAGTGGGTCCCATGTCCGTAGATGGTTCTATCATCCCTGCTGATTTAGCCTGGTGCCTGTGTGTGTCCACTCCCCACTCACATGTGTGCAGGGATGTGACCACACGTGACGCTAAACCAGCTGAGGTGACTCCTGTTCTCCAAATGGCATTGTATTCAAGAAGCATCCTCAAGCTCCCAGCTAGGTAACTTGACTACTTTTATTTGGGAATCAGACTTTAGAAGCTCCCCTAAGTTGTATGTCTAGGTTCTGTGACCACTAGTTACTGTATCAGAACTCATCAGGTACACATTTATAAATAGCACTGATCTGTCTGTATACTGACCCGTCACTAACTTGTTTCCTAGGACCCAGCGTATGTAGCATTTGTATTGCGATTTCCCTGGCTTACTTGTGTTTTGCACTGATGAATTTTGACAGGGTAATTGCCACTTTACTTGTGCAATACTGCTGTAAATAACTGCAGATTTTTTTTAAGAAACTTAATCTTTTATGTTCTTAATGAAGTTTATATAAATAAAACTTTCAACTAATTTTGGTGAGCTGTTTGGTTTGTTTCACAGAGCAGTGGAGACACAGCTGGCTGTTCATGAATATCTACACACCCACACCTCTGCCCTTTATCAGTCACAGAATGCATTACCTGTGTGTAGACTTTGTGAGTTCTCGCTTGAAGACAATCTGTGTAGCATACTTAAAAGCAAACCACTCTTAAAAGTTTTGAAGTGGCTGGCAAGACCTTCTGCACACTTTTCTGCCCACATAGTCAGATATGACTCAGCACCTGGGGGGGTAGGGGAGGTGGAGAGTGGGGTACTGGAGCCAGCTCTGCACTGATTAGTGATTAGGGCAGATTCCCTGCCATCCCATCCTGTCTCCCAGTTGGAAGAAAAAACCAAAAGATGGGAAGTCTGTTTGGTGGAGAGGACTTGTCTGCAGAGCCAGGCGATGGTCCACAAGTGTCTGGAGCCCTGTTGTGTGAACTTGGTCACAGCCGCCTTGTTAAGTGTTCCCTGAGTGTTGGGGGTGCTGTGCCACATGATGGGTTCGTGAACTGATTTAAGGGATGACAGAGAAATTTAAAAAGCTCTGTTTGGAGGGTATAGGCTATAAAGTCCGAAATCCGTGATTATATAATTAACCACCTTTGCTCTGAAATAAATCCTGGGAAAATTTAAGATTAGCTGAGCTTTGTTTTAAACTGATGATCTGATAATGCTTTTCATTTTAATTAGGCGAGCAATACATGAACATGGTCTTGTAACTATAGGTATGTGTGTGTATCCATTTATTCCAGATCGTATTTACTTCAAATCCAGCTTGTTTTGACTCCCATCTCCAATCCTACTTTCTCACCAACACACAAGTTTGAATTTTTCCAGATCCTTTTCGTTGCTCTGTGTTTACTTACACCACATTGGTTTTGCCTTTTCTATAAATGCCGTAATTTGTACGGGATTCTGACTTAGCAGTAGGCCTTAGATCTCCCTCTCATGACTCCACTTCGTTCTAACCTGCATGAACGAAGCGCACAGCTGTGCGCTGCTCATCGCCTGGTGTCCTGCTTCTGGCGCTTCTGGATCTTCAGGGCTGCCCGGTGCTGCCAGGTGCTGCCCAGCTGCTCCTTGCCAGAAGCAGGAGGGTTGCGTGCTGTTGGTACGGGAGGCGGGGCATCAGCTTCAGTGGACTCGGGAGAGGCTGCCAACCTGGCTCCACTCACAACCACGAGCAGCACGTGAGAACGCCTGCTTCCCCTCAAACTGCTGCCAAGTGTTCGCATGTTCTATCAGCCTGGAGGGGCAAGAGGAGTAGTGTTAGTTGAATTCAGATTTTTCTGTTGACAAATAGGATGATCTTTTCAGCTATTGCTGGCATTTGCCTTATTGATCAAGGCCTTTGCTTATGGTCAATTGGGGTTTTCGTTTTTTCTGTTGATTAGCTCTATAGAGCAGGAGTAAAAAATCTCGTTTATGTCAGAAATGTCTCTCCTTTTAGTCTGTTGCTACTTTTCCCCCACGTTATATTATCAGGATCTTTAAATATACGGAAAAGGTGAAAGAATTCTACAGAGAACCCCAATACCCCATCCCCTAGGTTCTACCTTTCGCAATTTGCTATGCTATTTTTAATGTCACCTATCCATCCATGAATCCACCTTACTTTTTGGTGCCTTCCAGAGTAAACCATAGTCCTCGGTACTCATCCCTAAATTCGGCACACATATTACATAGAGTTGTTTTTTTTTTTTAATAAATTTTCGCTTTTGTGACAAAATTCACACACAATAAAACACATCTTAAGTGTGCATCTGCTACATTTTGGCCAAGGATAAAGCTGTCCCCAAAACCCCTATGAAGATGAGGAACATTGCCATCATTCTAGAAAGTTCTCTCATGCTCCTTCCCAGGCAGTCCCTCCTATCCCGCCCCCAGGAGTTAGTTTAATGTATTATTGGAGGTTGGGACAGATTTTTTCCACCATAATTAGTTTTTGTGGATAGTTTGCAGTCATGCAGGTGTTTTTTGTGTCTGGTTTCTTTTTCGCTCAGTTTAATGTTTTTGAGACCCAAGTTATAATCAGTCACTTCCTTTTTATTAAGCCAAGTATTAATTCTTCTGTATGAACAGACTACACTTGGTCCATTGCCTTGTTCACGAACACTGAGCTCTTACAGGTTGGGGCTAGGAGGAATAAAGCTGCTGTGAATATCCTTTATGTCTTTTTGTGAGTGTTTTATTCGATCATGTGTCTTTTTACTGCCCGTGATGCACTTGATATATCTGTTACCACTTTAGAAGTCAGATTTCATCTTACTTAAGCTTCTGTAGTTAAAATCTTAAAAGACCTTCACTTTATTTTCCACCCCCAGACAGCTAAGACTCTTTTCTGCACCAGCCTGAAATGGCTTTTGACATCCACCAATTCTCATGTAAGTGATTGTTTCTCAATTCTTTTCTTTTCCATTGATGATTTTGTTTAGTCTACATTATCCTGATTACTATAGTTTCTCTTAATTGAAGCATAGTTGACACAACATTATACTAGTTTAAGGTGTACAACAAGAGTGGTTCGAAATTATAAACATTACAAAATGCTCACTGCAGTAAGTATGGCCACCATCTGTCACCATACAAAGTCACCACACCGGGATCCCCGGGTGGCGCAGCGGTTTGGTGCCTGCCTTTGGCCCGGGGTGCGATCCTGGAGACCCGGGATCGAATCCCATGTCGGGCTCCCGGTGCATGGAGCCTGCTTCTCCCTCTGCCTGTGTCTCTGCCTCTCTCTCTCTCTCTCTCTCTCTCTCTCTGTGTGTGTGTGACTATCATAAATAGATAAATAAAAAAAATAAAAATAAAAAATAAAAATAAAATAAAATAAAAACAAAGTCACCGCTCCATGAGTGTATTCCCTATGCTATACTGTTCATCCATGTGACTTTATCTATTTGAGAACTGGAAGCTTGTGCCTCTTAATCCCCTACACCCATTTTGTGGATCCCTCCACCCCCCCACCGCCTTTGATTACTATAGTTTTTATGTTTTAAATTTCTTATCCTTAGTTTTCAAGGTTGTGGCCATTCTACGTTTTGTCTTAAATGCTTTTCAGAACCTCTTTAAGCTTCTCGAAAAGTTCTGTGGGGACCTTGTTTGGGATGATGGTGACATTAATTTAGGGGAGCACAGTCATTTTTCCAAGATGTTTTTCAAAGTGGGTAGTGTTTATATCCATCTATGAGACTTGCTATTTGATGCTTTTAATACACTTGATTTTTCTTCCATATATCCTGCACACTTCTTTTTTTTAATATTTTATTTATTTATTCATGAGAGATGGAGAGAGAGGCAGAGACACAGGCAGAGAGAGAAGCAGGCTCCATGCAGGGAGCCTGATGTGGGACTCGATCCTGGGACTCCGGGATCACACCCTGAGCCAAAGGCAGATGCTCAACTGCTGAGCCACCCAAGCATCCCTATCCTGCACATTTCTTGTTAGCTTTCCTTTGTGGGAGGGAGAGGGTTGTCCAGCATCCACCACCACCCCCATCCTCTCATCTGCACCACAATTTCCTTTTCTCTCCTACCCCTGGTAGAGCTGGGGGCAGACCCATGTCCTAAGCTTGGCCAATCCAACACTCTGAATCGGGAACAAGCAAGGCAGAACGAGGCTGTTGGGAGGGCATGTTGGCGTTCCCAGGCAGCAATGCTCTGCCACCCAGCAACCAGCATACCAGTCCCTGATCCCCCAGCTCCCTGTGTGTTCTGTGAGCCCAGTGCCCACCCCTCCAGTAAGTTTTCCAGGAGCTGAGTTAACCAGAGTGGCTCTCCGTTACTAACTCTGACAGTCCTATCTGTCAGAAAGCACTGAATAAAAAGGTGGTAAGGAGTTCTCTCTAAAGAAAACAAAGTCAGAAGGTGAGAGGTGACAAGCTGATTGTTAAAATTCTCCACTAGGCAAGACCAGATAGGGTCTGTGAGAAGATGGAAGACGACAAGGCAAAAATTCTCCAGCTTGCCTCATTTCTACCACGACATCTACTTCCCTGAACACTCTGCTTCCTGAGACAAGCGCTGAGTCCTTAAAAGAATTCGTGACCAAGAAGATATATTAGAATGCTGCAGGCCCTAGTTCTAGAATATGCTGCCATATAATACCTATGTTAGCAAAAGGGACTCGGCAAGGAAAAATCGTCACAACCACTCTCCTTTGTCTCCTTAAAGCAGATTTGGGGAGAGCTGGCTCTACCATAATCCCTTATCTGCTAAATAAATAAGATGGAACCTGGACACTTAAAATAACACCCTAAAGATGGCATGTTCCATTGTTGACTTTCTGGCTGAGAAGGATATCAGAGACTTTATGCAACCCCATTTCTCTTTTAGTAAGTTAGGTAGTAGTTTTCCTAAAACATTCTCATTCAATTCAAGTATGTAGTAAGACCCTACCGTATCCCAGGTACAAATGAAAATATAAAAATGCTTCAGACTAGGACATGCTAGGGAGTTCTGTTGCTCCTGGTCTCACAGTAAGCAGAAAGACTCCTATGAAATTCTGTGGTGGAATCCCAGGGAGCCAGCTGTTTCAGGAGCTGGGAGAAGTGTGGGGAGGAATGTACAGCTCCACCCATGTCTTCCCCGCCTCCCACCCTGAGCCCCCTGTAATGACACCCATAACAACTGGGCACACATGTGTGAGGTCCTGGTCAAAGTAGCTCATCATCTCAAACAGCCCTTTGAAGAAACTGCCCTTCTTATACCCATGTGTCCAGATAGGGAAACTGAGTCACAAAGCATTTAAGCTACTTGCCCAGGGCTACCGAGCTCATCGGTGGCAGGGCCAAGATGAGAAGCCAGACAGTGTGGCTCTCCCAGACCACATAGGAGTTCTCCCTTCTTCCTTTCAGGTCCCGGCAAAGCAGGAGCAGGAGGCTTGAGGCCAGGCAAGGTCTGCCTTAGATGGGATGCCCTGGAGGCCTGCCTTGCCTCAGAACAGTTCCAGGCATTTTGGAGGCTTGTGCCACTATGGCCTGGTCCAGAGCACCTTGAAGGGGCAGGAGGGGGCAGGCACTGGGAGCCCCATTGCTCACTTGCATCTCTGGCACCAGGGCATTTCAGCTTAATCAGTGGCACCCCTTAGAGGCTCCAGTCCTATGCTTCTTGTGGCAGACCTCCTGCAACTCTTGGTGACCTTGCCTGATGGCCTTTTGTTGACATGTGGGTTGTCTCAAGAGCCCTGGGTGTGGTCTGAGCTTCCAGACTGCTGCCCGTGGCTCTGCAAGGTGTGACCTCTGTCTGAGGAAGCTGTGGGCCCCTCCCACAACCTGCTGCCCCGGCTCAGGCCAGCACTGCAGCTTCCAGGAGTTTGTTCCCAGGCAAGGCCATTTTGGTAGTGGCCTCCCGGTGCTGGGGTGATGGGCCCTACAAAGGTGGTCTCCCTCCTAGGAGCGTAGAGTGAGGTCAGTCAGGGAGGGCCGGTTGCGCATCCATTACGAACAGAATCTGCTCACTCCCATTCACACCCGGCCTTGAACCTTTCTTCCCAGACCTGATGTAAGTGGCTGCTCTGAGCCCAGAGCCTCCCCAGCCTTCAACATCCTGCCTCATCCACCACACAGCACTGGGACTCTGCACTGTGTCTGAGCCCAGAGCCCCAGCGGGTAACAAATGTTCCTTTTGCTTGCCTCTGGTGCTTACCCCTGGGTGCCAGGCCAGGGTGGAATTTGGGGTTCAGGTCATCCGGGTTCCCCATCTACCCCATGCTCCAGTGAAAGCTGCATGGCAGCTGTCAGGGCTGGGTTCCCTGGGGGCTCAGGCAAGCTGTCTCCAAAAGCTGCTGCTCTTTCAGAGAGCCAAAGCTGCCCCAATTGTCTCCTTTTCTCTTAAAAAAAAAAAAAAATTACAGGGGTACAGGTACATACAGTGAAGTGTACAACTCGCTTTAGACTGATGTGTCTGGGGATCCCTGGGTGGCGCAGCAGTTTGGCGCCTGCCTTTGGCCCAGGGCGCGATCCTGGAGACCCGGGATCGAATCCCACGTCGGGCTCCTGGTGCATGGAGCCTGCTTCTCCCTCTCCCTCTCCCTCTGCCTCTCTCTCTCTCTCTCTCTCTCTCTCTCTGTGTGTGTGTGACTATCATAAATAAATAAAAATTTAAAAAAAAAAAGACTGACGTGTCTGGAACTGAGGTGTCTGCTCCCCAAGGAGGGTGCAGAACGTGTCCAGTTGTGAGCAGGAGCAGTTTGGTCCTGGCTGCCCAAGGCCCAGGCTCACACCTGACCTGTCCACCTGCTCTGTGGGCCCCAGGCTGGGAACTGTCTCTGCAGAGGCATGAGGAGAGGCTGGGGACCTGGCTGGGGTCTTCCAAGTGCGTTCGGGGCCTCTCAAGGCTCTTCTAACAGGAAAGGGAGACCCCATTGCAATTTGAGTGGGTTCCAGGCAGCCTGTGGCTTGGTCAGAAACTCTTCCCCACGTTACTCAGCCATGACCTTCACGTCGGTATGTGTTACTTATTTCTGCTGAGAAGCCTGTCACGGAAAGCCCTGGATGTAGACAATCTGGCACATTCTCTCAAAAAGTAAATCCATTCTATCATCTTGACGTCTGGACTATTAGAAGAGGAGAGCAGTGGCGCCAAAGCTTCCTAGGTCATTGGCTGACATTTTGAAAAGCCATCTAAGGAAAAAACATTTTTGTCTTCTTCATTCAGCTTCTATAAAATCTCTAACCCATTTGAGTATAGATGAATGGATTTTATTGTCTTTAATCCAAGTAGTCTGAAAACGCTTGCACTCCTTCATTCACTCATTCCCTCATTCACCAAATGTTTATTGAACATCTGTTACATACCAGGCCCAACCTTTTACCAAGTGCTCAGGACTCAGCCAGAACCAGACTACTGAGCCCCTGGCCCTCATGGGCTCATCATCCTCAGTGGGGGTGGGGGACAGAAGAAAAACAGAGGAACAAATGGACAGACAATAAAAGGTAGAGGAGACAAACAGGGCCGAGTGTGGTAGAGCAGGTCAGGTGGTGTGGCTAGAGCAAGGAGCAGCTGTCCAAAAGCTCAGAGTAGTTCCAGACTGAGAGACCAGAGACATGAAGGCCAGCATGGTAAGGAGGCCAGTGAGGCTGCTTCCAGAAATGAGTGAGTAAGTGAGTGAGTGAGTGAGTGAGTGAGTGACAGTTAGCCAGGCCCAAGAGGTGGGGCTGCGTCCAATTCTATAGGACAGTGGAGGGCTTTCATTGCAGAAGCAACATAAGCTAGCATAAATAATTTGGGGAAGATTCTTCTGAACTCTAGCCTAAGGGAGGCTGAAGAGACATGGTGATGGACTGTCATGTGTCATTTGGGATTTCCATTTATTAAAGGACATGATTGGGGGGGCGCTCAACTGACTGAGCATCTGACTCTTGATTTTGGCTCAGGTCATGATCTCAGGGTCCTGGGACGGAGCCCTGCGTCTGGGGTTCTTGTTTAGCAGGGAGTCTGCTGGAGATCCTCTCCCTCTGCCCCTCTCCCTGCACACACAATCTAGGTCAATTTCCTGGATTTTGATCTTTGAACTAGTAGGTAGGGTGGTTTAAGAGGATGTCCTTGTTCTTAGGAGACACAATGAAGTAATTGAGGGGAGGGGCACCGCATGTCTGCAACCTACACTCGAACATGCAGAAAAGCATAATGTGCATATATGGGTATTATATCTTGGGGTCAAAGAGGAAGGATAAAGCAAATGTGGCCAAATGTTAACATTTGGGGAATCTGGGTGAGGGCTGTAAGGGAACTATTTACACCATTTTGCAACCTCTTTATAAGCCCGAGTTTATATCAAAATGAAGTTAAAAATTCAAGATCCCTCTGTGGTGCCTGGGTGGTGGTACTGAGAAGTGTTAGATGCAGGGGACAGGAGGCCTCCCAGGAGGGCGGGGACCTGGAAGAGGGAGAGACACTCTGGAGGGAAGGGAGACGGGATCTCCCAGTGTGGAGGAACAGAAAAGAAGGGGACTGGAAGGTCCTAAGGGAGACTAGGGACAGAGAGTTGGGAGGCAGGGGGGGGAAGCACTTCCTGAGAAGAGGAGCAAGAGTGGGGGAAACAGAGGTGGGGGGAAGCTGGGGGAGGGGAGGACTCATGGAGAGTTCTGTTTTGTTGAGCAGCCAACTCAAGCCAGGGCTGATCCAGAAACAAAGTGTGATCAATCCGTTTTAAAGGGAAAAATTTGGGGGTTTTTTGGAAAGGAATCCCAGCCACTTGGACTGCAAGCCACTGGCCGACTGAAGAAAGGTCACAGCGTCAATATTTAGGCATTTACTTTAATGAAACACTTTTAAAAACACAATCTGAGGAAATGGGGTCCTTCATCTTGAGAAACGCAGGCTGACCCGTACCATCCTCAAGACCTCTGGGGGAGCATCTGTTGAGCATGGGCCAGACACTGCCCCGGAAGTGGGGGGTGCGGAGGCTCAACCCTGGAGACAAAGTAACGTGCAGCCAGGGTCCGCCTCTCCCCGACTCCAGTGGGATTCGAGTGTTGGATTCTTTACTCTAGCCTGTGGGGGACTGGGGAGCTGCTGACTCAGCTTCCTCAGGACTTGCATGGATAACTCCAGAAACCGTGTGGCCTGTGACAGCATCACGGGATCAAGTGCCTCACCAGCGGGAAGAATGTTCTGAAGGACAGCACTCAATGAGGTACCTCTGTTTGTTTCCATTTTTGTCGTATTTGCAAAATGTTCAATCCTCATTTCTATTTCCCTCTGTCAGTTTGCCCTGGCACTGGCATTCATGCCTCCTGCCAAATCCAGGGTGAGCGGGAGGACAGACACAGTGGGCTGGAGGTTCCCAGGGCCAAGGCCAACGCAAGGTGTGGGTGGGGCACCGTGCCTGGGGAGAGGCCAGTTATCAGGTAAGACAAATCCAAAGTGCTTGGCAAGGTCAGGCAGGAGAAGGGGTCGCCAGCTGGGCTGTGTGGGTGCGTGTGCATGTGTATGGTGAGGATGGGGTAAGAAGTGGAGCGGAGGGGCGCTTGGGTGCCTCAGTGGTTGAGCATCTGCCTTTGGCTCAGGTCATGATGATGCCCGGGTCCTGGGGAGGAGGAGGGGAGCCTGCTTCTCCCTCTGCCTGTGTCTCTGCCTCTGTGCGTCTCATGAATAAATAAAATATTTTTAAAAAAGAAGAAGAAGAAGAGGTGGAGTGGAATCAGCGTGTAGAACAGCTAATGAATGGCAGTGAGTATTATAGAGTGCTTGATCCTGGCCCCCACAGCACAAGTGGGTGCAGCATGTGAGGGAATCCCAGAATCAGGGAGACAGTGTCACAGCCCCCTGAAAAGCAAGGAAGACACACAACAGGCCCCGAGAGCACGCGTTCAGGCATGGATACTTAGAGGGGGCACACAGTCACTTATACTGGGGAAGAGATTCCCAACCCCCATTGCCCCTGTTGGAAAAGAAGCTCTTCAAGGGAAGCTTACCTTACCCTTGCTCCATGCTGTGCAAGGATGCTGGGTCAGCCCACCCACGAACTGCCTCTGTGTAAGCCCCTCTGGGCCCAGCCTTTACTCCCCCAAGACCTTCCCAGGGCAGGACTCCTGCCACCCACCTGGCCTGGTGAGGATTTGGGCCAGCAGAGCTCCCAAGTGACTCAGCCCGACTCAGGCTCCCAGTCACCAAGCTCTGGGGCTGGACTTCCGTTGGCTTGCAGGTTGATGCTCTGGTCCCCGCCCAGGAGTGTTAATAATCCCATTTGAAAGTGGTCCCTCTGCTTTCTGGGTTGTAAGGGTCAAGGCAGCATCCTTCTGATCCAGCAGGATCTAACAGTGCCTGGTGCCCAGTAAGCACTCGCCACATGACCCGGGGATGCATGGGTGATAATGAAACATCTGATTAGGATTCTGTGGTACATTATCTTTCATGAAAGCCCAAGTCTGTTCTTGGCTACTTGACCATGATTTGCGCTTTTTGCCTTTTAAAAAACAATTGTGGGAACAGTGGCCAGTTCAAATTACAAACTTCTTTCCTAAGAGGCAGGTCCAAACTTTGGCAAAATGGTTCTTTGGTTGGGGGCGGGGGTGCTCTTATATTTCATGGGGGTCCCTTCCTCCTTCCACACTGCGCCTGCTCGGGCCCAGGGCCACAAAGCTTCCTCCAAACCCTTTCCCTTCAAAGCTGCTGCCCAGAGCCATGGCACTGGCAGGGTGCTGATAAATGAAGTCCCCTGGGGGACAAAGGCCTGGTAATGCCTTGATGAAGTCAGCCTCTCGAAACGCTGGCAGCGTGGGCAGTTAGGTCGCTGTCTAAACTCGGTGGGTAGCATAAGAAGTCTTAGTAATCATAAGAAAATGACATTTGAAGAAATCAATCCCAACAATATGGGCTGTTTCCCAGAATCTCCCCAGGAATGCTCGCTCCTACATCACAGTCTTGCTGTCCCCTCTTTCCGCAGTGCTCTTCCCTGATACCCACAGGGCTGGCTTCTTCTGCAGCTTCAGGTCTCTGCTTACATGGCCCCTTCCCAGTGTGGCCCTCCCCAAGGCCACATCCCTCAGTCCTGTTCTCTGGACGGTGAGGCTTTGCACACGCTTTGGGGGCTCCCACTCTGGTGTGTTAGAACTTGAGGGGTTGGGGCACCTGGGTGGCTCAGTCAGTTAAGCATCTGCCTTGGGCTCAGGTCATGATCCTGATCCCAGGGTCCTGGGATTGAGCCCCACCTCAGGCTTCCTGCTCAGCAAAGGGGCCTGCTCCTCACTTGTGCTGTCTCTCTCTCTCACGCTCTCTTTCTCTCTCTCAAATAAATAAAATATTAAAAAAAAAAAAAAAAAAAAAAACAACTTGGAGGTACTTTAGGACAGTGGGTTGGGACTCAGGCCCTCATCTCTGGTGGTTCAATGATTGGCAAGCCCTGGGCTCTGTGCTCCCTGGGAACTGTCTGGGCCCTATTCTTGCATCAGCACACAGTGGGTGCTCAAGGAACATCTATGGAAGGATATAGTTCTTTTTTCAGGGAAAACGCGTGGCTACCCTAGCTAGCACCTTGGACAAAGTGGGAGAGTACTAAATTGAGTGGGAATGGGAGAGGTTCCCCCCATCTCCCTCCAGGCCCCTGAGAGCTTCCCTCTGTGGGACCCAGTCACGTGTGGGCTTCTACTGTGCACAGATGTGGGGCAGCAGGGCAGAAGTTTCTCAGAACTTCCTCCTAGAAGAAATCAGGCTTAAAATACTTGCCCACCAGATGGCTGGGGCAGCCCTGGGGCACTGCGCCTTTTATCTGATGGCCGTCTGCGGAGAGGCCTCTGGGAGCTATTCTCAGAGCATCAAAGGGACTGGGCTGTTGGCCGCCCTCATGGGTCACAGCACTGTTGCGTCTACTGGGGTCCAACCCATGGGACTGACCTGCCTAGTGAGGCCATGAAAGTTTAGACAGAAAGACAGACAGGCAGACAGACAGACAGGCTGAGATGGAAAAGACACACTTGCCCCCCTGCTTCTCCCCATAGCTAGAATCCAGTGTGTGGCCAGTGTGACCAATTGATTACACATGGACTGAGGGAGGAGGGAGGGGGAGGCGGGGAGGGAGGGGGAGGGAAGGAGGGCCCACAGGTAAAATCTAACACCTGGAGTCTGAAACAGTGGGAAGGAGCCCTGTTTGGACTAACTGAACACATTCCCGGACTGCAAATCTCCTTTTCTAAAAGCATAAACACCCAAGAAGGCAGATGAAGGACTTTGGCCTCAGGGAATCGTGTATGTCACTTGTATAAATAATACCACACTGCCTTAAAAATAATCCACAAAGCAGGAACAAAACACTTTCATTGTTATAAAACTGGACTAAGATTGCATTTTTTTCCCCTGAAATTACTTTTTGGAGTTCATAAATATACCTTATGAGGAGGAAGGAAATAGCATTCACAAGATCGAGTACAACATTTTTTTGGATTATTTATGCTTTTGTGGGTGTCTGATTCTGAACCCTTTGAAGAACTGAAAGACTATAAAGTAAGTCGAATGGTTTCTTTCCAAGAAACATCAAATAAAACTCCAGTTTCAGAGAGACAGAATTCTTTACCAGAGTTCCCAAATGCCAAGAACCTTCTTTTTCATGTTTTCTGTAACTGAAAGTTATTTTCCATAAGCCTGCACAATTTTCAGTTGAAAATACCCAAAATGGAAGCCAGCCTTGCCCAGTATGTATGAGTTTAGTTAAAGGAGGAGTCCCGTTGCCCATGACTCAGAGAGGGAGGGGAATGTGACCCCAAATCTGCCGGGCACAGACTCAGGTTCCCAGGGGGTCAGCGTCTGAAACTGAGGGCACACTGACCTGTGTTGATTAATCAGACAGCCTGGAGCCGCCTCCTCTTCCCCTTGGGGGCTGCCTCTTCCCCACCTTGTCCCGGAGTTTCATTCTGATTAAAGCTCTCGAATGACAGGAAGCTCCACAGCAGGCTGGCCTCTGTCCCCACCGAGACGCCGGGCTCCTTGAGACCCGCGTGGCCCCCGGGCCAGCCTGTGTTCAGCAGAGGACAGGAAAGCTCCTCAGTCCCATTGTCCTCACGGCGGACTGTAGGCGTCTGATGACACCCCGCCCTCTCCATCCCGCCATCACCACGTGTGAGGCTGGGGGCTGCTCCGGACATTTGTCCCTGTGTGTGTGTATGCGCTCAGAGTGTGCATGTGTGTGTGTGCACCCACGGGCACACGTGCACACGGGTGTACATATACCAGGGTGGTGGAGATTGTGGGGGACTGCCGGTATTTATTGGTCACCTTCACTGTATCTGAAATTCTCATGCTCTTTCTTCTTTATGCCCGTGTCAGTCTCTAAAGGTAAGGCTTGGGGCGCCTGTGTGGCTCAGTGGTTGAGCGTCTGCCTTTGGGTCAGGGCATGATCCGAGAGTCCCCGGGTCGAGTCCCACATCAGGCTCCCTGCATGGAGCGGCTTCTGCTCCCTCTGCCTATGTCTCTGCCTCTCTCTCTCTCTCTCTCTCTGTGTGTGTCTCTCATGAACAAATAAATAAAATCTTAAAAAAAAATAAAATAAAATAAAGGTAAGGCTTATAGAGGCCCAGATACATTAGGAATATATATTCATTTTCAAGGGCCGCCATGACAACTTAACTACAAACTTGGTGGCACAAAGCAACAGAAATGTACTCATTCAATTTTAGAGGCCAGATATCCAAACTCAAGGCTCCCTCTTAAGGCTCCAGGGGAGAAGGCTTCCTTGTCTCTTCCAGCTTCAGGTGCTCCAGGCGCCCGTTGGCTTGTGGCCGCATCCCTGCCTCTGTCTTCAGGTGGCCGCCTCCTCCAGTGTGTGTCTCTCCTCTTCTTTTTGTCTCTGACCAGGGCCTTCATGATTCATCCGGAATCCTGTCATCTCCAGATCCTTGACTTAACTACATCTGCAAAACTCCTCTTCCCAAATAAGGTCGCATTTACAGGTTTTGGGGGGCAGTGGGGTGTAGAGTGTAAACCTATCGTGGGGGCAGGAGGGGGCTATAATTCAGCCTACTATAAGGGGTCATATTTGACACTTACTGGCAATCGGTATGTGCCAGGCAGTTTTAGGTGCTTTGTCTGAATGATCTTCAATCTTTGTAGCAGCTGCAAGAGGCACAGATGAATTATTATCCCCATTTTTGCAAGTGATACCAAAGCACTGAGAGGGGGAATAAGTCTTCAGATCACTCATCTAGAAAGGGGCAGAATCTGGGCAGTGGTGGGAAGTGCAGGTGCCCTGCCTGGCTCTGAGCTAATGCAGGGCCGCACCCATTCCTGGCAAAGCCTTCACTTCCCCCGCTTCTGTCATCATCCTTGGTGACATCTGCATCCAGTCCACTGGACTATGTAGCACCATACCCCTCCCTCCTCTGGGGGCCAGGGAACCCCTTACCACAGTCATACCTGGGCCCCCTCATCCCTCTCGCCCTCAAATCTGGATTCCCAGCACCTCTCCCCATCCTCCCAGCCCGGCAACTCAAGCTCCCTGCTGCCCATTCCTTGGTTTCAGTAGAACTTTGAATGCCCGGAGCCCCAACACCCTACCCCGGGCCTCCTCCAGCCTTTTCCTTTCCTCCCTGTCCAGCCTCTGCTGCTTGGTTTGTCCTAAATGCCACAATGTGAATTCCCTCAGCAACTCTGCTTTTCTTTCTTTTGTCATAGCCCCTTGGCAAAACCCCAGCCCTGGATGAGCCCTCCCGCCCATCTACTCCATGTCTGCAACAGAGTTGTTGACAGCTTTTAGAGACAGTCACACAGCAGGGCTGGCTGCCTTGCTTTCAATTCTTGGTCTCCATCTGCACGTCTGCCCTGTAGACTGCCTGGCAATCCCACTGTTCCATTAGTCTGCTCCCCACTTCCACCTGCAGCCACTTCCAGGGCTCCTTCCAGCATGTCTGGTCCATTCCTTAGGATCCTTCAGATCCTGCTAAGCCTTCAAGATCCAGCCCCAAGCCCCCTCCAGAGGCCCCTATCCAGCCCTTTCTGAGCACCTTTAGTTGCTCTAGCCTGGCCCTACCATCTGTCATCTCAGGATTCAGCTTTGCTCCCATGCACTGGCTTTGTCTCACTAGCTTCTCAGGATGAGCTTGCTCATACTGCAGTAACAAATAAACCCCACCACTCAGCGACCTCACACTGCGTGGTGGGCATGAACCTGCAAAGGGGATGAAATTTCCTACGAGCAAGCCCCCCATGGTTCATGGGAGGCCGTGCTCCCCATCATCTCCATTCAAAGACACAGGCTAATGGAGCTTCTACCGCCTACTGTCATTATGGTGGGAGGAAGGGGGTGCGGTGTCAGCGCTTCAGAGCATCCGTGTGGAAGTGCTGCCTGTCACTTCTCCCATCTGATAGGCCAAAGCCCACACGTGGCCACACCTGACCCAGGAGGCAGGGAGAGGTGGAGGGAAGAAAGTGATCCTGTAATGTGCTCAGAAGCAGAAGTAATGGAAACATAGTGAACAACCCTCATGGCCACCATCCTAAATAAAGTTCAAAGGTCAGAGGCCGTATCCTGCCTTAGATTCTCTTCCCCAAATGCCCAGCCTAAGCCTGGGCCAAAGCTGCAGGAGGAGCAAGGGCCACTTCTAGACCCAGCAAAGAATCTCCCTTTCCCCTAAGAAGGTTTCTGCTGCCTGAGGCAATTGGGCCGAAAGAAGCTCTGCTCTCTCTGTCACTCTCACTCTCTGGCCTCTGGTGGAGAGGCCAGAAATTCTGGGGAGCTGACCTCTGTGTGAGCTGTGCTGTTTGTCACAGACTGCCATTTCTTTCCCAACTAGTGCTCACACCCCACCTCCACTCCCACCCATCCCGAGACTCTTGCCTGGTCTCCCTAGAACCCAGGCCATGTCCTGCAGAGGTACGGTTTGAACCCCCAGACGACAAGACAACTTCTCTCTATTGGCTGCTGTCTGTTGAACTCTTCTCAGAAGCCAGGCCCTGGGTTAAGTGCTCTAACCTATCATTTGATTACTTCCTGTCACAAGGCAGTGAGGAGGCTCCTATCATCAAGTTCATTGTGCAGATGAGGATATTAACACCCAGAAAAGATTAAAAACTTAACCAAGGTGCCCAGCTGGCAGATGGGATCTCTGGGGTCTTCCCTACCTGTCTGGCTCCCCGCTCTCGCCTGACCGGGCCCTTGGCTGAAGGGGTGAGTGGTGCCAGAGGTCAATCTTTGGAGCACGTTACCAGCTCCTTGAGGAACTCAGTGTTCTTTGTGGGGGCCGGAAGGCACAGATAATGATGGAATTTACCACTCAGGATGGCATGGCTAAGTGTGACTTTCATTTGATAAGCTTGGATTTTAGGTCTTTGGGAGCAAACGAGCAAACCATAAAAATGGCAGCGTGTTTTAATGGACAGTTTGGAATATATTTCAGTTGAGTCTGCACCCGGGGGGAATGCTTGGGGGCTCTGCCCGAGGAGAAGAATGAAAGAGGCACATGGGGAGGTACATGGGAAGGGGTGGAACGTGGCTTCCCACCCACTCACTACCCAGGCTCTAGAGCTGGGTGTTTGCTTCTTAGATCTTACCTTTTTCTCATCTGAAAAGTAGGGAGGAGTCAGTCACATGCCCACCCTTTAAACCAGGTGCTGTGGTAATGATCCACAGCATCTCCGCTTGGAAGGCTCATTATGATAAAAATAATAACGTGACAACAGTAGCTAACTTATGCTGACACCATGTTCCAGACAGGATGCTGAGAACTTCGTATGTATGACCTTTTAAAATCATCTTATTTTATATATGACGAACATGAGGCATAGGCAAATTTTTTTTTTTTTTTACGATTTTATTTATTTGACAGAACACAAGCAGGGAGAGTGGGACAGGGGAAGCAGGTTCCCTGCTGAGCCGGGAGCCCGACTCAGGGCTCAATCCCAGGACCCTGGGATCATGACCTGAGCCATAGGCAGATGCTTAACTGACTTAGCCACCCAGGCGCCCTAGCGTAGGCAAATTTTAAAATGTGCTCAAGCTTATATGGTTAGTGCATAACAGCACTGGGATAGTGACCCAGCAAACTTCCCCGGCCAAAGTCTTCACTACCAAGCTCTGTAGTGGTGTGATGACCACAATGCCAGAGGTGATGGCAGGGATGAAGGTGGTGCCAATGGTGAGGACAATACTGACAATCGATGCCCCCAAACACTTGGCTAAGGAGTCCTTACCCTGTTCTAGCTTCTTCCATAGCTCCTTTGGCCATGTAGCCAGGGGTTTACTTGCAGGGGAAAGGAACTAGATGAACATAAGCATCCTCCTTGTGCAGGCCCATTTCCTCCCCAGGGAACACAGTGAAGCCACAGCCTGGGAGACACCCAGGTTGGCTGGGAAAGATGCATCCCAGGACCCAATGAGGCATCTCCCACTCGAGGCTCTGGCCAGCTCTCTTCCTCCACCCTGGCACAGTTCCACGTGCTCATCTCCCCTGCCCAGCCTGGAAGGGCTTGCTTGTCCTCTCTGCCCCTGCAGAGCTCAGTCATCCCTCAAGGCACACTTCAAGAACCGGCAGTTGGGCAGTTCTTTCATTCATTTATTCACGCTTATTCTTTCATATTTGCCAACAGTGTGCATTAAGCGCCTGCCACATGCCAGGCCTGTATGGTGCAAAGGATGAGTACGAGTGGGTCAGACACAAGTTCAATACCATCCTTTCTCAATTGTGTGATTGGGTGAGTAGCCTCCCCTAGCTTCGGTTTACACTGCTGTGGAATGTGATCATCGATGACACTGTGTGAAATCCTGGCTCGTTGTGGACACTCACCCCTCCCTCCAGTCACCTCTCATCAGTGATGTGTCCTGCCCTCACAGGCCCCCTCACACCTCCTCCACACCTGTGGCTCTCCCTGGCCCTGCACTTGAAGGGGAGCATGCTAATTCAACCACCTGGCCACAGGAAGGTTCTGCAAGCCCCAGGCCGGGCTTCCCATGATTCCGTGGCCACTGAGGCCTGGATTAGGTTCAAGGCAAAGGCCTGGCAAAAGCTGTCTCCTTCACTGAGGACCACTGAGCCTTCCTGGGTGTCCTTCCTGGGTGTCCTGCCGAGGGGGGGGGGTGGAGAATGAGCCATCTCGGGTTGTAGCAAAGGAATACTGGGACTGTGTCATGCTGAGGAGAACCTCTTTGCTCATCCTGATTTGTCCCCTGTGGAGTTTGTAAAGGGAAGAGCCTACTGTGAAGGTTCTGCTCTTGGCCTGGTGGAGATTGGTCCCTCTTAGAGATGCCCTTGTCCCTAAAAGGGTTGTCGTTCCTCATTGGGATATCAGGTGAGACCAGCACTGGGGGCCTGTGCAGCTGGACACCACCCAGCATGTGTGTGTGTGTGTGTTGTGTGTCAGGGGTATGGATTGATGCAGAGGCCTAGACCAAGCAGTCCAGGCCCTTTGGCCATAACGCCCTCATGCTAATCACTGAGAGGGACTTCTACATGGCCTCCAGCCCTGGGGCTGATAAGGGATTAACCAGGCTGGTATTTTTTGTACAAGTCTTCAGATAAATCCAGAAAATAATTTAGCAAGTCCGCCTCCCCTCCCCAATACACAAACATGTGCCTAACCCCTCAACTCCAATCTCTTGAGCAGAAGCAGCTAGAGAGGGACATTGTCTTGACCTCCCCCTGCAGCCAGGGGTGCTCCCTCCCCACTGACCATATAACCAGGGTAGCAGTCAAGCTTAGATTCCCCGCCCCCCCCCCCCCCCCCCCCCGCCGCCCCACACAGCCAGACAAGCTTTGCAGGAAGCTGAGGCCCAGACACCTCAGACTGAGTCCTCTTTTCTCCCATGTTGGTCATCATTGTCACTTCCATTTAACAAGTGGTCACCCATGGCCTAGTCTTTCTAATATACCTGTCCTCCCCTCTCCTCTCCATGTCAGACATAGGGGACGAAGACACAGGCAGCTAAGAACCTAATGAAAAGCATGCAGGGAAAAGGACAGTGGGGATGAGAAATCAAGACAATGAGGATGTGGGTATGTATTCTGAGAATTCCTTCCAAAATAGACACAAGGGACACCTGGGTGGCTCAGTGTGAGTGTCTGCCTTTGTCTCGGGTCATGATCCCGGGGTCCTGGGATTGAGTCCTGCATCAGGTTCCCCACAGGGAGCCTGCTTCTCCTTCTGCCTGTGTTTCTGCCTCTCTCTGTGTCTCTCATGAATAAATAAATAAAATCCTAAAAAAAAAAGAAAAAAAAATAGACACAAGGAGAGACGGGGCAAAAGGAAGGAAGGAAAAAAAAGAGAGATCAAGACAGGAGGAGACTAGGAAAGGGAGAAAGCAGGCCTGCCAGAGCATCCAGAACCCTCCCAAATGGGCTTTGCTGTTTGGGCAGATGAGATAAGGCCTTAGCTTATGAGCAGAGGAGGAGAAGGGTTCAAGGCAGCTCTGGGGCTCTAAGTCAGCAGCCTCATGCCCTAGCGGGTATCCCCAGCCTTGGGAGAAAGGGGAACAGAGGAGAGAATGGGCAGGCAGAGGCTGTGGCCAAGGGAGCCTCTTGACCCATTATCAAATCACACGCAGATCACATACTAACAGTGCATATGCATGTGGCAAGCGGGGAGAGTCTTTTTAACATTTTATTCTCTCTTTCTCATTCATTGAAGGCAAAGACCACTAAAAGTGAGGAATATACACACCCTGCACTGACTTCCCCCTCCCACCAGGCCTCAGGGTGTTGAACCCGGAGTCCTCAAGGCCTGTGTCCCTGCCTTGGGTCCCAGGACTGTAACTGGTGTGTTCCTCATCTTTACTCTTCCATCTGGAACAGCAGGGTGACGATGCTCTGCGGGCTGCAGACTCAGGTGTGATACCGGGTCTGCATTTACTCCTTAGCCTCCTTCTCCATAAAATGGGCATGATCATCTCTAGCCTTCAGGACCACTGAGTGGCTGAAATGAAAGAATGTTGACAAAACACTCAGCACATGGCGAGTGTCTAATGTTGATGAAAAAATGAGGGGATCTCCCTCCCACCTTGTGAATTAGGCAGGTCTCATTATTGCCATCATCTGCACTCTGTGCATGGTGAAGCCAGGCTCGGCTGGGTCACGGACTTGTCCCAAGTGCTCTCGCATCGGTGAGTGTGGCTATTCAGCCTGGTCCCACGTGCTGGGCTCAGGGCCAAGGAGCTCCTCACATAGCCAGAGAGCTGCCTCCTCCACATGTTGAGCAGGGACCAGGCTGGCTGGCTTGCCCCCGTGGGAAAGGCTCAATACAAGTGTGTTGAAAGGAAGAGTGAAGTCCCTCGAGACCAGGATGTCAAGTTGGGGAGCTCTGGCTTTACACCCAGCTGCTGGAGGGCTCCTTTTCAGAACCAGCTCTACAGACGGAGTGAAGATACTAACCTTTAGACTCTGTGTCTCGGCCCACAATTGCTTTATACCCAGGGCATGTCAGGAGCTTGTCTGTGTCCAGAAGTGAGAGCAGGCAGGTGCATCATCTGGTTTTTCCGTGTGGTCCTATCACATTGAATCACTTAGAGAATTAAAATGCAGATTTCTGGAATTCAAATTCCCCTAAGAACCTGATTCATCAGATGTGTGTGTAGGTGGAGGGGAGGGGATGGACATCTATGTGTCAGATCTCCTCGGGATCCCTGGGCCAGCCAGGCTTGGGAAGCCCTGGGGATCCCCCTGCACAGCCTAGCAGAGTGGTTGTCCCCATGGGCCCCACAGCTGGGTTAACATCCTGGTTCCCACACTTTTAGTAGCTGTGGCACCTTGGCAAATTATCAGCCACCTTGTGCTTCAGTTCCTATATCTGTAGAATGGAGCTAAGGATGGTAGAGAGACCAGAGTGTTATGACAAAGATGAAATGAGTTACTACACCAGAACCTCAGTTTACGAGACATCCTCCAAAGCAGGCTGGGAGGATGGGGTGTCTTCATTTTGGCTACCTCCTGTGAGTTCCCCAGAATCATGAATCTAGAGCCTTGGCCTCACCTGCATAGGCAAGTCTGGGGCCTCTCTCAGACTCCCTTCTAAGACATGGATCTCTACCTCTGGGAGCCCACAATTCTATGGAGACAACAGAAGCCAGATAGACACACGGGAGGGATTTTTTCCAAAACACTAGTGAATGCAAAAGAAGGTTTCTATGGTTACTACGCACACACTTTAAAATAAAACTTTCAAAAAAACAGATTTTTTTGTTTTGTGCTGTTTCATTTTAAAACACAAGACAGAGCCCAACACAACCTAGTGATTGCCGGCAGTGTCCTGGCCACAGTGAAGACAGGGAGGCTGGAAGCCGAGGTAAGGTGTGGCTGCCACCACAGTCCCCTCGGTATGGCCTTGACCTACAGCCACTTCCACGGCTGACCCAGGAAGCCAGAAGCCTCTCTAGTGCTTTCAGCCACGCTTCTAATGGCCGAAGCCAGATCGAACCAGAGAGAAGGATGTGCTTCTCCGGTTAATTTGATCAGCTATGAAAAGGTGTGTGGTTCCCCACTCCCGCCCCCAGTTTTGGACAGAGGAAGAAGTTAGCATCCATGTGGCCAGCGACCATCCTGCATTTCCTAAAATGCAACATGTTTACCTCTTTACTCTTCAGTTTAAATGACCAAAGGACAAGTGATTCCTTTGCCCTGGAATGACTCCCTGGAGAGGTGAATGTCAGGGCCCCAAGGGACAGCAAGAAGCTCACTGCAGCCCTGGCTCCATGCTTCCCGGTGTCAGTTCGTGATTTTTTTTTTTTTTCAATGTCAGAAGGATTTAAGAACATCGAAGTCGTCAGTAAGACAGGCAGATTCAGGAATATACTTGAGGCCAAGCTTCCCGGCGCCCTGACAATTTCCCTACATTGTGTGGAGGGGTCTGGAGCTCTCTCCTCCGACGGGTGGCAGATGTCTTACCAACTCTGCCCCTCTGCACCTCGAAAGCTATCTGTTTGCTCTTAAACGGGTCAGATTCTCTTCTGAGCATGGGCTGTGAGTCTTGCGAAGCATACTTGCATTAACTCTGACAGTGGAGATCTCCGAAGAGTTTCGTATCAACATTTGCCCTATGTTCATTTTCTCAATGTTCTATATTCTGCAAATTACAGACCCACTAATTCACTAGGTTTCTAAGTCACTTAATGGATAAGCCACAGGTATGTGACTCTCTATCTAATCCGGGAAAGGTGGTCGGAGTGTAGGCCCAGCTCTGTTGGAATGCAAATGGTGACAGTACCCTTCCACATGCCCAGACGATCTCGGAGAACAGCTGCATTCCTGTTTCCTGAGGTGTCTACATCTGCTCACACTGACTCGTCGCATGCCTGAATAGCTAACCATGTGAGGCTGGCATGGTGACAGCGTCCCATTCTCAGATGGGGAAATGGAGGCCTATTGGGGCGAGCAACTTGCCCAAGTTTGTAGAGCTAGCAGGTGATAGAATGACACTTCGCACCCAGCTTGTTGGTCTCAGTGAGCCGTAATCCCTTGGGCCTCCTGACCCTTTGCTCTGCTTCCTGTGAAGCTAAGAGCAGGACAGCAAAACTTTGCAAAGCATAACACAGATTCTTGCTCATCTTTGCGTGGAGCATATACCCATCTGTGAACTCAATCTAAATGTGTTCAGTATAGATCCCAGCCACTAATACCATAAAGCAGTGGATCTCAATCCTGCCTGTGTCTAGAGTTGTGAGCTTTTAAAATTTACAATGCCCTGTATTGTTCACCAAACCAATTTAATCAGAATCCCTGGAAGAGGGAGCCAGGGATCAGTGATGTTTAAAGCTCTCCAAGTGATTCCTGTGTGCAGTGAGATTAAGAACTACCATCTCATGCTGGATCAGCAATTATCAGGGGTTCTCCACGGGATGTACCCCCTTCTTAGATTTTAATAACCTGATACCCCTCGTAGATGAACTGGATACTGCCCTCCTGCAGTAGGAAAGGAAATGTGCCTTGATGCACGCATGGTTTTACCATAAAAAAGCAACTGTAATGCTTATTTAACCACTATGAGAAAGTGTAACTCGATGCCTGCTTTTCCAAGATCCAAAGTGGTTATTTCTGGCAAACCTTCTCCAATCTGTGATCAGACAGTACTAAATAATGTTCCCACAGCAGCACTTGTTTAATACTTAACAATGAATGACCCCATGGCAAACTGTGCCTTAAAACCTGTGCAGCTCTGCTGTCCAGTGGCATGACACCTAGAGACACCTGAGCTGAGAGGGTGTGGTAGTGATGGACCACTCTCGGGAACAGTGAAAGTGGGTGAGTACCTTGGGCCAGTTGCCATATATATATGAGCTTACTGGCGCATGGTGTAATGGAAACAGGTCTTATTTGGTTAAGCTCTTTTTGGTTAAAATGACAAAATTGAGAGGGAAAAAAATCCATAAACTTTCCATCCTTCCAGGCTTTTCCCCAAAATATATTTTATGGTTGCACTCATTGTATATGGACACTTTCACATCCTGCTTTTTTTAATTACCACTTTGCTACACTGCAATCCAAGCCTCAATAACCACAGATTATTTGACCATCCCTATTGTTAGCTACTCAATTGCCTCCATCTCTTTGCTATTATAAACTACATTTTAAGGAATCTTTTACAAATGCACTGTTTTTCTTTGGTTTATTTGTTTCACATAAATTATAGAACTAGAATTACTGAATAGGAACTTTTATTTTTTATTTTATTTTATTTTATTTTTGAATAGGAACTTTTAAATGACTCTATTAAGGAGCACCTGGGTTGCTCAGTGGTTGAGCATCTGCTTTTGGCTTAGGTCATTGATCCTGGGTCCTGAGATCTAGTCCCACATCAGGTTCCTGCAGGGAGCCTGCTTCTCCCTCTGCCTATGTCTCTGCCTCCCTCTCTCTCTCTCTGTGTGTGTGTGTCTCTCATGAATAAATAAATAAAATATTTAAAAAATAAAATAAAATAATAAATGACTCTATTACCAGATTGTTTTCCACAAGAGTTATAAGACTACATTTTGCTATTAATACTAGACACTTGGCAGGCCTCATAAGATTTCACCAGTATTGTGTATTTTTCACACATTATTTTCTAGCAGCTTAATACAGAAAATAACGCCACTTTACTACTGTGATGTACATTTATTTGATTACTAGCAAGTTTCATTCATTCATGCACCCAATGATGAATTTATGTATTGGACGCCCATTCTGTGCCAGGCAGTGTTCTAGGCATTGGCGAGACAGCAGTGAACAAAACAAACCCAAATCTCCACCCCTGAGGAAGTCGTCTTCTAGTGAGCTTTTTCCTGTTTGTCTGTACTCTGGCAATTGTGTGACTCACTTCACAGTAGGGGCTGGACATTTGGGCAGTTTCCATACACACCTTTAATTGGTGCAGCCTAGCACAGCAGAGGCTTCTCTGATAGCCCTGTGCACAGGTGATACAGTGAAGGCTTGCTTGCCTGCCATCCCTTCTGCCCCCTGCACCCCACCCAGCTCCCTGGACCTCCAGTCCCTTCTCTTTCTGGCACTGGCCGCCCTTCCTGTGTAAATGGAAGGCCAGCAGAGCTGAGGGGATGAGGATAGGTGAGCTGGCCACTGCCCAAGGGCTGTGAAACGAGGAGTGCCATGTCAGGCCTGCTGTGTCCAATGCTCACTCGCTGGAAGGCCACCATGTGTACCACCCCCAAAACAGTGGAAAGTCACAACCCCTGCCAATGAAAGCTGTGTAGTGATGGGAAAGATGTCCTTCTGCAGGGCCACAAGGATTAGCCTGTTCAAGGTCTTTCCTGCCTGGGTGTAAGCTGGAGTTTCCTGATTCTCCTAGCGTAAGTAGACTTCCCGTGCTGATGTCTGGTTCTGAATACTCAGTCATGCTTTCTTTCCAGAAAGTGAAATGAGAAAATATGGATGGGAAGATATCGCAAATATTCTCAGTAACTGAGGTTGATCATTAGAGCCAGTAGGAGGGGTGTCACTCTTATGTCTGTACTTGGGGTAGTCAGGGGAGCAAGTGGGTCTCCCTGTGGGCTGCGTGCCTGAGAGGCTAGGTCTTCAAATCATGGTAGCATATTCTCCTGGGGTTCTCAGGTCTTTCAGTGTCTCTTGCTAGCTTTTTAAAAAACAAAAAAACCTTGTAAGAATTCACACATCTCTAGGGATGCCTGGGTGGCTTAGACGATTATGCGCTGCCTTTGGTTCAGGTCATGATCTCAGGGTCTTGGAATCAAGCCCCACATAGGGCTCCCTGCTCAGTGGGGAGTCTGCTTCTCCCTCTCACTTTGCCCCCTCCCTCGTGTGTACATGCTTTCTCTCAAGTAAACAAAATCTTAAAAAAAAATTCATACATCTCTAATACAAAACCTGGAAAATAAACGAGAAGAAGGAAATAAGACACTCAGAATGGAAAACAGACACACACAAACTTTATCCACAAGAGACAGGTGGAATTAAATCAAAAGCCTTTAATTTTGTACCCACATTTCTTGGCACTGAAAAAAAAAAAAAAAAGATGGTCACAATGATGGTGATTACTGGCTACTATACTTGTTCTTTGCAAGTTCCTAATCCTCATGTTCCATCAGTTCATCATGGAAGCACCGAGTATGTGCACAAAAATCCTCTTAGATCTGGAGAAGGGGCCAGCTTTGACAACCTGTCACACTGGGTCCTGCTGCTGTGAGTTTGCTAATGTGGCAGATCGATTTGTCACCAAAGACAAAGGATATTCATTCCTTCATACTTCGTTTCAAGTAAACCCGTGCCAGGGCCTGATGATCTCTTTCCTTCAGGAAACAACATCTCTTTTATACATAAAAATCCTTTAGTGCCTCTAGCAAACAACCTGATGCTCCAACGTTGTTACAAAATATGTGTGCTTTGTTTCCATCCTGCCCCAAATGCCCCTAAGGAAAGAACACAAGAATTTAGAAAAAGTGAGAAGTGAAGTTTGGGCATTATTTTGAAAATAACTTTGAAAAATAAAATTTGTGGGCGCCTGCATGGTTCAGTTGGTTAAGCATCTGAATTTTGGTTTTGGCTCAGGTCATGATCTCATGGTGGTCTTGGGATCGAGCCCCGCGTTGGGCTCCCCATTCAGTGGAAGTCTGCTTCAGATTCTACTTCCCTTTCTCTCTGCCTCTCCATCCACCTCTACCCCTCCCTGCTCTCTCTCTTTCTGTGTAGAATAAATAAATAAATAAATAAATAAATAAATAAATAAATAAAATCTTAAAAAAAAAAATTGATGCATCTGGGTGGCTCAGTTGGTTGAGTGTCCAGCTCTTAATTTCTGCTGAGGTCATGATCTTAGAGTCCTGAGATTGAGCCTGGCATCAGGCTCCACTGCTGGACATGGAACCTGCTTAAGATTCTCTTTCCCCTTTCACTTTGCCCTTCCCCTCTCTCGAAAGAAAGAAAGAAAGGAAAGATGGAAGGAAGAAATTTGTGACACTGTAGTTACAAAATTTTATTCTTGTGATCATTTATGTCATAATGTGTACAAATATCAAATCATTATGTTATACACCTAAAACTAACATAGTGTTATATGTCAGCTATACCTCAGTAAAAGAAGAGGCTTCTGAGTATCGCTCAGAGGTTGATTCTTACAATTTAAACAAATAGTGCTTACATTATTTTAAAAAATGATAAAAAAATAAATAAAAAATGATAAAGTAAAATAAAATATGAGTTTTCAAACAATAAAAGTATTGATAAAATCACACAGCTGAAGATAAATACACTCTCATTTACCTCACCAGTGTTTCCTGTTTTGGTTAACACATTTTAATTGCCTTCTTTGGGATTTCCGCTATAGCTTTTTTACCTTCATGTCTGGACTGAGTGTCACACGCGCACTGTCCAGAAACCCAGAGCTCAGGGGTTCCAGCAGAGCTGGGAGTCAATCATTGCCTGTCTTGCTCAGCTATCTGCTACCTGGAATAAGAATCCTGACTTACCCTGAGGGTGGAAAGCACCAGCACGTGAGAAAGAAAGCTCTAGGTTTAAAGCCTAGCTAGCCCAGTGTGGCCCAATAAGTAAGAACTGTCTCCATTGCTGCTAACCCCTGGTTCTGGTTCTGCCCAGGGAGACCTGCAGGGGCAGGTGGTTCTGGTTCCATTCACAGAATCTCAAAGCAAGCCTACCTCTCCCCTGAGAGGTCACGCTGCTGTCATCTCACTGTGGCCAAGCGTGGAGAGTCCTGTGGGCTTTGGTTAATGCTATCAATGATTTCTAAGACCTGCAGAGGCTGGCCAAGTAGGTGGCCACACCACAGGGAGGGGCAGCCTTACAGCGCTTGTACAGAGAACCTGTCATCACTTGCTGGGGTTGGGCTGCTCTGTCAAGTGGAGAGAGGCCCTGTTCCCTTGGCTGAAGAGAAGACCTGCCTGACTTTGGCTCTAGGCCAGCTCTGGACCACCAAGCTGCTAGAGCCTCAATCCACCCCCCCAGCAGAGAGCCTTCTGACACACAGTCAAAAGTAGAAAAAGCATATCTCCCTGTCCCCCACTAATTTCATTCTACATTTACTAAACTTGAGATATAAATTACATGCAGTAAAATGCACAAATTTATTTATGTATTCCCCCCTTCCACAACTACCAGGATCAAGATCAAGATCTGGAGTATTTCCATCACCCCACCATCAAAGGTGACCACTATCTGATTTCTATCGTCCTAGTTCTCGAACTTCATAAAAATGGAATCATGCAGTATTCAGACTTTTTGTGTCCAGCTTTTTTTACTCAATATCATATTTTTGAGATTCATCCAAGTTCATACGATTAGAAGTTTGTTGTTTTTCAACACTGAGTAGTTTTCTGCTGTCTGGCAGCCAACTGGATTGTGTCTCAGTAGACTTTGGATAGATATGTAGGTTGTGTATTGTTTTTAGCTATCACAAAAAAAAAAACGATAAACATTTTGGTGGACATTTGCAATCATTTCTCTTTAATAAACACCTAGGAGTGGGGTTGCTGCATGATTCAGAAGATGAATACTTAATTTCACTAGAAAATGCCAAAAACATTTCCAATGTTACTGTTCCATTTTGCATTACAACCAGCAATGTGAATTCCTCTTGTTCTACATCTTTGTCAACACTTGGTATTGTGTCATCTTAACTTTAGCCATTTGAGTGAGTGTTACTTCATTTGTGGTTTTACATTTCCCTGATGAATAATGGATTGAGAACATTTTCATGGGCTTATTTGCTATTTAGATATCCTCATTTGTAAGGTACCTGTACATTAAAAAAAAAAAAAGTTTTTGCCAAAATAAACTGGCATGGTTTATTACTTTTCTACTGGCAGCAATATGAAACTGGGTAGCGGGGATCATGGGGGAAACTGTGACTCAGCGGTTTGGCGCCTGCCTTCAGCCCAGGGCCTGATCCTGGAGACCCGGGATCGAGTCTCGCGTCGGGCTTCCCGCATGGAGCCTGCTTCTCCCTCTGCCTGTGTCTCTGCCTCTCTCTCTCTCATGAATAAATAAATAAAATCTTAAAAAAAAAAAAGAGAGAGAAAGAAAATTGCTAGCACTTATACTTTTGTCCCTTCCAGATTATCAGCATTGAAACTATAATTTTTCAAATAATTGGTACAAAAGGTAAAAAACAAAACTACAGAGCACCTGTGTGGCTGAGTTGGTTAAGTGTCTCTTAGTTTAGGCTCAGTTCATGATCTCAGGGTCATGATCTCAGGGTTGTGAAATCAAGCCCTGCATCAAGTCCCACATCTGGCTCTGTGCTGGGGATGGAGTCTGCTTAAGATTCTCTTTCTTGGGGCACCTGGGTGGCTCAGTGGTTGAGAGTCTGCCTTTGGCTCAAGTCCTGATCCCGAGGTCCTGAGATTGAGTCTCACATCAGGCTCCCCACAGGGATCCTGCTTCTCCCTCTGCCTATGTCTCTACCTCTCTGTGTCTCTCATGAATAAATAAATAAAATCTTTAAAATAAAAAAAAAAAAGATTCTCTTCCTCCCACTCCCACTCCCCCCCCCCTTAAAAAAATATTCGGTGTTAAAAAAATCCTCAAAAAAAAAAATCCTCAAAGCAATTAGGTATCAAAACTAAAGACAAATTTCTTGTATTATGATGAGAGGAAATAAGATACGGTTTAAACAAGACCTGACATTAAAAATTAAGTCTAAAAAAAAAATTAAGTCTATAACTGGGCAAAAGATCAAAAGTTAATTAGAACAATTTTCAGATACAGAATACGATTTGTGCCCTTTTTAGATCATGACAGTAGTTATATTTCCAACAAAACCAACAAGAATTCTGAGATGCAACGTAAGATAATGGAATTTGGGCAAACAACTCCTGCTCTCACTTATTTAATCTACATTATGTACAGACGTGCAGATGGGGGGAAATGAGGGGCCCACCAGAAGGTCCAGGAACAGGCACTTCACCAAGCATGCATCAGATGCTGAAGTTTCCTCTTCAGGGAGCTTCCTGAGTTTTCTTTGCAGTTTGTCTCACTTTTGCCATTTCTGGCTGGTGTTCTGCTAAAACTCTTTATAATCCTGAGAGGAAAGACAGACCATTGTGCAGTTTCCTTGACATTTTTAATCTTATATGATGCTAATTTTTGCTTTTCTCCAGTAGCACCTGGTTTGGGTCAATCTATGGCTGACCAGCACTTAACACATTCTTGGATTCCTCCTGTGTAGGCTGCCTTTGTTACATGCTGTCTTCATTCATACACCAGTTTCTACTCAGACACAATGGCCATCAGGCAAACCTAATTTTGTCTCCCTTGTGCTTTTATATTCCTTCTTCTGAAAACCTCACAAGGCTGTCCCGTTGTCTTGATTTTATGTACCTGAATCAGTCGAACTTTCCCTCAAGCCACCAGAGGCACACAGCCTTCCACTGACAGGAGCACATCTCACAAAGCTGAAAAGCATCTTTCCTACTTACCGGCCTCAACTCCCGACATCTGCTGCCTGACAAAAATGTTGTCGGTTTGTCATAGCTCCATCCAGACTCTGAGAATTCTTCAGTCTTTGATCATGTCTCCCCTAGGTGGGTACAGTTCAGGTGTAGGCTTGGTGCAGTGGTTAGTTTTGTGTCAACTTGGTTGGGCCACAGCACCTAGATACCTGGCCAAACTTTATTCTGGATGTTTCTATAAAGGTGCTTTTTAAGATAATATTTACATTTTAATGGGTGGACCTAGAGCAGATTGCCCTTCATAATGTAGTTGGCACCTATTTGATCAGTTAAAGGTCTGAATAGAACAAAAGACTGGCCTGCCTGGAGCAAGATGGAATTTTGCCAGCAGATTGACTGCCTTCCGAGTTGAACTACAGCCCTGCTTCTTCCTGGATCTCCAGCCAAGAGATGCCAACCCCTCCTACCAGCCTCCATAATCATGTGAGTCAGTTCCTCAAAAATAAGTCTCTTCATGGGATGCCTGGGTTGCTCATTGGTTGAACGTCTGCCTTTGGCTCGGGGCATGATCCTAGGGTCCTGGGATCAAGTCCCCCATTAAGCTCCCTGCATGGAGCCTGCTTCTCCCTCTGCCTGTGTCTCTGCCTCTCTCTCTCTCTGTGTCTCTCATGAATAAATAAAATCTTTTTTAAAAAAAAGTCTTTTTCACACCATACACACACACACACACACACATACACATTATTAGTCCTGTGTCTCTGGAGAATCCTGGCAAAAAATATCAGGGCAAATCTGGAGTCCAGAACCACAGAGCCTGCTGGTTCTTCTCCTGGCTGCCACTTGCAAAGAAAAATGAACCTATGAACTGGTTTTAATTTTTCAAAATTCTTTATTCCTAAGTTCCCCGTCTTCTTGAGATCAACACGGCTAAGGGAACATCGGTGGTTAATGTGAAGAAATTCTTTATACATTCTGGATTTGAGTTGTCAGCCAGCTATATGTGTAGTGAAGAGATTCTCCCAGCTAAAAGCAGGCCTTTTCTCTCTTGTAATGATGCTTTTTAATAAACTGAAGTTTTAATTTCGATAGAATCAGATTTACCTCTTTTTTTTAAGATTTTATTTATTAAAAAAAAGATTTTATTTATTTATTCATGAGAGACAGAGAGAGGCAGAGACACAGGCAGAGGGAGAAGCAGGCCCCTTGCAGGGACCCCGATGCGAGACACTATCCCAGGACTCCAGGATCATGCCCTGAGCCAAAGGCAGATGCTCAACTGCTGAGCCACAGAGGCGTCCCACATTTACCTCTTTTTAAAATTGCATGGTTATTGCTTTTTTGTGTGTCCTGAGAAGTCTTTGCCCACCCCAGCATCACGAAGACATTCTCCCCTGTTTTCTTCAAAAGCATATAGTTTTAGTTTTTACACTTAGGTTTATCTACCATCTTGAGTTAATTTTAGTGTGTGGTGTGAGGTAGGCATCAGAATTACTTTTCCCCCATATGATATCTAGTTGCTTTAGAAACATCTATTGAAAAGAATTTCCTGTCCCCCATTGAATTATTTTGGTATCTTTGTCAGTGTAGGTATAACCATTTTTATCTAAGAGTCTTTGGGTGGGTGGCAGTGGGCACTTGGTCTGATTCTGCGCTGTCTGGATAAGAAAGCATCAGGCTTAAAAAAAAAAAAAAAAGAAAGAAAGCATCAGGCTTGTCCTAAGTGCATCTATATTTCAGATTAGTGGTCCTCCTTGTGTTTAGATGCCTGGTCCTTGGCCATTTCCCAGTCATGTTTGAGAATTTCTGTGTAGGAGTTTGATGTTACAGTCAAGCCTTGGCTTTGTCACTGAAAATCCGAGGCATATCTTGACCTCCCCCTGCCTCAGTTTCCTTATTGGTAAAATGGCAAAATGGCAATAACCAATGTACCAAGCTGTTGCAGGATCAGTGAGATAATAAAGCAATGGAAATACTGATTATTGCCTCTTTCTTCCTCATCACTGTTAACTCCTTGAGGGCAGAGAGCATATCTTAGGAATCTCTATACCCCAGTGCCCGGAAAGACTATCTGGCACAATAGGTACTTAAGTAGGTAATAAGTAGGTACCTATTACATGTATGGACAATAAATAACATTCTTCCAAATAGCAATGACTTCTAAAGTATATGTGATATTCTTGGAGCTGGTAACAGATTCCTATTCTGTAAGTTTGCTCTGTGATATGAAAACAAGTGACACTCTATAGGTTAAAGGGTTTATTTTTTGTATCAAAATAAAGAATCCTCAGAACAAAAATAAATAAATAAATAAATAAATAACATTCTTTTAGATAGCTTAGATATATCCATTTATGTGACAGTGTGCTGCAGTGTCTGGGGTTCATTTCCCACCCTGCTTTTCTTCTCTATGCACACTGCCTCCTTGGTGATCTCATTCACTTGCGCCATTTAAAGTGCTATCTCTCTGCTCCTGACCCCTGAATTTCTGTATCCATTCAAGCTCCATACTCACAAATGCATGCTCTTCTCTTCTTTGATTTTAACGGGCATTTCTAATTCATATTTATCCCAAGCAAAGCACAAGATTTCCCCAAATCTCATGTTATCTCATATTTTCTTGTCTTGACTTTTCAAGTTTTTCCAAATAAAATCCTATGAGTCAGCTTTGGTTCATCTCTCTACCCTCACTCCTCACATCCAGCTCTTTATTAAGTCTAGTTTGCCTGTACCTCTAAAATGATTTCTGAGTGTATCCACTTCTTTTCTTCTTATCAGGACCACCCAAGTCCAAGCCCCCACCTTCTCTTGCCAGAGGTACTGCAATGGACTCTGGGCTGCTGTTGCTAAGCTTCTTTTCTTGGAGGACCAGATCATATCACTCCTCCTGTGCAAAACCTTGTCTTAGACTGAAGTCCAAACTCCTTACCCCAACCTGAAAGATTCTATGTGAAGGTCCCCAGCCTGCCTCCTTGACTTTGTAGACCAATGGATTTATCTGTAGGAAAACCCAGAGAATGAGGACACAGCATTCCCGACATCCAGGAGGCTCAGCCTTCTCTAGTTATGTCATATCTTGGCAGGTTCTAGAGACATCCAGTTGAATCTGGGTCTGTCAGTTCCTCCAGAAAGTATCCAGTGGAAGCTGCATGTCTTGCAACTGAACATGTAATGTATCAGTTACCTAGAATATACTGTTGATCCAAATCTACAAGTGGTTATCAACATGATTATAAAGCAGCAGTGATTAGTAGGTAGTAGTGGGGAATAGTGACCTGGCAGTAGTGGGGGGTGATGACCAGGTGACATGGTGAGTGATGGTCACCTGGCAGTGCTGGTAAGTGGTGATAGCACAGTGGTTGTGGTGATTGGTAGTGACCAGGCAGTCATGGTGAGGTGGCATGTTGAGTTGAAGAAAGCATGTGGGTCCTCTGGCCAGACTCGCATGGGTTTCTTTCTTCCTTCCTTCCTTCCTTCCTTCCTTCCTTCCTTCCTTCCTTCCTTTCTTTCTTTCTTTCTTTCTTTCTTCTTTCTTTCTTTCTTTTCTCTTTCTTTCTTTTCTCTTTCTTTCTTTCTTTCTTTCTTTCTTTCTTTCTTTCTTCTTTCTTTCTTTCTCTTTCTTTCTTTCTCTTTCTTCTTTGTCTTTCTTTCTTTCTTTCTCTCTTTCTTTCTTTCTGATTTTATTTATTTATTCATGAGAGACAGAGAGCAAGAGAGGCAGAGACATGGGCAGAGGGAGAAGCAGGCTGCATGCAGCGAGCCTGATGTGGGACATGATCCTGGAACTCTAGGATCATGCCCCAGGCCGAAGGCAGGTGCTAAACCCACTAAGCCACTCAGGGATCCTGTTTTTTTTTGTTGTTGTTGTTGTTGTTGTTGTTTTTGTTTTCTGTTTTTGTTTTTGTTTTTTCTGGCATGGGTTTCAATCCTTTGTCTGCCCCATTTCTCTGAGAGCTGGGGCATGTGAGCTGCTGAACTCTTTGAGACTCGTCCATAACATGGGGGTGATACTGACCTTAGACGTCTACTGGAACGGTGCTCTGGCATGACATCCTTTTTCAGGAAAGAGACAGGAAATGCAGTCGGGGCCCTCCTCCCCTTCCCCTAGACACACAAAGTCCAGTGGTTCCCTCAGGATGCTATAGCAGAGATGAGGTGCAACGCTAATGAGGGATTCTATAAACCCAGGCCAGCTGGCTTTCTGCCTCACTGCCCCCACCTCCCCTCAGTGTGGTTAATTCTAAGGAAGCTCTTGCAAAGGCACCAGATTTTCCAGCAAGAAGTAGACTGCTGCTTCAAATGGCTATGCCCAGACTGGGCCACCTTAGTGACAAGACCTGGCACATTTGGGTGCTAAGAACAGCTCTTCAATGTGGGCCCCTTCACGGTGGTTGGATAAGGGAGGGCTGTTCAGGGAAGCAGAAGAGGGAAGGAGAGACTGAGTGTAATGTCAGAATCATTCTCTAGTGAGACAAGATCTCCCAAAGTGAAAAAAGCAAAATCTTAAAAGTTAGGAAATTAAGAGAACAGAAAAGAAGTATCTCTTATAGAGTATTTAGAAATGTTTGAAGTAAAGACCATGGGATTTTTTTCTTTCTCAGCAAACAAGCTAGGATGCAGCAGTTCGTTTTGACACTGATATAGTCCTAGGGAACTAGCTTGTGGTCAGCCATAGGTACTTTCCACACCCACGAACCGCCACAGGGATTTAACTCCAGCAGAGCTCAATTTCAGATTCTCTAAACCAAAGAGAAAAGCCCCACGTTGGGTTAACTGGCAGCCACGTGCTACAGACAACCCAGATCTGAAAACGAAAAAAAAAAAAAAAAAAAAGGTGTGTGGAAACAACCATGTTCTGGTGGTTTCGAACATGACTATTGTCTCTTTCTCAGTGATTTGCATAATGCTGCAGAGGTGTTGTCAAGCCAGCTCCAGTTCACTGTGTAGATTTTGTGTGCACCTGTTTGCAGGCCAAAGAGAGAGCAGTCCTATGACAGCAAAGTCTTGATACTCCATTGCCTTATTTTCTTGAAGCAGCTTTATTTATGTGTAACTGACATACAAAAAGCTGCACATTCTTAAAGCCTACAATGTAAGTTTTGACATACGTGTATATCCATGAAACCACCACAACAGTTAATACAGTGAACTTCGCCATCACCCCAAAAGTTTCCTTGTGCACCTTTGTAATCTCTCCCAGGCCTCCCTTCCTTTCCCCCTCCATCCCTATTTCTTTGTTTCATTTCACTATAGGTTTTCATTTTTTATGATTTTACATAAATGGAATATGCAATATGTAGCCTTTTGGGGGGATGGTCTGGCCTCTTTCACTCTACATAATGTTTTTTGAGGTTTTTTAAAAAAAGATTTATTTATATTTTTGAGACAGAGAAAGCACGAGCAGCAAGGGATGGGGGACAGAGGGAGAGGGAGAGGGAGAATTTCAAGCAGACTTTCTGCTGAGTGCAGAGCCCAACACAGGGCTCAAATTCACAAAGCTGAGATCATGACCTGAGTGGAAATCAAAAGTTGGATGCTCAACTGACTGAGCCACCCAGGCATCCCTGTTTTTGAGATTTATTTATGTTGTGTTTATCAATAAATCATTTTTCTTTTTTCTTTTTCTTTTTTTTTCTTTGTCAAGTAGTAGTCCATTATATGGATGCACCACAATTTGTTCGCCATTCCTCTGTGGGTGGACATTTGGGTTGTGTCCTGTTTGAGGTTATTACAAATAAAGATGCTATGAACATTTGTGTACAAGTCTTTGTATGGACATCTACTTCCTTTTCTCTTGGAATTAAATGTTTGAGACATATGGTAGGTGCATGCTGAACTTTTGAGAAGCTTTAAACTGTTTTTTCAAAGTGGTTGTATCATTTTCCATTCTCACCAGCAATGTCTAAGTTCTTCCATATCCTTGCCAACACTTGGCACGGTCAGTCTTTTTAATTTTAGCCATCTTAAAACATGTGTAGTGGTATCATATTGTGATTTAAATTTGTATTTTGGGGAGCACCTGGGTGGCTCAGTGGTTGAGCGTCTGCCTTTGGCTCAGGGCGTGATCCCATATCAGGAGTCCCATATCAGGCTTTCCACAGGGAGCCTGTTTCTCCCTCTGCCCATGTGTCTGCCTCTCTCTGTCTCTCATGAATAAATAAATAAAATCTTTTTTAATTAATTAATTAATTAATTAATTTGCATTTCTCTAATAGCTCATGGTACTGAGCGTGTTATGCCATTCATAAAACTTCTTTGGGAAAATATTCAAATAAGGTGGAGACTGACTGTGAAAGGTTATGAGGGGACTTTTTGGCTGATGGGGATGTTTCGTATTTTGATAAGGGAATAGGTTGCACAAGTCCTATCTATTTTATCAAAATTTTAATGTTAAGATTTGTGCATCTTATGGTATATAAAATGTACCTCAAAACTAAAAAAGAACAGTATATAGATTAATTTGGTTGAGGTGTCAGTGGAAGATAGATGAAGAAAGTAAAGATGAAATCAGAATGGTAGAAAGTGAGTAATTATGGGAACTGATGGGGACATGGGGGTTGAGTAGACCCTTTCGCTTACTTTGTTTGAGATTTTCACAATACGAAGTAAAAATAAATGTATAGTCCCTCTCATCTAGAGAAGATGATGACCATTTCATTTCCAGGAAAAACAAAAACCAAAGGAAATCAAAGTAAATTGTGATAAGAGACAGTGTGTGTAACTTAACTAGGAAGATATTTATTTCATCACTAAGAAAACCTCCCCTGCAAAGAGTGTCTTAGTGTCTGATCATCTTTAACATTTATCTTTATTAGTTTTAATTGCAAAAGTAATATAAATTCAATGTAAAGTAATCACACATTAGTGGAAAGCAAGGTTCAGAAAATTACTATCTTCTATGAGCCATTCAGTATGTGTGTGTGTGTGTTGACAAAACCGGCATTATAGTATGCGGATTATTCTGCTGCTTCCTCTTTTTCACTTAGGCATTCTATGTCGAAATCCTTATCAAACAGAACAAAACTGTTTAGAAACAGAAGGTAGGGGCACCTAGATGACTCAGTCAGTTAAGTGTCTGCCTTCAGCTCCAGTCATAATCCCGGAGTCCCCACATGGAGCCCCACATCAAGCTCCCTGCTCAGCAACGAGTCTGCTTCTCCTTCTTCCTCTCCTCTCCCTCTGTGATATCTCTCTCTCTCTCTCTCAAATAAATAAATAATCTTTAGAAGCAAAAGATAAAATCAGGACAGCCCCGGTGGCTCAGTGGTTTAGCTCCGCCTTTCAGCCCAGGGCATGATCCTGGAGACCCTGAATGGAGTCCCACATCAGGTTCCCTGCATGGAGCCTGCTTCTCCCTCTGCCTGTGTCTCTGCCTCTCTCTCTCTCTCTCTCTGTTTCTCATGAATAAATAAATAAAATCTTAAAAAAAAAAAAAAAAGATAAAAGCAGATGAAACAGAAGTTTCTTTCTCTTTGGATTCCAAGAATTATGCCAATTTTATCCATAGTCTAAGACCTGACGTGATCTTAAATATGGATTTTTACCTAAATGTGTAATTCTACATATATATTATGCTTTTTTTTCTAAGGTCAACTGCAACAACAAACCCCTGACAGCAGTGAAAACAACACCAATGGCAAGACCTTAAAGCTTGGTGGTTGCGGGCAGCCAGCCCTCCGAGCCTCTGGTGAGCAGATGGCTGCTGGGCTCCTGGTCTGAGGGGCCTTGGTTAGCGGGATGACTCAGCAAAGCAATGGCCTGGGGAGCATAGAGAAGGCTGGCCAAGATTAATTGCTGTCAGGAGGAACATTCTTTTTAGCTGGCTAATTGCTCTTTTAAGATAATGAAAGTGTTTTAGGTTTCTTTTTGTCCATATGCAAATAAACTGGTGAGTTAATGTCACTCCCAGTGCAAAAGGGAGTGTAAAACACACATCATGAAGATGAAGTGGTTTCCCCTTCATTTTGCATATTTTCTTGTCTGCACTTGACTAAAAGATACTTGCCTTCGCCTGATTTACATTCAGGTTGGTTTCTCACTTTGTGGAGTATCCCTTCTCTGTTGCCCCACAGATTATGGGTTCTGGCCATTTCAGCTACGTTGCCCTGATTTTGTAACATTCGCCCTAAAAGAACATCAGATGAGACCCCAAGAATAAGCACCTTTGTTGGGGGTAGGGAGTAGATGGGACCTCCCTGGGATAACAGAATTCTTTTTGTTGGACTTCTTTTGTAGTGTACAAAGTGTAAGGAGCTCACGTTATCTCCATTCGTGATTTCTTTTTTTTTTTTTTTAATTTTTATTTATTTATGATAGTCACAGAGAGAGAGAGAGAGAGAGGCAGAGACATAGGCAGAGGGAGAAGCAGGCTCCATGCACCGGGAGCCCGACGTGGGACTCGATCCCAGATCTCCAGGATCACGCCCTGGGCCAAAGGCAGGCGCCAGACCGCTGCGCCACCCAAGGATCCCTCCATCCGTGATTTCTGGATGATCAGTATATTTTCTCAGTAGGGATTACGGACAGTTCCTGATTTAGATCATTTGACTTACGATTTCCAACTTTAGGATGGCCACCAAAGCAATAAGCACTGAGTAGAAACCACACTTGAAATTTGGAATTTTGATCTTTTCCTGGGCTAGCGATGTACCTGTACATGCTCTTTCATGATGTGGGACAGTGTCAGGGAGCTGTTGCTCCCAGTTAGTCCCGCCATAAGGGTAACCAGTGGAAACAATCATTTGGCTTTTCACTTTTGGTGCAGTATGCAAGTAAGTGATATGAAATAATCAACACTTGATTATAAAATAGGCCCCATGTTAGATGATTTTGCCCAACTATAAGCTAATGTAAGTGTTCTGAGCACATTCTGAGTTCAGAATGCTCTGCTTGGTAAGTTAGGTGTATTAAATGCATTTTTGACATGATATTTTCTATTTACAACGGGTTTATCGGAACATAACCCTATCTGAAGTTGAGGAAGATCTGTATCTAACAAAACGATTTGATGTTTCTAAGAGCTAGTTGCAGTGACACATGCGAGTGACATAGGTGGATTCTGATGGGACAATGGTGGATCCAATTGAGACCATGTCATTACACCCCAAGAAAATGCAAGGGCCTTGTCCTTTCTTCTGTACCCAGCCTGCACACTGTCCAGTCCACACCAAAGGAAAATGCTGTCCCTCAAAGGTCAAACCACCCTGCCTTTCCTGAAATGTTCCTTCCTGTCTCCCTGGGGAGGGTTCTCAGGTACCCTTTTTATCTCCACTTGGCAACCCTCAAGTCTCTAATGTAGAATTCTTTTTTAAGATGTTATTTATTTGTTTATGAGAGACACACAGAGAGAGGCAGAGACACAAGCAAAAGGAGAAGCAGGCTCCTCGAGGGGAGCTTGTTGTGGGACTCCATCCCAGGACCCTGGGATCACTCCCTGAGCCAAAGGCAAATGCTCAACCACTGAGCCTCCCAGGCATCTCTCTAACATAGAAGTTTGATTATCACATACTACATTTGAAAAAGAAAGAATAATCCCACACGCAGACACAACCACAGTTATCATTTTGGTGGATTTACTTGGGTTTCCCTTTCCTGGGAAGGCAGTTTCACTCACTTGTCATCCTTGTCTACACATGGCGTCATATCTTCTGATGGCCACAGCCACCCCTCCTACATTGTTCTCACAGTCCTCATTTCAATATACAACACAGAATTAAAACATTTGCCATGAACTATAACTTGAGTGCTTGATACGTCTATCAAAATGACAGTTAACACTCTGGTGAAGCTTTCCTCCATATCTTGGGTTATTTTCTTGGAGAGAGGGTCATGAACTCTTGCAGTTCTTGACACATAATGATAAATTGCCCTCCATGGGAGATTGTACAAATATACACTGTCAAGAGCAATGTGCGAAGATAGGAGTTTTACCATATCCTTGCCAACATACAAATTATCATTAAAATGTTAAATTTTGTTAATGTATGAGATCAAACATGGTTCTTTGTAGATATTTCAATTTGATTACTAATGTGCATGTTGAATACTTTCCTTAGACTAGTTAAGTCACCATGGCTCTAAGCCAGTAGAGTGCTTTGCTATCTTTCCCTTCAGTTTTTAGACCTTTGGAAACCATTTTTTACAGAATTTCTGCAAGTTCATCACCTCTAGCCATTGATGCCAAGCCTGCCGTGCTTCAGAGAGCCTTGACAGACTTGTCCCTTTTACTCATCGATGCCAGGAATGCCATGTCTTATAGATCCAGCTTTATTTTTGTTTTGAAGTGGTTACCCCCTCTCTCAGAGAGGACTTGGCAAGGGTTCTATCCTGTCATGGTGAATTAGGTACCCATTTCCCTTTTCTTTAGGGATTGACCTGTTGGGCTGGACTTGGACACCAGATGCCACCTCCATCTTGGCTGTCCTTTTTGTGACATTTATATCTGGACTACCATGTGGGCACTAGCCTGGGAAAACATTTGATCCACCTGGACTATGTCTGGTCATTGGCATTTAAGGGGTGACCCAGAAGCAAGGCTGCTCAACAGCTGGTGTCCTCACCAAAGAAAACTCTAAACCACTCATACCTTCCAACTGCCACCATAGCCCCATGCTTGACCCTCAAGTGCTGAGAAGAGAAGCCAAGAAGGGATCAGAGTCTCTCTAATTCAAGCATGATGGGGCAGAAGGGAAGTTCTTGCCATACAAAATGTGTCTGCTGCTTGAGGCAGAGATAACTGCACTTTTTGTGTACCATCAACAAATGTTTGCGGTACCTTTATGCTGTGCAAGCACTCACTGACTACCTTCACAGCAGGACAGACCCTTCCAGTAAAACCACCTTCACTTGCTGGGATAGCCACCTCTTTGAGCAGAGTACAGAGGAGATAGAATAAAAGAAATTACATCTTCCCCAATTAGAAGGAAAGGCTGTACATCCTTAGATTGCCTTTGCCTTAAGTAGTTGCTCAGCCACACTGTGGCTCCTTTGGACTTTGGGAATTCCCTGTAAGGCATCCTAGCTCTTCCTCCCACACATTGTCAAAGTCTGTACTGGGAGATCATGAGCTGAGAAGTCTCATGATTTTCCTGTTCTCTTTATGAAACTTTATCAAATTTGTACTATGTGCTAGACTCTGGAGATGAAGCCAAGTTAAACTTGGCCTGCCCTCTAGAAGCTCACAGACAACGAAGTCCATGACCGTGGACTTCGTGTGGGCTGAAGTAAAGGCGAGTTTCCAAGAAGACATGGAGCCTAGGCTAAATCGTGAGTTGGAGAGAGAAGACAGATGTTAATTTACAAAAGGTCCTGTGTGTTTGAAAGGTTATCTCAAAATCTCTGAGCCTCATAAAAGATTTCAGGCAAGCCAGGGGAGGGAGGGTATGGCTAACTTTGCATTTAGGAAAGATCCATTTGGTAGCTGTGTTGGGTGTAGATTAGAAGATGGAAAGGCCAAAGGTAATGGTCTTACCCCAAGGAAGAAGTGATGAATGCCTATGCCCAAGCAGAAGCAGTGGTAGGGAACATGGAGGGAACATAAGAGTTGCTTTCATTAAGGAAGAGAGCTGCCACCCTGCTTGTATTTGGTGGTGATAGAAAAGGGATCTTCTTGGTTTAGGCAATGGACACATATTTGGGGGAAAGAGGATGAATTCAGTTTTGTATATGTTGAATTCTAGACAACAAGGAGACAACCAAGCATTGTTCTGAGTTGCCCAGAGACTGGGAGAATGACCAATAACCCAAGACCCCATAGCAGCTGTAAGACGTGGTTAAGTACCTGGGTAGATGGAAACACTCAGGGCCTGCTCATGTAGGAAGTGAGTCCTAAGGTGGAAGCCAGGGTTCCTGACCTTTAAGAGGGTAACAGTAGAAGAGGATAACACAGAAGAGATCAAGAAGCCCTGGTCAGAGCAGTTGGACAAAAAGTTTCTGGAAGTAGGTGTCTACTTAGTTCAAATGTTGCAAGAAAGTCAGGTAAGAAAAAGATCAGGAAGTGACAATTCCGTTGGGACAAAAAAGAAACAGTGAGTATTAGTCTAGGAAGCCTGGCTGGGAGAAGTCAAGATGAGAGGGGAACATGAGGCCAAGAGAGAGGTTGTGTAGAGATGGGGGACTTCAGGGCATGTAGAGATGGAGGATTTCTTTAAATTGCAATATATAGAAATACAGCCACCTTTTCCATCTTGTAGGAGTGTGGCATGATTTCTTTTGCTTGGTGCAACAGCTTCAGAAGCCTGGTTGGCTCTCAAAAGTGAGTTTTCTGAGATGCCTGGGTGGCTCAGCGGTTTAGCACTTGCCTTCGGCCCAGGGCATGATCCTGGAGTCCCGGGATCGAGTCCCACATCAAGCTCCCTGTATGGAGCCGGCTTCTCTCTCTGCCTGTGTCTCTGCCTCTCTCTGTGTGTCTCTCATGAATAAATAATAAAATCTTAAAAAAAAAAAAAAGTGAGTTTTCTCCTATCTGTGTGTGGAAATAGAGAGCAGGCAGAGTGAGGGGTGTTCTACAAAAAAATCTTTTTTTTTTTTCTATAAAAACTCAACATGGAAGGGGTGAAGAAGGACCAGAGGGAGGAAGAGTGAGCGGCGAGGAGGAGAGGCTGGTAAGGGGACAGCCCAAGCAGCATGCTGGGGAGAGAAAGGGGGGATGAGAACAGCCCAGGGGCCGCCAAGCCAGGCCTTGGAATGGCAGGATTGACTAGGATTCTACTTGAAGTTACCTGCCTGGCCAGGTAACCTCAAATCTCAGTAAGAGCCAGCCATGCCCACTCACTTTTTGAGAGTAGAATTCAGAGGTCTCAGTTAAGGACAGGAGACCTTAGATTAATGTGAGGAGGAGAGAAAGGAAAAAAAAAAAAAAAAACAGTCAGAAGCATTAGGATATGAATGAGGGGTTGTTGGTTGGGCAGAAGAGGTTAGAAGGTGCTAGGTCAAAAGTGCTTCCTTGAGCACTCCATCAGTGACAGGGTGGCTGAGTCCCTCTTCCCACTACCTGGGAGGAGAGCCCAGCACAATTCATGGACTGTAACAGGCAGGTGTGGGAGCCCTTGATACTTGATGCCTACCATCCGAGGAAAGGTGGAGAGGTGGAAGAAAATGGATCAATTTGCCAAATAACCAATTTGTTGAGAATCAATTTGCTGGAGAACTAATTTCCCTGATAAATGATCCCTGGAATTCACCCAAAAGTTGTTTCAGTTAATTACTTAAAAATTATAGCAAAGTGTGTGCTAGCTATGGTTTCCACAACACTGAAGATTTCCCCATAGATTGATTTTTCTATTTCCCGTATGTCTAGCAGTTTCTTTCTTTTGGTTTACAAGTTGTCAGGTATATTTTCACCAGATGTTTTCCTGTAGATATTTCAATCCATCTCTGGTAAATGTCAGTTTTATGTGGGTTTCCATATTTCAGAAGCAGGGCACTTCTTGAGTGCACAATATGTTTTTGGTGCCAGTAGATGGGCTTTCCCTTAACCGCATTTACTGTCAACTCTAATTTTAAAGACTTGTGCCTAAATTGAACTATAACTCCCGCTTTGGGATTTTTGCCACTGCGGGAGTTGTCATGGATATGTGAAAATTAACATGCAGGAGAAACTTTTATCTGGCTGGCTGCCAAGCCACTTTAACAAAATTGAGAAAATGCAAATTGGTGTAAAATTACACTTGAAGGACAAAACCACTTTTTTTGCAAACCAAAGGTTAAAATTTACAAAAAAGAGGGAGGGGGCTCATGCATCACCCAAACTTTTATCAGTAACTTTTGAAAAGTAGGCAGCTTCAGAAACATGAATCTCATGCCTATAAATCCAGTATAAAACAGTGGTGGAGGAACCAAAAGTAAAACTAATGAACTAAATAAAAACCAAAGGCCAAAATATTGAGAAACATCATTAACAGCTTTCAAAACTTCCAATGCAACTCATATTATTACACATTTTGTAAAAAATATATATATATATAAATAAGTTTTGGGGGATTTAGCAATCTGTGGAATTGGTCACTTGGCAAGTTGATTGTTAGCACATCGCTTTGGGGAGTGGGTCACTGTGAGATCTGGCATTTGGCAAACTATCTTTCAGCAAATGGCTCTGTGTCTTTTTTTCTTTTGTTTCCTTTTCTCTTCTTTTTTCTTTTCTTTTTTTAGAGAGCGAGATGCATAAGCAGGGGGAGGGGCAGAGGGAGAGAGAGCATCTCAAGCCAGCTCCACGCTCTGCATAGAGCCCAACACAGGGCTCCATCCCACAACTGTGAGATCATGCCCTGAACTGAAACCAAGAGTCGGTCGCCTGCTTAACTGACTGAGCGCCCCATCAAGCATCTCTGTTTCTGAAGAGGGTGAGAGGTTGAGAGACTAGCTGGTTCTGAGCAGGGGGAGGGATACGATCCAAAGGTTTTGACTCTGCTGGAAAGGAAAGGAGGGAAGAAAGTTGGGTTCTGCACAGAGATGGGCGTGAGAGGAATTCTTTCCAGAGAGTGGAGAGCTGAGCATTTTGCAAAGGACAGAGGGCCTGGGAGAGGGGGTCCCTGGGGCCACAGAGGAAGTACTGAGGCGCCGTCCATCTAGGGCAGGAGCCTGGAACCTCAGCCCCAGCCCGGGGTGACTTTCTTCAGCAGAGCTCCCCATCCTGGGGGCAGCCAGCAGGATTGCTTCTGGGGCTTGGGGTCTCTCTGAGCAGGTGCTTTGGGAAGACAAGAGAGAAATGAGATTTTAGGAAGATGGAGAGCTGCACTGGAAAGGAGAGGCCCTGGGCGGGAGCGGGGATGGTCAAGAACACAGCAGGGACCCGGTGAGGGAAAAACCAGTGTGGCCAGGACCAGGGTGGGAGCAGAGCAGGAGCAGGGCTGCTGGGAGCCGGGCGGGGAAGGGAGAGGGTGAGAAAACTGGGCATGAGGCTCCGACAGACTCTCACGGGGGTGCAGGGTGGGGCTCAAGGTGGGGCTGGAGGTCTGGGGACACTGGAGGGGGACCACAGACCCTAAACTTGCTGCGTTAAGGCTGAGGAAGGCTACTTAGTGCCGTGCAGGCGCTTCCCCACCTCCACACGACACTCGACACTCGTAGCCGCCTCACCTGCACCCTGTCCCCGGCCGCCACCGCCAGCGCGAACCCTTCTCCCACAGAGATGGCTTTGAAACACTCTAACCTCCCCCCTCCCCATCCCGATGTCCTTCTTCCCTGTCCCCGCCGGATGGCAATTAACACAGCCACAGCTCTGGAACCTGCTCTGTTTCTGGGCAGACACGGCCATTCATCCATGAGAGAAGAATAAAATTAATCTATTCCTGGCTTTGTGCCGCCCATTCTGTCTTTCCTCCCACTCCTAGGGGACAGCCCCCCACTCCCACACACCTCAATTCCTTCCCAGCGTCCGCTCCTCTGCCCCCCCCGCACCCCCCAGGCGGCATCAGCCCTCTGCAGGTGACTGGGCGCGGCTGGGGGCCTTGGACCGCAGCACCTCCCATCCCCTCTCCTGTGGCGCAGCAGTGACTCCTGGGGTGGGGGACTGGAAAGCCCTATTAAAATGCTAATACGGCATCTGGAAGGGGAAAGCGTTAAGAGAGCATTGAACATTCCATCCGGGGGCTTCCTCCGCTCTGAGCTGAGCTGTGCTTCACACACAGAGTGACATTTCCAACGTCCTTCACCCGGTATGATCCCAACGTGGGTTCTCGCGCTCTCACCAGGCCGCAGGGCCCTGCCAGCTGCCCTGTCCAGTCTCAGAGCCACAGTCTCAAGTGGTGCCAGCTCCAGGACTGCAGGAAGTTCAGTGATTTCCAGCACCTTGAACCTGCACCCCTTGCCCCACGTGGCCCACTCCTCTGCCCCCACTGGTCCTGCTACTTCTCATACTCCAGGCCCCGCGTCCCGCCTGCTATCGAGGTACATCACACCGTACTACAGTCCTGGGGGTAATGCATACTTCCTCTCCCGTCTGCTGCCTCTGAGAGATGAGGACACGCCAGTCCCGTTTACCACTCACACCCAGCTTGATGAAACTGGCTCGGTTGGTGATTTTAAAAGTGCAACACTTAAGGGGATCCCTGGGTGGCTCAGCGGTTTGGCACCTGCCTTTGGCTCAGGGCGCGATCCTGGAGTCCCGAGATCCAGTCACGCATCGGGATCCCTGCATGGAGCCTGCTTCTCCCTCTGCCTGTGTCTCTGCCTCTCTCTCTCTATGTCTATCATAAATAAATAAATAAATCTTAAAAAAAAAAAGTGTAACACTTCAAGACTTCTACTTCTGGAAAGATGAAGCAGATACACTTTTCTCTATTCTTCCCACTAAGTACATGAAAACCCAGGGCATCAAATAAAACAAACAGGAAGACCTGGAGAGGTTTAGAAAAGAAAGCAGACTGCCTAGGACCTCTGCACTCCCAAGTCCCTCCCCCCCACACACACACACCTGGGGAGGTGTCACAGAAGATCAAGTGAGGAACCAGAAGTTAGGAATTTCATCCCGGCAGGGCTGTATGACAAGATGTGCTGACCTTCCTCCCTGGCAGGGCAGGTGGAAATCACATTGGGGAGATTGGACGTCCAATCCTCAGCTGAGAAGGAGCATCCAAATTCTGTGAGGCAAAACAGAACTAAGGAGAAACAGACAAATTCACTGTGATGGTTGGGTGCTTCAGTACCTCTCTCTCTGTGACTGATGGAAAAACCAAGCAGAAAATCAGCAGAGACACAGCTCAGCAGCTGACCAAAAGGGTCTAGGTGACATTTATTGAATACTCCACCCCAAACCAGCAGAATACACATGCTTTTTGTGTGCCCGGGGGTCACGTAGCGAGATGGATCCTACCTGGAGCTGTAAAACAAACCTCAGGAAACATAAAGGAATTGAAATCATATAGAGTATGTTCTCTGACTATAATGGAATCAGAATAGGAATTAATACCAGAGATATGGGCAGCCCTGGTGGTGGCTCAGCAGTTTAGCGCGGCCTTCAGCCCAGGGTGTGATCCTGGAGACCCAGGATCGAGTCCCACGTCGGGCTCCCTGCATGGAGCCTGCTTCTCCCTCTGCCTGTGTCTCTGCCTCTCTCTCTCTCTCTCTGTTTCTCATGAATAAATAAATAAAATCTTAAAAAAAAAAATACCAGAGATATTATGGAAAAAACTCAAATACTTAGAAACAAAGCGGCCCACTTCCGAATAATCCATGTTTCAAAGTGGAAGTCTCAAGGAAAATAGAATCTTAGCCGAATGAAAATGAAAACACAGCACATCAAAATCCATGGGATGCACTAAAGGAGCACTGAGAGGAAAATGCTTTCATGAGAAAAGAAGACAATAATTTCCAAATCAATGAGATCAACTCTCACCTCTTCAAGAAACTAGAAGAGCAAAATAATTCCAAACTAAGCAGAAATAAGAAAATTAAAAGATGTAAACAGAAAGCAATGAATATGGAAGACAAAAAAAAAAAAAAAAGGGAGAGAGACAATCTATGAAACAAAAGCTGGTCCTTGAAAACCTCAATAAAGCCAACAGATTTCTAACAAAGCTTCAGCAGACGTCCGCAGTTGATATCACCTGTTTCATTCCTGGGATTGGTAATTTATGTCTTCTCTCCCTTCTCTTACTAAAGGTTTTGTTCCTAGACTTGCAGCTAAGTATTTCTTTTTTTCTTTTCTCTGTGTGTGTGTGATTAAAAATAGCATTGTATTTTATGGGGCTCCTGGGTGGCTCAGTCTGTTAAACTTGTTCCTTCAGCTCAGGTCATGATCTCAGGGTCCTGGGATGGAGTCCCCATTGGGGGGTCCCTGCTCTGCGGGGAGTCTGCTTCTCTCCCCTCTGCCCTTCCCCCTGCTTGTGTGTGAGCTCTCTCTCTCTTAAATAAATAAAATCATTTTTTAAAAGATTTTATTTATTCACTTGACAGAGTGCACAAGCAGGGGAGCAGCAGGCAGAGGGGAGGGAGAGGGACAGACTCCCTGCAGAGCAGGGAGCCTGATGCTGGGCTTGATCCCAGAACCCTGAGATCATGACCTAAGCCAAAGGCTGAAGCTTAACCCACTGAACCACTCACTCAGTTGCCCCATAAATAAAATCTTTTAAAAAAATAACATTATATTTTTATTTTTGCTTTCTATGGGCTCATTGCTAGTATATAGACATCTAATCAATTTTTGTAATGTTAATCGATCTTGCTGAACTCACTTATTCTAAGAGTTTTTAGGGAAATTCCTTGGGATTTTCTACACACACTTTTATGGAATCTACAAAGAGAGACAGATTTATTTCTTCCTTTCTCATGTCTTGTATTTCCCTTTCTTGCTTTGTTGCACTGTCTAGAACTTCCAGTACTGTGTTATTAGCCTCGACTTGTTCATGGTCTTAGGTGGAAAGCATTAAGTTTTTCATTGCTAAGTAGATGTTAGCTATAAGTTTTGGGGGATGTTTTTTATCAAGTCGAAGTTTCCCTTTATTCCTGTTTTTTGAGAGCTTGTCACAAAGAGTTTTGTTTATCTTACCTGCATTAATTGAAATGATCATATTATTTTCCTCTAGCTTTGTTAATATTGTGGATTACATTGGTAGATTCTAGAATACTGAACCAGGCGAACCTGGGCGGCACAGCGGTTGAGCTTCGGTCTTTGGCTCAGGTCGTGATCCAGGGGTCCTGGGATCGAGTCCGGCATTGGGCTCCCACCATGGAGCCTGCTTTTCCCTCTGCCTTTGTCTCTGTCTTCTCTCTCTGTGTCTCTCATGAATAAATAAATAAGTCTTTAGAATACTGAAACAGCTTGCATCCGTGGAATAAAACCCACTTGGTCATGGAGTGTTATTCTTTTTTATGGTGATGAATTCTATTTGCTAATATATCCTTAAGAATATTTTTGTGCCCAAGATTGCGAATCCGAGAAACCACCAAGGAGCCGACACTGATGCAAACACACGAGAGTTTATTTACAAGCTCGTGCTTGGGTCCAAGTATACCTGACACAGTGGAGCAGGGACTTGGACCCCAAAGTGGGTTACAGCTGGGTTTTTATAGGCTGGTCTAGGGGATTTTCAGAAGGGGTGGAAGAATTCCTCAAGTTCTGTTTACATTCTGATATGGGGCTTACATTCTGATATTGAGCTCTGTTCTCATTCTAATATGGGGCTTTCTACCATGGTTATGGGCTCTGTTGTCTTTCTAATATGGGATTCTCAGCCGAGGGCTATTCTGAGCTCTATTGTCTTTCTGATATGGGATTACCTGCCGAGGACATTGAGGACATTCTGCAGTTTTCCCCATAAAGTTCAGCTCTTATTCATAGGGGCCTAAGATGGCTATACTTGTGCTAATGCTAAACTTGAGGTGGAATGGCCTTGATTTTTCTCGGCCTCCACAATCTTTATGTCTATATTCATGGGGGATATTAGACTGTAGTTGTTTTTTTATTTTTTATTTTATTTATTTATTCATGAGAGACACAGAGAGAGAGAGAGAGGCAGAGACATAAGCAGAGGGAGAAGCAGGCTCCATGCAGGGATGCCTCACACCCTGAGGCAAAGGCAGACATTAAACCACTGAGCCACCTGGGCATCCCTAGACTATAGTTTTTTGCACTTTGTCTGGTTTTAGTATGAGGATACTATTAGCTTCATAAAATGAATTAAGAAGTATACCTTCCTTTCTCTACCATTTTGGTGTTAATTTTTTCAGTATTTGATAGAATTTTCCAGTAAAGCCCTCTGAGACTGGAAATTTCTTTCTATTTAATTTTTAAATAATGAATTGAACTTTGGTAATAGTCATAAGGATGTTCACATTGTCTATTTTATGTTGGTGAGTTATGCCTTTCAAGTAATTTGTCTATTTCATGTAAGTTGCCAAATTTATATAGAGTGAATCATAGTATTTTTGTGGTCATGGAATAGTACTGTATCTTGATTACAGCAATGGTGACAGTAATCTACATCTATGATAAAAAAAAGGCGTAGAACTACACACACACACACACACACACCACACACACACTTTACCAATATCGGTTTCCTGGTTTTCATATTATACTATAGTTAGGTAAAATGTCACCCACTGGGGGAAATCGTGGAGAAGAGTACATGACACACTATCATTACGACTTCACACGAATCTGTGCGTACTTTCTCCATCTCTTTTCTGTTGATTCCTATTCACTTTGTCTTTTTTTTTTTTTAAGTTTTTATTGAGGTATAATATGCATACAGTAAAATGTATAATTCTTAAGGGTAGAGCTTGATGGATTTTTATACAAACATATATATTTGTGGCCACCACCCTGAGGGAGATCTAGAACATTTCCAGTAGCTCCGTGGTGTTCTCTGTCAATCCACCACCCTTTCCTGCTCCTCAGTAATCAGCATGGCATTTCTTAGTCAGGTCTAGAACTTTATACAAATGGAATCATGTCATATACGCTCTTTAGTGTCGTTTTTCTTTCACACATGATGTCTGGTGGATTCATCCATGTTTTCTTGTCCATCTGTAGCTCATTTATTTTTGTTGGTAGGTAGTATTGCTCTGGGTGAATATACCATTATTTGTTTATTCATTCCTCTTCTGACAGACCTTTGAGCTTTTTCCTCTTGTTTTGTAAAACCCTTCAGTATCTTGTCTTCATTTTTCTCCAAGGTAGCTCACTTTTCTTTAAAATGGTCCAGAACAATAGGCATTCAGCCCTCCTGGGAACCTACCCTTTCCTGAGGCAAGAGCCGTAGCTGATCCACATTCTGACATCAGAAGGTTAAGTCAGGTTATCAGTCAGAAAACACAAGGAGAGGAAGTGGAAGTAAGTACGAAGCAGTGTGTGATCAAGCAGTCGGAGGCTGTGGGAGGCTCCATGGCGAGTCTCAGGGCCTACTTCCAGAGCTCTAAGTTTCTGTAGGCCAGAGTCTTGCACCAAGGGGGTGCAAGCAGCAGCAGACAGCCCATTGCTGGCATTCCCTGAAGCTCTGCAAGTCTCCGGCTGGACTTGGGCTCCCTGGCCTTCTGCCCAGTGCCCTGAGGCAACCAAAATGAAGGCCCAAAGAGCCAAGAGCCACAAGGTTGTTTTTCTAAGACTTAAAGGGATTATGTCATCCCTCCAGTCTTGTTTGCCCCAGGGAAGAACCTCAAGTCTCCTCCTTCGGGACACTCTCAGATAAGTCTTCCCTGAGAGGAGAAGAGGAAAGAGAGAGGAGGAAAAGGGGGAGTGGCAGGTCAGGCTGGAACAGCTGGGGATAGATGTCAAACAGTGGACAGGCAACAGCACAGGGGCCCAACTGGGCACTGTTCAGAGAAATCCAGATGGGTAAACTGAGCTCTGTTTGAGAACGCCTTAGGGCTACAAAGCTGAATGTTTATGTGAATATAATCAAAGGAAAGGAGAAGGGTTTGGGAGAGACACCCGAGAAAACCCAAAGAAAGCCACAAGACCTAGACAAGAACTACCAATCTGGTAATGATGGGGTGTGCTGTAGGGTTAGTGTTTATGCTGGACAAAGCCAGTGCTTTCCTGAGATCTGGTGACAATTTGGGGCACATATAGTTAGGAGGAATGGCAAGCCCTGGGGAGAAGCTTTGAGACAAGAGACCAGGGTTGAGTGTCAGCCTAGTGTTCCTCTGCTCTCTCGCCCTGAGCAGCCCTCTCTGTCCCTTGGGCTTGTAGAGTCTGCCTATGAATGGCAGCTGGACCAGCCAAGTTTTGTTAGCCTTGTGGGCTCAAGAGATCTGGCTTCTCGAGCCCAGACACTTGCTAAGGCACTGGCCAATATCAGTTGTCAAGACCCTGAGTCACCCCCAGTGCTTTGGAGATATACCCAAACCTCTGGCAAGGTTGGCTTTGGTTTCTAAACTCTTACTACAGAAGAGAGGAAGTCACTTTAGAATCAAATCCTCATAAAACCTTTCATATAACAGGGCATTGATTTGCCTGATGATTTTGAACAATTTATTCAGAAGCACAAGGTCTGGTCTGGGAAAGAACTATTGGCTTCAGCATCTAACAAGACTAGTTTTAGATGCTGATAGGGGCACTAACAGAAGGGAGACACACACACACACACACACACGCACACACACATGCAGAGCCTGGCAGTTGAATATGGTAATTCAGCCTTTGAGGATCCATTTATTTATTTATTTGGTTGGTTGGTTAGTTAGTTAGTGAGCTAGTTAGTTTTATTTAAGTAATCTGTATACCCAACATGGGGTTTGAACTCACAACCCCAGGATCAAGTCAGATGCTCTTTCTTCTGACTGAGCCAGCCAGGCACCCCTGGAGGATCCTTTTGAAAGCCATGCTGTGAGGTACTGTTACAGTGCAGACAACCACTGAAAACCTAAAGGTCAAAGGCAAAACTCAGTCACCCCAGTGCTCCATCAATGGCCATGTGACATGGTCTTCTTGGGGTACATCCTTCAGACTGTGAGTCTCTGCATTTTAAATGATACTACTAAAGTGAGCTATTTGTGAACACACTGTGACACAATCAAAAAGGGAGGGCAACCCTGGTGACTCAGCAGTTTAGCCCCGCCTTCAGCCCAGGGTGTGATCCTGGAGACCTGGGATCACCTGGGATCGAGTCCCATGTCAGGCTCCCTGCATGGAGCCTGCTTCTCCTGCCTGTGTCTCTGACTCTCTGTGTGTGTGTATCTCTCATGAATAAATAAATGAAATCTTTTTAAAAAATAATCAAAAAGGGATCTGATTAGGCACCTGGCTGGCTCAGTTGGAGGAGCATGTGACTCTTGATCTCGGTGTTGTGAGTTTGAGCCCTATGTTGAGTATACAGATTACTTAAATAAATAAACTTTTAGAAGGAGGGATCCAGTGATGACAAAGATGCTGGTATGAGTATGGAAAAAGCAACATTTCTAAACTCGTATTATTTTGAATACGTATATGTCACTATATCATCAGTTAAACAGATAACTGACTCCTCTCCACATTCCTAAATATTGATCAAAACATTGCTTAAAAAAACAAAAAAAAAAAACAAAAAACAAAAAAAAAAACATTGCTTTAAAAAGCTCGGGGGATCCCTGGGTGGCTCAGCGGTTTAGCGCCTGCCTTTGGCCCAGGGCATGATCCTGGGGTCCTGGGATCAAGTCCTGCATTGGGCTCCCTACATAGAGCCTGCTTCTCCCTCTGTCTGTATCTCTGTCTCTCTCTCTCTCTCTCCCATGAATAAATAAATAAATAAAACCTTTTTAAAAAAACAAAACAAAACAACTCTGACCGAGAAAATCATATACAGAGTTGATCTTCAAATCAGCATATGCCATATTCTTTAGTCTAGAAGAAGATGGTCAAGATTATATTAGACCCACCTGTGAAGCTCACTAGACTCTACCTGAATAAGCTACTACCCAAGAAGAAGATCCTACACATTAGGTGGACTGAGCCCAGCTTGTCTCTTAACCCAGGCCTTGGTGTACCAGACTTCAGTGTAGACCACTGCCCAGCCATCAGCTGGCTTAAAGTGGTCTTAGGATCATATCCCTGCAGGCCCTGTGGCAGGCACTGTGCAGGTTGCTGAAGGCAGATACTCAGATGACTCAGTGCAGGCTCATGACCACCTGGATGTGAGGTGGACTGTCATATACCAAACAAGGGCCATGGGACCAGAGTGCAGATGTGTGCATGTGAGGTTGGAGTGGTAGAAGGAAGGCAGATTGGCTACCCCGGAGTGCCTGGCAACAAAGAACCATAATGTGGTTCTTTGTGGAGACCAAAACTGCATTTTGGGTCTCCCTTTCTCTTTCCTCATTGGCTACTTCTATCCATAAAAAGCTCCAAGGCCTCATACATAGAGGGTGTTCAATGTGAGGAAATCCAGGTCTCTGCCCTGGGGGAGTAGTACCTGTCTCCAAAGTTCAGAGACCCATGACTTATAAAATGAATTTTCCCTTCCAGCTTTTCTTCATCATTGCCTGGCTGCCCTTGAAATGTCACTGATTCTTCATTTTGGGGGAGTGGGGAGGTAAAATTCTAGATGGAATGGTGGAAGAGAGGGATAGGATTGTGTGAAGGGTTGTTCTCTATTTTCAAAATAAAGAACTTTAGCCTCTTCACTTCCTCCAAATGAGGTTTTCTCTGTAGGCACATTTTCTGGTTCAGCAGCTGCTCAAGAAGAACAGGAGGTCATCTTGAATCACATCTCAGTGTTCTCCAAGATATAGCTTCCTAGAGATAAGGAATGGTCATCTAGAAAGCAGCCTGTTGGACAAGTGAAGTTCTACTGTAACACATTCCAGAAACTCTTAGGATCCTTTGTTCCTCTGAGATGGACTCCCATTAGCAATTACTGGAAACAAGCAGGCAGTTAACAAGGCATGGCCAGGAGTATGGTGTGGAGTGGAAGGTGTCATACGTTAGGCCATTGGTGAGTTGCAGAAGTTAAGCCAGAATCCAACAAGGCAGCAGCCATGGGCCTGAAAGGATCTGAGGATTCCCTTCCAGGTGCTCTTGCTCACACAAGAGCTACCTGCAAAGATTTGGGCATCTATGTGTTCAGCATTGAGAGAGTTCAACCTAAGACCTAGATTCTTGTCCATCAGAGAAGCATGGGAACCCTAGCTGCAGAAATCAGGCAGGGAAAGCTGTAGTACAAATCATGAGAGAAGGTTTCTGAAAACATCTAGATGCTTGCTTCTGAAAAGCCATGCTGTTCTCTCAAACACAGCTCTTTTGAGTGCACCCCAAAAATAGCCTGGGTAGGTCCTGTGTCTTTCTATCTATGCCAAAGTCTAGATGTCTGACCACTGTGAAGGCATGCCCTGCACACTGCTGAAGGACTGTTTACAACAGAGCAGCGCATCCTTTCTGAAGCCAAAACTGAAACAACAAAACAACAACATAAAAACCCCTTTGTGAACCACAACTCTGGCTTAGAGTGTAATTTTTGAGAATATACTTCTCCATTCTTTGAACCGTTACGTTTGTCTTTATGGTCCTGCTATTTATGTGTTCTGAGAACTCTCTGGAAATCCCTTTTCCAAGAAATGAACAAGTTCTTTAGTGACCATGTTTACTGGATCTCCTGTTTCAGTCATATCTGGAGGGGCTGGCAGGTTGAGGGCACTTCTAACATGTCAGGGGTTCTGAAGAGTCTTGTGAACTGATGTGCCTCATTAGCACACCCTAGCCACATGGACCTCTCACATAAAACTTCGAAACTTGGCCCAATCCCTTACTCTGATATTTTCTCTCCTTTCCCCCAGGGCCACAGGTGTGGTCTATGAATAGGTTGTTGGAAGGATGAAGATAATGTGTGATCACAGGTGATGGGATCAATAGATGGATGCAGCTATTGGTGACGATGTCATTGCAATCACTGTAATTGGCATTGTTGCCTCTACTAGTAAGCCTCAAAGATCTTACAGAAAGAGTTCCTGAGCTATTCACTGTGATTCCCGACTAAAATCTTTACTGAGCAAAAATAATGTTAGGTCTGAATCTTTCAGGCACTGGATCTGACTCCAGGGATTTTGAATGCTGCCCATCACTGTCAGCAAAGGCTGTACTCTTCCTGTATGTGAATGCATGTAAGTATGTACATGAGGCCCTCCACAGAGAATGACAAGACCTGCTCCTGCAGCTCCAGTTAAAGAAAGGAGAGTGAAAATTTGTATTTGCTCTTTTCAAGGCTCTCACCCTCAGATGAGTCACCATTTGACTCCCAAGAAATGTCAGAGTTTGAAAATAATCCACTCACACACACACTGTGGTGTTAGATTTTATTCTGAATAATATATATTTTTTAAAAAGGTTAAAATACTCAGGATTCTATTTAGGGTGAATCTTTAATTCAAAAAAATAATATAAACAAATCTTACTAAGAACTTTAAAATCATGAACTTCCTCAAAAATCTGTATTAAGTGGCAGATTTTTTTTCCTTTTATTCTTCAGATTGAGTTTTTCTTTTTTCTTTTTTTTAAGATTTTATTTATTTATTCATGAGAGACACAGAGAGAGGCAAAGACCTAGGTTGAGGAAGGAGCAGGTTCCGTGTGGGGAACATGATGCAGGACTCGATCCCAGAACCCCAGGATCACAACATAAGCCAAAGGCAGATACTCAACCACTGAGACACGCAGGTGTCCCGATTTTTTCATTTGAGATTTGAGAGTTAAAATAACTCAGAAGAGATCATGCCTTCAAAAGCAATGATGAGAACTTTATTTAGCACCCAAAGAAATACCATATCATAAAGCTGATCTAGGACTCACGTCATTGAACCTCTGAGCTACCCAGGCATCCCGATGAGATGCACTTTAAACAGAAAAAAAACATCTACAGACACGTTGAGAGAATGAATGGATAAAGAAATACCAATTCTGAGACCCGGATCGAGTTCTGCGTTGAGCTCCTTGCGTGAAGCCTGCTTCTCCCTCTGCCTGTGTCTCTGCCTCTCTCTGCGTCTCTCATGAATAAATAAATAAAATATTTTTTTAAAAAAAGAGAGAAATACCATGAAGACAGTAAGTGTTAAGCAGGCTGCAGTGGGTATATCCATATCAGATGAAGCTAGCTTTGAGATAGAGTGCTATGGATACTAAGAGGGACATGTCCTAATGTTAAACAGACTTGTCATATGGATGATGTTATAATTATCAACCTGTATAAGCCTAGTAACAGAGCTTCAAAATACATGAAACAAAGATACTAGAGCTCAATTCCATAATCACAGTTAGAAATGTTAACACCTTCCCTTCCCAGTCACTGACAGAAAAACTGAGTCTAAAATCAATAAAGACATAGATGATCCATACAAAACCATCACCACCTTGACCTACTGATAATTATAGAACACTATACCAACAACTGCAGAATAGACATTCCTTTTAGGTGCATATGGAGCTTTTGTCAAAGTAAACCATATGAGGTTTATCATAAAATAAGTCATGGTAAGTTGAAAATGATTGAAATCCTAGAGTATTTTCTCTGACTGCAATGGAATTAAATTAGAAATCAGTAACATTGAGATATCTCAGAAGACCTCAGATATTTGGAAATCAAACAATATACTTCTAAATAACCTAAGGCCTAAAGAAGAAATCATAAGGAAAATTTAAAAATTTTTGAGCAGAATTATAATGAAAACAACATATTACATTCATGAACTGTAGTTAAAGGACTAATATTTAGAGGGAAATTTATAGTTTTGTATTCTTGCATTAGAAAAGAACAAAGATAAAGATTTAAAAAGAAAAGAAAAGAAAAGAACAAAGATCTGGGATGCCTGGGTGGCTCAGAGGTTGAGCATCTGCCTTTGGCTCAGGGTGTGATCCGGGAGTCCCAGGATCGAGTCCCACATCGGGCTTCCTGCAAGGAGCCTGCTTCTCCCTCTGTCTGTGTCTCTGCCTCTCTGTCTCTCATGAATAAATAAATAAAATCTTAAAAAAAAAAAAAAAGAACAAAGATCTAAAATCAGTGACTTAAGTTTCTACCTTAAGAGTATAAAAAAAATGAGGACAGGAAGAGAGAAAGAAAAGTAAATCTAAAGTAAATGGGAAAAAAAGAAAAAATATTAAGAACAGAAATAGGTGACATAAAAACAATTGGTTCTCTGAAAAGATCAACTCTAGCTAATCAAGAAAAAGAGAACACAAGTCACCAGTATCAGAATAACATTGAGTGTGCTACACACTAAAAGGGTAATAAAATAATATTATAAAAATCTTTGTTAACAATTTGACAACTTAGATGAAATGGACAAATTCCTTGAAAGATGAAACTTACCATAACTCACATATGATAAAACAGAAATCTGAACAACCCTAAACCAATTTAGGAAATTGAATTCATTATTAAAAAAAAAAAAATGTGGGCAGCCCGGGTGGCCCAGTGGTTTAGCACCACCTTCGGCCCAGGGTGTGATCCTGGAGACCCGGGATTGAGTTCCAGGTCAGGTTCTCTGCATGCAGCCTGCTTCTCGCTCTGCCTGTGTCTCTGCCTCTCTCTCTCTTTGTGTCTCTTATGAATAAATAAATAAAATCTTTAAAAAAAAAATTCCACAAAGGAAACTATGCCCAAGAGAGTTTCATCAATTCTATCAAACATTTAAGAGAAAAATAATGCAAATCCTTAGCAAACTCAGAAAACAAAGGAGGCAGGAACCATTCCCAACTTATTTTATGAGGCCAGCATTGATTCTAATATAAAACCTGACAAAGGTTCTAGAAAAAAAATGTAAAAACACAGGTGCAAAAGTTTTTTTATAAAGATTTATTTACTCTTTAGAGACAGAGCATGTGCAAGTGGGGAAAGGGGCAAAGGGAGAGACTTCCCACTGAACATGGAGCCTGATGCGGAGCTCTATTTCATGATCCTGAGATCATGACCTGAGCAGAAATCAAAAGTCTAATGTTTAACCAACTGAGCCACCCAGGTGTCCTTGGGTGCAAAAACTTTTAACAAGGGATCCCTGGGTGGCGCAGCGGTTTGGCGCCTGCCTTTGGCCCAGGGCGTGATCCTGGTGACCTGGGATCGAATCCCACGTCGGGCTCCCGGTGCTTGGAGCCTGCTTCTCCCTCTGCCTATGTCTCTGCCTCTCTCTCTCTGTGACTATCATAAACAATAAAAAAAATTAAAAAAAAAAAAAACTTTTAACAAACATTAGTGAGTTGAATCTAGCCATCTACGGAAAGGATAATACATGCTTAAATAAAATTCATACCAGAAATGCTAGGTTGGGTTAATATTAGAAAAATCAATCAGTGAAACCCACCATATTAACTGAATGGTGGAAAAAAAATTGTATGATCATTGCAACAGAGACAGAAAAAGCATTCAATACTCATTTATAATAAAAACTCAGGGATCCCAAAACTCAGCAGTTTGGCGCCTGCCTTCAGCCCAGGGCATGATCCTGGAGACCTGGGATCGAGTCCCCCACATCGGGCTCCCTGCATGGAGCCTGCTTCTCCCTCCGCCTGTGTCTCTGCCTCTCTCTCTGTGTGTGTCTCTCATGAAAAAATAAATAAAATATTAAAAAATAATAATAAAAACTCTTGGAAAATGAAGAATAGAAGAGAATCCTTCAATCTGATAAAAGGCATTTATGGAAACCTACAGCTAACATTGTATTTAATGGTGAGATATTGAATGACTTCCCACAATATTAGGAACAAGACAAGGTATCTACTCCTATTCCCACCTATTCCATTCAATAATGAACTGGAAGCCTCAACCACTGCAGTTTTGCAAATAAAGGAAACAAAGGCATAAAGACTGGAAAAGAAAAAGAAAAAAAAATACTGGAAAAGAATTTTAACTCCATATGACATGATTGTTTATGTCAAACATCCTATGAAATCTAAAACAACTATTAGAACTAATAAGCCAATTGAACAAGATTGCTGGATACAAGATTAATGTTAAAATATCAACTGTATTTTCATATAGTAGCAGCAAAAGTTTGGAAAATGAAATTAGAAAAATAATTCTATTAATATCTTCAGAAAGCATAAAAGAGGGGCATCTGGGTGGCCCACTTGGTCTAACGTCTGACTCTTGATTTTGGCTCAGGGTGGTTGAATCAAACTCTGTGTCCGGTTCTGTGCTGAGTGTGGCATCTACTTGAGATTCTCTTTCTCCCTCTCCCACTGCCCCCTCCCCTTGCTTACATGCACTCTCTCTCTCTAAAAAGTAGATAAATAAATCTTTTTTTAAAAAGCATAAAAGACTCAGGAATAAATTTAGCAAAAGATGGGCAAGACATTTATATTGAAGACTACAGAACATTATTGAGAGAGAGATTTTAAAAGACCCAAAGAAATGGAGAGATATATTCATGTTCACAAATTTGAAGACTCAGTGTTGTCAACATGTCCATTCACTACAGATTGATCTACAGGGTCACTGTAATCCTGCTACTCTACTAGTGGGAATCTTTTGTAGAAATTTACATACTGATTTTACCTTTGCATAAACATGCAAAGAGTCTAGAATATCTGAAATGATCTTGAAATAGAAGAACAAATTTGAAGTGCCCAGCTACTTGACCACTATTTGTGGTTTTATACCACAGTTCAAGATAATGTGATAGTGACGTAAGGATCGACAAATAGATCATTAGATCTAAACAGAGAACCTGGAAATAGGCCACACTTACAGAGTCATTTTGTGTCTGACAAAGGCGACAATCTGTCAGGGAAAGAAAAGTCTTTTCAAAAAATGGTACTATATTAATTGGATGTTCATATGGAAACCAACAAACAAAACCTCAACTCCTTTCTCACACCATAAACAAAGAATAATTTGAAATAAATCATGGACTGAAATGTAAAGCCGTAAAGCTTTTTTAAATTATTTATTTATTTATTCATAAGAGACACAGAAAGAGAGGCAGAGACAAAGGCAGAGACAGAAGCAGGCTCCCTGTGGAAAGCCAGATGTGGGACTCGATCCTGGGACCCCAGGATCATGCCCTGAACCAAAGATAGGTGTTCAACCACTGAGCCACCCAGGCATCCTAAGCCCTAAAGCTTTTCAAGAAAAACATGGGAATATCTTCATAACCTAGAGATAGGCAAATGTTTGATAAGCAGGTCACAGAAAGCAAAAAGAAAAAAAGGAAAATCAATACTTTAATCTCTATCAAAATTAAAAGCTTCTGTTGATAAAAGATTCTATTAAGAAAATAAATAGGCAATCATTTAAGGAGAAAATATTTGCAAAACCTCTGAAAAAAAGACTGATATCCTGGGTATACAATAACTCTTTTAATTAAATAATGAAAAGACAATGCAATTAAAACAGACAAAAGAGTTTAGAGGTGCCTGGGTGACTGAGTTGGTTAAGTATCTGCCTTCAGCTCGGGTCACGATCTCAGAGTCCTAGGATGGAGCCCTGAATTGGGCTCCCCGCTTCTCCCTCTCCCTCTGCTGCTCCCTCTGCTTGTGCTCTCTCTCTCAAATAAATGAATAATATCTTTGTAAAAAATAAAAATAAAATACAACCGACAAAGGAATTGAATGAACACATCATGAAAGCAGACAGACAAATGGTTAATAGGGACATGAAGGGCACTCAGCTGTTACTCAGCAGAGAAATGAAAGATACCACTACAGACTTACCTAAAATTAAAAAAAAAAAAGACTGGCATTACCAAATATTAGTGATGATGTGGCAACTTCTTATAAAGCTGTATTACCATCTACCCTGTGGCTTAGCAATTCCACTCCCTCGTATTTTCCCAAAAGAAATAGAAACACCTTCACAAGACTCTTCACAGAAGCTCTGTTCATTGGAATGGAAAAACTGGGACATATCAGCTGTTCATGAACAGGAGAATAGACAAGTGAATTGTGGTATCTTCATAAAATGGAATGCTATATAGCAATAAAAAGGAAATGGGCATTGCGAGCATAGGAAGGATGGATCCCAGAAGCATTATGCTGAGCAAACTAAGGCATACACAAGGGACGCCTGGGTGCTCAGCGGTTGAGCCTTAGGTTCAAGGCGTGATCCTGAGGTCCCGGGATCAAGTCCTGAATTAGGCTCCCCATGGATTCGGGGAGTCTGCTTCTCCCTCTGCCTGTGTCTCTGATTCTCTCTGTGTGTGTCTCTCATGAATAAATAAACGGAATATTAAAAAAATGAGTATGCTTATGTTTATAGGAAGCTCTAGAACAGACACAGCTAATCTACAGTGGAAGAAAATCAGAACCATGGTTGTTCCTTGGAAAGAAAGGATTAACTGGAAAGAAGTACAGAAGAATTTTTTCAGGCAGCAGCAACATTATTTTTGTATTTTTTAAAAAGATTTTATTTATTTATTCATGAGAGACACAGAGAGAGAGAGAGAGAGAGAGAGAGAGGCAGGGACATAGGCAGAGGGAGAAGCCGGCCCCATGCAGAGAGCCTGATGCGGGACTTGATCCCGGGTCTCCAGGATCATGCCCTGGGCTGAAGGCGGTGCTAAACCACTGAGCCACCAGGGCTGCCCCAAACATTCTTTATTTTGATATTTGTCAAAAGTCACCTCAGGTACATCTAAGATGCATGTACATCAGAGTTTGTAAATTCTGTATTAAAAAGACCCTAAATTCGGGATCCCTGGGTGGCGCAGCGGTTTGGCGCCTTCCTTTGGCCCAGGGCACGATCCTGGAGACCCAGGATCGAATCCCATACCGGGCTCCCGGTGCGTGGAGCCTGCTTCTCCCTCTGCCTATGTCTCTGCCTCTCTCTCTTTCTCTCTCTGTGACTATCATAAATAAATAAAAATTAAAAAAAAATAAAAAATAAAAAGACCCTAAATTCAACTTGACCAAGTATTTGGGAGACTACAAAAACATAATAAGGGATCCCTGGGTGGCGCAGCGGTTTGGCGCCTGCCTTTGGCCCAGGGCGCGATCCTGGAGACCCGGGATTGAATCCCACGTCAGGCTCCTGGTGCATGGAGCCTGCTTCTCCCTCTGCCTATGTCTCTGCCTCTTTCTCTCTCTCTCTCTCTGTGACTATCATAAATAAATAAAAAATTAAAAAAAAAAAACATAATAAAGAGGATATAAAAAACAGACATGGAAGAAATGACAATTTAAGAGAGGAAAAAATAAATTCTAGAAAATGAGTAACTGTCAATTTCACCAAGGTAAGTCAAAGTTTATTGTATTAAAATGAAGTCTGGGGATCCCTGGGTGGCGCAGCGGTTTAGCGCCTGCCTTTGGCCCAGGGCGCGATCCTGGAGACCCGGGATCGAATCCCACGTCGGGCTCCTGGTGCATGGAGCCTGCTTCTCCCTCTGCCTGTGTCTCTGCCTCTCTCTCTCTGTGTGTGTGACTATCATAAATAAATAAAACTTAAAAAAAAAATTTTTAAATGAAGTCTGAAAAAAATAAATAATAAAAAATAAAAATAAAATAAAATGAAGTCTGAAGTGTTAACAGTGGTACCTCTGGGGAGTATAATGGAGGAAGAGAGGGCCTTGATTTTCCCACTTGTCTGCTGCTCATTCACTGGGCATTTATTGGTTTATAAAAATCATTTATTTTAAAGTTAACATGTTGCAGTTCCCAGATGCATAAACCATGCACACTCTTTGCCCTAATCATCTGCCTGAAAACAGTAAGACATTTTCAGGGGATCAGGCAGGTCTTTGGTTTACTTATTAAGCATTTGATTGTGTAAGATGGATACGACGCAGTGAAGTTCGTACGTACACAGTGGTCCCCACTTTCCGAGAACTTAACCGCAGATGGAACCAGCAAACTGAAACCACCGATTTAAATGATGGGCTTTAAGAGTGTTATATGCATCTGTTTGGAGAAAAAAACCAAACAGACCTCATTCTTGGTCTCACTCACAATCCCCTTCCTGTCTTTTTCCCACCCACCCATCTACCCATCGCTACCTCAGCTTTGCTGGGTACTACTCTCATTGCTCTCGTGATTCGGGGAGCTGCCTATGTGGCGGGATGGGTGCCTCCTCTTCAGTGGATGTTTGAGTGGGCCCAGAACCCTCTCTGGAAACATGTTGGCATCCTCGAGGAAACTTCTGGCCTGTGTCCACATGCAAGGCTATAAACTACAGCATCGCTTATGGCCTTCCAGACCCTGCCTGCAGCCTGCATGGGAAGGAATTGCCTGGCAGAGATTGTGTTGCTTTGTTCCAAACACACAGCTGTTTTCCCCTACTATCCAGGTTCAAAGACATGATGTTGGTCTTGTGTCTCCCCAGAGACCCTGATGCAGAAGGCTGCGTGGTACTTGGATTCTCAGGCTGCTTTTCACTGGAGGCTCCCTGCTCTCCCTGGAACGTGGGCTTGGGAGGGTGCGGGAGCCCCTGAGGGAAGCTCCTCCCAATGTCCTGTGGTTGAGGGAAGAGGAATAGGCTGAAGTCAGACCTACAAAGGCCAGGCCCAGTGGGATAAGGGACGTCACCTGCCTATCCCTCATCACTGGGTCGGCAGGCCCTAGCCCAGATGCATCCCTCGAGACACCCGGATTTACAAAGCGGTCTTGGCGGTCATATGGGGCATGTTTGTGGGACTCAAGAAGGTATCTCACCAGAGAGATGAACAGTAACAGCAGCTGAGCACTTGCTGTATACCAGGTCTCAGGCCAACTGCCGGTCGGGGACGGGGGTGCTATCTTACAGGAGGCTTCAGAGGTGACTTATCCTGCGTGAGGGAGTTAGGCTGCCCACTCAGGCCCACGGATTTTCGAGTATGCTGGCCCAGTATAGTTAGGGGCTGAAATTATAAAAGTGCCTATCGTATAATTTTTGTTGGTTTGGCAGCTGTGGGTGCTGTTTTTCCACCGTAACTACAATCCTGCTGGAAGTGCACAGCATGGGAAGGTATTACACAAGCACGCTTCAGCGTTTGCCCCTGGTGGCCACCGTGTGCCTCTTAGAGGCTGCCTGCGCAGCTTTAACAAAGCAACAAAACTGAAGAAAAGAATGTGTGTTGCTTTCTGGGTAAAATATTGTTTTTTGATTCCAGTTTGCTCATCTTTTATCCTTTTAGGATTGTAGCTTTTTAAGAATGCACCTGTGATTTATATTCTCTTTGAGGGTGAGGTGGAGTCCTGCATTTCTGGGCCTTCTTCTGTGTCTTGCACACACAGTGCTTCAAATGAAAATGCAGTGCAGGCGGGCTGGTGCCCTCACCAGGGTAGCAGAGGCCCATGCCGGGCTCAGAGTCAGTGGGTGACAAGGAAGGAGGTATTGACTGGGGAATCTGGAAGAGAAACAGGCAGAAGTAGAATGAGCCAGTTCTCATTAATGGGGTGCTCTTGGGGAGAGCATGGGCTCTACCCAGTGATTCAGAAGGGGTCTTGAGCCCTCAAATGAATTACATCCTTCATGCCTATCACTTGCAGCTCCTCTCTGGGGCAACCAACTCATCCAGACTTGCTTCTCCTGGCTTTAAAACCCCAAGTCTTGCATCCTGGAAAACCTTTCTGTGCCGGGCAAACAAGGACCAGCTGGCTATGGAGTTTCACAGCAAGATGATTCGAGAGCCTTGTGCTGACCTTGGGGGTGTGAATGTGGTGACCTGAGCTGCAGTTTCTTCTCTGGAACCCCGGGTTTTTTTTCAGTGACAGGATTTGGGAGCCTCCTGAATGCCATCGTCCTTCCTACCTGTGGGTGCTGTCGGCCCTGCATAGGCTTGGGGAGGTCCTTTCTGGCTAAACAATGCAGACAAAGAGGGTGCAGATGGTGCCCCTGCTCCTGGTGGCTGGGGTACAGGGACTGTCCTGAACCTCACGTGCTCCTCCTTTTTGATCTTGGGCCCGTGGCCATGAAACAGAGAGAATTTGGAGCTCTAGCCAGAATGGAGTTGGCCTCACACCTCCACTCCTTGATTCTAGAAAAATCAGTCTGGGCTGCCGCAATGGCGATTTTTAGTGTGTATGTGGTGAACAAAGCTGGCGGCCTGATCCACCGGCTGGACAGCTACGCACCAAGGGCCGAGGCTGAGAAAACTTCCAGTCACCCTCTTGATCTGCTGCTCAAGCTGCACGACGAGCGTGTCCTAGCTGCCTTCGGCCAGCACGACAGCATCCAGGTGGGCCACAGTGCTGGCCATCAATGGCGTGGACGTGAACGGCAAGTTCACGGCTGATGGGAAAGAGGTGCTGGGGTACTTGAGCAATCCTGCCAATTACCCGGTGTCTATTCGATCTGGCCGACCTCGCCTCACCTCCAATGAGAAGCTTATGTTGGCCTCTATGTTCCACTCGCTGTTCGCAATCGGTTCCCAGCTGTCTCCAGAACAGGGCAGCTCAGGCACTGAGATGCTGGAGACCGACTCGTGCAAACTGCACTGCTTCCAGACACTGACAGGGATCAAGTTTGCGGTGCTGGCGAATCCTAGGCAAGCGGGAATAGATTCTCTTCTCCAAAAGATTTATGAGATCTACTCAGACTTTGCCCTCAAGAATCCATTCTACTCCCTGGAAATGCCCATCAGGTGTGGGCTGTTTGACCAGAACCTGGAGTTAGCCCTGGAGGTGGCAGAGAAGGCTGGAACTTTTGGGCCTGGATCATAGGCTAAGCCTGCAATGGATCCCCCACATTTTGGGATGTCCTGCAGCAGGGATCCTGTTGTATCCATTCCAATGGAGAGGCCCACAGCTTTGTTAGTGCCCTTGGAGATGGGAGGATGCTGAGCCTGATGACATGTACTGATCCCTGAGCCTTAATACATGCTCTCTGCGCTCCTGTATTTCTTGTGGGCCTACTTCCCAACTCTGTACAGGTTTATTTATGGAGGCATTAGGCCCATAAATGCTAAATAAATAAACATTCCTTTTACCTAGAAAAAAAAAAAAAGAAAGAAAAATCAGACTGAAACTTAGGCACATTGCATAGCTCCTGTTCCCCACGTGATCATGTGTTTGTTAAGCACTGGACCTTTTCTCTATTGTCCAGTGGGAGCCATCTTTCCCATTCCCCAAGCTGTCCTGAAAGCTGGAAAGGCCCCTGAGAAAGCTGACTTTTGACAGTATCCCTTTCTAAGGGAGCCACAGTATTAGACAGGGTTCTCTAGGGAAAGAGAATCAATAGGATGAATATCTATGTATGTATTTATGATTACAGAAATGGGTTCACACGGTGATGGAAGCAGGGAAGTCCCACAGTCTGCCATCTGCAAGCTGGAGAACCAGGAGAGCAGGTGGTGTGGTTCTGTCTGAGTCTGCAGGCATGGGGGTGGTGGGGTGATAGTGTAAGTCTGGTCTGAGTCTGAAAGCCTGAAAAACAGGAACAGTGATATCCAAGACAGAAGATGGATGTCCCAGCTCAAGCAGAGAGAATGGATTCATCCTGCATCCACCATCTTGTTCAATACAGATGGATGAAGCCCAACCCATGTAAGAGTGATCGTCTTTACTCAATCTGCCAGTTCAAATGCTGATCTCTTCCAGAGACAGCCTCCCAGACACACCCAGAGAGACTGTTTCACCAGCTCTGTGAGCACCCTTAGCCCCAGTAAGCTGACACATAAAACTAACCACCATAGCCATTCTGTATCCCTGGAAGCAAGAAACATCGACTGGAGAATAAAAAAGTTATCAGTGGACCTGCCTGAGTACAGTACATTCATACATACAAACACAACATTAATCTTTATTTTTTTACAGATTTTATTTATTTATTCATGAGAGACATAAGTAGAGACATAGGCAGAGGGAGAAGCAGACTCCATGCAGAGAGCTCAATGCGGGACTCGACCCCAGGACCCCAGGATCAGGCCCTGAGCCAAAGGCAGACACTCAACCTCTAAGCCACCCAGGCGTCCCCAACATTAATCTTTAAAACATTAATCATAGTAAAAGCATTTGTAGCTTTAGTCCTCAATTTAAATCTTAAAAAGTATATAAAAATACTCTGTGCAGGAAGAGAAGTTGCCACCATTTAAATAAGCTTAAACATAAAAACCCCATCTGGATTACTCCAGGAATAACCCAAGTCCTTTTCTTTTTTTTTTTTTTTTTTTTTAATTTTTATTTATTTATGATAGTCACAGAGAGAGAGAGCGAGCGAGAGAGGCAGAAACATAGGCAGAGGGAGAAGCAGGCTCCATGCACCGGGAGCCCGATGTGGGATTCGATCCCGGATCTCCAGGATCGCTCCCTGAGCCAAAGGCAGGCGCCAAACCGCTGCGCCACCCAGGAATCCCCTAACCCAAGTCCTTTTACAAAGAGCACAGCCTCTACTTCCCAAATAAAAAGACAAGATTAGGGTCAGAGATTTCACAGCCTCCTTGATAAAACAAAGTTAAAGACAATATCATTTAAAACCATGTATTGGGGATCTCTGGGTGGCTCAGCAGTTTAGTGCCTGCCTTTGGCCCAAGGCATGATCCTGGAGTCCCAGGATCGAGTCCCACATTGGGCTCCCTCCATGGAGCCTGCATCTCTCTCTCTCTCTCTCTCATAATAAATAAAAAATCTAAAACAACAACAACAACAAAAACATGTATTGATCGGATTTATGGGATATGGTTCAGGTTATGAAGTCATGGTGCCTGTTGAGAAATAATAGCCACCAGCTTCTCCCCTTCATGGGCCAGTAGGGTCAGAATGGGGAGATATAACAAAGTCATATTACAAGGTCACATTCTGATATACCTAGCCTCAGACTAACAGAAGTATATTTAGTGTGATGTTGGGTTTTGAGTAAGCCAAATCATTAAAGTTAATGTTCAGGGCAAGTAAAGTTAAAATTGGCCTCAGTATTGAGGGCAATTGCAAGGAGGTAAAGGGAAAGAGAACAGTCATATCCCAGGCATCTCAGATAGTTTTCAGTGTGTGGAACTAAAAACTATGCATTTATGTTTGTCGATTGGTGAACGGGGTCATGTATTTCCAATTTGGAAATTCAGGTATAGTGTCAAACCACTGAATAAGTGGGCCTTGCCAGCTCCATCCTCTCTTTCCAAACTGTTTATGTTCTCTCTTTTTTTTTAATTTTTATTTATTTATGATAGTCACAGAGAGAGAGAGAGAGAGAGGGAGAAGCAGGCTCCATGCACCGGGAGCCCGATGTGGGATTCGATCCCGGGTCTCCAGGATGGCGCCCTGGGCCAAAGGCAGGCGCTAAACCGCTGTGCCACCCAGGGATCCCAAACTGTTTATGTTCTGCTAGAGGAACTAACTAGTTGAGGAACAACTAGAGCCAACTCACCCATGTCATTAGGGTACAAGGAATATGTCAGCCAGTAGAACTCAAGGAATCTGGCCTTCTCTGAGACCCCCACAAGAAAGAAGTGCAAACTGCACACGTGTAGTGCCTCCGGACCCAGATCTAAGGGCATCCAATCCAGACCCAAGGCTCTCAGGCACAATCAACCAAACCACCATGTGGGCAGAGTGTGCCGTCTGCTGCTGTATGGCTCAAGACACTCCACGCTGGCTTAACTTGTACCTCATGACCCTTTGCTTCCTTTGAAGTTTAAACCATCTTTCTTCTTCCTGCTATGATTCCTTCAGGGGCTGGTTTAAGGAATGTACAGTCAGAGTTCTTTCACTCCCCTCAGATCATGCTGTTAGCTGTCATCTGCTTCTCCTGTCCCCAACACTGGCCCCTTTTCTGGATTCACTGTGATCATGGCAGTGACAGTATATGCCAGATATCACCAGTTCTCTGTCTTCTGGATCCTGCCACCATGGGCTTAGTCTATTTTTAATCATATGCCTAACTCAGCACAGGACTCAAACTCTCTTTGAGACTCTGGTAATAACTTTTCCAAAACCTGTGGAGGAAAGCATAGACTTTACAGATGACGTTGAGGAGCCCAAGAAAAAGGTTAACCTCACACTTCAAAGCCAAAACAAATTGCCTACTGGATAGATTTCTTTTTTCCCAAAATTGTTTCTCTTTTAAGACCTCATCCCTGACTCTCCTCCTTCTGGAATCCCTATCTTCACCCAGGAAAATGAAGTTCCTACTCTCTTATATAGAGTAGCTTTTCTCCCTTGGAGGCCGAGGTGCCCTGCCCTGGTTTACACCCAAGTGAGCTCCTCATAACACCTGCTCAACAAATGTGAGTCTGCCCTAGAGTCTCCAGAGTCTTCCCTGAAACATCACCTCCACCTCCACCACCACCATTTATTGAGTGCTTATTTTGTGTCAGATAGAAAACTCAGCATTTACAAATATTTTTCCAGTGATCTTATTATGAGTCAGTCAATACAACAATGGTACAACAAAGGTAATACAACACTTGAGTTCTGAGAATCTCTTGACAAGAGGCAGTGTTCACTCCACCATGATTCTCTACCTCAGGTGGGCCCTTCTTCTTCTTCTTTTTTTTTTTTTTTTAAAGATTTTATTTATTTACTCATGAGAGACACAGAGACACAGAGGCAGAGACACAGGCAGAGGGAGAAGCAGGCTCCATGTAGGGAGCCTGATGCGGGACTCGATCTTGGGACCCCAGGATCATGCCCTGAGCCAAAGGCAGATGCTCAACCACTGAGCCACCCAGGGATCCCACAGGTGGGCCCTTCTTGCAGTTGCCAAGCAATTGATTTCCTCCCAGTGTATTCCTTATTGCGTTCCCTCTAATAGTTGCCCCAGACCCTCACAAAGCTCTTAATCCGAGGCCAGATGGCCTCTGTGGTTTCTGCAAAATAGTTTCCTCGATGGGCCTTCTCTTCTGTAGACAGCTGTTTTGCTCCATGTTCTCATTGCCAAGGCCAACACTTCTTGAGTAGCAGCTGTTCTAAGCACATTTGGTGCATGACTGCATTATTTCATTAATCCTCTCTACAATGTGTGGACTAGGGTTATTCATATCCAGAGCCTCTGCCCTTGATTCTGTCTCTCCAGCTTTTAAACCCCACAGCACATTTGACTCCACCCCCTTCCATGGCCCCTTATCCACGCATGGGATGAAGCCCTGCATTCCTCTCCTGCAGGGCTTAGTCACTCTACCTGGAAGAAGGGCCAGCAAGACGGCATGCTGCTGGCACCCATGGTGTTAGGGCAGAGGGACCATCACCAGGAAATGACTTGAAAGCCTGATGAGAACACCACTTGGGATACATGTCCTACTAACTTCATAACCAGAGAATGAGACATTCTGGGGCCCTTCATTTAGAAGCACCAACAGGAACAAGGGCAGCAAGAGTCAGAGAAGAGAAATGGACCAGCTGAAGCTCCCTGGTCAGTGGTTTGTATACAGAAATTTCTATCATACAGATGAACAAATGAACAAAAACTGACCCTAAGACCTCGATTCTAAAAGATTTTAAGGAGTCCAGCACAAAATGAGCCATCTAATCTTAATGAGAGCAGCAGGGGGCTTGTTCTGGAACTTGCTGCTTTAACTCATAAGCTCTGGGGTCTGTGGGCTTCTGTGCAGGGCCACCGGTAACCACACACAGCCCAGGCTTGGCAGCGCCCCAGGAGGGGGTTTCCAAATGTGGTCCTTGGCTGTGTATTTGGTCTTTGTTGACTGTGGCCCAGGGCAGGTCAGACCATCTCTTTACCTACCTGACTCAATTTAAGCAGTTCTCTCAAGCGTCTTCAGGAACAAAAATGTTCAGAAGAGTGAAGGCTCACCTGTATGTGTATATCTTCACCAGGAATCATATAACCACAAACTCTTCTAAAAACAAAATGCCAGGCAGATACTGGGGCGCTTTGGCCAAGACCCAGATTCCCCGAGCACAGATGAGACTCAATTTAATTCCAGTGCCTTGATCTGGATTGGACTTGATAAAGACTGCTTACTGATGATGATATAATACAATTAAATATCATCACGTTAATACTTATTATAGACAGCTACCTCATGTTAATCTGTAGGGTGTGTTAATCTGCAGTAAATTGTTCCAGAATGTATAATATAAAAGGGGCTCATAGATTGTAGTCAAGAACACATGCCTAAGAAAAAAGCAAAATTCAAAACAGTGTGCAGAGGATAAAAAAGGGAAAATAAGTGCATAGAACTACATCTCAAACAACAAAAAACTTTCTCCTTGATGAGCACACATGTCCAAAGGGCTGCAGGGGTGATGGGCAGCTGCTCTCAGAGGAAGAAGGAAGACTTTTCATTGCTGACTTTTGCGTCTTTTGAATTGTGAACCATTAGACTGCATTATCTTTTTTAGAAGATGAAGATACACATACTATAGCATTCACCCCTTTAAAATATACAATTCAGGGCAACCCGGTGGCTCAGCGGTTTAGCGCTGCCTTCAGCCCAGGGCTTGATCCTGGAGACCCAACATCAAGTCCCACGTTGGGCTCCCTGCATTGAGCCTGCTTCTCCCTCTGCCTGTGTCTCTGCCTCTTCCTCTCTCTGTGTCCCTCATGAATTAAATAAATAAAATCTTAAAAAAAAACAAAACAAAATAAAATATACAATTCAATAGCTTTTAAATTCCTAAGGTTGCGCAATCATCACCACTACCTAATTCTAGAACATGTACATAATCCACAAAAATATCAGTACCTATTAGCAACCACTCCCCATTCCCTCTCTTCCAGCCCCTGACAACTAGGAATCTACTTTCTGTCTCTAGGTATTTCATATAAATGTGACCTCTTGAGATGGGCTTCTTTCACTTAGCATAAGTTTTTCCAATTTCATCCCTGTTTTTTTTTTTTTTTTTTTTTTTTTTTTAGATTTATCTATTCATGAGAGACACAGAGAGACAGGCAGGGAGCCTGGTGTGGGATTTGAAGCGGGGACTCCAGGATCATGCCCTGAGCTGAAGATAGACGCTCAACCACTGAGCCACCCAGGCGTCCCCAATTTCAAACTTGTTTTAGTAATAGACATTAGAACTTCACCCCTCTTTACGACTGAGTAATACTCCATTATATGGATATATCACATTGTGTTTATCAGTTAGTTGATGGACATTAGGGTTGTTTTGACCTTTTGGCTATTATAAATACTGTTGCTATCAACATTCATGTACAAGTTTTGGTGTAAATATGTTTTCACTTATTTTAGATATATATATAGGAATGAAAACACTAGGTCACATCGTCACTCTATAGTTTTGAAGAACTGTCAAACTCTTTTGTAAAGTGGCTGCGCTCATTTTACATTTTCCACTGATTTACTGAGGAATCCTCTCCCTGTACCTCAACAACACTTGTGTTTATGTCTCTATTAATTGTCCTAGTGGATATGACATGACATTTCATTGTGGTTTTGACTTGCATTTATCTAATAATAATGATATTAAGAATCTTTTCATTTGTTTTTTGTATATCTTCTTGGGAGATATGTCTATTCAGATCCCTCCTCCACTTTTTAAATTGGGATAATTACCTTTTTATTGTTAAGTTACAATAATTCTTTATATATTCTGGATGCTAGACACATTACATATTGAAATAATTTGTAAATGATTTTTGCAGATATTTTTCCCTTTCTGTGAGTTTGCTTTTTACTCTCTTGATAGTGTTCTTTGAAGCACTAAAGTCTTTAGTTTTTATGAAGTTAAATTTATCTATTTTTTTCTTTGGTTGCTTGTGCTTTTGGTGTCATATCTAAGAAATCATTGCCTAATTCAAGGTCAAAAAGACTTATACTTATATTTGCTTCTAAAAGTTTTATAGTGGGATGCCTGGGTGGTTCAGCAGTTGAGCGTCTGCCTTTGGCTCAGGGCATGATCCCAGATTCCTGGGATTAAGTTTCCTATCGGGCTCTTTTCATGGAGTCTGTTTCTCTTCCCTCTGCCTCTCTGTGTCTCTCGTAAATAAATAAATAAATAAATAAATAAATAAATAAATAAATATTTTATAGTTTTAGTCTTTACATTAGGTCTTTGATACGTTTGGAGGTAATTTTTGTGTATGGTCCAAGGATGAGGTGTAAATTCATTTTTCTCCATATGGATATCCAGTTGTCTCAGTATCATTTGTTAAAAAAGCTATTCTTTTCCCAATTGTGTTTTTTTTCCCCAATTGTTTTTGAATTCTTCTTGAATATCAACTGATCATGAATATATGGGTTTATTTCTAGACTATCAATTCAATTTCATTGATTGATACATCTAACCTTATGCTGGTACTACATAGTCTTGATTATGGTAGTTTTGTAGTAAGTTTTCAAATCAGCAAGTACAAATCCTTTACCCTTGTTCTTTTAAAGATTATCTTGGCTATTCTGAGTTCCTTATGTTTTCATTTGAATTTTAGGGTCAGCTTGTCCATTTCTCCAAAAAGTCAGCTGAACTTCAGTAGGGATTGTATTTAATCTGTAGGTGTCTTTTATCAGTTTAGAGAATGTCCATCTATTCCTAGTTTGTTGAATGTTTTTGTCATGAAAGGAAGTTGGATATTAACCAATGTTTTCTGTGTGTTTGAGAAGATCGTGTGGTTTTTGTCCTTTATTTATTATATTAATATAGTGTCTTATAGTGATAAGCTTATGTATACTTAACCAATCTTGCATTTCTGGGATAAATCTGACTTGGTCCTCTTTGGATAAATCCTTTTTATTTGTTGTTGGATTCAGTTTGCTAGTATTTTATTGAGGTCTTTTGCATTGGTATTCATAGAGGTATTGGTCTATATAGGTTTTTACAGATGTCTTGCCTGATTTTGGTATCAAAGTAGTATTGGTGTAAGAATGATTTGGGCAGTGTTCTTACATCTTTCATCTTTTGGAGTAGTTTGTCAAGGACTTGCATCATTTCTTCTTTAAACATATGGTGGAACTCACCAGTAAAGCCATCTGGTCTAGAGTTTTTTCTTGTGGGAAATTTTTTGATTTCTAATTCAATCTCTCTACTTGAGATAGACAATATAAGTTGATATTCTAAAACCAGTTTTGGTAGTTTATGTCTTTCTAGGAATTAGCCCATTGCATCTATGTTATCTAATTTGATGATGTAGATTTGTCAACAGTATTTCCTTACACTTGATTTTGTTTCTCTTTTTTTTTTTTTTTTTTTATTTTGTTTCTTTAGGATTGGTAGTAATGTCCTTTCTTTTATTCCTGATGTAGTAATTTGAGTACTCTTTTTTTTTTTTTTTCTTTTTTCTCTCTTTTTTTCTTGGTCGATACAGATAAGGTTTGTCAGTTTTCATGATCTTTTCAAAGAACTAACTTTTGTTTCTATGATTTTCTTTATTGATTTCCTAACCTTTCTTTCTTTTCTCTCTTTTCTTTTTTTTTTCTTTAATCTTTATTGTTTCCTTCCTTCTGCTTGCTTTGGGTTTGATTTTCTTTTTTTAAGCTTCTTACAGAAGATTACTGATTTGGAAGTTTCTTGTTTTTTTTTTTTGTTTTTTGTTTTTTGTTTTTTAATATAAGTGTCACAGGTACTAATTTACCTCTAGGCACTGCTTTTGCTACATCCCGTAAGTTTTGGTATGCTTTGACTCTCATTTATCTCAAAGTAGTTTGCATTTCTCCTCATTATTTCTTTTTTTGACACATTGGTTATTTTCAAGTGTCTTGTTTAATTTTCCTATTTTGTGAAGTTTCCAGATTTCCTTCTGTTATTGATTTCATGTTTCATTCTATTATGAGCAGTGAAGATACCTTAGTGATTTCAATCCTTGTAAATTTACTGAGATGTTTTATGATCTCACATATGATCCATCCTGGAGAATGTTTCCTGTGTACTAGAGAAGACTGTATGCTCAGTTGTTGTTGTTGGGTGGAGTTTTCTATAGATGTCTGCTAGATCTAGTTGGTTTATTGTGTTGTTCAAGCATTCTGTTTCCTTGCTGGTCAACTGCCTAGTTGTTCTATTATTAAAAGTGAGTTATTGAAGACTCCAACTGTAATTGATGAATTGTCTATTTTTCCATTTCTGCCAGTTTTTGCCTCAGTATTTTGGGGCTATATTGTTAGGTGCATATATGTTTATATTGTTAGGTGCATATTATATTTATATCTTCTTGAAAGATTGACCTTTTTTATCATTATAAACTGTCCTTTTTGTCTCTATTAATAATTCTTATCCTAGAGCCTATTTTATCTGATATTCAAATAGCCATTCAGCTCTCTTTTGATTACTGTTTGCATGATATCTTTTTTCCATTCTTTACTTTCAACTTCTTTGTGTCTTTCTTTTTTTTTTTTTTTCTTTGTGTCTTTCAACTTAGGTTGTGTCTCTTGTAGATAGCATACAGTTGGATCATGTTATTTTTTAAATCTGGCCTGCCATTCTCTATCAGTTGAAATGCTTGCTCAAGTTATAGGGTTTACTACTACTATTTTGCTATTTGTTCTGTATATGTCTTATGTCTATCTTGTTCCTTTATGCCTCCATTATTATCTTCTTTAGTGTATCCTTAGAATTCATGGGTGAATTTCTTGGGTGTGTTGTGTAATGTTTTTTACAAAACTTAAGTTTACAACATTGGGGCACCTGGGTGGTTCAGTCAGTTGAGTATCCAATTCTTGGTTTCAGCTCAGGTCATGATCTCATGGTTGTGGGACTGAGCCCCATGTGGGGCTCTGTGCTCAGCATGGAGTCTGCTAAAGTTTCTCTCTCCCTTTCCTTCTGCCCCACACCCATTCACACATTCACTCCTTCCCTCTCTCTCATAAAAAAATAAATAAATAAATAAATAAATAAATAAATAAATATTTTAAAAGAAGTTTACAATGTTATTTCTTCAACTCTTTTTTCCCCCCTTTCTCTTTTTCTGATCTTTCTGGGACTCCCCATTATGTGTATTTTAATATGCTTAATGGTGTCCCACATGTCTCTCAAGCTCTGCTTATTTTTTTTCATTTTTTTCTTTCTGTTTTTTTAGCATGGATAATCTCAATTGACCTCCCTCAAATTTGCTGATTCTGATTCTTTTTTGCACCGAGTCATATCTGCTGCTGAGCCCTTTTAGTAAATTTTTCATTTCACTTAACTGTACTTTTCAACACCAGAATCTTTTTATTCTTTTTTATATTTCCATCTCTTTATTGATATTCTCTGTTAAGTGAGACATAATTCTCATGTTTTCATTTAGTTCTTTAGACATGGCTCCTTTTAGCTCTTTGAAGTACATTTAAGATTTTGTCTAGTAAGTCCTGCGCCTGAGTTTCCTCAGGGACAGTTTCTATTGATTTCCATTGATTACTTTTGTTTTCCTTTGTATGGATCATACTTTTAAATTTCTTTGCATGTCCTACAATTTTTTTAATCAAACAAGAGACATTTTAAATAATACAAGATGACAATTCTGGAAATCATTTTCTCCCTTCCACTCCCCAGGATTTGTTACTCTTTGTCCAGTGACTTTACTTTTTTTTTTTTTTAAGATTTTATTTATTTATTCATGAGAGACACAGAGAAAGAGAGAGAGGCAGAGACACAGGCAGAGAGAGAAGCAGGCTCCATGCAGGGAGCCTGACATGGGACTGGATCCCGGGTCTCCAGGATCATGCCCTGGGCTGAAGACAGCGCAAACCGCTGAGTGCCCCAGCTGCCCTCCAGTGACTTTTCTGATGTAACTCTGTAAAGTCTGTAGTCTTAGTATTGTATAGGTACTAAGGTTTCTGGCTTCGTTAGCTTAATGGTCCGCTAAGGATTGGACAGAGATTTCCTTAAAGGTCTAGAACCAGTAAGTCTCCCAGTCTTTGCTGAGGGTTCTGTAAGCAAGTCAGCCAAACAGTTGACAATTCTACTCTGGCCTCTGCTTGTGCTGAGTACCAAGATAGCCAGAGGTGAGAGGTTAGTGCCCTCTTGATTTTTTTCTGAGTATACACACAGCTCTGTTTATATGCAAAGTATTACTCATCCTCATGGCCTTTGAGATTCCCCCAGAATATGTCAGAGCTTTTCAGAACCGCCTAGGCACATCCCATTTCCCAGTTTTTACTTTAAATTTTTGGATTAGTTTATTGTTTGCCTCAACTGTTATCCCTGGCCTCAAGTATCTGTGAAGTTAAACAATTGCCTCTAAATGTTTTTAACAAATGCACTAGAGGAAATGGCTTTTCACACTGAGCAAACTTCAAGTCAGATTAAATGACAGATTTTCAAGTGGGGTCTTCCAGAGAACCACCAGATTGGTTTTTTCCATGATTGGAAGCAGTTGGTTTTCAATGCTACTATGTAGTTAGAGAGAGGGTGATGGGCATGGGGAGAGTTAAAATGCCACAAAGCTCACTGTTCTTAGTGAAATACAACTGCTTTGCTTGAATAAACATTCTCTGGATGGCTGCAAGCCTTTGGTTAATTTCCAGAGTTCTGAAAAAGCTGATTCTAACTTTTTTTTTTTTAAATCAGTTTTATTATTGTTTTATAAGAGAATAGAATTTTCAAAGGTCCTTACTGCAGGATTTTTGCTGATGCCACCAGATTGCATTATCTCTTCAAACACTATAAATGAAATTTAAAATTAAAAAGGCCTTAAACAGGATGCCTGGTCCATATGAACAAACTCTGTGAGTTTCAGTGTCAAGTGACCCATATACCTTTTCTGACCAACATCTTTGGCTACTCTCTTGACCTCTAGTACCTCCGCAGTAGTATGCTTATGTCCCCTCTCACCTGTCTGAATGCTCATCGAGTAGCACCAAGCTGGAGTGATGCCTCCACTCAACTGTAAGTTATCAAATCTCACATATAATAAAATCCTCTGAGAATTTAATGTAGAAGAGTTCACTACACATTCACACACTAGACATTCAAGAAAATTTCACAAAGAGCCCTTTTCATTTAGAGGGGAACTGTCCTAATTGTTAGCAGGCTTGGAAATTTCCATACACTGTGGGCTGCAATGTTAATGCTGCAGGATTATGGTGGTGTGGGATAATGATGCTCATTCTTAGGGAGCTGGGTACTGAGGAGGCCTTTAGGGTTCGCCTTCTAATTCCTAGTCCACATCTCTCAATTATTTCACTACTTTGATGCACATGTACTATATCAATCCATATAGCATTGTGCAAGGGCAGCCTTGAGGCAACCTCAAGCTCTCCTTGTTAAGGATGCCTTCTCAACCCCTGCCAAGCATTCCTTCTTTGAGAAAATTCAGCCTGCCAAAAGGCTTATTAATTAATTCTGTTTCATATCAATTTTAATCAATTCATGTGAACTGTATCACCTATACATGTATTTTTTTTTTTTTTTAGATTTTATTTTTTTATTCATGAGAGACACAGAGAGAGAGACAGAAGCAGATTCCCTGCGGGGAGCCAGGGGTGGAGCTCGATCCCAGGACCCTGGGATCACACCCTGAGCCGAAGGCAGAGGTTCAACCACTGACCCACCCCAGGCATCCCACCTATACATAGTTTTATGGAACAAAATAAAACCTACTGAGGTTTCTATTCAGTATAACCAGGTCTTGGGGCAGGTGGCTGGTTTAGTCAGTAGAGCATGTGACTCTTGTATCTTGGGGTCCTGAGTTCAAACCCCATGTTAAGGGCTTACTTAAAAAAAAAAAAAAAAAAAGATAACCAGGTCCCTCGCTAGCTCTGAAGAAAGAAATGTGGCAGTAAGCTGTACCACATTCTTAGGGTTCAAGTCATAGTTTCTAGCAGGTGTATTCTTCAGTGTAGTATTTCAAACCTACATGAAAATGAACCTAGGCTCAACATTTGTCAACCGGTGGCCCATCTTTTGTATCACCCTTGTATTGATGTCACCACCCACTTCACAACCTACTCCTGTATTATCTTGAAGCAAATTTCAGTCTTTTTTTTTTTTTTTAAGAGTTTATTTATTTATTCATAGAGACAGAGAGAGAGAGAGGCAGAGACACAGGCAGAGGGAGAAGCAGGCTCCACACAGGGAGCCCGACGTGGGACTCGATCCCAGGTCTCCAGGATCTCACCCTGGACTGAAGGCGGCGCTAAACCGCTGAGCCATCCAGGCTGCCCGCAAATTTCAGTCTTTAGATAATTTTGTTTGTAAAACATTCAGTGTGTATCTCCAGAAGATAAGCGTTCTTTCTTTTGTGACAGCTTTATCAAAGTGTAATTGCCATATAATAAACTTTACATAATTAAATTGTATATTTAGAAGTTTTGACATATTTATACATCTCTGAGACTATCATCACAATTAAGATAATGAACATATACATCACCCCTAAAAGTTTCCTTCTGCCACTTTGTAGTTCCTCTCTCCAGCTCTACAACCCTCTGCCCCGGACAAGCAATCACCAATCTGCTTTCTGTTACTATAAATTATTTGTATTTTTTAGAATTTTATGCCACTAGAATCATAGTATGTGTGTACTTTTTTTGCCTGTCTTCTTTTATTCAGCATAATTATTTTGAGATTCCATCATGCTTCTATGTGCAACTATAGTTTCTTCCTTTTTATTGTTGAGTAGCATTCATTTGTATTTATATGTCACAATTTGCCAATCCATTCATCTACTGGAGTTCATTTGGGTTGTTTCTTGTTTCCGACAATTTCAAATAAAACTATTATGAAGTATTTCTGTGAGTATATGCTTTCATTTTTTTTGTGTGTGTGGAGTGTAAATAACTGGGGTGGAATGGCTGAGTCATATGGTAGATATATTTTTAACTGTTTAAAAAAACTGACAAAAACGCTCTTCAAAGTGGTCATACTATTTTCCATTCCCACTAGCAGTGAATGAGTGTTCCAGTCGCTTCACACCCTTGCAAACGCTTGGTATGGTCAGTCTTTTTCATTTTATCCACTCTAGTGGGTGTTCAGTGGTATCTCATTGTGGTTGTAATTTGCATTTCCCTACTGACTAATGATAGTGACTTCAAATGCTTATTTGCCAGTCCTATACATTCTTTGGTAAAGTATCTGTTCAACTCTTTCGCCCTTTTAAAAAAGTATGTCTTCTTGTTTGCCTTCTTATAAATAACTTCTTTTTAATATTCTAGATATAAATCCTTTGTCATATATATGTTTTGAAAATATTTTCTCACAGTCCATGGCTTTCCTTTTCATTTTCACAAATGTCTTTTGAAAAGCACAAGTTTTTTTATTTTGATGAGATCCAGTTAATAAATTATTTTTGTGATTTGTGCTTTATTTGTTGAATGTAACACATTTGTACCAAAAACAAAGTCACTAAGTTTTTCTCTTGTCTTTCCTTCTAGGAGTTTTATGGCATTAGCTCTTACATTTATGTCTATGATCTACTTTTGAGTGAACTTTTATATGATGTGAAGTAAGGATCGAGTTTCTTTCTTTGAAGAAATATGCCTATTCTGGTCTTGAATTCATCTGACCACCATTTTTTTTTCACATTAACACCCAGAGTAACTAGCATCCTGAGGAATATGCTTTAGGAAAAGCTGCTTTAGAATACACAGGAGTTTGGCAAGAGGATCTTCGCTTTGGTGAAAATATCTTTGGCACGGTCGGGGTACATCATTTTCTATTTTATTTACATTCCACGTTTCTATGTCTTGTGTTTCTCATGGCTTTATAAACACTTTAGGGAAGGCAAGTGTGATTTCTGGTGTCCTGTTGAATCCTTGCCCCATACCACCCTCTAGTATTCACACTAGACACTCCAAAAATATCCAAGTGGGGCTAATGATTTAATTCAAATATTGCAACAAAGTAAAAAAAAAAAAAAAAAAAACACTTACGAAGGTGACTGAAGTGCCAGGCACGGTCCTGGGTGCTGGGGATACAAGAAGAAGGAAGCCAGGGTGGAGCTGCCTGGAGCTTACCATCCAGTGGTGGAGATTTAGCTAAGAGCCACACATGGAGGCACCTCTGCCTGAAGCCTTAAGTTCTAAAGTCATCCAAGGCCCATTTTTCATGTAGCCAAACTTCTGAAAACCTTAACGGAGGCAACCACATTTGAGACAAACTTTCTTGCTGCTGGAAAGTCCACACCACCCGTCTTTTCTCCAGTGTCAGGTAGGAAAGGTGCTTCCTCTTTGCTCGCAGGTGCAGATTTGGTACTTGGGAACTACAGTGGCCAATACCAGGTCTCCTGAAAGACGCGCCTGCTGCTGGCGAGCAGAGCAAAAGTGTGTCGAATTTGCTTAAGTGACAGTAGGAACCTGTAATGTGACTCCCTATCCTAAGAGCCAGGCCCGAACTGCAAACACGGGCCTTTGAGGGAAGAAAAGCGCCCTGGAGACCAAAAGAAGGACAATGGCTGAGGAGGTGGCAGAGGCTGGGCGGGGGTGGGGGCTGGCTGACCGGGGCAGGTAATAGAGGACAGAGAGGACACCGTCCTTGGGTCTCAGGAGACCACCCCGTGGACACGCGGGAAAGGTACCCAGGGGAAACCACGACAGAGGAAAGTGAGTGTGACCAGGGGGCCCCCCGCTGAGGGCACTCCGCAGGCCTCCTGTGCCTCCGAAGCAGCAGGAAGTGCCCCCCTGCCCCCCGCCGGCTTAAGGGTAAGGTTTCCAGCCTCCGGGCCAGTACCTGGGGAACCGGTCTTACCGGCTTCTGCAGGGTCAAAGGGCAGTCGTCCCGGCAGGCTGCCTGGCTCTGGGGAGGCTCTAGGCCCCAGGGGAGCCGGGCTGCAAGTGGCGGGCCCGGGCTCCGGGGTGCCCCCCCCCTGCAGCGGGCCCGAGGGCGCGGGGGAAATGCAAACGCGGGGCTCCAGGGGGCACCTGGCCCCCGGGCTCGGGCCCTGCAAGCCGTGGCGTTTCCCGGTGATAAAGACCCGAGGGCGGGCCGAGATTCAAAGCCCGGAGTCTGGGCTGGAGATAGGAGGCCTTCCCCGTCAGATGGCTTTGTTTTGCTTTTCCGCAACATATGGGCCTTAGAATTTGCCAAGAAAGGTTACGGAGGCTGAGATTGTTTGGTTTGGAGAAGAGAAAGCTCGAGAATGACTTAACTACTGTCTTCAAATATGCAGAGGCATTTATTACGAGGAGGGAACGGCTGGCTATTTCCTTCCGACAATGCGACAGGAGAAAGCTCAGTGGGAACCCTAAGGAAGGCCCGCGGGCTGGAGGCGCCCCTAGCCTGGAATCCCAGGAACCCCGAGCCTTGACGGTTAGGCCTTCCTGATGTCTGAGCAAGGGGGGCCCAGCGTCTGTTTTAGGTGCGGCCAGTAGGTTCCGCCTGGTGCCTGGTAGCCGGGACCCTGAGTCTGGGGCAAAGATCTTCCCCCCACCCCCCAATATGCCTCTTTGGCATAAGGATTATTTTTTAGCTGGTTCTTTTACAAAGGAAAAAACAAAAAGCAAAAAGCAAAAACAAACCTCCAGCAGGCTCTGGAGAAGCTCTGAAAACCAAATCGAAGTTATCCTTTCTGTAATGTCATTTACATCTATAAGGGAAATCTCCATTTGCAAGAGGGCTTCTCGGTACCAGGAAGTGGGGCTGACTAAATTTCTAAAGACTCTTCTCAAAGGAGAAGGATGTACTTCATCTGCATGACAATCAACCCCGTGGGGACCGTGCTTTGCCTGCAAACCTCCCAGACCTGGCTCTCCCGCCGCTCCACGTCTTCTTTTGTCTTTAGCTGGAAATGGTAGCTGCGGTGATTTGCTTGGGCCGTTCTGGGGAGTGGACTCCGTTTTCCTGTATGTCCCCCAGGTGTACCGGAGGTATACAGGTTACTAAACTTCTGTTCTTCTTCGGTTAATTTTTTATGACCGAGGGATCCCTGGGTGGCGCAGCGGTTTGGCGCCTGCCTTTGGCCCAGGGCGCAATCCTGGAGACCCGGGATCGAATCCCACATCAGGCTCCCGGTGCATGGAGCCTGCTTCTCCCTCTGCCTGTTGTGTCTCTGCCTCTCTCTCTCTCTCTGTATGACTATCATAAATAAATAAAAAAATGTTTAAAAAAAAATTTTTTTATGACCGAGGTCTTAGTTAACAGCCTAGGATAGAGGGAAAACTACTCTTCCCCTCCGAACAGAGGCATGGTGGGAGCCTCAGTGTCCCTGCTCATCTGCCTGTGCCTCTGACCAAGGCCACGTTCCTGGTCCCCACCTTTTCGGGGCGGACCATAGGAGAGAGGCCCCACTCATGGCTGAGGGCCTGGGCAGACAGTTCCAGGGCGGAGGCTGGAACTGAGCTGACCTACTCTGAATGGTGCGAGTGGGAGGCACGGAAGCTTGCGGTTGTGGGGGAGAACGGGGAGTTCAGGAGGATCCCTGAGAGGCCTGGGAAGCTGGTGCTGGCAGAAGGGTCGCAGACTTCTCCGGTCAGTAAGAATTTCTGGTGAGCCACTGAGAAAGGACCTCAAATGATGGCAATGCTTTCTAGGGATTGCAGCCTATCGCCCCCACCCCCACCCCCACCTTGAGTTCCTCTCCCACACAAGGTCCTAGTGAACGGGATCAGTTGTTATTTCTTAGTCCAAAGTAGTTCGAGATCCTTCACTGAGAGCGAGTTTTGGTGTGGATAGAAGAGGGAAGAGTTTTGTGGAGGGAGAGTCATTGTGGCCACCTGTAGATGGTTCAGCATCAATGGAATCACCCCCCATAAGACAGCCCAAAATCTGTTTGGTCAGAGCACAGCCCCTGCTCTCCAGCAGACAATACTGGGGTTAGGAGCTGCCCTGCAACCAGCAGAGTGCCTGGCATGTGGTGGGGAAGAGAAGTATGGGCATGAAAAGTGAGTTCCAGACCTCTGTGATGTTGGGGGAGGGGTTTTAAGTGGGGGACTACTTGGAAGATCAGGGCCAGGGCCTGTGGTTGAGTCTGTGGCCCCCTCTCCAGCTCATCTGCCCCCCATATTCCCCATATTCCATCTGTACCAGGAACTAGTGGCCTGACCTTGAAACCGCTTCTCACTTCCAACTGTTTCTTTTCCCCAGGGATCAGTTAGGTCTTTGGGGCCTCTGCCCAGCTATTCCACAGGATCTGCTGTTCCTTTTTTTTTTTAAGATTTTATTATTTATTCATGAGACACACACACACACACACAGAGAAAGAGGCAGAGACACAGGCAGAGGGAGAAGCAGGCTCCATGCAGGGAGCCCGACATGGGACTCGATCCCAGGTCTCCAGGATCACACCCTGGGCTGAAGGCGGCGCTAAACCGCTGAGCCACCCGGGCTGCCCAAGATCTGCTGTTCCCAGTTTCTATCCCTCTTCAAGATGCAACTCCAGTGTCCTCCTCCCCCACCACACCCCCACCCATGCTGCCCAGCTGCAGCCACATACCTAAGGTCAGCTCTTCTGCAGGTAGGATTGTATATAGGGGCAAATGGCCATTTACTTTGGTTTTGCCTTCCCAAATGGAGGTCCCCTGAGATTGGTCATGTCTGGGCTCTCTCTGGGACTCCAGTTGTAGCTGGGCTCTGAGCCCCTTATCTCAGCCCTGATTGATTCTCAGATTCTCATCCCACATTTTCAACTGCCTATTGAATATCCCCAGAGAAATTGTATTCTTTTTTTTTTTTTTTTGAAGATTTATTTATTTATTCATGACAGAGAGAAAGAGAGGTAGAGACACAGGCAAAGGGAGAAGCAGGCTCCATGCAAGGAGACTGATGTGGGACCTGATCCCGCGACTCCAGGATCATGCCCTGAGTCGAAGGCAGACGCTCAACCACTGAGCCACCCAGGCATCCCGAGAAATTGTATTCTCTTTCAAATTTGTTCTTGTCCTGAAATCTCGCATGTCGGGGTCAGGTCTTCCCCTTCCTCTCCCTGGCTGCCCCCTGGCACGCCTGGTTTCTCCCTCTGCAGTCTCTCTCTCCTGTCCCCAGTGGGCCCCCCTCCCACTCCAGAGCAGCCTTCCCTCCTCCCCTGGCACTGTGGGAATGCACCACTTCTCCCACCAGAAACTCATTTCCTATAGCACCACTCTGGAGCTCTCTTCAAGTGTGGTTCTGACGGTGTCATTGTCTGGTTTAGAAACTGCGGTGGCTCCCATCCCCTGCCAACCCGAGATCCTGCCTCTGTGTTGGGCAGCTCAGGCCCCCACCTGATTTCCTGGAGAGGAACTCTCTGCTGCAGCCCACAGCAAATGTTTGGAGTTGCCTCTAGGGGCCCCCTTCAGTTATGTCACATTTCTTCCCTCTGTTTCTCCACCCGGGAAGCCCCCAGGATCCCCGGAGTCCTCTGCCAGCTTCTCATGAGCCAATCCTTCCCACCCTGCATTCAGGGGCAAGTGACACCTGCTGCATGAAGTCTTCCCTGATCTCCCCACGGGAGGGAAGCCAGACCCTCAATTTTCACAGCACCTCTGCTGAGTCTGCCTCTGTGCTTGAGGTTGTGATGTCCCACCCCATAAGGAAGGGCTCATGTTGTTGGCGGCTTCCTGCTATAGCTTCTTGGGACTGCCTCCGACGTAGAGAGCCAAGGTTAGACCCCTTCCTATAGGAGTATAAATGCAAGCACATTTGGGCCCAGTTTGGGACAACTCTGAAGGGTCATTCTAGCACGAGAGTTCCCTTTGGGGTCAGCTGAGGCTCTTGGCCTCAAATAGTCTTGTTCTATTCTCTCACCACCTATTCTGATTCCTCCCCCTCTTTCCACAGGCATTAATCTTGACGATGACCCGTGGTAAACATGTGCCTGCTAACCCCTGTTGTGCGTTGAATATTGTCCCTCTCAAAAACCCTATGTTGAAGTTCTAACTCCTAGAACCCCAGAACCCCTCCACATGTAACACCATTTGGAGATAGGTCTTAGTGAGCTAATCAAGTTAAAATGAGGTCATTAGGGTTGGCCCTAATCCAACATGACTGGTGTCCTTAGTAAAAACAGGACATTCGACATAGACACACATACAAGGAGAACATTGTTGAGCACAAAGAGGGCCACCTGCAAGCCAAAGAGAGCAGTCTACAGCAGAGCCTCCCCTCACAGCTCCCAGAAGGACCCGACCCTGCCAACACCTTGAGTTCAGACTCCTGCCACCAGAACCATCAGACAATATACTTCTGTGGTTTAAGCCATCCAGTTTGTGCTACTGTGTTACGACAGCCCTAGAAGATTCATACAATCTCCTCAGAGCCCACTGCCCACAGAGCTCACCCTCCAACCCTGTGTGTATCTGTGGTCAACTTGACCCTATGACCTCAAGTGCTGGCTCCCTGAAGGGCAAGGTCCCTGCCTTCTTACTATTCATTGTATCTGCAGCACACATAACAGATGCTCAATTAGTAATGTGCTGGTGGCTTGAGAGTCCACAGAAAGATATAGCTGTCCAGAATGAAAACTGACTGAAGCTTCAGAAATCACCATATGTTCACATCTTTGCCTTTTCTGGTCACGTAGCAAACATTCGTGTAATACTGAAGCTGTGGCAGTCTCTGCTAGGTTTTATTGGAGACAGCCTATTAATTAGACACAGGTCCTGTCCTTGAATCACTTCCACTGCATTAGAGGCAGTAAGACCTGCACACAGGATCGTAGCTCATGCTGAAAAGGCTGGTGCCCCAAGAGAGGGGAAGACACCAAACGGAGTGTCAGGGGGACAAGAGATGGCTTTTAGCTGGGGATGGAGTGGCTAGCCCTTGAGGTGGAGAATGCAGAGCGTATGAAAGGATGGCACTGTGCCAGGGGCTAGGATCCATCTAGGAATAAAACCAGCCAGGAGTCCATGGGGCAATCAGAGGAGTAGCCGCAGTGAGTAATGTGATGGGAGGGCGCCAGGTCTGGTGGGAGCCTCAGCCTGGCTTTCTAGTCTAAATTATTCCAACATGTAAAATTTTCTCACCATCTTCCCCTGAACTTGGTGATTTCTGGGGGAATTTTTCTCAGCCATTCCTCCTAATTTCACAAGTTGATCAATTTGACCCATTGTTGGTTTTTTTTTTTTTTTTTTTTCGATTTTTGTAGAAGGGATTTCTCTCGTTGTTGCTTCCTATCCTTTCAGTTGCGTGCAAAGGTAAATCCCCCAGCCCATTCCCCACTCCTTGCATTTGACATTTCCTGCATGGTGAGGTCAGGCTGCAGCCTCCCTTGCGGTGTGCCCATATACACGTGCTAGCACGTTCAACCATGTGCAAATGAGAATAATGAGCAGAATGTTCCAGACAGGCTAAGCCTATGTTCTGGACCCTCTTCCGTTTTTCCTCCTTCCGAGCCCCTCCATTCCTGCAGTGCCAGGACCTGCCCAGGCTCTCCTGAATAGTGAGAGCACTTCTGTGCTCAGAAGTGTGGAAGGAGCCAGGGAAGACCAAAAATGTGAATCATAATTACTGTCCCCTCCCCCCCAGCAGCAGGAAACCAGGAATGCGATTTCTTTCTAAAGGTTCCCCAGACCCAAACGTCCTTAGCTTTTTCTGTCCCAAAGTCTTTCTGGAAAGCCTTTCAATGTGTGATCCTTGAGACTGTCTTAGAGGTAAGACTTTTTCCATCTTGGGTTTGCAGCATCTTGGATGGTTTCTGCTCCTTTCTTTTGAAAAGGGTGCTCTCACACCCGACTTTCCACTGAGGCCAGTACCCCATCAATGCCAGGGATTGTGGCTCAGTCTCTGTGCTCTTCACTAGGAGCTCATCTGAAATCTCAGATGTCTCTGAGTAAGTCACACAGAAGGGGCTTTTCCTACATCACCATTCTTCCTTCTGTTTTCCTATAAGAGCTGCCCTCTCAACATTTATGATGGACCTGCTGTGTGCAGGGTGCTAGTGGGGGTGGCAGGGAAATGAAGTCTTTGTTCGCAAGGAGCGTTGGGGTTAACACACTTTAGAGGGACAGGGGAAGGAAGAGGGCGAGAGAGTGCGCCAGATGTGCCTGTCTAGTCTTCCAAACCCGGGTCATCTGTTCCAGCCAAGACACACTCCTCCTTCATCAGGTTAATGGGCAGGACCCATGTGGATTTCTAGATAGTGAGACTTCAAAGATCTAGTTATGTGTCTTCCTTTTTTCCAGTTTTACAGATACAAACATTCAACTAGGATGCTTTCTTGCCCTAGATTTCTTTGTTTTTGAATTGGGCTTCTCTACCAAGTCTAGTTGCTCAGTCAAATCCCAGGGGATGGTCTCACCAGGGATTTCCATCCTGCTGACTGCTACAGAGGGTGGAGACAGTCTAAGAATCAGCTCTTCCGTAAGATCCTGCCTTCTCCTGCCCCCCCTTTGACTCACTGTTTAGTAGGCTTGCTCTGCTGGGCTGTGTCCTGGCTGGAGGCGCGGGACAGCAGAGGCCAGACAGCAGGCTCCCTGGGCACCCTTGGTCCTGGTTAGCAGATGCAGCCTTGGCCTATTTCCTGCTTCCCAGTTCTGTTTCTACTGGTTGCTGGACACAGGCCATGGCATTGCTTTGCATTCTATTATCTGGAACTCTCCATTCCTTTGGCTCATCCCATCTCCAGCCCTATGGCACTCTATGTGGGTTGCATTTGCCAGGCCCAGCCCCCATGGCCGAGGAAGCCTGCCCCAAGTGCAGGGATTTAATACCCAAAATAATCTCAGTATGGGGAACGGCAGGGGAGCAGGTTATATTGGGAGAGGTTGTATTGGCAGTGACACAGCAGGCATTCAGAGAGAAACTTTGAGAATTCATAATGTATTGGTAAGTGGAAAAGAAAGCTTACAAATAAATGTACAATAGGATCTTGTGTATTTATATGCATGTATCTATATGAATATATATATGTATGAATTTTATAAATGTGTGTACATATACATCTGTATCTATGGGATGAATGCATCACTCTGTAATTACACACCACTCAGATACATAAGCAGAGGGGAAAAAATGCCTGGGAAGACTCTAGAAAGATACAACATGGGATCCCTGGGTGGCGCAGCGGTTTGGCGCCTGCCTTTGGCCCAGGGCGCGATCCTGGAGACCCGGGATCCAATGTGCATGGAGCCTGCTTCTCCCTCTGCCTATGTCTCTGCCTCTCTCTCTTTCTCTCTCTGTGACTATCATAAATAAATAAAAATTAAAAAAAAAAGATACAGCAATTTACAACAGTGTAAATGTAAATAACAATGGTTAGATTATAGGTGACTGTAATTTTTCTTTTTATGTAGTTGTATTTTCTAATTTTTCTGAAAAGAATATTTATTACATAACATAAAATTGTAGGAGAAGAAAAACCAAATTTTTTTCTATATTTCTATATATTCTATATATAATATATAACCAATATATTGGTTATATATTATATAACCAAATTCAACCATGGTTCTTGTGAATGTGAGTTTTGTGTCTGGGTCCAAGGCCAGGTGGTGGATGTGGATAGGGGAGTAAAAGGGAGGCTGTGGCAGGCAGTTTTTGACTGCTTCCTGGGAGAGTCTCTGTGAGCTGCTCAGGCTCCCATGTAGCTGATCTGGATTCTAGATTATGCCCTGCCGCTGAACTCTGGCCCTCACTTTCCCCTGGAAAGAGAGCAGATTCAGCTGGAATCCCAGGATGGCAAATCAGAGCCGATGTATAGGAGCTTCTCAGGTAAGCTGAGAAGGATGCTGAGCTTGCTCCAGCTTCCTTGGGAAGGAATGCTGTAATTGATTAGTGATGTCTGCTCCAGATACGGTAAAACAAATGCCTCAAATCCTCCCAGCTCACCAGATGGTTGCAAGCTTGCCTTCTCAACTATCCCTGACTCTCTTTCAATACTTTGATTTTATCTTTATTTATTTATTTTTAAAGATTTTATTTATTTATTCATGAGAGAAACACACACACAGAGAGAGAGGGAGGAACAGACAGAGGCAGAGGGAGAAGCAGGCTCCATGCAGGAAGCCCGATGTGGGACCCGATCCCGGGTCTCCAGGATCACACCCTGGGCTGAAGTCGGTGCTAAACCACTGAGCCACCGGGGCTGCCCAATACCTTGATTTTAACTGTCATTATGGTTAGCAGTTACTCAGTGGGAGCTCTGTGTTATTTATTTTGTAAGTGTCAATACCAGAGTCTGGCTCACATGGGCACTTAGAGATCAATGAATGATGGATGGATTACTCTGAAAGCAATTACTAAATATGAATTCGATCACTAGATATAGGTGCGCAGCTTTTGTTTTTTTTTTTTTTTTTGTGCGCGGCTTTCTAAGGTACTTGAGATTGTTGTTTGGGTGTGTGAATTCTGCTGTATTAGTATACCATTTAGTGCACACAGGATTGTAAAATGAACATGTTAGAGACCAGAGACCACCAAATGCCATCATTCTAGGTGGGTTCCAGCAAGTGTAGGAGGATGGTGTGGGCAGACTCATCATGGAGAGACCACTGGCTGCCAGTCCACCTTCTATCTTTATCATATATATTTTTTTGAGGTATAATTGAGATTATATGTGTTTCAGGTTTACAACATAATGATTCAATATACCTTTATCATATTTTTGAACTGTCTTATTATAACATAGTGGTTTGAACTAAGGGTTTGAATTCAGGCTGGATTATTTGGGCAAATCCTTTTAATGTCACTGTGATGTCCCCAGGCCTCAGCTGTCTCATTCATGAGAAGTGCCTCAGGCTCTGAAAGCAATAGCACCCTGAGCCTGTTCTCAGCCTCCATGGAAACATCATCTTCCCTCCTGAGACCTCCAAGGCCCATTCGACAGATGGGTAAGATAGTGGCAGCCTCTCAGGTTGTGGCTTTTTTGTGTGTGTGTGTGGCTTTTTTTTTAATGTTGAAGCCTTAAAATTTTTTAAAAAAATATTTTATTTATTTATTCATGAAAGACACAAAGAGGGAGAGAGAGAGAGACAGAGACACAAGCAGAGGGAGAAGGAGGCTCTATGCAGGGAGCCCGATGTCAGGACCCCAGGATCATGCCCTGAGCCAAAGGCAGATGCTCAACCACTGAGCCACCCAGGTGCCTCAGTTGTGGCTATTTTAATAAGAGATCATTTGCACCTGAAAATTTGAGAGGACCTTTAGAGACCTCACATCTTTCCTTTCCTCTCACATCCTGCACACTCTTCCTTTAAGGGGCTTTTGCCCACCTGGACCTGGACGTGTGTCCCCCACGCGCCCCCCCCCCATTCACTCCCCCCACGCATCTGTCTCATTCTTCTTGTTCCTTTTTTCCATCCTTCCCCAAGGCCCTCAAGCTGCCTTCTCTCCCCAGCTCCCCAGGGAGGGAATGCTCTTGTTCTACCCTGCTACAACGACAGAGCCTTTCCACTCCTAGTCCCTCGCCTCAGGCTCCTCCCTCAAGAGTGCTGGCTCCTCACAGTGGCCTTTCCTCCTTGCTGTGTGTGTTGGGAAGGGGGGGGGGGTGCGGAGATGGGTGCCCGGACCATGTCTGGTTAGGAAGAAACAGCTCAGCCAGAAGCCCCAACTACTGTAACTGCTTTCAAGTGTTTGAATGTGTGAAGGATGGGATCTGGGCCATGGGCAGGGGCCAGAGAGCTTTGCATATTCACAGGGTGTACTTGGACAAACAATCTAGGATGACAAAGGCCTCCTGGCTGCTGGAGGCTGGAGAGGGATCTCCTGGCTGCTCCCGCCCCCCACCCCCCACCCCAGCCTCACCGACCTGGCACTTGTCAGGTCTGTTTCAGCATGAAGTGGTGTTCTTTCTTTTTCTTTTAAATAGATTTCCAATATCTTCAAAAAAGATGCTGGCGCAAGATTCAGGTTTTCGGTATCTTCAAGGTCACTGGAGCAAGGTTCAGCAGCTAGGGATTAATGGTCCCCTCCAATGTGGGGCTGCTTCTGGAGGATGGCTAAGCCCCCACACCTGCAGGGCAGTGTGTGTAAGTGGAAGCTGGGATGTGGGCACAGGACTCCTATTCTCCCCAAGTCCTGATCGAAAGGGCGCCTGGGATTTTTTTTTTAAGATTTTATTTATTTATTAATGAGAGACAGAGAGAAAGAGAAAAAGAGAGCAGCAGAGACATAGGCAGAGGGAGAAGCAGGCTCCATGCAGGGAGCCCAATGTGGGATTCGATCCAGGTCCCCAGGATCACGCCCTGGGCTGAAGGCGGTGCTAAATTGTTGAGCTACCTGGGCTGCCCGCTCCTGGGATTTTGTAATAAGCCTAGCAGTGATCCTAGGGACAGAGAAAAAGTAACAATGTGACCAACTTGGCCTGGGACACAGAAGCTTCTGGGAGAGCAGAATGGCTCAAAGTATGGCATACTGGGAGGCCATGGGGAGGCAGGGTCAAGAGCTACCTGCTGCCTGGGACCATCCTGAGACTGGGAGCTGAGGGGTCACAGTCAAGCTTTTAAGTGGCTTGGGTGGGTGGGAGAGTGTAGGCTTTTCCCCTGGCGGCTGGACCCTTATAAAGGGCAATGCTTCTCTGCGGAAGCAGCCAGGAGTTCCCTGCCCACTCTTTTGGGGTGTGTAGCTGTGCTGTAGATGAGTTGAAGGAGCTGCCCCTCAATCCTATCCCTGGAGCCTAACTCTGCCCACGGGCCCATTGCCAGCCTTGCTCCCTGCCTGTGGTCAGCAGAGACTCCCTCTGAATTGTCAGGGATTGCCAAGCCCCAGACCTGAGCCCAGCCCACCTATGTGTCCCTCTCTGAGACAGGACAGAGGAGCCACAGCTCTCCCACAGGGTGAGGATTCAAAGAGCAAATGTGTGTGAAATACTCAGCCCAGCCCAGAATGAGACAATAGTTGTTAATATCAGTATTAAGGCAGTGGCCTGGGGCCAATCACTTAACCTCTGTGAGCTTCCATTTCCTCATTTGCAAAATAGGGAAATAAAAATAGCTACTCCACAGGATTGATGTGAGCCTCAGAAGGAAAATCTTTGTATGCTGTTGTAGATGGTTGGACCCCCAGTGGCCGCTGATTCAAATCTTCTCCGTGCTTTAAATGGCCCAGGTAGACGCTTGCTGATCATTTCCCAAAGCTGAGCATTATTGTGCATTGGTATCCTGTTCTCTGCAGATTTTTTTTATTAAGATTTTTAAAAAACTGGGACGCCTGGGTGGCTTAGCAGTTGAGCGTCAGCCTTCGGCTCAGGGTGTGATCCTGGTCTGGGGATGGAGTCCTGCGTTGGGCTCCCTGCACGGAGCCTGCTTCTCCTTCTATGTCCCTGCCTCTTTCTGTGTGTCTCTCATGGACAAATACATTAAATATAAAAAAAAGATTTAAAAAAGTTTATTTTTAAGTAATCTCTTCACCCAACCTGGGGCTCGAACCTACAACTGCGAGATCAAGAGTTACATGCTCTACCAACTGATCCAGCCAGGTGCCCCCTGTTCTCTGCAGATTTTTTAAAGTCCCCAGAAAATTGTGCCTGAAAATGTAGTCCCCACCTCATTCCCAGCTTTCCAAGTTGTTCTCCTTATGGGCTACCTAGTCCCCTGTGGCCAGTGGAGAACTCAAACACAATGCCAGGGAGAACTGACAAGCAGGGCCACCTCTCATCCAGGCATCTGTGTGTGAACAGAAAAAAGGATGTCCTCTAGGACTGACACACCAGGCAGCATGGACATGGGAGCAAGCTGGACTTTCCCCCTCCAGGTCCCTCCTGTGTGCACATGATCTGCATCCAGACAACAACCCAGAGTCTGTGGGCCAAGGCAAGGGTATAAATGCATGAGAAGAGCCGCCTGGGGGTGAGGCAGTCAGAAGAGTAGGGAGTGAGGAGACTGCAGGGCTCAGTCTCGGAGTCATAGGAGCCACTGTGACAGGCTCTGGCGTGCACAGCCAGGTCCAGGCCTGTGAGGTCCAAGACTTTTGGTTGTTCAAGATAAACCAGAAATCTAGGTATCTGTACAGTTTTTCTGGTCTTAAATAATCATGGTGCAGGCCAGGAAAGCACATCTGTGCTGGAATACTGTGTGGAGGCCACAGTGGGCCCCCTGCTCCATGCAGACCTGCATCCTGTAGCCCCACCACCAGGGAGGGGGTATGCTTCCCCTCCTCCTGCCGCCGCTTCTCCTTGGCTTCTGCTGCTGATCTGAGACCTATGGGCTGATTCTTAGACTTCTCCCTACCCCAGCTCTCTCTGCTCACGGGCTTTCCTTTCACAGCCATGCCCTCCCCCCCATTAAAAAAACGGCTGCCCCACTAAACTCTTTGCCCACATCCCCCTCTTCTGCCGAGATATCCTTAACCCCAACCCAGCACTCAGTGGCTCCCTCCTGACTACAGGCTTCCTGAACTCAAGACACCTGCCTAGCATAGCATCTGGTACCAAAGAGAGTCCTCTATGAGCAAACCCACACTCCCTCACCTGCTGTCTGCAGCCCAACGCCCCACTGGAATCCCAGGACTCCCAATCACCAGGCCACTGCCACTCTAAGAACAAAGGCTACTGTCCTGCTTCCATGCTTTGGCTTTTGCTGTGCTCACCGCTGGCAGTTCCCTTCTGTGCTTGCCTATCAACCCTTCAAAACTTAGCATGAGTCTCAGTTCTTCCACTACGTCTCCTGGAGAGACCTAGCTGCTCTTTCCCTGAATCCCTGCTGCCTCCGTCTCCAGGAGGCTGTGAATGAAACCAGGGATCTCTTGCACCTGCAGTTCCTACCTTGCCAAGTCTGCAGCCTTTTCCCCACTGGAGGTTGCTGGGCATTGAAGACACGTTTGCAACCAAAAGGACTCAGTAGTACTTTTTGTCCTGCTCACAGTAGATGGTTACCAAGGGCTCTTCGAGAAGCTAACACTCAAGACTTACTTATCAATTAGTGTTTCCCACTATTTTTCCTTTCAAATCTCCAGGGAACCCAAAGCAGCACCTGGATTTCCCTAATTCAGGGAACACCAGCTCCATACCCCATGCCCTAAAGATCTGTCCTGGGTGTGCAGGAAAAACCTTAGAACTACCCTTGTGGGTGAGCATGACCTTGTGTTTTGCTGTTGTTTTTGTGTGTGCAAGTTCCTGTTCAAGCAAAACCTTTCTAGAAACCACTGGGCCCATGTGCCAAGACCATGCAGGGTGCAACCACCTGGCTTGCACACCTGTCAGGCCAGTGCTGGCAGCCCACAGCCCTGGGGACACTTGTGAGAGCCAAAGCCAACTTCCTGAAGGAGGTCAAAAGAGGGCAAATGGGGCCCCCAATGCATTTCTATGCCCAGGGCCATGGACTGGGGCCCCAGAAAGAATCTCTTTTCTAGTGTTGCCTTTCACTGCCTCACTCTCTTTTCTCCTTTCCATGATCAACTGGAGAGTGATAAAAGTGGCTCTCAGTTCCCAATGGTTCTGATCAGATAGGACTGTTGCGCAGTGGCTAATCTGCAGAAAATTCATGTCTTAAGATTTTATAAGGTGTTACTTAAACAACAAGGTTCTGTGACCAAATAGGGTTGGAAAATACTACACAAAAGTTCATCATGTTTCTTTACTGCAGGACTTCTCAGTGCCTTTAATGTATATGGTTGTCCAAGACAATGACCGGTCATATAGCACTTCTGTGCTTTTTGAGAACCTGAAATGCATTTGGTTAAGGAAAATTTGAGGGAGTACATGGTGAAGAGCATACTCTGGAAGATGTGGTTCTGCAGGACATGCAACCAGCACCCAGACCTGGGCCTGCTCTCAATGATGGTTCCTCATGCGACTTGCCCTCTTCCCCCTCTAGCCACATTCGCTTCGCTTTAATTGTATTCCCATGTGTCCCGTCTGGCTCAATACAACTCTGGCCACTGACTTCCGCAATTCTAAGGCCTAACAGAGGCCTGTGTCCCGAGATTACCTCTCATCGCTGGCAGCCATCTCTATGAATTCCAGAATGAGAGTACAAAAGCTAGTGGCGAGACTGGCACGGCTGACCACATGTGGGCAGGGACCCGGCGACTTTCTTCTTCATGCATCCTAAGCTCCTGGCAT